>NW_028321896.1:13585000-16260924 GCF_036245765.1 Copidosoma floridanum | reverse complement strand
TAACAGAGCCGTATAACCTTTTATAACTCACGCGATGCGCCGTGTGTATATTTATGTACGGAGCAAGAGTACAGGTATACCTTTCGCACATCCGGTCAGCCCCGAGGCAGGAGGCACGCGTATACGCAAAAGTTTTGCCACCGAAAATCTGTCTCGCGAGTAATGGAATCGCTTAACTTGACTCTCTCTCTCTCTCTCTACGTAGGTACACGATGCGAGATAACAAGTTCACCGCTTGGCGCGACGAACGGATGGATGCGTAAATGTAAGCTGGAAAGGGTTTCCCCGACGATGAGCGCATTGCTCATTTTATTGCGCGAAGAAAAAAAAAAAAAAATAAATAAAACTATGTTTTCACGCGTGTCTTTAAACGTATCTAGTTTCCATAGCTTTTATATGGACGCGATTTAAATAATAACTTGTTATAGGTACATTATATTTGCCCCGCGTATATACATGTCATCTATACATGTCTGCAATTAAAGTTGAGATTGGAATCGAACGGCACTTGACTTGATGTCACTTGTCACTAATCAACACGTTCCGAGTAAACACAAAAATATGATGACGTAACCGAGTAGGTAATGAAACTTTCTCACAAGTGATAATTAGATGTAGGCATTTTCTCTGTTGCACCTATACACGCACTATAGTGTACAGTCGCTCGAAACATGGCGTTATACAACACACACACACACACGCTACAATTACGGCAAAGTGCATCGCTCATTAGTCGCGAAGCTCACACGCACACGCGTTGTGGCTATATTTTCTCTCTCTCGTGTAAATTGCGATGGAAAATCACATTACTCGCGAACGCGATCATTGTATATACGAGCGCCACTAATTTTCAAGCTTATTTTTTATGCACATGGGGCTGTGGTGAATGCACACGCGCTTACACGTACAGGCGAAGCATTAATAATCATTTCGCAAACAACGTCCGTCAACGAAACGCCGCAAACACGAGATGGACCGGACTATACGGAAACGTCATAATTTTTCATCAAACTTGCCGGCCGCTAAAGCCCATGTTGTACACGACGAATAACTTCTTGTCGTCGTTAAATAGGTTGGGGGAAGAGAGAGGGATTTTTTATTGCTTTTTTTATTCTTATTTCGGTACATGCACGCAGATGTCGTTGTTTCATACGTTTCGCCCAAAAATGTCCTCCCCCAAATCTTAGCTATCGATGACAATAACTTAATTGCAAACAAGCATAAGTGGCTTTTAAAGGGATGCCTGCTCGTACGTGCGTAGAAAAAATAATACTAGACAACACTGTGTAGCAGAGACGTAAACACCCACAAAGTGCATAATTTTGTGTGTCTGAACCTCTTTGAAGAAGTAAAAAACAACAATTAGGCAGCAACGTTATACAAGTGGTTACCGTTATTACACGCGGATGCCTAATTGCTCTCGTGACAGTATTACTGCACATACTCGCGTGTCGTTCCGGTGCATGTACTGCCTCTTCGCTATAGAAGCGCGGCATAATTTCGCATCATCACGCACACGTCAAGTGCGAGAGCCGTCGGCTTGTTATGTGTTTTGCACACACACACACACACAACCCTATAAACTCCGGAAACCAACTCTCAAGGAACTCGCCTCGAGAAGACAATGGAGGTGGAATTCCGAGGATTCGCATACACACGGCAAGAATATCAAATTCTGTATGGGTGTATATAAGTATACGAGGCTAAAGGAGGTTACTGAACGGCCTTCGCTCCCCGTCGGTCTCGTGCTGTTTGCCTTCCACTTATTTAGATCCTCGTGAGGACGAACTAACGATCAGGGTTTTTTTTTTTTTTTTTTTTTTTTTCGAAGACTCTGTATCCGCACATATCCCACGGGGAGGAATTTCGTTCGCAGCGGCCTGTGTCCTGGAAAATGGCCTATTTATGTACTCGCAGTGCACTTGGCAGGGCATCGCTAAACCAATTGGGCCGTCAGCGTTTCGTGAAAATCGATAACGTCGCCACGCGTACTTTGAGCAATTAAGTGCATTACCCTCCCTCCCTCCCTTCAATTAACGAAGGAAAAATATGCCGGGGAATTCTGAGAACGACGGGGAAAAAAAAAAAACCGCGCTTAGCGTAAGCACGTTATTACTCATTTACGGCAAAAATAGAGATCCGCTCATTTGACCGAGGACTGACGTAAGAAACGCGCGATGACGACGGCTCGGATAATTAAAACTAACTTTTATTATTGACCGCGTGGCTCATCGTGATCGTTTACGCGGCTCTTTGATTATTCGCGGAGTAGGATATACCTACACACGACGTGTATCACGGTCTATTTGTGCGGAATGAGAGAAAAAAGAAGCTTCGTATCACTCGGGGGAGGCGTCATCGCTGAATAAACTAATCGGAGAAGCGGCAACTATTAATGTAGTAATGATCAAAGTATAATCATGATATGCCACTTAGAACTCTTATTTTTTACAACGAGGCTTTTTCGGATGAGTTTTTTTTTTCCTCGCCCTGTGACAGGATGTTATATACGCGGGTAAGAGATAACAACAAAAAAAAGCTAAAAGAGTCGTTTTTTTCAGGGATCCCTCATCGTATACCCATATCATCCCAGCTTGTACCGACACTTTTAATTTATCTTTTCTTTCACGAGGAAGCACGAATCCTCGTCCACTTCCTCCCACCCCATACCGTGCGACTAGGCGTAAACATCGATGTTCCGAAAGTCGCCCTGAAAATCTGCCCCTTTACAGTAGTAGCGAGACTCTTTTGGACAGAAACATAAATAACACTCGTAGTTATTATTGTTACGTTATTTTTAAATTATAAAATAAACTGCGATTCTACTCCCTTATTCAATACCCGTAGCCTCGTTTTGCCCCGATTCTACCCTACAAGTAGTACCAACCCCTACACTGCATCGTTCCCTTGTAAAGGTGTACATGAAGCCTCTGCTCGTTCGTTCGTACGTGCAGTTGACAGCGGAGGAGTTGGGATAAGAGAGGTCTAGCTATCGCCGATACGCGGGTAGAAAAACGATTACACAGCTCGCACACCCACCCCGTTTGGCTTCTAAATTTTCCTCCGGCGTAGTAGGCAACTCCGAGTATACGACCCATCGCTGTTCGTACACACGTATAATTTATACCTGCCCTTGAGTGATGGATTGATCGCGGTATGCGGCCGATTGTGAGAGGGTGAGCTTATACAGATATCGACATGTCTCTAGCGCATAGCTATGGTATATTATTAACACGTGCCACGTGAGGGTTAGGGGGGAGTGGCGGTCGATACACTATAAAGTAGGAAAAAACAAAACAGAATGGGTATTTACTCGTTGCATTTACAATAACAACGATACGCCGATGATGCATGGCAAACGTGACGCGGGTAACCGGGTAACGAAGAAATATTTGGTACAATCCAACGAAGTAGTTTTTTTATTGTTATTGTTTTATTTGTTCTCGGTACGCGTGTCTTGGATAGACACGAAAACGCGAGGCTTCAGACGGTATAACTGCAAAAGAAACAACATTAACAGAATTCAATTGAATTGAGAGGAAAATTTGGCACTTCGTGTTCCGAAAAAAAAAAAAAAAAATGAAAAATGCTGAAAATATACGCTCAAAGCGCCGGAAAAATCGTCAAAGTTGGCGTTTCATCGTGTGTAACGAAGCGACAGGCCACGACGCGGGTAACGTAATATCACAATCGGCAGTGACAGGCGCAGGTATAATAAAAGTACCTATAATAGCGATGAGTCCTCCTACACGTATATACATGCCACATATCCCGACGATGACGGTGGCGCTCGTCTGTCCAAGCCTCACCTTGTTCTACTTACTCGGCTCGCCAGTGGCTCTGTACTATATATACGAAGCATGCCTTTACACAAACGCGCTTTTATGTACACATACACGCGTGTACGGACTGAAAGCTACTGCGTTCACGTGACTTATAATACCTAGGCGATGCCGAGTTTTCCAAGGGGCACCGGATCGCCCCTCCTCGGGACTTTAAAATAACCGAGAGCTACATCGATGCTCTCACTCCTCTTCTTCTTCTTCTGTTTCGCGAATTTAATGCCTTTCGTTGTATTTCCTGCGGGCTCGTGGGTGTGTTTTTGACCTCCGAAAGGGAGAACGAGTTTCAACAGCCGAAACTTTTTCCCTCCCTTTGGCGCGGTGTATAGAAGGGAAAAGACGCGGCGCCATCCTCCTTTCGCCCTTTAACGAGTCAATGTCGCGTCACGCGATCGTCTCTCGGTGTCCCGGACACACGAGACTAATTACCACTTCGCATGAGTTGTGTTACATATACGCGACATTCGCGCTTCGTGACTCTAATTTTTATTTTTTTATTTTTTTATTTTGTTCGATTCGCAAATTAATTAATCCGATCCGAGGTGTCGGTTATTAATTAACGCCAACAATGTATACACGTGTACGTGCCTATAAGCGGTGTAATACACGTCAATTTGTTCGATGAAAGTTTGCGATAGGTCGCGTTATCGGTTACGCCGGTGTGTGCCCTAATTGGCCGGGCGAGTCATTCATCTTTGCTCGGTTTTTGTGTAAATTTTCGAGTGATTAATTTTTTTTTTTTTTTTTTTTCGGGAATAAAGAAAGGAAATATGCCCCATTGCGCGTGTGTTGATTTTATAGTTTTCGTCCTCGACCCCCAGGATTGTTAAGGATTGTATGGGCTGATGTATGCTGCGTCTCGTTTGTTCGGTGTGTGGTCGTATAAATAAATTTGCAAGATGAAAAAAAAAAAAAAAAAAAAAAAGAAAAATGTCTGATACATCCATGAAAAGATAAAATAAAATAAATAAATAGACAAGAGTGGAACGCTATAAATAGAAAGTGTACACGCGTGCATTGTTAATTCAGCAGTGCGCGTGACTCGGGGAACAGCGGCCGAGCTGAAAATTACACCGAATGCGTTTAATCAAGCTTCGACGGTATGCGTCGTTCGGTGCATGATATACATGTATACATTCTCGCTCTCGTTACTAATTGTTTTAATTTGTAACGCGTCTCTCGCTCGACGATACCTTCTCCGTGTTTCGTTTATCGCGACAAAAGTAAGCTTCTGTGGCTCCAAAAATATGGATGAGGTAATTTTACGAGACACGCCCTTGTTAACACTTTTTTTTTCTCATCTGCTAGCTGCACTTGTTAATTTACATAACGCGATTAAAGTTTTGTGACACGTACGCTTGTCTTTTTTGCGTACAGAAGGTATCCTTGCACCAAGTCCTGAAAAACTATATAGTTGACGTTTAAATTAGAGCACGAGTGAGTCTAGATGGAAGAATACAAAAATATTGTCTGTCGATTGATTTGTTTCGAAAATCTATTTTTCATTGCTGCGAGTATACTCTAGTTTCCTATCATCCAAGCCATTTGTGGAAGGCAAAACCGCTTTTTCATACAATAATCATTGACACGAGAGTTTTCATAATATTTTTCACTTAAACCCATTTTCGAAAGGGGATAAAAGTTGATGAATGTACCAATGGGCACCACCACAAAGCCGGCTCTTTCTCACCGTTGAAAGTACAAAATACCAAAAAACACAATGATTCAAGCTGGTCTTCCAAACTGCATTTCCATCGTAACGTGAAAAAAAAAAAAAAAAAGAAATCCCTCGCGATTCATCAAAATTCCTCGTTCGCAGTGCCGCGATATGCGTAAGCACGTACGTATGCCCAATCGATCGATAAATTTCCCAGAAAATAAATGAGGATAATAAAGCGTCGCCGCCGCAGTCGAACAGACGTCCCATCCTTCTCCATGTACTAAATACGCGTGTGAACGCAAATTACGTCAGCACTGCCACATCCACGGTATCTTTGTGGGGAACAGCAACCGATCGACGATCGATAAGTACCCCCCTACACTCGTAAACAGAAAGAAAAGCGCATCTCTGCGATGCGGCACGTTCGACGCTCGCATTGGATTTCCAAGTTTTTCCACCCTCCGATCCTGTGTCCGAGTAGCGCGTAAAAAAAGATAGCGATTGCTCGTGCCTTGGTCGCATTCGCTGCGTCCGATAATCAACCTCCCCCTCCCCTAATGGTCCAATATGTCAGGAGGGACACGTGTACAATCCTCGAGCGATTGCGTGGGCGCGCGTGGGGGGAGAGTTAACGAAAAAAATGAAGAGTCGACTGACGTCAGTGACAACAAAACAGGAGATAAGGGAGAATCCGGGAAATGAGCTTTTCCTATCTGGCTGCGATCTGACGCCGATGGGGGATGGTTGGGACTCTTGAGGTACGGGTCGTAATTGTTGGGTTCAAGGGCCGATACAAACATTCATACATGCTCTGAAACTATTATTGCTATCCTCATATATGTTATAGTGTACAAGCTTCTTTTTTTTTTTTTTTTCGTACAAATGCGGTGTTGAAAAATTGAAACTCTTTTATTGTACTTACTTGTGTACCAGTAACGAAGAGACGAACTTTTTTTTTTTTTTATGTTAAAAAAAAGAACATTTCCGCGGAACAACGAGTTATATAAAAAAAAATAGCTCAATGCCACACTCAACGACTCGAAATATACAAGCAGACAAAATAGAACACGAGAGCATCAGCTCGTATGCGCAAATTTAGCGCGCGCTTTCAATTGCTACGAATTGCATTTACGGAATTGCGAAAACTAGCTGTAGCGGTACCGTTTTTTTTTTCTTCATCTACATGCGCATTTTTTTTTTTTTTCTCACAATAATACTCGTTCCGCGTGAGAATGTCATGGTCTCGAATACATTTTTACTTTCCTTTTTTTTATTAGAAACAATTGTGTCGATTATACTCCCAAAGCCCCGATGTGTATACGTACAGCAGAGCCTGGCGTCTAAAGAGCACGTATATTTATACTCCCAGACCGTGAGTCGAGTTTGATGACACTGCGGCGAAAAGCGCGTCTTCTAAACACTCAACTCAGCCAGTAACCGTGTGTGTGCGAGTGAGTGTGTGTGGAAGTTGATTGAACGGCAGTAATGCTCTCGCGTTCCCGTTTTTTTCTTCTTCCAGTTTCTCGCTCTCTCTTCTGCCTTCAGTGGGGAAAAAAAACGTTTTTTTTCTTTACAACTCCTAATTTATAAAAAAAAAAGTTATGGTATCTGTAGGTGGAATATAGTTATGGCTGTTTACTTTTTGACATTTATAATTACAGATGTACATTTTATGTTTCTTAAATTAATACATGAGTAGTCTTAAATAAGAATTTATTTCTGAGTGATAAAGACATTTTCTCTACCACGTACCTGCGAGAAGAAATTGAAATGCCATACTTTTTTAAAGACTTTCAAGTTTTTTATTGTTATTATTATTTTTTGTGGTAATGTTGTACGAAAATTTTCAAATTTTTCGAACAGTGAGATGAAACAATTTTTGAAAGGAATGACTTTTAATTATTTTTTTGGAAACTCTTTCATTTTACTAAAAAAAAAAAACAATTACAATAATTTATAGGTCATCGAAATTTTGTTTTTTTAATCGAGGACACTTGCATGGGTGCAGATAAAATTTTCAAGCATTAAAATATCACTGTAATAGTGTTTCATGAAGTGTAATAGCCGAAAATATCTTTAGTAAAATTTTTCCTCGCTCAAATCGGTGCCTGCTAATGAGGAACTTTTACAAATATTTCTCTGGTAAGAGATTTATATCTAGAGCTTTAACTTCAACTCTGGCGCACATCTATACCATACATATGTACCGTGCAAAAAAAAAAAAAAAAAAAAAATACTGTCAGGTGTTGCACTGAAATTGTATTATCAACTTACAGTTTTCACTTCCGAAAAAAACGATCGAATCAGATTCAAAATTAACTTCTTCAGAACACGAATGAGGCTGCACGCTAGACTATCTTAATTGAAATTTCAAATATCAACGCGAAATTCATTAAAAGTAAATTATTCACGTAACAAAATTCGTCCCGCACATTATGCGGATATTTATATAAAAAAAAAAAAAAAAAAAATTCATCCACACAAAACACGGTAATAATTTATTCAACGCTGACTATCGCGTGTCACCCGTAAATTCAATCATCACCATCAGCACGAGTTAAAATGTTGAAATTATTATTATTTTTTTTTTTTTTTCACTTTATGAATTTTAAAGAGCTCCCTCTCTCTCTCTGCTGCGTCAATGGCTCTCCACATATACAAGCGCGGGTTATCAGCTCTCGCAATCCACACATATATATATATACATACACAAGCAAATACAATTTCGAGCTGAATAAAATCTAAAAGGCTTTCAATCCGCTCATATATATACACACACAATATATTATATTGTATGCGGAATGCATCATTAAAAAATTACTCGCGAACCGATAGTGGGTGTAATTAAAATTTAATTGACACGCGCGAAGAACACGAATATTGTCGTCGGTACGGGGAGAGGCCAAGCCTTAACGAACCCAGTAACCTTCCGCCCGACGCTCACAATATAACCAGACATATGGTCGATATCTCTCTTACCTATATATATATATATATATATATATATATATATATATATATATATATATACATCTACGTGCATGTCAAACACAAAAACGCGGTACTATGTAAAAATATTCCTCTCGTCAATGACGACAGCGCACGAAGTGGGTATACGGTATGAGTTGACTACGGGGCACCATATTATAATATCTCCGAAACATTTTTGAAACAACAAGTAAGTATGTATAGGTACCGCGGGCGCGTGTTCAAAAGACACAAACCGCCTTGTCTTATCTCTCGGAGCCAGAGAGGGGGGGGGGGAGTCCTAATCATCACCGCATCCTCTGACGTCAATGGACTGGTAAACTCATAAATGTGACAGAGGAGAGAATATGAGAAAACTCGACGATGGTGGAGAAGCGACGCGGAGGGATCGCATAGTTTTGGGACTCGAGCGTGTATATACATGTGCGCGGGTTACGTAAAAATAAAAAGACACTGGTACACGTATATGTACACGTTCGAGTTATCGCTCTCGGCTGTGCTTTTTTGGCTTTGTGGCCCAGTACGATTATTTTTTTATTTTTTTATTTTTTCACTGCAGACTCCCCCCCGACCGAGGAAACAATTAAATCTTCGCATGGGTGTAATTGACGTCACCCGAGATCGATGGCGCTTTTTCTTCTTTTTCTGCTGCGAACGAGTTTTTCCTCGGTATCGTCAACATAATAATAATATGTATAATTTTAAGCGAATCGCTTGGTGTACGCGAATGTATAAACGTTTAAACGTGGTGTTGAGCAGCTGAGTGCATGCGTGTGTATATGTACACGTTGCATCGTGCGTGGACGGTATTGTAAGTGTATATATACCTGATGGTGATCGACACCCACTTCAATCCGATCGTTAACTTGCAATGTACGTATACTTGGAGGTGCGTGTGATTATTCCTTTTTTTTCTTTTATTATTTTTATTGCCAACGCATGGAGGTATTCCTATTGGGTGAGGTCTACAGTATACAGGCACGCGTGTTGTGACCGAATTCATTTGTAATCGAGAAACATTATTCATTCAGAAAATGAGCAGTGGGTGTGTGTGTGTGCTGAAGCGAAAAGCGCAATCGTACATATTGTACCTGTTCATAGTTATTGTATCTGTCTTACTATATTATGTATGTATATAACTTCGATAACAAATCTAGTCTTGCGAGTGTTTAATAGTACGTGAGGTGTGTGCGAACAAATCGTATACTTACATCTATTTGCAATCTATTTTATTTACTAGGGTTTTCAGTGTCTGCCGGAGTTTATGGTATTTACGTAAATGCAATAAATGATCGTTTTGATCGGAGTATTTTAAGAAGCGTAAATATCGTTGAACCATCGTTCCATGGATTTAAACCGAATATAAACACCTGCGTTTGTACACATAGACAGGCTTTGTCGTCTTTTTTATTTTTTTATTTTTTTTTCACTTCACCAGATCGAAATTTTTTTCAGATGGTTCGAAAACATTGGATTGTCCCGTGAACTGTTATTTAAAAAATAAATTTTTGGATAAACATTTATTTGATTAATTTCCTACGTACACCACTGCTAATTTGAGTGCTTTTGCCCTTAGCTACAACATTAGATTTTTTTATTTTTAACTTTACTTATTGATTTTTTTATTAGTACATTACATTGTATTTTATACTTGGAGTTACAATTTTTTTTTTTTTTTTTTTTTTTACTCGCGCAAAAACGTATCGTAGTTTACGTAGAAATCTCCAAAGAGCATCATCCAATCCAGATTCTCTTTAATTTTCACCCTGAAAAAAAAGTTTTCCCGATTAAATTGCTTTTATCCGAACTTGATCCAGAACATAGTTGAAGCATTAAAAAAAGCTTCGTACGAGCTCTGATAGAGTAAGATCTCATGGAAAGTTACGTGTCATTTAAGCTCAATTGGGAATAAATGAAAATTCCGTGATTTATTCAATAATAAGTCGAGTCATCGTATTTTTAATTTTAAATTAAATCATCCATTTCCTTTCTTTTGCTCTTCTAGTCAACACTCCAAATTTGGTTTCCTTTTTTTGCTGACGCTCTTCTTACCGTATCTCTTTCCAAAGACACACACGAGTGTGATTGAACTTTATCTCATGATTTTTTTTTTTTTTTTTTTTGAAGATCACGACGTAAACGTGTACAAAATTATTCAAAGAACCTGAATTGTAGAAAAAAAAAAAAAAAAGATATATACACCTGAACCCCTTCACTCGTAGTGTTACATACACTTGTAGACTCGTCGTAGGTATACTCTTTTCAAGAAGCGTCGAAAACTTTTTTGGACGACGCTATCGTAGAAAAAAAAACTAGCATGCATAAACATTACACAACGCCAGCGTTACCGCACAGAGCTATATTACTCTTCTTTTTTTTTCCAGTTACAATTACGAAAATCAAAACAAAGTAGTGTTACCCACTTCCGCTCGTTCGTTTGTTGTTGATTGGCTTCGCTACTTCGTTACACATCGCGAGAGTCCCACACTCCACTGGCGCAAAACAAAGCCCAAATAATCCAACTAAAAAAGTGTCTCTTGCTTCTCATGGATGCTGGATACGATGCACTTTTTGTCCGTTACATGCACGTCCCTTTTTTTCGGAAAACCTAAATAAAGAATTGGGTCCCATATTATCCGTCGTTTGGTAAAACGTATAGTACAATAAATTGCGCTCGTGTCTTTTACAAAACACGATGGGATGAAAATACTCGTGTCGTGCGTAATTTATAACGAGAAGCACAAAAACAAAAACAAAAAAACTCCACTTTCATCCGAGATATCCAGCCCTCGATTTTTCTCCCCTTCTAAGGTCAAACATTAGCATATTATCCCCTCCCCTGCATGTATATATGTATGTACTAAGGTACGATACCAGGTTTTCCCCTCTCTGTTGATTGCCTCGAAGAAAAAAAAGGCCCGTAAAAACACGCCATAAACCAAGACAGTATGTATATATTTTTACTTTTTTGTTTGACTTTTCTTCCTCTCGAGCACACGATAAAAGTCACGCGTAAAGTGGGCACTGCGCGTTTATTGCAAACGTGCACGAGGGTCGCGTCAGAGCGAAAGGGTCAGGAAAAATACTTTATTTCCTAACTCACTTACGTATTCGTTACCTGTAGTTGTTTCTGTACTTTTTTTTTTTTTTTTTTTTTCAACATTTTCGATTATCCGTACGCGATAATCAGGGAGGTGGGATTTGTCACTCGCGATATTTGCATGTAAAAAAAAAGACGGAATTTCCTCTCGTTTTTATACACGAGCCAAAAAGAGAGCTACGCGAGTACATGCATGGTGAAAATAAAAGTTTTTTTTGATTCATTGCTATCCTTTTGATCGACTGAAAGATTTTTTTTGAGCGTACCATGGATACTTTTTAATTTTTCGCTGTAGTTTTTATCGTGAAAATTAAAAAATCGCGTGAAATATCGCTTTCAGGTGCACCAAACAATTTATAAAGTATACCTACTCTGCAAATGGTTCAAGCTATTTTTAATGTTTAATGTTCAATGTAGCATCAAGGTCCTCCGGCGCTACTCGATAACGTTCTACTGAATGAAATCGAAAAGTATATGTACGTGTGGCTTCAATATCAGGCGAAGTAAATAAAAATCTATCTCATCGGTCGATAAACGATGGCAAGTGTATTGACAGTAAAAGCGAGACAATGAGGATTCGGGTTATGCACCTATGCACCTCCGAGATATAATTGAAACCAGGTTATCGCGTTTACGTTGACGTGTCGACGAGAGGCACCGAGGAATGTGATACTGAAATTTTTTTTTTTTCTCCTTTTAACGAGAGGCTCAACAAAGTTTGGATTGTCCTCCTACGCTCTGCACAAAACTTACGACCGAGTGAAAATTGGACGGCTTTCATGGAAATCCTTCAAACCGTCGGCAAACTGCGTATAAGTACGCGTTAAAAACTTTGTAATTTGTACAAGTAGCAATTTCATCCTCGGTGACTACAGGCATCTTAAAATATACCCTCCTGCCGAACGTCCATTCATCGATCACTGTATTATATAATAATTTTTTTTTTTTTTTTTCCTACATTACCTTTCCTTTCTTCTAGGAATCGCGAGCCAACAAAATAATGTGCATGAATAAATAAATAAGCGGTGCAACGTTCGGTACCGAAACGTGAAATGCCAATTGCTGCTCTTCTATACGCGAATCACACAGGCAATAAATAAATCATTGATTATTTACCTAATGTAAATTTAAAATTGTTTCGTAAATACTTCGCGCTTTCGCGTAACATCCCAACGTAGGGATATAATCGATGAATAATGCAACTCTCATAAATTCGTAACGCAAATCGATCCTACAGGAATTTACGTTATAAATCGCACTGTCTCGGCGCGGTGCACTTGAAATTAAATGTCTTCAAAGCTCACGTTTCGGTACATCAGCCCACAAATTTCCAAAAGTGATTTAAATCTTGCGCAAACAGCACACGCTATGCCACTTCATAAATGCAAGTATAGGCACTTTTTACGTTTTATTGACAAGTAAACCAATAGAGTTTTTTTTTTTTTTTTTTTTTTTCTTCTTTAAATTGAAGTAACCACGTCACATTAAGAATTTAAACCGCTTATATTTGGAGCTTGACCTCAAACGCTGATTGCTCCTAATGCGTTTCAGGAATGCCTAATTGAATTATTTTATACCTTATCAGAGAGAAAAAAATGGGGAGGGGGGGTGTGTATACATACTCGGGTGTTTTCTCATCGTGCACTTAACGATGTGGACACTAACCTTTATCAAACACATTTGCGGGAGAAAAGGGGGGGGGAAGGAGTAAAGAAAGAAATAGAGAAAAGTGGGAGATAAGATTTGAACTGGATAGGCCGCTGAATGAATCGGGGCCTATGTGTCGTTGAAAGCCGCGCGCAAAAGTGTAGTTGTGACATTTATTATCCACCGATACAGAAAATTTTGATGAAAAAAAAAAAAAAATGCCTGTTGCTTAATTTTAAAAGTTTTACTTTCTTTCGTGTCACAGAAACATGTACGCATTAAAAAAATATACTTTATTAATACTTTATTGGCATCTTCCTCTCTGTCGATTAGGAGTTGTTGAATTTATGTATTTAAATTATTTCACATACTACTCATTTGTCAATTATAAGTTCAACTTATAGTTTTTATACGTTAAAACTAATATTTTACCACGATAATATCAAATTCTTTGTTTGTTTGTTTCTTTGCTTTTGCGTGTACGTGTTTTATATTTTTACTAAGTGACTTAAAATAGGATATAATGCATATAAGTTTACTCATTTCACTTGTAACAAAAATTATTTTGATCCCCAAGGATACCAGCATAAAAAAAAGGTATGAACTATACTCGCTTTCGATTTGAGTTTTTCTACAGTTATGATCATGTAAAATTCCAAAGCTTCTCAAAGTTTATTATTTTTTTCATGTCATGTTCAACGGGTGACATTCGTGTATATGTTTATTATTAGATGCATGAGTGCCGTCGTAGCCTCCCGTCAGTACCTATTGATAATAAATTTTATTTAACGAAAAATCGTCAAAAAAATTGATCCATCCCATTGGGCCGATAATCAAACCACCTCGTCACCTTTTATTTATGCTGTTTGTTGAAGTGTCTCAACAGTAACAGCTAAATTTGTACATCAAAATAACGATGCATTAACAATTCATTATTTATATAACAATGATCATGTCAATCATATACATAGTGTTATTATCGATTGATATACTAATTTTTGATAAAACCATGCAATCTATTATTGTTATTGATAATAAGCTATATTATTAACAATTGTAGCAGAGACTGCTTTGAGCACAATAAATAAAAAAAAAAACACGCAGCAAATTAATTGGCCGACGAAAATAAAGCCGAGTCGGAGGAGTTTTGATGTTCGAAATTGTTAAAAAACTGCCTCATTGTGAGCCGATGATGCGTGCACTCGTTTATATACGTAGCTCGTCACCATCAACTCGTGAGAAAGAAACAAAAGTGCGGGCCGCAGTGATTTAATCCACTCGGGGTATACTTTTCCGTAAATTTTGGTGGTTTGCCGTGATTTTCCACGGAGCAAACAGAGGCGCGTGAAACAAGGCTCGATACAACCGCAGTTGTCCAGGCACGCAAAATTTTGGGCATACGGCGCAAGCCATTGCCGTAAATTCAGTACACACTGCCTTGCATTTCAATCAGCTGTTGCTTTCAATGTGTTGCAGTGGCGGCACGCTTGCGCACATACATACAAACACTTTTCGCGTACACTACGTATTAATTTATTCGCTCGAAGAGAAAACGAAACGAATCTTGACGTATAATAAGCATATCTGTTGCGTGCAAGTGTGTGAGTAATATTTTTTTTTTTTTTTTTTTTTTTTTTTTTTCTACACGGTTATCAGCTACAGATTAGAAAAATTCTAGTTAAATCGATACGCATATGTATTTTCCCTCTCCCTCCCTTTTAGAGAACCACCATCTCAACCGATCTTTGACATACATGTACTTTTAATTTTCTTTATCAGATGACGAATTTTTGGTAACTCTCATTACATATACATGTACATCATTATATTATGATTCAAGGCCACGCGTTCGATAGTGTGTATACCTATATTATATACTAGGGAGAAAATCACTGATCGTTATCGTTGCGTATATACTCCATCGTTGGCAAAGGAAAAAGTTGTAAATAAATACGCGAACGTTTACCCATATTTCGGCAAAATTTTAATAAGAGTATAAGACATTTTTTACCTGTGAGGGACAAAAAGAACGCCCACCCTCCTACGTAGGAGTAGTGCAATGTATACCATTTCCCGATCGGCCGAAAAAAAGTGTACACGTATAATATACATCCAAAGCACTGCAATAACTTTCCCTCGATAGCGGAAAAATCGAATTACGCAACCGCGTACAAGATAATCGACTCCCTTTCCCCCCGCCCCGAGCATAAGTACTTCGCGGACTCGCGCTAAATGATTCACGCTGCAAGTATATTCTTAAAAAAAAAACAAAAAAAAAAAAAAACACGTATATACAATACCTACGCACCGTGGTAAAAGTATATAGAGACTTTGTTCCCTCATTTCTCCCAGACTCTCATAAATGTGCCTATAAATAAACAGACGTGCCTCGCGTTATGCTGCACATGTACGTCCAACGACACACAACATGATGTATATACGTGCAATACACGATACACCGTCACTATCCCCTCCCATTGGGTTTTTTTTCCCCCTCGTTCCAACGAAACAACCACACATCATCCCTTTGTGCAAAACAATAATAATATTATATTATATCGACTGACAATTGCACGTTGTTTTTTTGGTTTGCAGTAGGGGGCAGAAATAGGGCGCGGACGGCGCAGGAGGAGGAGGAGGCGGAGGCGGAGGCGGCTGCTGCCGAGGATCAGCAGCAGCGAAAGCGGGGCATCGTCGGCTCGTCCACGCGACAAGTAGCAGCAGTCACATATATAGTAGCGGGAGAACGGCCGTCATCGACGAGACAGCCGTCGTCATCGTCGGCCTGTCTGCAGCAGCAGGAGCATATAGTACCCAGCAAACCATCACGACCGTGCAGCCCATACCACTTATAATCGTCGTCGGTGCGCGACTAACTCCCTACTGCCTCCCTCTGTGCGCAAGCTATACTTCCTATATACGTATGCTGCGCGTATACATGTATACATGAACACCACCTACTACGGCCTAAGCTAGGAGGCGGTGGTGGTGGTGCGGGCAGTAGTAGAGAGCGCCCGGACTGGTGAACTGTGTATACGCTCTGGCGCTGAGCTGCTGCTCCCTGGAGTGTGTGTGTGAGCGTGTGCTGGGCTGCGCCGGAGCCGAAGAGCCGGAGCGCTCGAGCAGCAGGAGGAGGAGGCGGTGGTGGTGGTGGTGGTGGTGGTGCCGGTGACAGCAGAAGCACAACGGGGCCAAACTTATAATATACACATATATACATATTAACCTACGAAAGAACGCGCTGCTATACACCAACCACCAGCCTTCAGGAGGTGCCATCGACAGCACCAGCTGACTCTCGTTGTGTCCGTGTGTGGGTGTGTGTGTGTGTGTTCGCGCGCGTGTGTGTGTTTATTAAATCCTACGCACACTATTGAAAATATTACAAGTAAGAGCTCTCGGTGCATCATCAGCAGCAAGGGTGCAGTTGAGAGTTGAGAGTGAGAGAGAGAGAGCTGCTCTTGGCAGCAGAGCAGAAGACGGCCGGCAGCGCTGCTCCTCCCTCGCTGCTGCAACAGCTGCAGCAACATCATCGTCAGCGGATAGCCCGCAGAGTAGCAGAAGCACCAGCAGCACTGAAGGAATAGCAGTATAGGGCAGCAGCAGCAGCACGTCGTGTGTGCTCGTTGTTGTGCGGACAGCAGTAGCAGCGGCAGCAGAAGCAGCAAAAGTAGCTGAGCTCGCGGCAAAGTCATGGCGACCATCGACGGTCGACCGGCCCAGTATGGGCTTAGCCTTAAGCAGCTCCGCGAGCTCATGGAGCTCCGGGGCCGCGAGGCTGTCAACAAAGTCAACGAGTACGGTGGCGTACAGGAGATCTGCAAGAAGCTCTACACCTCGCCCAGCGAAGGTGAGCCACTTTGACTCTATCTCTCTCTTTCTCTTTGAGGTTAGACCAGCGACCTTCTGCTTGCCCCTCCTCTTCTTCGTCTTGTCAAATGCCTGCAAAGAGAATTTTTGCTGTTTATTCTTTTGCAACTGTCCGAAATGTTTTCAATTATGCCAAAATGGCTTGTTTGTCGAGTGACATTTTTACCTATTGCAGCTCTCCGAGGCTGTTGGTCTAACCTCGATTCGTTGTATCAGCAGCAGCAGTTCACTTTCTTATTGATGTGTGTGCTTGATTGAAAATTTATAAATTACATTTTGTTCATTGAACCTCACATTCAATTTGCTTTCTTTTTTTTTTTTTTTTTTTCTTAATTTCTTTTGGTGTGGCCACTGTAGCTGTCTAGCTCCTCAAACTTTTGCTCTCCAAGCAATACTTTTTGCTTTTGTTGTGTTTCCCATGGGTATAAAGTCAGTTTTGATCTTTAGAAAATCTTGACAAGCTGAAATAATGTTAAATATATCATTCAACAATCGATGATACCCTAATGTAAAATAATTCAGGTCTCAGCGGAGCAACACAAGACATGCAGCACAGGCGAGACACTTTTGGTTCAAATATGATTCCTCCAAAACCACCAAAGACCTTTCTAACGCTAGTGTGGGAAGCACTTCAAGATGTGACGTTAATTATCCTAGAAATTGCTGCCCTGGTATCACTCGGCCTCAGCTTTTACCATCCTACTGATGAAGATGCAGGTGGGTTTACGGAATATCGTTATCGTTAATTAGTGAAATTGCACTGTGCATCCTCAAGTTATGTGTCAAAAATTTTTCATCTGCAGAGCCTAGTCCTGAAGATGAAGAAACACAGTATGGCTGGATTGAAGGTTTAGCTATCCTGATTTCGGTTATTGTTGTTGTCCTGGTTACTGCCTTCAATGATTATTCCAAAGAAAGGCAATTTCGTGGTCTGCAAAACAGGATAGAGGGAGAGCACAAGTTCTCTGTCATCAGGCAAGGCGAGGTCAAACAGATATCTGTCTCCGATATTATTGTCGGTGATATATGTCAAGTATGTACATTTTACCACACACGTTTTGATACAGTTTAAAGCAAAAATACTACTCATGATGTCATATTTGTAGATAAAATATGGTGACCTGCTGCCAGCTGATGGTATCCTTATTCAAAGCAATGATCTCAAAGTAGATGAGTCCAGTTTAACTGGAGAATCTGATCATGTGAAGAAAGGAGAATCCTTTGATCCAATGGTACTTTCAGGTGTGTATAAAATTTTTATCTAATTATGTGCTAGCTCATCGCCATTTTTATTGACGTGATAATACATTGTTGTAAGAGTTATTAATTAATACCGCTGAAAAAAAATACTTGATAGCCAAGTAATAAAGTGTTTTAATAAACGAATGATTCATAGGATTCGAATATACATGACTATTCTATTGCATACAGATTATAAGCATTGACACAACAAAAGAGTATTAAGTTACTTCCTATTTTAGGAACTCACGTCATGGAAGGTTCGGGCAAGATGCTGGTCAGTGCCGTGGGTGTGAATTCTCAGGCGGGTATAATCTTCACTCTTTTGGGTGCAGCTGTTGATCAGCAGGAACAAGAGATCAAAAAGATGAAGAAAGGTACGCAAACTCGTGCAAAATGGTTAAATGAATCAAAGTTTTCCGATGAAACTGTGCAAGAGCTGGTACTATTTTGCTCCGGCTCTGAATCTCAGGTTTGCCAAACGCCAGGGTCTCGCTTCTATTTATACGTGCAACTTGTTAGCAGTAAATTTTTATAAAGTCTTTAGAAGAAAAGACATTTTAAGATTTTTTTTTTTTTATTGATACTTGATACATGAAAAAGTGAGAGGCATGTAAGATAACGATGGATAGTTGTACTTAACTCTTCTCTCGGTCTCTCTCTATAGATCTATTTTTTTCATTCAAGAAGTGCAAAACTCAAAATTGATTAAATGAAGCTGTCACGTATTCAAACAGCTGCGGATGCATGGTTCTTATTTTATTTATTTAAACTTAACTGTTATCGTTATGAAAACTACTGAACTTTTCAGTAAATTAACTTTTTCATTTTATTTACTAGTTAAGAAACCTAATTTTTCGCATGATCTCGCATCTAGAGTGATTTCGTGTTTTCCCTTTTTCATTACTTACTAATTAGCCCTTTTAGTGCACAAAAAAAAATTAATTAAGTAACATGATTTTTTTAAACTTACCTGTAAAATAAGACCATTTATCTAAAATATTTATGACATTAAACAGAAAAAAGTTTTTCAAATCCAACGTAATATTCTACAAATAAAAACTGTCAGTTTTCAATGTCTTTTACATAGTTTTACATGTGTGTCTTGTTCAGTTCTTTCGCATCATTACTTTGCGTCCTTGTGTTTGTTGCTTTGATCATTTTCCGCTGTTTAATCACGACACACTTTGTTGAAAAATGTAACCATTTTTGCTTATGTAAGAGTGTCGCATAATTCGTGTGAGCAGCGGTAAATGAAGAAAACAAATTGTTCACCCTCACTTACAATCTAATCAAAATAAATTCAAAACGCGGCGAACAATTACAGTTTAAGAAACTGATAATATGATCGAAACGATTGCAATAAATACCATTTTCAAATTACAAGTATTATAGTTGTTAACTAATTGTTCGCCGTATGTACCACGATCATTTGTCTTTTGTCAAAACCCTCCAAAAGAGTCGGCGAGCAAAACGATAATAATCAATCATAAATGCAACAGATTTGTTAATGAATCTTTGTTTTGCATGCGTTTTCTTATCTAGAGGCTAAAAAGCAGCGGAAGAAGAAGTCGCTATCAGGTGATTAAACATTTCAATACCATGTATTTATATTTTTCTTTTTTTTTTTTCTTTTAACGAACAGCTGAAGGAACTACTGGTATTAATATTTTTTCAACTTGGTAATCCAAAATTTCAGGAATCAGTTCTAGCTTTTTCTACTTTTAAATTTAACTTAGAAAGCAGCTTGACACTTATTTCAAAGGTTAATCTGGATAATTTATTAAAAAGTAAAATAGCTTATAAAACGCATTAAAAAAAAAAAAAAAAAAAAATTTGCTCATTTTTTTTTAATTGTTCAAATTCTTTATCTACGCTTGGGAACCATCAAATATCTTTATTCATTTAATAACTGTCTATTTACTCATTTTTTCATAACTTTCCCTATCTGCCTTGATCTAAATGGTGATTGGTTTGCATTTCGATCCATTAGTGTTTTTTTCTTGCATTTTTGACATTTTCTTTTTTTTTGTTCAACTAACTCTCCCTTTTTTTAACTCTACCAAGTAAATCAGCAACAAGAGTTTTTAAATCTTACTCTACTTATAAGCAACATGTAACGTGAGCACTCCTTTTTTTGTTTTCTCTGAAACGATCAAAACATTTATAATATTTATAACGCTTCAAATTACTGGTCTTTAATTTTTCACTACTTACAAAACTATATTACACATTGTCATGTGTCAGTGTAAAAAAGATCGTTTGCTGGAAAAGCAACAAAAACGGTAGTGCTCATTCTACATCGGCATTTTTAAACGAACTAAAAAAGTTAACTAGACCAATTAAACATTTATGTGGTATTAACAATGTTGGTGTGAAATCATTAGTTTGCATGAAAATTGCCTTTGGAGTTTTAACTGTTGTTGGTGGCAAACATTTTTTTGTCATTTTACATTATTGAGGTATTTGTCAAACAGTCACATAAATGCCTGTACACCTGTTTTCCCCGTTCCGATTAAACGCATTGTAGTTTCAACTTCGTGTAACTTTAAATTAGTAATAATCCGAGTTAGCGCACTTTTCCGCGGCAGCGGTATCAAACTTTTAGAACAAACGAACAAAGTTGGTGGACACTTTTTCCTTTACTATTTACGAGGTAAAGCGTGCATTGTTACGGTCCTTTTTTACTCGATTATTCATTTGCAAATTAAAATTCGTTTGTATAAATCTGTCCAACGTCCCGAATCATTACTTTGAATCGAAAAAAATTTTTTACGTTCTCATCACCTCCAGTCTAATGTCCGTAGTCTCAATGTAGGTGTGACTAAAACCCACCCAATCACACAGCACTGAGCTTCAAGTCTCGTCTCGAGTACTTACATGCAGCACCATAAATTTGGTACACAATAAAAAAAAAAAAAAAAAAAAAAAAATGCCGCTGTAGAAGTATCGACAAGTTTGAGAGGGCAAAAAAAAGCAAAGCAAAAAATTCCTGGCACGGCGTTATCTTTTGAACATTGGGCTTTCTGTTTTCTTGTTCCGCTTTCAACGACGATTCAGGCGACGAGGCCGGCGAGATAACGAGCAACAGCCATGCGCCGAAACAGCACTC
This sequence comes from Copidosoma floridanum, assembly GCF_036245765.1. NCBI lineage: Eukaryota > Metazoa > Arthropoda > Insecta > Hymenoptera > Encyrtidae > Copidosoma > Copidosoma floridanum. Next base: position 16,239,466 of record NW_028321896.1, on the reverse strand, counting down.
GGTCGACGGAGAGAACCATCACGGTGGCGGTAAGTCCAGCGAGGAGGGTGGCAAGAAGGACAAGAGCGTGCTCCAGGCCAAGCTGACGAAGCTGGCGATTCAGATCGGTTACGCGGGCTCGACGATCGCCGTCCTCACTGTTATGATCCTGATAATCAAGTTCTGCACGAAAACGTATTACATCGAGGGCAAGGAGTGGCATCCGTCGCACATGAACGACCTGGTGCGTCATTTCATCATCGGTGTGACGGTGCTCGTGGTCGCGGTGCCGGAAGGCTTGCCGCTTGCGGTTACTCTCTCGCTCGCCTACTCGGTCAAGAAGATGATGAAGGATAACAACCTGGTGCGGCACCTCGACGCTTGCGAGACGATGGGCAACGCCACTGCCATCTGTTCGGACAAGACGGGCACGCTCACGACCAACCGGATGACTGTCGTACAGTCGTATGTCTGCGAGAAGTTGAGCAAGTCGGTGCCGAATTTTTCCGACATACCGAGCCACGTTGGCAACCTGCTGGTCCAGGCCATATCCATCAACTCGGCGTTCACGTCGCGCATAATGCCCGGGCAGGACCCGACCGACCTGCCACTCCAGGTCGGCAACAAAACCGAATGTGCCTTACTTGGATTCGTGGTCAACCTGGGCAAGAGTTATCAGACAGTGCGCGACGATAACCCCGAGGAGACATTCACGCGAGTCTACACGTTCAACAGCGTCCGCAAGAGCATGTCCACCGTCATCCCAAGGCAGGGCGGTGGCTATCGGCTCTTCACCAAGGGCGCCTCCGAAATCATCATGAAGAAGTACGCACGTGTTACGCATACTTTATGTGATGTACCACAGAGATAAACATGATTTGAATTCTAATGGTATTTTTTTTTTTTTTTTTTTTCAGATGTGCCTTTATTTACGGTCGCGACGGTAACTTGGAAAAATTCACCCGTGACATGCAGGATCGGCTGGTCAAGAACGTGATCGAGCCGATGGCGTGCGACGGGTTGCGTACGATTTCCATCGCCTACCGGGATTTTGTACCGGGCAAGGCCGAGATCAATCAGGTCCACGTGGACGGCGAGCCCAATTGGGAAGACGAGGAGAATATCGTTGCCAATCTGACCTGCCTGGGCATCGTGGGTATCGAGGATCCGGTGAGGCCCGAGGTGCCCGACGCCATCCGCCGCTGCCAGAAGGCCGGTATCACTGTGCGTATGGTCACTGGTGACAACGTCAATACTGCCAGGTCGATCGCTATGAAGTGCGGCATCCTCAAACCCAATGAAGACTTCCTGATCCTCGAGGGTAAAGAATTCAACACTCGCATTCGCGATTCGCAGGGTGAGGTGCAGCAGCATCTATTGGACAAGGTCTGGCCGAAGTTGCGCGTCTTGGCGCGCTCCTCGCCCACGGACAAGTATGTCCTTGTCAAAGGTATCATCGAAAGCAAAGCCACGGCTAACCACGAGGTCGTGGCCGTCACCGGTGACGGCACTAACGACGGACCCGCCCTCAAGAAGGCCGACGTTGGCTTCGCTATGGGTATAGCTGGTACGTTTTGTCTTGTTTTCTTGCATTTCCTCTTGACCTTAAATCGTATCATTATCATCGTGAATACTTTTTCACGCGACGACTGTATTGTAGGTACCGATGTCGCGAAAGAAGCTTCGGACATCATCCTCACGGACGACAACTTCTCATCAATCGTTAAGGCCGTCATGTGGGGTAGGAATGTGTACGACAGCATCGCCAAATTTCTGCAGTTCCAGCTCACGGTGAACGTCGTCGCCGTTGTTGTAGCCTTTATTGGCGCCTGCGCGGTGCAGGACTCGCCTCTCAGAGCCGTGCAGATGTTGTGGGTGAACTTGATTATGGACACGTTAGCCTCGCTCGCGCTAGCCACAGAAATGCCCACGCCGGACTTATTGCTGAGGAAACCCTACGGCAGAACGAAACCCCTCATCTCCAAGACAATGATGAAGAACATACTCGGTCAGGCGATTTACCAGTTGACCATCATTTTTATGCTTCTCTTTGTTGGTGAGTTGATAAATCATTGTGTTACAACATCGTTTTACATTGTATCGTTTTCGAAAATAACAATTTTTTTATTTTCAGGGGACAAACTGCTCAACATTCCCTCTGGCCGAGGAGTTACCTCCGAGCCCACTCAACATTACACCATTATCTTTAATACATTTGTCATGATGACGCTGTTCAACGAATTCAATGCCAGAAAAATTCATGGCCAGCGAAACGTCTTCCAGGGAATATTTACCAACCCCATCTTCTATTCCATTTGGATCGGTACCTGCTTGTCGCAAGTATGTTCATTTAAAGCTTAAAATCCGAGATATTTTTTTATTTTAGTGCTGAATTAGTTTATTGATTAACATTATAATTGATCCTATGCAGGTATTTATCATCCAGTATGGTAAGATGGCGTTTAGCACAAAAGCTTTGACATTAGAACAGTGGATGTGGTGTCTATTGTTTGGGATCGGCACTCTGCTGTGGGGCCAAGTTGTCACGACGATTCCTACACGCAAGATACCCAAGATCTTTTCGTAAGTTATTCAACCAAATAAAAACATCAGTTTGATTCTTAATTTTTCCAAATATAGGAGATGAATATTTTCGATGGAGCATTACACATTGATGCTCCATCATCTTTAAAAGCGAGCGTCTATGTCGCTATCACTTTTCTTTTCTCTCTATTTCTTCTTTCGTTTATCTTGTTTTTTTGAAAACTTTTTTTTTTATAAATTTTTTCGATGATTTTTACTTGCTTGATGAAAACAGTAAGTCTGTTTTTTTCGACAAACTTTTATTGTTTACTCACTTTTTAAAAATACTTTTTTGTTTTTCTATCTTTTTAAATTATGAGTAACCAATAGGGGAAGAAAGCTGGCGCATGGTGCCTAAACATTTTTGTAAAAAAGTTAAAACAAAAAAAAAAAATTGTAATCAACAATTGAATAAGTGTTACGTATAATTTGAAAACCATCTCTAAATTTATGATGAAGTAAGAGCCTTTAATATTTACTTGATTTTCATTATACAACTGCTAACACATTAGCTGCCAGTCGGAGAGAATAGTTAGCGAATCGTAATAAGTAATGTGTAGTCCTCGCCTGGACCTAAATGTAGTACGTGGTAGTGACCTTTGCATGTTAGAAATGAATTTTTCAAATACCCACGCAGTTTTTCACCTTAGATGCGTGAATAACGCAACTAACTCGATTCACAAACTCTTTTTTATTTTAGTTTTGCTACACAATAGTATCCTTGCTCTCATCCTTGTAGTTTTGTACTACGATCCTTGCTTATAATTTTTTTTTTCCCCTATATGAGCAAACTAACCACGCTGAATGTTGCATGCATCATATTTTTAAAACACCAGATAACGTTCTTTCAAAGTCTGCGTTCTTGTATGCAATCAGGATAAGTAGAATCCAAAATTAGAGTATGCTTTTTATCAAAAAACGATAAAGTTTAATTTATCGAAATAAATCACTGGGCTACTTTAAAGAGAAAATTAAGTTTTTCCTTTTAAAGAAGCCTATAAATTTTCCTTTTTTTTTGCCAAAATAAACATTTAACAATTATTTGCTTGATAACATACCAATTAATCAAAGAATAATCATAAGCAGCAATATTGGAAAAAATTTTATTTATTTGCCAAATCCCTTGTTTTATTCCCTCAATTAAAACTTGGACGGACTCGTCACATGTGTTTTCTAGCTTGAGAGGAAATTGCTTTAATCTGCTGCATTAACAAAAAAAAAAAAAAAAAAAATTGATTCATGACAGACTCTATAGACGACTGCTACAAGTTTTTTTGACTGATACTGAAAAATTCGACAATCACTACTTTATTTTTTTTACCTGAGAGTTTTCGAACGAGAGTTCGATTAGAACAATCAAAGAAAGACCAGAAACAAAAGACCAAGTGTTAGTGTATGTCAGGTGATTTCAAACTTGATTCTTTTTCTTAACCGATACAGCAACAACTAAATTTACAACTAAATTTTTCTCACAACACTGCCAACACTGTTTTGCCATAAACACTCAAGTAAGTCTAACATATTTAACATAATCATTAATCACGTTATCGCCAATCATTTGCCGCGTCGAGCACAAACTTTTTGTACGCCACATGACACTACGAGAAGGATGTATCTTCTTCTTGGATTATTCAACACGAGTACATACATTGTAGCGTGTTAACAATGTTGTAAAGTTTATACGATTGTATACTGGAAACGATACACATGTTCTTGATTTCGCTGCCAACGAAATCTTTACGATATATTACATACGATTGTTGTGCGAACAGTAATTAGACAATTAACGCGTGCTGTGCATGAAACAACAAAAGTCGTTGCGAGGAATCAATGTGGTTTATTTTTCGTATATGAATAGCCTTTGGACGAAAGGCCGTTGATTACGTCAAATTTCAAGTTATTGATACTTAGCTGTTATATTTATTTGTTGACTTATGTTTTTTTATTATTAAAATTTTGGGTCCAGCATCGACCAGAAGCGATTTAGATCTCGTCGTTGCAGCTTGTGAAATTTACTTTTATTGTTAATTAGATGATTATAGATGATTTGTTTTTTCTTGTATATCTATATTACATGTTTGTCTAGAGTTGACGTTAGATTATTTATACGTATTATAGCGATTCGATGTTAAATAAGAGAACCAACCGTTTCCAAAGGCAATTTGTTTTTGGGATCGCCGTACCATTGTGTTTTTAAATTCCTTCTAGCATTACACGTTAGAAAGAACCCTTCTTTTTTTTTATTTTACAACGATCACATTGAGCCATTCGTTATCGATGATATTAACAACACAAAAGTCTATACTCACTAACTCAAAGGGTGCGCGCCTCTTGTGCATAGCGAACAATTAACCAATTATGAAGGAGCTATTATTTGTGATAAATACTAACATCGAGAATCAAACTTACTAATCTGCAATAATAATAATATTGTACTTTTATATTAATATAACTAACAACACCATCACCCAGGCACTACCTCTGTACTACACGATGAACCATTCGCATCTTTCTCTCTCCGTTTCGTTTCCTCTACTTTCTACTTTTTTTTCTCGATTATTTCTTTTTTTTTTTTTTTTTACCTCATTTTATATTTTTACATCACTTTATTTATTACTGCAACTATATAAAAATATACACAATTATTGACATATGTTATATATATTATACGCACTGTTCTCTCTGTGGAACAGCGCGCAAGTCATTTATTTTATTTTAATCAGCGATTTAATTATATACTTGCCATTTCAATCGTTGCTCGCAAATCATCGTTGATGATTCATTCGATGATTTTATAGCCAAAGTCATAATTCGCAATGAGTCATTAAACACATTGTAATACGGATGGTCGAAAACAAAAGGCATCTTTCCACCTTCCTTCTTCTCATTTGTCGACTCATGTTCGTCCACCACATCTTATTACTTGCTATATAGACTCGCTGCCGTTCATCTGTATTTATTTATTTTATTTTTATTTTTTTTATTTTCAACTTCATGTTTATATTTGTTATGGGCGATTTGGAAATGAGGCTATCGATGTTTTGTGTAATTGTTTTGCTCTATAGAAAAAAAAAAAAAAAAAAAAAAAAAAAAAATTGTCTGTGTGCCAATATTAGTGATTAAATGTCGCTTGTATGAGTTTAAATTCATGTCCAAGTATATATATTTATATATTGTAATTGTTGCATCAGTATATATTATAAACGAGTTGTTAGTAAAGTTACGAAATTAAAAATTTAAAGTTACTTTGGTATTGTTTGTTGTGAAAATTTGTTTATCATCATACAGAAATTGAGTACGAAACAAAATTATTGTGCAAAACAGTCTCATTCTGAAATCCGTCTCAAGCATATATATATACACAACAGAGCGAGAGCTCCATCCACGGTAAATTATCATGTCCCATCCCCTCATAACCACCCCCCCCTCCCCGACAGCCCGTAAACCTTCTTTCTTTCTACCTCTCTTCTTTGACTACTCAACTTTTCTTCGGCGCTTGTTTCTTCGAGTCTTTGGTGGAGGAGTCAGTGGTCGGACCGCCGAAAGGGCGCCTCCTGCCGGAGGAGTGAGAGGAACGAAGGACGCCTGCGGGACGCCAATCCGAACAAAAATAAATCGATACTCAATTACATGAGTATACGAACGATGCATGTATATTATTGCGAGATATCAGCTGTTGCGAAGTTACTTTGTGATACGCATAATATAATGTGTATATTAGATAAAAAAGGAAAGTGCTACCGCGTCACGATATGTATAGATATCTAGTCGTTCACCGAGAGAACAAAAGAGCAAGCGACAACAGCAACAAAACAAATGAAATTGTTGATAGTTGTGGTCTTTTTTAAAAAGAAAAAGAAAAAAAAAACAAAAAAAAAAATTGTAAAAACTACTCTCCACGCAGCAAGGCAGCGTGATGCGAAGTAATTATGAAGCACTTTTGGTTTAATGTTTTTTAAAAACAGATGGGGCCGCGGCCAGCCGGACGATATCGGCGCTATCAATTTGGGAGACGAGAAATTCGACCCAGACTCGGATAAAAAGCCTCGCGCCGGACAAATTCTGTGGATCCGTGGTCTGACACGACTGCAGACTCAGGTAACTATCCCTATCTCACTCTCACTCTCTCTCTCTCTCTCACTCTCACTCTCTCTTTATTTTTCCATTTCTACGATGCATCATCGACCAATTTTTTTTTTTCTTTTTTTTTTTTCTCTCCCTACTTCACTTTATTGGCCCGAAAAAAAAAAATCGACAATTCAAGGCCCTCACTCTACGATGTATTCTTGAAGTCAGTCATGTCATTAAATCAACTATACATAATTTTTACATATAATAATGACATTTACATGTATATGAATAACGATTATGCTGTAGCTAAAAAGAAGGGCCGGATTTGCCGTCATCTTTTTTTCTATTTTCAGGACAACTTAGGATTAACTCTCTTCTCTTCTACCTCTTCTCTTTTTCCCGTTTACTTTACCCCCATCTCTCTCTCTCTCTCTCTCTCTCTCTTTTTCTCTACACCTTAATCTCCTTTCTTTCTACTTCTCTATCGTACACTCTCATTCTCATCTTTCTCTGTCTAAATTCTCTTGAAAAGGTTTCTACTTACATACAGGTTTTTAAATTACTTTTTTTTTTTTTTTTTTTTAATATCCTTATTATGAAATTTGCATCTAGGAGTGTATCTTTGAATTCACCTCGCGACAAATATAAAGTAATGATGATTCGAAATCGGCAACATATCATTCTTATAGATTATTTTTTTCCGATTTTATTGACGAAATTTTCTTTAAAAAATGAAAAAAAAATTGAAATACGCAGAACTAGCATTGCTATACTTGATGCGACTAATTACGATGCGTGGCGCATACTTGAATTTCCCTTCATTCTTCTGTTTATTTTCGATGGTATACATTACTGTCTTTACCTTTCTTTGTATGAAAAAAAGGTTTTTCTGTCGAGCGCCGAAACGGGTGCGGGCGCTCGACTCCTTTTTTTTTAAAAGCACAATTTTATCTTGCGATTTTATCAGGTTCAGGACTAAATATCTTTCTATCGAATCTGAAACGATCTGTATAAAAAAAAAAAAAAAAATTATAACAAAAACCAAATTTAATACTAATATAAATTTAATAAAAAATATTGTACATATTTTAAATAAGAAACCAGTGTAATAGATTGGAAGGACTCCCTTATGGAGGAGAAAATCTTCCAGCAGGTCAGTGGCACGTACCTCGCCAATCACGAAGCAAATATCTTTTTATGCATTTTACATTGTGTGATTATAGATATATTTATTGAAAAGTACAGTTTCCCTTATCTTTAACCCATCACGAGTATACATAAAATTTTTACTTGTAGATTATTAAATCGCGTGTAACCTCTTTTTTTTGTAACATTTCCATGTTTTGATACTGTATGAACTCTCGTAGTATTATTTATACTTTTCTCAATCTCTCTATATTTTGTATACTTTTTTTTTTTATACTTACAAAAATGTATACAGTTTTTTTGCAAGTTTTTTCTGTGTAAAATCGCACTTCCGGCAAATGATAACATATAATTACAACATGTACAATGATCGCGTGTGTTTTATTAACATATATTAGCTGATTCGTATGTATGTGTACGTAATTTTAAATTATTTTTTTTCTACATCTAAAACTATTTTCATCTATGACTATTACACACATATAGAAGATTGCGAACGAACGAGCGATGTGAAAAAGTTTAATTATGAGGCTTGATTGGAATATGCAAGATACGAGTAACATATGATAACATATACCCGTGCACTCGAAATTAATTGTTCCCTTTCAACTTAAAAATTATACTAAGATTAGGCCTTTTTTGCGCTAAGCGCACTGAACTGTGGATTATATTGAAAATTCGCCAAAACATTGCCGATAATTGCAATTTTTATCCATGATTTTTTTAGTTGATTAAATTGCAAAGTTTTCCAAACAATTTTTTAGTTCTCATTTGTGCCATTCGATTAAAAAAATTGAAAAATAAGGTTACGATTACCAAGTTCATTGTTATATATATAAAAATTATATTTAACATACAAAACTGTACATTAAAATTCTTAACTTTATTTTTCAATTAACTACAAAACAAAAAATTTTAATCTTGGTACAAAAAGATGCAACCGAGCAATTTCTCAAAGCATCGTTCGTGAAAGCTTTTTCGAAGTTTTAAAGGCATATGGTATTTGTATCGAATAGTATGAAAATTGTGTTACTTTACGAAGCAAAAATACCGAGACTGGATAATAATCCAACATGAAGTAAACTTAATTAGAAGAGGAGCTAGTTAAGAACCAATTGGAAATGGTCCACACAGTCCTCAACCAACTTCTGTCTTTTATTCTTTTTTCTGTATCTATCTTCGTTTTTTTTTTTCTAGTTTAATTCTTGTTGTTTTATACATATAATATTATACATGTATAATTATTTAAACATTAGATAAAAAAAATGTTAAGCAATGAAAAAAGTTGTTTTAGTATATCTCGTCAATACGTAGCTCTCTCTCTCTTTTTCTCACTTCATTGTCTTTTTTAATCCACTTTATTATTTGAATACATGTGTAAATGTGCGGTGATTTATGAATACATATTACTTTTCATTTTAAAAGCAATCTGTGGGTGATGTAAATTTAAAACTTCGAAGAAACTCCCAATGATTTCTTCGACGCACGCACACGTCCTTCGAAAGTCAAGTGGCAGTAAAAATTACAATGACAAACATACATAGCTGACAACTTTCGTTGCATGCGAATACGATATACATTTAAAGTGTATGGGTAGAAAGTATAACGTGGCATTACAGTCGAGCTTCTCATTTACACGATTGATGGAATAAAAACCGAGAGTGAGAGAAGAATAACGCAGAGCTGATGAAAAAAAAGGCTTCAGTAAATGGATGTTTTGCTCCATTCGATGTACAAATATAGTTGCTCTATTATCGAGGTCTGCTGATCGATAGAGGAATGAGAAGTACAATAAAAAAAAGTACGTGTATGCGCGCGCGTCGTAAGAATCGCCGATCGCATCTGATGCAATTTTTCACGTAGGATTTCACGGAAATATTTGCGCAAAAACCTCTACGTGATTTCACTCCTGTACGTTGAATAAGTTGTTTCGTAATAGGTTTTTTTTTTTTTATGCATTTTTTCATTTTTTATAAAAATTTGGAAACGACCGGAAGTGCGTCTCAGACGATCGTAAAAAAAAAATCTTGAAAAAAATTAAAATTAAAGTTGACAAAATAATCCTTAGGCTTGTACGAAGATTACCACAATGTATCACAGAAATTGTGTGCGTGAATAGGCGAAAAGGTACAAAAGTAAAGAGTGTGTGCCATTGTGTACAACATACATATACGACTATATATATACATGATAATAATAAATTTATTTATTTATCATAAGAAAAAAAAGGATTGATCAAAAAACAGACAACACAATAACGGCTAGCATAATAAGCTAATCATATAAAATTGAATGTATAACCTACTTTCAGACGAGCAATAGAACTCTGGTGCAGAATGTATCTGTGACAGGCAGATCCCCCTCTCAGGATTACTATATGGTTAGTTCTCGCAAGTCTCCAATTCTCCGCTGTTTGGCCGTTTATTAATACTTATATATTAATCATGATTTCTCGTTCTACTATTATTTAATTTGTACTATCTCTATTTCTCTATCTCTCTTACTCTCTCTAATTTTTTATTTCTATCTATCGCCTATTTTTCAGCGTTATTGTTTAATTCAGTTTAATCCGAGCGTTGAGTTGTTTTTTTTCCCTAACTTTTTTTATTGTCACGCGTTAATTTTTGTAAACACGCAATATTTATGTTAAACTCTTATAATTTTGTATAATACAACCGCCTTTACCAAAACGTTTCTATCCTTGTATCCAAACTTATTATTATTATTATTATTATTATTATTATCATTATTATTATTATTATTATTATTATTATTATTATTATTATTTCACACCAGATTGCACCCGCAATGCTGACATCATTTCTTTTTTTGATCGAGGAGTCCAAACGAAAAAGACTCTCTTTTTGCCGACTACTCTTCTTAATGCATAATTTTCTCAAAGTTTATCTCTTATGATTTGTCGCTTCTTATCAACTCACAAAATCTACTCATATCGTCTCCTTTTAATCCGTTCCTTTCTTGAAAAAAAAAAATATATATCCTATCCCGATAGTTTTTATTATTTTATTTTCATGCTTTTTTTTATAATCATTTCTTTTATTAATCTTGTTCGTCGTTTATTTGCAGCACTACTTTTATTACAATGAATGTGAATCTCTTTTTTGTTTATTTTACAAATTAAAATTTATTCGCGATAACATGTCGCATGCACGCATTCGCGAAATTTGGCGCGAAAACAAAAAAGCTTGTTTCAAACAAGAGAACAGGCTTTATGAGTATACAAACATAATCTGTAAATAATATACAATCCAAATAATTTGCGAGTGTGCCTATGATGTCGCGTTATTTATGATGCACACCCTTCGTTGTTCACACTTCGCTTGACTTACTATACTCACGTGTTCGCGCGTTCCATGTCATATACATATTTATCGCCTTCAATGAATGAAATGTACTTGCTTCATTTGTTCACGCCTAATTTACGTCGTCGTTACTTTTTTATTTTATTTTATTTTTTGACTATTCTCAATGATGAGCGCCGTATTTCACATTTACTTTATCCAGTCAGTGATACTTGACTGAATGTTAAAATTTTTTTTTTTAATATAAATTTTGTTTTCATAACTCTTATTAATTTATCTCTATAAACGCAGTGTGGTATTGCTGTGATCTTATCATTTATATTGATCATCTAACTTTTTATTTCTAATTTTTTTTTATGACTAACGCTATCACAAACAGCAAAATTGTTTATGCTGCCATTTTTCATCTATATATATATGTATGCGCTTACGTGTGTGTATCACAATGTATATTATGTACATACATAATATTACATATATCGATATTTTTCGGTCTTTCCACGCGAAAAGGCTCGCTATAAACATTTGATGTCCTACCTTAATTTTTTTTTTTTTTGTTCGCGTGGAAAGCAAAGCTATGATGATTCTTGTGAAACGCAGAGTGTTTCTTCACAACCACGAGGAAAAATCATGCGTTTCCTTTACTTAAATATATATATATATATATATATATATATATATATATATATATATATATATATATTTCAGATCTTTAATCTACTCACTGTGTTTTTATTTCCCAATTATTATTATTTTTTTTTAACTTATTTACTTGGATGAATGTTTTCTCGTGAGTTTTCATAATCACCAGTCGCTTTGGTTTGTTTGAAAATTTTACTTAACGCCATGAGTAAATTTTCACATTTCTTTTTTCTCATTCTCTCTTTTATCTGTTACTTCACCCTGTGAACGGAAAAAAACAAAAAAAATTGATTAGTATAGATTTTCATTCAAATTAGACATTGGAATCCTTGAATATTCTTCCAATTTCCAATTCGGAACCGAGATAGCGCCGTGAATGTTTAAAAGAATTTGGTAACAAAAAAAAAATTCGTCGAATCACATCGTTAGTAAAAAGGATTAAATATCAAGCATTAAACAAACGAAGCGACTAACAATTGATGTATCAAAAATAATTTTTTACGTTTATCGATGAAAATGTGATATGTTAGCGCGTGCCAAAGACAAAAAACAATTTTTTTTTGTTTAATGTGAATGCAAGGTATTATTTTGAAATCGTGAACTGATGAAGAAAAAGACTGATGATAATCCATTTGTCGTTTGTTAGCCAGTGGAACCCATTCGAGAGACTGAGGTATAAACATGGCGGCAGTCTTACGTAATCCGCCGCCAGACATTTCCTGTCGGAGTACAAACAAGTACGTAGTTCTCTAATAGAAGAAAAAGCAACCAGCAAAAGTCAAAAATCAAACCATGTACACATGACACTCGACACACGTTATTTTTTTTTATTTTTTTTTTTATTACGTACACGACAATGCAACCATTACAGATGCAACTAGACGATCGCCTGTCGTATGATACGTTGTTTTTTTTACCATTCTTTACTTGTACTTACTTTTAAGCTGGTGGGTCAAGTCGTGCGTATGCAATTACATTTTTTTTTTTTTTTTTTTTTTTTTTTAATTTTTCGTATGGTTTTTTTTTGTATTAACTTTTTTAAACACGATTTAACCCACAAAGCTAAGTAACCGTGATTGATGATAATGACGTTATGGTGACAGTTATACATTATTTGCTGCCATTTTGTTTGTGACAATAGCTGACTTTATAAATGGACGTTTTAAAAATTTAACATAAGACATGATGGTTTATTGCACTGATGTGGTTACTGTGGGACGAAGGTGAGACGGTCGATGCACACACATACACACAAACACACAATACTAATAACTTTTACGCAATTAACTTTTTATTATTTTTGCACGGATTACTAAAGATTACGTTACGACAAATTTAACTTGTATACACCAGCGGTTGTGTGACGTGCGTGTTTTTTTTTTTCTCTCAAAGTATCAGTTACAGAAAATCCTTAAAATACTGGCAAAATCTGATTACGATGAAAAATAACAATGAAAATTGAATTGCGAATGAAAATAATACGAGGGCAAAAGACAATACGAAACAACCGTCTGCCCCGCTTCGGTAGTCTTACCATAGATATGTCTGATGAGTGTGTTGCGTGTTCCGTATTGGATTTTTTAGCCCTTGCTGATTGTTTAAAAATTGTTAAAATCATACGGGATGAATCTCGATGTTCAATCCAATGTGAACCTATTCAAAATTTATCCTCAACAATTATAATCCCCGTTGAACAGAAACAAAATTTATCCATTACTAAATTACATTGGCGACTAACTATCGTACATTCCCAACACTCCTTTCTTCTCTGATACTTTCGTTGTCTTGTTGTATCTGTTTCTGTATCAATTGCAATCCTTTTGTATCTCTATGTCACGTTCGTTTGTTTACACTTACAACTTTTATCTGATATTTTTTTTTAAATCTATATCTATGTCTCTGTCTCTGTGTTTTTATCTATATATCTGCCTGTTTTTTTTTTTATCTGTATTTACATTGTGTGCGCGTGCGTGCAATATGTGTGTTTTAGTTTTCATTTTTTTTGTTGTTTTTGTTTACATATGCAAAAGCGCTTGCTGCAAGCTGCGCATATTTTTCTTTTTTGCGTTTATTTTTTCTTTTACTACTAACTACTTGACTCTACTGTGTACCTTCATTTTTCACGGTTCACTCTCTTGTACAAATCTCATTAACCCACAGCATAAAAGCTAGTGAATCGCTAAACCAGAGGTCAGAAATGAAAGATCTAGCCGTTTTTTGTACTCAAAGTAAACATAACAATTGTTTTACACACACATAATGTGGTTACGTGGTTTTATTTTTTTCTGTATACGTTGACCACAAATCCTCAACAAACCAACCATCAACAATATATGATTTGCCGAATGCACTGCAGCTGCGCAGAGTTTTTATTGTGACTTTGTTTGGTATCTAATGTTTTTTCGTTTGAACTTTTTACAAGCCGTTAATGTACATATTAAACATAGAACGATTTATTACTTTTATGTATGTGTGGGTGTGCCTTTTTTTTTTTTTAATTAACGTTGGTGTGCCACGCCTATTGACATTGTTGCATACAAAGCGTGTGTTGCTTTTATAATTTACTTGACTGTAAATTTTTTCTTTTTTAATTTAACAATGCGTTGGAATCCCCTTGTCTGAGTGGTAACCCAGTTTAGTCTAATATTAATTCGCAGATTACAATAATATTTCTCCGAAAATGTGACGAACGCAGCATTATTTTGGCAATCACATCGATGATAAGTCAAGACATCGTGCGCGAAATAAAAAAAATAATCATACGTACAGTAGAGAGAAATCTCAGCTGCGGAAATTGACAATTTTTCTCAATAATTTTTTAGACTATTGCCAAATATAAACTGGAATCTCGACTTCGACATTGGGTTGTCGTTTTATGAAGCTGTCGTACTTTTATATACATACATCTATATATTTTAAACAAATCTTGCTTCTAAAGTCTTAACGTTTGTTTAACTGTTAATTTTATAGATATATATGACTTTTGTGTGCTGAAAAGCCGCTTGCTATGAAGCAAATATATTTTACCGCTATTTATGCTTCGCTAGATAATTATATACGTAAGGAATAAACGAATTTTTCTTATATGAATTTGAGGCCTGATGAAAAAAATGCCACCAATTTTTAATCTTATACTATATTTTGGCACTGGCTTTTTGATATTTTTTGTGTGTGCAGCGTGTGCGTATGTTTCCGCGTGATAATTTTGTAACGTGTGATGTATATATTTCTATTTATATATATTTTGTAATATAGATTTGTCGCATTTTTTCTTATTTGTATAATATTAAGATAACGCTTTTCATGATTATTTAAAATCGTGTGTCGTATTCTTTTCTATTGATATTAAGTAAAAACTCCGCATTTGCAATACATCATACCCCTTGGTAAATGTTATTGCAAATTAAAAAAAACTTTGAAAAAAATATTACACAAGTGTCAGCGTTTAATGCCGTCACTCTAATAATTATTATGTTTTTCCAAGTTACCCATATTTATATACATTTTATATATTTAAAAAATTAAAATCTAAGCACCATTTTATTTCTACATGTACGCACCATTTATCTACATAAGTTTGAAATTTATTTCGATTTTTTCTTAACATTCTTTTTTTTTTTTACTTAATTATGTGCGCTTTTTTCTATATCTTGTATTAATATAAATTTGTAATTTTTCTTAAAGTTAGTTGGTCATAAAAATAATTTAATATAGTTGTTATGAAAAATTTCTAAAATTAAGCTGTACGGAAATAATATAGCCTATGTATAAGAGTATGTGATTTTTGTTTTGTTCACATGTATGCATATACTGCACACACGCCAGAATAGTATGCAGGACAGTTTGTTCGACAAATAATTTTTTTCTTATTCCAACTTTCTAAAAACATTTTCTTAAGAATTCTTTTGTCATTTTTAATCGTCGTTACTTCGAGTTCGCATACACTATAGAGATTAAAATTGAAAAAAAAATGTATGCATCCTTCGAAAAGTTCTAAATAATCAGGGCCTTTTAGAAAGGATGTATTAATTGAAATAACCTACTTATGAATGGTTTCACCATACTTTAAATATTTTTCTATTCTCTATTTTTCCACAACTATATCACTTTTTCTCTATTTCTGTTATAAAAAAAAAAATTTAATAATTATGTGTGCTCACATTAACTTGAATTTAAAAGTTATGTACTACACATTATATGTTTTTTAAGCGAATCGCTTGGTTCAGGACTGTTGCGGACCATTTTTAAACCGAGCATAGACATTACAATAACACGTCGAAGTAAATGTAATCATAAAACATTAATACAAAAAAAAAGACATTTGTAAACTCTTCACACGTGTTTTATACGTAAAACTATCAAATAATAATTGAACGATGTAAAAATTAAAAAAAAAAAAAAAAAAAAAAGTAAAGTTTAATGATACAAAATAACAAGACAGTATACTGCATTGATAGCAGGACATAAATATATTATATACGCAAACATAAATATATACGTTGATGTTGTCGATAACACGATACGTATACGATAAGTTGCATGCGGTGCTTTTATCATGTTACATTTTTGCACGATCGATAAATCGTGCCTGGACAAATTATATCGGTAAGGTGCATTAGATTCATACCCAACGCAGCCTCGAAAAGATGAGTTACTTCCGACGATATATTTTATTTTTGTACATTCTATCGATTATACGTGAAAAACGCATAAAATTAACGCTTTGCCAATAAGCTTTGTATATAATTTACTTTTTAGGTCAAAGTATCAATAAAAAATATTTGAAAAAATGAAAAGTATGCACTACCAAAAAATTGTTAACTAAACCATTCAATTTTTATCGATACTTTGTCCTCGCATAATTTTTACTTTTACTTGCCAATGCTATGATTGTACATTGTCATTATTTAAACCAATACAAATGTATATGTGAATACACAAATTTTCAAGTGAAAAGTAAATGAAATAACGCTCGGGAGTGACTCCTCTTGAGGGTGGCTACGTTTCACGACCACCTCTCAATTATTCAAGCAAGTGTTCTCAGATTGCTGTAAGTGCGGTGAGTCTGTCTCCTCCTCTGTAAGCTAATGACCAAAGTAAAACGAAATAGGTACGTATTCTCTGCCCAATATAACATTCGTGCGTGCTCGTTTGTGCTATTTATATTTTTTTTCTTGTGACTATTTTTTTTCTAATACATATTTGCGATTGATCATTTTTGTAATGGTAACGCAAAGACCCAGACCTTTGTATGATTTTTTTGTTATCCGTATATAAAACCAAAAACATAATTTGCGCTTTAAAACCGCATTTTTATATTGGCTGATGTTATACCACTGTCCCGCTCGATGTGTTGCGCTCGTCGACCGAAACCCCTGTTGTTGCGACAGTCCCGTTGATGTTGAAAGCTAACTTCCTATTAAAGCTAAATTTAAATTTTGGCATTTTATTTTCCAAATCTCTTACACTAGTGTTTAAGACTTTTTTTTTTAACTAATTGGTTGAACACTAATACGATTAAATGTCTCTTGCGAATCAGGACATTATTTTAAAATGGTTGCAGGATGTTACAGATGCTTTAAATTCAACCAAAACTCGAAACTGTAATTCTTCATCAAAATTACTTGGTTCTCTCGCATCCATTAGAATCTTTTATTTTTCATCCTGTCGGAACAGTGCACAAAACAATACACCATCTTCATCTCGGCCTTTCTCTCTCAAATGATGCGAGCTCGACCAAGTTTTCGGTCGGCGTGTGCCACTCATCTTTGTTCTCCTCGTCTTCACAATCGCAAGAATTAAATATTGAAGAAAAAAAAAAAAAAAAGTAAAAAACGAAGCAAACATGGAAGCACAAAAGTATGAGACAAACGGCGTCGCAGCAGTCTCCTTACCCTAATACTCCGTAATAAATAAGTAAACTATCTTGTGAAGTAATGATTTGCATAGTACCCCTTAAACCTACACTGCCAATCATGCCCCTTGGTTGTTACGTTTCTCCCCACTCTCGTGTCTTTGTACATGTTTGTCATGTATCTAATGGTAAAAACGAGACTACGCTCCAAAACAATGTACAAGTATTTATACATTTAAGACAGGTGCGAACAATAAATCCCGAAAAAAGTGTTTATGCGTAATGTTTACTCGTTTAATCTCTCTCGTCTCTCTTTCTCTCGTGAAAGTCAAATTAAAACGTCAAAAGGGAAATACTGACACGATACTTTGCAACTATTTTCTCCCTACGTTCTCTGTCTCTTCAAGCCTGTCTCGTCTTTGCGCAACGTTGTATTACACGTCGTAGGAAACTTGCGCCCACCGACTCTCTGTTCTCTCAAACTATTACTCTCTGACTCTCTTTATTCTCTTTTTTTTTCCTCACTGTTTCTCCAAAAAAGAAAAGAAAAGAAAAAAGAAAACAAGTCACCAGAAAACAAGCACACAAAAAAAATATGATGAACCAACATACAACATGAATACACAAAACGCATACACCCACACAGCAGACACGCGGAGCTTACGACTGCAGATTCAGCCAATGTCGGCTCCGTGTCCGATTGCTCTTCTCGTTGCAGCTTCGGGTTATCCGAGCGTTCAGATCAACTCTGGAAGACCTAGAGGAGCGTCGCTCCGTCCATAGTTTGCACAGCTTACACAGTATGCGCAGCTCGCGCAGCCACACCGGGCCCCGTCCCCTATCAGACTTCACGTACATTGACGAGGATCCGAAATCGGCGGCGGCGGCGGCAGCCAAAAAGCTCAAAAACTCAACCACTCAGCCCAACAACGCCGAACACGACGGAGCCCGAGGGGCAGCATCTCCTCTTCTGCTGCACGTGCCTGGCACCGGCAATCATCACCACCCGCACCATCAACACCACTCGCACCACCATCACCACCACCAAAACCAACAGCAGCAGCAGCAGCAGCAGCAGCAGCAGAACAACGGGAGACAACAGCACGAAGACGCGAACAACGTTAGCTCCCTCAAATCAAACGCCAATAATCTCCCGGAACTGCCCAAAGTAGTCCACGAGACTTGTATCTAAGCTAAAGAGCGACTCTCTGATGTATACTCGTTCGTCTTTCTCCCCTGGCCCAACGTGTGGCCCCTCTTCCCCCGCCCCCTTCTTTTCAATGTACATTGTATCCGTGCCTATAAATAATCACTACTCTGCAACCAAAACTTTCTCCACGCCAATCTTTGCCATGTACTGCTACACCCTGTTTTCTACTACAAAAGCTCGGTAGTGGGTTACTTTGAATTTTCGGGAAGCTCCGAAGAAACGAAATTTAGTCGTGCTCTCGCAGCATTTTCTAGGCCTTTTTTCTTTCACCCACCATCTCTGTCTATATACCATCTGGTTCTGTCTGTTTCTGTCGTTACTATTGTGGGCTGATGGTGCTATTACCGTCATCGTTTGTTATACATAACTTACTCTATCTGTCTGCCTCTCTTTTTCTTTGTCCATTCATTCTCTGAGTTACTCGTTTCACTTGCCTGTCAACTGTTGTATTATCTATTCGTTAAAAAAAAAAAAAAAAAAAAAAAAAGAACAAAGAGAAAGCCGAACGATCATGGAAACTAGTGTGCTTTGATTTATTAATATTATTAATTTTTTTTTCTTTATTAGATAAATTGTGTTAATATAATGATTACTATGTTTATTTTAATTTTATTTTTTATACATGTTTCTCATCATTGTGCTTGTGTTGCTAAAAAACGAAAACGACGAATCTCACACTTGGGAGCAAAGTAGCAATTCGTTATTATCGTTGTTACAGTCATTGCCTTGCTATTTTGCTCTCTAAGTGCGAAACGAATCATCTTCATTATTAACCTTTTTTCTTCTCGCATGTGTGGTTTTCTACTTACATCATTTGTTCATTGTGGCGCTGGTCTCATGTCTACTGTGATGTGTGCGTACATACGCATATTTATATAAACGTATATATCTTCTGTTTTTTTTTTTTTTTTTTCTACGATTTGTTATTACGTGTGAAACAATATACTCTACGAAAAAACAACGGGACCTAAGCATGTACCGGAGCGTACAGGGTCATAGCCTTAAATATCACTCATACACGCATAAACATTCGCATTGTCTGTATTCTTCTGGGTATATAATGTTTATCATCAGAAAAATGTAAAAATTACATCTACTTTTCCCTCAATTGGCGTCTTGAGTGTGCGCGTGCCATTGGGCCATGGACAGACACATTAGTTTACACTTTGTTGTGTACAAGAGACGTAATACTTTGTTGGTTAACGAAAACGTGATGCGTTATATATATTACATTTTTGTGCTTTGGGGGAAAATTAAAAGAGACAAAACATAGTACAGTCGTTGAGACTGTTTCACATGACTATGATATAATAATTTTCAAGCATCTTCTAACCATTTTAAAAACTTTTTTTCACAACATATTAATATTATTACTGTCACCACCTTACTTACCTATTACTGCCTCTTACTTACCTACAACAGTAATGAAAAAAAAATTTTTTTCTTTGAATGAAGAAATATTTAGTAGAATAGTTTCAAGTCAATATCATCTTAAAATGAGATTTTTTTTTTTTAAAACGGAATATTTTCTGGAAGCAAGAAAATGTAATCTCATTTCACGACATTATTAACTACTATTCAAGTACGTATTTTCTTGAATCTAAGAAATTTTTTTTAGTGTGCTGCTGCGAAATTACGATTATTTTGATAAGTTTCGCGGTCTTTTCATATTTTAACGTCAGAAGGGTTCGAGGTTACAAATAAAACATCTTGGTGGGATTATTTGGCTTATGCGAAAAACGTAGAACAACTTGTACTTAACACGTTTAACAGCCGTTTCTTCTTTATAACATTACTCTTAAAACTCCTTTTTATAACTTCTCCCACTACAAAAAACTAATTGAATTTTTCGCTAGAAGAAAAAAAAACAAAGATTGTCCAATGACTATGTCATATTATATCAGTCCCTTCTACCTGCTTTACTAACTTTGTGGAAAAAAGGGAGCTGCTTTAAATACAAACAAATTCGGTAAAACAAAATACATAGTATATATTGATAATCAAAAAACCTGCCTGTGTTACCTGCCTGTTCTGCCAGTCTGCTTGCTTTTACTTGGGTTTTGATGTATATGCGTCTATCCGTGTTGACAATCGATTAACCCCTTGTGAATTACTCACCTGGCCTTTATACATATATATACATGTAAAAAAATCTTTCGATGCGGCTAGCGCGTCTGACTTAATAATTTTCATTTATTTTTGTATAAAAAAGAAAAAAAAAGAAAAAAAAATGCATATACACGTATATTAAACTACTTTGTTGACCGTGTAAGATAGTTAAAAAAAAAAAAAAACTACGTATGGGGTGAACGAAAATTTTCGAAGCAGCCCTTAACTATAAAACTGGTTTGATTCGTAAGCATTTTTCTGAATACATTATTCTTATTCTGAATCTATTTTTCACGACTTTCTTTTGACTTGACTATTTAATGCCACTATTGTCTAAAAGACTTGTAAAATCGACGTTAAATTATACATATTATATTGCATACGTGTTTTTTACCCGTCTGAATCTGTACTTTTTTGTATAATAGAAAACAGTAACAAAAAAAATACAAGCAAAATGTACTTACGACCTCACGTGTTTTGAGGCGATAACCTTTAATTATTGTCTTTACTAACTACTTTGTGTGACAAGCAATCAGTATATCTATACTGTATAATGTAAAAAAAAAAAAAAAAAAAATTATGCTGTATCGTTGTTGTAGTACATAAAGATTTTTAAAGGGCTGAATGAGATACACCGCTTCGTACTAACGGGGCCCTAATTAATACCACACTAACCGACTTGACTTGTTTTTTCGTGAAACTAATGACTGCATTCAACTTTCTTTCCTCTTGTATGAAAATGTTATGCTCCTCGTGTGATTTTCAGTTATTGGTTTATGATTTTTATGTTGTATATTTTTTGCATTTTTTAACAACACAGCCGTGAATTAAACGTTGTAATTATATACATAAATATTTATCATGAACTACGATGGTACCGTGGAGACGTTGATTGGACCACCCAGTCTAGATTTTACAATGTAAGTTTTTATTTATGTAATCATTATTATACTACTGCATACTGTTTGATAATCGTTTCAATTATTTAATAATTAGCGTTCATTGCATTATTTTTCTTAAACATTATTTTGTTATTATACCACCATTTTATTATAATCACCATCACCATCATCATCACAAGCATTACAATCATCATTAGTAATATTTTTTAGACTAATAAATTTTTGTAATTTTGTTTTGTAAGCCACTCGAGACTTTATTATCGACGACGAGAACCGCGTTCGCTTTGCAGGTCTCCAATTAATCGTTGTAGTCTCCTCTTGTTAATGAACTTTTTGAGGTCAAGCTGACCCTCCATCTCAGCTGGCTACTGTTGTTGAGATTATATACTATACCATATACTTGTTTAAGACAAAGAATAACACGTAAGATAATTAATAATATATAATAACTTTTGTAATTAATTTAAAAAAAAAAAAATAATACTAAGGCAAACACAATTTAACCGAAAAATTGCCATAAGAATGTTGAATGCTCTTACATCGCGTGTTATGAATAATTGCAAAGCGGACGTGGTGAGGTATGATACATTTTTGAGGGCAATCTGTACTCTGAATTAAATGAAATGTGTGCGCGCGCGCGGCTGGTACGATTACACAGTGAGTCGCATGCATTGTACTTATTGTCATGTAAGTCATATACATGATAATCATATCAAATTATTTTTGCGTTATGACGATGTGTTTCAATATAGTCGACGTATATAAAGCGATATAATTATATCACACGAATTACCAGTATGATAATTTCATTGCTTCGACAACCGTCATTTTATTGACAAAGTCGACATTCTAATCAATTTTGTAATTTTCTTTTTTTTTTTATTTACTTAGTTATTTTACTGTTACTTCTGTAGAGTTATTATTATTTTCTTTTTTAATACTGTACAGTTTCGTTTTCGCTATCTTAATCGATCGATGATTGTAAAACGATGGTCTTAGCTTTATGCAACGGTAAATTAATTAAGAAATCTTGAAATTATCTTTGGCTATCCCTTCATAAGTGTTAATAAAATTAATAGATTAAAAAATCTTATTATGATAAAACACTTGAACGTTAAAAAAAAAGTAACAAAATATAAAAGTAAATTAGTCTTATCAAGAACTTAACTATTAACGATTACAAATAAAAGCTATAAAAATGATAAAAATCAACGTGGCGATAGTTAAATCGTTTCAGCTTTAAAAAAAAAAAAAAAAACTGAACCTAGCAATGAAAATAGTTACCGACAGACTTCATTATGACTATAATTATGAAATATAACGCATATACATTATGTTACATAAATATATAATATATTAATTATTGCTATCATAAAGTTTAAGACACGTTATTGCAACTTTGTGTTTCACAAAGGACGCACGATTAAAAGAAGCCGAATTTTTGTGGCCGCCAATGCAATTATAACTGCAAACTCTTTATATTTTTTTTTGTAATTTAAAAAAAAATTAGTTTGTTTTGTTCTAATTCGTATTTTTTATGCGCACTTTTTGTAATGTTATCCAATTGTTTGTTATTGAATTCATTGTAGGAATAGATTGTAAATTTGTAAAAATAAAATACATTTACAAATCATGTTTTGTACTAGATATTTTTGGTAATGTATAATTTCAAAAGTGAACTCGTGATTATAAACAGTGAAATTAAAAAAAAAAAAAAAAAAATTGTTTGGTGGGTACTAGGTATTAAAAAAGTCAACAGCAAAACAAGTCTTGGAAAAATTTTTTACTCAAATAAATTTGTTCTCTTCCGGTGGTCAGAAAACCTAGAAGTGCTGCCATTTCCGCTGCCAACTGTTTTACTGTAGCGAGAATGTACGTAGTCATTTAAAAAGACACAGATCACTATGAATGTATGAAAACGAATTTAACATTTAAGAAAAAAAAGGTGAAATTCTTGATCATTTACACAATTGCGTAGCATAAAATAATATAATCAACTGAAAAATATTCTGGTCTTGACGCATCTATGTGTTGGGCTATAAAAAAAAAGATATATCTAACTGTTGAGATATTGTTTCAGATTGAACGTTAAGTAAATAAAATGACATTTTAACTTTAACTTTGACGGTCAATAAAAGTACTGTATCTTTCATAAAATTTACAACGTGTTTGTCTTCATTATTTTTTGACACCAAAACAGGACGATTTTACTAATAATTGTTCTCATCGTGTTCATAACATTAATTCAATATTACATTTATGTTACCATAAGAGGAATTAACCTGTACTATGTAAAATCCTCTGGTTCATTCATTTCATCAGAATGAATACGATTCTCGTCACGTCGACCATGAATCATAAATGAAATTACAAGACAGGTCGTTTCGGCAGTCGATTCTTTTACATTTATATTTTTTCTTTTGATCAAAAGAGAAATATTTTGATGCAATATTTTTTGATGAGCCGAGAATGCCTGTTAAAAAATAGTCGATGATGTTTTTGAATCTTCTAATTTTTTGAAACTTTTATGGCTTTTATGACATTTATCAATACATGTTTTTGCAAATGTTGTATTTCTCTGTTGCTCTATAACTTTAAGAGGTCACATATTATTATTATTATTATTACGAGTCACGTCCTTCCTGAGGTTTTTTAGTTAAAACTACATACTTATTTTGACAGATTACGAGTACTTAAATCAGTATTATCAGTGTCTCTTATTCTTTATTCCACTCTATCTTTTTCTATCTGTTATTTCTTCATCCCTCTTTATCTTTTTCTCACACTTTAATTTCTGTCTTTCTCTATCTCATCTATTTCTGTCACATCTATCTCTCTTTTTACACAACTCGTTTTGCACAGTAATAATCTGACGTAAAAATATATGTTGAAACGATAAACGAATTCAACCAACCTTTATCGAAAAAGAGATTAGCAGACGTAGTAGAAAAATTGTAAGGATAACATCTACAATTCAACTATCGGTTATTCAATTCATTTGTTATAAATTTATATCCATCCGTAATGAAAAGAAACACATAAGTATATTAAGGTTTGTTGACTCGTTATCGTGATAAATTAAAAATTTTGTATAAAATAATAAAAGTCACTAAGACCGACCGCATACATAATAAAACTTAGTTTTATTTACATCAAAATAAACTATTACTTTATTTTTTGCACATTAGTAGTTTATTTGTTTTTACGCGAATTTTTCGTTTGTGTTTATTTATGTAGTTTAGCTCGATTTTTCGCACTTATTTTTGCTTCAATAAACCATACACGTAAATTTTTTTCAACTAATTTTTTAAATGAAAATATACTCTTTAACCGATGTCTTTCGAAGATGTGTTTTTTAAAAAATGCAGTCCTATAATTTACGCTTACTTGCAATATATTTTATACATTGTTAACTTAAAATGGAAGTGAAAGTTAAAAATTGCATTAAAAATTAAATCTAAATATTTGTACGTCAAAAAAATAAAAAATATTCCTTGAAAGCTTTAATATTATTTTTAATGATTTCACTTCCTTGTAAAATTATACAAAATCAAAAACACCTATTTTTTGGTGAAAGAAAAAAAATTGTAGTCAGCATCCACGTACACTCTCGTTTCTATCTTCTTTCTCTCTTTTTGTAACCATGATATTACCCTTTACTCTTAAAGGTGATAGGTGGCGAGTTGCAGGAACGTTTGATACCGGTACCCTACAGCAAGAGCTCGACAGACCAAGCTGTAAGCGTTCCTCTCTCTTTCTCTTGCTCAGACTCTTCTGCGCTGTCAAATACTTTTTGCATCGAACATACGTTCCAGATTCTTTATAAGTTTTTCTTTAATTTTTTTTTTTTTTTTTTACTTCTAATGTGTTGAGTTACGTTTGTTTTTATTCGTTTTTAGATTTTTCGTTTGGACATAGAATATGTCTTTTTCCGTTTTTAGTTTATTACTATCAAGCCTGCACGAGTTCAATGGGCTTCTGAAGATTTTTACACTTATTAGCTGATAATATCTTCAGATGCTGCTTTTTGCTTAGTGTTACAGGCTTTTACACGATAAATTATTGATTTTCCTTTGGTATTTTTTAAATTTGATTAACATCCTCAAAAGACTTTTATACGCTATTTAAAGTCTAAAAAAAAATTTTTTTAATGGTTTAAAGTTAATCATAGACTTTTGAGGATTTCTTTTGTACTCAATACTAAAACTGCAGTTTTGTTGTTTTTCTAAGTACACTTTATATTCGTTCTCGCTGTTTGTGTCTGCTTAATTGTGTCGTGTGACCGCAAGCTCTCACATTTTTATACATCAACAAATTTACACTCCTAACTTGACACTTTTTACTTGAATGTTATCTATGTGGTATATGTTAGGAGAATGTTAAGTTGTATCTATACATATACTGCCTTTTTTGTCTTTTTTAAAAATTTTAGCTCTGCATATTTATTCGTGCAAGCTCTGCGGCTTCGTAACTTATTTCTGTCTTATTTTCCATGCTTGCATGTGCTCCGAACTGTTATAAAATATTTTTATTTATTGTTGAAAAATCACGAAAACTTTAAAAAAATCAATACCATCGAAAAAGACTAAAAACTACAGTATCTCATAAAGTTGTCGACAATTGACGTACTTTTCTGAGACACATGTATCTATAAGCCATCTTACATTTTTTTTCTCTTTCACCACCTAATTTATAATTTTTAAATTCGTAAGAATAAAATTTTTTTCAAATATTACAAGCTAACACAATATAAAACTTACTGATTATCAAAAGAGATTACTGCATAGTTACTTATCTACAATTTTTCCATAACACATATTACAAGGATATCATTATGATGTGAAAGTTCATACATTACAAAGTAGGCAGAGTGCGTCTATCCAGGTGTCACTCAAGTCTTACAGTTATAATAGAAGAATTACTCATGAAAAAATTTCAAACATCTGTTACTTGCATGGACTCGTTCAAATTCTTATTACACTGACATGGTCCCAATATCACAAGTATGAATCAAGAAAAGTAGCACTATAGTTGAAAAAATTTTTTGACAGACAAAAATTATGCATAAAAAGCTATAGTTATACGAGATTATACGTATATTTAAGAACAAATATATAACGATGAAAAAAATTTATGAACCTTATCAAGTCACACATAATTTACTCCTATCCTTTCGCACTTTTGTAGTTATAGCTTAGATTATATCAGTAATATGTTTTCGAGTTAGTCTTCTTTGAAATTCTCTACAATACTAAAGCAAATCCACGTTAGATTACTTTTATTTTGTTAAATATGCTTTTCTACTTTGTTAGAATGTATAATTTTGCTATTTATTCAATAATTTATTATTAATCTGCGTAGTAATTAGTTTTCATTTTGTGTGCCAACTTTTTATCTAATTTTACAATATGTTAACTTTCTTACCATAGCTATAAATTTATACATTTTTCACGTGTATGCAGCTTTTTTAGTATTTGCGATACTTTTAGATCATTTATTAAGTAACAACTACTTTCGTAAAAAAACATCCAAGAACCCATAAATTCTAAAAAGGTGTAGATAGATCTTTTCATTGTAAGTGTTAAAGGGCTTTTTCTATTTACAATTTATACATGTTCTGATTTACTCAAATAATAAAATGCGTTGTGTGGTATACTTTCGAAATTATAATCATACAAACAAAAAAATTGAAGAAAAAGCGAACTCGAAGAAACAATACGATTTTCAAGTACTGACATGACAAAAAATAATAAAGTAAAGATGATGAATAAAAAATATGGCCAAACGGAGAAACGCGTGTGTTAAGTATGTTGGTCGTCTTATAACTCAACTCTAGTGCCACTAACGAAGTGCACACAGGTGGGGCAAGATGTAGCAAGTGTGGACACACGTTTATAATGATCAGCTTCTTCTTCTCGAGTGATGGTAAAGAAAAAGCGTAAGTACAAGATGATCCAAAAAGCCAATGAATCGGAAAGTAAACACTACATCTGAATATAATAATTATTCGAAACTGTTACAGTCACACTTAAGTATCTCTTTGTTTATATGTTTTACTGATTCTGTTATCACATATCATATTTTGTATTTCATAATGTTCCTGCAGAACAGTTCATTCATTTATGTAATTTAAGTTTTTTTTTTTTTTTTTCGTTTCCGTGAATTCGTCTACATATTCGTATAACATTTTTTAAATCCACTCAACATCACAACTCTCTCGACATACTGAGGACTGTATATAAATGTATACACACTCACTCGTGTAATAAAAATTTTAATATATTCTGTGGTAACGACACACGTTGGAAAAAGTGAGAATAACAGTTAGTGAATATATAAAAATGTACTCTTAACAACTATTTATGTAAACAGAAGAGAATGTCGATAACTTAGTATTTTATTTATTAGACGTACATTTTAACAAAATAAGCATGCTTAAATTAGTTTTATTTAAAAATGCTTAAACCTTTCCCATAGCTCGTTAATCACTTGATTGTTTGTTTTTTAAAAAAAAGACTACCATTATTTCATATATTTCTTGCTCGAGTTAATGTGCGTTATTTACTTTTATACGTATGTTTACATGATTTTCTTCATTACTCAGTGTAATTTACCAAAACCAGACCCGTATTATATACTAATTTTGTATATTTAGACAACAACAACAAATTTATATGATACACTGCTCTGTCCATACTGCCGTGCGCTTGGTCTTTGGCGAGACTGTGCTTTGTTTATTATGATCGTTGCTAACACAATATCTTCTTACATGTGTGCCATGCCACCACGTTCATTAACCGTTGCTTAAAGTTAATTAACATATTTTTTATTCAACATAGTTATACGTAAGGCTGAATTGTATTAAGCTTTATGAGACAATTTTTTTTTTTTTTTTTTTTTTTTTTTTTTTTTTTTTTTTTTTTGTTGAAATTGACAAGTAAGCTTTTGATATTACAGTGTATTTAAAGCGTCATACAGAGTGCTTCGCTTTCATTTACCTTATGTCAAAGTATGTAAGAAAATTATTTTTTGTTCTGTGTTTATAATCACAAGTAAATGTTTATTGCTTGTTTATCGCCTACTATATGCTTTAAGTATATAAAATATTCATAGTATGTGATTACGCATTAATGCTTTAGTTTTGTATTTATCTTTTTGTAAAAAAAAAAAAAAAAAAAATGCAATTATTTGACACCAATACGAAATGCAAGTATACAGTGGTGCCTATAATGAGGTAAGACAAACAGTACAGCACAGATGTTTTAATATTTATTGATAAAATTTAACAAATAAAATAATTATATAAAATGTGTACAGCTCGACAATTTCCTTATGTTTTCTACAACTCTTCTGTATTTTTTTTATTTGATAATTCTTACAAAAAACTTTCTTCCATGTTTCTCAATCTTGTCTACACTAATGTTCTTTATCTATGTATGTCTTACATCTTACAAAATGATAAACATCCACGATTGTACAGCTAATTTACGCGCAACCCTGACGCTTGTTTGCAGATCAACGTGGCTTTTTGCAAATAAACGTACATATATAGTAATAATTAATTATTGTTATTGTTGTTCAATATTTATGAGAATACGTTATTAATACGAGGATGTCTTTTAGTTCACATACTTTTAATATACATAAAGCTTTTTTTTTCTTTTATTAATATGTCAGACACAAATTTCTCATTATTCTTCAAAAAAAAAAAAAAAAAAAAAAAATAGCACTCTGTAAGTCGCATAGGGGGAATAAATGTTTCCAACAGTTACATCACAACGAAAAGTATTCTATGTATCTGTTGCAAAAATGAGCTTTAAAACTAACGAGTTTCGCTGTTGATACATTAACTTATTTGGGCAAAGAAAAATTATCCATGCCAATAACTTTTTCTATATCACACGTAATACTGTTGCTTTCAAGAAAACAAAAAAAAAGGGGGGGACTTTTCTACTCGATGGGTGCACGCTTTGCAAAAATAATTTATGTTGTATGCATAAAACGTGGCTGCTTATTCAAACTAATTTTTATTAACTGTTTGATTAAATTTTGTTGCCATGACAAAGGGAACAATATGACTTCTTGGATAATTTTACAATAACGTTTACAATAATCGAGTTTTGATGTGCATAATATTACGATTCTGTTTGTTACTTAACAAAACACCACTCGGTTTACCTCAAAAGAATAATACTTGGTTAATGTCTCAACCTTGAGCTGCTCTTGATATTTTTGTGCTCAACTCTTTAGATATCAGAAAAATCAAGATAATAAAATGGTAATGGATGAGAAAAGAAAAGTCCATTTGCTTGTCAACGTCTTTTTATTATTTGTGTAGCTTTAACCTATCTACAAATGTTTGCTTTTCAACCAGTGTTCAACAAATTTAATGCTTCAATTGTTAAAAGTTCGCAGACTTAAAAGGCCGTTTGAATTTTTTTTTTTTTTTAGAATACTTTAGATTATTTGTAATCGGCCTCTTAACGACAAAAATAACGATCCCTTCCTAAAAAAAACGCCTGTCCTCTGTGACCCCTTCAAACAAATTTTTTTGAAGGGATTACAACGCTTGCATCCTTGATTAACGGCAACTTGTTTGTAGTTCTCAGTGAACCTGCTTGACGAAATCCTTCAATATGCTGATAAAGCAAATATACATGTGTGGAAAAATAAATGTTGATTTATCCACCTAGAGGTTTAATTGTTTAAATAAATCTCGCAAGTTGCTTGTTTAACTTTGAAAACTGAGATCATAATATTTTGCGATTCTTTGACGATGTCGGTCAACTAATGAGATATCCAAGTAGATGAGTTATGTTGCAATTACTAACCATATTTTAATAATCTGTTCCATTATTTCTCCAACTGATGAGAATCGCAACATTTCGGTCTTGGTGAAGATTAAAAAAATTAAGTTTACAAGCAATCACTGTGCCCGCGAATCCGTTTCCTTTCCTTGGTCCTAGAAAAAAAAAAAAAAAAAAAAAAAAACCGCTACGCACGATCTCTGTGACCAATAATCTCTAATCAGCAACCACCTGCTAAAAATACTGTGAAACAAAAAAAAGAAAAAAAAAAAAAAAAAAAATCCGCTATACAACCCCAAAAGCCTCAAAGAGACAACAACTAATCGCGGGCGTGTATCGCCTCTCCCGCTCTGTGTTTGCTTGTGCTTGCAGATCCGCGTAGTGAACGCATTTCGACAGGGCCTGGACTCGCGCTACGGCGAGCACAGCAACACGAATCTCGCCGAGGTGCTGAGGAAGCAGTCCTCCCTGAGCAAGCGGCTCTCCCAGACGAGCAGCATCGATTACGCGGACAACCTGCCGGACGAGCTGGCCGTGCCCCACGAGATCGACGTCGAGCGGTTATCGAGTCACAGCCACACCGAGACGGCCGTCTAAGCCGCGCCCCCGTGCCCTAGAGACCTTAATAACGCGTTTGTCGCCTTGACCTTCGTGGGATCTAATACGATCCGATGAATTTTCTAGCCGGAGCACGACGAGTGTGAGACGGCGAGATAGATGCCCGAGCTCTTCTCGAAGTACATACATATGCATACACACGTACATGTACCTTTCTCTCCGCAACATGTGCCGAGAGCACGAGGGACCGAGTCGAGTATGCCGCGTGACTGCCCTACCTCGTCTCCCTTCTCGCCTGGGGAGAGCCATAGAGGGGAGCAGCGTCCGTCGCCGGCGTCGATGGGAGAGCCACCACTGCTGCTGCCACGCCACTTAAATAGAGCGCTAAGCCGTGGGTGTGTATGCGTGCGCGTGTGAATCTGTTTTTGCGAGGGATCACGGACACCCCCCTTTCCCAACCCCCGCCGCCCCTCCGTTCCTCCCTGGTCACTACAACAATATTATATATATATAAATATACTCCGAACGCGGTGCCGGCGGTCTGCACACACCAAAGGAACAAAACAAAAAAGTCTGCCGATTAAGATGAACTATTGTTATATAATCTATGATACACCTATGGAACACTTGCGCCTGCCCACCCCTGCCCAGCCCCCCCCCCGTCCGTGCGTGCGCGCGCGCTATTATCGCTGTAGAACACAACGTCGTATGTTTCATGCGCGATGATACATTAATTATTATTACGTTATTATTATTATTATTGTTAGTACATTATTATTATTATTATTATTATACACACAAAATCCCCCGATGTACAGACTCGTGAGAGATGTTGAGGGTGAAAAATAATGATTAAAAAAAGAAGAAGAAAAAAAAACGATTCACAGAAAACACGCGGGAACGCTCTTCTTTTTACGCTTATGGTTATACATATATAATGTAATTATAAAAAAAAATTGATTAAAAAAAAAAAAAAAAAAATAATGATAAAATAACGACGTGAGAGATTACTATTGTTATTATTATTACTATCATAACGAAAGAACAAATAATTAAATGATAAAAATAAATAGATGAAAATATGAACTCTCTTGTGTGATCGTGCGCGTGTATAAAGTCTTTGAAATTGTGCGTTTAAGTAGTTTGTTTGAAAGATAATTATATTATTCAAAAGAAATCTAAAATGTTGCCCATACGCGAAAAAGTACATCTGTAAATGTGTATGTACCGGAATTTTTTAATTTGCCTATTATGATGAATAACAAAAACAAACAGGCGCAATGCGAGTGTGTTTTATGTATCTCTCGAACGAAAAAAAAAAAAAAAAAAAAAAATTAAATTAAAAAAAGGGAAATACAATAAAATGAAATCACCTACTTACGAGACGGACGCACGAATAAAAAAAAAATCGTGTGTCGGATTGCTCGCCAATGATATTTAGTGAGAGATGGAAGGTATTAAGGAAAAATAGGTAAATAATAATGTTGACGCTTCTTGCCACGGAAAAACCAAAGGGCCCTAACCCTTCCCCGTACACAAACTGTCCGTCATGGTTCGACAGAGTCGAGGGAATCCAATCAAGTTATTATTGAATTAATTTTTAACAAATCACATTGCGTTTGTGACTGCGTGTTAACGTGTATTTTGCGAGAGTGAACGTTAGAGTTGAAACGATAGTGGGAGAAGTGATTATTTATACCCATTGGCAGAAGGGGGAGGGGAGAAAGAGCGAGAGAAGAGTGTACGTCTTTAACAATTTGACGCGTAGCTCTGTCTTAATAAAACAACGCGTGTTTGCTCTGTCTTCAAGTCGTGCTCGAGATATATATGTATAGATAATTACATTCAAACAAAAAAATTTAATGAAAAATTTCGTTAGTTGTAATAATAGTATCCATCGGTGCGTTGTTTGAAGACGGTCCTAAGGGTGCTTGTTAAAAAAAAAGGGCGCGAGGAAAATCGGCTGTCGAAGAAGGCGCCACCCATTGGGAAGAGCAATTACAAGGGACGCATCAGCTACGCGCATAATAAACATACACTTACGCGCCGTATCAATTGTAAATATGTATACTTTGTTATCGCAGTTGGAGAGTTGACGACGAGACGCAACGTTAAATTGTTTATTTCCCGGCAGACATGCGGAAGTAGAGAGCAAGAAAGAATCTCCGCCTCGCTGTTTCAGCAATTTTTTGTACCACCCGAATTTCCATGGGAAAAGCGAGTTTTTGTAAAAAATCCGACCCAAGGAGGGGAGCGAGCAGAGGCTTCGTCGTGTTTTTTGTACTTACTCGTTAGCGACAGATAAGGATCCGTCGTAGACCATAATTATTATCAACATCCGCGTTTTTCTCACTCCTTCTTTCGTACATGTTGTAATAAAAAACTCTTTTTTCAATGTTATTATTTGTCATATCGCATTCGGAGAGCAATAGTGAACAAAAAAAAAAAGTATGTAACGCGTCGGGCGTATCGGAGTGTGTGCTGTGTATCATGTGAGCACACGTGACGCGAGCAAGTAGTATAGATCAGCGTACGACGCGACTCGCAAGGTAAGCAAACACCAATCTAACGATTTCAACGAAACGCGCGGAAGTGAAAAAACTTACTGTGTAGTGTCATAAAATGTCAAAGTACGTAGGAAAACAAAACAATGCACCACTGCCTTCAACTTTTTCGGACCCCCACCTTCCTTCACGGACGGGAGTAGGGAAGAAACTCGGTTGGACAGTCGAGCACACTCACTTGAAGATGCTCAGGCTTTCAAGGGGATTCTGTACACCGATTGGGATGATAGGTTCCAAGTAGTTTTTACTTTTCAAACAAAAAGCGCCTTCTTCGTCGCGCCGCGATTCTTCCGTGTGTTAATTATTATCACGAAAATGGAGCTGGATGTGACTGGATGAGCACGGTATCCTTGATATTGGACGTGTAATTTAACTTACTACGTGTTGTCTTGCTTCTTGAGACCTTCGTAAAAGTACGTGTAGGCTCCTCCAAAGAGGGAGATTCTTAAATCTTGTAATTATGGTGCTCGGTCTGAAGATTCCTACGTACGTTTACGGAAGAAGCAAAAACGAGTAATAAAATTTAATAATTAGTCGGAGACACTTTTCACTCTCGCTTTTTCTCTCTTGTTTATCGGATGATAAACGCGAAGGGTTTCGTATTGCACATTTTCTTTGCCACCTAGACGAAACCCATCCTCTTTCTGTAGAAAAAAAAAAAAAAAAAAAAAAAAAAGTAACAAAAAACAATGACTTCGCCTTTCTATTGAATTCTCTACTACTTAATACTTAATTTTTCTGTTGCCTTTGTATGATTTTACTTGTATGATATTATACATATATATATATACGACATTGTTGCTATTTAAAGAGAGAAAAAAATATTAAAAAATTTATTATTCGAGAAGAAAGATGATGTTTCAATGTTACTCAGTATGAGTGGCCAACTATTAGTTGAGTTGTAAATGCGTCACAGACGATGATATTTAAAATAAATGAATATAAAAAAAAATTTCTCCTCGCGGCTTAAGAAATTACATGATACATGAAAAACTATAAATATACGTAGCCCTCGCCAGGGGCGGATAAATTCCACATTATGTACTTCTCGAGGTTTTTTTTGTCCTACCTTATTTAATTTGTATTATTACGCATGTAATTATAAACTGTTATTATTGTCTTCTCTATATATTTCTATTTGATTCAGTTATGTCGCATTGCCATGTGTAACAATTGTATTATTCTGTAATTTAAGGTGATTCGTACTTCTGTTTTTGTTAACTTATTTTACTTTAAGATGATAATTTCTGTACAATGATTTTTTAGTCTTTATCTCGTTGATTACTCATAATTTCATCCCTTTCCACCATTACTATAGATACAAATATTATACGTAAAAAATAAAGGTATCGCGCGCGAAAGATGCAAAAAAAATATACATATATACATATATTACTTACAAAATCGCTCGATCTCGCTCTGGTGTTTAATATCAAACGAGCGAGACAAAAATCTAACGAAACTTATATATTGAATAAATAAAACGAATAAATACTTAAATACTATGAGATTAGATCGGGACGCTAATCAAGTTACGATCCGCCCCCGCGTATGCCTCTGTGGTTTTTTAAGTCCCTTCTTACTCTTTTCTCCTTTTCACCCCTCAATTCCTTCAAACTTTCCTTCTTGAGCGATTTTCATATTTAATTATCAAATGAACAAAAAAAATAGATAAAAATCAATCCTGCGAAGGATACGTTATATCTTCAAAAATAAAGTACATCATAGATACTTATACGCATATAAATATTGAAGTAAGAAATGAATTGTCGAGCGGCCCGAAGAATCCTCGTTTAAAGTCCTAGTCACTCGTTTTGTTTGTACGCAAGAATACAAGTCTCTATATATATATTCATACATACATATAGCGATTAATTGTTGATTATTAATAATTAAAATAAATATAATTATACGATGATAAGATGAATTTTAAAAAATGATTGTAGATTTAACACGTAGAAAGTAAATTTGTAGTAATGATGAAAAAGACAATGGAATTTTTCTAATGTATACTCTCTTATTGAAAAAGAAGAAGCTGCCGCGCAATCAGGACATCGCGCACCACATTGTTGTATAATTGTTTTCGAATCGTATTATTATTAATCTTATGAATGTAACTACTATTGTTTACTACTTTGATTATAATAATAATAATTATTATTTTTACTGTTTTACGTTTATTATGATATATTAATAATTTTTTGAACGATGAAAATTTTAGAGACACGAGGACGCGTGTCGCGTTAGTCTCATGAAAGATAAAAGAAATCCAAAAATCGCGTGCACGTATATGAAATTATAAAAACAAATGGAAAGAAAAAAAAAAAAAAAAAAAAAAGGTTCAATTGAAACGTGTACGAAAGAGAAAATGAGCGACTCGAAAGACGAGAAACGTCCAACGCAATTGTATGAAAAAAAGAGAGAGAGGGCGAATGCGAGAGAAAGAGAGAGGGAGAGAAAGTTCGAAAAGTACAGTTTTTCTGTGTGTATACTCTCACGTGTATAATATTTATTAATAAAAAAATATTTTAGAAACTTTCAAGCGCGTAATTCTATCGCACCGAGTATTAAACAAAACATGTCGAATAAACAAAAATAAAAAAAAATAAAAAAATAAAACTTTTTATTATCTATACTACTGCCGTAAAACAAAAATGCTATTTCTCACAATAGCACTCGCACACACGCATCTTTATACTGTCGACTTCTTACCATTTTTCCTCAAACCTAATCCTGTCCAAATGCGTACGTACGTCAAAGTACGTAATTCGACGAAAAAAAAAAAACAATCGCGAATCAATCGAGTTCTCATCTCTCTGTCTCGCAGCGATTGGGACCAAACCACTATACCTGTTAAAATTAGCAGCCACTCTGCCTCGGGTCAAAGTACTTACACGCATTTTTTCATTCCAACATCGCGCTTGCAATCTCACCATTTTCACCTATACCTTCCACGAAAAGGAAGCTATATATATGTTTCGCCAAGATAAAAAAACGTGGGATAAAAATTATCTATAGTCAGCAAGTGATAAAACACGCAAAAACGAAGCATCTAAATTCATGAGTTCGACGTCGCTGTCTTGGTCTCCTGCCACCGCTGTCTTCGTCTTGATTTCTTCTTCCTTCCCCTATGTTGATGCTCTTCTATTTTGGAAGAAAAAAAATTAAGGACTACATGTACGTGTTTCCGTGTGCTCGAGAATCTGTATAACTGTTCATAATAGTGCTATTATTGTTTGAAAAAAAAAATAAGAATAATAACAAAACTTACGGTAGTTATTGAAAATGAAATATCATGCAATATTACGCTTTAAAAATTACCCTGATTACTAAATAATTACTATAAACGCAAAAAGATGGTAAAAAATAATCGTATAGTTCGAAGAGTACCCCCTGTATGAGATATATTGCGGTGACTCTTGTGTAACAAACTGCAGTTTGCATGCCCTTTGTAAAAAAGAAAGGAAAAAAAAATATATATACACGAGTGATTGTTCCTCGAAAAATTTTTGTGTCAATTCAATGCCGTCATTATTGTGTGAAAAAAAGGAGATATTTAATATAACTACAAATAATCAAGAACAACTAAATTTAGACCTGGATTGTATTTTTTTTTTTTTTTATATTAAATTACTGCTAAGTAGACTCGGAATGTTCTTTAGATTCGATGAGGTGGGTACTCATTACAATTGCTTCAGTCCACACCAGCACTGACACGCTTATCTCTTTAAAATAAAGACTAACAATAATAAAATAATACACATTTACGTGTAAATACATTATTTTACTTCTGCAAGTATAAAAATAACGAGTCAAAATCTTTAGTGTGTGTATAAATATACATAAGCGCCTACAAAGCGTACACACACATACCCATACAAAAAATGATAAAACCAAAGTCATGAAATAGGAGTTGTCTATACACGCGCGATAGCGTGTGCGCGCACCAAGTCAAGTACGTAACTGCGTGTGTGTATGTGTATGCGTGCGAGTTTGAAAATTCATTATTTGCATTGTACTATGCGAATGATTTTCGCTGATAACCAAACTCGTCCTTCCCTTGTACTTACTTTTTTCTTCTTCGCGACTACTGCAACTACTACTACGACTATTACTATAACTATAGTACTACGACGATTGCGCAGATTTTGTTATATGTATATGAGTATTACACTATATGAGTGTAAGTGCGTGCTGTGTACAGTTCTAAAGGAAGGACTATTATCGTTACCATTATTATTATTATTATTATTATTATTATTATTATTATTATTATTATTATTATTATCATTATTATCATTATTACTATGATACGTAAGAAAAAAAAGGAGAAAAAGTAGTATATGTGAAAGAAGCGAGGAAAAAGAATATTTCTCGTTACTCTATTACCTGCTATTTATTAAAAATAACAACACTGTAAATAATTTCAATTTCAACGTTGTTTACTAACTGAATCAGAAAAACAAAATTAGAAGATAATCAAACTAAAAGTTGACCAAAAAAAAAACCGATAGTGGAATCCGTACGTACGTGTAGTGTATGTAAAACCTGAACGGACTGTGAAACTCTGCACTGAAATTAAAAAAATAATGATCGTCCTACGTGGGCGATGTAAAGGTATTACATGTCGATGCGACCTTTACTAGGATTATTGTAGCGATTGGCGTTTTATTAAAAATAATAAAAAAAGATTTATCATCACGAGAAAACTTATATTAGGATATATAATAGAGAAGAGGTAGAAAATAAAAAAATAAAATTGCAAAAGTGAAGTACGTCATTGTGATGATCTATTCTGCTCTGCTCTTTGTATAATGCAACTGCGCGTTTAAAGGTGAATGAAAAATTTTAAATAGAAAATAACGAGGATGAAGGCCGTTTAACTATTTGTCTTGATTAGTATGAAGTAAAACTTACCTAAAATAGAAAGAAAACAAAAAATAAATAAAAATAGCATGAGTCAACTATACCATACACACACTTCATTCTCTCTACTCTTATCTCTTTTTCAAGGGAGTCAAGTCATTTAAAAATATAAATAAAAAATTCTAATTAATTCATTTTGTAGCCTAAACTTTCATCTTTAATATGAGGGCCTCTCGCTTTTGCACCTGTAAATTGAGGTTGAGGCGTGGTATTAATAACTATCGCTCACCTATAAATATGTCGTTATTAAGCTGTGAAAACTTTCCTTTTTTTCCATTTTCGAAAATCGCTGCATTCGAGAACCTTTCTCGCATCGTCCGGGTGAGCTGTGATGTTCGAACTACGCGACTTTGCACAATTTGCGTCGTATTTGTCGAGGCTGATCTGTTATTTACAAATACCTAACTGACGAAATATCGATTTATCGTTATAATTACTTGCGTGAGAGCGAGAACAAAAAACAAAAGTTTATCAGGAGCATATAGAATAGAGGAGATCTTTGTGAACCATTGTTTTGTGAATAATAATGATGAACTCAAAAAGAGAGAGAGGGAGAAACAAAAAATTTTCCAACGTTGTACCGATACTTTTTCGAGTGGGTGCATTCATTGTATAGTTGTACGCTTAAATTTTTCTATTAAGTGACAAACGATTTGTACTTTTATACCGAATTTCAAGGGGACAAGCAAAAAATAAAAATAAAAATATCATCGATACATTTATCGTAATGAAATTTAAAGTTTAATTTAGTTGTACACGGAGTCCGGCGATTATTAAAAAAAAAAAAAATAAATAAAAAAAAGAAATAGAGCTCGTCGTGAAGATATAAATCAAATGGGGGTAAATAGTTGAAAAGTATAATTTTATCCAAGTCTATAGTTTTTTTTACAAGGGTAATTATTGTTATTAATTCTTCTTAATGATAAATACGACGGACAAATACACGTGCAAAGCGAGTCTCAAACAGCATAGGTCATACCTTTCGACGTAGATTAAGAATGTTTGAGTGCATAATAATATATCATATTGTGTTGCAAAAAAGTGAAGCGAGCGATTTTCGTCGTATATGCATACGTGATACTCTATCACTCAACATGTTTTTTTATTTTCCTTTCTATCTTTTTCTTCCATCTTTGTACTTAATCTTAGCAAGAATTAGAGAAGTAACAAAAATTATTTATACGATTATAAAAGCGTATATGATACTGTAAAACAAAGAGTTCAATTTTGAAAATTAATGAAAAAAAAAAAAGAAAAAAAAACATGTAAATTAGTAAATTAGACAGGAAAGTTTCAATTTTAGGCTTGAGTCGGTAAAATAATCTACTCGCCCAAAATAGAGTGACGGTAAATCGGGAGGGATGGCATTAAAAAATGCATGTATTTAATATCAATAGAAATTCGGAGGACTAAAATTCAAAAGTAAATAATAAAAATCCTGTTTAAGCGGGTTATAATATTTATTAAATTAAAAAAAAAAAAAATATGGAAAACAATTTAATGCTCACGTAGGCACATTTTTTGAAAATAATATTTAAAAAATATAAAACTAATTGCGACAAGTGCGAAAATTAGGGTTATGGTAATGGTAAAAAATACATTAAAAAAAAAAAAAAAAAAAAAAAAAAAAAAAGATAAAATCATTATGCAAAATAGTCTTTTTAAGAGAAACACTGACAGTGAGTAAGTAAAATAAGCTGATGAATGCGTCAGAGAAAGTAAGCAAAAGCTATATTCACACATATAAATATAAATTACATTGTCAATCTTTCTCCTACTGTACCTTTATTTCGTAAAAGTGTGTAAAAAGAAGAGGAAGGATTGACGAGGCATTACTTGTTAATTATTATAAATAATTAAAGAAAGAAAATATACTTGAGAGAATGAAAGTGAGCGATAGTAGAAAAATAATAGTGTCAACTAAGTAAATAAGACATAGCGTTTCCTTTTTCCACGTTCAAAGTGACATTGTAATAATAATAATAATAATAATAATAATAATAATAATAATAATAATGATGATAACAGTAATAGTAATAATAATTATCATGATAAATGATGTCGAAAAAAAAAAATAAATATATAGAACAAAAAAGAGGCGGAGAGAGGGTGGCGCGACCCGCTCGCTTCTATTGAACGTACATCGTGTGTATGCGTAATAAATAGAAGAAAAAAAAAATATTATAAATAGAGCCGAAAGAAATAATGCTAAAAAATAAAAAAAAAGCATGTGAACGGTGCCGATGACGATGTGCAGATGATATTTTTCTGTCGTTATTGTTAAATTATTACTTATGCGTTAGTGTATATTATACTTAACAAAAATGAAGGGAAAAAAAAATTAAATAATGAAATATTGTACACAGCGTGTAGCATACTTAAGCGTTTGAACGAACGAAAAAAAAAGAAATACGAAAAAGCAGAAATGAGAGGAAAAAAATAACCCGTGAGCCGGGAATGACAAGTTCTTAGAGAAAAGCAGCGAAAATTGCGTACATCGTGAGAATACACGAAAGCAAGTCGAGAAAAATGTGGCCGAGGAAATCGATCGCGCGCGCACGCGGTGCCCCCCCGAGGACCTCGGTCCCCTATGTACTTACTCTTAGCTTTTCGTGTTGTATTTCTCCTCGCGACTATTTTCCCTTGCAAAAATAATAATAATAACAATACGAATGGACGCGTGGATAATAAAAAGGGAGAAAGCCACGCGAGCACTTGATTTTTCTTCTCTTATTTCCGTATCTTCTCTCGAGCGCTACTGTCGTAGTTGTTGATATTGTTCCTTTTTTCTCTCCTTGCCATTGAGATCTCGATTCACGATCATCTCACTTGCATATAAATATTACATTATACATATAGATTGTAGGATATATTCGATTTCCGCCGATCGGATGGAGGAACTTTTTCTCTTTTCTACACTATCTCTTTACATAGGTACATATAACATGTTAAAGAAATAAAACTAGAGCGCGCCTGAAGATATACATATATATATCTCCTGTAAAATCATTTTTCCTCTCGACGTTCTGCAAGGAATTCTTGTAAATCTGTTTGGTTTTATTGTTACGTTTATTTTTTGTATTTTGTCGTTCGACAATTGTAATAAACGCAACCGTCGTCGTATACGATTGCGAGTGCATTAGCTTTTAAAGTGAAGGACATGTGAAATAAAAGAAAAGAAAAAAAAAAAATATGAAGCAACCGAGAAAGAGAGAAGAGCGTGTATTTGGATGAAAAATGGAAACTGTCTCACAGAGTTTTTTCGGAGTCGAGATGGATAGACAAAACGTTCTCTCTTTCTCGCAAGGCGTGAATAATGAAGTCTACCCTCGGTGATGCGGAGGGCTCGAGATTCCGTTTTTAAATGTTATGATAAATAAATAAAAGAAGAAAAAAAAAACACTTAAGATACGTTGATTGTTGAATTTAGTTGTTAAATTGTAGAAGAATGACGAGGAACATACAAAAAAAATAAAATAAAATAAACAATCCAAAAAAAAAAAATGAAGAAAAAAAAGTAAATTAATGAAGCTCGGTGTCCTTGCCTACGTTGTACATAAAGCACTGCCCAAAAATTATCGAGGAAAAAAAGAAAAAAGGAAGGAAGTGAAGCGCGAGTGACGGAAAAAAGTTTGTTGTTTCTCTTTGTCTTTGGCTGCGGATTATCGCGTGCGCAGAAACATATTTGTTATTGCAAACGTATACGTGCTCAAACTTGGGAGTGTGACAATGATGTTTTTTTTTTTTTAAATAACAAAAGTCTCTCTCACTAGTGAAAAAATGAACAAGGAAATGATCCCGCCACTGTACTATTGCTCGACATAAAAGTGAAAAGAATTAATGTAACAGAGATCAAAGAAAGTTAAGTATAAAAGTTTGATGGGAAGATAATGTGTAAAGTTTTCGTGACATGACGCCGATTACATTAAATATATATATTAAAAAAAAAAAAAAAAGAAGAATAATGATATGAAGAAAAATCATATGAGGTTGATTGTACCTTGGTCATGTACGTTATTGCAAGAAAATGAAAATAAAAAATAAAAAATTACTGATTAATTCTTTGATGCGTAATTCTATATTTACATAGTCACAACCCATGGAGATTAATATAAAAAAAAAAAAAAAATTAAAAAAAAACGTCAAAGTGAAGGGACACTTGTTATTGAGCTAAGTACGAACAAAAATAATAATACTAAGCAGTGTGGATAAGCACCTTTAGAAGAGGCACACGTACACATTAAAACAAAACAAAGAAAAATAAAGAATACTAAAAAAATGAATCCAAAGATCGAGAGAAAAAGATACCATTCGTTATTTATCTTACGGAATGCGCTGTACGAATATGTATATACCTATATAAATATATCTCTATATTATATAAATTATAAATAAACGATTAAGTGAAAAGTGAATTAGATACTTAAAGAATAAATAAGAGAATAAAAGAAAAACAAACAAATGAAGATAGAAAAAAAAAGTGGGGTGAATGAATTCATATAAGGCCAAAGATTATATGAATTGACGCGTGGTTGGTTCTATTGCGAGCTGAGCGAGAGAACGAAAGCGAGCGAGCGAAAGAAAGAAGCAAAAGAGCGCCTTGATGGATTTGCAGCTTCTGGCAATATATTATATTATTAATAATTGATTAATTAAAAAAAAATGATTATAATTAAAGACTAAGGGTTGCAGGATGATTCACGATAAAGATGATTATGCGTTAAGTAAGACGATTATTGACTATTAATTATTATCACATTAAAAAAGAAAGCTTGTTCTTAATAGAGCGGTGTATATTTATTAATGGCAACCCTCTCACTTGTTATCGTCATCCTACTTTTTTTTAGTGCATTCCCAGTATTTCTTTTTTTTTTCTTTGGCGCCTTATGGATCTAATTTTTGTTTCAACTTGGAGATCTTTACTTGCGCTTTTATCAAATTTTCTTTTAGTTTTAGTTTTATTCTTTAATGTTATATGTTTCATTTTTTATTCATTTAACAAAAGGCTTGCAAACAAAAATAATGTTCATTACTGTTACTTTTTCTATACATTATTTTAACATTAGATTATTATTTTTAAATTTAACTATTTTTAGCTTGAAATATATATTTGTAAAATTTACCGATTCTACCCAAATG
Organism: Copidosoma floridanum; assembly: GCF_036245765.1. Lineage (NCBI taxonomy): Eukaryota > Metazoa > Arthropoda > Insecta > Hymenoptera > Encyrtidae > Copidosoma > Copidosoma floridanum. Next base: position 16,195,653 of record NW_028321896.1, on the reverse strand, counting down.
TGCAACTTACATTGACAACGTTGTGCAGAAGATCCTGTAAAGCTATGTGATACGCCAACAGAAGAGATAAAATTGGAAAAACTATTGTTCATCATGACTTATTGAAATAAAATTGAAATACAAAGGATATTTACTATTTTTAATACTTTCAAATGAAAATTCAAAATGAACTTGGACTTTGAAAGACTCACATAAAACGAAAAATGACAATACTTTCTTTTTCTTATAAAATCGAGAAATTTTGGAACATGAGAGTAAGTATACGGGTGCAATAAATTAAGTAATGTTTATAATAAAATTAATATTTTATTTAAAAAATTGAGACGAAGTACAGAGTTGCGAAATTAACTTTAAATTTAATCATGATCATTTTTATATGTTAGCATGACAGTCAGTGTAAGAGTTGATATGCACGATGAAATAGGAATAGTTTTGAGGAAATACTGTTGCGTGATGAACATCAGTCGATACGATTAAAATTTCATCTATGTATCATCATATGAGATTCATATTCTCTAAATATCATCGTATACTAAATATAGTCAATACTTGGTGTATTATTTTAACTCGTAGCAGAAGTATCTCTCTTATTTTGCATTAATTCACTGTTTTAAATTTAATAAATTCAGAGTTAAAAGACATAACTGTACGATAAATTCGTAATATAATTTTTAATCAATATATATATATGTTAGGTAACTTAGTAAATTGAAAAAAGCCAAATTCAATTTCCATTATTTTTATTATTTCATCTCAATACGTATAAATTCAAGTAAAAGAAGAATGCATAATTCTAAATTGTTACCATCCGCATAACAGATAAAACATTTACGTAAACATTACTTTACAAGACCCCAAAAACTTAACAACAATGATATCCGTTTACTTTCGTCATTTATTAATGTTATTTCTATCGGAAATACGTTTACAACGCAGTGACAACCATTAATTTTATTTATTAAATTGTTTTTTCAATCTATTTTTTTTTTTTTTTTAATAATAATAATCGACGATGAACGTCGTCACACATCATTGATAAATGCAACACGAAGTAATAATGTATCTCATTTTTAAATTCATATATTTTTTTTGCGAATAAACACAAATGCGCAGCGCAACGCTATAAATTATACATAACAATAATAATGATAATAATAGTTTTAATGATGATAATTGTACAGTAATTATAAATACGTCCAACGCTGTTTTAAGTTTTAATTTTCAATATTTTTTTTCTGTTTTTAATCTTCGATAAATTGTTTATAACGTTATAGAGAGGTAAGATTATATATAAAGGAACTATGATGAATTCAACAGTTTTTCTTTTTCTTTTTTTTTTCACTAAATTATTGGTTCTTCTAGTTATATTTAGAAAATCACTCTCAGCGTATACAATGAATAAACAAATGGATAAGCTTGTTTTTCGCTGTTCCGAAGTATACTTTTAAAATAATTACGTTATAAAGCATACATCGTCGAAACGGCGAAAGCCATCGATTTCTAGTCGACAGTTCAAACTTTAGATTCACTACAAAATACTCGATTAATATCCCTAATAAGTTAAATACACGAGGACGTAGTGAGGGAAAAAACAGCGCTCCTACGCATAACAATAATAATAATAGTAGTAATGACGATGACGATGATTAATATTATTACTTACGAGAAAACGCAATGTTTGATGTTTTTTCATACGTGCACGTGCATGTATATGCATTTTGGAGAGATTTAATTTATCGGGGAAGAAAAATCGACCATCCAATATCTTTTGCGCTCGAATATTATCGGTATAATAATGCTCACAATTTCACACGATGCTCTTTAGATTATATCGGTTTTATTTTTACGCTTGCGTTGCTTCTTTGAGTCGTCATTTTTCTTTTTTTGTCACTTTTACATGGTATATATATATATATATATATATATATATATATATACTACACAATACATACATATAATGTGAGCGCGTCGCGATCGATATTGTACAAGAATAACCCTCGTCTTCTTTATTTATATATTTTTTGCCTTTATTACTATCATTATTCTTTAAATTTACGCGTACTTTGTGGGTGTAAAAAGAATTCGTTCGGACCAAGTTAATCGTAGCCTATTGGCACTACTTTGTTGTATTAAATTTACTTTTCTTTTTTTGTTTCATTTATTTTAATCGATGCTGATTACTTTTATTTTGTTCTCTTTATAGATTCATTTATAAAATCGCAAACTACTGCGGCTTCTGCTGCTGAGCTGCTGCTTCGTCTATGCTTTCACAGATTTTGGGTTTTTTTTTCAAGAAAAAAAAGTCTCCTCGATGTCCTTTACAGTATTGTAACGAAGTTATCCACTAACAACTTGTTGCTTACCAAGCATAGTTTTATTCTTTTTTTTTCTTTTTTTTTTTTTTCTATTGAAATACGCGTGATGAATATGTATACTTTTTTTTTTAAAGTACTTGATGCAAATTTTAAAAAGTCTAAGCCTCCATGACACTAAGAAAGAGGGTCTAATTCACTAGAGGACCATCAACACGCATCCCCGTGTGCATACCCACGCAAGACGTTTTTTTTTCCTGTGTAAAATATTGGGATTAAAGTACATCTGAAAGGCGTTTCGCGCAATTATTTTGGCAAGATTTTGGTTTTTACTATAAGGACTTAATTTTTTTATATTTTTTTGGCACTGCGAACAGACGCTAGTCAAGGGAAGCAACCGCGAATATTTTTTTCGGTCAGAGAAACATGGCGTGTGTATACGCACCATTTACAATTTTTTTTTTTTTTTTTAATTTGTACATCTACAATCTTGTTTATGCATGGTTTTTTTCTGACTTTTGTGTTCCACTGCAAGTTCTTCTATAAAACCTCCAGCCTCGCGATTTTACAAACGATCCTTACAAATATATCGTATTATTACAGGTTTTATGTACCAAGAAAAAATACCTAGGATCTATTTTACATATGACATCTTTAGCCGCTTTGGTGCTAAAATATTTTGATTCCTAGGTCTGGCGAAGCAATGCCTCACGGCAAAATAAACCCGTAGCTTCCCTCGAGTGATCGTCGATCGCGGTAAATTCGGTCTACTTTCAGGGAGTTGAGGAGAAAGATGCAGAGCAAAGACAGGTCTCTGCTTACAATTGTCAGCGAAGCGTCGGAAATACTGCGTGCATTCGCGACGACAAGATAATGATTTCAGTGGGTGGCAGATTTTTTTTATCGTTTAACTGGTGTGGTAACTATTTATATGTGACTGTACAAAGGAAGTTGCGACAGAAAATTTACAAGGTTTCTCAGTAGTTAAGGTAACATCTCAAACACCCGTCGGTCATGTAAATATACTATTTTTGTTTACTTGTAAATTTTGATTTTTCCATAGAGCTGAATACGATGAAACAATTTTTTTTTCTCGTAGTTCGGAATTTGAAGAGAATTAATGTAAGCCTTGAAACGTTTTTTTTACGAAATCTTTTGTAATTGATTTTGAAAATGGCACTATTATTAAAGGTACACAAATATCATCTCTACAGTTTTTAATTTTTTTGTGAAGTTAAGCGTAACGAGAGTTAGTAGTTTTGCAAAGTTTTTGATTTTCGTTGAAATAGGTACGCGTTGTGAAAAATATATAAACATTTGAAAAAACACCACAGGGCAAGAGGAAAAATGAGAATCAGTACTATCAAGGTATATTTCCTTATAATCATGACTACATGCTACTTTATGCAATGTAAAACTAACACGTAACTCTAAGAAGTAAGATGGATTTAACAATTTCAAGACGGTCAAGCAATTTATACTTCCCCACTTTTGTAAATAAAAAAAAAGGAAATTAATGTTTGACGCTAACACGCACTTGGTCACTTTTGTCAAATGTTTCTTTTTTCTCACAAAACACGTCTCAGAATGATCCGTGGAAAAATACGCCGTTCAAGCTTTACAATTGGTACGGTCGAAAATGAAAAACACATCGTTAGATAACACATTTTTTCCCACATCTCCGACGTACATTTTAAAATTCAATTTTTTTTTTTCACGCTGCTTAAAGTCGCTCTGTTTACACTCTACTCGTACGGATAAAACTTAATTAATATACATGAGAAAATGCGTTTGGAAAAAAAAAAAAATTTTCGTCCTTTGTTATGTGCAGTGTATATCTTTAAATAGCATCGCTGCCCGCTTATTTCAGTGTAGAGGAAGGATTCTGGTAAAAATGTCGTTGTATTTCAAACAAATTCCACAGGCTTCGTTACATCGCGCCTCCAGATCTGTATGCCGTTTTTCTACACCGCAAACTAACCATCATATAATATAAACAACAAAAATTAATTTCATTAAATAACACTGGAAAAATCGACCAATGCACCATCTGTATTATAAGCACACACGGGCAATCAAACGAGTAACAATAAATAAATATCGATAAATTCATCGAATACCCTTGTTAACAGTACCAATTAACTTATCAACGCAAAAAAGCATTCGATAAACAATGTTGTTTTTTTTTTTTTTGTTTACTTTAAGTAACTTTGATAAACACATGTATTATGCTTATGATAGTTTGATCACCGTTATTAAAAAAATTTCACCACCGTCAACTCCCATCGTACACCTTATGCGTGCTTCGAGAAAGGTATAACGAGCCAACCACGCGGCGAGCCATTAATTCACCGGAGAGAGAGAAAGATATGTATACGATTTTCCACCCATAAACTCCCGCGACAAACCCATTAAAAAAAAAAACCCGCGACAACCCGGCCGTTTGACCAGAATCCCCCCCCTCTACTCCGTCTCCGCGGCAGCGTCAGCGTCGGCCGAAACAACGCCAACGTCGACGGTCTTGACCCTGGACGAGTCTTGGGGCAATAGCCGCAGCTTGTCCTCCTCGGCGTCGAGCATGATGATGCACGCGAAGCTCCTGCCCGTGCTCTGGTCCCTCGGGTATATGGTAACGGGGGCGAGTTTGTCCGCCCCACCGTCGACGTACGCCCTCAGCTTGGCGTAAGTCTGGGGAAAGTGCCGGCGCAACGACACCCCGCGCCGCTTGAGCTGCCGCTGCACGTTGGCGAGACACACGTCGCGCGAGCACAGAGCCCCCCCGTCCTCCCGCGTCAACAGCACCAGAGTCTCGGGGGACTCACCCGCCCCATCGTCGTCATTGCACGGCTGGGGCGCCACCAGCTGACGGCACGAGGCCTCGAGCTTCAGCTTGGCGCACCGCGAGATCGGCTGGCGCTCCCACTTGACCGGGCCGCTGGTCGGCACCTCCCGCACCACGCACACCGACACCACGACTATCAGCCGCGTCTCCGGGTTGTACGACTCGCACAGCCTCACCGCCTCGGCGTACAGCTCGGCGCCCATCTCGCTCGGCAGGACGTCCGACCAGCGCGCGTAGCTCGGCTCCCCGAGCTCGTTGAAGCCCCCCCGTATGAACTGCTCGGCTGCCTCGGGGCTCGCGAAGAAGCACTTGACCGCGCCCCGGCCGTGGGCGGCCATGCCCCGGCGCGCCACCAGGGACACGTGTTTCAGGCAGCTACGGTCCCGCTTGATGCACGACAGCACCTGGATGCAGAGGTTGCTCGCCCGGGAGTAGAGGCAGGTGCGCCTGTGGTGGTGCCAGTGGGCGCGCCTGCACTCGCGGCAGCAGTACAGGGCCGAGCAGTTGTGGCAGCGTTTGTAGGTGCGCCGGGCCTCGGCCAGGGCCGCCGAGTTGGTGCACTTGCCGTTACGGCAGCGGACGAGGCGCTCGTTGTTGTTGACGTTCTCGAGGCTGCTGGTGCTGTCGAAGCTCACGCGCCGCTGGCGATGATGCTGCTGCTGCTGCTGGTGGCGGTGGTGTTTGTGGTCGCTGCCCTCGCTTTGGCGGCGCTGGAGGGGTGCCCGGGAAGCCTGAGGTTCCATAGACTGGGCGCGCTGCTTTTGCCCTCCGCTACTGGCAGCTGCTGTTTGGACAACAAAGACGTGCCTTTTTTTTTTACTGGGTTCGTGGTGGGACTTTTTTTTTTTTTCAATTGATGGGGGAATGCTGCGCTTGTGAATGTTTGGTCAGGCGGTGAGAGGTCGGGTGTTGGGATATTCGAGTGATTGATTTCGAGGGTGTTTACTTTTCATCGTGTTTAAAAAGCAAAAGGGCTTAAGGTGCTCCGAGAAAAAAGTTTCGATTCGCGTGAACCATAGGGGTTGACGTGGCCGAATCTTTTTTTTCTCGGGTTGTTTATGCACGAGTGGCTGGACCGAGATTTGGATGTTTGCCGTGTCATGCTGATGAAAATTTAATTATAAACAATTTTATTTTTTTACTCGCAATAATTATTATTTTACAATAGAAGCAGTGGTGTAAAAGTACACAGTATAGTTCGAAGTCGACATTGTGCGTGTCTGATCGAACCCTGACTACTTCTACTTAAAAAGTGCTCTACGTGACGTTTCGTTTTTTAAATATTTCTTACTTACCGTTTTGTATACTATATGCAGGTAAAAAGTATTATTTGCTGTTAAATAAGGCTGCTGTATAGGTCACTTCCTTATTAGTATGTATATTATTACGTGGTACATTGTGTGTTATTTTACGAGCAGTAGCAGCCCACAATAACATAGTTTCATGAATTCCTGTTCCACGAAAACTAAAATAAAAGACATTTTGCGAATTGCTTCGATGCAAAATACATCCAGCGACTCCAGCATAAGCCACCAATAACACTTAAGCGCAATCGCCAGGGGAGAGATGATGAAAAGTGTCGTCATGGGCCATATGATGTGACACGATAAGCGTCTAATTTGCAGCTGTACACGAAATATGCAACACATACACAGCCACAAGCACTCGTGAACAATGTACACTTACTTATTGTGTTCTTTAACATCAATGTGAAATGACGGAGTGAAATATATGTCACCGTTGTATCCTCGATTCCGTTTTTTTTTTATTCCTCAAAGTGTGCCCACGCGCAATCTCTTACATAAACAGATGATAGATCGGTGTTGTTCCTTCTGCTCGTGTGATTATTACTTTTCGGTCAAATACGCGCGCAATCGATTGGTTTTCCGATTATCAACGAAGGTGGCAATCAAGTACACGAACGAGGCATTTTTTTTTCTTCGGTTTTGGTTTTCCGGTCCGTATACGTGAGCGTGAGTGTACTGTGAAAGTGCGCGCACGTAAGTGGGCGTTTTTTTTGTATTATGTCAAATAAAACAATGCTCGGAGCGGAAAAATATTAGTTTACAAAAGTGTGTGCAGCAATAGTAGCATACAGAATTAAAAAAAAAAAAAAAAAAAAAAAAAAAAAACAATAATATTAATAATAACATAGGTACACACCAAAAGGTGCGTTCGAATATGCAAGAAAAATGCTTTTACTTTTCATCATCACAGCATATACAAATAAATGGTGAAAATACTTAAGAAAAACATTCACTATGAACTTACGTTAATCGCTTTGTTGGTTCGGTGTTTTCTTGTACTTGAAATAATCAGTGATGCACAACAGAGGCATTTGTCATTTAAATACTGCGTGATATATTAACAATTACTCCGAATGAAAATCATTTCAGTACTCACAGATAAACTAAAAGTACAAATTGCAGTCTTATGCAATCCAACATTTTTTAAATTTTTTTTCACGTAAAAAAGTCTCAATCGGTTCCTACTGGCATAGGTAGTATCCACTTTTGACTGTCAATGATTTCTTGTCGTGCAAAACCCAATCCTCGTAAAACCATTGTATTTACAAATAAACCATGTAATCTCCAATTACAGTTCTACAGAATCGTCCGTCGTGGTCTATCGTGACAGCAGCACCTCGATCATAAGTATTTCCCGAATCAGTTACCTACGCGTCGTCATCGTCATTGGGATATGATACAGGGAAATGATGGAGGGAAGTTTGATGAACTCAATTGAAAAACATAAATAAAGCGAAATAAAACAAACGTATAATTTTTAATAAAAAAAAAAAAAAAGATAGCGTGATTACAGAGCAAAAATCGTGAAAAATCCATCCAAATAGACAAAGTAAAGCATGATAAAGTACACAGCGAAGGTTTAAAAATCTGCGATTGCGCAAGAATGAAGATCGAGCGAGCAAGTAGCAGTTATGGAAACGAGTCTGCTGATCGAGAGAAAAGATCGGCTAGGCAATAATGTAAAAAAAAGTTTTTTTTTTTTTTTTAACTACGAGCTTCAAAAAGCTATTAAACATACCAGAGCCGAGTGATCCTCGACGCTTCGACTTGTGCAAACTTCGTTTCCCAATGTGTTGTGATGTACAATACCATACAAGCGCTGCGCAGTGAGTAAAAAAAGGCTGTTCGGCCATCACGCCAATATTGACTGTTGACACGCACAAAACGCCCTTTAATCTTTTAATCTTCAAATAACTTTGTCACATGTTATACATTACTTTATACTTCTCGAATGACAAAGGCTTCATGATTAATCAACACCGAAATTCTTTACGAACAATCGATTCTTGTAAAAAAGTTACACACACAACATATATATCCTCGAAATTGTTGCGACAACAGTATAAAAACACCTCCGAGGGGCTAAAAACTGCAGTTTCTCGGTGAATGTTCCATAGTCATCTCACACGAATTTCTAAAGATGTATCCTGCATGAACCGATGGGAGTTCCAAAGAGACTCTTTTGGGTAAAATAAATTTTTGACCACCAATTTTCCACGGACTTTCCGGAGTTCTTAGCCTCTCACGCTGCTTTTTTCCCCCCACTGCGCTCTCCAAATATTGTATAGAGAAGAAAAAAGAAGACAACGAAGAACGCACGTGATTACTATATTATCTCGATCGCGGGCTAAAAAAAAAAAAAAAAAAAAAAAATAAAACCCAGCGATCGGAGATAATGATACCGAGAGGTGAATAGAGATGGGACAAAAAAAGCACGCGGCAGTCGACAAACTTACACGTACATATTAAACGCACACCGGCCTACCTTCGTGGCCCTCGGTTCGACTCGTTCACCGAGCACCAACATCATCATCATCATCATCATCATAAAATCTTGTTTGTCGTCATTACCAACATCATCGTCATCATTACGATCACAATGAAGCATCAGGTGTGGCTCAATAATGCCGGGAGGGCGAGCCAGGCAGAGTGGCATCCTGGTGATGTTGGTGTTGATGCTGCTGCTGCTGATGGTGGTGGTGGTGATGGTGGGGCTGATGGTGATGGTGGTGTTGATTGTGATGATGGTGGTGGTGGTGGTGGTGGTGGTGATGGTGGTGCCCGGAGCCGGGGCTCGGAGTCCGCGAGGCCGGGGGTAGGCCAAGCAGCGAGTCGAGCACGTCCTCGAGGGTTGTCGAGCCTGGACTGGGCTTGCTCCAGAGTAGCACGTTCATTTCACGCTCGGTCTCGGTGATCGTTGGCGCTGTGGTCACACCAACCATGGTCTCGTTGACGGCTATCACGGCACCATCTGCAGTACACGTTGTCATCGCAGCAGCGGCAGCAACGACCGACGACGACTCCTCGTAATGCCCTACACGCACCCAGGTAGTTGTGTACTTTTTTTTCTACGTTTTTCTTCTCTTCTCTGTTATTTTTTTTTTTTATTTCTCATTCGTGCAACGGCGTACAGAAAGTTTTTTGTGTTTTTGTTTTAATTTTCATTGTTGGCTCATGCTCTTTTTTTTCTCCGAGTTGTTTTCAAGCTCGGCTGGGGAGACAGAGGGAAAAAAAGGGAAAAAGGGAGGGCCATACTTTGGTGTGTTCATGGTGGGTTGCCAAGAGCAAGGTATTCATAAGAAATTAAAGCGAATAACCCAAATTTTATTTAACTTGTTGGTCTGCAAAAAAAAGGTTGATTTGATGGTCACGTAAAGCGTGTTTTTCATACTTTTGCACTTTTAAATACTAAATTAAGCCAAAAAAAAAAAAAAAAGTTTTCTTTTAAAGTGTTAAAAACGAACGAAAAATATTATTGTTTACTGTATATTTTCTTGTACATTTGGACATGCTGAATGTGATTTCTTTAACAATAATTTTTACTTGACTTATTGAAAATGTAAAAGTATCTGAGAAACACGCATTGACGCACATCCAGGTTACATATTTCAAATATGATGCCACGGAGTAGGTAATTTTACTTCAATAACTGCAAGTGAAAAAATCCCATACAGACTTGTGCAACTTAATTACCTTCTGCATTGAAATACTTGCTCATGACTAAAGTTACAGGTCAAGAAATTAAGGATGCAAGCCGATGACTGCGTGCAAAACGACATTTTTCGTAACATAATTTTTTTTTTTTTTTTTTTTTTTATAGCGTCAACAAATTCATATTGAAACTTCAAAAGTTGATGTACTCTCTCATCTTCGATTCGACATAATTTTGGTATACACTGTAATTTTGGTTAGTATTGCATTTGACGCAATCGACATATCGTAATAAACATTGTAAATTGATTTGACTCTGATTTCTTTAGCTTGGCTCTGCACGTAGCGTGGGGATACATATTTATAATTATAAAAAGGTATTCAGGAAAAGAGGGTATCAAATGGATACATACCACAGATGGGATTCACATTTACGAAAAAAACACCTTGGGAAACCAAAGAACTCCAAACGTAATGTTTAAACATCTAGGTAAACGGTAAATATGTACTCAAACGTCAATCACTTTGTCGATCGGAAATATAGCAGTAGAGACAGAAGAGGAGAACAAATGCGATTCTGAACAATCATTGGAAAACTGTTCTACAGTGGAATAAAAAAAAAAAAATATATAAATAAGAGTAATACAACCAGCAGGAATCAGGTCTAATGTATATTAATAATAAAAAAGAAGAATAAAAAGGGGCGAACGGTATACGTCTTTGATGCTAAGTGAAACTGGATTATTAAGGTCCATGTCGACACGTCGTCCTACTGACATACCCAACATCATTTATTTTTATTCTCGACTACAATGGATGTCATATATATTTCAGTAAGGATCAGTATAAGTAGTACAGGTCGTTCAATATTTATGGATACGTTCTTGCGGGTTATAACTTTAAATATTTATACACCATCGAGATGGTAATACTTTCTTAACGATGACTAACAACAAACAAATGGGTATAAGGTAAAATATATTCATATGAAATGTTTCATACTGATATTTAAAAAAAAACTACAATACAGGGTGCGCAAAACTCCGTCAAACTCTGTTGTACTAAATTTATACTTGTCATACCTACATGGACGTCGTTTTTCCAATGATGGGTTATTTACAGATCTCATCGGCTATTTCTAATAAAACTTGCCTATGATACAATTTATATATACATATATATTTACAGGGATTTAGAGCTAGCAAGTACACAATGCTTATTTGAGGGGGAAAAGGTAATGTAGCAAAAAAAAAATATAAAATTTGAAAAAAAGCAAAAAATAGGTGCTATGACACAAAATATCGTTGCTATAAAGATGTATATATTTCTATGGGCATAATGGAAAATAAAAAGAAAAATAGTCACTTACCGTTTCAAGCGAATGAAAAACATATGGTACAGTTGATATAAATAAGAGATCAACACAATAGTGAGATGCGTATACAGAGAAACGATGCAGCAATTATGCAATATAATATGAAATTTGTAGAAAAGATGCCAAGTGTTGATAATATATATATATGTATGGTGAAAAATGTACAAAAATAATAATAATAATAAATTAAGGTGGTAAAGTAAATAAAAAAGACGGGAGAACACAAAAATACAAACAATAATTTATTTCTTTCTTTCATTTTTTTTTTTTTTTCATTTCATTCTGCCAAGGATTAAATATAGTAATAGTAGATCTACAAATAAAATATTAATATTAATTACTGCTGACGCAATCGTGTGAGTATATATATATATATGTATAAATATTTGTTTAAAATTCATTATTTGCAACTTTTCTGTCCGCGCACGTGCAAAATCCAAATAGTAAAGAAGGAGATTCTCGGCATGAGCTGCAATTTAGCGCCAAATCGCCTTTCTTCCGCTTTATTCTCTTTATCACGACTGCATCGCGCGAGGGTAAATTTTTCAAATTTTTATTTCGTTGTTTGCCGCGTGCAGTTGTAAACGCAAAATAAAATCACACAGTGTATTTAACAGCGAAAAAACGTGAGGCACCGAAGAGAAAACAGCGGAGCATAGGCCAACGAAGAAAAAATAAAATAACTCATGGTTTACCATTCGCATATGCATTTGCGCGTAACAAAAAGAAGTATATTTCATCGACGACCGTCAGCAGTGGTAGTAATAATCAATATGATAATAATAATTATAATAAAATTAAGAATAATAATAATAATAATAATAATCATGATATCAGTAATGATAAACATAATCTTGAACTATAATAAAATTTCATTCTATATGTATAATAAATCATCGAACGACGCGTTTATCTGCGTAAACACAATGCTATAAATCAACGGACACAATATATAGCTGATACTTCCGATTTGTCTCGTGCGCAGGCATCTTCTTTGTCACATTTAAAATAAATTTAATAATATTAATAACGTCTTTTATTTTTCTTATCTTACTAAGGGAAAAAAAAAAAAAAAAAAAAACTGTATACATAAAATAGCGGTATATAGTAAATAATACATATAATCAACTCAATAGCAAAGTGGAGAGGAGTAGGTAGTTTTGGTGGGTACATATATAGGAGCTTTCGTAAATGGAGAGAAACCACAAACATCGGAGGGAAGACAAACGTATACGGGAGAGCAACTTTACAGTGATAAAAACATACATTAAAGCGCTAAAGTTTTTCTCCTTTGAAGGATTACTACGTTATGCTTTGCGTGAACAAAAATATGTTAACACTGTCTCGGTTACATAAATATATACTCTCTAAAATGTATACACATCAACAACATGTAAAAATACACTTGAAAAAAAAAAAAAAAATTCAGTAAAATACGTAACATGCTGTCGGATCGCTAGATTAATTAATTTTTCAATTTTCGCGTACTTCTTTGCATAATTATACGTATGTTTATTGCTTCACGTGTACAAAGAAAAATAGTTATCGTAACGCATAGCGTCGAGACAGTTTGCAGTGTCCACGTAAGCCTTTGAATGATAATCGAGCGACTCGAAAAAGCAAGTGCATGTGTGTGGAGGACAAGAAAAAAAAGAAACTACAATAATCGGTGGAGAAAAATATCTACATAGCAAGAAGGATTGAAAAAAACTGACGAGGTTTTTTGGAGCACTTGTATAAAAAAAAGTGTTATATATATCAAAATCCGAGACGGCACAAGGTAAAAAGTATTGGAATGACATATCGTTGTACACCTGCTCTGGCAGCCTGAGCATATACTTGTGTAATTGTACCAAAATGAGAGAAAAATAACTGTAGAACTTCCTCCTAATATTGCACTAAACGGAGGAAGAAAAAAGGAGAAAGAGGTTGATTCGCGTACTCGATAAAAGTGTAAATTTACAAGTGTGGCGAAAAATAAACGCACTCCGTTTTTCGTACCGCTTGAAACGATTGCAGGAAAAACAAAGTACGGTTTTTTCGTCAACTTTTCTTTTCGTCTCGCGCATAAAAATTAATCACCTGGATAACCGGGTGTTGGACAACTAAAATTGCACTACATTGTACCAGACGTGATGCCAAAAGTGCGCGATACGCAGCAAGCCGAAACCAACGGGTGCGCGCGAAACATCGGAGAGACTCTTCTTCCGCGTACTTGGATACGCTCGCTTTTCTAGACTCTAAAATTAGAGGATATTTATTTCCTGCCGCAAATACGCGCCGGCTTGGACTCTAGCCCGACCAGACAAACGTCCCCTGCTGCACGCGGCTTCCTCGAGTGGCACAGGTGGTCGCGTTTCGACGATTACGCAAGAGTGCACGTAATTTTTACAATTTCGCCCCTTTTTTTTTTTTTTTTTTCATAAAAAGTACGTAAATCGAATAATCTCGTCTTTGAATCCACGAAAAGTTACGTATCGCATCGTATCCCGATCAATAGGGTAAAAAGTCATGGTTTAACGTATAGTGATGATAGTAAAGAGTCCCTCTCTCCACAGGAGTTTGGTTGTTTAATACATTTACGAATAGGTACGTGGCTGCTGTTGTGCGTGCAATATAAAACAAAATCCGGGTGTATTACTTTCGCGAGGAAGATGATAAAAAAAAAAATAAAAGGACAAGTATAATATATGTAACATGTGTAGATCTATCGGAAGAAGGGTTCGTTTTTGTGTATACCTGTACAATCGAGAGAACGAAAGTTATATCTGGATATAAGCTTGAAAAGTGTACGGGAGCTTGCAAACTCCTCGACGTATGATTATTCAGCCGTACCGTATACATGTACACGCGTACACACGTATATTAAATAATGTAGTATTATGTACAGGTGAAGTGAAAAAAAAAAAAAAAAAAAAAATTTCTCGTCATCCTTCCCTTGAAACCGTGTCCCACGACAAACAGATATACTGCCTAACTACAAGTAGTGACGTACACACATGTATAATGCGACATCACACACACACACGACACAGAAAATGGGAGCAACAGGCCACGAGCATCAACATCATCGTTATGAAATAATAATCGGCAGCATCAGCCAAGTGGTTGTTTAAGTGTTTGGTATCGATAGAGAGGAAAAAAAAAAAAAAAAATAAAAAAATAAAGTAGTGGTGGTAGAGTGGGCGGGAACTATAGAAGGGGGATTCTATACACAACGGAACCAGGCTACGTGCATCATCGTCATATCAAGACAATGCCAAGTTATAGAAAAAGAGCTACTTAATACAGAGACAGACAGAAATGTTGTTGCGTCGCGTGTGTATCGCGAGTACACACTTGTTGGAATGACATTGGAAAGGAGACGCTCGTCTGCAAGAGGCTGGAAGTACGTTGTACAGTCATCGGAAGCATCGCCGTCCATCCCCCCCGAGATCACAAACGACGTTTGTGATAAAACAGCGACAAAGTGACTTTGGAAAGTATACAAGCTCGGAGGTGGGAGGAGAAAGAGAGTAATTTCAGATGGTGGTTGTTGTTGTTGTTGTAGAGCAAACAGGTGATTATTGTCGCGTTTTGCACGGACAAACGTAACATGGTTATACATTTGTTGTATACATATATATATGACGTAACAGTAATCGATAAATAAACCAATCGGTCTCTCGGTTTTTTTTTTCCATCTCTTTTTGTTTTTTTTTTGTTTTACAAAACACAGTAACACAATAATAATAATAATAATAATAATAATATATTATATAGTGATGTAACAACAAGAACAATTTCGTGGCGCGCGCGAAAGAGAAAAAGAACCAGATATATATAGAGATAGAGAGAAAATAGAGAAAGTGAGCCTAGGCGAGCAGCAACTCACCACGCTGGTGTTGCTGCTGTTGTGGTTCTTGGTGCTGGCGGTGCTGGTGCTCCTCGGGCTCGGCCCTCTGGCGGTGTCTGCTCTGGTGGTGGTGCTGCTGGTGGTGGTGGTGGGTGGGCGAGGGAGACTCGAGGCGTTCCTTGGCCCGGTGGAGGCTACCATTAGCCGAGTCCTGGTCGGGTTGTCGGCGGTGGGAGCGCTGGCGGTGTCGGTGGTCCTGCGGCAGGAGGCTCGGTTCGTCAGCGCGGGGCGATTGGGCGAGGTCGAGGAAGAGGTTGTTGTTGCTACCGGCCGTGGAGCCGCCGCTGAGGCTGGCGAAGCCGTCGGGGCCGCAGACCCCGGGGGTCGAGCCGTCCTCGCTCGTCTCCTCGGTGGGTCCACTGCGGAGGCTCGTCAGGGTCAAGTTGGCCCCGAGGGCCGACGAGGTGGCCGCGGAGTGCTCGAGAAGCGAGGAGCGCGACGGCGAGGGCACCCGGCCCGGGGACGCGGTGGCCGCCGATGTCATGCTGGCCGGCACCTCTGGCGGCGACTCGACCGGCCGCACGCCCACGAACGAGCTTTCCATCCAGACCAGTCGTGTACTCCCTTTTTTTAGCCATCCCATCGTTGCCGTTGTTGTTGTTGTCGTGCAAGAAGGGGACCATTGGACAAAAGGTGGAGAGAGGGACGGGGAGGAGAGAGAGAGAGAGAGAGAGAGAAGATTCATTGCTTTTAGAACATTGTTCGATGTTGGTTTTACGTTTTTAGGGGGTTAGTACTCTACTGAGATGATTTTGTCGGATCTTATATCATTATTTCCAGTTACATTACATGAGGCACGAGCTCTTGGGATTAAAGTGCATGCCTGAACAAAGGGTCTGTCAGTGAATTTGAGCAATGGGGACGTTCAGGCGTACACCTCGATCATCCAAGAGCTTGCACGAATACATAATATAAATATGGTTGGTCCAATGTCATCCTTATAACGTAATGTGATATACATTTACGGGGTTATTGGTAAAAAGCTGCGTGGAAGAGGAAAGTTTGTTACGTATGCGAGGGGAAAAGCAAGAAAGTGAACCCAAGAGAGGAGAGAGGATCGGCACCTGTAGATTAATAGGGCTTTCCAGTGGCACGTGATTTTTCAGAAACGAGAGAGTTGATGAGCGAAGAAGGCATTTGTTATTATGGTACAATAGGATGTACATCGACGAAGAGACAGATAATGGTGCACAGAACGTCGTCTAAGTGAATAGATAGAGAGAGCGAGAGCATGAGCAGCTACGTGGTGCGAATCTTGTTAATATATATATATATATTTTTTTTTTTCCATGTCGCTAGATCGACGAGTGGATGTATATTTATGTTATACCAAGCCAGAGAGTGATGGTGGATTTCGAGAGACGTTCGCGGCCTTTTAGGTGTTGATGACTGTTGTTTTTCATGTATGGGGATACTGTCATTATAACTGTATAAGGTTCGATCGAGGGGTCGGGGTTGTTTATTATTTCTACTTGTGTAGAATTTAATAGTTGTTGTTTCTATCGTTTCCGTGTGTGTATATACTTCTGTTTCAGCATTCCCCTGCTACGTGTTTCGTTCAATGCACACATACATATATTTATACGAATTGTAATATCAATAATGTACATAGATACAAATTTGCTCATAATATGGTATGTGTTAATATGTACATGGTTTCTAAGAAGAAAAAAATACATCTATCATTACTAAGTATAATATACTATGCTCATTACTCGCGTCTTCCAAGTTCAAGTCACTCTTGTATACACGTTTGTAATTTAGTATAATAAATAAACTAGTAACAATATTAATAGCTTACGGAGGAAAGAAAAAAAAAAAAAACTCATTTCTCTGCAAGGATGGGGAGAAACTTTGCGAGGAGCGTTTATTATCGATTATAGACCGACGATGGAGAAAGGCTGTAGAAGACGGAGGGACTTGCCGACGTGACGCAATTTGTCGGTTTAAGAGCGGCTAATTTAATCGGAATCGATTTGAGGGGAAATAACTCGAAATTATTCCCGAGGACGACGATAAATCGAATAAATTATCCTTAAATAAGGTGAGCTGCGTTACCGAGTACAGTTTTATTTTTAAGATGGTCATTTTTTTTCTTACATCTTTTCGCCACGCCTTTCCAATCTCCATTACTGGTATGAAAAAAAAGAAAAAACACGATATGTTAAAAATGAAGAAAGTTATCTCGTTTCCAGGGCAATCGGACCGAAAGAACAAGCGAACAATAGAGAGAGAAAAAAACGCGAAAAGCTAAAAAGCACAAAGTATCCCTTGTGCCGACCCCCTGATACGCATATATATATACCTCTTGTTAAATTTCAAGACAGCCTATTTATACGGCCTTTTATATCTGCAGTTGGTCCGATGACGACAATCTACGGTTTCAGATGCACGTGTGCCCAGTGCCCACAATGCGATTGTTCTTTATCTCTCTTTCTCTCTGCGTCACACAGCGTGTTTCACGGATCGTCTCTTTTTTTTTTTTTTTTATTCTCCCGCATGGATATACACGTGTGAATGTACAGCCGTAGGGGCTTGGAGAGAGAGAGAGAACAGGGCCAAGGTCGGCACTCAGCTGCGAGTGCACTCTGTATGTATTATACATATGACTCTCTTGCTTATTTCACGGTATGCTATATGGTACTTACTTCGCTAGGTGGGGACACTTTTTTTTTTTTTTTTTTTTTTTTTTTAAGAGATGGTTTATGGGATCGAAAAAGGATTTTTTACATTCGTACGACTTGTAATTGGAAGAGCATGAGAAACGTTTGCATCTACGTGTAAAAAAATATATATATCTACGTGAGTATTTCAATATATATCTATGATATAGTGTTTGTGTCAATTTTTCTGTACAACATTGTGTGTGTATATATAAAAACATTTAATTACGATAGCTTGAAATATATTTGTATTGTCTTACCTTTCAACGCTTCCGATCGAATAATTATGATTTTCAACGACTCGTATAAAAATATATATATATAAATGTATATATTTATAAAAATTGTATTTACATCTAATATATATTTAACAAAAAATTACGTATTATATTTATGTAGATCGGCATAAAAAGTATTACTGCTTTCATTATTATGAACATTTATGATGTAAGCATTGCAGTACAACATTTTCACGACTTTGTACGTATAGAGTAAAAAATGCAGCAACTGAACAATGGAAAAAAAAAAAAACTTTTTTTTTACATCTACTTGTGAAATTGTATACCTACGTAGCTTTTGGTGAAGGGGGGAAAAAAAACAAACAAAAAAAAAGGGGAGAAAAGGTGTGCGTCGAGAAGTCAAGAAGGGACTCGGTATACTTAATATTGTAACGAAGATTGACGGTATCGGGCCTTTCGATCGGACGGCCTGCAGTGTGGTCCCTTTCCTCACGATAAATATTCATCGGAGACGCGTGCCGGTACTGATAGCCGAGTTTTGCCATCGTATTTGTGTTTTTTTTTTTTTCTTTTTTTTTTCTTCATAATCCGTCCACTTTGTATACTGTGACTAAATTATACGTTGCGCGTTTTATCGAATGTATTCGTATATATGTGTGAGTTGATGTTGTCGTAGGGGATATCGTCACGTTAGCATAAACATGCCAAAGGGAGAAAATAAAATGATTGGTTTTATGTGCGTTAAAAAGAAAAGTAATTTATGAATTGTTACGAAATCGGTAAAGCGAGACGATAAATATTATTTTACATTGTTAATGTTAGTATTAATTGGTTAGCAATTGGGTGAAAGTTAGTATACGCGACTGGTTGAAAATACTACCCTTGAATTTCAAGTCTTTTTCCGAATGGATTTTATTGGAATTTCATCTACAAAGCCTATCGGAAAGGTGATCCACACGTGGTAATCGGCACATCAGGTACTTCTAAATTGGAGTTAAAAAAAAACTTGAAATCCAAAGGTAGACGCAGTACGATTAACATAATACTATGAAAAAAAAAAAGAAAAACAATCCACGTGAACTTATAAAATAGTGAGAAAAAGACGAAAAATTAAAATAAAATTACCTTGGTCGCGGAGTAAAATAGGTGACGATGGCGAATATCGTGGCGGTCGTGACGTTCGGTTGGTGTTGGGATTCGACTGTAGCTTTTCATCACTCGTCAGGGTGAAAAAAAATAAAAAAAAAAAAAAAAAAATCAACCAACAACGCACACTTGCCCCATACACCTTACGCGCGCGCGTGCGGGTGTGTGTATGCGTTTTATTCTCTCTCTCGTGTCTGTTTTTTCTCATCGATGATACTACGTGTACGTATATAATATGTATAGGTACAAAGCCACAACACAATTAAAATACACACACGCATAATCGGCACATACACATGGACAATCATTGTTGCTGCTGTGTGTTCTGTATAGGCTGTACCACATCACATGGCTCTCTCTCTCTTCGTGTTCGTCAGCATCGTATACATGTGTCTGTGAAATCGAGCTACAGCTAGCGAAGTATACATATATGCTACAGGTGATCACGTGGGGTAGGCGACCTCTTAAACATATATTATTTTCCTTTCCTTTCGTTGTAGTGAGTTTCGAGCAAAGTATACTTGATTTCTCTCGGAGAGTAAAAAAAAAACAAAAAAAAATAAAAAAAAAAAACAAAAAAAGATAGCTACGGGCACCAGGTATATTATGCTGAGAGAGAAAGAAAAGATGATGGATGACGCGGACGGAAGATGAGCCAGTGTGAAACGTGGAAGAGTCAGCGGCGGTTGTTGGTACACCCCCTCGTACGGAGCCTCGTCCTTACACACGGGGAAGAGGAGGCGTGCTAGTGGTGGAGCTCACCTCGCGGACTGATAGACCTCGAGCGCGCGTCGTCCCACTCGGGCCTCGGCGAGAGGCTGCCGCTCACGACCTCCTGGCCGCTCTGCACGTAGTGCACAATGGCCGAGGTGACCTCCTTTATCGAGTTCCGCACCTCTTGATTCGTTGTCTGATTCCCCGCCGGACCCGTCGCAGGCTGGGACTGCTGCGGCGACTGCTGCGGCTGCTGCTGAAATTCAGGAGAAAGACAGATAAGACGACTCGGCCTCGGGGATGAAGTGCTATGCAGATTACACCAATTGAGGCTCGAAGCTTCATCCGATGAATCGATATCACGCGAATATATATAGGTACTCCAGTTTGAGCCGGAGTAGTTGTCCCAGTATACATATATATTGAGTTCGGACGAGAAAACCAATTTTGGTTCGTTACTAATAAATAATAATTGAATTTTCATGGCAAGTAACACTATCATCCTATAGTGATTCATCTAGTACATTCGGATTTTCCGCTATATATATTATTGTACAAAACACTTGTATACCAGTTAAAATCAGAGCATCACTTTGAAAGTCACTGAATAATCACAAGCCGAAAAGTCGGGCAAAACTCGTGAAAAATTCATGCCTCGAGTAGCGATTTTCATCGCCGGCTCGTTTGCTCTCAGG
This sequence comes from Copidosoma floridanum, assembly GCF_036245765.1. Lineage (NCBI taxonomy): Eukaryota > Metazoa > Arthropoda > Insecta > Hymenoptera > Encyrtidae > Copidosoma > Copidosoma floridanum. Next base: position 16,174,814 of record NW_028321896.1, on the reverse strand, counting down.
CCAAAGAGTATAAAAGTCGTTACTTGGCACATACAAGTGCCCATTTATATACAAAAAAAGAAAAAAAAAGATGCCTTTTCTGTAACTCTCTGAATACGCAATTAACATCGCCGGCCGATAAAACCAACTTGTCACGAGTAATCGTAATCGCACGCGCACGTGGATGTAATTAAACAGTGATGCTAAGCGACGCCACTTTGTACAATACTCAGCATCGGGAGGGTGGCGCGATTTGTTTCGAAAATATATCAGCCACTGGCCTCGTTTTCTCGCTTTTTTTTTCTCGACACCAGCGCTCGACGTGTTATTATTATAAATAAAAATACAACGCGACGCGCGCTGCCCGAGAAAAAACACTCACGCCAAAGACGCTCGAAGCTTTTTAATCCTCCCTCGTGGACGACTCGGCGTCAAAGTAAAGACGAGGGGGGGAATATTAAAAATAAACGTTTACACAATACGACGCTCCCCAGGCTTTGTTTTGCACATCAAGTATATTGTACCAGAGTGAAAATTCAAACGATACACCGCAGCGTTTAATAATGCCAACGCGTGCCTATAAAGTCACAGTCCACGGTAATGAATTTCAGAAATCGACCGAAACAAAGAGCTTACAAAAAAAAAAAAAAGTCACTCACGCGTCCGTCTACCCGCTCCCTGAAAGACCTTCCGAGCTATTAGATGTAACGTATATGTTCCGCGAAAACACACGCGCGTAAAACAAGTCTCGGTTAATTATAACCACGAGTCGGACTGCGTATAGGAGGGTAGTCTGCGCGAGTATTAAAAATAACTACTTTACACACACTTTATTTTTTGTTTTTATTTTTTACTCCTTCCGTTTCGGGTCACCAACGGTCAATAGGACCGACAAGTGAATTTCGAGTGCACTTTGTTTTTTTTACAGTGGTAAATCCAATTTTGAAAAGTACACATAAAATCGAAGAGAAACCGAGAAAGGCCGCTCGCTCGTGCGTATACAGCGCGCCTTGACTCGGGCAGACGGGGAGTTAAAGTCAAGGCGCGCCCCTGAACGCGCGAGACGCTGCCGACGTATATTTACAAGAATCACCGCCACCCCGTCGAGCTGACCTCTGTCGAGAGAGGAAATTGAAAAAAAAAAAAAAAAAAATGGCTTCCTTATAAGTTCCTGTTGTACAGCCAAAACTGCCGATTGGAGTTGAGCCGGCTTACCTTGTTCGCGTTCTGCAGTTGCGGCAGGATGCCCTGGGCGAGTCGTTCTGCCGGGGTGCGTGGATTGGCGAGTCGCTCCTGGGAGCGCCAGCCGAGGTAGGGCTGTCGTAGGTTGAAGGACGAGCGGGCCGAGCTCGCGGGTGAGCTGCCGGCACTGTTGAGCAGACTCGTGCTCCATCTCGAGAACGCGGGTGGGGTCGGGCTCGGGCTCAAAAGCGTACCTAAGGCAATTATTTTTTTACATTTTTTTCTTTTTTTTTTTTTTTTTACTAATAAATGAACACAGTGTATCACAATTCGTTACAACTAACAATCGCGAATTATGATTTCGGGCACTGGTATCAGCAGTGCCGCTCTCCGATCCATTATCCGCCTCTCGCGACGGAGGAATGATTTTTCGCTCGCAAAGGGTCTTTGCCGCATGGTGCAGTATACACATAGGTATTTGCATGCTCGCGAGGATTTTCGTTTTACTGTTTTATCGAGCACACGATTTTTTTTATTTTTTTGGGGTCATTCGAGGGCGCTGGACTACCTGAGAACCATCGCCGATCGATCTCGGTTCGACTGATACGACGGAAGACGAAAGTAATAATTTTTTTCAAAGCTATATACTTGGTTGCATTTTTTTTTTTTACTTTGTATGGTTCAACTTTTTTGAGCTGGGCGCTTGGAGTTTGCTTTCGAGAGGATAGGCTGGTGTGTGGTTATTTTTAGTGTACTTTCTGGGATCGGCAATAGGAGACTCGTTACGGATGTGACGACGGAAATGGGCGTGTTTTTTTAATTGGAAAGTACTCCCTGCGCTAAGACCCTTTGGTTTAATTGACAAACGGAGCAAAGAGTTTCGTTTTTCTTTTTTTCTTTTTTTTTTTTTTTTTTTGAGAGTAGAAAAAAAGTTGGGAAGAGGAATAACTGTGTCGATGAACAAAGTGTTAGGATGTTTGTAGACTGATTTTTGAGCATAGCTCGGAGTTTTATGTTAATGGTCAAGCCGATGATTTTAGCAAATAACGTATCATCGCGAATTATTTCAAAAAACAGTGCTGCCTCAGAAAATTCGCGTTGCGAGTTTGAAACGCTCTCGTTTGACAACGAAATCTATACACTGGAAAAAAAATTTCGTCAATCCAAACTAACGTTCATACGAACACAAACAAGTAAATATTTATTGGAATCCATTGAAAATTACGTTGTAAAGAAAGAAATTGTTCATTTGATTTAAATTAATATTGTTCAAATGGAATGAGCATTCATTTGTTTGTATCCTTTTTTTCTATCAGTGTAGATGATCAATGCTGGTGCCATCGATATCGTTATTTAAATGGAGTTGACGTGTTTTGTTTGACTACCCCCATTTTTATCCAACTGCAAGTGTAGGCTGGCGTTGCAGATATCTTTTGTTTATTTAAAAATTTCCCCGTGCAATATTAGCCACTTTTCATTCGTAAGTCGAAGTAACCGTACAATTGCACTCGTTGTGTCATTGTCCCACTTGGATGGAAAAAAAAGGGGGGCGATCAATCGGTACGGCTTCGAGACGAAAATTACCTGCGGTCGGCTGTCGATTGGAAGACGAGGAGAGGGAGGACAGGGAGGTGGTCTTCGAGCCGAGGGCGCGCCAGCCGCCGTGCTGCGAAGCGTCCGAGTGCCTCTTGAGTCGGAAGCCACCGCCGTCCCGCGCCGCCGACGAATTCTTGTACCAATCCGGGACGTTCAGTCGTTGCAGCGAGCGCTGCACCCTTAGCTCGTGCTCCGATGGCGTGCGCTCGCCCACCTTCTGCAGCTCGTTCTCCGGCGGCTGTTGGGACAAACAAGGGGCAACAATTAGTCATTTTTTTTTTTTTTTTTTTTTTCCTATTTCGAAAAATTTTTCAAGACAAAATTTTCGTGCACCGAAAGAGGGAAAAAAGAAATGTCACTGTGCCGAAAGATAAATTTTCAATTTCGAGGTCCAATATCTGCCCCGGGCCAAGGCACCCCTACACGGGTTTTCATGGATACGAGTAAAGCGTGGGCGAAAAAAGTATATTTCGCACCGCCGGATTCAATGCCCATTTGAATAATATTTCCGATATCCTCGCTAGGGCAGCGCGTCGGGCATATTGGAGGAAAAATTTGCACCGTACGCTCGACAAATCGCGTTACTCCAAATCGAGGATTATTATTGTACCTACATACATACACCACGTGTGAATCGACGCAACAAACACACGTCGCGGAAATCGTCCCTCTGGTTTGCTTCTTCTTTTGTACTTTTGCTCTCACGAATTTTCGGCCCCGCGGATTGTGAGCCTATACAGATATTTCCTCATTTTCGTAAGTATAGGCTCCGTGCAATGACGCCCGTCTCGACTGGGTGGTATTAATAATTTCGAGACGAGGTGTGAGAGAGAGAGAGAACGAAGCGGAAGAGGGAGGTATGCGTGTGTACACATAGCGGGCCGCTAATAATAACGCGAAGGCAACGGCGACTGATATTTCGCGAGACTCTGCATACTGTGGGAGTTTCGGGTTGATCTTTGGAGGCTGTGTAGTTTCGATAAGCTACGAGTTTTTTTTTTGTTTTTGTTTTTTTTTGTTTGTTCAAAGAAATGTTTCCATTCAGTTTATACAACGTTAAACTTGGACTTGGGCATGACTATTTTATACACGAATGATATTTTTTTATTTTTGCTTCTAAAACATGGTGCATCACATTTTCAGAAAGTATGAAACATTCAAGGACTCCAACAGGCAATTTATGCACAATTACAAAATTACTTGACCATATACTTATTTTGTCTTTCAAGTACGATTATCTTTCAAAAAAATAAAAAATATCCTAATTTCAATATTCAACGGAAAAACAGTCCTCAGTGAATTTATACCTGTATGCGCTGCAGCCACAAGAAATACCCGACCTGAGATCATCATCAAAGAATCGGCACCCCCGAGCTCGATTTCCGCGTACAAAACAAACGATCCCCGACAAATTGCCCCCAAACATCAAAACCCTTTCCCCTCTAAATTTAACCGCAAAAGCGCTCGTATCCATCAATCAAACGCGAAAACAAATTCCCCTTTATTTTTGATCCAGCGTGAAATACAGCTCAGTCCCTCTCTCTCGCAAAGCTTTGCCGACGTTGCACTTACACCCTCTGCGCGGGCGAAATCAGCGCGAGTTTATCATCCGCTGCATCCGATTTTAGATCGCGCGCACGCGCGTGAGTGTACAATATCATGGTGTCTCGGGGGCAAACAGCTCTAGCGGCAGCTGTGAAAACACGCGTACTTATACTCGAACACAGTGACGACTTTGTGCTTCACGAAAAGAGAGAGAGAGAGAGAGAGTGAAATTTATACCGTGTATGCGTATGTACATGGATGCTCGAGGCTCAGGGTCAAGTGGGTGGAGCGCGAGTGACTAATTCGAGAGGGTTAGGAGGGTGTTTTTGCATCTGGAATTCTTGTTTTTTTTTTTGTTTTTTTTTCCTCCGGGGTTGTGCTGGAGAAAGGGAGTTTTGAGTTGGGGTTTTATAATCTCTTCACATGCCGCGAAGACGATAAATTTTTTTTTTTTTATTATGCGTTCCGATAAGTGTTTTTGCGTTTCGAAAGATTTTTATTACAAATATCCACGTGGGCAATCGAAGTGAGCTTCAGGGTCAGTTTTGAAGTGCACGTACTCTTTACACGCGCGTGTAAAGATACACAATGCTTTCAAGGTGAATAAGACGACCGTGTTTTAATTACGCGAAAAAAAGTCAGTATACCTATACGATATACGTTACGTCCCATTATTAATCTAAAGTATTTTATCTTTATGGATATATATATGTACCGATCTACGAGTAAGTTGTGCGAGTGGAAATTTTACTTTGTATGGATTAGATACCTCTCCGAGTTGTAAAATTCCCAACGATTCTAATGGTGTAAGGGAAAAACCTTACCTTTAACATAACCTACGTGTGTAATTAGAGTAATAAAATAATAGTTGAGTCTAGCGGTCAACTCGTGGCAGCGATACCACCCCAAAAACTAAATTCTAGTTTTAGGGTATCTTTAAAATTATAATACAGGTACACCTTTGTTTTGCTAAATTAAGAAAGTACACCTGGTCTTTGACGGTATCGCTGCTGTTATACGATTTTCAATATCGCTGCTATACAATCCGGCCTCAAGTTGCACATTTCGAGAACAATGAAGGCAAGCATGGCTTATCAATTGGACGATTAAAATAAAACAAAAAATTGAAAGCCATACCAAATGCAGTGCCATTAGACTATGCGCTAGAGACGTTTTCATGATGTGCAGTGACGTAGTAAACCAAAATAAATGCGCTGGAAGATTATCTTCGTCTCTTGAGGTGTGCACAGCTCAAACGAATCGGTATGAGTACCAAATCTGTCTACGATCTGTTTTCTGGAAGTGATGGAGGTTATAATGTATCAGAAACTAACTTTGCACTAACGCTCGACACGTCGAGAACGACACGAGTCCGATTGAAATATCCCCGGCAGCTCGAAAACGATATCCAGGGCCGCGGTAAGGTGCAATACTCGGGTAGTAATTTTTTCGGTGTATACAAGCGTCGGACGCGCGCGCGATTCGTGACAGGCGGTGTACACCCAAATGACGGTACGACCAAAGAGGTTTTTTGGAATCTATGTAGATCGCTCGCTTTAATTGTAATTAATATTTTTATTGGTAATCTGAAACTATGCGGCAGAGGGGCTCTCCATACGCTCGACACGGCCCTGGTAAAGCTCATTAAAGTAATTTCTTATCGGGACATGTAAGTATAGTGTGTCACGAGTTACTATCTGATGCTTTATCATCCAAGAGAGTCGTTTTGACTATTATTGCGGCAGATGTCGTTTGCAACTTACTCACTGTTCGCTACACGGTGAGCACATTCGCGGCCCAATTGTGCGTAGGTGGAGGTATTTTTTTTTTTTTTATCAGAATGGATGAAAAATGACTACAGGTGACGCTTGTACCTTCAGTCGAGCAAAATACATGGAAACTTTAAAAAGTGAGTAATCTCAATCTCAATAGTGTGCTTGTACTCGGCGATAAGCTAAATTGTATAGAACATGTGATAGTGTACCCACTCGTGTTATCATACGCATCAATTATACTATAGCTATTAACCGTAAAAAAAAAAAAAAGAAACAGTATAGTTATTTCAACGAATTGTAATATCTAAATAATTGGAAAAAAAATGATCGAATATTATTTCACTCAAAACCGCTTGTATCTTTCGTGAGTCGCTTTGCTATTAAAAATTTAAACCCAAAATACATCAGTGCTGATGAGCAATCAAAAGATATCGAACACAAAGAGATAACCTTTCAAATGAACCATTGATTATTTTGGTTGTGTTGGTTTTAAAAATAAGCACAATATTATGAATAACGAAGACCATTAACAGTGTAATGTTCCCCGAACCTTTGAATTTTATGAAACGTCACAGTAGCGGTGGAAAGTGAAAAACAAGATTCCTACGCAATCTTCCACGAATATTCTAGTAACGCGAAACCTTCAACGGATATCGAAACTCCAAAAAAAAAAAAAAAAACGCATCAACTTTCCGCCCCCGCTCTATTTTTACCACCTTCAAAAAGTGAAACGCGCCGTATAGGCCGTGGCTGTCATCATCTCGCGAGGAGTCAAAGATGATGTATTTTTTTGTTTTGTTTCTCCTTCCCAAAACCGAAAAGAGACGCGTTCCACTGATACTATATGTACCATTTACTCGGAGAAACAGAGAGAGGGGGTGTTCCCAAACGCGGGCATGTGGTTGTATTTTTAGCCCTCCATTCAAGGCTCGCGCTCTGCTTTTCTTCTTTAAAAACTCGGCTCACGAGGGCACAATATATAGACACCCGGGCCGAAAGTTTTCAGTCAAAACAGAGCAGCTCCTCCCTCTAAACTCCTCTCGAGTGGTCCCCGCGAATCCTACCGCTCTCCCGTGGCACGCGGTACTTCATTTGTCATTGTCGCAGCGAGAAAAAAAAAACAATCCAGTCAAACGCTCGCAATGAAAAAAAAAAAAAAAAGAGAGAGCAAGCGCCCGTCTCAAACCAAAGTGCAGTAGTGGTACATTTTTAAAGAGGAAGCGGCGCCGGCGAATCCGCGAGACAATGTCTCCCGTTGATAAATTGACCGGTGCTATAGTCGCGCATGCATCCACAACACGTGAAGCTGACGCTGTACTGCAAGAGAGAAAGAGAGCAGCGGAAGTCGTGTATGGTACACTTATAGGCACAGTTAAACGATCGGATGAAAGAGAGCTGGCTTGCCATTGTGAATTGAAAAAAAAGAAAAAAAGGAGGGGACGAGAGAAAAGATGATAGCAGCGATGGACACACACGTACGCTTTTCGACGTCCGTACATTCGTGTGAATGGGTGCGTTCTCGTTTCGCGTGATAGTGTATTCATACGGAGGTACGCGTATACTCGTGTAATAAACAGAGAGCGGGGAATATAAATAATGAGAGTGCGGCGTTGGGGTTCCGTTTGATGGCTCTGCACTTGCACTTGGAGCTTTTCGCCGAACCTATATACAACGCGCTGTAAACAGAAATCACTCGCGGTGGAGCTTTTTTTCTTTCTCTCTAGAGAATCAAGATTTTACTCGAATAAAATTCAGCCGTCACTTGGTTTTCGTGTACCCAAGTGATGGTCACCACGGTCTGCCACACCAAAAAGCGGGAGGGGGTCCGAAATTTTGATCCGCGACAAGTACATGGGAGATGATGGATAAACTGCGCACAGCAGTAGGTACACATCGTGAATCAAAAACCGTATACTCCATATACATACGCGCATCACGACAAAGGGTCTTATTTTTCAATTGCGTCTAATCGAATGGAATTGAAATTTAGGCGTGGAGTGTATACACGCTGGGATGCACGGTATTGTCTGGCCGACAATCAAAGTTTTTTTGGGTATAGTGCAGGTCTTTTTTCTTTCATACCATTTGAGTGTGTGTATACCTGTACACTCGTAGTACCTTTGATTGAAAAAGTATGTCAAACGATCATTATACGAGCTGCGAAAAATTCAACGCGATAATTCCAGACGAGTATTTTGTAAAAGTATATGTACTTCAAAGCATTTGCGTCGGCCACGTTGTGAACAGCTTTTATAATGCACGACAAAATTCTTGAGCGCATTAACCTACAACTCTGAGAAAAAAAAAAAAAACCACTCATCAGGCGATATAGGAGCACTATACGGCCCAGGAGCAACAGCGTGTGTTATTTTCCAATTGAGTCCCATCAATGGAACTGGGAATTGAAATTTAAGCTCACGCGCTACTTCCCTCGGTCATTAGCATCGCCATTACCCATCAGCATCGACAACAACAACAGCAGCACAGCTAACGCGTCACTTTGCAAAACCGGTGCATAATTTTATCTTCACGTATAGATACTAGTATATGCAAAACGTCATCGCCAACGCGACTTCCGGCGAGTGCGAAACACCTATTAGGTACGTATATAATATATAAGCCATTGAAAAAAAAAAAAAAAAAAAAAAAAAACGCTAGGAACTCGACTCGGCCCACGCACTCTTTATACGAGTGTATATATAGTTACGCACCGGCAAGCGTTGGAATACATAGCTATTATAATACGCGTACAAATGGCAAGTAAAAGTATAAGTACATACTTTTTTTTTTTTATATTATAGTGCTCTACCGTCCGGCTCCTTTGATACGGGCACTACTAAGTATGGGCACTTAGCACTTGGGAAAGGGACAAGGAAAGGGATGGGAGGCCTCCCATTACTGGGAGGGGGTAGGGGGAAGTTAGGCAATTTTGCTGGGAGAAGGTCGCCTAAAACCCTCCTCGAGGAGCATTGCGTGGTGAAAAAGCACATGTGAAAAATCACAGAGGTACTTGCCCTAAAAACAAGTCGCACTGGCCGGGAAGTGAACCACGGTCCAATCCACGACCTAGCCGACTGAACCACCGCACGCTTATAAGTAAGTATATACGAGAGGCGCGGCTGCTGCATATTTTACTATAGACGTGTGGTTGAAAGGCGCAAGCCATATTTACCTATATATGTGTATATATACTATACTTGGACAAGCCGAACAAGTGCGTTATATGCGAAGTGAATCGAGATGCGCCGCGGAAGTGGAATACACGCGTATACATATTATCTAATATATGCAGCGCGGACTTTGTGCATTTGTCGCATACGTAAATACGGTCGGGGCATATAATATGGGATAGCGCGTTTGCCAGTAGAAACAGAGTTCCTATACGGGACACGTAGGGTTTGTCGATCCACTGCTGTATAACAGGTTGTTATCATATTATCATTGTATGGTTATCAAGTGAAACTTAATCAAATCTTTTTTTTTTTTTTTTTTTTTCTCTCTTTAAACAAAACATTTAGTCTTTTTTTTCTCGTGCACGATATGATGCGCGAATCTAAATAGCTTGATGGTTTCTCCGAACGCGCGCTGGTACATGAAAGAGGTTGTCTTAAAATTAGCGCCCCCGAAACGATTTCGGAGAACGGAATCTGGGATGTACATATACACACATTGTGACTCCGGGCTGCCATGCTGTTGCACTTTGTGGGGTACTTACATCGCTGATGGGCTCGGCCGCTTTTAGCGCGTTTCAAATAATTCAGTTTGTTTGAGGATATTTAACAGTTTTGATGTACACCGTGTGTGTTTGTGTGTATCTCGACGGGGGTGTCTGATGATTTTTGAGAATTTGCGAGTAAAGAGTCGCGGATTGTTTAATGTTCGTACAGATGTTTCGAAAATTATATTGGGCACTCATTTTCTATTAATTTTTTTCTATTTATGTATGTGTGCGAGGTAGGAAATCATCATCGTGCAGAGTAACGGTAAATATAATAGGAAGGTATACAAACAAACATATAACAATATATGGTACAAACGCCGTGACTAACGCAGCTTATGATTTATTCAGACGCACAAGCAATGAATCATCAAAAGGAAGTCTCCAAGTGTATACATGTGATGTGGTGTCATAATTAGCCGACAGGATTCCCCGAGATCTCGAAATTGCACAACGGAATTCGCAAAAAAAAAAACAAAAAAAAAAAAAACAGGTATAAATGTGTACGGGCGGATGTAACAAGAGAAACGATTCTTACGTGTGTATGTTTCCTCTAATCAAGTCTGTAGGTGTCTATCTCTATATAGCTACGTAGGAAACACCAGAGTTACGCAACGACAACAATACGAAAGTCGCGGACGGTAATTCTCATCTGACTGAGGTTTTACAATTTGTGTTTGTTTTTTTTATTCGTAGATATTATACATGTGGGTGGATTTTATTTTTGTCGTTTGGACAACAAAAGACTTGGCTATTGTTGAATTATTGTTGACACTTCAATTGTGCTATCGATATCTTGTCGTTTTAATGACTCATCCCACAATCGCGTAAACGAGAAAATTAAAACAACAAAAACCACATGTCATCTCGTGCATGTAGAGCACCTATACAATATTACCCAGGCATAATGTATCGGTACACGCGCGCACGATAACGCAAAGAGAAGGGGGGGGGGGTGAAGGAGAATGTCACTTTATTCGCGGGCTTATCAGCTAAGCAAGTATATATAAGCGCGAGCTCGAGCTAAAAGTTAGTATATGTATACATGATATTATATTATAATAGTATATGCACGCAGGAAGCTAAAGGCGCGCGTGAGAGAGAGAGAACATTATTGTACATTATACGAGTGTGTAGTGTAGCCTAGGGGTATACAGGCGTGCCCCGCATCCATACGTAATATACCTACGCTAGACACGTATGGAGACAGCATATTTTATATTATGAGTTGCATAATACGTAATGGCCACTGCACCGGAGAGACGCGCGTGTGCGATGTCACGGTATTATATATATATATATATATATATATGCGAGATGCCGGAGAATGTAGGCGCGCGACTCTCGAGTTATAATTTTTAATTGCCGTGCCCCGATGATGAGCGAGGGCTCTTTGCTGCTGCTGTTATATTACAGGCTTTTTTTATGGTGTTTTAAAAAAATTTTTTTTTTTTAATCTTAATACGTCGACGTCATTTTTCGGAGCTCGTAAGAGGGTCATCCCTCGCGTGTGCTCATGTTTCATCTTTTTTGACTGGTGGAGTAGAGCGCGACGACGAGTGTCTTTATCGCATACAATTTTGGAGACGAGTCGAGATGATTGTTGAAGCGTCCCGAGGAGGCTCTGATACCATACAAGTGCCAATTAGGCAGTGCTCGACAATGTATAACGTGAGAATTTAAGTTCATTGTTTTTGATAATCACACATTTGCGAGCTGCCGTTGGTGACGTTCGTCGTTTGCGCGCACGATGATTTTGTAGATAATTTATACGGTTCATAATATATGAGAAAATTTCCCAGCGAATCGTAAGCTTTGGAGAAAGCTCGCGGGGGAGGAAAGAAAATCCATTGTTTTTCGTTCGACGTAAATTTTGCACTTCAACGCTCGCTCGCGATTTTTAGAACTGCGCCTTCTACAGTTCTATCGCAGTCATCATCTGATGCGTATACCCTGTAAATCCAAGTGTATATTAATGTAGACGTTAAAAGTATTACTGTTTTTTTTTTTTTTATAAAATGCATGACCGTAAATTTATTGATGAAAATTTGAAGAAAAACCAAACGTGAACTATTTTATTTGAAAAAAAAAAACAAAAAATTCAACTACACGCCTTAAACGTGTGCTTGGATAAGACGATACTTGGATTTATAGTTTAATAACGAAATTAAATTGCAAGACTTATGTTGATAGTGAAATTGTTTGTTTTTTACTCTTTACATTTTTCTAAAACTGCCAGTGCGGATCCTAAAACTCTTCGACGCGTACTTCTCCGCGCAATTATTTTACAACGCCCAACGTGTGGTCACGAATTTTATTTTTAGCACGCACACACTTTACAGTACACACGCCAAATCCGTACGGATCGATAAACGTATATGTGTATACTTATATACATGCAAGAAAAGCAAAAGCTCCCGCATATGCTCCTTTTCTTCCACCGTAAAAGTAAAGTCCTTTCGTCTTTGCTTCAGCGAGTGCTTACTTTTTTTTTTTTCTTTAGCTTTTATTCCCTTCGCGTTGCGTGAACATATACGCGCAATTGAAAAAGGCGTACGAGTGCAGTAGCCTCTATCTTTCTGGCTCCGTCAATTGAGGCAAATTGAAGAGCCGCGCGTCCCACGAGTGTACGAGCGCCTATTGCTCACACGTGTGTATGTATGCGCTCGACTCAGTTCTTTCCATCCCGCGCGTCATTATCGGGACAAAGACCCCAAGAGACCCACACACGCGGACCTCCTATAATCCACCACTGCTGCAGACACGCGGGGTTACCCTTTCGAGCGACAGACGTTGAAGTAAAAAAAAAAAAAAAAAATTGTAAATAGGACGCGTTTGAAAGTATAGCCCAAGTGCGGCCTAAATACAATTTGTTCGGCAAAAGCTTTTCGCGTAAGTAAAAGCGGCAGAAAAAAAAAGAGCCAAAGCTCGCTGCTGCTCATTTTTTTCTTTTACAAAGCAGCCTGCCATGACGTATAGTGTATCATGATATTCCAAAAGTCGAGCGCTCCAAGTCTGCATTATGTACGCGAGACCTACATTGCGAACATCTGTGTGGAGGTACCCTCGTTTCTGCCCCCAAGTGGAGACACCGAAATAAGCATCGCGATTATCGTTGCGAGTTAATTAACTTTCGACCCTCGCGATCATTGGGCTGATTGTTACCTCGGGGAAGATTCAACTTACTTGCGTTCGCTTGCGTTTCATTTTAAGTTTGGCTCCAATTTTAGATTATGTATCACCACTGTTAGCTAACTCGGGTTTTTCGGAATTTGTTTATTCCTCGGTATGTAATATATATATGTGGTCTGAGCAAAAAGCAGAAACAAAAAAGAAAAAAAGAGAGAGAGAGAGAGAGGGTGTCCGAAAAGCAGGTCATTCGTCTTACGTTACACGTATACGTATTTTTTGGTTTCTCGTACAAACGCGCGGCTGGCAGGTATATTTTTGGGTGTACCCTCGTAATCGCGATGCTTGCCAAGTACTTGCACAGAGTTCCAGGCCGGTTTACGACGATTGAAGCAATGGACGACTTTTCGGCGTTTTACTGCCGATCGACCCCCACGAAAGCTGAGAGTACAACATAAAAAGTTAAATCGAGGGAGGGAGAGGCTGCATCTTTAGCTTGAAAAATTAATTGACGAGAGATTTCGTGTGACTCTTTAGCGTCTTGTAACCAAGAGTTTGAAACTGGTTGAATAATTTTTTTTTTTTTTTTTCAAGAGATTACGGAAAGTCACTTGTGGTGGTGATAAAAAAATTTTACTTTCATAAATGTAAATTCTATCAGTTTCACCGTTTGACAACATATTGAATTCTCACCACTTGCGCTCGTAACAAGTGTTTTGATAACGATACACCGTAATGTTGAGAGAGGAAAAAAAAAGTAAAAATGTCTCATTTATCATACGAGACAAGAAAAAAAAGGGGGTTTATGTCGAGCGATACCAGATGGGTGTCAACTTCATGGCATCTGCATCGAGTCAGGAATGCAATAACCATCACTTTTATGTCTATCTATAGATAAACGTCAATTTCGAATTCACAAACAAGAAGATCAGTGGCGTGTATATTTTTGTCGCTCTGCGCAACCTCATTTTCGTACACTCACCGAATTATTTTTAGATTAAAAGAAAAAAAAAGGTTTACGAATTACACATACTTTTTAATCCACAGGTAAATGCAAAAAAAAAAAAAAAAGAAAAAAAAAGAAAAAAAAAAAAAAAAAAACTATTAATAAACGCAAACGAACGCGTATATGTAACGAACTCGAAAAATCCACGAGTAGGTCTAATTTCGTTCCTTCATACGTGTTAACGTCGTACAGGGTATTCCCGAAAATACTCGGCCCGGAAAAGAGGGATATACCCATCAATCGACGTCATCTATAACGATCATCACTGACACGTGTGCGCCAGAGCGATTTACGTAATACCAATGTACATAATATATATATATATATATATTGCAAGCCATGGTAATATTGATCAGGCGCGTATATTGTCGCTGCCTCGGGCTTCTTTGCACTGCACACAAATAATATATATATATGTAGTGTATCCGATACCTACGCATCGCTCTCGCGCGAAACGATACCCTCGCATAATAATTACGAAATATCATGATTCGCGTTGTATCCTCGTAACAACATTATACCTTCCGTGCGCATAGAGCCGTTTGTTGGTTCACGGACCTGCGTGGGGGTTTCTTCGTGTAACTTCACTCCGGCAAGCTTATATATATGCACACCGAATTATTTTTAACAATTTCGACTCGGCGCGATTGGGTAATCAACGGCCATTGTTGGGTATGACGCAACGGAGCAACGTTTCCCGTATTTTGCGCTTTTTTACGTTTTGCCCGTGAGAATTTCAAAAGCCAACACGATATGTGGTACCGATCGGCTATTGATCGCTTTTTCGGGGCGCACGCGTCAACTGTTTGGACGACAAAAGGGTTACGACTCGTCCAAGGTTGTACAGCTGAAAGAGAGTGCCGATCAAAGACGCAAAAACCAAAGTGATGTGGAGAAGACCACCGCGGGTGAACGTACCCTTTGCCCTGAGCGTAAATCATTGGGAAGAATGCAAAACAATAATAGTAGTTCATAGATCTCGTATATTTGGTGGAGGGAGTATGTATATGGCGCTAAGCTGACGTCTTTGCACGTTGCGATTACACGGCCATTATTTTATGTGTGTATATTGCACGAGGGCAACGAGGAACGACTTGTAAGTATTACGAACGTGTCACGTGCATCGGGTTTAATTTGTGATGACGGGTGGTCATTTTTTATACAGGGTTATCGAGTGAAGGTGGATAAATCAAATGAAGGCCCTCGGCGAGATGGCATGGTAGCCCTGCTCAATTAGAAAACACGAGTACATGCAGTTTATTCATGTATAAAAAATTTCATTTATTTTTTTACGATTTTATGTACACAGATGCAGAGTTTATTGAGGTTTTGGGGCTGATGTGGAAAATTTTCAATGATCTTTATACGATTTGAGCTCGGATTTGAGAAACAAACAGAAAGACCTAAAAAAGAGAAGATGACATATTTTTGTCATTTATATTCTAAATGCAAAAAAAAAAAAATAAATAAAAAGACACTCGACGGTCCTACCATTCGCGCAAGTTTCTCGTTTTCATGTTCAAAAGCTAACACGTATAGGTGCATGGCAATAGGCTTCTCTCGGCTGCCCTACATTCCACAGAGACACCGACGACACAATTTTCACGAAGCCATCGACGTGAAAAACGTTTCCCGGCCCGGAAGCGGCACGCAAAGTATAACTTAATTAAAAAAAAAAATGTACCCCAACACTCAAATTTACACCGTCGAGTAATACATTTTAAACTACCATTAGCGTTCATTTAATATCCGCGCATCGGACACAATGGCCATAATCGTTCACCGCAATCATCGCCCCAAAAATGTCCCGGGCATCAATCTCGCGCCAATCGCTCTCGCCCTTTGGGGCGCGCATAATTTCCACGACGACCGTAAATAGTTCAGGCGACAGCAGCAGTTACGTGCACTTGAAGGAAAACTCGCGTGTGCTACGGTATAATGTCCATACATGTGCCAGGAGGACATATTTATATACATAGTCATAATAGGAGAGAGAGAGAGAGAGAGCGACCGCCTACGCCGCGCTCACTTAACTCTTTGGTTCTCTTTATATTGTACATATAGATATCCCTCTTTACGAGGGGGGGGGAGGCTCGTGACTCTTTTTCCTGGGATTATATATAAAGCGAGCAGGCTGATAAATAACGCCCGAACGAACATCTCTCGGCGATCTCGGGGGCTTCTTCTTCTTCTCTCTCGTGTATAGGTATTATAAGGGTTCGCGCTTCGTTGAACTCATCAGAGATGCGAGAGGGCGATTGTACATATGTGTGCCACGAGCGATTAATTTTTTAGGGTTTGAAAAGCGCTATGGGTGGTGAACGACGAGACAGAGGAATTTGAATGGACGGAAAATTTTGTAGATTTTGGTACAAGGGTATGCACATTACGTACAGCCTATATATAATAGTGATGGAGTAAGTAAGCTTGTGGTCATTGCGTAACGTGGTTCGTTTGGATTTTGTTTTTATACTGATGAAACCTTACGGTGTACAGATAAGTCTTATCATCTCAAAAAACAAAACTGTCCCAATAACGAAAAAACGAGTAGCGATTATTTTCATCAATTACGAAACAATCATTTAACTAAATAATAAATTCATGTTACTTTATTATTATTATTATTAATTGGCTGAAAAACAATCGAAAAGTCAATCATGCAGTCGGAAACAAAATTTGTGCATTTCGTTATTCGAGCGATAATTTTTTTTTTTTTTTTTTTCCACCAACACAAACATGCACCTACAGTCACACTGACAATTAAGGTTTTGATCGATAAAATAACCTGTCCGGTTTGATACAATGCAATAAATAAACCAGCGTACATACATGTGTTTGTAACAGTGTCTCTCAACGTTTTATTTACTACGCGAGTTCATTTTTTTTTCACAATATACACGTGTAGCAAAAGAACTAAACAGTTTCAAAACAGCTGCATAATGCAAAAGTTGAAAAAAAAAAAAAAAAAATGAAACGACGCGCGATAAATCTCGAATGTACGTGGTTGTAAAGTCCACACCGGGGGAGAGTGTGGCGCGTTAATAATAAGTATATGTTCGGGCACGTGTAAATCGTTCTAATGCGCGATAGGGAGACCCATACGCTGTACAGTAAAATTAAAGACAAGGCGGACTAAAAGGAGCCCGAGAATCGGATACAGAGCGCGGATGAGGTAATTCGGGTCAGCCGATATGTACGCTTCTATGCAAGGTATGCCTACACTCGAGCTATCTTTCCTCTCCTCGTTATGTCTCTCTATTTTTTTTTCTATGATCATAGCATAATACTCTCGCTCTTAGGTCGTGGTTACGTCTAAAAAAACTCGTTAATTTATACTTTTTAAGCTTAGTTTTTATAAAAGAAAAAAAAAAAAACTAGAGCAATTATAGAAATTGATACAATCAGGTTGCGACCTTTTATTCGCAATATATAGTGTTACCAACAACTAAATGAGCACCTGATTGTACGTGGAGGAATGCTCCTTTCAATCATCGATTGGTCGGAATACAAGGGTTTTTTCTTTTATCATAAAAGGGGCTTCAACAACAGAGACAAATCTTTGTGTCTTCGAGGGGCTCCCCAAAGTTGGCAACTCAGTAAATAGTTGGGAACGAAATTAAAAAGCTAGATGTAGGAAATCTTATCGATAATTCGTGCTAACTCACGTGTAACCTTTGGTACGGTTTGAAACAGTGGATCGACTCACCTGAAACACAAAAAAGTAAAAATGTTTATTAAAAATGAAAATCATGTGCATTTGAAAATAATATTATCCTAGCCTCAAAATTCAAAATCGCCCTCACGCAGGGAGATGAAAAAATGGAAGAAAAAAAAAAAAAGCGAGCAAACATAGCCCACACACGGGCTAGTGGAAGAGGGATAGAGAACACCTCGCTGACCCATATCTGCTCTACGGCATCCCCCCCCCCCGGGGAGAGAGAAAACTCGGGATCGATGTTCAGGAATATGTATACATATGTACTTAATACCTTGTAAGCGTGCGTTCTGCACTGCGCTCTTTGCTCTCTCCCTCACGTTTGTATAGGAGTACTAAAGACCAGCTTAGTGCGAAAACAGCATTTTCTCTGCCTAATTTATTTGTTACTTAATATTATTTACTCTAAAAGTATTCTCAACAACAGTGGAAATAAATGAAAAAGTTTCCACCTAACGCACAGGAAAAACTCCAACAAAAGGAACTTCTTCTCTAGCAACTATATATGTATAGGTATACCATCATCGTTGTAGCTAGAGCAGCAGTATGGCCAAAGGCTCGACGCGAGGGTCGATCGTAGAAAATTTCATTACTTCCAATGACGCACGTCAAAAAGACGGGAATGCGGGCACGCAACTATACTGCTGCTGCACGAGCAAGAATGTAAGTAAAGCTACGAGGAGAAATGAGAGAACTGCTGTGTAACCGATAGGCAGGTATGTTGTATTGCGATCGAAGGACAACCTCTCGGGTGTTGGATCGCCTCGTTTGTTTTGCAAACGTGCGATTCAGTGATGAGAAAATTTGTATTCCAAATCGAGTCGAGGAAATTTTCTACTGTTGACGTTATTTATAAAATTATGGAAAAGACAGAACAAAAGTAGAACAAACGACAAGTCCCGATGATAAATACTTATCGCTCTCTTGAATATAAAAATTATTCATTCTATTTTACGAGAAAGGAAAAAGCAGCCTTTAATATTTCATCAACTTCGAAGAAAGGAAACGTAGATGTATATATATATGAGGGTGGCCCCTCCGAAAACTGTGACACAGTCGCTATAATAGCGCCGATCAATAGGTATACCGGGGAGAAGAGCACGTGGTGTGGTACCACCAGCAGCAATTGCAGTATACGACATATCGTTTTTGGAAACGCTAGACTCTTTTCATTGATTTCGAACTTATGAATTTTTCAAATTCTTGTTAACCAAAATGTTGTTAGAACCACCCCCTTTACAAATTTCTAACTTGATAATTAAGAAAAAAAAAACGAGCATGACACGTTGTCTGATAGCTCGTGATTATTTCATTAGCTATACTTGTGGACTCATTTGATTAAGTGTTTTTTCCGTGTAAGGATAACTAATTGTTTCCTTAGGATTCACTCGGAATAAGTTGAAAAAACGACATTAAATTCTATTCTTATCACTCCATGTTTTAGTTCGTCAGAGAAAATTGAAGAATCGATAGATTTTTTTTCACGCTATCGTCGTGGTATCCATAAGTAATTAAATAAAACACTGCAAGTTGGCTTCGATAATTTGTTCAACCAATCAGTCAATTCTCGATAAAATCTCCTTCGCAATTGTCTATAGTTGTAACATGAAACTATCGTGTCCGAAAAAATGATCCTATTTCAAAATCGTCTTACACAAGCGTATATATATACTAATTTTATGCACACACAAATACGTATGAACGTATACTTGATCCGCATTTAATTCAAAGCGGATAAGTTTCGATTTCATGCATCGCTTCCGTAATTTAATTCATACGTATTACCGGTCCAGCCGTTATATCTTTAACGACGCGAAAAATTAGACGGTCGGTCTTGCAACTATTACTTTTTTTCCTTTTTTTTTTTTGTTACGTGTACTTTAATCAGTATTTGACTCAAATTACGAGATCTCGACGGTCCGTAATCAACATTTCGGTGAGTTATGACAGAGACAACTTGTCGTCACATCCTTGTACTCCACTAACGAGAAATTTGTTTTATCGACGGAAAAGTTGTTCCGTCAGCAGTGCTGTATAGGTACGTAAATTATTTAATCAAAAAACCACGAATACAGTGCAAATTAATGCCCGTATATGTAATTCTCGTAATCAAATCGATTAGCTGAATATCTCGGACAAGCGGGATAGGTATGAGCACCCTTTTGCTCCACAGCACGCGACAGCACACCTCCTTGCATAATCGCGCGCGCGCAAGCTCCTTACACTCCGTAACGCTATAGCCTAATCGAGTTTTTTTTTTTTTTTTTTTCTTCTTCTTTTCTACCGTACAGGTGACTTATGATATATATTATGTACGCGCCTACGCAACTCGTTGCAACATTAAAAATATATTATTCGCGTGGTGTAAAAAATTTAAAGTAAAAATAAAAACCCGCACGAAACATAGGGAGAGGTTGGTATATATATGCGTGCATCCGTGTCGAGTGCAGAGAAACACATGCACGTGTGCGGAAAGCAAACTTGACCCGAGACCTTGACTCTAGGAAAAAAAAAGCAGCTCAAGAGTCATAAAGAGCCAAGCGCGACACGCGCGAGCGGAAGAGTATGTGCAAGGCTAGTTCTTCCTTATTTTTTTTTGTTTCCGAATGTAAAAGCAAAAGCTATTGTACGATTGGCGGTGGTATAAAAAACTTTTTGGGAAAAATTTATGGGCCGACCGACAGTTCTTACCGATGCTGGAAAACTTCAGAGGTATACATATAATTTTTACTGATTCGATGAGTTATCTTCGAAAGCTGACAAACTTGTTTTTTTTTTCATTTAAAAAAATCGAGATATCACGCGTACAGTTACATCGCAGAGTTGGAGAATCACGCGAGGCGAAAAAAGTGTTTTGGATAAATTCATAATCTCATATGTCCGTGGATAAATCAAACGAGCACTCCTTTAAAAGCTATTAAGTTGAGATAGGGCAATTTATTATACAGATTAGAAAAAAAGGAAATTAATTAAAAAATTCAACGACCCCGTGTTGTATCCCTAAGCAATTACGAAACAACACATCTCTCATGAAACACGAAAAAGACACTCATAATCCGGTACACCCATATATACGAGGCAGCGTCAGGCACACTATACACGTGAGCTCTTAATTTCTCGATTCGACGTTACAGAGATAAATAAAGGCTGGACTCCCACGCGCTTCCCCGTAATTTTTCCAAACGCGTTTCCGCAGCGCTGTTGGGTGTTTTTATTTTCCCTGGCTGTTTCTCCATTGGCGCGCGTCTTGGGAAATATACACGCGAGGCCAATCGATCGAGCGCCTTTCAAATCGGGGCCGCCGACCGCAGCTGCTGCACCGACGTACACCTATACACAGCGTTATCTGCTCGATTTTTTTTCCCTTTTCGATACATGTTTTTTTTTTTTTTTTTTTTTTTTTTTTTTTTTTTCTAGGACAGCGAGATAAAGACAATTATTCGTACAGGCGGGAAGGAGGACGCGCGTGCGTGCAAAGTTTTTAATCCAACTCTGTCTCCATTGTGTGCGCATACGCACTTGGAGGTCGTGCGAAACGGGTCAGCGAAACGCGTGGCAATGTATTTTAGTTGGTCGGAGATAAGCTTTTTTATTTCTTTGAATATAGCGTGGGTTACTGTGTGCCTACGTGCGAATTTTCAGCGCATCGCGTGCAGTTTGCGGTGCAGCAGCCGCACGCGTTGATGAAAATTTGGGACGAGGGCCTTTTTCTTTCTTGGTGTACCAACAGTTGTGGAAAAGCTGCGTCGATGGTCTGTTGACCTTTTTTTTTTTTTTGGGGGGGGGGGGTGGTAAAAGTTTGCCAAGTCGTTTACTCGGTGTATACGTACATGCTTACATGACGCAAAAATCAGCACAGTCGAGAGCTTCCGTGAGGGACATACGTACGGCGAAGGTGCGGCGACGCGTACGAAATTTGCCCGCAATCGCGTCGTGATGCATGTAAAAATTATGGTAATGTTCAAACTATGGAACCTCACGTTGGCTTTGCACGATAAATTTTTCGCGAGTCGCGAGTGAGCCGTCAAGCTTTGCGTGACGAGTCCTCGTAAATATCACGAAAACGGCCAAAATTTCTCCATTGCGTAATGGTCATGTTGGAAAAGAAAAGGAAACAAAACGCTGTTAAAAAAATATACAGGTAAAAAGAGTAATACTAACTTCTCGGTAATATACATGTGTAGATGTGGGTCATTTTACTAAATATGAGATTCGAAAATACAATCGTAATAAAAAGAAAACTTTTAGGTGCCATTTGGCTGTGGAGCGTAAAGAAATTAATAAAGTAGCTCCATACGCCGCAAAAAGACTAGTTTTCAAATTGCAGAGACGGCGTAGTTATCATTTTTTCCCTTAAACGCATTTTCGTTTGATTCAGCCAAAAGTGGTGAAGAGCAATAAAGCGCTTCGTTTCAAGTGAAATATAGCAAAATTATCATACTGCAGGTATAGATATAGATGCATACACATCCAGAGCCGTCTTTGTATCATCAGAGACGAAGTTTCTCTTCTCGCGCAGCTCTTTTTCCGCCCGACAAGAGTATGTATATAAAACACAACAACCGGCATCGGAGTCGCGGTCGATGACGCGCGCGCTTACGCGCTGTAGTGGGCATTAGATGGTTGTCGGGGGCCGGAGAAAGTGGGGAAAAAAAATAATACGGCTTCGCTATACGGACCTAGTTGAACACATATGGCATCTACACGTGCAGTCACACACATAATATATTGTTTTCGAAGAATCCTTGTGGTTACGTACAGGTATGGCCATACATAGGTATATGCGTGTAAGAAAAAAAAATTGCAAGTTATGGGGCGTGTGTAGATATTATGTATAGATAGTTTTTTTTTAAACTTTAATCCAGACGATAGGAGGAAGGAGACAAGTCGCGTCGACGTGCCGAGAAAATGCAAAATCCAAGAGGACGTACATATATATGTATACGTTCACCCGAGACGGAAGCAAAAAGGAAAATCGTCTGGTGCATAAGTGCATTTGCACAGCCCGGACAGACAGAGAAAGAGTGGAAGGAAGGAAGGATGTAGAAGAAGAGTAAGTATATAGTCAAAGAAGGAAAACTGGCGCGTCGCCCGCCCTCGTACTTATATGTACGTAGGTAGGTACACACACCCGCGGTATATAGGAACTCTGAAGGAGTTCTCGGGGTACCACCCGAGGGAGGGGAGGTTAACGAATGCGGCCGCAACTGTGCCAGCACAAAGTAGAAATCTAAGGTATAGTAGGTAAATCTGCCACACATGTATACATGGCGTCAGGTGCAAAGAAGTGCCGATAAACACGCAGCACTGCGGAGAAGAAGATAGCTTAATTCACCACTGGACGTTTGCCGGAAGACGATGGTGATGCATGGCCGAAAATGTTTGGTAATCACAATGGTGCCATAGAATGAAAAGCTCATCCTTAAGGTATACCTGTATGCACGGATACAGCAAAGCTCCCTCTCCCTTTACCGGGTCCTGTGTACTCTTTTACTAGAATTCATAAAAAAAAAAAAAAACGAAAGAAAAAAGTGTCCATCCAAACGCTCAGTCGGCCAATCGATACTGTGACGAAGAGTTTGTCAATCGAGCTCCCGCTTTTACCTCCCAGAATAGACACAGTCGCCACAGCCTGGTCGTCACCCTCCCCGGCTTATTAACGATTTCTCGCGCCCCAATTAACCCGATCTCTCGACCCTTTCGCTAAACACCGCACTGCCGGGACCGTATATGTATACATATGACACACGCGCGCACGCCCTTTGAGTCAGAATCCACGTATTGTATTATTTTTACAAATAGAAGGGTGTAAGAGTGTGGGCTTTTTTTTTTATAAAATTGCGGATTGAGCGTAGAAGAAAGCTCGAAGGAAAGGAAGAGACAATTCAATGCACACACCTCGCAATTTATTATTTAAAATGGACCCGAGTACGAAATCTTTCTTTTTTTTTTTTTCTTGCTATATAAATATATAGAACAATAGAACGTGCACTAATCGTTGAAGAAACCGTTTTTCATACCTCTAAGGTGGTTTAGCTCCTTGGAGTTTCTTCGTACAAAATAAAGCAGAGTAAAAGGCGAGATGGAGGGGAGGGGGTTAAGTCGAGCAGCAGATACGCAAACTCGAACGTCCGCAGGAGAGGAAAGAGAGAAACGAGGCGCTGACTCGTAACAAACAGCATCGGCTTACTCAGCCCCTACCCCCTCTAACCCTCCTTTCCTCCCCCCTCCTTCTTGTTTTAATACCCCACGGACTCCCTTAATCTCGTCCCAGCCCCCCCCCCCGGTTTTGCTTCTTGCCCCTACCCTCTGAATTGGTTCGCGTGATGGTTTTTTGCTTACGTGTATATATATTCACGTGAGCTCCGAAACTACTAGTATACATCCTTCGGATAAATGGTATTGCTGCGGGTTGTCGGACGAATGCACGCTTCTCCCGGTACATCCGATGTACATCACGCTCACCGAGCCCCGCGCTTACGTAATCCGAAATTAAACTCGTACTCTTGTTATCGGAGTGAAGCTATTTATTTTTCATTTTCTTTAGGAACCATATATGCCAGGGGAATCAGAGATCTGGATGGGGAAGATTTATGGGGGAGGAGGAGAGTGTGGAATTTTCACACAAACCCCAGTCAACTCGTAATCTGAAAGCACAGATAATGCACGATGCATGAGAAAGAGAGTCAAAAAAAAAAAAAAAAAAAAAAAAAAGCATAGAAACGAGTAATAATAATAATAAGGACAGGTCACGACCGCCCGTGTATTACTACTCTCTTGAGACGTTCTCCCTCGATACTTAGTAAGTATATACGTACAGTTGTATTATCTATCCGCTCGTGTGTATATGTGTGTACACGTGCACTCGACCGAGGAAAGAAGCAAAGCCCACCGAGGGTCTACACTGTAAGTATACTGTATCTATGACACACTCGAGGGACAATGCACTACTGCTGAGGAGCTATATACACAGGGTGACATCCAGTGACCCTTTACCACGCGCATCAAGTGTACAAGTCACCAGCACCCACGCAACAATGAGTGTTTGGAAAAAGGGTTTCCCATAAGATCTTTTTTTTTGGGGGGGGGGGGGTTGAATCAAGGGTATAATGGTTATATAATACCGTCCACTCGTACAAGTCGATCTGGTGGTGATGGTGTTGATGATGAAGGTTGAACGGGATGCTCTTGAACACACTTGCACGCAAATCGCACGATAGGCTATTTCATGCACGCTCGTACGTCGATAGAGTACCTACAGGGTGTACCTATTACACTTCGATCGGGTCGATTTGTCAATATTTGTTTTGAAAGCTTCTAGTGGTCGCTGATGTCGATGTCACTGCGTGACAAGCATATACTCGCATTACCTCCCGTTAAGTCAACGATACGCGACTCTTTGACGCGATACATCGCGTGTAATTGTCAGTTAAAGGAAAAACCAAAAAAGCCAATTCGATGATTCGTCAGTTGCGCGATAGACTTGTGGAATTTGTTGGGTCAAGTATAAGTAGCTCGAGTAAACATCAGGTGTGCTTTCTAAGATGGAAATTTCGTCTCGCCAACTCGCAAATTTTTCCATTGGCCGTAAGTACTTACGCATAGAAAGGGTAAACACTCAATCGGTCCAACACCCGAGTTTCACTTCCCAACGCGCGCTCTTTTAAACGTCATTATGTATATATGTATATCGGTACACTTGAAGTTTTCACGGAAAAGGGGGTACGGTAAAAGTCAAGTGTACAAGCACGTATTTAGTACGCAAAACCAATTCAAGTTTCATTAACTTTTTTTTTTTCACCATGATTTTAAGTACTCCACTTGTGGCAAATGAAAAAAAAGAAAAAAAAAAAAAAAAAAAAAAAGGCAATATCACTGTAGAGCCATGAGAGAAAAATCCCAAGTGCCTTAGCACTTGAGAAACGCAGGCCATAAGCGTTACGGGAATAGATTAAGCACTTGGTGTGTATGAGACGTGGAGAATCTCGTCTCGTTAACAGCAACAGCAACGACGACGGCGCACATAATAGAGCCACTGTGTAAATTTTCTCAAAGTACTGTGTACTTGGGATGCACACAAGTGGGCGAGCGAGAGCAGTACTACGTCTCTTAAAAAATGATGACTTATTATTATTATTATTATTATTACTATGTGATGGTACGATGGCGTGTAGTAATAATAATACAGTGTATAGTTGATTCAAACGAGGGTCTCGAAGACAGCCCTTGGTCATCTCATTAATTATGAAAAGTGGCCGCGTGTATACATAAATATACACGGAATACCCACGAGGTAAGAGGGGATATAATCGAGTCTTTGTAGTTTTTTCTTTTTCAAATATACTTGTATACTCATGCGGAGAAATGCATTTACAAACAGGTTGAGATTTTACAACTGTATATACAAAGACGGTCAATGTAACGTTACATAAATATATATGCATGGAAAAGAGTGAGACGTCCAGACGAGACTTTTTTTCTTTCATTTTTTTCCTCCTCGCGGTAGCAAAAACTTTTAGAAAACTTGTACGCATCATGTACTTATGTGTATTGTGCAGCAAGAAGGAAAAAAAAAAAAAAAATGAGTCGAGGCAAACGATTTTCTGCTTTCAAGTTCAGGCCACGGCTCGTCATGCATATTGTAATGAATACGTTTATAAGCAACTTTTAGCATTGGATACTATACAACAATACACGTTATAGCCTCGTGCGAGTGGAATTGCACGTTTGTATGGAGTACCACATACCTACGTATACGCGTATGATGATACAATAATGCAAGTGTACGCGTGTGGGGACGCTGCAAGGGTAACGCAAGTACACCGATCGACTTGGTATCGATTTCATTCGCAATATTCTCGTTCTCTTCTTCGTGCAAGTGTATAGCTTCGTATATTGAGTGCGTGGACAATCGCAAAATGTATTCTCTTTTATACGTTCACTTTAATACATGTGGCAAATTTATGTTTTTTCGTTTAATAATCCAAGCAAATTATCGAGCAAATTTTTAAAAATAAAATCCTATTAAAAATCCTCGTTCGAAGGAGCTTTTGAGGCACGAAAAAGCTCAAGCCAACAGTTACAAAGCGTAGAGCATCGATATTTTCCTCAAGTAAGTTTGCACGTATTATGAACAAAGTAACAGTATATACATTTACCTGAACGAAGTGTACCACCTCTGGATGCATGTACTCCTCGTTAATCGAGTCTGCACGAAGTTGCAGCTCCGTCGGACGATGTAAGAGGTATATTTGTGCCGGCATGTAAGTGTATGTTGAAAGTAATGCCTACTTTCTCCCCAAAACTTGCGAGGGTGATGGCACACCCCTCCCCCTTACTCCCCAAAACTCCCCACGCGGAGGAGTATCCACACTAGAAAAATCCTAAATTCTATTCGCTTCACTGCACTAACAAGATGAAAGCCGCTCTCTCGCGGAAATTCGCGTCACGTTGCAGCGATGAGCCATACCCGGGCGTACCGCCCACTTATATGGCGTGAAAGTTACCTATCGGGTAGAGCCGATCGCGGCACATTTTTCAAACTCCCCCCGCTCCTTTGCAAGAGAAAAGGGAAAAAAAGAGAGGGGAACGCAGATGCAAGAGGACAGAGGCGCGCGGCACGACTGAGGGAAATATGCAAACGGGGGAGGGGTGGCGACTGCAGGGCAGAGGAAATCGAGCGCGTGCAGTGTCCCAAGCTTACATATACGTGTGTACATGTATTATCTATACATATTATACATTCGTGCGTTTGCATGTACATGTATTTGCATTTGCACGTGGTCGTCCTGGATACCCGCTGGGCAAAATAAACCCGAGATGGAGCTTTAGACCGACCCCCCCCCCTTCAACCCATCGCCACCCCCTAGTGACTATAGTCGTTTAGTTATGCCGTCGGTGTGTGGGTGTTTGGTTTTTCGATTTGCCAGTGGTGTGTACAGGTATATCGTGCAGTGGCAGTGTTGGTTAGACTGTTGCTCCTTTACGCGCATCTCTTGTTTCATTCTTTTAGGGGCACGTTTGTACGTTTTTTTTCTTTCTTTTTGTTCGTCATGATAAAATATTTTATTTTCCTCTCGTGATACTCAGTAGCTCAACATTTTAAGTTATACTTGCAAGCGCACCACAAGAGATAACGGACGCGGCGAGATAAACGCAAAATCAGTCGAAGAACGGGTCAGTTTACTTTTCCAAAGCGCTCTAATAAATTATAAAAAAAGCTGCGAAAAAAAAAAAAAATAAATTCAGCCCCAGCTACTGGTGCCAGCCCTCTTTAAGGCGCCTCCAGCGATAACGTCCCTCCACCGAGAAAATCGAAAAATGAAACCCTAAGGCTGCGCACACCCGTAATGCAATAAGAATAACCCATCAATGAGCCTCGTAATCGCGAAGATTAAGATCTACCGCTGAAACGGTGAACGCCCCCGAGATCGCAATTATTTACGCGTAGAAGCAGCTGTATGTATGTATAGAGCGCCAAGTGGGCGAAAGAGAGGGAAAAAAGTCGATGCCCCAGCCAATGGGTGGGAAAAGAAGTTGAACGCGCGTGGTGGATAAAGCTTGTGTATGAAAACTTTTTTAGTTCCCCGTTGTGCATCGGACCTTCTTCGTGCCTCCCTCGCAGGTACAAGGGGGTGTATATGCTGTCGTTCGCTACGCGGGTCAACAGCCCCGTCCCCCCCTGATGCTTAAAAACTAACGGGAGCGGCAGTAGTCACCCACCCCTTCACGCAAGAGCGCACCGTCGATGAAAAACAACGAGCCCCCCTGCCCCGTCTTGTTTGTTGTTTTTATTCGTGTATATATATATATATATATATATATATATATATATATATATATATATATATATATATATTATACAGGCACACGAACGTGTACGAGGGCGCCTCCACTTGACTTTGTAGAGTAGGCGAGGGTGGATTTTTTTTTTTTTTTTCTTTAGTACAAATTTGCAAATCCCATCGCCTGTATTTACCTATACAATGAACACTCAAACAAAGCCATGGAAATCATTATCATGATGAGGGGAACACAACAACAGCGACAATCAACAAACTTGCTACGGTCGAGAGGAACTAATCAAAGAACCTACAGTAATAAAACACTGTCCTATAGGTACAAGTGTCAAACTTGTGCACTGCGCATCAATTCCAACTTGCTCTTGTCCCTCCGTCTCTCTCCGTCGTTCCCGCGCAACTTGTTATCAACCCTACATTATACAAATATACAGATACGGAGGTGTAAAAACACGTACAGCAGAATTTCGGGAGTATATTAACAGCGGTACCGACTCCTCAGACGAGAGAACGGGAGGTGCAATTTAAGCTCCCCCATGATAAAGTTGGACCAATAATCATCCAAGCCCTCGATGGGTTGGAGCGAATGAAGAAATAGTATCCTCGGATCATCGAAATAAGTCGTGCGCGTCAAAAGCCCATGTAACGTCACTGTATGGAACCAGGTGGAAAGTAATGTTGAGCTGCGTGTATCATAAGCAGCAGCCAGAGATGTGCGAGATGAGAGGCGGGAAAGGTCTTTATCGATTTCGACGGCCCGAGTCTGCTGCTGCGCGCTCACCGAGTACATACAAGGCGATGCGACGACGGAGCTTATCCGGCGCCTCTCTGTTCTCTACCCCCCTCCGACCCGTCGCGTTTTTCTTTGGCGTTTCGCGAAACGAGCGAGCAGAGAAAAATACAAAGCCATAAAGACGCGCGGACAAAAGTGACGCGTGCATTAATCAACGCAAGAGAGCCTCTTGCCAAAGTGTATTTTCATTTCGTTTCCTTTTTTTTTTTTTTTTTTTTTTACAAGGGATGCAAAAGCGCGTGCATTTTGAAATGGCTGGGAGTGCTCATGCATGGTTCCAACGACTATATTTATATACCATTTGTTGTGCGCGGAGAAGGACCACTTTGTTGCGTCCGCCGCGTAGGTACATGTGTATATTTTATACGCGCGTGTGAACTTCTTGCGACAGTCTTCTAGTCTTCGTGCACTTTAAATACGACGAACCCGTGGATATATTAAGCTCGCACTGCACGTGGGACCAAGGATTCTTCATTATTTGATCGGAAAGGACACGCGGACGTAACGTGAAACAAGCGTCACTCGGAGGTGCGCGTGTCCATTAAAAATATACACAAAAGTATAAAAGTAGAAACGTCACCTCTGCCATGTATACGATGATTGTACCATTTCACGGTAAAAAAACAACCACCCTGATCTACGTTTGCTACCCCGAACCGTGTTTCACGAGACCATACAAACGTTATACTTTCCACATCCCACGGGAGGAGGAGGAGGAGGAGGAGGAAGAGAAAAAAAAAAGCACAGTGGCCCTAGGAAGTGGAAGTCGAATCAATAACGCAATTGGGTCAAGGGCGCGCGCGGGAGCGGGGGGCAAGACACACACATTTGAATATGCATTCGGCACTTTCTCTCTCTTCCCTTATTGTTTCCTTTCCTCTCCTCATTAGCCACGCAATAAACTGCAGGGACTATTGTATATACACGCGGAGAATCCAGCTCTGTTCCCTCATGGTATAAGAAAAACTGGACCCTCGTCGGACAAACGCTTCCGTGCAACATGAATGTCCTTTTATAAAGAGAGGGAGGAAGGGGGTGGTGGTAAAAATCCATCAACCACCAGCAGCAGCTCGGCCGAGCTCTTTTGTGCGGTGTACAGGTGTGTATATGCACGATAGACTGCGTGGTCCGATTGACACCGAACGAGCGCGTCGAGAGATGGAAAAAATAATTGAACCCACCACCAGAGCCCGGTCTTTGTTATACAACGGGTACACGCGACGTTACCCATTACGTAATTTGCCTCTCTCGAGCGACGCAATCACTTCCTATGTATGTATGTATTATTATACGTGTATACCCTATACGTCTTGTTCGCTGCACTGCACCCCCACCCCACCCTTTATTACTTAACTCTGGCACGCAATAAAACCCCATCCCCCTCTAACCCGTTTCCGAGCAAAATCCAATCAACCCTTAATCTACCCTCCCTCTCTATCGTTTTCTCTTGCGGAACGTCAACAGCTCGCGCTGGAGCGGAAACGAGATTGTTGCTAGAAAAATCGAAGAAGTAGACGACACAATAAAGACTCGTCGTTATCTACACGCAACGACAACGGGGCACATGGGGCTCGTGTATTTTACGTGTGGCGCCTTACCCTCGTTATCCTCTTTATCCTCCCACCGCACCACGCGTCGTCCTTGTTGTCGTGGTCACAGGATTGGGTGCGTATTATTATTATTCTTGGCCTATCATCAAACGGGAATGGGTTAACGTCGAACGCGATCGACGCCCGCTGGAAAAAAGATTTTGACGAATTACTTCTTGCCCGGGTACGCCACGTTTATGTACGGATACCCATGACCAGAGATTACGGTGAAGCTGACGATGACGAAGCGTAGATTCTTTATTCGTACATGTATGTGGCTGCACGTTATTTAGCCCCTATGGTGACACGTATACACAGAGGAACAAATGGAAGAGATTAGCGAGCAAGTTGTGGGACAATGACGTACGCGAAGCAACATGGAAACGATGACGAAGAGGGAAAGAAGAAGATGGTGTGTACCGTAAACGACGAGTCCCGGACAACAGATCCTGGAGAGAAAAACCATCACCTCCGCACGTAGAAAGAAAAGCGAGCCAACACCACCACAGTAACCCCAGCGATGAGAAAAAGGGTGGAGGGGGGGGGGAGGAAAAAAAGAAAAAAATAGTGAGGCTCTTACCTTGACAAAGTGTAGGTTCTCCTTGTCGAGGAGGAACTCCATGGATTTGTGTGGGCGCTGGTGGGCAGCGGCCGTCTCGACCACCTGCTTGGCTCTATGTTGGTGGTGGTGATTGTTCGCGGCTGCTCTACAACAGCTCGGGCCACCACCGTTGCTCACATCCTCGTTGTCGTAGTCGTCGGCCACGTCGATTTCCACGTCGTCGTGGTCAAGGAGCAGCGCGTCGTCGTCGCCACAGCGCAGCAGACCATCGGGCCCGGCTATCGAGAGTGCCGGAGCTTGGTGGTGCTGTAGGGTGGATGGCGGGTGTCCGTTGTGGTGGTGGTTCAGGTTGAGGAGGCTGCGGGCCTTTTTGGCCTCCTCGGGATCGACGGGCGCGTCGAGGTCCGTCTCGAGGAGGCCGACCGGCCTGGGCGGGTACTGTTGCTGGTGGTGCTGGTGTTGGTACTGGCGCTGATTCTCCTGTTGGTGGTGGTGCTGCGGGTGATCCTGGCCGGCGAGCATCGCGGCGCGCGCCTTCGCCATCTCGATGGCCGCCGGGTTGCCGAGGTCCGTGGCGGCGCGTCTGCGCGACGATGTGCCAGCTACGCCTACGCTGCTTGTTACGCCGCCGAAGCCGTAGCCGCTTGTGTACCCAACGCCACCGGAGCTCGCCGATGAACTCGTGCGCAGCGATTGGGGCGGCAGGGGTGGCTTCTTCCCACTGCACACTGGCGGCCTCCCGTTTAGCCTGGAATAAACAAGGGGTGGGCTCTCGTTAGGGGATGCTTGGATACGGCAGTTTGCTGCAGTATGGAGATACCGGTCGGTGATGGGTGATACAGCGGGGGCTCCGACAGGGCCCGAGTTGTCACCGCCAGGTGTCGTTATCGGTCGAGCAACGTGCTTGCGAGCTTGCGGGATACATCGGAGATAGCGAGTGGTTTTTTTGTCTTTGGTACCAACGGAGTAAAGGTAGTTTTTTTGCAGTTTGCGTGTACATGGCAAGATTTATGATCGATTGTTTGATTCGGGGGACTGCGCACCTTTCAAGTCTCGGTATAAAAAGTACAACGTTTTTTCGAGACTTTTGCAGCATCCGAATGTTGTCTATCGTAGTTTTTTCTTTAATGACTTCAAGAGCGTGCAGCCCCTCGTTGTTATTTGATTGACTTTCGCGATCGATGTACAGATTTTGTTGTACACGTTGCAGTAAATCAATTGTTTTGCATCATTGCGTCCTCTTGTGTCAATGCCATGAAGGGGTATTATTAGATAATCGCCGGACAATGTGACAATGCTAAAGTTCGTATAGGAGTAAAATCAATGGAACCGCGATTATTCATGATGGTCGGGCAGTCAATCAGACTCGCGATTACGATCGATCCACGTCTATAAATACTGTCTGGGAATTCACGTAGCCTCGTAACGATGAAAAAATGATGTCAGATACGTTAAAATTTTCAAGATCAATGCTTGAAATTATGGTGGAGTGTATCTATAGATCAGGACTTGGAGGGAAATAAGAGGTCGCTGGTCGCTGATAATAGTGTCTGGCCATCACAGGGGTACAACTGTTTTTAGAGGGTGCGGATATAGGATGAGGTGCAGCCAATGGATAACGGTGCAAATATAGCAAGGGTTTGTAGGTTCGTTATAGGCTTTCGATAAAAAAAAAAAAAATAAAAAAAAATCAATGTCACCGACACTTGCATCATGTTTGCCATCGAGTCAAAATACCAGAGAGCAAATCAAACCATCACGAACACTACAAGCTGCTCTTTCTCTCTCCTTCGTTATCCCCTCCACACCATTACGCGCACGACGAACGAACGAGTTTTGTTTCGCACGACGACGCAATGCACTTTTGCAATTTTGTGTGACATTTTTGTGTGTACCTACAACATCAGTGTGTGCACGACTCGTTAGAGAATTTGTTTCCAAGTACTACCGTTAAAGTGTTAATTCAAGCTTTTATTTTTAATTATCGGGGTATACGTAAGTGAGTATCACTTGATTTGAAAGAAAAAAAAAAAAATAATAATCTTACTTCACATCATTACAGTTACTTTGTCGTAATTCAATCCTAGTAACTACATGTATTTCTTGAACAACGATAGATTGACATATTGATCGCATATTGTCGATTAAAAAAATAAATAAACAACAACTATGATTATTTAAACGGGAAAAACCACGACGAATAGCTACAATCGCCATTAAATTAAAATACAACCACGCAACTTTTACGGTCAACAAACAAGCCCATCTTAGCACCCGTACAATATTGGTATGTCTAATTCTTCCCTCCACGTCCAAGCACACGCGAATCAACGCAATAACCCAATCAAAACCCGTGCAACAACTGCTAACGAGTCCAGTCCGCAAAATTCAATTGTCGCGAATTAAGAACGCCCGGCACACAAACATATACCATCTCCCCATTTCCCGTTGGCTCGCGATCGGCATGCAATCGTTTTTTTTTTTTTTTGCTAGGCTTTGTTTTCCTGATAATGTCGGGAGGACGCAGGCGAGGCTCACTCTCGGCTTTTCCTACCTCCGGCTGCGAGTATGATATACCCTCACGGCCCAAGTACGATGTGATCGATCCACCGCATCGAAATCAGAACGCTCGCTTGCGACACCGATTTCTTGCCGATACGCTTGTATACGTGTTATAAAGTCGTGAACGCCATACATCATATAGACATTACGTGTACACAATATAACGAAATGACTTTGTGTCGAGGCGGAGTATGAGATTTTCTTGACTTCGCAATGATGTACTTTAGATTTCGGTGTACAAGTATACATACTTTATATATAAATATGCGCTCGTTAGATCGAGTTTGATTTTATGGGTAATAATAACGGCACTCACGTTTGAATGGCTGTTGTTTTAAATAGCAATACATTCAAAAGTATTTTTTCTTTGTTAAAAATCTCGGAGAAAAAAAAAGGAATTGTGATCCTTCAACTTTTTTTTACAAGAGTTGACAGTCTCTCGCGTCGCGATCCGATCAAAGGGGTTTATTTTTCTCTGCCTTTAGAATCCGAGGTGAAATTTATAGAGCCGGTGTGCGTGAAAGCCAACGCAGTTTCGTAAACGCTGTGGGATATGTAGGTCTTTGCGCGTGTGCTCACCGATTCGTTGGAAAATTGAAAAAAGTTCGTTTTTTTTTTTTGTTTCGTCAAGACGATAGTTGGTCGAGATTTACAATTAAATGTCTCGTTTCATAAATCACATGCATTTACAATCAATTGTTTTGATGAGAAAATTTTTTTTTTAAAGTGTCTAATATTGCAATGACTAATAATATTATATTTCTAATTATTTAATACGAGGATGAAATTAAATTTTGAAAAAATTGTCGCTTTTTTCTATACTGAGGGATAGATTAAACGTAAAAAAACACGTAAAGATCATCAATTAAACTTCTGAATGAAAAAACAAAAAACTTTTGGATGAAAATTTACAAACAGCAGTCGCTCTCCTTTACAAAGCAGGTGGTACATCCTATGGATGTAATAATTGTGTATTTAACAAGTGGATTCTACTTTTGGATGACCATCGTCAATCACGACTATTATAAACATGCCCGATTTATTAAACAATTTATATAAACTGCGTAATGTGGTACGGTATAATTATGTTGCCGATGTTTTCTCCGAATCCGATTCAACAATGACGGTCATACAACGTACATTACACGCTCGGTTGCATTAATTTGTTACTTTTAATTCCGTTGCGCGTCAATCAACACCAATCGTTCGTCCTTTCCTTACCCTCTTCTATATAAACTATACCACCTTCTTTTTTTAATAGCCTGTAATGGTTTTTTTTTCTCACTCAAGCATTCAAGAATCGACAAATGTGACTAGGTACTTGCAATCTCGTTTAATTGAATCATGAATTATAGAATCTATAAGAGGCGGCGAGGGGGAAGGGAAAGCATGACATGCAAATCGAATAATCAATATGTTAAAGAGTAAGTATAACCTATAGGTATTTATCAACCCATAAAATCGTAGGTGCCTGCGTGAAATAAAAGTGGACGCGAATCACAAAAACAACGCATATCATCGGTGATTATATAATTGTACATACATAATATACAGCTACATGGAGCTTTCGGCATACACATACCCAGTTAAGAGAGTCGATATTAGTAATAGCAATAACAATGATAAACTGCACGCCCTCGAGCACCACTCGCTAATATATGTTACATGTATACATACGTGGATCTTTGGCTATTATATATGCATACGTATATTATATATTATACGCATCATACACGAATATTATACGTATACGTATATAAGTGCGAGGTAGCACGGGATAGCGCAGATGTTTTCGATCGGATTCTTCGCGGATGCATGCATACACACCTATACTTAGGATACGGTGCACCGAATGGGAGACAGAAAGATGAAACGAGCTGAATGACTAATGCCTCCCTCTTCCGCCTTCTCCCGCTTCGATCGCTCGTATACGCTTTTCGAGATCATCGCGTCTTTTAACCGCGCTATTGTAGATCGAGTTGGCGAAATATAGCTTGGTGCAATACCTATATATAAACATGTAGTCGAGATTTGATTCGCAAGCGTGGGATTTTTTCCCCACAATCGGATTAAATCATTTTATTCCTTTTTTTTTCCAAGGAGGAAAAAAAAAAAAAACAGCCGTGTGTCATTCCCAAGTGCGCATTGCAAGAGAGATCGTTTCTAATCGGCATTCCAAAGGCACGCGAAGGACACGTTAACGCGGCAAATTAATGACTCTTTGTTAATTGACTATATATACACACAACACAATAAGAAGAAGACTCGCACACTCACGTATACACACTTATCGTTCGTTTAAAGGCCACGTGGCGACTTGAGCGTACATGTATACAATCAACACACACGTAATGGAAGGATATATTGGGGATGGGGCACGGATGCCAGGGGTTTAATAATCGCGCATAGGCACGTCTCGAATTTCATTCCTCCATGACCGGCGGCGCTCTCTCTCGCCTATTTTTTTTTTCCACCACGACTAGTATATCCGTCTCCTGTTGGCTTTAAACACCAACGAGCAAAGAGAGAAAAGGACACGGTCCGTATATATACATGTATACACACGAGAGTCACGCGGGCCTAGATCCATATACGATCGCCTCTTCCACGCTGTATATTATATGTATATGTATATGGTATACGTGTTGGCATCACCTATTATGTATACGTATACCGTTAGCCGGTATATTGTAAATACACACGTACAGGATGTATATATATATATACCTCTTTCCAGGACCCGGTGTACCCACTTCGGGATTCAAGAGGGGAAGAAGAAGAAAAAAAAGAAAAAATCGGCGTACCGGGGATTCATGGCGTGGATGTATAGACGAGGGGACTCTGTTTGGCAGGCGAGAGAGCAGCGACCCTTAATGAAGATCGGGGAGCGCGGACAGAGATAGGTACAGAGGCGAGCGCGCGAGAGCTTCGTGACTCCCCTGTACATGTATATTTTTGATTCATTCGAGCTATTATTGTTATACTTATCACGCTGTTTTTTTTACGTTTCCTGGAACATTTTTGCACGAGAGGAATTTTTTTTTTTCTCACTTTTTTCCATTATCGATCGATGGATCAACACAAGTAAAATGAAAAAAAAAAAAAAATTGCTCCATCGAGCAACAAGTTACACGACAGTTATATGTCATGTAGAGACGATTGCTCGCGTTGTGTTGTCAGCATCAGGCATTTTTCAAACACACATCGGACTCTTGGATAATCGTGTTTTTTCCCTTCTCTTTTTACAGATAAAAAAATTCATTTCGTGACAATTCTATATCTCGGTATGAATAATAAGTAGTATCCAAGTAAGCCCGGAAAATGGAATTGAAATCGCGTTGGCATTAATCGCAGATCGCCGAAGAAGAAAGAAGAAGAGGGAGTTGGTGGGTGGGAGAGGCTCTTTTTTTCCGCTAATAAAATTAAAAAATCAACAAGTCATTGTCTGGGTGGTGTAGCGACGATCGAGGCATCAAATCTCCCTGACCCACATCGCACTCGGCAACCAGTGCACACGACCGGCGGCAGTGCCGTGTAAGCATCGGAAATCGACGTGGAGGAAAAAAAAAAAAAACGAGCAACAAGAGAAGAAGTCACCGTGGCGCGCGAATCGGGGGAAAAAAGAAGAAAGCCGATTATCGATTCCGGAAAGCGGACAATCGAACCTGCTATTGCCCTGCATATATATATATTGTACGATGGCAGTGTTTACGAGAAAGCCCGACGCCTCTTACTTTATGGAACGATCAGTCGCGCGGAGAGACAATCGGAGTGCGGAAAAAGATCATCGTATGAATGTACGTATGCGTTGGAGCGGCGACGAGTGAAGTGCGTTTCATTTACATACTCTCGTTTGCTCGTGCGGTGCACGCATCACATATACATACACGGGCGTATAATGTAACCGTTAAATTGCAACAGCTGCTTTGCGATGAATCGACGGCTTAATAAACGTTTTGCAGTGCTCTCATCCTCTTTTTGTGCCTCTGTGCGCCCGACGCCCTCGATTTTTTGTTGGATATGTATATACCAGTCTGATGGGGGGGCGGAGGGAACTGGGTGCACGCGGTGGGTTCAATTCACACCACGAAGGAAGGATCTAACAACAATTTTGCTTGGCCAAAAAAAAAAAAAAAAGATTCATATTTATTTTTATACTCCCATTTCACTTGTATAAAAGTGTTGTCAATATATATTATTTTGACTGGAAAGAGGTATAATATATACTCATAGTATCATTGTATTTGTGCTTTTAAAATATATACTTATTCAAATTACAATGATACTGTTCATTACCAAAGACATTTCATGTATCAAATATTAAAACGATCGTATGGTTGTTTTGTAAAATAACCAAGAAATATTTTCGTTTTTTCCCGTACAACTGTTAAAGTGTCGTAATTAAAGGACTCCCACAAGAGGTCAAAGTACTCGAAGAAATAACACTCATCGGGTGTTTTTGTTTTCTACAAGTTTTGAGCCATTAACGCTTTTATATATTAAATGAATGGCCTCTGGTCTGTATACACAATAATGGGCTCTCTATGTACTGTTATTATATGCTATACACATGCTTGGATTCAAACACACGTTCAATCATCTTTGATCGTCAAATCGGTAAGCATAGG
This sequence comes from Copidosoma floridanum, assembly GCF_036245765.1. Classification (NCBI taxonomy): domain Eukaryota; kingdom Metazoa; phylum Arthropoda; class Insecta; order Hymenoptera; family Encyrtidae; genus Copidosoma; species Copidosoma floridanum. The sequence continues at coordinate 16,136,236 of NW_028321896.1, read as the reverse complement.
TGTACTAGTGAAATACGGGGCGAGTAGTGTGTACCCCAATGTTGGTAATATTATTAGAACGTTCGTCAATTTAATAAAGTAAAGTAATGATTGAGGATTTTTTTTCCCAATCGAAATATCATCATCACGCATTCGTACACCAGTGAAGAAAAAAAAAAAGGTCGACAATTATTAGAAACAGATGGCCTCACTCGCGTGTTCGGCCAGCAACATTAGCCAGACACCGCCGATTCACGTATATATTTTACATTTATACACACGCATGCACACATTTTGTACTGTACAAACAGGCAAGGGATTAAATAAAAAAGGGGGAAGACTTACTCACTCGGCATGATCCATGTAGTATTTGTTTACGGCACAAGTTAAACAAGTATGGAAAAAAAAAAAAAAAGGTACAGGCAACATGTAACGTGAAACGTCTATGAAACGTCTATGGACAAACACCTATAGCATTCCGTTTTTGGGCCTCGTGGATCTTACTTTTCTGACTCATCGCGCTCTCCCTGTCTTCTTTGCTCCATTATTCTCGGCACGCAGTCGCACACGAAGGGAAGAGAAAAATGACTAAATGACTAGTGTCGGTACTGCAGCTACTATACCTCACGAGCGCGCAGTGGCTCAGTCGGCTACTCGATTGGCACGCGGGAGACCGTGGTTCGATTCGGGTGGGCCAGTGCGACTTTTTCGGGCATCCCTCCCATCCCTCATCCCTCCCTTCTCCCAAGTGGTAAGTGCCCATAGTAGTGCCCTTATTAAAGGAGCCGGACGTAGAGCAATATAAAAAAAAATACTATACCTCACGACTATATTAGGGAGAGGACGGTCCCACGGAGAGAAAAGAGGAAAAACTCCTTGCGCCGTAGGTGTTTTTCCGGCAGCACAGGTATCTACCCTACCCTCGTGAATTATGAACGCGGGCACGTACATATTATACCTGCGCGCCAAAAGGTATGCACACCCAATAATATGAACACGCAGCGTGTCGTCGTCGTCGTGCGCTATGGGCCATGAATAACTCAACAATATCAGGGGAAGCAAAAGAGCGCCTGCTTCTCTTGGCCTTTGGAATGGTGTGATGGTTTAAAGATGGTGCGAAGCAGCATGGGGGGGAAAGAGGACACTTCCATGGTTTTTGTTCCAAGTAAAGGGCGAGAGAAAGAAAAAAAAAAAAAAAAAAAAGATTCCGAATAAGACACATTGCGTGCACGGGGTACTTGTTTTAAGTTGTTGCGCTAGAAAAATAGTTAGCTTTTAAATGAGAAAAAGAGTCACGGACAACGTTTTTGCACATCACCCGGTCGGGTAACGAGTATCGGTAAGGGAAGCTTCGCGAGTATCAGGTGCTTTGTTTGTTGTGACCGAGCCAAATGCCAACACGAATTACAAAAAAAGCAAAAAGAGCTCGTTAAATTCTCATTTTTCACATGTACTTATAAACTTTGCGTCCGAAAATGTAAGCAGGCAACGCCCCCTCGTTTAGCGCGGGTCAAAGAACCCCGAGAGAGAAACGTGAAATGCTGCAACCGCACATAATATAGAGAGAGGCTGACGATGACGGGAAATAGAAAAAAAAAAAGGACGAGGCAAGTTTAGCTTATGGGACAGTTCTAACGAGGGCGGGTGACGAGAGCAGCGCGAATGAAAAATTCTCATCTCTCCTTTATCCCCCGGTGCGTGAAATTTCCGAGGGAGAAGCACGAAAGGTCCCCGAGTGCACTATACAACTAAGAGAGAGAGGGACAAAAGAAAAAGGAGATACAACGAGATAATCGTAAACGGGCGCGTTTACAATCTGTAATTAAGGTCGGGTGCGCGACCGCGCGTAAACAAACACCGGTGGGTGGGGGGCGGAAGCTAGCGTTTACCGGCGCGAGAAGCGAAAAAACCATCGTTGCCGGATGAATGAACGTATCCTGTATATACATGTGCTATGTATGTATACCCTGATGGCGCGTGTGATTCAGTTTGGCAGGATAATTTAATACTCGAGAGTCTTTTTTTGTTTTCGTTTTTGATTCGTCAACAAAAATTGTGTAAATGCCTTGAAATTACAATAGCAATTAATAATTTTGTGAAGGACTATTTAGTATGGATAAACAAAGAAAATGGTGATCAATTCCCGGAATTGTAATAACTAATGAGGTTGAACAAAAAATGAGGAGAGAATGTACAGCCGATGGAGAACTTTTGTTGTAACTTAACATATCTTACATCGAAAGTAGGAAATGTTTTTCTAATTTCCGTTAGATTTGCTGTAGAGGAGAGGAGAAAAAATTTACAGAAGGTACTAGTGCGAGAAAAGCGCACTGGGGGCTGATGAGGAAAGAGAAGCGATCGAGGCGAACGTTTAGATTTTCCGAAGGCCACCAGTTTACACCGATGGCCTTTCTCTCCCTCCCGTTTCTTGGGCGCGCACAAAAATGCTTTCTTTTCCGCGCTAAGCCTCTTAAAGCGAGTTACGTGCACATAATAATATCCTCGAAGAATGGAAAACTATATCTCTTAACGACTTTAAATAAGTACCCACCATGTGTGTGCATACACACGAATTCCATCACCTCCACCTACACCTACAGACATACTTAATACATGTGCAAAGCAGGGTATATAGGTGGTGTTTCTCTCATCCTTTTGCTTTTCATAAATCAAACGTGTGTATACTATGTGCTCGGCCGTGTTTTCTTTTTAAAAGATGCGAGCTGAGGCTAGCAGCGGGACATCGGCGTCATCTGGATGGGAAAGGAAGCTACCCAGCACACCCCCATGTCATGTGTACTCCTACGCGCGCCGCCTACGCTGTGCTCGCACTATTTACACTAATTTTTTTTTTTTTCTACAAGTCACTGCTGCAGATGTATGATTTATCAAATGTTTGTGTTGAGCTTGTCGTCTCGAGTTCAGTTAGGGGGGGGGGGTCACGTGTAAACAAAAATCGGAAGGAATAAAAGGATACCGATCACTCGTAACTACCGCATTTTTTTTTTACAACCGTTCAAACAAAAAAAAAAATACAAAGTTATTTTGACTCGATCGTCATGGTTTTCAATAGGATGAAAATATATCTTCCATCAATTAACATAATATTATATTTTATATAGATTCGAGACGAATTAGCCAAATGTGTAACTTGTAGATTTAAGGATTTCCAAAAATATACGCCCGCGTCGTCTACTGCCGCACACAGGATTTATATTATTATTTCGATCGTGCCTCGGAGCGTAAGATAGCGCCGATATTATATACTTATGATTAACGAGCGGTGAAAAACCGAGACCGCAAGCAAATCTAATTAAATGCCATGGATGTGTATACACATGCACAATTACATAAGAGCGCCGTTTTTCTCGGTATACGAGTGTACGTGTTTATCCGAGTTATCGCGAGGGCTTGAAAAAAAAAAAAAAAGAAAAAAATGATTCCACATTGCTCGACAGACAAAAAAATATGGGTCGAGTAAAAAATCTCACGTGTTGTTCAACGGCGCGGTCCTCTGCTCCGGTTTATCCTGCTCGTCCCTCCTCTCGTCCTCGGGCGGATGCAGGGGTATGATGATGTAGTCCGGCTCCTTTTTCTTCCCGACCGCCTGTTGCTTCCCCTGGGCGTCAGCACTCACGTTCGCGCCACTAACGTAACCACCACCACCGACACCACCGACACCACGACCACCACCGTCACGCACACTGTTGGCACTGTTGGCACTGTGGCCCTTGTTCTTCGGCTGCAGCTCGGATCTCGGTACCTTCGACCTGCTGCTGAACCTCAGCTTTGAGAATCGCTGCAGGAAGCCACCGAAGCCACCCTTTTTCTTCTCCTCGCCCCTTACGCTGCTCGTGCTCGTGTTCAGGGTGTTCATGCTGCTGGTACTCCTGACCAATTGTTGTTGTTGTTGTTGTTGTTGATTGTTGTAATGATGGTGGGTCGGCTCTCCGGACATGGCGAGCCGTTTGGCCGCCGTGGCCGACATCTCGACCGCCCTCGGCTGCACCGTGCCGGCTTCCTCGTGCTCGCGCGGCTGAGCACTGTTGTTATCCGACACGAAGCCGCTGCTGCTGCTGCTGCTGCTACTACTGCCGCTCTTGATGCAAGTGCTGCTGGTGGTGGTGGTGGTTGTCGCGATCCCGCCTTCGCTCCGCACGGCCGCTGCTGGAGAACTGATGCTTGCCGCCGATTCCGGAGGAGAGCCGGCGCGCTGCTGCCGCGGTGCCGGTGGTGGGGGATAGGCCGGCCGTCGCGCCGCTGATGAACCATCACCGCTGTGATTCTCCTTCTCCACCACGACCCTCCACAGCCTCTCGCCGCTTATTGCCGATGTTTTGCCACCTCTCATGTCCTCGCAGCTCTTGCTGGAGACTCCGCCGATTAACGATTTCTTACCGATCTCCTCCTTCTCTTCTTGGTTCGCGTTGTCGTTTCGCCGCCTCGATATGTCATCCTCGTAGTCGTAGTCGTCGTTATTGTACTTTTTCATCGTCTCTTCTATCGAATACTTGTGCTCCATAACTAGGGGTTTGTTCTCCAACAAGCAGGGATAATCTACCTCGTCGTCTAGGGTCATAACGCAGGGACTGGAAGCGGCGTTGAGGCTCGGCCTACCAGAATCGTTTTCTCCAGTGGGCGAAAAATAAACCGAGTTTTTTTTTGCCCTCCCGAGCAACGAGGTCTCCTGCATCACGCGACACTGCTGCCTCTTCGTCGACGAGGACTGCACGTTTTCCGTTGATTTGGAGTACGCCCGCGACGGAGGCCGCTGCGCCGCCACCTCCACCTCCTCCTCCTCGTTTACCTCCTTGCACGTTCCCATGCGAAAGTTTGGGTTCACCAGGTGGACGGACAGGTTCCTCATGAGGTCGTTCTGCTGGGCCAGCTCGTAGCTTGCGTTGTTGAGGACGCGTCGCCCTCGATTGGGCGAATTGTGGATTTGAGGATTGGCCTCGATGACCCCTTCGTCGACGACCAGCTGCTGGGCGAGCTCGTAGCTGGCGTTGTTCTTCCCCCATCGGCGAGGCACCTCGGCGTTGCTCTCGACCGAGGAGTCGGCGTGGCGCAGGGCCATGGCCAGGTCCCCGAGCACCTTCGTCTCGATCCCATCCTGCGTCTTGACGGTCGAGGTCACCGGCTTCTCCTCCAGAAGATTCTGACTCTCCTCCTCCTCCTCGGCGTGGCCGAGCACTGCCGACTTGAGCTCCGCTATGATGTCCGCCGCGCTCTGCGGGTCTTGGACCTTTATCGACGAGGTCGACGAGGCGGCCAGTTCCTTGGCTCGCTTGCGCAACCGAGCCTTCTCCTCGCCGATCGTCTTCCCCGACCCCACATCCCCCTCCTCCTCCTCCTCCTCACCCTCGTGCTTGAACTTCAACAACACCTCGGCCATCTCGACCCCACCGACCTCTGGCCTCTCCTCCTCCTCCAAGTGCGCACTTGAGCCTTCCAGTTGCCGTGTCTCGGGGTCGTTTCGGCCGCAGAGATCGAGGCCCGCCGGTACGCTGGCCACGCGGGTGAACCTCTCGTCGCGCAACAAGCTCGCCGTGGAGGCCGACGAGGCTGTCTCCAAGAGGCTGGCCGGCAGACTGGGCGCGCTGCGCCACGTATCCGCGAATCTAAAATTAAAGCAGCCCGACCCGCTGCCCGCGGCCGCTGCCAGTGCGCCCGGTGCTGCGGAGGTTGTACCGGTGCCAGAATTGCCGCCGCCGCCGCTCAGCCGCGCTTCCACGCCCGCGTTGGCCGTGCGCGCGTGGTGGTGGTGATGGTGGTGGTGGTGGTGGTGGTGGTGGTGCCGTTTGCGTAGCTGCACGTCCGGGTCGTCGTAGTCGAGGGGGGACTCGTGCCTGATGGCCGCGGCTTTGAGGTCGAGGAGGGTGTTCTCGCGGCGCTTGCCCTCGTCGTCCGAGTCGAGGCCAAAGTCGCGCAGGTCGACGCTGTTCCGGCAGTCGAGGGCAGCCGTGTGGGCGTACGTCGAGGACTGCTCCCCAAAGACCAGCAGCTGGTCCACCTCGTTGTAACGTGGACAGCTTCCGTAATCGTGCCCCAGCTCCTCCTCCTCTTCGTCCTCCTCCTCCTCCTCCTCGTCGTCGTCGCCTGGAGAGCTCAGGTTGTCGGACGAGTCCGAGTAGGCGCCGACCTCGTTCATCTGCCATGGGTTCCTGCGGGCAATCAAGACGGTTTTTTTTTTTTTTTTTTTTTTTTTTTTTTTACGATACGCCGAGAGAAATGCGGGCCCTACACCGATGCACGCTAGTAATAGAGAACAACTCTCGAGGGCCATTGTAATCAAGCTCGTTTTTTGTTTTTTTCACGCGCTCTTTAATTGACGGCACGCTGCACTTTTAAGAAAATGGCACAGAGGGGCAAAGGGGCATTGTTGGCCGGCAGAGATGAATTTTGTATCGCTATCGAACGTGGTTGGGATAAAAATACACGTATGGGCGAGACAAAAAAAAAAAAAAAAAAAAAAAATTGCACAAAGTAGAACTGAGTACACTCGAAGAGAGGAGCTTTTGATTGTTGTATAGACGTGTGGTGAGCTCAGGGTCAAGTTTGGCACTCGGGCTGAGAAAAAAATCCGGGTCACTGCGACCAAATCGGCCCCACATACTGCCAAGTCGTTGTTTTCTTTTTTTTTTTTCATTCCGTCTGATGCACTCGAGGTTTAAGGTCGGTCAAGAAGGCTTCGCGTACACATAATATATAGGCGTACGTGTTCATTGTACTAAATGATTGACCAAATGAAAAATAAAACACAACAAGTTCCTCACCTTCTGCGGGACCTCGGGCGTCTGGCGACGCGCGAGAGGTCCGAGTTCTTAACAAAGGCGTGCGAGGAAAATCCATTGGCCAGCATGAGCGAGCCTCCACCGATTTGCGGCTCCCTAGCCAGCAGGTCCTTCTCCCCGAGGCTCTCGAAGCTCCTGTACGGCCTGAGCCGGGCAAAAGTACCCCCGCAATCGGCCTCCCTCGACAGATCGGACCCGTTGAGCTGCCCAAAGTCGTGGAGCTCGAGACTGTCCGGCGAGGTCTGCTCCCGGCTGTTGCCGCCACCACCACCAGCAGCGCCGTGGTGGTGGTGGTGATGGGGGCGATTGTGATGGTGGTGATGGTGCCTGGCCACGCTCGGCGACTGGGAGTTGCGCTGCTGCTGGTGCTGGTACTCGAGCGAGTCGAAGCTGTAACTGGAGAGCGAGAGGGTGGCGCAAGTGCGCTCGAGGGACTCGAATTGCAGGAGCGAGCTCGAGCGCGAGGAGGCGGAGGAAGAGTCGCGGGAGGAGCTCCCGTGGTGTTGGGGCTCGGTGCCGGGGTGGTGGTGCTGGTTGCGGCCCTTGCGCCGGCGCTTCTTCGGTACCACCGAGTTGCACTCGCTGCCGCTTCCCTCGTGCTTTTCGTCTGTGGACCATAATTTGCGTTATTTAAGCGCGTGTCGATGAATTCTGCAGGGTTTGATTCTTTTTTTTTTTTTTTTTTTTTTTCAGGTTCATCCAGACTTGGGGCATAATTGTTTTGTGGATTTTTAAACATTTCGTTTTACCAAATACATAGCACGTTGTTTGGAATGAAAATAATTTTTTCACCAATCATTGTTCTCGGTGGAGTGTTAATAATAAAATATTGAAATTCGTTTCCAAATATTTTCTCTCTATGTTTTCATTTTCTGAATTTCAATGGTGGATAAAAATTTTGCGAAGCTGAAAAGTAGCAATTGAACTAATAAATTTTTTTAGCATACAAAAAAGCTTTGCACTTTTAGCAAAAATATTTCGTTATGAAAAAAAAAAAAAAAGAAATGAAAAAGTTTCGTCGCCCGAGTCTGGGTTGAGCTAAGAAGGATTATTCTTCCAAACGCGTCGGAGCAAAGATGAATTTATCATTATAGGAGTATATACGTGCAGACAGGCGTCTCTGTATGCACACTTTGCTGGCAGCCTTCCGAGAAACCGCAGACATCGAATTTGAAAGACGACTTTATAATACATTATTGAGACAGAAAAAAAAAAAAAAATGTATTTCTGAGCTACAAAACAAAAGATGCATTGTGAAAAAATAACTAAGCAAGTGGACTTTCCTCAATTGAATAATTGTTTTTCATAAATATATTTGCTATGCCGTCAAAAGTGACACAGCGAGGAAGATTTCGTTGCTCGGGAATAACATTCAACTAAAAATATTGTACAAATGTATACCTTGTACAATGTAGGTATACTATTACGTAATGCACAAAAGGCACGGGCGTCGATTAAGCGCTCGATTGGCAACAGCACTGGATTCCTCGGCTAATTCAATTGAAAGACCAAGTGTATATATATATGTATGTACTTAGACACACATCCCGTGGGACAGAATCGCACGATCACCATATCATCGCGTTGTGAGTTATATGACTGGGTTGGGGACGAGTTAACGCATGGCACAATGTGCAAGAGCGTCAAGACGGAGGGAAAAAAAAAGTTACGGCGCGTGCAGTGCGAGAGAAGACCTCCCCGGGGGACTTAATGAAACTGGAGCGAGCCCGACTTAACGCGCAAATCGCATGTGTTCTCCTTTTTTTTCCGTAGAATTTTCCCGTGTGTATAATTACAATCCGTACAGGTGTAATCAAGGGGATGCACTGAAATAGTCGCTGACAACCGAGGCAGAATAAAGATGAATACTTTTCCTCTACGAAACCAATTGTTTCATTTTTTTTTTCTTTTTTACATTGAGAAAAGAGGGGGTGGATCAGCCAAGCAAGTTATGGCATCTCCTGAGGTTAAGTTAGCGAGAAATCCAGTGTACTCAACTAGTTCTTTTTTTTTTGTTATCTCAAGTAGGACGCGACAACACGCGTATGAAACATCGTACTATTAATGTAAAAAAAAAAAAAAAAGTTGAGGGACCATAATTAACAGAAATCGTCAGTGGCCATACTTAGTTATCGTAGAATACATTTGTTTTTCTACTTCGAATATGCCATCAAAAACATCACGTACATTTGACGGGCACATTTTTTTCTTCCTTCAACAGCTGAAATGTAACAAAACGCAAAGTCATGCATGAAAAAAAAGGCGAAACCAATGCCTCACATAGGCACACAGAAGCGATCAAAGTTCCGTATCGCGCGTGAAAGTATTTGTCACGTCGACTCATGATCAGTATGCACACGTTGCCGCGACGCGTAAGAAAATTTAGCGTATACGCGTAGAGCTGTAAAATATAAACGAAAAAGGACAGCTACGAAGTATAGAGATTGGCAGTACTGAGGCGTGCGTTAAATACATATGCACTATGTATAAAGTCAAGTTAGTGGTATATGAGCTTCAGGACACCGATTTCGTAGTGTAAGTATAGATGTATATTTTTTATACGGGCGAGACGTGCGCGTTGGTCTAACTGTCTAATTTCATGAGCGCAATTGACTTCCGGCCGAGTGCGCCCAAACTGCTACTTCCTGATGGGGGTCGCAGTGCGTTTTTATTATGGCTGTCTATGCCTACACACACCATGTCGTCCGGCCTACTTTCATCGCTGTATTGGGTTTAGAGAGGAGACGAGATTATTATTATTTTTTTTTTTTCCTCTCCATTATGTATAATAATAATATAAATGAACGATTCCGTAAAAAATATTACATATTGTGTTTATGGTTGAACAGCAACAGTTATTTAAATCCAGTCGTGTTTTTCTTAATACTATGTATGATTTGTAAAAAGAATATCATATTTGATTCAAGTTCACTAGCCAATTAGAAATGGCTACAACACAGGGCACAGTATAACAGAATAAAAAAAATCAACTTATTATTTATGTACAATGTATGGTATTCTTTAAAAAAAAAAAAAAAAACAAATCATAGTATTGTTTTTTCGAACCAGTCAGACAACAGATGATTTTTTGAGGAATCGCTCACAAATGTTCCCGAGGAGCTAGCGATATTAGGTACATACATCAGGGAAAGGACAAACAAAAACGGGAGAGAAATAACAAGAAGCACACTAGGTACACGCTACATGTGTAACGTATGCGTTTTGCACCTCGGAAGGAGCAGCTGCAGGTTCTTCATCCCTCTCTCGGTGAGAAAATCCGATCTTACGCGCTACCGTGATTAATCGCCCTCCCCCTATTCACTCTTGTTTACCTACAACACGCGCATCTCCGTGTACTCCACAAGTGCGAGATTTACGGGGTTTTTGTGTGTACCGCTTGCACCTGTTTATGTACACGTACGAGTGACGAGAGCGAGTTTTTTTTTTTGTTTCCCACCCGATTTTTTCATCTATCGCCGCGCTTGCCGATTTCTCGATCGGTATAGTTGTAATTCCAACGCGTTCTCGATTTTACCCGACAAGCAAAGAGATTCTTTTCTCATAAAAAAAAAATAAATTACTTCCAACTCATTTGAATTTACGTTTCTCAATAAAAGTATACAGACATATAATTCGACCGATTGCGTCTTTGAAGCGCAACGCAGTCTATGTTTTTTTTTTTTTTTTTTTTTTTTGGCTCCGCGCCCGTGACGTCTTATGAATACAATAGCCAACCGCAAGCAGGGAGTTTAGCGCGGCACCTGTCATTAAAATATACATATTTGCTCGGTCTAATTTTAGAGAACAAAGGGGATGATTACACCATCATCGGCACGCGTGATTTTTGGTCTCGGTGCTTACGGGTTTTCTCTCTCTCTCTCTCTCTTATTCACCATTCTCATTGAGGCTAACCATGCCCCTACCCTTGACGGCCAACTGCTCCAGATCAGCGATACAATGAGGCTGCTTGGTGTCACTCTTGACTCTACCCTTTCTTGGGGCCCTTTTGCTACTGAAACCTCTCGAAAGAGTTATGCTGCCCTCGCTCGTCTTCGGAGATGCCGCGATGCCTTGCCCCGTTCAATTCGCCTGAATATAGTTTGTGCCCTCGTGTTCCCCCATTTTGATTTCTGTTCCGGAATTGCGTTGGATCTATCAGGTGTTTTGGTCACTAAGTTGTCTCGTTGCAGAAATGCTGCTTTAAGATTTGTCACCGATGTTGGTCGTTCCGAACACATCACCCCTGTATACAGAGCACTTCGTATACTGCCTTTTACCGAGCGACGAGTGTACCTCTCGTTATGCCTCTTGGTCTCAGTCTTGCGGAATGGTCTACCTGAGTACCTTGCTAATCAACTCCAGTTTAGGTCTCTTGGAGATGGTGGCTCTCTTCGTCGCTCCCAATTTGATTTGGTGATCCCATATGCTAGCACCTCTTACGTAGCTGGTCCGCGACTATGGAATACTCTTCCGCATGATCTACCCCGATGCTATGATCGACCCTGTTTCAGGGTGCTCTTTTACAGTTATTTTATTAAGAAGACGTTTGGTCGCCTATAGTTTGCAGGGATTCTGCTCATAACGCGTTACTACATACTAAATTGTTATGTTTTTACATTTGATTTTTTTTTGTTTCCTTTTCTTTTATATATATATGTATATATTTTCTTTTTGGATATATATATATATATATATATATGTGTGTGTGTATGCATATGCATGGTTATGTGCGTATGTATGTATATATATGTATATTTTCTTCCTTTTAAGTTTATTTCTTTATTTTTGTTATACCTTTTTTTTATGATTTATTAATGCGAATTTTTTTAGGCTGATGTCATTGTATTAGCTCAGTCATTTTGTTCTTTTTATAATATAATACACTATGCCTCGGCGTTGTAGGACCTTGAGTCCATTGTCGACTAAATAAATTCAACTCAACTCAACTCTCTTACGAAAGCAGAGCAGAGGGGACAGAAAGAGAACGATCCGTCGACGCTGTGTGCCGGATCGCTGTTGATTTTGCTGCCGCAATGTAAATATAAGCGGGCGATGATGCACATATACATGTGAAGAGGGAATTTTAAGTTAATTTCTCACGATCCTCAACTTGAGTACTGTTTGGAAGAGTTGCGGATGCGCCGTCACGAGACCGTGGATCTTTTATTGCTTTTTTTTCTTCTTGTTTTTTCGTCTTGTGTGTGTGTGTGTTTTTTAGGTGACGCAACTTGATTGTTTTCAATGACAAATGCATTGATCATACGAGGATAATGTGTGGTGATTAACTTTTTTTGTTTTCGTTTTTTTTTCTCTACGCGTGAAGGTTGTTTTTAACGAGTTTCGTCAGGACAATAATCATCGAGCCACTAAAAAGAATAAAAATAGTAAAGATGAAACGTTTGCAGTTTATTTTTTGTTTGGGAGTATCGAAAAAAAATTATTTGCATAACAAAGCCTGACTGTTTTTTTTTAATGGACATATAGGAGGTGTATCTTGGTACATGCTGTGACTCAAACTTTCAAGAATAATTATTACGCTCCTTTTTTTATTTTTTATTTTTTTTTGGCTAAGAGAGATGAGCTTAAAAAGTAGGACGGTACTAAAAATAATTTATAGCTTGGAATAAAAATTTTTGGTTTGTGCTTGTACGACAACAGGCCAATGTTTGTGTATTATTTATAAGGTAAATTTTTTTATTTATTATATCCATTACATTATTGAAAAAAAAAAAAAAAGAAATTTTTACTGGTGGATGTATGTACACGTTTATTTTTGTTACATTACATTACACGCAGAATTTATTACTGTCTTTTGTTCCACTCGAGTAAACTTTATTAGAGTGAAATGGGTATTAACTGTGAGTTGACTAATGGAGCCTTTATATCTTACTATCGCTAAAATTAATAACATATGGTTATAAAATAAATATGTTATCATGAAAATTCTTAACTCTAACACAATGATTAATAATCAACTAAAGCCCATGACCTTGATGTAAAATTTTATTAATTATTCATGAATTTCTTTCTAATTCGTTATATTAAACGAATTATTATTTTTGTTTCTATCGCTGTATTCGCAAAGATGCAAAAAAAAAAATAACTGATAACAGATCACATTAAAAAAACAATTACAAGTTTTCATCGCTCTTCGATAAAAACCAACGCAACGATAATAACGAGCCACCTAAGGCACCTCGAGCACGGAGCGCCTGTATCAACGGCAACCAACCACACGCGCGTACCCGGTGTTGCCGGTATCCGGGCTCCGTCGGGCGAAAGTAAATACATTCAAGCTGAATTCCGGGGGGGATGTGAGGCTAATGCACTTGCGGTTATCTTGCCAGCAATGCATTTTTCTACTAGCTCGGCTGTACGTAACTTACTCACGTATTCCCTCTCGCGGTAGGTATATCGCGCCACGTAGTCAATCGAAAAACGCGAAGCAAGTCATTGTTCATTTTTGATTTTACATGCTATTGATTACTTGTCGAGAATCAATACACCCAATATCAAAATGCGGGATCAATTAACGTGTAGGCGCGCTGCAAAGCGAGGAAATTACAATTTATGCATCCTCCTTCGTTTATCCCCCCAGAGACCTACTTGATGTAGGTACCTACACCTATAGGGCACTTGGCATGCAAATTATGGTAAGAGGACTTATGCATCACCGATACGAATATGAAGGTGTTGCTCGATTTGTTCGATGTATATCCTCGAGCGGATACCTCCCTTTTTTTTTTTTTTTGCATATACACAGGCATGATTCAACTCGATGATTTTGAAAGGTTTTCCACGAGTGCTGGATTTAATTTACGCACAACTACCACGCGTTCGTATGATTATGTGTACGGAAAAATCAAGGCTAGGGGAGGGGGATGAGACAAACGAAAGATTAATCGAGTTTTACCTGTGGTCCGCTGGCCGTTCCTTATGTGAATGACGCTCTCGTTGTCGGAGTCGGAGCCGAGCCAGTAGGTGGTGCTGCTACGGTCCGAGTCGCTCTGCAGATCGTCCGACGTTTCCTCGAGAATCGTCTCCAGGTTAAAGTAATCCTGCACCCACATCCTGTCTGTAACAACCGATGGAACAATCAAATTCAGCGTCTTTCGACTATTTCATCGCGCGTTTTATTTACCACCCCAAACTTTAATTGGGTTGGTAAGCAAATAAAGAAAAAAAAAAAAAATGTTTTCCCAAATATATCTAAATACGCTGTTGGGCTAACGAGGGCAATTGTCGAGGAGCCAGAGAGCGCGCAGTTATAGCAAGTAGGTCGTTCTAAACCAGCTGTAATTGCCATAGCTCGCTTTCTCGGTGGCTTTTCAAAAATTTTCTCGGCTCGCGCATTAAATATACAGAGCGCAAAATGAACTCGTGTGTATATATACTTGTACTCGTGCGAGCAATGGATTCCCGCGGGATTACGGAGGTTCGATGATTTTCTCCAAGTGCAAAGACAGCAGTGACACTCATACAACAATAACCATTCGGAGTCCCAGGATGTCTATTGTTTTAAATGTTTTTAACTGGATTTCAACTTTTAATATAAGCTCTTGGGGCCGGCAATGGATTTAGGACCATTTTTCATTAAAGAAATAATGGACACGGTCTCCTGACACTTTGATTAGTTTAACTGCTTTTTCTGCATTTTGAGGAAATAATTGAGCCTCCATAACAATTTGTTGTATCGACCCGCACCATCGCCGCAACCGATTAATAGAGACTCGATTATTGGAGCATCCAAGTGCATACAATGTATTGACCGTAACGTGGAAGAGCAAACGGAAAAGAAAAAAATTGTAAGTGAGCGATAAGTAGCATTGGTGGTACAAGTATAACGATGCTAACGAAAAGTAATTAACGCGAGCTCTCTGGTGCAAGTTATTTGCGCCCGATGAGGTAACTTTAGGCGTCTGTTGGCATTGGCCAAACACGTGTTTTATAAAAAAGGTAAATTGTACTTAATTCACCCTCGTTTGAATGAAAAAGCCGCGACAATTCGATAATTTATCACTTGCGCGTGTGCAGACACATTTCACGGGCAGGGACTTTCGTTGGACTTCAAAGCGAGCCGTCAAACGTGGCTCTTGGCTCTCGCGGAAAGAAAGAGAGACTTTACTCCCGCGAATTGCGGGCAGAGATCCTTGGCTCGCAGCCGCGTGAGATAATCCGGTGGCGCCACGTCGGAAACCCGCTCTCTTTTTTTTCCATCCCTTCTTTTCTTTACAGATCATTGCCACCCTTTCATTCAACTCAACAGCGCACGTAGAGAAACCTAACTACCTTTTTTTGAAAAATAGTTTCTCTAAGTGGCTCTTTCCCCCCCAAAGGTTGAATGCCTCGATGGTCGAATCGATCCTTGTTAATCAGTAATGTATACAGATTTGCGGGCAAAAAGAGCAAAATTTCACAAGCCAGCCTCATCCAGTCGCTTGCGGTACAGCCAACAGCGATTATGGCAACACGCGGGAGTCATCGCCGTGTACAAAAGCGATTAATCTCGGAGAATCCCACGCGCGATATTTTACAAACGACGCGCTCGTACTCTGGGTATATAACATAAATATACATATACTGTTCAATCCGAGGCTTACGTCATCATCATGCCCATATACATCCTCCATGCATATATAATATATACATATATTACACGAGCGAGTGTATTATAGGAGCAAAGAGAGAGACTCGCTGCTCGAGCGATTATGATTAATAGCGCCGTTTCCGTGCAACTCGCGTGTATTCTTCTCCTCTGATCCACGAATTCATCCGCTACTTGGGTCATTCACACACATAGACGCGGGTGGCAACTATATGCGTGCAATCGCAAGGAGTTCATCAACCCGTGGAAGTTTCCTTTTTGTTATGCGTACAGAGAGTCTCGCAAGAGAAGGGCGTCCTTTATCGGTTTCCATGAGCTATGCGCTCCTATAAGACGTACACGTGTAGGGAGAGTTGACGGGAACAATGACGAAGAGAGGTGTGGCTCTTTCTTCCACCCTCCGAAGGATAATATTGGAACGTGCGAGGAGTGTTTGAGCGTATATAACGTGTTATTTGCGAGGGAGACCGCTCCGGCGTCTCTGTGTGTGTGTGTATATATTTGCACGGGTGTACATAAGAGAGGTTGGCTATTAGCGATGGGTAATGACTATATTGTTGAATTTGGTGATTATTCGTTGTTAACGGTATTAGCGGTGATGACGACGACGAATGGTGAGTATACACGAGTAACGCCTGTATAGTTACTTATTTAATTCATTTGATAAACTAAGTGAACGGGGACTAAAAATGCACGACTAATCTTCGTTTTTAAGTAAAACAGATCGATTAAAAGAATTTTTCATTTTTCGTCATTCATCAGAGATATTCATTAAAAATTAATCGAAATGAGATAGACACGAGAAACAAAGATATACTTATATTTGTTATCAAATCGAGCGAGTAATCGGGTGTTAATGAGTGTAGATATAACAATATTGTCGCTACATCTTTTCACATAATCCCCTATCTCCGATACTCAATTGTAAACAAAAACTTGATTCATTAACTTATACTGTCAATGACGACGAACTCGATGATAAAATAATAGATTTTCCAAATATATATTTCCCCGTATTTGTCACAAACAAACGGCGTTGCGGTCGAGTGAGCGATAAAATTTTTTTCAACTATATACGAACCAACGCTGCTCACTGTTGATACGGTATGTTTATATATGAATTCACGATTAAAGATCTCGCGTGCATACCAACATGAGAAACACGCGAGTTGTGCGCGAGCGAATCAAGAGGGGGTAAAAAAAACGGGGCGGTCGCGTATAATAATCAGGCGAACGGTGCAACAGGTGGTTCCCCGTTCACCGGCTATATAACGCGTTTGTACGCGTTCACGTGCGAAACAGATGTTTTTTTTTTTGTTTACGACGCAGGGGGCTCTCGTGCATATCGATACAGCAGCGTAATGATATTAGGTATACGAGCGAGAGAAATGGTATTTTTTACGAAGGGAGGAAAAACAGATGTCGGTTGCTAGGACAGCCAATCGCGTGCCAGAAAATTAGCCCCTTCTGTCCTTTCCTTCCTTCGTCTCTCACTTGAATTAGAGTTGCGTATGTATATTTATAGCCATTAGTACTGCGATGATAGCTTCGTATGAAAAGATTAGAAGAAGAAATTAGTTGTTACGAAGATAGGTTGCTTGGATGTATATATCGTGGAGCTTTTATTTATTTAAGTAACGTGTGGTATTATATATAAGTAACACTTGTTCACCCGGTATACCGGAAAGGGAGGATAATTAACAGTGCTTATTGTTTCTGTTTTATTTCATTCTTAAAAACTGCTCAAAAAAGAAGGAAAGAACGATTAAGTAATTTTTACTGTAAAACTACGGGGACATAGGAATTTTCACAGTAAAAATACTGAAAAAATTACTGTAGTTTTTTCCTTTGTGTATACCTACGTGGACACATAAGATCACTTCAATAATTCGCAGTAGGTATCCACCAATATTTTATCGAATGGCAAAAATCTTTTCTCTTTTTATTGATGAAAATTTACGTTTATTTAACGCATGGACAAAAAGAGATAGTGCCACGCAAGGAGATTGCTATACTAGAATGTTTGTGTGTTTTTCACTTCATGAACTATATAAAGAGATTATTCCAAAGTTCCGACGAAGATCAGCAAAAAGTGCAAATCGATCGAGTAGCGGGAATAACAAACCCACATGCGCGCGCGCACCAGATTGTGACATCACATTTAAATTTAGATCGCGCGTGCAAAGTGATATACATATGCGTGATTTTCGCTTTAATATTCGCTCATAGAGTACTTACATAAGTATACATATCTTAACAACCCACGCGCACTTCTTTCCCTATACACATCGAGAATCTTAACGAGTATCCGCGATCGAGCACACAATAGCCTCTGTTACCATGCCGTCGAACATTTTCCACAGCACCCATACATACATGTAATACATCAGATGATTTTGGTAATTTGATTCCAGTTGGATTATCACTGTATCTTTTATCAAATTCCTTAACAAATGCCTTTAAGTAACGTCATAAATTCTACTCGAATGATTGCTCATGCAATCGATAATCCATCACGCCTATACAGACACAAAGGTTTTTATAGAGTCGAAAACATGATGCCGATTTCATAAAAGACAAAATATTAAAAAAATAAAATAAAATTGCGCTATCTCGCGTAATTATTGAGTACAGCTAAAATTCGATCGACGAGCATATATACATACGTGCACAGAGCCGCAGCTTCTCTCTCGAGATCGACCCTGAAATTCCTGGCATGCGCGTTACGCATACGCAACGCGAAACGAATCTACCGCTCGCGTGAACACATACATATGTGTGTGTGTGTGCACGTGCACCGTCCAATCATCATCCGCAGCAGCGGCGGAAGGGAAAAACTCCGCGAGCACGATAATGGCTTTTTTACGCGCGACAACGGCATCCGATCGGGAAAATCGTAAAGATCGTTTCTCGGTTCCAAGTCCAGTCTGCAGTACATAGGCACGCCACGCCTGGTACTTATATATATATACACGTGACGTCACCTTTGTGATTTTCCGCGGTATGCACCGGCATGCATAAATATAGTGTCTCTCGTATATACCCTAGTTTCGATTTGAAAGTCAATTTGCCGTCAGTTTCACGTAATGTATGTATGTATATATACGCGCATAGCGGGGTACACGTATTATAATTCGTTTTCTACGGCAACGGGTTCTCTCTCACTCAAGAGAGAGAGTGTCGTGTTGCACACACGCGTGTATGCGTGTATATATCAAGTACAAAGTAAAAAAAGGAATTTAGAAAATTAAGGACACGTGGAGTGTCTTTTTTATTATCATATCCATATACGTGTACAACATGACATGTGTACCTAATGGTTTGGCGAAAAGAATTTCCGGGTGAATAAAAAAAAAAGAAAGATCATTGTACCGTTGAGCGATGCTGCGTTGTATACGGGGGGGGGGTATAAAAATGACGAGGCGGATGGTGCACGCGCGACGTTATTTGACGCTAATTGGCGGCTTCGGGATGAATTTCGCCGTAAAGCGCGTTCCCGCAGCCCACGGTGCATTGCATATATATATACCTTTATGTAGCCGGGGGTTTTATCTCTTCGGCTTTTGTTCTCTCTTGGAAGAAGAGGAGGGGGACGAATAAGTACAATGGGTTCGCGAGAGATGTACGCGCACGAATGATTCCACAAAAAAGTCGAGTTTAGTTTTGGCAGTGATGTCCATTTGTGACTTTTCTTTTGGTTCATATTTTTTGTTCTTTTGACAATTCACAGCCCTGCAAACTCCCTCTGTTACGATTCAATGTAAATTTTGTATTTTATATCATTTTACGAGAAACAAACATTTTGTTCGGTAGCACATTTGATGTTGTGTACAATATAACACATGTGATTTTTATTTTTTTTTTTTTTTCAACATCAGGAAAACGTCAACTTTTGTCACACTCGTAGTGCGAACAAGTCGTATGAAAAAATTTGTTTCCACTCATAAGTAAGTACGCGTCACGTTGACGTCCTCCGTTTTCGAGCCAAAGGTGCAGCAGCGATTAATCAACCGGCATATACATAAACATTACTTTTTTCCAGAGCACATCATTAAAAACTCGCATTACCCATCCGGTTCCACAATAAACGCGTATACGCTTCCTTCGAAGGCCACAACTCGCGTACGATAATTACACGCGCGCGCGGTATAAATATATATACCCAAGACGCGCGATTATACCGAGTACACTTGTAAATTTTGATTTCCCATCGTACCGAATCCAAAAATAAGACGCGGCATCTCCCCTTCGTTAATTAACGATCCGAGCCACGGATGGAAAGCCGTGGGGAGGGGGGGGGCAGACACCGCGTGCAGCCTAGATACCCATAAACACTTGCAGATACAAACTTCGCTCTCTATAGGTAAAATCGGAACTCGTGCCGAACCTCGTAATTATATATACGCGCACACACCCGCGGTCATTAACGTAATACACGATTTCACGGGGACGCCCAGACGCGGATGGACCGAGGTGCTTGTACATTATACGTATAAGATCTGGAGCGCACGTGTCTCGCGTGCAGCTCGCGGATTTTCTCCCAGACGTGCAGTTATATAGTGGCGACGACCCACAGCACAGCGGGTCTATTGTTCGCACTTGGGTAAACTACGTCCGCGGACGCGAAAGTGCGAGAACTCTGGACTTATCGAGATCGCGTCGAGCGAGTGTAATACGTGGATATCAATGCGTGGAGGATCGGAGATGGAGAAGAAGGGAGTGTGTTGTGCGTTGTTGCGTGGTCTCGTTGAGCTGCGGGCCATATGGAGGTAATGCAAAGGTGTATACTGCATGCAAATGTTTTGCGCGATATATGATAAAAAGAGAAACCGATCGCTCGTTTGAGAGAGGAATAATAGTTGCTGAGATGAAGTTTTGATGAAAGTCGGGTATAGGGTATATACTGCTCCGCGGGGCATGGGGTTTCGACTTGATTGAAAGTTCCACGGGGTCTATACGTGGGATTTTTTTTTTTTTTTTTTACTTTCCTTTGTTTGCAAGTTTTTTGCACCACCGATTGGAATATCAATAACGTAAAAGTATACCCACAGGTGTAGCCCATAGCTTTACGATTAAAATCAATTTTATACTTGTTTATGTATGAAATTCAAGAATAAAAAAGAAAAATCCAGTCTTTTCATTTTTAATCGTCTCAAATAGAATCAATTCATAAATATCGATTAATATGCAAACAGCGAGTCAAATGCTTTACCATAAAGATAAAACAGTTTTATGTAAAATGTACAAATAAAACTCACGCATACATATGTTCGCGAGTACGTCCATATATATACACGTCCATTGACACACTTTAAGAAATCGAGATCGATCGATCGGTGCCATCGGTTATTTTATAGATTAATATTCAGCCGACAAACCCAAACGACCTTTCGCATTCTTATTTATTTGCGTTGACGACCGCTGCTGTTTCGTTATCCAATGAAATTATATTAAATAATAATACTAAATCACAACAATCGTATCAACAGCCACGATTGCACAACCGATCGCCAAGGCGGAGGGAAAAAAAAAAAAAAAAAAAAGAAGCTCTGTATAGATCGCGAGAAAGTTGAGCGCCATAATATTTATGTACACGTACACAAAACACAAGGCAATGCATCAACAAAAATGTTACGAAGGAGTCTTGAGAGGCAAAAAAAGACGCACTACTGTACGTATACATATGCATATAGCTGTAGTTTACATTGTACTAGACGGTATTGTGTAGATCATTCGAGATTTAAGGGCAGCATCCGGTCTTTTTTAAGTAATGAGAGCCAGGAGGAGGGGGTCGGGGGAGGCGGCACTCGTGGTTATCGCGCTTTCGCATCGTATACACGCCGGCTTACTTATACCGGTAATGCAACAGACGAGAGACGGGAGCATCGCGAAAGTCATTAGAAAGTTTGCAAATTAAGTTAATGTGTATTATAAAAGATTGTAGCTTTTTTCTTTTTTTTCCTTCTTCGATACATAGAAAAAAAATAATAATAAATAGTATTCACTACATGTCCATTTTAAAGTATAAGGAAGAAATAGTTTTCCAGTAAAGGTGCATGTAGCCTCTGTTTGAGCGGAGCGCGTGAATCACTCCAAGTTGCCCGACCGGAATATGAGTACACACATAATATACGTACAGTACAAAATAAAACATATAGAGGGGAAAAAAAAAGAAAGAATTTAGTCCTACTTCTTTGAATAAACATCGAGAGTCTGAGCTGGAATGCCTTTCAGACCTTCACGTATACACTATTGGTATACCGGAAAGAGCTCGATGCACGTAAGTTTGGGTACCTAAGTTGGGATACGATCCGGAAGCGGCTGTATTTTTGTTTTGTTTTTATTTTTAATAATGTATACCCGCTTTATATGCGTTTCATTTAAATCTCAGTCGGCTAATGTATAATGATATCTGTCAACAAACCACAACCGACACGGGAAAAGCATGTGCAACGATGACAGTATTTTGCAATAGAGTGTAGACGTAAAATTAACCGGAAAGAAAATCGCGGTTTGGGGGATCGACAAACTCAAAGATGGATCGAAAAATCAATCAAGTAATAACTCCCCAGTGGCAAACGAATGCACATTGTACTTTCACCTTATTGTATATATACATATATATATATATAAGCGTGAGCGCGCGTTCGTAATGTTATTGTATTATGCGGCTCGTCGCGGTGTCGCGCGCTCGAACAAAACGTATACACCATACCTATACGAGTTGGGAATTAAAATTAGCTGCGATCGGAGGGGGAGTGCGGCTGTATAATCCGAGAGAGGGTACGTGGAAAAAAGAAAAAAAAAAAAAAAAAGGAGGAAAAACCGGTATTAGGAGGTAGAGTCAACGAACCGTTAGCGCGTAGATCCTCGTGCGTGGGTTGAAAGTTGTGATGCTGGATCTGAAAGCCGTAGGCCGGAAGCCAGGGGTTAGGTCGGTTCGCCAGGTCCATCTCCGGTCCCATGTCGCTGTTGGTTTCGCTGGTGCCGCAGTAGCTACCGAAACTCGTTGACGCTTCCTCCTCCTCGGCTCCTGCTGCCTCGCTCATCTCCTCCCACCCCCGCACTACTCATGCGTTATGTTTTTTTTTTTTTTTTCCCCTTTTTTCCTTTTTCGTGGTGATCAGCGTTGGGCCCAAGGAGGGTCGAAAGGTCTCTCTTATTTTATTTCCGTCATTCCTCTTCTTTCCTGCGCAATGGAAATTAAGATGATGGTTAATGGATTGGGCGTCGTGTAAGAATATACATTTTGCAGATGTGTTTTTTTTTTTTTTTTTTTCATTGCTGATGATGGATATATATATATAAAGAGGCAGAGGTGTGCTTTTTTACTTGGACAGGTTATTTTAATTTACGTACATATATACATGGAGTGTATCACCAGCACATGTGAGTGATGTTGGCCGAGACGGCAAAAACTTATGACTAAATACTTGATACGACTGGAAATCTTACGACTAAAAAAAAAATGGTGAAAACTTGCGATTAAACTTACGACTTGAAATCTTTTGATATATCGATCGAAATTTACATTAGTGATAACAATAATACAATACAAGCAAGTTTACGTGAATGGAACCACGTTTTTTTTCCTGAAACGTCAATATTCGTTGGCACAACAGAAGTAACATATACCTTGCGGGAAGTAAACAACAACAACAACAAAAAAGTGGAGAAAAGAGCGTTTTTTGTATTATTACGAGCCACGCACGTATACGCGATTATAATCCATTAAACAACGCCTACGCGATTTCTTATGGCTTTTCGTTCCGTGTGGAATTCGTTTCGTCAGTTTTTAGCCGCGCGCATCGGGACAGTAATAACATAAGCGGGGCTGCACTCGTTAGCGGCTCCGGCCGAGTGTGAATCCCCCTTTTCCTGCTTATACCGCGACGGAGCAGCGCATCCCGAGGGGGCCTTCTTTTTTTTCTTCCTTCCTCTTCGCTATAGCGACTATATATTATGTAGTCTTCTGTGCAAGTATATGTATACATTTTTATTTTGTGTTTCTCTCTCTATTTCTTGCTCACTTTCTTTGTAGGTACGCTTGCTTCTGGATGTACTTTACTGTACACGATCGTGGGGGAAATCACTAACAATAAGCAGCAGTGATCGACTCGCCGTTGAAATTTAAATTTTAAAAGGCTCACGTGATTGTGATTGTTGTACAAATATTGTATAGTTATGCGGGGGAGAACGAAGGATTCCTTTTATTTTTCTCTATTTAGTTTTAGCATTTTTTCTTTGTATCTGTCGCTGTCCGCAACACAGCCGGTAAAATCCATCTATAATCACGAGAAAAAACAACAACACTGCAAGTTTTCCCACCTTACTCCGATGTAAGTATTTATCGGCTTATTGTCCCACTTGATTCGCCGAACGGACAATTAACGAGAACAACAAAAGCAGAGGGAGAAAAGAGGGGGCGTACAGGATTAATAATTCCAAACGGAAGTCCGAGAGCTCCGCTGCTCTTTTTTTTTTTTCCTCCTCCTCCTCCTCGGTTCTCTTTGTAACCATATAATATACGAACGCTACAACGCTCGCTCGACTATTTTTTTTTCTGTTATCGCTACAGCATTTGTGCGCGAAAGGGGAGTCGCGATGGTTAATTACCTTCCTGCAAACGCATACCGGGACATCGAACGATTAATACAGCCCCACGTACCCGTGGCTTAATGTTTTAAAGGCCATAGTTTTATGGACATTGAGCTTTGGATAATTTATTTAATTCAAATTACACCTTGTATGTATACGCGCCGATGGAAAGCGGTTTCACCACCGAGTTCACGAACCCCAGGGTTTTATACACGTGTACTTACAGGCAAATAACATTAATTTCCGTGGGACCCCCGAGCACAGTACTCATTGTATTTATATCTACGTATACATAGGTATATACTTGTATAGGCACACAGAATTAACGCAGCGGAGAAAAAAAATAATCCACGCACCTGATGGCTCTGCTACAATTGCTAGTATGGGAATAAGAGAAGAGAGTCACAAGGAGGAAGGTCTTCGCACGATTTGGCACTGGTATTGTTCGGGCTTTGCAAATATTTACCAACTAGATTGAAATATACGAAAAGGAAGAGAGTTTGTATATTATAACGTTCACGAGAAATTCACGACTGCGTTACATGCGTGACGTATGGTATTTCCCTCTCTAAATTTGAGACGACTTTTTTGTTCAGTGCGCCCTTTTTTCCTATAGATGTATCTCGTGTTATTGCTGCTGTTGTACTCGTATAGGTACAACAACTCTGTATACGTGTGGGGAAGCTTTTTTTCGCGCAATCTCTTGCTTTCTTCCCCTCGCGCGAGACTCTTTGGGTATGACG
Organism: Copidosoma floridanum; assembly: GCF_036245765.1. Taxonomy (NCBI): domain Eukaryota; kingdom Metazoa; phylum Arthropoda; class Insecta; order Hymenoptera; family Encyrtidae; genus Copidosoma; species Copidosoma floridanum. Next base: position 16,111,517 of record NW_028321896.1, on the reverse strand, counting down.
AGTATTTTTCGTTTTTCTTGTCCTTCCTCGCGTGTGGGGAACCTGGCTATAATTAGCGCACGCCTTCTTCGAGACACTTTTTGAGTGATTTTACGCGAGAGCAATCTAACTGTATACGTATACATAAACAATAATACAACTTATTGCCCCTATTTGTTATAAGACAAGGAATAAGATCTTATCTTATATATGTATGCATGCTCGAGCTTTTGTTCATACAACATTGTGCATATCATATAAGTATACCACGTGAATGTTGAGCGTGTACAGTAGCATCAGCAATACACGACACGTGCATCGGCGCACACCTCGACGGTGACAAATATATTTCCATTGGGTTTCGTTATATTTGAGGAAAAAATTTTGCGCGCACAAGGTATAACTGAATATATCCGAGTTTTTGTTTTTTTCAAATATATGTTGCTTTGGAAATGAGAATAGCAATATTCAATGTAATCACATTATTTGCACGCATTACGCGATAAGTTTATACAATCACGTCACTCGAATTATAACTATGTTACATTAATTTATTATTGTCGAGAAAAAAACACTTGAGAGATTTTGAATCAAACTTTCAGCAGCTCGCCTAGAAGGAAATACGTATACGAGCAAGAGCTCTTTTTTCCGTCATTCAAAGTAACAATCGAGAAAAAAAAAAAAAAGAGAACAGCTTCCGTACATCCAAGAGAGATCGAGAGCTAAACTAGGCTAAACGCTCCCTCGGGGACATCAACAAAATAGCCATTGCGCAACGCGTTTCCATTCGATCCGCTCTGTGACAATGAGTTTCGACGCTACCCCGCTAATTGTATAAAATATACGTGTACGCGCAGGGGATAGAAGAAGACGAGCATCTAATTAACATTTTGTTGTTTACACGCGAGATTAATTCCTGGCGCACATACCGTTCGAGCTCCACTTAATGGTTTGTGATGTTTCCAAATGCGCTCTTAACGAGAGCGAAACTAATGGAGATTTTCTTGTCATCCGTACCGAGTGGTAATAAATATACATATACCTGGGATATTGATTAATTTAATCTATAACTTTATAAATGCAAGTGCGACGAGTCAATAAAAAAAAAAAAAAAAAAAAAAAACAAAGGTATGCGTCGTTGGTATTAAAATTTCATCAACAAAACGAGCTCTTCCCCTTCCCTGCCTCGCTGTGTATAGTATCAGCAATTTGCCACCTGACGCCAGTCTAAACAACAAGGCGCGGAACGATTATTTGCATTTTCACTTAAGTGATGAGTAATGCATATTATGTACGCGTGCACTCGTAGAGGAGTCGTCGCAAACGCGCGTATGTATACGTAGCCGTGTGTGTACAATGCTTTAAAACGAGCCGATCGCAATTGACCATTGTATCTACTACCCCCTTCCCCTCCGGCCCCCCAACTCTTTTATTACGCAACTCTCTCTCTGCAAATACACAGGTTCGCTGTTTTTTTTCTCTTTTTCTTTCGGTCCCGTCTAATACACTTAGTCTGTTTTTTTTTTTTTTTTTCTTTTTTAGTACCTATACATCCAAAGGCATACATGCCAGTCGCGGAATTCGCCCCGTCTACGACGACGATTGATATTTTTTTTTTTTTTTTTTTTTCGTTCTTCTCTTCAAGGCCTACATACATGTATATACGAGTTGTCATGATAACGAATGTACGTATTTTCTCGAGTGTAATAATATACGAAAGATTGATCGCGGAATGATATAATAATAATAATAATACGTGTGTATACATTATAATGAACCTGTTGTGGAACGCTCGTTGCTTTTCTACGCCCAACGAGGTAAGTATTTATGGGTAGGTATGTGTATTAACGCGAGTATCGAATGTAATATAGTGTGTACGAGGATAATTTTTTGGAGTCAAATTAATTGACCGCGCATTTTAGAACTCTTTGGCCGTTGAGTTGTAATTCGAAAGTAACGCCTCGGATGTACGGCGCTAATTGAGTTAAGTATGTATACTTATACTCCGTTAACGCAATGTAAATGATAATAGAGTATAGGTGTAGATGTACGTATATTGTATCTATGTATAATTGATCAAAATTATAAACTTTTGTAAATCAGTCGTATACCTTACGTAAATCGTGTTCGGGAATGATTGTGGCCTCGTTAACTCGTCGACCGAGGAATTGTCAATTCGGTATTTTAATTTTAAAACAAAGCCTACCAAAAAAAAAAAGAAAAAAATCACTTTAGAACACATTAGGCATGGAATTCCCAAACCCATGTATACGTGTAGAGCCGATACCTCAGAGGAAAAGTAAATATACATACACAAATTCTCTTACCAACTACTTATGGGATGATTCACTCAAAAGAACACGAAGAAGAAGAAGAAGCCATGTCCTTATCCACGTCCACGTATATAATATATGCTTGCACACACCTTCGTCAAAGAAGCATACGCACCACGCGAGTATCAAACACAAAAAAAATCACTCTGAATTTTGGTGACTTTTTTGATCGCAGCTTTTGCAAGAGAGTACAGGTTATATATATGCGCTTCGATACGAAAAGTCGGAAAGACACTAAGTTAACTGTGATACGCGAGTGACCGCTAACATCATTATCGGCTCCGTGTGACGAGCCAACACGAAAATTCCAACGTAGGCATGCACTGATTCACTAATGTCTGTGTTGTAGCCCGCCGTTATTATGAGGTGGGAGGTCTCGTTTTCGACTATCGACATATTTATATCTCGTTATCGCGTTCGGTCCACTTTGGTGCTCGTTATCGGTATGACGTATATAATACATGCACGTACTATCGTACTATCCACAAGGTTAGTGAAACAGCACCACCGTTAGGTTTGTATATATTGTACGTATAATACGTTTAATACTGTTTTTATAGGAAGGAGGCATGTTTTTTTTTTTTTCCTTCATTTTTTGTGATTCTCTCCTCGCACCTGAAAAACGAAACCACCTAACGGAGCGCGTACTTGTACTGCGTGTATTAACATGTATATCCCGTACACGAAACGGGTCGATTTCTTCTTCCTTTCGAGACGCAACTTTGGGAATAAGAGAGAGAGAGAGAGAGAGAAAAAACCAAATGACGCGAGGTAAGCAATAAAAAATCTCGAAAAATTTCACGAGAGCTCTCCATCGGGCGTGAAGGAAAGGTACGACGACCTTTTGTGCACTTGTGTAAGTATACAATTTTATATATTATACAGATATCGAACAGGATGTGTGGTGTAAATATACAAATAAGTGCGTGTACACGAAGATGCAATTTTTGTTTTTTTTTTGTTTTTGTTTTTTTTTGAGCAACAGGTAACTTCTACGTAGGTATTATTGGCTCTGTGGAAGCAGCTGCAAAGAAAGGGAATTTTTTCTGTGCGTATGAAGTAATCAATATAACATTACTGTTGATTTTAACAAGGAAAAGGTGACGTAGATATGTAAATAACCTCGAAGCTGAACAATTTAAGGGATGAGACGTAATAGTGCCCGAGGCGCCTCATATCCATTAATAGGTAAACTCGTCAAGTAAAATCAGTCTTTGAGACGTCAACTACTTGGTTACACCTTTTTTTTTTACGAATCCTCATCATATATTTCCAATGTACTATAGCTGGTGATGTAAAAGTAACAAAAATAAAAAGCCAACCCTCCAAAAAACTCAACGCTACAGTCGTTGGCACGTCTTATTTCCTCTGCCAGTGCTCCCTTTCCCTCCATTATCCACGGCTTTAGTGTTGGTCACTGTTGGTTGGGCATCAGACTTAGCTGTTAATTCCCTCTCAACTCATCGTGCACGTTGTGGGGAAAACAAAGCAGTAGTAAAGTAGTTGGCCGACGAAAGAGCGGAAACGCGCCGGTGGATGTGGGGTTGGGGGGCGCGTGCATCGAGAGTATTCTATTGTGTATATCGACTACAAGAACAACAACAACTATACGACGACACCGAGGCTCGGCGCCCGGATAATCAGCTGTGTATGCTCGTGAAACCCTTGGCTTCCATGCAGCCGGACGAATGAAGGAGTGAAAAAAAGAAAAAAAGAAAAAAAAAAAAAAAAAAAACGTGAACGCAAACAAAGAGAGCGAGGGAAAACCGAGGAGGAGAAGGAAAGCTGCCTCAGGAGACTTTTTCTTATCCTACTCTGGTTTTTTTTTTGCTACCTCCGCGTGTGTGTGTGGTGCAGTTCGTATTTCGCTGAGGAGAGAAACTTTACGCGAGTATAGCGAACTGTGCTGGTGCATCATTGAAAGTGTTGAATTTTTCAGACTCTTGCTCTTACAGACATGTGTCTTTATAATATGATATTTTTTTCCGTTGTGTATATAATTGTGTACGAGTAAAGACGTAGTAGAGTTTTTTTTTATTCCCTGCATAGTATTGTTTAATAATACGAGAGACGGACAGTTGCATGGTACTCTCTCTACGTCTCTATTTATACGATAGGATATATTATTTATTTATACACCGTCTTATACTCTCAAAAATAAGTACGAGCTGTAGACAGACCTTGTCTCTGTAATTCTCCCTCCTGCACTTTATGCCTAAATTTAAATCCACCGGCAATATACATGATCTGAGGTTTTTACTTTTTTTTCAACGTCGTCGTCGTATGGTGTATGTACCACCACTTCTTGTATACTACATGATTCTGAGAAATTTAAGATGTTTTAGTGTGCACTTACACGCGAGGACTTTGAAGTCAAAGACGCAATTCAGCAGATATGCTGTGGATGCTTTCAAAAAATTACATCGAATATCTGAATACACACAAATACCATACTTTGTTGTACGTGTTTATATGTATTTTCAGAAATATTTTTACAGCATCTATCAACAAAAGTCTGCAGGAAATTTTTTTTAATCAATTCATTTAGCACCACAAGTAAGTTGCTATTTTTTTTTTCAAGTTAAATGTACCAAAGTGTTAAGATTTACAAACATATTTTATGATTTTGCCCATCAACCCGATCTCAAATTTTATATGGCACATCCTTTCGAAAAACTCTTAAAAGTTTCATGATAAAAAGTCATGTATTCGCAATCTTTCGATTGATTACCAAATCCTTTAACTGTTCATTTATATTTCTCCTCCATTTTTAATATCGCGCTGTTTACATCCGGTTAGTTAGATGCCATACTGAACGTTTTTTTTTTTTTTATTTTTTTTTTTATCGAGGCGACGCTCGCATTATCGAAGCTCTTTTTTTTTTTTTTCAAGACAAGCTCTTGTAGGTAGTGTGAGTGTTTTTGTGCCCCACCCGCGTGTGCGGAGATAAGCATTGATATAATTTAAACGTCACGGAATGTGGAACACCTATACCGATACTGCTGCCGATCATTGCGATACACCGAGAGAAAAGTTGATACGAGCATACATCCAACTAATCCGAATCATTTGGATGAGATAACACAAAGTAGCTGATAGACCGCGCGGTAATCTTATGTCACTTTCGTACGCGGTAATCTTAATTTAATTGCGATTGGATTGCTTTTTTTTTGGGGTATGGAAGCAAAAAAAGAAGAATCACGTTTGATTATTACATCTGATCGGATGAGAGACGCCACGAAAAAACTTTATGTATAATTATCTTGTAACGATCTTAGATACCGATACGACTGCAATAGGTATACCTGTACCTGTGGTTATTGCGATCCAGCGACCGTGAACGATTTTTGTCGCGAACAATTTTTTGCAAACTCCACTCGCGTCCTTATCATAAATCTACACTCTACCGATTAGACGATAAGGAAAGAAAATCTGTCTGTCACGTATACGTAGAATAGCCCATTTTTTAAAACAAAAACACATGTAGCTACATGTGACGTGCAAAAAGAGAAAAAAAAAAAAAAGAAAAAAAAAAGAAAATCGTATACGCAAGGAAAAGGAGCCTTGCGCGTATTGTGCGTTGGCACACCGCGTCTATAAATTAGTTGTATGCACACTGCACTCACGAGTCCTTTCGAAGGAAGGCATAAAACACGCACACGAAAGATCGAAAGAAGGTAGGTATGTATGTGTATTCGCAAAAAAAAAAAAAAAAGAAAAACGGCCCATCCAGGAATAGCACAGCAGATTGTAAGTATACAGCACGTAATATAAGGTGCAGGTATACATGGAAGTAGATACATGTGTATATATACATATATTACCCGTGCCATGAGGAACGCGTCAGCTAGTGCAGGGAGCACACGACCTACCTGTCAGCGTGCATTCCACGCCGTGTAGGTATATATATATATATATATAATCTCTGGGGCTCGCGTTCCCTCTGCTCCTCTCGAAGACGACGAGGATACGGAGAGAGAAAGAGAGGGCCGTGGTTGTATGTATACATGTGTATACGTGCGGATGATAAGTATAGCCAGCAAAGGATAGTACGTGCGAGAGGAATGAAGGCGAATAATATTAAGTACCCATAAGCAGCAGTACCTACCTGTACATGTATTAGGGAAGCCTGGCGTCGGTCGTTGATTATATATATACACGCCTCGGAGCCTCTCTTTCTCCCTTTTTTTTTTTTTCAGCACAGCTTCTTCCTCCTCCTCCTCCTCTTCGTATACATGTATATTTTCTTTGACTCTCGTCTTTCTCTCCTTCTCCTTTAAATGCCCTCCTTTTACCCTTCCTCTCGCGATGCACTCGAGAGAGAGAGAGAACAACGCACCTTTCGAAGGAGCAACAACACTCTCCGATGCACACTTTCACGACAACCAGCTGTACCTACTGATTTACCTTTTTTTTTTTTTTCTTTTTTTATTTTATTTATATTTTTGTGATTATATTGTAATCAATAAAGTGTAAGACGAGGCACGATATATTTCTTCTTCTTTTATTTCGGAGCACACCACACCTCACTGCACTATACAGGCACCCACATTGGTTCACGGTGATTTGTTTTTTATCCACTGGCAGCTGTATAATATATCATAAGAAGAGGAGTTGACGAACGAAAAACAACAAAAAGATAAAACGACACCAAAGTCAGGAGGAGTCGCCGTGGGTGTCGTTGCGCTCTGCAGAGCGTATGTTACCGATAATCCAACCGATCGCGCGCATATAGATGCGGTATCAAACAGCGGCGTTGCAGCACTGATGGCGGGTAATATGTATTGTACACACGTACGTGTACCGTTCATTCATCGCTAAACTCTCACGTTGGCTGATGAATAACAGTAGCAGATGTTGTCGTTGATGAGCCAACTTGTTTTGCAACACTAGGATGAGTATATACAGGATCAACAGCAGAGCACGAGGTACTCGCTGATACCGACGATAACCGCATATTGTTACACGCGGATACGTATCTATTTTTTTTTTTTTTTCGCGGTACGCGCATACACACTTTGTACATCACATACACTCGTGTACTTGTTTATCAATGCACCCGATGACGATGAAACTCACCGCCGAAAGCCAAGCGCGAGATCGTTTTATTGCCGCACGATTACATTCTCTCATCATAAGTATAGGTACATGCACCTGCAATACTTCTTATATGTCAGGTGTGTACTTGCACTGCTTGCATACCACAGCGTATATGAAACTTATAATATCTTAACACTCGGTGCGCCGATCGAGAGCCGATTCCCCTCGGCGCTGTTGCGCTTGCGTCGTCTTTTTTTTTCACGCTCGAACACACTGCAACGTACACATACTACACGTAGGTGGTGAGTGGTGAGTATATTTTTTTTTTTTGTTTTTTTTTTTGTTTTTCAACGGACCTGATCGCTTCTTCTTCTCGGCCAGTTGGTACGTATATACACACAAGTGTAACGATTACCGTAGCAGGTCGGCCAGTACTGAACTTCACAACAATTCAGACACGAAGCGTCGCTATCGTTTCCCGAAATATATATGTGCAATCGAGGAGGTAAACTATATTATATATGAACGTACGCGTGCAACGGGAAAGCCGCCTCCTCCACTTCACACGCACCGATAACCCGCGACTGATGCACCGAATACCGATACACACACACACACACACACCCGTACCCAAGAGCTAGCCGCTTGCAGTCACTGTATATTGATGCTCGTGAGTTTTAGAGAGCGGCGTCTGTCGCTGACTCCACTCCGCCGCGTTCCGCAGCTCTCGCTCGACGGCCTATGTTGCCTTCTTGCTCGTATATGTATATACACAACTGCAGAGAGCGGCAGCATTTAAACGTTCTCGCGCCGTCTCTGTCCGGCTAAAGCCGTGCACTGGTGCCATCAGCGGTCGAGCGAGCCGGCCGCGGGTTCCCCCCCACTTTCGGCAAAGCCACGTGGTACACGCTATATACTAATGCGCGCCGACCCCCCCCTTTCCATTCCATTCCATTCCCCCCTTCAAAAGAGTAGTTCTTTCTTTTCTATACGAGTACTATATATATATATTATATGAGTATTCTTGTGGTTTTCGCGATCGGTGCTCGGTGATGGTGGGCCTCCGACGCGGTCGTGCTCCGTACGCACGATAAGTATTACAATATAATATACAAATGTAACTTGCAGGATGTACGTGGATTTTCTCTCGCTACTCTTGGCATGTGTGCAGGGTGTATTTTTTCATCCCCAAGTTCTCACAGATCACAATAATACATCAGCCAGTGCGATGATCGGTAAGGGCAAATTCACTTTTCTCCTCGACGATGCCATCTGTACATCAGTGATATTATATCCTTCATTTTGTTGGAGGAGTACTACTGCGAAATATAATATATACTTATAGTAGGTACAGGTACCTTGATCGGTTTCACGGGCGCGAAATTCCAGAATTCATGATACCGATTTTCTCAATTGGATGGACTGCGGAAACCGTCCACGACGATAGTAGTACAAGGCAAACATACATTTCATTAAAATAATTGTATGTGTAACTATTTCCACATCCACACAAACGTATATATCCTGCTGTCAATTGATCATAATTATATATACTCGATAGATAAATAACAAATAGCACACACGAAATATCTGTCGTTCGACATCACTATATATGTATATTAGCCCCGTCAACTGTTCACAAAAGCCAGTTTTCGTCATCAAAGGACTACATAAAACGATCAACCGCGACAGTTATAGGCAGCCCCCGTGTCATGTACAAGTGCTCCGATGCACTTTTGTGTGGAGCTATTACACCCGTCACACGGGGATGGGGGTACCTTTCAGGTCCACAGTACAAAGCGAGAGAAACTGCATCAGGATGCGCGCGTCCTCGAGCTTTTCCTCAAGAGGCAAGTTGTACGTGTATTGTATAATGTGTATATGCACAAGTAGCGTGTAATGGGAGCAAAAGCGAGGAGCCAAGAAGGAGAGCGCGTATATAGATGTGTTTTTTCGCTTGGCTATCTTGCACTTTGGTGGCTCAGGAGAGGCTCTGTATAGTAAAACTACGTACATATACGTATGGTCTCAGGGGGCGTGGGTGCGTATGTATACCCGGCGGAGGGTGTGGGTATACCTTCGTCCCCGATAATGACCTCTCCTCTCCACCCGAGGACCTTTTAAGCTTTGGCAGAGCCAACTTGGAGTGCTGCACCGACACTAGGACTCGTGTAGGTATGAGCAATGGATTTTATTTCTTTTTTTTTTTCTTTAGATTACTTTTGTTTTGCTTTCGTTCGCAGAATTATAAGTACACGGAGTTTGGGACGAGCGCGTTAGCCGTTACGTCACGTGTGCACATTGTTGTGGATTTTGATTGGATGTGTATTTTCCTTTGAAGGTTCGACCGTTACGTGGGTAATTAGTATCGTTTTGTCGGACTTTTACGTAATTACGTGGAATTTGCGATTCGTTAAATGCTCGATACATCCAGATTACGACATTTCATTGGAATTTGAACTGTTGTTGTATCGGTTATTTTTTTATTTTTTTTTTTAAATATAAATAAAAGAACAACTATACGAGATGTGGTTGAAAAGTCCCCAGCACGAGTAGCTCCTTGAGTAATGTATTGCAGCTACTCGAGTACCACCTGTATGCATTACACAATGTACCCCTTCGAGTCCAATTACAACGGTACACATACATACCCGCAGCACCGAATGAGTATGTATATAATGATGCCATAGGTAAATCAGCTCATGGGTATAAAAATGCTTAATGGTGTGCAATAAATTTGTTTTTTATGGTGATTTTCCTCCATCCAGTCTTTCTCCTCTTCTTTTTATACACTGTATTTGCATTTCGGCACATCGCGCCTCGGCTACAACTGGGACGACGTTTCTTACCTATACGTCGAGACGATGTATCGCTGCCACTTTTTATACATACGTCACCTTATACTTTGCAAGGGAAAAGCAAAGAAGAAACGATACAAATACATTTGATTTCGCCAAAGCTCATTTCTATATCGCTCCTTATTTTTTTTTGCTCATAAAAAAAAAAAAAAAAAAAAAAAAGAAAAGAAAGATCCTGAATTCCGAAAAAAAGAAAATGTTTATATATGTACTCATTGCGCAGGTACAAAAGTCATACAAATTGTTTATCTGCGCGTATATTAATAAAGTACCCACTACACGTAATTCATTAAACACGAGTCAAAGCGACAATTTTTTTCATCGTTGCATAACTTTTCCGTCTTTTCCTCTAAAATGTGTACCCCTACCCATATACCTGATGACTTTCCAAAAACAACCCCTCGCAGGCGTTCACTGCAGCTGACGGCCAGACATCAATGAAACCCCTCAAGCGAAACAAAGGAAAGTCGTCTTAGGCAAAAAGAAAACAAAGAACAACACGAGCGAGCAAATCTTGTCAATACAAATCCATAATACAATGCGTCTGTATATGCATACACATGGTATATGATGGAAAAACTGTATAAAGGTCACTGACACTTGCAATGCGCATATAATTATATATGTGTACACTTACACTCACGATGCGACTTAAGCTCCCTGAGAGATATATCCGCACGCGTCTCCGTAATTCACACGCATATGAGCAGTACGGCACTACTACACATATGCACGCTACATAATTATATAAGTTTAAGCTTTCTTTCAGCGTAATGTATACACGTGCAGCAAAGGGACGCGACCTCCTTGCGGGGGATCGCGTTACGCACAACTCTGCAGAGCTCATCCCGTGTGCATAAATGCGTGCATGGTCGTTTGGCCATTTTCCATGGTCAAGGTGAAAAAAAAAAAAAACTCTTTTTAATCATGCACAACACACAAATATTATGTATTTATAATACTTTTAATGATTGCGTATAGCTAGGTACACGATTAATGAATCCGTGGGTTTATTATTCAGAGATCGAGCAATCGTTACCGCGTGACCCAAGTACATAATAATATATATTGTTGTACTTGCGTCACGAGCTCGACGCAAAAACCACTCGAAGTTTCTTCGCTCGCGCGTTCGTTTATCATGAAATGTATATATACAATGTTATGTATGAATAGGTCGGTGTTGTCCGGTGGGTGGTGGCTTTGGTATTTACCAAATTACGCGTACACAAGCGTATAAGGGTACGAGGGACGAATTTTCAATAGCCCGACGTAACGATCAAGTATATTGTCGTACCGCCTATGATATGGGACCTTGGACTCTCGGTCTCTGTACGTAATGCGTATATTGTTGCGTGGGAGAGGTTCCGACTATCGATTCGGATTTTATCATTTCTTCGAGCTTGACTCGATTGGGTCACGGTACGTCATGCCGTGAATTTTTGGTAACAACACTGCTCCCGTATATTAATTTGACCATTATTACTTTCTATTTACTTACAATGGGATCTTTACTAATGTGTTTTTACAAGATTATCTCCAAAGTCTATATTTTCGGTGTAAAACAGAGTTTCAACTTTTTAGGAGGGAATCGGAGTATTTTTTACAGTTTGTACGTGTTCGTTAATGGGCCCACGCGATCCAGGGTTGAAAGTTCATTGTTATCCCGCAAATCTGAAAATATCAAATCATCCCAGTGAAAATCTCACAAGAAATTTGCATTGTATTCCTAAATATCTTTCACAAAGTAAAATTCTTTTACCCTTGGCCCAACGAAATACGTGTACTCGAAATCAATCGTCCCGTTATCGAGAGCCGCAATTATTCCAATCGTATTGAAATTAACTCACCAGTAAGTACCAAACAACCGAGCTATCCGAGCAAGTATTCCCTAAAAAAAGCCACGCCGTCTCTGTACGCGCACGTATGATACAGCGACTGTCTTTGTGAAGAAAATAAAGTAGGGAGGAAGTTGATTCGCCCGTCAATCTCAAGTTATTTAGGTACATACGCGCGCGTCATCGCCAATTAAAACCGCAAAGAACTTCGCAGAAGACGCCTCCGTCCCTCTCAACCAATTATCGTCAATTCGCCATCCAACTCCGGCACAATGGCATCTTTGATTCGGCCAATACGCCTGCACGAGATGTATATACACGATACAAACGCTTAATTACTTCGCGTGCAAAAGTTAACCATTGTACGGCTCCATCGCCTTCCGCGAAGATGTACGGCTATTCAAAATAAACGATCTCACTTATCAGATACCAATTTGTATTGTCGATCGGGTACAGTTGTAGTTTTTCAGGATCATGCGTCCTGACATCGATCAAAAATATATCCACAGTTACAAGATGTACAGGTAAGTACAGACGCTGCAAATAATCAGCAGCAAGACAGTCGGCTCGTTGATCCCAGTAGAGGAGAGATCGATGTTCTCTTCTGGGTCTGAAACGCACGTAAAGATATCCACAAATCACCAAATCCCATCCAGCAATTTAAAATCATCCAACTTTGATTAAATAAACATCAGCAAGAAATAACAACCAAGAGTGACCCAATCTCACCGTAATCCCGGTAGTAGGGTTCTTGCGTGGTGAGCACCTCACAGTCGGTCCTAGTCCCCATCGACCTCGTTTTTCTCCGTCCGGTCAGTCGGCGATTCAGATAGTCGATCAGTGGATCGTTGTAGTCGACCCTAATCACGTTCCACTGTCTTCTCGGTCTCTCGTTCCGACTGTGCATCTGGAAAAACGCAAGGAAACAGAGCCCAAAGTTAGTACTAACCATCGTCGTCCTCTTCGTCGTCGTCGTCCTCGTCGTCGTGCTGTTCGGTCACCGGCTCGTTGTACGATATTTCGGCCTCCTTGTCCTCGTAGTCATCGTCGTAATCGTCCATGCCACCTGGATCTTCCGTTTTGTCGTTTTTAGCTGGCAACATTTTCTCGTCCACACTGGCATCGTAGTACAAGAGAGACAGGAGCCTTCGTCCTGTTGGATTGCTAGTCCAGGCGCTCCTCTCTTCAGATCTCGGAGCAGCTACGTCGTATATCTTTTGAGAAATAATGTTTTAACATTTTTCATTGCTTGTTATCGTCTGATACCGTTGGATTAGTTTTTGATTCAAGACACACTTACGGTGTTGAAATGATTGGTTTTACACAAGTGCAGTAGTAACAACTTGCCTTCATGATTCCTTGGTTTTACTGAGTGAGAGGCGTTTTCCAATAATTTGTGGTCAAAGCTGCAGTTACGTTCTAAAGATACTTGACAAGTTGTTACACAGAGTACAATGCAATACATCAATAATGAGAGTATAAACATAGCCTACATGTAAACATAATACTAAATTATTTATTATTTCGGATGTTGAGATTGTTGTTGGTTATTCAAGAGCGTGAAGTTGGCTCTAAATTGTACTCAAAACAATCTAAGCAGTTTGTAAGAAAAAACGTCATATTTTATTGTCTGACAGAATCACAATGTTCATGTATGATCTTTAAGCCTCTACAAGAGTGAGCGATCCTTAAATGTTAAACGTCTTAATACTTATTGCAATAAATTATCAAACCTTAATTTTAATCGCATTATTGATTAGAACAAGTTTCTTATTATATTAATATAATTATTGCTAACGCTTAAAGATAAACAAAGAAAATGATAGTGTCATCTATGCTGGGTTATCATGTAAGAATTTTCTTGTAACAAAATCTGGAATCATGTTATTTAAATCAATAGATTCTTTGTTGCTACATCCTACGACTGGACACCTAAAATTAAAACGACGATGTTTCAGTAAGAGTTTATCATATTTGTTTCTATCCTCTTTACTAAATTGTTCATCATAAAGATACTGACCTCGTCTTATCGTTTAATTTGAGCATTTGGACTACACTCTCACGATCATAAATGTGACCACATGTTTTATTTTTCAGTGGATCAGTCATCCGTTTCTTTGTAAATGGATCGATTACGTTAACATCATCTTGTGTCATTTCAATATCATCATCTTCATGAGCTGACCTCTTTTTCACTCCATCCGCACCTGTTGATAAGTACATTAGAATAAAATGTACTACAACACGAGTGAAATGTATCACTCGCAAAATAACTTACTGTTAGCGAGATCTTTCATTTGTTGGGAAAATTCTTCAAAATTTGAGCTTTGAGATACATCTGGCTCATAATCAAGAAGCTCGTTTTTCTTTTCCTGCAATAAATTGTAAAACATACAGACGTATAATATGAAAAAGTTCATCCATCATACAAAATAACATGTAATTACTTTAAATAACTTTATTATATCGTCCGAATTCGTATTTTCTGCATCAATGTTCTGAAACACTTCTCTGAAGGCAGTGGAAAATTTTTTTACCCTCAAACTGTTGGAGCAGCATTTTTTCACATAAACATGCAAGTTGTCCAGAAGCTGATTCCTGACAACTTTGTCATCGTCTGTTTTGAATTGAATAAACGATCAAAAAATAGTTTTGAAAAACTTTTTATTGAAAACAAAACCGCATAACCTCCAAAAACTCACCAAAATGAGTAATGATGTTCTCGGCAGATTTTAGAAAATTATTCAGCATCATCTCAAAATCGTTAGCTCCGGCCATCTTTCACCACAGAGTTGCGTTGTCAATTATCAATAAAATACTCAACTAACAAAAAGAAACAACGGTCAAGTCAATGCTTGAAAAACAACTGATTCGTATGCGAATAAATTAAGACCGAGAAGATGATGATTAACAATTGCACTTAGATAATTAAACAAAACACAAAACTATATAAGACGCAGGCCAAAACAATACAGCCAATTCAAAATCGTAAACATATAGGGTGCGTCGGTTGTTTTGACATAGGAGTGTATCGCTAAAGTTTGGTTGTATTGCGTTCAAGTATATCGAAAAATTCGAAAATCGTTGGCGGTCGCGCGGCCTTCGCTCTTGTGTGTGTATACATATATATTATCATCTCAGCCTCAGCCGCGCAACAATTGATCAGTGCCATCTAGCGGACGATTATTTGCGAGAAAACAGAAACGAGAATAATTGTCCGCTAGATTGCGCTGACTGATTCTTTGATGAACGAAATATATATATATTTACAAGCGTAATAAGTACACTTTAGCAGACGACCATCAACATAACCCTCAATTTCTGTTTAAACGAAAGTGGGCACCAAATGGTGCACTGTTATAAATAATTCGTGTTGTTGTTGTTGTTGTTGTTGTTATAAATAAAAATAATTTATTTCACTGCGCCAATTGAACACGTGAAGAAACAAGACTATTTTTTTGTGTAGGTGCAATAAAGATTCGAGCTAGTATGCTGAAGCACTGTGAATAATTTTACCAATATTTTATAAACATAGCATGTTCAGTGAAACAATGCTACGACCAGTACAAGTGTTTTTCAATCAAATACGTACCAAAGTATACAGAAGTACTCCAAAAGTCTGGAAAGAAAATGATGGTGTGAAGTATGGTTTGGTAACTTATTTCCCAAGGTAATGTTATTACGTGGGCAGTTTTTATTCAATGTGTAGCTTACTTTTCTTTTTGGGGATAACGTTTTTGATTAAAACTTGTTTTGTAATAGACACAAAAATGAGGTTGACCCACCAATCACACCAACAAAACTTCTGCTAGTAGAACGTGTAGAAAAAGTTAAGGGAAATCCATATTGGCATAAAAAAATACTTGCCCAAATGCATCTTGATGTTGAGGTAAAACATTAAATTGTAATGAATTGTGATAAAGTAACCAAAATTTAAGGTTCAAGGTGTAAAGTAAAACGATTGTAAATTATTCTTACAGAATAGAAAGAAACAAACCACCATTGTTAAAAACACTCCGGAAATATGTGCTATGCTCTGGCAGATAAAACATTTGATTAAAGTCACACCTATACAATTACCGGAAAATCTTCCTGACAATGAAGACTCTGTAAGCACATACCTTCATGAAAATGGAAAGCTTATGGTATTTCCCAAAATCGATGAAAAAAGATATAAAGCAACAGAAGATTTTATCAACAATCCTAAAAAACTAGACAAGGAAACAATTAAGGAACAACTTCGAAGGGAATGGTTAGAAAGATAAGTGAAAAGTTTACTTGCAAACTTAAACGTACTTTAAAAACTGTAATAATGTAATAAATTAAATTTCTAAAGAAAATTTACTATAAATTACATCAGAAAAAAGTGTTTTGAGTCATGAAAGTTATCCTCACAAAGAAGACTCACTATGAATTTCTTAAGTTTATTTGTTGCAGTGTGAAATACAAAAGAACAGGTTGAACAAATAATTTTATTTATCCATCATACTTTCAGCCTGGAAAGGCTATTTTTACAACAATACATAGTGATAAATTTATTTGTTTTCGTTCCTATTAAATCTCAAATTTTTATTTTACAAGAAAGAGCAGAGGCATTATTTAGTGGAAGATAATTGTGCCGCCATTGAATCAGTCATGCGGACCTAAAAATAGTTATAGTGGCTTATATCTTGATTTTTATTCACTTGCCATGTGCTCCTCATTGGACATTTTTTTTTTTTTTTTTTTTTTTTTTTATTTGCTCGCTTGCTCTGCAATTGACGGTTCCACCAACGTTTAAATTGAAATGATTTCAATAGGCTGTTTTTTCGTTTATTGGCCATAGATGGACATTACCATTACGTTTCTTACAAGGAAAATTTTGGACACAAGTCTATTTGTAATCTAGTCGTCGATGACGAGTAACAATGTAGTAGAGTACCTTTTGAATACTATGAGAAAGTTATACATTCATGGACTAAATCTGATGGAAAAAAAATGTTTTTATTTCTCAAAATCCAGAAAAATAAGATTGTTTTGCCTATAAATATGTATAATTACATAACTACCCTAAAGCTCTCCTGCGACTATAATTATTGCTGTTTTATTCTGAAGTAGAAACGTGATATTTCTTTGTAAGCATGCCCTTCCTCTAGTAGAAAGTTACAATTACTCGCTATAGAAAAAATATTTTTCCACCAGACAAGTCGGGTCAAAAACTAGATCCGTTAGAGCCACATCCTCTCGCTCAACTATTGGCACGCTATTAGTTCTATAGAAAAACGCAAATATCTTTTCATCCCCAACATTCCACCTCTTTCGTATCAACAACAATAGTAATAATAATGACTTTCTAACGCTTAGATCAATAAACTTTGTATCAATGAAAATTCTAAACCTCGATAATTATATTTATATATTTGGACTCGTATATAAAGGAGTAAAGGTCACTCGACTCTTACATCAATATAATATCCGATGGAGCAAGAAACAATGAAATAATAACTTGTATTATCATCATTTTTATCGATTTTTGATCGTATTATATCACTCAAGTCTTCATACAAATCACGCAAACGATGCTCTATCGAAAAACTACGCAATTAGTACTGCCAACTCGTACCCTTAAAAATACATCTTTGACGAAAACAACCATTTTTACTCTCTACACCTAAAATCTCAAACTGATGGAAAGAAAAAAACTCTGCGCGTATACAACGTTGACAAAATTTAACCACGTAACGTTACCACGGTTTATTTTTCAAATGCAAACCGATCAAGATATATAATCTCTATACTCGATTGGGAGAGCTTGGCTCTCTATGATAACTTTGGACAAACGCACACAGTTCCAAACAGAGCCTTGTCGAGGAATCGTCATCACAGCCGCGCCCGGCACAATAAACCAAATATATATATATTGTATAAAACACGTTCAAGTGGAGCTGGACCTCCTGCGATGCCTGAGCCGCCAGAACCTCCGGTCCCTGGACGTGTGGTGTATCGAAATGGTGTTGGGCTCGCCGCTCGACGTCGACGTCTCTCCACCATCGTCCTTGTCAACGAACAACTTGAGCAGCCTCGCCTGGCGCTCCTCCTTGCCGGTCTCCCTGCCACTCCCCAGGAAGCCAAGGAGCTTGATGCTCTGCTTGCGCAACCGCCACCTGTTCATGAAACTCGACTCGGCCACCTTCAGGTCCTCGAACTCGACCTTCTTCTTCGGTTTGTTGCTCGACTGTCTCTCCTGTCGGCGTTGCTCCTCGTCCCGGTCGGAGCTCTCCTCGGCCCTCATCGCCACCACCTCGAGTTCCCGCAGCCTCCTGGGAGTCAATTGTTGCGAGTCGTCCGGTGGTTCAACGGTGACCCGCCCTTGTTGCTGCTGGAGCCTGCGGTTGGCCTCCTCGTCGACGTCCGAGAGCTTGCGGTGGAGGTCGAGGATCTTCCTGCGGAAGTCGTGGTCGCCCCGGGTGAGCTCGGCGAGGACCCGGTCGCGCTCCCGTTCGAGGAGTTCGGCGGAGACGAGGGGCGGTATGGGGGCCGCTGGGGGAAACCGGCGTCACCACCAGCCGACCTGCTGGTACCTGCCGGGGCTGCTGCCGAGAGACACCGAGTCCTCTTCCTCGGGGAGGGGCTCGAGGCGGCGTCTGCCCTGCTGGTGGAACGAGTTGCGCCCCGAGCCGCCCGTCAGGAGTTGCTCCATGCTCAGCTCGGGCAGGGAGCACGTGCTGTCGTCCTCGCCCTCGCTGTCCCCGCCCTCCTCTTCCTCGTCGCCGTTATCTACCTCTTCCTCGTTATCCTCGCCCTCTTCGTCCTCCTCCTCCTCTTCCTCCTCGTCATCGTCGTTGTTTTGCCGGTGGCGACGATGATGGTGATGGTACGGGTGATGGTGGTGGTGGTGGTGAAGGTAGTGGCTCGTAGGTGGCTAATATTAGGGTCAGTCACGCTCGGGCTAGTGATTCTTTGCAAACAGAGGGCAAGCAAGTCTTTTGTCATGCAGTGGCGTGCGAAGCTTATATGCTATGTATATAATATGTACTTAATTTACCTTATGTACTTAATATATATAATAATACAAACATGTTGGAGGTATACTTAATATCGTTTATGATTAATTATTTATGCAATGTTGGTGTACGGGTGGATTTTTAACTATGCGTAGAAATAGCTCGCGAGGGATTCTCATCTCCATAAAACTGCCGATCAACTCTTATTGAGTTGGATTGATGAAAATTATTAATTTTTGCCTTGTTCACGAAAAAACATTGATTATTCCGATTCAGGGTTCTAAAATATTTAATTTTGCAATGAAACGGTAACAATTGAGCAGTATTCTTCAATCAATAGTAAAACATAATTGTTAATTTGATAATTTAATGCTTTATCAAACGTTTCAATCGATGATTGTCATTAATTGTCGTGGGCAGCGAAATTAAATTCATTCATTAAAAAACAAACAAAATTTTTATTTATCATTTGTTGTAATTAAGACATAAATTAAATTATGTTTTAAATAAAAAAAAAAAATAAATAATCAAGTATTTTTAATGAAAATTTTTTTTTTTTTTTTTTTTTTGGAGACGAATCTTTACAGCTTTGAATCAACGATATGACTTAATTATTTGTTTTTTATTCAAAAATAACTTTAAAACAACTATTGAAATTTATTTGAAGGCCAAAGAAAATTATAGAATTCAAATATTCATATACCTATACAATATCGATAAAAAAAAATTGTGTACAGTTAAAATAAAATACAAAAAAAAACATAAGAAAGAAAAAAAGCATCAAAGCAAAGGCTGTTTTCAAGCAAACCTGATGTGTGCAAAATTTTAATTCTACCATATATTATACATACAATACTTAGTACTTTGTTTCGCAAGGCGTATAAATTACTTACAAGTGACATACTGATAAAATAGTGATTTTACATTTCGCTACGTACAATTTTTTGAGAAATATCGATAAAATTTGCAAAATAAAAAATCCATGCCATATCGTGGTGAGAGAAATCGACGATTTCTCTATGCGAAAAAAAAAAAAAAAAAAAAATTGCACTTTTCCAGTTTCCATATGTACTGCTGGAAATTGCGAAGAATAAAAATCAAAATACAGCTTGGAAAAAAAACAAAAAAAAAAAAAAAAAACATTTCGTTCGCCCAATGGTTCGTCAACCCAAAAATAATTCCACTCGGAATCATCGAATACTTGATAAAAAACAAACCACAGGACGAAGCAAATTAAATAAAGCAGACCGAAACGAAGGCCAAAAAAAAAAACAAAAAGCTCTCGCGAGGCACGTTGTCATCCTCGACACCATACATACTCATGTATCCTTACCGGACTGCCCGTGAAACTCTCGTCGTCCGGTCCCCCGGAGGTCGGCGTGCCCCAAATGTCATCGCCAGAAGTACCCCCCGAGGTCGTGCCCTCCTCGTCTCCGTTGCTGTTGGGGTCCAGCGAGGAGCACTCGGTGCGCTCCGGCGGCACCGGCGCCTGCAGAAAGCAGCCCTCGTTGAAGTGCTCGAGTATCGACATCTTGCTCACAACGTAGCTGGTCGCCCGGAGCGACCAACCCCTCAAGCCCGACGGCGGCGACTCCACGCCCGACTCCTCCTCCCCCAATTGCTCCTCCAGATCGTCGTCCTGGTCCAAACTGCTCAGCGTGCCGTACCTCCGCAGCGCTCTGACAATTATTATTAAGCACCATTACTTACTACGTCTATTGGTGTACCACGAAGTAAGGGTGATTCTTTTTTTGGGCATAGTTACATTCACTAGAACAATAGTATAGAATACAGCTACAAAATTAAATACCATTGTGCTCCCGTGGTATGAGTGTGGGCACGTATTTTTGGCAACCTCGGAAAAACGTTTTGTTCGTATTCGGCGAGTTTCAATGAATAATTTGGGTAAAATATGGAACAACTGGTATACTGGTAAGAAAATATACGTTAAGTTTTATCGAAAAAGTAATTGTTTAGTATCACTACCCGATTTATCTATGTTTTAAGAATGTCTAATGGAATAATCAGCCAAACGACCGAGTACTGGAACGTCGACTTTAGGAGCGATTCATAAAGAAAAAAAAAAAAAAAAGTATAACCGTTATGTGAAAAAAAAAGAAATTCCTTTGAACTATATTTAAAAAAAATCAGGAGATAGAAGGGGGGGACAAAGAAACCTGTATGGTGGATCGCCGTCGCAGTCGAGGTCGTCCTCGCTTCCGTCCTCGTTGGTGCCATCGGCCGAGTAGCTCCTGCCGGGGCTGTCGTGGAGGCCGGCGTTTTTCAAGCCGCCCCGATGCCTGAAGCAGAGATCCGGCGTCGGCGGCATCACCGATATCTTGGGCGGCAGGGGCGAGAAGGGGTCGCGCGCCGGTGGCGTCGGACACCCGGACCTGCGGCGCATATTACTACGTTTCGATAAAACAGACGATTCGGTTCTTCAGTTCGGCTCTGCGCCCCGTGTGTATTTACGTATGGTTATTGGGGCTTTTATACTTTTTATGGTTTAAAGAATATCTACAAAAAAAAAAAAAAAAAAGGAAAAAGGAAAAAGATAACTTAGAAACAACAGAGAGAGAGAGCGGCGGGAGCT
This sequence comes from Copidosoma floridanum, assembly GCF_036245765.1. Taxonomy (NCBI): domain Eukaryota; kingdom Metazoa; phylum Arthropoda; class Insecta; order Hymenoptera; family Encyrtidae; genus Copidosoma; species Copidosoma floridanum. Next base: position 16,089,896 of record NW_028321896.1, on the reverse strand, counting down.
AGAAATAGACGAAGAAGAAGAAGAAGATTTAGTTGTTTAACAGCCACGAGGTGGTGGGAAAATGTACCTGTGACACTTTCTACACATGTTTATCGAGTTTATTACGCTGGAGGGCAGTGGCGGCGAGGGCGCGTCTCTCGGTTGGATGGCCACCCCGTTTTTTTTCGCGGGTTTGCTGTTTGACTTTACCGTGCTGATGCTGGCGCTCGACGCGCTGCTCTGCTGCTCCGCGTCCGAATTCCCCATCGTGCTCTCTTCTGCTGCTGAAAGTCAGGAAATTACAGCAATTACGTCACCGATCCCTTTGAACAATATCCTTTATTCGACTTTTGAAACGGAAGATTGTTTTTTCTTTCTCGTAAGTAGGATTGGGGTGGAGTTTACTAATTATACGGTAAATTTGCTGTGACGCGTTATTTTAGCTTTTGTTAGGCTTTATCGAGAATCACGTGTTTTTTTTTGTTTTTCTTTTTCGCATGTGACTAGTTTAAAAAAAATAGTTTTCGAGTAAAAAAAAAAGAGAAAATCTGCAGTTACAAAAAAAACAATTCATTCAAACGAACATTAATGAGAATATTCCAAAAAATTAATTTAGCCAGAAATAAATGAAAAATTAATTAGGTGTAAAATGAAAAATTGACCATTTTTGTAAAGGTACATAAAAAGAAAGAGAGATTTTCCGATGGGTGTGTAAGTGGATGTTTTACGTAAAATCACCCAATGGAATATTAAAACGGGGATAATTCAACGTTCAGGTATTGAAAGTGTCCGACCTTCCGACAGGTCGCGAGTAGAAGAGTTGGACTCCTTGGGCGTCCTCGCGGCGAGTTCCTCGGGCGTCCACTCCTCGATGAGCGCCTCCTGGTCTGGGGGTGGTATCTGGTGGGAGTTGCGCACCCACTGGGCCAGATGATGGTTGCCGTCCTCGTCACCTTCGGCGTCCACCACGTCTCGAGTCGGTCGCTCGGCCTCAAGGCTATTGTCACCCGATCTCTGGTGCTGATGCTCCTCCGCGAGCTGCTGCGTCGATCTGTAGATCTATACGAACACGGGTCCATTGAGTTACAATTTTATTTTATTTTTGCACCATTTATTCTATTTTTCAGTGATAACGTTTGACAAACATGTGGTTTTTTTTTTTCCAACCGGGGCAAATATAATTTATTCTTTTGATATCAAAGTAAAGTTTTTGTATTATTAAATGTACGCTATTTTGTTCTCGTTACGCGTGTGGCAATTAGTAATGGCAACTTATATAAGCTTAATAGCTATATTATTTTTATAAAAAATTACATAGAAATTCAATGACCTCTGGACTACCCGTGATTTCGCGTTGCTGTTGATTGTTGGAGTGAGTAGTGTTGGCCACGTGGTAATCGATGACTGTGGTCGGGCTGTCGTCGTCGGGACTGTCAAGGCCCAACGGACCGGACGCACCCCCGTAGCCGGTATTTACGTAGATTCTGTAATATACCAGATTTCTGGTGGGCGGGTTTCGACCGCTTTACTTATTACTGCCTCTGCTCTTTGCTCTATATTATTTTTTTTTGACTGACGTCCATTGTGTGTAAATAATTTTATTTTTTCATTTATTTACTCATACCAAAGGCTTTTTACTCATTCTGTTGCAGCAACCGTCACTTTCCCGTCGTACTTTACTTTTCTACTACTTTTTTTGTTTCACATGCGTTTTCTTTTAACAAACACAATGCAACTTTTTTTTTTTTTTTCTTTTCTTCTTGTTACTTGTAATATTTTAAATGACATGCTTACAGCGTGCTGTGGTTATAGTTTAATTTTTTGTGTGTTCGATGCGCGGTGTGAGTGCGTGTGTAATTCCTTTAATTACCCTTTTTGGCTCAGGTATCGTAAGAAGAGTCGAGAGTTAACCAAAGTGAGTGGCTGATTATTTCTTTTTCTTTTTTTATTAAAAAAATCAAATCTATGATCATTTGATTTTTATTTATCTTACAGTACATTTTTAAGGCTACAATGTCATTTCGTGTTATTTTCAGCAGAATAAATTAATTTTTAAACATATCCGTGTTCATTGTCAACAAAATATTTTCATTAAAATTTTTCAACAAATTTAGCCATATCAACAAACGTCTTACATTTTATAACGCTATATAATCTTTCGTTAAAAAATCTCTTTAGTGCGTATATTATAAAATTGTTTATCCATACCATTTATAAATCATGCAAACAAACTATCACCTTTAGACTAAAACTATTACACATTAAATATGAAACGTAATATTAATATCATGTATCACTTAAAGCTTAAAAAAAAAATTTGAATCTTACGTATATAAAATTAACTTTTTGTGCGTATATAACAATCATATATATATATACTTTAATCACAACTGATAAGTTTTTTTATAACATTGAAACTCTAACTTATTAATCTTATATGACTTTCGATCAATAAGAGGTACAACATATTGAGATCAATTAATGTACGAATATTCGGTCTCGGTATACGCGCCACGTTGATCAGAACTTTTATTGGTATGTAAGCATTGATAGCAATAAATATTGACAGTGTAGTTTTCGATACAGTTAGGTGCATCGGTAAAGCTATTCTAGTAATTTGAAATTGTCTATAATTATTATGAAGCATTAAATGAGACTATGTCTGTGCAGTAATGATAAAACCTATAAAATTTGCTTTCCCGAAAAATCACGGACGCGTACACGAAGACCAACAGTGTTTCAGTGTATAACTAACTCTAAGATAAAAAATTTACTCGAAATACGCTAGCTATAGAATAAAAAAATGAAATAAAATAAATAAAAACAAAAATGACAGTCTATATAAGTAAATAAAAATCAGATGCCTTGCAACGACTTAATTTACAACATGGATGCAAAATTCAGCGCGTGTGTGTGTGTCCTTACAATAATATGATGTAATAGCAATTCTACGTGTCAGTAGCGAGTGACGGTAATAATAATAACAACATAACAGCAGTGTCAGCATTGCTAACCACCTCCGTCTTCTAACAGTCATCTACAAAAAAAAGAAAATCAATAATGCAAGCAAAAGATGTAATAAAAAAAAAAAAAAAATATATAGGATAATACGGTTTTGTACGAGCGACATAGTCGGTGGTGTTAAATTTACATTTGCCGCTGGAGAAGGTTGTGCCAGACGGCCTTGAGCTCGGGACTGGGCGCCCGTAGGATGAGCACTCGCCGCCTGGGCCTACCGTGGGGACTGCACCCACCGCCTACCCCGACTCCACCGCCCGTACCCCCGCACTGGACGATCTCCGTCGAGCCCGACATTTGCCCGTCCCCGGGCGTGCTCGGCTGTATACACCCGTAACGCATTATACTCCAACCACTGTCTTATACATGTATATATATGTGTAGGGAGTATGAATATTACCTGGGTCGTGACTTGGAGCCGGAACTCGGTGGGCCGTTTGCGTATCGTGAAACACGCCTCGGCTATGCAGGCCAGCCGTAGCGGCTCCTCCGTGACGAAGAGGACCCGGTCGCGGGAGATGCGCGCGAACACGAGCAGATCCGACAGTAGGAGAGCCCACGTGGGCTGCAGCCTCCCACGGCCCTCGACTTTGGCCAACGCGCCGCCGAACAACCTTTTTGGGAACAATGGACTTTTAATCCCCGCACCCTACGTATCTGTATATCTATGCGCGATTGGCGTCGATAAACCCCCCCCCCTCTCTCCTTTTTTTTCTCCTCTCTCGCGCAAAAGCGAAAAAGGTACAAAGGAACCACTTAAGGGAAAAAGCCCGTGCTAAGCTCCGCGATTAACCGCTCTCATGGGTGTGGGGAGGATATATATATTTGCTCCCAGTAGCCGAGTACAATTTCCAATAATGGATGTATATAATATGCGTACTCTTTCTTTTCGGGGTCGTTTGTTTATTGTTGCGTAATGAAATGACAGTATATAACATTACCATTGTCTGCCGGGGACGGCGAGGGTGAAGGGCTTGCAGCGGGCAAAGACAAGCCGGGACTCGACCTCCTGGAGGCTGAGGAGTGGCCGGCCGGTGTCGCGCGGTGGTTCCATCATGGCGGCGTTGGCTGTCGCCTCGCGGTAGCCCTGGGCCAAGTCGCGGACCGGCTGGCAGTTGCGTGGACACGCTTGGCACAGCAGCCTCGTCATCTCTCTGCGCGTGCGTTTTTATATTTTACTCTCTATTTTTCAAACCCTTTCCCCCCACATAGTATACATAGGTACGTTATTTGAGGAGTTACTAGGGGGAGTTTTTTTTCCATCGATTATTATTATCAAAAAAAAATTCATCAAGTGTGGAAAATGAATAGCTCCGTCGATAGAGCATAGTGGGGCAGCATAACCAAGAGTAGGGTTCGAGACCCGAGTGACCCTTGGGACAATGATAATAAATCTTCTGTATGGAGTAAATACCATAGAATACCAATAGAATGGTAATTTGGTATACTGTTTGGTTGTCTAGAAACTTTTTACTATTTTTGAACAATGATTTTTCATGTTTAGAAGAGTAATTTTTATTGCAAGCACAGTGATTTTTACTGTTTGTACAATAGAAATTACTGTCCAGCAATGAAATGGTAAACATTAGGTTGGCCAAAGTAAAAATTCCCAGTGTACAACTCAAATGTCTCCCAAATTCTTCATTTCCGACGACATGGACTCCAACGCGGCGCCCAATTGAAATATCAGAGATTTTCATTCCAGCAACGGAATGATCAACCGTAGGTGGGGGAGAAAAAAAAAAAAAAAAAAAAAAAAGAATCACCTGTAGTGGTCGAGCGGCTGTAGGAGGACGCCTGTGAGGTCGGGTTTGCGCCTCCTGGGCACCGCGGGCTCGCACACGATCTTGGCAAAGGCGGCGTTTTTCCGCAGAGCGACCAGCAAGCAGCACGCCCTCTGCAGCCCACTCAGGTAGCGCCGGTAGGTGGCGGTGATGCGGGGCACGCGGCACAGGTAACTGTCGACGCCACTGCCCTCGTCCAACAGCTCCTCGGACAGCTTGAGCAGCTCGTCGAGGTTCTGGAAGAGGATCAGGTAGTCCGAGGCCGCGAGGACGTCGCGGTGCTCCGTCAGTGGGACCATGAAGCGCGTCTGCCCGTTTTTCAGGCACGACCAGTGACGCGCCTCGCGGACGCCGAGCTCCTCCTCCGGGGACGCGTCCGCCGACAGGCTCGGGAATGGCTGCTGAGGGACATTTTTTTTTTTTTTTTTTTTTTTTTTTTTTTTTTAACAATACCAGCATATCTATTGGTAGTAAGAAGCACGGGCCGTTGGTTTCACTTGAACAAAATCGATGGTGAAAAAAAAACGTGCGAGGAATAATGATGAACGGTGCGGAGGAAGTGTGGGTACGGGGGGGTGTGATGTGGGGTTGAAATAAAAAAACATAAAAACAGCGGTGTAGGTTTAAAACAAAATTTGTTGCCAACAAATAAAGCCAAGTTTACAGAACAAAATATCATCTCGCTTTTTCTCGCATAATATATATATATATACTGTACACGCACATATACAAATACAACGCACAGACACGTGGTCACGAATTTACACACATCGACGTTCAACACAGTCACGTACATAACACGTAATAAAAAATAATAAACGCATTAATTATGTATAATAACGCTGGATGATGGAAAAAAAAAAATAATAATAATAATTTTGCTAAATTTAAGCGATAGCTAAATAATGACGATAATAATTAAATAACTAGTAGTAATAAGCTCTTGCTCGCGCGAATAATCGCATGACATGGGTACATTAACGTGAAGCAAAAATAATAATAATAGTGCGATGATAAACGTAAATTGGAGTCAAATCAAAAGGGTAAGGGTTGATTTTTCTTTTTTTTTTTTCTTTTTTTTACAACACACCCGACAATCATTGGCTTTTGCTTGTATGGTCCTTGATTTTTTTTTCCCCCAAAAAGATTATCATCAACAAATAATGGCTGATATTTACGAGCTAATTTACAGCTTTCAGCTTAAGCACTCCACGATGGCTAATGAAAGCGTATATAATTTTTTTTTTATATATGATTTTACAATCATATACAAGCGTATCTTTTTTTTTGTATTTTCTGAAAGAAATACGTTATTGCTAGAAAAAAAAAATTGCCTAATCGTCAAACAAAGCTAATAATTATAACATAAAACTAGTTAGCTGCCTTTTTGTACAAAACCACGTACACAGTTTACGCAAATTATTAACTATGACTCAAAAAAGCCTGGATAATATTGTAAAGTAGAAAACAATATTTAACCATTGGCAAAACTTAATGAATTAATCAACTTAAATTATAAATGCTATCTATGATTTTTTTTCTAAATGACCGATTCCTCAACGATTAATCAATATTTCATGAAATAAATAATAATCATTAAATTAAAATAATTTTAAAATTAACAATCCATCGAAGAGAAAATTGTCACTACCATAATTGAAAAGTGTATTATGGAAAAAAAAAAAAAGATTAAACTACTTATTGTCAGACAATAAATTTCCATTCAAATAAAATTTTTTTAATTACTATGGTAAAATATTTTTACCGTCTATTCTACCCTCGATCACAGAAATTGTGTGAAAACCTTGTTTTGCCCAAGTTATGGCAGCATTTCAATCAAAAATTTATTAAAAAGAATTTCGTAACTATTCCAATTTGTTATTCTTCTTTTATAATAAATTAATGGCTCTTGGATTCATTACACTACTTCAAGGCCACTTGATTCATTTTCAGGCTCGAATTCTCATAATGAACAACCAAGTCTCTAACAGCACACTTTCCAACCATCTAATCCAAAAAATATTTGAAAATTCTGTTTTAAAGTACATTAATTTTTGTCTACAGTTACGTATACGTTGTTTTCAATTGTCTCTTTGGTAAAGTTAAATATAATATGTCCGTTGCGTGAAACAAAAAAAAAAAAAAAAAAAAAAAAAAAAAATTAATAAATAAAAAACATAAATCGCTAAACATACAAATTAAACGTATAATCAGACCATAGTTAACTTTAACAAGAATAAATTGAAAATAATAAAATCGTAATAATATTATCGTCAGTTCGTATCACCGGTAGCGTTAACATCTCGCGCGAATAGTCTTGGGAATGAGAGCGAATGGAAAAAAAAAGGGGGAAAAAAAGACACAGACCCCCCTGGACGTGCGACAAATATCAGACGAGCACGCCCGTACCGACCTCTGCTGTGAATGCGATCGTGGGATGAGTGACAACGGGAGCCCCGCCGAGCGCAGTTGGCGGCAACAAAGCCGGTGGCGCCTGCAAAACAGCGTTGGCCGAGCTCTGCCGGTGCGACGCGGTGCTGGTGACGGCGTGACCGTGCACGCCCCGCCGGTAGACCTCGAGCACCAGTTGGCTCGTCGCCGCCTGGATCAGCTCGAGGATGTCGTCCCGGGGCTGTGTGACCACGTTCGACGACTCCACGAAGACCACGTAGTCCCCGGGTCGGAGGCCGGAGCGCTCCGCTGGACTGCCCGGGTCCACGCGCTCCACTCGTGGTGGCCTGCCCCACGACAGGGAGAAGCCCCATGGCACCTGTTTTTTTACATTTTTTTTATGAATCATTAGTTACCTCGTTTCGATCCATTGCGTTTTGGCGTTGTTTTTTGGGCCATTCGTTACGTGGCTGGTAACGAAGAAGTAAGTATATTTAATAGGTCGTTTCAACAAACCAACCATCGCTCAATCATCGATCAGAGTAATATCGAAATTGGCCCAATTATCCGATGCATCGATCAATTCCAAATAATTACATGCATGGCTCTGAATTACTAAATTCAGTTTTCAACTGTTTAATTGTGCCTTTCGGATAATAAATTTTAATATCAATCGAATAGATGCATTTATACGCTCAATCGGGTAGATATTCAAGAAGCTCGCGTGCATCATGTATTATTTAAATTAAGAGATTAATTTATTATGAATGGAATTAAATCATATCAGTTTAAAAATCACGAGTATTGAAAGCTTCCGTGTGACGTATTTTATTTCTGGTTCTTCTAAGCTTGTTTTTTTCAATCCCACCAACACTGAGGACTCTTTTTTAAATCAAATTACTAACTGCGTGCTCAGTCGTTGACAATTTAACGAAGAAACTAAATCGATTATCTCAAACTTCTTTACTTGTAAAATCTTAAACTGCGCGGCTTATTTAAAAATACTCAAAGTACAACAAGTTAGGAGCGACATTTACACAATGGCAACGCACAGAAAACTTGGAATCTGTTTTATTTTATGAAATAAAATACTTCTCTTTTATAATATTGCATCAACAATTTTGTTCATACACTTGAAAAATTTAAAGAATATCCGAAAAACTATTAATAGTTTTCACTTAGTGAATATATACAAGCATTGAATTTCCAATACGTATTTTACTTTGAAATTATATGCATGATTATTTCATGTGCCACGAGCGTACCATCCAGAATCTTTTTTAAGTAAAAAAAGAAAGAAAAAAAAATTGTACTCGATATTTCTATTAAAATTCGAAACGACTGCTACTATAAAATGGTGAGAAAACACACGATCTGGTTAAAAAAACCTCAGTCTTATACTGTATAAAATCGATCTAAAGACGTAGTTTGGGGGAAAAAGAAAAAGAAAAAGAAAAAAAAAGCAAATCCTAAACCCACCTGATTGGCGTTACCAGCCGACCTGACGAGCCGCCTCGTAACGGTGCAAGGCGTCCTACCGCCCCTGGCCGTGAACCCGGGATGCAACGGCAGACCCGTGAGCGGATCGAGCGGCTCGAGTTCCAAGTGCCTCAGATAGGTGAGATCGTCCGTGGGGCCCGAGGCGCTGCCGTTGTTGTTATCTGTTACGATAGACTCGGCGCCGTCCCTGTTCGACAGCGGCGGCGAGACGACCGAGCCCCGACCACCTCCCACCGCATCCTGCTGCTGCATGCCGTAGATCGCGGGTGCTGAGCTCGTGTTTCGTCCCGAGCCAGCTTCCAGAGGATGCCATGTCGCTTCCTGTTTTTTTTTTTTTTTTTTCAATTTTATTTTTCTTACTTTTACACTATACATACGTCTCACACACATACATAGGTACTTTCTATCTCTCTAAATTTGATATAGTGAGAATTTCACTATTTGCGTAAGTGAACAAGATTTTCACTGGCCAAATAGTTAAAAAGTAAGGTCGTTTATTCGCGCCCAGTACGTTTCAATTCTAAATATCCAATTGATGAGGATCCAAGTACAACAACCCGTACACGTTATTTCAAGTAATTCCAACAATAAGTTTACCAACTAATTTAAACAGTGAAATGTTAACTTGGTACAGAAATAGTGATTATTTAGTGTTTCACAGTGAATATTCACTAGTTCAAATAAGTATATACAACTTTGAAACAATGGCATCCAATGTTTCGCTGTTAAAATAATGTATGCATGCACTATTTTGAAAAAAAGTTCGTATACATGTGATTATTTAAAATTTAGAGAGTAAGTATATAGAGACAAACAAGAAATGTTTACCTTGCAGGGCAGATCATCGCAAAGCCGTTTGGTATAAGCCGTTTACGAAATAAAAAGTGTATATACTCGCGACTCGACAACCGATACTTTCCATATTCGTTTATCGCTTAACGAGATCAAAGCGATACACGTATATATACGTTCGTTATACGTAAGGATACGGAACAACCGTGCAGTAAGGCGATTATTGGCAATGTGAGAGAGAAAAAAAAAAGGGGGGGGGGAGTGAATATACGCGCGTCGAAATTCAAAGGATCATGAAGATCCTGAGCAGGACCCCGGCCACGAGGAAGGCCATGCAGTATATCGCGACGACAATCATCGCGACGGTTTCACATGGCGAGGCGTCGAACACGAATCCTCGGCCCCCGGGGAAAGAGCTGCCCGAGCAGAGGCGGAAACGCAACTGGCGTTGGTCGCGGGGCTGCGGCAAAACGCGCTCTCCTCCGCGTTCGTGATGTGTACACACGTATATACATGCAGCGACGACGGGGCGGAAGGGCGAGAGGGTGGAGTGGTGTATAGGCCGCGGGTCGCCGCGGAGCGTGCAAATCCGCTTAGCCTTGACCGTGGCCGCCTTGATCGGGCGAAGTCTTACGATTCGACCTGACGTGCGTGCGATGTTGTAAACGCCCCGGAAAAGGGGGACGGGGGTGACAATAAGTGCCCCCGAAGAGAGAGAGAGAGAGAAAGAGAAAAAAACAAACAACCCTTGGTGCGTGCTGATTATTTCCGAGAGTTGCACCTGTGCACGCGACAAAGAGTGACTTTGGCTAACTTTTCTTCCCCCCTTCCCTGCCTAAGATTTCGTAATAAACGGAAGAGTTGGTTAAAATCACGTCATTGGCGGAGGAAATTTTCACTCAACGTCCAGCTCAATTATTTACTTCCGAAAGCTCTCTCTCTCTCTTGTAAACTTACAAAACGCTCGGCTATACATTTTAAACTAAAAATCCCGGGATTAATCTCGAAAGCCAGTGGCGTGCGGGGCATGGACGGGGTAATCAAGTTTACAAGAAAATGTGTAACTTGGGGATTACAGCTGCCTCGTCGTTTTCTTTTGGCGAAGGACGAGGATATCCCAATGTTGATGGGCAAAAAAAGCTCCGGGGACTGCACGCGGGGTCATTTGCATATACGGCTAATGCGAACAAGCTCGAGCAAACATACATGTACACCCACACGTGTACGTATAGGAAAAAAACTCACCTTGTCCTGCGAAAGGGGCAGCGGCAGCGTCATGCAGCCCAACAGCTCGCTGCGCCTGGAAAAGAGAAAAAAGAAAAAAAAAATTGATTAAAACGGAAGAAAAAGTGGTACGGAGAATGATAATGAAATTTAGAACGGAAAAAACTCGCGAAAGCTCTAGCGCGCGCGAGTTCACGTCACGCGAGTGAGGCCGATACGTATATGTATGGGTGGGTGGAGGTGTGTGCCGCTTCATGGAAATGGGTGCGGATTTAGGTGGAGCCATTAGAGGATTACTGTAGGTCTCGATTACAGGGTGGTTTCGGGAGGGTGCGGATGACGTTTCTGGTTGGATAATTTTCGGGCGATATCTGAGATTCGAATGGGTTTGACGATTGTGTCTCGGGGTTTTTTGATTGGGTGTACCGTTGTGGGCTCTGTTGACTGGATTGGGTCGATTGATCCAGCACTCCTTTCAGTATCAAAATTAATATTACAAAAAAATTATGCCAACGTCACTAATTATTACTATTTTTTTTTCCACTCCACAATGATTAAGGTGGTTGGAGTTTGATTTTTAATCTATTTTGTCATTGATCTTTCATGTTGATTCGATGATACCTCATTTTTGAAACATAAAAAAATTGGGTGAGAAACTATCGTTAATGTGTGCCGAGCGATAGTTTCTTTTTATTGCTTTACCATTTTCACTGGTATGTTTATTTTATACATATGGATTGAATAGTTTGAATTTTTTTTTTTGTTACAAAAATAAACACAACGGCATTTTTGTTTTTCTAATCATTTAAAAATCAAACACCAGTCGATAAAAATGAACTTGATGAAATTAAAGTAAATAAACCGAGCTGCTTTAAAAATGACCATCAAAACATTATTGTTACTGTGAATATTTTTTTTTGTAGTAACAAAATGTGCCTTTATTTGCGCCAAGATGACAATTATAAATAAACACATAAGAGCTTTTATTCCAAGCTCACCAAACAATTTCAATCAAACCATTGTACACCTCCTCATCACTCTACCCGTGAAATATTAAAAAAAAACTCCATGCATAATAAATCGGCTTTCATTCCAATGGCCAAATAAACCCTTTTTTTCGTGAAAAATTCAAGACCACCGAGTAAGAAGAAACAGATTTCCCGGGCTCCAAGCCGCGAATATCACGAGCCAAAAAAAAAGAAATCTCCGGTTGGCTGGGCGCTGACTGTAATATAATACGTATACCAAGAGAGAAAAATAGCATCAGCACGTGGCGCCAGTCGTGTGCGCAAACTCCGCGAGAATCGATTCCCCTCCCAGCCCCCCCCCCCAACCACCCACGAAAGCTTTCACGCTGTGCTTCCGCAAGACGAGCTTTATATACTGTTACGGTCTCGGTGCGAACTATTGATATCTTAGGCACACCGTGTGTGACGATATATATCCTTAAAATTGGGTCGTTATGTCTTTTCGAACTGATAAGTTACTCGGTACCGTGTGCATGTTATTTTAGTCCCTAAGACGTGTCGTTCCAAAATTGCCGCAATTTTCCAAGTACACGTACATACGTTGTATCGATTTTTTACCTACAAGCATACACAGCCAATGGAATGTATCATACGTTATTTTTTTTTTTTTTATGCTCCACGTGTAATTTGTGGGTCAAAAAAAAAAAAAAAAAAAAAAAAAAGAGTACAAGGACGCTAAGGGATAATAAACGGTGATTCCATCCATCGAAAATCACCCTTATACGTATGAAGGTCCGAGGACAATAATTGCTCGTACATCTATTGTGAACCAAAAAATGTAAAACACTCGGGCGTATAAATCGTTCGTTTCAAGGATGCACATCGGCCACGATAACGCCGCAGTTAGCGTTCCACGGCCCCTTTATCGCCCAATAAAGATGGGATGAAAATCCGATACTATACATGTCCCGAGCCTGTTTTTCGAGGCTCAATAAAGAAAAAATAACCACCTCGAGTTATAATCCCATTTTCTTCCTCGCGTGGATCACCGTCGCTTGTAACATTAACGCGGAGCAAGCGGCTGATGAAGTACCCGATCGACCGATTCATCAACCCGATGAACAGGTATATTTCCACCTGTATAGCGCGCGGAAAAATCGATCGGCCGTAAATATAGATACCAAAGCTACACCAACGAGTACCGACGGCAGCTACGCTATTGCTACACACTTTGAGGTATCGAAAACAAAAAACAAAAAAAACTATCCAATCCAAACTAAAACACCTTTCGCCCCCCCAATGTATAACGAAAATTCGATTGCACCAGCGGACAAAAACAGCGCGGTATGTATTCGCAATCGAGCAATTGACTGCCGGTCCCCCCCGGGGGCCAAGTGCAAAATGAAAAAGGAAACACGATAATCTCCGCGGTAATGAACAAACATATATATACGTACACTTTGCGCCCTCGGCGTTTGGCTAACTTCCGCGCCAGCATCGAGGGGACAATCCGGGGAACAACAGCACGGAAAAAAAAAAAAAAAAAAAATTCAATCCCCTCGCGCTAACGGAGCTTCATTTGCAGTCGTATCGAGTCTCGTATGGCTGTGAACTTCCGATACCACGCACCGACGCGGTCGAACGGACACTGGCGCTATACGAGTGTATGTCCATACGTATAGTGTGCAACGACACAGTGGCCAAAGGGGTGAGGAACATACACGTACATTGTTGCCGGAGTAGTACAGCCACACCGAGTAAGAACCGTATATACGTAGAGGTATTATATATGCACACAATAGTACGCGAGGAAGCGCGTCGCGTATGCGTATGGACGTAGACGGGCGCGGCCACACACGCGGGTATACTATTATCGTTAAGTGCTACTGCGTTGTATATATATATATATAAATATAGGCGATCGCGACGTCAGGAAGAGACGGCGATGATCGCGTTGCGCGCATCCTTGGCCGACTCGTGCACATATTGTGTATACAGATCGATATATAGCTCGATCCTTTGAGTTTTGCTCTTTGCATACCACACGTGTAAGTGTGTGTTGGACGACGCATATTTATGGGGTGGCTTTACGTACCATAAACCGGCTCCTCGTGTGCAGGATTTTCGTACAAGCGAAGGTAACGCAGCACAGTTTTTTTTTTTTTTTTTTTTGCTCCGAATTAGCGGAATGTCGGCCGTGGCGAGCCAACTGCTCTTCTTTCTTTGTTGCGCTGACTTTTCGGGAACGCGGTGGTCCCCCTCGAGAGTTTAAGCTTTGGTAAGTCTTTTCACGATGCAAGGAAACAGCGAAATTGTGAGCGTATCATTTTAGCATTCACTTGTTTTCTTTTTTTTTTTTTTTTCCTTTTGCAAAACTGTACGTTTTTCCGCTGCAGCTCCGAGTTGTAAATTTTTTAGGACACGAGACGGTACGAAAAAAAAAAAATGGGAGGGACCAGCGGCTTTGCCGGAGCTTCCGGAGTGAAATTTTTAATCCACCAGCAGTGTGAGTACGCGGGTGAAGTTGTTTTTCTTTTTCGGGCAAGTGTCGGGTGCGCGCAAAGCGACCTCGTAACCTGGATGTTATTATTACCTTTGAATCAAGTGAAAAAGAAATCTTCACGTAATTGTGTATGAAATTTGCACTCGAGTGGACATTTTGTGCCATTAATAACGCGAATTTAAAATATGTTGCGGTCGAGTGCTTAATTGGTACTCTTTGCACGTAAGGACCACTAGGGACCAAGCGGTTGTAGGGAAAAACAAAAGAAACAAAATAAAAAAAAGCTTCGCAATTGATGTTTCAATCCAAAGAAAGTTTCACACCCTTTGGTCCGTACGTAATTGCGAAAATTATTTCCTCTCGGAAACGGCGAAAAGTTTAGTACACTCATAGTCTTGAGTTTGGATTAATTGTCCATCAGATACGCGTGTACACAGAAACAAGCGCCTTTCGGTTAATTGCGAATGCAACTCTCTCCAACTTTTCTTTGCGGAAGTAACGCGTCCAACTTGAGCAACACAGTAGCTACTCGAGCTCTTTTCAGTTGAAAAAAAAAAAAGAAGAAAAAGTAAACTCACCTTGCCCTGCGGTCGCGGTGCCAGACGGCGATGTCGAGCGAGACCTGCCTGGCCGCGCAGTGGTTGTCGTAAGCCGGTGGACAAGGCAAGACGAGGCTCTCGTTGAACACGGGGTTCGGAGTGGCGCGATGCACCGCCGTGCGTTTGACGCAGCCCTCGCCGCTCCGTGGGTCCTTTATGCTCGCCTTGACGTATGCGTTGATCGGACCCTCGTAGGCGCGACGCAGATCCCGGCACCTTATCACTGCACACCACAAAAAACAACGACACACCGATAAAATCAGCACTGTCTTTTCACTTTATTCGTCATCACCCTTGCGTCTTGAGCGTTATTATTTTGGATGTGCGGGAGTTGCGTATTATGTTCCATTTCACGTGTCCAGTCGCACGTAAAAGTTACTCTCTGTTTACCTTATTTTGTTCTGTAGGCGTGTCTATGAGTATTGTTATTGTAACCACGTTGGTCAAGTGGTAGACAAACTCGGGATTTCAGTCGTCGTCTATAATGTATAATGTAAAATAAAAAAAAATTAAAAAAAAACATGCACGATAGAACGTGTAGGTGGAACTATATTTTTCGTTTTTTATAGCGCAACGATCATCGAGTAACGTAACGAATCGCCACGCGTTTCTACCTCCCTTTTCCCCTCTGCTCGACGCAAAATCCATGCACGATTGGACTGCAATAAACAGAATTTGGTCGTATAAACACACACACACACACAGTACTGCGCCATCGGAACCGTGTAAAAGGGAGCCCTACCCCTTTCCGTCCCTCCGTCCGTTAACAATCGATGGATCTACTTTACATAACGTCGATTTCCAAGCGGAGCCTACAGTTTTTGAACAATCCCGTCGGCCATGTGCTCGAAAATCAAATTTCCTTTTTTTTTTTTTTTTTTTTTCGACACAACGCAGCCCCGGCTTGGTGCGGTTGATGTGATTACGTAAATATGCGCCGCTGACCGATAACGTATACAACTCGTTACCTAATCGTCGATCGTTGGGGATATTTGTTCTTTCATTTTGTCTCGACGTAAACAAAAAAAAAATAAATAAAATAAAAATAAAAAAAAAACTATGAATAGGAAAGCCCGTCTGAGCGCACACTGACTCGTACTACTTGTTTTTTCGCTCGCTCAACTTTAACCATGCCCCTTCATATTGTTGTAGTGTTGCATTGTCCCGATGTATACCTATTGTTCTTTCAAACGTGAGATACAAAAGGTTGAGTCAACGAATCAAATTCTAAAAGTCCACTCGGAGGGGCAGACCAGTCTATCATTTCAACGACAATCCCCCATCGGACGCGCTATTATAGGACTAAAACGTTTTTTTTTTTTTTCGCGCCCCATCTCGAGCATACACGTCCCGTCTGGCGTGCACTATACAGTACACACTACTCGAAAATACACAGATAAGCCCGCGAGCTCAATTTCTCTTTCGCCCGCAAAGGGCCACTTGACACGTTATCGTTCGCTACGTGTGAGCTATACGCGCGAAGAGGGGGGCAAATTTAGCTGATCTGTCACAGCCTCGTCTACGTCGTTTGAAGCGCGCACGTGCTACTTTCATTTTTTTTTTTTTTTTTTTTTCGTCACAACCAGGTACCACAAAAAAAGCTACTCGAGAGCTGCAGTAATTTCAAAGAGGGCATCCGGAGAGAGGAATCTGGCAAGTGGAGAAGCTGTTAAGCTCATTTTATTGCCATCCCGTCCAAAGAGGGGACACGTTGCAAGTGTCGTTCGGGCGATTTCATTACTCTCGGGGGACGCGAGTGCTTACAGTATTCTGACCAACTTTTCATTGCTTACTGGAACCTTTGACCGGGACCCAGTGGCAAAGGAGTGAAAATAGGAATACGCAGCAAAGGCAACAAGCTGTACAAATAACACGTTCACACGGGCGATCGAGAAAGAAAGAAAAAAAAAAAAATACACCAAGGCAGCTTCTAGCAGAGGGAAGCATCGGCAGAGGGAAAAGGGAGACGAGAGCTCTCTCTCTCTCTTCTCCTTGAGCTGCTTCTTCTTCTCCCTTCTTGCAGCGGCAGCACAATTTCGTGCGCCCACACACACACACACTCCGCGAGTACTCTACTCTGCTATTTTTATACATACACGTGCGTATGTGTGTAGATGCATACGTGTACACAGGGGTTAAAACAAGCGGAGCCCACTAACCGAGAAACCGAGGCTTGTACGCGCACTTTACGCGACAGAAGCACTCACGGACGGAGCGGTATCTCCGCGGTGGACGGACGGCCGCCACCGATCTGGCCACCTACACGCCTCGGGACTCTCTGCTCTCGGAACTGCACAGTTGCGCACTGGTAAATATACCTAAACCCCCGCGTTCCACACTTTTGCCTTTACGCTCGGTATATCCGTGTGCTCCCACGAGGGTGTACAGGTATAGAGCACTGTATACCAACTGGCGGAGAAAGAGGAGAGGACTCGGCACGAGCGCATGTCCGCGCACCGACGCTCGCAGGGATGTAGCTCCGAGCTGGCTGGGCCTCCTCCTCCTCCCCCCTTGTTCTCCAACCGCTACGCTATATCGATCGATATGGGAATGAGGGGACGAAGAGCGGGAGGGATGCAGCTCCCGCTGATGCTGAAGCTATAATATACTCGCGGCTGCTCCAGTGCTGAATGGGATCTTGCAAGTGGAGCCGATGTATGTATATTTTTTTTTTTTGCAACAACCCGCGTTTAGAAAGCAATATCGTGTCAAATTAAGTAAAACTAAACGTAAAATAAATAAGAGCTGGCTGATTGATCAAAGTCCCGAGTCAACGGCAGTTATGTACGTCGTGGACGGGCTGACCAAACTCGATTCGTACTACTCGAAGCGGAGGAAAGTTTTCTTTTATAACCGTATGGGGAGAATAAAAATTATACTCTGTGTGTTTGTTCGCCCATAATGGTACACACGAGAGTTTAAGAATACCACGTGAAAGCTAAATTTATCGTTCCCCAACGCCAGGTGTTTTTTTTTTTTTCCCTCAAAGCGCGGGGTATTATTTTATATGTACATGCCTGTAGGCACGTTAATTTTAATGCTTTGCACGATTGAAGAGACTTAATCAATGGCTATATGTAGATGGAAGGAGGTGGGGATAAATGTAAATGGACGAACGAACGAGTGAGCTTAGAAACCGGGGGGGGGGGAGAGGGGAAAGGGGAGTCTGGACGGACGGAAACAAGACGAATGGATTTTCGAGGTGTACACGTAGAGGATGCGCGTTTTAAGATACGACAATGGCCGAGGAGTCGCGAAACTGGTAAGGAATCTCGCGAAAGGGTTCTTTTTTTTTCAAGCAGTCCCTCTAGCTCCTTTTGGGGGGGGGGCATACGGAGGTATGAGGGCCATTGTCGTGCAAATATGCTAATCGCGTCTAAGGCATGTTAATTTACGGGCGCGCGTTTAATGTATGTGAGCACGCTCGTACGTTGGCAGTTGAGGGGAAAAGAGATTTTGCACGAAGGAGTATAGACCCAAAACGCTTGGAGCAACAGCGATGAGCGTATTGCGCCGCGAGGGTAGTTTTTGGCGCAGTGGAGCTTGGTGTTTTTGGAACCAAAAAATCCACGGGGTCTAGCTGTTTTAGATCGGTCGGTGTACACTGTAGGGGGGCGTTTGTTGCAGTCTGTTTCTTTGTCAATCGGATGGGTGTGTAAAGTAGGTACATCTTCCTCGATCGGAGGGGCACATCCAAAAAATATATTCGACACAAGGTGATGGTAAAAAAAAGAAGAAAAAAAACAATTACTCACCCCTAATGTGTATCCGATCGTTCTGGGCGAAGCAGGCGATTTCGATCGAGCCCCTGCTGTTGCTGCCACCACCGCTGCCATTGCCACCAGATCCAGCGAGGCAATTGCTGGCGTTGCTGCACCTCGATGACGAGCCGGAGTACTCGGCACTGGGGCACGGCGTCTCGGGACTGTACTTGAGGCAGCGTCGCACCGTAGCGACGAGGGGCGCCTCGGGGGTACATATAGCCGAGGTCGTCGTCATCGACGTGGCGAACGAGTCCAGCAGCGAGGACTTTAAACTGTCCGTGTCCCAGGTACTCGTGCTCATAATCGCCTCTCGACGCCTACGGTTCCCCTCCGGCACGGGGTCCCGAAGCTCCGCTGACATCGGGGCGTCCGTGAGGCTATGGTGAGCGGCACGCAAGTTCTAGGAGAAACAAAGACAGATATATGATTTACCATCCTCGAGCGTAGATCGTAAAAAGGTAAAAGGTCCCTACCGTCTCTGGGTCAGTCGCGTCCTCGTCGTCCTCGCGTCTGGGTCTCTTGCCCTGGACCGCCTCCGACTTTGCCGTGCCGTCCTTGTCCCTAGCCTGTCGTTTCCTGCGAATGCCACGTTGGCGCCTCAAAGGAAACTCCCCGGTGGCGAGCTTCGCGTCCGAGCTGCCCTGCCAGGATAGTGGCGACGGGTTCTCCAGGAGCTGGCTGGCCGAGGACACGCTACTGTCGTTGTGCGCCGCCTTGCTCTCGTCCAGCTCCATCGCCAGGGTGACGTTTGCGGCTGGGCCCTCGTCTATCGTCTCGTAGATGTGCTCCTCCTCCTCCGGTTCGCTTCGAGCACCCGAGCCGAGCACCTTTCGCCGCTCTGCCGAGTCCCCGAGAAGGATCTCTGCCACGCTCTTGGCCCCCGAGGTGTTTGCCTCCCGCTTCCTGCCCAAAGACCAATCCCTATAGTAGATCAAAGTTACACCATGCCAATTGATGGACAGGGGGGGGGGGATAAAGCAACAACAACAACGTACTCGCTGACGGTCCCCGGAAGAGCAGTGTCGTTCTCCTCGGCCGGGTTAGCGTCGAGCTTGAGACTCAAGAGTTTCCCAGCCAGGGGCGTTTGCCTCGCGTCCTCGAGTTCTCCGTCTACGCACCGCTCGGCTCCCGTGGCGCTGTGATGGGGTGTTTTGATCCTGGCGTGGAGCCTTGTTATTCTTGCGAGCTTGGGCGGGAGACAGGGCGTACAGTGGCGCCGCCTCTCCTCGTTCCTCAGGGCGTACCTGCGGCTGTTGTGGGCGAAGGGCAGAGATTCGAACTCTATGATGTCCTCGGGGCTGGTGGCCATGCTGATCTGTTGGAAAAAGTCGGACACGTGCGACTGGAATTTGTTGGGCTGTTGCTGGGCGGGGAAGATGGCGCCACTCGCGCCGCCACAACCGCGTGGGGGCAGCATGGTTTGAGGATCCGTGGGCAGGGTGACGCTGTTGCTGCAGCTAACGGGGTAGCGCGCGCGGCTCGGTATGAGCGGCCCGATGTCCGTGTCGACCCTCGGCGTGCTCTGGTAGAAGCTCTCGACGACCACCGGTGAGCTGCTGTTGCGCTGGGACAGCCGCTTGCCCGACCGACTGCTGGGCTTCGTGGCCTGCGATTCGGCGATGCTCGATTTATTTTTGCCTCTCAAATGGACGAGAGGGAAACGGACGACGCTTACCTGGAAGTAGCCCCGGAGGTCGCTTCCCTGGCTGCGGCACCTCTTGCGCTTGGCGGGGGTGCGCTTGACACCGGGGGTCGATCGTCTGTTGGGGCGCGTCGAGGTGCTCGGGTTGTTGGTTGTGGGGTCGTTGGGGTTGCCGGGGCGCGACAGCGATGCCCGCGAGCTGCTCGATCCGGCCGGTGGCGTGTTGGACAGGTCACGGAACGGCCGGCGGGTCGTTTTGCCACCACCCGGGCCGTGGGGTGTCGAGCTCGCCGTCGACAACGATCGGGACACCGTCCACTTTAGCATTTCTGAAAAAAATATCCATTTTATTTTGTTTCATTTGCTCTTGGTTCATACGTATTTTTGTTTTTTATTGCACAAGTAAAATACATCACAGTAGCGTTAATAAATGTTTCGAGAACATTTTATAAAAAAAGAGTAACGGCAACAGTGCACTTTAATCGCGTATTTTCGACACACTTGGAGTTACTTTACGAGGATGATTTTTTAGCACAAAAGACAAACAGGATCAAGTATTTGGGAGGGGGGGGGGGATTTTATTCCACCACAAGGATGGAAGGGATGGCACAAGCTCCCGAGTCGAAGATCTGGAAAACAAACACACCGGCGCCCGAAAAGTTTTGAAATTTCTTCAGTGAGCATTACGTACACGCATCAGAGCACAATCCTTTTTTTTTTTTTTTGTCATTTAAAACTGAAATCCTGAGAATTCCCACGGAAGAACGTTACCGTGCCATTGCCCAATTAATCTTCCCAAGTAATGATAGTAAAAACGACTCGATGAGCACACCCTCGCGCTCAATCCGAATCGAGGAAAAAGTCGCATCGACCGCAAACCTCGAATTACTTCCTCCTCCTCTTTGTAACTCTCTCTTCCTCTAATACACAAAGGAGTGAGAAAAAACGCAAGAAGCGTCGAGTGGCATCCGTTCCAACGGCGACAAAGTCGTCAAAAAGCCAGTGCAGGGAGACACGTACATGAGTTGTGGAAGGTGGCGAACAAGACGCTGCACAAGAGACAGATGGGGGAGGAAGATATATAAAAAAAAAAAAAAAAAAAGAAAAGAGGCGCGGACGGAAGAAGAACAACGACCTCGCGAGCCTACATGCATGCGCCTATATTTTGCCGTGTCTGCCTCGCGTGCGGTGCATCACGAACAACGGCGAGTTTTTTTCTTTCTTGGCCCCTCTCTCCTCTTTTTTCCGTCTTTTGCGTGTTCGTGTAAGGGCAACCCACACCCCCGCTTGCGTTTGAGAGAAACTCGGTCAAGTTGCGTGTCCGCGAGTAGGTGTAGCGTAACGTATTCCTCCTACGCGTCTGTCGCGTCCTTTTTTTTCTTCTTCGTCTTCTATCTCTTGACTCCGGAGTGACCGGTAATTATTGCCAGCACGTGACGAGATATAGCGTGGGACGGCAAAAACAACAGGAAAAGAGAAACTACATGTAGCATATAGATATAGTGGTTAAGACTGCACCGCCAGACGACAACAGTGGATTGCACCTGCCGCGGCATACGGGAAACAGAAGAGAGAGAGAGAGAGAAAAAGCAACGAAACAGGTGAACCACCCGCCTCTTTAATACCCATGTACGGGTACCCATAACAAAACACCAGAGAGCATATATGTATATACACGTATACCCCCTTATGCACCACATTATATATATATTATGTCGTACGTGCAGTGTATATACGTATAAGGAGTGGCGTTTGCGTCTATGTGTATATGACGTACAATTTACGGACTGGCGTTTGACGTGTTCCCCGTCACTCGGCGACTTGGCACCTCCGTGTCTTTTACCCTCGCCAAGAACGTAAAGGTCATGCGTGCCGTGTATTAAACACACCGGCGTCTTGTCTCCCCCGACCCTTGAGCCAATGGTGTGCCATTATCAACAACGATGCACTTGTTCCACACTCCCGCATGACCGAGCAAACGCCCCGGCGATTCCCCCCATAATATCATCGTCTTTTACGCCCCGGTTCCTTCGCCATGTGCTTGCGGCTTTTTCTCTTAATACGTACAATCGAAGCGAAAGTTCGACCGATCCCTGCACGTGTATATTATGACGAGGGATCGGTAATGCTTGGATGGCCGGGTCGAGGGTCTCGGGTTTATTTTAGCTCTCGTGTAGGTAAACTCGACCCTTTCTCCCTCCCGATCCCGAAGGTTTTGATTAAAAACGGGGGTGGGGGACTATACATCCTATCAATGCGTGTAGACGAATAGAATTATGACATCAGCAGTGTATACCGATCAATGTAAAATTGATACATACGAGGTATAGTGCAAAAGGTGATGGCGATAAGCGGCATCTTCGTGTTGGCCGGCAGTTTAGGTGTAACGTATGGCCTTTGAATTTCCAAAACTACACGTGTACACTCGGTTGACTTCGGGGTGGGGGCACACGCGCGTGGAGTGACTCTCGTTTTCTCGGGTGGGCCGGGGGTCGGTTAACGTCTTTCACGCTTCATAAAGCCCGGAGGTAATCCGTTCCCTCGTGCGTTGCGTGCACGTTTCACGGGCATATATAGGCACCGGCTGTGGATTGAGCGATTATCATTCTTGCCTGTACCACGTTGGATTTCGGGAAATATGGTAAATGAGGATTTTATGGAGGGTAATGGCTTTTTCTTTGTTTTATTTGCGATGAGTATAGGCTTACATCCATAGACAACGTCTTTGCTTTGGCAAACTTGATTCGGTGAATTTACAAAATCACGACCGAGAGTTACAGGTGACTTTATTTTAAAAGTACCACTCGACCGAAGGCATTATATCAGATCACGAATACTTTATTTTATCGAAATACTTCTTGGCAAGGGGGGGGGGGGTGAGTAAAGGGAGACGTCGGCTATACAGTAAAATTGTGCGACTCTCGCGGGCGCGAGGCAAAAAGGTATAACGTACCGATTTACCCCTCGCGCACCCGAATTCACAGAGGTGGCAAAAATATGTATACACACACACGCTCGAATTTCGCGTACCTACAAATACCACACCCGAGAACACGGGAGAGAGAGGGATATGAGAAATCAATTCCCATAGGCGTGCAAGAGGTGTATACGCGTATGCGTGTACCTACAAATAGGAGCTGAAAGAAGAAGGAATCTCCCCGCGCGGAGGTTCAAAAGAAATCAGGCCTACCCTCCGAGTTAAGTCGCTCGAGTTGCGAAAAATAAAAATCGCACGAGAGAGAGAGAGGGTTGTAACCTTGGGAATATCTTTTTTTTCTCTCTTCGTCTCGGTCTCCTTTCTTTTCTTTCTTTTTTTTTTTTTTTTAGCGCAATTTTTACCCCACCGGTAGCGAGTGTACACGCAACAACGACAGCAGGTTTTAACTTTTAACGGTTCCTTTTTTCCCGGGGAGGGAAGCCAGTGCTCGCTTATATATACGCGCGTTATTGTCAGGTCGAGGGTTCGTATAAAAATGCCGCTAATTTGCATAAACGCGGCCGGGCTATATACACATATACTTTTCGTTGCCAAGGAGACTTGTGTGTTGTGTCTGTCCCTCTGATGATGTGTACACGGGTGTCTTGTCTCTTGTTTATACATGTATACCCTCGCACACCACCGCGGTCTTTTCTGTTCTAGGAGCTACGCGTATGGCAGTGCACCCATTTATTCAATAGCCGAAATCACCTCGCGTTTTTGCCCCCTTCCCCCCCACCCCTTTTTTTTCCTTTCTTACACATTACATTTTGTCATCGTAACGAACGGAATTGAGATGAAATATAGTATAATGTCTGTCTTACCAGCCTCCCCGTATATATACAGTAGCCACGCCGAGAATCTTCATTTAATTATTCAGCGCTCCAATTGGGTAGTGTGTATAGGTATGCTCTCGTATACAGTGACACCAGAGAGACCAAGTTATTTGAGTATCCTTGCGGGGGACCCGCAAGATGTAGATATATAGTCATCGAGACGATGGAGCATATACTTATACAGTGTTGCGATAATCGACGCAAACTTTTTATCCATCGGCATAACAGCACTCTCGTTTTGTCCAATGGAAAAGTCATATCCGCTGGCCCCCTTGTCCGCTCGCGCGAAAAAGAACACTCGCCGTAATTTATCCTCTCCGTTGCACGCTACCAGTTAATTATTATTTATCGTACACGCAAAATATGGTCTCGTTCAACCCCCCATACGTACCTATATTCTCGTAAAATTACACAACTATACATCCCAGAACATTTTAAGCCACTATCGCCTCGAGAACTTTGCCGTGGCAATCAACAGGTACTTGTACGTGTTACAACTCAATCTCACGGGGACAACTCTCTGCGTGACTCGAGTGTAATCGTAATACCGTTCAACCCGTCCATTGATCGCCTACGTTATTCTCTATTCACCACAAATGGTAAACGCGGGGAAAAAAAAAAAAAAATAAAATAGCAAAAAGCCACCCGGCGTCGCGATCCATTGTTTATCCTTATACAGGTACACGCGCATACATATACACATATATATATAAATTACACGGCACGCGCGTCTACATAATAATATCCATATGCGGGTATACATTTTTTTTTTCCGCGTGTGTCCTTGCCGTGAAATTCGAATGGCATCGTATAATATGCATGTACATTGCTCCATACGCACGTACATGTATATATGTGTGTATGAACGAGCCAGTTCGGGCTGCGCACCTGTCCCTCGGTCTGGTGTGTGAGTGTATACTATATATACCCTATATGCGTACGAGGCCCATCTGGTCTACGGAGGCATGTTTCCTTGTATATACCCGCTTCGTTTTTTTTTTTCTCTCCCTCTCGCATAGCGCGTGGCTTTCCACTCCTTTGAGAGCAAGGACACTCGCGTTAATTTTTCCTTGACGCTTTTTTTTTCCCCCCCTTTTCCCTTTTCGTCCGCCAACAAGAGCATCACGTAATTACCCGTGTAATGTAATTCATTGGGAATTAATTCAACGAGTACGACTTCAAAGTGTCCAGTCGACCTTGTAATTTGCACTGTAATCGACAGGCTCGATCAGCGCTTCAATTTAATGATCATTTTTCTGTGCGAGAAAGAGAAAAAAAAAAAAAAAAGGTGTACGGAGTGAGTTTCCTGCAGCTTGTCCCAGGTATTATGATACCATCCTACCCCCCCTTTACGTTAACCACCGTCGGTTGGGAAAACTTAATTCATCCATCACCGCGGCTCCATGCATATCCTGTCGCACAATAAAACTACTTTTTCCGACTCTAAGGTATACATTTTTTGTAATCCTCAAACAGCCGAGGGTCGTTATTGTACTATCTCGCGCGCGCATCTCGACCTCCCTCGGTACAAGTACACTTTGTGCATCGCGCGTCCTTAATTTACATTGGCGCGTGGAAATATTGTTGATGCAGCGGCGCCCCTCGAGCGCACATCCCGTTGAAAAACTTAATACTCGGCACGCGCCCATATTATACACTGTACACACACACGTGCTGGCAAACGTGAAAAGAGGGGGGGGGGCGCCTTGGAAGAAAAGGAAAAGAAAGTCGAGCTATATACCATATTATAAGTATTGAGGATGCGCCCGCGTTGCGTATACCATTAGCCGTGCGAGTGTCATTAGTTGATCGGCGGATTAGACGGGATCGAGGGTGAATTGGTGCGTGTAGGCACGTCCAAGGACAGCTGACCGCTCAGGACCTACTGGAGCTTGTTCGGTGGAGCGGCACGATTTTGGGATTACTCGGTCTCTTGACCGGCCGATGCCGATGGCATACAGGGTATTCGGAAATCCATTAGCGATGCGTATGTCCGCGTGCATCCTGTATGTACGGCTCGACTGGTGTGTTTTATTTATCACGGGGACAATGCTATATACTTTGCTCAAATGTAGCGTATGATATGTCGCTCGGGGGCGAACGGAGCCGTTGGGGGGAAAAGCAGATCATGTTTTTTTTTTTTTTTTTTTCCTAATGATTTTAACGATGGATGGTTTTTCTCTCCCTGTCAGTCGGTTGAAAGTTTATTCGTATGAGGTGTCGAATGATATTTATATATCGAGTAGCTTTTAACCCCTTCGTCGACGTCAATTTTTTACGAACCAACGTCTCTCGGTATACGTACTATATACCACAGAAAAGTTAAAAAAAGAAAGTCCGCAGGTGCACGTATATACATCTGCAAAAACTTTAACGTTGCAAGCTCGTTGCGCGCCCGATCGCACAATATACCGTATATATTCGCCGCGGATTTCAATTTCCTGCTCATGTGTGCCAAACGAACTGCACCGGCGCTCATCTCAACGAACGTTGCATCGTCATTGTCGTCGCGCGCGCATATGCTCCCCCCCCCTTTTGGCCTATTTTTAACGCGACGGTGACCAACAATACCCGCGGCTGTTGCTAATTGCGAGCTTAAACGATCTTTCCCCCCCCTCCCCCCAACCCTCCGCCGTTATTTATCGCTCGTTTGGCGGTTTTTTTTTTTTTTTCTTTTCTTTCCCTATACTTTGCGAGGGAAGTGCGGAAAGTGCATACATCGCTTTTGATCGCTTAGCTCGATCCCTTTACAAAAAAACGACGCTCTTAATTACTCCCCGCGGGTGCCCAACGACAGTTGTTTCGTCATCATTAATAATATAAATGTAGTGGCACGTGTGTTTTGTCTTTGTATGGTTGGTGTTTCTTTTTTTTTTTTTTTTTTTTTTTTTTTAGTTACACTTGAAACTGTTGCAGATGTGCCCGCGGAAAACGGTAGAAACCATGCGGTCTTGGGAAAGCGAGATCGTGCTCTCGATTAGCGTTGCACAAGTGTCATACGGTGGGTTATATACTTAAACTCGAAGAAGAATAAAAAAAATAAAAATAAGTAATTTGTACAAGTTGTTCTTGCTGTTCTTACTCGCACACAAGTTAACAGCTGGAGGGTTGAATTAATCACAAATTAGGGATGGGCACGTGACTCGAAAAGAAGTTTTATTCTATACCGATAGACAACCACGTTATATTTTCTATAATTTGATTAAATTATAGTGCCCAAAATTTCATAGCCAAGAGACTTCCATAGACCACGTATCTGTGACGATAAAATAATACACGTATTGCCTTTAAAAAAAAAATAAATAAAAATAAAGTACTCGAATGAATTAATAAAATTTTCACGCTCCGCTACTTACGTTGCAAGCAGATAAACAATCGAAACAAACAGAAAGGAGAAAATATCTTCCCTTTCACAATCATAACGTATATATATCGTGCATATATAATATTGACGGTAATTGAAGCTATATACGCGACACTTTGACACACTCGTGCATATACATACCCACCTGATTTACACACGTGGTAGATGCAGCGTTTGTGCCGATCGGAGGGCTGGAGGGATTATGGCGCTGTGAATTGGCCCGCAGATCAAAAGGGAGATATAGAACTGGCCATCGGCCCCCATTGTTCCGGTCGTGGATGTGCTTTTTGATCTTTTGGCTGCAGTTTGAACGGGGAAAGAGACGGAGAGAGACAGAGTTGATATAGAAGAGGGAAAATTACAGGGACCACAACATCTGCATGTGCGTGATGTTATATGAAAGGTGGCTGATTTGAGTTTCGTGAAAAAAAGAGGTACGGACTTTGGATGGAAGGGCTTGATGTTTCGATCGACCGTATATTATACGGCGGAAAAGCTTCAGCCATAACGCACCGTTTTTTTTTTTTTTTAATTTGTTCAAATTCCATGGAGTACAAAGAGAGACAACGTGGCGAAAAAAAGGATCATCGAAACAGTGTAAAGAAGAAGAGGAAAGGGTTGATCGGTATGGCCCACAGGTTCCAGAGCCCGTACTCGTGTGTTGCAGTATGAGAGGCTCTCTCTCTCTCTCTCTGCAAAAAGGGGGTCAGAAGGGGCTGGGCCGCGACAGTGCTGGCGTTCGCCGAATCTTATCTCCCCAAGATCAGCAGTGCATATATACACTCGTGTAGCCCTGCCCACACGCCGAAGAGCGCTACATTATAACTTGGTACGTGCAGAGCTGGTGCAATGTACACACTTATCCTTGCCCTATAATTTCTAAACTCATATATACATACGGTTTCCAAACAAACCCTTTGCGGGATATCGCGTTACTGCATGGCTGCCTATATAAATGTATACACACACGAGGAGCGATAAGCAACGACGGGAGACAATATTTTGCATCATGAAATATCCCGTGATTGGGGACCCGATAGGCATCTCTAGGGGTAGTAAACCGCGAACGGAGCAATCGATCCTCTCTTCGTTTTTGTTTGTTGCTATTGTGCGCCTATATGTATGGTGATATTACGTATAGGTACGCATATACGTATATTGTGGCCTTTATGATGATGATTCGGTGAGCCAACGGTACAGATTTCGTTGGGATATCTCTTCGATTTATTGTACTCCTACGGATTCGCAGAGGACTCGCGTTTTTTTCCAAGCTAGTTCGATTTTATCGCATGATTTTATATATATATACTCGCTGATGTACTCGAAACCAATAGCCCTCTCGCGTGGCGCGAAACAAAAAAAAAAAAAAAAACACTCACACACATTATGCTCTTACACCTTGTTTGGGCCCGTTGTCGCGCAACCAATGGCAAGAAGGCCCACGGTCCCAAGGTCGCGGCAAGGGTTGCCAAGTGCTAACCCTTTTTCTTCCCCCCGCCTCGATATTCCCTTATACACGCTCGAGAAGTGAACCAAAAATAAAAAAAAAAAAAAAAAAAGGGCGTAATACAAAGAACGAGCGCGCAACACAAGGACCCGTTGCACTTACATGCGTGGCTTGTACGTGTACGTGTACAAAAGAGGAGGACAAAGGAGTAATCGAATTTTCCAAGTCAGTGTATATATAATGTGTCGTTCCAGAAAGACGCGGGACAGGAAACACACCCTTTTGGTTCCCCGAAAAAGAAGAAGAAGAAGAAGAAGAACAAAAACAAAACGCGCTCGGGCGCGCACGAGATTTCACGCCTATACACATACACGCGCGGGACGACGACGAGTGTGCACATAGGGTGGTATTAGAAGAATTTTTTTTTTTTTTTTCTTTTTCGGAAGAGCGCGGAGGTGAGAACGAAAGCTGCGCTCTGAGGGTATACACACACACACACACGGGGTGGAAACAATCGAGACTCGGCCGCGAAAACAATGGGCGCGTATAAAAGAATCGCGGGGAGTTTTTTTGGCTGGGCTGCGAGGTATAACAAATTGAGCCCACTAAGAGAGCATAATTTGTCGGCTGGGATTGCGTATATATATATATATATACTGTACGGGCTGCCCGTGTTCACGCACGCTGGGAGTGGATTTCGGGCGATATTTTTCTATTTTTCATCCCACCACGGAGCAAGGATTTGACTTTCAAATGTAATCTCGCGATTCGAGGGGGTCGCGAAATCCATTCCCGGCGCGCGAATGTGTATACACATTGCAGAGGTGGTACCAGTTGAAAGTATTACCCTGTATGTGACGGTAAAAATTGGCACCCCCCCTCCCCCATTTGTCGAAGGAGCGGTAAAATGTACTAACGAGAAGATTGGATGGATGGGGTAAGGGGACAAAAATAAGAGCGGAAGAGAAGGGCTGTACGGTGTAGAGGGCAGGTGTCGGAAGCGCCGTCCCGTATATATATCCTTTTCCCCAACGCGATTCCATCACCGAGCATCGGCGCACAATCACGTAACACATAAGCATACGCTTGCGATTGATCGTTCCTCGTATATAGAGACAATACCCACAAGGTGCCGATGGAGCAAGAATCGCTTTTATCGAGCACTTTTTTCGCGATTGAAGGGCAATTTGCGCTTGACCGAAATCTTACAGTGTGGAAAAAGGTATACTTTTACGAGACAGTACTTTACTGTTTATAGATACGTAAGTTTGGCTACGAATCGAATAATGATCAAGAAGTGCCCTAGGCGACCTTGGCGAGTTTTCGTTGTACGGAGCAGCGACCCATATCGAGTGTAATGTGTACTGTTGGTGCTCGAAATGCAGGTATATATTATACGTGGAGTAAACCGGGCCCCTGGATTTAATAGACGTGTCCCATGCGAAAGAAGCAGCACAAGGGGTGGGGTAGCGGAGGGATCAAAAGAAAAGCCACGTTCAGATGTACGGGCTCGTGCAAGCTCGGAATCTCGAGGTATATATTGTAATTATCATCGGCTCGCAAACGTACCGTGTGTGTGTGCGAATTTCTCATGCACGTGAGCCTACATATAGTATTTTGTCGGGAGGGGGGGAGGGGACAACTTGAACCACGTACATGTATATAGCGTATACGAGTTTCCGGATGCCGGGGAAGAGAAGAGAAGAGGCCCTAGAGAGAGAATAGACGAGCCCAGGAAAATGGGTCGTTGGGCCGTTGGCTTCTCTCTCTCTCTCTCCCTGGTTTTTTTTTTTTCAAAGACGCTACTCGAGTTAGAAAGAAAGAGGGGTTGGAAAATAAAAAAAAAAAAGGGGGGAGAGCCAAGAAGAACGAGGAGCAACTTTTCGGCCTCTCTCTCTCTCTCTCTCTCTCTCTCTCTCTCTCGTTGATTAACGATAATAAAAACGAGGAGGAGCGTGCGACGAGTATTACGATGTACGCGGCATCTGTCTGTATATGTATAATATCAAACACATGGTTTTTGGTGCTCGAATGCGGATCTCCTCGCGGATATATAATAGACGAATGCAAATGCGAAGCGTGTGCCCGCGTTTGGCTGCTCTCTCTCTCTCTCTCTCTCTCTCTCTCTCTCTCTCCCCCGATATATGACACGGGGGATATATATATATATATATATATATATATTTATTTGTATTGTACGGGCACGAGGGTATGTTGTTTCTCGACGTTCCTTGTCGGTCGATTGTAATTTTCTTTTTTTTTTTTTTCTTTTTTTTTCGTCCAATCTAAAAACTAGAGTTATAAGCAGCAGGTGCGTACCTACCCAAACGAACGCACGAATTTACCTATACGTGTGTACATGCATGCAATGAAAAACGCGCAATTTATAGTGTTTAAATGTGCAGCTTAATCGCGTATTTAACACCCGTCGTCACGTACGTGTAACTATATACATGTAATAACAATCAAGGGGGTGTCATATGTATGGATGCAGTGCAAGCAGCTGGTATTGTGAAGCGCGAGACAATGGCTGCATGTAACCTACATACATATATATGCATACACACAATTATACGAATATGTATGATATTGTGCTGTCCAGAGGATTGTTAACACGTGTTCATCGATGGTGGTGCTGGTGGTGGTGGTTGATGTAGGTTGTGCGTGTACCAACAACGCATTGTTATATACTCGCAAATGTATACAACTCTCGCAGGTACAGGTATTATGAGAATATATATATATGTATATATAACATGTATATATACATGTTTACCCTCTGCCGAGGAGAGACCGCAAAGTTATCGAGTAACCGCGTTTGAAAGCAAATCATCGTAAGTATACTTACTTGTAACGAATAAGAAGGAAAAAAGAAAGAAACGGGAGAAAAAAAAGTAAATTTTAGTATGTATATGGAGATACTCGTTGAAGTGACCACTGTATACTTGAAAATCAAACGATATTCGATATAGTTAACTACACATAGGGTCGTGCAACGCTTTGGTCGTTGTTGTTGTTGGCCCCGTGAATTTTTCATAAACCATGTATAAGCATATTTTTATACTTATATTCATCGCTACCAGCGATACCAATGCCAAAGACAAGCGTATAATCTCAGAGAGCGAAGGAGCGGGGGGGGGTCAGAAAAATCGTCCTTTTCATCACAAGTTCACGTTGTAATAAATATGTATATATACGAGTGTACGTATGTACATGCGCGAATGTGGGGCTGGTGCACCCTTAAAACACAATACATGTATGGCAGCAAGGAGTACATAATATATATGTATACATAGAAGCTGAGGGAATATGTGTGGATATAATATATACGTATCCCTATACAGGTCGACAATTCACCCCGTAGGGTATATACATATATATCTACAAGGTAATAAAAGAAAGGCGAAAACCGCGCATCACCCGGTATATACAATATACTCCACTTTCGATGTACGTATGTGTGTGTAACGAGGTCGCGATTCGCCAAAGTGGATATATATATATCTGCTCCGTGTATATAATATCACTGTGCTATATACATACCTATGTACCTACCATGTATACGTAATATATATGTATAAAAGAGACACCGCGCGTTTAGAGGGAGAGTAGGGGGACTCTCATTGTCGTTTTGCGTGCACACTGCACGATGGGGCCCAAGAAAAGTTTTAGACACACGTGATGCGAGTATAGTTATATGTATCTGGGTTGTGCGTCATTGTGTGGATGAGGAAAGTAGAGCTGCCGCGCGAATAAAATATAGATCGACAAAGACGACGACGGTTACGCGTTGCGATCTTCTTCGTTCGTTGTTGCCGAGAAGAGGATCACGCTCGCTCGGGAGGGTGTAAAGAAAGAAGCCGACCGCGTGTACCGATACCCATATATACTTGTAGTACATCCCTCCTTTTATACACGTCTTTCCATTGCGTGTACGAGTGGGGAAAGGAAAAAAAAAAAAAAAATTATGTATCATACCCATGTGCGTGGATGACCCGAATCTGCTCGCCATCGTCTTGTTATCGACTCTTGTTAGCTCGTACCGATGTATACTTGGACATTTTTTACATCTACACCCTAGAGAGCGAGGGGGGCACCTGTACGCGCAAAGGCTGCGTTTATGGTGCGCAATTTTCTCTCTCTCTCCGCACCATCCCCCAAATTTCCATGTGCTACTCTCGTAAGCAAAATTTATATGGTTTCAAAGTCTCGTCGAAAATATAAACGAAAAGAAAAATTATCAAGAGTCCCTCAGATGTGTAAGTATACTACAACATGCATATTACACCAAAATCAGGTATATGACATAATATACATGTGTCATAGCAATGCCCCCTTTTTTCCCATATACCAAAATAACACACCCTTGCACCGCGCTCGTTTACCCCCTTTTACTTTCTCTACCCCCCATCTCCCCATCTCCCTTTATTATATTAAGCTTCGGCGTGACGGATAATATTCGGGATATACCTGCCCTTTCTTCCTCTTTATTATTTTTTCTTCATCTTCCCTCATCGCGTGTATATGTCTTACATATATGTACTTACGCTCTGTTTTTTGCTTACCGTGACGGATCCTCGGATGCACTTGAGCCCACGTCGAGAGTGTTATTGCTCATGTTTGTTCGATAAGTTGATGGTTTTTACGAGTTACTGCTGCATGTACCCCACATGGGTTTCGGGTTAAACTAGCGTTGGATTTATTGCTGGTACCTATAAAGGCGAATGAGAGGGAGGTTCCCATTGCGCAGTACATTATATACATATATAGTATCATAAACTCGAAACAAACGGAGGATCAACTCTCTGTATCCCGCGTGCTGTACCCCTTTTGTACATACTCGGGCGTATAAGCGCGTGCACGCAATTCGGACAAATTTTAAGAGTAGTACAGGTATAAGTACTCCCCGTATCCCGTTCTTGTAACGCCGATCGAAGATCAAGAGTCACGATTAACCCCCCCTTTTCTCGAAGGCACGAGCTTCGTGCGGTAAAAAAAAAAGTACTTGCCCTCCCATTCAAGGTCGACGACATGTTGTCGGTGTACAAAGGACGACAGCAATTTTCACCCGACTCATCTTTGTCGCTTCCTTCCCCCTCCCTTTCGTATAAGTATATGTACCGCATAGACGCAGCGTGGAGAGAGATAGAGTATAGATAACTTAAATTCAACATAATACATATAGGTAAGCAGTCGCGCAAAAAGTTCGGGGACGTATCTAATTATGGGCGGGACGTTTCTTTCTGCTCACGGATGTATGATAGTGTCCTCCTCCCTTTTCCCAAGACGCATGGGAACGAAAACAACGATGCTATCCCTTTTTCGTTGACGAGTGTTTGGTGTGCTATTAGCTGCTGTTTAGGTAAGTGGGAGCTGTTGGTTGGAGGCGACCAGGGCCAACAATTTGCCGAAAAACATTTTTTGTGAGAAAGGGTTTTTTGGGCAAGCACAATCGAGCCAATTTCATTGTTCAACCAATGCACGTGAAAATCCCATGAAATTTAAATGGTGAAAAAACCAATGAAAGTAAGCAAGGAAAACCAAGGTTATATACAAGGAAGGGAGGAAATGGGAAAAGTGGTATCGTGAGTGAGCCGTGAAGCTGCGTCAGAGCCAAGAGTAGCCATCGACAACGGGGATGACGAAAATAGTCGAACCGAGGGAGCGTAGAAGCGACAGCGATGCCGGAAGAGATGCCGTGGCTCGACACTCGTACATGTAATATAGGCCCCGCACCCACTGTACACAACATATAAAATACACCGTTGAGTCGAGAAAGTCAAGAAAGTAATGCGAGGGAGAGGAAAAAAAAAAAAAAGAAAGGAAGAGTGGCAGAGTCGAGTCGTCGCGGAAGATTGTAATCGGCAGCAAGAGTTGCACCGGCCGGGGGTGCACGAGTACATACACATTCATTCACGTATACATATATATTGTACGAATATACCAAGGGGCTGCGCATTGTATTCAACGAGTCGCACAAAGACTAGTCTTGGGAAAAAAAAGATCATTAACTTTTTATCGAGATTTTCAAGTGCCCATCACCTATTTTCCTACTTTGGGCGGTTTTTTTTTAACATTTGGACGTTTATTCTACCCTTCGTAGGGAATATACACTTCCCACGTGGTGCAGCACATCCAACCTCGGCAAGTACAACGAGTCGTGGTGCTTGCCTTGGAGACATGCCTTACCAGGTACGAAAACTACTATTAACAATACCATCTCTGATGTCCCGTCTTCCATTGAATTGAAAGAAAAAAAAAAAAAAAAAATGTATGACTCAAAATTGTTAATCAAGTACGTATACATGTGTATTAACAAAAGCTTTTTAAACCTCAACGCGTGGTCAAGCAATAAAACCAGTCAGTCACACTTTCTGAGATAGTAAATGATGACAAGTTATATCATTACTCAATCGGAAACTATTTCACACAGATTTGACTCGTAGGTGTAACGCGCAGGAGGACGAGTGAATTCTCTCTTTCTGATACCTACTGACGAAAAGAAAAAAAAAAACAAAAAAAAAAAAAAAGAAATACACCGTCCGTACACCTTGTGGTAAAATTTATTGCCACGCAGGCTCCTAACTTTATACAGATATATGTATACACGTAGAAGTAAAGGTGTTGATTTATATATACCAGATTGACCCCTCGGTTGCCATTTTTCCCGAAACGTCCCTACAGCTCTCGTCGCAACAGCAGCAGCCGTCGAATAAAGAGAAAGAATAAGAAATGGAAAGAATGGCCGTGTCGCGTATAGCGACGGGTATGTACGTGTGTATATATATATATATATATATTTATATATATATAGGGCTTAGTCTGGCTATGTGAGCAAGTATTATTACAGTGGCGAAGGGCCTGCGCCTAAAAACACGTCACCTTTCCAACTGACGACTATACGAGAGGTACAATCAAAGGCGCCGTACACACACACCCATATACCTGTATCTATGTATATACGGGGGCTGGCGCTGTGCTATATATATATACGCGTATGTAAGAGCACCGAGCAGTTACACGTGCAGGAGAAAGGAGGGCGAGTGCAAGACTTTTTGTGCCAATATATACATCGGTAAGGAGGGGGGGGGGAGTGAGGGCTAAGACGAGTAAGTAGAGCGTGTTGCCCGCAAGCTGAATCAAATCTGCTGCTGTGCGCCTATGTGATGTGCATGTAATCGTAGTTCAGCATACGTACGCATGTATACACGATAGATGGGGATGATATACGTATATATAGGGAGGACAGTGTGCGAGATGCAAAAACAAAAGGAGGGTAAGAGTTAAATCGGTGCGAAAATGGCCACAAAGGTGTAAAAAAATTTTCTTTTTTTTTCCTCCTTGCATGGGTGCGATTCGCAACGAAAATAATGAAGAAATAACCACTAAAACCACCCCTACGCGACACCTTTATCCAGTTTACGTATCAGCGATGCTGCAGCGAAAAAAAAAAATCAAAGTCGTGAATGGATGTACGAGGGTATATACATCCAAACGTATGTATAAATAGTCAAAACCCATGTCAAAAAGGGGGCTGTGGTCACGATTTTTGCTCCATTAGGTGTACGAAGAAACGTTTTTGTACACATTGGTACGTCTGTTGTTCTCTCCGTAAACGCTCTTTCTTCTACCTTTTCCCGCTCATTATTGAGCTGTCCGAAAGACAAAAGAAACCCGCGGACAATGCAGCCCCTCCCGCCTAACTTTTGGGTTTATTACCCGTCGTCAAGTACATATATACCCATCACGTGTACGCGCGTAAAAGAAAAGGAACGTATATACGCGCAAAACTCCAAGAAAGAGTTTATTAAAAAAAAAAATAAAAAAATAAAAATATTCAAGTGTACGGCGAGGAAGTATAGCCTTATGGTTGACTCGACGGGAGTCCCGTACGTGTGCGTACATCGGATTTTTACGATATCGGCTCGAGTAAGTACTTCTCCCGACCCTCCTTGGAGGTTGAAGTTTGGCAATGGGATTAGATTTTTCTGGAAAAACCGGGTCAAAGTGCCGTGTGTACATTGTAAGTGTAGCTGATCCTGTGTGAAGATGAAGGAAGAATTTATGGTGACGGAAATTGCTCGTTTCGAAAAGGATGTTTGTTTAGCCGAGAGTTTGGGGCGAGGCCCGTTTGATTTATATATTATGCCTCGCAGTAACGTATGTATAATACATACTAGTTGGATCGCAAGATTTTCGATGCACCTTGCGACTTGTGTAATTTTCACTTTGGCGCTAAATTTTACGTGGGAAAAAGAAATACTTTTCAACCTAACTGACCTACCTTAGTTTTCGTGATTTGGACGCTTTTTTTTTTTTTTTTTTTTTTTTAGACAATTAATGAAATTTTTGTTCGCACAAGTTGACAGTTTTAAATATTCCGCTTTTACGAGTTGTTTGTATGGTTTTTGCCGAACTTGCCAATTTTAGGATAATGTAGTATTCAAAGTGTTCCAATTACGCGCTAAGGCGAGATAGATCAAATGCCCCTGCACACCTCGATCCAGCACCTTTGCCTAATTGGGCATGTGGTACACGGTAATTACCACCTAATCGTCATGATCGCACTGGCGCATAAGTACAACAGCTTATTAACCCTATATGTATATATACATACATTATATTGTAATATAATCTCACGCGGTGCAATTAATCAGTCACTTATGGGCCCCGTTTAATTGACGTTAAATCGCCCGCTGCCACGCGTGTACGTGCCCGCAATCTTCCTTGGCAACGCAACGAGGTTCGAGCGAACAAAAAAAAAAGAAGAAGAAGAAAAAAAGGAGCCCGCACGGAGGGGGTTGAGCCTCGGTAAGGACGCGTTTAGAGACAGGATCCAACGTAGATATATATATGTACACGAGACGCTATTCGGGGCACACCTGCGCGCTCCTTTTTTTTTTTCATTCCCATGTGATACGGAGGCACAAAAATAAAATGTACAAGAGGGGCGCCCAAGAGTGACGATGTAGAAGCAAAATATAATGTGTGCGAGTAAAGACTGCCCTGTATGGTATATGTACATGTAAAAGAGAGGGTGAACGACTCTTGGATGCGTATATATTATATTATAGTGGCGATCGATCGCGTGCGTGCGCGGGTAAAAAGCCGTAGTTCGCGGACGCAATTCATTTCGCACGCGAGCGAGCGAACTGATTTTTCGGGGGTCTCGTCTCTCTGGATGTAAGT
Organism: Copidosoma floridanum; assembly: GCF_036245765.1. NCBI lineage: Eukaryota > Metazoa > Arthropoda > Insecta > Hymenoptera > Encyrtidae > Copidosoma > Copidosoma floridanum. Next base: position 16,051,919 of record NW_028321896.1, on the reverse strand, counting down.
ATATATATATATGTACTCTGGTGGGCCAAAAAATGGATGTACAATACATGCATATATATACACATATATACGTATAACGTTGCAGAAAAAGGAGCTTGGGACTGGTAGTCTTTGCTCGGGGGCATTTAAAAAGGGGGCAGCGCGCCGAAAAAGAAGGAGCCCGGGCACCTTCGTGTAATAAAAGAGTCTCGTCGCGGAGAAGACGATCGCTACGGGGTTCCCGGGTTTGGGCTACTGTATGCGTGCACCCCAAAACTGTATATATACCTACATACCTCCTCCCTCCCTACTTCCGCAGCTTCCTTTTTCTCCCCCCTCTCCACGTACTCGTGTATATAGTTAACTTTCTCGTATATGCGCGTATGAGTGTACATGTTTTATACACCAGTCGTTCCCTCCAATAATCGCATCGTCCCTTCTTCTTCTATACTATACTTATGTATTTGCGACACACCGATGTATAATGTACTTATTATGTGCCAGGGACACACTTTCACACACGTATATTTATGTATAGCATCCATACGCTCCATTTCAAAAAATGTCTACTCCTTTGGTTATTGCGTAAGGTACGTAACGCGTGTATATACATCCACACGTATAGCGTCTCGACGGATGTACCTATATACACTCCATCAAACCGAGCAAACGAAGAGCTAGAGTCGCGTGTGCCGTATACATATACTTACTCTCTCTGCACCAACCTTTTTTTTTTTTTTTTTTTTTCTTTTTTATTAATGCCAACTGTGTATAATGTACGGGCTCTTTCCTCCCTCCTCGGGACGTCCGTCAATCTAGTTTGCTAATCTCGTCTCTATTGCTCGATTTTCGAGTCTATGGGTATACATAATATGTGAGCGCGCACCCCTCAATCCCCCGTTTCGTCTTTTATTTCGCAGGCGGAGAAGTGCGCAAAGGGCAAGATGAAAATCGGGATGTACACGGAAGGGAAGAAGCCGAGATGCGGATGGCGATTGAAAGGAAAAAAAGAAAAAAAAAAAAAAAAAAAAAAAAGCAGGTGGGCCGCCACTCAAGTTCTGCCGTATAGTTGAAGATTTTCTACTCTCCCGAGGATGTATAACATGCTATGTATATTATATCCCGTTGGCATATATAATGTAGTATACGAGATCGTGGTAAGGGTAGTGCGAAGTGTACGTTCTTAAACAATTACGCTGCAAACGATCCCAAGACTTTTTTTTTTTTTTTAATATTTGATGCCTCGTCTTTACCTTTTCGGGAGAACATAATATACACTTAACATCAAATATCGCGCGAGAAATTGACGTTTGTACGGAGGACAAATTTACGTATGCATACAAATGCTGCTACTTAGTACATACACACATATATATGTATATAGGTACACTGACGGCTCGAGCCGCACTTGATTGTCAAGTGCTCCGCAGGTGGCTTTTTTACATACAGTCTCTCTCTATATCTCTTGATTCGTAATTGATTATCGTCCCCTTAATGCGAAAGGGTTGAGCTGTGCGTGTGTATATGTTTTTCTTTTTCTTTTTTTTTTTTCCTCGTATAATGTATGCAGAAGCACGGGAATCAAGGAGCAGTGGAGCTTTCAATCGATTATTCGTTGGCGCAATTGTATCTGAACATATAAATATATATATGACTGTACATTGCAAGCCGTAGCGGTGGAAAACTCATTGTACATCAGGTACAATCGTATCGTCGACAGATTTCACCCACTATGGTAGAATCGGCAATTGAACGACTTTTTTTTTTTTTTTTTTTTTTATTCACTCGATTTGTCTCTGCGAGCACGAAATGAAAAGAGCTGCTCGACATCTGTCTCTCTCAAACACATGTGTAAGTATATGTACAACCAGCGTAAAACGCGTCTTTCAGCTATATACAAATGAGGTTTGACGCGCGCGTGGATTTTTTTTTTTTTTTTGATACAATAACCCTTTCGGGTATAATACAATGTAAGTGAGTATGTGTATGTAAGAGTTTAGCGATCGAGTGTCCAATGTAGCAAGTATACGCGGCGAACGTCAAAGGGAGCGATTCGCCAAAAGACAATAAATCCTCGCTCGAGAGATCAACGTATACGTTGCGTATACATTGTACCGTTTACCAACTGAACGACAAAAATATCGACAATCTGTTGTGTAAAGTATACGTATAGGATACATCGGTGTACGGATTGTTTTATCGCGTACGCGCGTGCCGTTGTTTTGGGTCTACAACACCCCTTTTTTTTTTTCTTTTTTTTTTTTTTATGTACCCGCGCCAATTGTACTCGGGCACGTGAAGTTTATGGCGTGTACGTACGATGATGTATGTACCTATACGCGCGTAAGAAAAGGGCGGCGGACGCCCCGGGAAAAGCTACAGGCATAAATCACCATTTCCATTAGATTTTCCGAGTAATGTCACAAGGGAGGGGGGGGGGTTGTCGTCGTCGTCATTCCCCCTCCCCCTTTTGTATATGCGCGTGCCAGTGATACGCGGGTACACCTATACTTGGATTTATGTAGCGATAGTTCGGGGCTTAATTGTCCGAGGGATCGGCCAAAGTGTCATGTTTTGGTTTTGCTTCCACCACCTAACATACATCCAAGAATAATATTTATTAGCACGCATTAAAACTCGATACAAAAGAGATGGAAAAACAACATCACCTTGTTTGTCCCATAAATTTTCATCATTAAATCATAAAATGCATCTGTTATTATTTTTTTTTTTTTTCATGGGATTATTACTGTTTATATCGAAGCGTCACCTTATAGAAAGTGCTGGGAAAAACCATGGGGCCCGATAACACGTTCCCTGATTTTTTTTTTTTTTTTTTTCGAACGCGTCGCACATAGCGTGGTGGGTTCGGGGAAAAACAGAAGAGGTAAGAGAGCAAAGTTCAACCAACTCCCCTTTTCTGTTTTCGAAAACTCCCCCGAGCAACGCGGGGACGGGAGGCATCGGAGACAGAGATTTATCGTGCTCTGGCGTTTTTTTTATGGGTTGGTGCAACGAGTAAGCGACTCTCCTTTCTTTTATACTTATACTCGCGTACCATCTCGCGGTTTTGGAAAATTTTCCATTTCGTTTCTCGATTCGGCTCCACACGCTTTTATACCAAATTGCTAATTTAAACGAACGAAAGATTGCACAGCCGATCGATGCTCCGACATGTACGACGTGGCTCATAAATTTTCATTGCTCAGGAAGACGGTAAAAAAAAAAAAAAAAAAAAGCCAGCGTATAGTACAGAGTTCGTGTGCAGCTTATCACGATACCGTTTGGTTTTTCACGAGACCGGCCAACCTACCTACTGTACGCTCTTGTGTAAAAATCAGTTCATCGAGGACACGGAAGGGGTTCATTCCACCGTACAGCGCGCGTATACATGTAGACGCCGTGCAACCCTCGTGCTCTGGTATTTCGCTCGATCGAGCACCGAAAGCTTCAGCTGTGTGCGCGCGGGTAAAGTATCGATTACTCGCCTGCGCTTATGCGCTACCATTTACGATATGGCTTTCCTAGAAGCCGCCTTTTTTTTTTTTTTTTGTATTATACTTAATACACTTATATTCATTGTTGGGATGTATCGGCCGATGCATTGTATTCTTGAAATTTTTATTAAATTGCACGCGGCCATTTGGCTGTTTTTGTGCATTGGCTCCTTTGTGTACCTATACACGTACACTTGTAGGGCACTTCGACCGTACGAGGTTTTGTTTTAAAGACCCGTAATGCGTACATTGCTTCTGATATTCGAGCTCTCGTATCCATCGATTCGTACTTGCTCGTTGTACAACGCCATTGTGATTTTATTTCCAAGTGATTTGCCATTTACAGATCGTTTATTGGTATTGATCGATTTTTTTTTTTTTTCCTAATTTGGATTTACTTTTCAATTCGAATACCGCCGGTACTTAATTACTTTTTCCCTGAAAAACGATTCTTTCATTGCACGAGGAAAAAAAAAAAAAAAACGTGAACCGTCAGTTGACAAGCTCAAAGGGCTTGCTGTCATTACACTACACTTAAGAGGTGAAAAAAAAAAAAAAACGCAGGGCAAGCAAGTCGTGCAACCATTTCTTCGAGATGACGTTGCGAGTGCGTGCTCTTGTACAGCTTAGCATTTATCACTCTTGAGCGTCTTATCTTCTTCACGCCAAGTCCTTTACAACTCGAGTGTGATTTTGTCTCAAACTAAATTTTCCCACGATGTACTTTGTAACATATTGTTTTCTCATTTGTTTATTTGGATCATTTGTTCCATCCGATTTCATTAGAGGTCACGTACGTTGAAAAAAACGTAAAAGTCCTCGATCCAAAATAATACCGATTCAACCCTTTTCTGGCGTTGAAAATGTAAGATGTACAATGATGCAGTAATTACGTGAATTAAAAGTGAGTTGCATCGAATTTTAGTTTAGTAATATAAAATTTCGCGAAACAATGAACTCGGCCTCGGAGAAATGACACAATTTACGGGGCATACACATAATGAAGCCCTGATTATTTGATAAACAATAGCGCATCCGCAGCACAACAGTAGAACAGAAAGAAAAATAATTTTCTCGCCCCGTATAGGTACAGAAGAAGAAGAGGACGAAGAAAAGGTCTTTTATTACCGAGTGACACTTCCAGCGGCGCGGAAGAGGAGCTTTTTCACCCCACGACCTCGTTACAACCGAGCGAGAGATATTGTTCAAAGTCGGTGCGTTGTGCTGGTCCTCGAAAGTTGTTGTTTTTTTCATTGTGTCGCCGCGAAGCGCAAAGTAATTCTTTTTAAATTGAAATTAGATGTGCATGCTAATCGCGTGTGTTGCATTACCGGGGGGGGGGGTGAGTTTGACTGGTTGGCCAAAAAAAAAGGGGGACGACGAGAGCTCGGCAAATGGATCGGTTTAATCTCTCGACCTACTCGCACCGCTGTTTGCACGTATAGCTACGCTGTTCATGTTTTTTCTCATACTCACGATTGAATCGGTTCGGTCGATAGCGAGCGCTTCTGCCGCAATCTACGCGGTTCGAGGTACAAAACTCTCGAAAGACCAAGCTATAATCGCTCAACTGACGCTAATGTGGGTACCAAACAGATAAATGCATCATTTCTGCGTTAAGAGAAAAAAAGATTTTTTTTTGTTTGTTTGAATAAGTCATTTGTATTAATATACGGCGATGCAATAAAAAAATGATGGACGGAGGATATATTGAGAATATTCTACCCACAAGCTCTATGGTTTTTTTTTATTTATTACAAATAAGTCGAGGTTGATTAACTGCACCACAGAAGTTTATTTTTTATTTTTTTTATTATCATGCACTGTGTATAAAAATAAAGGGATCTGCAGAAGAAGAAAAAAAAAAATTAGTCCACGATTCCATCAGCTTCGAGGAGGGGGGTAGAAAGTGGTATTAGAATCCAGCCAAAAGTAAATCTGTCTTCGAGTCGTGAGAGAATAAAAAGTACAATGTACATCGGGAGGATAAAAGAAGGGAACCAGATCGGAGAGAAGAACAACGGGAGGGAGAAAGAGATACCTACAAACACGGACGAGGGAGAACTTGTATATTCGCGCGCAAAATGTGGGCACGCCTGCAGCGAAATTCGCACGTGTGTGTACATATACATACGCATAAAATGTGTATAGCCTTTTTTTGTCCGTGTCGAAGAAATTCGCGTCGCGCGGTCAAAAAGTAGCAAAGCGTCGGTGATACACACGCGCAGACACGGGTAGAGCGCGGTGGGGAGCAGGGACTAGAAAAAAGATAAAGGTGGAAGATTACGATGGGCAGAGAGGATGGGGTCTCCGCGAATGTAGGTACAATATACAGCCGGCAGGTCGAAGGTATCTCCTCTATGTACGAGTGTACATATGTATATATGGGTATGTGTGTCTAAGACGGGCCGGCATACCTCGGTGTGTGGGTCTGGTGGAATAAAAAACCGGTTGGAGGAGACTCCGAACTGGAATTTATTTTGTGTAGGATACCTATACGCGTGTAAGTATGCTGAGAAAACGAAAAGTCGATCCGAGTGACCGGCGACTCGGGGGATCCAACGACTTTTAGATTTACTTTTCTACATGGGTTTTGCACGTATGGATTTTATTAGGTAGGTACGTGCCTTTTCAAACTCTTTTTCGTTCATTGGCGGGCGAATCTCGCGTCTGCATTCACGTGATGGTTTCATGAACCGTATGATTTTTCGATGTACCAATTTTTTTTTTTTTTTTTTTTTTTTTCTAAAATTAAAACCACGTTTAACAGGTTGGGGTTGATGGAGATCAAAGAGTTTGGTGCGGATCCGTGGAAATGTTACGATTAGATCGACATATTTGGTGCTTAAGCTTTTACTAATTTGTTAATATCATTTTGTTTTTTTTTTTTTTTTTTTTTTAATTTGTACGGTGTTGGTACTAGCAAAAATTAATATGCACCACACAACTGGTACATATAGTTCAGTTAGTATCAATACAATGCTGGTGTCAATCAATAAATGCGAATCAAGAAATTTTACGGTTCGAGACACGGAGGGTGCTAACGAAAACATTTTATATGCCCATAAAAGTGACTTACAACCAATTATATAATGTTATATCAGAGAATAGGTAGTATGTAGAATTATTTTTTTACCATCAATACAAAAAATAAAAAAAAATAAAAAAACACGTGATCTTTAAAAAATGTTTCCTGAGTAACATCCGTGAACCGAAATTAACTTAAATAAAGGGGACACCGGAGGAAAAAAAAAAAAAAAAAAAAAACATTTTCACCACTCGATGGTCCAAGACTTAAGTAACGACGAAACAAAAGATACTTATAAAAACTCACTGTATCCAGCCCAAAATTGACTGCGACTCTCTCCGATCGGCAACTGTTTCTATCCGTCTTTGGCACACCCGCGCACGCAAGCCCGGCTCGGCTCCTCAAGCGCACATGTGTGTTGTGTCCTGTATAACCCAATAACTCCCTTCGATTACAATCCTTGGACAAACGAAAAACCATCGGCACTCCCCTCACCACTGTGTCCCTCCCTCGATACGTGCAACCTCATGATAACTAGTCGCGCGTTAAAACCATCTGTCCAAACATCCAGATAAGTGTACACACATCAACTTGGGATAGTTTGTGCCAAAGCAACGAAAAGCGCGTGTGCGTGTGTGTGTGTATGTTATTATATATGCGTGCGCTCGCGCGAGCGGTTAGCTGCCGACTGGCGCGACGGGACAGCAGCCGGGGGCCTTACGTGCAGCGCGGGCCCGCACAGCTATACACGTATAGGTATACCGACAGACCCCCTACTCCCTGCTCCTTTCCCCCCCCTCCCATTCGACGGCTCTCTCTTATTTGCTCCCCTTCGTGGTGGCTGTCTCCCCCGTATGGCTTGCTGCTCTCCCTCGCCTTTTCCACCCCGTAATTTTCGTCCTCATCTCGCTACGTTATACTGTACGGGCTTCGACCCTCGTGTATTACGTATACTCACTCGATCGCGTGTTTTGGTATTAATGTACCTATGTCGCACTTTGCCAATGCCGAGTGTAAACTGCTGTCTCTCCTTTGCGAAAAATTAAGGAACAATTTCGTTAAACGGGCCCTCGCACGCACGTCGTATATAGCGTACAAGTACCTTGTTTTGTAGGTACCCATAAGCTTTTTGTTTTACCGTTGATGTACCCAGTGCCACTGACAATTGCACCAGTTAACCTTTTCGTTTTTTTTCGTGCAATGGAGAAATAAAGGTCGGACCGACGATAGCGTGGGTACATGAGGGTAGATACACACATATTTTTTGTTGAAAAGAATAGCAGTATAGATTGGACTGAACATGAAAAAAAAAATAATTATAATAAATAAAGAAAGAAATCACAATACCTTAATCGCTAAAAAAAAATAATCCCTCAGTTATGGTTAATAAGCGTGACGATCGAGTTTCACCCTCTTTGGGTTTTTCTAAATCTCGACCTCCTCCCACGTATCGCAATAAATACCTTGTGCCTCCCTCGTCCGAGTATAAAAAAGTGTATACGTCTTTCTCTCTCTTTCCTCCTCACTTCCTCTTCACCATGTAAGGCACTTCACAAGGTACGCTGCGCACATATTGTATCAATATCTATACGTGTGTGTATATTCAACTTACCCCATTGGGGGTGATGTGGAGTGCGTATAATAATCGCCAATGACCGTAAGAGTGGGTGACTGCGCGCTAAGGACCCTACACGCGCCTACTTGTGCGTATATACCGTGTGGGTTACTGTGAAATTTTTTTTTTTTTTTTTTTTTTTTTTTTTTTTTTTTTTTTTTTTTCTTTCACTCACTGCACGGTCTCTGATGGCCTCGCCTTTTTACTCGTATTAAATGCATTTCCTATTACGGGCAGACGGCCGTTTTACCGATTTGGTATCGAGGGTGCTAGAATATAAAAAAAATAATAATAATTTCTCCTCAATCGTGTATGGTTTCGATGAGGAAAATCAAAGTGCTATATATATGAAAAAAAATTGATAAATCACGTATGAATTGATCCATCATTAGGGAAAAATTGGACGCAGAGTGTAACACAGTACGTACAGTTTTAATGAAGCTATTCGACGTCATTACGCGCAGTCGTCGCCATAAACCTTTTAAATTAATACGCGTTTGTATATTCACACATACACAAACACACACACGCACACTAACGCACACTAACGCAAAATCGCGTTAAAGCGATCAACCATCACGTGATATATATATGTATATGTAACATAGTCCTATACAAAGTCGTGAGCGTTTTATAAACATCGTATATACGTCAGACACATTAAATTTATACCTTGAGCTTATATATTACATACAACAGCGGGCCCGTCCATTGTATCACTTTACATTTCGTACAAACCACACGCGCGCGGATTGTGCATCCTCTCGACTGTTCCGTTCGCCCAAATTTATATATATATATATGTGTATATACGTAAATATAAAGCTTATGGCCCGTACAGGTATACGCTCACAATAAACGGGACTACAATAAATCGCGTACTTAGCCCTAAGTAGCCCCGACAGTGCATACTATATAAATAGGTATGTGTGTAGTGCACAGTACAGTTTTAGCCCCCCTTTTTTTGACAACGATATAAATTAATTTCGAAAACTCGGACCCATATATACCTACAATATACGCTTATGTATTATCGAGAGATAAAGAGAGTCCGCAAAACTTATTATCTGTCCGAAAGAAAGGGGGTAGTTTGGGGGGGGGGGGAGAAGAATCAGCATCTGATTACCCAGAGGGTTCTCCATACATCATATCGCTGTGTACAGGAGAATTCGTACTTTCGGTTTCGGCCCCCTACCGGAGAACAATGGGATGAAATCGAGAGCAGGATCAGGGCAGTGTGTGTACCCTCGATATGCCGCGGACGGACGCTCATGGGTATTATCTCCTTTCGCGACCCCCGGGGGGTAAGTGGGTATATATACTCGTAGGACATTCATTTGAATGGAGCATAGTGAGAGGGGGGGGGGGGGGGTACGTTGTGGCGAATCGCGAAGAATTAAAACTAATAAGGAATATTACGTGTGTGCATGAGACTGGCTTTCTTCGAGTATTGGTGCAGATTCTTCTACTGACTCGAATTCCTATTTAGTGTGATTTAATGCAAAGGTTAGTTTTAGAAAGAGTACGTTGGGTATTTATCTTTCTTTCATCCGAGAGTTTAACTTCTTGTAGGTAAAATGTGGTTTTTTTTGTAATGAGTTGTAATGAAATTTTTGTTTTAAAAACATGTCTATGTGGCAAAAAGAACTATTTGAAAAAAACTCCCAACATGTGTAAACCCATTTAATTCAGTATGGATAGTGATACACTTTGTACTCATTTGAACAAATGTTCAGTTTTGAAATCACTGTTTCTAAAATGAGAAAATTTATAATTAACAAAAGATAGATAGTAATTCTTTATATGCTTTTGGAATTTTTATTTATAGAATACAAGTAATTAATAAATCATAAGTTTAATTGACAAATGTTATTGAAGGACTAATGGCTTGTTTGAGTAAAACTAACGAATATTCATCATATATTAATTTATCATCAAATCAAATATACGACTTTGTTACAATAATTGAAACTCTACGTAATAAATGTAAATTATTTAGACTATTATGAAAAACATTAAATATAATCTATGGTCAAGACTGTTGATTTAGATTATTCCTTATCCCTTGGTTCAGTAAACTTTTTGCACTATAAAAATCTGATAATTCAAAGATTTCTACTGTTAAATATGTAAAACGAACGCAACTTCTTGATCAACGAATCAATCTTGTTTTCCATTTTTTCTTTATATGTTTCTTTCGATCAATGTTTCTATTTCTGCATGAATAATTGTACCTATTGTAACAATTGTTCGTTTATGTTACGATCCAAACACTCTTTCTATGAATGTCCTCTCACGTTACGATGATTCTAAAAAAAACAAGAAACGTGTATTAACTTGAGCGTGAATAGTTTTTTTTTTTTTTTTTTTTTTTCTAGATTACTTAATAATATTTTGAAGCTGTTATTTCAACCAATAAAACTACAGCATGATTAAAATAACTAGCTTTTTTTTAATCGATTTATTTACCTCCTTTTTCCAAATTTTCAGTACATTGTATAAAAAGTCACTCAAAGCTTCGTCATCTTTAACGTTTGTAGGATCTTCGACCTAAATGGATATGTATAATTTATCAGTTACAAAAAAATGTTGGATTATTTGCGTAAAACAGATGGTATTGTTGTCAGTTCGATTTGCAAAATACTCTATTTACAATTTGATTTACCTTTTGATACAACCAAATACGTAATATTTTGCTAAAGTTGTCGTAGGAAATTTTTCTAAATACTTTTTTCTTTCCATAATTTGTTTTCAAAAAACTGTTCTCGGCTTCGATTTTTTCAGAAAAATAATCTTGAGAATAAAATCTGCTATCGGCGACGCGTTTACCATACCGCTCCCACAGATCATTTATACTTTCAGCAGTCGGTTTACTCACTTGAATTTTATCTGACTCGGAAATAAAGTGCTAAAATATAAAATACATAACTAAAATTTACGTACAGTGCCTGGTGACAAACATTATTTTCAGACAAACATTGGTAATGCCAATGATCGAAGTTACCAGAATTTTTTACCTCTATTCTCCAAACTTTGAATGCCTCGTACAAAAATTTTTTAAGAACATTGTCCTCTTGAACATTCTTCGGTAGTTCGATCTGTGTAGAGATATGTAACAATTATACGTGATGATTGAAAAATAATTTTCAACGAATGGATAAGTTTATGTGATGGACTACATTTTTGCATGTAAGATCTGCTACAATCATCCCACAAAGCAAAACGTGTTATTGCAATGTAACGTTGAATATTTTTTTACATTTAAATACTTGAAATTCAATTATTTTCTATAGAATCAAATAAAAAAATTTGCCGTGATAATTAGCTGCAGTTTGAAAATTTTTCGTATGAATTTTTTTAATTTTTTCGCGATCCACAATTGTTGAATTGAAGGTTTATTGAAGGTTTTTTCGTTAAGTATTAAAATTGGTAGGTCCTACAAGGAGCAAAGTGTTGCTAGAACTTTTTTTTACTATTGTCAAAAGTTTAAAATTTTTGAAAATATTATGTACATTCATACAAGTTTTATTTAAAATGAATAAATTCAACCACTTTCTACTGGAACCCACTTGGATAAAGAGTTAATTTTCAAGTTATAGCAAAAAAATCACGTTTGTAAAGATTAGTCGTAAAAAATATGATTGGTTACACTTGTTGCTTTGATGACACTCGTGGGAATATGTGGGGCCTTAAAACTAACCATACGATGTGATATGATGAGCATAAAGTGTATCAATATATTACTTTGTCATTAATCCATTTGCAAATTAATTCATCAAACTTGTCCGTCAATGACACTTTGACTAATTCTTTTGATATCTTTTCTCCATAGGGTGTTTTTAGGACTTCATGAATGGCTTCATGTTTATCTATTTTAAGATTCTCCAGATTAATTTCGTTTTTGCCGTGGGAACCTCTTTGTGTGGCATGGCTTTGCACTGATGGCTTCTTCCGACTGTTTCTTAACTGGACAGAATACTTTGAAAATAATAAAATTTATTTATAAACAACGTATACAAGTCTGACAACTTCAAGTATCAATAAACTAAAAATCGTATGGAATTCATCGAATTAGGTTGTAATTTGCGTCAAGTAATTTACCTTTAGTTTTATAACATCGGCTGCAGTATGCAAAAATTTCTCCAGTACAGCGGATTCTTCGGCATTTTTAGGATCTTCAGTCTGTGTAAGAATAAATAATAAATTATCAGTACAAAACGTCTCAAGAAATTTAATGATGATATCTTGAATGAATTAAAATTTAATGTAGATGATAATAAAATAATACTTAAAATAGCTGCTGTGGATGAGCAATAGCAGACAGTCTAAAATTTCTAGGTGTAGGTATAATTAGAGTAGGGGAACACAAGTAACATCTTTGAAAAAATATGTACCCTAATTCTCTTATTGTATGGAATAGCACATTTAATGTCATATTTTGTTTGTCAAAGGATTAACCAAAATGTGAAGAAACTACCTTTTCCAAAAAAGGAAATGTAAAATATCTATAGGACAATGCAGCACTAAATGAACATATTCGATGCGGACAGCATTTGAAATTAGGAAAGTGGATTCGAAAATGTATTTGCTTCCAATTACTCAACTACATTCCGTCGAACATCACAGTTACCAGGAGGAATGGGCTAGAAGATCTCTTAGACTTGTCCACAGTGTAATCTACTGATTTGAGATACGAAGAGTTTAAGGTTCAAGAAAAAGAGAAAAAAGTACAAATTCAGCCGTAATTAGTCAGTCAAGTGGAGTCCGGCAACATTGATAGTGTTGTTACATTTCATTATTTACCTTTCCGTACAGCCAATTGTAGAGAAGCTCGTCAAACTGTTCCGATAATACCGCACTATCCGATTTAACTTTTTTTCCATAAGAAGTATTTAACGTTTCATACATCACTTTTTCTTTTATTATTTCGATATAGTTGTCAATGTAATACTCAAACGTTGGATAAACCTGCAATTAAACAATTCTTACAACCTGTTTGATCACATAAAATGTTCCATAGTATATCGGTATCGAGCGCAACTTACTGTCAATGACGATGTGTTTTTATACTCATTACTTGGATAATCGAATGTATAATGCATCAACCCAAGAGTTGCCAGAATTAACAGGACGAGGACGACAATTTTATAAAACATCTTGGAACTCGATGTAGTATCCATAATTTAATAGCGATTGCCAGTAATGCCGCTTTCTATACTTCAGTTGTCTTTCGTTCTTTGTTTATTCCGTTAAAGTATACCTACTTGACTGAAATAAAAAGTTTTTGTTATTTTTTTTTTTTTTTGTACTTGTGTAGACACTGCGACGTTTACTGAAAATCGTTTGTTTGCACGATATTTTAGTAATAACTCATTAATCTAATGAATTCGAAGAAACTATATATCTCTTTTAGATAAGATATTTTCTTTTAGATAAGATATTACAATTTTAAAACGCAATACTGAAAAATATCGCGTAGGTGTACAAAGACTTAACTTTGCTGTACGTTTCTTAACTCGATTATTTTTAACAGTGCACGGTAAAAATTATTACAAATATGTTCAACCGTTACCTTTTAATTGACATTTGCTATTTTAAAAGAACAAAAAACTCTTGATAGGCCAGAAATTACCTTTTTTTGTGAAAGATTCTTCACCACTTGATATTTGACATGGGTTTTGAATCACCTAAAAAACAAAGCCAATGGGGCGTCCATTTTATATTGAGATTTCGTCACAGGTTGAACGAAGAACCGTACACTGTAGAAAAAAATATCCGAAAAATTCTATTATAAATACCTCAGCTAAGCCAACAAAAGTAGAGTCATCCGAAAAATGCACTATGTACGTTTCACTTTTTGGTGGACAGTCTTCAGCACTGCACTTTGTATTTTTTACAAGATAGTAATGACAATAATGGCTGTGTCGAGAGACCGAGTCAGTTCCAACAGTATAAAGGCACAAATAATACAACATGTGGTAGGTATACGTGATTAAGGTAACTGTGCGCGTAAGCGATTAACAAGTATAGGCATTACGCACCACCTACACACAAAGCACTTATGTACATAAATTAAATGATAGTCCAGGCGGAGTAGTGGAAAATTTATGTTTTGTGCGTCCAACTTGTTAACTTTTTAATGCTTCAATTTTCAATTTTTTATTAATTACGTCGAGTACTCAAAAAGTAATTCCAATTAAAAAAAACTAATTTATCGAGTCTTGTCTTATTGGCAAGTTTGAACGCTCAGCCAGTCAAGACCTTTGCATACGAACTCGCATCTTCAAGTGACGCGCACGAGCTCTGACCGTGTACTGGTGTCATCGTAGCATTGGGAAAATCCAGCTCATTGGTAAAAACAATGACTACAGAGTCGTCCCCCGATTCGTCCTCTTTCGGCGTGTTGTTAGGTTCAAGAGATTCCTCAACGCGATTACATGTGTCTACACTACAAAGATAAGGCCCTTCGCATTTTGGTAGTGGTGTCCCGAGGGAGAGGCGTAATTATTATAGCTTGTCCACCTATACTTGTACGTCCCGCACAGCGAAGCAGATATTCTTGCATTTTACGCTCTTGACGTCAAATTCCAAACTGGATACTGTTGTATATGATGATTTTTCCAAGCTTTTTTTTTTTTTTTTTTGTAGTTTCAGCAAAATTAAAAAATATGACCAAAGTAACATGTTGATGAGCAAAAAACAATAATGATGTATTTTTGTATGCGCGAATAAAACACAAATTAAATTAGGTAGACGTAACAATGGTTTAAGAAAAAAAAACCTCGACAGCCCCAATGCATTACCCTCACAATAATCCGCCTAATAACTCCAGACTTCGCAATCGGAAACCCGACAGATTCGTCCGACAATTTGGGCAGCCTCGTCCACACAAGTATACACATATGCGTCCGCGCGCACGTAAAAAATCCTTTCATTATTATCCTAAAAGCCAAGAAGGAGAAGGAGAAGGAAAAAAAAAAAAAAATAATAATAATCCGTAACACAAGGAAGGGAGGAACAACAAACCACAGAAAGGAACTTTTGTTCCTCCTTCGTGGCGCGTACCCAAAAAATCTCTCACCCCGACAGACTGTACATGTACAACATAAGCAAAGGGGCCACGCGTCGCCGCCCCCTCTTTCCTTCTTTTTTTTTTTTATTCCTCTCTGGAACGCAACGCGCAAAAATATACCCCGGGTCCTGTGCACATAATACATATAGGTAACCCACAAGACACGCCATCGGTCTACACTCCGTCATTTCATCCTCGTAGCCCCGAGCTGTCAGTCATTCCTTCGCACAGCATCCAAACACTACCCGCTCTCCCTCAACCCCCGCTTGGCCGTGTACGTATATATGACGGGTGTAGGTATACTGTACATTGGAGAGCATGTGTTTTCAAGGTGTACCTATTTATATGTGTGTATGTATGTATATACACACGGCACGCGTCATCCGTCTTGCGTATATTATACAGGAGGTGTGTATGTATGTATATACAACACAAGCCGTAAGGTACAATATATACCAACAACAGTAGCCACAATGAGTATAAGTTTATACACACGCATTGTGTGTAGTTGGCTCTCTCTTCTTTTTATTTCAATCCTCGTGGAGTAAACGCGAGTCTCTGCAGGGGGTGGGGGGCGGATCGGCGATCGGTCTTGTGGGCCAAGCTGTATAAGTAGTTTTATTTATTTTTTTTTTTTTCTGCCCATACTGTATGTATGTATTATGCAGACACACGCGAGAGAAGACGGTGCGAGGGTCGTGGTGGACTAGTACCGATGCAGCGAAAAATTATGAAAAGGGCACCAACTTACGTATATATATATATATACATGAGACACACGCGACTCCTTTTTCCGTGTATGGAGAGGGCACCTTTCTTATGTGGGCCTTCCACTCGATCGGCGCAAAAGTCAACCCCCCGAGTCATCTGCCATCGCTCGCCGGGCGGTCCGATCGCGATTTTTCGACACGAGCCGCTCCCTTTTCCCATCTTGGTCTTTATGTTGTATTGGGTGGGTTTCTTGAGGCAGAAAGCAGGACCGCTTGCGGCTTTCTCGGTCAACGCTGCACGCCGATTTCTTAATCTCGGATGGGGACACACGTTAGTATACATATATGTACATACAGAGAAGTGGATCTGTTCGGTGCGATCGCTGGTGCGGAAGACGAGTTTTTTTTTTTTTTTTTTTTTTCCTCTCCGATCGGGACAGAGGAAGAGGAGGAATCGGATTGGTGTGCGAGTTGTTGGATATACTTGCATCTTATTGAGGGGGATGATATGCAAATATATTACGTATTATACGCAAGTGGGACGATGACACGCGACATTTTCTCTCTCTTCAAATTTTAAGCTTGAACAGGTCGGGTGGTTGTAACGCGTGTTCTCTCGTATGTGGTTCAGCCGATTATGGAGTTTAGATGATTTTCGGTTTTTTTGAGGCGACAACTTGTCTCGGTCAATGAGATGGTTTACTGCATACAATACTATAGGAATTCATCCACACACAAGACACGATCGTTACGATTAAGGGCATTTTTACTTTTTACAAACAAGCAGGAGTTTTTTTTTTTTTTTCATATGATGAACAAAAGCTAATACTCGTGTATCCATATTGAACCAATAAATATAAAATTGCATCCACATTGTCCAACGAGTAATTGGTCTGAGTTTCGTTGTGATCGGTAATGATTAATTGAAAATAACTATAGGGAGACAGTGGGTCCGATTATTCGCTGGATTGGCCAAAGAAACCTATAACTCGGAATCCCATCTCGACTTGCTCTCAAGGTGTACGCACGTAGTACCCATACACACGTATATCGCACGTAATTTCAAAACAAAAAATATGACTCGCGATCGGTCAACTTCCGGAGTGGCTGTTATACAAAGGAGGGAAAAGGCACCAGTTCCCATAAATAAGCCCTTTTCCACGCGCAAACTCTATGGCCACTTCAGTCGCGTCAAATGGGTCCATCGCCACGTGTGTGCACACGTACCTACACATTATACCCGAAAAGGAACGAAAGAGCCGCTCTAAATTTTCCCTCCACCCGAACAATAAGCAAGACGTAAGTAATCGAAAGGAAGAATAGTATACGTGTAGGGAATACACCTATACACCCTTGAATGGGAGTGGACGACGACGATTTTCTACAAAATTACACGCGACTGCGTAGGAAGGGTGCCCTCCTCCTACGCGCGTTGCTCGGTATTGTAATGTCCTCCGGTTCGCACCTTCGAATGGGGGACACATGGGGACTAATGCTTGCTCGTACACACGTAACTTGGGCCTTGCTATACGAGGTATACAGTATACGCATGCCCTTACTTTGGAGCTAACTCTATACACGACAAAACAAATCACATCATAGTATCTTCTATTCAACGATTTTTTTTTTTTTTTTTTTTTTTTTTTTTTTTCTTTTTTTTTGCCGTAAATACCATTTAAAACATTTTTCTTAATGTGTTTATGTAAGGGAATGCGACGCTCGGCAACCAATTAACGTTTTGCCGACATTTGGGATTTTCGTAGCAAACGTATCATTTTTCTCAAACATACCATCCCAAACGATGTCAAGGAAAAAAATTAATCAAATAAAGATTCGGCTAGAAACATTTTCTCTCTCTTTTTTTTTTTTTTGATCCGAATGAATTAGTTTTTAAGAACCAAACGATAATCCTTACTACCCCCGTAACCCCCACAATCATCAATCTCCAAATAACGCTCGGAATAATTAATGATTTTTTTTTTTTCTTTTCCACCCAAAACCTACGTATCCGTCTCTCTTTATTGCAAGATTGCAGGAAGTCGTATACCTCCCCCTTTTTTTTTCCCCCGCGCACACGGCCACATTATCCGCAGAGCCCGACCGTGTGACGCTCCATTGAAAAGTCAAGCTCTAATTTAAGGGCCCTACAACAGTATAACATGTATACCTATACCCACAGTCTTGTAGGCCCTCCTTTCAAGACTCCGTGGCTCGACCGGCTCCTTTCAATCAAGAAGCCCATATATATAGCAGCGCACGCGACACACTTCGTAACTGTGTACCCGAGCACCCCCGCGCGCCACGTGCACGCTATACACCCGACACTATCTGACCGCCGTACCTCCATACTTGGAGCAAAAAGAGAGAGAGTCCCCTGCTGCTCTGCCGATGCTTCTTGTCCCGCAAGACTAATATCGGGTGCTATGCGTATACGGAAGCGTGTATATATATATAGGTATGATTCCCCTCTGCTTTCTTGAACCGGCCCCTCCTAATTATTCCGACAGATTTAGCCGACCGGTAACCTTACGTGGGTGCCCTCCTCTAATAGCTGGACGTATACTATTATATACATATCGGGTGTACGTTGTCCTACAATGACGATTACCCCTCCTCCCTCTCTCTCTCTCTCTTCCGCTTCTTTATCACGTACAGCGCTATCGTCCAACAGATGCCCTCGAATCGCGTCGTCGGGGCTTTGAGGTGAGTACACTCACGACCAAACGGAGTAAGGTATCGGTATGTGTTTTAGTAAGATGGTACATTACAACATCGGTTGGATATTAATATATGTTTTTACCAATTCCGTACACACGTGAGTGGGTGACTATATACGCATCCAAATGGATTGTCGAGATTTGCATGTATATATATCATATCATATCATCATGTACATGGTTGTGCATGTCATCACGGTTCGATATGTTTGTGGTTTTGGTGAAAATGTTCAAAATGATACCGTGTACTTGCGTCCCTCGGTATACGGGTGACATTGTCGTTACAACGAACAAACGTGTACAATTGACGATGATTCGTGGCCCCTCATCATTCACCAGGTAAGTTTGTCTCGGACTCGATTTATTTATTTTCTTTTCTTTTTTTTTTTTTTTTATTTCCATACGTTGCGCACTTTTTTAACTTGAAAAAGATAAACTCAGGGGGAAAAAAAAAAGACGTGAGCTACTTGAGAAGCGAGGAAGAAATGTAAATACACGGGGACGCGGTTGTCGCCTATCTGTCTCGGGCCGCGTGCTTTGACAGCGACTCGAGGGGCGAGGCTGTAGACGTACCCCGTGGATTGACGGACCGAGAGCGTGTAAAATCGTAAAATTGACGAAAATTCCGGGAGAGAGAGAGAGAGAAAACGGACGATTTGTCCGAGTCGAGAAGCGCCCGCAGGACACACCCCATTGCATCGTGCGGAGCATTGGCCGGACGCGTGAAAATTGTACACCAAAAATAGAGAAGAGGAAGGCGATTAATTCTTTTTTTTTTTTTTTTCGAGGGCCAAGAAAGAGAGCGTTTGTCCGGCACTTTTGGCCTTTTCTCTTCTTCGACGTATATAGTTTTTCGAAAAGAGAAGGGGAGGCACGCCTCGGAGAAACCCCCGAGGATTGTATGGCCGAGAGTTTTAAGAGCTAACGCGATTGTTCATACGAGTGCCTATACGCATACATATATATACAGTATTTCGCTATGGTGTATATATACGTTTACAGCTCGTATAATCAACTTTTAGTACGCTGTATTCCGTCGAGGGGCCATTTTCGTCTTTTATTGCCATGGACCTACTCCTCGAAGGATTTTGTAAATATTTACTTTCAATCGATTTAGATTCATTCTCGAAATTAGAGTGTTAATTTATACAGGTATTACCTTTAGTTGAATCGAGATACCGACTTTTGTTGTATTTTTATAAAAAAATAAGCGCATTGTCTTCTCCTTCGACATATCTTGGAATTCATGAAAAGATTCGTGTCTTTTAATACTAGATTTTCATGAAAATATACGCAAAGTAATATCGCTCTAGTCCTTGAAAAGACACGTATAAGAAAAATGAGTGGGACGAAACTTTATCTGGCAAACTTGGAGATCACACCTCCCACTGGAAAAACAAAAAAAAAAAAGAAAGAAAAAAAAAAAAAAGGTAACATCACACCCATCGAAGGAGCCTCCCTTCTCGACGCGTTTAATTTTTCAAAGCAACGAAACGGAACGACAACAAAAAAAAGTCGTGCCCACACGGATTTTTATATGTAATATATGTATACACGTACGAGTGGACACAATTGAGGATGTACTCTTCTTCCTTTTCTCTGGTCCCTCGGACTCCTCCTCTCTGCGGGGCGGAAAAGTCGATTTTTCACAAATTGTATGTATCACGGGAGAACGCTATCGCCATTCGTTTGTAGGAATATGTGCCCAAGGTACGGCGCTCATTTGTCACGAAAATCGTCGCACGTATACACATATACACGTATGATGCAATTGATGATGGTTGCTGCAAGAGAAAGAGATGCCTACAGGAGTGACCATCAGGAGTTACATTGTAAAATGGACATTGTCAAGGATACCTATACATATATGCCGATGGTACTGGCCGGTCGCAAACGAAGCGTACCTTCCGAAACTCGATATCATTACATTATGCGGGTACGAGGCGTGATGTGTGTAATGATAACAAAAAAAAATAATAAAAATCATTTTTTTTTACAATACCTTGTTGCTAGTTTTTTTTCTTGGTCAACGGTTTTTGAAACCCTCGCGTGAGTAGTTGATGTGTTCCGTAGATGGAAATGTGGAAATTCAATGCAATATGCATCCCGTGGAGTGGCAAAGCAAACGCAGAAGTTTCTTCCATAGTTTTCAAAAAAGTTATATAAAATAATTTTAGGGTTTCACTTTCACTGGTCATTGACCGACTTTACGTTTAGTCTCTGAAACAATGTACGCCTGAATGATCCTGAATTCACAGCCTCCGTATATATAAGCCTATCGATATTTATTCATCATGTAAAAAAGAAAAATCACGCAATCGGGCACTTTGACATTTACGCAGCGAGATATACGATACGCTCATTACTTAAACACGTACCATCCCTCTAATACCTGCATAACATAGCATTATATATTACCTATGTAGTGCTTCTTCATCATTCACGAGTAGTTACAAATTGCTGGGATTGTAGTGTATATATAAGGAGACAAGAGGCGTGTGGAGTGAAAGAAAGGGGTTTCTCATATCTCTTTCTCCCTCTGTTGCAATTTTTCAAGCGAGCCTGCAATGAATATAACATGTATACCCACCTGGTATATAATGTACAGTGTAGGTATTATGTATGGCGCCGTATCGTATAATGTGTATGGGTGTATATACACTATAGTCGATGAGGCTGATTGATATCGATGGGTTGGATTAGTATACGAGAGTGAAGCGCGGAAAAATTACCTCCATCGATTTGAAATCTTTATTCACCCCCTTCCCCCTTGGTAGGTACACTTTTTTATCTTTCTGTTGATTTTTGGGGGAGAGAGGGATAGGGTTTGGAAGAGGCATTTATGTTTTTTTTTTTTTTTTTATTTCGGTAAATAAGGGCTCGTTTGATGGTTTATGATGCGCAGTTCATCTTTCCCTCCTATTATGGATATTTGACGTTTATTTATGATTAATAATATGGATTCGCAAATAAAAACCAGTCGTAGAGCAAAAATAATTTTTTTTTTTTTTTTGATGCACGATTCTTGCGATAAAAGTATTGTATTTATATATTATGACGTGTTTAAATAAAAAAATAATTAATTTCTTTTCCCGAATCCGGCATTTTTATGTTATTTATTACGTCATTTTTTCACGATTCTTACGCCATTAGGGAGACAAAAAAAATCGACCAAGGGGCACGCGTATCTCAGCGTGAAATACATCGATTTCGTGTGCAGCGAGACAAGATTAATTTTGATTAAATACAAATTTTTTTTTTTTCCCCTCCAAACTTTCTCATTTAGTTTCGCTCAAAGTAGGGAAAGGAATGACATTTTCGTGCAGGACCAAAAAAAAAAAAAACTTAAAAAATGCACGCGCACACCCCTCACCGTTGGACTACAGACAAAATTAATAAATTGCAATGGATTTTTCACGTCGCACACGAACGCGTGAGTTAAATTCCACGTGTTTACCTTCGATCAATTACACCCAGCATCCGAGCATCCGTTCCTCTACCTGCATCTAAAAAAAAAAAAAAAAAAAACGACATCGATCGAAGAGTCAAAAAGCCTCGGCATCGGTGTCCTCCCCTTCGGAGAATCTGCACGCGAGCAAGTAGGAACAAAAAAAAAGCCTATACCTCCTTTTCTTCTTCAACTTCTTCCTCGACCAAATAATATTTGAGTCGTGTGTTTTCTCGCCTCACCTTCCTTCATCCCCTACTTACCGATCCCCGTTCTTTTCCAATTCTTGCGCCACGCGGTGTGTAAGGAAGCGCCTCCTCGAAAAATATTTTTCTTCGACTCTCTCCGCGACTTTCGAGTCGTTTCGTCCTGTGTACACAAGTACAGCCCCCATCTGCGTGCGGAAATAACCACCCCGACGTTTTTTTTTTACCGGTCGCACCTTGAGAGAAACGATTTTAAAAAAAAAAGCCACAAAAAGCCGTCCACACACACACACACACACACACACACACATGACGATCGTCTTTGATTAATTTTGATTTATCTCACACTGCACGGCACAATGAGTCGAGGAAAACGTTTCAACCACCGCGTGCCGAATTTTTAATTCTCCAACGATTGGAAAATGAATCGCATGTAACATAATATAATACCAATGCGCGTCCGAGTCATTTATTACACGTCCCATGGCGGGACAAACTCGTGGCGGATGGATTTATTGCTTAATCTGGTTAGGTCTTTTTACGCTCTTTGCTCTCCCCCTCCTCCTGCGCGTATACTATTGTTATAATATGTGTTCTCGCCCGCGCGCGCGTGTGTGTAAACAGCCACCGTAAGCCGATCCCCGTTTGTAACGCTACACATATTATACGCAGGTAAGTATTATGGCGATCTCGATGAGGATGATGCTTTTTTAATACTGTGTTTTTGTATACTCGCACACATACATGATATATAGTATGCAAACACCAGTAAAAAGCGTAGGTGTTGTATTGTATCTATACCTTAAACGGGAAAGAAAAAAAACTACCGATCTCGATTGATTAATCGGCAACGGAAGAAGAAAAGAAAAAAAAAAAAGTGGTTTCTTACCAACTTAAAGAAAAAAAAGGCAATCCAAAGCCCTTGAACATACATTAACGCATGCAGCTCGCGTCCCATCCCGCATGTGTATCGATCTGTACATAGAAAAAACACAACGACAGCTGCGGCTCTCGTTGGGAAGCGCGAAACACGAAACAAGTTGCAATATTTATAAGCGGGGGTACAAAAAAGTATGTGTTATATAGCAAACCCCGCGGGGTAAAGGAAAAAAATATGTGTATCAACCCATGCAGGTATTTTGCCTTGTATATATATGTAGGTGCGCGTGTATGATTATCCCTCCCCTATACGTGACCGCAAGCGTTGCTCTTATTTATAATTCGCGATAAACGAAGAGTACAAGTATACGCGCATGTAATATGTAAGTATACGGCATTCGTTGGGTGTACATTGTTATTATACACGCAGGTACATATATATGGGTACAACGCAGGGAAAGGGATAGCCGCGAGTATATTTACCACACGAATGGATAAAAAATAAAAAAAAATTTCACCACAATCAATAAGTTTGTACTGTTAACGGCTCATTATTACACGAGTCAAGCGGGTGTCGGAAAAATAAGTATAGGTGTGCACGCGAGAGAAAGACGAGACGGAGAAAAGCGGTCGTATATCCGGTGGTATAAGAGTTTTTACACTTTTAACGTGACCACGCGCGGGAAAGATAATAAAATAGAGAGAGAGAGAGAGCAAAAGTCAAGGTGTGTCCTCTTCTACTCCCATTCATTTTATTAGTATAAATATGTATATGCATATATATATGTATAAATGGTCTTCTTTCTAGAGAGAGAGAGAGAACGGCCCGCGTGCTGTCTCCTTATGCTTTTCCATCCTATATATGGTATACCATCAGCCTCTGATACAATAAAATAAGTATATTACTATATAGGCTATGCGGGACAGCTGCATTCATTATGTACACCGTCGATACATCGAAGGACGCGCGCGCATTGTGTGCACAGCATGAGCAGTGTGGCGCTCTCTCAACCATACTTATAATATATACATATATGCGGCAGAATGACCGATCGCCGTAGGTATAACATACATACCGATGATAGAGTCAGATGTAAGTGCACTATGATCCAACTAATCTTACACAATTGGGGGGGGGGGGGAACCCATGTACATCTCCGCAAGTTGTGCACTTGCGGTATGAAAAATTAAAAAAATAGATAAAAAATTTTTTGTCTCTTGATGACGCACAACGCTTGATAAATGCTTCATTGAAAAACAAAAAAAAATTAGAAAGATAAAATATCTCTTTCTATCTCTATGCACACCGATAGTGAGATAAAAGAAATTCATTAGTACAAGGATATCTCAAAAGTCATACGGCGCGATAAGTAATATACTTACAACCTACTGCTGCGAATGTATTGTTGGATTGGGTATTAGATCCGATGGTCCCGAGTTAACCCTTTATATAAGGGTGTATAGCTTGTTACAGAGAAAGTTTGTTTACGCCCACACTCTTCCTGCCCACTTACCCCTTTATTTTTCATACTTTGACAAGAGGACAGATCGGGAGAAAATACACCGAGCGCAGCACGACGTCCTTTTCCATGATGATCGTGCACACAAAGAGTGGGGGGGTGGGATGGACTCTCTGTATATATATGTATACGTACATGTAGCATCATCAGTAGCGGCAGTTTGATTTTCACCCCATGTGATGGGTTAGCGTGCGATGCTATACCTACCCTACTACCCGCATGTGCCTCGGAAAGTAGACGACCCGCGTTTTTCCCCGGGTCCGGCGACGTATGGCGCTCCATTCGGCTTTTTAAATACCGCCAACGAGGCGTACACGCGCCAGTCTATTTGTAGGGATCGGAAATGAAACGACTGGGTATATATATATTGGGGAAAAGAGGGGACGCAAATCGATTATTCGCGAGCACTTACGCGAGATATTTATACAGTTGTGTGCAAAGGGTTGAGGTGGTTTCTAGTGAGGTCGTATACTTGAAGGCTTTTGACACATCATTTTTATTTTACGTAAATTTTCCAGTAGTAGTCGAACAAAAAGAACATTTTTTTTCAAGGACGAGATGACGTTTGACGATGAATTTTTCTATTACGATAACAAGTACTATAATCATCAATCAAATCGAAAAAATATTGTGTCACGTAAGGCACCACTATATGGATAATAATAATTGGGTTTTTTGTTCATTAGCCGAAAAAATGATTGGCACGGGGTGTGATTTTACACTAAATATTAAATTAAACGTTGTAACAAATTATGAAAATTTTTTTGTGATAAGTAGGTATAGTTATTCGTAAGTACTCTGGATCGTAGGCAGTATTATATAAGTGAATAAACGTAATTTTAAAAACTAATTGTAGCTTAGTGTCATCAATTTTCCAGGATGCAGTTGACAACGTATATCTCTCAATTGTGGTTGATTTAAATGAAACAATAGTTATAAAAATCCTCATAAAACGATGACACTTCCTTTGCTAGAAGTTTAATTTTTTCCCTCCCCAAACATCGTATTTTTATACAAAAAAAAAAAAATAAAAAAAACACTCTGTATGTAGGTATAAGACACAACTTGTAAGCATACTTTCGAAAACCATCCGAAAGCCCAAGAGATTTCACGGTTGATCGAGAACAAAGTTCAGCATCAACCGACGAAATTAACGAAAAGAAATTTTCCCCCCCAGACCGAAAAGTGAGTGGCCATCGATTAATCGACCCCGTCCACCCCACGCACGTATACGCATCACGAGACAGCAGATTGGTACCACTAATAAGTTCTTCACGCGAGAGAGTACATCGAGCCAACTATATATACGTACGAGACCCATAGACCACCACCACCTATTGTACATCCCGCGTCTGCCCTCCCCCTCGTGCAGCGCGTACAACATGCACGCGTCCCAGCTTATATATATATATATATATATATATATATATATATATTATCATCACCGACGATACACGTACATGACGTGACACGCGCCGGAAGTCACCCCTTCGTCATAACGTGAACCTATATTGTTATACATCTATCCACTCTGACGCGTTAATACCCCACGCAACGTCATTACAAAGTCGTTACGTATGGGCTTAACGCGATGCGATTGTTAACGCGCGACGCGTGTCCGTATATGCACGTATATATATATTGTGCTTGTATACCACGGCGTCGCGACTGTATGTACGCTTTTGTAAAACATTAATTCAAACAGCGCAAATCGAAACTTAATTGTACCACTTCGTGTGTGCGCAAATTTATGTGTGCGTGCATTTTCCGACAGTTTGCCCATACAGTTGTAAGTAAACGCGTGGAAGGGTAAATTAACGTGCGCTTACGCCTGTCGCGTAGCGTGGCATGTGCAATTGCGTTATACTTTTTCCATGTGGCGAGCTGATGCGATCGGTACTTCGTGTGTAATGACGAAACGGTCTCGAGCATACGTGCCGTCCCGCATGATTTGCGCTGATAATGTTTTTTTTTTTTCTCCTGTATAGTTTACCCTTCGAGTGAATATTAAAACGAATGGAAAGGGAGGAAAAATCGTTCGACCAAATATCACCGAGATCCGAATTTTTTTTTTTTTTTTTTTTTTTTTTTTTTTTTTTTTCGATAAAATAGCCGTTACCGTGATACCCTTTAGGTTTCCCAGCGTAGTGACACGACGAAAACGTTCCGTGCAATTTCATTTCGTTACCAGCCGGTATAGTACACGTACAATATAATAATCATTTCGCTCGAACGAGCACCCCATATGCACATACTTGGCTCCCATTGTATACGATTTCCGTGCGCCGGATTACAGTGTAATGAAATGCATGCGTTTTGTCCGATACAATATTTTTCAAGTGGAAATCAATAGGTACCTTGCCAATACCAACGGTGTGTCTTTAGTTATACGACTGCAATGGGGGTGTGCTCGCTGTCCATAGAACTGGTGGATTACATGATGGAGAACGTCGATTAAGTACATATATAGTTCGTGATTTTTAGGAAAACTAGATGTAAGAGCTTTTAATTGCTGGTGAATATGGGTTTGGTAAATTAAGTAAATTTTGTTTCGTTTTCATCTTTATTTATTTCAATTTTGTTTTTATAATACCATACCATATTTAAAAATCAATATATATATATATATATTTAATTCGTTATAATTTTTTAAGTCCAACCTGAGAGTGACAAAACTATTTTAAACTCTAGTTAAATATATACATATTTCTGGCGAAAATAATAATTGGTATCAAGAGTTTTGCAGTGTACGTATTCGATATAGTTGAAGGTAAGAAGTTCTTGATGTTTTAATCGTAAACTCTAAGTAAACTTTGCCAAAAAAAGACGTTTCTTCCCTGATATCAGGTTTACCGAAAGTGCCATACATCTCCGGCGTAAAAACTCGCAGTGTCTGTGTGGGCAACAGATCGCCTAGTGGACTTGAACTTTTTTTCAGAAAAGAAAAGTGAAAACTAGATTCAACAGTTTTTAAGTGATATTTATTTTCAAGTTTACACGACGAGAGAACAAATAATAATAAAAACTCGCGCATCTCCTTGAAAGTGAAAAATAAAAAAATTCAACGAAAAAAAAGAATAATCGTTTCCAGATAGAAAATTTTACAACATTTCTTACTCAAATGTTTTTGTGACCGTCTACGGGGTGAAGACAACCTCCCTTCTTTTGTCTTCTTCCCGTTCCATACCTCAAAAACGAGCAAGCGGCTCCGGTCAATACCTGACCTCCTCTCTCGATTGCCGGGCACGCAATACATACACAATGATTTTATTATCATTACATTCAACGATTGAGCGCTTTCTTAATAAAATGAAAAGGAGAAGAAACGAGGAACAAATCATTACGTTTTATTGGGAACAGTTTGCTCGTGGAAAGGTATTTTGGCCACAATACGCGTGTTTGCTGGTCTCGCCCACGGCTCGCGAGGTAATTTCAACGCAGATTGTGCCAACAAGACTTTTTTTTATTCATAATTTAAATGTTAATAATGAAAATAAACAAGTTTATTTTTTAAGTATTATTATTATTGCCTGAATAATACTTCAATTGAATTATTCGATGAATATATTTTTGGTCAACTCCACTAATAACGTTAATTAAGTATGTGACGGTGGTTGTAAGTTAGAGGATTTCGCGCCTATGTTCGAGGGGGGAGGCAGAGAGAAGGGGGGGAGGGGCGCCGCGATAAGCCGCCGAAAAGTTGGGTAGCTGGTTGCTTGCGCTCCGATTTTAAGAAGAGAAGTTAATTGAGCCTGGCAGAGTCCTACGCCCAAGACGTCAACTAAGGCCAGCTTGCTCGGGCTGTGCAAAAGGTACCGTTTCCTCTGTCTCTCTGCGCTGGCGCCCCCCAAAAAGAAAAACAAAATACGTTAACGCCCCGACCAAGAAACATAAGAAACCGCGCTGTTATAGATTATGCGATATTCCGGTTTTCTTTGTATTCAGTAGAATTTTGCGATTTATATTTAATGTGACGCGTCGAAATAATTGACTAACGATGAATGCTGTAAGCCGTATTGTAGATATAATTCAGAGATTTATTTATGAATAAACCAAGAAAGTGTAATATAATCTAATATAATCTGTTCACGTTTATTTTCCATATACGTTCTCACCAAAATCCCTGTGTCAAGAGTCTCTCAAATTTCTTCATAATCCAATAAAACATCTTTACCATACCTGTGTTGTCACATCACCTAGTAATTACAAGTATAATTAATTGTGACATTCTTTTTGTAACTGCAAATAACCCTTGCAGTTGAACCTTGAATTTAAAAAATTGAGATAAGGGTCGGTGATTGTTGTAGTAACTCAAAAGTTTATTTTAGACCAAAAAGAGTTGTTATCCAACTCAAAATTTGATTTTGTAGGTATCGGGTCCATCCAAAAATACAAAGCTGGCCATGAGTTTTCTTTTTCACGTGGCTACAGTAAAAGGAGACAGAGATTTGTATTTAAAGCCTTGTAGTGGAGGGCTAATTAAAAAAAATTTTGTTCTAACGAATACCACATGTGTAGTGGCAAAGTCACGTTACTTAAACAGCCATGAACACTGGAACTCCATCTATGTAAATGAGATTTTCATGCACAAGAAGTACAACGTAGGGTAAGATTCATTTCCAATTACATGTGTGATTTTCTATATAGTATGGTATAACTACCGTTAGTTATGATTTCCGTAGAAACAAGACCAACGATGAGTTTGACATTGCTGTCGTGCGGTTGGCTGACAAACTAGCACCTACCAAAGTTGTAAATATCCCGGAAGTCCAAGAAAGTTAACATAATGATTGGCTACGAGTTTACACATGGTGGGTATCAATTGTTTTATTGGTACGTTAATGTGAATAAGGTTTGCAGTAACATACCACTGAAAAACCATTCAACAGTTAGCTCGGAAAACTGCCAACTGCGGACCAATTATCGAACTGGAAATAATACGGTAAGTATCAAAAGAATACAAGAGTATTGATTTTTTTTAAATTTAGTAAGTAAACTTAACTCGTAACATTTGTTACTTTTCAGGAATACGGTCACGTTATCCTTGTGACTCAAAGTGGCAAGGAAACGTTCCTATTAGGGCTACCTACAAGAAGAAATGAGATGTTCATCAATATCCACGAGCATCTACGAGAAGAGAACGCGAGTTTTTATGCGGGAGATGTATGGCACTTTAGGTAAACCTGATATCAGGGAAGAAACGTTTTTTTTGGCAGAGGTATGGTGAAAAAGCATTTATAGAGTTTACGATTAAAACATCAAGAACTTCTTACCTTCAACTATATCGAATACATGCATCGCCAAACTCTCGATACCAATTATACCAGTAAAATACATCCAAGTGCTAAATTAATTGTTGCAGCATTGGCTTGGATTATTTTATGCATCCACGGAATACGTCTGACGATGAAAATTTAATTTCCTCTTGCAGCAAGTCCAAACAAGAACGTTTCCTTACCACTTCTAGTGGCAAGAATGACATGATCATATTCCTGTAAAGTAAAAAATGTTGTGAATTAAGTTTAACCTACTAAATGTGTTCAAAATTATTATAGTTATATATGTTATTGAAATTCTTCACATAATTTTTAGCCAACCGCACGACAGCAATGTCAATGTCATTCATCTTATTTCTACTGAAGTCATAACTATGTAAATACCGTATTAATATCTAAAACCGTACATTCAATTGGAAATAATTATTCGGACAATAGTTATACTTAATAAAATAAAATCGTTAACAAAACAAGTACTTACCATTAGCCAAGGCCACTTGGGCTTCAGTAACGCGATCTGGTTTAATTTCTCTCGGAATGGCGGCTTCAGCTTTAGCTGCAACATTCGATTGATTACAAAATTATTATAACAGTATATATTTACGCCACAAGGGACGAACGTACGTACGGCGTTCTCTCCCAGGTCTATAATTGGAAGATGATACAATAATACACTAATCTCGAGTCACGTACGCGAATTTTTTTCCTTCCTCGGCTAAAATACGACGTTTTCCATGATTCCAGGGATGTAAGTACTACGTAACCTCTCGCGTAAAAACTCGCATTCTGTGCTCGCTAGAAAAGTATTGTTGGCACAATATGCGTAGAAATTGCCTCCCAAGCCGTAGGCGAGTCCAGCAAACGCGCGTATTGTGGCCATAATACTTTTCTACGAGAAGAGAACGCGAGTTTTTACGCCGGAGATGTATGGCACTTTCGGTAACCCTGATATCAGGGAAGAAACGTCTTTTTTTGGCAAAGGTATGGTGAAAAAGCATTTTTTACTTAGAGTTTACGATTAAAACATCAAGAACTTCTTACCTTTGACTATATCGAATATGTCCATCGCCAAACTCTCGATACCAATTATATTGTCGATGGTACGGAGAACGTGATGAGATATGCTTGTAATGTATTTTTACTTCCAAACGAGGAGCAACTCGTGTTCACACTGGCTCTTTTAAAACGCTTAGGTGGATAGCCACGTTATCACCTGCGATTTGATTTACTTGTGCATTTTTTCCACTTGACGAGAACAAAGAAGGTTTTCGTTCGTTTAGCAGCAGCTCTCTACTAGCTTCGAATTTTCGATTTCGTTGTGTGATGTATGTGTTTGGATAAGAAAATAGATATTATTATCTATACACTGTGCGAGAGTCATTAAGACCAGCTGTGAAATTTACGACAAAAACTATAGTGTGTCCAATATTCGTCTACACAAAAATCAATCAATGGCATTTATTAACTTATTATACGTTGGAGGTATGGAGGTTGGAAAAATTTATTAACTTTTTACTTTGCCAATACAGTGAAATGTACGTACACAATTTTAGATTTTTATTTGTGTAACTTTAAAATGAATTATTGATTATGATTTTCTGAAAATTAACACACAAATCAAAAACGTAAATGAAAAATGGAGCAGATTTGAAGCTTTGAAATTTAAAATTATATTAGTAAAACTTATGATGATCTCTTACTAAAAAAATGGTACGAAAATATTCCAAAAGTATAGCTTAAAATTGCAAAAATAAAACCAGTCTGTAATTTTTCTGTACAACGAAATATTATGTTTTTAACTAACATTGAATTATGACTTTCTTTAATTTTTGAGTTAAATGTACGAATAATAGAATTCGTAGGATATGCATACGATTATTTGGATGGAATTCGTATAATCTATATAGTATTATCGGAGCAGCAACTAAGCACACAGTTATCGTTTCCTCCGCTACATAGTCGAACTGACGAATAAAGATTCTTCACTTATCATGTACCTTCGTTAACTGTTAAAAACGAAGGCCGAAAAGCAAGCGGAGATTGAGCAAAGGTAAGTATTGTAACGTTTTTTTGTCCACAAGGCAAATCATGAATACATTCCTGTACTACTTGTTAAATTCCTGGTGACAACCTATTCGTACATATGCATCAAAGCAAATTTCTCGATCCTCGTGAAATCAGTGGAAAATCGGTTGATCACGCGACTCCAACCAACGTGCAAGGAAAACCGGTATTTATACCATATTGTGTCGTAACGCACGCGATCTTTCGCCACGAAAATATGTAAATACCCAATGCTCCGACACCCTCCCTCCCAAAAAAAAGGGGGCCGTCCGATCATCGATCACATCACGCGTTTACACGCGAGCGCCTTTTCGCGATCGAAAAGTTTTCATCCGGACACATATGGCCCATCGGAAAAACTACCCATTACCCCCTCTCGTCTCCGACATCACTGCTTTCGGGCATTGGCCGTGCCACTATGCATAATCCCTCGATTTTACTAGGGTGCACACGCCATACCTTCATTGATTTATGCTCAAAGTGCGAGTGAATTAAAAAAAATAATATAAAATTACCATTTTAATGCCGTACAATTAACATTAATTTTTAATTCACTGTGCCACACCATATACCGGCTTTGGTATCGGTAAATCGTGATTTATGAGCATGCACCGGTATTAAGACCGAGTAGTTGATGTTATTACATGTGAGCGTGGAGTGATTGTTATTAAATATAACAACACCCGAGCAATCATTAATCAACGACTGCGAGCGGAGAGACATTTACCGATTTCCGGATTTTTAAGGGAAAAAAAAAAAAAAAAAGTATTAAACAAACAGCTGCCTGTCTCCACTTTGAGTACACCCATCACGCGTCTCCCTCGAGCGTGTGTCAATGGCACCGAAAGTCGAGGGGTTCGTGTACGACGCGAAACCAAGCAGGTAAAAAAAAAAAAAAAAAACGCGATACACGCGGCTCGATTTTTCCACTTCTCCATTGTCGACTCTCTCCAGTGTCGGCTCGTGATAACAGCCTCTCTCCTATTCCCTTCCGAAAATCCGTCCAAATTTTTTTTTTCTCTCGTACATTCATCCGCATCGAGGATACATACATAGGGAGACGAAAACCACAAAAGCCACTGACGGATCATCTCTCTTTTTCCCTTCCCTTCCGCTGCCAAATTAGAAGTTTCGTGCCCACAAAGCTGTACGTCGTTGAGAAAAAACTGTATCCTCGGCTTCATACCCCCATCGTAACTTTCATCTCGTTTTTTTTTTTTTTTTTTTTTTTTTACATTTCACGATGTTTGGGGCCTTTATTTTCTCCCGCTTTCGGATGACGAGTTTCTAACGATCTCGTCACTTGCGACGTGTCTTTCGAAACATCACTGGAAAATCCAGCGAATTTTTGTATAGGTGGGACTGTTTACTTTGTGCATGACTCCCTTTTACGAGATGGGTACTTACGTTTTTCATCTATAAAAATAACACGAAAAAGGGAAAAAAGTCCCGTGGAGCTCGTAAAAGTACCAAGTCAATAACTCGTTATGTGTAAACCAGAGGAACCGGGCACTTGAAAGTCTCGATAAAAAAAAGTTCCGAGACTTTGGCAGTACTTTTCGATGACTTGAACAGTTCACAGCTTCTCGGTTATACCCCATGAGTTCGTTCTCTCCAATTCCATTTTCGAAAACTTTCTCTCTCTTCAATGTGTACTGTAAATCCAAGGGTGTTATCCAAGTACACGTTTGAATTTCGAAATTACAAAATGAAGCTTTTCAATGTTTTTCACCACAAATTTTTTTGTCGATGAAAATTTAACTCTTAATATAACACAAGCTCTCTTGAGAGTAGCAATAAACTTAGGCTCATTTTTGATTAATACAAAAATTTTTGGTAAAAGAGATTCGTGAAAATCATTGGTGAACGTATTTAACTACGCGACTAAATACTTTTGAACGAAAAAAAATAAATAAATAAATAAAAAGGCTTTGGATTGAAAAAATGTGGCACAAGGGTATACAAGCTGTAGAATTTACATTGCACTCTCTACAGCCTTCTAGTGCCAACCGTTGAAAAAAAAAAAAAAAAAAAAGAAAATTCTTCAGTTCAATAGATTTGGTAAAAACAGTTTACGAGGCATGAATTTGGTTTCTCTTGAAAGATTTATCAACATACGCGCGTACACAGGGGGATGGTCGAGGCAAATTGAATGAAATCGAGTTGCCCTCCCAGTGCAAAGAAAAAGATGCACGTATATAAACGTATGTGGAAGGACTACCCCAACATATATGTATAAGAGGGTGCATCTGCGCACTCGCCCCCGGCGTTTCTACTCCTTTTCTTATTCGTCTCTCTTGCCCTGTGCATATTTTACACGGTGACCCGCTCTCCCTCTATTCCCTCGCGAAATCCGCAGTCAGGTTCTCACGTCCACCCCGTAATTCACGCGACAGCCTCCCTTGGGCATTGGGTACCAAACTCCCTTTTTTACTGGATCAACTTTGGCATTTTTTACCTTTGGTGGTCCACGCCGTCGTGGACTGCCACGGAAATAATTGATCCATTAAATTTCGATTTCTCGTTTCTTACCCGTGGCAAAAAAGGAGGAGGAAGAAGGAGGAAAAGAAAAATTAATTATTTTTTTTTTTTTTCATTTTTCGAGGATTCAGTATACGCGTATGACGTTTTGCCCCGTAATCGTTAAAAGTTGGGCTCAAGAGTGCAGAGAAAACCGAGGGGAGACAACCGCACGCCTCTCGATAAACGCGTGGAGGGGAGAGAAGCCGAGTTTTCCCGTCGGCTTTTCATCGCCGATCAGGTGTACAAATGTATAGACTTGAACTTTCTTTTTTTTTTTTTTTCCTCTCGTAGTACAATGTTTTCCTTCCATTCCGTGCGCCATGGGCGTGATGCGTAAGTGCTAATGAGGTTTCGAGGGGTGCAACAGGGGACCGGCCGTGCAGTTTTCGATGACACGTCTCTTGGGAAATCTCGGGTCTGGTCCTCGTGGAGTTTCGGGGCTTGGAAATTAATGAAACTTTGAGGGACTCGCCGAGCGGTTTTCCTTTTGTTGTTTCAGTGTACCCATCGACTGTCTCTCTATATCTTCCACACGGGACAACACGATGCGTTGGTTTTTCGGGCTTTTGGAAACTCGAGGAGGAAAACTAAGCGGGATGATCATGCATACCACGGTCCGATTTGAATTCGTTTCTTTTTTTGTAACAGCTGTATTTTTACGACGCTATTTTCAAGTTTACATCAAATACCTCAGCAATAACCTATCGAGAAAACTATTTACGGGTGAAGATTACGGTAATATTAAGATGCTGTGACACGATAATTTTTTACTCCAATTATAATTATTTTCACCGGAAAAAAGGGGATAATCCATGGTTTTTGTTCGTATATACATTATAGAGTTATACATTACACTCAATTGAGAGTGCTTGGAACAGGGTTTCGAAACACTGGGTCTCTGTAAAATTATAGCTCAAAACGCTTTGAAACTTCGCTAAGGGGTGTTTATAAATGTTTAAGAATTTTGGCAATATTAATAATTGTTTTTTTTCAAGAGTTGAAAGTTGAAAGTTCGAACTTGAAATAATGAACATCTCCAAAATACACGTTTTTGAGAAAATTTGCAAGATATACCAGACAAAATCGAGTGTGGATGTTTTCTCCAACAAAAAAGTGACAGTGCGTTTCGCACGTGTCGGATGGTTATTGAAGCGAAAAAAAAAAAAAAAAAAAAAAAACGGGGTAAGTATACACGCAGGAGTAAGATTTGACGTGATGGTAAGCGGAGGGAGAGCGAAATATTTATTAGCGCAGTAGAGTCCAAGGAGAACGGAAGGATCCTTAGAGGGACGAGAGAAAGCGACCGCGGCATTGTGTGTAGTTCTCGTCACTTCCGAGCCGTTGATCTCGGGGGCTCGCTCCTCTCCGAAGCCCATGTCTCTTAATCTTCCAGTATACGTAGGCAAACGATATACCCAATGAGCCGTGCGATGGAAAAAAAAAAAATATCAATGGCGACCTAAGAGAGATGTAGGGAGAAGGATTTGCTGATTTTTTTTTTTTTTTTCATTCAGCGAGTGCAGTAGAATAGAAAAAATGACGGTCGCCTAGTGGCGAAAGTTATGGAAAAAAGGGGCTTCGGCACCTCTTTTTTTTTTTTTTTTTTTGCTCCTCTTTTTCCGTACTCGTATACCCCTTTTTATATGGTTTGCCATATACAGATGCGCGCTTCTCGGGGTTAAATTGGCACTTTTTTTTTACGACGACGCTCCGTAGTGCAGTCGAGGGGAGTGGAAATTAATTGCGTTTCACGATGACGTTCGTATTCGCCACGACGACAGCTACACTCGGTGCAGAAGTTATTGTACAATAACTTTCTCGCCTGAAGCATACTTTGCGTATGGTATACTTGGGATGTAATAATGTATGGAAAATTTTCAGTTTAGATTTTGACGGGATGAATTTGGAAAAAATGACGATTACTAATGTTGACTTTGAGTATAGAAAGGGATACATGCTCTATTCTCTGCTTCCACGAAACTTTTTTAGACCAGGTGTCATATGAAAAAATTTTACACGTTGAAAACAAAAAATAAAATTAACTAATCGGTTTACAAAAAATTATTTTCTGGGCTGAAAAAAAGGCAAGTTCTATTATTAAAAAGACGAAATTAAATGACATTATTACGTGTCCATATGTGTATTATCTATCCATATGTAGCGCTAAAGCCAAAGATTAAAATAAAAATAATAAAAATACACAAAAACTATACGTTTATGAAGCTTCTTGTAAAAAAATCGTAGATATTAAAAAAAAAAAAAAAAACATAGAGTTGGAAATTTGGCGAACTTAATAAACAGTTATTTTATGATACACCTCATAAAAACTATATTGACACACATGAACTGAAAAGAAATTCAATTAATATATAAGACTTATTTTGACGTGAAGAAAAAATCTTACAATATGCATCTTTTGAATGACTAAATATTCATACTTCATGTTAATGTTTAATTAAATTTTTCAGGTTGTCCAAGATAATTAGATAAGTGACGTTTAATGTAACTGTAATGTAGACGTAAAATAAATACTCATGAGGTGTAAGTAAAGTAAATGCTTTGGCTTTTATTGTGAACCTATGGTAACATCAAAATGGGCCGTCCAAAAATGGAAAGACGATTCGGTACAGGTAGCGTGATGGAACCGTTCCCCGCGAGTCGCACTCAATTGGAACCAGTTTGGCAAACTCTTTCTACGTGCACAATGTCACAAGAGGCACTTCTCGTGTACTGCGAAAAAAAAGATGCCTCGTCTGCTCAATTTTTCAAGGTCTCGTTAACCGAAAGGCGCAAATGGTACATTTAACCGCTGTAAAAGAAAAAAAGAAAGTTGCTCCCCAGCAAGGCTCGCATTGTGCAACGAGTCGTCTTCCCTGCACTTTGTCGCCCAAGAAATTGAAAAGTCACGCAACAATGCAACAAAAAGCTCTCTCTCTCTCCCTCAGCCCTCTTCTTCCTCTCCTTCGTGTACGTACTTGGCTCCTATTATTTTTCAACTCCTTTTTTTTTTTTTTCTTTACAAACGCCGAAAATTGCTTGCAGCCGAGTAAAATAAGGGGGGCTACTGCGCTGTCTCATGCAAATCGGGTGCCTACCTTTTTTTCCATTCCCCGCGCCTCGTTGCGTTATTCCCGGCCGTTGACGTCGGAATTCACCTAACGTGAGTACCGCGCCAATCCCCCTTTTTTTTCGGAGATGCGTATCTTTCGCGGGCCCACAGTGGACACGCCGCCGCAGGTGGGGGTTCTGCTTTTGATCCGTAATCTGGTTCTGCACCCCCTCGAATTTCTCTTTTTTTTTTTTTTTTTTTATCGCCGCTGCGGTTGTTTCGGTTTTGTTACACGCGAAACTGTGACTTATGATTTATGGACGACTATCCGCGTGCCCTGTTATTATCCGTCATT
Organism: Copidosoma floridanum; assembly: GCF_036245765.1. Lineage (NCBI taxonomy): Eukaryota > Metazoa > Arthropoda > Insecta > Hymenoptera > Encyrtidae > Copidosoma > Copidosoma floridanum. The sequence continues at coordinate 16,013,981 of NW_028321896.1, read as the reverse complement.
ATTGTGGGGCAATTATGAGATAATTGAAAAAAAAAAAAAAGAAAATGAATTGTAGTTCATTGACACCGATTCTATTGTCTTTTTAACTATTAACACCAGTAAATAGTTGTAATTAGTTGAAACAACTATCTTTATTTGTTTATTCGGTCAAGCAAAAATTAATGTTTTTCTATTTGTTTAGTCCCAGAATTACTTTGTAGACAATAATCCAAACAAATTTGTTGGATTTTAATTTAGAGCTCATGAATGAAATCGCACAATCGTGGCTGGAAAAATCTCACGATATTGAAAAATATGGGACCGCGTGTCATTACTTTGATGGAAATATAGCGTGTTGCGACAAGCAAGAGGTGAAAATCCATTTGAAAAGAATATTTTTCACCATTTGTCAACGTGTCCCATGATTACGATCATCGAGTGCATGAATTCGGGAGTTGTGGTAGTTGGTGACTTTGATATTATACCAACGGAAAAGTCACGATAACAACTATAGGAAAAAACATATTTTCCCACCAGGTGTTTTGTCAATGTTCACGTAAAAAAAAAAAAAAAGTCAGAAAATCTGTATCACAACAAATGATTCACATTGACAAATGGCCTAACGAACAATGCGCACGTATTCGGCCGAGTGTGGGCGGCAGGTGCCCCCTCGTAGACCTCTTGATTTATACGAGAGCTCCCCCCCCCTCGAAAAATTGAATACTCCTACGTGCTCTTCGTGTTACGTATACCTCGTTGGAGGCACATTGAAGCCAAAGCTAATACGTATAGCGTCTGTCTACCTATATGCGAAGCGATCGAAACGAGATTAGAATATACAGAAGTGCACGCGCGAGCGTGTACACATGTTTTTCGTGTAAGATACGGGTGGTATGTATATAAGGCGCGGGCGCCGAGGGAGTGCTTTTGTATACCCATATATACGTAAAAAGCAAAGCCTCTGGACTTGATGGGGTGCGAGCAGATGTTTCTAATGCAGTGTATATGCTGGCGCGTAGGCGATGCGAGGGATTAAATTTCGGGAACTTTTTCGTTACGTGTAGCTCGCACGCACCGGCTACCCTGAACATTTTCACGAGCACTGTTGTATCGTGATTTTTGGGGTGGAATCCTCTTGCGATTGCTACACTTTTCAACTGTCTGTACTTACGAGCGAAATTTTCGTGTGGATAAAAATTTTCAAACATGTACATACAAGGGCCATTTCACAAAAAACTGCCATGTTCCATGAAGCCTATGTTTTTAAAAACTACGGGTTTAATTATTTCGAGTCAGAGTGAAAACCAATTTTTTCTGAATACATAATTGAGGTCAATAAGAAAAATTTTTTTTTTTTGGTGGCCTTAAGATTGAATAAACGGGCCGAAATGTCATTACCGTAACGCGAAGTATTTACAAATTTCTTTTATTGCGGCTTCTGGTGCCTGGACTTTGGTTTTTTGTTCTTTGTCAACAAGTTTGAGGTATCGAGAACCTTATCTGTCAGTTTAGGACAGAAAAACAATTTTTTTTGTTTTTCACGTATGGGACGTTCTATTCGTGAAGTGTACTTTTAAATTGTGTGCCACAAATGATCCAACTTTGCCAAGCAATTAATTTTTTGAAACTTGGAATGAATTGTTTTGTATTCTGGATTTTACATGAATAATGTCAATTTTTTTGCTGCCCCAAATTTAAAGATGGTTATTTGCAGTGTCGTCGCGAAAACAGGGCAAAATAAGCGGTCATTACCGTAACGCCCCTAATCTCCGAGGGATTTAAAATTATTGACTAGATGACCATAGTAGTACGCAAAGGTCTGGGCAGTAGATGTTACAAAGGAAATTTTTGTGAAATGACCCATATAGTTAATAACCAAAGTAAATTACTTGTTTGAACATTTGTGTCATTTGAATTGAATTACTTGTACAACATTATCTCTTTTGGATTTACTATTTTTACATTTGTTGGATAGTGTACACACGGATTTTTTCACAATGGGGAGTGACCGCTTTTGTGCAAGTTTTCACGTATACTCGCATTTAACGCACTTATTTACCAGCAACGATACATCAATTAACCCTCGATGATCCATTGGACAACCACAGAGACAACCAACTATACATATATATTTAGGTAGGGATAGGTAACCAAGAGACGTTAATAAATGTTCGAATATATCCGCTTGAAAGCTCAGTTGACGATCCGTGTCTCACGAGTATTAATCTATTTTCCATATCCAATGAAAGTTTATCGGCCAACAAGTTCATATACCTACACAAGTGGAACGTGTGTTACATAAAATTATTACTCTGGTCACCGGTTCAATCTTATTTCGAGGTGAGTTTTGTATTTTTTATTTCTTCTTAATATTGAAATGGACAAATTTACACTCAGCCCTCGGGATCTTGTACAAAAAACGTTAACAGTTTTGTATCTTACTAGTAATAAGAATGATAAAAATCTAGTGGAAAATCACTTGAAGTAATACCCAACGAGTTATCGACAAATAGTTTAGACGGGTAAGAGTTAGTTGAGAGTGTTTGCCTTGTAACGTTGCGATACCTCTCACTCGGTGTCAAAGACCCAGCTTGTGCGGGCCCCCGTGTTTACAAACAACGGCAGCGATAAATGTCCGTTCGAAAGGAAAATATTCCAACGCTCAACACCACAAGTACCAAAGCCTTGTGATGTATAATTGCGATTTCAGGCAACAAATTATCGAAAAGCACCGGTACGAGATGCGGGAGCTCGTGGGACTCCTGTTGCTGGTGTGCCTGTCCGCGGAACCGAGCCGGGCCCGTTTCACGTGTCCCCCGCAAACCCCCGGCTGCAGCTGCACCGAGTTCGACAGAAACGATTTTCGGGTGCACTGCACCGCGGCCTCTCCGCACGAGCTGGCCATACGACCCGGGGAGTACGTGGGCATCAAGTGCGGCAGTGGACACCAGTGGGCCCACTTCCTCAACGGCAATAGGCTCAAGGTCGGCTTCGCCGAGACCCTCACGCTGTCCGAGTGTCGGCCCATCGACGCCAGGGCCTATCGCATGATTCTATCGCGCCTCGGGCTACGCCTCGGACGCAGCATTCGGGCGATAAGGTACGAGAACCTCGGGGCCCCCCTGCACCCCGGCGATCTCGACTTTTTCCCCAACCTCAGGAGCCTCGAACTCGCCGAGAATAGCCTCGCCGGCGTCAGAGTGGATCTACTGAGGGGTCAGCTTTTTCAATGTTGCTTTTACATTAATTGCGCCGCGGGTGTTGTGTATACGGTATCGATTGTTCCTCAGGACTGTCGGGTCTGCGGTACATCGGGCTGAGGAGCACGGGCCTTCATCCACCGGCGGGTTTCTTCAGCCGGTCGCGTAGTTTGGAAACTATAGAGCTCGGCTTCAATGGCATCGATAAACTCGAGCCCGGCGCGTTCGACGGTGCCTACAGCGTCCTTCAGATCAACCTCTGTGAGTATATTTTACGATTGTCACGTCAGTGGTTCGATCGGGGATTTCGAAGGGCTTTTTTTTTTTTTTTTTTTTTTTTTTTTTTTTTTTTTTTTTTTTTTTTTTTTTTGTCACTATTGTTGATGGCAGTGTTAAATTTTATTGCAAAGTGTTTCAAGTGAAACATTTACTGTAATTACTTTAAATGCTTTTTTTTATGCTTAATTGTTTTTTCTTTGTAATTGGGTTGTATCGTTTTCGGGGGAGAAAAATTTTTTGTGTTGATAAATAGTACAGTACGAGCTTGAGCGGTTGTTTGTTTGTGCCCGAGCAAAAAGTGCCGTTGCCACGAAAAACGCCCCGAAGTATAGAGGGAAAAAAAATTTTGTTGGTGCTTGCACTCTCGATAGGAAAACTGCTATTTTATCATTATTAATGGATTAAATTTTTGTGAAAGCCCGTGCCTGAACATCTCGATGTATGAATGAAAATTCGCGACAGTGTGGTTTCATAATAATGACGATGCCATTTTCTGGAAAGAAAAAAAAAGTAACAATAATAATAATAATAACGAAAATTTTAGGGATGAACAAGCTGAGCAACCTTGACCCCCTTGTCTTCCGTAACCTCAGTTCGCTCCGCGTCCTCGACTTGAGCAACAACCAACTCAAGAACCTGCCCGTCGACGTCTTTGCCGATTTGCGAAACTTGCAGCTACTGAACCTCAAGCGGAACGCCCTTACCGAGCTGCCCAAGGGTCTGTTCCGAAAAAACCCCAACCTCCACACCATCGAGTTGTCCTACAATCGCCGAAAGCTCGCTCGGCTGCCGGACGCTCTGCTCGCCAACTTGCAATTTTTGAAGGTCGCGCGCCTCAGAAGCCTCGGCCTCGAACATTTGCCCGGAAACCTGGCGTGGAACTCGGTCAAACTCGAAGAACTCGACCTCAGCTGGAACCACCTGTCTGGCCTTCCTGCACTGCTTCTCAAAGACGCGGCCGCCCTAAAGAAGCTCCTCCTCTCCGGAAACGACATCACGGCCATTCCCGACGGCTTCTTCCAGCGGACCAAGCACCTCGAGGTGCTCGACTTGTCAGGCAACCGCCTGACCTCCATCAACGAGTGAGTTGTTTTTTTTTTTTTCTTCCTCCGCTCGACCAACATCCCATCATTGATAATTCCATTTCGCGGTGTCCGACAGGAGTACCCTCGAAGGCCTCAGATGGCTCGAGGAGCTGAACCTGGAGAATAACGAGCTGACGTCCATCCATCCCGAGGCGTTTGCCGACCTCGAGAACCTAAAGATCGCCAGGTTGGGCAACAACAAGCTCACCATGCACACCGACTACATTGACGTCTTTGGCCGCGTCTCGCCTCTGCGCTACAGCACCGGCCTCCGGGAGCTCCACTTGGCCCGCAACAACGTCAGCGAGCTGTTTAGCGACTGGATCATCACCTTCACGCAGCTGCGCAAACTCGATCTGTCCAACAACACCATTGCCGAACTGAGGGTGAGTTTATTTATTGACCCTTGGGAAAAAGAAAAAAAAAACCTACGACTTTGGACGTGTTTGCTCGTCAGGTGGAGGACTTGCAGTTCACGTCGGACAAGCTCAGAGTGGACCTGAGTCGCAACAACATCAGCAAGGTCGATTTGTCCCGCCTCGAGTCCATGGCTACTCCCATGGATGGGCAACCGCGAGACGTCACGGTACAGCTCCAAGGCAATCCGTTCGAGTGCGATTGCGACGTGTACCCGCTGCTGCGCTACCTGAGCAACGACAACCACGTCAAACTGGAGCTAAAGGGCGCCCAGTGCTCGGGCCCTGGCTACATCAGCGGCGCCGATCTCGACCAGCTCGACGCCGAAGCTTTCATCTGCAAGCCCACGAGCAACGAGTCTAATTGGTCGGTCGACGACAACAGCGACCCCTGTGGCCCCGAGGGGGCGTGCGAGTGCTGGCTGAGACCGGCCAGCGAGATGCTGGTGATGAATTGCTCGGACAGGCGGATGAGCCACGCCCCCGAGCGCATAGTCCTCCACGGCGCGAAATCGGTAGCCCTCGACCTTAGCCGCAACCACCTCACCGAGGCGCCCGACATGGCAGACCCGGGCTACGACAGGGTCGTCTACCTACTGCTCAGCGACAACAGGATCCATTCCGTCAAGGACACTCTGATCTCATCCAAGCTGCAGGTATGGCTTTTCTTGCACCGATCAACGTAATCGGAGGTCAATACGTGTGGTGTATATCATGTATTTCAGTATTTGGCGCTGGACGGTAACAACCTGATGCACCTGGAGCTCGGGGTCCTGGACTTCATAGCCAGCAACGAGAGCTCGATCGCCGAGCTGGTTATGCACGACAACCCGTGGAGCTGCGACTGCAACGCCGGTCCACTCCTCGACTTTGTCCAGAGCCACGCTAAAGACCTGCCGAGTCTCCTGGACGTGCGTTGCTCCGACAACGCGACCAGACTGATCGATCTATCCCGCGTCCAGCTCTGCCCCTCCTCGTTCCCGATAGAATTCTTTCTGTCGGTGGTGGTCTTTTTCGGGGTCTCGTGTTTCCTGCTTGGGCTCGGGAGGCTCTTGTACGCGCGCTGCTGGAAGCGGGTCAAGGTGCTGCTATACTCGAGGGGCCTCTGCCTGTGCCTCGTCACCGAGGAGGAGCTCGACCATGACCGGCCCTACGACGCGTTCATCAGCTACTCCCACAAGGACGAGGGCTTCGTCAAAGACGAGCTGTTGGCCAATCTGGAGGCCGGGCCGGCGCCGTACAAGTGCCAGATTCACGAGCGCGATTGGCTGGCCGGCGAGTGGATTCCCAAACAGATAGAGCGAAGCGTCGAGCAGTCGAGGCGCACGATAATCGTGCTGTCGCGCAGCTTCGTGAGGAGCGAGTGGAGCAAGTTTGAGTTTCACGTGGCCCACGCCCGGGCCGTGGAGGAGGGCCGTATCGTCCGACTGATCGTCGTTTTGCTCGACGATTTGAGCGCGGAGGAGCTCGACAAGCTCAATCCCGAGATCGCCGAGTATATCAAGATGCACACGTACATCAAGTGGGGCGATCCGTGGTTCTGGCACAACTTGTACTACGCGCTGCCGCATCGCGGTAGACGGCCCCGTCGGGACGATTGCTCCGACGTCGGCTCGACCGATCACAAGGGTGACACGCGCGTTTGATCATTTTTGACAGAATTTTTTTTTCTTTCTTAAATGGATTTTTACTACCAGTGATTTTTTGTTTGTGATCTTTTAATTTTATCGACATTTTTTTGTTCTTTTTTTTTCGAAAATTTGTTACAATATTAACAGTGATTTTTTTCACGAGTCATATGAAACGACAAACAATTAAATACTTCGCGTAGGTGTGACTTTTTTTTTTTGTAAATAGTTACTCCTAAGGGAGATGACTGATGAATTGTTGACGTTATCTTGATTTGCGCTTATATATTTATTTGTATATAAATAATTTTTAATAACTGACGAGAAAATGATCTGCTTTGAGAGAAAAATTACATACTCTTTCTTTACGTGTTAAGTTGTACATAAATTTAATATCTTTAATTTGTATATTTTAGCTGTAAGGTTATTTTAAGAGGTTTACATTTAGATTATAACATTACAAAAAGGGATTTTATATTTACACATATTTTTTATTTCATATTGTTTTTTATTTTTAATTGTTTCTCATAAGTAAAGTTAAAAATTTATTCTTTGATCGAATGAAGGTTTATACATGGCTTTGGTTGTAATGAAAACGATGATATATTTTTTACCTGTATACACATATAACTGCATAAATAAAAATTACACTGCTATACAATACCGAAATGTGAGCTTTTATTTATTTTTACACCTCAATATTATATTCTGGAGAAATTTAAAAAGCCATTAATTTATTATTGTCATAATTTCTAGCTTATTTAAAGCAAGAAATATTTTTTATTTTAAATACACCGAAAACCCGATAATTATACTATTTTGTTAAAATATTCGTTTAAACATTTTTATGCGTATAAATTAGTCGTAACAACTTTTGACGACTATCGAATAAGTCATATTAACCACGTAGCCATAGTATGGTGATGAAATAAAATAAACCGAATTGTTTTACAATTTATCGCACATTAAATGTGAAAGTAGTAGCTCTTCGAGCAAAACTAACAATACTTGGTGCACTTCTGACGAAAACTATCCAAGCTATATATTGCGCTCGGACAAAAAAGATTAGCCTTACTTTTCACGGTGTCGAGGTGATAGCATACTTCCGCAATTTATATAATTACTTTATTGTTTATTATGTGCGTATTTTTCTTTTTTCTTTTTTTTTTTTTTTTTTTCTTTAAACGTTAAGGATTTTAAAATTATTGACCATTAAATTACAGTACTTAAATTCAGCCGTTGATACTTTTGTGTTTCCTATACTACATTAACGTAAATTTATATTTTATCCTAACTGATGGTGGAGCACAGTTCTTCGAAATCAATCAAAACAAATGATTCTATCGCCGTTACAGTTAAGTATATACATGTACTATACATTTTCTGTGTATATTTTTCTTTCTAACGTTATCTGCACACACTACACGAGTCTGGACTAAAATCTTCAAATACTACAGTGCTTGGTAATAAAGTAATTCAGTACAATCGTAGCAAAGTGTAAGTTAAAACAAAAAATAGTTAAAATGTATGATTTAAATACAAAACTATATTTTTCGAGTATACAATATCATGTAATTTTATTTAAACAACCATTGTGAATTTTCGATAGAGAGTGTAACTATAATGTAAAAATTAAGTTGTACGCGAACGTAAGTCAATTCAATAAACTATTAATGAAATTGAAAAGTACAGATAAGTTCGATGATTTTATTAAAATCGATAAAATCATTGACGGCTTCAAGTATATTGATAATTTCCGTTGTTTTTTTTTTTTTCGTCGGAGCCTTCGATGTATTATCTACTCTAATTTCAATTTTCTATTTTGTCACGCTAGGGAAATACGAAACTAATTTTTTTCTACTTACTTTTTCGATTCTCAAAAAACAATTACAAACGAAACTCATCGTGTAAAATATTCATACCAAGTACTTTGGTTTCTGAAAAACTAATTTTGTTTTTGTTCCCTTATCATGAAATTAACGATAAAGAATCGAGTATCTATTTATTCTTCGTGACAAGAAACGAAATGAAACTCATGTTTCAGTACAGTCCCCGTTGAGCATACTAACAATCGTTTGAATAACCGTTTTTTCTTCACAGTTTACCTACGATTTATATACGAAAAAACATCCCAAAATTACTCAAAAAGTTGATTTTATACTCGAAGCCTACCCACAGTGAAGTATACCACTGAAGTTTGAATAATCACACGCGATTGGTCGGCCGCCGTACTCTCCCCGCCTTACGCTCATACGCTCAAACTTCCATTCGAAGTTGGAGCAGCAAGGGCATTTGAAGCGCATGCCTGGCCATAGGAGTAGCCATTAAATGTGTGTGTGTGGTCGGACAGCAACTTCACATTTTGTACTAGTAAAACTTCGTCATTTGTTGATTATCGATGTAAGTACTTGAAAACCAAAGTGCTTTTCTGACCGGTTTTTTCGACAACTATCAAAGTATCGAATTTTCGTGTTGATTTTTTTTTTTTTTTAATTCTCATCAACTTTAGAAAATTATTATTTTTAGTACCGCCACGCTAACCTCCAAGTTTACGACCCCGTAATATGCGGTGTTGAGTGCGTTTTGACACTCCGAAGCGTAAATAAATAATAATTAATCGCGAGTGTTGAAGAAGTAGTGCGCGAATTTGAGTTGAAATGCGACGACGAGTGACCGTGGACTCGCATCACGGGGAAGTTGAGAGGGAACGTGATGCGGAACGGGAGCGCGAGTACAGGAAAAAGAGACTCGAGTGGGAAATTCGGCGTAAAAAAGCCATGGAACACGAGGAGCTTAAGCGTCAAAAGATCGAAGAGTACGAGAGGAATCGAAAAGAAAAATTGAAGGAGGAAGAGCGAAAGCGAAGGGAGCAGCGACATGGTGGAGGCAACAGTAGAAGTCCTAAAAAATCGGAAGACTCGCGCTGCAGGAGTCACGCCAAAAATCACAACAGCCAGCCTATCATGTCGGAAAGGTATGTGTACATTTATTCTATTGCATTTATTTTCGATTGTTCAACAAAGTGCATTGTCGTTGGGAATTTCAAAAATAGCCCCTTTGGTCACAAAACTTCACAATTTGAAGTTTTTCCTTATCTCTATTTTCGAGGCTGCAATAGAACGAGAGAGAAAGAGAAAGCTAGACATGAAAGAGCGCGATTACACACACTTTCTTCGCATATATACACAATGCAACTTCACTACATGATTCACCTTCCTTTTAGTTACCGTTTGTACGTATAGCTGTTTGTACTTTTGAATTTATGAAAATAAGCAACTTTCCTCGGTACTATGACTAATGGCAAACAGTAATACTTGACATCAAACTCAAAGAATTTTCAACAAATGGCTTTGCTCGTTGAATTTGTACAAACATCAGCACCACTCCGTTTTGCATGGGGTATGTTGTGCACGGGGTGCATGAGGACATGAGTGGCGCCATTTCATTTTTTTTTGACTTTACACTTGTGTATGGATGTATGCGATCAAACAATATTGCATATTTTTCCGCCACCTGCACCCGGAGTGTATGAAAATAGTTTTTTAATTCAGTGGCCCTTGAATAATTCAACTAACTGAAATTAATAAATAAGTGTTACTAAAATGGTTATTTAATGCCTCGTTAAACAAAAAAAATGTTGATTTTGTACTTAAGCTTGAAATGGTTATTTAATGCCTCGTTAAACAAAAAAAAATGTTAATTTTATACTTAAGCTTGAACGATATTGATTGTGATTCGAAGTAAATAACACTAACTATCTTTATGAGCATAATATTACTTATTGTAAAAAAAGTTAATGGGATATTTATTTACTACAAGTGATTTGTTTGTTTGCAGAATTGATTCATCCAAGGGAAATAAGCCGTTTTTCAATGGACCTGAGCAATCGAAAACAGTTAACAATGAAGAGTTAAAAAAAATCACAGTGAAAATCCATCGCCACATTCCAACGTCTGCTACAGAAACTAACGAAATACGCCGAGATGTTATTAATCCTGAGGAGATTGTTATCAAGCGAAGAGATGGTAAAGTTTTTTTTTATTTTTATTTTTTTTATATTTGTAGCATACATCAAGTTAACATCATTGAAGATGCGACAAATGTGACTCTTGCTACTCTCGTAAATCTACTATCATATGTCAAGATACTTGCACCATTGAAGAAACATCATTTTGAAGATGTAGTATGGTGTCAAAAAAATCATGTCAATAGTTGAATAAATACGCAACTTTTCAAACAACAAGTTTAAAAAGCAAAAATGTTCATAAATCAAGAAAAAAAGTGTCATTCATATCTCAAGATTAAAATACACATACCATCACTGTCAATTTAGTATCTGTTCATTACAATCATCGAAAATTAGTTCCTGAAAAAAATAAGTCAAGAGTCCACGAGTCGTCAGTAAGTCAGCACAATTATTGATGTCTGCTTATTTTTTATTTAGTCTTGCTTTGATAGTCTGATTCTTCTAGCTTTCTATGTTTTTTTTTTTTTTTTTTTTTTATTTTAATTTCTTTTTATTTTACCATGCAACTTTCCTGAAATTTTTTTTCGTAGTATAGATCTTTTTTAGTAGAATAGAAGAATTGTATGCTTATTTTTGTGGGTGTTAAACAACGAATGAAAGTTCAAAGAAAAAGTATAGTTTAATTTCATAAATTCCATCTAACTTTTTAAATTTAAATTTAATTTACATTTAAAAATAAGTTTAAATTTCGAACATTATGATTTTAAAGTTTATTATTTTGCTAATTAATTCTCAATGTTTTTTATATAAACTTTATTAAATACTCTGTAGTATGCATAATCACTTTTTATGAACAACTACTTATGAACAATATTCAAAACACTTATGCAAGAAAACAATATTTTAATTACAATTGTACATTCCAACTCATTGAATATCAATGCATTTTTTATTTTAGTTGGACATTAAATAACAATTTAATAAATCATCTCTTAAGTATGAATTCACAACGTAAATTTCAAAACTTATCATGACGAAAACTTTCAATTTATTTAATAGGTGAAGATTCAAGATCAAGTTCAATCATAAAGAATTGAAAAAGGATGAATCTTAATATGTTAAAGAATATCGTATTATTAGGATTACATCAGAAGACGGGTTTAGTAAGAAAATAATTTAGAAGTTGCTCAAAGTCATTAAACCTACTCGAGTGTCACAGATATAGTCTGTCGTGAAAACCCACGGAGACTTAAAATTTCGATACCGTTACTTTACCCCCAAAAAAATCATTACAGATAGTCAAAGTGAAAAATTCAGTAATGACAAGTGATCAAGAGCTTACGATCACTTGTTCGATGATCTAAATAGACATAGTACTCTGAAAAACGCCACTTTCATTCTGTACTCTTTAATTATCTACCAGTAACGTATTCTGAGGTAAATAATTAATTTACACGATTAGTATCAAACTAGCTGCAGTTTCAGAAATACTCGTATAAAATGTCAAGAAGTGTTGAAAATTTGCACAGCCACGTCGACAGAGACAAATATCTATTAGAACTTTCAGTAGATGATCAATTGTAGGAAAAATACTTTCTTCTGGTTCTTCTGAGCCTATATACATATCTACCCGGTTTATTAGATTCACTAGCAATCATGACTTTGGCAGAAATACAATACATTTGTATTCAAGTAAGAATTCCTAATTTATTATTTATGTCATACATATACAACATTCAAAGATAAATTCTATTTATTTATATTGTTTACATTAATGTAATTTCCCTTTTTTAATTTTGAATGAATTTTTTGTTAAGGATCAAACGTCTTTTAGAAGATTTTATTACTATAAATACTACCTGAAGATTGAATTTCATAATTATAACACATAAAATTTTAGATGACTTTTTGACCATTTTTCCCACAATCTAATTTAATCAAGTACGTGAATGGTAGTGAGTGTGGCGATGTCGGCCGGACTTATGAAATTATCTTTTTATACATTCATTAATACTTTTGAATAATTCTAATAAAAATATTATCAAATATTCGTCAACACGAAGATAAACAATAACATCCTGAAACTTATTATTTCACAGCTTTAAAGATTATTTTTTAAGTGAATTTTCTTGCTTATGTTCGTTTTGGTTATAATGCCCATTCTTTGTGCCAACTTGTCAACTAGTATTCATCATTATAATTAACAAAATATCTTAAAACACAAATTTTGGTTACAACACTGAAGATTTCATGGGATGAATGCATCATTCTGAAGATTATTTTTTTGATTCCCCGTAATTTTCACTTATTATTTAATTTTTTGTACACCACTATGAAATGTTAATCAGGCACCATCAATAAATAGGTTTATTATAAATTTATCAAGGCTTTGTAACTGTAAAATTGAGATCGCAAAATTATTATAAAGGATTATTTTCTAGTAGCATCACTGATGCCTCAATGAAAATAAAAAATCAAAATTATAAATCTTAGAAAAGAGATCATAGAAAAATTAAAATAAAAAAAATGAGCATCATCTAGCACACATTGTATAGATAGAACAACATTAAAGTTTTTTAAAACAATTAAATTATTAGAACAAATGAATGATTATATTCACAGCAAGCGCCATGATATTGCGTCAAAGACAAAGCGCTATTCTAAAAATTTTAAATGATCCAAATGGATTTATATGTAATTTTAAAGTTTTTTTGTTTGAAATGGTCATATTGATTGCACCGTTGTAATATCAGAGTAAGTTTAGTTAATGACTATTGCTATTGAATTGCTAGGCATCGTCCCAACCCAATCGTGTATTCGCCATTAAACCCAAAGAATTTTTTTATAACTTGCTTTTTTTAATGAAAAAAAAAAAAAAAAAAAAAAAAAAAACAATTCATTCGTATGTTGAAGCACACATCATATCAAGCTCAAATCTAAGAGTTGCTTTTATTTATTTTAGCTACACATCATAAGTAGATTCTTTGATAAAAAACCGCAGGGACAACAGTAATAAAATATTTTCCATTTAGCCAAACATTAGAAAAAAAATTTTTTTATTCCTTTCTTCTCAAGACTATAATCACATTCAATCGTTAATGTATCATGTATCGCATTAATTTGACATTTAACGTTCGAGTTTAAGTTTTTCAGCTCACATGGTGCAACAATTATTTTTGCTTGCATGGTGATGCAATTGAATATTAATTATTAATTATGAACGACCCACTTTGTAACGAAAAACATAGAATAATGATGCAATGGAAAATGCAATAAAATTTCTTAAAAATTTAGAATTGATAAATTAATCTTCCTAAGACACCATACCCAAAATCACCTTGATTTATTTAATAGGGGAAGGATCAAGGCCTATATTCGATCGCGATGAATTTAAAAACGGTCTACCTGTTGAAGTCGAAGAGCGTCGAGTCATCAGGTCCACGGACAAAACTTTAGTTAAAAAATCTCACTCAAATCGTCGCTCGAAGTCGTTAAGTCCCAAGAGGTGTCACAGTCGCAGTCCTCATCACCATGCCAGTTCCCGATCTCATCATTCAAGGTACACTGTGGAAAATCTCCACGTTATGGTACATCTTCAAAATCAAATCTGGTTATAAAAATCCTTCGTTTTACAGGTCGGATGCACATCACGAGAAACGTCATCTGGAAGATTTCCATAATAATGATTATAAATCAAAAGAAAGGTATAATATTCATGGTTACGATGTAAAATAAAAAAAAAATAAATAAATTACGAGCTTCATTTTTTTTAAAGAACCAGAAGTCGGGAAAAATCGAGAAGACATGAAAGTCCAAGACGCCGATCTCTTTCGCGACAAAGGGATCATCATAGATCCAGTCGAAGTGAAAATGATTATGAAAAGAACAGATCGAGGTCTCGCGATCGTTCGTACGATCGGCGGGACAGGAGAGCGTACTCTAGAGAACGACTTTTTCACCCAGCGTATGAACCCCTGCCAGTCGTCTATTACGAGGTTGACAATTTTATCATATAATTCGTGTTCAATAGTTGAGTTTGTAGTTTCCACTGAGCAAAAGATAATTTTATTTTTCAACTTTAAAAATCGTTGTTTAGCCATATCCCAGGCCAATGCCAATGCTACATCCTGGCAAAGGACCGATGATAAGGCCCTTAATTCGTCCCGGTCCTCCGCAACCGATGCACTTGCCCTACCCGCCAAGATTTCTCGGCCCTCAAGATTTATACGGAAGCATGAGACCGCCTTACCCAAGTAAGCATTCGTTGTTCATACAATTCTAATGCATGTAATATTTTTTTTATAAATGTGTTAAAGTTTATTAATTGTTTCAGGATTTCCGTGAGTGTAATTTTTCTCTCAAGTCTACGATAAAAAAAAAAAAATTTTTTTTTTTAAAATAGGATGATTTTAAACTAAGCGTCTGCATATCAAGATATGTTCAATGAAGTCATGATTTTTAATTTTTACGAATGAAGATAAATGCCATACGTATGTATAAGTTCATAACAATTTATTTTTAAAATTATTGTAAATATATTTATCAGGGATTATGTGCATTCCAAGTTTATGTTTTCTATTTTATGTAATGGACACTTGTATTTTTTATACTGATATTGGTTACAAAGATTTACTGATTGAGTTACTGTTTTAATTTTTAATTTTTTAGTAAGAAAAAAAATAATTTTCAGGATTTTACACTTTAAGAAAATTAGAATAAGAGCCAGCATTTTTTAGAAATCAAATGCACAACGTCAATTTTGTAAATATTGCATGGACGTAGTAAATAAAAATCTTAATAACTAGACGAAGTTTAAAAATAATTTTTTTTAAACCTTCCTTCCTTTCATTCTATAGTATTTCAAACTGTAATGGTTAATGTATTCAACGATCTATATATTATGACATGATTATCGATATCGCTTCGGAAGTATCAACATAATAAATCTCCACACAACTTTGTCACGTAATAGTAAACCTTTTCCACAAAAAACGAACAGGTGTAAACACACCTGAAAAAAAAATTTAATAATAATTAAACGTCCAATTTACCATAAAACCTTCAAAGGCCTCGGACGAGTCAAAAAGAATAGGGGCGCAAAGGCATCGCAACAAAACCATCCGAAACAAAAGCTCCGTTTCTCCCCTTTTCCCGTTTCTTTTTCGTCTTGACTCGCAGATCAAAGCTAACTCAAACCCGCATGGAGAAAAAAAGGAACGCCACTCCCACTTTTTTTCACTGCAATGCATGAAAGAAAAGAAAAAAAAAAAGAGGATAGAGCCAAGAAATCCAAAGTTACAGTGACGGTCAAACGCCCGCTTGGTGTTTCCAAACATCGGTATTGTCCTTGTGCTTTCGACTCCTTGACTCTTGGAAATAAAATTCACGCGAGTCTCGATGCGTACAGCATTAAGTACAGGAAATAAAAGAAATTAGCTAAAAGCTATTGCGAAAAGTTTACTTCGTTTGGTGACAAAAGCTGGAGCGCCACTCGAGCGAAAAATGTAAGGGGGCAAGAATGCTCTTGTTTTATAGAATTACGTGTGTTTGCTCTGATATTTTTTTTTTTTTTTTTTTTTTTTTTTTTGCTAGAGTTTTAATTCTATATATAGATTTTATATACACTTATCCTGCAATTTCGTCAAAAAGGTTTATTCGTGCGATGAAAGGTTTTTCAAAAAATAAAAACACCTCACTGTACGTACTTAATGGACATTACGTTTGCCCTCATCAGTCATCCAAGTAGAATATAAAGGTTATATAAGTAATTCAATAAAATATTCTTTGAATTTAGGTATAGTAATTAATTTAATTTGTATTGTTTCATTCAATCTGTTCATATTTCGATTCACAATTAAATTTACAATAATTATTGCATTAGTGCATTAAATTATAATAATTTTAAACTCATCATCAATATACGGTGATTGTTTTTAGATTCAAAATTAAAATGTTTTTTTAAAGTTATAATTAGAATAATACACAATCCCATGAAGACGTTGAGTTGTATTCAACATTCATATGATTTAGTAGTCGTTTCTTTTTTAAATAAGGAAATAAATAAATGCAATGAGTAATATTTCTGAGTAATGCACAATTTTAATTTAACATACAAACAAAGAAAAGAAAATGGCTACGTCCTAACGACTTTTTTTTCTGAGTTTCCCCAGTGGATCTTTTCTCACAAGTGCCACGGAGCATCAGTACACACAAGGAGTAATTGATGCTTCCGAATGAATCAAGCAAGTTCATCCGTACATGATTAAAAGGCCTTAAAACGCGGCACTATGATGCTTTTATTGTGCACTCTTGATAAAAAAAAAAAAAAATTACTGCGCTTGCCCGTATGATTTTGCGGTCGACTCGGCAATTATACCAGTGCGCAAACAACGAGCCGAGCCCCTGAACGAGGTCACGCACTCGAAAACTAATTTGCCCTTTCAGCTTAATTGAAGTGCAGTGTACGTATAACTTTCGCCACACAATTCTCAAACTTATTGGACGGAACGGTACCTCAGTCCAGGTAGATTAGCGGATACGTTGCCTGAAACACTGTTAAGTGGACTTATCTAATTTTGTCGAAACTATCGCTAACTAAGTCTTTTCTTTTTCACGTGCACGTTTTAAATTAATTAATTTAATTTTACTCTAATTTAATATTATTTTCATCTCAAATGATGTATAAAAAAAAAAACAAAAAAAAAAAAAAAAAACAAGCCACTAATTGTACCTGAACATTGCATCATATAAATTTCTTTCGTAAAAATAAACAGCCAAAGCGTGCACGTACGGTTACTCGGCTCCCTGCGACACATAACATCAATCTCGCAGCATCAGCGGGATTTCAAATGTGTCCCTATAATTTCTCAATTATCGCGTATTAATAACGCGACTAAATATCCCGCTCGCAGAGAGCGTGTCGCGCGCGCCACCTCGAGCCAACAGAGATCCATTTATAATCCTCCCAATTAATTAAAGCGCTTGACCGAGCGACCAGAGCACTGCTGCCTGAACCTGTTAATTTTCAAGAAGTGTACTATGCTGCATGAAAAGCCGGAACGCTGATAAAATTTTATTTTTACGCATTAGTAAGAAAAAGTATATGTGGATCCGTATGCAAAGTCAAGTAAGATTGAAGAAAGTGTATTAAATACTTTATCCATCTCTGATTTGTTGGAGAAAAAGAACGCAAATATAAAGAAAACATTGAGGAGTCATCCTGATAAAGCTTTCCCAAACTCCAAAAGAATGGTAAAAGTTTGGAAAACATTTTTCTTAATAACTAGGTAAAACTTCGTATGAAAAAATATACGTTTCATAGTAGCTTTAATTCAAGTTTTATTGAATATTTTTACAAAAGAATTAGACAAAATGGTAAGTATCTAAGTGTTAGTAAGTTTTGAAAAACTGCCATTTAACCACCATAATCAAATTGACGATGATTAATTTGCATTAAAACTTATTAGTTTTCACTTTTCTCGACATTACAATCATATTTTCTTTTTATTACCTTCTTCTCTCGAGGATTCCGAAGAGTCGCACACATGGATGTCAATACTTCTCTATACTCTTTGTTATCGATTTTATACCTTTGTTCGCTGGCATTATTGTTTATAAAATCTAAGAAATAATATTAATGCTTTATCTGAATGCTTAGGTTGAAATTTTTAAATCGTTTTGAATTTATTGACTCATACTTTTCACTTCGGTATATATTTTTTCAGGTATAGGTTTCCATCCATTTTTTCCAGTTGGTGAACTTTCCTTCAAAATTTTTTCGCCCAATATTAATCTCATCAATCTCCTGACCATCTCCCTAGGATTCTTTTGATACAGCTGTTGTATGTATTGAAGTTTTTGATTATCTACAATAATGCCAGATCCTTTTGTGAGTTCGATCTGTAAATAGATAGTTATTAAATTTTGATTGACATGCTAATATTTTAAGTATGACATATTCTACAGGAAGCTGAATAATGTCACTAACTATGTCGGTACTTGTATCAACCGAAATTTGTGACGTAGAATTTGTTCCATCCATATCCTAAAAAAATGGTAAAACATTGTTTGTAACTTATGATTATAAACGTAATGATATGAACATCTGTTACATAAATTACTACAATAGGTTCTACCTGATTATATTTATTTTGTGCAGCATGAATAGTTGTCAATAGAGCCATCAGCTGGTTGGCTTTTACAATGTCATCAATTGTAACTATAACATAAAAAAAACGATCAATTTGATATTTTTTAACGCAAGACAATATTTTTGATTGGTACTAATGTTAATGAACTTATTTGATATAATACCTTTAGGTAATTGAGAGCATATGCATATTTTCTCTTTCCTGCCTTTTTTTCCTTTTACATTTCCTTGGACGCTTGGGCGTAAAAAATTTGCTGATGAATTTTCATCTCTTCCGTTGATACATTGATTTACAATTAAATTGTCCACATTTTCATTTTCTCTCTCTTCATCTTCTTTTCTGTTCTCTTTATCTTCTTCTTGATCTTCATCTATTTGATTTTTTTTCTCTTTTAAGGTTTCTTCTTTTTCTGGATTATTCAAATTTTGTTTCGTCTTCTCTTGACTGCAAAATTTGTTTATACAAAAAATTTAAACAATGCTTAAAAAAATATTCTTAAATAAACTTTTTATTCGTGTGTAATACATTTTTTCTATAAATTATTATTTTTATAAAAATATTTAGTAAAGTCCGGCGAAGTCGGTGGACTATCATTCACATGGGATGTGAAAAACGTCATGCTGATGTAGTATATTATATTTTGAATCTCAGAAAGCAAAACTTAACTTTTCAGAAGATTGAACTAAAATTGCAGAAATTAGTATTATATTACATATTAAG
Organism: Copidosoma floridanum; assembly: GCF_036245765.1. Lineage (NCBI taxonomy): Eukaryota > Metazoa > Arthropoda > Insecta > Hymenoptera > Encyrtidae > Copidosoma > Copidosoma floridanum. The sequence goes on along the minus strand of NW_028321896.1, from coordinate 15,994,557 downwards.
TGAAATTCATTACCTGTTTGTTTCCATCTCATTTTTTCGCGTATCATCAGACTCATCAGTGGTGTCATTTAAATTAAATGACCCGATGGATGGCCACCACAGAGAGCTGTTAAAAAAAAAAATTTTTTTTTCAATTCAGTGTCTTGTCCATTCAATATTATTCGCTGACTTTGATACCTACGTTTTTAAAGTTTTGAAGAAAAAAAAAAATTTAGTTAATAGTTCACGTAATAAGTAATTTACCTTAAAGGGTCAGCATTCTCCAAAGCTACTCGAGTAAAAATACTCTCGTTTTTTTCTTCCATAACTTCTTGCCTCAAATCACTGTATTATGATTGCACACTTTAATTAATTTTTTTTCTGTAAGAACTTAAATTGAAGTTGATGACTTTTGATGAGGTGTGAATATGTTTCTTGTAACACTGGGAGTTGAACCAATATGCAATAGTTAAACTGAAATAAGCAATGTTTTATTTGCGCAATACTGAAAAAGTGTATTTTATAACCAGTGCTTATTTACTATGAAACTTATATTCCAACAATTTTCAAAATACAAGTAATCGAGAATAATCACTTAGATATTCACGTTTAAAGACATATTAAATAAATAATATAGTTTTCATGAGACGTATCATACAATTGTTTTTCTCGTGACAGTAGTAAAGTTGAACAAAAGTATTCAGTTCGATTGTAAATTAAAATTAAAATTTTTTGTAACAATGAGTGGAAAAGTTAAGGGGGTTACATTGTTTGCAAAATTATTTTCTACCTTGAATTACGTAATCAACACTAGTATATGCAAAACTTATGCCAAACCAAGAAAAATTTACTCAAACATTCGCTATTCCATACTGAAAAAGCCAAAGTTTGGGAAAGTCTCACTGGTAAAGATTGGCAAAGATGATCGAAAGGTAAACTTGAACAAAGCTTGGCAAACTTTGGCCTAACTGAAGCTTTTTGAAATTTTAATCAAAGTTCAGCAAAACCTAAGCTTTTCGAAAGTTTGGCCAAAGATCGGCCAAACGTAAGCTTTTATAACGTTAAGCCAAACTAAAAATTTTCAACGCGTGAACATGATTTTTAATAGTTTTTTTTAAATGTCATGCCGTATGTAAAAGCATACCTTTACGAAGAACATTGTTGTGTTCAACCCCCGTTCTTATTGAAATCACCAAAAAAACCAAGTGTTAATTAAATTGTGTAATCTTTGTGTATATTACAGTATGTTACAAATTTTTTTTTAATTTAAAAATTTCTCGCATGATATTGTGTTTTATTGTTTATTAAGAACATTTGTAATAAACTTAAAGCCTATATAATAAGCAGAAAAATTTACGGATACAATGTAATAAAAAATATCGTTACGTGTACTTAAAATATTACATTTTTTTACATTTTTATAGTCAATAGAAGAAATAAGTTGGACAAAATTACCTCGACTGGAATAATTCAGTGTATTCGACATTTACTTACTTTATTTCTTCGATAAAAGCAGAGAAAAAAGTGAGTTTTAACAAACGAACAATAAAATAACAACATAATGTGATTTTTAACTTATTTTTAATAAATTCAAGGTACTATAAAAAATTTCGCCAGTACAATGTAAATAACTAATTGCGAGATCCACGTGGCTGCCGAGTTTCACAAAATTTCTTCTATAATTAACCCGTTACTTTTTGTACTAATATTTTTGAGAAGCAACGAAACAATTAAGTACAAACAATTATAAGATTTAAAAATAATTGCCAAGTACATTTGTAGGTTACAATGTTTCGGAACTATTGGAGACACGTATTAATTTTTGTCGAAAACCATTAGAAATTATATGGCCTGAATAATAATTAGATAATTTTTTTAAGATTATTCACTGACAATTGGGAGAGAAAGAGCAAGTTGAACATAACAATTTGCCTCTAACTTTGTAAAGGATACCAACAAAGAATCTACCTTTGCGAAGTACTCAACTGATAAGCATACCAAAAAGAAATAAAATAAGCCAAAGGAATGATCAACACTCACCATATCTCTGCCTTAAGCCATTCTGCAAATGCCGTAAATGTGGGTCGGGGTATCACTTGCTCTTTAAAAACGCGAGTGTAACTGAAGTTTGTATGCCGGTACGTAGACTTTTCGCAAATGAAGCCAAGTGTCACGACTGATGCAAGGGACTTACTACGCTTACTACGTTTACTACGAATACTATGTACGCACGGCAGTAGTAAGTTGCATGGCTGAGTCATTATTTGAGGTTGAAGCTCAAGTAGAAAGAGACGAAAAACTAAGCTATAGGCACCCTATTCGCGAGAGAGATAGATACCCCGCAGGCTTGTACCTGAACTTCAGCGTGAAGGTGCATTTCGACGAGATACTAACTATGGAAGTCAGCGTTTGTGACATTTCGCCCATGTTAGGTCAAGTGGAGGGGACAAGAAGCAACTTCTTATTCAGAAAGTCCAACTCTGGTGATAAACTTCCAATGGAGGAGGCTACTTCCTTACCTTGCGCACAATGAAAATTCACCTCTAGAACACGAAGCGTGCAGCTTACTCTTATATGTATACTTACACATTTAAATAGTAGGTTTAAGTAAAAGTGAAGTGCCATCATGGCACATTCGGTAGACGAAACACTAATATTTATAGGAATAATGAACAGCACTTTGGCTAAGTAGCTTAGAAACTGGTGTTCAAATTTTAATCAAAATCTACGCTATATTAATGTAGCATTAAGAAAAATTAATTGTTTAATCCTTATTTCAAGCAAGTACAAAGTTACTAAAAGACATTTGACACAAACTACTGAGTTACATCTACAAAATTTGTTTTAGCAACCATTAAAAAATAAGTTTTTAAGACGCCCTATTTTAACTATTCTATACTGTTTTCTGTTACAGTAAGAAATTGAATTTTGACGTGAATGGCTTATAACTTATAAAACATTATAAATAAGGTGTTATTGTTCGATGAATAATTATATTACTAAAAATAAAAATACATATTAATTAAATTAGGTTAAATATTCAAAGATATAAATTTTATATGATTAGGTTGCATGCGTTTTTTTTAAAATGTGTAGAAAAAAAGTGTGATAATTTATTATTGTCTTAGTGAGAGTGTACGAGATGGCTCAAAAGATCAGAGAAACGCTGATGATTAAACATTACGATAGGCAACTATTTAACAAAATTAAGATATATCTTTATTTAGTTTAAAAAAACAAACTATTATTCTATTAATTAAAACTTTGTTAATGCTACAATCTTTAGGTTTTAGCTTTAAATTAACTCAATAAAAAAAATTAAAATTCCTAAATTAATGATCTTAAACATGGTTTAGTTTTAAACAATTAAATAAAAACCAGTTTATAAAACTCAATCCATTGAAACTTAGCATCCTTGTAATTTGGTCTTTTAAAATCCTCTCTTACTTCCAATTTGTGACAGAGCATTGTTAATAGTAAAAAAATTTGCCATTAGGACCACGACTCATCATCAAAAACCGCGTATAGCAGGCAAAAATACTTAAAAACAAAAATGTTGTGGGTCCCACCGAATCGAAAAGGGCACTATCTGGCTCCTAAATTATGAGATTTACAACCTTGTTTGTGTTAGTGGCTGCCTGGTATTCTCACCTCGAACTATGCATATGTATTGTCGATTTTTGTGAGAAATTCGTACTTGCTGTTGTATATGTTATACAGGCCTCGCCTGTACTGTTATCCATCTTGCAGGCTTTTTCTTTCTTTTACTTTATAGGCCTATAACATAGGTATCCTTTCTCACTCATAATTATCTCGGTTGGATTTTTCGTGCAGATCTTTCTTCCATTCAGTTTTCTCTGCCTTGAACAGATAGATGTGAATTCCCCAAGTATCAATAATGTGTAACACGTCTTTGCAAATGTGTCGAGAAGTATTTACCGGAGAAAATTTCCAATTTTTGTTCAAAAAATTCCAATACGAAACACTATCTGAAAAAGGTGTTGTTTCGTAGCATCCCTACTGTCCTTTTATTAAAAAAAAAAAAAAAAAAAAAAAAGTCATGTATTCCTTGGACTAACTCTCATGATTAAAATATATTAAAAACAACCCTTTCTTCCCAAACAATTGATTCTGGGATTTTCTTTCCCCGAACTATTATACACGCAAGTTGTCCATACATGCGTTTATTAAAAAAAAATGTTTGGCAAGAAATTCGCTGGCTAGGAGTGAAAAGATATAGCCCCGCCAACACTTTGGCGAGTCGCCCATATCTGCACATGCGTGCACCAATACTATACATATCCTATATACTATCATCATTGGAAAAATTCCTAACGGTCGACCCTGACGTTGAAGTCCCCACGCCCCTCCCGTATATATACTTAATAGTTGCAACAGCGATTCTTCTCCAGCATGTCCACTTATTATTATATATACCTATAATACACGTAGGTACTCATGTACTAACTATTGTTGTACAGGTATATAATCCAGCACTAGCACGCCCCTATGTCCGCACAACAAATATTAATACACCACGACTATTCTTCCTATGGACCTTTTTGCTGATTTTTTTTTTTTTTTTTTTATTTTCACTTTGCCCACACGTATAGGTATTAGCCCGATTTAGTCCTTTTGATTATCAGATTATTTCACTATAGACACCGACATGCAAACGACGTCGAGGGGACCACGTAAATAGCACACACGGCGCATAATTTATGTCCCATTCTCCCTCCTCTCCTCCATTTATTTCATCATCGTATCGGCATTTTCACATTTTCCGGTACTTATTGCATATATAGTGTTCTGGTGCTCGATCTTTTCCAGTTTTTACATGTATGCCATCGAGGTGGACCTATCCGCGCCGACCGCCCCTTTTTTTTTTAATCTTTGGCTGCCCCGATGGTGCCATCGGCCTCCCCACTGCTTTATGCGTGATGTACAATGTATATACACAGATGCCACGCGAGCACTACAGATATCATTGTCGTTGGCGCTGTTCTGCGCTAAGAAGGTTATTTAAGACCTGCACTGGATGGACTAGTGTGCCATTTAAATATATATCGATGTTTGGGGATGCATTTTGTAAGAAAAAAAAGAAATGGTTCTTCCTTTCAACTTTAAGGGGTGTTTTGTGCGGCTGAAGCACGTGCTTACAGTTGTTGTTTTTTTTCCTTCAAGAGCTTTGATCTACTACACTATTTGGGAATCCGGTGTATTTAAATGCTTGGGTGGCACCGTAGACAAAAAAAAAAAAAAAAAAAATGGCAGGAGAGTGCGATTGCAGTGAAAATTCAATTTGATTCGCATAAAAGTTCCATTGCACCTAAAATCCGTCACTGTACACAAGCCCTTTGGACAATGGATTTCCCAGAGCGCACATCATCACTCACGAACGAGAGCCTACATGTATACCGGGAAAACGTTTACGAGTTCGCACGCGCGATACAAAACGGTGAAGAGCTGGCCGATGGGAAATCATTTCTGTTGGACGTTGGCCTTTTTGCGAGGGCCCCTGTCCTTTCGGAAACAACGACATCCCCATGGCTTTTCGTTTGTTGCGCTCTTGAACCGGCGCTCCCCCGCAGTGGGTGGTATATTGCACAATGGCACACTTTACCCTGTTTTTGATCGGTATACCATACAGGGCCATTTTCGGTGTCACGCGCGATCGTTCCACATAACATTTGTCCCCGAGATTTCCCATGGGCTGGAAAACGCGTGAATCCGTGTGTTGAACGCAACGGAGGCGGGCGAGGGTGCGAAAGTCCCCCTCCGCGTTGTACCGTCGCCACGGAGTTTTATGGTTTTTATTAAAAAGCACTTTAGTACCTGTATCCAATAGTGAGTTATTGGACCACATCCACCAGGTGCCATTTTTATGTTTACGAGTGTGTGAAAATCATCGATTGTGGAACGTCGGGTACTTGGAAAATGGTCCACGTAAAATATACGAAATTACGTAGGAGTGAGACGAGTGTTGATCAAAGAAAAAAATAAGAGATGACAAGTGCAAACAGTTTACAGTCAACTACTTGAGTGCTATTTTGAAAAAACATGTATTTATATTGTACCGCGACGTAATAACTGTTTTTTTTTTCATTCTCCGGTAAAGCCTACAGCTTTTTGTCATGGCAACCGTGAAAAATATACTGGTGCCATTTAATTACCTCTATGAAAAAAAAGATCCCCCATTACTCCTGTAATCGAGTAATTCAATAAATTATACGTCTCAAGCGACAATTAAACCTCCCGCGTCACGTTTCAATCAACCCGCAATCATCGCCTCCACACTCGCGACGCCGCACAGACATACCTACAAGTACTTATAACATTATATGGCAGCGCGAAAAAAGAAAAAAAAAAAAAAAGCCCTTAACAAGCCGTAAAAGTCGGTGTCGGCACGCCACACTCGCCCCAAACGCGATATACGCGCCGCAGTTTATATACACAAAAATATAAAGGTCCCGCGGGAGCTAAGACAGCCAACGCATTAAATCACAGTCGCACCGCGCGAAGAGCCCCCCCCCCCGCACGTATAACCCGCGGCGCGTCTTTTATATATTTCTTCGCCCCCGTTTGTCCCTCTCCTTCCCCCTCCTGACGCTACATCCCATACCATGCATCTGTGCTACCCCCCCCCCCCCTATATACAAGCCGTACGGAGGCTAGCTTTATTTTCGTAGCGGAAGCGAGAGTCCCTCGCGGAATGGAGAAGAAAAAAAAAAAAAGAAAGCCAGGGAGCGAACGAAAAAAAAAAAAGGACTCTGGCGGCTGTCCTTTTCGATTAACGTGTCCTATACGCGCCGGCGTGCGTACACGTCTGTCTTTTCTCTGTGGCTCTTCTTCCTTTTCATGCGCTTTCGAGAGAGAGAGAGCGGCACACGTGTGGTACTTATTTTATTTTGATTTGGCTGCCTCTCGCTTACAAACGCGAGATGTATATTTGTGTATCCCCCGAGAGAGGAAAATAATGCCGCTCTAGCTTTTGTGTCGCGATTTCAAGTGGACCCTGCGAGACTCGGGTCAGTTTCGGGGAGTATATTTGGTTAACTTTTTTTTCCCCCCCTCATAAGTTGACAAGTTCGGGGTGGAGACCGGTGCTCGTTGTTTGGGTTGAAAAAACACCGGTCCGACTTTACACGTGTTCGCGCTCTCTCTCGAGTGGCTGTACCGATAGATCGGCGGATTCTGGAGTGCCAACGGTTTTATCTGTATAGGTATAGCCACGGCTCGTTGGGAGAAGCTTTAAAAGCACGCGTGGACGGATAGATGGTCCTGAGAAAGTTTTCAATTAAGCGCAAGCCACTGGCTCCTGAAACGAAATAGTGTCAATTAAAAAGAGATTAGGGCTTGTGTGGCCCATTGGGCATGTTCTTCGAGATTTCCGGGGCCGTTGGATTTGCGTTACAATGACAGGCCCTTATTTTATTCTTTTTTTTTTTTTTTTTTTTTTTTTTTGGGTGTCGTTATAGCACCGATTACCGATCTTTTCATCCGAAACTGAATGATGGGCACGGACACTTTTTCAATTTTTCTGCAGTGTAACTTTTTGCTAGAAATGTTAGACAGAAATTTTAAAGGTAATAATAAAAAACTAAAAAAAATTTCGTTTACTACTTATAACAAGGTGCTTGATTAAATTTTCTTCCAGTAGCAAAATTCCATCACAATATGAAAGAAAAAGAGTCAAATGAGGTAGTATCGAATATTTGATTTCAAATACTTTGCAATAAGCTTTGACGTATAAATATGTATTGTACTTATCTGTTAGAAAAAAAAAAAAAAAATGTTTCAGTAATTGTGAATAGTAGTAATTAAAAGAATCGTTCCAGCAGAAAGAATGCACCTTATTCGGAAAGCAACAATTTATTTTTGAAAGCGTTTGAAAATCCATAAAATAATTGTGTGTATATAATATTCGACGACAGTCAATAAAACAAAAATTGTCAAACCGGTCAGTCTATTATATAAAAATTTTCAACGTTTTAACGTTGCAGCCTATGACAAATAACAATCCTTTTCCCGTCCCAACGGAGCGAGTCTCACGGGTCCGAAAATATAAATCGCCGACCTTTCACGAAAGAAAAGAAAAATCGATCGATAAATTTCCTTTTCTCATCCTTCTTCTTACTCTCGACTCTTTCGTCCCGTGAAAGCTGTACACGATGGCCGAGACGCGCGCGCTCACACCCCAAACGGCATATACACACCGGCGCGATTGACGCTTTCGAGAAAAATTCGACCAACAATCAACGGGGACCGTAACGGCCATTGAATTACCAACATCTCGTCCTAATTGTAATTTACGACACCCCCCTCCGTTTCTCATTTCGTGTGTACACAGTACACCACTTTTCATCCCTTCATTGTCTGACGATCCTCTCTCTCTCCGAGTGTCCACCAACGACGAAGACACTGTCATGTGGAGTCACGATCAAGTATTTCTCTCTCTCGCACGGCAAAAAAGAAAAACCATTCCACGGTGCACACAAGGCCACCGCAGGGGTGCCACCACCGGCTTTCCATTGTTTATGCGTTAGAGTAGGTGCCCTCGTTTGACGTATTTGTACTCTTTTCGATAACTAGATAGCTCCATCCTCGGGACGTATATATATTATATAACGCACGCAGTGACGCATTCGTTTCCGTGAGCTGCCCAGGACTCGCTCGTTTCGGGGCGTGAAAGGCGACGACACGATCTTCCGATGCGAAGCGGTGAAAATCGGGATGAAAAGGAAATCGACACGTGACGGATCTCGGATTAATGATGGGAGCTCGAGGAGATGAGGAAGCCATGACATATACGCACGCGATGTGCCGCATGGCTCTCACCGTCCGGTGTAATGTGTATACATATATATGTATATACCAATGTCACCCCCTTCAATTAATGACGATAATTTCATACACCGTAGGTACATACGCCAGCCAACCGTCACCTAAACCATCATCATCCGTGAATTACGCGATATACGCGTATATGTTATATTAGGTGCGTGTTTATTAACATTTAGTGTGCATGTGGATGAGGCGGTAAAGGTATACCTTTTGCGTTAATTATAGTAAAGGACCGAGCGTTTTTCCGGCAACTCCGGGAGCATCCAGCCAAAGTTAAATATACCTGTACTCCCGCGGATAGTGCACGTAAATATATGGTCGTGCGACTGCTGTCAACCAAACTGTCGTCGTCGTTGTCCTTGTTTTTTTAATAGAGTAATTACGCGGTTCTTCTTGGTGTACGTGTGTACGGTACACGTGACACTTTGATATTGTAATGATAATAATAATGTTGAGGTGGGTCCCTTTTTTTTATGAAGGAATACACGCGCGCGTGTATATACATATATGTTATGTACCGCATTGTGGCTGTAAATGGCACTATGGATGGCATATGATTTGAATGACGATTCGGAGTTTCAACGGTTTTATTGTGGTCCGCGGTGAAGTGAATGTGGAAAATTCTTGTTTTCTATTGGATTTCTCAATTATAGAGATCCAACAAGGTGGAAAATACGACGTGTTGTAAACACTTACTTGGCAAGGAAAAATGGTATACATGTATACCGGACGCGGTAACATTTTACACATCAAAACGTTACTATTCATATTTGTAATTTCCATACGCGACGCGTGGCTTTGACGAGAAAAAAAAAAAAAAAAAGAAAAAAAGATTCAGTCGGTCATCTTCGACGAGGGTTTACAAAGTTGCATCGCAACCGTGTGCACCTATTCTTACCTTTACGCGTTTCGATCCGACTTCTTTTATAGATTCGTGTAAGTAACCAAGCGTGAAATTCAAGTTAGATTGTTCGCTTACTCGATCCTCGATGTTTTTGTCAATAGATCATTTCTTTTTTGCTGTACGTCAAATAATTTTTTTTTCTTTTTTTCTAATAAAACAATATACGCAAGCGTTAAAATTATTCTAAAAAAATTAGTCAGTTCCAGTCGTCAACGACGCTTTTTTAAGCACCACCTCCTCCTTTACGTTAATTGTGTCGATGGAACAGCTGTTGCCTCTACACGTCTCAGTCTTTACCATTCGCTAATCAATGCGACGGGTTAATGACAGAGTCTTGAACTCATTGCCAAAATAAGTTACGCACGGCCGGCGTACCCTATCGATTCAACAATCGAATGACCGCGGTGTCTCATGACAATTTCAGCTACAAGAATTTTCGATGACACGATAAATGAAAAAAAAAAAAAAAAAAAAAAAAAAAAACAATTTTTATATAAGATTACCAAAGTTTAGTTGAAACATTCTCTCTCCGGCACATCGGCATTATACATGTTGTTGAACGATATAATATATATTGTGCATCCGCCACACACACAAAGATCTATTTGTCATGCGCATATTTCCCCTTTATTTCCGTCCCCCCTTAGTCGCGGTGTTCCTCATCTTTCCGCAAAGGTTCGAACAGAAAATTACGCATCCGTCGCGCTGCACAAAAATCATACCTATACCCAACGCACCATACGCCAACCCTTAGACGTCTCTCTTTCTTTCACCATACCCAGCCTACACGAAACACAAACGCAGGGACATCCTATAGCTAGGGGGGGGGGGAACCCGCCAACTCACCAAAATTACATGCATCTCTTTCATTACACAATAGCGATAACGTCGCAAAAGAGGAAGCTGCTTCGCCACGCGTGCATGATCGATGATCAGGCAAATCAGGGACGATGATTCGGCGGTAATCTCGGTGTATACGGTAGCGACAAACAGCCCCTCGCTGGAGTTCAATGTACCATTTTTCTTTTTTTTTTTCTTTTTTTTCTTCCCTCTCTCTCTCTCTCTCTGTAGCACGCGCCTGTTCTTGGCACGCGCTTTTTACACCCAGAGACAAAAAAGGCCGTCTTCGTCACCTATACCTTTTGTACATAGGCGCGATGACGTTTTCGTTATCCTTTTTTTTTTTTTTTTTTTTTTTTTTACAGCATCGCTCTTTCTTTCACTCTCGGACACACGCGAGTGGTTGTTGTAACAAGCTTTTGAATATCTTACGTGTGGGTTTTTTTTTTTTTTTATGATGCAGATTATATGCTTATCACAAGAGTGACTTGTCACAAAGTGTGATGCATTTAACATCAGAGTGCAGAACGTATGTATGTATAAATAATTATTAATATGCAAAGGGCAGGGAAAAAAAATCAGACTCTCGCGTGTACATGAGGTATACCTATAATTTATATTCAGAGTTAAAATGACTTTTAGTCTCGCTTATACGTTAAAATACTTGCTGCGTGCAGTAAAACAGTGTTTTTTTTGCCCAACTACATGCCTAATTAATTTAATCTTCATTTTTTTTTGATTATTTTTTGTATACTTTCATGCTCATTTAATTACATTAATTTACTATTGGTACTTTAGAAATGAATATTGAATCGTTTCAAGTGACTAGAGTCCCACTGGTTGAAAAAAAAAAAAAAATTTATTTCGTTTTCATGCTCACGGAATATCGTCCTTTTCGCAGCATCATTCACGGAGATATAGCGATTAAAAATGTTTCATATGCATGTTTGTAAATGGCTATCCCGTCATCTCAAGCTTATACTTTGTAAGGGCAGTTCCCCTCGAGTCCTTATTTGATTAAACAAAATTATCTATTTTATCTATAATAACTCGTATCAATTTTAGATCCTTTGGAAAGGGGGGGAAAAAAATAACCCGAAATTCCCATATAAATCTCCCACGAGCAGCAACGAAATCAAAATCCCCAAGACACGGGGAGGAGAATCCAAGGAATGCGAGGAATCCCGCGTAAACGCACTCGGAATTTCTAATGCGCCCAGGGCGCCATGCACGCACGCATCACCAACATATTTGTATAAACGGTACAAAACCCTCGCGGACCTCGCCGCAGCCCATCCATCTTTTACCCCAAAGCACGCGTGTGCAGCACTCCCCGTGTTTTATCGCAACCCCCCCATCGACTTAAACAGTCTCTTATCTCGAGCCTCTCATCGCGTGTATCCTTCCAAAGCGCCGCGCGGCTCTTGGCGTCACGTGCACTTCCAATGGGAGGGGAAAAAAAAAATAATAATTTGAGGGGGAGACTGTAGCAACTGCATTACGCTAATACGAATAATGCATGCAGGAACAGTAGCGACAGCGGTACACACCCCACGCAGCGCCGACTAAAAGTCAACCCTTGGACTGTAAGTATATAAGTATATAACGGGGCGCAAGCGCGTGCGTGCATGCAAGTATATATTATATAGCCCGCGGACGTGAATACGTAATTATATTACGCACTGCAACTGCTTCTGTGTATATATTATATGCATGTACATATACTCGTTCGTTCTTTCCAGCCTTTGCTTTTGGTACTATATATATATGATGTTCGTAGGTGCTGTGTATTATACATAGTACAACGGGGGTGCGTTACGCGCCACTGGGAAGCCGTGCAGTGCAGCGCGGCGACAGGAGGTCCGAAGCGCACGTGTTTCTGCATTACCCGTAATACTTACTTACTTGCTTGCACATGTTGGTACAATATATATATATATATATATATATATATATATATATATATGCACCTCTTTTGCTAGAGAACTACCGTTACGCACGTGTATGTATATGTATAAAGGCATACATCGCGTTTACTGTGGTACGATGTGTGCATACATTTCGGCACTGATTGTTATCAGCAATTTTGATGCAAAGTGTTGAACAAATTTCTAATCGAGTGGATGACAGCTTTTTTTTTTTTTTTCTAACTTTTGCGTAAATTGTACGACTGTAAAAAAAAAAAAAAAAAAAAAAAAAATCGAATTAGAATCATACGAACCCTTGGGTATACAATAATATCATGTGTGCTGCAAACGATTATGTCCTGTATAGTTTGAAATTTGTAATATTTTTGTTAATTTGTAAAAACAAAATTTTTTCTTGGTTATTGTTTTTTTTTTTTTTTTTTCAGACTAAAATTGTTTTCTACTATTGATTGCAAAGCTTTCTGGTGAGAAAGCACAGTGTATACTTTAAAGTAAAAGGGGAAACCAAAAAAATAATTTTCGTAAAAAATTATATGGCAACGGTTGATGAAAAAAGAGCACCAAAAATATCAGAGTGATTGCCGAGTATAAGGAGGAAAACAAAGGAAAAGTCGATCATATACCAGCGAACCATTGCGCCACATGTGTTTATATATACAAAAAACACACGTATGCACTCGCCGGATGACTTGCCTTTATTTATTCAGAAAGAAGTGCAGTTTTTTTCCCCTCTCCCCCTTGCGGATTACACCCCCCTCCTGGTATATGCACATGCACGCGGCGATGCACACACGCGGTGCCCCCCCCCCCCCCAGAAAAATGCATATTTATGAGAGAGAGAGAACAGCTCTCGAACGGGGGTATGTATATACAAAGGTATACGATACGGCCCCCGGCGATTCTTAATTCTTTTTTCATAGCAGCAGCTCGGACTCATTCGGACGTCGAGTCGAGTGTAACGTTTATTTATCACCGAGGGGTGTGTAAAGCCGGGGGTGATGGGGAGGGGAAGGGGGTGGAGGCTCAAAGTTACGTACTTCCTTGAAATTGAATAAGCGCAGGCGGAAAAGTAGGGTAAAGATGGAATGGTGATGAGGTCTTGAGTGGTATACCACCGCAGCGGTTCCGCTTCCTCGATTCGCTTCGGACCCCTCGAGGAGCAAGGCTATAAAGGTGAAGAAGGAAAAAAAAAAAAAAAAAGGTGTCAAAGACGGTCTTTAGCTTCAACTTTATATGGGCGATGGGCTCCCCCCCGGGCGATGCGCGTCCACTCCCTTCCAATTAACCGTTATAAGACGTGTTATTAGACCCTACGTAATCTAGTCCGGGTGATCTGTTTTTTTTTTTTTTTTTTCCCCGAGCCCGATTGTTCATTGGCTAATTAAAATTAATTGGCTGGCTCTTTGGGGAGCGCGCTACTGTATACGCCTTGCGGATTTTCTATGCAATTCGTAATCACATCGAGGGCTAGAATATGTTTTGATTCCTAAGCGGAGTTTATTGATTGTATAATCATTCCTTTATTTTACTTTGTTGCATTATTAGTATTTTTTTTTTTTTTTTTTTTTTTTTTTTTTTAATGCTATCAGAATGAGAATCGTTATTGTTTCTACAGTTTTTTTTTTTTTTTTATTAAAGTTATTATTATATGCTTAATACGTGAGCGATACCATAGAAATTTTTTTTTTTTAATTTCTTGACTCTGCTAAATTGCTAAATGATGTACATTCTCATTTATTTTGTTTTTATTTTTTTTGACTCCACCATTTTTTAACTAAAATGCACCAAATTTAGAGATAAGTTTTCTCCAGTTAATTGAAAACCTATACAATTATAGAATTATAGAACACTTTTTCTACGTGCAATAACTACAAAACCCTTAAAATTAAAATTTCATGAAAGACGTAAGAAAAAACACCGATAAAAAAGTGTATCACTTTTAATTAATTGTTTTTTACCTGGATATGTGTAGCACGTAAATAATTTTTTTCTTTTTTTTAAGTTTTGAGGACTCTAAGGTGACAATTTACGTAAAATTTCTCGTACACGAGAATCATCCAAATATATCATCACCCAAATAAGCACAAAAGTAAGCAGCCAAAGAAGTTAGAAAAAAAAAAAAAAAAAGAATGCAAGGGGAAGCGCGAACAAACCCACGTAGTCGAGGGAACATGAATGAGTCTTTATCTTCGTCTCCACGGTGTAGAGTCAGCTCGTTCGGCCAATTACGCGGCCCATGCGTCATCCCCGCCAATTAGCAGCTCGGAGAAAGCACCTCGGACCTCCAAATATATATGTATTTCGTCCTGCCTCGCGTCTGCGACTCTTTCTATATACGCTCACCCCCTCCAACATCTCCTTTGGCTTATACTTAGTTTCGGTTTTTTTTCTTTTCTTTTTCTTCGTTTGCGCGTATACATCACCTCTCGCGATGTATGTCGAGATGACAAAGTGCGGATAATTTTACGCGGCTTAATTCCACTCGAAACGACTCTGTCGACGCGCACGCGCTGTGATTCTCGCTTTCCCCGAATTTATTTTGCCTTTCGGCACCCCCCGAGACCCATTATTACTTTGCATTGGATGCTCTTGCGTTTTTTCACCTTTTTCATTGTCTGATAGACACTATATGTGTGTGTTTGGGATGACCATTCATCAGTTTTGTTCTTTGCTAAAATGGTCAACTCCCTCGCACATTTAATGATTATGCGAAAAAAAATAAGGACCGACGCTTAAAAATTACAACAGACTTGAGCACAAGTGCTGTTTCGAGTACTTTGCTATATAAGGAGTTTACTTAATAAGAACAAATATAACATTTGTACTAGAAATTAAGAAAGAGGTTTTTTTTTTTTTTTCATTATTATTACCTTGTGGATAACATTTTATCGATAACTGTGTTGTAAGTCGTAAAACACATGGCATTTTCGAGCAACGTTCATCGTACCTCCCCTGGGTTGGAAAATTTATAAAATAATTATACCCAAGTTTTTTATGTACACATAAGTAGGTCTCATAAATTATTTACAACCAAACTGCGCATTTTCATAAGCGATGGCATTAAGCACGAAGCAACAACAAACCGGCAGATGTCGAAGGAAAAACGCTTAAAGGAGCCCTTTGACTGTACGCCGGAGCCCAAGATGTTGCGCGCACAACGAACGAGCTACTGTGCTCCGCCACAGCCTGAAATATTTAAATTCGCCTTATCGGCCGCACTGAATCTTCCAAGTGCATCGGGCATTACCTCCACTTGCATAAGTGCCCATCGCAACGGACTCCACGATTTTTCACTTTACGCGCAGTACACGCGCGCGCCGACTTTTAATTACTCATAAAAAAAAAAAGAGGAACTACCTCTCGCCGTACATCTGCCACGTGCCTCGGCAGTTTGTTGTCTTGCTTCGTAATGTATGGAATTAAAGGCTTACGAGGAGGCACGTGACGTTTTTCCCGTCATAAATATCCCCGAGTGTCGATTTCATACTTTTTCCCCCTTTTTTTGGGAATACCAGCTACATACGTATATGCATTTGGGTGTACGCGCATATGTCAACGAGTCCAAATAAGTACAAATCATCGTGTGTAAATACTGCACGAAAAATGTTTTTTTTTTTTTTTTTTTTTTTTTTTTGCCGCGTCGTTGTATCGATTACGTATAAAAGTGTCATTTTCGACGTCCCGAAACCCACCGCCTCCCCCTCACGAGGAGGGTGCCGGCGAAATCGGCATTTAATTATACATATAGGTGCTGCACATTGAAATCGAACAGTCACGAGTTTGGGCTTTCGTTGGACGTATGGGGGAGATACAGGGACGGAAGAAAAAAAAAAAAAAGTGTCAGCGCAAACATTTACCGCGCAAATTGCATCGGTAGGGGGGAATAACACGGGGGAGACAAACAGATGGCTGATGCTAGTTTTTCCTGATATCGGGGAAATGTTCAGTTTTTTTTTTTTTTTTTTTTTTTTTTGGAGATAATGTGAAGCACGCGAGGAAAACTCCCCTACTTTCGCATAACGCACGCGCGCTTACCACGTATACATGTTCGGGATTATTTTTTTTTTGTATTTTCATTTCCAAGCTGACTTTGTGTGTGATTATACTTTTTTTTTGTAAGTTTTTGGTTACGTATGATTGATTAACCCTCCATTCCTGACAAACATTGAAGACATAATTAAATGTGATTAAATGTATTTGAAAAAAAAAAAAAAAATTCTCATTCCAGTATTTGCTGTATATACCTACATACCACATCGGTACTGCAATGTGACATTATGATATCAACGATTGCGTCAAATTTACCAGACACTAAACAAATTCTAACGACTTGTGTACTCAATGTACCTATACGTATTGTATGCGATGTATGAAAAATAAAAAAAGCCGAAATAATACCGATAGATTATGATCCACAGTATATAGATCGTAACTCACCGATCAAGAGTGCCGACGATCGCAGGGTCGGGACCATTCGAGAGTACCGCAGTTTTATTCGACGATTCCCGTAAAGAACAGAGAGAGAGAAAAAAAATGGTGAAGGCCTCGATGTATTTATGGCGTCACACGCGTTTAGCAAATTCGTCTTGTGTACCGAACGCACGTACATTGAGACATCTTCTCTTTTTCCGAGTCAAAGGAAAAGCGACGCCGGAAAATCGCGCATTCACGCGTTGGAAGGTCAGAACAATAGAGGGTCAGAATAATTGTACAAGCGATGAAGGATTTACGAGCTGCGCCGGTGAAACTCGGAAGGGACACAAAGTCGGAAAATGATCCGTTATATACGCTGTCTTTGATGAAATTCTGAATTTACAAAGGTACGCATCATACACATTTCCGTAATTTACGTTTCTCGGGGCAAACTTTGTGCCAAACGCATACCATCACCAAACTTATTTTTGAGTCGTAGTTTTTCATGTAACTCGAGATCCAATACAATAAATAATGCCTATAAAAAAATGGACAATCTTGAGAAATAATTTTAAAAAATTGCCGTAACAGTGGCGTTACTGCACTGACCCGAAACACCTACCACCACCTTCTTATACCTCATAAGATGCACTGTCCATTGGGGTTCAGTGCATTTATTAAAAAATAAGCGTTACCCAAACACCCATCCCTCACTTCCTCGGGGAGGTGTATATAAATACATGGAGGTAATGGCACAGGGACCATATATACGTATACAGGCGTCGAGCCGGCTAATTCCCCGTGACGCCTTAATTTGCGACTCCCTTTTTTTTTTCTTCGTCTTCCTTCTTTCACGAGTTCAATGGGTGATGCGTGCATACATATAAATAACACAGCAACCCCATGGTAAGTATGGGGTGAAAAGAGAAAGTGAGAGTCTTGAAAAGCGCGTGTGTGCGAGTCGGCACCGCAGATGCGGTCATCCGTGCGGTCAAGCTGGCGTGACGGGATCGAATTAAGGACGCCCCGAGAAAGAAAGAAAGAGGAGCTTTTTACCCCCTCCTCGGAAGAGAGGGAAGATAGGAAGGAAGGAAGGAAAAACCGAGTGTCTAATCGCGCATTATGGTCAGTTTAGTGTACCCATATACACGTATACTTATAATATGTACGTGCACCGGTGCTGTTGTCGGATACATAAATTAGCCGAATCTCGAGCGCGTGACGAAATGCTCATGCAAGTCTTATTGTTCTTTCGGCAACGACTTTTTACAAAAGTTTCATTGTTACATTATATATTACGCTACGCGGGTATTTTCCTGATGAATTATGTCCTTCGTACTGTGTGATATACATAAATATGTATACGCGACTGGAATATTTACGGCCGATACGGTTATCATCGTTACCGAGGTATGTGAGTTGTTAGTGTTACAACGAACGCGAGAATCTTTCGCACGACATTTTGTAGCACGTGAAAATTGACATCTTCCCTGGATTTCGAAACAATAAATAAATTATGATTAATCCGTATCCGTAACTTTTGTCCTGATTGCCGTTTTTTGGATCAACCAGTGCCTTAACTTGTAGCTCGTTCCGAGAGCTTTTCATTGGTTTTTCGGGAGGGTAATCCAACTATACGTTTCGAGCGGAGTTGCGATGAGAACTTTACAAGCACAATTTTTCAACAAAATGTTGCCCTTGGATTGATATGAATTACACCAAGCAGGGCTTATACCGAGGCTTGTAGGTGCTCTTTGATAAAAATTAATTGGTCACAGTGATAAAATTAGAACAGGGTATATAATTATATATAAATGACACATATATGCAAGTGCCAATTCAAGCAAAAAGTGTTGTAGTTACACGGCAATAGGAGATCTATTTACGAGTGCCCCTATGTGTAAAACTTGAGTGAAACAATACGAGAGAGACAAGTTATTAAATTTTACGATACAGGAGCAAGTGTCCAAGGAGTCACTAATACGAATTTTATATGGACTGTTTTGTCCAAATGGTGTTCGCAACGTACAAACCGGTATATATGTGCAAAAATAAAAAGAAGAAAAGGAAGAAAAAAACACAGACCGTTGAACAATCCATTAATCTATTTTGAGAGAAAAAAAAAGCCACTACTGTCGAAATCGACACCTATACACCATAACTAACCTTCACGGTTAATAAAGTTGAG
This sequence comes from Copidosoma floridanum, assembly GCF_036245765.1. Classification (NCBI taxonomy): domain Eukaryota; kingdom Metazoa; phylum Arthropoda; class Insecta; order Hymenoptera; family Encyrtidae; genus Copidosoma; species Copidosoma floridanum. Next base: position 15,975,461 of record NW_028321896.1, on the reverse strand, counting down.
ACATCTTCCATCGATGATTGAAGAAGTAAAAAAAAAAAAAAAAAAAAAAAAAAAAGAGGTATTGGTAAAAAAAAAACATGGCCCGATATGCGGTGGATTGCGAGAAAAACTTTTCCTCCGTAAATTTAATTTTTCCACAAAAAGGGAGAAAACGCACGTGAATGAATTTACCGCCGTCTCCCCTTCAGTCGTACATATACGAGTAATGTCTGTCAGTAGGTATACGTATGTCTCTTTAAGCGCTTGAAAAAAAGGGCGCGTGGTGTGGCCCCGTTGCCCTGACACGTCGTGTGTGTATACCTATATACTTTCCAGGAGGGGACAGTTTCGAGCCTTTAACACGCGAATACAGGAATAGATGGTTTTTCGGTCAATGCTGACCACCTATATACCGAACTATTCACGAGCTCATTTTATCCTGATTTTTTACGAAAAAAAGTACTCACGGACAAATTGGGATCGAGTTTCCCACGGCGAAATCACGCGTGCGAAGATAAACTGATGGAAAAACTATGGTTTGATTGTCAACCATCACGGAAGCATCTAAGTTTATGGCGTCAAAGAGAAACTTTTTTTTCAAAATGGTATGGGGAATTTGTTCGAGGATGAGATGAAGCACTAAAAAAACCTATACAAAACCAAAAGTAATGGATTGCTTTTTTTGACAGACAGATTATAGGGAGTAAAACGAGTGTTTCTGAATGATATAACTGCATCTATCAATTTGGTATTTACGTTTAGAGATCACGATATGGTTAAAAAAAATTTTTTTTTCAAATTGAAAGTTTTTTCAAACTCGTTTTTTTTTTGTAATTGTGCAACACCTTCTCGAGTGAACTAATGATAAAATGATTAAGGAAATTTAGTTGTCATACTTTCTTACAATTTAAATATTTACATTATTAATTTTAACAACCATACGTGTATGATAAATATTTTTAAATACCTCAGCAAACGTTTAAATTTAGTTTTTAAACTTTAAACACTTTAAATGATAATATCGATATTCAGGATTGCGGATTTTTTCCTCCGAATGATGACACAAAAAAAATATAACACGTCATTTATTTTTCTGATTACTAATAATATAATGTAATTAGGATACGATGTCAAAACAAATATTTATTTATTTATTTCATTTGTGGAACTTCATCCATAGTACAATAAGGTTACAAAGATTAAAACACTAGTGCATTTGAGCAGTCAATAAAATTTTTTCTATAAATATTTTTCACCTCTTAAACTTGAAGCGCAAAATAATATGTATGTCACTATATATAATGAAGTATTTGCCTTTAAACAATGTATTAATTTATAACTTCAAATACAATTCTTCGTGTAAGCTAATGTGATCAACCGTAACTTTAGTAAGTTTTAAAATTGTATTAAAATTTTTTCAAAACAATATATCAAAAGTCCACCCAGAGAACCTCCGAGAACGAGCAGAAGAAGAGGCAAAACATCGACAATTTCAATAGGCGTAAAGTCATCGTCCATCTGATAGAAGTGAGAAGGAAGGCTTGGTTATTTTTTCACACTTAATGCGCGCACACACGTGTCAACTGACCTTAACTGGTTGCGACGTCTCTTCCGCGAAAGCTTTTTGAAGCACACCGCTTTTTTGCAACCACGCTATGCTACGAAATAAACATTAGCGACCAAAAAAAAAAAAAAAAAGACAATTTACGTAAATCAAAGCTGTTAGCGCCTACTTGTAATTAATGATGCGACGGTACGGGCTTTTTTTCTGCAAAGACAACGAAGTCGTGGTCTGAAATACTTGGCCCAATGATTGTACTGTACAGGGAACTTTGCGATTAAACCTTGCCAAGGTCATATCCGAGATATACAAGGCATACTTATCCTTTGAGCACAAAAATTTCAGGCCTTCCTAATAGTCCTCTGGGGCATTATCCTCGTCATCCAAAATCCGATACAAAGCTTCCTTGATGTCCTTTTGGGACGTTATCTACGAGAAAAAACGGAAAAACTGTAGCTTTACCTTACTTTTTTCAATCGCTGATATTTACAACAGTATTCGACTTTCTGCTCAACCTTGGTGTTTTTGACCAAACCCAGCTTGTAAGATCCATCTTTTATCAGGCCTTCGACAGTCCGAAAAGGCATGGCGTACTCTCGAATTGTCAAGAAGCTGAGCACTAGAGCCGAGTACGAGGCTAAGATGATGAAAGCAGTCACGTGAACGACTACGTTGATTGTCCGTAAAGAATCTACTTTAATGGTGTCGTGACCTACAACAGACGTGGAAATTCTCAGTTGCTGTCCATAACTATGATATTTAACATATTTTATACATATCACTGAGAGAAAAAAATAATAAAAATTACCGTGCTCGAATGGTAATCTGGTGTCGTTCCGTCGTATAGGGACTTTTTACTTTGGCCAACCTCATTTTTACCATTTCATTGCTAGACAGTAATTTATATTGTACAAACAGTAAAAATCACTGTGCTTGCAACAAAAATTACTCTTCTAAACATTAAAAATCATTGTTCAAAAATAGTAAAAAGGACAGTATACCAAATTACCATTGTAGCACAGTAATTTTTTTTTTTTTTTTTCTCTTCCAACATCAGGATTGTTTTATAGTTACCTTGGGCGCAGAAAGTACCAAACACATCGATAAATGTACTTATGAGTGAAAAGTCTTTGACTTCCTGTCTTTGTAAAATTCGCTGCCTCAGTAGTATACGAAAGATGAGCTCAGTTATCCCGCTGGATATTATAACGAAAATCAACAGATTCATCCACATCCCGGAAGAAAAGGGTCTCAAGTACGCGGCCCACTTGGTCGTCGTGTCGCTGGATCTCTTTATGCACACCAAACCCCTACGAGTTTATTTTAATCGTGTAAACGACAAGATTTTCCATCAAATGTTGATTTATGCAGCCGAATGTATTTTTGTGCACCTACTTAATGAACCTAACTGGAATCGTAAGATCCACTTCGGTCAGTGTTTCGAAATGTAAGGCTGATCCAAAAGCGGTTAGATCAGTTTCTTTTCGAACGAGCATGTCCGTGCACTCCGATAGGGTATCTCTTTTGATGAACGTCAAACTAAAATTATTTTTCCAACAATTAATCAGATATTTTGTTTAATAAATTAAAACTACAGTTGCAATTGACAAATACTGACGAGGAATTCGTGTTCTTCTGAAAATTGTCCAGTACTGCTCGTAAAAAGATATTCCGTACGGTTATCCTGCCAGTGGCATCGGTATCTATTTCAAGAATGTGTGGAATCTGCAACAAAGTCAAACAGATAGTTTGTACTCGTATACTCGCTCAGGACTCTATCGCTCGGACAACGAAAAATTTATCGGTGACAAGAAAAAACAATTAGGATTCTTTCATGACAAGCTTATTTCCAGGTATTCACTAATAACACGCATAAATGGGAGAACAAGATAAACAGCATGTCTAGATCTCTATATTACTGTTGTATAACTCTTTCATATTGTAATTATTTATTTGCGTTGAAGTACAGTATTAATTGTATAAATTATACGAATTTAATCAACCTTGCATATAAAATATAACTCCTCTTCTGTTGAAAATTGTCCACATTAAATTATTCTAATATTTCAACTACTCGCAGTTGCATTTAATCATATTTAAAGGTGTAAAAAATAAAATGCACAATTCCACAACAAGGTCAAACACACATTTATTGATACCAACAATAACTTGTATACTAAAGAATTTCTCGTCAAACAATACATTTCATTATTTTCTACCTCTTTATGATGGTAAAATACCTTGAAGCAACCAACTCGGATTATTTGTCCTTGTAGATTATTTCTGCGCTGATCAAAAGCCAGATTAGTTGCCCTTAATCCTTTCTTTTCATCCCAAGTTCCAAAATGACTTTTAATCAATTCTCGATCCCTTGCAATTTGGTAAACTTCGCTAAGCTCTCGAGCATTTATACCCGTAATTTTCTGCACTACAAGAAATAGGCAGTTGAAAGGAATGTAGTTGTTGGAGAAAAATTCATCAGCTTTTGTTTTTTCACTCAAAAAAATCATCCATTGAATGTTGTCCGTTACAAACCACAAGGATATTTCCTAAAAGCGTATCGCACACTCAATTACTGTGATTACAAAAGTAGTATAAAAACGTATACAAATAAAAAAAACTGCTTAGCAAAAACTATTTTCAGATCGTGAAATCTGAAAAATGCTTCTTGTTTCTTTAATCAAGTTCACGACTACAAAAATTTTTTATCAAAACAAAACAACCAAAATTAACATAATGCTAACTTTGAGAAACTGTTTCATCTCTTCGGAGTCATTCATTAGCACGATCAAGGTATTCTGCAATTCAGAAGTATCAATTTTCATCTAGAAAAAGAAGTATCAGAGAACGTTAGTGGCATATAAATATTTTAATTAATGATCAGTGATTATTACGAAAATCATTAAATAATTCTAGTATGATTGTCTGTCAAATCATGCATGTATTAGATGAACTGAATGCATAAAAATGATGGTTCTTCCTCGAGTAGAAATTTTTATGTTTTACCGAAATAAGAATGTCATGTATAATACATTATAAGGCCATCATCACATGTAACAGCGCAATGTATAAAATATTTTTATGCTTGCAGATCACAAAGATTTTAATTCAAGGGCTATCTTGTGTACAAATATACAAATAAAGCTGTTTTTCTTCTTATGGACCAAATAATCAAGTATATAATTACTTTCGTACGCAGCACAAGACAAACTTGACTTTTTATGCTAATAATTATTTTTACCCCGTCAAATAGTAATGTAATGCGTCCAACTACTTTTATTTTTGAATAAAAGCCACTGTGTACTGATAATGCCTGAAAACGATCTCGGTGATCCTTTTTAAAATGTACAATTAAATAATATTAAATGTTTTGTTCAGAGATTTTTTTAAAGTCAAAAAAATGTATCCAGTTGCTAACTAAAAGTTTTGTTTCATTACCCTTGATTTAAAGACTTCTATCTGATTAAAACATATTTTTACCATCGCCAAATAGATTTTCATAGTATCAATAAGTTTATTAAGCACGTGGTATGGATTGAAAAAAAAAATTGCAAAAATTTGGTTGCGCACGACCGCGCTTGAGCCAGGTATTAGCTGACCTGTCATCCCTAGTAGTTGTTATTACAATCTTCTAACACCCTAGTGGGAGGCTCCTGGCTCAGTTTCCCTATCCTACTTTCTAGCTGACTTTTCAACCCTCAATGTGCTACTTATGATTCTATATTAGATCTAGGATTAATTCTAACTTATTTCTATTTTTCTTATTCTATCTTACAACTATTTTTTTATTCTACATTATTTCTAATTATTATTCTAATTATTCTACCTTAAGATCTACTCTTATTGTTCTACCTTACATCTAGTCTTACTACTCTACCTTAAATCTACGATTTTTAATTCTACATTAAAGTCTATTTGCTTACTGACTAAGGCTTATAGATTAATTAATTTCTACCCAACACCGCTTAAAAACTACGTCGAAGGTTGGGTCTCGAACCCGGACCTCCTGGCAACTCAATATCTGATAGCTAAAGCTTTCATACGCACTTAACCACGCAGCTACTGAGCTCTTAATGCCAGGCTTGTTTAATAGTAAATTTCAATCATTAGTTTGGTATAGATAACAAAATGCCTGTAAGTGAGATACTTGTGTATGTGTTAATTGCTTGGCGTATCGGTAAGTATATCTATATGCCCGACCAACTTGACTGTAATCGGTTATACAGATATACTGATATCATGCTAGACGTAGGCCGCCCAAATAGTTCTCAAATTCCTCATCAGAGGACGTTGTTTTTGACGTCGAGACCGGTTAACACGTAATGGATAATTTGTAAACGGAACAGTGAGTATACACATCTCAAATAATGACAATCTACCATTTTGAAGTACATTGGAAGAAAAACGGCAACATGAAGCTCTGCGGATGCCATAAACGACGTATTTTAGAGGGCAATTTCCAAGTTTCTCTTAATAAACACAATTGGGATATAATATTATAGTTTTGCATTGGGCTACATCACACAAGGTTTGTATATTTTCAACTTACAAAAAATGTTCTTAGTCTGTTGAATTTCTGTTAGACGAGATACTTGTGAATGTGTTAACTGCTTAGCGTATCGGTAAGTATATCTATATCCCCGGGTAACGTGCCTATAATCGGTTATATAGATATACTGATATCATGCTAGGCCTAAATAGTTCTCACGTTCCTCGTTGGAGAGCGCCGTTTTTAAACTGCGCTCGAGAGTCGAGGCGAGCTGGCATGTAATTAATAATTTGTTAATGCAGCAGTGTATATACGTTTAAATAATGACAATCTACAATTTTGAAGCATATTGAAAAAAACGGCAACTTTAAACCAATCCGATGCTATAAATGACACACTTTATATGGCGTCTCCCAAGTTACTACTAATACACAAAATTAATGTATGATTATAATTCAGATAGGATTTAATTATTCAAGATTTGTATATTTTTAAGAAGATGTTTGTGTTAAATATAACTTACACAAAACGTGTTTAGTTTTCAACAGTTTACTAATGCTTCTGTCAGTGTTTTTGGTAGAATACTATTACATTTTTATTTGTTTTCCTGTTATTTATCATTTAATAAATTCTAAACTTGATCTTTGTTGTTTTATTTTACATTAACCCCTTATTTACTTACACTTATAATAAGAATTTAAAAAATTGCTAGGAGTAAAATTTTCACCCTACAGAAAAAGCGTGTGAGTGATATTTTTGACAAAATTAAGTTATTCAATCCAATTAATTCACCATCAGAAATTTCTTCATTAAATGGTATTTTTCATGCATTTTGTATCTCAATTCTTATCAAATTAATACCGTATAAGAATGATGAAAAAAGTTTTCGCTACAGAAAAAAAAAAATATCTTGATGATCTAATTTACTAAAAATGTCATGAGTAAATCTTCATCTTCATTGTGAACTTTAAATTTTTTTCCATGAACACTATCTTTTCTTTCAACATATTTAATTTTCTTGAGACAACGATAATTTCGTTAATTCAGTACTTATAACTTTTTTCATGAAAGGGCAAAGTATAATACATTAGTACAGAAGGATGTCAAAATCGTCGACTCTTACTTTGTCTTTGAAAGTCTCGACAGTGAAAGCAAAACTGCGTACATCAAATCTTGAGAAGAAGATTATAGCTGTCATGAGTTCTTGGACTTCTAAAAGAAATTTAGGTGCATTAAAAAAAAAGCTAGAAATTTTTATTAGTCAACAAATGTAATAGAAATACAAGCCAAACAAATTCATTGTTCTTACTTGACAAATGCTTGAGATTTTCGTCCGTGTGTAAAAACAAAATAGACTTACTGTCAAAAACGTTGTAAACGTCTTTAATTATTTCTCTGTGAATATTGAAATCTACGTCTAGCTGAGCGTTAACGTTACGATTTAAATGAGCAACAAGCCATACAATTATTACCATCAATGCCAAGAGTAATGAGCAGCGTCTTAATTTTTCCATAATCTTTTCGTACACTGTAAAATTCATTTTCTGACTCGAATCGTCAGATCTGAATGACGTACTTGTATTAGCATTATAAAACTTTTTTTTTCAGCTAATGTTTGCAGAGATTCAAGATATTTATTCCACATAAACGCTTATTATTTCCATGCTCAAACATACAATTACACTTATGTCACGGAAAGTGTTGATGTATAAAAACGCCATTAAAACAACACTGATAGAACTATCAACAGAGCGATTTTCGTGATGTGAATAATGCATGAAACTTAATGTTGCACGTCCTCTAGATTTTTACTGATTAAAAAAAATTGCTTCTTGATAACTTGTTTTTTTTTTTATTTGAGTTGTTTCACAGATCATGCAAAATAGAAAGAAATTTGACAAAATACAATTCATGTGTCTTCGAGACACGAAATTTCGTTCTAAACTAGATTAACCTTATATCGTCATAAAAACTAACCATCAAAGTATATCAATGTGCAAAGTATGCACTTTATTCTGTATTAACAATTTTCGATCAGCCAACGATTAATATAAAGATTCCATTATAAAAATGGTATTAATTGCTTCTTGATTAGATTTTGTACCTTAACTTTGAGTTAAGCCACAATCAAAATAATATTATCAAGATTGTAAATACTGGTTGAGATTGAGATGTTCACTTGGTCTACAATTATTTCACCACAATATAAAAGAACGAATGAGAAAAATTTTCTTTAACAGTAAATACTAATGCCACTTTGTTGCCGTGTCCTGATAAAAGTTAGACAACTCACGATGTAAAAGATTCTCGTACCTACACAAGCGATAATAAAAATAGAAGTGGGAGACAATGATTAGGAAAGTAAAAAAAGTGGGGATAAAATTGGCCTACGATACCACATCCCGTACAGCTTCTTCTTTCCCTGTTCCACTTCCGACAAGTCAAGTAAAATTTTTGAGACAAAAAAGCGACAGCTTCGTTTATTAAACAGAGTCAGGGTGTGGAAAAAAAAGATAAAAAAAAAGCAGGTGCCAAGAAGAAAAACAGGACACTCGCGTGGGTTTCGACTCTCCGGGGACATCGAATTTTCTTTTCTCCTGCTTTTTTCTCTCGTTTGCTGCAGCAACACTTGATGAGAAATTGACTTCTGTAAAATTTAGAGCGTATAGATAAACCATGTGTCCACTCGTGGTAATATGTAACTCCATTTTAAAAAATGATGTATATAATAAGGTATAAAATTATCCTCGGTCTAGTGTATTTATAACGCAGAAGACAAATTAAGAAAAAAGTGGCAGAATTTTAGCATGATAAATGTTTTCAAATTATCAATCTTTCAAGTACTACTACTAAACTTACCTGAAATAATTACCTTCTTTATGAGTTTTTAATATGATTTCAAGAAATCTCTTGTTTTTAACATTTTGTTACTTTATCATGACTCTGACATATGCGACACATCGTTACTGATGAAATCCAAAGCTTTTAAATTATTAAAGATAAATTATTCGAGTGTAACGTTATAAAAATGAAAAATTTTTTGTTTTCCCTTTTTTAGTAACGTAGAGTATTTCTGTTTAACAATGAAATATTTATTTGGTCATTACACTTAAATGTATTTATAATAATTTAGATCGCGCGATACGCGTTTGTCATAACAGATGAGAATTTATTTTTAATAATTTTTTTTTTTCGTTCAAAACAATCGCTTTACATTTTATCAAACGTAATTTTGGTCTCCCTTTTTTGGGGCAAACACGCAATATACGTATAAGGGTAAAAACCTAGCATCTGACAGAAAAAAAGCAAAATCTAAGGCTCCTCTAATAACTCTGCAGAAACATCGGATAGAGCCCATAGGTATAGATATACACCGGCATGACGTAGCATTCGAGGGAGAGGGGAGTGATGTACGCGTCACCTTACCGTACATCCGAGTCGGACGACAAAGAAAAAAAAAAAAAAAAAGCAGCCACGACTCTCTGCTGGTAATATATATTATGGTCAGCTGTCGTCGTCCACCGCGGCTTTTAGCCGATGTTGATGGCCCACTGCGCAGCGTCCACGACCTCCCACACTCTGCGATAATATATAGCTTGCATTTGCAGGCAAAGCTCTCACTTTTGCCCCTTTCTGCGACTTCATATACGCGAGTACATATAAAAGCAGAGTTAGGCGCACATTTAATGCATATGGAGCACTTGTACATCAGAGGCATATATGTATATACGTTTGAGAAAAAGAGGCTTTTCGCGTTTGCTTGCGAGGAAGGCTAAGTACGTCATTAATTGCTGTTTTTAATAATATATACATGAGGTACAAACATATTTACTATGTAGGGACATTTTGTGCTTACGTGAGTTTGCACGACATCGCGTGACAATAAACGTTTTTAAAAATGGATTTTTTAAAGATCCGCTGGTTACGTGACGTAGTCCGGCGAACATTAAGTAAATTGTATAGGTTAACTGCATTGATAGGAGCATATACGAGATTTGATATAATATGAAAAAATAAAATAAAATACAATATCTAAAAAACACGTATTTTCTTTTTGTAATTTTTGTTATTTACTAACAATATATGTATATAGAGGAGGACCTCTGTTGCTCATTTCCTTTTTTTTCTGTCCCAATCTGTAACAAATGTCCACATTAACTTTGATCGCACGAGTGAGATGTATAGTGGTGCACAATATAATATAGTAATGTACACACTTAGCGGTGGCGCGCGTGGATTTGTGCCAGTTGCGCGTCCTCACGCGAAATTTCGCCTTGGAATTTGCGAATGCATAAACTAATATTAGAAATGATATTTTTCACGAAATCACGCGACAGAAGCGGACACGTTTTCATTTCCTCTCTCATCGAAAAGTGAACAGAAAAAAAAAGAAAACACGCGTTATTGTCCCCCAAACTTTTTTTTCTCCCATCGCCATCGAGAATCGCTATACAATATTGTACACGCGCGTGTAAGCATAATCATTTTCTGTTAGCCGGACACGCAAAATGAGGGGAAAAAAAAAAAAAAGTGGAAAGGAAAAAGAGCACCAGCGGCAAAGGGGGGGAGCTCCAAAACGGTCCATCCCGGGATTTATTTCGGAATTATAAACGCGCGCACGCGTCGCTGGAGCGCGACAATGCCATCACCGAAGAGACGCTCGTCTCCCTCGATATATTCGCGTACATACGTTCCTTCTGGGTTTTTTTTTTTTTTTTTTTTTTTTTTGCGCGCCGCACATGTACACCGCTCAACGAGAGCAGCGAGATATGGGTTCGAACAATGGACTGACCAAATCGACCCTCGAGAGCTTCCAATGGGCCAACGGGCCGGTGCACTGTACATTGCATTGTACACGAGTGGCGAACTCGCGTTTTTCGAGATCGGCTCCTTCGTTGGCGATCGTTTGGCTCTTTTATGCCTTTTTCCCGGCGATTGGAGTTATGATTTTTTTCCCCTTCGCTATAAATGTCCGAGAGAGAAGTATGTACCGGTATACCGATTTTCCCTGTTCGTATGAACGAATTGGACCATAGGTGGTCACCGTTGGGTACTTGGTTGTCCACGTTTCGAGTGATTGGCAGAAATGTATTGTATTTAAAAATCGGCGAGATCAATATCATACGTTTAATCGGTGCAACTGCTGAATAATACTGTTTCAATTCGATGGTATAGAAATGGAATTTGAAAAAGTATAATCTTTGTATTTGCGAGTCGCAACGAGTACAGGTAAATTTTCGTGCCTACTTCCTCGTGCAAAATATATTTGTCCTCAATGATTTGGGTGATTTACCAATAAAATTTACACGAAACACGGGTATAGCCTACTTAAACGATTTAACGAATCAATTTTATTTTTCAGAGTGAAATAATCGTGCAGGAATTTCACGGAAGTCGGACGCCTCGTGCGAAACACGTATTTACCAAAATTATCGCCCCTCTCGGCGGCGCCAAAAATTCCCGTCTATGATTTCCAGCTTTTTTTCTTCAAAATCGCGCGAGTATACAAGGTAACCCAATAAGCCTCACACGCGTGTACCAAACTCGCTCCAAATACGTACAATAAAATGGCCTAGAGAGAGAGAGAGAAAAAAAAAAAAAAAGAATACAGACGCAAAAGCCGAACGGGCCCGTCTCGTAAATCCCCTCGCGAATAGAAATATAACGGACCTCTCTTTTATTTCTTCCATTCTTTCCTTCCTTCCCTTTTTCTCCATCTCTCTCTGGCGCACAAACGCAACAGTGTATATACGTACCCTCGTTTCAGGCGCGCCCGCTTCTTCTTCGGAGATACACCGGCGAGAGTCTTATAACTGGAAATGGGCAAAAAAGAGGGCCGTCGGCACATACTTGTATACGTATATACCGTGAGCACGCGATTTTTCGTCCCCTCGTTGTTATGTTGTGTATGTGTAGGGTACTGCTCTGCGTGTCTTGTGTGCCCATATATAGGGTGTGCAAAAGTTATACAGTCGGCAATTTTTTGAGGATGAAGATTTTAGAACAAGAGAACCAGATTTTTATGAGTTATTGATTAACGATAGTCCAGCTCTTTCGTGAAATGCGACGGTCAAGGTGTCTGTTTTTTTTTTTTTTTTTTTTTTTTTTTTTTCTATAGAGCGCGAGACGCACTTGTCCTCGGGTTTTGGCGATTGCATCTCTTGCAAGTGTTTTTTTGGAGTTTGGTGAAATAACAATAACGACAATCCCAACGAAAAAAAAAAAAATGCACACGGGAATTCTCGTCAATTCAAGTAAAAGTTACTTTGAATACATAAAAAAAAATATTTGTTTGAGTTTAAAACAAATATTAAATATTATTGCGTTATAAAGAAATTATTCATTTGATTTACATTAATGTTATACGATTTTAATAAATATTTGTATTCAAGTAAACGTTTATTTGGATTGACGAATTTTTTTTTTTCGATTTCTTTGTAACAACAAAATATTTCCTAACACTCACTCCGTTCAATTTGTTTTTTTAATTAAAAAAAAAAAAAACATTCTAGTTGATAAGAAAAATATTTTATCCCACGATATTAATAAAAAACAAGTTGTTTAAGAAAGTAATTGTTCGACTATACGAAATTCAATGAACTTGAGTTTTTTTCAATTGAAGAGAGTATTGAATGAAATTGGGGGGTAAGGATATATTTTTTTTGTTTCAAAGTTAACTAACAGAGTCGATAGAAAAATTAAAAAACCATAAACTGCCACGAAATCAAAGACAAAATCCCCACGCACGTTGTACTATCGAGTCCGCGGCCTCGCGCACACGTGTTCGACTGCACACATGAGCCCATAGATGAAGAGACATTAGAGCCGAAAAGTGTAGCCGCATAGGGGAAAGAGGAGAAAACGGAGAGGAAAATAAAAAAAAAAAAAAAAAAGATTTGCAAAGACAAGACACTAGACACTTCTCGTGTGATGTTCAAAGCTGGTCCATTAACAAAAAAATCGGATGACACGAGAAGAAAAAGAAAAAAACCATCTCAGACGCAAATCTGTCGCTCGGACGCAATAAGCTCACGATTTTTCCCGCCCCTGTACCAGCGTCGACAAATTGGAAGATTGGCTTATTAACCGGCAATTCCCACTGTGACGCGCGATAATTGATTAAATCAGTCGTTCTAACAAGCCGCGAGCGCAGCCACACCCCACTCCGTACGACGTAAAATGAGATGCGAAAACAAAACAACGTTGTGCGTCCCTTTGATTCAATTTGAAAATTCGTCGCTAAATAATCACCCCGACCGCCTGTGTAGCCGCTGAGCCGAGTTCGCGTGCTGAACCATCGCCGGCAGCTGTTCGTAATTCAATTAAAAACGACAGCTAAATCGCCCGCCTATTACCTACCGATCGTTTACCCGAGCTTTTTGGTGATGAAACGTACATCCATTTGGGGCCGAGGATTTTTTGTTTCAGCAACCCACGCACAATTGTGCACTACGTGCACTCGAATCTCAGTGTATCGCTCTGCACGCGGTGAAAAACAAAAATCACGAGCGCGAGTATATACCAGGCCGTGTCTCTCGCCCAATGGGAGGCTGACGAGGGTGGAGCCAGAGTATCGAGATCTCCACCTACTCTTCTCGAAAACGCGGTTCGCTCTATTCCCGTCCCGCGGAAGGAGCGCCTCGGGAAGATGACGATGATTATCATGATGATGATGATGATCTCGCACGCACACGCGCAAGATAATACATTATACACACGAAGTGGTAAACATCTCTCCTTAGCTTTTCGAGCGGCTCTGTCTTAGCCTCGGCTCAGTTGGCAGTTTGCCTCTTGCCGAGTTACCGCTCGTTTTCGTGTACGACCACAATCGTGTTTGCGCTTTTTTTTTTTTTTTTTTTTTTTCGTTAAAAACCCCCCACCCTGGCCCTTTTGTTGCTGTTGTTTTGTTTTGGCTAAACCGATCGATCGATTTATCGGTGCGAGGAGAGCGAGTCCAAAGTGTCGTTTACTCATTTTACCCAATCAACGACGGATCAACTGTATAGGAGTGCGTTTGATTGCAACCGATCGCGTATAGGGGCGAAAAATCGGCACCCACCGCTCCGAAATGACGAAAGATCCTTCGATGGGGAAGAGCAGCAGTAGTATAAGCGAGGTGGTTTATCACAGCTTCCGGAGGATTTGATACGGACATTACCCGTTGCTAGAAAAGAAATAATAGTCAGCGAGGAGGGTATAACAAAGGGGAACATGCTGACGGAGTCGGAGAATGGGATCGGCGGAGTTGGCGGTGGGTCGAGTATGCTTGTGGGCCACTCGCACGCGCCCCAGGACTTTACGGTCTCCAGGCTGCTGTCCAACCCGAGTCAAATTTCCGGTAGGTCGAATGACGCGTGTACTGGCAGGGTTTTTCAAAATTGATTGTAGCAGTGACAAAATTTTGTGTCGCCGATTGAAGCTTAAATTGAACGTTTTTCGTTTCAACTTTTTCAACGAGTGAATGTTTCTTTTTTTATTTGTAAGTGCGTGTCGTGCTATCTTTCAAACAAAACGATTTTTAGTATTTTCATTTAAAGGTTTTGTTGTTGATGAGAATGCATCACAATATTTACAAGTCAATCGTCAAACCAGATTTTTCTCTCAACGCCGCCAATCGTAGTTAATTAAACAAATTAATTGTTTTGTTTGCAACATTTTCAACTAGATTCGTATTTACAATTACTAGAATTTGCATTAGCGAACCATGAAATTTAAAATTGCATCATTCAACTTCGTATCACACATTCGTTCCGATATCATGACGCAAATCGGTTGACCAATCGATTAATGGAGTTACGAATTGTAATTACGTTGACCGATGACGGTACTCTATAATAATCCTGTGTGTTTGTTCCTCGCATGGGAGGTAGATCGCTTCACCGTAGCACGCCTGAAAAAGTAGTTCAGGCAGCCTCGGGACGACCTGAGCCTCTTCAAAAATAGGTTCGCCTGTATGTACTAAGACATTGCTAAGCGTTACCAAAGCCACATATTTTCCTTACTCATTAGTTTAAGGCACAATTGTTTACCCTGTCTCTTGGCACTTTATCACCTAAACTCTACTTATTCGCTTGCACATTTCCGATGCGTAGGCCACGCGCCACCTGTTGGCTATTACTCTCACCAATTTGTACGGGAAAATATGATTTCGCGAGAATCGACGACTCGGATCGAAGTAGCAGTGAAATTGATCCAACCGATTTTCCCATATTGATTTTCCAATGAACATCATGCTATACCGATCGTAAACGATGTATAACCGGTATAGCGCGTAAAAACTCATCACTTCAGCTAAATAAAAAAATAAAAAACGAGCTTTTCCCAAGTAAAACCGATACAAGATCGGCGCTATTTTCCGCGTAAAAAGCTTCATTTGTACAACCGATTCCGTATATATATTATATCTCACGGGGCACCTCTCATGCTGCTCGCGTTAATGCCGCCCTGCTGAGCTTCTCGCGTACACCGAGCACACAGGCATACGAGTGTACGGCTCTTTTCCTTCCCTCCTCGCCGAAAGCAACAGAGAAGTCCATTCAGGACCATTTTTCCGCTTCTTTCCACGCGCTAGAATTCCAAGCGAGCGCGAAATTGGCAGATGTATATAGGTGATACGGTATGTGCATACCGCGAGTCTTGTTTGAAGGGGTCTATTGTGACGTTCGCGCTTTTTAAAAAAAAGCAAGGATTTTGTTTGCTCTTTTCGTGCGAGTGTACGACGATACCGAGGCATGCGATGATTTTCACGCGATGGAAGGCGAAAGTTACGTGCAATTATAGCGAATTCAAAAGTTAACGAATTTCGCACGTTGAGTTTTTTGTTGGGTATACGGTCATTATTTTTAATTTACCATTAAAATAAACAATTTTAGCACGAAACGTCGAATAATAAAAAATGGACCCCGTAAAACAATTCTTATACTAAAATTACAGTAAAAACACTGTTTTTCCTTACTTTATACACTCCATACCGTAGATTATAGCTGAAACATGACCAAGTGTAAATTATTCATAAAGTATGATTATAAACCCAAAACCCAATAAAATGGTAACATAAATTACATACGTAATTCGAATTCCCTCCCTCGCAAAAATAATTATTTTAAAGTGGATAAGACACTGAAAAAAAATTATCTTAGAATCAAGAAATTATTCAATGTAGCCTCTTGAAACAACACTATATATTTTTTCTTATTTCAAGAAAAAATCTTGTTTCAGAAAAGACTGTTGAATTGAAAACATTCTATAGTAAATATTTTGTTGAGTCTGAGAATTTGTTTTAGTTTCGGAGCAAAAATAAAATTAAAAAAAATAAAATTCCATTGTAAAAATAATAAATCGAAGAGCAATGTGTGTTTCATGTTGTCGTGCCCAAGACTGCAACGAGGGCACGTCGTCGTCGAGCGCAGGCAGCAGAAGGCCAAGGCGCAGCCGTACGACTTTTTCGGCCCAACAATTGGCCGCTTTGGAGCGGGTCTTTGAGCGCACGCACTACCCGGACGCCTTCGTCAGGGAGGAACTGGCCACGCGTGTCTCGTTATCCGAAGCTCGAGTACAGGTATACACTATATTTTTACGTAAAAAACCCTTTCTCCTTGGCGAGTTCCGCACTTTTTACCGTATACTCTCCAATAGGTACACATATTTATAAGTAACATAATATGTACACACACGACGAAGTCGGGTAAAATCCATGCAGCATGTACTTACCAATATGCGCCGCGAAACTTTTGGACCAGAAATATTACGAGCACGCGGTCGCGTGTACTTGTCATAAGCCCGTAGAATCGATGCTGACGTTAATTCATGAATCACGTCCGAAATATACCTAAGCACATACAGTTATATGTGATAGAAGCGACACACGCGCCTCGTTTATCTTTCTCCGTTTGCTTTTATTCTATAGATACCTACTCCTCGCTTGGATGATTGCTCATATGTTGCTACGAAAATACGTTTAATTTCTGTCCGTCCATGCAGTTTGTATTTTTTGTATTATATTATGAAGCTTTTTGCCGCAAGCACGATCATGTGGTGCAGGATTACCAACAGTGGAACCTAGGGCTTTTTTTTTTTATTTGTTCATACCTTGGTACAAAAAACGTAATTGTTCGTTTTTCTTTTCTATCTTCAATAGTGACGTTACGGGGTTCACTTAGTTTGAATTGTTCGTTAAAATCCGAACAAGGGGATGGAGGTACAAATGTTTTGTACTACGAGAAGAGTGTATATAGAATGACGATTTGTCTTTCTTCTCGTTGTCGTTGGTAAAGTTTGAGAAAAGAAAAATGACCCCAACATTTGGGCTTTTGACGGAAAATCCGAAGCTTTTTGTATCCCGAGCCGTGGGTACTGTACCAAAAGACACCCCTGAGTATTTGGAACGAACAAAAAGCTTCCGTCGAACGTTGAGGCGAAGAAAAAAAAGCTCCACAGCCGAGATTCGCCGAACTTTCGTCCGCGACAAGAGGCCCGTATAGTATACACGAGCTCGCAAATATAAATCCCCCCTTTTCGAACGAGAAAGAAGCATCAGCCGGATCCGCCGGCGCAGCGCACCGTGTCGGACGGGTCGGTCGGCAAATCGGCGGAGACAGGTTGTCACGTATAAGCAAGCACGTACACCGAATAAAGGCGGCTATGATTAGCCTACCGAGATCTCATAGTGTTGTACGTACATATCCAATTCGTAACTATATAGGTGTGCGATCTTCGTTTGGTTCTTGAATTTGAATCCGCGCATAATATGTCCCACCTATATACATATATATGTATACAGTATAAATGTACACTTCGTTATCCCACTTGGTTATAATTCTTTGAGCGCAAAAGCTAATATACTTCATAGGTCGGTAGGAGGCGAATTTCGTGGGATTTCGCTCGGGTCAATTAAAATGTTTCGTTAATTCAACATTTTCGGGGATCCCGTGTGTATTATTTTTGTCCCTCCGCGCGGAAGTGCAAGCACAATTTTTTTTGTCAATTAGCCGCCAAAGAGATATATAATTACAGGAGAAAAAATCTACAATCGCTAATTGCAAGTGTATAATGATATATTCGGCCTTTTTCTTCTATGCGTTAAGTGTAATTTATATATATATGTAGGTGCAAATTATAATAATATATGCTCGAAATGGGTGGTGTGCACAAATGTTGGCTGATGGTGAGAGACACGTGTATACGTGCATGTATATAAATACAATACCTATACGTTCGCGCGTCTGCCAGGAGCCGTCACGCTGTCCCGTCAAACAGCGCATCCATCCTCTCTTTTTCCCTCCGTTCTCGTCTCCGCGCGCTTTTATGTATATATATATAAGTGAGTAGCGGCCGATCATCGGTGGCCCTTGCACCACTTACTTATACATCTTTCCCAAGAGTCTTTTTTTTTTTTTTTTTTTTTTTTTTCCCCTTCCAACTTGGCTGCTACCGACATTGGATACGCTTCTTCTGACGCTCCGCTTCCTTTGACTCTCGCGGCAGCGGCGAGTTTTGGTGTTATGCATAATACGCTCTTACTATACCGAGGAGCTCCGAAATCGAGGATACGGCCTCGTTTTTTTTTTTCACCAACGTGGATATCTCTATTCTCTTCGTTGTGGTGAGACAACTGCGGGTATACTCGGCTCAGCATAGATTTTTCAAGAGTACAGGCATGTACAACGTTGATCGCTTTTAAATGCGCCACGATTTCATTTCAGGGGTTTTCGATGAATTTCATTGCTTTTTTTTTTTTTTTTTCATAGGTGGATGATGGAAAATACTCACTTGCGAGCGCGTAAAGTTTATGGAAAACCTAATTGTTACCCAAAATCGGAAATCGGTAACCGTTACAAGTACATAGCTACATTGGACTTTGATTGTTGACTAATTGTTATCAGTTATTTTGATATTTTGTAAATATGTATTTATTCAAGCTTAGAGGATTGTTCGAAGTAAAGACAAAACACTGCCAAAGTATGATGATTATGTTTAAAAATATCAAAATAGCCGATAACAGTATCGTTTTAACGTTTTTCGCTTACTACGTAGCAAATTATTTTTATGCATCTATAAATACGTAGAAAAGTCATTGGATTGACTGGCAGATATATAATTATATAAGTTTTTATCCGACGACGATATATTAACGCGCTCCAAGTAGGGTTCACAGCAGTTATAATTACATATGGGTGATGGTGATCGCACGGTGCTGGCAAAACGGCCCTTTAATTTAAATTCAATAAACGAGGAATGAAAAGGCTTATACAATACGAAATACGAGTGAGACGACGGGCATCGACTCCCCCGACCCCCTTGTACGCAACCACCACTCGACTACACCAATAATGGAAAAAAGGGCCAACTCCTGTGGAATGATTAATTTTACTCCGCGTAAATAGGTGTACATCCCACGTATGCGCGCTCTGACTCGGCGAACAAAGAAGACATATAATGGTCCAGAAAATGAAACGATCGAGGGTCGCGAGCGGGAAATTGGATTCGGGAGCTAATAACTATATACGAGCGAGCCGGGAATCCGTTAACTGCGCACCCGCAACTTGGTGGTACATGTATAATGCATGGGTGTCGTGTTTCACGGACTTTTGGACAAGCGGCGTATAGGCAGGGGAAGGGGCCCGCTCTACTGTCAAATCGTACAAATTCAATTGGGCCACGCGAGTACCTATATGGGCCATTCGTCCAACATTTGCAATATTTGAAAATTCCTCATTTTTTCCGCTTCTTCTCTCTTTCACCTATGTACGATTGTTAAAGTAAAACTTTTTTTTTTTTTTTTTTTAACACTTTTACTTTTTTGTATCCGTAATTTTTGGAGCGACACCTATGAGTACTATAGTACACAGAATTTCTCTTACTACAGCGTTAAACCCCTACCATCCGAACCAAAAATAACAAAATTCATCGAAATGAAGAATCTCCAACAAGTACTTACTAATCTAAAAAAAAAAAAAAAACGTCTTTTTGACGCAGGTGTGGTTCCAAAACCGTCGAGCCAAGTTCCGGCGCAACGAGCGCAGTTCGGCGATAAGCCGTGGCTCCTCGGCCACCCGCGAGATGGAGGCGACCCTGCCGCTCCGGCCGATCCGGCTGAGCCACTCGGTGCACCATGACACCACCGGCCCATCGGTCTGTCCGGGCGTCACTAACCACAGCAGCAGCAGCAGCAACAGTCCCGAGTCGATGCAGCCCCCGAGCGGTAACCAGCAGCAGATCGGTAATCAGTATAACCCGTACAACGAGTACTGGCGGACCACGGCGGCCCCCCAGCACTACGGCTTCGTCAATAACCCCGTCGGCATCGGCGCCTCGGCTTACCACCACCACCAGGCCGACGTAATGCAGGTCCATCACCACCACGACGGCACGAGCACGTCCATCAACGGGCTTGGCGCCCTCAGGCTCAGGTCGCATCCCTACGGGTCTGCGTACTCGGCCATGCACGCTAGCATGTAACAAAAGCTTCAAGTATTAAGTATGGCGCGTTTGTTGCTTCTCTCTTTTTTTTTGTTTTCCATTTTTGGAATGAAAAAAAACGAAGAAGGGTACGATCAAACCAAAGGTGGTTCTTCCAACTGCAGTACAATGTTCAATGTGGTATACGGGATGAACCTTATACAGTAAAACAAAATATGTATCCAAAGAGTCGAACGATTACAGGGTAATTTACGTTTTGTAGTTTTTCTTTCTTTTCTCTCTTAATGACGAGAATCAAACATGTTCGGTGCCTCGAAGTGAGAAAATTTTTATTAACAAAATTTTATACACGCAACGTTCTCGCAGCGAGATTGCAATATTTTTGATACAAACATGCGTGAGGTACGTGTGTTTTGCGATGATCAATTGTACACGAGGTATATAAGATATATTAAATATGTATACGATAAGTTATATATTATTTGTATAGATCGTAACACGTACGACGTAACAACAGCAATAACAACAACAACAACCTGAACATACGGGCTTTTTTTCCCCAAATGTATGTTTATGTATATCATCACATTTAACACTGAATAAAAAGGTTCATGCAGTCGTAACAATTACACGGATAGAGCGAAGCTTGGCACGTGATTTAATTATCTTTAAAAAACTCGACGTTGCGATTTAAAAAATTTGTAGCGTTTCTTTAGCGCACCCTCGTTAAATAAATTATTTACGAAACATTTCAGTCGTTTTTTTGTCTTTTTATACATACTTATACTCCAAGTCTAAACGTGACTAGCAAAACCTTTAGTATGTATTTTTTAGAAATGTAAGCTTTTGAACAGACATCCTTGAGTTTCACGTATGACTTCGCGACCCCTGCCCGTATATTAATAATAATCTCTTTTTTTTTAATACATAAGCGTTACTTTGGAAATATTGTAGTTATCAACACTCTCGACGCAGCGAGATTTGTACGCTTTTTTGACCAACAATTGTTTAACGCCGCATAGCATTCAACACGGTAAAGTATCATCGACATTTGAATGTAAATGGAAAACATTTTTTTTTTTTTTTTTAGTCTCAATAGTCCTTTCAAAAATATAATACCAAACACTTTGATCAACAACCTTTTGGTGGAGCACATTAATCTAACAACGATAAAAAAACAACTTACACGGTCGACTGAACATTCTGCACGGCGTTGCTCCAGTCGACCTTGGAAGGTACAAAGTAGAAAGCCGGCGCGACTTTGCTGCCGCAGGGACACTGACAGCCAGACACCCAGCTGAACGAGCCGAGCTTTGAGTTGCACTTGGGACAGTGGAGCTTACCCTCGCACTTGTTCAGAATATCCGGCATCCACGCCAAGGGCTCGACGAAGTGCGTCTTGTTGCAGGGCTCCGTGTTGGCCTCCTCCTTTTCCTCCTTCTTCGCGGAAGGCTCGGCGGGCTTCTCCAGGGCTCTGATCTGCTTTGGTACCTTGTCGCGCTTGCAGCTTACGTGCCGCCAGATCTGTTTTTCCTTTGGCCTGTGGGGCAGGATGTTGCTCGCGTTGGCAAGTATCCTGCGGCACTTTTTACAGCGATACACCTAAGTTCGAGGCAACATAAGCCGCTTGTAAAAAAATGAACGGAAGAAAGTTAATGCGAAACAGAGGGGAAGATGTTTAATAAAGTTTACCGTTGGTTCCGGGTGAGTAGAGAGAAGCGCTGGATCCGGTTTTACGAGGTCAACATAGTTCTGGGGTAAAATTTTGACCTTTCTCACTTTGTCAGCGGCTATTTGCAGTCTGTAAATTTTGAATTGAATATTCGAACAGTCGATTGTAAAGCCCATGTCTTCGTAGAGCTTGAGCTGAGCTTGGAAGCCCGGGTTTGGACCAACAAAGCGACGTTTCGCTTTCACAGCCTCGAAAGCCTTATCAAATGGAAAATTGTACTTTTTCATTACGAATGCTATTACAATCGTGGCCGAGCGCGACACACCAAAGTAACAGTGAACCAGCACTTTGCCACCAGAGTCCAGTGCGCTCTGTATAAATTGATTGGAGTCCTCAAAGGAGGTCAATAAATCTTCTCTTGGCATATCTGTCATTTGCATGTACTTCAATTTTATATGGGGCAAAGAATCCTGTATTTTTCTTGGCAGAGGACAAGAGTCTACTGTGAGTATGTGAGAGATTTGAGTTTGTTTCAGCCAATCTAGGTCCGTAGCAGCTGTCAAATTTCCCAAGTACAAGTTTGGCTCTACCTCATCGTAGCTCGACGGACCGGCGTCAAAGTCCTCCCTTGTCAAGGCATCGTCCACCTTTTTGGCCATTGTAGCTAGCTCTACAAATACATACAAAGTTTTTTTTTCAATAAAACTCTAACACCAATAAACTTTGTTTTTTTTCTTTCAAATACTTCATACCTTTTAATAACAGAATTTCACGCAGAGTACTGGAATGTTGTGTTTCAAAAATTCATGTATCTTAGATAAGCAGCAAATATATGAAACTCTTACAAAACTAACGTACTACGAAAAATCACAATCAACATTAGGCCTCGGGTGCTTCTGCAAAACAATACAATTGATCAAAAACATAATTTCTACTATAAAATACAAGTAACCTTAAACTTATTCTAAATCTGCATGCACACCTTATGCTTATTTTTCCTTTTTTGGCACCACGGGGTGACAACTCACCACTGCAGAATCACTTGAAAAAAATAATCAGGTGTAAAAACTCTCACGAGACACGTTATCAAAAACAATTTAAATTTGCAGTTATCTTCGTGTGTTTTTCCGCGTCGCGGAGCAGAATAGAACGTTCCAACCGAGGCGGGAACTCTTCTGCTTCTGATGTGCTGCTGATGCAGCCGCTCTCTCATGCAGGTGGGTATTGATTTTTGGAGATTTTAAATTCTGCCGTGTACATAAAGTGCTTTGTTCGAATGTATACCTTTCAAAGCGAAAATGAGTTCTTTTTTACCCTCTTTGAACGGCAGCACCGTAATTGCACTGCGCATGCATACAGGGAAAGATAAAGTGTAAGCTTCTCGAAGCCGGAGCCTCGGGGACTTGAGGTGGTATATATATAGACGGGTATCACGGCGACCAAGTCATTAGTCAGCTTGTTTGTTTCTCAAGTTGCAATATAATAGGTAGACTCTTTACAGCTTGCTCTCATGAATATAGATACCACTTTCTGTAAATATACATAATTTATGCAAAGAGCGTTGCACAAATTAAAAAGGAACACTCTGTTTACCTTTCGAAAAAAAGAAAACAACAAAACAATACCATGTGACTTGTGTCGTCTGCTTTATATGCATGAGCATAATATATATATGCACTTCTCTCTCTTCCTATTGTTCATTCTTATCAACATTGATATATAGATATGTATAACAGTAAATATCCTGCAGATAAGACTGTTTAGCTCGTGTGTCACCATCGTCGTCCCCCACAATGACCTGATTAATCATTCACCCAGCCAGAGCACTGTCATAATGGCCACATCAGCCAATATCACTTACTTGAGATGCAAATGGAGGAATAAAACGACCTGCCGAGGTATGTTATCTTTTATCATACCACGATCACATTATACTCCCACCGTTCATGAAATTCTATTTGCAGATATAGACAATTAATCACATCTGATTTGTCTCTCCTCTCCTTTTCCTTTCACTTTCCGCTGCATGTACATATTATTCTATTAATCAATGCAATGTATGAGCAAAACGAACATGTTATCAATTATCAAAAATTTGTTCTTTTAACTTTGTTAATTAAGTGGTGATAAGAGAGGCTGTACACTTTTCCTGAGATTCATTTTAATTTTTTTATAGGAATAGCTTGTTACCAATAAATGTTATTTTTGCGTATCAGTGATAAAAAAATATAAAATGAAACTTTTAATGTGTGGAATGTGTTGATATCTGCCAGAAGAGCTATATTATCAACATGTTATCAGTGATTATTTGGATTTATTTTTCTCGTGGAGAAGCACTTTTTTCGGCGTAACCTTCATAATGGTTATTAACTTTTTTTTTTATTACAAATAATAAGTATATCACTTTTATTAAAAAAATAACGATTTACGTTGTTGGTAAAAAAGTTTTTCAAGTATTTAAATTTAACGTCTCAAATTTGCTACTGTTTGATTGCAGATGCACATGTTTTACTGGCTTGGTGTCAAGATACAAGATTTTATATTCCATGGATATAATATAACTACAGTATGGGGATTTGTGTCAACTTGCATAGGTTTAATAGCACTAGCAATTGTTTACGAAACTATGAAAATCAGTCAAATCAAATTACGTCAATTGACAAAGCAACATAACCTGCCTAGTGCCATCACTCAACCAACAGATAGTTCGTCATTGTTATCAAGAGTGTCAGAAGTATCAGTTGCATCTGTGGGACCATTTAGATGGTACGTTGCTTTTCATTATTTAATGGATAATTTTTTCGTATTAACATTAAGTATGGGTTGTACACTTTTTAACTTCTTCAGCAACGCCTATACAGCATGGACTGTAGAAGTTGTACATTGGTCATTTCATGTTACTTTGGGGTATTTTCTTATGTTAGCTGTAATGACTTACAATGGCTACATAAGCATTGCTTTGGTGGCAGGAAGTGGGATTGGCTATTACATTTTTGGTCCAACGTTACTCGAATTGAAATTGAAAAAACTTCAAAAATATGAAAGATTTAAAAAATTAGAGCAATGCCACCCTGAATGTGCAGGTATGATAGTATCACTGTATACACTATAATACTTCAAAATTGAGAAAATTTTATCACTTGCATTAATTGTTAGATGTAGTATCAAACGTAACGGAAATTGCAGCATCAATAGAGCGAGAAAATCAAGAAGCTGAAGTTAACATCAACGTTAATGCAGATGTTCACATATAAAGTGATAATTGAAAAAGCTGTTTGTATATATACTTTTTATACATTGATTGAAGACTAAAAATGTAACAAATTTTAATAATTGTAAATATATCGACCTTGTTATATAAAATATAAATTATACTTTTAAAGAAAAATATAGTTGTCACCAACAAAGAAAAATTAAGTGATTGGAGCTAAAGCTCATTTCACAACAAACGTGTTATTAAAAATATTAACGAACATTTTTATTAAAAAAATAATTTCTTAAATTACAAAGAGGTACTTGAGATTTAAAATTATCTATAATAAATACTTTACGATCACACTCGCAGTACAAACTATTTCTCCAGTTAAAAAATGTACTTTTTACAGTCACACAATCTTGTCTAAAGTAGATTGCCATAACTTTTGATATTAAGAAACAGATATTAACATTTTAACGATATAAATACGTAAAAAATTATAAATAGAATGGAATAAAACGAACACATACAGTATGATGGTACACTTAGTTGAATGAAAATCATTCTGTTTCTTCCTTCTTTTCCCTCAACATGTCACTTCTATCTAACATTTCTTCTAATTCAGCTTCGGTATAGACTGTAAAGAGAGAAACGAGACAATTATACATACATAGATCTTCCAATTTTTAAGATAACTTATTAATCAACGAAGCTTACCTTCTTTCTTTGAATCTATGATTTTAGTGTTTTCATCTAAGAGTTTTTTAAGCGCCATAAGACCTTCATAACTGGTTGCTATAGAACCTTCCTTAGATATCACTGCTTTTTCCAGGAATCTCTTCGCATTTGCGCGATTAATTATTTCCTCGTCAACTGTACCTTTTGTACAAAGCCTGTAAACCACAACAGGTTTTGTTTGGCCGATTCGATGACAACGAGCCATGGCTTGTAAATCATTTTGAGGATTCTAAAAAATTATAAAAATCATGTAATATTTAACTTAGTACATTGTCATTCAAACAAAAATGTTAGCTTACATAGTCACTGTCATAAATTATAACAGTATCAGCTGCAGCGAGATTCAAACCTACGGCTCCAGCTTTAGTGGTGAGTAGAAATATAAATACGTCTGGGTCTGTTTGAAATTTGTCAATGTTACACCTGCGATCTTCGTACTTAATCGTGCCATCCAACCTGACGTACTGATAATTTCGTAAGTACAAATGATCTTCAATGACATCCAATACCATTCTCATGGTGGAAAACAATAAAATTTTGTGACCTTTAGCTTTGAGTTTTTTCAGCATGGCATCGAGTACCAACATTTTCCCAGAAATTTTAATAAGATTTTCGTTAACTAAACTTAATCCACAGTTATCTAATGGTTGATGGATGATGTAAGGGTGGTTAACTACGTGTCTGTACATCATCACTGAAATACGAAATTTGCTATAAAATATAAATAACATTTTTTCAGACAAAACATAATAAATATAATCACCATCATTGCCAAATCTCAGTCTTATGAAAAACTCAACATTTTCGTCGTTTACAGTTGCAAATTTCCTCCATTTAGAAATTTCTTCTTCTCTTTTTTCTTTCTTGGCTTTGTTCGAGGTCTCAGCTAAGCTTTTTTGTGGTTCAGTAGAAACAATATTTGAATAATTTTCGTTGTAGTAAGTATCCAAGTTTACCGCTTGTGTACATTTCCTTTTTGGTCTAACTCCATCAACATCAACTACAACTGGCATTTCGGTCATGTAAAGTTTTTCAAGATCACGGTTGAGTATCGCAGAGTAGAGTTGATGTTGAAAACTCGTTAGCGGAGTGTACACCACAACTTCTTTGAATGGAGGAATGTCTGGACAAACTTCTTCCTTCAGGCGACGCAGCATAAACGGTTGCAAAATCTCGCGCAGGGCAAACATGACTTGTTTTTCTTGCTCGCGCCTAAAAAATTTCTCTTTGCCTGCCTCATTTTGTACGTCCTTGGCATCAAACCACGACTCAAATACGTCCAAATCATTGAAAATTTCAGGCAAAAGGTAATTCAGTAACGACCAGAGTTCTGACAAATTGTTTTGCAGAGGTGTACCAGTTAACAATAATCGATTCACTGAGTTAAACATTTTGAGAACCCTGAAAAAAAAAAGTTATAAACGATTACAATATTTAATTGAGCACAACAGCATTCTATGCAATTAAAAATTTTTAAAGACGTAAACCATCTTACTTGAATAACTGAGTGTTGAAGTTTTTAATCCTCTGAGCTTCATCAATGACGATGTATCGATAATTCAACGTTTTGAAAAACTTTTGCTCGTAAAGGGGCATTTGATATGTTGTAAGGATGATCGGATGTGTGGTAAAGTTCACAGCCATGCGCACTTTTTTCATGGCTTTGTTTCTGATCGGACCTCTATCTTTTTGACTGCCATAAAAAACGACTACCGGTAGTTCAGGGGCAAAACGTTCAAACTCTGAGATCCAGTTGGGTAGAGTCGACAAAGGCACTATAACCAAGTATGGTCCTGGCACTCGTTTTTCAATCAAGTGCGCAAACAAAGCAATAACTTGAATTGTTTTTCCAAGACCCATTTCATCGGCCAGAATTCCGTTCAGTCCATGATCATACAGAGCTTTGAGCCAATTGAGACCTATTTTTTGATAGTCACGCAAATCTCCCACAAAATACTTTGATTTAACGTAGTTGGCAACAGCACTAGAGTTTTCTTTCTCTTCGTCCTCAATCAAGGAATCCAACTCTTTTGAGATATCTTCTTCGCTCAGATTTTGTTTGACCTGAATCATTTGACAAAAAGAACGTCACAAGGATTAAAATTACATGCCACAAAAAAAATTTGTTTTGTCGAAAAAGTTTATTCACCTGCTTGGGTTTCCTGCCTCTCTTTTTCGGTGGTGGCGCATCATCTTCCGTCTCGGGAGTTTTGGCACCCCTTTTGCTGCCAGCTTTATTACCGCCTTTTCGGCCTATCTTGACGCTTTCCTTTTCCGTGGCTTTATTAACCTTCTCGTTTAAAAATCTGCTCATAGCCTTGCTCTTGCTCAACAAGTGCATCAGACATTTGTACTGTTTTTCTTGAATTTCCTGCTGGTAAGCTTCCTTGGCCCTACGTTTCTCTGCCAACATCTCTGAATCTTGCCTCTTGATTTTTGCTTCTTTTTCGCGCATTTCCTCGGCGATGACACTCGGATCGGCGAACTGGATACCCTCGCCGATCGTCGACTCTGAATTCGGCTTGACATCATCCTGGCCATCATCAGCTTTTAAAGATGAACCTGTTGAGACAAGTTTTTGCGAATCACGTAAACAAAACAACGGCCAATTAACGGTCCTCACGTGACCTGACATTTAAATCGCCGCATGCACCCACCACCATAATTGTATGGGGTAAACGACCTAACCGCCGTATTAAAAATTGCGAAAATCGTGAAAAACACCGCCATTACGAGAAAAATTGGTCAAATGGCGTAAATCGGCAATAATAATGTAAGCGCTACAAATTACCATTGACGGCGCGAGGAAAATCCAAACAAGCCATACTCACAGACAGAGCCAGGTGGGCTGGTCGAAATGCTAGACAGACCCGAGTCTTCGGACGGTGCGATGACATCGGGGTGAACGTTCTTCTTTACATCGATGGACTTTGAAATCGGGCCAGAGGTGGCACCCAGGGACTCCTGTCGCTGGTTTCCCAACTCCATGTCTACTTCAACTTTCTTCTCGAATAAAAACGATACGTCTTACGAGAGGATAAATCCGACGACGAGTAGGTAGGTACTTTGGATAACTGTCCAAGATTAAACGACTCGGACCATCGTGACGAAGGACGTAAGGACAAGACCTGACAAGGCTAAACAGGAGACTTTCGCGCGCGCGATCAGATGTCGTCGTCGCAATGAGGCATGCCATACAAATCCATCCTTTCCGGTTGTTTTCCCGCGCTCGTGGTACGGTGCTGCCAACGCGGCGGCTACCCGAGAAACCTCTCCGATTGGCCGAGTGCCGAGTCTCGTGCGTTCTGCACGCATCTGCGTTGCCCATCCTGTTGAGGGTGGTTTTTTTTCAAACAGGCCACAAGTGTGTAATACCTACACGTTCGTTGGAAGATATTACTTTTCTTCAAGATATATGTACTTCATCCGCGATAACGCATAAAAAGTCCGTTAAACTGTTATTGATATTTGATTTTTCACTGTTACAGGTTTCTATACGTATGTATATACATGACCAGAATACTTGTAGGTGCTGCGTTTTCATGTTTATGTGCGCTGTGCGACTTGTCAATTCCCCTGATGGCATCAACGATTTTGTTCCTGATGTGCACTTTTGTGTATGATTGTATGAATCATGCGGTAAATACGTTTAGGTATACCTTCACTTGAAAATTTACATATTACTTGTGATGAAAGTTTTAAACTTGTATAAGGTGAGATAAGAAAATGTTTTTATGATACCCGAAGCTGGCACTTATTGATGATATTTTTACACTTTAGTTTGATCTCCAAATTCAACCAAATGAATGCGGAGTCGTGCTTGGACTTGTACTGTAGGTACATCATCACTGTAAAATTTTTTTTTTACTCGATTAATCCTATACGAAGCAGTAAGAATGCAAACTACTTGTAAAATCACGACAGATGTTATCGTCAATGATAAAAATGCACATACTTATGTATGAAGATACCTGACATAGTCAATTTTATAGAGAAATAATAAAGAGATGTATAAGTCGTACGATATTACGTAGTACCTATAAATTATACGTAACATCTTTTTTGGCGTTTATCATTATCGGCGGAAGTCTGCAGTACTGCTTAATACATACCTAGTACACCTACAATTTCTACTTCACGTGATTTGTATAGCTACAGTGCGACATGAGGTGTATCTGGAAAAGCTGAAAATAATGAAATATGGTTACAGCGTAAACTTCCTGTGGGCATTGGAGCAATATTTTCTCTTCCTTCTTTACAAGGTGATCCACTTGATGACAAAGTCGAGTGATAAGAAAAAAAAAGTCGTTGGTTCGAAGAAACTTCAAGAGGTGATTTTTGTGTTTAAATAATTTGAACATTTTTTACTTTTGAGGTATAGTTCACTGGATAAATAATTTTTCTTTTTCTTTTCACGTAAAATAAAGAATAGTAAATTAATATTATTATTCGTTTTTTTTATTTGTTAGCATTAATTTGATCATCGCGATTAACATTACAGAATGAATCGTTTTTATCGACACAAAATCACACTAGGTATAAATTTAGCGCTCATCTGTCCTGATTCTGTCTCAGAACTTCGTGCAAAGAACTAATTTGCTTAATATCTAATTATACGTAACCAAACATCTCAATTATTAAGAATAACTATACACAAATATAAATGTTTAAAAATTACAATATTGCAATATATTGTGTGACACTACATTGTACGTTTTGATGTAAAGTTTATGAAAAATGTTATTCGTAAAATTTTAGACTTTTTACAAAAGCAGTGGCTAAAAATCTTTGGAGTTGACTTTTATCTGTAACAAATGATGAGTTATTTTTGGACCTTATCAAATGATAAAAGTACCGAGGAAAAATACGTTTCATCGCCTTATTTTGATGTTTGTCGAGTTTGACAGCAAACAATTATTATTTTTCGCTACAACAGAGAAATGATTACACAATTTTCGCACCCGTAGCTTTTGATTTCGAAATACTTCTATGTCCATAGGTGTTCCTCAACTAGACGGTTTCGATATTTCTCGATTATTGCCTCGTAAATAAACTTATGGGAAACTTACCGTAATCACAATATAAAAGAATTTTGGGATTCAAATAAAAAAACGATAGCGAATGTTTCCACACATCCAAGGTTTTGAGATTAAAATAGATATTTAAAAAAAGTCAATTTCCCCGTAATGCACTGAAATAATAGTTATTATCAAAAATACATTTGTTTTTGTATGGCTTTGTCTACTGCAGCCATTTTTCAAATTTTGTGCGTACTGCTTCGATGCTTCTTCAAACTTCCGCTAGATGTCCGTGAGCGACCTCGCGTTGAATCCGAAAGAGATAATGTGAAGTCGAGTGAATAAGTAGCCGTGAATGAGCCGGAGAAAGCATACTTACCTGGCGTAGAGATAACCGTGATCAACAAGGCGGTTTCTCCAGGGCGAGGCCTGTCCATTGCACTACGGATGGGTTGACCCTTGCGAATATCCCTAATGTGGATATCTCGGACGTATTATTTTTGGTAGCCGGGACTGCGTACGCGCTATCCCGATAATTAAATTCAAAATTAAAATCTTCCTCCCAAACTGTTCCTAGAACTACTTGCCTCAGGTAGCTGATACCCGAAATTCTCCTTCCTTCCGATGCTTGCTAGCTCTCATGACTCATGTTGAATCTCAGTACGGGCATTCGATTAACACTGAATCGTATGTGCGTTAGGTAAATAAACGCACAAGTATTTATACCTGATGCTTACCATGTATCCATGTGTTAGGAAGATAAGCATGTCTCTTAGTTTCATTAGGGTATAATTGTTAAGATGCTTACTGTAAAATATAAATAGCTGCTCCCCCCAGCGTGACATGGCACTACAGAGGATTTTAATTTTTTAGCGTCAAATAAATATATTTACTCGCGAACAAATTTTAGGGATCGTATTGTAGTTCTTAAGAAATTTTATTCTTTAGTACTGATAAAAGGGATTTATGAAAAAAAACTATGAGCTTCTAAATGTTGATTAAAAATTTGCTTGTCTGAATCATGAGGTCCTACTCTATTCCAACTAACGTAGGTCATGCTTTTTTACAAATAATAAAACAACAAAGCTTACAGATACTTGCATTTTTTTTATCAAAAAAAGTCCAAGATGAATTATCAGTAAGTTAAAAATCCACACAACAAATTTATAAATTTTATTGTTTTTTGTCTCGTATGTGCAACACACTGCACACTTTTATACACACATAAGTACAATTGAATCCCTAATTAAGTTACATAATATTTTTTCGAAAGAGTCCAAACGCGATAATCCCAGCAGCTGTCTAATTATTTACCAACAGCAGCAAGCCTTTGCTTTAGATACTTCAGATTTCCCAGAAATATCCGTCATAAAGTTAAATTACCATAAACCTTATTTTCGATGTAAGCAGGTGTAGTAAGTAAGTATATATTTGCATGTCCAAATATAAACCGCACCAAGTACTTGCAGTTGAGGGACAATACCTGTACGCAGGTGTTTATATAACCTAAACTAAGTTTTCTAAACAATGGACACAACAGCGGTGGAATCGAAGCACTTGTTACACAGCGGCTACTTTCATCCGGTTTTGCGGCGATGGCAATCACCGAACGTCGATATAACGCCGGAGAGCTTGATGTACCCGATTTTCGTGCTGTGAGTACCATTACAATCATTTATTTGTCAAGTGTCGCACATCTTGCGTCATGCCGCGAGTGCGCTAGACACACAGCTGCTGTCGTTTAACCTCAAGCTTGCACTATTTATCTCTCTCTCTCTCTCTCTCTCTCTCGCTCAGCATGAAAACATTTTACGATTAAAAGCACATGTACTTAGGTATATAGTGCAAAACGCCTTTTAAATGTATAGCTGTATCTTTTTTTTACTATTTTATATACACTTACACGTGTATTCGTATGCGTTATCGCAAACGATTGGCTCTTGTAACTACGTAGATGGCCAAAGTTGGAGATCGTAAACGATGAATCTGAATTTTGGATGTTGATTGATTTTAGAGATGAGCCTGATGCAGTCACCGAAATCAAGAGTATGCCAGGGATCAATAGATATGGGGTAAATAAGCTGAAGGGTTTGCTGGAGCCCATGATTGCCAAAGGATTGAAGTCGGTTTTGTTGTTTGGTGTTGCAAATAATTTGCAAAAGGTATTTGTAACGTTTCAATGAAATATAGAGAAGAAAATCTGCTTGACGGATTTTTTCAAACAACGCATGTTTTTTAGGACAAAGTTGGAAGTGGTGCCGACTGCCCGAGAAATCCTATTGTTATAGCAGTACCTTTGTTAAGGATATGGTTTCCCGATTTGATAATTGCGTGCGATGTGTGTCTATGTCCGTACACTGATCACGGCCACTGTGGAATTTTAAATGACGATGGCACAATCAATAATACACCGAGTATCAAGCGCATTGCTGAAGTTGCTGTTGCCTATGCTAAAGCCGGTTGGAATCAATTTAACTTTATCTATAAGTACATTGAAAAAAATTGATAATTTTTCACTTTTCTATTTTGATCAGGAGCTCATATAGTTGCCCCATCTGACATGATGGATGGTAGAATTAAAGCTATCAAAGTCGCTCTGGCCAATGCTGGTTTTTCAAATAAAGTGGCTGTTCTGTCTTATGCTGTGAAGTTTGCATCTGGTTTTTATGGGCCCTTTAGAGATGCATCCAAATCCGCACCTCAATTTGGTGATAGACAGTGTTATCAGTTGCCCTCTGGGAGCAATGGCTTGGCAGCAAGAGCTGCAGTAAGTGGTTTTCCATTTGTTTTTCCAACTTTTTAACTGTAACTGCGAGTCTTGTGAAAAAAAATTTTTACTTCATACTATGAATTATAGGCAAGAGATGTTGAAGAAGGTGCTGACATGTTAATGGTAAAACCAGGCTTGGCATACTTGGATATTGTAAGACAGACAAAAAACGCACATCCAGAATATCCTATGTTCATTTACCAAGTGTCTGGAGAATACGCGATGCTGTATCATGGAGCACAAAACGGGGCAATCAATTTAGAGGCTGTGTTAAAAGAGGTTCTGCTGTGCATGAGAAGAGCTGGTGCCGACTGTATAATATGTTACTTTACACCTTTGATTCTAGAAATGCTGGCGCCCAAGAGTAAATTTTAAAGCCGTTTTGGCTTTTCTTATTGACTGTTACTTAAAGACAGGAAAATTGCAGGCTGTAAGAAATCGCTCACGAATAACGATTGATAACGTTTTTCGTACTCCTTTTTAAAGATACTTACTTATGTTCAAAGCAAAGTGCATAATTTAAAATGTTCCTTTGGGGCAATACGGATTTTTTTTTATTGCCACCCCTTTTTTTGTGCTGATTTTTCTCGTACTGAATATTTTTGAGATGAGTTTTTGGGCTATGATTTATATACACGCTATATTTATGGGAATTTGAAAATGTTAATATATTTGGGAAAAAATGTGATTATATGTAAATAATGAAAGAAAAACTTTTGCCACGAGAGAGCTTTGCTTCTCTACCTTACAAGGTGATACGCATGGTCAATAAAATGTGTTAATCAAACGTCATAAGTATTGTATTCTCCTGACCCAAGATCTACAGTCCCGTTATTCGTGTTCAAAAGAGGACTACATCGTTGCGCAGTGTGACTAAGCCAGGAGTGGCCTCTCAATCTTTTATGCCCTTACCTGTTTCACTGGAAAAATTCCTAAATATGTTTTTATGTTTTCTAATGGTTATCAAATTTGATTCATCATAATATTAGAGAATTTTTTTTTTTCAATTTCACCTAGAATTAAAAAAAAAAAAAGTAAATAAAAGTTAACCCTTTTTAGTTCTAAATGGTACTGTATTTCACAGAAAGATCTGCAACGTTTTCGATTTTTTATTCTCGATCGTAAAAAATAAAGTTGACACAATGCCTACAAAGTTCGAGGTATCTCTAGCAAACAAAACAAAGTACGGAGAATACTGAAATTACCGATCTCTTAACGAAAACTGAACAAAGCCGTGTAAAAATAAACGAGAGAGAAAAAAAAACCATCCCAAAAAAAAAGAAAAAAATTTGAAAAGCTGCCCTCGAAAATCCGTGCAGTCGAGAGTCGACGAGAGTTGACATGACTATGACAGTGACACATTTAAGAAATCGGTCAACGTCATTGAACTTGATGGGGTGGGAAAAAGAAAAAAACAAGAGAAACAGAGTTTTTTCAACCTGCACCCACGCAAAATTTTTCCAAGGCTCCGCAAGCTGCACAGCCAATCCGGTAAGTACCCGAAGCTTCTCGAAAGAAAACGTCGCGTGGGTAAGGTAAAAACCCACGTATCCGTGAGCCGCCCGAACGGAAAGTCGCATCTTTCGCGTGTTCCCCACCACGTTTACGTGGGCCAATGCTGACGAGCCAACTGTGTAGGCGGCGTCAAAGCTGTTCACCTCCAACTCGGGAGTCTCGGGACGCTGTCCACGTACGTTGAGCCACCAAAGACTGTCGAACGCGCCAATCCCGTTGAGCCACGACAGGCTTGTCCCGTTAATAATCCCGGCGCAGACTCAACTCGGCAATCAGTCGCACAAGAATCGCTGAATACTTTACTTCGTGCAGAGCAGACGTGTGCTCCAGTAGCAGACCTTACGCAGTCGTATACTTTGTTCACAGTGATTGTTTTTCATCGAGCAGCAGCATACGAGTTTTTTTAAACAAATCGTGAGTACTTTATACATATTTAACCCTTTACTCCATCGTGTTGCACTTGCTACACACTCTCGTTATTAAATTTTTGAGGTTGCCTCGGTTTCCTGCATGGTGTCTATAAAGGGCTTAGCTAATATTCTATACTTACCTTGAATAAAAACAGTGTGTACTTATTTATTACCTCCTTGAGGTCAGTACACTTTAAACAAATCTGTGCATTATACACCTGCAGTGTAATTAGGGCCACCGCGCTCTAGTACGGCAAACTCCCCCTCTAGTTGAACGTGGCTTTCAATGTGTACACGTATGTGCATAAATAATCCCTGCAGCTTTTTTAAAACTCGAGCGAGCTTCGTTGTGCTTATTTCGCTCGAGAGGAAGTTGTGTGGCAAAATTTCGTCTTCGTCTCCTGCAACCGACGCGCGTCTAAGCTGTATTCGTGTCATATCCTTGTTCGTTTGGTTTACCGTCGATGCACAAGTAGGAAGTTTGTCTCTTGCCGTGTTATCGAATATCCGGGAGTTTTTTTTTTTTTTTTTATTCCACAAGTTCATCTCAAAAGATCGACGTGGCTATTCGCTGCTGCTGCTGCTGCTGCTGTCTGTGAGGTGCGGATTCCAGCAGAAGCGCGCGGCTCCATAAGCGTATATGTACACGTATATATACACCATAAGCTGGGCTCTTTATACTCGTCTGATGCAGCAGCTCGTGATTTACCGCTATGCCATACGCATCAGTAGTTACAAGCTTTGCTCTTTGCGTTAACATTCGTTTCGTCGACGCGTTTCAGTTTTTTCATTCTGGTGACGTGTAGTACTTGATACACTTTAATCGCTGCGCGTGAGCTTTAGATTGCGGTGTTTCCAGATTTTTCGGTAAAAACTATTTTTTACGTTACACCTTATTATTTCCATTGTAGCAAGTGACACATATGTTGTATTTACACCTGCCATGCACTATTCAACAAAAAAGTGTGGTTTTGATCATTTTTTTAATTGTTTTTTTTTCCATTACAGGCGATGTTGGAACGTCTCAAGATGAAGTCGATACTTTTATTAGTATGGCTTATCGTAGCCATCGCAAACGCCAAGGAGGACAAGAAGGAGGAGACTGGAATCGTCATTGGTATTGATTTGGGAACAACATACTCATGGTAAGAGTCTATAAGCTTCCCTTATAATAATCACCAATTACGTTTAAAACGAAACTAGACGTTTGACTGATTCGTGAAACACATTTATACTTCCAGCGTTGGTGTATTCAAAAACGGTCGGGTCGAAATCATCGCCAATGACCAGGGTAACCGTATCACGCCCTCGTACGTCGCCTTCACCCAAGAAGGTGAGCGTCTGATCGGCGATGCCGCCAAGAACCAGCTGACTACGAACCCTCAAAACACCGTGTTCGACGCCAAGCGTCTGATTGGTCGCGACTGGGATGACGCCAACGTCCAGCGAGACATCAAGTTCTTCCCCTTCAAGGTCATCCAGAAGAACAAGAAGCCGCACATCGAGATCGAGACCAGCCAGGGCATGAAGGTCTTTGCCCCGGAGGAGATCTCCGCCATGGTCTTGGGCAAGATGAAGGAAGTCGCGGAAGCCTACTTGGGCAAAAATGTCACCCACGCCGTTGTAACTGTACCCGCCTACTTCAACGACGCCCAAAGACAGGCCACCAAAGACGCCGGCACCATATCCGGCTTGAACGTCATGAGAATCATCAACGAGCCCACCGCCGCGGCCATCGCTTACGGTCTCGACAAGAAGGAAGGCGAGAAGAACGTTCTCGTCTTCGACTTGGGCGGTGGCACCTTCGACGTCAGCCTCCTCACGATCGACAACGGAGTCTTTGAGGTCGTTGCCACCAATGGAGACACCCATCTCGGTGGGGAAGACTTCGATCAGAGAGTAATGGAGCACTTCATAAAGCTGTACAAGAAGAAGAAGGGCAAGGACATCCGGCAGGACAACCGAGCCGTGCAGAAGCTGCGTCGTGAGGTCGAGAAGGCCAAGAGGGGTCTGAGCTCCAGCCACCAGGTAAATGCGTCAAAATAAAATTTGTAGCGTTTTTGTCTTCATAGGTTGAGTTGAAAAATCTAAAGTTGATTGGTTCTTCTGTTTTAGGTCAGGATCGAAATCGAGTCCTTCTTCGAAAATGAGGACTTCTCCGAGACTCTGACCCGTGCTAAATTCGAGGAGTTGAATATTGACTTCTTCCGAAGCACCCTGAAGCCGGTCCAGCGAGTCCTGGAGGACGCTGACATGAACAAGAAGGATGTCGACGAGATTGTGCTTGTCGGTGGTTCCACGCGTATCCCCAAGGTCCAACAGCTTGTAAAAGAATTCTTCAATGGCAAAGAGCCGTCTCGAGGCATCAACCCCGACGAAGCCGTCGCTTACGGTGCCGCCGTCCAGGCTGGAGTACTTTCTGGAGAACAAGACACCGACGCCATCGTCCTTCTCGACGTCAACCCACTTACCATGGGTATCGAAACAGTTGGAGGTGTCATGACCAAGCTCATCCCCAGAAACACCGTGATTCCGACCAAAAAATCCCAGATCTTCTCTACTGCCTCCGACAACCAGCACACCGTCACCATTCAGGTCTTTGAGGGTGAACGCCCCATGACCAAAGACAACCACTTGCTTGGCAAGTTTGATCTCACTGGTATTCCACCCGCGCCCCGAGGTATTCCTCAGATCGAAGTCACCTTCGAAATCGACGCCAACGGTATCCTTCAGGTGTCGGCCGAAGACAAGGGTACTGGTAATCGGGAAAAGATCGTCATCACCAACGATCAGAACAGACTGACGCCAGAAGACATCGAGCGCATGATCAAGGACGCCGAGAAGTTCGCCGACGAGGACAAGAAGCTTAAGAAGCGCGTCGAGGCCCGTAACGAGCTCGAGTCGTATGCCTACTCAGTGAAGAACCAACTCCAAGACAAGGAGAAACTTGGCTCGAAGGTCAGCGACGATGACAAGACCAAAATGGAGGAAGCTATTGATGAAAAAATCAAATGGCTTGAGAACAACCAAGATGCTGAACCAGAAGATTACCAGGAACAAAAGAAAGAACTCGAAAACATAGTGCAGCCCATCATCACCAAGCTGTACGCCGGCCAAGCTCCACCACCCACTGGCGGTGAAGGAGGCGAAGAAGAGGAAGATCTCAAGGATGAACTATAATCCAAGGCCGATCTTTAAGGACCTACAAAAGGCCAACAATAGACTGATAAAAATTATAAATATAAATCTACTTCCTTTTTAGCCTAAGCAAACGGGACTCTCTTCAAAAATAAATGCTATCCAGAGTTTTATTGACCCGAGAGATCGTAAGAAGACAATTGACTGATATACAGTATAACAGCTAGTTGCCCTAATTAAATGTAGGGCAAGTGCAAATGTGTATGTAATATATAATATCTCGAAAATTTTTTAGAAAAAAATTAATCTATAAGAGTTTATCCTTATATTTATGGTAATACAGTTTTGTACATAACTTATTATAATACATTTATTACGGACAGATAAACTCATAAAGATTAATTTTTTCACTGTCTTCAAGTTTTATTTGAAGCTTTTTTTATCCAACAATGATTATTACTACGGATATTTATAAAAAACACATTTTGCACACGCATTTGTACTTTTCTTACATTTAACCAGGTAAACAAATTGTTGGAGTTTATGGCGTCGATTACTAAATTTTTACCTCTTATTGGGCCTTTACAACGCGGAGCATTTTTTTTTTTTTTTTTTTTAATTACTGCATTTCGTACCCATTTGCTTGGACTATTTGGACAAATACTTTAGAGACTAATTGATCATTAGTCTAAGTGTGGGTCTGTGGCAGCGGGTCTCTTGTAAATTGGATGACCCATCGCGAAGCCACACCACTCAAACTCGGGAATTCCAATGGTTCTGTGATGGTAAAACGAGGTTTTGGGACGATCGGTATGTCGTTTGAGAAAAGTAGCGCGTCGAGACCTGCAAGAAATTTTGTCAGCGATGATGAGGGAAAAACCTCTCGTCCTCGCAACGACTGTGATGATATAGTCATCTCCATACACCGCGCACTTTTTTTTCATCACATACACCGTTGTACGGTATTAAAACGTTAAACCGCTCGATTTTCGATCCCGACCACCGTGTACGTGCGTACAGTATATTACGTGTACAGTACAAACATACATCGTAGGCCCTTTGCATCTTCAGTTCAGGGATTTTACCCGAGCTCTCGGAGAAAGAGGATGTAATATAGGTACCTAGTTATACTTATTGCGCCAATTGTACGATTCAAGCAGTTATTTATATACTATATTCGCAACTGCGTGCCTGTAAAACCGATGGTTACTCTCGTTTCTGATGCACGACAGTACTCTCATGTTTTTCCGAGTTGCAAGTGAGAAAAAAATGACAATGGTACTACTCGATCGTTTTGCCACTCGATGTCTCTATACGTGAAATTACTATTATAAACAGAAAATCTTTTCAAGTTGAAACGAGTTCAATTTGTTTTTTATTTTTATCTTTATAAATGGTAAAAGTCCAAGTACTGAAAAAATATTTAATTTTCTATAACGAATGAGGTGCATGACGCACACGGTTTGTCAAGGTACCTAGTATGGTACAATCTAATAATAATCTTCCTAGAAAAAAAATTTATTCGTCTTTGACAGCAAACAGGATGCAATGGTATGTCGTAGATATTCCTCGTGGCAAATACGATACAGAGTAATACTAAAGTCAAACTCGAGTACATACTGCACTCGGCAAAAATGTACACCGATTTTGTAATTACGTATGTAACTGGGCCTTTGGCCCATAGATTCAATGAAAAAAAAAAAAAAAAGATCTTTAGATAGTTCATAGAGTTCATAATTTACAATTGTAAAAATTTTAAAGCATTTAATAATAAATGTTTATAAATAAATGTCATAACATTAGTCTTCATTCATGAGTAGATACCAGTATTAGTTATAATTTTGGACCCTATACTTAATTATTACTAAAGTTTACTTTCGTAAAATCTCGCTTTGATGAAGATAACAAAAATTTTATACTCAAGATCTAAAATTATGTATAAAGAAAATTTATTAAAACCTAAATAAATTTACAATTTGTTTGAAGAAATATAATACTTCATTATACTTTTTTTTTTAAAAACAAATCTCAACAATATAACATTCTTAAACTATTATTGCTAATTATACAATGAGCCCGCTATATAACTGCGCCTCAGCCTCAGGTGATTCTATCCTATTCTTTAAATGGTCCAGTGTATTGGCAAAGTGTTTCTGTATTTGCTCAGTCTCTTCGCTGATCTCCAAATTGGGCAACTCGTCCTTGATCTTGGAGATGACCTGATTAAGAATCTGTACAGTGACGGCTGTGTTGCCCTTTTCATAAAAATACACATAATGATTCAATAGCTCTATGTACAGCTGGACTTGCACCGAAATGTCCATACACTGATTTGCAATTCTAATGCCCTTTTTTAAACAATCGAGTACCTTATTTTTGTCCTGCATCTCTTTGCCTTCTGTACTCAAGGACTTGCCTGACCAGAATATGTGCGAACAAGTGGCTACTCCACGGCACTGGTCCGGCTTTCTCAAAAGTTTACTGGCATACAAGGCGCACTGGTTTCTAACCGGCTCGGCGTTTTCCTCGCCAAAGCAGTTCATTTGCTCAAACGTGGCGATGATTAACGTAATGGCAGCAAACTGTGCCTTTGAATCGCTAATCTCGTCTTCATAGATCGAGAACGCCTGGCTGATAAACTCGTACGCGATCATTTCAAAGTTATCGAATCGGATCTCGCCTATCGCTAACGCGCCCTGGAGGAATAGCCTGAGAGGAAGCTCGGCCAGCTCGACTTTGAGAAGAGCTGTGATGGTCGAATGACAGAATTGGAAGATCTTTTGGCATTTTTTCTGCCACATGTCATCTTCGCTCTGCAGATTTTTGTAGGTAAATGCCAACTGATATGCTTGAAATACTATAGGTGGTAAAGTGTACCTCACTCTCTTACTACCGCCCGAGACAAAGTGTTTTCTTGCCGTGCTTAGGATCATGTACTGCTCGTCTGCCACCTCTGACTTGAAATAGTGTATCAACCTGCCCAAGAGTCCCTGCTCCTCAGCAAATTCCTCTGGATCGTCTTCGACAACGTGGTCCGTCTGATCCTGAATAAGAGGCGCAATCATCAACAAAATTGCATCCACCTGATCTGGGGATGGAATCAGAGTTTCGTTGTCCAATATGTTTGTCACTATGTACGTTGCCAACAATTTTCTCCCTTCATAGTCAAAGTAGCCTAACAGTGGTCTGTAATTTTTCAGTTTCAAGACCGTTAATATGTTTTTGTAGTTGTCGATTGGTATTTTCAAAAGCCTTGACAACTCTCTGGACACAGCACTATTGAATTCCAAAATTTCAATGTGTATCTTTTGGAATATCTGATGGGTGTTCAATAGTACCTTGTCAACGTAGTCAACCCTGTCGGGATAGCACTTGTGAGCCAGATTGATCAGAGCCACCTGCAAGGATATTATATCCTCGAGTGGCATATCATGCCTGGTTTGCACAATAGTCGACACTTGATCGCTAAAAACATCAAACAGTTGAATATCCTGCGGAATACCCGCTGGTTGACTCGGGCTTCCGGGCCCACCCACGCCGTCTGATCTCTGACTGAATGCAGCCAGACGGTCTATCAGCGAGATGATAATGTTCTTGATGTTGACACCACTCTGCAGCTCGGCACAGGACTTGAGGAAAGCATTAAGAGTCTGCAAGTGAAATTCATCCGGGAATACCTGAATGATGCACTCCATGAGATACTCCTGGGCAATGGCGTCCCTACAACTGACCACCTGCTCCAGTATACCCGGTAGCACGAGTTTCGTGTACTTGTCGAGCGTAACGGACTCGAGCTGGCTCAACCTGACCAAATTCGTGCCCACCAGGATTCTCAGTTCTTCCCGCTCGCGTTCCCTTCTTTCTCTCTCCCTACTGTGGCCCTGGTGCTGCATGCGCACCCAGAGTTTGTTCATCTCGGCAAAGTTCATCAAGATAAAATCAACGCTGTCGCGCACGGTACCCTCGTCCGTGTTACTGTCCTCTAGATTGTCCGGCAGTATGTTTCTCGTGCACTGCAACAGGTAGTTCCTCAGAAATAAGCCCCTCAGAGGATGCTGGACGCCCCTGCACATCTCCACAAGATCGCGGAGCAGGTCTCGCTTGAGGCACGGATTGGTCTTTATGTAAACGATGCCCACCGTGATGAGGAGGTAGAGCCTCGGGACGATGTTGCCCGCGTACTGCACGAGCTCGTAGAGGTCGGCGACCTTGCGGCCCTTTTGGAACTCGTCGAGCAGGTAAAGCTCGAGGTGCCGGAGCTCGTCCGTTATGGCCATGTAGAGCTCGTAGTAGCTCTTGGGGCTCAGCAGGGAGGTGCGGAGCTCGCCCAGCATCGTCGAGGCGTGCTTCAAGGCGTCCATCAGCTTGGCCTTGTCGAGGCAGTGCTTCATCTGGAGGGCCTGCACCTTTACCACCCCGATCGCGTCCTCCAACAGTTTCTCTTGCTCCTCTATCGCTGCCATTCTCGCTGGCGACGACGACGACTTTGATTTATTTATTTACAAGCGTTGTTTTGTATACCCGATGCTGATCGTCAGCTATACTATATTACACTTGTAGCACTGATGGAAGTGGTGCTTTTCACTGGGGCGCGATTCTTTTATCAACTACTGGCAAGTGGCATTATTTTGTGATAGTTTCAAACGCAAGTAATGACCTTTTGAGCGACCTTTCGTAATTTGCGATGGGAATTTTGTTGTTTATTGTAAAACATAACCTCTGCTTGCGCGCATCTGTTCTGTTGTTGTGTGTGCGAAAACGCGTCTGCAACTCTCGGGACTCCCGAGTCGGGAGTAGTGTTGTAAAGCCGTCATTGTGACGGACCGATTTTGGTCCCTGGACCGTAAAATGACCGTCCGATGACCAACTTAAAATTTGTGACGAGCGTCTTTTTTGGGCAGTCCCGCATGGTGCGTATTAGAAGTGTGA
Source organism: Copidosoma floridanum (assembly GCF_036245765.1). Taxonomy (NCBI): domain Eukaryota; kingdom Metazoa; phylum Arthropoda; class Insecta; order Hymenoptera; family Encyrtidae; genus Copidosoma; species Copidosoma floridanum. Next base: position 15,931,628 of record NW_028321896.1, on the reverse strand, counting down.
AATATACTTTGCGCAGTACGGAAGAACCAATCGCAGTGTAAAGAACCAATCAGATGATCAGATCTATTGTGTATTTGTTTACTTTATTGTAATTGGTTCTTTCTATTTTACAGCTCTATATATGCGCTGTGGGGTATGTGGAAGAAGCCTAAGAAATCTTTTTCATTCACGCAGTCTCGCGCTGCAGTTAGATAGCTTTTGATAAGTGAACAAGTCACAAGTCTTCTCCAAGGTTAGTACAAAAAAAAAAAAAAAAAAAAAAAAAAAACGGAGATCAAGGTTAGGTTGTTCTTTAAACAAAGAGATTTCTTTCTTTCCACTTGAGATGCACATGATTTTTTACTCAAGTTAGGAAACAATCAATTAAATATGACATGTTTTATAAATTAAATTTTTTTTTGTTTCAGCAACCGAGATGGGCAAACTAAAAAAACTAGTTTTACAGAATTTCACCGAAAGTACAACAGACCCTAACAAAAAGCTCGTGTCATATAAATGCAACTTTTGTACTCAAAAATATTGTTTTCATATTACAAGAATGAGTGATCATTTATTAAACTCTTGCAGTGGATGTCCAGATAATGTCAAAGAATCTATAAATTCAAGAAACAAAAATAAAAAAAGAAAAAGAAACAGTCTAAACAAGAGAAATAACGTTTCTAGTGATGATTCTAATAACAGTATTGATTCAACTATATTACAAGATGTATCAGTTGCAAATAGTGAAAATGCCACAGTTAACGAATCTCAAGCTGCTGAATCGACTGTAATCATAAATTCTAAAAGAAATGCAGATAAATTTTTTGATACCATGTCTGATAGTGACCAAATGAAGGCAAGCAAGTTGTTGGCAAAAGCGATTTATGCATCTGGCACACCATTGCATATAGTTGAAAATCCTTATTGGCGTGATTTTTTGAAATTTTTACGACCTTCTTTCAAAATACCAACTAGACATGATGTTTCGAATAAACTTCTAGATGATGTTTTTTCTGATGTAGAAGTAGAAGTCAAAAGAAAAATTGAAAAGGCGCAAAGTTTGTGTTTAGAAAATGATAGCTGGTCTAATATTCGAAATGAAGGTATAATCAATTTTGTTGTTAAAACACCAGAGCCTGTATTTTACAAAAGTGTCGAGTTAAAAATGAATGTCGAAAATGCTGACTATTTATGTCATCAAATGTCACAAGTCATGGAAGAGGTTGGAATACATAAAATAATAGGTGTTTGCACGGACAACGCTTCAGTGAATAAAGCTGCCTGGAGATTATTGGATTCTAAATATTCAGATAAGTGTATAAGCTTTCACGGCTGTGCAGCACACGGATTAAATCTATTACTTAAAGATATTGTCCAGCAACAATCAATTAAAAAAATACTTCAGAGCTCAGTTGCAATGGTAAAAGAAATAAAAAAGAGCCATCTCTTGCACGCAACACTTACACATTTGCAAAAAAACAACATGGAAAAAAAACTTTACAGTTCTTTAAAATATCCTGTCAAAACAAGATGGGGATCCAGTCTTTATTGTTTGGAAAGCATCCAAGAAAATAAATCTAACTTACAAAAGCTAGCAATAGCTGAAAATGTGCAAAAAAAAATCGATAAACTGACAAAATCTTTATTGTTAGATGAATCTTATTGGACAATGATAACAAAGGTAATTGATTTATTGAAGCCTATTACTAAATGGATAACAATTTTAGAATCAGACAAAGCAAGAATCCATCTTGTTGTAGAAGCTTTTTATGAAATTGAGAATAATGTCAACAAAGTTGTTACATCTTCTTTATCGCCACTGACTGCTATTGAACAAAATGGTATCAAGAATAATTTGAAGTCCCGCCGTGATATGATTATTAAGCCAATTCATTTGGCGAGTAATATTTTGGCTCCAAATTTCAAAGGAGACAAGTTGACTCAAGTAGAAATTCACACTGGGAGTGCATACATATTAAAGTTAGCCCGAAAGTTGAATTTGGATCAAGTTCAAGTTACTCGTGAATTAACTGAACTCAACGACGAATCTAGCATATTTGGAAGTGAATTCTCTATAACAACAGCAAAGTTTTTGGAGCCTGTAAAGTGGTGGGCAAATTTAAAAAAGACGGCGCTGGCTAAAATAGCCATTCCCATTCTCAATGCATCACCAACCTCTGCAGCTACAGAGAGAACTTTTAGTACGCAAGGTTGGATTCACTGTAGTAAACGGAACAGGTTAACTACGTCGCGCTCGATAAAAATAACTTACATATCACATAACTTGAAACTTTTACGAGAAAAAGATTATATAAAACAAAAAGAGTCAGAAGATATCATAAGTGAACCTGATGATGAGGTTATTGAAGACTTTGAAATGTCTGATAACGAAAACCTTAATACAGAAGCGGATGTTGCTCAAATTTTGTTAAATATTGGTTCTAATTTTAGTTACCCAGTAGAGACTGACTTAGATTATTGATATTTAGAAACTTGAAAGATTCCAAAGAAATAAGATATAAAACAAAGTATTTTTAAGAAAAAACTGTTAAGCCATTGTGATAAGTCGAAAATGACTATAAAAATTTGTGTTCTAATGCAATAAGTATATGTTGGTATCATATAAATGGTACAAAGTGTTCAATTTGTTTCAATAAAAATTTTTAATTAACTGAAATAACTGAGTAAATTTAAAAAAATAATAAAGTTTATGAATAAATCGTCTCTTTTTTCTTTAAACCTATTCCTAAATATTTATTTACTTTAATACACCTAACTACAAACCCATTATTATTATTATTATGAAATAAATAAATTAAAAAATTGTCCATTCTACTATATAGTTGTAAAATGACCGTCATTTGACGGTCCGTCCAAGAGACCGGACCATTTTTAAAATGACGGTCATTTTACATAGAAAAAGTTGGGAAAATTTTTCGGACGGACATTGACGGTCTTTTTCCGTCATTTTTTTTGTGACATGACCAAAAATAAAAAAGACGGTCATTTTACAACACTAGTCGGGAGAGAGCCTTTTGAAAATTGCGGGGTTGGGTTGCATGTTCCTAAATAGGGTGTACCTTAGTTGCTCTGTTTTTAGTTAAATATTTTTTATCTATACTTTCAGACTCTGAAGAGTGTCAAAATACGTACTTATAATAAAAAACATATTGAATAAGTACGTACGTAGGTAAAAATAAGCATGCATGTACCGAACAGGTGTTTAGGATCAGTAAACTGCGTGATGATGAAAGTTTAATGATAAAAAATACTCATATCTATGGATTAGTGAGATAAATGGAGAGTAAAAACAATCAAGCAAGTGGTTTTTTGATGAATTTATTTAAGGATCCAGCTTTGTTTGTATTCAATTAACAAAAAACAAATAATTATGTGTTAACGCATTTCTTATTATTTTTTTCTTGAACTTTCGCATGGTACCAAAAAATACAATTAACAATAACAAAGATCAATAAATCAATCGATCGAGAATTCGGACAGCACGGATAATCAATTAACAGCAGTATACAGCATTGATGTAGATGGACAAGACGATTTTCGTGCAATTTGTTCATCTACCTTTCTATTTTTCTTGCGGTAAAAACTAAAACAACAAATTCCCTTAATCTAAACCAACAGATTTTTTTTCATAATAACGCAGTGCAAAGGGAATGGTTTGCCGTGAATTCGTTAAACTTTCCTTTACAAAAAATTACTCGCCCATTTCCAGAAAAACTTTTTTTTTCTTTTTTTTTTCAGGAAAAAAAAACAATGACCGCCTACTCACGCGCGCGTTTTTTTTTTTTTTCTTCAATAAGTATGATTCGCTCTTTTGCTAAAAAATATAACAGTAGGTGGAACGTCCTTTGCTTTGATTTAGTTTTTTTCTTTATTTTGTTTCACAGCGAAGAGCTCGTCCCGCCTGTCTCGGATTATTGTTTAAATATACAGTAGTACTCGCTGAAGGTACAAAAATAACATTTCGGTCGTATGTAAATTTAAACAATCGACGTACAATTTCCATTTTTTTTTTTTTCTTCTTTCATCATTTTTTTCCCGTTTATTTATTTTTTTTTTTTTGACTTAAAAAAGAAGATCGTTTTCACAGACTCGTGAACGCACTCTTCTCGAGGGTAGATTGCGATAATTTTTCTTTTCTTCCTTTTATCATTATACAGAGTCACAAATAATCGGTGAGAAGGCTTTTTTTTTTTTTTTCGCAACGCTTTTTTCTTACACAGTCGTAATATATTAATCATCGAAGGCGAGTTGATTTTTTTTCTTTTTAACCAAAGTTAAAAAATAAAAAAATCGAAAACGCACGCGCATTTTTATTCTCTCTTTGTGAGTGTAGATAACATATACGTATGCTTCTAAGTAAGTGTACAAATGTTCATTTACGAGTCGTGTATTGAAGTAGTAAGGCCGAAAGGTAGGCGTATATTATATTGGCTTTTAATGTACTATTATATAATATTATTCAACCGGTACCTATCTTTTTTTTTTCGTTAAATTCGATTTGCGCTACATAATACCGTATGATGTAGACGTAACATAGCTGCGAAAGGGAATATAGGAAGCTTCGCTCTACTTTATTTTTTTTTTTTTTTTTCTATTTATCCCAGCGGCACAGTCCCACAGACGCAAGTGTTAACTTTTTCATTATCATCATCATCGACAACGAGTTCCCATTGTATACATATAATCTATAAATATGACTTTGCTTTTGTACAATGCTTTTCTCTCTATTTTTCTTCGAGAATTAGAATCAACCGCGTTCAAACAGCAAAATGACTACGAGTATATGCGCAATTTATTTGTTATCGTACAAAACAAGGACTGCAGAGAGCGGGACTGTGTCGCTTTTCGAGCTCGACTCCTCAGACTGTACGCCTTTGCAGATTCAAATTTGTGTTTTTTTGTTTTTCTTCTTTTTCGTAATTTTATGAAAAATGTAGCACTTGTATGGTTTTGAAATAATAATCACTCGAATCACCAGCTAATCTAGACAGCATCGTTTAATTTGTTCTTCACTCGGTAGCTGTGGTATAGGAACACTTTGAAATTTATACATACAATCGATTTTTCAAGCTCCCGAGGTACGCGCAAACACATTGAAAAAATAAGCGACCAAAACACAATCACACGTGAGACCCTCCTCGAGGTAGTTTGCCACTTAAACCTTGAAAATTCCATTCCAAACGTCACAGAGAATTTTCTAGGAACTTATATTCGAACTAAGATGCAATTATATACGCACATCAGCTGTCCAGATCGGATAAACGCAATTAACAATTTGACGTGTTGCGAGCTGATTGACGAGTGAATTTTCGCGTGTTGTACTGATTTTGCGGCTTACTTAGTCTTAAGAGGTAAAAAATAACTACGCGATTAAGAATTTAAGCGTACGCAGAACACTAGTTTTCAATGAATACAATCGGAGCTTTTACAGCTTTACAGATTTACTTTTTTTTTTCCATTTTTTTTATCAATGGTTGCGGGGATAAGATCGCCATTGTATCGTGCAAATTTATTCCTCTTCACACTTTTACATTTATACACATGTGAAAAATTACTATTAATTTGACGGGAAAAGAAAATTTTATCTTTGGCGTATTGTTGATACGTTTTAAAAATTTTATTAGAGTTTAAAAAAAACAAAGAAGCAGTTTCGAGTGGGGAAAACAAAGCCATTATTCCATTCCAATTATTCCAAATGGATACAGTACCATTGGTACACCAACAGAACTTCAAGTAAACGTGTAATCATCGTCGTTGAACAATTTTCCTTTTGCATTATTTTTCAATTTTACATTTTTTGTTTTTCACTTGTTAATCCCTTTATTTTTCTCTTACATGTTTGCCTAGGTATGAACACATTTCAACATATTGTTTCGTTTAATCACACAGACTGGTTTTTCCTGAAAAACTTGTCCAACTATAAAAATTTGTTTACCAAAACGAGGAGAGCACAGAATGTTTTTTTTTTTTTTTTTGTTCAATGCATTTTGCGAGTGTCTAATGTTTCTTTCCTCTTTATCTTATTTCATGAGAATTCTCTTATTGATGAAGCATGTATGTAACTGTAGCTACAAGTCATGGACTACATGCTCTGTTTATTATTTTTTTTTTCTATCTACTTAATGACTTTCGATCTAATTTTCAAGTTTTACTGAGTTCGGCTACAAATGTCCATGTATCAATTTTTTTTTTTTTTTTTTTTTCATCCCTTACGTTATACTAGTGTTAAGTAAGACTTAATTGTAGAGAATATTTTTTGATTTTATATACTAAAAGTCATCAACAAGATGTTCCGATACGTGATGAGTGAATGTTTGGTGAAGAATTTTTTTTTTGTTTTCAAAGTAATACATTTTACTTTAGAATTGACATTTTTTTCGAAACATAATTTTTTTTTTTTATTAACGTTTGTCTTAATAAGCTACTTACGAGTTCGAAACTTCTTTCCAAGTATAAACAAAATATGGCCAAGATTCGTGTTTAAAGAGTTGGTAACTAATTTACTTAATATTTTTATAGTTAAATCATGAAAGAAATTTCAAACTCAATACAGGAATCACAGAAACTTTTTCAAACAGATCCAAAACGGAATACTTTTATTTCCTAATTTATACATTTAAAAATTTTAACATTATTGTCATAGATTATTTTTTTATCCCTAAGTAATTTCGAATGCCCTTTTTTTTCTTTCATCAGTTACTTCATTTCAATACTATTAGATACTTGGTCCAGAATTTCTTGTTGATGACTAGGTTTACTTTATAGTAACTACATATAACACGAAGTGCGTGCATAGATAACTGTATGTTAAAACGTATATGAATGTGGATTACGCTTTTTTGTTTTTTGCTGATTTCACAACAGCTAGAGTTAATATATACGTAAGTAATATTAATATACATGCATTTAGTTTTTAGCACAAGTCTAATAGTAAGATATAGTGCATTAATATTAATATTAGTAGGTATTTTTTTTGTTTATTTTTTTCTCGACGTCCTTTTTCTTAAAAAAAGCCTCGCATAGTAGTGATTATTCATAATTTTAATATTGTTAAATGTTTGCGTTGAATAAATGTTAGTTATAACTATTACTATCAATTAACATAGTCAACTCTAAGCGCATTGTTTCATAATTATTATTTATTATTATTTCGGTACTCACGTTTGTTTTTAAATATGTTTAGGAAAAATTTGTCTAAAAAATATTACCCTCATTTCAATAACAGAATTCGCAAATACGTGTGGCAAGGCCATTGTGATCTCGGCGCAATAGCCACTTTTTCTTCTTCTTTTTTCTATTCAAAGCTGCAGTGGAACAATAATGATCCTAAAATATAGCACAAAGCAATCGTCGGTTCGTTTTGCCTATCAAACTATTTTACATTCCCTTTTTTGTGATTATCGGTCAAAATCGCGCAAAGAGAAATCCAATATGACTACACTAACTACATATTTTTATAATTAATTTTTTTATTATTAGTATTAGTACTGTTATTATTCTTATTGTTAATCCATTTCTTATTTATATAGGAAAGAGTCACTGATCGTTAATGAGAAAGTCCTAAAGTTACGGAAAGTATGCGCGGGTGTGCATAAACGGGAGGACTATTGGTCGTCAAACCTCGAGTCAACTGGTGCATTTTTGATCGGGTGCTCGATTTTTCAGGAGAGAAAAACAGCAAGAAAAATACTGCAAAAATTGCAAATTTACAGATAATCGTGCGCTAGTTGGGATTAACGATCCTTAGAACAGACTTTATTTGCAGAGCACAGCCATGTGAGTTTACACTTTTTATTTTATTTTTAATATTTTCTCAAATATTCGAAAGACCTCGAGTCAGTATTCTAAATTTACAAAAATTATGTACTACGTTTATTTTACGTTTTTTTTTTTTTTTTTTCCGAAAGGACGTTGTCGATACTCATAAGGAAACGTGTATAAAAACATGCTATGTAAAAAGCTTAATAATGACACTATACAAAGTACAAAAAGTAGATCACAGATGAGTTAGAAAGCAAACAAATTGGTTTTTTCCTTAATCAAAAAAGGAACGCTTAAAACTAGATTTTTTGTTCGGCCAGCTCTCATAAAATGTAAATTATCAATAATTCGATTTTGTATTTTTTTTTTTTCATGAGTACCATAAGATTAATATCGGTGCGACGATTTTGTTTTTATAACGCTAAGTTTAATGCACACCAGTTGAAATTCGAGGTTCGATAATGTAAAAGCTGTATTTATCTCCGACATCGCAACTATTTAGATTCTGGATATTGACATGTTTTTTGTTGTTGTTGTTTTTTTATATTATTAATATTATTATTTCAACTTTTTAACAAAATTTATGTGCTAAATTGAAACACGATTCAACATTAATTCAACAAATGAATCGGACTGGGCGCGCGCCTCTTACTACATATACACGTTTAGCTTAGCCATCCGTTTTTTTTTTTTTTTGTTTTTTTGTTTTTTTTTCATCACCATCATTTTTGTAACTACATTGAACAATATAACATCGTATTTGTATCACAGCAATGTATCAGTAGCGTAATTAGATTATTTCTCATTTCCATTTTTTCCTTTACTTTGGATATGGCAAATATGAAGATAAATAGTAAATTATACTAATGTACGTCTATACTCTTTGGGGCTAAATGCATATCACAGTGGGAAAATTTTATCCTCTTGAACGTGCTCTTCTATAAACTTATTATTTTTGTCTTCCGAGGCGTTTAAGAATTCCTATTCCCGTGTTTATTACTTTTTTCGCGTAATTTATTTTATTTTATCTATAATAGCAGAGGCGCGCCAGTCTACGTAATGCGATTCTTTACACAAGTTATACACAGTTCTGAAAAGTATTTTCGCGATTTTTTATTCGTTTATTGTTATTTTACTTTTATATATTTTTATTTTCGTGTTGCTTTATCATCGAGTTTTACAATTTATTTAGAGAAGCGCTTTTGTGTTTTTTTTTTTTTTTGTCTCATTATCTGTTGGACAAAAAAAAAGTAAGTGACCTATCAAAAATCAAAATAGGATTTATCCATGTTTCTCGTGTTGAATTATTTTTATCTTTCGTTTTATTTCTATCATACTGAGAAATGCACCATATATTACTTCCGATATGCTCTAGCTAATCTAATATCCAGTCTTAATGCTAATGATTTGCCGTGCAAGCGGGTTAATCGTTTTAATTGTCACCTGACGTGATCTTTTTTATCAACTTGTGTGAATTACGAAACATAACAGAAACATGTATATGCACACATTCATCAACGGTTAACTTGAACAATTCAACTTCGGTATTGATACTATTCTCGTTTTTCTTGTTTTTTTTTTTCATCAATTTTAATTTGTACACATAACGGCGGTGTCGTTTTTACCTCAAACGAAGTGATACGTATAAAAGATAAATGAAAAAGTAATGTACATCAACCGGACGATTTACACAAAGAAGGCGTGTCGTATTAAAACCCATAGCACACGGCTTAATTTTTAATTATCTATACGTGCTAATGAGCATGCAGTTGTCGATTAAAAACTGTACATTAGCCATGATTAAGAAGTTTCGATTATACCGATATAATTAAGTTTATAAAGCTTAGTCAAGTTAACGTTATACTTATCGTCGTACATCCGAGCCTACGTCCGACTTTGCTTTATGAACATTACGGCTTAAAGTACGATACGAGTTTTTAATATTTCTGTTTGCCGAAATATTCCAAGAATATTGTCATTTTCACCATTTTTCTCTTGAAACTTTGAATTTTTTGTGTTTTTTTTCTTTATGCTTGGACCAGATTTCGCACTTTTAAGAAAAATTTATGATATTAATTTCTTCGAGTATTAGGATTTAGAAATTGTTTTCATTTTTTTTTCTTTTTTAACTAATTGCAGGTATTTACGTATGATGCAAAACTTGTAAAACATTTATAAAACATTCAAAGTTCTTTGAAAAAACTATAAACTTATATACGCTTGAACACTTTTAGTGATTACTTTTTTTTTCTAATGCCCTGCTGTTTCTAAAAAATAAAAAATCGGCGTTTTTTCTCGCTATACAGTTAAAGAGTTATTTTCATAACGAAACGAGGAAAATATCTGTTTTAAACTTACGTAACTTCCAAATACAGAAAAAGTTTGTTTTACTCCTTTTACAGTAGTTACTTAGAAAAATGATCGTGCGAAAGCTTCTATAATTTTTGGTACCTTTTCGTCAAAGCCGCATATCGTTAGAATATGATTATCGTAAGTATTCTTGCTTTGTGTCGAAGAGGCACACATGGCACAATTCACCAACCTGTAATAAGACAAAATTTATTATTATTATTACTTTAATAATTAACTATTTTTGAAACAATTTACAGTAAATCGTCAGAATACACTTACTTGGTATTAGGTTGGCCCATTTTCGTCCTATACGATTTTATACCGGCTTCCGAAGTGTCTGATTTCTGATAAGTTTGATTGATAACGTTGATGAAAACGTCGATGCTCTGTTTCTCATCAGCAGCCCAGGTCATGGGCTTACTCAAATCAACCACATCTGTGTTGGATTCAAATTTTTTCAAATGGTTCATAGCTTGTAGGAAATTCAAATTCGGATCAAGTTCGACGCATTTTATCTCGTCGTTTACGAATGTTGCTACGGTGACGTTCTTCTCCGCTCGAAGAAGAGCCAGTGCAATTAGACAGCCAGCCTCAGCGACGGTCACGTTGCCACAATGCCAGCAGCCAGACTCAATGACAGTTTTACTCATATTGATCGTAATCATGTAGTGCACGTTGGTTACGCTTTCTTGCAAATGCTGTGAACAAATCGTCAATTTTATAACATTAAATGCTAATGTACGAGTGTGTAAATGCATATATGGGAGATCTAACTCACGGCAAATGACAAATTCAGCAGTTTGGTTAGAGCATCCATAACTTTCTTGTTGGGTGCGGGAGGTGGCTGGAAGGGTGTTTTTGCATTTTCCTTGACCTTCCGCTTTTCGTATGATAGAGGCCTGTAAAAGTAAGAGCGAAAATCAATTTTAAGAAATTAATTCACGGTATATATTATTGGTTTTATAAATTGACCAAAACACTTACTTTCCACAATTTTCGTAATCTTTCAGACAAACTAAAAATATTGCGGGATGAATAGGCTTTTCTTTCAAAAAATTTTGTTCGCTTAAAACATCCAAAACTTTGGAGATCATAACAGTACGATCAGGTTCTAGGAATTTCAAATTATGAATTCTCTGAAGATATTTCACGAGATCTTTTATACTCATCGCGCTTACAAGTGATTCCCATATCTGGAACACAGAAAATAAAATTACATATAAACTGCCATACCCATAAGTATACTTATAAAATGAAAACACTCACATCACTGGCTGTCAATAAGTGCCCTGGGACATGGTCGAGCGTGAGATTCAAGGTTTCGATTAATCTTCCCGCCACAACTGGATCTTCGCAATGCTTGAAATCCTCAATCGACTGAAAATATTGCATCAGACTGGTTTGCTCTTCATTAAGCTGTTGATATTTGCTTTTAATTCCATTCATCCCTCGCAATATGTAATCTACTACAAACATTTTGTCTGAAAAACAAAGTCAAATTAGAATTTATCTTTTATACACAAAAATTATAATACAGCAAAAAAAAAATTATTCCTCACTCTCATCCTCAGGTTTGTAATGCGTCAACCGAATGATATCCTTGTGCTTCCAGCCATACCTGCCCAGACCCTTGCAAATAATTTCAGCCAGTTCTCTAGCTGTTTTTTTGTCATACCAAGTTTTAATCGCTCGCCTCAATCCGTGACCCCAACCACTCTTGTTGTTAATCTTTTTGCTCAACTGTGAGGTAAACTTGTTAAAGAGGATAAAGTTGTCTGGTGTTTTGCAAATGTAACCCATGGCACTGTATGCCTTTTCTTTTAATTCCAAACTTATTTCCTGACGAGCGCTCATAGCTAGGGCAAAAATTAGTGTCTCTGTGTTCTGCACAAGGCCTCGTGTATATGCCTATGTAATGTCAAGTAGTTACGTTTCAAATCATGTTCCACTTACCTACTTATACTTATTACTAACGGGAAAAAAAAAAAACAGAATCTTGTACAAATGAAGTACCTCGTGAATGAGAAAGATGAGGGGCCCAACTTTGTCAGGATTGGAAGCGAGTTCGTTGATAGAAGGAATGTTTTTGACATCGTAGTAGTTGTGGACAAACCAGTTGCCAGGTTGATACTCCGGCCGACTTTCTTTGCCGATGTAGAGAAAGCGACGAAGCCGCGTTTCCAACGCGCTGGTATCATTCAAGTCGGGCATTTGTTACTGTGATCGTTCTACCTGGTGTTGTTGATATTTTTTTTCTTATCTATTCAAGTTCCTACAAAAAATCAATATGAACTGATTGGTAGGTATAGTTTCAGCAAGACAAAGGTGGTTCAACTAGAGGAAAGATCATTGAAAACATAAAAAATCATGCTTCTAAATACTACAACAGGTGAAAACATAAAAGTTGCTACGGTTTAACATTTGGCAACAAATATTTGTGTATACGACTGCGAGAATTGAGGCCCGTATACGATCGAAGAAACTGCGTGCTCTCAAGAGTATAAGTGTATGTGATTGCACATGCAAAAATTTCTCATTTCTCACGTACGATTTCAACGGGTTAATCAGGAATATGGCTACCTTGCACGACCGAATCAACGTGCAACGGTACATTCAATTGTCAGGATAGTGTGTTACATGCTCTCTCTATACTCTACACACAACACACTAGAATTACTAAAAAGAGAAAATAATAATCAGAGCAACAACAACAACAGACGATGGAGCAGCAGGCGCGAACGAGAATGAATGTGGCTCTCACGTAAGTATTGTTGTGTAGGATTTTTTAACAAGGTAATTAGTAAATAATTTAATCATCATTATTTACAGAAATTTTTTTCCTCACCTATCAGTACAAATATTTCTCGTGAATTCACGTTGAACATCAACAAAATACGAAACTCTCTCTCTTTACAGGATGATAAGTAGTGTGGTAGTGGTGTGTGATGATAACTGGACTACTGCATAGGACACTGCGCACTGCGCATCAAATCGTGAGTGCAGAGTTTGCAAATATTTGCACTATATTTGCAAGACCGCGAAATTTACATTAAGTGCTAAAATTTTTTTTTTTAATTTTTAAATGAATGTTTAAAATTTGAAAAAAAGAATGTTGGAAAAAAAATTCTCGAAATTGTTTATACCTCTTGCACTACCCTTAAACCCTTGCGAAATTTATTTATTAAAAAAGCGACGCGTAGTTTTCAATATTCGATCAAATGGATAAGTATAAATTGCTGATGATGAATACGAGAATTCTTATTTGCCGAATCCACATTCTTGGTTTTTTTTTTTATTCGATGGAAAATTTTTTATGTCGGTAATGTGGCACACATTTATAAATAATTAAATTTTATCACTGTTGGATGTTATCGGCAGCAGCTAATAACTTATGTAAATCAAATCAAAAATAAAAAACAATGATTTTACAGAAGCGCGGTCACGACATCTACATACAAACGCATAAGCACCTAAAGCACGCACAAAAACACGTATCCCCCCAAAGTAGTATTATATATATAAATATATCTGGTTGAAACCGCAAAATTCCAAGTCATCGAATAATGTACAGTACCAAAAGTTGTACAGTACCAAAAAAGTTTAAAGTACTCAATCGATTAAATTCTACAGTGTTTGGGATATAAAAACATTACTATGGCCGAGTGGTATCATGAAAAAATCGCCAATTTCGCCTCTAAGGAGGAATTGGCTCAACGAAGGGAAATCTTGACTGAAATCAAGCTGAAATTAGACAGTTTGAGCGAAGCCGATCGCAAAGGTATCGTCCAGAGGATAGATCTCAAACCTTTGTTTATGATGTTGCTAACCTCAAATGACAAGTAAGTTTATCCAAGTGTTTGTTATTTTTAATTGGTTAAACGTTGTGCTGAGCCTTGAAATTAAAAATTCAATGTGTTGCAGATTTGAAACTGAACAGATATGCGACGCAATAGCTAATTTTTCGCACGTGGCGGAGCCAGGATACGTCCTGTGGAAGCACAAGTCGGACATTTACGATTTGATATCTCACAGCCAAAATATTGCGAGAGCCTACGCGCTAGGAGAGATGCTCGTGGTTGCAAGAAACAAAGAATTGTTTCCTCAGCTGTTGAAAGAGACGGATTTACTGGTAAAAGCTATTGAAGTCGTTGGTGATAAAGATATTGGCGTGGCTCAAATTGCGATGAAGATTTTGAAGAGGATTGGACAAAATCGGGAAGGCATAAAGTTATTGTACAGCGGGCCGTTGATGAGAGCAATAGCTAAAGTCATGACTGCCGGTGATGTGGCCAAGTTTAGAGTGTACGATGTGGTTGTCGAAATTGCCACAAGCAGTGAGGCTGGCCTCGAAGCGTCCATCAATTCAGGGTATCTTCATGATTTGCTCAGAATATACGATTCTGATGATATCCTTTTACAACTAAACGTACTACAGACGATGTGTGAACTTGCATCGACAAAGGGTGGTCTAGCGTTTTTGGAAGAGCAGGGATTTGTTAAAAAGTTGACAGACAGGATAGCCACGGTCAATGATAATCCGCTTGATCAATTGTTGATACCTGGTTTAATGAGCTTCTTTGGACACTTGGCGAAATTGTATCCTCAAGAAGTATTCTCAAAATATCCACTTGTTATTTCTGCTCTTTCAAAAACTTTCCACTCTGATGAGCAGAATCATGTTAAAATAGCAATTGAGACTTTTGCTCATATTGCAAGTACTCTTGAGGGAAAATATGTCCTCCAATGTAACAAAGATTTAACAACAACTTGCTTGGAAACGGTTGGAAAAGTTATTCAGACCTGGCAGACACAATATAAAGTTGATGCACTGAATTCTTTGATAACAATCTTGAGTATCGAAAAATCAGAACAAGACAACAGATCATTAGAACTTACAAAATCTTGGTTCAATTTGATCAGCGATAAGCCACTGGAGGTCATTATTTCTTTATGTAAGCAACCATTTGCCGATATCAGAGTAGCAAGCCTTCAGGTCTTTTCTGTAATTGCATCACAGCCATGGGGTCAAGAATACATTGCAAATTATCCTGGATTGATCGAGTTTCTATTAGATAGGAACATTGAATCATTCAAAGAGTCTAAGGAAGTAAAGTTTCAAATTGTAAAAAATCTCAAAGATTCACAATCAAATTTGTTTGACGCCGAGACGATGCAAAAAATCAAACAGTTTGTTAGCGAAGGACCTTTCTATGTTGACGTAGTTACTGAAATTGCTCTAGAAGGTGCCTCATAATTACGCTTTGTGTTTTACTGTTTAAGATCGTATTTAAGAAATATTAATAATAATATTTTTATGAAAAAAAAAAAAAAAAAAAAAAAAACTTTTATTGGATTCATTTATTGAAATGACTCATCATCAACTCAATCATCATCATAATCTTATTTACAACATAAATTACGACACGTAAACTACATTTTGTATGAAAATCAAATACGATTGTGACTTTATTTATTTTTTTTATTTTTGCAATACATACATATTTTTATTATTAGTAAATTTTTTTTACAAATGTTATTTTTGAAATAATAATAATAATAATAATAATTAAAACAAACGTATGTACAAATATTTAAAAGAAAACTATCATAAGATCGTAAGCTCAAATAAATTACATTACACTTACGAGTATGCATAAAAAATAAAATCCGCAGTTAACGGTAATCACCGCCTACACTGGTGAAAGAGTCAACGTTTCGTTTTTCAAAACAACTGATGGGTATTTTTTATTATTTTTTTTTTTTTTTCAACTATAGTAGGTAACAAAAATGATTTTTTACAAAGAAATTTGTCATATTTGACGCGCATCAAAAATCAACAACACTTATTGGATACGGTTCCTCTTGTTCGGTGACAAGATCTTGAGCATACTGACGACGGGAGCTTCGAAGGCGACGGATATTACGAACGAGAACATGTACGAAGCCACGACCTGGCCCAAGTACGTGATAAACTGGAGAAAGAGAAAAAAAAATCATGGCGCTTAAAATACAACGTGCTCCCAAGTTTGCACAGCGTCCAACATCAATCGACGTATAAACTCACCATGCTGTCTTTTCCCAGATGAAACGGCGAGTCCATGTTCATAGCGGTCATCCTAATGATAATGGGGTGGACCAAGTAAGCGCAGTACGTGACTCGGCTGAACGGATAGAGCAAGGGTGCGGACAAAATCGAATTGACGAAGCCTAAGAAAATGCAATGACTCATCAGCTTGTATATATTTTATGATTCGTAAAATAAGCTACAAATAACTTGGAAATATAATATATCTCTTGTAAGCGATGCAAAATAGTACCTCCATAGCCGGTACTGCAGGCAATGACGATCCAAGCCAAGCTAAGGGCCCATACACTGTGGCTCAGCGACGAGTAGGCCGCACCGGCTGCCGGTGATAGTTCCGTCTCGTAGAGGCCAAACAGGAGACTCAACACGCAAGCCGTCGACAGGAGCCAGCCCAAGAAGACAGTCGCCTGAGAAACGATCGAAACATACGAACGCACCAATGAGTGGAAACATTTTTGCAATCCCGTCCTATTTGAGATTATTTTAGCAACGCATAATAAATGGAGATTAAATGTAATCACCGGGTCGGTACACCGGTGTACGTATTTTGGTTGTTTTCGCAATCGCTGATAATTAACAGGTGCATAGTATAATAACACACGGCTATACTTTTACGGTACACTTGGATACTCTGCGTGCATTGACGAATTTTCCGTTTCTCTAAATAATTTTGATAATTAGCGCGTGCGTGACAACGTAACGTATAATATAACACACCGTTCGTTATTTTTTACAGAGGAAAAAAAAAAATCGGTCATGCATAATACACTTGGGTAAATAGCGAAAGGACATCATGATTACATGAAAAACGTCACCTTGGACATGACGATTTTTCGATCAGTCTTGAAGAGAAAGTAGCCGACGGACATGCCGATGAGGTAAGGCCCGAGCCTCGTCCAGGGCTTGTCGTAAATCTTGTCGAAAAGCGCGAGCGGATCGTCGGTGTTGGGCATGTGGTTGTTGACGAGGGCTATGTATCCGGTGGTCAGCCAGGCGCTCAGCATCAGCACCACCATCGAAGCCGACGCTATTCTAAAGTGATTCGTCGCCACGATCAGTATCACCGCCCCAACTATGTAGAATTGCGTGTCGTCGGCCACGTACCAGCTCCACAGCATGCACTGCAATTACATGTACAACAAATGAGACTCATTATTTGTACAACCATCGAGAAATTGGGTTCTCCCCCTTTTTTTTTTTTTCAGCGAAACTTGGCTTTTTTGGTAAAACAGTTATTTTTGTTACAAATGCGCCGGAATCGAGGATAATTCAACACGAAAGCATATCATTTGGCCGCGAAAAAGATATACCGATCTCTTTACTTATAAAAATACTGAAATAATGACGACTGATACTATGATAGTGAGCATAAGTAAAAACAGAAAGGAAAAAGAAAAATATTCCTTGAGAAACGTTTCACGCATCAGTTGATGATAAATCGTGTGTGTGACATGCGACTAACCATCTGATCGGCTGGAAAGAGGGTGTTGATGTAGAGGAGGTTCCTCCACCAGTACTTCCGGCAGTTCTCGTGGTCATTGGTGGGGGGCTCGAAGACCGAGTTCGAGTGGAAGTACTGCGACGTGACGGCCGTGATCCCGAGGACGTACATGTACGGCGCGGTGAGCCGGCAGAACCTGTAGGCCAAGAAGCCGAGGAACTTGAGGAAGCCCTCGACGAAGCCGCGGGTGCCCTGAGTCAGCCGGTTGAGGTCGCCCTTGGCGTTGGTCCGGAAGTAGAGGAAACTGACGAGGAGGCCGCCCATGAAGAAGAAGGTGTCGACGCTGAACGCGCCGTTCTGGATCGTTTGGAAGAGAAACTTCTTCTCCACGGCTTTCCGGTACTCCATGTTGTCCGCGTACTTGAACACGATGATGCACGTGTGCCCGAGGATCACCCAGCCCATGGATATGGCTCGCAAGCCGTGGACCGTGCTTATGGTGTCGCGACCCACGTCCCGGTCGCAGATCACCGCCAGGTTCGCTCTCACCGAGAAGGACAACAGCAACTCCTGCCATGCGTCTGTCGCGGGTGGGATATTTTTTTTTTTTTTTTTTTTCTTTCTTTTCTTATCATCGAAAGATTGTGACGCGGATGTACGATTTTTTCGTGATGGAAAAAGGCACTAACCCGCTAAAGTGAGTTTTCTGTCATATATATTTTACTTACAGCTCTCATCTTTGACTCGTACAATCAAGGTAAGCTTGTATTGAGTTACAAAGTACTTTAAAGAAAATAAAGGACGAAACAAATCCATCCTCTCATCCTTGAGGTAGTGCCTTTTTTCAACTCACTACTCTGTGCAATTGCCACCAAAGTATCGGTATCACAAGAGAAGAGCTTATTTTCTGTTTGTTTTTTGTTTTTGTTTTTAAGGATGTTGTTACATTTACTTAATTTTTGCAGATCCGGCGTGTTGGAGCGTAGACTGCCCTCGTGGTCGTTGTTGTTGTTGACGGGTACCGCGGGAGGGACGATGACGGGCTCGGCCGCTGGAACAGGAATGTAGACCCTTATACCTTGAGGAGCTGTACGGTCGCAATCACGCGCGGATGAAAAGAAAAAACCGAGAGCGTCAAGTCACCGAGTGAGTTGTTATACTCTTGCACGTTGTCGCATCTTTTTTTTTTTTTTTTTTTTTTTCTCCATTGGCTTGTTAGTCCACAGTTAAATAGTATTGCTACGATTGTATTTACACAAAGTTTTGCTAAGAAACGTGTAGTTTTGAAGTATATTGGGAGAGACTTATCGTGCGCGCCAAGCGTTGCAGTATGGCTGTAGGTATAGGCAATTGTTGCTGTATACTTTAATACACGTGGGTTGCAGTTGCTGGCAGCAAGTGTACCTACTTTTAATCCGATGAGCAGGTAAAAAATAATAGCATGCTAATATAGGCGTAAGTTGTATTTACACGCAAGGATAAAGCCACGCAAACGATGCAGAAAATTCGACATATTTCATGAGCAGTTGGAGCCACAAGACCTTTTTTTGTTTTATTGGAAAAATAAACTCCTTTTCATCCCTCTGTAGTTGTCGAATGGTTGCTTGTGTTCTTACACATGTATTGCACGCATATAGGTTTGCGATAATCGAGTAACCGAGGCATTGCTTTGTATGATACGTATTTGCGATGCGTGAACGAAGCCATTTTTTTTATTGCTCAAAGAAGCGTCCATAAACTACGTTATCAATTTTAAAAGCTTCAATATGTAAAAAAAACTTTTTTCGCTTTCTCCATACTGCTAGTGTTCACTGATTATAAATAATGATGATATTACAAATAAGTACTTTTGTTGTACTTTCCTAGAGAAAAGGAATCCAGTATACATCACTACGGTACTCAAACAAGCGGATCTAGAAAAAAAACCGGCAAAAATCGGTAACGCAGTCAACATACGCTTCCTGTAATGCGTGTGAGAGAGAGAAAGAGAGATGGTTTTTCTTATAAAACACGGTGAACAATAACCCATTGATGCGATAACACACGACCTTACCATTGTGGATCTTGGCAGTGCCATTTGTGAGCTGTTCGAGTTTCAAGTGCTTCTCGAGGTCGTAGGTCACCTTTTGTCTGCGCCTGATCTTCCGTCTCAGGTAAAAATCGTAGCTCGTCCCGACGATCAGCAAGAAGAAAGTAACCGCAGTTACGATACTTGAAAAAAAATAACAAACAAAAAGGCACCAATAGTCGTACTTCCATGTATATAAGGAGCTGGAAGAGAGAGAGAGAGAAAAAAAAACATCAATCAACTCACAAGAGGATCCAAAAAATAGGATCTGTGTAGACGTCGTAGTAGCTGTGCTGGTCGCGGATCTTCTCGACGAAGGAGTACTTGGACGCCTGATCACTGGCCGCGAGTTTGGCGATGACGGCCACGTCGCTCGCGCGGCACGAGAACGGCAGACAGGCGCCCAGGTGCAACGTCCTCGCCTGGAAACAAACAGTTTATACACCTATGTCCATTTTTTGGCACTACGCTTCAAACAAAAAAGTAAGGAATTTCAAATGCCTAAAAAAAAAAAAAAATGGTAAAAACTAAACTATGTATAACTATTCATTCCGATCGTACAAAGGCGAGCCATGCAATTTCACGATCTCTGTAATTATAACTCCATGTGGCTCTCTAGAGCACCATAATGTACACTAGACTATACGTGCACGCGTCTCGAAAGAGTTTCGGCAACGGCTAAACGTAACATTATCCAAAAAATTGACGTACGGCAATCACATGACACTTGTACATATTAAACACGCAAACGTGTCTCAGGCGATTTATCATATTGATTTTGGAATAGCACAATAAACTGCGTAATGTACATACAGAGATATGAAAATTCGCGTGTAAAGTCATACCAGTGGAAAAACGCTTCCGTTGACAGCGATGCGCATGACAAAGAAGCCGAGGGGGTAGGGCGGCCGGTCGTCGGCGTCGCTGGGTAGACTTGACCGGTAGTTCCCGCTGGGGCTGAAGGCGGCATCGGTGGTGCGCTTCTTGTGCGGCTCGGCGTTGAACTCGGCGGCTTCGCTCACTCGGTCCGGGTCCGGCGCTTGGCCCAAGCCCGACACGCCTTTGCCGATGTACTCGCACTCCGTCGCCGAGCCCACGAAGTACGAGTTGCCCCAGTAGAAGCCGTTCGTGTAACGGCCCGTCGCGTCGTCCACTGAAACCGGCATACAATTATTGCCTTTACAATCGTCACCTCGACTCTTCTACACTATGTAATTGGGTAATCATTCGTTTACAAAAATTTACATTCACGCGGTCGCAGTTTCAATTCAAGATATTCACGTATAATACCTACATTGGCCTCGTTTTGCGTTTACGATTTGTAACTAGATAATATACTTACTGTTGCACAGGGAAACATTTAATTGTCGTATTGTGCTTGGCCAAAAAAAGGGAACAACCACCGGTTATACATTATTCGTTGCCGTTAATCCATAAGTGCAGCGATTTGTATATATATGTATATCGTATTGTTTCACGACCTCGAACCCATTGAATGTCGCGAGATTCGCGTTTCTACCGAAAAAGTCACAATCGTGTATTTGCTTTATACTCTTTTCTCTCGTTTACCTATACGTTTGAGTAACGGTTAATATATATATATTTAGATACCCGTCGTGCGTTAGAAGACTATATAATACCACCGACCGTGACCCGTGTGCCCTGTATACATGTATATGTTTTTATGGCTGCACACCTGATAAGACAACATTGCTGCAGAGCCGCGATATACAGTCATTTGATCTTGATTTATCGATTGGCGGAGGAGGAGGAGGAGGAGGGAAGAAAAAACTCGTTATTGCCATATAATACGTTGCCCATCAAACAAAACGACGAAATTATACGGCAAATCGAGTTGAGATATACGACAGGAAGTCGACAATAAAACGCTTTCCGTGTATTATGTATATGGCCCGAACGAGCTGTTCGGATTGTTTTTTTTTTCATCGTCACTTGGAGGAGACCCGTATGCATATATGATGGACAAATTTACAAAATTTATCGGAATTACCATACATCACTGCGCTAGGGTTATTGGAATATCGGTACTTTCACAAAAACGATCTTCGGTCCCCCGCAACATATTGACGACGATGCCCTCGAAATTAAGCCACCGGACGGATGTGTCCCTGATTCTTCCCACGCGCGTACGTGTAGGTCGGCAATTGTGCACGTGTGGGGTAATCGCCGACTTTCTCCTTGTCTTCCGACACTCATCTTCGACACGCCTGATCGACTCATCCTGTATATCTTTACGTACGATCGATTCATTTTTCCGCTCCAATCGAACCACGCGTGTATACCTATACCTGCAGTACTCACCTAAGCGGAAGTGGGGGGTGGGGGCGATGATCCGTTAATGGAGAAAAGTGGTATTTTCTTTGAGAAAGTTGGGACTTGTTTGCTCGCGTTGTTTCATGATGTTAATTTTTTCCTCACAATTCTGAAACAGATTTGGTGTCGTAGAACGATTTTTTTTTTTTTTTTTTTTTTGTCATTTGATATAGACACACACATTAGAGTTATTATCTCTTACAAATGGCATCAAAAAAAAAAACGGTAACTCGACCTTGGCACAGTTTGAATAACATATGTGCAGACGTACCAGAGATCGCGAGTGTGTGTTCGCGAATATATGCACACATTTATAGGTGCAGTTCAACGCGCGTCGATGAAATTTCTTTCGTTCGGTCTGTGACAAAAGTGTTTGACCAAACCTTTTGACAACGCGTAATTGCCCCTTTGATAGATAATCTCTTGAAACATCTCTGAATTGACTTTTACGGTGCCTATTTCACGAGGATGGCCTCCAACTTCATTGCGGAAGGTAATAAATAAAAAAACATACACGTTCTTCGTACCAAATGGTCCATCAAAAGTATCATCTCCAGGACTTGCTCCCAAGATTCCAAACAGATCTATTTGATAGGCGCAACACGTGTGCCATGCATTTTAGTAAAATACGAAAAGAAACGAGTCATCAACTTGCGCAACCTTTTTGTGGACTTTCCTTCTTCCGACTCCTCGTGTATACCCTTCGTCGTCGCGCTAATTTTTTTTTCAATACACCGACCAAACCCACACTTGTATGTCGGGCACAAATTCTCTTTTTTTTTTTTTTTTTCTTCGCGTGTCCAAAATTCTTGTTTTCTCCCGTTGTTGCGCTATTTGCGCTTAGAGAGGAAGATGTACAGATGCAACGCGTACACCTACAAGTACCTATAGGCGCGTTCACGTAACGACCAAAGACGAGGAGGGAGTGTTTGATATTTGCCATTATTGCGTATCGCGGACATTCTCGGATCTTGACAATACAAGAATTTTACTTTACGTAAGGATACATTATACGTCTGAGTATTAATTTTTACCACCCAATATAATACCGTTAGGAATTTATTTTATGTTTTTTTTTAAGTAATAGTGTACGAAACGGTAAATACAAACGGCACATATTATATACACGAGTATATTGGGTTAAAACTTTTACCCACATCTTAATAGATTGACTTATGGATTTTTCATTGAATCCTTCTTGTATAGGTAACATATTTATATACTACTTTTCGAGGCGACGAAAATAACGCAAAAAAGGCACCGATGATTAACGCAGGCCATAAATTTTCTCAAATACGATCCGCATGTAAACGACGTTTTGAGAAACAAGTCGCCGCGCCAAACCGCGTCTACATAATCATTACACGCGTGTATACTTTGTGAATTCGGTTTGTAGGTATTACCGTGTGACTACGTTACGTACTTTATGTAATAAAATTACGGCACTTGATACGCCTCGGATACCCATATGTGTACCAATGTTCTCCCGTGTACTGCAATTGTTTGTATGGCACTGAAAAATCACCGCAATTAAAATATCGCCATATACTCCGGTGGTACATAAACGCTTATTTACATACAAGTGGGACATTTATACGTACATTTTTTTTCATCCATACAATATACATCCGATTATGTCACGATCGCGCAAGTTATTCAATCAATCAAGCGTGTCTTGTATAATAGTCTTTTTTTTTTTTTTTCGTTTACCCTCTGGTCATCTAAATCTGCAAGCCTTGGACGACCCATCATTCAAAGACTTTCTACTCTCGCGATTATTATCTAATAAAAAAACACGCGCGCAACTCACGGGCACTTTTTTTTTTTTTTCTCTCCATCGAAGCCCCTTTTTTCCGAAGAAAATTGCGTTGGCAATAAAAGTGGCCATTTGCACACAATACCCCGCAGTGCAAAGCGAACACGGAAGCGATGGCCCATCGCATGCGGTGCTCTAGATTCGTCAGTGTTGCACACGAGAAAGAGTACAAGAAAGGCCGCGCTAGACACACGGACTGCGTGCTGTTACTATATACTTATTACTTTGGCCGGGGGGGTTCCACACACGTATATAATATAATTCCACCGTAACCCCGTATACCTATAATAGTAGTAATGGGCGTTGCGCAACTTCTTACACTTTAGATTTATGTAATTCCCGTCGTCCACGCTGATTTTCCATCATGTGCGTGCGATATAGAAAACGAGAGTAGATTTGGGTAAGGGAAACTATTTTTTTTTTTTTTTTTTTTTAATAACAGTTTTTGCTAAAAATGTAATGCTTTGTTTGTGCTAAAAACATTTTGTTTATTTTTGCCTGGAAATTGTTTGCCCCCTAGCAAAAATATCCTTTACTGCAAGTTGAAAGAAAAAAATTTATCATGCTCTTTAGCTGGTGGGGGAAAAAAACTTGTTTTCGGTGTTTTATTGTGAGTAGTGACGAGTAAATAAAAACAATGTACTTTAGGTATTCGGGAAAAAAAAAACACTTTCTATTCAATAAAGTCATTCACAATTCATTAACTAATGATGCCAAAGTCTAAAAACAAGAGTTCTTGACACATACGGTTCAACCCATTGAACAGTATCAAAAATATTAGATGCAGAGGGACGGGTTAATGCTTCGCTAGAGGCTTGTTAGTGGCAGCGTCCTCCAAGTACATACACTTGAGATTCGGACCAATTCGATAAGGCTCTATTTTTTCGTCGGAGACACGCGGAAATAAGTATGCGAAAGGTACATATTAGCTCCCGCTCATTTGGGATTATGTACCGAGTGAAAGGTCAAATAAGACGTGCGAGAGTGCGACTCTTCGCTTTTTTGTCGCGATTTGAGTGACGCTGAGGAGAATTTTCGGGCCCGAATCCCTTGGGGGATCGGTCCTTTGAGCCCAAAAAGTTGAAATATACATCATCAGCTGTGCTTTATTAAACTAAAGTTCCATGTCGATAGTATTTTTTTATTTTTTGTTATTGTGACTAATTTTATTAGGTATTCGTTTGCTCATTCATTAAAGAGACAAAATACGAGTTAATATATATATATATACCTGTCGGACGTAACCGATTTTTTCATGAAATATCCCAATTTCGTTACAGAGTAATAAATTAATTGTCTTCGTTGACGATTGTATCATAATGTCAAAGCATATTATTACATCGGCGCGTGCTGTGATAACTGAATATACTATATATCAACAAAAATAATCGATAACCACAGCTTCGATATACGTACGTGCACCGGTTTATCTCGATCCGTAGGCATATATATATAATATATGTAGGTATACTTGGGTTCACTGCCGAGGTTTTTCACTTACCCGTTCATGTGTGTATACATTATACATGTACGCATATCATTTGTAATTGGACGCACGATATATATATATATACCGATCGAAGTTCAGGGATCTACACCTATACCGCAATGACTCGAGTGTGCTTGCTATTGTAGAGTTTGAAAGAGTCTATTAATATCCTAAATATATATCATCGGTTCGAGGGATGTAAATGTCAATCGTTACACTTTTATTTCGGGGAATGATGTATATACAAAAGATTGTTTTTATTAATTAAACTCGTGATTGTAATAGGTGATCAGATTTTTTTTTTTTTATTTCGATAAAACTACTTTTACGATCGTTAATAGTAAAATTACGTTTTTTGAATGTAATAATCTCTTTGTAGAATAGCCACTCGTGCCCCTTGATCGGCATTATACCTGATATATATATACTCACTTTCATTTTTTCCACAATAAAGCACTCGTTAAACCGATTATTCAAGTTTACTCTGTATTCGCGACATAATACATGTGAAAAAAAAAAATAGATAAAACACAATTTGCAGTAACGCATCACGAATGTATCGCGCGTCGCGATCAGCAGTTGGCAAAAAGTGAGAATCCGTGTGCACCACATAATGGGCACATGGTATAATAAACGGATGGGCCAATAGTAGATGTATATACACATATACAATCAGAGCTGACGATCCGGATGGATGGACGCGGCATGATAATTACGGTATGACGTTTGAAAATTTACAACCGTATACTTAGGTTGGCTCATGCCGCAACGTTACGACGTTGTGCAACTGTATAAAAATGTATACACTTTTCTTTTCTCCAAGTACTATACAACGACTGCGCGTTTCGGTGTTACTGGGACTATAACTGGGAGGTACTGTTTTTTTGTTTTTTTTTTTTCTTTTTTTTTGCGATGCATATCGGCGCTTCGGTCAAAGAAAGCGCTAATAACTCACGTTCAATCTGAATCCGAGTTGGCACTTTCTCAAAGGCAATTTTGAGGTGGCGATTTCTTTGACCGAAGCGCCGATTTTGAGGAATTTCATACGTCCCATCCATTATGGAGCAGATGAAGGTATCTATTTTATTTTCACTTGATACTTATTGAAGAGTAATAAAACTATACCTACACCCGTACGTACGCCTGATAATTAATTGGCGTTGCAATAACGATTTTTCAATAAAATTCGAACTCGATAGATATCGTTAGGCTTGTAATATGCTGCACGTATATATATGTATACATTTATGGGGTGCTATTGTTAACGGTTTGTTAACCTTAAATAATAATAAAAAAAAAAAGAAAAGAAACTAACTCCAGTACATCATATCGTATGTGCCGGGCAGGTGTACGACGCTTCCACTTTCTTTTTTACAAGCACGATCGCATCGCGCCACGATGTGTGTATATATGTGTACATGCATAGCTTGGTTTTACGAGGTTGAATTTTCGGCCGATTTCGCCGATGAGGTACAAGTACGCCTGTCGAATCGGCTATTATATCAGTCGTCCGATGTCGAGGCACGCCGGGGAAAAAGTGATTTGAAAAGAGAAAGGCCCGCCGGTCTCTCTCTCCGGCGTTCCCTTTCGTTTAGCACGATTAAGCCGTTTTGAGTCATTGATTCGGGCCAAGCTGACTTGCAGTCCTCCTTGACGATCAAAGTGTTTCTTTTTCTTTTACTTTTATGTTTCTGTGTACGCCAATTGACTGAGACAACGGCAAACGCGTCAAAATTGTGATATTTGGTATACGTCGGATGTGGGGGGGAAGGACACATAGTATTCACTCTGGTCGATGTATGCACGTGTACCAACCTCGTTAGGTTGCAAAATATTGAGAGAGAGAGAAAATGAATGTTGTAATTCCTCGGGGGGGGTCGCGTCCGTATGTACTCGAGGGTGAAAACGTCGCAAGCCGGATACGCCGTGGCTTTAAAAAAATACACGCGCGTGCAACGATACCGATTGCCTTGCGTTTTATAGAAAATAAATAAATAAACAGAAGCGACGGCCTCGTCGTCGTTGGCAAATCGATCGACCTTGACAGCCAAAGGCGGGAGAAGTGCTCGTGCGTGGAAAGTCGTTTTGAAACGCAGCCGGCCTTGGGCGTATCGCAACGGCCCGCCGTCCTTAGTCGGGAGTATGTATGTATACCTTCGGGTCGTTTTATTCGCGAGAAAAATCCCGGGGGAAGAGAGGGTCAATGTCTTTTTCTTCCTCTTCCTCTTTTGGCGTTTCTTTCGAAAGTCCCGGGCCTTGGCGAGCGAAATTCTTGTTTTATGTAATTTAGAGATCAAACAAGCGTTGGACCGCTGCGTTCCCGTAATTTTCACTCGTTTCGACACGCATGGCCGCTTGTTTGCCTTTTTTTTTTTTTTTTTGTATCCCCCTTTCTTTTGACGCTCGGCTGACTCAAAAATAATAGTCAAGCGTCACTCGGAAAAGTAAAGAAAGCTGCGCCCGAACGAGCCCAAATGGCTCGGAGTTGCTGGATGTACAGCTATACCCAGCTCGATTAGTTCGAATAAGCTATCGAACCGGATATACATATGTATACGAACAACGGTGCGGGTGGGCTCCATAAACGCTAGTTGATGCTTTAACAGCTGTTTGTTGTACTCTGAGGTGGGTGTACGTGATTTATCCGGAGCCTTTGAGTTATACATAGTGAAATGTAAATGCTTTGGAATCTATAGAATTTTCATCGTTAGGTGACCTTTTTTTTTATCGTCAACAATTTACAGTGTGCTATGAATGGTATGGTATGGTCATTGAATTTGCATTTTCAGGGGTCGGCGTCAGTGGGTAAAACGATGCTGTACCATACGTTATGTGTTGTAGGAGCATATGCATTTTATGGATTGCATCGATAAAAAGATGCGTTTATAATCATATGAATGCGTCCACAAGTATCTAACTACTGGTTATGATGGTCGTGTCAACTTTTCAATTAATTATATGAGAAAAAAATTGGCGATTTTATTTAAATTTTTTTTTTTTCGGAGGCATAAACGCGTTATAAAAATGACCGTTTTCCTAGTGCCAATTAATTTTGCTCTTTGAGTGCCTTGATTACTTTTTCCCCTCGTTCCATAATCATTCCTTCTCGGCATTCATTCAAACTGCAAATATGTACATGAAGGGTACGAAATGACCCTTTTCGAGAACAAAACGACGTATGGGTAATCGTAACGATGATGGTTCATCACCAAAGTACCCACAAATAATCTGCTCCTGATACTATAATTGCAACAAAAAATACTTCTCTCGCGTCCTTGGGGCTTTTTTATGAGCATAAACAAAAAAAAAAAAACTTGTACCCTCATAAGAGGCGGCAATAAAGACGCTGCTTTTACGTATTAGTCGTTGGTAATTTCGCTGTTGCACAGTTGAAACAGAAAAACCCCTCCGCTCGGTCATACGTTGCGCGCCCTTTTACCATTGTAAAATTGCAAAGTTTAGTGCTCGCGTTACGATCTCGTGTTCATTCTTGTACGCCGAATACTTAATAGTTGTAATAATCGATTCACGAGAGCTATGGCTGTGCGCTAAATTACAGCTTTTTTTTTGTTTTTTTGTTCATGCTGCACCGACGTGCTTGAGATTGTTAGACGTAAATCTGCTTCGGAATTACACTAATAGAGAAAAGAGTGGCTGCCGGTGCTGTGACCTTATTTTTGTGCGCGAAACTGGTTCTTTCTTTTTTTTTTTTTTTTTTTTTCTCAGCGAATTACGACTTCACAGCGAAATCCTAAATTTAATGATGATACCGGCAAGACGGGAAAAATTGTTGGAAGTGAGTACTCGTGTTGTCATCAGTTGTATGGGTGGAAATGGCGATGATTGCTACTAGCACATGTCATTTATCGAGAGATTTATTCACATCGCTGCGCGGCACGATGACATTAATTTTTTTTTTTTTTTTCCATTAAGAAATAAGTTTTTTTTTTTTTTTTACGATAAACAATGAAGATACTCGACGTATAGTTCTACGCGCGTGTGTATGTTTATTAAAATTAATCGATTGTCCTGCATTTCTTGGGATCAGCCTGGAAGAGATGCAAATTGAAATGGAAAAAAAAAAATAGATAAACAGTCCGATAAACTACGTCATTCGTTCAATAATGGCCAATCTCGTTTGTACACCTCCAGTGTCGCCATAAAAATCTAAAAGATGTATACATTCCACCAGCTATGGCTGGTTGTGTGCCTTTTTTTTTTGTTCTACGGAGAAACTCTGGTTTCGCGCATCTTATTTAGCCACGTAGAAAAGAGCCCATTTATGTGCCATTGTCGAGCTAGAGAGTATACCACAGAACAAAATATTACAGGGACTTTCCCTATTAATACGGTTCTTATGGTGTATGTTTGGTACACACATTTATCATTGTACCTCTGACTGTGAGTCTGAATAGACAATTAGTTATTCTCACGATTGGCCTAACAATACGAGTATTAATTTGCGAGTTTACTGGATCTGGTGAGAGTATTCTAAGTGATACTTATCAAAGTTCGTGGAACGACTATATCGTTTTTCGTACAATAATTTTAAATTATAATAATTAAAAAAAAAGTAGAGATACCAAATTAAAAAATTTTCTTCATCAAAGTTTTTTTTTTTCGAGTTGAAATCGATATGGACTTCAATTAAATCCATTTCGTGTTTGAAAAATACACTTTGGATACCTTGTAGATTTTTGTCGTCCATCAAATATAACAAGAGGCTCTCATCCGTAGATTGCAATAATTTCCTTGATTTGCGGCAAGTAAATCGACATTAAAATGAGGATCAAAAAGCACAGCTGTGGATCGAAAAACAATTTGACGCATCACACGTTTAAAAGAGTTTTTCGATTACACCCGCACCGTGTAACAACAGTATACCTGTGTATGCCACAAGCACCGTATAGGCACAAGGAGCGTAAAAGCATGACATAACAACTCGCAAAATCATTTATTCACCAAGTAAGGTATATGTATATATATATTCAGAGAAACCGAAGAAGAAGAAGAAACAGCATCGATATACAGCCTCTCTCTCTCTCTCCTCGCTTATTAACTTAACGACATTATCATCTTGCCGCGCGCGAGGAGAAAGTTTCAGCGAAACGTCGTTTCTCATATCTAACGTGTCATCCGACACGTGTTTGCAATGCTAAATTTCATGCGTACACGTTCATTGTTCGCAGGCTCGCACATTTTGGGGCTTGTATATACATGTGCCTATGCACAAGAAAGAAGAAAAAAAAAAAAAAAAAAAAAAAAAAAGTAACACTTTTCCATGACGAAGAACGCGATTGGATAAATATAATGTATGTGCCGATTCACTTTCTACGAGGTGTCTATAATATGTACTTATGTACAATAGGGTGCGCGCGAGCGTGTATTTTGCATTGTTGTCGCAATGGGATTTCCATCCAGCGCAAAGAAAGCCGTCACTCCAGTGGAGAGCGCGCGATTCGAAAGTAGTATACGCATACTTATCTAAACATACGACATGTAATATCTGGAATTATTGTACATGCGCCATTGTGCGATCGGCTGTGGAGTTACCGATCGCTCGATTTAGATGCACGTATATATAATATACACTCTTCGTGACGTGGGTGAGCGACGTGAGACGTATAATTGTGGGTGCGTGACTATTATACGTTATAGCAAAGTCGTGTATGATTTTTCTCTACGGTATACACAGTTTACAAACGATTAGTTGGGAATTTACGTGATCGTGCGATGAAGGCAGGTACATTCGATTTTTGTTCGTCATTACCGAGGAGAATGGTATTTGCTTCATCAATCGCGAGGCTAGAGTCGTTTTTATGACTTAGCAATCAATTGAAAGTAATTATTTACTTGTGCAGTAAATATCCGTATCAATATATGATACAGCTTGAGGAACGAGCGTGTGGAAAGTGTATTATTGACAATGTTCCCATATATAGAAGCAAATGAGAAAATTTCAAGTCCAAATTATACCGGTTTTTGCTCCAACTGCACTTTTGTTCGATCCAGCGTTGATGTCAGCCTCTCGGCTTACGCAAGACAGGAATTTCGTTTCTTTTCCCTCCGAGATATTTCCCTGCACAGTTCAAGCCTATATACGTATGTATATTATCCAACATCCTCTTTAACGGTGGACCGTACAAAGACTCATAAAATTTGGCGCCTTTTACGTCCCTATATATATACCCCTGTGTCATCCCTTCCGCGCACAATAATCTTCATCCCGCACCGAGTGTATATGGATGTGCACGCTTTTTTTTTTTTGTTTTGCGAAACTCGTTCGTTTGCCAAGCGCAAACTCCGCTGAAAGTGCATTCGCGTGTCTAAATGGCATTCGAGAAGGAGGAGAATGGAAGAGAAAAAAAAAAGAAGGTTTTTGCCTATACCTTCGTGTACAAGTGTACCTGCGACGCCCCGAGAAAGAGGCGCGCTCGAGTGGAAAATGCAATCAAAGAAAAAGACGACGCGTCACGCAAAGAGCCTCCAAGTGCAGGTACACGGAATGTCCCGGCTGCACCACCGCTCACAAACACACATACCTGTATACATGTAATACTTGCACCGATGTCCCTACGGAGGCAAAGACAATTACAACATTTTTCCTTTTCTCTCTCGCGCGTGTTGCCCGTAGGCGAGATTATCTCACTGCAACGTAATATACACCCGAGTGCACTTGGCTCGACGACTTGAGGAAACAAAAAAAAAAAAAAAAAAAATTTTGCTCAAAAAAAAAAAAAAAAAGGTGTTATTTAACACGCAACAAAACGCTCACCTATACCACCGGCTCCCCCATTTCTCCGGTACTTATTCGCATTATATTCGTAATAGGTGATGGGTGTATGAAAGATTACGCAATACGCGTTGTAAGCTATAGCGCTAGACATAACACATAATATTTTATATAATTAACGGTCAATTCGGAGCACATTGCACCAAAACCTTACGTATGAGTCTATAATATAAATGTACTCGGTGCTGCTATAGGTGTAAGTGCTGCAGCGGGAGACGAAAGGAGTATAATGGAGCTTGCGAGACGATCAATTAGCGAGTTAAGTTGGTGTGTGCAGGTAACGGAGCGGAGAAAGTGCACAGTCTGCAGTGTATACTAACGTATAGCTGCGTGGACGAAAATTGAAAAGTATAGAGATGGCAAGAAGGAGGAGGAGGAGGAAAGAGGTGTCTAACGTAATTGCTCGTGCATGTATATATATATATTTGTGATTAAAGCTAATTACTCTTTGGGTATTATATTGTTCTTTTGGTCTCTTCTTTCATCGAGTATCGCAAACGGTGCACTTTCTTTGCTTTGGTTGTTAATTTTTTTTTTTTTTTTTTTTTTTTTTCCAAATACAGCCTTCCAACTTGATAGTTTGGTGCTATTATTTCGCTGATTGTGCACTTTAGCTTTGCACAAATGGCAAGTTTCATTGTATTTTTTTTTTCCCCCTCCAAACAAAGTACTTATACTCTGTGGATGTGAAAAATCAATGTTTTTCTTTTTAATGGCAACGGCGTTAAGTAATAAGGTTGATTAATTTCGCGAATCATCAAAGGAAAAAAAAATCCTTCAGCTCTCGTGTAAGTGTGTAATAGTGATTCTCTATACCGCAACGATAACGAGATTAATCGAAAAGATAAAAAATTAACTGCGCGAGGATTGTGGCTCGCGTTGTTGTTGTTGTTGTTGTTGTTTACAGAGAGTATTGGGTGTGTATAATAAAACAAGTCCATCGTGTGTGTGTGTGTTGCCTGTATACGTGGGTCGAAGAGCGCATCTTCTCTGATGTGCACACAAGGCATTTTTTTTTTTTTTTTCCTTTGTATCCGCCAACATTTTAATAGTATGTACGGGAAATTCGTGTCAAGGACCCTCCTCCTCCCCCTCGATGACCAGATGGGTGCGCCGCTTTGTGTACCCAATAGTGCTTATACCATGCCCTCGGATCGTTCGATGGATTTTATTGTTAAGAGCTGGACGAAAAAAATAAATAAATAAATGCCGTCATCTTGGGTGTATCGGTAAATCCATAAATCGGTATGTATGGAAAACAGCTCAAAGTCTAGACGTGATAAATTTCGTCGATAAGAATAATAATCACATCCCACTGCCGTGGCGCATATAATATAAGCCATTCGAAAATAACAACGAAAGTTGGCTGTTTTATCGTCGTCGTTTACGATGGATTTTATATCAATTAACTGATACGACACATTTTATACAAATAAAAAAGATCCTTTGTTCGAGTGAGCAAATATTATTATTTCTTCCGATGATTGCAGTGTATAATGTAAAAGCACAAAATGACGAGATCATCGTGAATATGCTTTGGATGACAGAAATATAGGGGAATCCCCCCCAAGGTCGTAACTTTTTCTCTACTCTTCTTCCGATCTTTCGGGAAAAGTGAAATGTATACTGTCAAGCAACACCGAACAATCCATAATCGATAAACTACCTTTTCAATCTCATAGAAAAAAAAAATCTCTTGAATATTCAAACAAATGCCTTTGCTCCATTTTTTAAAAGTTAGATAACAACGGTTGGGGGGTAGGGAACTTGTGCAACGTCGATCGTCGTGGTTGTAAATTTTGTGTTCCCCGGCAAGTGGTGCCGTAACTCTCTCGCCTCATTGTTACCTGCGTGTGTATATATTTTAAAAAACCCAATGAAAGTTGCGCGGTAGAGATTTTTTTTTTTTTTTTATACACAGGTACGTTTAACGAAAATTCACGTTGATTTCTCGAAAGCTTTTAACGCCCCGTACAGTATGTAGCTTGTCTATTATACCGTTGGGATGTTTCTTCATCGATAAAAGGATCCGGGAAATAAATAAGGTCGTCCGGTTACTGTATATCCATTACGACTTCGTGTGACAACAAAACTTGGCTATTAAACTACAATGGTTTCATTTGTACCTCGATTTGCCGTAACGTTTGTCACAAAATGAACATTTTTCCTTTGCGCAACAAAAAAAAACAATAATAACATTTTTTTTTAAGTACTGCATTTCAGCGTGAACCAAGAGACAAAGAGAGAGAAAGAGATCGCATAACATACCGGTCTTCTTTAACGACAAGTTTGTAGTTCAAGTGTAACGGTACAGTTTTGCAAAGCGCTTCGCGTGTGCGCTTAAAAAAAAAAAGTGAAACTCGACGAAAGTGTAATGAGCCGTACACGCGTGTGTAAGTATGATTATATCTTCCATCGGCAAACAATGTGCATGTGGAGAGATACTCGCGCATACCGATCTTTCAGAGGTCGATATTGTTTGGAAAGCCTTGCTCTGTCGCGCAGTCGGGGATAATGGATTTTATGATAATTTATACGTATTATAATTGCGTTTGTTTTTCAAGTGTGAGTGCCTATACCGTTGCTTTTCAAGTATTTAAAAGTCTGCACTAAATTTTTTCGAGCCTACAAATATGGTAAATAAAAAACACATTTACAAGCACACGAGTATCACAGGTGTCGTTACATTTATAGAACAGCGTATTTGTACCGATTACCATATAGGAGCTATCCTCCTTTACGTGTAATTATATACGACTATAGGCCTTTTAATTCACCGCTTACCGGTTTATTTAGCGTCGCAATCTTAAGCAAGGCTCTGCTCTACTCGAGGGAAAATCATGGCTACAGCCAAACAAAAACCATCGTCGAGCCAATGAAAATTATGGATATTTTTTTGCACCGATTTTTTGTTCTCCTGTTTACGTCATTAAAACACATAGGCGTAGCCAAAGAAATCGCTATACTAAGTATACGCCGCAAAAACAACAACCCTCCGATTTTTCCTCGATTACCCGAGGATCCGAGGATATGCGGTAATGAGTGGCTCTCTTTGGAAATCGGTATAGTAATCGAAAGAGCAGGTATTACGCGCGTGCCGGCCTTTTACGTAAAATTTCAGTGGCCGTTTGACGCGCGCGGCTCGAAACTGCACGCGCGGTTTTCCCCGTTGTATAATTTTTCAGTGGTACCGGTCGGCCGATAGTCGGACGCGGGCGCTTCGCCTCGACTTTCGATACTCGGCTAGATCTTTTACAAGCCACTATACAATAGTAATAGTAGTTTTTATTTGGCAGTAGCCCTTTTATACCATCCCACCGTGTGACACGGACATCCCATCGCTTCGACCAAAGAAATTGTTCAAGTATACACCGCACATGGTAAAAGTGTCTCGGTAATTAGTTTGCGTTGGGCATCTGGGAAAATAATTGCGATTTATCGAGCAAGTACGCGATATTGTATATACATTGTAATTACGCTCGAAGCGCCAAAAAAAAAAAAAAACAGATGGGATTGGGTTGTTGGGTTACTTGAATTGGGCTGCATGGTATATATATATATATGTATTATAATCGTCTTGCGAAAAGAGTCCTTTGACCCAATAAACAACTGGAGAACCCGCGGTAAGTATAACGTTCCGGTTTGACGGCTCGTCATTTTGGCGCATTGTACAACGCGCGATGATTTATTGGCGCGCGAAACAAGCCGGTTCGTCATGTGTAATCGTGTCTGATGTGTATATGTACAACGGAAACCACCAAAAGACACCGTATGAGTATCACGCTTTTTTTTTTTTTTTTTTTTATTCGCGAGTCAGGTGAATTTTGTGGGCGGGGAGGGGAGGAAGAGAGCACTTTTTCGACGACGCCGAGGAGGCAGGTGCTCGTTATTATACGGTGCAACTACCCGCGCGGCACTTTCTCTCTCTCTCTCTCATCTTCGCCTCGTTGCAAGGTATTATCCTTGCGGTACGTTTTTTGTGTTTTGTGTGTATATGCTAAAAAGAATTGTTTTTTAAACGATGAAAAAAAAAAAAAATAAATAAAAAAATTCAATGAACCCTATCCGTATAGTTTTTATGCATACGTGTCCTTTTACGAATCACAATTTGCATTATCATTACCATCCTGTTTTCAGCTTTTGACTTTCGCACTAAAAAGTTGAAAAAAAAGGAGGACGAAAGTCCTCGTTCAGCCCGACCGAAGACGATTTAATGCTCCGACGTCGTGAAATTCGAGGTGAAACTTGCTACATGTATATTCTTAAACTATTCTCGTTTCAACGGAAATCACGTAATCACAGCAAATTATGCACCAAAGGACACTTTATCTCGGGCTTTCTTCGGGGACAGTTAAAAAAAAAAAAAAAAAAAAAAAAAAAAAAAAAAAAGAAAAAAAAACTTTCTCCGAACAAAATTGTAGATCCGCAAGCATCCCAAACGCGCGCGCGAAATCGCCTCCCGTTCCCTATACATATTCACAGCCACCACCCAAGCGCAGGACAAAGAAGGAAGAAACAAAAAAAACACTCACTCTTGAGCGCCCAGAGCTCCCTCCTGGCGAGTCCTTCGATGTACCTCGAGACGTCCCTGTGGCATTGTGCGCCGATACCCCGTTTGTCAGCCCCGAGCCAATTGCCAACCAAATTCCTCGCGCTGAACACATCCAGAGCCTCGGCCATCGTGGTCCAGTTGGCGGCATTGTATCCGGCAGGTGCCGCGCTGTCGTCCTTGGCAGCCGGATCGCTCGAGTCCAGGGTCGGGACGATGGACCGCACCAGCGCCCTGCTGTCGCACCATACTCGCCCCACCGGACAGACAACGAGGAGAAGGAGGACCACCAGGGAACTCATTTTTTTCCTTTGTTTTTAGCCGTTTCTCTCTCTCTCTCTCTCTCTTTTGAGGAGAAGGGTATATAGTACTTTGATTTCCGTCACCGAAGGACAACCGGTCCAACTTTCGAGCGCTGCCGGTAAACTGTGTATATTATATGCTCCCTCAGGCGTTCACCACCGCCACGGTGGTACGACGCTAGGGCCGATGGGGCGGCTCGCGGTCACTTTCGCTCCCTCCGGCATTTCCGGTCGTTTGTACCTTTGGGCCGCAGCTCCCGGGATTTTAGCGTACCATCATCACTGGCAAAACCCTCGCGCTAACACCCGCACTTTGGTCTATGTATATAAGCGCGCGTGACGGTCCTCGGATCAAAACGCTCCTGTATCCTCCATCCTCGGTGGGATGTATTTTGACCACACAACGATCGTATGTGTACCTTTGGGTGCGCGGTACTTGGGTCGAATATGTGCCAACGAATCGTTGGGCGTCGCGTGAGCAACTGGTGCGACTCCTCGGCCGGTTTATTACGCCAAAGTCGCTGGAGAAGTGAGGGACCCTCGCGCTCTCCGTGTGTGCGTGTGCCCCGCGCCTTCTCTCTCTTCTCGTCCATGGCGGGGCCCTCCTCCTCCTCCTCCTTTCGTTTGTATGTACGTTAAGAGAGGGGCTCCTTCTTTGAGTGTGTGTATATGTATACGTGTGACCGGTGAAAATAGTATTTAAAAATCGGCCCCTCCACTCCTCGTTCCGATGATGTGCCGGTGGGAGAGTTTTCGGCGATGAAAGATCGAGAGGAGCGCGATCGGCGTGTATACCGATGTGCCATACTCTCTCTCTCTCTTTAGGTGTGGGCATGAATACTGGTTTTTTTTTTTTTTTTTTACGGGAAGTAGAGAGAGATGGACCGGTTGGTTATATAGACACCCGGCATTCTTTTCCGTAACTGAGACCTTCGTTTCTTTATTTTCCAACCGATCCACACTCGAGTTGCATCAAACGATCACATTTTTTCCTGACTGCAAAAAACGCACTTGTTTTTTTTTTTTTCTATTTTAACACACCGAGCACTGGCGTATACAAAAGTTCCACGTAGCGTGTCACATTGGCAAAAGTTCGATCGAGCTTGCGTCCCCCGGGATTTAGGGCACATCGATCCCCCGCGCGCTCTTGACCCCCTCGATGAGTCTTGAATAAAGTAATGCGAAGGTGAGCACTGACCCGATATGAACTATTCACGCGACAAATGTATATACATATTATATACTATAAAGGCTTTCCTTAAAACTTTGAAGATCGGCGCGTAATATAGTCGAGACCTTGGGCCATTCGCGGGTATTGTAGCCATAGCTGTTTGATTACTATACCCGACGCGCGTACATAGGTGCAAACAACCATTTGTCACGTTTAATTCGCTCTCGTCGCGCAAAGCTATAGGTACACATATACTTCATTGCATTGTAGATCTCCTCGTTTGCATGTGTATTATTTTTTTGGGTTATTTCGTCGGAACGTCGTTGATGAGACCTTGTGCGTGAGTGCGTGTGGTCGCGTTGGTTGTGTGAGGTGATTAATATCGAGTGACCTACGGGTGCGCAAAATATGTCGTAAAAGGAAGGGTTTGCAAATTACAGTCCTCGAGTAGAAAAATTCATCCATCGAACAAACAATAAATGATAATTACCTTTAGCAGTTGGTCCTGTATATATATTAAAGTGGGATCGGTTTCTAATCGGTATATCATATAGACCTGCGATCGTCGTAGCTAAAAATCCTGAGACACGCGAATTCACTAACAGACAACCGGTAGTTTATGTACTTATTAATTACAGCCTCGTGATGGTATACGCAAATACAGAAATTTGGAAAGAATTTGACGTTGGGTCTCACGCTTTTTGTTGGGTCCCCTTTCCCGTTAATACTCGCGGGGGATTTATGCGTCTGACCCACATGTCGCGGAACTTTTTTGAAGACATCGTTTTTCGTTTCAAACACGTTATATAGTATTTCCTCCCCACCCTTTTATTTTATCTGTGCAGTGCGTGCGTCTCACAGATTGTCGGTGCCAAATAATAACAACATTACAATCGAAAATTCTGTTTTCGATGATGTACGTGATTGGGGAAAAAAAAAAAAAAAAAATCCATTGAAAACTAAAGCCAATGCGAATCTTTTCAACTCCATCGTTGTTTTTCTCCAAACGAGCAAATCAACAAAATACCATCGATCCTATATATGTACAATACTCATCTCTACATCATCATAGATCGGTCAATCAATCGAACCTGA
The DNA here is from genome assembly GCF_036245765.1 of Copidosoma floridanum. Lineage (NCBI taxonomy): Eukaryota > Metazoa > Arthropoda > Insecta > Hymenoptera > Encyrtidae > Copidosoma > Copidosoma floridanum. The sequence continues at coordinate 15,892,372 of NW_028321896.1, read as the reverse complement.
GACAAAGACTTGTCACTAACATCATGAAAAAAAAAAAAAAAATAAAGAAAAATCAGAACGAAAGCCTAGATACATATTATGTTTATGTATATATAACCACCCAAAACAATGATCGTATATTCCAGGCCAAACGAATCAAACACACATAATATTATACACCAGTTGCATAAGTCCGACTGGGCGTGTATACGTATACACATACCTAGATATTATATATTATATCTATATACCCTTTTCTTTTTCTTTCCATCCTTCCTCGTACTATTATCTAACATTAATAATGGAAGAAAAAGCAAGCCCCTATGTATTATATACAGCCAACAACACACACGTATATTATGTGTATACCTGTGCACACACCCACGTATTATGTATTATAAGGCGCAAAAGAAGGTTTCCAGGTTAATCGGGAAAGCCAATCTGATCCTTATTTATGTACACCATACAAATATATATATATACACCTACGCGCATATATATATATTATGTGTACGTGTAATACCCAGCTATTACGGCTGCAATGGGTAAGTATTACACTCGCGAAGATGTTACGTCAGTTACGTAACGGGGGTGGAGGTGGGGGGGGGCCGCAAAAATGTATATACAGGTATACCTGCTACAATAAAAAGACAGTTACCCCCCATCTATCGTTAGAACGGCTCTATACGTAGGTATACCTATAGTCACCGCTTGCATAATAATCCAAAACGTGATTCATTAGGCCTATATACGTATACATGTATACTTACGTGTGTATACCTAGACGGCTGCACTTTCATCGGCTGCAGCTTTTTCCGGGATCGTTTCGTTTCGCGCTCTCGCGTCGTATATATATATAGCGGGGCTCCTTTCTCCTTCGTGTGCCGCTCTGCAAGTCATCGGTATATATATATATATATACGTATGCGTTTGAACGCGATGCGATTATTGCTACGGTATGTAGGTATATACTTATTATACACATGTTAAACGCGAAGTGGGTAACCAGCTGACGGTGGGTTACGTGAAATTAATCGACGACTTTCATTGATGCTTTGTCACAATTCTTTTTTTTTTTTTTTTTTTTTTTTTTTCTTCTTTTTTATCTTTACCCAGTATAATTATAACATAGACACAACACCATCGAGCTTCGGTTATTAAGTTGGTGCGGGAAAATCGCGCTCACTAGATAAAGTTGCAAAGCTATCCTATTTTATTTCATCGCATATACCCGTTCACAGGTATATAATATACGTTAATCGATTGACGCGAGCCCGTATACATCATACAAGTGGTTATGAATAATTCGATGATGAAAATCTCGTCGGCCGTGAAAGGTAGATTATTATATAAAAATCTATTTTTTTTTTTTTTTTCCAGCCGAAAGATGTACGAGTATATATTTAAATTACTCCCGTTTCGGAACACCCATAGGTTCTTACATCAGCGCTTGCGGTGCGTTGAGCGGTCACATGTGCATTGACATCACGGGCGTGCGAGTGTGTTTTCCCCCGATGGACATACGGTTTTCTAATGAAACTCCGATCCGTTACACCGCTCGGGATGAAAATTACCATCGGACAACACGTGGGGAAATTTTATTCAAATCGCTCGACAATCGATTCTTTTTTCATGATATTATGCAACACCGCGTGCATCGACTCGGTAAATAATATACACATTCGAACGAAATCAATTGTGAAACAATCACAAATCCGTGATATATGTTTGCTGTGTGTTGAGCGCATATCTGTTGACTAGATATTAATTGGATCAAACAAAAAAACAATCCTACAAGTCTTACTGTGTTTTTTCGTCTCGAGACCAAGTGACGATTTATGATTTAACAATGAGCATTGCGAAAAAAACCCCTCTATATTATTGGTCCACAGGATGTGGTGTAAAAATATAGACTTGTAATTGTCTCGTGTAAATTTTTTTTTTTTTTTTTTTTTTAATGTGTATGTACAGGTATATACAGTGCCAGCTGTGGGTAGCAGACAAGTTGTCTGATCGGTGAAATTTCGTGAGTGTGTCGATTTCTTTTTACGCCGTGGCCCCAAAAGACTTTACGTCCTCGTGTACAAGTGCAAGTGTTTTTTTTTTTTAATACTTGTAGGCACGGCACGTGTGACATTGTACACACTCGACAGGACTATACTAATTTTAGGCTATCAATCAAAGTTGTACGTCTTTTTCTTTTCTTCAATTCGTAATTATCACGTTGTGTACATATAGGTACAAGGTGATGATGATTTTACACCATGACTCAGTCATGTTTTCACTCTAGTGTAACATCGACAAATGAGTATGAACAAAATATTCCGAATAGTAAGTATCTTTAAATACGTTTTTTTTTTGTCCAGCTTCCCATCTAGTCGTGCGATAAAAATCAAAATTTGTCGTTTATTGCGAAAAAAAAAAAAAAATAAATAAATAAAAGTTATTTATACGTATTCCAAAAGAATGTCGCGGCGAGTCAAATTAGGGGGGAAAAAAAACCGATCGCGTCATCGTCTTTTAATGTCGACTGGCGAGTCGTCTATATATACCTGTGTACTTATACTCTCGAGCAGCATCCGCCGCGTGTATATATATATATGTAAGCGGCTTTCGCTCTTCATCATCCTCAGGATGAAAATTATGTTGCGCACTTTCGCGGTGGCGGAGTTTCAATTTCGCTGCAGCGCTTCGGGAATCCCTCCTGCCCGGTTTCGACACCGTTTTCTTCACTTAGCGTTTGATTATCGTCTCGCGAGCAAACCCTTTGCCGGTAAAATTTGCCGACTGCGTGCAACAAACGAAACAGATGAGGAGGAATTTCGAGCTGTATGAATGTTGATAGGTTGTTAAATGACTTTTTTTTTTTTTTCATACCATACCCTCACTTGCGGTTTTTGGCGAATTATTACTTTGTTCGCGAGTCTCAGCAGGGCGTCGATGTTGTTTTCTCTCATAATTTGGGATCTTTTCATACTGCATTCGATCCAGGCTGCATGGAAAAATTAATCGTTTCTCCACAAAAGATTACAGAAGCTAATTGAAGTACACAACGTTCCGATGGAAGAAATCATCCCGCATTGTGCCCAACACAGTCAACGTGTCAAAAACTCATTGCCGTGCGAGTGTTTTTTTAAAACTTTTACCGATTCAACAGAATAATTTCTCCGAAACGATCAAATGGTAAACAACTTTCAAAAAAAATTTACAATACATTGTTTAAAACTGTTGTCCAGTTAAGACCGTGCGGTTACATCGTTACATCTGAGATGCCATAGATCAATCAGCACGTGACAATCCACCAACTCCCCATCCATCCGCGCGCTGTGTAATACACTTGGCTAAAAATAACACAATCGAAAGATCATCACCTAATGAAGAACCTATTCTTCCCCATAATTAGCCCAACTAAACGTGACTCGCTTACACCGAATGCACGATAACATCTCTTCGAGGAAATCGCTGTTGAAGATCCACACCGAGAGCCGCATGGGAGACAGAGAAAAAAGAACAAACGCAACATCGTCAACGCGATTCTCCGCGCTTTTCTCTTTTCTGCGTAAGTATATTGTCGCGAGTTTGGGCTCCTAATGTGCGACCGACCAAGTATGGGCATACTTATGGTAATATTCGAGCGAAAGGGAAAACTCGGCTGGTGTGCAAATCACGTTAGCTCTCGCGGATTCATTGCTTTTGTTTGAAAAGTAAAAAAAAAAAAAAAAAAAAGAAAAAAAAAATGATACACTTGTAAGTAAGGATTTATGTGGCCATTGGGTCAAAGAGACGCGAAAGGTTGTTATTGTTCTTTTGTTCGTTCAAAAAGAATTAATATATATAAATAAAGGATCGCGAGTGAGCGCGAACAAAGTACGTAACATGGTGCCTGTGTATTCTTAAGCGCGCGGCCCTGTGGAGTATATAGATAATAAAAGGTTCGCAAGCCCAAGGTCGTCGGACACGAGACGGATGCAACGAACCCGCGTTGTTGTGTGGATTATTTTTATATGTCTTCTTCAACTCGTAGGTAAATACAACATCGTTTTCTTTGTGCCTTACCTCAGTATATACTCCCGTACACCTACATACGCGAGCTCTCGTAATTCGTCATTTTGACGTACACGTGATTCCTCGCGTCCTTGTCTACAGAGGATTCCGACTTTGAAGTTTCCGCGCTGAAAAGGATGCAGGAGGACGTTTTCGTCAACTCCGACGCTGATGCGTAGGCTTGTTCGTATGTATGTAATTTTATTTATTACTCGCTGATTCACTTGACGTGCCTGTGTTATTATTTTCAGCTATTTAGCGTGAGATAGGCTTAGTTTCAAATGTCACTTTGAGGTCACTGCGTTTGGTCTTTGGGAATGATATATTTTTTTTTTTTTTAATTAATTACATGACTAATGTACGCAATCTTCATTTTTTTTATTAATTTTATTTTCAAGTACTTCCGTACTGTATGTTGCTAACTTTAATTACATTGCTCACTAAAAGTTGTTTTCATTGAAAGATATTTTTACCATCGGCAAGTAGATTTTCATAGTATCAATAAGTTTATTAAGCACGTGGTATGGATTGAAAAAAAAATTGCAAAAATTTGGGTGCGCACGACCGCGCTTGAGCCAGGTATTAGCTGACCTGTCATCCCTAGTAGTTGTTATTACAATCTTCTAACACCCTAGTGGGAGGCTCCTGGCTCAGTTTCCCTATCCTACTTTCTATCTGACCCTACAACCCTCAATGTGCTAACTTATGATTCTACCTTAGATCTAGGATTAATTCTACCTTATTTCTAATTTTCTTATTCTATCTTACAACTATTTTTTTATTCTACATTATTTCTAATTATTATTCTAATTATTCTACCTTAAGATCTACTCTTATTGTTCTACCTTACATCTAGTCTTACTACTCTACCTTAAATCTACGAATTTTAATTCTACATTAAAATCTATTTGCTTACTGACTAAGGCTTATAGATTAATTAATTTCTACCCAACACCGCTTAAAAACTACGTCGAAGGTTGGGTCTCGAACCCGGACCTCCTGGCAACTCAATATCTGATAGTTAAAGCTTTCATACGCACTTAACCACGCAGCTACTGAGCTCTTAATGCCAGGCTTGTTTAATAGTAAATTTCAATCATTAGTTTGGTATAGATAACAAAATGCCTGTAGGTGAGATACTTCTGTATGTGTTAATCGCTTGGCGTATCGGTAAGTATATCTATATGTCCAACCAACTTGACTGTAGTCGGTTATATAGATATACTGATATCATGCTAGACGTAGGCTCAAATCGTTCTCAAATTTTTTATCAGAGGGCGCTGTTTTTGAAGTCGAGACCGGCTGACACGTAATTGATAATTTGTTAACGGAGCAGTGAGTTTACATCTAAAAAAATGACAATCTACCATGATGAAGCATATTGAAAAAAAGCGGCAACATGAAGCCGCTTAATGCTTTAATACAAAAATTTTTAAAGATGACTTTACTGAATGGCACCAAATGGCACTTACGCATTTTTTTAGAAAAACTACCACGTTGATCGGTATATCTACCTACGATGTAAAAAACCAATAAAAAAGGAACATGAACGATAACAACAATACGCCGAGTCACCTTTTCCATCTTCCTTTTATTTAATTTCAACTTTCTCCGCGCGTGCAAAACCGCACATGCCACTGTGTGCATATGTACTGATGCAGAACCAAAGAAAAAAAGAACCATCATCATCGCGCCTCTGTGTTATTACGAGTGCGACGTAAAAAAAAACAAAAAAAAAAAAAAAAAAAAAAACAAATAAATAAGCGCTCAGTGCAAACATTGCCCGTTACGCAGTGGTGCGCGCGAGAGTTACGCGACGATTTTCATTTTCGCCAAATTCAGCTGTCGCATGGTACATATATTGAGCTGTCTTTTGATCGATCGCTCACCGACTCATCGTTTTTATGTTTTTTATGTTAGGTGCAGTGCAGGCAGGGTATTGTGCAGGCTTACCAGTATAGTTTATCTTTGCTCGCATTTACGGAAGGAAGCATCACCGCATCGAGTGAGTTTTTCATTCTGAACAATTTAGCGACTTTTTTTTTTCCGGACAAAATTGTCTTCGAACGATCAAAATTCGAAAAAATCATATATTTTCTCCTTTTCTTTACGTCGGTAATTATTGCAAAGACGGTTCTGAATTTTCGCACTGAAACTCTCGTCGTGCGGCGGATTCTCGACACTACATTGTATCGTGCATACGTTGCCTTGAACTCGATAATCTCGTTACAACTCCGTTGGGGCACTGCGAGCAGCTCGAGATAATTTTCGAGGCACATTTTTCCTTGCTCCTCTTTGTGTGCACACTCTGCACCCCCCCCCCTCTCTCTCTCTCTCTGATTTTTTGTTCCGACCGAGTCCCCATCGAATCCTCAAAACCAATGCTTTCCCCGACAAAAGGGAAATCTTCCTCCGCAAAGCGTCTCCGACGACCGCAGCCCCGACCGATTAATCTCCCTCTCTCCCCATTGAGCGGTTCGATTAAACCAGGAGTAACGTAGAGTCACGCGATCGCGTAATCTTCGCCAATCGTTAAGTAAGATGCTTCGGACGAACAAGTACGTTATGATGTGCGGGTTGTGCAGGTTGCGCGCGAGCCGCGTAACATGTGTATATATATATATATATATATACATGTAATTGCACTTTGCTCAGCTAAAAAGTAGGTATACGTACGCGCAATGTTGTTATGACAAGGGGAAAGGGGAGTGGGCGAGATGAAAGTCGTTGCGGGCCGATTCCGTCTTTTCCGGTTGTGTGTGTGTGTGTATTACGTGATGGTGTAGCCGTTGATAATCGAACTGATTGGAAGAAAGTGCTTGCATGGCGTTTTTGACGGACGCCGTTGTGTTTTGAAACGTATAGCGTAAATAGCTTCGGTCGATATTTTTGAGGTTGTAACCTTTTATTTTTCAACTCGTTGAGTGTTTTTTTTTTTTTTTTTTTTTTTTTTTTTTATTATTAAAATTAAACATACTAATGTTTAAATTATGCATGGGACCATACAAGATCGGTTGTTAATACATACGAGAGTCGTGGGTTGTTGAGTTTTTTTCTTTGTAACGAAATCTCTGAATTTTAAGTACCATTCGTTTTTTTTTTTTTCTTTGTTTTTTTTGTTCATTTATTTTAAGGCCATGTTTTCTTTAGCAGAGTGCAGGTTGATTTATGTGTATAGTTTCCGCGTCTTTTTCTTCGCAACTGTCAACAAATTTATGTATAAAAAAAAATAATTATGCAGGTACTTGTGTCTCGAATGATTTTTCAAAGCTTACGTAAATAGTGATCCCCTACGGTGATTGCCAGTGTGAAATTCATACATCTACAGTTATTGATAGTTTTCTTCACAATTAAAAAATATTATCAGCGAACCTTCTTCACTTTCTTCTCCCTTGGTTTCACAGTCTTTGGTTTTTCTTTTTTCGAAGGTTTATGTGAAAATATCATTAACTGCAATTTCGTAAGATAGTACGCCGCTACGAGTGAAAAAATAATGACCAGCAACGCAACTCCAACCATGTCGAGGTGCGCCAATTGCCACCAATGCAAGTCCAGTGCCGGTGACCTCAACACCAACGGCCCGTTGCGAATAACGTACTCGATCCAAAATATGGCCTTATTTATGGGCTTCATCGGAACATCCTTGAATAACTTGGAAAGACGTACGGCGTTCGATCTGTGACGCAGAAAAAGTAAAGCGTAGAGTATTGCTCGCGTCATCGACGCAATCGTGAAAAATTTGTTGGTAAAATTCATTATACTTGTAATCTCCGTTGGTCAAGATTTCTTCGATCGCCCAGTAAACCGAATCGGCCGTCAAATTGTTGTAGTTGAGCTGAATGGCCATCCCCCGTTCGACGAGAACTCGAATGTTTCGCCACTGATCGCAAAACAGTGGAACACCGATGATCGGCACTCCGTAGTGTATCGACTCTTGGGAACTCATCAAGCCGGTGTGGGTCAAAAACAATCGAACGTTTTTATGACCTACGAAAGAATATCATTATTTTTTCCTCTAAAAATGCGTCTATGAACACAGTATCAATAACCCACTCAAAACTGCTTGCTGCGGAATCCAAGGACGAGTCAGAACATTGTCCGGCAGACCTGGAGGCAACTTTTTGTCATCTGCCACTTTTATGAGAAACTTTAGATGATCCAGTCTCGAGATGGCCTCGTAAATGCCCAAAAGCACATCGGTAGGCAGTGTTTCGATAAGCACCATCGAACCAAAACTAAAGTAAACAACTCCATCCGGGGCTTCGTCCAACCATTTTTTCAGATCCTAAAAATAAACATAATTCGAATTTAGATCGGCCATATGAATTGTTATGTTTGTTATTATAAGCATAAAAAAAAAAAGTGTACCGTTGGTAGCTCTGGATTGTCCTCGATGTGCAAGCCACTGACTTCGATCATCGACGAGACAACAGGTTTAGGGCCATGGATCACCGGATGCCGGTTTATTATAGTCAAAGCTATGCTCCTCTCGATGTCTCGTATACTCGGCATGTTTGGATCCAAATACTTTCTCATCGCGGTGGTTTGAGGTTCATCCGTCAGCGAGTGGAATTTGTACAGGTTGTTGTAATGCTTGTACATATTTTTCATTCGATCCCAAAAATTGTTGGCGTCATACTTGTTGGTGTAAATATTAGCAGCATAGGCGAGGTTGTCGTCGTTACCAATGAAGTAGCTCATCCACGGAAATTCTATCGAAGCCGATACGGCGACTACCGGCACTTTTAAGACGTGGCCGATACCAAAGAAACAATTTGCTCCGTATGCCTAAAGAAAAATCACCCAAAAGTAATATTTTCTTGTTGTCCTTTCATTTGTATTCGTATTGGCTGATATATGTATAAAAAAAAAAAAATATTTACTTACATGTACAACCACAAGATCGTAGGGTGGATCCTTGGGTGGATTTTTGACAATTTTTTGTATTCCATCCAGAGCCAGCAGCTCGCACAATTCGTTGCCAAATTTGCCGGCAATGTAATCCGTCAGTTGTCCAGATAACGATCTCGCAAAGTCCAGCGTGAAGTTGTTGATCGTCTCCTCAATGGTACCCCTCAAGTCGACCAAAACTTTGTAGTTGTCGGGTGGATTTTTCGGTGGGAAGTGGGTCACCACATCAACTTGGTGGCCGCGTTTCGCCAGTCCTTGGGCTATCGCGTCCAGCACGACATCGTGGCTTTTTCCATTGAAGGGAAATACCGCGAGGATTCGGTAGGACTCGGTTAACGAAGGGCCCATGACGAATAGTGCCAATAATATCGCGGTGACTGCTCCGATTGTGACCATTTTGTCTTTTCGATGAGCTAAAAAACTTTTTTTACATTTCAATTGAGAAACATCGACATATTGGCAATAAAATAAAAGTCAAAGGTAAACAAGGAATACAAATGTAGGCGATCGCAGAGGCTGATCCTAAATTAATTAGGCAACGTAAAAATACAATATTATAATTCGAGTATCGTGTTCAACTTGTAAAACGATAAATCGCTGGGGTTCCGTGTGACTAATTGTGACTGCGGATAAAATCGCTAGACTTGAATGCGATAAATGTATCGTGAGCACTTTGGTTTTGATACAATTAATTAATTACTTCGATGATTGATTACCGCAACCCGTCGCAACAAGTAGAATATATAGAACAAACGAATGCGCTTGCGCGTGTTTCAATAAATTATATACATTTACAATGTATAGATATACTTATATACGTATGTATTCTATCGAACCTTTTTCTTTTGTCGGAAAACAGCTGTTGGTCAAATGCAAAAGTTGAGCGCAAAAAAACACGAGTGAAATCACCAGCTTGGTACTTATTACTTATTATAAATGTGTAATACAAGAAAAACCAGGGCGTATCAGTAAACTTTCGATTCGTATGTATAATATATACTCATAGGTGTTTGCGTGATTAATCTTGTGAATGATGAGAACGAGATTAGATTACGCGGCACCGCTGCTCACGTATCGCGACGAAGCAGCAACAACAACGACGAGGTGAGAGTTTTTCCCTGATGATGATGCGTGTGTTATCTTTGAAAACTCTTAACCTAACTTTTTTTTTTTTCCAACTCTCTTATCATTTGTTTTGTCACCGACAGCATTTGCCGAAGAAGACAACATCTGCATTCCGGTCCGGAGAATCATTGGGCATCAAAGCATACGCTCGCGATTGTGACTACTGCTTCTGCACACAGTCAGCCACCGGAGAATAATAACAAATAATAGTTGTACACGTATAGACTCACCATATATTATGTGATAGATAAGTATAGCCAAGTATATAGCCAAGCTGCTGATAAGATATACCAGTACCACGAGCTTCCAACAAAGAAAAACGTTTGTACTGTGTGTTCTCACTGAGCGAGAGTAGAAGCAGATGCCATCCGAGAAGAACTGCCAGCACTATTGTCGAGGTAAGTATTGCTATATGTTTAGGCGCCAAGTAGGTGGTGTGTGTGTCTACATATACGTATTTTCTTTTATCAGTTATTTTGGTGATGGTGAAATTATTTGAGTATAGCTTGTTCGTTTGATAGTTTTTGTTCTTTTCATTTTAGACTGAGTAAACACGAGAATGGAGACGACGCAGGGTGACTGGAACAATTTGTTAAGCAAGATGAATATAGATAGCAAAGATCAAAGGGATGGGTCCCAGGATGTAAGCAGAGCCCAAGATAATAATCAGGCTGCTGGGGACAGTATGGGTGCCAACACCTGTGTAATCAGCATAATAGGCATGACTTGCATGTCCTGTGTCAATAGTATTACTGACATGCTATCCAGCAAGGATGGAGTTAAAAATGTTGTTGTTAGTTTAGAAGCCAAGGAAGGCACTGTGTGGTATGATACAAAGCTGATAAGTGCACAAGCCATAGCTGATATTGTGGAAGATATGGGTTTTGAGTCGTATGTCAAGACAGTAAATGGTCAGCCTTACTCCAGTAACTCGAACTGTGTTAAAGTTCAAATTGAGGATGATAAGCCCGCGAATTGTACTGTCGTTGTACCAATTCAGCCTAGTATAGAGAGATGTTTTTTACACATTGACGGTATAACATGTAACTCTTGCGTTACCGCGATAGAGAAACATTGCAAGAAGATTGTTGGAGTTAAAAAAGTCATGATATCGTTTATTAGTGGCAGAGCAGAGATCGATTATGACAGTAATCAAATCGAGCCTAGTGACATTGCTGACAGTATTACAGATTTGGGTTTTCCAACGGTGCATGTCAATGAAAAAGGTTCACAAATTAAAGAAATCGAGTTTCTTGTGACTGGCATGTCCTGTTCTTCTTGCGTTAATAAAATTGAAAAGTCTGTAAAATTGCTTCCCGGAGTACAATCTGCCATGGTGTCTCTTGTTACACAGAGGGCGAAAATTAATTTTGATCCCAGTAGAATTAGCATCGATGACATGATTGATTGTATAAAAAAGTTAGGTTTTGGAGCATCTGTCAAAAAAAACGAAGCCGAAAACTGGTCCTACCTGAACCACAAGTTGGAAATACGAAAGTGGAGAACGTCCTTTTTGGTTTCACTAGCTTTTGGTGCTCCAAGCATGATAGCGATGACGTACTTTATGTTTATCATGTCCTCGATGAGCGAAGAGGACATGTGCTGCGTGCTTCCTGGATTATCATTAGAAAACTTAATTTCCTTCATACTATCAACTCCAGTGCTGATCTTCGGCGGCTGGTACTTTCACGTTCAAGCGTACACGGCAATCAAACACAGAGCATCAAACATGGATGTACTTATTTCCATGACTTCTATCATAGCTTACACCTACTCCGTCATAGTACTCATCATTGCAATGATAATGGAGGAGCACACCAGTCCGAGAACATTTTTCGATACGCCTCCTATGCTTTTAGTTTTTGTAAGCCTGGGCCGCTGGCTGGAGCACATTGCCAAGGGTAAGACCTCGGAAGCTCTGTCCAAACTGATGTCGCTTCAAGCTACCGATGCAGTAATCGTTACATTGGGACCAGATAACCAAGTCCTTACCGAACGCTTGGTGAAAATTGATCTAGTACAACCGTGCGATATCCTCAAAGTGAATCAGGGCAGTAAAATTCCGGTGGACGGCGAGGTTTTCATAGGCAAATCGTCCTGCGACGAAAGTCTCATCACAGGTGAAAGTATGCCAGTGCCAAAAACGAAAGGTTCCACAGTGATCGGCGGCTCCATCAATCTCACCGCACCTCTGTATGTCAAAGCCACGCACACGGGCGAAAAGACGACACTGGCACAAATCGTGCGCCTAGTGGAAGAAGCACAAATGAGCAAAGCTCCGATTCAGCACATAGCCGACAAGATAGCCGGCATCTTCGTGCCCCTTGTAATCGGTACCTCGGTTCTCACTCTGATCGTTTGGATCGTCATCGGCTACATAGAAATCGATTACATAATGCTGATGAACGACGACCACGTGCATCACAGCGGCAGAAACAAGGACGAGGTCATATTCCAGAATGCATTTAGGTGTGCCCTGTCCGTGTTGGCAATAGCTTGTCCCTGCGCCCTGGGTCTCGCCACACCGATCGCCGTGATGGTGGGCACGGGAGTCGGCGCGATCAACGGGATTCTCATCAAGGGCTCGGACTCCCTCGAGAACGCGCACAAAATAAACTGCGTCGTTTTCGACAAAACGGGCACCATCACCAAGGGCTTCCCGTCCGTCACTAACATTAGCTTATTTACCAGTGAAGGTGCATTTAACATTGGCAAAATACTGGTGATCCTCGGCATAGCGGAACTTAATAGCGAGCATCCGATCGCCAGCGCGATCGTTCGGTACGTCAAGCAAGTCATCGAGACTGATTTGAGCGGCCTTTGCACGAATTATCAATCCGTGCCGGGTTGCGGCATGAAGTGCAAAGTGTCTCACATCACGGATGCACTGACAAAGATCGCCAACTCGGAAAATTTAGCTAGTTTCGTCAAAAAATTACAGGATAGCGCATCGGATAGATTAGAGCTGAACGAAGTGCTCATAGATTTAGCCCAAGTATTGCCTGACAATGAACAATCGTTAGCTGTCGTTGCTGGTAACGGCAGTTCGAACGACACCTACGAAGTTTGCATAGGTAACAGGGAGTGGATGAGGAGGAACGCCGTGTCGATACCCGAAGACTTGGAGAGAAATATGACCAAGGAGGAGAGCATGGGTCAGACGGTCGTGTTGGCTGCGATAGACGGCGAGTTGGTGGCTGTTGTTAGCGTAGCCGACTCGATAAAATCCGAGGCCAGTCTTGCCGTGTACACTTTGAAAAAGATGGGCTTTGAGATTATACTTTTGACGGGTGATAACAAGGTGACTGCCAACACTATCGCCAAGCAGGTCGGCATCGATCAAGTGTTTGCCGAGGTGTTGCCGTCTCACAAAGTAGAGAAGGTGCAGCAGTTGCAGAAAAAGGGAAAGATCGTGGCTATGGTGGGTGACGGTGTCAATGACAGTCCAGCCTTGGCTCAGGCGAACGTCGGTATTGCCATAGCGTCGGGCACGGACGTAGCCATAGAAGCGGCCGATATCGTTCTCATGAGGAACGACTTACTCGACGTGATTGCTTGTATTGATCTCTCGCGGAAGACAGTCAACAGGATAAGACTGAATTTTCTATTCGCCAGTTTGTACAATCTTCTGGGAATACCGCTCGCGGCTGGTGTCTTCAGTCCGCTGGGTTTGAGATTGCAGCCGTGGATGGCAACTGCGGCAATGGCACTTAGTTCGGTGTCGATAGTCAGTAGCTCTCTGCTACTGAAATTGTACAGGAAACCCACGAGAGAGAAGCTGGAGAATTTGGAGTACAAGCAGTTTGCCAGGTTTTCCAAGAAAAATGCTCATATTGATCCACATAAGGCATCGATCAATGGCTCGATTTCGAGCCTGTCGAGAATGATGTACAACAATGTGGAGTCACGCTGACTGATATAAAACATAAGTATTCAAGAGAGTACTTGTTTGATTTCTATGCATAAGAGATGATATTCATGTGTAATAATTGTATGAAAATTATGAAAACGTTTGTAAAAAAAAAAAAAAGAAAAATTTTTTGAGAAACTGACAAATTAAATGACTGTTAAAGTGGACCTGCCAATGTTTGTTGAGAATTATAAACAGATATATATTTACACGTGTGTATTGTAAGCTGATTAAAATGTAATTGTTAAATATTTTTTTAAGAACAATTTATCTATTGTGTAACTTACAAAAAGTTGGCTGATGAAAATATTTTTTCAATACAAAAGCATTTTAATAACTTAGTATTAAGGTGATAATATGGCTGTATGTTCTTCATAATATTATATAGTTTTATATACCTTATAGTTTCAAACATTTGATATTATATTATGTTAAGTTAATCAAAGAAAACGGAGATTTTTCGTGAACAACAATACAGTACATTATGCCCCCCCCCCCTTGTATTTTGTTATGTATTACATTAATTATACTGTTTTGCTATTAAATGGAGTGCAATGAGATCTTATTTTTTATTTCCATCCTTTCCTTTCAAGTTTGCTAGTTCAGCTACGCTTGAAAAAATGCATTTATATTTAATTTTAAATTTTTTCATTATAAAATCAAAAATTCATGCAGCCCTATTTTATATTTTTATGAGCAATTTCATGGAAATTGGAAAACCTTCAAGATTCAAAAATTTTCGTGCGTCATCAGCGCGTGCGCGCTTGTCGAGGAGTTCAGGAGTAAGTAGGGGAGAGTCGACAAAATAACATGTGGGTTTTATGTTGATCCACTACAAGAGAAAGACAGGTGTAAAATTGTGTTCTGATAATCATTTTCATCATGTACGAAGATGTTTTTACGCTTGATAGAAAAGCAGTTAAAAATAAGAGTGAAAGTGAAGTCGAAGAGGATGATGACGACGATGACGACGATGATGGGGATGAATTCGGTAAGGAACGATGAACTTTTAATATTGTGATCAGTGTAGGTTATGTTACCATTAACTTATTTTTAGAAAGTTGCTGATTTAAAGAGCAAATTGATTAACCTTAGAAAATATTTGTCTTATGCCATAAACCTTTTCTTTTTTTTTTTTTTTAGATATAAATCCATTAAGAATCAAAATAAGGAAAGAAGAGGTCAGTGTTAAAGAAGACAAGGATGACATAAATCTTGAAAAATTCGAGCGTGACATGGGTTGGACTGGTAAAAAACGAAGGAAACAGAATTTGGCTGATTCTGTAACAGATATTATAGAGAATTCAGCCCCGCTTAAAGAAATCCTCAAAAAGTCTGTCGTAAGAGATGGTTTTGAACGTCTCCGGAGAGTGCCACAGTACGATGCCAGTGAAAAAAAGTTAAAAGTCAAAAGGAAGAGACAACGAGAAAAGACTAAGGGCAGCCAGTGGTACAATCTTCCAGCCACAGAAATAACGGATGAGGTCAGGCACGACCTTGAAATTCTACAGATGAGATCTGCACTTGATCCAAAACACTTCTACAAGAAGAACGATATGAAGGTCTTACCAAAATACTTCCATATTGGTAAAGTTCTTGATAATCCGCTAGATTTCTATGGCGATAGAATGACCAAGAAGGAGAGAAAGCGTACCATTGCGGATGAGCTCATGGCTGATGCTGAGTATGCTAAATTTAGTAAAAGAAAGTACGAAGAGATTATTAAAAGCAAGGATTGGAGGAAAAAAAAGCGTGAGTCTCGGCATCAAAATAAAAGTAAAACTTGATTCTAATCAATTGTTTCAAAAACTTTTTAATGTTTATTATTACTTTCGAGGAAATAAATTTGTAAATACTTATTAAAATTTTTTATGTAGTGGTTGATTATTCAATACACAATTATACATAGCATACCCAAAATAATTTTAATAGTCGTAAAGGTTAAACAAACAACTACTAGTAGCTAAGCCAAATTTTTTTCTCATCTACAGCTGCTATTTTAGTGCATAGCGTAAAACTTTATCGAGTATGGTTGTCTACACCAGTGATACAATTTTCTGTAGTTCGAGATTTTATTTTTACATAAAAATCTGCAAAATCAATCAATTAAAACTCAAATGAGATCTGGACTACTCTTAAAAAGTCTTAATATAAAATAATTCCAATTACTAAAAAGTATCAAAGGTACGTGAAATAAAACTCCAGACTCTACACGGCTTTTCGTGAAAACCATTTGAACTCTTAAATAAATTTTATTTATTTAAAATGTAAACCAATTTTCCTCCCATACATATGTACACATTGTGAAAAATCTTGTCCATAACGTAATCTTTTTTCCCAAACGGTAAAAAATGATCCTTTTCCACGTCAGGTGTTACTAAAATTGGAAAAATACCTTGTGAAATTACGCATGTAAACATCCAAAAAGATAAGACAAAAAGAACCTACTTTTTAGTTAATTCATCAGTTTATTCCCCCGTTGATGTCAATGGAAGCACCGTTTATGTAAGAACTTTTATCCGAGGCCAAAAATGCAATGACTTCTGCAACCTCGATAGGCTGGCCGGTTCGCTTCATAGGAATCCTCCTGATGAACTTTTCTTTCAGCTTTTCCGGGATGATTGCCGTCATGGGGGTTTCGATGTATCCAGGAAGGACCGTGTTGACCCTTACTCCAAACCTTAAAAGGCAAAAGTAAAAATATGAAAACAAATCAACTCTTGTGTAAATACTGGTTATCGGTGGACTTGAAAACTCTCTCTCACTGTGCAAACTCTTTGGCTGCGCATTTGCTCAGAGCTTCGATGCCCGCTTTGGAAGCCGAGTAGTGGGACTGGCCCATGTTCCCGACCTTGCCGAAGTACGAGCCCAAATTGATGATCGAAGCCCCCTCGGCGACCCCGGCGTCAATCATTTCTCTGACCGCGTGCTGCGTCACGAGGAAGGTTCCCTTGAGATTCACGCGAATCACCATGTCAAAGTCCTCCTCGGTGGTTTTCAAAATGAAATTGTCTATCGCCACACCCGCCGAGTTCACGACAACCGTTGGTGCTGCCTGGAAATGCCTTTTCGCCGTGTTGAACGCGTCCACGACGCTTTTCGAATTTCCCACGTCCATCTCCACCGACACGTGCTCCGATCCTGCGTGATGGGAAAATTAGGATTTTATAAGACATCTTGTGGAACCCACGATTCGATTTATTTACAAATTTCATCGTCCGTTTCTTTTTTCTCTCTTTCAGATGTACCCAAGGTGTACACATTTTTTTTTCCGTCCCCAACTTTCGAATCTATTATACAACGCGATTTATTGCATGTTTCACTATTCACTTCTTTTGGAAAATGTTTTCGTCTGGAAACGTACTTATACAAACTCAATAACGATGTTTTTTCTCTTCCCACTGATGGATGATGGTAAAGATCTATCGCAAGGGGCATGAAATTATAACAATAAAAAAAAAAATAAAGAATCTTCTCGAGGAGAAATAACGTGCAAATGAGAGTAATATCGTTACAAGCATAAATCCCATAGAACCGATTCTACACGTCGAAATTTCCCCAGCGTTTCAGACGGCCCGACGATACATATCTGTGCTACTTGATGATGAAAAAAAAAAAAATTAAAAATTAGTAAGGAAGCAAAACATACCTAAGCATATTGCGGCTTCGCGAGCATAAGGCATTAATATAGGTACATGTACATGATGTACATATGTATTATATTATGTGACTTATCAGCTGCCATATAATACGCGTGTAATGATTTATGTATATGTAATTATATGTACATGGGTATGCACGGATGCACCAGAGGGATGTGTATAAGAGTTACCTTGAAGCGTCGCGACCGTGTCCCCGGCGGCCTTGACATTTCGATCTGCGGCGATGACCTTGGCTCCTTGGCTCGCCAGCGTGTTGCAGACGGCCCTGCCGATGCCGCTGCCCGCGCCTGCGAAATACCGTCATCCCTTACTATATGTATATACATTTTGCACATGAGCTTTCACGAGGGTTACCACCACCACCACCAGCATCCCCTTTAATGTACGTGTGTATATATAATATGAGGTTTATACGTCAATCGTGTACCACCCCCGTTCCTCCCTCCTGTGCGTGTATTACTTATATATATGTATACGTAACGGATTGCGGAGCTGCACCCCCGTCCGGCTTTTTATATCAGTACAGGCATAGGTATATGAAACAAGTAGTATATATACACGTTCACGACGCTTTAAAAAGCACACGTAGCACGTGTAACGATGGAAATGAGAAGTTTTTCATTATAATTTATATAATGTACACATACCGGCCGCAAGCCTCGCGATACACCAACGTGTTCCTTTTTTTGCGAATCTTTCAACATGTATGTAACCATATGCATGCGGATACACAGATAGAGAGTCAGTATTTTCATATTACTTGACTGCTATAATTTCATAGCGGGTATATACCCACGTAACATGCCATGGCTTGAACAATTTTTTTTTCTGTATTTATCATGACCACCATTATTATCATTATATATGATTGGTCGAGGGAACACAATGTGTTATCTGGATAAAAAAAATCATTATAGCGGTGTATACCATTTTGATTATATCTTATGTTGAAAAATGTCATTATGATGAGTTATAAATTTATCAATTAATTACTCAACTACGTTATCTCGTACCAAGCTTTTTGTTTTTATTAGGAGGAGGAGGAAAAAAAAAATTTCTATCCGGCGTAAAACGCTAAATTTCCAGCTCATTTATAATTGTTAATTAATTAAGGCATATTGTTAATATATTACGCAAATACAAATATCACAGTTGAACTTGTTGTTGAATGCTACCCCAGATTAAAAAAAAAACGTTCAAATCCGTTCATTAGAAGCCGAGATTTTGTCAATTTTGAAGCGCGCGTTCGTTTTAAGATTGCTGGTTCACTTTTGAAGCAAGGTCTGATGGTCGCCCCCCACCACCACCTCGCAGCCATTTTTTTTCGCAATAGGATCAACTGAATTGCGCATTTATCGTTAAATAATAATATATTTCAGCATGCCTAATGTTAATTAGTAAAGTACTGGACAAAACGAGGGCATTCGTTCTAAAATCAGTTGGATAGCTGCTATTTTTTATTGTTAAACTTGAGTTGACTTTGACTAGCTATATCTTAGGAACGGATTAACGAATTTCAATTTTTTTTTTTTTGGGAGAAGCGTCTTGCCAAATACTATCATCCTACAAAATTTAAATCCAAAAACTGGGAAATTCGCGAAGATATTCAATTTGTTTATAAGCAAAAAAATGATAGCAAATTTAAAAAAATTCTGTACGCTCTCCTAACTATCCGATTTTAATTTTTCAAAATGGATTTGAAAGGTCTAATGATCTACTATACGTTAAAAAATCAGCAATTTGTGGAATTTGTTTTTTAACCTTTAGCAACATTTTCAAAATTTCGATATTTTTTTGAGATACCTAAATTGCAAAATTATTGTGCAAAAACAAAAAACAATACCGAGCTGGTTTTTGCGCCATTATTTTTATTATAACTTGAAGTTTTCCTGACAGTATTTTTAAGCGAATATAATGTTGTCTTCAAGTTTGTTTTCCAACTTTTCCAAATTGCACTTTTTTTCGTTTTTTTTTTTTTTAATTTCGGATTTTTTGCAACAAAAAAATTTTTTTTTCAATTTTTAAAATCCTTATCCGATAGGAAATTTTCTCACGAACAATTTTGTTTCTTCTCATTTTTCACGTAGACGCGATATTTTCCAAGATATTTGGCCTAAATGGCCAAAAAATAGGGGTCAAAACGACACATTTTTCTCTATATTGTCTATACCGAGCGTAGCACAACTTTTGGGGTGGGAGCATATCGCAATTCTGGTTTCTACCAACATTTCGGAGGTATTCCCGTAAAAATTTGAGCTCCGACTCAACATGGCAAATCAAGCCAGTTTCTAACAGATGCTTACTGGTCTACATAACATATTTTCTACAACGAAATAAAATTTTAAAACCAATAAAATAAGAAAAATAAGATTTTAATTTGGAAAAAAATGTTACTGGAGACTATGTTTATTCGCTAGGAAATCGTAGATAATGTATAAAAAACATCATGTCTGGAGAACAAATTTTTTTTCCCCGTATTAATGTTATTGGGACTTAGAAAATTTTCGGGCCAAAAGCTGAAGTGGATATTTCAGCCGGAAGGCGATCGAGACATCGAGTGCGTCGCAGCTATATATACTAGAGCTACATATATAGCACCGGCTCTCTCCTCGTGCCTGCAATCGTCTGCTAGTGTGATCGCTCACTCTGTCTCACTCACTCTCATAGGTATACGTGCCAAAATACTTTCAGAATTTTTTACCTCGAAATTTTGCGCTGGTCAAAAAAAAAATGAAAAACCAAATCGATCGAGAATTTTCCGCTCTACACGCTGATATTTTTATTTACATCCTATCTCTTACCATTTACGCGAAATTTGCAAAATAAACTTTTAGCCGCTATTTTACATAGTTTGACTAAGAATCTAGGTTTTTTACTATTTTTCCCGTAATCTACGAGTTCGATTGCATATAATATCCAAAATGACCCTTTGGATATCAACTTTTAGGTTGAACAGATTTTCGACTGGTCTAATCCTCCATCATCACCGATGTACACATTTGGATTCTCATGTCTCCCTTGATAGTGCATTTATAGTGGGGATCTCCCCTTACCTCTCCCCGCGAGCAGAACCCACCAGCCGCCAGCCAATAGAAAACATGTGCACGCGTGCCTCTGCTGGACACGATGGATTGGCGCCGAAATCAGTGCCGAAACATCTGCACACTTTACATAGGCACTGCCATTGGCGTTAGCAATCTCTCTACTCATCTCTGCCAGCAGTCTGCCAGTAGGTAGGTAGTCCGACGACGGCCAAGTAACATCATCGCGTTTGCTGCCCTGTGGGTATATTTTGCATTGGCCGTAAAGATAAGCGGAGAAAAGAGAGGACGTAATATATAGTGTACATGTACAACATGTGGGGAGTGCGTGACTCCTAGTGCGGCAAGCAGGTAAAGGTCGTGCAGAGAGAAAGAGAGACATGAGTCAAAGCTGTGAATCCCGCGTATCGCGAGTGAATCTCGACGTGTTTGCCTATTGGTCGTTGAACAAGATTGTTAATTACTATACTTATGAAGAACAACCGCCAAACAATAGCTTGTGCCAGTGCAGAGAGCAGTAACTTCTTCACATCACTTATTGTACACAATCCATTTACTTATATTTACGCAGCGTGTCTTCGCCTTTTGTAAGTACATAAGTACAACCTTCCATGCAACTCTCGAAGACGAAATACCGAAGAAGAAGAAGAA
Source organism: Copidosoma floridanum (assembly GCF_036245765.1). Taxonomy (NCBI): domain Eukaryota; kingdom Metazoa; phylum Arthropoda; class Insecta; order Hymenoptera; family Encyrtidae; genus Copidosoma; species Copidosoma floridanum. The sequence continues at coordinate 15,871,049 of NW_028321896.1, read as the reverse complement.
GAAGAAGATAATATAGGAGAACAAAAGAGAAACAGAACGAACCGAATCTGCTCCTTATTTTTTTCCTCTCTCTCTCTCTCTCTCTCTTTCTCGTTTTCTCTCTTCAAAGCGTCGTCGCACCTTTCTAGAGAGGGATACATAACAATCATCGCTGTGGTTGAGTGCCTAATAAAGCGTGTGTGTTCCATCGGCCATGCATACACGCGCGTAGCCGCATACACAATATATACATACATAGCTCGTTACTTGAAAAACAGAGTCGTCCGGTCGTCGTCGTCGGAGCAGCATCGGTATATCTGTCAGTGCCTGTCCACGCATTGTCCTTGCAGGCAAAGCAAACAGTGTACACGAAAAGTCCCGGCGCGAGGACGCCAGAACGGCATGAGAAGAGGACGCTCGATGCAGTGAGCCCGAGGGAACCGGGTTGTGTTGTATATACGCATCAGGAGCACTGCACGGAGCGGCATGTAGCGCACGTCCTTTGCAACGACTTCTGTTGGCGGACACCAAGTTAAGTAGCAGTTACAACTTTTCGGAGCAAGCCGGCTTCCTGGGTCACAGGGACGCTGCAGCTGCTGGTACAACCCTATCTGGCTGTCGTTGACCAGGATGCTGACCTCGCTGGCACCATGGCCGTGATTGGCGAGTCCAGGTGAGTGTGGAGGGCTTGTTACAATAATAGTGATGATTGTTTTTCTTATGCTTTTGATTGTGTACCGTAAAATCAGATTGTCTGGGACTGAAATTTTTTGTTTGTGTCTCGTGAGTATAGAAAAAAACAATGATTTTATAATAAATAACTCCAAAAGACAAGTTTTAATTGACAATGTGAAGAGTAAATTTTTTTTTTTCGTGACTTTCCAAGCAACACTTGGAAGAATGTTTTATTTATATTACCCCTCCCCCCCTCATTTTTATGTAACAAAGGTTCTTTTCTCTTATCTTTGTTATCTTTTGTTTGATAACACGAAATGTAATTTAAAAGCTGTATCACCACTTTTTGGTGGGTAAAAAAATCATTGCTGTATGGTGATATTATAAGCTATTATTATTTGGACATTTGGTCAAGTCAATGCTTTTTAAGGTCGTCAAACTTAAAGTAAAAGACTGTTTTTAATTTCAAAGAATTATAATATTTCATAAACGATCTTATCAGTAAAGTAATTAAAGACTTTTTTAAAAAACTAATTGGATTCAATTTTCCAAATACATAAGTAAAATAACATATTGATGATTTTAAAAGTATATTTAGCAGTATAGAAAAAGGTAATTTATACAAAATCAATACTTATTGATGAATTTTTTTTAGATATTATTCCCACGTACTGGCTAAAGAAGTCAAGGAATATTCAACCCGTGCCAATAAAGTGAGAACAAAATCACCTTCTGGTCGTCGATACCAGAGGCAAAAGGTTCATTTGAACCTTGAGAGAACTATGTGTTCTAAAGGAGGAGATCAAGTAGATTTCAGTGACAATGATGATTCGTACACAGACACTGAATGTGAAAGTAAAGTCGAAGAGGATGATGACGACGATGACGACGATGATGGGGATGAATTCGGTAAGGAACGATGAACTTTTAATATTGTGATCAGTGTAGGTTATGTTACCATTAACTTATTTTTAGAAAGTTGCTGATTTAAAGAGCAAATTGATTAACCTTAGAAAATATTTGTCTTATGCCATAAACCTTTTCTTTTTTTTTTTTTTTAGATATAAATCCATTAAGAATCAAAATAAGGAAAGAAGAGGTCAGTGTTAAAGAAGACAAGGATGACATAAATCTTGAAAAATTCGAGCGTGACATGGGTTGGACTGGTAAAAAACGAAGGAAACAGAATTTGGCTGATTCTGTAACAGATATTATAGAGAATTCAGCCCCGCTTAAAGAAATCCTCAAAAAGTCTGTCGTAAGAGATGGTTTTGAACGTCTCCGGAGAGTGCCACAGTACGATGCCAGTGAAAAAAAGTTAAAAGTCAAAAGGAAGAGACAACGAGAAAAGACTAAGGGCAGCCAGTGGTACAATCTTCCAGCCACAGAAATAACGGATGAGGTCAGGCACGACCTTGAAATTCTACAGATGAGATCTGCACTTGATCCAAAACACTTCTACAAGAAGAACGATATGAAGGTCTTACCAAAATACTTCCATATTGGTAAAGTTCTTGATAATCCGCTAGATTTCTATGGCGATAGAATGACCAAGAAGGAGAGAAAGCGTACCATTGCGGATGAGCTCATGGCTGATGCTGAGTATGCTAAATTTAGTAAAAGAAAGTACGAAGAGATTATTAAAAGCAAGGATTGGAGGAAAAAAAAGCGTGAGTCTCGGCATCAAAATAAAAGTAAAACTTGATTCTAATCAATTGTTTCAAAAACTTTTTAATGTTTATTATTACTTTCGAGGAAATAAATTTGTAAATACTTATTAAAATTTTTTATGTAGTGGTTGATTATTCAATACACAATTATACATAGCATACCCAAAATAATTTTAATAGTCGTAAAGGTTAAACAAACAACTACTAGTAGCTAAGCCAAATTTTTTTCTCATCTACAGCTGCTATTTTAGTGCATAGCGTAAAACTTTATCGAGTATGGTTGTCTACACCAGTGATACAATTTTCTGTAGTTCGAGATTTTATTTTTACATAAAAATCTGCAAAATCAATCAATTAAAACTCAAATGAGATCTGGACTACTCTTAAAAAGTCTTAATATAAAATAATTCCAATTACTAAAAAGTATCAAAGGTACGTGAAATAAAACTCCAGACTCTACACGGCTTTTCGTGAAAACCATTTGAACTCTTAAATAAATTTTATTTATTTAAAATGTAAACCAATTTTCCTCCCATACATATGTACACATTGTGAAAAATCTTGTCCATAACGTAATCTTTTTTCCCAAACGGTAAAAAATGATCCTTTTCCACGTCAGGTGTTACTAAAATTGGAAAAATACCTTGTGAAATTACGCATGTAAACATCCAAAAAGATAAGACAAAAAGAACCTACTTTTTAGTTAATTCATCAGTTTATTCCCCCGTTGATGTCAATGGAAGCACCGTTTATGTAAGAACTTTTATCCGAGGCCAAAAATGCAATGACTTCTGCAACCTCGATAGGCTGGCCGGTTCGCTTCATAGGAATCCTCCTGATGAACTTTTCTTTCAGCTTTTCCGGGATGATTGCCGTCATGGGGGTTTCGATGTATCCAGGAAGGACCGTGTTGACCCTTACTCCAAACCTTAAAAGGCAAAAGTAAAAATATGAAAACAAATCAACTCTTGTGTAAATACTGGTTATCGGTGGACTTGAAAACTCTCTCTCACTGTGCAAACTCTTTGGCTGCGCATTTGCTCAGAGCTTCGATGCCCGCTTTGGAAGCCGAGTAGTGGGACTGGCCCATGTTCCCGACCTTGCCGAAGTACGAGCCCAAATTGATGATCGAAGCCCCCTCGGCGACCCCGGCGTCAATCATTTCTCTGACCGCGTGCTGCGTCACGAGGAAGGTTCCCTTGAGATTCACGCGAATCACCATGTCAAAGTCCTCCTCGGTGGTTTTCAAAATGAAATTGTCTATCGCCACACCCGCCGAGTTCACGACAACCGTTGGTGCTGCCTGGAAATGCCTTTTCGCCGTGTTGAACGCGTCCACGACGCTTTTCGAATTTCCCACGTCCATCTCCACCGACACGTGCTCCGATCCTGCGTGATGGGAAAATTAGGATTTTATAAGACATCTTGTGGAACCCACGATTCGATTTATTTACAAATTTCATCGTCCGTTTCTTTTTTCTCTCTTTCAGATGTACCCAAGGTGTACACATTTTTTTTTCCGTCCCCAACTTTCGAATCTGTTATACAACGCGATTTATTGCATGTTTCGCTATTCACTTCTTTTGGAAAATGTTTTCGTCTGGAAACGTACTTATACAAACTCAATAACGATGTTTTTTCTCTTCCCACTGATGGATGATGGTAAAGATCTATCGCAAGGGGCATGAAATTATAACAATAAAAAAAAAAATAAAGAATCTTCTCGAGGAGAAATAACGTGCAAATGAGAGTAATATCGTTACAAGCATAAATCCCATAGAACCGATTCTACACGTCGAAATTTCCCCAGCGTTTCAGACGGCCCGACGATACATATCTGTGCTACTTGATGATGAAAAAAAAAAAAATTAAAAATTAGTAAGGAAGCAAAACATACCTAAGCATATTGCGGCTTCGCGAGCATAAGGCATTAATATAGGTACATGTACATGATGTACATATGTATTATATTATGTGACTTATCAGCTGCCATATAATACGCGTGTAATGATTTATGTATATGTAATTATATGTACATGGGTATGCACGGATGCACCAGAGGGATGTGTATAAGAGTTACCTTGAAGCGTCGCGACCGTGTCCCCGGCGGCCTTGACATTTCGATCTGCGGCGATGACCTTGGCTCCTTGGCTCGCCAGCGTGTTGCAGACGGCCCTGCCGATGCCGCTGCCCGCGCCTGCGAAATACCGTCATCCCTTACTATATGTATATACATTTTGCACATGAGCTTTCACGAGGGTTACCACCACCACCACCAGCATCCCCTTTAATGTACGTGTGTATATATAATATGAGGTTTATACGTCAATCGTGTACCACCCCCGTTCCTCCCTCCTGTGCGTGTATTACTTATATATATGTATACGTAACGGATTGCGGAGCTGCACCCCCGTCCGGCTTTTTATATCAGTACAGGCATAGGTATATGAAACAAGTAGTATATATACACGTTCACGACGCTTTAAAAAGCACACGTAGCACGTGTAACGATGGAAATGAGAAGTTTTTCATTATAATTTATATAATGTACACATACCGGCCGCAAGCCTCGCGATACACCAACGTGTTCCTTTTTTTGCGAATCTTTCAACATGTATGTAACCATATGCATGCGGATACACAGATAGAGAGTCAGTATTTTCATATTACTTGACTGCTATAATTTCATAGCGGGTATATACCCACGTAACATGCCATGGCTTGAACAATTTTTTTTTCTGTATTTATCATGACCACCATTATTATCATTATATATGATTGGTCGAGGGAACACAATGTGTTATCTGGATAAAAAAAATCATTATAGCGGTGTATACCATTTTGATTATATCTTATGTTGAAAAATGTCATTATGATGAGTTATAAATTTATCAATTAATTACTCAACTACGTTATCTCGTACCAAGCTTTTTGTTTTTATTAGACAAAAAATGATAATGACTTTTCAATTGAAATCCAGATAATATCATATAATATCTTCTCTCGCTCAACCGAAGATATGCACGCGCGTGTATATGTATAAGAGAACTAAAGGAAAATATGTTTTCATGTATTTGCGCGTGTACAACCACATACATACATTTTCAAGTTCTTCCTCCGATAGAATAGGTATTTATGCATGACAGACTATAGCTACATATTATGAATAGTAAAAAACCTGTGACGATGGCGAGTTTGCCAGCTAGTAATTGTCCGACCAATGTCATTCTTGTTGTCGTCAATTGAATATTATATGATATATATGTATATTTATATAGGTAGATGTAGTTGTAACCAAGTAATATGTTGTTCCGACTGTAAGTGAAACGGCTCGAGTCTTACGGATCAGCAGCTGATGTGGCTCTTTCCTTTTTTCTCCGTCTCTCTTTTTCCTCTCGTTCGCACATCAGCTGATTCTTTTTTTTTTTTTTTTTTCCTCGTTGTACAAGAGATTCCTTTGGGTGAGTATAGGTATATACTTATGGAGGCCAAATTTATCGAACAAATGATAACACGCCCAATAACGCAAGCTTCGTGTATGGATAAGGTTTATTGTACCGAGTCGGTCGACACTCGACACATGGAATGCATATACAGTTTGTGCATGTATAGGTATACTCAAGTGGTTAGCTAGTATCTGAAATGCTGACCATATATTTTTTAAAGTCTGCCGGTTCAACCGGGAAAAATTTAAATCGTGCACGAGTATCGCAAGCAGTAGTTTCGATGAGGGTTTTTCATTTCAAATGACGATTAACAAGCACATCCTTTTTTTTTTTTTTTTTTTTACTTCCAGGATATTCGTATATAAATATTGTCGCGTTCGAATTGTTTGTTTTTGCCTTCACTCGTCCCCCTTTTTCTGTCGTTTCCATCAGAATAACCGAGCGCATGCCGGTACGCTAAATATAAAGTTATTTAAGTTTTTCCGGGTTGCTCGATACAGCTTTTTTTTTTTTTTTTTTTTTTTTTTGACCAATAATGATTTTTCTTGGTTTACCCGGGACTTACTGACGTCGTCACGTTTTATCACCAATACAGTTTGCATTTAGCTCCAAAGATAGAATTTACTATTTCTTTTTTCTTCTTTTCAAGATATTTACACAAAATAGCTTTATTGATTTCAGATACGGGGGTATTTTTTTTCTTCTTTATTTACGTCGAATGACGTCACGATGCAACGTTGAAAGTTACAAGACTATTTTGAAAGATCGTGTGTATTTTAAAGATGTGACGTTATGGTGAATAGTCGTTGTAACGATATATATAAGTCCAAAATGGAAAAATTTCTTCGAACCACTTGAAAATTATATATGGCAAAGTTTTCCAAAGAATATATACTTATACTCGAGACAATGTTATCGATTACGATTTTCTTTATACGTTAGTTTGTGAAATATTATTTTTTTAAAACGCAGGTAAAAAATTATTAATGAACCGACACGTGTGTGTTCACGGATGATTCGAATCAAGTAGTTCTTGCGGAATCACCAAAATATTGGATTGTATGTACAGGTGTATAAGTATTAATTACCTAAAATAACTGCGAGAAAAAAAAAATCCCAAATTTTCACCGCATTGTACAACCGCGTCATTTTCCCCATAAGAATAAAAGTTTCACCTCGAATTTTCTCTCATACAGACGACACGTACGCTTTCCCTTTTTCATTAACCATAAAAAAACAAAGCTCATAAGGACATTCGTCGCGCCCCCCCGATTTTTTATTCTTTCCTCAACAAAATCACGTACCTACCGGCGATCGTCAACCTCGTACATATACACATATAATCGTGATGAAAAAAAAAAAACCGACGCACCCACGCGATAAGCATACAATAAAAATATAAATACATGTGCAAATGGACGTATGGTGTACATAGTAATAATAATTACAAATCGCACACGTGTACCTATTCCTTGTGACGCAATGCGTATCCCGATGGGCATATCAATTCCGAATCAGAAAGAGAGAGAGAGAGAGGGAGGAGCTCAAGGAGCTTGCGCGCGCGATTATCGGCTAAATGGCTATATAGAGCGAAGGATCTAGGCACGTATGATACATATATATATTTATCTAGGAAGGAAGAGCCGTCCCCGGCACAGCTGGGGCTCGCATCTGGCTCGTGACGTAATAAAACGACGATCAGCTACGAGTATATAGACGCGAAAGCGCGCACTGCGAGGCCTTGGGGGGTCAAAAATTCATTGTCGAGGCCTCTCCCGCTCCCCCCTTCTGTTTTTTCGCGCGTTTGCGCAAGCACTTCCATATATTATACATATACTCGGCTAAACCCGCGGTGCAATGGGTTTTTGTATGCAGGAAGCATACTTTCTTTTTTTCTTATTCATTAGCGTGTGGACATTGTCGGGTACATAATATATTATTATGGTAGCTTGTATACGCGTATTGCGAAACAAACCAAGTTCATGGGTAATATGGAGTGTCCAAAGCTCCGTCGGATATTTATTTTTACTTTTCACTCGGCTTGGGGTCTCTTTCTCAAAATTTAATGAGTAATTCCTTTCTCCTTGTAAAAGTATCCCTCAGTATGAGAAAACTAAGGCGTTAATATTCAAAAGGAAGAAAAAAAAAAAAAAAAAAAAACGCCGGTCACGTTAACTCTTAACTTCCATTTGCATCACCGTCCATGGCATAAGTACATCATCGTGGTTGGTCGTCTCCCGGGTAACCACCTCATATCCGCTTTAATGCCAGAAATATATCTACACGTATACACGCGGATAGAGATGAGATGTTATACAGTATGACGTCAGAGAAGTAGAGATTGCCGGGTGCCTCGGTGGTGTCCCCGGCCGCTGGCACCACCGTGTTCGCACGACATACCTATATGTATGTATACATATATATATATATATATATATATATATATATATATATATATACGCCTCGCCGACACCAGCTGACGTCAGAAAGAAAAAAAGCCGTGTATATATATTCGCGGTCGCGGTAAACGGGGAAGTGCGCGCACCAGCTGCTGATGCTATATATATATATATATATATACACTCTGCGACGAGCCATGCAGAAGAGCCGGCCGGGAGTACAGATGAAAGCTATATATCTGGTTTTTTTTCGCGCGGGATGTGTGTATTTATTACTATGGACTCCTACACTTGCCCGTTACATTACTGCAACTGATGGGTTCTCGCGGGATGACGATATGTTTGCATGAATCGGTATTTATACCGAAACTTACACTTTTTATATATACACAAAATGGCACTGAAAGGCCTCTCTGGTTTTTGTTGCCGATCTTAAAAGTAATTAATCATACCGATTGTGCGACGCTTTGAGTTCATCGATCCTCTCCTCGCACGCGTTTTGGTCTATATGTGTAGGTATTATCATTACTCCATGCACGTCGTTGACTACTCAAATTTATGCACATCCTACGAGGATACAATGTGATACGTTACCACCGACGCGTCTTATACAGGATGTTTTTCCAAATAATTTGATGATTTTAATTTATGTTAATCGGTTGAGGTTGGATCGTCATGAGGTTACTTTAAACGATCCGTCCGTTTTTTTTTTAAACTTTGTAAAATTTTTTATCCACGTTTCAATGTTTTGGCTAGTGTTTTTTAAAGAAATGCGAAACACAAATTCAAAGACTCGAGCAGTTTAAAAGCTCTACGCTCAAGTCGAAATCGGCGCCACTGAACGGGATTGGCTAGTGCATCAGTACGTGTGTTCACCACTCGATGCAATTGACGCTGATGTCGCTTCACATTTCGGAGTTTCGGAGCAAAAGCTCTTTCAAAATTTCACGACACGAAGCGTACACGTTTTTAATTTTGCATTTTTTTTTTTTTTTTTTTTTTTTTTCAACTCCCGTGAGAACGAATATTGCTAAACGATTTCACGCTTTTTGTATGTATTCCTCAAACATATCTCGTATATATTGCAACCTGCAAACTCTTGTAGAGGAAAAAAAAAAAATGATTATGAGAACATGATTTACCGCCGAACCAACAGCTGCCTGGACAAAAGGAAAAAAAAAATATTCCTAACCTGAAACTATCACTCTGCGCTTAATACCGAATGACGATATCTCCCGGTATGGAATAAAGCTTGCCTGAGACCCACACTTGCTTAAATGGTAAGTAAATGTATGAAAAATACAAAAGCATAGCGTACACAACCCGTGACAGAATCGAACGACCTTGCTCTTCGCTCTTGCGCTCTCCCTTCCATCCGTCCAACAGACTCCCCTCTCCTTCGTCGCTAAAAACTGCGTACACTCGCCGTACTTTGATTCGCAAACCGCGAAGTTTGAAGTCTTAAATTTTTTTATGACAAATAAACATAAAATATGATTTTAACATTGTTCAATAGTTGTTAATATGATAGTTGTTTATCATCATATTCTTATTTTATGGTTATGGTTGTTCCTCGTGTTTTAATACGATAAATTACTTCAAGAATTCAAACTTCGCGGTTTGCGAATCAAGGTACTGTGAGTGTACAAGTTTTAAGCACAGACAGCCCGAGCTTGCGGTTATTCTCTCGCTGATGCGTATACTTAGTGCTTGCGACGGCGGCGACGCGCTTTTACTCCTCGGGCGAGGATGGGCAAGAGTCAAGAGACGACAACGACCAGTAGGTAGTCCGACGACGGCCGGGTAACATCATCGCGTTTGCTGCCCTGTGGGTATATTTTGCATTGGCCGTAAAGATAAGCGGAGAAAAGAGAGGACGTAATATATAGTGTACATGTACAACATGTGGGGAGTGCGTGACTCCTAGTGCGGCAAGCAGGTAAAGGTCGTGCAGAGAGAAAGAGAGACATGAGTCAAAGCTGTGAATCCCGCGTATCGCGAGTGAATCTCGACGTGTTTGCCTATTGGTCGTTGAACAAGATTGTTAATTACTATACTTATGAAGAACAACCGCCAAACAATAGCTTGTGCCAGTGCAGAGAGCAGTAACTTCTTCACATCACTTATTGTACACAATCCATTTACTTATATTTACGCAGCGTGTCTTCGCCTTTTGTAAGTACATAAGTACAACCTTCCATGCAACTCTCGAAGACGAAATACCGAAGAAGAAGAAGAAGAAGAAGATAATATAGGAGAACAAAAGAGAAACAGAACGAACCGAATCTGCTCCTTATTTTTTTCCTCTCTCTCTCTCTCTCTCTCTTTCTCGTTTTCTCTCTTCAAAGCGTCGTCGCACCTTTCTAGAGAGGGATACATAACAATCATCGCTGTGGTTGAGTGCCTAATAAAGCGTGTGTGTTCCATCGGCCATGCATACACGCGCGTAGCCGCATACACAATATATACATACATAGCTCGTTACTTGAAAAACAGAGTCGTCCGGTCGTCGTCGTCGGAGCAGCATCGGTATATCTGTCAGTGCCTGTCCACGCATTGTCCTTGCAGGCAAAGCAAACAGTGTACACGAAAAGTCCCGGCGCGAGGACGCCAGAACGGCATGAGAAGAGGACGCTCGATGCAGTGAGCCCGAGGGAACCGGGTTGTGTTGTATATACGCATCAGGAGCACTGCACGGAGCGGCATGTAGCGCACGTCCTTTGCAACGACTTCTGTTGGCGGACACCAAGTTAAGTAGCAGTTACAACTTTTCGGAGCAAGCCGGCTTCCTGGGTCACAGGGACGCTGCAGCTGCTGGTACAACCCTATCTGGCTGTCGTTGACCAGGATGCTGACCTCGCTGGCACCATGGCCGTGATTGGCGAGTCCAGGTGAGTGTGGAGGGCTTGTTACAATAATAGTGATGATTGTTTTTCTTATGCTTTTGATTGTGTACCGTAAAATCAGATTGTCTGGGACTGAAATTTTTTGTTTGTGTCTCGTGAGTATAGAAAAAAACAATGATTTTATAATAAATAACTCCAAAAGACAAGTTTTAATTGACAATGTGAAGAGTAAATTTTTTTTTTTCGTGACTTTCCAAGCAACACTTGGAAGAATGTTTTATTTATATTACCCCTCCCCCCCTCATTTTTATGTAACAAAGGTTCTTTTCTCTTATCTTTGTTATCTTTTGTTTGATAACACGAAATGTAATTTAAAAGCTGTATCACCACTTTTTGGTGGGTAAAAAAATCATTGCTGTATGGTGATATTATAAGCTATTATTATTTGGACATTTGGTCAAGTCAATGCTTTTTAAGGTCGTCAAACTTAAAGTAAAAGACTGTTTTTAATTTCAAAGAATTATAATATTTCATAAACGATCTTATCAGTAAAGTAATTAAAGACTTTTTTAAAAAACTAATTGGATTCAATTTTCCAAATACATAAGTAAAATAACATATTGATGATTTTAAAAGTATATTTAGCAGTATAGAAAAAGGTAATTTATACAAAATCAATACTTATTGATGAATTTTTTTTAGATATTATTCCCACGTACTGGCTAAAGAAGTCAAGGAATATTCAACCCGTGCCAATAAAGTGAGAACAAAATCACCTTCTGGTCGTCGATACCAGAGGCAAAAGGTTCATTTGAACCTTGAGAGAACTATGTGTTCTAAAGGAGGAGATCAAGTAGATTTCAGTGACAATGATGATTCGTACACAGACACTGAATCTCTCAGGTTACACTTTTGTTATTGATATTGCAAGTACTGAAGTGGCATAATTACAGAATGATGTCATCATGTCCAAATTTCTGTCCACTTTATTCTCATTTTTGTTATTCTTTGTAGGTATGAGTTGAAGAACATTCAGAGCGTCATCAACGTGACGCGACAGAACATCGATGCCATGAACAATAGATTCGCCGGCGATGAAGATCCGCCTTCGATTTATTTGACCGAGTACCACGAGCTCACGTCCAAGCTTCACGAGCTAGAGGCTAAGGAACGCGCGCTCAATGACATACTCAATTCGACACTGGAAGTCGAGGCAGCCATACCGACGAATGAAGTTTCCACCTATGAATTACAGAGTAGTATCAACAGTCGGCACCAGCAACATCGCGTCAGCATTTCCCGGCCCAAGACCCTCCGGGCGCTTTTGCCTAACCAGCAGCGCACGAGCGTACAAATGCGCGAGGGTCTATCCTTACGTGACGCCCTTGCCAAGCCGATGAAGCTACGCAACCTCACGACGGAAATGTGCGAGGTGTACATCATAGGCGAGGACGGCACTAAATCTGTACATCAGGTACCCTGGGACAAGGACATCTCGACCCTCGAAAGCAACACGGTCTCTGTCGAGATCCTCGACAAGTTTCCCATACCGATTCAGATATCGCACAACTTTGTTCGCAAGACCTTTTTCTCGTTGGCGTTTTGCGATTGCTGCCACAAACTACTGTTCCAAGGCTTCATCTGCCGCACTTGCAGTTGGCGCTTCCATCAGCGCTGCACGGGCGGTGTGCCAAATCATTGCACGCGTGCTGGCATGGAAGACGCCTACATAAGGTTCATACTTGCCCAAAATATCGAGAGCAGATCGGGCATTCTACAGCTACCCACAAACTACACGTTGAATCGGGGAAGAGTGAACCGCAATCCTCTCGATAGGCACCCTCGTAGTCTTGGCCACCACGACCGCTCGAGCTCCGCGCCCAACGTCTGCTTCAACATGGTCAAGGTGCCCGGTGACTCGGAGAGCTTCATACTCGACTACGCGAGATCTCAGAGCTTGGGTAGGCCCGCGGCTCCTGGCACCACTCAGTCGCCAGTCTCGCCTGTTAGTAGCCCAACCAAGCACAGCCAGTCGACTCAAGCCAGTCCCACAAACACGTTGAGGCCAAAGCGACCCCGAGCCCGCTCAGCGGATGAAAGCTCCAAGAACCTGCTGGCACCGCGCGAGTCCATAGAAGACTGGGAGATCCCCGCTGACGAGATCCTTATTGGATCACGCATAGGCTCCGGCTCCTTTGGAACGGTGTACAAGGCTCACTGGCACGGACCCGTCGCTGTCAAGACCCTCAACGTTAAGATTCCCACTCCGGCTCAACTGCAAGCCTTCAAAAACGAGGTAGCCGTGCTGCGTAAGACTCGCCACGTCAACATCCTTCTGTTCATGGGTTGTGTAAGCAAGCCCCGGCTGGCCATCGTGACGCAGTGGTGCGAGAGCTCGTCGCTCTACAGGCACCTGCACGTTTTCGAATCCAAGTTTCCGCTGCTGACGCTCATCGACATCGGGCGACAGACGGCTCAGGGCATGGATTACTTGCACGCCAAAAACATCATACATAGGGACCTTAAGAGCAACAATATCTTCCTTCACGACGATCTGACGGTAAAAATCGGCGATTTTGGATTAGCGACCGCGAAAATGAGGTGGACTGGTTCGCAGCAGTCCCGCTATCCTACCGGATCGATTTATTGGATGGCACCCGAGGTTATTCGCATGAAGGAAGAGAATCCCTACAGCCCGGCGTCGGACGTCTATGCTTTTGGAGTCGTGCTGTTCGAGCTGTTTGCCGGACAGATGCCCTACACGAACATCAATAACTCGGACCAGATCCTGTTCATGGTGGGCTGTGGTACCTTACGTCCGGATCTGAGTAAAATACGCTCGGAAACGCCAAAGCTGCTGAAGCATTTAACAGAGGATTGCATCAAGTTTTCGAGGGACGAGCGACCGAGTTTTCATCAGATCCTCGTGAGCCTGGAGAACCTGTTGCGTACTGTGCCGAAAATCACGAGGTCCACGTCCGAGCCAAATCTAAACAGAACTCATTTGCAGAGCGACGATTTTCTTTTTACGTGCGCGTCACCAAAGACACCCGTCAACTTTCAGTTTGGAGCTTTTCCGTTTTATCCAAGCGGTGGAAACATATGAAAGCGCGAGAAACTCTGGATCCAAGACACGACGACCACAACTGCGAGCTGTGTAACCGAGATATACAAGGCATTTTTGCAGTTGCACCGAGACTGGAGCAATCATTGCGCGAGACAGGCTTTCTATAAACTTTCGTTCGTATAACGTACAAGTTACAACGTCGGATGAGAATAACAAAAGAGGGGGATGTATACTTTCTGTGGACAGTAGCAAGAGTTATTGCCATTCACAAGACTCTGCATTTCAGGAGTGAGTTCGAAACAGGAAGTTACTTACATGAATTTATTATATTGATATATTTCTCCTTTATGCGCTTGATTTTTCGCGATTGTGAACATAATTTTCTAATTGTAAATACATTTGCACTGTTGGATTGTAGAATATAATCAATTCAATATAATGGTACCGAAAAACATGGTTGATTGGTACGGAATTCATGTCTGAAAACTATTTGTTTTCAAAATGACTTGAATTAAAAAAATTTTTTCTTTCAGTGTACTTATTCAATCTTTATTAATGTATTTCGTCCAAAAAGACTTGAATCATTTCTTATGGTTACTAGTGTGATGCGTCATGTGAAAATTTCTTTTTTGCATCCACTCGGATACAATCTGCTTTCCCTTGTGTGATTGGTTAAAATAATCAATCGAGTTTGGCTAAATCCACGTTTTCATGTATGTACATACGTCTGTATACATAATTTTCTGAGTGTAACATACTTTCACACACTTTTCACGAAACATCATTGAGAACAAAAAAATTGTATGATATAAAAATATCGTATCAAAAATATATTTTTTAGACGTACGAATCGATCGTTGTAAAATGAAAATCACAGTTTATGAGTGTGATCAGTACTAATGTAAAATACAAGCGATAATTTATTTTCTTGATATTTTACGAAATGACTCTATTGAGTCTTGAGTAAACAATTAATTTAATAAAATCAACTAAAAAGAGATAACATAACTCGAACGTAAGTATCTTTTTTTTTTAAGAAATCTGGACTTAGTGATGAAACGTTTTTTCTAACGTGAGTTTCACTTGCAAGCATGCACGCAATTTTTTGCAAGTGCAATATACATTAGGAAATTGTTGATTATATGTATAATAATAACGAGATTACCAATTAAATTTCAAAATTTGAGACATTCCTAATCAAGGAGTATAAATGACCTTTAAAGTTGTTGACGAAATTCTCTGAAAATTCTTAAAAATGAAAAAAAAAAAATTAATGTTAATTTATGCGTGCCACAACTACATTTCATACGTGTAACATAAGGACACATTATATCATTAAGGTAAACGAAAAAAAAAAGTTATACAAAAATAAAAAAAAAACAATGAAGCATATGTGAGTACATAGTGGTCCGTTCATTATTTTTCCGCGGCATCTTTAAAAAGGATGTAAAACTCTAAGGATAAATTTACTAGCGAGAATAATGTAAGTGTAAAAAATTAAATGGCGGCATTAAAAGTCGCACACATTGTAATTCCTAAATGGAGTGGCTGATAAAAATGAGACTTTTGTACCTTATGAACCTCGTCTCGAGTATTATGGTTGAAAAAAAGCTCTTATCTAATAATAAGTGAGATGGATGCATGTGTACTTTTGAGAAACGAAGAACGACTATTTGATGTGTATTTTTTTTCTGTTCTTGAACGAGAGTGAAAGACACGAAATGAGTGTATATATAATATGTGTGTCGATATACACGAGATAAATACTTGCTGAAGTAATTTGTGCTAATATCGAACATTTGCTATTATAGCAATGAAATGTGAACACGAAAAATTTTTCTTTTCTTTTTCTTTTACGTTTAGTATAAGTTCGAGCTCGATTTTTGTGTAAAGTTTGCACATTTGTTATCTTTTTTCCTTCTAGCTGTTTGACTAATAGACTTGCAAAAAGTATGTTATGTACTTGATTATTTGCACAATAATTTATTACAGAACTTTGAAAATTGTTCTTCAAAGTTTTCGTCCAACTGGTGTCATGTGACTGGATTTGCAATCTTTGAAAATTGTACATAGATATTCAATAAAAACTTAAATTCATTTGAAAATCCTTTTCTGTCGTACATACTTAAATGTATATAACTTTTTGATTCCTTACTAGAAAGCTCCGACTCAGTCGATAAAAAAGTTTCCCTGGAAACAAAACAAATGTTGATGATTGATCAGTGCATTGATCCTTTTTTATTTATTTTTTATTTTTCGACTTTTGAGAATTAGTTTTTTTAAACTTGA
The DNA here is from genome assembly GCF_036245765.1 of Copidosoma floridanum. Lineage (NCBI taxonomy): Eukaryota > Metazoa > Arthropoda > Insecta > Hymenoptera > Encyrtidae > Copidosoma > Copidosoma floridanum. Next base: position 15,854,678 of record NW_028321896.1, on the reverse strand, counting down.
TTTAAAAATTCTTCATAAAAATAAAAATTAAAATCAATGGTTCTCAAAATTTACTTTTTAATTTCTCGACGTACAGACGTTTATCTCAACATATAAAATTTCTACAAATTGTTTTGGTAACGTTGATCGAACATTCGTTATACTTTTTAATAGTTGCGCAGTCATTTAATCAAAATTAATAAACAAAAGTAGTAAAAAAAACTTTTCATAAACTTTGAGCCAATTAAGTGAAACAGTGAATTTTATTTTGCTTTTATGAAAAAAAAAAAAAAAAAAAAAAAAATAGATAAAGAAGGTACCTAACACTGCTATACAGAATTTAATTTGAAAAAAAAAAAAATTCTAGAAGCTGAATAGCTTCACTATTAATTATTAAACAAACGAATGAACCAATCAGCACAAGATTCGGCATTTCGGTCAAAGCCATGCTTTTTTAATCAAGTATACTGTGAGGGGAAAAAAAAAAAAAAAAAAAAACTTCGCCACTGCGTCGTAGCTGCATTTGCTGGCCAGGTATTTTTCCTCGATCCCGGATTACAGGACGGATTATCGAGACCTTAGAAATTGAACGGTGCTAATCTGCACTTTTTTTTCCTCTCTTGTTTTTTGATTACTCGCGAGATTTGATAAGCCAAGTTAGGTATATACGAAGTTACGTACCCTGGTTGTAGTGGCTGTCCGGTGCTGCATTGGCTTATTCATAAATCAAATTGTCCCGAGCGCTCTGTAATTCAATTATTTGCGTATTTCTTTTGTTTGTGATGGTGTTGTTTGATTGATACGCTGCGATGCACTGATTGCACCAGGCGGTGGTGGTACGTTCGTTTAACGTGACGTAAGATCTATCTTTTTTTTTTCATTGTAAATTTATTATAGAACGCTGTTCAAACGCGTGTAGAAAAAAATTCTTACGATTAAATGTGCTATATTTTGGCTCTCATTTTAATTTTTTACCAACAAATTCGAAGCTGTAAGACAATGAAACGATTGAAAATCGTAAAGACGTACACTTCTAAAGTAGATGATTTTTTAAATCTTCGCAGTGAAATTGGCTTGCAAAAATGTTTCCTCGTAAAAGTATTAGAGCGTCTTTGTAAATGTTATATTTATTTGATATTCTTAGTAAATCGATAAAGTGACAAATTCAAAGAAAGAAAAAAAAATGTTTCCGTCATCTTCCGCAGGAAATAATGCCAATTGCTTTTCTCTTTTATTAAATCTTGATTTTACAGTTTCCATTTTTATTTATTTATTTACGATCAGTATGAGAAAATTTCACATTTTACAAAAAATGTATTAAATTTAATACGTATGTACGGTACTGCTTGTATTTTTATTTTTTCATTTGATAAAATATGCGAAAATAAATTAAAAGCTTCTTTTTTTTTTACTTCAAGAAATTTTTTTAAGGTACAAAAAAGTTAATGTTCCACTTGAAAAATGCATTATTCTTTTAGTTTTTTCTTATAACTTGACGCTATAACAATTTATAAAATTCGCCGATCATTATCGGTGGGTAGACATTAGTTCGCTCAGGAAATTTTCTTCTCCACGCGAACTGACTGTATCACCCGATATTATGCTGCAACAACGAGAAAAAAAAAGAATGAAGACGTTTCGAGAAAATTTTCGCGTTGCTCTCGTAGATTTATAACGTTAAAGCTTCATCCCTCAAGAGAGAAATAGTTAAAGATAATTAATAGATGTACATACATTTGGACCAGTTGCATAACTTTCACACATTTTCTACTCGATATGCTGTTACTAAAATTTTTTTATTATCCCGCACAGTTCACAATGTTATTACAAGCGAAATTAAAAAAAACTTTCCGTCACAGTACGATGAAAAAAAAAAAAAAAGGTCATTAACAATATTAGAGAGTTGCTGTTAAAACAGTCCGCACACGTATACACAAACCTGCAAACGTTTCTCTGTTAGCGATACCCTTGCGGGTGGGTGTGTGCAAGGGTAAACTTTGCGGCTGCGTCGCGCTGTTTGTAGGTCATTTATGAATGGCCCGATAAATTTCGTTTCGGAGCTGCAAAAATACGTTACCCAGAATTTTCCGTTTGATGTTTTTGTTATTTTTTTTTTTTTTTCCTTTCTCGAGGGAAAAAGCGGAACGTGGAGATTAAAAATATAAGTAAACACACCTATACAATGTCGTTATACTTGTTTGAGAAAACAAACCCGATTAAAATTTAATAAAACTTCATTTTATATCGGTATGATAACACAATCGTGAGTTTTACGTACGTAAACAAGGTTATATATAATTAATTAATCAACTTCATTTTCTTTGTAAAATACGAGTAAGAAAAAAAAATAATTCAACAATTTAATCCCTCATTAACTTCAATTGACAATTAAAATTAAATTCCCAAATGAGACCGAGTGAAATTGATAATACCGACTAGTTTTTTAATTAGATCGACTCAATCGAATGATGAATACTTGATGAGATGATTAGAGTCTATCCAGAAATTAAAAATGGAGCAACTCTATTGTTCCGCATAATTCAATGCAAAGCTGTACCAATATTATCACCCACTCAAACATTGACAGAAAGATTTATTGTGCCTATGGCTTTACGCAAAGATATACACCTACTAGAAACAAAACGACAAACGCTATCGCATAAAAATGCTACTTTTTTGCTTTCATCCTTAACGCGCTCTCGTGCTTCGACTTGGCATCCCAATACCCACTGATTTACGTGTTTTTTAAATTTTTGCATCAAAAAAACGTTGGATGATTCGCAGGTATGGTCCGTAGTGAAGTGAGGATCGATATCCCACTTCAAAATGGCCCAACTTTACGTTTTGGCAAGAGAGTTCACATCACTCAGAAAAAAAAGTCGTGCGGTCGCTCGATTCCTGCAGCAGTTTCGTTAGAAAGTAAAGGGCATTAAAGCCAGTCGTGAAAGAACGAGCTCGCCCTCAACGTATACCCCTCGAAAGTTCCACCGCAGTGTCGCATAGACGGCCAATAAGACACAGAGCCCCCGTACCTCTCCTCCCTGGGCTCGTAAAACGCGATAATATTCGCGGTACTTGGAGTTCAAAAAAAAAAAACTTCAAATCGAATTTTACAATTTTACAGTACATATATCTGTATGTAAACACGACGTCACCTATTCGACAAATACTTCGAAGAGGCCGAGATTATCCCCCGTAATTATTTATCTACTTCCCCACGGCAACATATAGCCTCCCTTTAATCTCCGCGGAAGGCTTAAAACTTCGGTACTAGGGTTTTTTTTTTTTTTTTTTTTTTTCTACCTTCGCTCGACTCGTTACAATACACGCTCGGTACTATCACACGAGGGTTATACATCGAGAAAAACTCGTCGCTGATAATCCCATTTAAAAAACGTATATACGTGATACACGAAGCGACTTTGAGGCCAATGCTATAATCGACACGCGCCTCGCTCGGATGTACATGTATAGATTATTACGCAGGTACGTTTGGATGAACTTCGTTCGATTAAGGCGCCCAAAATGCGCGTTTACACTTAGCTAACCCGATGCGATAAGCCAATGTAATAGCTTCATACGAAAAACAAAGTCAGAGCTATGATTAATTCATAGTGTCAACAACTCGCGTAATTTGTCAAATCCAAAAGCTCTCGTCATCCGAGCGAGTGAGCTGTTGTGCTGCCGAAAGCTCGTTCGTACGGAAAAAAAATTAAAAGAGAGCCATACGTGATGTACACCAACATTGGTTAACGGCACCGAGCCCAACTTATGTGTACATGTACTCGAAACGTGAGTGCCTTTACCCTCTCGGGAGCAATCGACTCCTAGAATCTGCTGCAAGCCCTTGCGTTTCTTCTGACTCTCCCTGAAAAGAAAAAAAAAAAACAGATACGTTGGAAATTTTCGTCGTAAAACACGAGCTTTCCCCTTTTATCTGACAACTTTCGTCCCTCCCCTTTCGCTACTCCTCCGCTGACCCCCTCCCCCCATCCTCCCATATCTTTCGTTCCAGACAAGAGCAGTTTCATCTCGACATAGCCGTTGTATTGATTCGCCGTTAGGTGACTATTGGATATTTTTTCGTTCACTATAATAACGAACTTTCAAGTCTATATTCAACTTGTTTAATTGGCACATGGAAGCTCAATTTTCAATTGAAGTATACTTAAAAATCCTCCAAGTGTCCCCATACCCATAAGCGAGCACACAGCCACACACAGGACAGGTAGCAAACAAGTGTATTATACGTATATATATATATGAGCGAGAGGAGCAAAAGCAGACATCATCTCATAGAGGAGGGTCGGAGAGAGGGTGTAAGTATAGGGGAAAAAAGGGAGCGCATGCGCAATAACGCATATTTCGCGAACTAGCGGCCCCAGCTCGGTTAGTCGACGCTGGAGGCCCGCGCGGCGAGCAGCTCCTCCTTACCCCGGCTGCATACGTTTTATACTCACATGTACATATACATATAGGCACTTGTACTGGATATACTCGGTGGGCAAAGCTCCGAACTCGATCCTGCATCCCCAGGACCTCTGGCTTGCACGCAGTTTCCGCATCTCATGCAACTTTGTGTTTTTTCTTTCTTTCCTTTTTTTTTTTGTTATTTTTTTTGTTTTTGTTTTGTTTATTACTATTGTCCATCTGCCGCACGGATAAATAGCCAAACTCTCCGGATCTAGGCTCATCACGCTTAGCCTATCTTCAATTCGAGGGAGAAACAGCAGTTGGCACACTTACGTAAACATCCATCGTCCCCCACGTGGAAACGAGTCACTCCCCCTATACGTATCGTCTCTAAAATCACCAGTTGCGCTTTTCCCCGGTGAAAAAGCACACCCAACAAGTGCTACATCACGGATGAGTACATAATATACATGTACATACAACAAACGGCAAACGATTAGACGGTCTGACCCCAAGTGGGATGTTACTACTGGTACCACTATCGCTGTCCCCCAACACTTCTTCTGCTGTGCCAGTATATTATATGCGTACACGACAACGGAGCACAACACGAGATAAGAGAGCTGGAGCTTACACGCCTTGCCAGTGTTATTGGTGTGATGGTCCACGTGCGCGAACGTCACGTCACCTGTCGCCCTTACATGTATAATTTCGAATTCACGTACATAGACGCTGTTGCTGCTCTTTTTTAAATCTACTAACGCGCGTGCGGTAAAGTGTATACAAGTATCAACCTTTGCGCGTACCGTCCACCTCTTCGTATCATCCACGTGAGAGATACGTAAACATCGGAGCTGGTGAGGAAGGACACATTGATGCTTCCGGGCACACAGCACAGGTGAGTTTGTTGATTTTTCTCTATAAATTACGTATACCGGTACAGGTATACACACACACAAACACACACGAACACACATGTAGCTTTAGCGAGCGATTGATCATCGTTGTTTGCCAATGCGACGCGATTAACTATTTCAACGGGTGTCCGGTCGTTGTTTTGCCTCCTCTCTCGCCGGCGGCTCTGGGCTATCGATTTTCGGCAGACGGTAATAATATCGCAGCTGTGTGTGACGAGTCCTGGGGCACACGGTGCACCGACATCGGATGGGGATGAAAAACAACAGCTATATAGGATCAACTCGAGGAACTTACGATTCATGCAGCGGTACACAAACGATAGCGGAGTTTTTTTGTAAGATCGCGAGATTGTAAAAGGGTCGAAGCGTTGAGTACATATTATGGTTTTTTGCGCGTCACCTCGAGAAGACACGATTCATAAGTTGGACGATCTATTATATCCCATTTTTTTGTACCACGAAAAAAAAAAAAATATTGTGCTTCTGACCAACACAACATTATTATCTTATACACGATTGCAAGTGACGAGAGAGAGAAGCACACCCCGCATGCTCTGTTACCGATCGCTTTAAAAACGTTTAAACCATCGTCATCGTCATCGCCGTTACAAGTATACGCAGCGAGCCGTAGCAGAAGATTGCTCCGATACTTTGATTTATCATGGGAAAAAGGGAGAGAGAGGGAACCCATTCGACAAGTGCAACACTCTCTCCTGGATGATGGTTGCACTCGCGACGTCTGTTGTACGCACGCGCCAACATCATCGTTGCACAGTTGCATCGCACACCCGGAAAACGGGATAAAGGGGAAAAGAGAGAGAGACGGGGAATTTGACCTAGTTCGTATCAGGCAGCCGACCGACACCCTGCGGGGCTTACAATGCGAGTAGTAGCACCCCCCCCCCCTTGCTCGCCCGTTTACCTACACTCATCACGGATGGCGGTTCCTCTATACCCGCAATTCGCGGAAGTGGAAATTATACTTATTATATGTGCAAATCGCGCGTATACCGTGTGTATCGTATCGTATACCCGTATCGTTTGCGTTAGAAAAGCGTCGACGTCGCTTATTATTTCCTCGGGGTGGGGCGGGTGGGCTCTTGGATTTGTTTGTCCAATTTCCCTCGTTCGTACACCTATAGTGTCTATACACGGTATACGTGTATAATAACGTGTCGAGCACATCATGCATATATACGTGTGTATACGAGGTTTACAAGCGTACATCACCTGCCGTATAAATATATTGTTCGAGTAATGTATTTTTAAAGAGCATCCATTAGCCTGTATGTATATTTCGTTTGGTTGATCGGTAGGTTGGGGGGGGGGGGAAGACAGTCTCATCCCTTCGACTATACTCCCTCGGCGGGCTCCTATTTCTATGGGTTAAAATTAACCGCGACGTCACTACTAATCCATTATTAACGCCTTTTTTCATTCGTTTGAAAAATTAACGACTTATTGATGTCGAATATTGATTTCCATTGTGGGTGGGTTATTGGGGGGAGTGGAGAGGAAAAAGTGCGCAACCGCTCTTTTTTTCTCTGTATAAACTGCACAACGCGTGTCTTTTCAATTTCACGCTCCGATCGAGTTTAAATCGAACACGCGCCAATAAAGCGAATTAATTTTAACTTCCCCGCAAATGTATCGATATGTATACTGCACGGCAATACCGGAATCAATCGGTCACGTGTGTGGGTAAGTTGATGCACACATTTTGTACGGGTGAATGAATTATCGTCACAAAGTAATTCAAACCGCGATGAATACATTGTATAAAGAGACACGACATGCACCCAAGAGAGTGGTTACATACACGTCAATTTGGTCACGATGACGTGATGACATAGTTAAACTATATATACCTCGCGTCGCAAAGAAATACTTGAAAAATACCTTGGGGCGCACGTGATGTTCGAAACAACTCCAGTTTACCGGATCGCGTGATAATGTCGAATACATTACAGGTGTGTGTGTGTGTATGCAAGTGGAACTTGACAACTTTTGGTGCGGTCGCGAGATAAGTATGGCGTGAGCGTCTGAACTTTTAACTTCCGCTTTGAGGGCGCGGCCGAACTTTGTTGGGAAGAGCAGAGATAAGGAGGGACAAAAGAGCGCGTGTGTACACTATACGTGCGAGGAATAAAAGTTTATGAAACCCGGTAGCGGACGGGGGAGGCAAACTAAAAATTCTTGAAATTGCAGTTGCAAATGAGAATAAGGGAGCCCGGGTGGTAAAAAGATGGGAAAACACGTGTACATGTATGTGTAGGTTTATCGTGCTAATCACGGGTCACAAGGGGTTCATTTTGTTTTGTCGTCTACTGTTTTTGGCTCTTTTGTCCGAGAGGATTGTAATGATACTAGTTACGCCGGTGGGTCATACTCTTTTTCCGCGAAAATTAACTTTGCAGGTGCAGGGTGTTACATTATAATCATACCGAAGGATGAATACAATGCACAATGAGCCAAGACGCGAAGAAACAGAGACGTCCTTGTTTTTGCCACGGAACTATATATTATTATACGTGGTGATTGTAACTACGTGACTTTTATTTTTATTCTGCGGGTGTGAGTTGTTTTTTCATCAAAAATTATTTTACATGCAGTTGTTTAAACTATGCGTTATACTGTTTAGTTTTGTTTTTAAAATTAAACCAAAAAAGTTCACTGCGTTAGGAGAGTGTCACCATTGCATACAGTTTTTGAAGTATTTTTAATTCATGTGTAAGTTACAAAAAAAAAAAAAAACAATAAGTAAATAAATGTATATAATCAACGAAATAGAATGATTGATTCTCGTATGATTCGAGTGTCGGGCGTAGAAAAATTTTTCTTCAACGCGAAATGAGTAGATGCAAAAAGCGCGGCTCATCGCCTGTATGTATATAATATATACTTGCATCGAATCAGAGTAAATGGCGCGGAGTGCAAAGATGGTAAAATAACGCGAGAGTATATATTATATTATAGTGAGGCGCGAGAAAATACGAGAGAAAGCTATTTCACATAAAAATATACCAATATAATGTAATTATGGATACGCGCGGCATTAGAGAGCTGCTCGTGTCTAATCGAACGAGAGATGATTATTCAAGATGAAAGTATAAGGTACTGCGCTCGAATTAAATGGTAACGACTGAACAAGACACCCAATAAAATTCATTCGACCTCGGTGGATACACTTTTTTCTCGTTTTCTGCTTGACGTAGCGAACAAAGGGTGGAGGGGAATAGCGAGGGAGTGAAGGTACACAGAAGAGAAATTGCGTGCTTTTGTTACCAAGTATACATTTATGATATGAGTTAACGACCTCCGAGAGATCGACCTCGTCATATCTCAATTTGTCAACGACGCCTTCGTTCCTCTTCTTCCCCCTGACGATGACGCGCCCTGTCTTGTCCTTATCACCCCGCCATCCGTCAATCATGTTTTTTTGTGCTCACTATTGACATTGGGATCAATTTTTCACCTTTCGCCCCTTCGGTTTTCAATGTTATCGACAATCTTTATGAGTCTCGAGGAGACAATATTATTGCAAAAGGACAGTATCATCATAAAACGGTGTAATGAGGTAATGAAATTGGCTAAGTGAGCCATCGTTGATTAGTATTATTTTGAATCACGTATATGTATGTAAAGTTATATTCATTAATCAACGAAATCTCGTATATATATGCCCATTTACTTTGACGTATAGACCACACGTGTAGTTATACTAATTTTACAAATAAGCTGCACATGTTGTGCCATATAGTTACAGATCCATTGGTCATGCGTATAGATTGATGATTTATCAATTTACGAGTGACACATATTCGATGTGCGAACATACACGAATGCACATTTCGTTACGCGTGAATGATCGGCGCGTCGATGCTGGAGGTAATTTCGGTTGGTTTTGTTCAGTCTGACCCTTGCATTCAACAATCGTATACCTGTATGTATGAGCCACGCGCAGTTTATCGGAAAAACCAACTTTCCAACACGAGTTTCGTCTCTCAATAGACTGATGGAACCTGTAGTTTTTGCTCACCCATGCATTTTAGCGTTGTCTGTGTTTTTTCGACATCGATAAAGTATTTTAATAAGTTCCACCCGAGATGATTAATTTAATCGTATTGGAATAATATTTGGGGGATTATTTTCAATGACCGTATAAATTTATCCGCAAATAATTAAAAATGTTTTTTCATGAAAAGGCAAATGCGGGTATCAACAAAAATAATAGTATCCACACGACATGAAAATTCATTATTTATTACCACTCGAGTTAATTTTACTCTTGTAAAGTGCAAAAACATCGAAACGTATACACCTTTACTTCATCCATTATGTACTTACGTATCAATAATTTGTTTCGAATAGAGGAAAAACAATAAAGCTCGACGCGCGATAAAATGTAAAATAAAAACCTCGTCTCGCTCGTCATTTGCATCAGAATCCCCAAAGCACCAATTTATCGACAACGGACACACTGGCTTCACAACCTTGTCCCCTCCCCGCCAAAAAAAATCCCTTGGTATTTTTCACCCCAACAACAAATACGTCCATCCGACGGACCCGTGAAAAATCACAACCTCGTATCGAAAGTCAGAGTGACGCGCGGATAATCACCACAACCGCAGGGATCTCCTCCGTCGCGCCTACAACCCTTTAGGTGTAAGTATCTCCCAGATGACGCAGCAGCACCACCCCTCCCCGCGCCTCAGAGTGAAATTTGTCAAACGTTTCTTGTACATGGCAATTTTTTTTCTTCCCTCGTCTACAACGTGTATTTTTACTGTGTCTCTACTCCGTACGGCTGGAAAAAGGTTTTTTTTTTTTCAGAGCAGGGATGATGGTACAAAGTAGCAATGTACATGCCATTTGAATCGGTATCTCGATGTAACGAGGCGTCTCTGCTCAAAGTCGCTGGTACAGGTCTGTGTGTGTGTGTGTATCGTGTACATTTTTCACGAGTCACAATAACTCAACATTTAAAACTTGTGTGTACCTTCGTATTTTTGATCGAGTATTATTACGCCATTCGTCACCGCGATAACGTCGAGAGATACGTATAACCTGCGCGTGCCGTTTGGAATTTCAAATCCAATAGACCCTACGTGCTATACTCTTACTGTACAGTAATGGAAGGAATGGAAGGAGGGGTTTTTTTTTTTCCCCAACCTCGAATCAATTTTCTCTCGAAGGACGCTTTTTGAGTCGAAAAACTGCCTTTTTTTCCCCATCGACTCCGAGAACGTGTACACGTATACAAAGATAGAAAAAAAAAAAAAAAAAAAAATCCTTGTAAACTGTACGTATTGCAGTTAGGAAAATTCTTGTAATTGGCCCTCTTGATTAATTTACCAACTATACACCTATCTTTTGTTGATCTCATTTTACTGAGCCACTCGAACGTTATAATGTTGGGTAGGGGGGAGGGAATCTACGTCTCGGCAATAAATTGGCTGCGAAGCCAATTACTTGTATCATCGAAAATCAATAGCCGTTATATTGCTTGTTGTTCTAAATTGCGCCACAGCGAGATGCATGCATGTATATATTTACAATGTTATTTTTTCGACATCGCATTGACGAAAACAAACAATAGCACAATCCACTCATAATTGGGATCGAAAATGGACGGTGGGGGTGGCTTGGATGAATTTCTCAAAGGTGTCTACATATATACATGTGTGCAGAAGCATTGTTATCCACCTGCACGCATGGAAAAAACTAAGGACTCTGATTGGCTGGAGGCTTACTAGTGCCCTCCGATATACGTCCATCACCATCCTCGTATTACATTGAAACACCAATAAATAAGGTTTCTTCGGTTGGTTATCCACTTTTTCTCGGTACTTCCAAAAACATACCTGCAATAGTTGAAAAGTACTATAGTTCCTAAAATTGCGTATAGGTAACGGGGACTCACAATTTTATTGGGGCTAGACGAGTGTAGTTAGTTCCTCCGAGTCTATATATGCATCTCTAGTTTTTCAATTTAACCAAAGAGCCATTTCGTATACACCCAAAAACCGTACAAGAATCCATTGCACACCCGTTAAATAATAACGCGGCTTTGGTATTTTTATGTTTCCAGGGTTCCACCGGCCTCACGAGCAGCAGTTCTCGTTCATCATCCGAAACGCACCGTCTCCTCGTATACAGTGCCAATTATCGTCCATCGGTCAAAGACAGGACGGAGGAAAGAAAAGCCGGGAGGGAGGGGGTCACCGACAGTTCGACCGGTCCCCGGGGGGGGGGCGAGAGATAGAGAGGAGGGAAATCATCGGCGATGAAAGTCCATCCGGCCGACTGGAAGAGGTGAAAATCGGGGATATAGCCTGAGCGGGGAAAAGATGCAGCCACGGGGAGTGCGCGGGTGGCGGTACAGTCGCAAGGAGACAGGGGCCGTTTGTAGCGAGGATATCTCGTGGGCGGAGGGGGAAAAAAAACGCGAAGCTATCCTCCGAGAGCCATTACGTGACTGCGCGTTTTCTCGAGCCGTGGTGTGTATAAAAGGGTGTGACGATTGTGTCGGAGCTGGAATTCCCGGCCAAAGGCGCTGGGCGAGACGATGGGAATGAAGGTTTTTTGCGCGGCTGCTGGTGGTGATAGCCGTGTGGCTCACGTATATACATGCATAAGTACACATGGGGAGGATGAGGCGCAGAGCTAGGGATCGCTCGGCGTCGCGGTAGCCCGGAATCGTGGCTTCTCGATGTGGACGCGCTTGTACTTCATGCACCGAGTGCCGATTTTTTTTTTTTTTTTTTTTTTTTTTTTTTTCGCCCTGGAAATACACATACTGGACCATCAAGAGTAAATCGATGATAATCGTACGAGTTGTTCGAATAATACTCGTATAGAGCAATTGTTTTATCACAAACGGACCACAATAGCTTGTGTCTTGCACACACGCGCAAGTGCGTATAGAAAAAGCAATATAGATTCGAAAGCAGAGATTAGACGACTGGAGTACAATAAAAAGAAAAAAAAAAAAAAAAAAAAAAAAAAAAAATACGATAGGTGATAATAAAAATATATATATAGTATATAGCGAACATAATATTCCCTCGTGAAGCAAAGGAAGCAAAAACTGTACAAAAACGACGTTAACGTTATAGAAAGACAACAATAAAACGGATCAAACACTAAAAGACTGAGACGTAGATTCAGAGCAAAAGAGCTGAATAATATTCGCTACTTTCGTCTCTTTTTACAATTAACCTGCGACATATCAACGTAAAATTATTAAAGTACACCTGTGCATCATTTGGAAACTTAAACATCATATACGACTTGGCAAAATATAAAACAGCAAATGGAATACGAAGAAATTTAGTGTTTTCTACGAAACATGAAGTGAATGGAATAAATACATGTAGCAAAAAAACAAAGAAAGTGTTTTCTCCATTTCGAGTGCGGTGCGGGTTCGAGATACACAACCACACGTAGTGCGTGCAAAATTTTTTCCGAAAAGATTGAGGGCAAAGTTCAAAAGCCAATTTACAAGAGGGAAGCCCGGAAGCGTCTCTCTCTGTGTACCTCTTCAAGCGCTGGGCAGAAGAAATGGGTTGTGGACAGAGCAAAATCGGCAACCTCTACTCGAAGAACAAGAAAAACAAGAGCAACATCAAGAGGAACGGCTTCTCCATTCGTGAGTCCACGTTTATTATTATCATTTATCATAAGTTAAAATGTGTATTTTTTTTTTTTTTTTTTTTTTTTTTATTGCTCGGAGGGCGAAGTTCAACTTCACGTGACTAAATACCACGTAAGAAGTAAAAGAAACCACTTTGTGTAAGTAGTGGTATTAAGTATTCCACAGACTGGGTATTTAAGTACTAGAAGTTGAACTTCACGCATAGGTGATATATATATATATATATATATATATATATATATACACGTGTCTTCACTACCTAACGTACTTACTACGATGAAACACATCATCTTATAATATATATGCATGGTAGAAATTTCGTCTAACTATTTTTATTATTATTATTATTATTATTATTATTATTATTATTATTCACTTACTCCTGTTTAATATTTGCCTTTTTGATTAATGGATCATCGATCCGAGATGATTAATTTTATATGGGCAGGTACGAGGATCAATGTATACACATACACAACACGGGAGGGTAGATTATACTCCGAAAGCGAGCTGGTACTTACTTGTATTAAAAAAAAAAAAAAAAAAAAAAAACAATATTAACGTTTTAAGTATAATAGTATACGAATAAATGTTTCAACCAATCGATTTGTCACAAACACGATACGTATATGCAACGTTATACCTTTGATCGCAATGGAGTCCAAATTAAACTTGCAAAACACTCTCTCATCCAGATTGAAAAGTCACTTTGAATCATCGACTTTTTTTTCTGTCCAACCAAAGCCAACTTTATGTCAATTCTGAATTTTTAAATCGGAAGGGGTAAAAAAAATCTACAGAACGCGATTCACTTTAAATCGCTTTAAATTCATACGTTCGAATGGAAAAAAAGCACTGCATAGAAGTAGAATTTTCATCTTTTTCAAAAGCCATAGAAACGAGACCGCGTTTCATTTGAATCTCAACGAATTTTCGTTGTACGCCTTCATCGAACTATTTGCAAAATCCAACGACCAGACCAATAACCCATCTGCACTATATAGAAAAAATTTCACCACTCGGACGTCGCTTGGTCGTAAACTCTCATTTTGTAATTGCAGCTTTGTCTATTGATAAATATTGTAAAAGCAAATTTTCTCGTACCGCCACAGAACTTACCTACCTCTTTTCCTTTGCCCATCGAACAACGCGAGGAATCTCGAGGATTCCATGTACACGCGATAAATATACGGCAAGAAAGTTTCGCACTTTCAAGCACGAAGACGGTGTAGTACTTGGTACAAAGTATCAGACTATATATATATACACATGTATAGGAGGAAAAGAGCTTCGAACAAAAAGTCGATGATGCTGGGAGCCATAAGACCATCAGCATCAGTCGCGTCTTTGGTTTCCGATTAATTTTCTAAGGGTTAGCAACTTTGCGCACACGCCTGTATATGGTATGGTATGCACTTACGCGTACGCAAATTTTCCGGTAAGTGGAGGAACTTTGGCGATTAGTTGATCAGCCGGTAATTGCAATTCGCGAGACGACTTTTTTCTCCTCTTATTTCTGCACGATATGTTTCTCGCGTGGGAGTCTCGGTCATTGGTACTTTCGGTACGTAGTTGGGGTATTCTTGGACATCATATTATATATAACTTTTTTTTTGTTTTCCCGTCGTTCACCGATCGGAATCTCGTTGCGATAATAAAGCAAACAAAAAAAGCCAGCCTTAACGTTTGACGTACATCACAATACGTTATCGCGAGCGACCTTTTTGGTCGTCGTCTTTTTTTTTTTTTTTTCCTTCTATCGGCTGGTCTTTTGGGAAGGTATATTAGCACACATATACTCCATATAGAAATTTCGGGACCAAGAAAGGCACCGTTTCTCGCTTTGACGATTCGATAGGAGTGACGTTGCTTATACAACTCCCTTTTACCTTTTCGTTTAAATATTTTTAAACATTCTTTTTTTTCGCATCTCGAAAGATCGATTGTCACGTGACCAAAACCTTTTTTCATTCTTTATATATACCAATCAAATAAACAACACTTATGTAATTAATCTCCATGAAGTATAGAGACCAACGGTATGAAATACATAGCGTGATTGTTCGAGACAAATCACATAGTTTGTTTAGATAAATAAACAATTGTACTTCATTTAATTAAATGTAAACGGGTGGAATATCATCAGTTAACTGCTCATGTATATGTATAATGCAAATGGTGTATTCCTCATGAGACGAAACGGATAAGAGGCTCGACACCCAAACCACAGCACAATCGAGTTTTTAAAATGAATTCCGGTCATACCGTGGCACGAGCTTTCCGGAACGTGTCACCAAGCACGTATACACTTTCATGCCGGACGCGGCGTACATATTCGCACAGAGTCACAGTTTGAATGCTTGCAGCCAATAAGAAAAAAAAAAAAAAAAAAAAAAAAACTCGGTGCGATTAACCAATCAAAGATGGCCTGTGCGCGTTCGTGAACATAATATGTGCCCACACGGTGTGTGTCAGTCGCATAATTCGCGTATGTACGGCTTGAAAGAAAATAACAACAAAATAATCGTGCCCAGAGTTTTTGAAGCTAAGAAAAAGTTTTCGTTCAAATACTCATGCAAGGGATTCTTTTTTTTTTTAACAAATTCTTTTTTTACCTTGAGGGTAAATTGTTCTAAAAAGTTCGTTACTCAATAAACGATTATACGTACATAGAAACATTACAATTCGTCAATTCAACAGTGACATTCGACGTATCAGCGAAATTTAAACTTTGTGTATAAAAAAAAAAAACAAAAGAAAACGAACGTCAATAGACATACTATTAAATATATTTGGTTATCGTTAAAACGTAAAAAGTATATATTTTCACAGGCACAACATACGATGATTATCTTGTGTCTCTATTAATGGACTTGGGTCAAAGACGCGTTTATCGGGACAAATGGTTTCATTGCGCGCCAAAAACAGGCGACGAATCGAAAATAGAAGGCCACACGGCGTATCATCATCGTCGTCGCAAGAACTCGGCAATCAAACAGATTAAATTACCAAGGAAAGGTCAGCCTCGAAAGAAAAAAAAAGAAAAAACTGTTTTTTTTTTTTATCCATCCTATTATACTTACCGCCCGTGAATCACTCCGACTCTATCAATTTTCTTTCTTTTTCTACTGCGCCGTTTCGTATTTCAATCAATCCAAGCATATACGTATATTCGGCCTCGAGGAATCAGCTCAACGAAAATTTGAAGAAAAAAAAAAAAGAAAAAAGATAGCACGTCTGCATAACCCTCGCGCACCTTCTCAACGTTGCGCGCAAAAACGAGCTTCCCGCATTCCATTGGGTGGGCGTTTGTTGTGATTTAGGGAGAAAAATCACACAACTCTAATGAGAACAACAAACAGTGTTGACCCTATGCTAATGAGTTTGGAGAATTTCCAATGCCACTCGTTACAATAGAAAATAACCGCGGGTGACGATGACGCGTATCGCGGGCGGATTCGTGCAATCGATTGAGCTGTATTTCAATGCTATATATTATGTGTATGGTCTATTAGCGCACGGCCACCTCGGGGGCGTAAGTGCGTTTCCGTTGAAATATGCACCCGAGCGATGTCACGATCAAAAATTGTGGGTATATACCTACCTATTTGGTAAACAATAAAATTTCGAGAAAATCGCTCGCATCGGTGGAAAGATGCGCGAAAAGCGATATAGGCATGAGTAAAAGATAAGGCGCGCGCCGAGTCGACGCAGTGTAAAGTAGCCAGAGGAGATAGCCGTTTGTTTCCCGATTAAAAACGAATGACGCCGCTGTAGCGCGGAAAAATAGGGGAGATAAGGATCTGTTATACGTGAGCGTCCATCGGGAATTCCGTCGTGCGACACGTGTTGTGGGAAATTTTGCGTGAAACATTGCACGGGGAAGAGAAAACCATACAGTGATTGCTGTCGTAGCGAAACTATGGTAAAATTTGGGTTGCTACAGCCAGCCTTTTTTTTTCGTTCGGTTATTTGCATCGCGCGTATAGTTTAACAATGGAAATTCTCGTATATTAGCATAGTGCGTCAATAAATACCGTAAAAGGTACTTTTGTATCTTGTTCTGTTCTCCCTTTTCGGAAAAACTAATAGTCTTGGGCAATATAAATTGCATTTCTCATTGTAAACAGCTATATAAGTATGTTTTTAAACACCATGACTTTTTTTTTTTTTTCTTTTACATTGCTTTTTCTTTTACATTTTAATGCGTTGTTTTTTTTCTAGGAAAAATTTTCTTAAATACTGTGTTATAAGTACTGATTACAAAAGATAAATAATGCATTGCATTTTTAGTTAAAAATTATATTTTTAAAAAAATTCAAAAAAGTATTATAGATTTGCGAGCACCACCATTTCCACGATGCCTCAACAGGAAAGAAGAGTCATCGTCTCCCTTTTCCAAAAACAATGGAAACTTTCAAGCACGGGAGATCCATACATGACACTTTGCATAGGCATGGAAAAAGGGGGGCTATAGTTGGGGAACAAATTTACAAAATATAACAGCACCAACCCGCTAATTGGCAAATTGGCTCGTCGCAAATACAAAAGCTATACTTTGGTGGCGGGCGCCGCGGCACCGGTTTTCACTGCTTTTCTCGGCGCCGTCGGCGCTTGGAAATTTTGTGATGCACGTCTGTTTCTAGGATACCCACGGATTCCCGCGATTTTTATACGCGCTTGCAAAAGCACACACGCCCGTGCGATATTATTTGTTATCGAAAGCCATTGATGCGCTGCTATATATTATATATACATGACTCGAAAATGTTTACTGTGCCGGTGTGTATCTTGTTTTATGATATACAGAGACAAAGAGAGAGAGAGAGAAACTGGGTTGAGAGCCAAGGCTTGCGCATATTTCTCCCTCGATATACTTAGCGTGCCGAGATACGTTACATTAGTGGATGAGTCGTCTTTTTTTTTTGTTTTCTTTTTTTTTTTGTTTCTCTTTTCTCTCGTGTGACAGTACTGCCGAATCTTTGTGCGAATCATCTCTGTGGCCGTTGTTGGATCCCCGATCATTTTTTATCGCTAAGAGAGCACGTGATACAATTTTTCACCACAGTGTTTGTTCAGCCGAGTCGACGTGCCCGATAACACGTATACGCTTCTTTTTTTCTTTTTTTGTTTTTTTTTTATTTTACGTGATAAGATTTTCTAAATATCTTCGGCGCGTCGAGTGTTAAAATTTGTTTTTCTCAAGTACAAGGTATACCTACGCGTTCAACCGAAACTCGCGCACATGCCATACGAAATTCAATTACTCGCTATACTGATTTAATTCGCAAACCTTCTCAACTAGATTAACCCGGTCCATAAGTCAAGTGTGGCTCGATTGTTTTTTTTTTTAATTTTTTTTTATTGAAAAAAAAAAATTCTCGGTCCTGCTGTGTTATTACAGTGCGACCGCTGCTTCGGCGATGGTTTCAATGACCGATCGTATGAGGTAAAAAAAATATATATATATAAAATCGTTCAAGAGTCAAGCGAATGTTATTTTTAGTAACAAAATTTTTTTTCTCTCGCGCACTTGTATGATTATCGTGAAACAGCCGAACAGTCGTGCCGTACGATTCACTGACTGAAATTTTTCTAACGTACCCACGTGCACATCGAAATGATCTTTTTAAAATTTATACTTTTCACTCAACATATGCGTAATTTAACAAAATATTGAGTGATTCTACGATTACCGTACAAAAAATAAAACTGTTCCGAATATACAGTGATAATTTCCGTGAAATCTGTAAAAAATTCAATTAATTTTCAATCCAGCGTCTCGATAACTCTTGAATATTATATATTATATTGTTTTGGAGGGGACAGGAAAAGTTAAAAAAAATAAAATCCATGAAAGTGAAAAAAAAAAAAAAAAGTTCCTCTTCGAGTGAATTAGGGGCACACGGTGTCAAAGTTTTCTCACAGCTCCCGAAACTGCGCGTCGGAGAAGGCTAGAAACGAATAGTTGACGAGAGAAGAAAAAAAAAAAAAAAAAAAAAAAAGGGGGTTGAATTAGCAGCTGCTGCGCACATAAGCGTGCCTACGTGCCTCGTGTCTCGTCCCCGCACACATGCACACACGATCCGTCCCAGTATCAGCTCATATACCTATAATATATGGAGCACCCAGTCCCGTATTTATATGTCCCACATAATGTAATGAAACGCAAAAAGCCCCAAGTGAGAGAGAAAACACTGCCTTGTCTCCCCCCACCACGATAAGCAGCTGCGCGCCTCCAACAACCTATACTCGTTCTTCTCGCTCCCCTGCTCGCGTGTGATTTCACGGAGAGCGGCCGGCTCCTCAGTAAGCCACTGTCGTTCGGATCGATCGCATCTCTCTGTAGGAGCGATCTGCCGTACTTATTTATACTTTACGGTTTTGCTATACCCATCGTTACATCACCGTCATTGCACCACATACTCAAGTATAACAGGTGCATATTTTTGGCGCCTCCGCTTGATTTTTATTCGACTTGGGAGAGATATACCAAGCAGTTGGTTCGTATAAAAATCGCGAGTGCCATTTCTACCCTGGATAATGCACGAGGAGCCATAAGTACCCACCCCGTGGCAAGTGAAGAAGGGACTTTGTAAAATCGAAAAGTAAAAAATCGTGGTGGAATAAAAAAAAAAAAAAAAAGAACTAAATCCGTACGGTTTTATGGTTACAAAAGTGCGCCGGTGAAATCGCCACCCTCCTGTATTATACCTTGCCCCACGTGTAATCCACAACGAAGAGGTGCACGGTGGAAACCGTGGAAAAAGCCGACACCCTGGCCGTCAAGGGGAAACGTGCGGGTTTGGGCACGAGGATGTGGCTGAAAATCATCCGGCAGAACATATCTCATCTGGCGCGCCGGGCCAAAGGTACGTTTTTTTTTTTATCCCCCCGACGCGTGAGGTGCCATTATTTATTTTGCTCCTCAAATTTTTTAATCAACGCTTGTGGTCACCGGGGGTTATTTTTACCCGAGAGACGCTTTTTTTTTGTTCTTTTCATTTTTCCCCAACGTCGCTTTGGCCTTGGGAGAGGGTAAAGAAAAAAAAATGAGTTTACCCTCTCAAAGGGTCCGATGGCGCTTGTTTTTCCTCCGCTCTCGTGGCAGGAGAGGGAGTTTTCCGGTTCATCCAAATGCCTTGATAAACTATAGTGGATCGATTTTAAGGTTTGAAGATGAAAAATAATATTATTGAATTTCATTCGGTTCGGTTGGTAGTTCGATTTTTTTTTTTCTTTCTTCATCAGCTTTATGAGGCGTACAGATTCAATCTCTTGCTCGATAAAGTGGAAAATTTAATTACTTTCGGCTAGTGGGTATCCTCTATACACTTGGGAAAAACTCGTATACGCCTATACGAATATTCGTAGGTAGATGCTTACAATTCAATTGAATCCCAGTTCAATTAGTTATTAATTAAATATTGAAATGAAGATTTGTTCGTACTCGAATTTAGATCGGTACCTATTTCGATTGGCAAATAAATTCAATTGTCTCAATTGTGACAATTTTCAATCAAGAACTAAATCAAATTGTCGGTGGATTGATGATTAAATTGTATAAACGTTTGATTGCTAAATGAAATATTTTATAGACCAGCTCGACGCAACGTATCGGTAACAATCATTCCAACGGCGATCGATCGATGACAATTAAATTTGGATCGTGACTCGGACAAAGAGCATCATAAAAATCGATCAAAACACGTACACCCGCAGTTTTCCGAGAACATATGTGAGTTATGCTATACCTGCACGTACTTACAGAGTGTAACACTTGAAAAAACGCACGCACGCGAGTTGTAGATAACACGCGCCCACGCGTTTCCTATATAATAATATAATAGCATCGTTTTCGGGGTAATCGGCGATTTCTGCGCACTGGTTGGTCAATTGTATACATATAGAAACACCCACAACTTTGTTTGAGAGCGGCTGCCCCGATTTTCCTGGAAACGCGCGCAGATGCTATACATTACATGGTTCTCTTTATACGAACACACACGGTGATTTGTTGATTTACATTGCTAGCTCGCGCATCGGCATCGATTTATCGAACATTAATTTACGACGTACCCTTCGATGAATATATGTGTTTGTCTATGCGTTTCGAGGCTACATCGTTTACAAGGGCTGTTTGATCGCGGTAATGGGCTCGTCTACCTTGAAATAGAAATATCAACGGGAACACGGATGGCACCGATCGTTTGTTGGAACATCTTTTTACTAGTGAAGGTTGCGAAAGTATTCGAAGGTTTTTGAAAATTCAAAAAAACGTTCCAACCGCTACTCGCGCTCTATATAAAGTCTTTAATTTACAATCATTGAAGCGTATCAAACGATCGTTAATTGTGTGCACTTTTGTTAAAAACATTTTGTTTACCGAGAGACGAGTAACGTGTTTGTTTGTAGCAAACATATAGGGTACCCGGTGTTTTACTAGCACGTGTTGTGTGTTTTGAGCGCGTCGACGGTTTGAGATTCGATGAAACACGTGTGTCAATAAAAACATCGTACGCCGCGAACTTGGGACATTATTATCTTTATATATGCGTGTTTCGTTGGAGAACCGCCAATGTTTATATAGACGCTCAACCAACGCTTAGTTGCGCATTAAATTTCGCGATTGTTGATAGTTATGAAACCATCGTGGTTAATTATTTAATGCGATTCAACACATTTTAATGAGAAATGAAAGTGTATATAAAATATACAAACATTTCATCCACAAAAGTAATTTTCAATAAAAAAAATAAATAAATACACAAAAGAAGAAGAAAAAAAAATCGGTCACGCCGTATCTAATCGACGTGTACCTTTATCTTACAGGTATATGTGAGCAAACAATGCCAAGTGTCCCGACATTTCGCGTACTCGATCGATTTATTACAATTACCGGGCACGTATATGTATATATATAATTCGTGTTGTTATCGCGATCGGTGTGGCAGCAGCGCCAGCTAACCGATAATATATTGTACGACAAAAAATATACCGGCGCTAATAATAAATTACTCATCGTTTTATCGCTCGTATAAATACACATTCAACAGCCAATAGCGATCGGATGTACAAAGGCGCTAATAACAAGTAACAACAACAATAGCGCGCGAGATAAGTAAAAGCCGTCAGGCTGTACACAACCATCGAAAATTACGAAAAAAAAAAAAAAAAAATACACAAGCGGTGTGCGGCAATCTACGGCGCAAAATGACGAGGGGGAAAGAACGAGGAGGGTTGGCCGCTCCGTAGCGCAGCAGTGGCTGGCGAAAAATATATTTTTGTACTATAGACACCCATCATCAGGCGGCCGTGACGGAAGAGGCCGGCTGCAACTATATCAGCTCTTTTATAAATGTGCGCAGTAGAGGTTGTGGCGTATATATAGGGTACAATAGGTGCCTACATATACACGTATACCGCAAAAAAAAATTTTTTTTAAATAGCGGCCATGTATTGCGCGGTGAACCACCACGCCTAAGATATGTAACACTTGTATATGCGACGTAAACAACACACATGCGAAAAGGTGCGTTATAAATAATATTATGCGTGTAATTTTATTTGTATAATTATAATCGGACTTGTGCACAATTATTATGTATATGGATTATTAAATACTTGAGAAAACAATAAATTACATTTTTTTTATTCGTCACTATGCACAATATAATACTTGGAAAAAAATTATTTTTAATTCAATACAATTAAGATGATAAAGTTCCTTGTAAGGTACGATAAATCAAATATTTCAATACTTTGATTATTATTTTTTTTTCTTCCAAGTTGCATTCTAATGTAAAAAATTGTGTTGTGAAAAAAAAAAATTTTTTTTTCGTGCCTGTAATCTGGTAACAGCAATATCAGTGACACGCGTGCGTATGCATTATCATCGAGTGTGAGAATCGAGGCGAAAAAATGCGAGAAAACAAATGGAAAAAAAAAAAAATGCGGCTTGTTTTCGAAATTCACTTCATTTGCCTTCTCCCGCACGTGCTCGTATATAATTATGATCTGCGCTGTTATTGTCATCGTATTGTAGCGAACTGCGTTTCTTTCAAAAACGTAACACTTTCACCCGACGAGCCATTAAATGACACGCGTGTTTGACCTTTTCAAGAAAAAACCGAGACAAGTAAGTGTACGTTTTATGCAAGTAGTACACAATACACACCGACAAACGGCAGCAGCTGCAGTGACACAATTGACTTGAGTTTTTGCGAAGCAACAATAGTAAGTATAAGTGGAAAAAAGACGCGTAATATGGTGACGAATTCGAGAGAACAAGGGAGAGAGGAGCGGAGGAAATAAAAGTGCGCGCGTATACTTGGGCGATGAACAATCTGTAAGGAACGAGGGAGATTTCGAGAAAGGGATATAATCGCCGATGGTTTGTTTGAAAAGATAATATTCCGAGTGAAGTTCCGCGAACGATTGTTTTCTCTCGAAATGCACACGCCGTTGGCCATCGAGAGGTAATTGTTATGAAAAAAAAAAAACTCGATCGAAACGGACTTGCGCTTATACGGATATACAGACGATTATTGGCCAATTTTATTATTTATATATTTCGTAAACAATTAAAATTTTACATCTCAACAATTTATTGCGAAATACTAATTATTACGCAATACGTGATCGACTAACAATCGTATACCCATGGATGAAGTATAGAAAAAAAATGAAAAATGGCCCCTCCTAAAAAATGGAACAACAAAGTCGTGCTGTTACGTATTAGCGCAGTAAAACCAGACACTTTGGCGATAAAAAACGGAGGCAAGAGTGCGAGAGTGGGGAGTCGATTTCGCGTCCAATGGTAAGCCAGAGGCGCGACTCGTGCACGTATATCTATGTATATGTATATACCCTATGCATTTATACCAACAGATTACACATATACACATGTATATGCTCCGCGACGCGCAATATAGCCGCCGGCAGTGCTAATAATAGAATGTTATACCCTATATATGTACGTACGAGTCGAGCGTGAGCTCTCCTATATGTATATATGCATGTTATACCACTACCAACTACAACACACAACATTGTCGTAGTTGTAGAGAGTGTCTCGGTAACTAGGCGTAAGGTTAATGCGATTCCCCGATCGAGTTTGCACCAGGTGAGTCTATACATATATATACGTATATGTAGTTATTGCGATGTAGCAGCGATACTTACTCGCGCTTCAGGGCCAAAGAGGAGAAGCTAGAGGGAAGGAAGTTTTTAGGCATATATATATGTACGTACGAGACGACGGCTGATTACTCATACATCTGTTGATCGAAATGAGAAAATTGAAATTGATCTCGATGTTTTATCAAGGATTCATAGGAGGGGGGGGGGTTGGAGGTGAGCTTTTTCTGTATGAATGCGTGTAGTGTAGAGGAAGGGTGCAGTCGAGGGTCACCCCCCCAACGAGGTCAGTTTTGTTTTGAACATAGAAAAGAAGAGCTCCTGATGGTGATGCGTGCCCGAGGACAATCGGATGGGTATGAGCTTGGGAAGGGGGTGATTATTTGTTTTATTTTATTTTCGCCGCGACGCTGTAACTGTCGTGTATACACCAATATATACAACCTGTTTTGTTTTTGATCTTTGCGTTGCGGGCTTTGACCAGAAACAAATTAACGCTCGATACCGCGATAATTGGGCCACTTATTCTATCAGTAAGTTGATTTCGTGTTTGAACAAAATTAACTATTTTTCCTTCCCTCAGCCGTTCAGTTGATTTTTAACATTGTCGCACAGCGTATTTTAACAGTGAAAGTCGTAATATAGTTTTCTTCGACGAAGCAGCTTTGGAATTTAATTATTTGGAGAAAAAACTCAATAAAACGACAGGGACAAACGTGAGTAATTGCATTTCACAAAAAAGTGATCGAAGCTACACGTGTGCAGGTTGTATCGGTTTGTTTCCAGTGTGGAGAGATAACCCGAGATAACAGCGACGCGTTGACTGACCGGCTCCAGGCGACCAGCCAAAAATTCCTCCATGGTAAATCAATGCCACACGGTGAAATTCCTTTGGGGATGAAATTTTATTGTGACAAGAATAATACTGGTACGCGACGAGAAAAAAAAAAAAAAAAAAAAAACACCGCCAGTTTTTCCCTATATACATACAACGTTTTCCGAAATGGATCGTCAAACGATTTTCCTGCTTCCGCAAAAACACGTAATTAATAATTCGCGAGCGACTTTCATCCTCAACAGTACACAGGTATAGCCGATCTCCCTGTGTGTGTATAGGATAGCTGCAGGGGAAGAACAGACAGTAGGTATATATATGTACATGGAAAAGCAGGTCACTTTTACACTCGAAAGAGATACTTAACGCGAGAGGGTCGTCGCGCTTGTTCGTCTCGTGTGTGTGTGTGTGTATACGTGCACACTGGTACGTAGTTGCTTTGGTAAGAAAAGAAGATTCGAGAAAGTCGGATTCGTTCATACAAAAGCCGGGGTGGCGGTAAATATAGCTCTCGCGTTACAGTTTCGGGGCTAAAATATACACGTAACATTTTTTTTTTTCTTTTTCTTTACTTTTAATTGGTTCGGTAATTCTCCTCTCTCCTTTTTATTTGAAGAAATAAAATCAAGAGTCTTGTCAGTCCGACGACGAACGTGTGCATAGGGATTGATTGCCAAACGACCGGAGAGCGAAAAAACGAAACTTTCTATTACGGCGTTACATAAACACCTTATACATGTAATGTACGGAGCTCATGCGGTGCAATGAAGAAATGACGAAAAAAAGAAAGAACCACGACACTTTCGTTTGGTACGAGAAAACAAATATTGCACCAGAGCGGGTACACGGACGATGGATATAATCATTTAATGCAAATCGATACACATTCTGTTGTTGCTCGCTATCGATATACGGCTAAGCTAATAACACGTATTGTACTTACAGGTACACGTTTGTACCCCACGACAATACTCGCTTTTCCTTGTGTACACGATCCGATTTTCTTAACGATCTATATAAAACTTTTTTTTTTGGGTACTTGCCGATTTTTCTAAAAACAAAAAATGATCGACGATCGAAAACAAAAGTTCTCGCTGTAATATAAAAGAAATGGTCACACGCGCAACATGAATGACCGATCGATCCCGCAAGACCCACATACACAAACACCCACGGACGGAGATACACTTACCGCGAGAGGTCTTGCGAAACACCGAAAAAAAAAAAAAAAAAAAAAAAACAACTATATATCGGTATCGGCCACGAGGAGAGCTTGAGCTCGCGTTCCCTTTCTTTTCTCGTCGTCGCGCGTCCGTGTCTCCCGACTGTCGACAAGCCGGCGCCACCGATCGTCCACAATTACACTCCCATGTACGTATACACGTACTTATATTCGAGGCCGCGCGCGTTAAAAGACTAATTGATGTGTTTTGCAGAGCACACACTTTACTAGATATATATCTTTGCGTCGAAACACTTGCACGTGTACAGGTATATACGTTACAATAGCCTGTATAAGCTAGACGCTTTACAATAACGATATCACGTGTGCCGGCTTTGAAATTTTATTTATGAGTATATAGACAGGATGACGAGGAAGAAGAAAAAAAAGATGTGATGCGAGCGAGAGGCGCCAAATAGCGCGGCGAATCGGCAATGGACTTCCGCGCGTCAAGATATACTACAACTACTGCACTTTGCCGATCTGTCGAGACGCATGTATATACGTATATAATACAGAGTAGCGATATATTAACTCACGTGTGCGCTAAATAATATATGTAATATAAATACACGCGCGTCTTTGGTGCGTCTATTGTTGTGCTCAAACGGAAGGGTTAAAATTAGAGTAGGGTAGCCGATTTTCTAAATGTATATATATACGTATAGATGTTTTGCACGCATGGTAAGAGATCACTGCACGACGAGTATATTATAAAATACAGGCTGGTGTTTCGAGACTCTGTTAATTTTGGCTCGCGCGGCATATAGGCTCTCGCAGGTACCAGCCAGGTATAACGTCTCGAGACAAGATCTCTCTTTTTAATCTTTCATTATAACATCTGCGTGGCACAGTACTTTGCGTTTACTTTGAACGTGGTAAAGGAAAAAAAAAAAAAAAAAAAATTAAAACGTACCTATACACAGCTGGAGTACTACATTTGTCTTGTTGACGCCAAAGCTGCTGGTGTTTCTTTTACAGAGACCTTCAAGTTCGATAGTTTGCATTCGATCGACTGGGCTTGTACGTAGGTAATATACATGACTTCTGGGCAAGAGGCCAAAAGAGCGGGTAACTATAAATTAAAAAATTTTAAAAACAGCCAATCCGACCGAGAGGCAAAAAAAAAAAAAAAAAAAAGAAAAAAAATGTGCAACCAAGTCACGTCGCAAAATAAGTGGGTTGCACGCGAGTGCGTCCTTTGCTTCGTCCACCGTTGGAAGGTATACACATAAATATATATATATATATATATATATATATATATATATATATATATATTTCGCCGAGACGACGGCGATGACTCAGAGACAGAAAGAGCTCCTCGCAGCAAGGCGACGACGATTATCTATATATTATCGCCGATGCCTGTGTAGTCGACAGCGAAGACTGCAAGGCCCCGAACTGGGTCTCTGCGAGTGTGCGCCGTCGCCAAAAGAAGAGCGGACTCGAAAGAAGGTATTCTTCCCTCGGACAGTCACCTCTCGCCCCTGCACGAAAACGGTAAGACGCGGCCGCCAATGTTTCGCCCCTCTATTATACATATATATACTTACCATCACTGCCTCGCAGTTGTTATTATTATTATTATTGCCAGCGCAACGACAATAACTTGGCCTCTATATTATATACATTATGTGTTACTTTGTTGCGTGCCATATCACGTGCGGCTGGTGCCAAGATTTGCCCCAGGCGTATACATATGTAAATGGTACACCCAATGTGAAAATGCATGCAGGTGGTGAACTAAGTATATATGCAATACCTTATGTACAAGTATATAAATATACTTATGAATGATGATCAACGTGTCGTTCCGGTTCTTGTGTATGTCTCTCGACTCAACGAGTCTTGCTTCATCGCTATGTATTATAATATATTGTACAGCTAATCGAGTTTCACCGCAAGAAAGCGTAGACAAATTAATACCCATACGTGCGCGAGTGCGATACGTAAAGGAGCACTTTTTTTTCCCAATTACCATATAAGCTTCGAGCCAACGGCGCGTTACTTTATTCCTTGAAGGTGTGCATATATTTCATATGTTATAGGGCGCGTAAAAGTATATATACCGCGTGCGAGTACAAGGTGTGTGTGTACCTATTAACGCTAAACGAGCGGAAAGCGGAAGCCGGTATCGCCCTCCACCTCCTCCTATGTACGTGTTTATCAGTGTACAGCCATCAGCTCGTGTATACATATGAGGGTGGGTTTATCGGGACTAGGTATTGGTACAAGCTACAAAACTACTTTGACCGGTACTACGCGCTCTTGCGAGGAGCCCCGCCAGGAGGTGTGCATAAAATTATTACACATCGGATCAGCTATGGCACCCATACGTTATTTAAGTACACCTCTTCGGTGCCTTTGACCCTTTGCCTCGTATAATTATCGTTAATTCTTCGTTGTTGATCAGTATAGCAACAGGATATGCAGGTTCGTAATGACTGCGTCGGTGAGATATATGTGTATATATGCCGATAACGACGCGCCTTTTGCCGGAAGTGTACTATATATTGAGAAAAAAGACCCTTGACCCTCGGTAAAGAGCCGAGAGAAAGACGCTGTACAGAAATAGCTCGGAACAGCGAGGGACTATCATTGCACCATGAACTTATCGCTCCTCTGATACTTTTCAGGTAATAACAAACAATGCGTTTGGAGGAATGAGCTTTATGGATATATACATATAAAAACGTTTGAAAAACCTAACAACTCTTGACGTAAAAATCAATTGGAAGGTATATAATTCAGAACTAAAAGAGTTGACGAAAGACCACGGCCTGCACCGACACGATTGCAAATTAAGTTCGCGATATCTCGCGTATAACGTATTGTGGTTCTCTCGGAGGAATTATCGTTGTACAACAATTTACAGCCTCCCGTTCGCCACGAAATCAAAATCATAAAAACAATCATGTGTGATGACGGGCAATGTAAAACGAGAGTGATTGATTTTTTTCGTAACCGAATGCCTGAACATGTCCCAAATTGTGCATAATATTATAGTGCTGCGAACAGCGTGAAAAAGAACCGACTTATATGTATGGACGAGACGTAACTTTGATCCAACCGTACATGTTGTACACTATATTTATGTAGTATAACGAAAATGACACGTATGTAGCGAATGCACATCGCGAGACATGACCTCGAGCTAATAGAGACTGATGTCACATAATCTAAGCCCCCTGCGTTGTACATGTACCTATACATACTTGTTATAGCTTTTATTCTCCTCACAATGGAGCACCCTCGTATATGGTACAACATATGTAGGTATATATATAGGGATAGAAATGATTTCGCTCGAGATTATAATATTTGCCATTGTGCGGGCGAGGAGGTATAAACATAACGATCAAAGATGTTTACCGGTCGCCGTGAGTATGTGATTTCGGTGGGTTCCATTGAATTATTCGTTCGCACGTAGAATCAAACTTTTACACCCTGGTTAACTTTTTTTTAAGAATTACACCGTGTTATTACCAAAAGAGACAAAGATTTCGTATTTATGCATAAGTACAACGTTTTTTACAAAAGTTGTTCGTGCGCTTGGGCAAATGATTATTTCAAAATTATCACATATTAATAATACTTCGTAGCCTCATGAATTATAAATGTATACGCAAAACACGTATATGTATATTTACCATCGACTCTCGCCACTCGTGTGTATACGTATTTAGGTATATATTGAGGGGGAAAAAGCTTGGAAAATTATATATGTACACCTACTTGCACAAATAATCAAGAGAAGCTATACGTATAGCGTGCTTGCGAGTACACGCGGTATCTGTCGAGATTGAAAAGCGCAAGGGTTATAAATAAACCGTCTTCTACCACCACCCACGCGCGCTCCGATCGAATAAACCGCAGCCGTGTGTATGTGTTCCCTGACGGTCACGCGGGAAATCAGATACGGGAAAAATTGTTTTGTTAATTTCATATACTGTGCACTCGATGCCAATATTGCTTGTGTATTGCTTTGTCGCTCGCTGTGTTTCTTGGGAGTAAAAAAAAAATTAAAAAAAAGAAAGTAAGGAAATAAGTGCATTACAAATGTCGTTATCACAGTGTATATTTCTGAGATTGCCCATCTGATGCTTTTTTTTTTTTTTTTTCATCATTCGCACCTAATAAGAAGGAAAAAAAAAATGAACACGAAGAAGACGAAACGTGAATCATCAAATGGTAAAATTTTGTATAAATGTACGTGTATATAATTATAATGGTATTATGTGAATGTATAACATAATGGACGCACAGAGAGGGTATAATATAATGTCTTTATATGCGCGTGTCTCTGTGACCGGAGGAGTAGAGCCGACCTCGTTTTTTCACCACGGCACTCGAGAATGAAGCACAGATGGAAGCGCGAAAAAGAGAGCAAGCAGTGGCTTCCGTTTGGCCGGCTACTGGCGCGATTGAGGCTAATCGTATATTTACCCGAGAATGGAGTCAAATTCGCTTTGGATCCATACTATACGTATAGGTATATACATTTATGTGGATGATTTGCACAAGACGATCGAGGACAATTCGTCGCGGCTTCGGTTAATCTCTCTCTCTGTGTGTGTGTGTGCGTTTAGGTGATAAAAGCGTAATCTCGTCGAAAGAACGATGCCGATTGACTTGGCGATTGTCTTTATTCCAGTACCGGAGATTAACAACCGGGCTTGAGTACAATTTGTTTTTTCTGTTTTAAAAAACCTTCATGAATGATAAGCAAATTTTCGTTTGTCGCTGTTTACAGGAAGATACTGAGAACAAATTGTTATTATTATTATTATTATATGAGCGTTTTTAAAAAAATATAAAAAGTAACCGTATACCCAAGTCTGACTGTAACAGAAATCGAATGATCGTTGGGTATTTTTTAAATTTCGTTTTAATATTCGCTGTTACAATATTTTGTTTTGTTTTGTTAACACACACTGGATCCCAGAGAACGGCGAAGCCAACATCGAAACGCAGGATCAGATTACAGAGATGTGCGTACATTGTTTTGACTAAAAATACATTGACGGTCGGCAATATTATCACGCAGACCATCTGTATAAAAACATTGACACCAGTGAGACAGCATCGATAAAAATATATAGCACTGTGTTGTGACACGTGCGGCCGCGCAAATTGTGTGTGTGCTGAGGGTTTGTTGTTTAATCGCTCCCACCTTGTGCATACGATAAAACGCTGGTTTACCATACTCGAAGGTATGATAAATATTATGTATATAGGTATATGCAAAGAAAAAGAAAAAAAAACAATCAACCAACGTATTTCAGTGAAATTATGCGCGCTTCTGTTGTGATTTCCAATGAAAATTACTTGAGTACATATTATTTACTCAAAAAAAAAAAGCGAGTCTTAGTAAAAAAACTGATGCTTCTTTTGTCCTTGTTTGGCTAGTGTAACTTATAATAACACTTAATTTTTTAAGTTATTTTTTGCAAACGATTCGTATTCGTTGATGATTAACCATAGTTCAAAGAGAAATTGAACCGATCACGTCATAAAGAGCTTTTTTAGGGCATTACATCCGAGCCAGGTTGATTTAAGTTGACAAATCTTCCAAACAAAGCATCAAATGAGCTTTTTTTTCAATTCCCCTTCACCAATGATCTTTTTGACTTTTTGTTTGTCCGCTGCTTTCGAGAGCAAAGCTCAAAATTAAAATTTTAAAAATACAGACTCTTTTATTTAAATATTTTTTTCACACACCGGGTTTAGCAACTTTATGCTTCGAAACAAATTGCCCTCTGAATTGTTGTTACTGCGTCAAACTCGAAGAGTTGAAAAGACGACGAAATTCCAAAAATACGCCTCGATAATCGACCGAAATCCTCGAAATTTCGCAATACCAAGGTCAAACTATAATAACGCGTTAACTCGTTCGTGGCGTCATTCGTGCGAATTAAATTTAAATTTTTTAAAATTTAAAAAAAAAAAAAGGAGAAATTAAAATTTCACGTGAAACAAGCCGACAGTACAAAATACAATTTTTTCGTCGTTGCGTTTTATCTTATTTTGATGTTACCAGCACTTTTTGAAAAACAATAATAAATTCAGAAAAAAAAAAAAAAAAAAAAAACTTCTTAACTCATCCAAGTGAACAAATTCACCTATACGCGTGCGCTTTAAAACCTTTTCCCGGCTTTCGCATCTCTATGCATTCCTGTGACAGTTGCGGTGTATATGCAAGTAACTTCGATCCCACGCAACCCGAGATCAGACCGAGGAAGTCGTTTGTCAGCCAAACACCTAAATCCCAGACCCCCAGCCGCTATGTATACGCTGGAACGAAACTTTTCCGTCCTAAGGCTTCCTATCTCGTCTTCGAAAGTGTACATGTACAGTACAGCGCACCGAGACACAACACAATCGACTTTATTTATTTGTTGGGTTTTATTTTAAATCTTCGCGACGACCACGGCCTTTCGAGTTAATCGGGTTGACCCTTGAAAGCTTCCACACACCTGAGAATGGTATGTTGCATGTGACCACACGTGCTGGCTCGGCACTTTTTTTTTAGTAGTCTCCTCTGCGTCTGATTTTTTTTTTTTTTTTTTTTTTTTTTTTTTTTTTTTTTTATCTTTTAAAAGGAGTGACTTCGGTGTACGTGGGTGAGGTTGGATAGTCGTTATTTGAAAGCTGCAAAAAGCAGGCTGAAAATATTGGTGTGGGTGTATTGATCTTGAGGAATTTTTTTTTTTTTTTGTATCGATACGGTCGGCTGTACTTATTGATATTTGAAAATACATTCAAGCGGATGATTCGTGAATTCTGTGGTATGCATCACAAATTAAATATCCACACATAGTTTTTTTTTATTTTATGCGCGAAATTTCAGTATACCTACGTATATAATATACATGCTAGTCTTGTAATTTTTTTTTCCCTCGATGAGTGTAAGATATATTGATGATATTGATAAAACGTGCAGAGGAACTAGTATATTCAATGCAACGCAGCTTGAATATTTTTGAACATTAATGTTCAATTTTTTTTTTCAGTGCACAAGGGAGTTGTTAGTTTTTTTCTCGTTATCGCAAGTATCATATTTTCCACCTCAGCTTTGTTATTCGAGCGTACTTACGAGCTATAGACATACCTATACTACACACTTTGCGCAAGACGATTTTAGAATATTGAAAAAAAAAAAAAAAAAAAAATCTCCACTTCAATACCCCTTCCTCTTTCTCATGACGCAAGTCTAATTTTACACTTTGCAAGCATCGTCATTGTAGAGGTCACACTTTTATTTTATTTTTTTAATATTTGCAGTCCTCCCCTCCCCCTTTTCACCGGCGACATAATATACAATCTATTAAACTGCTGATTCAGCCGAATATTTTTTTTCCCGCCACTATATTTTTACCCTCGAAAACGCTTACGCAGCATATTCCATTCACTCCCGACGTAAAAGTCCTTCAGGTGCTCTGTACACGTATACAATAGTGCATTAGTGGTGGAGAAAAGCAATTTTTCAGCTAAATTTTTTTTTCTCAGCCAAAAGTATTTGTAATAAAAAAATTCGCGGTACAACTACATCTTGAAGTACAGTCGGGAAGAGGGGTATATTGTACAGCAAAAAAAGATAAAAATAACAACGCCTGTACCTATAAACGTAGCATTTGAGAGAAAAGATGCGCAGGTATAGTTGTAAGAACATCAAGTTGAAAGAAATCGCGAAATACACGCGGGATGAAAAAATAGAGAGAAATTATACGCGGAAATGTAATAAGTCTCGCGAACAATGTATAAGGTTTTATCATGTGTGCCTTACGTATATGTACGAAGAAATAAGAAAAAAAAAAAAAGCCTAAGAGAAACGGATATACGTATGACATGGCTCGAGTTTGTGTTCAATTCGCAAATACCATACACGTACATAAAACACACGATACATACAGAGTCAAGCAAACGAGGGAAGAAAACTTACTCGAGCAGACGACTCATAAATAATGCACGATATCATACGTAGACATTCAATTCAACGCACATAATAAAATATATACGTGTATATAAATATATATTGTGTGTATGTACATACAATAAGTAATTCTTACGGCGCGTAAATATGTATATATTACAGACTATGTATGTAAAACTGACAGACACGTGTGGCCGTTGCACCGCGGGGCTTTACGTTATATCGTATATGGGTATAGGTTCAACAACACCATTATGGAGTAATACAATTTTTCTCTCGACCATACTTGTCCCCATGCTATCCCTCTGTCGTGTATAATATTATTAATTACCTACATTGTTTTTTATAAATTTTTTTTTTTTTTTTTTTTTCACACGCAACGACCACAATGTTCCTAACATATAGGTACAACGACATCTTGTACCCATGTGCCGGGTTGTATATCTCGCGGCTGACGTAAAAACGTTACTCCGAAGTCCAGTGGCGTGTGTGGAGCGACGACGTGAACGATTGACGCCTTTTGCATCGGAGCGCCGCCCAAGATAGGTAAATAATTATTTATCTAGTCGAGGTGGAGGGAGGGTGATGGTACGAGAGAATATAATATACGTGGATGTACGAGGGGATACGAGACGTAAAATATAATAATGCAGTGACTATTTCGCTATGCGGACGGAAATTATTTACGTTTTTTGAGGTGGAGAAAAATCGTGCATTTTTTTTTACGACTCAGCAAAAGATACAGCTTTTCGAGTATATTTTTCCGCTATTACTTTGAAAGAAATCGTACGTACACTGCGTGAATAATCGATGGGAAGCGCACGTAGCTATTTTCTTTTGCCATATACCGATGATGGTGAGAACAAATAATATCTGTACATTATATTATGTACACGCACAGTATCTCCTATACGCGAATTCTCGAACGAGCTCACTCGCACGTACTCTATACATATGTATGTAAAATGCGTAAAGTCACGCTTCAGTGAACCGTCCGCCCCTTCACCCTCCGTAACCAATTTTTTTTTCTTCCTCGATTAATAATACGATCACGTATCGTTGCCTTTTTTTTCCCCCTCCCACCTCTCTCAATCGATCTAGCCTTTTTTTTTTTTTTAAATTAGTTCAAGAGTTATTTGATGCCACATGACGCATGAAGATCTCGCGTACACTCTTTCCTTGCAAAAAATAGTTTATTAGACCTACTCATCGTAATAAACGAACTGTGATTAATGGCATCACGCTCAGCAATAGAGGCGTATTTTTTTATATCGTCATTTATTTTCTATACTTATCAAATTTGCAAAGTGCCAATATCACGGTGGTGAAAATTTCGACTTGTTGATGGATAAAAAAAAAAATAAATAAAGTAACAATTTCAGTTGGCAAACAGAAATTTAAGTTTTTTCCCACTCGACTCTGCTGTCTTCCTTGAACCGTACACCCGAGAAGAGAGATAAGAGCCTAAGTGATTCCGTTTTAACGAGGGGATGAGACGAAATAGCTTTTGCCGTGTGCCCACCCAACCTGATCTCCGACTTGATGATGTTTGTTGCTGGTTTAATACGTTGAGCCTTACCATCTCCGTCACGGAGTACGCACAATTTGTTGTAGGTTTACACAGTAGGATGCGTCGGAAGAAACTTTGTACTGCAGCCGTAACTTTTCAAAAAACTCCTTAACAAGCATTTTTGTCGTTGTAAAATCCTACAATCTGTATGCCCAAACTTATCATACAACTGCATGATTTTTCTCAAAATATACGTTGTCATGTGCACGTAACATCAAGTAAAACGTATAATGCATTATCTTTGTTATGTTTAGGAAAAAAACCAATTACTTATCAATATACGTGTAACATGTATATATAAATGTATATAAACGTACGTGGACAAAAACAAACAATGTCGAACGTACAGTGTTAGCAATTAATTAATCATAGCACTATTAGCCAAGGGATAAATTATACGTGCACGTTGAGGAGATAAAGGACTTTTTCAGTCCGCCCATCATGGTACATCTAACGAATTTCCATCGGAGCAATTAAAATTTTTCTCAGACTCTTGGCGCGCGATTCAAGAGTCGCGCGAGCGTTTTGGCGGTCCTGCTTCCTTTGTGCAAATTTCAGCTACATTATATGCACAACTCGGCATATAAATTTTCCGCGCGAAGGAGCAGCTCCTCGGAGGTTTCTGGACTCCTCGGTACCGCATAAACGGGCGCTTGCCTCACATGCCTTGTCTTGGGTTGGCTCTCCTCCCTTTAGTCAACGGAGCGAGATGTTGTAGCTGCTGTCGTGGGTGAAGTAGGTGCTTTTCTCAGGCTCTGACGATTCCATTCGGAAAGAGAAGAATGCGCTTAACTTGAAAATTTTACATGCAAAGGTACTTTTACTTGCTTTTCTTTTCGAAAAATTCTTTCAAGTGAATTTTTCCAATGAAAGATAAAAAAAAATATATATATATATATATGATGAAAGAAAGTGATGAATGTTTTGTCATAGCCATCTTCGTACAATTTTGTGATATAAATCAAGAATTAGCCAACAAAATAATTTGGTAATCGCAATTTCGGTAATTGTTTTAAGGATGACTCTTTCTTATAAAGGCATAAAAACACACTTACACTTACAAACACACACAAACAGAATTTCCTCTGATCCACCGGCCACTGCATCAACTTCCACAATGACACCCACGCAAATATTATTATTCCAACCAATACTGTAAAAATATAACATTTGCCTATCCGTACAATAACAAGCCATTTTACCGGCATTCCTCCGGCACAGCGCGATTTCCAGTTACATTTGTACGCACAAACAAATAGCTTCGTATATATTTTTAGGGCGGATATTTCCAACTCTTCCCTCAGTATATACGCGTACACTGGGGAACAACTACATACACATTCTCTTACTCGCGCGAAAGCTGCCCTATACATATCGTGTACACCCATCCACAGCATCCGCGAAGGTATTGTATGACTTGGGCGGTTCGACGTGTTATGATTCGCGCTAATGACGCCTTATATAGTCGTTCACAGCGATGCGATGTGTCTAACACCGTATGTATATATACCTACAGTCCGCAGGTGGCTCTAAAAATTTATCTATTGCGTGCACTCGGCCTAAAAGCTTTTGGCACTTTATGCGCCGCACCCGCGTGGGCGGGTGTTTTTTTTGCGTCAGAGTTCGTGCCCCCGACAGCTTCCTTATTTTTTTGTTTTTTTTTTAATTTTTTTTTCATCTTGGCGTTGTCAGCTTTTTCCTTCGTTCTTTCTCTTTCGGGAGATCGGCATTGATGGCGAGTTTTGCAATCGGCGCATTGCATTTTTGACATATGAAATCATTTAGGCGTAGTACACACGTATAGTGCGGTTTCAGGATTTATTTCTAGAGAGGTAATATTAGGTAGACATAGCAATTTATCTTGTCCCATCGGGTGATGTCGGTCGGCCTGCACTCCCGAAACCAACTCTTGTTTTTTGTTCCATTACCTACTAGGTATATACTGCTAATTATTATACATACCCATATACGCTCTCTCGGCTCTCGTTTCGTCAATTGTCCAATGGAGCACTGTTCCTTTGTATTTGCATTCGATGCGACCGATACCACCTTCAATTTCGTTCAATTTTGGCGCACCAATGAATGACAAAAACCATAGAAGAGACTACTCTGTTTATATGCCGGCAGGATCGATTCTAGTCTCGGTGTAT
The DNA here is from genome assembly GCF_036245765.1 of Copidosoma floridanum. Lineage (NCBI taxonomy): Eukaryota > Metazoa > Arthropoda > Insecta > Hymenoptera > Encyrtidae > Copidosoma > Copidosoma floridanum. The sequence goes on along the minus strand of NW_028321896.1, from coordinate 15,816,860 downwards.
CTGTATTGTACATGCTTATTCGACCGATCGCTCTCGCGCGTGTGTAATAACTCGCGCCCAAAGCCCGTCTGCGGAACCGCAGTAGCAGCTATGAAGCTATATGCATACAAGTACGTATCTTAATGAGCATTTGTAGGAGTCACTGGTCCGCTTACTCATTGTTCCGACCAAAAGAATATGAAGCTCCAGACTGCGCGCACACGCACCACAATATATATGTGTGTACGCCTACTTGTATGCGTCTCAAGGTGAAAACAATGCCACGGTGAGACCGTAGCCGTCTCCTCGACACGGCGTCCTCCCTTTGTTCGGAGCTGCTCGACTCATCGGTGCACCAGAGGTACCTATACTTTGTAAAAAGGAGGAGGGATACCGCGACAAGTATAGCTGTAATCTCACGGCTCGTACAAGAAGGAGGTGAGGCTAAAAAGTGAGCATACATTACCTATATAGTTGCTTCTATTTTCTGAGGGAAACCAAGAGCCTTGGTACAAATTTAATTGCGCGTGACTTGGGCGTTGAGGTTTCAATTGCAAACAAACTAGAAATCAAATAGGGGGGGGGGGAGACAAAGAAAAATATTTAAACGCAATGAAATATACAAACATACGTGTATATAATTATTTGGACTGTCGGTGCAAGTTTGATGAAGCGTGTGTAAGAATATACGCACGTGAGCATAAGTATATATCGTATGGGTGGGCAAATGTCCGTGTATGGCAAACAGCCCGATGCGAGTTTGCAAACTAGCTAGTTTTCCCACACCAACGCCTCGTTGCCTCGAGGGGCTAACTTTTATCGTTTGCCGTGCCTTGTGTAGGCTGCCATCCACGTTTAAACGGAGAGTCGAATTTCTCTCCTCCTCTTCTTTCATTTTGATCCCCCGCAGAGATCTGTACAGAGGGTCGTTGTTGTCCGCCGATTAACCCACCGATTGCTTTATCTCTAATTACGAACAATACGTTACATGGCGACCGTGAAATCTCTTATTTCTAATTAAGAAAATAATTGCCGTATCATTTCGTTTTCCGCTCCCTGGCAACGAGATTCTAATCCACAACGTGGCTCGCAAGAGATGAGATTCTTGGTGCGAGCTGTCTGCAATATAGGATTTTGATTCGATTGGAAGTTTATTGATTCGATCGGTTGGTCGGATTTTTATTGGAAACACCTGACTTGTAACATATTAATCATGTGGATAAAACACGTGTATACGTATACAGCTTATCGAAATCAAAGAGTATCGAATGTTTATTGGTGTACGTTAATGTTTGTCGTAAAATCATGAAATCGATGTCTCGAGATTTATAGAACTTAAAAATATATCATTTTACTTGAATTTTGTCTGATTCAAATAGAAACATCTGGCACGCATTTTATGCCCAAAGGTTTCGAAGAGCAATTAATATTATTACTGTTTCGATCGATATCTTGTTTTCTAATCCAAATTTAAATCTCGTAATCGTTATTGTATTTTTGTTGAGTTTTAGATCGGTATTATTATTTCACTGAAATTCCAGTGTTCATCCACTGATGCGTATTACAATATAAAAAACAACTGTTGGAACATTAGACTATAATTTAGAATATAGCCAATTAAGTATATTACGATATAGTGTTTGAATAATCAAATATACATATCACGGTATTTTTTTTTTTTTTTTTTCATATTGGTTCACTTGTAAAGTTCGGAGCACTCTCAAAGCCATTGAAATGTACCTTTGAATTGATGGTTTTGAAGCGCTCCCACCAGCTCTCAACTTATTTATCAAACGAATCCAATCTACGTTACCAAAGACATCTTTCAATGAGACTCTAATTACATGATCAAATTAGTTTTTTTTTTTTTTTTTATTGTTTCGAGTTTATGTAGTCAGATTCAATTGAAAATATTGCAGCTTGCACTTGTGGATTGGAAGTCTCATTGTAATGGATTTAAAAATAAAATAACGTTGCATTGTTTCTACAACTAAAAAAAAAAAAAAAAAAAACGTCTTGCGAATGAAGGTCAGGCATATGAAATACGCCCCAAGTACAGTTTTGCACATACGTACGTTCAACGGCAAACTGTTGCCGGGATCATTGAAATTCAGCGTCAAAACTGTACTAAGCGGTCGCGCGCGATTAGAATAACAGATGGTGCCTCCCGTGTCTTTACACGTATATGCACGCACTTCACAGCCGAATTCTGGGACACGCCAGCCGTTATGCATACCTAATGGCTCGCAAAGCGTACAGGGTATATTTGTATTACCTATTATAATATATAACGTGGCGAAAACAGTGACGGCATATCAGAGTACGATGCAATAAGCTTGCCTGTATCTTTTCAACCATCTTTTTCGTGCTTCTCTGTTGTATATGAGAACAAAAGCTGTACAGGTTGTGGGTTGGGGTTTATCCACCCTGGACTGTTCGTAAAATGCAAGACGTGTGTGTAAAGTGTGGAGCAATTTAACGATTGGATGTTACGTACACGGGCGCGGCTGGTCGGCTGTGCGTTGTTTCATCGCGTGGCTATGGTTGTTTTTTTTTTTTTTTTTTTTTTTTTTTTTTTTTTTTTTCTTGCAGCCGGAAATATTTCGATATTCATGGATTGGGCGAGAAAACAAAACTGTGCTTCCACGTTTTTTTTTTACTCACGAAACGCGTGCAGTATATTGACTCCGAATTGGGTTCATTCGGGCGATTTGCTTCTTTTTTGGATTCTAGAGCAAGCTCGGATCGCAAGGAACCAGTTACATGTATATTCATCGCGTGTTTCCTCGCAAAGTGTCCAATACGTTTTTTTTTTTTTTTTTTTTAGCACGTGAATCGCACAGAGCTCTATTTACAGAGAAAACAAGTTACCAAAAAAAAAAAAAAAAATTGATGAAAGTATAACAGCTGCACGAGTCTTTTAGGAACGATTTGTTTGTGATAATTCGGGAACGTGACGTATAATGGGTATACAAGTAAAGAACGGCGTGCTTTTATTGTAACCTTCGATGACGAAGATCGTACAAGACTGGCCTTTGGTGCGATTTAGAGGGTAGCTTACGTATACGTATATTTCTTTTCCGTTTCGCTTTTTGCAGTGATTTTTGGCATACAACGGAGGAACGATTCACGCAAACGCTACACATCAATCGTGGGATCTATGTGTGTATGTGTGTATATACGCAATGTATCATTTTGCGAACCATCAGTCGGGCGATTGATGGAAACGTTTCTCTCCGATGTAATTTACGACGCAAATCCCGCTCTTGTGCCAATGAATTTGCGTGGGTATATTTACGTTGTTAAATTTGATTGATGCTCGAATCAATGCCCTCACGGCTTTCTAAATACCCGATGAATCGTTTCTTACGAGCTTTTTCGGGGACCCCGAAATTTATACTCTGTGTTTTTGTAAAACAAGAAACTCTCTTTTTTTTTTCATTTTTACTTTACGAGTCTTTCTCTCTAAAGTTGAATCAGTCAAATTTTACTGCGAATCAGTAAAGTATCGTTTGCTTATCACAATAAATAAACGACTTTTCACTTATAATAAGTCAATATTGACTAATTCGACTGATCTAACTTTAGAGAATTCGGTTGCACTTTAACCAACTGCCGGTACGATCAAATCAATCGTCAATGTTCACAATTAATATGTATATATGCGTTCCTGCGATCTGGCAAAAACAAATCAACTTGGCTTGTAATTTTGGTCATCGAAAAATGGCGCGTCCAGTCTCACGCTTAGTGGCTGTATATTGCGCGGGTACAGCTGCGTCCCGAGTTTTCGTGACGTAGCGCGGCTCACCCTCCCATACACAGTAGGGCTTGCGATCGATGAAACAGTCTGGAAGCGCAGGTCGAACCATCAACACTTCCCTCTATAGTCCAAATAACCAAAAAAAAAAAAAAGGATGAAAAAACACACAACTACGCCCGGATTCACAGAGTGTACATTTTTCTTCCCTCGCTTGCACGTGAGTTCATCAGACCTATATGTAACTATATATATCCTTATTTAATTACTTTTCCTCAACTCTGTAGTTTCTATAGGCTGGAAAACTATTGACGCAAAAGCGATGCACAGTGGACAAAATTAAATGAACTTCCCGACATAATTAGACACAGAGCTTCATCTGGATTTATCGTCCTGTGATGGATGTCGTGCGATCAAATGTCCTGGTTCGAGCGGTTAATGTTGTTGCACCTGTTTGACACGCAGCTCAAGAAGTTCGACTTATTGTTCGGGGTATACTTAGCATATGACTTTAACGATAAAACACTATTAACTAGTCCAGGGTATGTTCTCCGCCTGTGTAATATTAAACTCGCCTCTTAAGCACGAAATGGAGACACAGGCCACAGTGCGATGATTACACGACCGCTACCGCAGCTCCGAGTCATCGTACAGTCTCTCGGCTGATGAACCAAAATAGCTGTTACCTTATACATATTGTATATGTATATATTTTATGCGCTGCTTCGGACTTGCGGCATATGATATCTTTAGTGGTGCCTATTGTGTTCGAAGCGACTGACCGGATCCTCTCTGCTCCGCGGGGACCACAAAGTTGTTCGAAAATACAAAAAAACGTACTCGTACCTTTACGTAGAGAAAATGAACGATAGTCCCATACCTAACGATGTGTCTCATGAAGAAGAGGAGGACAGCAATGGCTGTATAATCGGGGATGAATACATTCCCGAGGAATTGATTATCAAGTTCCTGTGTTTGGTGGACCACAAGTCGCTACTTGATTGTCAGTTGGTCTGCAGGCGCTGGAAGATCCTCATACGGGATCACGTGTGGAAGCACAAAGCTCATGCGGTGGCGGGTCACCCACTGACTGTCGATCGTAAAGCTCCGTGGACCATCTACTGCTTGGTAGTGCAATCGGCTAAAATGTTTCACCGCAATTTGATAAAAAATCACTCCGGAGGGAGGGGACTTTTGGGGTCGGAGGCAGAGTGGACGCTCGACAGTGGTTTTTGGTCCGTGGGAATCATGGACAACGTGCCGGATGACCCGGTGTTCGAAGGAAAACGGCACTGTTTCGTCGCCAGCTATCCGGAAAACTCGAAGCACGTCACTGTGGATTTGACGAGGGAAGGTTTTCGTGGACATTTGTTGGATGTCGCACAGCCTACCATCCAGGTGATCGGTAGAAGAAAAGTTTTTGTTTTTCCCTTGGAAATGAGTCACGTGAAAAATATTTTTTAGGTCAGCGAGTACTACAGTATCAATTGGCATTGTACTGGCTCGTACGCGTGCACAGTTGAGTTGTTGGCGGGGAATGACGTTGTGCTGGATTCGTATGAATACTTGAGGAAATCGGCAAGAGACGAGCAGTGGTTGAAAGTGAGTGAAAAAGATTGGGGGTATTGGGTACTTTTGGTATTTCGTACCGAAAAAAAAGCGAAAAATTAATTTTGATTTACGTCATTCGTTAAAAAGTGAATGTATAATTGCAGTTTGAACATGAATTCGTGAGGTATGGCAGAGGGCTGAGAAAAATTAGATTCTCTCACGGTGGAAAACCTCTAGAGTATGGAGCCACCAACTATGAAGCAACCAAAATGGCAGGAGCTTGTATCAAACTGAAATTGCCTTGATTTTACAGCAGTACGAATAAAGAAGTTTGATAGAATAGGTGTATTTTATACGATATTGTGAATAAAAGTTTAACCTTTACGAGTTTGACAGTATTTTTTTAGATTTTAAACAATAAATGGACAAGAATCGTTGGTCAACATCTATTTATTGAACCTTTTACTATGAACCCCACACCCAAAATTTTATTTACTGGACGAATCGTTTCATTGATTTTTAAGTAATGTACAGTTTACTTTATATTAATAATTTTAATAATTGTATTAGCTATTGATGAAGTACAAGTTAATAAATAATTACTAATCAATCAGCTCAAAGTGTGGCTAAGACATGAAATTGACGTAATTTTTACTAACTCATGAAACGTTAACGATTTATTGAGGACTTATAGAATAGATAAAAAAAAAAAAAAAAAAAAAAAATCAGCGTTACTTATCACGGAAAAGGTGTCATTTCAGCCACTTTATTCAATTTTCGTCTTTACTAATTTGAATTTATACATCTGTTGAGGACAAAAATTTTACGCACCTGTACAGACACACCAAAAATTGAACACCGTGAAATTTTATTACCACAGTTGTAATAAAAAAATGTTCACAGCAAACAAGTACTTTACTGTTCCAATGTTAAAAAATAAAACCTCAATCATGTAGTGAATAAAAATCTTCTAAAGTAACTGTTGTGACCAAACAACGTTTGTTTGTATATTCGTTAAAAAAAATTAAGACAAATATTATTATTAATTTGTCAAATATATATTTAATATGATCTTGTCTCCCTCGCACGTACATAAAAATATACGTAAGTCAACTAATATTGAATCTTGTCATTATATGCACGCATACACATATCTTGTGGGTATACAGAGGTTAACACTCGGGACATTTCGACTTCGCGGTTCCTGCCACCGTTAATCTATATAGCTATCTCTAAAGTAAGGTCGGAAAATTACCTGAATGACGTGGTAACCAATGCGCGCAATTATATAAACGAGAACGGAAATTTTGGGGGCAAGAGACGAAACGGTTACAAGTGCTTTTTTGCCGTGACGAGGCCCTTTAATTACACAATTGACGCAATTTTCATGCTAAAATTTCAAAAAATTAGGTTAATTCATTTTTTGTCTTCTTCTCGAGGAGCAGCAAATTATCGCTGTATAAGAGTGGTGCAAGAGGGCGATGAGGGGTGGTTACAAGACGATATAGTATTACCTTATAATTGGCAAACAAAAGGGGGGGGGGGTTTTAAAAGAGCTGAGCACTTAAAAAAAAAAAAAAAAAACCACCCAACTGGAGCAGGGAGTAAATATATATTCATACGTAGGTATACTAAGGCACAACGAAGCTTGGAAGGATCGATCGACTGATATATATCCTTCGCGATGATTCGACATGAATATTCAGCAATACGGAAAAGACATCACTTTCGCTCTCGCAATTTCAAGTTGACGCTTTGTTTTCCTTTTTAAACAAACATTGGTACAATGCAAGGGGTACAAAAAGGACACGTGTATACTTTAGAACAAAATAATAAAATTGGTATGCGTACACGCGACGAGGAGTCAATTTATAGGGGATGAAGAAGACGTAGAAGGGCCAAAATGGCGTTTCGTATGCGTCACACGTGCACGGAGCGAGCAATCGAAGGGAATATCTGGGAATGCCCGTGTATACACATTAACGTTCTTCCGCCCTCTTTTTTTTTTTTTTTTTTTTTTTTTTTGTTAACGCATCCCTCTGCGTATGTGGTGCACGACAAAGTCCATGGTGAATGCACGCGTGAAAACGCTCATATTGGAATTCCCGGGAGCAGTGGCCATCGTAAATAATACCAGCGTACACGGGAGGGAGGACGAAAAAAAAAAAAATTAGGAATTGGGAAGAAAAAAAGCTGCGCGCCTCTTTTGATGCCGCTGGACGATAAATCAAAGGCGGTCGATCTTTTTTTTTTTTCCACCTCACCGTGCGAGTATATTTATTTTGGCATTTTTGCGCAATAATATCTCCGTTTTATTAAATTCATCCGTAAATACGGGAAGCGTATTTTATTTTGCGCTGGAAAAGCGAGGACAAATAAAATTGCGACGATCTATTTTTTCGTGTGTTTGTCCGCCTCCGCGTTGCAATGGGAAGGAAAAAAAACAAAAAAAAAACAGCTTTTACATCAGGAGCGATTGTAACACAACCTGACGTACGCGTTAGGATTGTGTGTGTGTGTGGGCACAGTATTCTTCACAGCCCTGAAATTTCGGCGTTAAAAGGGGATTTATCTTTATTTTTCACGGCACTCTATACGCGATAGAGGCGAGACAAAATTTTTCCAAAGCTGTACACGTATATGTGGATTATTTCTAAATTCTTCGTTCATCCAATTGTAGTCACTTATTATGGGATAATTATTTTCTGTCAGGTACATGTACCAATTGTTCAGATGAATACAGTGAAAAGGGGTTTATGAAAATTTTCTATATGTCAAATACACAAATTTTCCGACAACCCCATTTTTTAATAGTTACTATAACAACCTTCTATAGGTGATCAAACAAAATTCCACAATAGGTCTAATCAACACAACTGCGCCTAATCACGGCTCAAGGACTATAATATGTATACATTAACGAGGGCAAATCAGGTAAACAGTTTGCCAACCGCGGGAATCCAAAGTTTCGTCGCATCAGGGGTTGCACTGGATAATCCATCATCAAAAGTTGTATCTTCAATTAACTGCTGGCAGCAGTTTAATGTACATTTCACCACCTCAGACTCCTTCTTCCCTGTATACTCGAACCTTGCACAGATATGGTATTTCCTTTTCTTATGTATTTGCCTATCGCTTTATTTTTTGGTGGCCACTATAAAGGATACAGATCCCATCAGAGGATAGTACCAAGGGGTGGTATAGCGTCAGTAAAGAGCAAGTCGCTCGTCTCAAGTACATGTACAAGATTGACGAAACACACACTCGAGCGCCCACGTACTTTTACCTCACCTTTTCAGTTGAGAACTCGGATAAAGGATACGTTCGTTCGCAGCTGCCGCCAATATCGTCCACATCACGTGTATTGTGCACAGTTAGAATTTTCGTGTGGGGTTTCTGCCTCTGGAGCTGATGTTGAAACAAAGGCACGTCTGCAAAATACACACATTTCGCTCTCCCTCTACTCTATTGTGTGGGTGTGCACGAATATATAGACTCGAGGGTTTGCTTGAACGGAGGTATAATACTGGTGCCTCGACCTTTTTATCTCCCGCGAGTCTGGAAAAATTACCATCATTCGTATGTGCAGTATAACAATTGAATATATTATGTACCCTATACACCTTTGTTACACATGTTTCGGAGACCTTATACCGAAAGTGCGGATTTTGCTTTAAAAAGTAAATGTACGGATGGAGGCGATGGCTTTTATGTACGTGCGCATTTTTGCTAACGACTGATCGAATGTCTTGTACTTTTTGATATCACATGTCGAAAAAATTTTTGTTGTTTCTACTTTGAAAATTTTGTTTAATTTTTCGCAACACAAGTATATTAAGCCATTGTGATTCCGAGATTTTTCACAACACTCGTTCGAACAAATGTATATGTACCACGTGTATACTTTGCTTTCTCGTTGACACATGATTTTATATAATAATTAAAAAATAAGATAGGCTTATTGGCCCGACAAAAGTCGCCAGCGGTATGTACGAACAAATGTTTATGTTCTCGTTAAACATAGTCTTTTGTTCGCACATGAGAATCGTCAGCGACGATGACAACATAGTACACTCGGGATCGCTGAATTGCATTTTGTACAATCTACAAGCGGAATCGACGACGCGCTTTTGTGCTCAACATATTGTATACATCGTACGAATGATTTCAACAAGGACATATTTTTAGAGCCCCCCTTTTGTTTACGTATATACATAAACTCATCGCGTGGATGCTGTCAAGAAAACAAAGTCAGTGTGTACAGACTGTTTGAATTATAAATGGAAATATTCATTACAAGATAACGCGATTATCGAATCGTTTGTGTTTACGTTGTACAAGAGAATCGTTGGCTCGTCGTGCATATAATTAAAAAAGCATTGCAATTCATACAAATACTACGTGTTTTTTTTTTTTTTTCCCTCCTCTAGCGAAGCACAAATGAGTTTTCGAGTAGATGTATTCGGATACGCAAACGTAGAAGAAGTGTATACACACTATAGCTCCGAGATTAGCCTAATCAGTTGTTGTTTGCTCGCGCAGTTGTATGCGCGCACAAGCTACTTTTTTTTTCCCTCCTTCCTCGTGCATAATAACTACTATGAATAAACGCGCGATTTGATAAACAGCTACTATATTTAGCTGCTCGACGATTTCCGCGCACAACTGGTTGTTTTTTTTTTTTTTTTTTCTTTTTCTTTTCATGCACTTTGCGGATATCTTTGATAATGAATAAACCATCTTCCCCTCGACCCCCTCCCCACCCCCTTTTCCCTCTCGATTGTGCAAACTATCCGCTCCGAGTGTCATTGAAAGTAGTATTTTCCATCAAAACAAGATGGCCTGTTATCTCTTTAACGTATATTTCAGACATTGTTTCGTTTTGTTGCTAATAGTAATAATATGTAAATATACACATAATCCAATCAAATTTTTCATAAAACGTGATTGCAACACGATACTGCACAAACCTCCTTTCCAAATATACCTATATGCATATGATATCTGAATAAACTAACGAGTTGTCAAAAAATACCTCGATATTGTAAGATTTGAGGCAGGTTTATCGAGTTATTGGATCGATACCCGAATGTTGGAAATCCTCCTAAATTGACGCAACGTGGTGATGCATTTTCGTATATATGTAAATATTGGTATAAATGTTGTGTACATGTAATACGATTACGAAACCAAAGGAGAGTTCGTTCCTCTCCTCCGTTAGACGCGATGAATGGCATACACGAGCTCGTTCTGTTGCGCGGCTGAATTTATATAGAGCAGTGGGTTCGTGCAAATGTAGTTCTTATTTAAACTCTTTTCGTTCCCTGTGCAACCAGCAGCGTATATATATAATGCCTACAGAGTGCGAGATAAGAGCTACGAGCACGAAGGTGGAAATATATATATATATATATATATATATATATATATATATATATATATATATATATATAACGGGGTAATTGTGGAATAAAGGGGCAATAGAGCGATTTTTCATTGTACGTACAACGTGAGTTTAGCGCGGTGTGTTGGTGCGTCTGTATGCGTACATTTATGCGTTTGCTTGATTTTGACAGGAGAAATCAGGATGGCATCTAAAAAAATTTTCAACTGGGCAGGGGGAAAAAATGAAACTTTTGTCTCGAACGAGCTATTTTTTATGCCAGGAGTAAAAAAAAAAAAAAAAAAAAAAAAAAAAGATAAAAGCTCTACAGTAAAGGGTCCAGGATACAAGTTTACGGTTTCCTTTCTATCGCGAACGGCGATCGCGTTTTCTTCCCAACAAATTTGAGATACGTGTTTTTTTTTCCCCCCAGGAGGGTTTCGATACATTGAAGACTCAACTGTACTCGTTTACGTAGATTGCAGCTTGTGTTCCGAACAAACGTTTTCAGAAACTAAAAGTAAACCACGAGATTGGGCTCATCGAGGTATAAAGAATTACAACTAGTGTCGGTGCGAGCCGTAATTTTGTCCCAACTAAAAATCAATAAAGATAATATAAATTCTACAATGTATAGGTACTCCGTGTAATTGCGAGATAAACAAGGTCATTGACTTCGAAGTGACTGTAAATATCTTGGGTATGATACATGTAGTCTCGATCAGATTAGTTAAGGCTTCCATATAAGGCTTGCACGCAGTTAAGCGAGAATCCATACTAACTTTCATTGTGGAAGACTCTATGACTTTTTTTTCATCATATCTTTGATGGATTGGTGGGAAATTATACGCGATGATCACGTGTATTATTTATAAGCGTAAGAACAGTTTCGTGATAATTGTAGGAGGGACTACTATAGGTCAGTAGTGGGTGTACTGGGTCAACGAGGTGAAGAAAAAAAAAAAAAAAAAAAAAGAGTATACTTGTAGGGCGCAGTTCTCTAGCATACCCCAATTGAAACAGAAGAGGTATAATGAAGGCCCTCGAGGGTGTTCGGAAACCCCCATTTCCGTGTGCTCTTGTGCGTTTTCATCAAACTTTTCGAAACAACACACGATCTTATATTCCCCTGCACCCGTATACCTATGTTCTCACTTTTTTTGTAATCTATACACAGTACCGCGCACGTCCACGCAAAACGAATCAAACACGTGTAAGTTTGTCCCTGTACTTGTATCAACTCTCGGGCATAATTTAATAAAATCCATCAATTGATCTTATGTAGATCGTCTCATACCAACAATCCTCGAGTCAATTATTTTGCTATGCAAAAATAAACACAAGACCGCATATCCATGTCGCATGAAAGCGCCCAATAAGTTGATGAACTTTATAGTTTCAAACGACAAAATAGTTTCAACATCTCGTTATATATTGTGCACCGAACCCTCATGCACACGAGTACTTATAAAAAAAAAAAAAAAAAAAAAAAAAAAAAAAAAAAAAAAAAACATGGGAAAAACGTAATACTGGAAAAGTGTCTGTCCGACGGACACTATGTACACACATAATATCAGCTGCGGCGGCAGAAGTGTCACGATGGACGAGAATAAGGCAGAAAAAGAAGGAAAACAAGGCCGCGCGCGCGCCGGTGAAAAGCTGTTTACGCTGCAGTGAGGCTTCTCGCAAAAACGTCTGTGTCCGCTTGTTTTTTTTTTTTTTTTTTTCCCCCACTTGCAACCTTGGAAAAGGCAGGAGGAAAAAAATAAAGTAAACAAAAGAAAGAGAACAAAGTTCAAGCGCACACGAGCATGTATCCGTCCGCGCAATTTGACAAGTGCGTGATACTTTTCCCCCATAGGTACATCGGTTTCGGAACACTCGGCGAAGCTTCCCAATTAAAAAGTTACGATCGAGCGCGCCTCCCCTTGTTTGTTTTAACGAGAAAACGCGAGAAGATCGGCAAAAGAGAGAGAGAGGGAAGGTTTAAAATTTATCGCACCTGCGCGTTTTTTTACACATGTATTTATATGCATGTATACGCAAGAAAAAGAGTTACTTAATCCGAGCACTTCCTTGGGAGGAAAAAAAGCTCTCGCTGGCCTCTTCCTCCTCTTTTTTCGCGTAAAACTGAACGAAATAAATTAAAATTCCAACGGACACACGTTAGTTCGTTCGCTGCAGATGGGGAACTTTGTTTTACGCGCACTCACACCCTCGTACACAGCGCGGAAAAAAAAATAATATATACATATATAAAGTCATCCCGGAGAACGGGGCGATATATATCAAGTTTCGCTTCATTAAGAGCCTATCGAAGAAAATAGGCGCCCACGCACCAACGGTGAGGGTAGTTTTAGTGGCGATATAGTATGGTGCGCCTATACATGTATATACATACAACTGCGAGCATGACGTAGGCAGAACAGTGCATGGTATATGTATACAGGTGTTACTTAAAAATAGGGGCAAAGGTTTTCTTTTTTTTTTCCTCACCTCCTTTTCTATTGTGCATGTATATAATAATACAGTAGCGTATAGGAGTACGACGACGCGGCAATAAGGTCGAGGAGGAGCTTTTTTAGACACGTTCTACTCCACGTGTATAGTTGGATATGCCTTGGGGTCGTGAAAGTGCCTCCGTGCTAAGAATAAATATGTACACATATATATATTATGTACGTGTAGGGAAGGGAAATTGGACAAAGACGGACAGATTTTCCGAGGGGGGAGTACAGTGATGACATATACATGGACATAAACTTTTCTTTTATTTGCCGTTCGACTTTTTCCTCTCCTTTAATGAAATTTCGTCATAGGGCGGAGAGGAGGTTTTAACGTGGTCGTGCATGAGTGACAATGATATGCGCAATAAGAGCTTATTTATCGAGCTTTGTTTTTTTCTCCTCGACACTAGTTTTCTCTCTTTTGCGAACAAAAGCTTAACGAGTCACTATTAGGGGGGGGGGAAAAAAAAAAAAAAATCGAGGGTTAAATTTTGACTTTGTTTTGTTTTGCAGGCTCGGCGTCCATAGAGCAAAAAAACGGCAACAACAAGCCGAGCAAGACCAACAACAACGGGGCCGATGTGAACAGGAACGAGGAACAGAATGGATCGCTCGACAAGAACCAGGCGAAAAAGAAGCCCGTCGTGCCCGGCGGCACGCCCCTGCTGCAACAGACGTGAGCATTATATTATACCCTACAAATAAAAGACAATTTTTGCACATAGGTGTGTACATCGCGGAGTGGGCCGTTATACTCTTTCTCTCGGTGTATTGCATCTATAAAATGGAATCGAAGAGACATGCACATGGCTAAGAAATCTTGGAAGGGAATATCGAATCTCGTTCACATGATATACATGATACAACGCATCAAAGAGCATAATATACACAATTTTTTTATTTGATAAAAGTGTATATAGGTGTAGGTAGGACAAAGCGAAGGACCGTGGATAATCTAACGAAACCTTATTTTACGACGCGCGATATTTGCACCGTGCAACAAACAAGAGCCATCAGTACCTCCCGCCTTGTCGTACATTTTCCCGAGGGAGGAATAAAAAAAAAAACAAATTGGTCTGATTGTACCAATATATTTATCTGTTTCTATACCTCGGTTTTTCACAATTGAGGATTTAATGGATTGCCCCTTGGAATTAATTTCGGGCTATAGTTGTATGGAGCGCGATGAAATTAATGTAAATAGTTTTCGTCACGCGTAAGTGTCATCCATATACTATCGGGGGTATATGATATACATGAAGACTCTTGGATGGCGTTTAATCGTCCCAATGTTGATGAAAAAAAAAAAAAAAAAAACTTTCGGAAGCGAGTTTTTCTCCTGTCCAACGGAGGAGCCTCCAAAGAATACTTTCAATCGGGGGTACTTTACGCGTGATGGGTATGTTGGCCCAAGGATATCAGCAGAGTAAGGTTGAAAAAGCGCAGACGCGGGTGGTAAAATTTTACCTCCGAGGGATCGGGAGAGTTTCATCCTGTACTTACTTTTCTCCTTTTGCGCTCGAGTTCTCCCGACCCCTTATTTGGAGTTTACCGTCTACGTATATACATATATATTCATACACCGTACTGTGGAAGGTATCTGTGGAAGGTATGTAGGGGGAAAAAAAGGTCTCGAGCTATATATCATCGGTCCGACTTTGCTGGCCGAGCGCTTCTCTGTTATTGCAATTGATTTCGCGGATCGGACGGACTCGAGAGGCGCCTCCTTCCCTGGCCACTATAGTTGAGAGTTTACTCGTTTCTTTGATGGTACGGTAAAAGGAAAGGAAAGAGGGGGTCCTTTTTTTTTAAGTGAAGAAAAATCACTCTTTTTTTTACGTCAGTCATCGATCGGGAATCACGCAAGCGGTGAAAGAGTATTTTTTTCGTGACAAATCGAGCGACGAAAGTAGATGATGTCCGAGTTTGGTCAAACAAACTTTACCGTTACTTCATCGTTTTATCATCATTTCCCCCCCAATCAAAAAAAAAAAAAAAAAAAAAAATTCGGGGAAAACAGAATTTTTCACAGCAGAGCACAGAGAGCAAAGCCCAAACTCCGCAGTGTACGCACCAACCTATATATACGTATTGTTCCATCATCGGAGGAGAGATAGGAAAAAAAAATAAGCCTGTACATGCTGTTATTGTTTTTTTTTTTTTTTTTTGCTTGCAGAGAAATATCAAACAGCCAGCTGGACTTCTTCAGGATGCTCGACGAAAAAATCGAGAACGTAAGTATCTTGCCACTTGAATCGAATGCACAGAAAGCAAACAAGATGAATAGGGGTGGTCAAATAACGGTAACAGTCGAATCGTAAATTTCAACACTTTTATTCCGCGTGTGCAAACAAGCCCCGACCCGTGACTGATTGCCAATACACATATAGAAAGGGTCACCAGAAACGAGGGTATATATTATTATGACGGATGATTTCGGGCGATTATTGACGCGTCGATTGCTGCGGTTTGTCGACTCTCTCTCCCTCAGTATAGAAAGCCGATGTGTGCATACGAGTACAGCACCGCGTATGAACGCACGCTCCAAATAATCAGAGGGTGGGGATCGATGTTTTTTCAAATTTTTTTTTTTCACCCTCCAAATTTATAGTTTAAAAGATATACGCAGAAAAAAAGGTAGACGTGCGCGACGAGTGGGGAATAAAAATGGAGCGTCTCGTGGAGAAGTTTTTTAATACGCGACAAATTGCATAGTCGCGCAAAGTATATCGCGTGAGAGCCAAATAAATTCCGAGATCGCGATGATACGTGTATACACAGTCGTGGTACAATGGACTCTTAAGCGGACGGCATATATATATATATCGCATGCACAACGGCTTATCGGCTTTTTCGTCCTCGTATACGTATATGTATATATTGTACACACTCAACCTACTTACCCGCGTATGCATGTGGCACGACTGACATTTTTCCTCTCTTTACACTCCTCGTTTTTATAACGCAGCCGTCACGCTACGAACGTCGCGTCGTCGTTGTCTCTCTCTCGTGTGCTGTCGTGTCTCCTGTGTTCGCGCATTACATAACTCTCGTTGGTCCTATAATGGGTACATATATGTATATACATACGCGTATGCGTCGTGGTTGCCGTTAAAAAATTATTTCCCTCGCGGCACTTTATAGCCCGATAGGGTGATAGGAGATGTGATAAAAAATACACATTACCCTGCATACGGTTGAATTTTAAAGAATTTCTTTGAGATAAAATTCATAGTTTTGGGGGAGTTTTTTTAAAAAAGGGGAAAAGGGGCGTTGATCGGGACATTTCTTTGTCTCTTGCATATGTATCAAGGATTAAAGTATTGAAATTAATTTTTTAAATAAAATACACGTTGTAAGCAGCAGTAAACGGTCATCAAAAATGTTCATTTTTAGTGTTTCAAAGTACCCTGGAAATGACGGGAGAAACGCGGTGCCGTGCAATTTACGCGTAATTATCAGGATTTTTTTTTTTTTTCTTTTTAATTCATCAGAACTGAAGGATGCTGCTTTCTCGACCGTCAATTGAATCATTCAACACCATAAAATATCGGGATTGCCTCTGCCACGACTATGTACACATATACTCTACACTGCCACTACAATTATGTGCAGTTCGAGCTGCTGTTACGTCGTAAAAAAGCACGCGGGCGGAAGTAAAAATTTATAGCCCGGATGGTGAAAAATCCCGAGAGTCGGTCGTCGTCCTTCAATTCGAAGCGACGGAAGTTCCGCTCGTTATTTTTTCATGGGGATATTTCTCTTACGGGATTTCCGAAGACTCGAGGAAAAAAAAAACAAAAATAGACCCACCGAGCGCGTGGATACCTATTTCAACTTGTTCCACCTTTTTTTTTTTTTTTTTTTTTTTTAAATCTCTCCTTTTACAGCTAATGTCCGCACGCGGCAGATCCAAGAAAAGTGGAGAGGGAGAGAGAATATCGTTATATCCGCGGTAAGCCTCCCCCGACAAAACTTGCCGGTACTTTTAATTAAAAAACTTGAATATCGGCTATTCGAGCTGCGCACGAAAGTGAACGACTTGTATATTATACGGATACCCATTACCTGTACACGCAAGAAACTAACAATATAAATATATTGTATAAATAAGACAAAAGTGGAGAAAGAAAAGAAAAAAATGTTTTCAGGGCCCAGATTACGACGAGAGCTCGGACGCGACCCTGAGAGCCGAGCACGTGGCGAGTCTGCTGCGCAGGTGGGAGCTCGCGAGCGTCACCTGGTCCAGCGTCGATCTCGACAACAGCAACGACAGCAGCCCGACACCCACCATCAAGTCATCGTCGACGCCAACAGCCGCGCAGTCGAACCGTGTAAATAGCCTTCAGCAACACCACCACCACCAGCGATCTGCAGCCTGCACCTATCTGCACCACCAGCAAAAGACCCAGGTCGCATCAGCGCCACCAACGGCCAACTACAGTACCAACAAGGAGCGCACCGGCAACCGGCCCGAGACGCCGGTCTACGTTCAGCGCATCAGCAGCGCCAACAGACTCGACGGCCTCCAAGACGTCGTCGGCCACCACCACCCCTATAACCATCACCAGTACCAGCAGCAGCAGCAGCAGCAGCAGCACTGTCCGTCGCCCAACATGCCGCGTCACGTGCTCGAGTCCATAAGCCAGAGCCCGACTCAGGGTCTCAAGAACCCACCCGGGCTACAACAGATGGCCTCGCCGCCCACTAGCACCGGCCGCTACCCGCATCACTACCACCACTCGGACCAGCCCCTCAAGACCAAGTCCAACAATAACCCGCTGAACGGCGAGTCGTACGGCCACGCGCCGCCCACCTACTTCCAACACCAACAGCAACCCACCCACCGTGGACGGGAGCAGTACGACTCGCCCGTACTGCTGACAAACTCGCCGAGCAATCCTTACCTCGGCAAGTTTCAGATCAGCTCGAGCGTCTCGCCTCTCCCGGCCGCCCAACAGTACAACATCGGCCCCACCGGTGGTGCAGGCAACACCAGCAACACCCGAAGGCGCACCGGGTCAGATGGCTACGGCGCCCCTCAGATGACGTGACCCGCGGGCCGACACCTGGACAGGGACGACGGCTACTGGACCACGAGATAAGACTGACTGATCCATCGGTTATTGCTGTAGGACGTTATCATCATCAATACTATACTATAGAACATACTATAATATAAAAGGGGAGAAGCTGCTCGGTGCTGACCCCCCCCCCCTCGCCAAGTAATACTATACCTATGTGTACACGTATACACTTGAGAATTGGCTATGCGTAGGTATAATATATTGTAACATACGTAAACGCAAGGGACGTACCTTGTTATTTATACATATATATATTTACATCATTATCGTGCATGATGTGATGGATCGCTGTATATGCGCTGTCGTCGTCGTTTATCCCCTCACGTTGTAAGTACCGATCCCTTTCTCGCTGATGTGGAATCGTGTTGTAACCCAAGGTGTGCCTATATACAAGTCTATATGTATAGGTGTCCGGAACTCTTATTTACGCTTCCGTGTCTCGTGTGTATAGGTTTAATGTACGAGACAGTCGGAGCTCCGTGTGTGAAAAAAAAAGGATGCAGCAATGTTGACGACTTGGCGCGTAGTACGTTGAAAAAATAATAAAAAACAAAAACAAAAAAACACATTTAATCAAGACTGATTTCGCATCAGTTGAGTAATGAGTACAGCTTTTAGTTGCGCTTTTTTTTTATATATATCATCGTTACACCGTTACGTAGATTTATTATTACTATTATGATTGGATATGAATCTAATGTAAAGGGTTTCATGCTTCGTTTGAATGTAAAAATGTAAAAATGGGCTTGGTTGGCATTATGGTTTTTTTTTTATTGCGTAAAGTATCATTCTAAAAGCGTTTCATTAGACGGATTTCCTTGTGATTGCGCCGGTGATGTCGTGTCGAACAATGTCAACGATCGAGCTTGTGTGAAAAGTTCCAACTGTATTTTATGTCGATGGATATTATGTATTCGTTTATTACAATTTGTAGAGCCGTTTGGCCAATTGAATTTATTACCAAAATATTTTTCTGCGAAAAATATTAATTGATGCAATTGAAAACAAAAAGTCAACGAGGGCTTGTTTTGGAACGTCAACATTTACGTGTTTATTTTTAATCATGAAAACAAACAGTTTAATTACTTAATCGGAATAAAAAGATGATAAGTAATGAAAGAAATCCATGCATCGGTGCAGAGTAAACGCGTTTAAAATTTCCAAGGTAGTGTATACGAGATTTTTAAAAAATTTTTCGTAGCTAAAATTACATGCAATTTAACACTTTTTTTATCACAAAAATAATGTTACGTAGAGCAAAATTGAAGATTTTGTTCGCCGTCACCAATAATTTTCTAACTCTGTGATGTGAAACTAAAAAATTTAAAAAAAAGTATTTTTGTAATGGAAAAATTTAGTATCGAAAAACGTATAATTTATACAAAAATAAGGAATTTTGTATGAATAACGATGATAAAATTACTGTGAAATTAATTAAACGATATTTTGATAGATTGGTAGTGAGGGTCGAAAAAAAAAAAACAAAAAAATTAAATTACATAATTTTTAATAGCAACAGAGTCGTCAAACATACATACCCTGTTTGAAAATGAGATTTTAGTTAACTGCTTGATTGGAGCCCCCACATAAACATTATCTAATTAGTCAACCGACATGTTAACCATCACCATGTGCGGTAAGTGAATAATAGGAATACCAATCAAATGGTTAACTAAAATCTCATTTCCGAATAGAATCTGTAATGTACAACAGTACATTAAAACGGGATGCATGTAAAAATTTTTAATTGAACTTTTGTAAAACCACGTTTTATATAAATTTCGCCTTGAATATGATTATTTTAACACAACTGTCATCAACATAATATTACGAAAACAAAACAAAAAAAATTTGGCTCACGTATGTAATAATAAACATTTCGTATGAAGTGCCAAAAGTCCGGCGTCAAGCGAAATTAATTGGTTCCAACGATTACGATGCTCAAAAAAAGTACTTACACTAACGTCGAAAAATGAAAGAAAATAATTGTGCGACATGACTCGACGACAACGGCAAGATGTATATTGTTGGCGCAAGCGGTTTTGACGTGTATAAATGACACCTTCTCTCCTCATGATGGGAACACCACCGAAAAAAAAGATGAATAATAAAAGATTAAGAGAACAATGAGCAATTATATCTGCATATTAAGCATTGCGGCTTTGTGTGCGTATATCTGTGTATAACTTAAAGAGGACTGGCTCTTCTGCGCTTGACATGTGTACATATATATCAAATGCGTACGTGCGTCCTGATAAAAAAAAAGAGATTGACAAAATAATGACAAAAGCAAAAAAGAGAAAATACCGTGAGGTATTAACTCGCGATGAGCAACAATATTATATATATATTAGGGATCGAATTCGAGCGAGTGAACGTGCATTGCGATGAAAGCGTATAACATGTATGTGTATAGAAAATTAGAGAAATCGTAATAATTATTGTGTATAATGGTAAATCATTACATGTAATAATATTAATTATACAGTAAGTATATGAAACGTTAAACAAGATGAAGCAAAGAAAAAAATAAAATAAACAATTTCAACGTGATAATTGTATATTTCTACATGTTATGACTATTAAATATATATAAATATAAATATGCTAACGAGGCGAGCGAAAGAGAAGATTATATATAAATATAAGCACTATGAAAAAATGAATATAAAACGACGGAGAATTTAATGATTTAAATGAAAAACAAAAGAGCTATGTATACATAAAAACAATTATATATGTATATGATAAATAGTTGAGGCTGATACAAATTTTATATTTCATGTTACGAATATACAATATTAATATATACTGTGTGAAGAAAAAAAAAAAACCAAAAGATGTAAGTATTACACTGACAATTAAAAAAACTCACCTCTAGGCGAAGACAAATACTTTTTGTGACTTTGTAATTCGTTCTGTTTTGAAAATCGGAATTCTTCCCTTTCATAAATAAAATTCATAATTTCTCCTTTAATCTCTGCGTTGTATCAATGAACATTTCCTGCACGAATTTATCCTATTTTACACATGAACACAATTATGATGTTCCTATAAAAAACACGAAAAAAACAATACATCGAAATATAAAATTCTGCTTTGTTGCAAAACTGTACAGAGGACGCATATTTCAATTTAAAAAAATATAGTCAGTAAAAATATAGTTGCAGCCCAGCACGATCCGGTATCAAATGATAATAAGTAGTACAACAATGAACAAAACGCCTCACAAAGAAATCTCGCAGGTAAATAAGACTCGATTTGCCAATTGGCCGTGGGATGCTGGTTTTTTCAACAAATTTGTCGGCTATACTAAATTCTGCTCTACTGATTCTCTCTACGTACTACGAGTTGTATCGTACGTTTTCTACTTTTGCAATGTGAGATTATATAAATTACAAAAATATACTCGTTTCACCAAAAAAAAGGTATAAAAGTCTTCCATCAAAATAGCAAATATCTAACTAGTAAATTATACCAAGTAATAATAATTTCGTAGCTTTCCTTGCCTATAAACTTTTTTTTTAACCGCTAGATGGCGCTGATTTACAATGAAATATGGACATATCGTACGTGTTACAGTTGCACCTGCATCAGCAAAGAGAGTTAACTTGACAGGAGTAGCAAAGTATGTGTAGGTATGTTTGGACCGAAATTTTCCGCAATTAATTTCTAATCAATTATAGAGAGAGAGAGGTTAGTCGTTGTAATGCTCGAATTCAGCACTTAACTTGTCCAAACAAGTTCCGAAATGATTATTTTCTGGTTAAATTGAGGGCGTGGCAGTTTTTACTAGAGGGTAAGTATTAAATGTTAACCAATCTTACCTGTGAGTATGTTAGGTTCTCAGTTTTTCTACTCAAACTTGTTTGCCACTGTCGAGTTGCCCGTTTATTTCATGTGCTACTTGCTACTGTCAAAGGGTGTGTTGATTTGTCAACAAATAGTTTTCTGAGAATCTGTAAGTGATGTGCGGTGCAAGTGCTCTTTTTCTTTGTGTTTTCATTGTTTCTTTGTTAAGGATATTTAAGTAAGTAATCTCGTCAACCTCAGATTAAATTTTCCATGGATATATCTGTATATTTTATCGATTATCTTACGAGCGTCTGGCAGTTTTGAGGTTAGGCCGTTTTGTCATTTGTGATGATATTTATAATTCCATACGTGGATTATTTTTAAAACACCATTTTCGAGCGGCGAGTGGATTTTTAAAGAATTTCATAATTGTTAATCACACGTTAACATATAAGTAGCGATCTATGAATCTTACTTTTCAAGCCAAATAGTATATACTTTGATATAAATGACAAATAATCTATGCTGCTAAAAAATTTGACAACTGATAGTTTAGGTGTACTTATTTTTTTTTTTTTTTTTTCATCATTTCAGACTTGAGCACTTACCTCCAGCTGTGTATATATAATGATAGAATCAAGAAGCTGTGTATCAAGTGGTTGTACAAATTAAAAACATGGATAAAAGGGGCAGTGCTGAACTTTTGAGCATAGATCAAAATAATTCCAAAAATGCTAGTTCTGATTCCCTCAATTCAGACAGCAAGAGTAGTTCGCTTAATTCCAAAATGGGACAAGAATCTGTAAGTACCATGTTACATGCTTGTACTCAATTTAAATATTGTTTAATATTCTAATAGCTCTACTAACCTTTATTTCCTACAATTGACATGTAAATTTAAATATATTTGACGTGTATAAAAACTTTAGGAATGTTGGGAAAAAGCATCTCGTTCGAAGAGCTTCTCGACAAGCTCAACCTCGACGGATAATAATATAATTTCTGCCCTAGAAACTAAAAAAGAGAATCAAGGAAAAGAGGATGTGGTAAAAATTGCCAATAAATAACGATTGACTCATGATTTTTCTTTTATTATCAGCGTTATTTTGAGTTAACATTTATGTTTGAGTCTATACTTTTGTAGTTTTGTACATATATCCTCTAAATTGCACAAATATTATGATAATTATGTCGGTAGATACAGTATTTTTTAAATAATCGCAACGGCATACAACACCACAGTTCCAAACTTATTATTTTGGTTTTAACGCACTCTGACTGTATAATTTAATTTTCACTCACCAAATTCTAAATGATGAAAAGTAATACGAGATGTTTGATGATTCTTAATTTTCATATCGTTTTATTGTATAGAATCTGACTGGAAACGAGACAGGACCACCACTTCTGAATGGCGAAAGGGTACACGGAGTAGCCAGAGACGTAACTTATTTGTGCCCTTACTCAGGACCATCTAGAGGAGTGCTCACTGTCACAAATTACAAATTGCATTTCCGCAGTATCGACAGAGAAACGCCCTATATCGTCGAAATGCCCCTTGGTGTCGTTAGTAGAATCGAAAAAGTCGGTGGTGCATCCAGTAGGGGCGAAAATTCCTATGGCATAGAAATATTTTGTAAGGACATGCGAAATCTCAGATTCGCGCATAAGCAAGAGAATCATTCCAGGCGAAACGTTTTCGAAAAATTGCAGCAGTATTCGTTCCCCTTGTCTCATAGTATGCTTCTTTTTGCATTTGAGTATTCAGAAAATTTTCCCGAGAATGGATGGAACGTGTATGAACCAATTGCTGAGTTGAAACGAATGGTGAGACATTTAAAAAAAAAAAAAAAAAAACCTATTTGAAATTGGCATCTTGCAATTTTAATTTTCAGGGAATAAACAATGATATGTGGAAAATATCAAAAATCAATGACTCGTACTCAGTGTGCGATAGTTATCCGGCAGTATGGGCAGTACCAACAGCAGCTACGGACGAAGATCTGCAAGCTTCTGCTGCATTTAGAAGTAGGGGCAGGTTACCCGTTCTATCCTGGATTCATCCAGAGAGCCAAGCGACAATAACTCGGTGTGCACAACCGCTGGTGGGCGTAGGTGGCAAAAGAAGTCGCGAGGATGAAAGATACATACAGCTGATTATGGATGCTAATGCACAGAGTCATAAACTTTTTATCGTCGACGCTCGGCCTATGGCGAATGCCGTAGCGAACAAGGCGAAAGGAGGCGGGTACGAGAATGAAGATGCTTATCAAAATAGCGAAATTGTGTTTCTCGATATTCACAACATTCACGTGATGAGAGAGAGTCTCAGAAAATTAAGAGAACTGTGTTTCCCGACTATTGACGAAGCAAGGTGGTTGTCGGGCTTGGAGTCAACAATGTGGTTGAAGCATATAAAATACATTATTGCTGGAGCAGTGAAAATTATCGACAAAGTTGAAACTCACAAGACTTCTGTACTAGTACATTGTTCTGATGGTTGGGATAGAACTGCACAAGTTTGTATCTCGATGAAACTCATTGATATGATGGTGGTGTGTTTGTTCTAAAGGTTAACTGATTTCAGCTCACTGCTTTGGCAATGCTACTGTTGGATCCTCACTACAGAACTATCAAAGGATTCGAAGTACTGATTGAAAAAGAATGGCTCAGTTTTGGTCACAAGTTTCAACAGGTAATTAACATTTATTATTAGACAATGACTAATACTCGTGTGATTTTAATTGAAATGATTATTTTTAGAGAATTGGTCACGGTGATGAACATCACAGTGATGCAGATAGGTCGCCTGTATTTGTACAATTTATAGACTGCGTTTGGCAAGTTAGCCAACAATTCCCTAACGCTTTTCAATTTAATGAGTATTTCTTGATAACAATATTGGATCACCTTTACTCTTGTCGTTTTGGTACTTTCTTATTCAGCAGGTTTGTTTTGCTTTGAGACTTTCAACTTGAATAATCTTACTGTGGCCATTTGAAATAAAAATAATTTTTAGTGAACGAGAAAGGGTGCAAGAACGACTGAAAGAGAGGACGGTATCGTTATGGTCCTTCATTAATAGCCAAATACCTTTGTATCAAAATCCGCTCTATTGGGATGGCCCAAACCATCAATTGGTATTGTTACCAATCGCTAGCATGCGGTACATCAAACCATGGAAGAGTTTCTACTGCAGATGGAACCCTAGTATGAGACAACAGGTAACTTACTTATCTTCTACCTCATTGTCTTCACTAATTTTGACAATAACAATTACTCAAACACCGATAATTTTCTATTACAGGATCCAGTGTACCAGCGTACACGGGAACTTTTAGTTTTAAAAGAGCAACTTAAGAAAAAAGTCGAAGAGTGTAGGCGCGAGCAAGCGCTGCGTACCAATAATCGGCCAACAATCAACTCAACATCATCAGCAACATCGGCAGTACCTAGATTACACTCACCTGTGCACTCTTAGCAGAGCCCAGTGGAGCAGCCTCGACTACTCCTTACCGTACGTCAACGAGTCTTAGACTAATACTCTCGATGAGGCACGCAAGTATTGTTCAAAATACAACACGCGTAGCTGTTCTCGCGCATGCCAAGGTACGATTTTTTTTTGTGAGAAATCGCTTGGCTCTCTCGCGTCAAGACAAAAAATGTTTTAATATTTTACTTTGACTGAATCAGCATCGCTGTTTGTACAAAAAGCGTTATCTTTTAACTTTTTAATCGATTACTGGATCGAGCAGGTGGACTCGAAGCACGCTTTTTATGAATATATTTGATGAAATAAACTAAATAAGGTAACCCGTATGCATATACATGTATTGATAGCAACAAAGCATACAAAACGTTACAGTGACTGTCAAACTGTTGTATATTAGTACACACTCACGTCACTCACACACAAACATGCACACGTAGAAGTCGGTACAAAATAAAGTAATTTCATACTTGTAAGAAAATATTTCGAGAATAAAAAAATAGGTCAAACAAAAAAAAAATAATTTATGCTTTCCATCTAAACCTGCTGCTCGCGAATTCTTTTTTACAGTCTCTGGCCATCTTTTGTTTTAATTACAATATATTATCGTAATTCATAAAACTGTTGGCAGTTGCATCATTCTAGAACATAACGAGACAGAAGTACGTTGCCATGGAATTTCTCAAAAAACATGATAAATTATAAATCATAAATACAAAAATCGTAAATTTTTTAGTTAACTGAACAAAAGGTAAAACAATGAATCGTAAGGCTTTTGTGCATAAGCTTAGGTAAGAAAGTCATGCGTCAGGCCAACTGGCTGAGCAGGTAAATCAAATTAGTTGAAAAGATAAAGTATAGATTAAGGAGATAAGCGCAGTTCATGAGCTTGCTTAGTTGAACCCAGCATTTGAAGCAGAGTATTTTGTTGCCGATGCCTGGATTTGCGTAAGAGATGTTAACTCAAGACAATTTTTTTCTAATTAATTTTAAATCACACGCAGAGATACAGATAAGTACATCTGTATTTTGTATATAAGAGTATATAATTAAATTGAATGCATAATGCTAAAATTTGTTACGGAATTTTGCCGTAGTTAATAAATAAAGTATCTTAACAGCATGTCTGAGTCAATTATGTTTTAAATGTCTATACCTTCTTGATTGGTGTAATAGAGACGATGAATTGCCAGATGATGCCCATGAGCCCGAGGCTTCTGTAAACAGCGAGCCAAGTACTATTATCCTCTGATTGTTTAAGTAATTTTCAGCTTGCGTCGATTTTTATTTTTCCCTATTCAATCTATTATCATCAACTCATGAAAATGGATCGATATTTATATTTTGTTCGAGCAATTTTTTAATTATTTTCACAACAATTAGGGTACTTGATATGACTCGATTGCCATCCATGGTGTCACAATTGTAGTCTTTATACATACATAAATAAATTAAATCATTTTTGTAAAGTCCAAATCTACAATTTTACATTTGTCACTTTGTGACAAAAATTCGTTACCTTGATACTTTTTTTTTTTTTTTTTTTATTGTGAAGTAATTACTGGATACTTGGGTGAAACAAATTAAAAAAGAATAAATAGACATAATGAACACAAAAGGTATTGATTTTTAAAATGTTTTATTAGCACATGGAAGTTCGCATCTTTTTCCACATAAGTTCGATAAAGAGGAACGGTCAATAAGGGCGAATCAGACAAAACGTAACCGTTTAAGTTTTGCTTGTCAAGTTACTTAGACGCAAAATCGCACGTAATTTTTGCTTTTTACGTCGTTTTCGTTCTAAATCAAAATACAATCGGTATTATCGTTGATACAGGAAATAACGAATACATATTATGATGTAAAATATCACAAAATTGATATCTGAAATTTGCTTAATTTATGCTGTATCGATAATTACCATTTCCTTCCATATCAATTTTTTTTTTCTTTCCACCATATGTACAAAAAAGCCTGATGTTAAATCATAGAAAATAATATATAAAAATATACAAATTTACATTTGAAAGCAAAAGTCAATGTGGAGGTTTTTCTTCATAGAATATTTCATTTTATACACTTTTGTTTTGTTTACTTTTTTTTATACTTTTCGTAAAATCCTATCAGACTTTTCTCTTGGTTTTAGAGGGTAGTCGCGACTGGACAGCTCTTTATTCGTCAAGGAAGTTCAGCTATTTTATTTTATTTATTCATTTTATGTTCTCTTATATGGCGCGCTACAATTTTACACAACAAGAGAAAGTAAAACATAAAATCATGTACACCAACATCGAGCACATGATCCCTCCATTTTTACGTATCCTTTCAAGGTATTGTACAAAAAGATTAATAGCCGCTTTACGCTCGCTCAATAATATAATTTTACAAGGAAAAAGTTACCAAATAGGCAATTGGCAGCCCATCCATGGAATCTTTTACCTGCGTATTTTTTAATAAATTATAAAAAAGAATTATTCATCAACTCATATTTACAAATATACTAATCGAAAGGAAATATACATTTTTTTTCTTTAATAACTGTGCACCTTAAGATTGTCTGTAAAAGCTACAAATAAAAGTACACCACCAATTTTAAAAACACTATCCGTTTTTTATAAAACTTATACTTTACTATTAGTGACTTGATTTTTTTTTTCCATCACTTCTTAGGGAGTGCTGATACGCAGATGGTTATTATCGTTACATTTACCATGAATTACATTGGATCCTCATTTATGTGTGAACTTTTTTTTGCAAGTGTGGACAAACTATTGCGTAATGGAATGATTTAGTTGTTTGATGCATACAAAAACGAGCACTTGAGATACCTATGTTTTTTTTAATTGAAAAAAAAAAATCTTTAGCAAATGCTATAATTCATTATTTAAACTACAAAAAAATCAGATGCCCATTTTTATCCGAATCTACATACGCTGAAATTGTAGTAAATTGATATCACTATTAAAATCAGTTTTTTAATTACTTTGTTTAAACATGTATATTCTCTCTACAATAGCTTGTTCAAAAAGTGCCTGCAAAACATTAAACAAAAAAAAATATACTGTATTTCCTAAGTAAATTGGCAGTATTTCGATTTCGTTGACGTGCGGCCTGGGAGTTTCATTCAAGTGTCAAAACTACATTCACATTTACTTACTTACCGCAAAATTCAATACTTTCTTGATTTGATTAATATAAAGTCAGTGTTTTAAACATACCGAGTTAGCATCACATTGTTTGTAGTTACTCGAACTAAACAATTTCAGGACGAATGGAATACGAAAAATTCCAATTTGATGTTGAAAAATATTGCCTTGTCGCCATGTCTGATTCCTCGCGTAAAAAGCGTAAATAAAATTATTCAATCAGTATATGTATTTTTTTTGATAAAAGGCAGGTTCTCAATGTACCCTTTTATTTTGCGGAACTTTTCGGTGTCAAATTATTAAAAAAGTAAATTATGAAACGAGTCTCTTTACGTCGGTACACTCGATATTTGTTTGGAAGTGATCGGAATATGCATATATTATGAACTCATTAAATTTTTTCACATATTATTGTTATTATCTTTTGTTGTTTGTTTGAATTACTTTAGCGATTCATTACTTAGCAAATATCATTTACCCAAAATGCCGTCCACTTTGAGACAAACGGAAATAATCACAAGTTTCTTATTACGTTTTTACAATCATACACGCTGTCGTTTCAACATACACAAATAATCGCAATCATTTTTTTATTTATTTTTTTTTTTTAACTTCTCGCAGAGAAAATCTGCACGTCATACAAACAAAGGAATACGCGTTTTCTTTTTAAATTTACTTATGAAAAAAAATGTATACAACACCAGCCACTTAACTATATATAACAAGTACTATGCTATATTTACAATTTTGTATAATAATATTCGCAGCTTCGCACTAACCGACCATTTGAAACTTGTTTCGAACAGCAATAAATTTTCTTTGGATCAGTACACGAAAGCACATTGTCTTATTGTTACTGTACAATGCAATACTCTGATCGTTTGAGAGAAAAAAATTTGTAAATTAAGGAAGATATTGAAATAAATGTTAATGAGAATCACAGGAAATCGATAAAGGGATGTACTGCGGAAAATGAGATTGGCTTGAACAATGTATTCAACAGTAAAACTTACAAAGTACGAATATTAAAACCCTTAAATTTACAAATCTTGGATGTTTCGAAAAAATAACTAATTGTTACTCGTTTGAAAAAAAAACTAATTTTCAAAGTTAATTGCGCTTAAAATCAGTTCTTTTTCGATAAAAAAAGGAAAATTTATTGAAACATTCTCAATTTGCATATTTTAACAAATGTTATCATCTGTTTTCGCACGATAAAATACTGAAACAACTGAAAAATGTTTCCCAGCAATCTTATCGAGAGAAAAAAAAGTTCAATGACCAGTCAACTTTTATCATTGGATACGTCAAATATGTCTTTTGGGAGTACTTGCTGATGGAAAAAAAATGAATGATAATAAATAGAAAACAATTTTGAAAGCAGTAAAAATATTTTTTTAAAGGAATGACAAAAAGACAAAGAAAAGAAATCATGAACTTAATACTGTTGAATAAACCTGAAGAGACAAAGTAATCAATACTCAAAAACGTCGATTTTAAATATACACTAAAAATAGCAATGAAAAAAAAAAAAAAAAAAAAAAGGCTAACAGAGCGCAACGAATTGAAAAATGATCGCGTTTTTCCTACACAACGAGCGTCGACGTAAGTCAAAATTCATAAGATTTCGTCGCACCTAAAGCAAAAAAGCTCGCGTCTTTTCTTCGCATCTGTTTTTTTTTCTTTTTTTTTTCTTCCATCGTTTTTATTATAATATACACAGTTTAGCGCTTATTTACACACCTGCCTCTTCCCTCTGAACTCGATTTTAGTTTATTTCATTTTTTCCACTGACTAACGCTCCACTTCGCCGAACGAAAATCTCAAGCTTCATTTTCTTTTATCTTAATTTCGGAAAAAATGGGTTACACACACCCCATACCGTGAAAATTGAGTATGCGTCAATTTTTTTTTTCTTTTTCGCCTACATTGAGCTTTTACTTTATCCACACTTAGAGATTATCCATTCGTTTGTTATTCCTCATACCTTTTTCTCACCTTCATTTGAAGTCCTTACCAGCCTGTTTTTTCCTACACATGAAAATGATTCGAATTTTCTTTCACACGCATACTCGCACTTATACGTTATAATACGCGCGTTAAAAACATATCGACGAGTAACGAATTGACAAAGCAATCACCGACAAATCTTTTGTTTTCCACCAGCCGGGCTCCGATTGGGTTATCTGACCTCTTGATCACAGGGAACAATGAAAAATTCGGCTCTTTGTTTTCAAAGATAAAAAAAAAAAAAAAAAAAAATCGGTTCGATTAACAATGTCGTTAATTCAAGGACGTGCCAACGCAACCTCTCGCTCATTGACGAAAAAGTAACACACGTGATCCGCAAAACCGTCTCCCATCGATTCATCAAATCGTCGGATTTCTTTTTTTTGTCGGAAACGTCGATTCGGCCGCACTGGCGCTTCGTCCAAGCACATGGTACAATACAGAAGAAAAAAAAAGCAACCGATAGAATTGAGCTTGCAGATCGCAAATGCGCATCAGTAGCGAAAAACCTCACAAGCTGGTGAGGAGCTCGTGGTCTTCGGAGTCACGGAGGTCGCAGCTGCTTAACTCGGGCACGAGGGCCAGGCCGAAGTTGGTGCTGGTGCAGAAGGCGACGGACTGGCGCTGGTGGCCGTGTCGACGCAACGGCACTCGAGGCTGCTCCGTCGGGGCTGCCTCGAAGTGGTGCTGCTGGTGCTGCTGTTACCTGCTCTGCTCCTCCATAACCACCTGTTTGAACACGCCCGCCGACATCTGGGATTTGACGTCGTGCGAGCCCAGCGCCGTCGTGCCGTCCTTCGCGATGAACAGCTGCAAGCCCGTGGCTGAAAATTCACATTTTTTTTCAATGGAATCTTTCAAAGGTCCATTAATGCATATAGCCATCGAGATTTACGTCGGGTTTGAATAAAGAAGCCCGTGTTCGGCCGCGATGGGATAAAAAACTCGGAGGGGATTCGCGAGAAGAAGGAAAGTCGATGCGTACAGCTATCGGGTAACTTTTTTTTAAGAAGCTCTTCTCCAAACTCCGATGAATCCATTACTTTTTTTGCCAAGCAAATTTACTTTGCGTATGAATTTCGCTTCGTTTGTTCGTTCATCTTCAAGCAGCAATTTTTTTTTTTTTTTTTAATCACTTAAATAAATTACCTCTAAAACTAATTTTACTATTTGTTTAATAATGATCCATACGACGAGCAAAAGCCGCTTCGATAAATGAGTATAGGAAAAGCTTGAAAATTAGTTGGCGCGCGATCGGTATGATGTCAAAGTTCCCTATATACTTATACACACGCCTCAGGGTCAATAAAGTTTTGGCAAACCCCGAATTTCTGCACCCGATCGAATAAGCGTTTTTTCCCGAAACTCTAGGTGTAATCGTTCACAAAATATGCTTCTTGGAGACTCTACATTTATTATTTTTTTTTTTTTTTCGTCCACCTCTGCGGTAAAAAATTAATGGCCAAACCGGATCAACCGATAAAGCGATGATGACAATGATAATGAAGATCGAGTATAGATGGAGCACTCACTCTCCGAGCTCTCGAGGACCGATTGCTCGAGATTCGTCGCTTTGATGAGTTCGTCGATGAGCGAGTCCGGGTTGACCCTGGTGACCTCGACCCTGCACAGCCCGGGGTTGACCGCGTTGTCCTCGCTGGCCTTCTTTCTCCGCTCCAGCGCCGCCTTGGCCCTGTCCAGCGAGCCGGTTTCACTCAGACCCGAGCCGCCCGACGTGTTCCTGCACAACACAAAACGCTTTAATCCCGCACGCACCCCTTTTTTTTTGTTTGTTTGTTTGTTTCGGGGTAATTCCTCTTTACGTATTATAAAATCCTTTGCGGTGGGTCATATCACTTTGAGTCGTTTGCACGTGCGTGTTTGTGTATGAGGAAAAAAAAAATGTGGGCGAGGTCCGTTGCGTTCGTCGTTATCCACAGTATACAAATGGCCCGAGAGAGCAGGGACAGTCGATCGTCTCGTCATTTTTGGGGGATTGTCGCGTGCTCTCGTCGCATATAATATATATATACGTATGTACACATTACATGGAAATGATAGCATCTAACCGATAAAGGTGAAAAAAAGAAGATGAGCGTACATGCATGGATGGAAGTTGGGAAAAAAAAAAAAAAGGTAGGGTCCGAAAGCGCTATTTTTACCAATCATAGATAATGTGAAGTAAGCAAAGCGAGCGGGGGACAGTGTAGAAGCCAAAATCCGTGCACCAATCCAAAAGCAAAACAGTTCTACGTTGCACACTTGCTGTCCAGACTATACGCGTTACTTTCGGGAGGAAATTTTTTATCGCACAGTATAATTTATCTGGAAATTAAATTTAAAAAAAAAGGAGAGAAACGCAGCCTTGCGAGCGCGTTTGTGGTAAGCGCGAGAGCAAACCGACGCGAGATGAACAAACCGGAGGAATTCGCGTTTTCACCCCCTCCGCTGCAAGAAACTCGTTTTGTGTGTACATCTGGAATTTCTCGTCCACTGGATTTTCACGGAGAAAATTAATTTATTTCTGCCGCACTTCTGCTCATGACGACAGTACCCACTGTTGAGGTTTGGAGATTTTTTTTCAACAGAAAGTATTTCAAGTACAACCGATTTTGCTATACGACTCGTTTCTACAAATGCTAAAACCGTGTTGACATTTAAGTTTTGTGACTATAACTTTGCTTCTCACAGACGATGGGAAAAGGTACAATTTTCAAATCTCAATGTTTAGTCGAACATAAATATGAGGTTTTGCAACTATATATGTATTATATAAAAAACTGTAGAAAAAGTTCATTTATTTATTAACATTTTTTTTATATGTTACTTTGTGCAGTTAACATGAGTAACGATTTCTCCCAATCAAAGTAAAGAAAAAACGTTGTAAAAATATCGCGTATACCCATAAATGCAAAGGGATTTCACGTGACTGTATAGTATTCAAAATCAAATGTTACTCTAGATTTGTATCCTATGTAAAAAAAAAAAAAAAGATGAAATATAGAAATGCGCAAATTCAAAGATATTGTAAAATAAATTCATCTCACACGAAAAACACTGACACTACATCTAATTGGCCTGTATAGTGAAAAACCACCTATAAAATCAAAATTCTCTCTAAAAAAAAAAAGAACAGTAAACAAAGAAAGAAAACTCGTGCAAATTTTCTCTAAAAACAAAAAAAAATTTTTGTTTAAAAAAAAAAGAGAGAGACTGACGGTGGGGAGACGCTGTTTCGGTGCTGGGAGGCCGTGGTGAGCAGCTCGGGCACGATCAGCGTGGTAGAGGAGGACTCCTCGGGATCCGAACTCGTGGCGACTGCCGCGAGCTTCATCCCACCCGCGCCGCAACCATCCAGCAGTAATTTGCTACGGTGTCCGCTGCCAGGGACGCCCCTGCAACCGAGTCACACACACACACAAAAAAAAAATAGGATGCACCTCTCCCCACCAAAATTGATCCTCCTGCTCATTGGGTCGTCAAAGGACATATATATTTTATCGGGTATGTTGGGGGAATCACCTTTTTGAATCGATAACGCGTACTTATGTCGTTAGACTCCAACAGCTATGATAATCGGCGTGTTGTCACATACGTCAAGTGCACATGGATGAGCAGTTTATGTATATAAAGACAAGATGTATAAGGTGAAACACAAAAAAAAGACCCAAAATGGTTGTGATACCTGCAGCGGTGGTCGATGCGAGATGTGAGACGAAAGTGAATTCATCACCGATGTGACGTAATAATGGCGAGCCGATAAAGAGTCGAGACGATACGTGAGCGGAAAAAATATGAGTCATCTCCGTTTTTCGTGTCGGTGTACATGCGAATCAAGTATTTTTTTTTTTTTATTACGTGAGCGTTCCAAGTTGGCGATGATTAGATTATACGATCGGCGATGAGTGAATTATGGTCCGGACTACACAATGAGAGATAACGTACAAGTACACATTTAT
Source organism: Copidosoma floridanum (assembly GCF_036245765.1). Classification (NCBI taxonomy): domain Eukaryota; kingdom Metazoa; phylum Arthropoda; class Insecta; order Hymenoptera; family Encyrtidae; genus Copidosoma; species Copidosoma floridanum. The sequence goes on along the minus strand of NW_028321896.1, from coordinate 15,782,196 downwards.
ATGATAATACTGTTGTTGACTCATGTGCAATAAATATATCTATCGTGTATTGACAATTTTTCTTTAAAAACAAAACCTTTATTGTAAATATATTATATATACATGTATGATAGTGATCTCGCTGTGTTAAAGTGTAGTGTGAAAAACACAGCTGAAACCCAATCAAAAGTACATAGTGGAGTACTGTCGTGGTGTATAAAGAGCTTTGAAGGTATATTAAATTGAGATGAAAAAAAAAAAAAAGAAAAATAACCAAAGCAAAAAAAAACTTCAGCTCGAGAGAGCAGTGCTTGATTAAAAAAAAAGCTACATTTCGCATTCCGTGCATTATATAATAGACACACCCATACTCCATGCACTATGTTATTAATATTTTGAAAGGACGACCAGATGTGCACGTGAGCCGTGTACATACGTCCCTTCAAGTCGTCGCTTTTCACGGGAGCATTAAAACGAAAGATTTGCAAGACGCGGTGGTAACGTAATGTATGCAGTATACCTCGCAAGAGCTGTCGCGTCGAGTGAGTATATAATTATTCGGTCCAACCAGCGCCATCATAGCGCAGGATATACGTAAGCTTTGGCCCATACGCAGCGCAAGCTCGGGCTTTTCTCTGTGTACAAGCGTGCCGTATGGAATATTGGCCTCTCCACTTTCGAAAAGCCAGCCATGCACGTGTTACATAATACATACGCCGGCTTTCGTGCTTGCACGTCGTCCATAGATTTCGCTTCATTGTGTCGGCAATAATCAAATTTTAGTGCACACCCACACATATACATGTATTGAATTTTCGTTGGAGCAGTAAGACAAACGCCGTTTAGGTCGCGATTATTTCCATCGAGGCTCGCGTGAGCACGTACATATACATAATAGTGTGCGTACAGCGACCGATTGAAATCTCGAGCCGGATCTCAATTGTATCCGTGATGGCTGGGATGCGCGCGTGTAGTATATAGCTTCTTGAGCTGCCGACGCGAGCTATGAAAAGCGGCACTGTTGGGCTTCGGGATAACCCGCGCTTTGGTGCACTGTTCTCGGAAATACACGGAAATAAGATTTAAAAAAAAAAAACTTAATTAGGAAAAAAAAGTCGACAATTAGCAATAGCTGTATATATGCGTATAGGTAGGTAGTTATATTACGCTCGTATTGGCAGAAGTGTCGCGCCGGTGATGCAACACCTCGATTGACTATTAAGTGTCGCTATAAAAAAAAAAAAAAAACGCTCGTATAATCTCACGAATGGCTCGAGCTTACGTGTGATCAAACCATCGGTGTAGCTCCTTTTGGATGGTGATTTCAGTGCTACTATAAAAAAAAAAAAAAAGGCAAATTAAAATCTAAATGCCATATGTCAAGACTCTACGTGCCAAAAGAGCAGAGAACATTTTTCTCGTCAGCGCAAGTAGGAGTGTAATGTGCAATATATGCACAATCTAAGCCCAGCAACTGTGTATATAAAGTCTCTACAGAGCAGTGATACAAAAGCTTCGAGCAAAGCATCACAGAAGCATCAGAAAATTGTCGGACCTCCACGTATACATTATATTTATGTAATATAGTGACAAGAACTATAGGCACAATCGAGCATTAAGAGAAATACTGAAAGCTCGTGCATCTCGGAGTTTACCGATCCATCGGGTAAGTACAAACTCTTTGTGGTGAAAAAAAAATCCAAGTTTGTGCTAAAATTTTACAGGTAGTTGTAAGGGGTGCATCGTTGAAATAAGTTTCAAGGAGCGTTTGGACAGGAACCATGTATACCCCATGTTGGCCAAGTTCTATCAGTGCATTTCTCGTCCAAAAACACACTAGAGCTTAAACAGATAATCCACGGTGCTTTGTGATGCATTGTTTCGCAAGCGTGTGCAAAAAAAAAAAAAAAAAAAAAAAAACCAGCCAAACTCACGTGTATTCATACATAAAGCGTATAGCACACATGTAAGCTGTGTCGTGTGAATTTCGCAAACAAACAGAGTCACATGCGAGAAAGTGCAAAAACGTCAATAAATAATTATTCAAGTACAGATATGATTTTAATAAAAACAAGAAAGCTCAGCATCGCAGTCGCCTCCCATCGTGCGCATCTCCCAAAGATTTATACACTGCAGTTAAGTGCCCTCGGCTCCGCTTGCCCCTCCGTAAGAAACTACAAGTATATATAGAGGGTAAACAATCAGGCGCCATCGGGCCCGTACTATATACACCCCAAAACGGACATAAAGCCGAGCCGTGTCGTTGTGTCCATGCCGCCTCGTGACCTACCTGCTGCAGTACGACTGAGCCGTCGGGGCGGCTGTGGCAATGTAGGACGGCCCGTGCAGGGGATCGGGCGACGACACGGCGCGCGCCTGCTCGGCCAGCCTCAGCATCACGGGACTGCTCGACTTGCCGGCCAACTCGATGCAGTCGTACGTCTTCGAGGACACGGTCACCCGCCTACCATACCCCAACAGCGTCCTGCTGCTGCTGTTGTTGTTGTTGTTGTTGTTGTTGTTGTTGTTGTTGTTATTGTGGTTATTGTTGTTGTTGTTATTTTGGTTGTTGGTAGTAACAACACTGCCACCTCTGGTCTTCTTGTTGACGTGATTATCGTTGTTGTTGTTGCTGTGGTGGTGGTGGTGGTGGTTGAAGGGCACGCGAAATTCGGGGTTCTTTGTCGGGGTGAGGCCGTTGCGCTGGTTGGGAGTGTGGGAGAGCGCGAGAGAGGACGAGAGCTTCGGTCGCAAGAGGGAGGAGGAGGAGGAGGAGGAGGTCGGGGTGCCCGTGGAGCCGAAACGCGAGCGGGGTACCACGAGGCTGAGGGGCGAGGGTGGGGAGAGGGTCAGATTGTGGGTGTCCTCGTTGATGATGGCCCTGGTGTCGGGGACCTCGAGTAGTTTGGAGCAGGACGGGGGTGCGCCCGCGTTGCCCCCGCCACTGGTGCCGTTGGTGGTGCTCGCGGTGTTGCTGGTGGCCCCGTTCGGGGTGTCCGGCTGGTTTGAGAGGCTCGGCAGACGCGGCGCCCATACCGGCCAAGAGGGCGACCTACGAACACATCAAGGAAGGTGACACTCGTCGCAGGGCTACGCACCCTTTTTTTTTTCTTTTCTTTTCTTTTCTCTCCCTCTTTCGCTCGACATTGCTGGGGAGTTTTTTTTTCTCCAATTGATCCAAGCTGGGTGCGCTACTGCTTACGTTGGAAGAGCGGGGGTTTCTTCTTTACAAAATATGGTTTCGAGCAAATACATATAGTACCAACTGGTTTGTTGCACAATAAAAATCGTAAATTATGCGAAAAAACAAAAATAAACATCCAACGTCTTCTAAACATTGCATGTTAGTTTTATTAAATAATCAGGCGACATTCATCTACCAATCTATTTATATATATATATAATATAAAACATCGATAAAAGGAACGAAAAAAAAAAAAAAAAAAAACACATCAACACTACGCAACAACAAACTTGTCAGGCAGTGTAACACATAAATATATATATATAAAGTGTCTAAAGCAGCGGTAATTGGTGCCAATCGCAGCAAAAAAAAAAGGTGCAAGACAGAGCTGTTTGTATATATAACATATCGTGTGTACCTATACTCGTGAAAAGCGCTATTTTGAAGAAACAAAAAAAAAAAAAAAAAATCCAAACAGATTTTGCTATTGAAATAAAAATCAACCTTTTCCGGGAAAAATGTTTGAAACATATGAGTGATTGTTCAAAGTCATGTATGGGATGAAGTAGGTGTTTTTTAAAATTCATAAAATTTTACGGGCCACCAACTTTTTATACGAACATGTGCATATATGCGTGTCAATGATACATGTTTATTTACAGTGACGCTCTCTTAACTTCTGTTATTAGCGAAAGTGCATGTTTTTCCTATCGATTGTAGACTGTTGGACACACGCTTCGTTTAATTTGAAGAAGACTACAGCACTGAAATTGTCGAAATCGCAAGGGGTTATGGTGTACCTATAGTAAAAAAAAGGGGGGGGGGCCTCTCGAGTCATCCACCATGAATGACGAAAGAAATCCCCAGGCGGGTGAAATGACCAAAGCCCGCGTGAACCCCATCGAAAAATCCACCCCCAAACAACAACCACAGGGTCGACAGACTCTTGCCTATAAAAGTACAGTTGCTACATTGTGTATACGGTGGGGGGGGGAGGAGGGGGGTGGTCAGGTGGAAGAGGGTCCCGGGGCAAGTTCGGCGCCTCACCTGATGTGTCCGCTGTCCCCGCCGCTGCTGCTCTGCCGGCTGTGTTGGCTGTGCGAGTTGAGGCTACCGTAGCCCGAGCCCTTGCTCAGCTGGCTCGTGTTGCTGCTGTTGCGCGAGTGCCCGGACTCAGCGTGGCCGGCCTCCTGCGACACTTGCCCCTGAGGCTGTTGCTCGCCGATGCTCGCCACGGCCATCGACGTCGTCGTCGTCGTGTTGTTCGTCGTCGCGTTGCTCGACGCGGTAGTGAGGGTCGTCGCCACCGCCGACAGGGAGCCCGATGACATCGGGAGGAGCTCGTTCAGCGTCATCGCGTCCCCGCACGACGCCTCGGAGCCGCTCAGCAATTCTGTCGGGTTGTTATAAATACACGTTTTTTCACCACAACGACAAGGACGCTCGCTTTTGTTTTTCATTGGGATTTAAAAGGAAAAAAAAAAAAAGAAAACATTGTTGTTCATGCAAAACGGGGTGAAAAAAAAAACTCCCCCAAAACCAGAGGGAGGGGTTGGGGGTGGGGTGGGGGATGTCTGTTTGTTTGTTTACCGGAGGTAAAGAGGGCCGGCCTCTTTTTCGGAAGACTGCCGAAGCCGCTGCTGGTGCTGGCTATGCTGCCGGCGAGCGAGCCCGTGGATACGTAGTCCTCGCGGTTGCTGGCGCACCTGTCGGGACCTACGGCGGTCGCCTCGTCGTCGTCCACGGTCTCGACGGGCACGACCACGGGCACGACCCCCGGTGGGCCGGGCACCGTCAGCTGCATCTGCTTCGGCGACGGCGACGGCCTATCATTTATATATATGTATATTATGTACTCTCATTCGCTACACTCCAACGCGCGATACTTGTACGCAACTGTTTGACGAAGAGAAAAAAAAAAAAGGGGGTGGTTGGGGGGGTACTTACACTTTGAAGAGGATGTCGCCCGAGAGCATGTTCATTTTGATGGCGACCCTGAGCATGGAGTTGTCCTGGCGGTGCCTCGCGTCGTAGCCCTCGAGTAGACACCTCCTCCGGCAGAGACCAGCTCCAGCGAATTCGGCCAAGTTCAGGTCGGTGAAACCGAGCTTTTGGAAGGACCTGCCTCCTTTGGATTCCTGCAAGCATTTTACAGTATACTTTCATGTTTCGCGCATAATGCGTCACGAGGGTTACATTATTTATCTTTTGTGTGCAATATATTGAAGGAGAAAAAAGTACCAATCATGATTTTCAATGGATAAAGGTACAATCTCGAAAGTATGTGAATTCTATTGATGTTATCTAAAGTTACGTTTTTCAACCTATACTAATCTCTTTCTCGGTGTGTGAAGGAGAAAAACAACAAGGAAAGTGATTACGATTTGTTTCTTTTAATTCATTATACAGGATATTTACAAAAAATTTTATTTTAATCGAGATTGAGATAGTACACCTCTTTAAAATGCAAAATCAATATGGTACGTGTTTTTATTTTTTATTTTTTCGTTTATTCATTGTTGATACGCACAAGATACTTTATGCGTAAAGAGCTCAATAACAACGATAATGAAACTCAGCGTTTCAAGGAGGGGACAAGAGTTTGACGTTCGGTATATTGGCCTCCAAGTCGGCCACAACTAAATTTACACTTGACTGTGCAGGAATAATGAAATCCTGAGAAATTCAGTGAGGAGAGTTGTTTCAAAGTCCTGTTATGGGGTGAATAATATAGACTACATTTTATAAAAAAAAAAAAAAAAAAAAAAAACTTTCCATTGTATACGTAACACAATATTGCAAGTGAAAAATTCAACTAACCTTTCTAACAGATATTCTTAATATACATGGGTCGAGTACACCCGTCGATGCATTGGCACTCATTTTGCAGAGGAACTTGAACGTGGCGTTCCATCTCACCGTGTGCTCTTGCACTTCCTCCCTGTAATTTAAACAAAACAAAACAAAAACGTAAGTATGAATGTATTGGTACCAATTATCATGATTTTCTTATTATTATTACACAAAACTCTAAGTCAAGCTATATTTAAACAATAAATAATCTCATCGAAAAACAATAACCCCCCGTTTTATAGTAATAAAATCAAATACCTATATTATATTTACAAGTTAATATTAATAATTAAATATACAGAAACAGCATGCTCATAATCACTGCACCTATAAATACACACGCCGTGCAACTTTAAATATCTTCTCCTCGCCTTCAAATTATTAAGATTCGCGTGTGTTCCCTGGGCCGAATCGGCTGTATATACCAGTTAGATCCGACGAGATTCAACTCCTACATCCTGCGCGTGGGAGGAGGAGGGGTGAGACATGTAGTGACGACAACGAGGGGGGAGGGAGGTAAAACGTCAGCAGTGCTCGTGAAATCCCGCGTGTGATGCTGGAAGACGGCCAAAACTTCCGCGCACAGCTGTCTCCCTGCCGCTGGGCAGTGTACGTCACTCTATATACGTATATTAGCACGTGACTCGCGAGGAGAGTCGTCACACGTAATATGTTATTATACGTGTATACGCACTCGACCCTAACCGACGTGTATGTACAGCGTTTTGCGCGTATCCTTTGTATAACGTATATGTTACTAACGGGATTTGCACAGGCTAATCCCTGCGGGATGAGAAAAAGCACGATCGAGGCCTCGTTGTTGCGAGAGAGGCCAACCGTTGGAGCACCGAAGCTCCTTTGTGCTTCGAACCATTAGAGAGCTTTTGTCTTTTTTAAAGCTCTTTCGTTCCCTTTCTTGAATTTTTCAACAATTTGCTCTCGTCAAGCACGCGCGATCGCTCTCTCCGTTAAATGAGCTATGTTTTCGATTTTCATTACCAGGGACATCTAAAAGCACAGACGAGCTTGCGTTTGTTACATTCATGACGTATTTTTTTTTTTTTTTTTTTTTTTTTTTAGCTTCAGGTGCTACGTGCGTCGCGCGATAATTAATTCAGAAAAGAAAGTGAAAATTACTCGAGGTACACTTGAATATTCGCAGCTGATGACGACCCGTGTGTCAGTTACTGAGGTGGTGATGATGAGGCGACGAGACAGTTACTGTGTCAGGGACGTAGAAAGGGAAAGTTGGGTTGTTGCATATATATATATAATCGGTAGTGTGGCAGAAGGATATTGTACATAACTATGGGCTTTACTTTACCTTTTTCTTTATCCCGAGAGCCTTTTTTGTTGATTGACGTATAAATTTAACAAAAAGTTTAATGCGCTTTAATTACGAGGCAACAATGATTCGTCATACATATACGTAAAACAGATGTCTGATGTGAAAATTTAAGATACCGGGTTGAAATTTAATTAACGTGGATGTATTACATTAATTGGAAGCCGCAAAACGTGGACGCAAAAATTAATGCGTACAGAAACGCGATACTCGTGGGCTCAGTGTAGGAATTTAGGGTACGAGAATAATATTCATTTAATTAATTTTCACATATAGACGTTATTACGAAAATTAAAATGCAACGTCAAGGTAAAAGTAGAAATTAAAATTTAATTTCTTACTTTTTTCCACTTTAATTTAATGGTTCAGTGAAAGTTGCGTCAATTTAATTCAAGTATTAACAATTATTTATAGAAATCACAATGGGAGATTCAACTGAATAATATGAAACTCTTTCGTTGGTGTACACTTGTAAAATTCTCGTGCTCATATAAAGGTCAAAAGAGCCGATAAAAGTATACGGATGCAAATGGAACTTCATTATAAGCACAAACGCGGGGGGGTCCTTTTCGCGCCTCGCTCCTTTTGTGCATTTTTTATCATGCATCTACTTTACTTTGCTCTTTATCTTCACCCCATTATGAATTTCCTTTGAATCCGTCTTTTTATCATCATCTCCAATTGTATCCAACACCCCTACACATATATACACATCATCCATTCCTCTTTTTCAATCGGAATACATGAATAATAAGCAAACACGGAGATAGTCATTTTTTTTCACTCGTACGGACAAAAGCAAAACTGTGCAAAGAGCAGTTTTCATCGTACGCGATGCGAAACTATTACGGGTAATTCAACATGAAAGACGATTAAAGGGTATTGATACAGATTACGAGCAGAATAATTAGCAGTGTACACGATGATGACGATGATGTGGGTGTTTACATTGGTCGAGAGTGTGAGAATAGATGGCCGAGAGCTATTGTTTCATTTTTTTTCTTTTTTCCTGATTTCATGGCACGAGAGTATAACCGTACATAATACATATTAAATAAGAAAATTGGAATTTTCAATACTTGCATTCGTTATCTCGATTCGAGTGGTAAATTAAGCTCGCTAGGTGTAAATTTTTTTTTTGTTTCTTCTCAAAACTAAATTTCCCCCTCGAGAATCGCTTACGAGTCGTAATTTGTATCATTTTCATATACGTATGAAAAAAAATACGCTTGATTAGCACTAATGACGGCTCATCTCCACATACGCACGATGCACACGTATACCCGCGATTTTATCTACTTCAACGAATCAAAAACTCCCACTGTACAACGTGTATGTAATGTATAACACACATGTACCCATCATCATCACCTATATTTGTAAATAAAGAGCTGTAGCACACCGCGTGGCCAACCAAGCCGCGAGAGGACAAATTGAATTAGGTGTGGCCGGGATTATTTGCATCAGCCCACGGTATAATCCCCGCGGGTATAATTCACCTTCGCTGCTGTGTCTTAACCCGATTTGCTTGATCAGCCGTACTTTGCTATATCATTGCGAGGAAAAAAAAAAAAAAAAAAAAAAGAAAATACAAAGGCGTCAAATTGACTTTTCCCCAAGGAGAGGTAGGCGCGTCGCGTTTCCCCTGCCCTCGATCGATCCTCCTCCTCCTTCGGGAGCGATAGGACGTTTCCTGTTATCCCATCCCCCGTGGGACTGGAGCGTCTTTTTTTCTTGTTCCGCTCAGAAGCTCATTAAAAACGACGCTGCCATCTCCATTTCCGGTGTCGCCTCGTAGATACTCCTATCTGCACCTCGCAATTGAACGTTTTTGTGCCTCACTTGGATTATTACTGCAAATTCCTTTCCTTTAACTACAACTGTCCGGAGACACGTGGTGATCAATACCACCTCTCTTTTCCGACGACGACTGGATTTGCTCGAGCTTTTGGAACAATGGAGGCTCAGTGCGGATGATTATGTACATGTATCCGATGCTCTTCGAAGAGGAATGTGGGTGGGTGCCCTTGTGAAGATCCGATGTACACATAATACATTACGCAGGCGATTTTGGTAATTGCAAAAAAACAAAAAAAAAAATCTAATATCTCTTCTGCGGATGAGTTTCCAACTCTTATATGTTTGACGTAGGCGGTGTATTTTTGTATAAATAACGCGTGCGGTCGAAAAAACAACTCGACTCATCGACCGACTTGTTATCCCCATTTGCAATACCCACCGACCTCGACAAAACAGAGAGGGATCAGCAAAGAAACGGCGGTAAAAGCTCCGAAAAAGAATTTACAGCCTCTTACCCTCGAGCGCGCGATGAATTTATCTTGGCGATGTTATCCTCCAGATACCCTTAAATTCACTAGAACGCGCGCGGAAAAGGGGGAGTGGAGCACAAAGTATATACCGAAATAAAAATTGCGTCCCGCACAAAAACACGTGCTCCGGTCTCTTTATCCCCGGGGAAGGAGTTCCCGCTTTGGTTTTTGGTTCTTACTTATGTATGTATATCGTGTTCGCGAGTAGAGTTGGACGTCACATCGGGGGTGGAGGGAGGATCAGGTTGGCCGAAGATACACACGCCCTTCGTTCAAGGAGAGAGCGGGGGGTGGGGCAGGGGATGGGTATCCTTCGCGCCGGGCGGGGTTGGTTGTCAAGGTCGTGCGCGAGAGAGAAAGGGATTTTCGACAAATCGCCGAGACCAAGAGAGAGAGAGAGGCTTGGATTAATAAAGAAGAGGAGTCAAAATGAAATACTCCTTTTTTTTTCCTACTGCAGGCTTGGCCCTCTATACTTATATTAAATTTCATTATGACCGGGGAAGATTTTTTTTTTGTTCTCTTTCACGTGATTTTATTATCATTAAGTGAAAAAAAAAAAAAAGAGTTCTTAATTCTACTGGTATGGAGACAATGGAAATACTTGAATTAAACGTAGATGATAATGTAATGCTTACCAAGTTTAGTTTTACACTGTATATTAAAGTCGGTTTTGTATTACCTTACCAAACAAAACTTGGTAATTGTTACATTTTCATATACGTTTCATTTAATAGATTATCATCAAGAAATAGTATCATAATTAAATTCATTTCCCAAAATAGTTCAACGCTCGTGAGAAATTACGGATTATTGCCTCCGAAACGGGGATTTTTCGAATTCAGCCGTTTATTCCCAGTTCCCGACTGCCTCGACCTTATCTCGACAGCCCTCCAACGCGGAAACTTATGAGATAAGCGCTTCTGGGATTAGGGGTTGGAACTGTCTTCACAGTTTGATCGATGGCAGGTGATTTGTTAAATTAAACGTGAAATGAGTTTTTTGCCTCCAAAAGTATTGCAATGAATGTCCAAAATGGTATTTCTATTGTTCAAATACAGGATTTTAGAAATATTACGCAAAGCAACATCAAATAAGAAAATGCAAATCAGTAAGTTAAAAAAACATATGGGTACCAAATTAACATGTTATAGGCAATCATTCCTGTGAAGAAATTATCTGATAAGGATCGCTTTGCAAAATCTGCCTCATTAAAACACCCCAAATTTATTATAGCTCCAATTTTTTTAACATCTACAGCTAAAATAATAAGAAAAAAAAATCTCACGAAAACATAAAGAACAGGAACTGTTACGAGGAGCCAAAAGAGCTCCAGGAACATGAAAAAAAAAAAAAAAAAGCGGACGTGACGCTGCGCGACGTTGGACGAAGATGAACATGCACGTTTGCGTTGAAGCGATTACTCAATAGTTATTACACGCATTACTTCGTATTACGAAAACACACACTCTCACACTTGATTATCTTGCACTCAACTGGTATACACACTACGCGTTTAGCGAAACCTACGAACAAAAGGAACGAGCTTTTATCATCTGTGCTTGCAAGCTCGCCCACCCAAGCGAATAAACTGTGGCGCGACGTTCAAATCTTTGCAAATAGAGGAAAAAAAAGAAAGAAAGAAAAACAAAGCGGCACTTGCACCGTTTAAACATGTATATGAAACAAAAGGTGCAATGTTACAGAAACCAAAACACGTGTGTGTACCCTCAAAAAAAAAAAAAAAAAAAAAAAAAAAAATCGTCATTCAACGTTTGAACTTTGAAACAAGCACGTAGGTACGAATGCACTCGCAGTGGAGGGAAGGGGAGAGAGAAAGAAAAGGAAAGGGGGGCTGGCTCTGACGTCACACTTGGTCGTTGTCGTTCAAGTTTCCGGCTCGTTCGGCTCTTCCCTCGGCAGCCCCCGTTACATAAACATGAAAGCACAACACACACACACACACCCACACAAAGGCGTTATACCTATATAGACGCGAAAGCAAAAGTTCGCCGCGGAACTATTGTGCCGACCTTCGAGCCAATTACCGCGACGCTTGGAAACCGGGCCACACGCTCTCTCTCCCTCCATCTCCCTCTTGTGGATTATACACACTGCATATACAAAATACATCCATTCACGCAGAGTAACCATACATAGAAGCTCTGTCGTTACGTACAATGCATATAATAGGCAGAGGGGCCTCGCGTGGCGGAAGGATATAATATACGTAGGTGGACCGGCCGGAATCATGTACAACTATGCGGTTGCACGGGTGTACGTAAAACGATGCAGATACGTGGGTGGTGTACGCGAGCTCGGAAAACGCGTCGCACCAAAACGTGCGTCCGCAAACAGAGGCCGATGAGTGCAAAAGGGGGCGACTTTTTTTTTTTTTGCCTCGGATCGACGGATTTTGTTGATTCAAAAAGGTGCAGACATGATCATATCTATATGTATCGATAGATTTTCCATCTACTATCCCCATTGAAAGCTTTGAATTGGATTTTAAATGAAAACTCGTACACTTATGTTGTACTGTACAACTTGTTTGTCTTTGTAATCAAGAGAGATAAGGAAAATAAAAGAGTTACCCCTGTTATACGCGTATTGTTTTATACTTCCTAAAATGATAACGAATAACCCCCCATTTACCGAAAATTATGCACACACACCACTGCTAGTAATATTTCCCGTCGCAACAAAACCGAGAACAAAACGTTGCGGCTTGATGTTAGTACTTACATTAGTCTTTCGGGAAACCCTATTGGGATAATTGAATACACGTCGTGCCCTCTACACACACGCATACGTAGAAAATCGGCCTTGACAGTTGACACCATTTTTTCCGTCCTAATGACACACTATACTGTGTTACACTGTGTGCTCATACACATGTATTGATTCGAGAGCTATACACTGCTCACGTATTCTGAGGAAACGTCGATTCTATGGTATATACCTATGGCGCTATTAGGTATACCTATACTCGTGTGATTTGCCATGATGATATCTGACCGAGGTCTTGGGCCAATCCTCCAAAAACGTTCGTCGCGTGTGAAACTTACATTTTTTAATTTACATTGAACACGGATCGAATTACCGAATCATATGCGATGTAAAAAATTAGTTTTGCAAAATGTCACGTGACGATTCTGTACATGTATAATCGTACGAATAAAAAATAAAATGTTTTTTTTTGTGACTTTGTTACAGTGTATCGGGGTACTCGTGTAAAAAATATAAGCGACAAAAAAAAACAACAATCGATACATGTACATGCTTGTGACGTTAGACCCGATGCACGCACGAGAGAGCACCCACGATGATGGTACATTAAACTTTGAGCTGCAAGTACGTACTATGGGGGAAAAAAAAAACACATTGCAAGTGCATGACGTTAATATTGATAACGACGTCGTTGCAATACACGTATACGCCACTTGCGTGGGTGTATTTAATTATGAGTGCAGCGAGAGAAGTTTAACCATACTGTGCTTTCAACTAAACTAGTTAATGTAAATTCAAACTTGTACACAGCGAAGTAGTTATCACGAAAGTATGAGGCCGAGATTGACGGTAATTACAAAAAATCGCCAGGCGACCCACTCGTGTCGTTGTTATATATACTTAGTCGTCGTTGACATAAAAACACACCGTGATTGCGGACTTACCTATACTTTTCTCATTAATGTCGAAAGTACAATATCTGCTGTAATGCATTGCAACAACTTTGTAGTAATTTTGCAAAGTTATCTATACGGTTTGGATTATTGTGCAAGATTAAGTCGGAATTTCGACAAATATACCCGAGACTCTTTTGTGCAGGCTCGGCCACTTTATGCTGGATACAATCGGAAGCAAAAAGGATTTTTCGTATGGTATTGGCACCGTGTCGCGCGCAATACGACAAAAAAATTTTAAAATCCGATATCCACGCGTGCAAGCTCGAGCACAAAAAAAAACAATTTCCCTCGATTCTTTTTTTTTTTTTTTCCTCACCCACGCGATTTGTGTCCATTATTGACTTCTTATCGTGTATTATACGCAAAAACGTCGTCCAACGGAGTCGAGCTTGCAAATACGCGCGCGCGCTCGGTGCGACGACAAAAAATCTTTTCCTTTGTTTTTTCCCCCACCAAGTGCCGAGCAAGAAAAGAACCTTCGCAAAAGTAATTACAATAGTCGGCGGCAATCGCTCGGTACTTTTCAATAGCCCCGATCGAAAGAAACGCGGAAAAGCTCTCGTTCCTTATACGGGTACCCCTGGAAAATAAATAAACAGCACAAAAGAGTGTATGTACACACGGAAGCTATGATGCTCGGGGAAAATTGAAAGCTCCCCTTGGGCGCGTGCACTGAAATAAGAAACACGTACATGATGATGTACGAAAGGGTGAAAGAACGCGAGTAAGTACAATATATGTGTGTACAAGAGAAGCGAGTCACGAGGTCAGCGGCGACGCTGGCAAGACACGTGTATGGGCTGTAATAGCCCATCTGTTTGCTCGCCCGAACGGTCCCGTACTTATATACGAGGGTAACCCAATATCTTTTCCTTCTTATCGCTCGACCTTTTTGACATTTTCTCGGGAATTTCTTCTCCTTTATGGTCTGTTTTGTGTGTGTGACTCGGTCTTTTTGAAAGGGGGAAGAAATGAAACCATTGTTACAAAAAAAAGCTGCTTTGAATTATCAGAGTAATTAAATTTTACCAACAATTGAGCAAAAATTCAAAAGAGCTTAGAAATCAGTTGCCGACGATCTGCTGTTATTAAGAGCCCTTTTGCAGTTATTCCAAGAAAATGTAAATGCCACGTACTTTATACATACACTCTCCTGCGCTTATTGTTGTGTCATAGCAATCCCTTACAATGTACGTGTTGAGTTTTTCCACGAAAAATGTTCAATTACATGTTTGAAAGTAAAATTTGTTTATACTTTATGCAACATGAATTTAACAAATGGGACAAGTCATCTTTACCCTGTAGAAAGTCGCTGATGGTCGTACATTTTTTTCATCATTTAGGAATTTCGGGAAATTTTGTTTGTTATTCACTGTTTTTTTTAGCAAACAGTTATAATATTCAGAAATGCAAAAGGTGCTTACAAACGCTACTTGCTGAGAAAAACCTTCAAGTCTAGATAAAAAATAACAGATAATTTTTTTTTTTTTTTTTTTCATTTCAAGCGTAACACAGAATAGAAAAAAGGACACTACTGGAAGAGGCAAAAAAAAATCTGATGAGGAAAAAGCCACTTTTATTCCGATGCACGTACCCATCATGTGCACATTCATCGCGCGAAGAGTAACAAATTTTCGAGCTCTCGCAGCTGCACACATCAGCTGTTGGTCTAAAGTTGCGCAACTCTCGCGGGTTCAATTATCGTCCCGCACAGGTACCGCACGGAATCGAAAAAAAATCAAGAAAGAAAAAAAAAAATGTGCACTGACCGTCCTGTTGATGTTATTGCGTCGCGCGTGTGTGTAATTACCGAGACGCAAAGTGTAGGTATATGACTGGGTATTTTTTTCAAACCTACTTCGTACTCTGAAGTTCGTTTGGCGTGCAATTTTTTTTTTTTTTTCGGACAGAATGAAAAAAAAAAAAAAAAACGTAAAAAATTAGGATGCAGGAAACAATACATTTTTCGTTTAGTCGAGATTGTTTATTACGTTGATAGATTAGAAATTATACTCTTCTATCATTAGACCGACAACTTTTGAGATAACCGCGAACATAATTATATCAGACTGCCAAAATACCCGCATTTGTGGGAAAAAAGAGATCACGAGTAGATGATGGTACCGGTTATTTATCTGAGCTGTACAACTACCACATGATTGTAAGACCACCTCTCGTAACTGCGACGGCACGCGACAGTATAGTCAAAGCAAAAATAGAATACAGAGAGTAACAAATATACTTATGAGGAGCCCTTACGCTCACGTATCAATATACGTATATAGTTATATACCCCTTTGGCACGAGCTCGCGTGGGCGCATTGTACATACTATGTTTCCCGATGGAATCTCAACCGTATAGATACATTACCGCGATCGATCCACGTAACTGTACGCGCCGCGCTGCACGAGCTTACGTGTAAAGCTCTCTTATACTTATACGTACTACTCCGCTGTCTGTACTGCTTCTTTAAATAGACACCGGCCCAATCTATTTCCGGCCCTGCCGGGGGTGCACGGCGTTCGGTTCCATTTATGCCGCCTTCAAAGGCATCACCGTTTTGGAAACGAGGGTGTAAATACCGACCGTCCGACACAACGATCGATTCAACGTAGTTCCCGCTATACACACATGTATATACATGCATGTGCACGTTAAAGCTGAAAGGAGTATAGTGTAAGGGTGCGGGGAAGGAGGGAGAGGGCACTTGTCAAACGAGAGCTGTCATGCTTGGGCTTATAGGTGTACCTGTCGGAAAATTCGACCGATGTGTAGTACAATTATATGTATTATCGACAGCTGTTGTTTATAGCCGTCGCCTCGTATAATCAAGATTGATTTTTCTTTTACATCACCGTGTCATTTGATTGTTCGTTGTATATGCAGGTATGGTTGCTGGTAAAAAGAAAAAAAATTATTATTTTTTTCCCAATTATTCCAGTTGACTGTTTTTTTTTTTCTTTTTTATTGGCCGCGAGTTTTGTTTACAAACGTATGTTGTGTAGTCGCGCGACATCCAAGGTGAGAAAAAAAAAATTATCATCGAAAAGAAGGCCGGGGCTCATTAGGATTCAATAACAAACGTTACAGCACACAGATAATGTATACAACGAAACAAAAAAAAACAAAAAAAAAAAAAGGGTCATCAAGTTGTCGAAAGGATCTTCAGTTTTCACTCTCGAAACGTGGAAAACGCAATTTTTCTTCAAAACACAGGAAAGTTAGGAAGTGAAGTTGCGCGTCGTCCAATTGAAAGTCGGAAAACTGTCTCGACGTGCAGCAGAGACTTAAAAACTCTCGTGTTTTCAATGCGCAACGTAACATGCGTATAACGATACAGATATATATACGTGTTTATCATGGAAAATCTCCATTCTCCGGAATACTTGTACCGTAGGAGTTACAGTCATATAGCTGTCCCGCGGGCGGCAAGGCTGTCCCAAGGTTGTCGGGGGCCTGCTATAAGCTGCTGCTGGATTTTCGAGCGAGCAAAAGTGAAATTTTTGCGGTTAATTGAGTCGATAGTACTCGTGTACCTTCACCGCACGCTGTCTCCCCGAGTCTTAAAATGTACGTAAGCCTTTAATGTGTAACGTGCACCCGAGACAACATTGTTTCCAAGGGATGTGTTTACGTATATCTCGGGGACGCGTTCCATTTGTTTATTTATTTTTTTCCCTACTTCGAGTAAAGGCGAATTGAAGGTACCACTTTGGAACGCTTTAATAGTATGTCCCTCCGCGAGGAACAGCTAATAATAAACAAGTTATTCAGATTAAAGAAAAAAAAAATAATAATGAATTTTAGTCTTTGTAACGCGATCTTATTTAAAATGCATGTATGTTCCAAGAGGAGAAACATCTATTCCGGAAACAGGGACACAAATTTCTTTTAATGTTGTTCCATTGAAATGGTGGACATGAACAACGATTCAATTATTGTTAATTAAATTATTTTCAGGTATCCAAATTTAATTTAAAAATAAAAATATTAAACATCAAGATGATTGTCTAACCACACAGCAATTCTCATCCAAAAGCCAACTTATATTGTGTCCTGTAAAAAATTTTAGATTTTTGTTCGGCTTTGCGTAGGCTGTACTCTCCGAGCGCTCGGAGCACTCAGAATTTTTTAGAGTTGAACACCCGTTCTGTTCCGAGTTAATCCGAGTAATTCGTACAGTTATCCAATGAGTCCATATATTTATGGCCAAAACTGACGATACATAATTTATGGACTTCAGTAGGTACACTCACAGTACCTTGATTCGCAAACCGCGAAGTTTGAATTCTTGAAGTAATTTATCGTATTAAAACACGAGGAACAACCATAACCATGAAATAAGAATATAATGATAAACAACTATCATATTAACAACTATTGAACAATGTTAAAATCATATTTTATGTTTATTTGTCATAAAAAAATTTAAGACTTCAAACTTCGCAGTTTGCGAATCAAGGAACGGCGAGTGTACTCGGAGCCGAACAAGTGTCCGGCTCAGGTAAATCCAGAGGTCTATACGAACACTCGAAACGGTGTGGTCAGTACCACGGCGCTTATCCGAACTGGTTGGTAAACTCTCTAGCAAATATCTATAGTAAGTAACTAGACCAGAAGAACTAAGTGGGATTGAATTTGTGATAATTTATTCGGGATAGCGCGAACGCAGTCCCGGCTACCAAAAATAATACGTCCGAGATATCCACATTAGGGATATTCGCAAGGGTCAACCCGTCCGTCGTGCAATGGGCGGGTCTCACCTCGGAGAAACCGCCTTGGTGATCACGGTTATCTCTACGCCAGGTAAGTATGCTTGACTGGGCTCATTCACGGCTACTTATTCACTCGACTTCACATTATCTCTTTCGGGTTTTCGATGTGTACGCTCTGTGATTCGTGTGTTACAGCTCAAATCCACCTAGCGGACGTTTGGTGAAACAGTCGAAACTCCATCTCTCTCTATCTCAAGCTATAGCCTCAGCGGAACAGAAAGCAATGAGTTTTTTGAAAAAAAGCATTGATTTTTTAAAATCTAATTCCAGTGGAGTTTTTCACCGCCATAAATAGAAAAAAATTAGTGAGCATACAATGTTGAACTTTTGGAATAAGGAAAACAGAGGAAACATTTTAAAAAATCGGAAAGGTGCCGAAAATCACTTTTTAGGACATAAAGGGTTAACACAAAAACGAAATTCAAAAACAAAAAACAACCAATTGTAGCCCTTGAAAAAATATATATTATGAGCTTTTAACAATAATTTTCGAACAATTACTTTTTTCGTGAATAATTAAAAACTTTGAAAAATCGCGATTTCTTGTTAAGGAATTACTCAACTTATATAAGTCTTTTAAGATTAAATCGTAGTGTTTTGGGGAAAATGTAAAAATAGGTGCCTCGGAAAATGTCTGCCAATCGACGAAAATCGAGCGTACAGTGAATGTATGCCTACGTATCTGTTCAGGATGGCTTAATCTATAAACTTATTAAAAACAATCGGCAAAATTTTCCAATAAACTTCTAAAAAAAAGCATCTGAAACATCGTTTATTTTAATTAAGTATACGGGGCCGTTTTCCGAACAAGCGGCGGAGAGGGCCAATCTGTGTGCAGCAGTAGACTTCTGCTCTCAGCGCACTCGTCATTTGTACAGTTTTCCTTTTTATCGGGGTGAAAAGAATGGTCCTTGTTCTGTCATAGGTACAGCTAAATATCAGTTTTTTCGAGTTCTTTCTTTTACATACATACATATATATATACATTTTTTCTTTATCTTTTTATTTTATAATAGTATACAGGAGATAACTCGGAAAATATTGCACCACCGCACACCGGTAAAATTGTACAATTTCTCTCACTAATTTTTCGTCGATTCATTATGTAATCAGTAATTTCGTCTCTCATCAAGTTTTTAAAAAGAATAATAGTAAAAATCGAGATAAATATATAAACTTAAAATAACTAGCTGGATGAAGCTTTATAGATTTGTATCTACGAATTACACGGAAATAAGAGACGAGAGAAACAATAACAATGAAATTGCACCGAGTCAATACTAAATCAATACACGCGGTGGATGAATATATATACATAAATATATATATATATAGTCTTATATCAGGGGCGACCACACTAATTCAATAAGCCGCGCAGCGAGGAGGAGAAAAACAAGACAAACCAAAGCCAGAGCGCAGTGTAATACGTATAGGCGAGCCAATGGAAAATTGAGTCTGTCGCATGGAATCAATAACAATCCCATGGGTATATTAGTTATTTCAAACACATTTTAAGACAAATAGGAGGTGATTATAAGCACGTCTTCCTTTTATTACGTAAATATCCACCTATACCTATACGTTACGTCATAGGTGGTTGTACCATGGCGCAAAACGTCGGTGGAGAAAGTCGTGGTCCGCAAACATCAAATGGGCGAAATCGATCGGCGCAAACACGCGAGACGAGCAGTGAACTTGAGGTGCTAATAAATTTCGCGAAGGACCCCGAGGTCAGAGAGAGAAAAGGGGTGTATTGTATACCTGTATAAGGATAATATGTGGCGACAGGTGGTGGCCTTTGCTGTAGCTTGTGTACCCATACGTTTTCGGGTATACTATTTAAGGATGGGCCTGGATCCACGATAATTTATTTTTGCTTCGTGGAAAACGCCGATTGTGTGTGTATATGAGCGTGATGAGGTTGCAGGTTTTTTTTTTTCAATGTCAATTTTTTTGTGTCTGATAGGTATATTATAGATTATGTAAATCATAATTATACATAACTACACCGTATGTCAGTTTTTTTTATTTTTTTTATTTGCGTCTATAACTGTAATTGTAACGAAATCCTACGTTTATATCCAATTATAGTTTCTCACGAAAAAAAGAAAAAAAAATACTGTAATTGGTACAGAAAAACAATCATGGGTCATTGGATTTTTGTAGCCTTGTATGGAAGTCTTTCATTGTAAAATGAGATACGTCTTATTTTTGTTAGATCCTCGAATAGGGAAGAAAAAAAAAAAAAAAAAAAAAAAAAAACATCAAGAGCTTTAAATATCGTTGAAAACTTTCCAACGCCCCATCTAGTTCAACAAGGAAAATTATTCATGGGAAAATCTTTTATGCAAGCAAGCTGCGAGACTTTAATACACTCACTCGCGATGCTCCCTCCCAACTTGGCCAAGAAAAATCAAACGATCAAGACTTACGACTACACTCGTGTGGGACGAGATTAGCAAAAAACGTGTGATGAATTTCACCAAAGTTACACACGCAAGTACATGTATTGTCCAACCCACCTGTAACAGAAAGAAAAATATAGCTCGTTAATTTATTGCATACAGATAATATCAAATACATATATGAATATTATGTTATATACATTAAAAGGTTTCTACAATATTTTGCAACTAAATGTCGCATAATTACCATTGGAAATAATGAAATAAGTAAAATTACATCCCTAAGAACGAATCTGCGTTAATTACTCGCGCGTGCGCCTCAGTACAATTAGCATGAAAATAAGGATTGAGGCCGTGCAAAACAAACCTTGGGTTAAAAATGAAAAACGTAGAGATAAAATCACCTCCTATTCGCAGCACAGTCAAATGGCCCATGCGTGTGCGATGCCTAATTGTCCTGCGATAAAATATGCACACACATATGCTCTTATTGGTATATTAAATGTATATATTCATGATGTTGCAGAGAGTTTGGTTGGCGAGTGTTATATATAAATCAACGGAGAGGATACTTATTTCGTGTCCTCGCACACGTGCGGCTTCGGTTTCCAGTCGAACTGATCTACTTACTACGCTCTTCCACAAAGAGAGACAAGTGTGACGAAACAGTGGCATGCCCAACTTGACTCTCCACAATTATTTTCTCCGCCCTGCAACTAATCTGTCCACGCATTTTCCGCCTGTGAAAGAGAAAAAAAAAAAAAAAAAAAGAATGCGCTCAGCCCAACAATCGCGTGTTTCGTAACAACGGCCTGTTAACCCAATTGAGGGAAATTCAATGTCGCGAGACCCAATTAATCAAGGCACGCGTTCTCGTATTCTCACGAGGGAAAAAAAAAAAAAAAAAAAGCACCACGATCCCGCGAAATGAATACGATTGCCGTTGTTTAATGCATCGGTGTTTGTTGTGTATATACGTGTTGAATACCACAATCGATATGCGTATCACGTGTCACATCGTGTATCGTTTTTACTTCGAAGAAAGCGCAAAGAGTGTGTGTACATTTACATCTCCTTGGAAAAGCAAATCGATACTGTTCGCGTGTCGATAGTCAAGTATGTGGTACATGTACATATATACGTTATATATTCGTCATGTTGAACAATAATGATACAAGCCCGAGTATAGGTATACTCGGTATAAGTATCGTGTACGTCACCGGTGGTTGTTTTCGTTGTTTTTTTTATTTTTTTCTATTGCACCTGATTTTGTAAATAAAGACACTGCACTGCAACTCTGGTACGCTAATTCGGCCGATTTCTCGTTTTGATGGTAACGAGGTTGTAGGTGGTGACTTTGAACGTATTATCTCGCGCCATTTGTACTTATTGGCTTTAAAAGAACGGTCGAGTCTGAAAAGAAGAATGTTGTATACGTAAGTATAATGTACGTGATGAATGATAATCGCGCTCTCTGCTACGTGTGTCATAAAGTTACGTAAGTTGTCAGAATCGGCGGTCGATCTTTGGTTTTTTTTTTTTTTTTTTTTTTTTCTCGACTAGAGCAAAAACATCCTATACGCATTACATTTAATGGTACAGTTGTCCGTCACATGAATACCGAATTGATTATGTTGAAAAACTATATTAAATCAACTACCGAAATATTGTAGGTGATGACCAACGGTCAATTAAAGCTTATTCATATTCACTATTTTGAATCGTAATGGAGTCTGAGAATTTAGCGTATAAAAATGTTTCGATTTGTTGAGCAATTGTCTCGAGAGCATCTTTTCACTCAATTCGCCCCGATCGCGCAAAATTTCCCTCAATCGATGAACAACTATCGCCTCGACGAACCGCGGTAACACACGCGATTGTTAACGGATCGACGAGGCAAGCGATTTTTGTATACTTAGCAGCCAAAAATAAATTGGAATCTTCATCTTTGTTTTTTTTTTTTTTTTTTTTTTTTTTTTTTTTTTTTTTTCCTACTTTTATTTACCGGTCGATGCAACAACGCCTCTTCTCCATTACAAGTAAGTACACGAGACAGCGCGTGCTGAGAAACCCCGTTTTGTAACAGGAAAACGAAGGCGCGTCGGTTGTAAGTATGTGCCACGCATAGATGCACGTGTAACCCCATATAATATATGGAGCTGCTCTCTTTCTCTCTTGAGTCGCGTCGGACTAAAAACGCACGACTCGCGACAAACGAATGGAACGACAAACAAAAAAAAAGTACAGCCGCGCGTCTATTTCCGCATCTCCATTCAGCTTTCCGACTTCCCCTCCACTTTCTGCAGACTGTTGTATATATATATGGCATTTTTCTCTTCTCGTTGTTTTTATTTTCTTCGACGCGGCATCACGGGCCCGCGGGAAACTCGTTCGATTGTCTTGGATGGAAGACCCCCCCCCCTGCATCTCTCATGATGTGTGCAAGAATGGCTTTCGTGCATATGGAGACTTTTCGATCATCGGGAGAGCTTTTCCTTTCCTCATCTACAGCTCCCGGATAGCTTTTTGCACTGGATGATGAGGATGTACTTTCTAAGAACTAAGTTGTTTTTCTCTTCTATTTTATTACGAATAACAACGGTTTGTAGATTATTTTTATTGTTTTTGCATTTGTCATTATGAATAAAACATCGAATGAAGAAATCATTGGAAAAATGATATTTAAATGAGTTATTGTAATTGTTTAATGGATTATGGCGGCTCGGCTGAATTGTACTGTCAAAATAGCACCATCGACAAAATCGATTGTAATAATACGTTTGCACTTATGTCGTTTATTTCGAGGTTTATTCGTATTGAAAAGAAATTCAAAGTACAGTGTATTTTATTAGTTTTCATTCTTAGTAAATTATTATGAGTAAGCCCTCAAAACTATAATTTTTACCAAATGATAAACAATGTAATGAGTTGGCTAAATAGTGGACATACAAGAACATTTGATAAAATCACTTGAAAGAGCGTCCGGAAGTGAATAACATTTAATTAACGCTCGTTAAATGAGACGAATTAACGAGTGCACGCCAAATTATAAGAGCTTGAACAAAAAAATACCGATTACGTATAATACGGTGTGTTGTGAAGCGCGTGAAGAGACGGTGAACTTGTGATTTTTATCAAAATTATCATCGCTTTGGTAACAATAAGTATCACGAGTTGATGTAAACTATGCAAATAGAAGCGATGAAAAAAGATAAGGTTGGCATTCAAAGTTTTTTTTCTATCGGTCGGGCAAAGATCAGGTGGTACAATCGACCGAAAAATTTTTACTTTGCACAAGTTGAACAAAAAAAAAATGGTGCGCTGTAAAGTAGGAGAATATGGAATTTGAATCAACCACCATTAAGGTATGGTCGTGTGTGCAGAATAAGCCAATAAGTTAGGGAAACTATTAATTAACAGCTTAAACATTATTACCAACAGATGTTCAGAAACTACGGGAGTGTACTACGAAACTCGTCATAAATGAAATAAAAATAGTTCAATATCAACTACTCCAACTATTTCACAACAATTTACTTGTCGACTTAGTCGTGTGCGTCGTACAAGTTTATTCGTAAAGTTGTTACGGAAGAAAAGTTCGCGACTGCAGACGCGCGAAAACATAATTTTGTCAATTTAAAAAACTCCGACCTATTTAACGGCAGCTTAAGCTGGTAACACTTGACCCACTTTGCTGCGAAAAAAAACTTTTAAAGACCATTATAGGGGGCTCGTGAAAAACTTTGTATGAGCTTGGAAAAAAGACGACGAATAAAATTAATTACCACCATTTAAGTATCTTTAAAGGTAAGTATCAAACAAAATGAAGAGAGTACAATTGGTAAAACATATATAATATCCGATCGATCCTAGGAATACCCCGTTTCCATACGCAATAATGCGCACACTCTGTGCAAACGAATCAAATCGAAGCCAATAGTTACACGTGCGGCAGATCAGCCGATAAGATAAATCTTGCGAAGCGCTTACGTGGAAGAGGAAAAAAACCATCCCCCCGCGGACAATAAAGTTAACGGGTTACGAAAGCGTATAACACGCATATAAGTACATGACGTGCACGGGCATCGATTTTCAATTGGCAGGTACACAGGCGTGTAGATAACGTCAGAGGGAGAAAGTAGGAGTGGAGGAAGATTCCGCTCCACGCAAATATCAGGAGCTCTTTAGGGTGTAATATAGGGGGAGCATGTATGTGGGGCTGTAATTTCCCGGAGGAGATGGCTTCCCATTCGTCATTTTGGTTGATTTCCCCCTTCGTCAGACTGGGCGAGGTGTGTTTAAGTTCGCGTTAGCCGAGCCATGCACTAAATTGTAGGCGCGTTCGCCATGAAACGTATAGGTATGTCGGTGTTTACAGTGTCTTGTTATTATTTCGCTGTGAAAGTAGAAAGTCCGTAAACACGATTTTACGTACCTATTTTGTTTCTTTCTTTTTTATATGGCTATGATGGAAATACAACAGAAATTTCATGATTTTTCTTCAACAGTAAAATGAATTACTTCGTCAATTGTAACTAGTTAGTGTTGTCGGTAATTTCTAACGTATGAGTTACGTTTTTATTCGTAATGTTTCTTTGTAATCATTTGCCAAAAGAAAATATAGAATAAGTTTACGCGCAATACTAAAAGTATATCTTAAGAAGTGTGGACAATAAATTTTAAGGTTTGTTATTTAAGTAGATTTAAAAAAAATAATGATTTCTAACTACTTATCCATCATTTAGAAGACCTTTCATATGAAAGTTAACAGTCGATAGGACCCCCAAACACAGAGTTATACACTAAAACTGATGATAAAAAGTATAACGGTAATCACGAAAACTAATTGTACTTTTTACTATACTTTCTCATGGTACTAACTACAAATTTATATTTAGTTTGATAATTGACTAATTTGAACACATTTCTTTCTTGTTTAAATGTATAGATAATTCAACGTATACTGTGCACATCTTAAATAACGCAGAATTTTACGACTTGTGTAGAAAATATCGTAAAATTCTGCGATCACTAAAATTACAGTGCTATCGATTATTGTCCCCAGCACCGATGTAACTTTCCTCAATCGTTTTGTTGTAAATGGAACATTTGTTTATTTTGTTGTTGTTTGATTACCTTCAAAGAAAGATAGGAACCTAAACTTAAACATTGACAAACTGTAAAAGCATCCCATTTGAGTTTGTTGAGTACAATTTATACATAATAAGATTGTTGAAAATATGGCGCACAATGAAACTTAAGGTTTAGTCTCAACCACGTTGCATCACGACGAGTCACAATGAGTCCTAGTTTCTCTTTGCGCCTTCACCAGGTCAACATAACATAAACCATCAACAACGCGATACGGTCAATCAGTGCGCGGTGAGAGAGAGAGAGAAATTGGGATCCGTATCATTGCCACAGCTATTACCATTTGGATTCTTCAGGTGCTTGGAATGCGAACGAGGATAATAATGATGGTGGTGATGGTTCGCCTTAAACGAATCCTCATTGTGTCATCGAGCTGCTCTCAAATCTCTCAATTGAGTTGCTCATACTACCTAATCCTCTTTCTTATGCACCTTCTTCTTCTTTTTCTTCGTCCTATATAAGTACACGAAGCAAAAGACAAACATATAAGACAATAAAATAAAAGGGGTCGTATAGTAGTAGTAGTCGTATAGGGAGAGAGAGCAAGGGCAATTTAAAAAGATGCAACGAGATGAATGGAAACTTTCATTAGTTTATTGTACCACGGAGAAACGAGATATTTATGAACACAAACATTGCGTGTTTACCACCATTACCACTTTTTACCAGTGGAAAATCCATATGCGGTATTATGCTTGCTTATGAGTATATTGTTTACTATGTTTTCAATTAAAATTCAGTATGAGTTTTTAGTCAAGATATCACTGCAAACTCAAGCGTGTTGAGTATGAATTGCATCACTGCAATAATTACACGAATAATCAATCAACCACCGAGTCAATGTACACTTAAAAAAACCTGTTATTTTATACATCATTATTATTGCAATAAATACAGTGTGCAAACATGAGAAATTTCGTGTCGTCACGGAGAGTGCACTTGTAATACAAATCTCGTAAATTTTATCCCAGCTCTTTATTATTCGCACAAAAGCATAACGCATGGCACATATATATGCATCGGTAACAGCTCTTTTTGTCAAATCAAATTCAATGGTGCAGGTCACAAACATGTGGCACACGCGATATGACCCGTATATAGGTCGGCATACTTTGCCAATTTCGTCGTTTCGTCATCGCCGGTAAGTCAAAAGATTTCGTGGGCATTTAACTGCCATGTGATCCAAGAGGATCGTGTTTCAAACAGATTGAATGATTATCTCAAAATGCAGAGAAAGCAGTAAAAGTTTTAACAACAACCATTTAAAACTCTGCGTAATTAAAATTCAAAATATTTTTCACCACAAATTTTTCTGTTCATCAAAAACGAGCTTTAATTTATTGCAGTCCTCAATTAAAAATTTGTGGTTAAAAAAATTCACATACAGGTTCCTGACACTCTGAATGTATTATTTATTGTTGGATGTTTCAATGCCTTCCCTGCATTTTGACAAAATAATTGAACCTCCTTCACCAAACACCGGTCGACTCGACAAAATGAAGATTTGTTTTGAATCATCACGTGACATCAAAGATATCGGGAAATATATTACCTCCGATATCGTTAAAGACACAGGTATACACTTGGATTTAGAAATTCGGACAATCGTATGCTAATCGTAAAGCGCGAACACCCATATCTAGACGAGTATGTATATATGGACGTGGAAACAAAGGAGAGTTAAAATTTAGCGAAGCGTTGCGAGCTTCCGGTACACGGTCTCTTCCCGATCGTTATACGATAGCGGGAGTGTACTTGGCACCGCCTCTGTGGAGTTGGAGAGCAATTATGTAGAAATCGCCAGTAATATGTCTATATACACACCTAATCGGATATATCACGTGTGCACATCGATGAGCCGATTGTTTGACGTGCACATTAGCGGATTCATCCGTTCGCCTTCGCGCTTTTCTTTGTCCGTCCATACTTTTTGCCATTGTTCCATTTTAGCTGACCGCCGAGTTCTGTCGAATCAAAGGAGTCAAGGAGCTATAGTAAATTTTGCCTTTCATAAAAGAGAGGGACAAGTGGATGGTCGGGCTAACATATACGTAAGAGTTGATGGTTTGGTGGCGCCAGACAATTTCGATACAGGCTATCTGCAAATTATCATATTGTTTTTCCTTTGCCTATACATATGTATGCGCGTGCAATGATGTTTACAGCCTCGTTCCTTACTATACACCCAATTGGTCTAAAAGGCAGAGGATTTATGGTACCGTTGGACTTAATTGGCACATCCCGAGGATGCCATTCGTTGCAGGACGGATGAGTCAGCGAGGAACTTTCGATTGCACCATCAAACACGTCG
Source organism: Copidosoma floridanum (assembly GCF_036245765.1). NCBI lineage: Eukaryota > Metazoa > Arthropoda > Insecta > Hymenoptera > Encyrtidae > Copidosoma > Copidosoma floridanum. The sequence continues at coordinate 15,754,176 of NW_028321896.1, read as the reverse complement.
GACAGTCTAAGGAAAAAGCATACACCCATGTATAGGTACAATCAAGTTAATTAATAGACAATAGGACTAAAAGTTATTGAAATTCCAGTACAGGCCGTTGTGTTTGCATGAAATAAAAAAAAAAAAAACCTATTCTCTTTGTACCCTCACTTGGAACCATTAATAAGATTGAATCTCAAATGGAACAACGAAAAAATTTCATTCGCAAATTAAATTGCATTAAAGGCACTGCGGTACCAAGAGACTTATATGCTCCTATACTACTTATGATCCTGCACGTAAGAAGAGCAAGCCACTCGCGATATGAGTTTCCATACCCGTACAGAATAAAAGTAAAAGCTGTTTTTCCTCCTCCACCCATCTTGTTTGATTAAATGGAGAAAGAAAATGCTCGTGTATAGCCCACAAAGCCATATGGACTCGAGCTTGGGATGGATCGACGAAACGGAAAGAATCACCGGCTCTCAATAACAAAAAAAAAAAAAAAAAACTGATCCATACGTTAACACGTAGGTTATACGTATGTATAATCGTGACTTTGGGCCAGTCGCCAGAAGAGCACTCGCGGTGCACAAGCGCGACGCGAACGCAAGGTCTCGGCGCTCCCGATCAAGGTTATTGGCAAACTGCTTGACCAGGGTGTATTCAATACACGTGCCCACTCCTTTCCATTAACGAGAGTACAATTACATATGTATCGGCCGGCGTAACGTGACATAACTCTCTCGACGCCTCGGCAAGTATATGGCACGCTTGATGCGACGATAAATCGCCCTGTGCAGCTCGTCGACGATGCATGGAGGATCGCCTGATATGTCACCACCGATGTTTCTCCGAAACGCTGGAATTCCCGAAGGACGGATGCGGGGGGGTCGGCCTTCGTTGGTATTTTTCAGCGACAAAGGCCCGCGCATTGATAAAAGTTACGGGAAAACCGGTAAAACAAACCTCCCCCCCTGTGTGTGTATGCATGTACTGTACTCTCTTGCCGGCTCATTAAACGGCGAAAAGTAATGATGATTGCCCGGGTCCAGCTCGTTAGGCAAAAGGTGGGCGAAAGAGCCCGCGATTGCGAAAGGAGACCCCTTGGCTCGCGTAATTAGCGGGACTCTTCTTATTTGTACCCCCCCCCCCTTCCTTTTTTCTCTCGGCGTTGTGGTGTGTTTATATGGTAAGTATAGGGCGACGAGCTGCCGCAGGGTGTATCATTTGTGACAAATTTTTTGGTTTTGGAAAAAGTGAGCGCACGCGGTACTTACGTGGGTAATAATTATTGCAATCGTGTTTGCGCGAGGAATCGTTGGGTAACACCTTGTGGCGGCTCTGCTCTCGGCGCGTCGTCTTGTCGAGCTCTTTGAAATATTTTATCACGCTCGGGGATGCTGTGCTGTCGAGTGCTATTGTACGGGACATGTGCGTCCATACCCTACTGTTATCTGCAGTTTTTTTTCTCTTTTCAATTCTCTACATTGTAATTTTTTTTGTTTGTTAGTTTTTGGAACCAAACAATAAATTTGAATGCATAGTAAGTTTTGGAGAAGCCAAAAAACTTAAAATTGCTTCAGAATTGAGATTTAAATTTTCTTTACTTTTACGATTTCATTGGCATCATTTGCCCCGTAATCTCGAGGCTCGGACCCCTACTTACTTTCAGTTTCCACTATTTTATTCTACCAGCTGAGTCATATCAGTTGACGCCCTCTTGTATGAATTATATTTATGTCGAAGAATTGAAAAAAAAAAAAAAAAAAAAAAAAAAAAATATTTAAACAATATTCAAATTTCTAATTGAATAGTTACGTCACAATCAAGGTAGCCATATCATCGGCCGTCACCTGTCCTTTTACTGAAGCTTTGCAACGACAATAATACTTATACTACAAATAAATTGGGCGAGTAAAAGACTAGGACTCGAACGGATGCGCACATTGCACGATTTTCTCGTTCTAGGGACCTTCTTTTCACTCGACCAACACCGTAGCTGTACCTCTGCGGCATTTGTCAACGTAAAATAAGCACAAGCGTTCCTTCCAACAAATGCAACCTCATCGTTTCGCAACTCATGTACGTAAATTCTCAAAAAGGCCACAAACGCCACACCGCGACAATCCATTGCGTCACTTTGCACGTATATATTTATGTAATCACTCAAGACCGCCGATCAAGTCCATATCTATTATATATAAACTACGCGTGTCTCCTTGGACGCAACATTATCGGTGAGAGGAGAAAAAAAAAAAAAACGATTTCGATCTCGTTTGAACGAAAAATCCAAAAAGGGGCATACTGACCGCTTTGCTATATACTTACACATTAGCCGCTTATACCTAAAGAGCATCAGTATAGGGAAAAAAAAGGGTGACACATAGACTGTTGCGAAAAGCTTGTGCTTCTTTTGGTTTTGCGGAGCAAGTACGTGCGGGTGTACCACGTCATGTGTAAGTCTTTGCCTGTGATTTTGTGTCACTCGATTCGTTTGGATATTCGGAGATGCATAGGGTGCGTTTCAATTATTTAATTGTACTTGGAAAATGTGAAAAAGGCTTGATGATTTTTTCAAGTGAAATAAAAATAAAGCTGAGATAATAAATTTAGGAGGGTAGAATAAACGGCAGTAATTTAGTGAAAAATTCAGAGAAGATGAAATGAAAATCCAACGATGACGTATTGCACTCGCATGAAATTAATAAAAAGGGGGTCAATGATGTTGAATCGGCAAATTCTTCAAGACGTTTTATCGACACGTGATACAAGTCCAAAGAGCCGAAGTCGACGGGCGCGAACCAGACCCAGTTTTTCCGGGCGAAATGCAAAATCAGGTCAGCAGCTGCTTCCATCTATTTGAACAGTAAGACAAATTGCCCGCGGAACACCAGCCAGGATCCTCTCGATCTAGCGTCCTCTTTTTTTTTTTTTTTGTTTATTTTTCTTTTCTTCTCTTCTCCACTAGCTTTTTACAGTTTTCCCCTCCCGTCAACCAAACAAACGTCGCTCTGACGTAGTACAGGACAATACAGTTTTACCATACAAAACGAAAAAATGGTAATTGCCCTATAACAATGGCTACTCTCGGTATTCACCTAATCATATAATGTTTTGTATCTTTTGTTTTCCAAATTATGCACAGTGCAAAATTATTTATCTCTCGAATTTAAATATTGAGAATCTCATTATCCCCGATCAATTTAGGATTTCACAACTAAATAAGTGGACTACTTTGGAAGACCTTCAGTTACAGGGACGCGCTTCGTACATAACAAATAAACGATAAATTAAACGATCATTTTGATTTTTTTTTTGTTTTTTCTTCTCGATCCAAGTCCTATTTTTCTAAGGTAAATCGAGAGATAAATCATGCATTGTTGAATATTACTTATTCCTCAATGTTGGGTTTACTAACAAGTTATAAAAAATACGCCCTACTTTTTAAAACGATACGTGGATGATTCAAAATTGTACACCAACCCAATATCCTCTTGCTGATATGTAAATTTCCGGTTCTAAGAGAAAAATCTTATGTAAATTTTTTAATATTGCAAAAGTAGTAGCAACATCATCAAAGAGATATAACCGAGAGTGTCGGTAACGAAATCGGGCTCGAACACACACAACACCCACAAGCGTTTAAAAGCCAATCAACCCACTGTATATGTATTATATGCAGCAGCCACACTTCACAAGCTCTGAATCTGAATAAAATGAGAGCAACGAGCACGCAATGGTAATATCGGGTTACAAGCCGAGTGTGATAAGTGGAATTAAGTATTGCGGATGATGTGGAGCATCGCTTGAAACGCGACAACACCTTTGCAGCGTGTATAATATATGAGTATATAGAAAAAGCAGAGCATCGGGAGCAGTTGTCTCGTCACGTGTGTTATTATGCGCGGCTTTGAAACTGCTGGGTCTTTTCTCACTCTGTTTCCGTTCCCTTTTTTTTTTTACCGAGCTTATCAACGTTGGCAAATATTTGGGTCTGCGTGTCGTGTTACCGGTACAGCCTGGATGTTTATGAGGATGCGCGTGTATAGTGGGATATGACGCGTGCATCTTTTTTTTTTATTGCATTTGTGATGGCTGGCGTGTCTACTTCATGTTTTATTTTCTTGAACATGGTTGCGTCACGATGAAAAATGATTTTTATAAGTCATTGTAAAAAAAAGTGTGGGTTTTAATAATAATGACATGCCGTCGATGTATAGATTAAAAGTAAATGTCCAACAATTTTCCTTGAATTGCTACTTAGGTCGGTACACGTGAGTAGATCGTTATTTCGCAGCCCTCGATTGTATCGCTCCTGCAACTATAAGTTTACAGAAACAGTTCGGCCACTCCAATCTCGCGGTCTAAAAGAGTTTTTAAACGAATAAACGAAAATAGACACGAGTAATCTTGTGTATCCATTACGCATTTTGCAAGAGCAATGATGATAATAATAAGACTATTTCAGATAGGTTAAATCGTAATATTGGATGTCGTAATGGATAACAGAGAAATATGAAAAAAGTGTATTTCCGTGTATTTCGACTCGAAATTAAATTTTTGCTCGTTTGTGGAATTTTTTACGACATGAGTCGTGCGCTGAAAAACTATACACAATTTTAGTAGTGTTTTTTTTTTTTTCATCGTAAAAACTGGCAAAATTTAATTAAGAATATGAAGTACAAGATATAAACATAACTCGATTTCATAACATAAGAGCTGGATATTTTTTTTACTTTTTACATTTTTCTGTATTCTCGTTTATTCATTTGTTTGAAAATTTTATAATATTCATCGGATTTGCATGGGTTTTTCAGGAATTTAATCATTTCGATATTTTACTTGTTACTTGAGGAAAGAAAAAAACTGTATTTTCCTCAGTGATAACTTGTTATACGAACAAATTTGTATGGGCGAAAAAACCCTCTACTGTACACGTAGTATTAAATTATCTGCGCCGAGATTGAATCGAATGTTTTTTCCCCATCGTTTCAGTTTGTTTACAAAAACAATAAGACAGTTAGGCAATGATTCCTCAGGATTCCGTGCTCCAAAGTGAGTATTGATTTAAAAATAAGTATTTTCTTCTTGCATTATTTCTAATCTCGATATTCCACAGCTCGTTTAAAAAATACTTAAACTACGAGTAAAGTAACAAAAGCACACCCGCATCTTCTTTTATCGGAAAACAACGAAATAAATCAATTATCGGGGAAAAAATAAAAAAAAATACATTTTTAATGAAAATCTATGTATTTTTAAGGTGCCGAGCTCGATTATCATCGAGAAAATTAGCTTGAATTATTCATCGTACGATTAAAACGATTACAAATTTATCTTTCCCACAAAACATCTTGACCGTAATACAGAGGCAAGGATTTTGCACAATATTTTTTTTTCCTCTAACACGTGTGCGTATAATATAATATACGCGAGCACTTGATGGAGTCACGATGAGCGTAAGGACGAAAAATAAATGACACTTACGTGCTCTCTCGTTATCTGTACTGTTTCATTAACAGCTCCTCCATTAGATACATTGGGCAGTCGAGAAGTGGTTTCGACTACAAAACATAATATATTGTAACAATGTACGATTTTGTACGTGTACCCCAAATAAGTCTTTTTTTTTTATCAAAGTGTTCTCCGTATATTTAGTTTCCTTGTACGCAAGAGGTGAATCATCCGTGCGATGGTAGATAGAGCATCACTCGTAGTATAATACAAGTGAACGTATGTTATTGTGAGCTCCGAGCAAAAAATATCTAACAGAGTTACAATGTTTATAGTCTCAGATAAATAAAAAAAGAAAATTAATTGTCTTGCCCTCAAAACTAAATGGACTAAAAGTCTCAACCCTCTCCCCCTTTTTTTTAACGAGAAAAAAAAAGATTCCCGTGAGAATTCCTCTCCCCACGTGTGCCCTTGTCTCTTGTGAATATCGTGCAAAACCTGGGCAGGTACAACAATATCGAAAGTCCCTTGGGGCCCATGACAGCTCGAAAATTCTGTTATTATCGGCGCTGTGTTCGCCTCTGCTTTTCTTCCGATACGTTATTATTGATGAAATAGAGCCTCGATAGTACGTCTACACAATATCATACAAACATTGTAGTATGGCCCACTTTTATTACTTTCTCTGGTCCGCCGTGGAGCGTAAAAATGTTTTCCCATGTCTAAATTACACAGCCGATGAACTCGGCAGTTCCAGACATCCAAATGCTCGTGTTTTCACACCCTGTTAATCAACGAGGCTGCTTTACCTCGTTTTGTTTTTATATTTTGACCAATTCAATGCTTTTAGATAAATTAGGGGGTAACAACGTCAGGTTGTATTACGCATATAAACTTCCGCATCCCGACTTCATTAAATTACCAACAAAATGTCTCTCGACACAAAGACATTTGTCAGCCGAAACGTGAAGAGATGATGACGTTCCCAGGCCAAACATAATTTTTTTTTTCAATTTGCAAACGAAAAAAGAAAAAAAGTTGTTAAACACGCACAAAGAGCATTACTATTATAACTTTTCAACTCGTGAGAGTCGGTAGTATGCAGAGTATTTAGATCGTGTATACATACATATTATACAACAACGTCTCTAAAAACACATGAGATGGACGTGCAAAGCGTTTCCCGTGTCGGTCCTCCCCTTTTTTTTCAACTCTTTACAAATGGCACAGAGAGCTACATATCGCCGTATTCGTGAATAGACGCTCGTGTTATAATGACACGTGGTCGAACACGTGGCAGGAGAGCAAAAAAAAATTGGTCTCGATCTTTTACTCGAATCATCATTGCTTCAGCTCCTGGAAATTCACACGGTGGAAGCAATTACTCGACGAATAAAAAAGATATAGTATGGTAAAATGACGCGAATTAAAGTTCGTGACTGTAATCTGTAACGCGATGAAAAATAAGTAACAACTGTATTTTTTAGGTTATCATCTACGCTTTTTTGAACATAAGCAACACGACAAACACACAAAATGATGTTGAGGCGAGCAACATGTGAGTAGAGTACATGTGCAAAGTAAAAATATCGATTTTCGCACAAATGTTGTAGTAACAGGAGTTTTGAAAACACAGGGGCGTGCACTTGGTATAATAAATACAGACGGCCATTCCGTCAGTTTTATAGAGAGCGAGTGTCCGGTTACGCAAAAACCAGGGCGATACTTTACGAAGCGCTTGGAGATACATATACACACGCCACTCGTCGACGACGCATCCATCACGCGTTACAGCAGGAGAAGAACACCAGATGCGCGTCGCAAAAACTCTCGCCCTCGCACAATCCCCGTTATCCCACCAAGATGGAGAGCAGCATCTGTTTTTTTTTTTTTTTTTTGGTGCGAATGGGGCAAAGCATAATATAGGTTACGCAAGCACCGATCGCGCAAATAGATCGCGTTACGTGTTTTATGTATCGGCGCTGCAGCTGCGAGTTTGTTGTCTATACATGTGCAATGTATAAACGGTGATCCGGCTGATTAATCAGGTGAATAGAGAAAGAGAGCTGGGGTTACGCAAACTTTTGGGCGAAATGATAAATTAACAGTTGTATGGATCGCTAACTTGGCGCGTGTTTTTTTCACCGCGTAATATAGGTGTATATAATATATCACCTAAAGGGTAAATATTGTCTTGGAAGTTTCACCTCCGGGTACATAATATAATTATATATGTGCGTATGAATAAATGGGTTGAAGATTTTTTTTTTTTTTTTTTTTTTTCGCTATTTATTTGCAATTTGTTGCAGCGCCAAAAGTACTGGTCACTGGATGTTGGGTAATGCGTTGACGTAACGATCTCGGACGATGGGTTTTTTTTTTCCCCGTTATCGTTTTGCCCAGTGATCGATACTCATACTTTTCCAAAAAATAAAGTCTGCATCCTTCAGGATAAGAAGGGGGGGGGAATTTATGAATTATTAAAACTCGACCTTGGACAAGATCCAATTCGCTTCGATGATCTACCCTTAAAAACCTTACACGCGTATACCTTTTTTCTTTTTTTTTAAGCATTACTATACTTACACAAGGAGAAACGACAGAGTGCGCGCTTGGTCGTTGCAATTTATTGTATTGTTATCGTATGGTTGACACTGACCACACCACCGGTAGGTATAATAAATATACTTTGTTATCCAACCAAAAGTCAAAATCTGTTCGTTTTATCATCACTATAGAGAGTAAATGAATGGTTTAAAAAAAAAAAAACATACCACGACAATTAGTACAGGTGTCTCAAACAATAGCAGCGCAAATTCAGGATAACGTAAGTGATCTGGCTGCGTTTCGACCATAGAGCCAATATAGAGGATCAATCTTGTGATACGTGGGAATCAATCGTATAGTGGAACCACACCCTCTGTTTGGACGGAAAGATCATCGAGAGAGGGGTCGTGTGTGCTGTTGTTGGTGGTGGTGGTGTACAGCAAAGGAAAGCCAACCTTCGACTTGATTGCAGCTGTATACGTTTTTTGTTGTTTGTTTTTGTTTCACGTCTATATACTTTATATACAAAAAACGTTTTTATGACCCACGGCTTCCAATTTTTATATCTTGAATCCATAAAAAATTATACGCGCCGTGTGAAAAAAAGAAAAAATGAAAGCCACACGGACACTGCATAACGCGAATGCAAAGGATGTGTCCGATAGGTATTGAAGCGAGAGAGCGATGCTTTCCAAAAAATTGGTCAATTTTCCTCGAGAAAGAAACAACATAAATAAATTGCATGAATATTTCATAGCAAAAAAAGTATTCAATATGGTATATATTGTTTGTATAAACGGATATCAGGAATATTTTTTTACATGTTCGCCAAATTCCCTCACTCGTAAGAAAAGTCAATTTGGAAATGTATCTGTTTTTTTCCCCCTCGAAGTATCCCCAACTAACTGCTGACTCACACGGGCGTTCAGTTTCACGTATACTTGTACCCTTGAACAATAAATAAACATCGGAGATAGCGGGCGTCGAGGAAAAGAAAAGCAAGCACATCTCGAGAGGTCTTGGATCGTTAAATTTGGCGAAAAAAAAAAAAAAAAAAAAGAATATATCGCGTGTCCTTAGATCCCTAAATCCTAATTCCTTCCCCGACTCCCTCGAGCTCTTATCCCGTGCCCCATACTCGATAAAAATCGATTTGTCTCGAGTGCCATACAGTACATACACCACGTGTATACCAAAATTAACTTGCTCCAAAAAGCAACTGTAACTGTTACCGTTTACAAAATCGACCGATGGCACGAGATCCGGAGAGCGCACCCCAACCCCTCATGAGATTTTACGATGTCTGAAACTTCCCCCTCCCCTCCCTCCAGCTATATATCAAGCGTGTACGCGTATATATATATATGTGTATACCCTTTCGGAAGCGAATGGAAACAGCTGCTCGTAAAACATTTATCGCGTCGACGTTGGAGTCCAGTTTGTATGAGCTATACATGTATGCGTACGAGATTCGCCAATTCCGCGTTTACACCACCGTCTTGGATTTTACTGGATTTTATCTAGCATGTGCATGTGTATATGGTTCGACAGCAAATATACCCCGTGAGTTATATCGATCCATATTGTGCACAAAGAGCGCTTATGCCACGCGCACGCAAGTTCTGTACATTTAACGTGTGTGTATATATATATAGTATAATAGACAGTAGGGGGTCGTTGAACGCGAAAAGGCAAAAGAAGAGAGAGAGAGAGCTTCGATCGAGCGGCTAATTGGTCGGCCGATATGATGTGGGTGTGCCTGTTCATATGTGTCGGTCGGTCGGAAAATCCGCCCGTCGTTGTTTTCCAAAACGATCGCTTTCCATGTTAGTACCTAATACTTTTGTTTTCATCGGGAATGTTTCGGAAGTTGCGGGTTATACTCCGAAAGGGTTCATAGATTCTGTTGTGTTTTTTTACTTTTTCCAAACACGTAATTGCACATTTTTTCTTCTTCTTCTCGATGACCCTCCCTGTGTTTCAATAATACCGTGTGATGATGAAATTCAATGAAAAATCAATCCCATGGAACCGCTGTACAAAGGCAAAACCAACCCTTGAGAGAGAGGGAGACAAAAGCACGAGTTGTCGACGAATCACAGCCCCTCGTATAGGTAAAGCGAGAGAGTTCGTGCGTGCAGTGGTTTCTCGACCCCCAATGTATATATAGGCAAGAGAGGAGTCCAGTGCCCATGACAAAAGTACATATATATTTATACTTGTGAGTGTCCGTGCGAGGGACAATCAATATAGATATAATAGATCGACGTGCCCTTCGTTGCTGATGCCCATCTTTACTTAAAACTGGTGGGTTTTCAAAGCGAAACGGAGGGTGACTCGGTCGTGGTGACTAATAGTTTCACGACTTTTGCTTGCTTTGGATCTTGAAACTTTTTCAGTTGTTGCGTCGTGCTTCAAGAGTTTTAGTACATCTTTCAACCATTTGCTGCTACGTATACCGTTGGTTGTTGTCGAGCTGCTGTGACTCGGAGTAACAGCAGTAGTAGCTGTAAACTCACGAGGAAATGAAATTTTTTTATTCCCCTCCCATCCTTTCGAGTTTGGGAATTTCTCTCTGTTATTAAATTAAACGATGCTACCATTGCTTTCATTTCTACGGGGTAAATCGAGGGGTAAATATATTTCGATCGTGTTTTTCACGAACATCGAATGCAGCTTTATTTACTTTGAAACGCGTTTGTACGGGTTTATAATATACGCGGGACAGGCGATTAAAAAAAACAATGTACATACAGCACAGAGAAAGACAAAAAAAAAAAATCAGTACACCATGCTCTGTTGCAACGTTGCGCGTGTTTGTATTGCGCATGACAGCAGCCGGTGTTTTTTTCTGATAAAAATAATCAAAGAATGAATGTTTCCTTTTGCGGAATAATCAATGTACATATGCACGTATGAAAAATTGCAAACAACGTAAATATTGAAACGACACTGTCAGCGTGCCGTAAACGTTTCAAAAGCATAAGCGATTCATATCAAGCAAAAGGCAAGAAGAAATAACCAACCCAACGACCCTTCCGTGTAAGCAAGTAAACGAAGAGAAAAGAGGTATAGAACTGCTCCTTTCGAACTATACGGTGAAGGTGGTGTGGTGGTAGTTTCGTCCGCGCGGAAGCATCGGAACGAGACCTCGAAAAAGGAAGATGGACCGAGGAAGCGTGTACACCTACGTATACGGGTCAAGGCCGCGGAATTTCGCCAAGCCGAGTGAAACGGAGAACATACCAATACAAGGAAGAAGGAGACTCGGGGGCGGGAGAGAGAGAGATATTGGCAGCGAGCCCACGTTCTTGTTTCGCGAGGGGATGTTCTCGTCGTTTTGCTTCCTTTTTTCGCGAGGATGTAAGCCGCTTTTTGTCTTCTGCCTCGAGGTTCCATTCATTCGAGATGTGTGTGCTCTCGCTCCGTTTGGCACGTGTTTTCTTGTATGGATTTCGTGAAACGCCGATGTATACGCGTGTCCCACCTCCCCGACGACTGTAAGATATTAATATTATGTGGACCGGATGCTTTTGCACATAGACATGCGGCATACTCGCGATGCCCTTAGAGGTGCACAATTTTTTTTTTATGTGCTTGGAAAAAAAATACACCTACATTTTTCATGGTATACTTTTTTGCCGACACACGTAGTGCCATTATGTAGGTATTTTTTAAAAAAGACGAGAAGACCGAGAAAATGATCGCGAACTGCTCGTTGAGCGCACAAGTGCCTTGAGGACATCGAAATGCGGTACCAGAAAAAAAACGCGATGATTTACGTTGGACATGAAAAAAAGTAAAAAAGTAAAAAAAAAAAAAAAAAAATCTCGGCCGCGTTGAATGTTTCGCTGCATTTTGTATTTTATCCGATTAAGGCGAACACTGGTACACCGTCGATGCTTCAGTATAAAACATCAAAACAAGCGAAAAACAAGAAACAAGTAACAATACCATCTTAAAACCCATAAAAACCATCAGCAGTTTCCAGCACCCTTATTTTTATCATTATATTAATTATATTTATGTACACGATCGCGCCCGCAGCAGCGCCCAATCGAGCGCGCACATTACTCGCTTCCGCTCGAAATCGGTATGAAAAAAAATAAGAAGTGGAATCACTGCAGTCCCGCGTCATAAATCCATCAGCTGCGCGTCACCCTCGTTGTCCCTTTTCTGTTATATTATATACTATACCCACGTCCACCTGCTAAAATATACACTGCTGCTGCTGCTGAGTCCGCCCCTATCATTTTGCTCCTCACTGCACGTGACACCCCCCTCCCCGCCATATACATTATAGAGAACGGAAGCAGAATACTGTACAATCAAATGTTGACTTACACTTCCCAAGTTTTAATAAAAAAAAGCGCGTATAGGGGGGCTGCTTCGGGCTGAATAATTGTAAGCGCGCAAGCAAGGGCACTCGAGCGCGTATTATATATACGCATACACACACCCACGTAAAAAGATCACGCATAATAATATATTCCAAGTGCGCCGTGCCATATACGACGTATCTATATGGACGTCCTGTTGGCGAAAACTATGTGTGTATAGGTACATGTGCGGCGTGTATTATTTATATAACACGTGTGCGCGTGTGCCGGCTAAAACGAGCCTTGAATGGGGTCGAGGTCTGCGTCGGCGGCTTTCGTGCATGACACGGGCGAAGGCGAGCGCCAAACCCTCACCGAAGGATGATGATGATGGTCCGCTGCAGCCGGAACCGAAACATCGTTAGTTATAGAACTACCTGTAGGGATTAAGCTTTTCCATGGGCAAGGCTGCTTTTTTGTTCCAATGTAGGAACTTGATATATTATTATGTCACACGATTAACGGGAGAGAGATATCAGACTTTGACGTGTGCAGCAGATGCTGAGAGTATTATCTTCGATGACGACGCGTACGTTATACATGTCCATCAAAAGGATCTGGACTATACTGTGTGCACACACGGTGTGGCGAAAGCACTGAACGAGCATAATGTGCATGTGATTGTTGGTGAAACAAAAAAAGAAAGCGACTTTGTTGAAAAAATTTTTTTCAAACCCCCATCGCCACGTAAAGGCTGATCCAACAATAAGTATGTACATCTCGTGCATTTTTATCTATATTGCAACTGGTATGAAAAAAAAAAAATAATTCAGAAAGTCTTCGAGGTTTTTACCGTCCCAACGCGAGCATTTTCAAGGGGAGAGAGGTTTGTTTTTTTCTACTTAATGGATGGAAGACAGCGCTTTGTTTCCCGAAAGATGTGTGGATATGCGTCGAAGGGATCATGGCACGTGGAGAGTGCTTTTTTCGTTAATCGAAATGGGTTAGTAAGACAGTGTGTTAAGCAACGCCCGATACGTGTGTATGATTATTACGCAACGCGAGTCTCGTGAAAGCTCCCCCTCTGGTTTCGAAACCTCCGAAAATACCTCCGTGCAAGAGAGAGAAAGAGAAAAAAAAGATGTTGGGCCTCAAACGAGCAACAGCAGTTACGCGCCTTGTCATTTTTCGATAATTAACGAGCTCAGGACACGAGCTTTGTGAAGAAGCCATTATTGAAAAAGACAAAAAAACCAAGAAGACGAGATTATAACATGCCACGATGTGGAGACCAGAAGCTTACGCGTTCGAAATTTTTTTTTTTTTTATAACAGTATGTACGTATGTTGGACTATGGCAGGGTAATGTGGGTGCTGTGGTGTCGAAGTTTCGTAATGATTTATGTTGAGTATATAATGGAATAACTTAATGAATTTTAGTACCTAAAATTGGATTAGCTTTTTTTTTTTTTTAATAAAATATTGCTTGAGTGTGTTTAGCGTAAGACAGTATCTAAAAATTAGTCAGCCTTCTATAAGGTTGGAATGAAAAAAAAAAAACGACATTTCAAAGCAATAACATCCCTGATAGTAACGAAGTTACGATGTAATTAATGCAAGTGTTTATTACTTTCTGAAAAAAAAGTACGTAAGCACTCGTGCACACACAAACACGTTGTCCTATGAAAAAATTTTCAACAATAATAATAATAGCAACACAAAGAAACACGTGTGCGTGTGCCACGAGCGTCAAGTATCATCAAACCTCTTCAGACTGTTAACGAGGAAAAAAAAAAAGGATAGGAGAGAGAGAGAGAGAAAGGGTGTTTGCAAAGCATCAGCAGCGTAACAAAGTATTATCACCCCCTAATGATCCGTCTCCCCCGACACTGTCATCGCTGCATGCAAGGGAGCGAGGAGAGAGTTGGCGCAAAGGGTTAACCCAGCAGCAGTAGAGGTGTAGGTGTACACAGTGGATACCACCGCCGACGCCCCGATTGGCCAACTAGGGGGACCAAAGTGATGAATTTGAAATTCAATTTTTTTTCACCCCTCGCGGCTATACATGTGTCGTCGAGAAGGGGGAGAGGGATGATTGCGAATTTGCGACGGTCCGTTTGACATCGAATTTTGGAGCCACTCCAAGGGCGAGGCGTAGCGTATACATGCACGTACTTTTTGCATCTTACAGTTAGCTCTTCAACTCGAAAGTTTATACACTTCCAGAGTCGAGTGGTGCTCCAATTTTTTGTGTTGTTGTACTTCTATTCTTGTACATGCAATGCATTTGCAACGAGCTATGTACGACGAAAAGACAGCTTTGGCGCGTTTCTCGGGGACAATGGGAGCAGCTTCCCCTCTATTAATTGACGCTTCATTGTGCTCTCGAAGAAAAAAAAAAAAATATAAGTACCCACTGAAACATGTAAAAGACAGGCGGAGGAAAAGATGGAACGGACAAAAGCTCGCTCAAATGGCTCCTTCTTAATCATCCGATCGGATCGGGTTTGGTTTTGCCAAAAGATTTTCACGGCCGAGCGAACCTCAATGGAGCTTCAAATTGTAAATTGTCGTGGCGAAAAATCGCAAGTTATAGCTCTGCTCCGGTTTTAACATTCGGCCACCACCACCATCTGCATTCGACCGACTCGTGAACAAAAGCGTATATATATATACTCTTTCTACCAAACGTATATACATATGTACCTATCTCTGCGATTGCATCATCGAAATTCAAGAGCCTTCGACCCGTTTGGGTTAGCTACGAGCTGGAACCTCGACTCCAAACGGATTTCTCGGTGAGCAAACATTTTACGTACAAATGGACGGTATCCAAGCATATGGGACGTGCGTGTGCGCGCATGTCTTATAATATGTCATCACCGAACGAGCCCCAATCCCCGAAATTTGGATGGGAAACGCGTGCGCGCATGAATGTGAATAGTATAGCCGCTTTACCATACACTGTTTGGATGTATATATATATACATGCAGTATAAAAAAAAATGTACGTGTACACGTGTATTGCGAGCACGTGTTCCTTTGACCGTGGCACGTACTGAGCGTGAAAAAAATGAAAATTTGGGTACGCGCGTCCATCGGCGGTTAAAAAAAAAATACTTATCCATGTCGAAGAAAGGAAGCGTCGCTGGTGAGTAGAGTCAATGTGCGTGATGTCCGTGGATTTAATTTTTTATGCTGAGACACGAGAGACAGAAAAACATCAACGAGTTAAACGTTTTATTGGGTCCTTGTTTTTTCACTCGAATGTTACGTACAATTATCCAACAACAACAAAATTGATCGAATCGAAAACGATCGCGATTCCAAATTTGATTTGCACCCGCAGTACATGCTTGGTATCCGCAATCTTGAGAGGAAATAAAAAAAAACAGGCTCGACGATTAAAAAACAAACGGTTGATCAGCATGAAATTTAAATACGTGAACGATTGATCGGTGGATCGATAACGACTCTCACAGAGAGCACATATACGTATAGGTAACATGAAAACCAATCTCGTATACGCGTAGCGACAAAGCGTCCATTGTCGCACACTGGTCGGAAGTTACGTAAGTCCATAGTTTAAAGCTCGAAAAAATTTACGGAAGCTAAGAGCCTCTCCAGTCTCCGATTTTTTTCCCGCTCATAAACATACACTGCACATAATACATATTATATACTGTCGTAATTCGTCCCCAAACGTCTGAGCTTTACCTACTTTTTTATGGTCGGCATTGTACGTGCGTGTGTATAAATATAGGGTGTGCGTGTATACATAATATATAAGCACGATGGTCTCCCCTACTCCATATACGAGTATTATACGTCGCGTATCCATACATTATGTATATACCTTACCTTTTGGGACACTCGACAAATGAGATTAGAAGCGGTGCGAGGGCTCCGCGTAGTGTATATACATTATACTCTTGTTACGCGTGATTTGGACTAAAGTGGGATATACGAGTTGTGCTGTGGGAATAAAATGGACCTATATACGTATACCGACATACCCCTGACACCAGACTGTACGGAAAACTTTGCTGTGATGATGATGATGATGATGTCCTTGTACTGATGACACATGTATATATACTTGTATAGATTTCAACTATTGTTGTCTGTCGTGTTTGGATTACGTCGCACGTGTATTTAGGTTTTATGTTGTCTGACGTAGATGAATCATTTATCACAATTTCTTTATTGGCATTAATATAGTTCTCCGACCCGTGAAATTTACCCAACTCGAAATCATTTTGTATTTGAGTAACGCAAAAGTCAAGAGTCACAAAGTAACATGAATTTTTATATTCGATGTAAATGTATGGCAGTGGGATATGTGTTTTTTATCATTTTTTTATGTATACGCTTAAGACACCGTCATAGTAAGTCAATTGTATCGTTTTTAAACAAAAAAAGGAATTTATGTACAATTGATTATCTATTTAAGTTTACATTGAATGACTACAGAGATGAAATTAATATGAATATGCAGAAGAGAACATCCTACTCGTTAAGTGGCGTAAATAAAATAGGAGGAAATAATTATGTACGAATGTGTTTCAAAAACTTCGAAAAAATGTAACTTTCTCGCTCATTATGCATGATAAAACTACACTGTTGAACATAACTTTGGTTGGATGCTCGCGTATTCTCGTAAATCCAGAGTTAGAGATCCAATGATAAGCTTATTTTCCTCCTCTCAACAAAAGAGGAAAATCTTCCATGTAAATTTGATGTGTGGACCTATAGTTTCCTCTCCGGGTGGATTCAAGTATATATCATCGGGTCACGCTTTCAGCAACAACAACAAAGTCTGCTCGAAACTTTTCAAATTTCGCCTTCATGATACCGGGATATTTCACTCTCTGAAATTTTCTTCGAAAAAAATCGCATAAAAGTTATTCAAGTAGTTCTGATGAAGTCAAGAGCGGGGCTTTATGCACATATTTGACAATCGCAAACTTCAAACTGAAGAGCTTTTTACGAGCGAGAACAGAGGCGAAGACAAAAAGATGGTGATAGTCATCTTTTTTGATCCTAATATAGTATGAATTACAGGAACAATAATGATTTCAACTCATCCACAATGAAAGACGTGATTTTCCATGGATACAGGAACCATTAAAAAGGAAACGAAGGAAGGAAGGAAGGAAGGAGGTCGCGAGTTTGGCGTGTAGTATAATATATAGAGTAGCGCTTCGAGAAAAATGATGACGCTGTGCTCTATATTCGCGCACACCCATATGTATGCAGTGGCACAGAAACATGGAGCCAACTTTGTTCCGGCGATGTTCATCATGAGATCCGCTCGAGCTCCTGTGACTGCAACATAATACATGGATGCGTTGTGTAATGCACGTGTACACACTGCAAAACCACTGATGGCTGTTGTAATAGGGCGTTTCCTCATCATGGTACAATGAAGAGCACATCATGATATGCATGTAATATCTCTCTCTTTTTGCTCTGCGCGTATATCACCATCTGTCGGGATATCATGGTCTATTAAACGAGATGCCCGACCTCTCTTTTTCTCGTCTTGATGTACGCGTCGTTCAATTCATATCGTCAATCAATTGTACTGTACGTTTATTTATATTGTTAGCACCAGGGGTGACTGGTTTTTTAAAAGAGATACCAAATTGTAACATGTACAGGACGATTTCCGTGTACTGTTTTTGGGTGTGGATACTGTATTGATTTCTTGTGTAGATATGCAGTGATACAGATCATTTTCCATCTCGTTGATTGTCCCTCTGTTTACAGCGCCGTGTAGTTGTAAACTATTTTTTTTCCTCATTTGTAAACTTTCAATCCTCAGTTCAAACATCAGTCACAATTCATCGTTTACGTAAAAAATTTGGTTGTGTTAACTCTATCGCGTCAATTTAGCATGTATAGCACTTTTGCATCGAGATTGTAAGAGAAAGACAAAAGAGCAATAGAGCAAAGTGTCTCTTCGATGATGATCCGGCACCATTTCACCGAGTGCTGATTATTGCACGCCAAGGACAGAAAAAAGGGTCAATGTGAGCATCGATTGATATGTAACGTTGATGAAAACTATCTTAATTGCATAGATATTCTGGTTGTGCGAAGGACTTGATTGAAAACCATAGTTTTGTCTTTGGTCTTCGGTACAAAAGACAAAAGCACGTGTCTCACTGACCCACTGCTGAACGATTCAAGTTGTTGCTCCTTCGACGCTCCGTCTTACTTCTCCTCTTCTCCAACAACTGTTCCCTTCCTGACTCTTGTAGCGAAACAACTTGCGACGCGCGATAAAAAAAAGTCCATCGCATGCACTTTCACACTTTTTACGTCAACATCCGAGATATGTACTATAAGCCAATCCATCAACTTCTTTTGGAGTTCTAACAAAAACAGGAGGGAAGCGCCACCCTCGTATTATTCATTTTGAGTAACTTTTGATACATCCAAATAAAAGGTATCGCAAACGTCTCATCAGAAATCCACGCCATTTCTCTTTTTCTTTCGTTAAGCGGTGCACGAAGCAGACGTACAAGCTGTTGTATACGCACGCATATATTTATATTGTCTCTTCCGCTTGTCAGCTGACAAGGCACTTGACTTTCAGAGGCCTGTACACTGATTAAGCATCGAGCAGTAAACGTTTTAGCCTACTTACTTTTTCTAAGGCTCGATGTGAGCCGTGTGCTTCTTTTTCATACCTTCTTATTTTGAAACAGTCCTTTGGGTTTTTCGCATCCGGGGTCGCAAGGGTTTTTGAGTTTTCGTATTGTTTATGAGTCGAAAATCAATGAGGCAAAAACTGCAACCAATGATACAGTATAACGATGGCATTATTATTACTATTTTCCATCCAAGCGCAGCTTTGGCACTTCAATTATGGATTGTTTTGCCCTTCCGAAGTGCGGGCTGTGGAGATCGATCGATTAAATGGAAATTTATCGCGCGAGAACAAGTTCTTGCCGCGGGGAAATGAGCTGTCTCGGACGCGAGAGAGAAGGTCGATACAACATTCATACACGGCTGCTGGACTTTGGCCAGATCGAGAGTGGCGACGGAATGATTGGAAAGTGTAATTTATTAGCGGACGAGCGCTCGAATTTTTATTCGCCGAAAGGGTTACTCGGATACTGGCACAAAAGAGGCAGCTGAACAAGTCAGTTTGGTTGAGGTTTTTTTTTTTTTTTTCAATGCGACAGAGAGTTTTGAAAATTTATCATACACGTTCAATCGTTTGTCAAGATGAATCTAAATTTTTGTTTTTTGTTTTTTAATATTCATGGGTAAGAAAATAATATCGTTCATTTATCTTTGTAATGTGCATTGAGAAAAATATGCCCATTCCACGTAGCTGTTTTAAACATCTTACTTGCACTAATAAATATAGCTTTTTAATTGAGGTATGAAATTTTATGAATTTTGTAGAACAAACATTTTTGTCAGTCGTAAAATTACTCGTGAAAATTACATGATAAGTACAAAAGGCGGGTCGCATTAATAGCTAGAACATTCTTTTTTTTTTTTTTTTCGCTTCCAGTAATGTACGTCGAAGGCAACGTGTTAACCAAGGACCTGCATACCCCTATACCTACTTACATTTCTAATACAACCTGCACAAAAGGTGTGCAAAATACATTTTATCTGAGCAACGCATCACCACGAGTTTAGTGCGTCTTGTACATTGTGTATGAAAATTGCTGCTACTCGACCGTCACAGTCGACATATTTTGCGCATCAAACACACGTGTCTACAAAACTCATACTTTTGTTGAACGGAAAACTCACATGTTCCAATAATAACCAAAAACAATAACTTTTTTTTCTACACAAAAATTCTCCAACAACAAAAACCCATTGCTGTACGGGGTAAAAATCGTTTTTATCGGGTTCAGTATACACTCGCATAGAGAAAAAGAACAAAAAAAGAAAAAGTATTCGAGAGATGGAGATAATAAAGCGTACGTGTGCTGTGTGTGATCGTAGATGATAACGATCAATCGCCAGCACAGCAGAACTCCTCCTCCATCAGGAAATTATACACGTGTACTTTTACACATATATTTCATGCACCTACACACGTACACAGTAATGCAAAGGGACTGTCATTTTATTTTTCAGCAAATACAAAATTGACAAATGGACAATAGAGCCAACGCTAAATTGCGTGTTTACGCGAAAAATGTATCCATCGCAACGGCGACGGTATGGATGTTTTGCCGATTTTTAACGCCACAGTGGCCTTTGTGTCGGCTACAATCGCTATGGCTCTCTCGCGACACAATAGGTGTTGACTTGTGGCCATTTTTTCCCACTCTCGATTTTATCCTGCAATTATTCTTTTTCTCCAACATTCAATTATTTAGCTTTATTTATTTAAAAAAAAGCATATATCGTAGATTAACGCCTCGTCGCTGTGTGACACGATAAGCGTAACGAGAGAAAAAAAAAAAAAAAAAGGCTGCCTATCGTTTTCATCGGAAAAACGCAATTCTCGATATTATTAACTCGGAAAGTACTTCGCGTGCTGCTCACGTATATTTGTATTCAAGATCGAATATCGTGGCAATTAGCTCGGGTAAAATAGCACTCGCGGTTTCTCTGAAAAACTCGTATATACAATTGCACGAACGCGAACACATATATGTATATAACCAAGTTGTTTGCCAACGCAATTATTGCACCGAAGCGTGTATTGTAATGATGGCAAAGTACTCGATAAGGGGCTATTTTGGTACATATATTATGCTTTGCAGTGTATTCATATAAGTAGCAGCCGAGGATGATTAAGGAAGCCCCGAAAACGTTACTGCGGGTTTTATTGCCAAAGGGAGGATGTTGTTGTCGCTCTGGTTTACGTGCGCAGAAGTGCTGTCGATCTCGGGGTTATATGGGCACCCGATAAATGCCGCTCGTAAAACGATCGAGATGACGACGATAGCCATTATACGAGCTCGAGGTTCATATATGATGCTGGGCTGTGGGTATACGTTGTACCTTTTGAGTTTATTTCCGTCCACGTTGGCCTGCACGCGAAGATGCAAATCCAGCGGGACTTGGTTATCAGTTCGGGTTGTTTTTCATCCCTTGGACTCACGAGGTTTGTTTTCGTTAATGTACACGTAAAGGGAAAAAGTTCAGTAGCTCTGTTTGGATGCACACTACATATCTAATTACGTAGTTTTTATGTATGTACTACTTACCGATGTTATCTCCGAAAGAGTCGCACAAGGCTGTGTAACC
Source organism: Copidosoma floridanum (assembly GCF_036245765.1). NCBI lineage: Eukaryota > Metazoa > Arthropoda > Insecta > Hymenoptera > Encyrtidae > Copidosoma > Copidosoma floridanum. The sequence goes on along the minus strand of NW_028321896.1, from coordinate 15,732,638 downwards.
AAACTAAACCGAGTTGCCGATGTTTATCCACGTTACATTGACCCACTTCGGGCGACGTTAATGCCAGAGTAAATACAATTTTTTTTTCTTTTCTTTCTATGGCACACACATAATCATACGCTCATTTTAATGTCGACCAAATGCACGTGTGCACTGTATTTATGTGTATACCCCAGGACGTTATTGTGTTTTTATTTGAAAAGAAACATATATCGATTAAAATTATACCTATACCTTTGAAATGTTAAAATTGCATTTTGCATTTTTTGCAAAAAAAAAAAAAAAAAAAAAAAAAAAAAAGTGATTGAAAGCTGCAAGCAAACTTCAATTTCGATTTAGATTTCCAAGAAGCAGTACGAAGCTCACGTAGTTGTATGAATGTATACCCGTGACTTTGAAACAAGGCCAACATCGTTCCTTATACCTTAGCTATAAGGAAAAAAAGAAGAAAAAAAATCCATCAACACGTCATTCCGATTCAACAGCACCGAAATGAGTATCATCCACCCCCACACCATATAACTACACTTTTATTACATCGGTGTGCGTCTGCCGTGTACGGCAACACATCGGTGTATGGGAGCACGTAACGTGCAGCACGCGATCGCCTCCTGTGCACTACATTTCGATTAAAACTGAGTGAGGAAAGGGAAAAAAAAAAAAAAAAAAAAACCAGAAGAGGAGTACCGACGTTCTCTCCCCTTATGTGTGCTCGTTAATATCTCTGCGGATAAGTAATACACTTTACGGAGTCCCAGCCATGCTTGACGATGATGAGCATAACGAGTCGACGAAGAAAGAAAAAAAAAAAGGAAACGGACCTTGAACCTCCGCGGCTTTGGCGTTAATTCAGCTCGCAGGTGAAAAATTACCGACTACCTATACTTGCAGAGCGGGCGTTTCTTTTTTTTGTATATGTGTTTACAAGAGGGGAGATGTATATACATACACAGGCGCGCAATTGGAATTAATGAAGAAGCAATGGGGGGAGGGTTAAAACTTGGGATGTGCGTACTTTTTAATTTCTACGTAAAATGAACTCTCGAGAGTAATTACGTGCCTGTAATATCCCGCGGAGGTGGAATTGGGTGTTGTGCAAAGTTTTTTTTTTTTTTTTTTTTTTTTTTTTAACTCGTAAACTGGAATCTATACATGTAATATTATCGAGGCCGCATCGATTTTTCCACATCGGTCATTTGTCGAGTGTTTTATAGTTTATGAACAATAGGGGGGAAGAAGAAAGAGAGAGAAAAGTAATTTCATCGCCAGTGTTTTGTTTGCTTTTACAATGGGAAACGATTACAGAGAGAAAAAAAGACCTTGTTTAACGACGAACGCTAATCGAGTACTGTGCGCATGAAGTACCACTTCAATATAAATGTTCTTCTGACCAGCCGTTTAAAGTCGCCGAATTAATTTATAATCTACTGACCAAATAGTGGTGTTGGGTTGCGTTGTGATATGAAATTTTATATCTGTTGTCCTTGCTATACCATTAAAAAAAAATAAAAAGTAAATAATGATTCTCTCAGCTCTGAATTACATTTTAATTAGAGGTGACGCAAAAATTTTATACTCCTCTCGATGAAAATACCTGTAATATCGTGAAAAAAAAAAAAAAAAATCGAGGAAAATGAATTCATCGGACCCCATGACCGCGTGTACAAAAGGAAATCGTACAGTATAGCCGACTCGGAAAATATGCCGTATACATCAGAAAGGCATTCATATCCTATATGCAAATAACACACAAGGCAGTGGTGTATATGAGAGCGGAGTTATATAGACCGACGTTGCATAGACTCCGGTGTGCCGGGGATAATGGAAAAAGTGCGCGGCTGTGTCTCTTTGCAGAGCAGCTTTCTCCACGTTGGGATTCAAAGCAGCGGTAGCGTGGGATGATCACAACCTATTGAAAATTGCACATGTGGGGGAAAAAAAGAAAAATCGATGCAAAAAAAAAAAAAAAAAAAATTGCCCGATGGCTGGGTGCCACCGGATGACGTTCAACAACTTTTTGCAAGGCTTCCTATTTTTTTTTTTTCCAGTGTCGTTTCAGAGGTTGCGATTGATTGTATTCCCGTACTACTATGACGAGATTTGATTCAAATTATTGGAATTATTGAAATTTTCGATAAATTAATAATGTGGTTTTCATTGATTTTGTTTCCCCCCCTAATATTTCAATCAAAGGTATACAAACCCCATAAAAATAGCCTTTCGCGGAATTCTCTCGTATAAAATGTTGCGTAGCGAGGCAGCAGTGTTTTGTTTGCTTAATCAGTTCCAGGACGCGAAAAAAATTTCCGAATAATTTTCCCACACCGTGCGGTTCGTGGAAATAAAAATATTTTGCCTCCTCCTTTTTGCAGGAAAAACTAATACGTCAAGAGGGGGGAAGGATATACAGGCAGCGGCTACGTTTGTTGACGAAAGACAAAAATATACCCGTGCGCGCACAAGTGTATACTTATTTCACGTGCGAAATAAACGAGTAGGTAGACGCTTAGCCCGAATGACGCACGTAGGAAAATGTTTAAGTACCTTGTATACGTTTTTCCTTTTTAGATACTAAAAATTATTATTTTTTTTTTTTCTTCAACATAATTATCGTCTAACATCACTTGGACCTTTAGATATTTGAAAATTGTTATTTACACATTTGACTCACACGTTTTCTTTCGTCAACTAACTTGTTAAACCAAAATCCATTATTTTATGGTGAAAAAAAAAGGAAAGGAAATTATTTACAGTTATTTGAGCAAGTAACCTTTTACAAGGGGGAAAAATACAGAAACTTTCAATATACCTATTATCTTGTGGAAAAGGCTCAAATCGACTGATAATGAAAATCGTAACACTACAAACATACTGATTTAAGTATATTTGTTGTTGAAAGTGTCACCCATACGCAAATCACCTTCTTATACACCATGTAACATACAGTGTTTCTGGTGTATAATCAGATTATGTACAAAAATGATACATACGTAAAAAAACTAAAATATTACATTCCCTCAACCAAATTATTTTAAAAAAATGCATTGAACATGAAGTTATGAGGGAAAAAAAAAAATGTCAAGGTATAAAACCAAAGAGACTCACCTCGTGGAGTGATCGACGAAGGATCCGCCGTCGAGCAGCCTGAGCTTGGCGAAGAGCACGGCGCTGACGAACGGCACCGCGGTCAGTTCCTCCAGGCCGACCTCCACCGAGAATTTATACTTCTTCTTCTTCATCATAAAAGCCATGTTACGAACCATTCACCTCGTCGATCGCCACCCGCAACTTCAGGCGCGCGTTCTTTTGCGGATGAGGAAAAAAAAAAAAAAAAACAACAAAAAAGCCACCGAAAATCCTCTATCCCGTATCGCGTGGGTGAGGGAAAAAAACAATTGTCACTTTACGCGATGGAAGAACGACAACGAGCGGAATGTCCTCAAGATAACCGTCCGCGGAACAGGTGCCAATGTCCACTAGCGCCTGGACTGCGCGCTCTTCTCCTCGGCATCGCCTCCACCTCCGTGTGTCTTGCGTTACACCACCGTGTACGTATGATGCGACGTCCAAAAGTAGGGGGCACGAGTTCACGTGCGAAATTTACATCCTTGTCACCACCAATGGCAGTACCTATAGTCGGTGCGAGCGCCTTCTGGACTGCAGAGGTGCGTAGCCTTTGGCTGTCGTCATAATGCACCGCTGTTTGTCGCCATCTGCAACATAAAGACAACGAGCTGATTCGTCATTGGCGTTTCGTGACCGGATAAGAAATTTATGCTCGCCAGGATGATAACGCGAAGGGAAAGTTATAAGCCCATCATATGGGACTCGGGGAAAAGAGTGGACGCGCGCAATAATAGATTTATGAGACCACGGGTCGAGTCTGAATAAATTTCGTACGTGCATGAATCATATATATACATATCGGCTGTTGAATGTACTTACTTATCAGACGAGTTGAGTATACACTGAACTCGAGTGGACAATATATGTATATATTAATTCTTACGCGGGTGTATTGAATGACAAGAGGTGCAATAAAAAACAGAGCTAAATGCCGTTGTGTATATATATATGATTCTGCACACTGGGATTTACTCCACAAACTTCATACTCAGAGAGCGAAACTCGAGCTGTTTCGCGCCGCGTGTGCACATTATGCCGTTGTACGAGTCGAGGAGGTTGCTGTTTAGAAGTATAATATAGTATATTAGGATGGGGGGGTGGTCAGTGTGTGCGTGTGTGGCATTGTATCAAATATACCGCAGTTGGCATAATACGACGCGCCTACTTGTATCGCAATTTTGTAAGAACGGAGGGATACTCGATACCGCGAGGACGGTTCCCGAAACGTTTGAGGCGATGCCGCAACAAAAAAAGTTGAGAAAACACAATTGGGGCAGGAAATGGACGAGCACACGTACTTTTTTTTTTTTTTTTTCGAGTGCGACACATATATGTACAGACGTACTCTCTCACGGGAGTGAAATGCACATAGTCAATAATTGAATGGATCCAGTTTGCAACTTGGAGGCTCAAACGAACTTTATTATTCCATTAGGCTGTCGCTGCATTATTCACGCAACCCCACCCTATCCCTCTGTCTTTGAAGAGCTTTTCTCAAAGCTACACTGTAGGCAGTATAGAAGTACGTATTTTTATTTCTAAGGTGAATTGAGTTTGGGCGTGTTTTGACATATTCGTAAAAGCGATTTTTGAAGATGCAATTATTGGTTTTTGAGAAAATTAAGATCAATTTATTGACTACGCGCGGTACACGACTTTTAATTATAGCGCAACTGATGGCACACGACTGAAGCACCAAGACAAGGTTTTTCAAGGTAGATCGTTGCTGGAAAAGAAAAACTAGATACATTTAAAAAAAAAAAAAAAAAAACTTATACAATGTTTAAAAAACAACAACGATGATACTCCTCCGCACGCGCGGTTGCGCGAGGGACCGCACGCGGGGACAATTAAAAAACCAGTCGCGTATGAAACTCGCAAACTCGCGACCCCCCCTCGGTCCTTTTGTCTCCGGATGGACTCTTGAAACGATTCGAAATAAACGGGAAGACAAAGGAAATCGGATACTTGAGCCAGATTTTCGGGTTTTATGTGTGGCGCGTAGGTGTATGTGATGTGCACGCGCCGGAGAGGAAAACGAACAAACGATCGATTCGCGACCGTCTCTCGAGTGCTCATTTAACCGGTAGTATATTATATAAGTGTGGAGGGTGGTTTTATTTTTAGTTTTTTACTTTGTTGTTTGCAAAACTCGGTTTGGTGCAAGTAGAAAACCAAATTTGATCGTTTACCTTTATAACTTGTGCGAAGAGAAAGGAGGGGGGGGGGGCTGTTTTTGAACGAATCTACGTGGATACGAAGAAGTACTTGATGCTCACAAAACACTAAAGATACGTACTGGTCATGGTAGGAGTAATTTAAAGAGTCTTGTGTACCTATATACATGTGTATGTCTTACAGAAAAAAAACCAAAAACATGCAAACACGAGCGAGCAGCAATGATAAGACGAATGATTCAGGGTAACGTTATATACGTATATTATTGTGTCGTGTACGAATACGTACATAGTACTTGTCATGTTGTTACTGCCCCCCCTCTTTTGATACGTGAGTTTTTGTTTACCACACTATTATTTATCAGGTTGTTGTCGACGTCAATAGACAAAATAGATGGTTAAACGGTAATATTGTTTTCTAGTGTTTATTATTCATCTTATAATAAGCTAGTGTCAGTATCGAAAATACATTGTTTGAATATTTTCTTACTAGTGAGTCACGGCGCATTAATGTTATATATATATATTTTTTGCCCCTATACATCGAGAGTCCAGATTGAAAAATCGAAAAAAAGCTCCTTTTCTACGCTCACTCCTGTATATATATACATAATTTACCATCTAAGATTGATTTGGTTGCAATGGAGCAGGCGAGGGAAAAAAAAAATCCTCACTACAAAAAAATGCACTTCCTCGGCAAATACGATAAAACTTTGGAGAATGAAAAAATCGACGTAGTCAATAACTGTACATTACTACATCTAATACTGTACGAAAATTACCTCTTAGCGAGTAAAAGCGGCCATTGGCAGTGAGCGTGCGCATTATATTTATATACAATAACAATAACACTGGCAAAAGAGCCAGGAACAGCAACAACGTAACATGTGCGTGCAAGTTTAACGAACCTCGATTTTTCGACGTTGCCTGCAAAAAGCGAAAATTTAAATTTAGAAAACCCCGGGGTCTATTTTTGCAGTCGACAACTATCGCTCATAGTAAAATATACGCGTGATCACGATGAAAAAAAAAAAAAACCAAAGGATGAACTGATATCGATTTGAGAAAGCAGCTTAGCACTCCCGCTAAATCCCGTGGGGGTGTAGGAGATACATATGTTGAAAATATATTTTTCGGAAGCTATTACCACGCGCTCAGCGTCACAGTATATTATTACTCTTATACAACCGCTACAGTTCGTAGACGTATCGGTTGGTCGTGTGACTTTTTGCTCTTTCAGCTCTTATCAAAGACGGTGCTGTTTTATCTTTTTCCGGCTGACGTTTTATTGAAAGCATCACCCTATAGATACGGTAGATAAGGTATTTGTTAATAAAAAAAAAAATAAATAAAAAAAACCCGACAGATAAGAATAGACATTTCTTTTTTCCCCATACCCTTAACACGCACTTAAGATCTTGCAATTCTCCAACCAACGAGCTAATAATCTCTGGAAAAAGAAAAGAGAAAGAAGGATATAAGGTGAAAAAAAAGAAAATTTAATTTTCACTCCACCAATTATTGCTTACATTTGTCTGTAACACCTGATGTACAGTAATCAGCGCTTCAAATACGTTTCACTATGTAGATGGAAAAATCTAGCATAAAAAGAATCGATGGTTTGAGATAAAGAGAGGAGAGAGAGGAGGGGGGGGACAACTTAAAACTCGCGCTGATAACCATCTCAGCCGTAAAAACATAGAGAAAAATACTCGGAAAAATAGTGTATATAGGATCGAACGCGCGTGCGAGCAAGAGCTTAAAATTTTCGTGATGAGTTGCCAAATAACGACCGGCTGGTGTCCCCCCTTCCCCCCTCGCCTATATATTCAACCAAGGTCGTCAATAAATTCGCAGGCGGCAGTGTTTTGTATAAGGTCGCGCGAACACGCACATATTTATATATATATATACCCACTTATAATAATATAAAAGTGAGTGTGTATATTACAGTGTGACTATATGTATATATTGTGCGCAGCACACAGTAGAGAGAGAGAGAAGGTGCCTTATCTTTCAATGTCAGCGGGAGTTATCGTGTATACATTATACATACGTATGTAGTACAATTTTTTTTTTTTTTTTTTTTTTTTTGTGATATCCCATACTGTATACTATAAAAATGCTCTCACCAAAGAAAGAAACAGGAGGAGCTTATCGCGGAGAGTATAAATTCGCTCGCGAACTTAAGTGGTGAGCGCTGAAATAATGCGCTACAAGGATATACCTAATATGTATAATATCTGCTGGTAGTGGGTGGCGTGGGTGAACAGCTGGACAGCAGAGAAGCCTGTGAGATTATTGCGCGAGTAAACGACGTGTGTGTATACATATACATATGTGTGACGGGGTTTTCACATGATATTTTGTTTCGAGGAGCGCGCGTATGACTGCACGTACAAAAGATTTTAGATGCGTGTGTGGTATGTAATAAATGATGAGCGGAACAGGTCAATAAATCCGTCCGGACACCTTGTGCAGATTTTTCGTGTTGGACGATTTTTTTTTTTTTTTAATGAACACACCTAAATTTTAATGAGCTCGAGTTATTATTGAAAAACAAAAACTTGCGCATGTCTGTAGATAAATTAAACGTGTGGAATATATGTCGCGCTACAATGAAAACAAAACAAAAGTTATCTAAACAACGAACGAGATTACGAATATATTTTCAAAGAAGAACAAAGAAAGTATGGACATCGATACATGTGGTACTTATCGCTTGTTTGATCAAACATCGATAGTATTTAACGCATTGTGATTACCGAGATCGCGGGTGCGATAAGAGATAATAGCGTGTAGGTGTATAGGCTTTCCTTATGTCCATACGAACTTGTCATGTATATACATGTAAACTAATGAGATAAGCTATACGACAGGTGGTAATGGCAGTGTCGAGACAAAAAAAAGTGTGTGGAGGGAAAAAAAAAATTTTTTTTGCGAGCGCAGAGTCGTCACGTTACCTTTGGTAGGACCTTTGGAAACTATGATGTATATGTTTACATTGAAAAGTATATTTATACCTTACAAAATAGGAAATAAATTTATGGAAGTGTTGATATGAGCAGGTAACGGTTTCAACGTTATATCTTATACATTCTTATTGTTTTTCTTTGTTTTTTTGTTCTGACCGTAGCTCGTTATTGCGTTAATTTTGTTTTAATGCTTTTAAAAATTTTCAATTAAATTTTCGCAAGTATCGATATTATTGTTATTCCATCTTTTTGTGTATATTTTTATGATTTTCATGTGTGCGGTGTCTTTTATTACCGTCTCTGGGGGAAAATAACAGTAATTATTTCGTAAAATATACCTATATATTGTATATTTGTTTGGTAAATTAAACTGTTTTATATGTCATACTGTATGTATATTCATCACATACGTGTACCAAATTCGAGCTAAAGTTATTGGTGTTTTATGTAAAGTTTATCATCAACTCCACGCAAAAACTACGAGTCAGGAATCTTTTGATTTATCAAAAAATTACAAAAATCTACACACATGTATCAAAATCCTTGTTTTCATGTGACGAAAGTGGACATTTTTTATATGTTTTTTTTTCGCGATCTCCAATACACAAAAACGTACACAAAAACTAAATAAAGTTCGACACATGTTTTCCGAATCTTCTTGAATTTTTCAATGTACGAACTTGTCGCGCTACCTGGTTTGTAACAAGCTAATCATAGATCGATGCTAATTTTGAAGTTTTTTTTGATAACAACAAAATTTTTTTATCTCTTTACCATTAAAAATATATACACCACAAAGCTCATCGACACTACATTTAATTACAAAAAATCCAGAAAAAAGTGAATATGGCAAAAAAGTACCTACACCCATTGTGACAAATATATATCTCGCGCAATCACCTTCTCTCCCAATCATCAAGTAATACGAGGTAATATATGTAAGTATAAGTACACACGATCGCACACGATCGTCCTTTGATTTTTCGTCAACTCCAAAAGACCCCACACTTCCACCATACCTATATACATAACACCGTTTGAAGCTCTCTTGTCTCAAGCGAGGCTCTCCTTGTAAACAGACGTGTCGTCGTACAAGTGCACGTAACGAGTAACAGGTTGGCGGCAGCTCATGACTCGGTACACTATAAAAGCATCGAGCCTTAAAGTATTTATAGACACTTTGAATATTTAAGCACGGCGACGAGAGAAGGGCGCAGCTTGTTTATTTAGGGAGCAACTCTCTCTCCTTTTTAAGTACAAAGCCTTTCTTTCTCCACCCCTCTCGTCTTTTCTTTTTAAACCAAGACAAAAGTGAGCGGATAAATTAAACGGCTTTTTTTTTTTTTTTTTTTTTGTGAGTACAATCTGACTCACTCGGTTGTTTAAATTTTTACTTTTAAGTACACTCGGTATTACTCGATGCGAACGAGTTGAGCTGTTAAAGTTTCAGGTGTGAGTGATGACGATGATGCCATGATCTCGCGAGTACGAAGAGTAATGCCCTCTACAATAATACATACGGGGGGGACGTACTTTGCCGTTGTCATAAAGCTCGGAGCCAAACTTCCGAGTAAATGAAAGGTAAAACAACAGCCACGAAGAGAGTTGGGATATCTACACTGAGTATATTTTTTTTTCTCCGTTTTCTTTCACGTAAGTTAAACACATACTTTGAACGAGTAACCCTGCATCTGAGCTCCCAGTCGATGATTGTTGTGACTGCAGTTTGGTAAGAGAAAAAAAAAGAAAAAAAAAAAAAAAAGGTCGAGAGAGGAAAACTTGTTTTTAAAGCTAAAAATTAAAATTGTGATTTATGATTTAAATCACATTTAAATCACGATTAAATCGCAATCACATCACTTTTAAATCACTTTTTAATCACACTTGACTCATGATGGTAACTTTTCAAAAGACAAATGATATTTCTAATAAAACCCTTTATGCAGCTTCTTCTGCCTAATAACGTTACGCAATATGTATTTAATGAGCACGTTATCATAAGATGCTGCTAAGTAATAAGGGGCCAAGATGAAAATAAATTTAACCACCATTTAGTACTAAATACGGAGGACATGATTAGATTTTTATTATTATTATTTTAATATAAAGGTTGTTCTTTCAACTGGTGTTGGACTCTACGTGAAAAAAAGTTATATAGCAACTGTAGTAAACAGTTGAGATACAGTCAAAAATATTGAAAAACTTATCTTGACTTGAAATAAAAATTTTTTAACTAGAAATACAGTAATGTAAAACTGATCGTTTGTTTGCGTATTAGTGTACTATTTTACGAACTGTTGATAAAGTATTTTATATCCAAAAAATTCTTTGGAAAACAATCATGAATTTAATTTAATGGATGTAGCGATTTACAGTTTAAATTTTTACAGATATTATAAAGATCGGTGAACGCATATCGAGTCGACTTTTGCATACATGAGGAATACCACAAGAAATGTCCCGTTTTTGTTCGTAATTTTAATAAAAAACTATGAATATACATGAATAATTTTAACATGTACATCTCAAAAAAATTGTGTTACACCCTTACTGAAATTTTTTTTTCAAAGTATATTACATTACGAGTAAAATATGCCTGGTTTTAAGGGTGTGGCTCAAAAAAATTTTTTTTATCAAAATGGGGGAAAAAATAGTATATTTACTGTGGGTTTTCTCACATATACACATACACATAATTCGAATTAATTTTTTTGTGTAATTATTATTAAAAATTGTATGAAATACAGAGGTATGTTTAAATGTTTTGGTCGTAAAAGCTATCTGTTATGTTTTCACTGATTTAAAATTGAAATTGCAAATTCATCCTTATTTAATCATATTTATAATGGTTGAAAAAATTATTTATACTGTATATTTTTAACCTACAAATGATTTACAAAGTTATTTTTACTAACTATAATTTTTACTAATGATTCAAAATTATTTAAGATTTAACAGTGATTTAATCTTGATTTAAATCATTTAAATCACGTCGGCAACCCCTCGCCCTCTATATGCTCTGAGATTCCGTACAGTGAACACATTCGTTGATTGGTTTTACCGATTGAACTTGTAACAACCGACTGAATCTTTAACGAGACCGAGTTCGATCGACAAATTGAGTGAGTACTTGTACATTATATCAGTACTATTCTCTCTCTTTACTTTGATCGATACAAACAATGTCACGTACAAATATATATATATATACACCCCGGGGGGAGAGAAACAAGCAAGTTCATCGTTAGCGATTTGATTTCAAAAGTTTTTTCTCCTCTAGTTGGTGTAGAAAAAAAAAAAAAAAAAAAATCCTCGCTAGAACGTATGAGTACTGCAGAGTCACGCGTGCGAGACATGAGCAGGAAAAAACAGTAAATCCGTAGCTTTTGGATGGTCGATTGAAAAAAATTTACTCGAGCTTTTCGCGGCAGCAACAGCTACATATATATATACGCACCCTTGGGACGGAAAAGAGACGTCTTCATTTTGCAGAGAGAAAGCCAATTATCGGTAGCGATCGGTTCCCTCTCTTTTTCTTTTTATCGTATATACATCCCCCTTGACTCTGTGTGCATCGAGTTGAGCGGGGACACATACATATATACACGGTATACTCGGCAAAGGTCCGATACGCGTGTCCCAGAGCGGCGTGTTTTTTTTTGCAACATCGACGATCGTCGACTCGGGGAATACCGGAGATGATGCGAATCTGCGCATTCACGGTGATACAGACTGCACCAGCTGGATTTTCAAGTTTACGATATGTGTATGTTACTTATACTTCTCGAGAACGCTTGTCTCCGACTCTCATCCGCGTATAGGGATGTATATATTATAATTCTATACTTTTTTTTTTTTTTTTTGGAATTATTTTGGATATTACGGGCATATATTCGCCATGATTTACGATCCCTTTGGGGACAAAAAAGAGCGCATGGATAAAGAGAGGGAGAAAATTGTCACTTTTCCAGGACTCGCGCTCTACAACATTATCTGTTTCTTACAGAGACATCGGCTGGCGCGTCGTGCGGATGTCAATCATAATAATGATGCTTTACGTAATGAAAAAACGCGTGTGTGTCTAATATGTATAGGATTGTTTTTTCAACAGTTTTTTCGCGAGTCACCTGTCCTTTTTGGTACAGTAATAATATATATAGGTACACTCGCTTACAGTGTCCTTGACAATGCCTCATCGGCTGTATTATGTTGTCGTCGTTCACCGAAATGGTGTGTGCCGTGACGTCGAGTGGAAATTGTGTAAGTGTTTACAATGATAAATATACCTTCTTCTTCTTCTTCTTCTTCTCTACTTCTGCTGTTGTGTTCGGGCTGGGTGTTGCTGATAAATTGAAGAAAAAGAGGCAGAGTAAGCTATGCGGGTACGATACATGGATAACAATATAAGTAGTGTGTGTAACGGGTATGAAAAAAACGCGCAGTCGTCAAGAAGAGAGCGAGCAAAGGCAGGGTCGAGTAATACACCACGTCGACCTGTCAAATAGGATTTTTGGAGAAACGAAGGTTAATATATCAAAGAAGCTTACTCTAGTCATATTTTGTCGAGGGTAAGGAAAATATTAACAAAAAAAAAAAAAAAAAAAAAACGAGTTTAAAGTCGGCAATTTATTGCATTTGGTTAATGTAGAAGTTATACAAAGACAAAAGTTCTTTGTTGTATTTATTCGTTAACAACAGTCCATGACACTGGCTCTTGCCGTATATAAACTCTTTAATAATGTCTCATCACTACCATTGCCATTAGATTGGATTAAATTGAAATACTCATTTATTAATTATAAATGTAACACGCGTATGGTATATATTTTATATTTTATGCATATATAGTGCAAGTCGTTGGATTTTTTCTGAAAAGCCTGTCGCAATTTTTATTAAAGGAAAATTTCATGAGATCATCGACAGGTTGTCAGTATTGTAGGTATATAGGTATACGACATGGGTGTATTCCACAAAGCGCTATTATTAGAGATTACGGGGGTACTTCTAAAATTGTAATATCAGATATTAAAATTCACACGGGTACTGCATCATGTATTTATATCCGACCTACTTGTCAAGTATTGCGCAACGTTATCCGCAGCTGGAGAGAGAAAGGGCGTAAAAAGGATCATATCCTGAAAAATTCTTAATTTATGAATTCAACAAAAAACAAGCATCAAAATGCTGTTAAGCTGGTAACTTTTGAAAAAACGTACAGCTCGAATTGCCAAAAAAAACAAGGAGGAACCCTTTAGTACTACGCTCTGGAAGTAACGATCATTGAATACACAATGGAGCATCGCCTCTCCCCGTAATTATGGAGTGTCTCTGATCTATAAATTACTCGGCCGGCAAATCAAGTTTTCATCGAAGACAGCCTCTCTCAGTCGAACGACGCTGGAATTTTCATTTCTCGCCTCCGCCCGACACGTGAATATTGGGAAACAGGTATATATACAGGCAAAGGAGTCGCGAAAATTCAATTTCCCCGGTAATTCCCGCGCGCGGCGCTGTAATATTGCTGAATCTCTATCTCTCTCTCTTGTGCGAGGGTGACGGTGAAAGCTACATGTCGGAAGAGAGGCCGTCTGCAGATAATTGACTCGCGGATAGGTGGAGGACATAGCGTACAGTTTTTCATTTTTTTACCCAAGAAACAAGTAGGAACGTTTTCGAGAAAAACGCCTACTGCTTGAAGATTTTCGTTAAAAAAAAGGAGTCAACAAAGTTGAGGCAATTTCCAAGACAGAGAACTCTGATAGCTTTTCTTTAACTAGGCGAGTATGATACCAATTTCGGTGGCTGTTATCTCGTTGGCGAAATAGTAAATTCAAGGTGTGACATGTTGATAATTTAGTAGCTGTTTTTTATGTGCTATCTTTTCAACGCAGGTGAATCATTAGTGTTTCAATTATCCTCAGTTCAAATGCACTATCGAATATATTTTTGTTATTCTGACGAATATAGCCTTTGGTTCATAGAAAAATAATTAAGTTTGGATTCATATAAAAATTCCAGAGTTATCAGAAGTTAGTTGATCATTGAAGGTGATAAAAAAACACTTTATTGACAAACAACAGAAATAATAAACAACAAACAGCACTTTTGATCAATCTTTTTTTTTTTTTTGTTTTGTTTAAGATGAAAACAAAACAAACAGCCACATGCTGCGGAAAATATGCGACACGTGACGGGTGATAAATAAACGTATTATATAAATAGTCGTACAGTCCATGTGGATTGGATATTAGAAATTCCGTGCTCCGCTCCACTTTGAGCTCCAAGCCCGAAAACGTCAATACTCTCGTCTATCCGGCGCTTGAATGAACTCTCGTTGTATAGTACGTAACGTAGTAACTCCTCTCATACACCCTTTATACATGGTGCATCTCTAATACCATATTACCTACTCCTATCTATACCTATAGTCAAAATACAAAATTTTCCCGAAGCTTTGAATACGTATGCCATTAGATTTTTTCAAAGAACACGTAAGTCGAATACAGGGAGTTAAGTTTACGCATTGAAAATATGAGAACTGTCGAGATATGACGAATTAAAAATATAACAAAGTTTGATGGGGACACTACATCTAGCTTTATGAGAGACAAATGTAGAAAACAAGGAACGGTAGAGATAAATTGGAGGGTTGTATAATTAGGCCAGCAGTTTACTGGAATAAGTTCGTTAATCAAATGAATTGAATTAGCAAAAAGCAATATGCACGATAGAGTGAGAAACGAATTTTTTTATAAACTAAAAAAGGAACAAATGAAGAAACTACTCGAAGATGAGAGCTCTCTTCGAATGACGAAGGATAGGAAGGAAAAGACACGAAGGGGCAATGGCAGCAGCATGACAATAACATCGAGGGAATATAATATTATAGACGTGGATGTAAGGACAGTATACGAAATAAACATGTATAGAATAGAGGGATACTCGATATCGACGATGAACGAAGATACGACACGAAACCCGAAGCGCTTGAAATAAGGCATCAAAACGAGAGAGCGACAAGACTCTCTCTGATCGTCGAGAGGATGCTCCATAACCTCAACCTTCTCTGTACTTAGTACGACGTTGCAATATATAATTGGTAGACAGAGATGTACTAAGAGTGAGCAAGAGAGTGGGGTGCACTCGTTTGACACTTGGTAGCCTGATACAGCTACCATTAGCATTTGCATCATATGACGGCAACAAAATGTATGTGTGCGTTCATACTGTATGTGTGTAGGCATTGTATGTTGTACACATATGTAATGCATGAGAATGACACCTCTGATGTGATTATTGACAATAGCTAGACTAAATTCGTGACCTCCCCTGCAAATATATTTTATTAACATAGACGGAAGCAGAGTCAACATTGGAGTTGAATAAGGGAGAGAAAAGAGTTTAGGTTAGAAACTGAGAGAGAGAGAGAGAGCAAGACGGAAGAAAATAAATAAAAAATATAAAAAAACCTCTCCGATCAGGGGGAAAAACTCGCAAAACGGGTTCCGTGAGTGTACAAGAGTCGAAAGGAGCTGGAAGAGAGAGAGGCGACAGGTACGCCTGTATCCTCGGCAAGGACGCCTTGAGCGATCGAAGTAAGAAAAAAGATAAATAAACGAGCGATCGATATATTCCACGTAATACGATCGCGTAGACGCATATATACGCAAAAAAAAAACCGGAGCAGAAAGTCAAGGAGGGAAAGAAAAGAGCAGTAGCTGATGCACCATATAGGACTCACCTGCCAACGATCCTCCTCTTCTTCTAACGTACAACTCCCTTTTTTTATACTTCAGAATTTTCCGTCTGCTGTATTATATCTCTTTTTACAACAATACGTAAAAAAAAAAAAAAAAAAAAAAACACACCGTCACTGTACATGTGAAATATATGGTTTTTCTTCCCCGCCACGAAAGAAAGCCCAAACTTATCCACACTACAGCTTTTTATATACACAGACACACTTCACCGTACTCCCGCGACATATACGTGTATCGTATGTACTTGCATGTTTTTTTTTTTTTTTTTTTATAATTATAAAAATACACAACTCAATTCTGCATGCACTCAGCTCAGAGCTCCCCTCTTGCTCCCTTTGGCCCCGCGCACTTGCTGCAGAGATCACAACTCTCGTGTACTTCTCAGCGGGTCAGTGCTCGCTCTCTCGCGCAGATATCACGCGCCGCTCGGCCCTCCTCGTACGTTGTTATCACCATCATTAATTTATATTCTTGATTCCTTCGATTCGCTCTTACGGTCAAAACAAATGGGAGAACGCGTCGAGCGAGCGCGAAGGAAGAACGTACGACTTTTCTTGTTCCTCGAGAGCACTGAACACACGCAGACGATCAAACACTTGGCGTAATAATATTCCACTGTGGGCGAGCGCGACGGCGACGACGATCAGAATCGGACTGATGATCACACGACGACGACGACGACGCACACCACCTCCTCCTCATGATTTTATCATCCATCCCTACTTTTTTACGCGATTGGAGCGAAAGCACTCTTTTTGCCTCCCGCCGCCAAAACGCCAGCAGAGTGCAGACGCGGACGGTCTGCTGCTGCGCGCTGTTCTCTTTCTCCTCTCTCTCTCTCTCTCCGCTGTCCGCTTTGATAACAAAAAACTAAAAAAATAACGCCGGAACTGCCGGAAGGGGGGGGGGCAGTACGGTAGTGACGTCTGGTTGGATATCGTGGAACTATAATTTTGGAGCTGCAGCAGAGGCGGGAGATTCGAAATTCGGAGTCGTTTGTTTACTGATTACTTTTATGCAAATCGTACGTTTTAATTGTTTTCTTAAATTGTATGTTCCGTTTCGTTTATTATGAAAAAAAATAAACCATAGCGATAGCTTGAGTTTTTAATCAAACTGTATGCAAAATCTATTTGGGTACATAGGCCAGAACAGTTTTTGGAATAGATCGTGTCAAAAGATGTTGCGATAAGTGTAGTGCAAACAGTACGAGAGCAACTATATATTTGTTTTTGGAGTCGGTTTTTTTTTTTTACCAATGAAGCACCACCGAAGTATCAAAATGTCAGGTGGTCAGTGCGATCGTATGTGTTGAACCAAAAAGTGGGCTGTACTTTTGCCGAGCGTGTATATAGAGGTTACGTTTGTTGTTCCAACACAAAAATAGCAAAATATCTCAAATGAAGTGCTACAATGTTACTTAGAACTTTTTCGTTTCAATGGGTTTATTTGGTGTTGTTCGCTTTCATCGCAATTTATGTTAACATACGCTTAAACTACCTAGAGGAAACAAATGAAAATCTACGTTAGTGCATACGTAAAATTAGATCAAAATAAATGACAAGTAAATTCCGACAATGTTTATGTGTTCTTATGATTTATGTTGTATGTTGTAGAAAATGCACTTCAACAGCTCAAGGCTGAAATTAAAAACAACCCAACGCCGGAGTCTAAGACACAGACACATCCGCTATCAAAGGACGACTCTTACGTCGTGATATACAACAGAGTTCCAAAAACGGGCTCTACAAGTTTTGTCGGTGTTATTTATGACTTGTGTAAAAAAAACAAGTACCACGCACTTCATATAAACATTACAAACAATATGCACACTCTCATGCCTGCTAATCAAGTAGGTTTTTATTTGCTACTTTGAATGATACTTTTTAAATTATTAATTTTACGCTTACCTTTTTAGATGCAATTTGTTCGTAACATAAGTTACTGGGATTCCATGAAACCGGCATTTTATCATGGTCACATAGCTTTTTTGAATTTTCAAAAGTAGGTGATTTAAAAAATACATATTTTTTCGTTTTGAAACTTTGCAGAATTCCATAATCTTTTTTTCAGATTCGGCTTTGACAATAGACCACTGTACATAAATATACTGCGTAAGCCACTAGATAGATTTGTATCCTACTACTATTTCTTAAGATACGGAGATAACTTTAGACCTCACTTAATTAGAAGAAAGCATGGAGATACCAAAACTTTTGATGAGTGCATCAATGCTGGGCAAGCAGATTGTGATCCTAACAATATGTGGCTTCAAATCCCTTTTCTTTGCGGGCATGATCCAGCTTGCTGGTAAGATGATTAAATGCCTCTTTTTATTCTAAAGTTAAGAATGCTATGCTGTACGAAGATTTTCTTCCAAAATAAGATTAAAACATTTTAGGGAAGTTGGTAATCAATGGGCTTTAGAAGAAGCAAAAAGAAATCTTCAGAGGCATTATCTTATTGTGGGTGTTACTGAGGAGTTATCAGATTTTATACTGGTTCTTCAATCAATTTTGCCGAGATTTTTCAAGGGTGCTCATAATCTCTTTTTGCATAGTAAGTAATGGTAAATTTACATAAAAATAACTTGAAGCCATTCTCTAATAAATTTTTTTTTTTAGATAATAAGTCTCACTTGAGACAAACTACACAAAAGATTGAGCCACTTCCAGAAACAGTGAAAAAAATACAAAAAACTGTAGTTTGGAAGATGGAAAACGAACTTTACAATTATGCCTTATCTCAATTCCATGCTCTAAAAAGACGTGTCATAAACGCTTCTGTGCAAGATGTTAATCAGCGTTTTTTCTATGAAAAAATTAGACCAAAGTAGGTAGACTTTTTTACCTACTGACTTGATTTTTACAAAATTTTCATGTATTGAAAAATAGTATTTTCAAGTTTAATCAACGTACAAACCTTTGTGAAAGAAATAATGTTGATTTCTTATATCTCTTCTATCTACATGTATAAAACAAAAAAAAATTTGTTTTACTTTATACAATTTTAACTGTCAACTTTTGAATGTTACATAAAAATGTGCTATTTCTATTTTTTTACAAAATCTTATTTAAATAGTTTTATTTAGGGTTATACGCGTGTTTTTATACTTCAATGGAGTATTTAATCATTTAAAAGTACTACCTTATTCTTGTTCTTAGTAAGTAACTGAATTTTCTAAGAATATTATTAATTATATAATGTTTGGAAAAGACGTTCCATTTCCGTAAGTGTATAGACTGTACGAAAAATCCAGATAATAATGAAACAAAACAATGTGATATTAAAAATATAATTATTATCTCAGTTGAAAAACCGTTTATTATTTTAAAAAAATAAATACTTGTCACTATATAAATAAAACCTCAGCTTCCACTATCACAAGGCCTCAATGCAAACATATAAACTGGATAAAGTCCTTGTGGCATACTTTGCTGCTTTTCCTCGCTGATACAAAGAAATCCAGATTTTTTAAATGCTTCCACTAATCCTATGTACGGACGAGTCATTGATGAATCTCCCTCATCAATTTCTACCAGATTAGAACTTGTGACGTTTTCTTTTATTACCAACACACCATTCTTTTTCAGTCCTTTTCTACAATATCAAAATCACCTTTAATAAGTGTGTCAAACATTGATTAGCACATTGTTATGAATCTTATTTTTCATGCTTACTTGCAGTTGTGGAAAAATTTGTTTAGGTCATCATTATTCAAATGACCCAGCACCCATTGGCACCATATAACGTCATAAGTATTTGGTTCTGGACAGAAATCTTGAAGACCTACGTAAGAATCGGCAAATTGTATTTTACCTGTACATTTTTAACTCCCTTAGGAAATAATTAAATGCAGGATTCACTCACCAACAGAAAAAAATTTCCCAATTTTGTTGGAAGACTTTTTTAAATACGTCTTAGCCTGCTCCAAAAATTTTGGGTTTTGCTCCACCAGATCAACAACGTCAAAATAGTTTGCCAACAAATTGCCTGTAATTCTGCCAATACCAGCACCACAATCCAAAGCTCGTTCCCTTCCCAAACCTTCTTGACTCTAAAACCAACCGGATTAATCGTCAGTCACGTAAATAAAAAATTAAATTCACGAGCACATTGCAACAACGTACCTTGAAAAGGGACTTTAGAAACAGTTTCGAGCCACTGATGTCTGTCTTTGAAATGTATCCAAAACCTCCTAGCATACCGTCAACCGTAGGTGGTATACCGTCCCAGTATTTAGCTGCATTTTCGTAAAATCCCTTTTGCTGCACAATCGATTCGAAAACCTCCTGGTCCATCACATTTTCAACAATTTTCGTCTCCATTCTGTTGACGAACAATCAATCAGAACGGCCGTCCACAAGGGGTTGTCAACTCTTTTCATTAGGCACGTGTTGTATACTTACTAAGTACTTAACTGTTGATTTTTTTTCAAATAACTCTAATCAGGTAAATCAGGCCGCCTGATTTCACCATCCGATTTGTTCTGAAGTTCCACGTTCCCTTGAATTAAAACTAACCAATCCGACTTCCCAGTTCCCCCGCACTTGACAGACAGACCAGCTGATGACATTTTATAGATAGCTTATCATGCATGTCGTTGTAAATTGTAGTTTCGGGACAACTGTTGTGTGAAAAAAACAGGTTTTTTTTACTGTTTATTGTTAACGTATTAACCCAGGATAAAGGATGGCTGGACCAGATTTACCGGAGACACCGTCACAGCTTAAGAGTATCCATCCGTACTTGAAGATTGCAAACGAACACGATGCTCGAGACATTGTTGTCAGCTACTGGTGTGAGTGTAACATTTTTATCGTTACTTCGGGAATTAAACCATTTCATTAAAACTGTACACCTGAAAGTGCCATGTAAATCACGTCTTTCAGCACGAAAGGGATAACTTATTGATTTGTATTAATTTCAGGTCGGCTGTATGCTCTACAAACCGGTTTGAAACTGTCAACAAAGACCACCGAAGAGACAAACTTTCTTTTGAAGCTGATGGATTGGCTAGAAAGCATGAAAAAGGCGAATCACGATAACGAGGCCATCACAAACGACGTTGCAGCTCAAGCTCACATTGAGAACTGGGCTCTAAAACTCTTTTTGTTTGCCGACAAACAGGACAGGACTTCTAACTTCAGCAAGGCCGTTATACAGAGTTTTTACACTGCTGGTCTGCTGTACGATATTCTTTCGGTATTCGGGGAGCTTAGCGAAGAGGTTGTTCAGAATAGAAAGTACGCCAAGTGGAAGGCTGCTTACATACATAATTGCTTGAAGAATGGTGAGACACCCATACCTGGACCAATGAAGGATGATGACGATGATTCCAATGAAAACGTTGACAACGATTCAGGTAAAGTTTTTAGAACTGTTATGGTTTCCTGTATTTTTTTTTTTTTTTTACTGCATTTAGATAGTTTTTTGTTTTCATTTTTCAAGTCATTTAACCCCCCTCACAGTGCAGTTTCATGTAAATTCATAATAATCGTTCCATTTCTTATAAAAAAAAAATTGAATTAAAGATGAATCAAATTTTCTTTGAACAGCTGATAATGAGGATAACGAGGATAACGGGAATATGCAAGATTACGGTAACTCGATAATTTTGAATTTCAGGCTTGACTAAAGTCTTATGCTTTCTTTAATAGACCCAGCAAAAAATACTTAGATACTACCTAAATACAAAAAACAATTTTGTTAAATGATTTTGTACATTGATGTTTAATTTTAGGCAGCATGTCGAAATCTACTCAACCAACATTGCCTACTCATCCTATGATGCCCATGCAACCTACTCTGCCATCAACTCTACCAACTAACATGGGAGCATTTGGTTTTCCATCGGTACCAGGTATGTCATGCATTACTTACAACTTTTTGTGATTATAAAGTTTAACCAAAAATAATTTAACTTGTTTTTAAACATTTTTAAGCAGTCAAAATTAAGGCCGTTGAAAATAATGATAACGAAAATTCTAGTAATTTCAAATCAGCGTCGGTGCTGTGTCAAAAGCGATACTTGGTTATTTTTATTTAACTTGCAAATTACAGCTCTTGATATAACTGTTTAATTACTTATGCCAAGTTTTTCAATTTATAAAAAAATATTCTAAGCAGCTGAAGCTGAGAAAAATAATGACGAAAACAATGAACAATCCGGTAACTTTTAAACAAATTATTTCTTAAATGTTAGGTTTTTACCGCACGCACGAGGCTTATATGCATTTTTCAACAGCACCGCTTTCTTGTCATGGGCGTTTATTTGCTAATACGAATGATTTAATGAAAATACATAAGTGTTTACACGGGTATACCTTATAAAATGGAATAAGTAGTAAGTTTTGTTTGTGATAGAACCGCATACGTACAATCCAGCCCCAACACCCACCAATCCTGGCGTCGGTAATATTGCACCATTCAGTAGTAATACGCCAACGTTAACAGCTGGAGGTGAACGACATTTAATTTTGTTGCATTGACAAATTTTTCATTGCTGGTGCGTATTTTTAATCTGTTAAAATGAATTTAAAGGTGGCTTCGAGTTAACCGTCGAGCAGACGGAAAAAGCCCAGAAATACATTAAATGGGCTGGCAGTGCTTTAAATTATGATGACGTACCAACAACGATCACGAATTTACAGAAGGCTCTGCAACTCTTGACGACTGGCAAAGATCCTGTTTGAAAATACTTGAGGTTGTCGCTCACTTTTTCACGTAATTTAACTGTTGCTTGCAAAGTTTTATATATTTTGAGATTTTTTTTTTTAAATTACTATAAATAAAGGATATTTTTAGAAAAAGGCGAGAGAATACTATTACACTCACAAAGTTTGAGACGCCTTGATAGCTTTGTAAATAATACAATCACGATATCTGTACATTACGGATTTTAGTCAGTAAACAAATAAAAAAAAGCCTTACATTTCGCACGTCTATGGTATCCATTTTGCTGAAAATAAATAACCCACAAATTAAACTTATTCTGATTTATTAAATGAACACATTGTACAATTAACTTTACATCGACAATAAAATTGTATTTTATATACTTGTTGTGAAGGAAGAGAAACCAATCTTAATTTCGAAAAAAAAGATTAAACTATTCATCTATTGTGATTTTTGTGTTTGTACATATTAAGGGTAATAAACATTTGATGACGCGTACTGTATCGTGAAAAATACTCTTTGAAGTATAACTTCATAGATTTTTATTTAATGAATGAATAAATAAAATACTTGGAACAAGTAACATCACGACAGAGTTCTTAAGATCGTACATCACGTTTAAAATACGTGTCTACTTAAATTATGCTGTTTCGGCGCGTGTGTGCAATTGCATCCTACCTAACTAGATTTATGTTTATAAATGTGCACGTTTGTATGAACAATAACATTATTTTCGAGTAGAAATACCTGAGCAGCGCATCAACTGCAGGATTTAATGTCAAAAGAGTAGATCAAGGCTACGTTCTATTCGACTTATTTGTAAATATTCGGCGAATTTTCCCGAGTAGTATAAAGTAGGAAAATTTTGTAAAAATCGTTTGTTTCGTGCTTAGAAGAAAAAAAAAAAAAAAGAAAAAAAAAAAAAACGCACAGTATTATGTTTTTATCGTCTTGTTTTACGGTTACTCGAGTCTCTTTGACAATACCGTCGTTCGATTGTTTGTTTTCATTTTTAAAATTATTTCACTATAAACGCAGACTCGATCGTCTAAAAATCTGCATTTTAAGGCGGTGAATTTTTTTTACTAAAGTCCTATTTTTTTTGGCAATGAATTTTTCTCCTCTATTTTCGTGAAAAGCCTACATGGATCGTCACACAGTCAATCAATCACTTATGTTTAAAAAAAAAAAAAATCAACGCTCCTCTACGAACGTGCATATACATAGTATACGATAACAACAAAGTTCATTATTCCTTCATCGTAGGCATGTCGAGTTGACTAGATTCTTCGTATTGGACGACGATGACCCGTCATTGAGTATACATAGGTAGTAGTTGTGTTTCCATCGCTTGGCATGCGAAAAATTGTGAAAACCAAAGAATTGGAGACTTGATTCCGTTTTTCCTTGAACACGGCTTCAGTCTTGCTTCTTCGTTCTATCGTCGACTCCGTTGACCGTCGCGGCCAAGATTTCTTTTCGCCGCAGCTGCCAGTCTATTACCAGCCGACCCGTCAACATGAATGAGAACACCTGCGCATTTTTCGATACAAACATTATTTGTACAGTCAAGATCAAAATGCACTGGTAATGTGAAACGAAAAAATCGGTAAGCTCCCTCACCAGCGCGGGCGCGATCCTCTCGAATTTGTCGTTGACCATGTAGTGCGAGTAAAGCGACAGCAGCATGAGCATAACGAGCACGCCGTTGGAGGCGTTTTTTATTTTTTCTGAAAAAGAGAGAAAAAATAAATAAATAACAATACAGTACAGCAAAAAGTATGGATGCTGTTCGAACGCGGCCTATAGGAATAAAAGGGTCAAGTAGTATAACCCAGGAACAGTCAGACCGGCCGAAATAACTGAATGTGTTTGGTCACTCGTATATATATATATATAGTTGTCTGTTTTTGAAGCAAATATTATGATTGCCCGAGAGAATGAGGGCAAAGAGAGCCGAAAACGTACTGCTCGGGACGAGGGCCATGGCCAAGCCGGAGATGATCTCCAACGAGCCGACGACTCGCCTGAACCACTTGCTCGGCACCTTGAAGCCCAGCGTCGCCGCCAACGGGAAGACCTTCGCATACTTCACGTACTCCTTTCTCTGCGAACAAAATCACGGATTGTTGCTTTTACGATCGAAACATCGATTTATCATGTACATTGTGTTGCAGGGAAAAAAAAAAGAGGCTGGGTTGTAGATGCGTGGGAACTGTAGCCAAGTTGTCGGGCAGAAATAGCAGCTGTTTTCGCGTGTGTACGAAAGCGCGTCAGATGATTTTGCTTAAATTGTGTGTACGTCGATTTGTACCTTTTTGGCTCTTGGACGTTTCATTGTTTTCTTTTTCTTTTCCTTTTAGTATGACTGACGGGTGCTCGAGAGCTTACGCTCGTGGTTTTCGAAAAGCATTTTTGCTGTTAAAACCGATCGATATTTTTAATACATGCCAAATTCTAGATTGTTCCGTTCAATCTTGGACGAAACGGACCGATCGAATGATTGAAATTTTTTATTTCCTAGTCCTCGAACACGAGTACTTACACGCGTACACCGGACCTGTTGAATTAAAAGAAGGGGGACCTCGAACTTTGAAAACTCTACGCGAATCGACTTTTGACTTTTCATTCGTGGTCTATTGTTCGGGCATACACACCGAGAACAAACAGCTCGCCCTCGTTAGATTCAATAAAAAGGCATTCATGACCCCGAAAAAAAAAAAAAAACATCTCGGCGCTTTGAAAGATTCTTTTCACGCCAATTAAACCATACAACTTTTTTCTCTTTGTTCTTCTCCACACGTGTAGTTTGAGGGTTGCTCGATCAGATGAAAGCTTCAATTTTTTTTTTTTTTTTTTTTTTTGGTGAACAATGTTATATTTGTAGATACAAAAAGAAAAGCTCAATCGGCTGTTTCACGAGATAAATGACCGAACAAACGTGTGTTTGTACTGTTTAAAAAAAAATCAAGCTTATTGCTGTCGTTTTCGGGTATTTAAGTAATTCACACTCGCGAGGATCGTGTTTGGTCATGGATCAATGGACTCGAATAATAATGAGAAAAAAAAAATGAAAAAAAGATTTTTACAACAGGTGCATCAAAAAAATCTCGTCATTTTCCTCAACGCAAACACGTTGTTGAACTTCACACGCCGTCAGAGTGGGTATATAATATACAATATTGTATACAGGGTATAGGTACATAAATGGGCGAGTATTACGTAATTAACCGGTATATTATGTATGGTATATGGGTAAATTTTCACGGGCATCGCTTTAACGGAAATAACCGTGAATCACTGCACGCTCATCCCCCCAATGTGTAAATATATAGACGCAAAAAAAAAAAAAAAAAAAAAAGAGCTGGGTCTCTATTGAGATGCCGCGCAAAAAATAGCTACAGTATCGAGTTCGCGCGTGTCTCTCGGACGAGAGAGATATATTGTAGATCTGCGAGAGAGGCTTGACGATATCAAACGCCGGTGTGTGTAAATACACGAGAGATATGGTACCGAATCCGGGAAGAGTTTAAATATAGGCTTTGTCTCGTCTCATCCACATGTATGTATATACACGCGTGCGAGCTTAATTTTCCTAAACTCGGTCCTCGCGTGTCGTGTGTGCAAAACTAGTATACATACGCACGGAATTACATAAGAAAGAGAGAGAGAGAGAGAGAGAGAGAGAAAAAAAAGTAAGGTGTTAAGGGCCTCCTCTCAATAAAGTGACTTGTTGGTTGTGCGAGTATATTCATGCCAGTTTCGAGCCAGCGGATAATGGCAAATTTAGAATTTCGGGGTAACGCGTGAAGTATACGGATGTATAATATAGACGCGGGTCCGAAAACTGTCACGCTCGTGCGGCCTCCGCGTGACACACAGGGATTTCCGGGTTTCCCTGCTCTTCTTCGCACAAACGATAAATCGAGGTTGACGAATAACGAGCGAATCGGCCGGCTCGGAAATTTCACTCCAAGTATATACTTATAGCTCCGCGGGACAATGAAACGCGCGGGTGGCGGGTGATGTCTAGGCCAGTGTCGCCGTGGGTAAAGCGAAAACAACGCTGGTGGGGGGTACACACTACACGTATATACGTAGTTGTGCTGGTGTGTGCATGTGTAAGGTGGGTAAATAAAACGAAGGTCTGGCGGCTGAACTTTGGCAAAACGCGCAGCAGACGGGAAGACAAACGGGTCCAAGATCGCGAGCAAAAGCGAGACGACGACATGAAGGGGGTAAAAAAAAACAGGGGCCGAGAGGAGGGGGGGGGTGTCCAACTCACCAGGTCCTTGTGAAGTTCCTTGCTCGTGTAGGAGGTTAGCTTCGTTGTGCCGGCAAAGACGAAGAACAGCCCCAAGAGGATGGACAGCGACTTGAGGACGAGTGAGGAGCCCATTTTTTTTTCTTTTTTTTTTTTTTTTTTTTTTTCGCACCACACCGCGGGTTGTTACACCATCAACCAAAAGGACTGACTCCGGACTCGTTTCGGACGATCGATCACTTTCGTTCGAATGAAAATTGAAATGAAAAAAAAAAAAAAAGGGGGGGGGGGAAATTCCACTCTCCTATACGTCAGGTAGTGCGGGTCGAGTCGTTGAAACGAAACATCGATAATTGATCATAAAAATGTTTGTCCAATGAAACACGCGCACTGCACATATAGATGCACACCCCTGTGAGTTTTTTTGAATCCCGGCCGCACCCGCGTCACTCGTGCACGGGGACGACGCGAGCACTACACTGCAGCATACCAGTATAAAGCGTCGCCGACGACGACTGACCAGGACTGACGCGTTGTTGACGAAGAGAGGCGCTGGTGCACAGTATGTACAGCCCACTTGAGAGCGCCGGCGCGACTATCGTGACCATTATTTCTCCTCCGCGCGTATACATATATATTATTTGTTGAAAGCGCTCTCCCCGCTAGCAGAGGGTGAGTTTGTATATATACATCGCGCGCGCGACGCCAGAGGGGAAGAAAAAAATAAGGGGATGGTTAAACGTTACATTTACTTATATGTTGTGTACATACAATATATCAGTTGCAATAAACGTTCCTCCCCCCACCCCCAAATCCCGGATCGTTTTTTACATCATCTCGTCGTTTTTTTTTTTTTTTTATTTAACGTCTATTCTCATGGTTGCCCGAGTTTTATTTCGTTCCCTTTGGTTTTTCTGTGCATGCTTGTTCGTTTCGATTGTCTCAACCGATCCAGGGCTGCTCCCCCCCTATGTGAGTCTTCCTACCCTCCTCGGATGTTTGCTCTGCAGCTGCTTCATCACTCGCCTGCAGTCTTGGTCCTACTTATTTTCTTTCTCTCTCCCCCTTTCTCTGCAGTTCTTACATATGTATACAAGAGCAAGGCAGGAGTCATGCGAGGAGTATATATGATACGTGCATGTAGAAAGGAAGCGATCGTTAATCGATTTGAGACGGGGGTCGGTGACCCGTGTGTTTTTGCTTGAGGGTTGTACGCTATGGACTAGTTTCTTTTTTTTTTTTTTCTCGTTCGAATTTTTCGTGTTTCGATCGAGTCTACGATATAATATCTGATGCATCGATGGGCTCTCTGGGATAATAATCCTGCAAATGCGCCACGATTCGAGGGATCCGCCGCTTGTTGGTTTTTGCCTCGTTACCGATCCCCATGCAGTCCCTCTGATTCGACTACTCCGCGTGTATATTGACTGTCGGTGCGATCGACTCGATCGTAAAACATGTAAAAATCGGTATTTATGAGTATTCATACAGGTTTTGGGTTGAATTTGGCACGCGCGACTCTATAGCCTGTACTAACAGAGCAAACAGACGCGGTAAAGAGAAATGTCGTTCAATTTGAGGGATTTTTTTGCCGATACACCTGCCTTTTCAATATATAAACATGTACAGACGTCGTCACGCACGTGAACGTCAGAGCCGTATACAGTGTAATGTACCGTACACACGTTGTGAAGTAAGTATATATATATAAACGCTGCGAGCCATCAGCGAGGACTCGAGAGGAGGTGTAGAAAGAAAGAGGAAAAGAAAGAGTTGGAGGAGAGGAATGGAGTCGTCGTTCGTGCACCGCATTCCTGAAATTTTGCGTCCACAGCTCTCTCTCTCTCTCTCTGTATACATACCGATACGCGCAGCTATCGATGGGTACATACAGTTACATCGTACTCTACTTGTTTTGCGTGTATTATGTTGTTTAAGTTCGTTAATAATAATTATGTGAAATTTATGGTACGGTGCAGGGTATAATAGGTGTGCAGCTTGTGTGCAGGCGATGATGAGTGCCGTGGCGAGTAAAGTCGCGTTCCACATTGGAAGCCAATCTTTGTTATTGGTGAATTATTGTGCGAGTTAAAACCGTATGTGCATGGATGATCGGTAAATCACGGGCTCGTTGCGGTTCGTTTGTAATTGAACAAATCGAGCGGGATAAAATGTGAAGCGCGTACGGGTTATAAAAAAAGGTGCAGTTGGTCACAAAAATCGGTAAATAACCAAGTGTATGATGAAGAATTCGAGGGGACGCAAGTCCTCGGAAGCTTACCAGGAGCTGGACGAGGTTCGGGGATCCGAGTTGAACCATGTGTCCATCAACTCGTCCATTGGGACGGGTGTGCCAGGCGACCTTGGCCTTGACAGGTCCCTGGAACTCACTTCGGTGTCCGTCGTTCCCGATGGTAAACAATGATTTCTTTTTTTCTTTTTTCATATACACTGAGCGTTATTATTATTACCTATTGAAAAATACTGATCTTGGAAAACTAACTGTGTGCATTTTTATGCTGTTCTAATATTGTACATACATGTATATTATAAGTGTTTTCTAAAACTAATAATTTCAAATATGGTTTGTGGGTTTAGTTTATACACTTACACGTATTTGATTCAATCTATGCTAATAATATATACTTTGTGTACATATGTATTTGTATATATTTGTACGTAGGATGAATAAATAAATTTAAAAAAACTTTTATATAATCCTCATGTATCTGTTTACTGACGAATTTCGCTGTAGGATATGGCTAATCGAATATATAATATTGGTGTGTGAGAGAGGGGGCACTTGGGCTGCCAAGATGTTTTTTTGGAACATGATCACACAAGCTTCTGTATAGGCATGACAATGACAAATAAATATTGCCAAATCCGCTTCTATACCTACTTACACGTCTTATTTGTGTTTGCAGAGTTTCTTGCAATGGTGAGCTTATTTTACGATTTTGTATGTACCATAATTTTGTTTTTCTAAATTACGCACGATATACTTTTTTGTTGAAAATCTTGTAGCATGCCTTAAAAATGTTTGATAACGAAGGTGGCAAAAAATTAGACGAGAATAATTTGATGACCATTTTACTCAACAGACACCTTCACGGTCAGCCAAGCGATAAATCTGCTTGGATTTGGAAGGTTCCAAGTGAAATTGTCCCTGTTCACTGGACTCTGTTGGATGGCGGACAGTATGGAAATGACGATACTCAGCATCCTAAGTCCAACGTTGCACTGCGACTGGGGAATATCGAGATATCAACAGGCCCTGACTACGACAGTCTGTATATACCCGAGTTTTTCCTTTTTTCCAAAAACTTGATTTATTAATTGTACAATGTACACGTGGTACATGTGATTCATGTTCAGGTGGTGTTTCTCGGTATGATGCTCAGCTCGACCTTTTGGAGTAACTTGAGCGATCGTTACGGCAGAAAACAGTCTCTCACATTGTGCGGAGTGTTGCTGTTTTACTACGGGTTTTTGAGCTCTTTCGCCCCGAATTTCCTATGGATTTTGTTGCTTCGCGGTTTGGTTGGCTTTGCTATTGGCTGTGTTCCTCAATCGTGAGTACTTTGGACTCGATGACGTTTCCTTAAATCATATATCATATATCATCCATCCTTGCGATTTTTCAGAGTTACTTTGTACGCTGAATTCTTACCCGCCGAACAAAGGGCCAAGTGCGTGATTCTCTTGGACGTAGGTGTTTTTTTTTTTTTTTCTCATATTTTATTGTCGCAATATCAAATATTGATGTGTATGACCATTGCAGTGTTTTTGGGCTCTCGGCGCTTGTTTCGAAGTGGCTCTAGCATTGGTGGTGATGCCGAATCTCGGGTGGAGGTGGCTCTTGGCACTGTCTACGATCCCATTGTTTTTGTTCTCCATCATAACACCGGTAATTCCGAGAATTTTTTTTTTTTTTTTTTTTTCAAATATGAAGCACCAATACTGAATGAAATCGCGTTCCAGTGGTTGCCGGAATCAACGTCGTTCGACATGATGACAGGACGCACGGACAGAGCCCTGTCGACCCTGGAAAGAATAGCTCGTGAGAATGGAAAACCAATGCCTCTGGGACGCCTAGTCCTCGATCGCGTCTATCCGACCTGCAAGGGCAGGCTTGTCGATCTGCTCAACAAGGACATGTACAAAACGTCGATACTACTCTGGCTCGTGTGGTAATAATTTTTTTGGCGCGACATTTGCGAGTTGGAGAATAAACGAGTCAAAAATAACGGAGATCTATCGTGTACAGGATGTCGAGTGCCTTTTGCTACTACGGCGTGGTGCTGATGACCACCGAGTTATTCGACACGTCGGCTGATCAGTGCGGCGAACAGGCGGAGGAGCGCATCCAGGAACGTCAGTGCTTGATCAATTGCCAGTTGAGTCGTAGCGACTACATGGACCTGCTGTGGACGACGTTGGCCGAATTCCCGGGTATATTCTGCACCATCAACGTCATCGAGAAGATAGGCCGTAAGCGGACGATGGCCCTGCAGCTGGTCATGTTCGCTGGGGTCGTGTGCTTCTTGGGGCGCGCTTGTCGGCTCAGCCGTTTCGTCCTGACCGTGGGGCTGTTCCTGGCTCGTGGTCTCATCGCCGGGGTCTTTCAGGCTGCCTACGTCTACACCCCGGAGCTCTATCCGACCTATTTGCGGAGTACCGGGGTGAGCGCGTGTAGCTCCATGGCCCGGCTCGGCGCCATGGTCACACCTTACGTGGCTCAGATATTGCTCAGGTGGTCCGTTCCTACGGCCATGGGAGCTTACGCCCTTACCGCGCTGTGCGCTGCATTTGCCATCGTAGCTCTTCCCGCGGAGATTAGGAAGCCTTGAGAGTAGTGTGTAGGTACTTTTGACAGAAAATCCTTCCTTCCGTTGGATATAACCCTTTGCAATATCTTTAGTTGTTACTTTCTTTTTTTTTTTTTTACTATTTAGCAGATAGTGTTTTTTATGAAGAGTTGACTTGTTTATTTCAGAGGCTACAGTTTTAGGTGTTAGTTTAGCGTGGATTTTTTCCAAGTACGTCTTTTCAGATGAGCTAAACCGAGATTAATATTTTGTTATCCCTGCATAAGTTTAAAGAAAAACATCTGACGGTAGAAAATGCGTTTTTTGTACAAAATATTTTTTTTTTTCTACGATTGTTATTACAGTGCGTTTAAATTGCGAAATTGTACATAGACTTTTATCGTTGACTTTATTATTGTGCGTAGGTCGCAACAATTTTTATTAATTATTATTGAGTTGTATTAGAGATTTACAATAAACGAATCGAACAATAAAATCGTCAAGCATCATCACAACAGCTTTAACATGAAATAATTTCAACAACAACAACAACAACAACAACAACAATAAGGACGTCTCCTGTATAGCTCACATATATCCCCATAGGTTTTTGGAGAAAAATGTATTCATACTTACTATTAAAATTTACAATTTTAGTCGCAGTCTTTGGTGAAAGCTCTATAACGTTACGGTGGTGACATAAAAAAATATAAGCTCTGACGTTTCTTTGGATAATTAGTAGTTGGTATGTATATAGGTACACACGCGCAATTACAGCGTTATCTTGAAGGTACGTTTCCGGGGCCGCAGACAAACGCTATCGCGACAAGTGGAGCCGCAGCAGGACCAGTGTGGGCCAGGATAGCCCGGGTGACCGTGACCGCAGCCCTTGTAGCCCCCTTGGATTCGAACAATTGTAATTGTCAATACTGAAAAACTCTGGTGCACCACCGAGTTTTATTGTACAATTAGATATCTATTTACCTGGCATCGTTCCATTGCAAGCACAAGTGGCTTCCATCTTTCCTCCGCTCGAGCAGAACGTGCTATCGTTTCATGCAACAAACATCATTTATATTTGTGGGTAATAGTAAGGTTCCAAGTCGCGCATAAAAGTAGCCAGATCTCGATCATACCAGCAATGATAAATACCGCTGTGTAGTGTCCTCGAGCTGGTTTTCCTCAAACTGTCGTACTGCGCTGCGGAATCAAATAAATCACACATTACACTGTGTTTGGTATGTTCACGTATTAGAGATCAAGTAAGCAAGTGTCTCATTTTCAAAACTTTGTTCGACAACACACTCGTTGAAGTATCCTTAAATGGAGGAAAACAACGTGTGCGACGTATACCTTGCACTTCAACCGGGACCCCGAGGAACCTGAGCCGTTTGGCAATAACGAGCTCCAGACTGAGTATCTCGACGTTGGAGCCGTTGGCGAGCAAATCCTCGCCCACGAAAACGGCGTCGATGAGGTGCCTCGCCCGACGAAGCCGCGAGTACTCCTGAATCCTCTCCCTGGCCTCCCTCGAGTGCGACGATATGCTCGACCGACTGCGCGCGTGGCTCGCCCTCGGCACTCTACGGATGAGATGTTAAAAAAAAGAGAGAGTCACACCCAAAAAAGAAAAAGTCCCCTTACCTGTCCCTGTCGGAGTTGATGTCGAGGGCCGTGCGCGCCCTGAATTCCCCGGGCTCGAAGACCCGCTCGCTGTACTCGGTGAGCAACGAGTTGAGCAGCTTCTTGGCCCTCCGCAGAGCCGCCGCCAGCCGCAGGGCAGCCCTGGCCCCGGCGCTCGTCGCCTCCTCGCTCGCGTGGCCCCGATGAGTCCCTCGCCACATGCACTCCTTGCACGTGACCATCTGGCACGCGAGGCAGTGGAAGCGCAACGGGTGCGCCGGGTGGGCCAGGCACACGGCGACCCTGCGAAGGGCGCTCGCCTCCCAGAGGGGACGGGTCGCGTGACCTCGACCGGGACTCGGGCTGCGGTACTGGGCCTCGTGCTCCGGGCCGCAGTCGTCGCAAAAGTTGCACAGACACGCCGGACAGTGCTGCGTCGCCTGCCGATTCATACATATACATACGCTCGATTTATTTTTGATTGCAAAAGTGTCCCGTGTAGGTATACATCTCTTGGAAATCGTTTTGGTTTTCCCAAGATGAAGATCGAGATGTATAAAGTCGTATGTATAAAGTCGTGGCTGGAAAATATTACCTGCACCTCGTCGGCGCAAGCGTCGCAGCACACGGCCCTCTGGGAGAGCCTTCGGCGGACCGCGTAGATGACGAGCCGGTGCTGGAGCGGATAGTGCGGAGGCGGGGGTGGCGACGACCCGTACTTGGGCAGGGGAAAGTCGCACAGCGGGCAGCCCTCGACCGCTCGCCTGTTGCAGCTCGCGCTACGACCCTCGACCCCCAGCTCCTGGGACGATCCTGCGGCAGCGCCGATGATTTAACATCATTTCCAGGTGTGAAATTGGATGGGGATGAGTCGTGTGTTTTACCGTAGCAGTAGTCCTTGCTCATGAAGTCGTCGACGCAACCGGTGCAGACCGAGTGTAGACAGGGGAGTAGCCTCGGCTCTTCCATCTTGCCGTTGCACCTGGGACACCAAAAGTCCTGCTCGTTCAACTGATCGCTGGCCGCAAGGGCACGTCTCGTTGTCGTCGCGTTGGGACACCCTTCGTTTTGCTCCTCCGTCGTGGTCGTCGTACCGTACGAGTTGTACGTACCCGAGGAGGAGGTGGGCAGAGTCGGTTCATGCTGCTTCTGGGCAAGTGGATTTTTCCTAAAATCAAACATTCGTGTGTAAAGGTATATGTTATATGCTGATTGGGTTTCGCTACCCTGTATACCGTGTAATGTGTACCTGCAGTCGAGCGATTCTGGGCCGGCAATGTCCTTGGAGGCGACGCGGATCTTCTTCGGGTTCCTGCACTTCCAGCTGCCGAATATAAAAGCAGCCTCCCTGTTGCCGGTTTTGGCGCTCTTGACGGGCTCGTTGTTGTCCTCCCTAGCGTCCATTGGCTTATTGGATTGAGGGCTTTTTTTATTATTATTTATATATAAACAAAGCGCCTTTCACACGCGCTGCGCTATATAGTGACAGTGTGGCAATGTCGCGCGACGAGGATCGAAACCTCAGGACAGCAGCGAGCTGATTGACGTTGTCCCTCCTCCTCTTCGCGGTGACTTTTACTCGTCATGTTGTCAAAAGGATCGGATGATTGCTGTTGATTGTTTTGGCGTCTGAAAGTTTCGTACAGATTTCCTTTTATATTGTTTACTTTGATCGATAAATGTGTGTGTTTTAGTACACGGTCGTTGGGATATGTTGAAATTCGCAGCCTCTAAAATCATCGCGCTTATGTGTAGAGACGTACAAGTTATACGTACACGGACACGGCACTCGAAAGCGTCGCGCGTTAAACGTCAAGAAAAAAAAGCTTTATTGTGAATGAGAGTGGTAGAAGCCAACGATGAAATCGTCGATTACACATCAATGTAAAAGGATTCTCGATCGGAGATAAAGAAAATCGTCACAAAAACATGTAATTATTATTATTATTATGTATCACGCACTCGTTGGAATATTATATGCACCCACTATGGGAGTTTTCGGTAACTTTGGGCGTCAACGTTCCGTGTAACGAAACAAAAGAAAAAGAAAAAAAAGGGGTCCACTCTCTGTTGCCTACCCCACAAAAATCGAGAGTACTTTCAGCAGCCGATGCAACGCGCGAGAAAGCAGGACGAGCACTGAACTAACGGTCAAAGACAAATGGATGGTAGGGTAATAATACTTTGTGCTGGCAAAATTATTATTGTGTTTACTACGTGCAGTCCAAAGATGTATAAACGAGTATAGGTGTATACACGGTGCGCTTTGCATGCCCCGTGTGAGAGTATAAAATATACAAAAGCCAATTTTAGCAGAAGACGATCGTCGTACTCTCTCTCCCTCTGGGGAGGGCGGAAAAAAAAGCTCGCGGCGACGACGCTCTTAAACTTTTACATGTGTATATGTATATGCATGCGCAGCGCGCAATCAACGCAAACACAATCGGTTGTGTAAGATTTGTGCGTGTGTGTGTGTGTGATCTATTTCGATGAAGCTGCTGGGCAGATATACATATACACAACGTATACACGAGAGCGTGTGTGCGCGAACCACACGGAAATATATACATATAAAGCACGGCAGAGTTATTTACGGTTGTCGAGCTTAATTGCGCGCCAACAGCTCGGTTCGAAAAGCTCGCCAACGTCTTATATGTATATATATTTACTGCACATACAATACTCTGAGCTTTTGATGATTGGACTTTTTTTTTTTTTTTTTTTATATTCGTGCTTGCAAATAGTGTATGGGAGATTATATACAACGATTATTTGGCACTTTATTGAAGTATATTATGCAAAAACGAGTATCTACGTAATTACGTGGAGGTCCAAACGTGCAATATGTAGCGAGACAAGGTGCTACATATATATATGCGACCGTAAACAAAAGCCATGTCCTGCCACCTGTGTATAAATATTTAAATTTTTGTATTTATTATTCATTATCGCTAGTATAGGCTCAGACATGGCTTTCTTTTACAAAAGCATAAGTATATAGTGTTTATTGAGCCATCGGTGCACCTAGTTTATGACCAGATGTTTAAGTATATGTATAAATACGAGGGCCAACTCAGTCACATCTATGATCACGTTGTCGAAGCGAAAGAGAAACAGTTAATCGACCCTCGAGAATCAAGAGCACAGGCGAAACGGCGAGACTTGAACGGTCACCCATCCAAGTACTAACCGCCCCAACTGCTGCTTAACCTCGGAGATCGACGGATCTGCAACTCTACCTATTAGACCAACCGAGAAACTTCTGAATTAAAAAGTTGTCGGAGAAGAAGGCGTTTTTGATATTTTATGTAATTTGATCTGCTGATTACGATAAAAATAAATAAAATTTTTTTCGAGTGGTGGATCAATGTTAAAATCGTATTTGAAATTTTATTTCGCTCATATCTCAGTAACGGTAAGAGCTATAGTAAAAATATAAACAACAGCGTATAGAGCGGAAAATTTCCTATCGATTTGGTCTATTTGAATTATTTAGACAAGCACAAAATTTTTTTTTTTATATTTATTAGATACATCAACCGAGGGACTGTAATAATGAAAAAAAAAAAATGTACGTTCTCTATAATAGGTTCTACCAGGCTTGTACGTGGGCAATTACCGAGACAGCAAGGACTCGGCGCAACTCGAGCGCTTCGAGATCACGCACATCCTCGCCATCCACGACGCGGCTCGACGATTGCATTCCGTAATGTTGATTTGTTATTATGGTAAAATTAATTTACTCTCTCTCTCTTGTCGATCAGTTTGGAAAAACAAATAATGCCTGCACGGTTTTCGCTGCACGCACGGGACACGATCAATATACGTACACGTGTATTACTGTGGAATTTATAACAATTTACATTTTTTTTTTTCACAGCGACTGCAGTGTTTTTATTTTTATTTTTTCTTGTTTTTTTGATCATCATCAGAATTTTTGACGTACGTTTACATTGTCCGTTATTTCCCAAATTTTTATTTTGTAGTCGTATACCCGCTAAAATTTCAATAGTTGAGAAAGGAATACATATAGGTATACTACAGCATTATATTAGCGGTTACCGGTCACCTGCAATACTATTATTAATTAGTTATCGACAGCGGATAGACAACACTGCTATTGTGATTGCGTCTCCAACCGCGTGGCTCCGGTGCCGTTCCCGCATGTGGCGAAAAAAGTAGTTGGTTAGTATATATAGCCGAATTAGCTTTTCAGTAGTCAGAGTTGTGTGCACACTGGCTCTGACCTACCCATGTGTTAGGCTTGGCTTGAGCTGCTACTAATGTCGAAAAAAAAAAACGTAGTGGCTCGCTGAGATAAGTGGTAATTGGGAGTCAGACCCCTGGCGTGTTCATACTTTTTTTTTTTTTTTTTTTTATAATTTTAGTAATAGCCAATATATGGCCTTATTATTACATTATTCCAAATTTTATGTTACTCATTTCGTCTCATAAAGAGTGAAAATTCACTTAATCGTAAAGTTATAAACCTTTTCGTTGAAAGTTAAATGTACTCGTAAAACAATTTTATTATTTATTTTTTTCAACATATTTTCAAACACTTCCAATGTGTTATTTTGTTATTTACATTTCATTCTATTCAAATACTTTGCACTTTTTTTCATGACATGAATTCAGAATATGTTGGCTCAATATGTATAAATGTCCAATGAAATTTTCCATTATTTTTTTCGCGGCTCTATATGTTCGGAACCCCTGCAGCAGCTCAAGCACCCCCCGCAGAATTAGGAAAAATTTGATGAATTCTTCCGTTATTTTAACCCAATAAAATTTTCTATTATTTCTTCTACGTAACCAACGTTACCTCAAGGAGACAGAACACCTCCATCCTCGATTTAAATTAAAATAAACATTAATTAACTACTTAATATCGTAATCTGTTCATTTATTAAAAAAACTTTTTTTCTTTAGCTATAATAATTCACTTTAACGGCTGTACGCATATATTATTTGCTTACTATTTTGTTTTTTCTTGCAAAAAAAAAAAAAAAAAAAAAAAAACTTAGTAGATAGTTCCTATTCTACTGAAATTAGATTGAAAATCATTATGTTATGTATATTCTCGCAATTAAAATACATGTTATTCCCATGGGTATACGACTAAAACAAACATTTTGGACACTCAAATGTACGTGCATCAATTAAAACTGTAAATTACTCACTGTTTCTGTGCGACAAGTATACACACGTTGTACGAGGCATTCCAGTGTTAGAAAAAAAAAAAAAAAAAAAAAAAATGAACATGAATTAATCAACTCCTCGACACACACAGGACAAGCATTACCTATGCATCCTGGCCGCCGACACGCCCGACCAGAATCTCTCCCAGTACTTTTCCATGTGCAACGACTTCATACACTCGGCCCGACTGCGCGGCGGCAACGTCCTCATCCACTGTTTGGCCGGAATGTCGCGGAGCGTGACCGTGGCGGTGGCGTACATAATGAGCACGACGAGTCTCTTGTGGAAGGACGCCCTGAAAGTCGTGAGGGTCGGCAGGGCGGTGGCCAACCCGAACGTCGGCTTCCAACAGCAGCTCGAGGATTTCGAGTCGAC
The DNA here is from genome assembly GCF_036245765.1 of Copidosoma floridanum. Lineage (NCBI taxonomy): Eukaryota > Metazoa > Arthropoda > Insecta > Hymenoptera > Encyrtidae > Copidosoma > Copidosoma floridanum. The sequence continues at coordinate 15,693,647 of NW_028321896.1, read as the reverse complement.
TCGGCTCCAGGAGGTATATAATTGGGCAGGTGTATACCTTGTATACACATGACCACCTGACATTCATGCCCCGTACAGGAGAGGCAGCGTTTTCGCGAGCGCTTTCCCAGCCTGGCTCTGTCGTCCCAGGACGCGGAGACGTGTCGCCAGACCCTGGTGAGCTACGAGGGCTTGGCGTTGGCGCGCGAGCTCTGCGAGGGCAACTGCCCGATGGGCCGCAACTGCCCCACCGGGATCTGCCGGCAGCCCTCGAAGCGCAACCCGCGCCGTAAATCCTCGACGAGCAGCGCAACGTCGATTCCCAACGCGGGCCGTACCCCTCCGCAGACACCCAGGATGCTCCCGTCCGCGCCACCGTCACCGGGACTCGCGCGCACGGGTAGCGCGTTGGCTCGACCCAGGGACAATATTGGACGTGAGTTTATGACATTTTTTTTTTTTTTTTTTTTTTCTTCCAGCTTAAATTATAGCTTATAAATATATTGTTTCGGGTGAGAGTTATAAGTGCGCAACTGAGACACTACACAGTTTCATAACAAAAACAAGTGAATAATCATTATTTCATTAAATCCAGAGATTCACTAATGAAGAATCAAAAAATAAATATAAAAAATCAATACTTAATAAATATCCACAACATAAAATATTTATTGACGGGGATAAAATTATTTACCCTATATGATCAACAAAATTTTAATTTATCAGTGTGTGTAAGCAGACTAATTTTTTTGTAACGGATAGTTTTTTAATTTTTTTTATAAATATAATTGTTTATGCTAGAATAAATTTATTCAATCGCTCTTTAAAAAACTGCATTTGATGAAATTTTTTACTGCAAAAACAATCCATTGGAATTTTTGAAACAAAAAAAAAAAAAAAGAAAACAATCTAAGACGAAGAAAAAATTGTCAAAATATTTGAAAAACTAATCCAAATACTTGTCAGAATTTTTGTCTAATATTGTATTACCAATAATAGTGGCTAATGAAAAAAAAAAAATTATTCCCAAAATATAAAAAAAAAAAAAAAAAAAAAAAATACACATGAATATAATCGTGCGTCTGCGTGCATAAACTATTTAAAATTAGGAGAGTAGTTGTGTACCGATCGACGACACGATGTGTTGTGTTGTACAGGAGCGGTCCAGCGGGGTTGCATTACTACACGAGCTCGGCGCCGCCCTCGAGGGCAATGTCCCGGGTGGATCTGTCGGCAGCGGTAGCGTGTAGCAGCACAAGCGGCGGCGGTAGCACGTTGAGCCTGTCGGCGATTGGCCGCTCGGCGCCCGTCAGTAGTGGCCAGCAGCTGGTCGCCGGGCCCGGGGGCAGACCAGCCGCCGGCCGCTACTCGACGAGCGCCCACTTGGCCGCAAGCTCGGCACCCACCACCCCCAGGGACACGCCGCCCGTTTCGCCCCAGCACTGGCCCAGGCGACAACAGCCCCAACAACCCGGTGTGCCCCAGAGGCCCGGAACGCCCCAACCGATGACGTAGCACAGGCTACAGCCACTCACTCCCATCAACGCCATCCTCGTTGATCCACTCGTAGGACAGGTACTTATGATGAACCCTATAAACGTGCGATCTGTACATTTTTTTTTTTTTTTTTTTTTTTTTTTTTACCACAGCTTTCGGTGTGATCCTCCAAATTAAAATCATTTTGGCGAATAACCAACGATAAGTCAAAGTATAACTGTAAATAGTAATAAAAATATATCAATATTTGAGATGTACGATAAAAATTATAATAACTGTTATTATTATCTTTTTTTTATTTTCTTCGAATTTGACACCTCAAAAAGTGAAAAAATAAAAATAAAAACCGATAATAACTGTCATCAATTATAACTAATAGCTTATAATACTTATTATTTGTAACAACATAAAACATATATTTTTTGAAGTAACGGATAAAAATTACTATGAATTATTTATACTAGTTATTGATAAAAATAAGATTAAATCGTATATCTTTCAATTTAGATTTTACAAAGAACAAAAAAATGATAAAAACTATTATTTACTCTCAGTATATAATGTCAAATGAATGATAAATACTATACTATTATATTATAGCCTGAAACCTGTTATTATTAATTGTTATTTGTTACCCATATTTATATCATATAAATAATATAACGAAACAAGTGATATTATTTTCTCTCGGGTTGCCCCTATTTTTTCTGTATATTTTCTACACGAAACTAAAACGTAAAATTTGCATTTTCCTCCCGAATGTTATTAGATCGCGCATCCACAGGCATCAAAATGTACGGACGGCCCTATGGCTACGGACGCTCGAGGTCCTACCAGCACATCTGCAGGGACACCAGCTGCCCTTGCGTCTACAGCCCCGCCCGTTATTGAGCTCCTGCTGCCACGCTGAAACGGTACTAACCACCATTCGTCATCAACATTGCTACATTTTACCCCTACATACAATGGTAACTTTGGATTTTTTTGCCCATCCAGTTCCGCTTGCAGAAGCTGCACGCGCAAAGGAACTAAGGAACACGATATGACCGGTCTCTATGTAGTTATGTACTTGCGCCGTCGCTACCACCACAGCCGTCACCAAAATTCATGAAAGTAAAAAAAGCGCGTTACTGAGATATGAGCGAAATAAAATTTCAAATGCGATTTTAACATTGATCCACCACTCGAAAAAAATTTTATTTATTTTTATCGTAATCAGCAGATCAAATTACATAAAATATCAAAAACGCCTTCTTCTCCGACAACTTTCTAATTCAGAAGTTTCTCGGTTGGTCTATATACCGTTGCGCTACTGCGACCGATGTATATATATGTACATATATTTGCTACATCGGTAAGGACGGTAAGAAATAATGAAATAAGCCCGGCGAGCAGAGCGACAATATAGCCTACGGTCGGAGTCAGACGTTATATCAACCGCAGGTCTTTGACAACAGAGTACACTATTGGTTTCGAAAGGTGATAATAACAAATAAAGGAAATATGGATTAACTGTAAGTGTGCGAGTTTACAAACATTAAAGATGGTTTTGTTGTATTTTATATTGAATCGATACATCTGGTTGTGCGATTGGTAAGGCCCTTTGGTAAAATATATATTTACCACTTATAAAACATATGAACGTATCCGTAAGTTTTTATTCTAAGACAATTTTTTTTAGACTTTTTCAATATTTCAATAATTTCGTAAATTTTTTGGACGAAAATAAATTATATTTGGATCAGTTTTTCGAATACATTGCTTGTTTTTCCGCCACTTTTTTATTTGTCAAGATTTCAAATTTCAATAATAACAATAAATAAAAAAAAACAATACGTTAACACATGTTTAAATTTTCCGGCTTATTCAAAGCTCACTAAACATCATCTCCCTTAAACAATTCCGCGCGCTTCGAATATTCAAACCACGACTATGGCGCGAGAGAGCCGTGTCTTCACCCGTCATCCCCTAGCACGCGACGGCCAAGCCACCAATCAGCTTCGGAGTTTGAACTACCCGCTTTGCCCGCCAAGCTTCATGTTGTGTATTTTTGTTGGTTCTCGCTCGCTATGAGTATAGGTGACGGGAAAGTTTCGTTGCGAGCGATAGGTAAGTATATGCATCAGTTGTATTTTTTCCGTACAACTTGCAAACGTGCAACTGCAGCAGTTTCATGTGCCATTAAAAAAACATACATACTTATTGTTTATTGCATGATGTCGTATAATTTAGGATACTATGAAAAAACAGTTGTGCGCGCGTGTACAAATGTATGTACATGGGTCTTTCTACCAAAAATGGTTTGTTTCATGTATAAGTTGGTTGCTACGTAGTGAGAGGAGATATCGATTTAAAATCATTTTTTGAGTAATCAACGGATGTTTTTTTGTTGAAGGTGCAACGGAATTCACACCGTATTCGGTTAGTTTTAGATACAAACAGGGGCTACGTTGGCGTGTTACGGCTCGTTAATTAAAAGTTTTTACGACGTTATTGACATAAACAACATTTTAGCGCATTGGAGAAAACCAAAAGATTGTCTCCAAGACTTGGATGGTGTTTTTGTTGTGGGACCTAAATCCAACAAGTTTAACATTTTAAAATGTGCTCACAATATGTGCTTCGAAAATGTGCTCACAAATGCGCGCAATTGTATTTTGGCGTTCCAATTGGGACGTTTAGTATTTTATATGGAGGTCCAGGATGTTGCAGCAATTTTTCATGACGATAAGCTAGTGTTACATGCTCGCGAATTAGTAAATTTAGTTTCCCCTAAAATAAACACTAAGGGGGCCCGTAACGCTAAATAATATCGTGTATCTTTTCTAAGCATTCGGTCATTGCCTTGGAAGGTGGTGTGTTAAATAAGTATAGCCGTTTTATAGGGTGTATGACATATAAGTACACTGTCGAAGTATCTTTCGCATTTGGTGCGTCACAATCTCGATCTTTTGAAGATATGAATGATAAGTACACTACATAAATGTGGGGACAAAGTCGAATTTTCATTAACAGCGCTGATATCTCAGTTATGATCAATTTCATGTGAGCCCATAACGCCCCAATTTTCCTTAAATAAAATAAGAAAATCATTGTAAAATGATATTAAAAAAAAAAATAAACTAATTTGAAGTATTTTTTCTTTTCGGCCCCTTAAATATGCCGGTTTTCGTAGAATGACCCATATATACTGTCATATACATACATTTACGTATACATAGGTATACAATGTTGTGTGCAACGCAGAGCCAGAAACCAGCAGCGCTCCCAAAAGTGGCTACCGAACTTGGGGGGAAATTCAAATTGGCTATATGGAGCAAGACGCAAAACCTCAGATAACTCGACAACATTCCATACACCATAACTTGATCAATTAATCCTAAGCTATTTAACCCAATAACCCAACGCGCCCATACGCAGTATCACGAGCATTAATAATTAATAAAATAAATTAAACAATAACGCAAGCGCCAATCCCCACACAACCCGGGGCGCTTACTGGTCACTTTAATTATTGAGAAAATTAATAAAGTAGAGCAAGCGCCAATCCCCACACAACCCGGGGCACTTTCTGGTCGCTTTAATTATTGATAAAATAAGTAAAATAACACAAGCGCCAATCCCCACACAACCCGGGGCGCTTTCTGGTTACTTTGTTAACTAATATAAAAAAAAAATAACACAAGCGCCAATCACCAAACAACCCGAGGCGCTTACTGGTCACTTTAATTATTAAGAAAATTAATAAAGTAGAGCAAGCGCCAATCCCCACACAACCCGGGGCGCTTACTGGTCACTTTAATTATTGAGAAAATTAATAAAGTAGAGCAAGCGCCAATCCCCACACAACCCGGGGCACTTTCTAATCGCTTTAATTATTGATAAAATAAGTAAAATAACACAAGCGCCAATCCCCACACAACCCGGGGCGCTTTCTGGTTACTTTGTTAACTAATATAAAAAAAAAATAACACAAGCGCCAATCACCAAACAACCCGAGGCGCTTACTGGTCACTTTAATTATTAAGAAAATTAATAAAGTAGAGCAAGCGCCAATCCCCACACAACCCGGGGCGCTTACTGGTCACTTTAATTATTGAGAAAATTAATAAAGTAGAGTAAGCGCCAATCCCCACACAACCCGGGGCGCTAACTGGTCACTTTAATTATGAATAAAATAAGTTACATAACACAAGCGCCAATCCCCACACAACCTGAGGCGCTTACAGGTCACTTTAATTATTAACAAAATTATCAAAGTAGAGTAAGCGCCAATCCCCACAAAACCTGGGGCACTTGCTGGTCTTTTTAATTATGAATAAAATAAGTAACATAACACAAGCCTTAATCCCCACACAACCCGGGGCACTTTCTGGTCACTTTAATTATTAACAAAATAACACAAGCGCCAATCCTCACACAACCAGGGCGCTTTCTGATCATTTTGTTAATTAATATAATAAATAAAATAACACAAGCCCCGATCCACACACAACCCATAGCGCCTACTGGTCACTTTAATTATTAATAAAATAGCACAAGTACAAATCCCCACACAACCCGGGGCACTTTCTGGTCACTTTGTTAATTGATATAATTAATAAAATAACATAAGCGCCAATTCCCACACAACCCGGGGCGCTTACTGATCGCTTTAATTATTAATAAAATAAGTAAAATAACAATAGCGCCAATCCTCACACAACCCGGGGCGCTTTCTGATCACTTTGTTAATGAATATATCAAATAAAATATCATAAGTGCTAATCCCCACACAACCCGGGACGCCTACTGGTCGCTTTAATTATTAATAAAATAACACAAGCGCCAATCCTCACACAACCAGGGCGCTTTCTGATCATTTTGTTAATTAATATAATAAATAAAATAACACAAGCCCCGATCCACACACAACCCATGGCGCCTACTGGTCACTTTAATTATTAATAAAATAGCACAAGTACAAATCCCCACACAACCCGGGGCACTTTCTGGTCACTTTGTTAATTGATATAATTAATAAAATAACATAAGCGCCAATCCCCACACAACCCGGGGCGCTTACTGGTTGTGTGGGGATTGGCGATTGCTCTACTTTATCAACTTTGTTAATAATTAAAGCGACCAGAAAGCGCCCCAGGTTGTGTGGGGATTGGCGCTTGCTCTACTATATTAACTTTGTTAATAATTAAAGCGACCAGAAAGCGCCCCAGGTTGTGTGGGGATTGGCGCTTGCTCTACTATATTAACTTTGTTAATAATTAAAGTGACTAGTAAGTGCCTTAGGTTGTGTGGTGATTGGCACTTGTGTTATTTTATTAATCATTAAAGCGACCAGTAGGCGTCCCGGGTTGTGTGGGGATTGGCACTTGTGTTATTTTATTTATTACACCAATTAACAAAGTGACCAGAAAGTGCCCCGGGTTGTGTGGGGATTGGCGCTTACTCTACTTTGATAATTTTGTTAATAATTAAAGTGACTAGTAAGCGCCTCAGGTTGTGTGGGGATTGGCGCTTGTGTTATTTTATTAATAATTAAAGTGACCAGTTAGCGCCCCGGGTTGTGTGGGGATTGGCGCTTACTCTACTTTAATAATTTAGTTAATAATTAAAGTGACCAGTAAGCGCCTCGGGTTGTTTGGTGATTGGCGCTTGTGTTATTTTTTTTTTATATTAGTTAACAAAGTAACCAGAAAGCGCCCCGGGTTGTGTGGGGATTGGCGCTTGTGTTATTTTACTTATTTTATCAATAATTAAAGCGATTAGAAAGTGCCCCGGGTTGTGTGGGGATTGGCGCTTGCTCTACTTTATTAATTTTCTCAATAATTAAAGTGACCAGTAAGCGCCCCGGGTTGTGTGGGGATTGGCGCTTGCTCTACTATATTAACTTTGTTAATAATTAAAGTGACTAGTAAGTGCCTTAGGTTGTGTGGTGATTGGCACTTGTGTTATTTTATTAATCATTAAAGCGACCAGTAGGCGCCTCGGGTTGTTTGGTGATTGGCGCTTGTGTTATTTTTTTTTTATATTAGTTAACAAAGTAACCAGAAAGCGCCCCGGGTTGTGTGGGGATTGGCGCTTGTGTTATTTTACTTATTTTATCAATAATTAAAGCGATTAGAAAGTGCCCCGGGTTGTGTGGGGATTGGCGCTTGCTCTACTTTATTAATTTTCTCAATAATTAAAGTGACCAGTAAGCGCCCCGGGTTGTGTGGGGATTGGCGCTTGCGTTATTGTTTAATTTATTTTATTAATTATTAATGCTCGTGATACTGCGTATGGGCGCGTTGGGTTATTGGGTTAAATAGCTTAGGATTAATTGATCAAGTTATGGTGTATGGAATGTTGTCGAGTTATCTGAGGTTTTGCGTCTTGCTCCATATAGCCAATTTGAATTTCCCTCCAAGTTCGGTAGCCACTTTTGGGAGCGCTGGAAACCAGCTGTCGTTCAGTCGTTGAGTACAATGTCGCATGTGCTAAGACTGCTAAGTGCTGTGTGCTTGGAGAGTACTTATATGTATAAGGTATTTATTAAGTCATACTTATAATACGCAGCTGCCAACGTGCCAAGTGTGCCAACACGGTTATATACGGCTGGACGTGGACAACGGGTGTGCCTACCTATACGTTCACTGTGTGAAACGCGACGGCACAACTCGAGAGAGAATAAGCGCGAGAAAAGCGCGTGTGCGGTCACCCTCGAATCTCGAATACGTGTTTTAAAACACCCGTAGAAGCACACCTAACCCAGCTTGCTCGCAATAAATCCTTACACCAATAAGTATTGAGTACCTACCTATTTACCTTTACGCATTTTACCTGTTTGCTTTGCCACAGGGTCCAACCTGTGAGTACCATAATTTATTGCATGCGAGTATACGACTGTTGTATACTTGCACGCTCGACACCCCCGCTATACTTATTGTGCGAAAGATACGTATCGCACACGCGAAAAATCAGGAGAGGAGGTGGATGTAAGTACAACATAGTGCGGAAAAAAAAAAGAGAGCAGCAGCGGCAATAACGGAGAGAAAAGGAGGAAGAGAGCCAGCCTAGCGCAGCAACAACTCTTGAGAGCGAGCTTGAGAGAGTGTCGCGTGTAGTGAGTGCGTTTTTGAAGTTATTTATTTATTGGATCCAAGAGCAGAGGCCAGAGAGTCGAGCCATCCCTGGGAGCCTCGTTACCCAGGTCGACCCGCCGCTCCCCGAGGAAGCCGAGTACGGTCGATCGAAGCCAATCGCGCGGGCTCTCGCGTGCGTCGCGCCATTTTGAAACCTACAAGACTCCGCTTATATACTTGTTCTATACTCTTTCTCCTCTCTCTCTCTCCCTCTCTCTCCGTGTGCGTACCCTTGTTGCCTGCACGCCGTGCCCGAGAGCTCCTGCTGGAACCGGTAACCTGCTATTATAGCCATCGACTCTTCGCCCGGAGGTCGCCGGCTATGCGCTTGGTCCGCAAGCTCCGCTGATCTACGCTGCTGTTGTGGCGCGTGTTGCTACCGCTGAAGTCTGCCTGTTGAGGAAGAAAGAGGGGCAGCAGCTGGGTCCAGCCTCCCCCCGAAGAGCCCCAGGAGCTGAGAAACTGTGCGGCACGTAAAGGCGTACATGTCGTCCGCGACGATGACGCAACAAAACAAAACCATGAACTTCCTCATACAGGACGCCAACGGTGAGTTTGCTAATCTGCACCGGGAGGCCCCTTTTTTTATACAATGTGGTCATTCCCGGGTAGAATGGGTGCTTTGAGGACTTGGAGGAGCTTGCAGATGATGGAGGACTGGTGGGAGGCAGAAGCTCGATGGAGGAGTTGTTCTGGGGGCGGGCATCGATTCCTTTTGAAACAAAGTCGGGGCTCGTTATCGCGCTTATGTTAACATAAACCATTAACTTTCGTTAAACGCTTGTTATCGGAGTTTGTTTTTAACTTCACCCGGGTGATGGTTATGAAAAGGAATCGTGCTTTTTCGCAACGCAGGCGACCGAGTATATGGAAGCATGTGGCGTGTGACGATTTGATAATGCAATGGTTTGGAAAAGTTAAACCTACTTTTACTCTTGTTCGATTTTCGTTTGCTCACTTTGATTGCAGTTAAATCGTGGAAAACGACAATTTTATGTTTAAATGATTGTGTGGAGAATTTTCGTTAGTACAAACAAATGGGACCCATAACAATGACTACTGTAGCAGGCATCTGGGTACCTTGTGCATGATGCATATGATGAAAATTTTAAGAATTGAGTGCAGACGTAAGCATCCATGTTTTAACTGACATAGAATTTAATTTCACTAAATTTAGTTTCCTCGAATGTGTGGCCCAATGGTTGACATAACATAATGTTTTGTTATTTTCGTATATGGTTTGCATGAATGATTGTATTTTCATCAAGATTCATTATTTAGTTATTGTTTAGTATTTGAAAGGCAAGTTATTAATGAGAGTATTTTGTGTTTTGTTTCAGGGCAAGTTATTAAAGTAGTTTCAACTACACCAAACAAGAGCTTAGGTGGCATTGTTGGAGCTACTAATGCTAACCTCAAGGTTTTCAAAACACCTGGTCAAGAGCCTCAGGTAAACCGATTATCATGTTTTCAACAAGATGCACTGTTTTTAAGCAATTAATGTTTTGATAAAGTTTTTTTTTTTTTTTTTTTTCTTTCATTCAAATACCAAGAAAGAATTAGTTGCTAAGATACTTACAAAGGTAGAGTGAAATAATACTTATTTGAAATTAAAACATACTATTTTGGAATTTTTTGTTTCAGTTCATATCTTCTGGAGGACAAGTTTTAAGAACCATAAGCTTTCAGAATCCATCAAATACTGGCCAAAGTATGTACTTTAGGATCAAAAAAAAAATTTTTAGTAATAAAATTCGTGACGTAATATTTTATGATGAATTATTTACAGGATTGGTGACAATACCTATACAAGCTGGAAAAGTACAAAGTATGTCATCGATGAAACCTAATGATTCTCTAGTGACTAAGACAATTCAAGTATCAGCATCTCAACTTGTGAGTAAACTATTCTATAACATTTTGTAAGTATTTTTCAAATTATTTACCGTTCAACTTGTTTAACAGCAACAAAGTGCCAATCAACAACTGATGAAAGATGCTTCTGGCAAAACTTACATCAGCCCAATCCTTGACCACACAGGAAATAGAAAGCGTCACGACACAGAAGGCAGTGACCAGCTAATTGAGTAATTATATATTCAATTTTTTTCAAAATTATTTACTATCGTGCAGCAATTTTTTATATCTGGTAAATTATTATTACAGATATCCATATAGTAAGCGTAGAAAGACAGAAAAAGTCGGTAAGGGCCTTAGACATTTTTCAATGAAAGTTTGTGAAAAAGTGAAACACAAAGGGACTACTTCATATAATGAGGTAGCAGATGAATTAGTGGGAGAATTCACAAATCCATCCCATGCAAATTCACTGACTGACCAGGTAAAATTAATGGTAAGCCATTAATTTTATTAATTATTTATGTTGGGTGTAAATAATTAAGAATTGATACTAAATAAATATATTTGATAACTGCAGCAATATGATCAAAAAAACATCAGAAGAAGAGTATATGACGCTTTGAATGTCCTGATGGCTATGAATATTATTTCAAAAGAGAAGAAGGAAATCAGGTGGTTAGGTTTACCTACCAATTCTATTCAGGAATGTAAAGATTTAGAAAAAGAAAAGAAGAAAAAAATTGACAGAATCAAGGCAAAAACACAACAATTGCACCGGATAATTTTACAACACATTACTATTAAAAATTTGGTCGAACGAAATCGCGTCAATGAAGCTATATATGGTCCTCCCAAACCAAATTCAGCAATTCAATTACCATTTATTATTATTAATACCGACAAGAAAACTGTTGTCAATTGTAGTATTTCCAACGACAAGTACGTAACAAACTCTACGTTTAACTAGTAGAATGGTTACTTTTAAGTGATTATTGATATTTTTTTTTTCCTCCTTAGAACTGAGTACCTGTTGAACTTTAATGATAAGTTTGAAATTCACGACGACGTCGAAATTCTCAAAGAAATGGGGTTGGATTTCGGTACGTAAAATCTTTTTTTTTTTTTTTTATTACAACTGTTTTTTAAGTTACAAAAATCAAATGACATTAATATCCTGATTCAGGTTTAGATAGAGGAGAAGTTCTGGAAGAAAATTTGCAGAAAGCCAAATCTATGGTTCCCAAAGCTCTTGAAGAGTACGTCGAACGTAAGTGCAACATATTGTTTATGATAGAATTAATTCAAAGTAAATTTGCTTACTAATCAATACAAACTTATCTGCTAGAAATGGCATCTGGCGATTTGGAAAAGTTCATACCCGTCAAATCATACGTCTCGGGAACGTCAATCGATGATATGGAAATGAAAATCGAAACCTCTAGGCCTCCGTCATCTCACACCTCCCTCTCGGAAGATCTGTCTCCACCATCGCCGTACTCCGAAGAGGAGGAAGAGGAAGAAGAGAGCGAACAGGAAGAACATGTTGAAAGTGATCTTGATCTAAACTAGCACCTTGCCAAAGATCCTCTCGAAAGCTAGATTCGGGATCTACCCGCTCTATCTACTTTCTTCTCAGGAAGATGAACATTGAACAAGAATTGTTTGACGGTCGTGCTGATAATGATGATGGTACCGTGAGCTCGGTTGATATTCGCTTTATTCGCGTGGATCATTCATTCTTTAAAACCTTGATCACAAAGTAAAATAGGGACAAAACTCCATCGATGAGCGCGACGTGGCTGATTTATACAGTTTGTCGTTATTGCGAGTTTTAAGAAGTAACAAATAAGTGTTTTGCTCGAATACGCGATAGCAACACGTCGCGTATAATTTAAAGTTATTTTTACAAGATTTATAGCGAGATCAACGCACGTGAAAGAAAGTGAAGATGATGAGTGGAAGTTGAAAAGTTTTAACCATTTGATTTCGAGATTTGTTACATGTTTGCGTGAACGGCGTATATTAAAAAATTTTAAGAACAATTTTTTTTTATCATACAACTAACTGAGTGGCATCTTGCGTGAATTTTGCGTCGGTCGGGGCCAACCAACAACTGAACACTGTGAGAGAAGTTTTCAACAAAAATGAAAGAATTCCCTGTATTGGAAGCAGTAAAATTATTTATCACATCTGATGCAGTGAATTTAACATTTTTTATACAGTGTAGCAAAAGCAAATGTGAGTGTGATAAAGTGAAAAAAAAAAATAAAACATAGAGGTATATACAGTCCATTGCTCTTTGTTGCATTCTCCAGCAGTTTCTTTTCTTTTGTAATTTACGATAAATGATGATAATTTCAATTAGTTTTATCACACTGAAAATATAAATATATATATAAAAAAGACAAGCATCAATCTTGAAGATCATGCAGAGCAACTGATTTGAATGCAAAAAAATTCGGTGCTAAATTAATCCTGCATCGTCTCTTATACAGATTTATGAATGTATTGTACATTATAATCTCATAAACAATATCTACGATACATGTATAAAATATAACGCTATTAATTTTTTTCTTATGACACATTTATATATCTCTGTGGTACAAAAGAGAATACAATATGAAGTCAGGCGCATGCTTGAATCAATTCAGAATCATCCATGAATGGTCATATTATTACAAAATAAACCAAGATGGTTATTGGTTTTAAAATACAAGTGCACCTATTGTTTAATAAATAAAAGAATTTTTGCTTGTACAACAATAGTAGCTTGACCTAAGCGTTGCACTGTAAAATTAATGTAACAGATTATATTTTGGCTAAAATTTTTTCAATGATGTCTGGAGAGAAGGTAAGAAGTGCTTAATGATTGCAAGTGTAATTATATTATACTTTAAGATTTTTTTTGAAAATCTCAAATATCACTTTGAGCTTTGAGACAAATTACTTCTGCAAAGTATCAAAACGTTATCTTTGAACTGTAAATACACATTATATAGACATTATCAAATAAATTGATATTATTTAAGGTAACAAAGTTTAATAATTCAACTCGTTATCAATTCATATTTTATTAATAATAAGCAGTTCCAAAAAATGTTTACACAAGAGTTCCGATTAATAATGTAAGGATTTTAATCACATTGACAGTCAAATATCCGTTTTCTTTTAACACAATTTTTTAATCACCCTTAAATAATTCTCGTTCACTCCAGGTCATCGTCGTCAAATAAATCTTCAAACTCTGCAAGAAAAAACGAAAAAAAAATTACCACCGTGGCGTCAGGTCAGTGATCATAGAGTAAAAATAAGTAAAACCTCGATCATCATACAGAATCGAGGTTAGGAAATTCAACACAATCAAATTGTTAACTTACTGTTGAAAAAATCAGCGTGAACCGCCTTCTCGTCCGTGCCTATGTCGATCATGATAGAATTAGAGCCCCCGGCCTGAAATAAACAGCAAAATACAGCAAATATGATCGACACTATTGCTCAAAGAAGTGACTCTCCCCCTGGGACTCACCATTTCTTCCATGTTGTCGGAGATCATCTCAAAGGACATGAATCGTCCGGCTCCCTCGGGGAACATTTCGTCGGCGACCAACGGCGTCGGCTTCATTGTAGCCAGGGTTTGTTTCTGGTATAACTTGGTTTCTACTTCCTTTTGTAAATGACGGGAACACGGACAGTCGGACGCCCGAACGATCAGCTGTTGTACTCCGGTACAAGTTAACACAAGCGCGCGTACTGTTTGACACAATCACAACACTGAAGTTGGCTGCTATCGATTGAACGTTTACACGTGCGCGGCGCAAAACTGTTTTACCTCCCTCCTCTCACGCATTGCGCGCGCATACACATTGCTCTTCACACTTGAACGCGCATTTAAATTTTAAATCCCTTAACGTTTATGTGCGTAAATAAACGAATGTTGTGTAAGTATGTGTGTAATACGAGTCAATGTGAAAAATAACTGTTTAACATGTTTGTATTAAATTCATACTAATTGATTGTTGATAAACAGTCGCGATGGTAAGTCTACGTGATGTTTTATTATTGCCAACTCCATTGCTAGATGGCACAATAACTACAATTTTATCCCTCACATTTCACACTCAGATTTTTTTTAAGTTTAAATATCTTTTTTTTTATATGTATAATTCATTTGTTATGACAAAATATTTTAAAATCAGGAGGGTTGAAATTCAAAGTTTTTAAAAATTTTCGTGATATTAGTTTAAAAATTACTATTCGTTTCCAACAAGAGTGTTATTTTGCGTATTTTTTTTTTTTTTTAACATGGTGTATTACATGGGCTTCTAAATTACAAAAAAAAATGATGCAAAATACCAACCCTGCATCGTTCGTTCCAAACATGTATAGAAAATTTAATGAAACAACAACTATAGAGTAAAACATTTCTTTGCAATTTTGGAATATAACGATCCATGTGTGAGTAACGAAAATTTTCGAATAGTAATCGACAATCGTGAAACATAAATTAATAACATTGTATCAAACGAAAAAAAACACGAGAATAAACCAAAAAGCGTATCTTTCCGTTGAAGGATCATTACGTAGCTTAAAAAACACGAAATAAATTGTAGTCCCCAAAAAACTAGAACCACAAAATCAAATAGTTAACGTTATCTGTTATATTCGATATTCCATTGTTTTTGAAAAGAAGGGGTATCCAAAAAAATTCCTCCCTAAATTCAAAAGTACATCCTTAAAGCCACTAAACGTTTTTCTATATAAATAATTATGTACACGTACATAAGTACATAGGTACCTAAAGACGAGGAAAATCATTGCATCTCGCGTGTAGTGCAAGGCTAGTAACTTAATCAATCCTCGTGAGTAAATTGCAAAATTGTTGAATCGAAAAAACGGTTAAGACGAAGAAGAAGAGGAGTAACATGTAATATATACGTGCATGCAGCGTTCACGTAAACGATGCGACTCTTGGCCGCGGGAGAAAGGACGACGCGGTTGCATTTCTGGCTTGATGGTTGAGTAACCTCAGTCCGAGCATCGTCGGGGGAGGCGGGAACAACCCAAGCGCGCACGTATGGTTTAATGAATATGAAAAGCAGATGAGACTGTAGCAAAAAATTATCGTACGTAAAAACTATATGTACGTGAGGCAAAGTGATTTTTCATAATATGCATAATATGTAGACGAATTATATTATAGAGTAGCGCACTCGCAAAGTTGAGTAGTTTTGCAATGCCTTTTTTTTTTTTTTTTTTTTTTTTTTCTCTCGCTCACCGCAATCGTTCGGGATTCTCATAATCGCGATACCCATCATAAATTATGTAGGTTCCTCTTCGTGGTACGGGTGTGTGTTTCATTGTTAAAAAAAAAGAAAAAAAAAAAAAAAAAAAAAAGAGTTTGTACATGGCGTTCAAAAGATGGTAAAGTGCAACCAAAAGTTACCGAAGCCGATAATGATATAAGTACCTACCACTACGTGATACATTAAGTGTAATGTATCCTTCGATGATGGGATCGTTATGCATTGGGTAGAATATTGTACACGAATAAATCGCCCCTGTATGTATAGGAGCATCATATCACGAAGAAAAGAAGATGGGACGATTACAATCGATCGCGTCGATGTCGCGGGTAGAGAGACGTGAAAAGGTGCCTCTCGTGATTTTGTATACCTACATTATGTACAACTTAGTCACCATAAAAAAAAACTCGAGGGTTGCCAAATCAGCTGAAGCACGCGATTAGAGGAAAAAAGCGCTCCCCAAAAATTCTACCACCACACGGCCACGGCGGACAAACATCAATACACAAGGTGCAAGAAAATCGGCACATGGTGCAACGTGTAGATCGGGTTGGCAAAAAAAAAAAAAAAAAAAAAAAAAAAAAAACCGATCCTAAAATAACCGAGAAACATGCAGACGGTAGATGGACGGAGAGCAGCTGCATCAGCGGAGAGAGAGATAAAAAAAGGAGGAGGAGGAGGAGGAGGGCCCCGTACATGTATAAATATTATATGGGAGCAAGGAGCAAAGTGGGCCTCACGAGGAGAAGAAGAAGAGTTCGCGAGTGGGAGAGCTTATATACATGTAGGTATATGTATATTCTCTCCTCCGGGGGGGTCCCCCTTCCATATCAACTGCACAGATACATACACGGAGGGGGGGGGTCGTGGTCGCCGATCGAGGGGGAGGGCCTTATATACACCATCCTGTCTGCACTGTGCACCTGAGATGGCGAGAAAGGGAGGGAGGGAGGGAGGCGGGGGTAATTTAGGTTACTCGTAGCACACACCGGGGAATATGTGGGCCGAGTAGGTATATACTGAAGCGTCGCCCGCGCCCGTCGGCTCATTCCGTACTCGCATTTCCGATTCGCAAGATCGGCAATCTCCTCCGTGCAGGCTCCTTCGGACTCGTCTCGCGTTCTTCGTCCCAGGCGTGTCGAGGTACATATTTTCGTACACGCGCCGGCAATTTTGCAGTTTACCATCACCAACTGGAGACATATTATTACACCCCCGATCATCCGAGGGAGTATCACATCCTTGACGTCAAGTCGTAGTCGTTTCGTTTTGTCGACTTTGTTGCCTGTTGGTCCGTACACGAGTTGCAATCGGTGAGTTTGACCATAAGATATCTTTTATTTAATACAATCATGCTATATGTCCAATTGTTACCTGCCGACTTTTGTTCTTATCTGGAATACAAGTTAACAGTAACTAGGTTACTTTGTTGTTTATACAGTGGTTGTTGAGTTTTTTCTTTTTTTTTTTTTTTTTTCTCCCTCACATTGACAGCAACAACAAAACGAGTAAGTACCGATCTACTTTTTTTTTTTTTTTTTTTTTTTTTAATTTACCATCTGCATCCACGTGATGGAAATAAACGGCCGAGGTGTAACGGTACGACGTGTTTTATTGACGGTGCGTGCATAAATACATACGCGGCTTCTTCGTTCCTTTGCGCAAAAAGAAAAAAAAAAAAAAAACTCTTTTTGTTATTCCTGTCAATGTGAAGGAGAGTAAAAAAATGGAATCGTCAAAAAATTCCACAACGCAGAGAGAAACGCGAGTACGGTGAACCCGTAAATTTTTCTCTGTAAAACCTTACCTGCGTGTCCCGCATCTCTATGGTAGTATGGTGTATTTTAGCAGGAGTCCAAGTATACCGATGACTTACTGCACTCTCTCGAGCAGCTCGTAAGCCTATAAAATCAGAATCAAGTCACAAATACGCTCCTGGAATTTAAAGCAGGAAAAACAACCACTACTCAGAGGCTTACTAGAGAATAATCAAAAACAATCATGTTCACTAGATCTAAAAGTAAACACCAAACACGTATACTTGAGGTCACAATCGTTTTTTTTTTGTCAAGCGTACTTATAATCCGAGTGAACAGCAATTATTGTCGTACCTTTTTTTAGTAATACTCATACACCAAAAAATGTATATTTTTGTCTGTTTTCAACGGGGCATCATGAAATTACACTAAACAACACAAAATACCGTGTTTGACCATTCGACGATCGTTACTTATCATATTTAGCATTTTTCATTGAGTTCGAACGCCCGATCGAGATCACCTAAAAAAAAAGGCCCCTCTCGCAAAAGAATAGCTCGTAAAACCATACATAAAGTTACGCAACGACACTCGATATGCTAATTATGTCACGGCTGGCACTCCGATTCCTCATTTCCCTACTCGACACGTAACGAACGACGCGTACAAATGTGCGTGAATTATAGCTATATAGGATTCAATGAACCTATCGAGTGCTCCTTTTCCGCGTGTATACCCGCGCCCGATTATCCGCTTTACGTAACGTCACAACGACGCGTATAATATGCCCACTTACAAAAGCTTCAGCGCGCCGTATTTTACGTACATTTTTCACGCTTCCGATCGATCGGCACCTTGGAACCGTAAATCCTCGTACCGA
Organism: Copidosoma floridanum; assembly: GCF_036245765.1. Classification (NCBI taxonomy): domain Eukaryota; kingdom Metazoa; phylum Arthropoda; class Insecta; order Hymenoptera; family Encyrtidae; genus Copidosoma; species Copidosoma floridanum. Next base: position 15,675,247 of record NW_028321896.1, on the reverse strand, counting down.
TCGACTCCACAGACGAGTGAGGAAAAAAAAAAAAAAAAAAAAAAAACAAGAGCAATCGAGCAACGGAGAGTCGACGACTGGATCCGACGGTACAATATATTATACGTGTAACTCTTGCACACAGACGCGCCATATAGGCTTTACGGCGAAATCCGTGCGCGTACGTGCTATATACGCCTGCGTTCCAGGTCGAGAGAACATCTCCTCCGGCTCTCCGCGGTGTGGGGCCCCCTTTGGCGTGTATATATACAAAGCCGGCCAGCTAACGGTTAGCGCTCACTCGGTTTATATATATATATATAATATATACCCACCGGCCGTTTTTCCATTCTCGGCTTTATGGTGTGCTTATCCTATGTGTATACGCGCTCTCTTGTATTTTTGTACCATGAGATTGTCAATGTAGAGTTGCTCGCCACACATCGGGGAAATGTATAACGCACCGTTTCATTGACATCCGGTCGGAGTGGGATTTTTCTTTTTCTTTTGTTTTTTTTTTCTACATTTTGTTTTTGATGGATGTATCAACTGGGGGTTCGCGGGGACAATGTCGGCGTTGGTGTACGAAAAACGGGATCTCTCCACTCGTCGATTCGCATTTACGTACTTTCAAAAAAAAAAAAAGAAAAAAAAAAGTAAACCATACATACACTCCATGTCGCTCTTCAATTTACACGAAAGATTGCATTTTTCATTCAATCACGAATAGCGAAAAATAAGGGCCCATATTTATGCACTGCCTACTCGTATGTGTTTGCTGTACCAATCGTTATATACGTACCTTCCTTGAAGCACTGAAAAAACGCGAAGCAAACACACCCACTGTACAAATGGGCCCTTACTCGACCTGCTATACTTAATTGTTGTTTAAAAAAAAAAAAAAAAAAGAAAGAAAGAAATAGCAGACACAGCACACGTTATACGACATGACACATAGGCTGCACCAGTTGCGACTCACAACTGTATATGTGTAATACGAGTGTGGGGGAAAAAGAGACGAGGAGACCTGAATTCACGGGCCTTATGGTATAATAGTATGGCGTTGTTATACGCACACACACGTATACATAGGCACAAATGTACCTGTTTCGCATCGGAGATCGAAATCGAGTTCACGCGCGGTTTGTGCCGATATCCGCCTATGCTATACTCAATTTATACCTGTTCGACTACTGCCAACAACTACATACCTATACACGCGTGTATAATACGTATATGGCAGAGGAGACGAGAGAACACCGGGTGGAAACGACCGACTCCTTGTTTTTTTTTTTTTTTTTACTTTTATTTATCACGTGGCCGTTCAGACGCCTCGGATAAAATACCTCGTGCGATGATGTTTTCTTTTCTTTTTACACTCAGGTATGCGAGAGGAATCTCCTGTCCCCCTCGCTCATTTGCAGCTTTGACGGGGGGGGGGACGGGGGAAGAGATGTAATTATTTATTACCGTAATAGATTAAGCACATTGAAAAGTGAAAGTGATCGAAGGCGCAAATGTACGCGTGTGCACATATATATACGTATGGAGATGTTGTACGTCTACAATACCCATCGGGTATGCGATCGTTAATGTTCCTGAGCAAACGAATCAACAGGTGTACGTGTTTTTCTTTTTTTTTTTTTTTTTTTTTGCATCATCGTTATACCATACCTGCTCATCATTATAGAAATTTATGAATGCCGATCGATAAATTATCAAGTGTGTTTTGGTTGAGGTCGTTTAACGGTGAAACAAAAAAAAAAAAACAAAAAAAATCTTCGTGCCTACGTGCACATTACCATTATATACGTATATAAACAGCCCGAGGTAGTGATCCTTTTTTTTTTTTCTTCTTCAATTTAAACAGGTAGACATCGCGCAGACACACGCCGTGCGTTATTTATTTTACGGCTCGAGTTATTTATCCGAGAGGATAAGGATCCGATGGCTCGGCTCGACATTTCGAGTGATGGTTTTTGATAACCGTCCTTTTACATACCTATATATACACACGTGGAAGACAAACAACTGTTCTGGGAGCGCAGATCGGCATATCGTGCCGTTACCGTACCAATACGTGATTGTTATCATTTCTCTCGCCCGATCCGGATCATGTGGCTTCTTATGTATACTCGTGAAAGGAGGGACGGAAAATCTAACTGGAACACCTCGTTGTAATTGTTCTGTAGCATATATATGCGTATACATATTTATTCTTTCAAGTGCCCGTCCAAGTTACATTTTTACTCTTCAAACGTATCATTCGTGCTTTTTAAAGGCAATAAAAAACCTCCGTTTCGCTGCACCCACTTACAGATATCCTTTGAAATCGAATCGATCGTTATAATTACAAGGAAAGAAGAAAAAAAAGGACATTTCGTTTCTACGCGCTATTATCGCGGTTGAACATTGTTACACACGCACACGTATCTGAATACTCTTTCTTATTTCAAACGATATCCATCAGAGTCGTTCATCATACCGACAAAACAATATCTTACATCGCAACGTACACCGTAGCAAGAGCTTCCGTCATTCCACGAGCGTGTAATATACACGCATGTAAAAGAAAAACAATTTACTTCTCACCCAAGATGCGCGCACATATATAATTATATATGCGTGTAATATTCACACCTCCTCCTCCTTATATACATGTGTATATTTTGCAACAAACTGTCCACTTTTCTCTTTCGTTTTCCCGTTGCTACGGGAGTTAATTAATTACAATGAACAATAATGGTATTACACCCACACACGAGCAGAAAAAGAGAGAAAGAGGTGATGGGGGTCGCTCTCTTATATATATACCTTATTACAAACAAGTCGCACGTAAGCACCGTACATTGTGCCCACATTTCATAATTTTTTAACGAGTCTCTTGTATACAATTGTACTTGAGTACTGTGGATGGGCAACCGAGTGGTAATCGCAATTATCAAAGATGGAAAAGTATGTATGTAAACGTCTTTTTCTGGCAGTTGCGAAAACGAATCTATACGTACAGAGAGAGTCCCGATCGGTCAACCCCAGTGAATTTGGAAAATCTCTTTCCAATCGTCATCGCGAGTGACGACATCGTTTTGCACACGAGAGTTTGTAGGTACGTATACCGCTTTGAAGGGGGAAAAAAAAAAAAAATCCTCACCCGCAAAACGTTCCATCAGTTGCGCGGCTCCGAAGCCTGGAATTTCTCCGGCAATCATCATTTCTCCATCGCCCGGGAGGTAACTACTCCACCTCGGGAGCTCTGTATGTATGTATACTTATATATACCCACTGTTTTCGCAATGCCGGTGAATTAGAGACTATCCGCGACGTCGATTCAACTGTTTCTCCTTTTTTTTTTTTTTTTTTTTCCCTTCCTACAGAAATACACTGGCTTTTTGCGAGCTATATACAAGCCGTTGCGAAAACAGTTACATATAGTTGTGTACAAGTATATAGTGGCAGACGCATCCTCCTCGGGAGGTTCATCTCCTTGTACGGTCCACGGGACGATTTGTGCAATTTTGAACATTAATATAGGGTTTTCGAAAAGCATAGAGTATACAATCTTTTCTTATTAATGCATGGGTGTGAATTTTTGGTGCTGATACAATTAAAGGTATATGTCTCTGCTCGGGATCTTGTCGTTTACCCGTTACTTGTGTACACATGACAACAATATTGTGCTTGATTTCATATTTTTGTCTAATAATAATCGAATATAAAGAGGTATAGGTATATATGTATACATAGACTAGCAGCCCCCCCGTCTCGGCTTCGCCCGAGACTTACTAAATAAAACACCGTAGTGTGTTGACATGTAATGTGAAACATTTTTAGTTAGAAAATTTTACACATACTCCCGATACATCTCAGAACAAAAATCTTCTTATTAAAAAATATTTTTTCGGAATCCATATAGTTTATTTGGTCAAATAATAAGGTGTGAAAATTCAAAAAAATAATTATGCTGAAAATTTATGCCATAAAATAATCGATGGCTATAAGAAGTTGTTGATTTAGTTTCTTCTGTGTAATTCACGAAAAGGGCTATTTTTTGAAGCTGTTAAGATTTTAAACCACCAAAAAATTTATATTAAAAAAAAATTGTTTTTTCTCATATCTCACAATTTTATTACCAGAGCAACAAAGTCCTGGACCTTAAACCCAACATTTTTATTGCCACAAAAACAGAAATACATTTTCTACTTATTTAAAAATCTGAAGTAGGATCTTTAAAGATTTCAGAGATTGCTGTAAGGGTACAATGGAAAGCTGATCTCTCACGTAATGGACTCTTAAATTGTCGATTTTGACGCTGCTGTTTCAATCTCGATAAATTTTCTGCGTCAGTTTCTTGACGCCTCAAATTGTATTCATTAGATACATTTGAAGTTTTCTTTCCAATATACCCTTTTGCGACTATTGGCATGCTTACGACTTTTATGACCCCTAAAGGCTATTTTCAGTCAACTTTGTTAATTTTAATAGATTTGTTGGCAAGGTAGTTCGACGTCCGATGGCCCTAAAAAAGACCGGTGAGCTTCTTAAGTTAACTCTTTCTTGACTGCAGTTAACAGAAATTGTGACCTGGATACCTCAGGGTGATCTTCTCTGGCTTACTGTTGAAGACCCAGACTGATTGGGAGAAAAATTACAAAGTCCGAAGCTTTGGGGCTAGTTGTAGTGCTCTTTCCCAACGTCTCCCGGTATAACGTCGAAGACGTTGGTGTCTAAAGCACCTTTTTTATTTTCAGATTCAGTTGTTTTGGTGATCTTAGATGGGGAGATTGGTTAGTGATACTTGTCCAGTGGAGGCTGTTCCGTTGGCTCAAGTTTTTTTTCCTTTATAGCTGTTATAGGTTTGCCCAGCGCAGACCTTGGAGAGGATCAGTGATTCCTGGTTGAATGCTTAGAGTCGAGAGGGTAATATAGAGTCGTCGGTCACCGGGTTTTCCAGCCTTGCGAAGAACAACTCCGCAGGTGACGTCTGCCAGTGAATAGCTGACTTGGTTTAATAGTGCCCGTCTTTAGTTAATATAGTCTTTTAGTCGACGAATCGCTTCCGGAAATGGTAATAAAAATGTATTTGTTGGCAAGGTAGTTTACACTTAGGTGGCCCCTAAAAAGAACCGATGAAATTGATGGTTAAGTAGGGAACGTAAATACTTATAATGGCCCTAAAAAGCGCCAGTGGTGAAACTTCCAGGCTATTCTTCATTATTATTCCTGATGATGAAGAGCTGGCTACAGGTTGCTTGATTCTTACCCTGGGAGTCTCGATGTACGGAGACTGTGATGGAGGGAGATACGCCGCTGACCAAAGAATATCTCGTCTCGGGTCGTTTCCCGGATAACCAACTGCTCAATTGCTCATCTTTAGACGGGAACATGTGGGTAAACGCGTTGGGGACGCGACGACCAAGAAGAAAGCCGTTGTGGTTCCCGTGACCCTCAGAGCTGTTTTTCCTTGCTTACATTTGTAGCCACAAATTCTCTAACTACAACAGGTGGGATGGTGGGACTGCCACACAACTCTGAAGAGTTGGTGCAGATTGTGCTCTGGCTAAATATGTCTCCTGGTATTCTGGCAGAGACGGCATCGGTTGGAAGTAATTTATTATTCTTTGATCACACTCGTCGAGATTCAGGGTGAAGGAACACTTAGGTACCTGCCCCCTTGGAGAAGAGTGTCATCCGTAACCGGGATACCCAGCTGCAGGACTATCACCAGCATCCTCTGAACAGCTTGGTGAGCTGCCGAAGCTCGACTGTACAGCTGTCGATACGCTCCGGCCTATTATAACCACACTTATTTAATTATGTTGCAGGTAGCTTTGATTTTATGTCGACGCCACCTAGCGGATTTTACTGAACTAAAGTGAAAAGCTGGCGTATTTTTGCAAAACTTTGAGCTCATTTATTGCTATTGTTATTAAATTTTTTAAGATAAAAACTATACTAAAACCATCTAGGAAGTATCATGAATCAGTGTGCAAAATTTCAGCAAAATCGGTTCAGTAGTTTTCGCGGTTAGCGATTACAACGGTTTTAGCGACTTTGCTTTATATATTAGTAAGATATGGACGCGGTGTCTGACCAAACTCGGAACTTTACTACTTACTACCTATACCTACACATATATATATATATTTACGTATAGTCGCGATTTCTATACCGAAAGATAAGATTGTCGCCGCGCATGTACTATGTAAAACATAATATAATACCACAGCAGAGGATTCCGCAAATAATTCCGATTAACTGTAGATTGTAACTATATATGCATACATATACAAACGCGAGAAGTCGTGTAAATTAATATTACTCGTTATCTACGCCGTATCCGTATGTGTTTAATTGAAAGACAAAAAAAAATGAAAAAAAAAAAAGAAATTCATTCCTCAAGACAGAGTCCGGGGAATCCCCCGTCATTGTAACGGTGAATAACAAAAATCCAACGAAAGATGTACATATACTTGTATCCTTGCGAAAGATCTTATCGGACCCGCGAAGCCGATATCATCTCGGCTCGAATTTTATATACCCGCAGAGTCATCGTCCATATACCGTATAAAATATATACACACACAATGGCGTAAAGGAGAGCCTCCGCAGTTTATTAAAGTTCATTAAACTGCCCGCATAATTGGGCCCAACGACTGTAGGTATACACGCTCGGCTCCTCGTGAAATATTGCCCGAAGACGCTGAAAGTATCTATTACAAAGAGGGGAGAGGGAAAAAGAAAAAAAAGAAAAGCACTTTCGATCCACTGGGTTGATGGTGTCGCAAAAGGATGGCGCGTCGGAAACGAGGATATATCTTCGTGGCAAACACCTTGTCGCCTCGAGGCCTCTTGTACATTTTCGCAAAATCCCTTGTTCAACATCCGCGGGGGAAAGAACGATTATACTTTTACATGATAATCATGATAATTGCGCTGCACACACGTATAGAGGCAAATATACGCGTATACATATACTATAAGTACTTGCGCAAGGAAAACTGTCAGCAGCGCCGGCGCCTCGACATTAAATCACCTTACGATACATATATATATATATATAAGTAACAAAGACGGCCCGTGCATTTTACTCCTATATGTACATGTCGATTGCGAGCGGCATCTTTGTTGCTGGCTGTGAATGGCTTTGCGACACTTTGGACGAGTCTTAAGAAAAAAAGAAAAAAAAGTTGTCATAATTGAATCGGCCAAATTACCTCGTGCTCGGAGGTGGTACAAGTATAATGTTGAACTATACTGCTGCAGGATGTATCGCAATCGCAAGTGTGTCTCCGGCGCTTGCCGGCTGTTGCGTCATCTTTTATTTTCTTTCGTCCTCGACGCGCGTACATGTACTATACGTATACTTTCCAGTGGACGCCGAAGGAGAGTTTTTTTATTATTATTTGTTTATTTATTTTTTTTTTTTTTTGGAAAAAGTTGGCCGCAACGAACCGTCAATTCGTGGCGTAAAAATTAATCAAGGGATCGGCCATAGCAGGAAGCGAGTCTCGCGGAAGCTCTGCGTGGAGAGATGATTCTTTACAGCGATAGATTTGTGGTGCCAACTTTCGTAACTGCCGATTTCGCGCAGCCTCTGATGTTATCGGTTGGAGGCGAGGGAAATCGTTTTTTTTTTTTTTTTTTTTCTGTTGTCGTTGAGGAAAAGTCACATTATGTGACCATACAGATGCGCACCAAGTTCTTGGTGATGAGAAAAAATACAAAATAATATCGCCTCTTGAAACCCGTCACCTTTCGCAGCATCCCCCCCCCCCCACGAAAAAAAGTATCCTTTGCTCGCAAATAAGTGTATGTCGGGACGAGTTCCACTAAAATTCAGATCAAGGCCGTATGAGCTCCTGTTCTGGAATATATATGTGCTTTCATTTTCGCAAGGACGATATTATACGTATACACACACATGCAACGTAAGGACGACCCGTTTGTCCTCATAACTCCCGATCCTTTGTCATATGAACGCGCGTATGAAGATGTTGTACACGTGTAGGTGCATGCAGCAATTTCGATGGACAATATACATGTACAATATGGTGCAATCGCCGAATAATATAGAGGGTCTATCGTCTTTGTTGTATTTTTTTTTTCTTTTTTTTTTTAGAAGCTGCTTTCAGGAAGAGGCTCGGGGGAGTCAACTTCGTTACATATATATTACACTACACCAACTCTCTCGCGGATGTTTCTTTTTTATTGTTTTACCGCGCATTGTGTTCTCCTGCGGTGATATTTTTATGCAATATATATACATACACATATTGCTGTTTGTCATCCGTGAATTACATCGAGGGACATGCCCGTAAACGAGGAAGATGAAATAGTGCGGTTTCGCGCCGCATGGGAGGCAGGGGGAGGGAAAATAATATCGTTGCCGCGGTAATTGAAAAAAAAAAAAATTAAAATCTCGGTTTGGATAAAAATATACATACATACGAATAGAGAGGGGAACAAAGAGAAATCGTGTTAGCGATCGGATCGGAACTTCCTTGCTTTTTATTTCCCGTTGGGACTAGATAAAAAAATTAAAAAACAAACTTCATAAAATGTGAAGTTAACGAACAAAGTAATATTTATATATATACGTATTATTTATCTACATAATATATACATTGATCAGTTTTCTCTTTTTTTTTTTTCTCCAAGTATAATAAGCGGGAGCAGCGACCTTTTGATGCAACGCGCATTTTACCGTTTTTATGTATAGTATACAGGTATGTAGCTCTTGAATGTTTAACCGTATCATAATCCAAAACAATCGATTCGTGTGTCGGTTAAATTTTTTCCTATGCAGTTGAGTTTCAATGGATGGATATCTCCCATTGGCGTATCGATAAAAACAAAAAGTATCCAATTAAAATACTTTTATACAATCACACACGACAGAGCACACGATATTTCTCGAGTCTGGAGCGTCGATATATACATTTTTATGGTACAACAAACCCAGAGTGTAAGAACTAACGTGAATATAAGGTATACATATACATATATGTATGTGTGTACGTGTGTGTGGGTACACGTGCGCCCATACGAGGAACTGGGCCACGTTTCAACGATTGCGAGCAAACAGAGAAAGACCGTTATGTTCTGTCGTCGTCGCTTTGCTCTCCTTAAATGAAGAAAAAAAAAAAAAAAAAGAGCAGAGAGGCAGCAGGCATAAGAGGAGGGCACAAGTATATGACCGGTACACGGCACATATATTTTTTGCTGAGGTATACGAGAGTTTTTTTTTTTCCCCCTCAGTAGCGTTTACGTTAGTGATGGTGTTGATCGACGCAACGCGGGGGTAAATGTAATCACCGAGGATTATCCAAAAATAGATATACATCGTTAGAGTTGGAGAGAAAGAAAAAAACAATATTTGTGGCAAAGAGGCACACGGTTCCTTACACGTATACTTTGCCCTCGCGTCCCGTTTTTTCGGCCGTTAGTCCGCCCGCGACTCGCGCTTTCACCACACGGTCCGCGGCATCTAGACATCCTTTCCTATGCGCCACCTGTTTTTTTTTTTTTTTTCTTCGTGTGCGCATCTTACAAGGTGGCGAGCACTGCCTCCTCCGAATCGAACCGCAAAACTCTTGCACGGTGATCGCGAGAATAATCGATTTTTACGAGGGGAAATCGGCCTCCCTTTCTCTTTCGCTCGTTTTCGCGATCCTCCGATCTAGGTGCATATACATATACATCTATTTATGTAGGTATATAAATATACACTCGTTGTGTTTTCACCTGCCATCGGACGCCTGTCGCCTTATATATTACATTCGTTACAGTGTACTATTATAACGATTTATCACGGCGAGGTGGTCTTTTTCTTTTCTTCTTCTTCTTCTTTTTTTTTTTTTTAGACGCGATGCATTGCAATGCACCGTGCGGATCAGCTCTTTCGGATTTCTCTCCGTTTGCAGGGGTATTAAAAAAAATCAGGGGCTCGGAAGGATGGTATACAAGGACGACTGTGTTTTCACGGTTGAGCCGGTTTTTGTCTGTTTGTTTGTGGATTTTTTTATATTTGTTTCGCGCGATTTCATGTTTGAGGCTGTGAACGAGCGCCGTTGGATTTATATAGAGTAGAGCGATCGGTTAACGGCTCAACTGACGATTGATTGGGGAAAAGGGGGGGGGGGGGGGCATCGTTTATCGTTGATTTGCACGGTGGTCTGAATTCTCTACAGTTGAGTATATATACTTTCGCGACTCGTCCTCGTGGGAGAGAGACGAAAAGTAGAAACAGACGGTGCATGGTAAGACGTGTGTGCGATTATACCTACACCTATATGTATTTTACTGTACCGCCCACTAAAATTCCAATAAAACAAAACGGAAACGGTACCCCATGCACATATTAATATAAAAACAAATCGCACCTTTGATTTTAAGGATATCCAGTTGATTATATAAATAGACTCTCTTTCCATTACAACACATAGGATGGTACACCGGATGACACCTTGCCCTTGTCTTTCTATTTTGTTTCGTATGGAAAAGAACCTCATCCTGTTTGGCCTTCCTTGGCACGCCGGTCACGTAGATTTGCTCACTTGTGGGTCGCATTATACTCGAGAGCCCACAAGCAAGTGCACGGACCCCAGTGAAATAGAAAATTTCCCTCTCACGCCCAAGGACACGCATAGATATACATATATATATTTTTTTTTATATTATAGTGCTCTACGTCCGGCTCCTTTAATAAGGGCACTACTATGGGCACTTAGCACTTGGGAGAAGGAAGGGAAGAGGGATGGGAGGCCTCCCATATTACTGGGACGGGGGTAGGGGGAAATTAGTCAATTTTTGCGCACGGGCCCAAAGTTCGCCCGCGGGCGCAAAGTGACACTTTGCGCTCTAGTGGCGTAATGTACTATTCTTACACAATCACAAATATGTATAAAAAACTTTTCCCATGACAAACAACATAATAATTGTTTTTTGTTTTACTTTATTTAGGTTTCTTAAGACCTATAAATCGTTTATTCATTGTATACTTATGAAAAAAAAAAAAAAAGAGTCACGTCTCGAAAAATTACTTCTCTTTAAGGTCAATCAGTTTTTTTGTAGTCTCGTTCATGTAGACATATATATTTTTGATTTCGCACAGCAAAAAATCGATTTTTCTTTGCAATGTATTATGATCTTGTGGAGATGGCCACTCCAAGTACCTCTTCAAGTACAGCATAACGTCATTTTGATAGTTTAAAAACTCGGACAGCCTAGTCAGCAATGTTTTGAGGCATTGTCGATAATCTTTGGTGGTATCCACGGGAATGTCGTCGTTAAAGGCATGAATGGACAACTAAAAGAAATATTAAAATAATCACTCACAGTGTAAAAACCATATACATAAAACAGTTTTCTCCCCAACTTACGTTTATTTTAGCAACCATTTCCGACAAGTGCTCGATTATGAAGATTTTCATAGCCGTAAATGGACTTTTGCATGTGGGGCATTCTTGGACTTTTCTTCGGCACGTTTCGCAAACGTGATGGCCGATGGTGCACTGCACCACACTAGACTTCACCTCAAGGCAAACCGGGCACTGGATCACGTCCTCCACTTCGTTCACCAACTGCAAAAGGAATTTTATTTATCGTTGCGTATATCAAATACACTTTGGCGTTTGCAATTGATAAATAATTATCAAAACAGAGAGAGAAAGGGGTAAGAAAAAAGAATGATTTACCTCGCTACATATTTGCGACAGTCCCTTCTTTTTCTCCGCCATTTTCCTCTTGTTGGAACGACGTTCTAAGTATACTTAACAATTGTTTTTATGACTCGGAAAATATATTGATAGCAACCAAACACTTAATTGGTTTTCCCACAATTACAAGATATGTATTCAAATGATATACAACGATTGGCCCTAGCAAACGGAAAGTTCGACTGTTAACACTGTATTGACATTCAACTACTGTGCAGCCGGCGGCCGGTTGTGGACTGAGCCAAGTGTACATTATAGGGTCAAATTTTTGTTACGACGGACGGAAATCTGGGAACTTGTACCTTATATTTTATACAAGATGTATGTATACCTATATACTTCTAGTGGAGAATGTAAACAAAAAGCAAAGCCGGACAAAGTAGGTACGTTGCATATACAGTAACTCCCCAAGAGAATATTGTACTTACATAATTTGAGAAGATGAAAAATGGTTTTTGTAATTAAAAATAAGAAATCGAAATAACACAATCCCCTTGGCCATGTACATAATATATATATATACTTAGGTATTGAAATGTCGAGAAATCGGCCAACGTGGAGGTGAGCTAAAAGCGCCAGCGATAGATGACGATGTGTCATCCGACAAAACTCCCAGGAGATAAGTGAAGCAGGTCGACATCACCTTTAGCGACGCCGAGAGCATATAATATATCCTCGTAATTCCATTGTTCCAGCGGTCGAGAGTTATTATTCTTGGGGTGCTGTAAACGCCGACCAAACGCTCGTTAGAGCGCGGGGCAAGACAGTTTTAGCTATTTTTCATCCGACAGTTGTATAAGAAAACAAAATAGTATTGTACGTATACGTGGGTATAAGTGAACGATTTGAGCGTGACGTATATGCAAATGACAGAGGATGTCTCGGTAAAAACGTCTCTCGGCGCAGTCGGTGGACAACCTATACGCGGAGTGGTAATGTTGTCTCTCTCTCTCTCTTTGGCGTTTCGTCCTTCGAACGGCGATTGAACGGCCCATTGTATATATACGTATATGCAGAGGAGAAGAAGAAGAAGAAGAAGAGACACATCCGCGAGTAAGTGTACCTACGAAGAAAAGAGTCAGGGCCGCGATCGAGAGATTTTTTTTTCATGGGTATAATGCGCTCGGTTGCAGGTTCATTTGATTGTAATGTACACTCAGTCGTCGTTGTCGTCAATTATCTCAGCTAATTTCGCGGAACGGTGTCGCGACATCGACGATGTTAAATTGATTTTCTTTTTTTTTTTTTTTTTTTTTACAGAGGCATACTTAGGTATCTAACAACTTTCGTGTGGAACAAGCAAAATGTACAGGTCCTTTATTGTCTACGGGGTATCCAGCGCACGGTCCAAATGTCTCCCGTTCAAGTTTGGCACGCGATTTGCAATTTAGAGAAATTCTCGAGAAAGGAAAGACGTCTCCTACTCTCTCTCTCTCCCTAGTGCTGTGTATTGTGTATTCTACATATATATATTATAAGGAATCTTGCTGACGATGGTAGAGGAAGTTTAGGTGTACGGTTTTTTTTTTTTTTTTTTCAATTAGTTGGGAGGGATGTAACGATGATGATGAGGATCATTTCACGGTTTGCGTTCTGTGACTTTTTTTCCTCTCTAATGGTATACGCGAGTAAAAAAGAGAAACTGGAAAATTCCTGGCGTGAAAGGAAAAGTATTTCCATCCTATGTATATAATATGTACCTATCGGTTGTGTTTTACCGATAACAATTAAACTCGAGAGATTAGATTTCTGGGATACAGTACGTTCCGAGTATATTTTACCTTACAAATACTAGAAGTATATAATATAAGGGTTTAAGTGCTGCACATATTTTCCGATGTCGATCGCGAACAAATCGGTACATATTTACCAGTAAAATCTAAAGAAAAACAATCACTTTGTACCCCTTCACCCGAGCAATTTTGACTCTCTCGTCTTTTCGGCCGAAACGCTGGAGAGTTAAAAAAACGTCCCTCTTCTCTCTCTGCCGCAGCTAAATACACCTACATGTATATGTGCTTAATTAATTGGATCTTTATTTTCGTCGGTGCGCGAAACTACTACGGCTCATCGCGTATACTTTCACTACTTTACACCTGTCATGTAAAAATGGAGGGAAAAAGCATCACGAGGTGAATTCGTCGAGTTTATACACTTATTCCATGTACATAAATATTCAATAGGGGTGACTTTAACAGATAAACTTTGACAGATAAGCAAAGACAAACGCGTGTCAATTGATTACGGGAATTTAAATGATTTCAGATCGAGTATAGGATGAGGACTGTCGTACTGTTGGTGCTCTTGGGCCTCCTCGCGGTGGTTACCGCGCAGCGACGACTCGCCCTACCTGATCCACGAAGCTGCGCCAGCCGTAAGTTATATGCATAAAACCTACATAAGAAGGACAAAAAAATTTATACACCACAAAGTGCCGAAAGTTTCATTTTCACATCGATCTCCTCTGTAAGCGATGCAAAATCATGGATCGTGTTCGCGTGTTATTTTTACAATTTACGACGCGTTAAACGAGCCTCTTGGCTTTTCACTTTTCAGAAGAACAATAACAGCTTCGTATATAGTGTAATAACCGATAGGCGCTAAGTTCGCAACGAAACTTTGGAAATCCCAACAGTGTCAGTGTGAATATAGAGACAATGAGGAGAGAAAAAAAGAAAAAGATCGACGGCGTCGTTTTGTTCCCACGCGAGAGGAAGAAAAAAAATCGCGTCGCGCTAATATTGCGCTTAAAATTATATTTTCTCTTACTAACTAATAACGGAGGGTTTTGCGCTTATAATAGCCACGGGGGAGCCGTGCAGCTCAAAGATGAGGCTCCGCGAAAACTTTCTCCCGCGTCGCTTTGCACAAGTGTGTATATAATATATATATACGTATACCGTGGCCAGGGGTTATCGAATATTATGCTCGAGCACAATTAACTTTCGCCTTTAAATTTTTATAAAGAATTCAGTTCCGATGAGCCGCTAAATTCTCGCGCTTTGATGCATATTATATACACCCAAGTTGCTTGCACATCTAAATAAATTAAGTTTCCACGCGATCGTCGAGTGTGCCTGTAACGCCTTTTTTTATCACGTGTAAAAAAAAAAAAAAAAAAGAAATACTGTAATATGTCGTACAACGTAGGTGTTGGTAAATGAAAAAGAAAAAAAAACAACTAATAGCTCTCACGACGACACGGTTAAATGAAAAGACAAAAGATGACGAACTCGCGCGTGTGGGCATTTATATATTTGCGTGTGACATTTAGCTCGATGCTCGCAAAAATATGCATACAAAAGACGGATGAGAGAGAGAGAGAGTGGGTGACGGTGAGATCGGTATACTTCATAGAGAAACACTATGCTATACTAGCTTATATACATATAAGGGAGTCCCCCTCTCTCGTTTGTAAAACATCGCGTTATCGCATCGTATATGATGGATATTGCGGTATTCTATTTTCTCGGTTTGTCGAGTGAGTCCCCCTTTTTTTTTCGTCCTCACGCATACATGCATGGGGCATGATGGTGCACATAGGCGATTGCGACGCTATTGCACAATTCGTACACCCAACTGCAAGATACGTGTATGTATACCTTGTGCGCAAAATACCAGTTGTTGTTATTTTCCTTGTACTTGAACACGTGTCGCGTGGTACACGACACTGGGCCCCTTTGTTTGTCCCATTATTAAGATTGATAATTAATTTTTTTTATGATATCGCGGTGGATGACGTCGCAGGCGTGCGACACTCGACCTACAGGGACGCCCGAGGGGTGGCCCACTCGTACTTCTTCAGTTGGGAGCACGCGCCGACGAGGAATCTGGAGGTAGACTGGCTAGACGCCAGGAACATATGCAGGCGCCACTGCATGGACGCCGTTTCGCTCGAGACGCCCCAGGAAAACGAGTTCATCAAGGGAAGGATCGCCCGAGGTAATGTGTTTTCTTTTTTTTTTTTTTTCATACGCGACAGCTGCATTTTTTATCACGTGGTTTGAAAATATCACGTATATGCATGTAAGGTCCGCGGTGAGGTCTTTGCCGGCTCTCGAGAATTAATTTTGCGGTGCGGGGCGTCTATGGACATGGGCAGAGAAGAAGATGAGAATAAAAAAAACAATTAACAATAGAGACACGCGCGCGTTGATAGCTCGAGAGAAACAATTAAATCTGTCGTATGTACCTCGTGTCGTAGCAGTTGGTATAGGACATAGCTCCGTGTAAAATGTCGTTTCTTCTAAACGTGATGCATAGTCAAGAGATATTTTTACTACATTATATACATTGTACTTACTGTCAGACCTGTACACCTTCGTCGGAACAAGTGATGCGTACATTATCCCGTAAGATTTACAACGCTTGCTTGTTCGTTGATACAAGTTCATTATGATTTTTTTTTTTTTTTTTTTTTTCTTTGTTCTTTAGTATAGTGTCACGAGCGCTCCATTAACACGCGAAAGGTTCATCCATTGCACCTCAACTATATATACGTATGTATTATATGATGCACCCAATAGATTTCAATGAATCATTTGCAAGCGCGTGTGATATTTTGACGGGTTGCAGGCGTTTCGCAAGAAAACATCAGTCCATTGGCTCTTCGAGTAACAATAAATGTACGGAGTTTTCTCTCCTCCCCCCTTACCATCGTCACTTGCATAAATACACAAAAGCGCGCGTGGTGCTGGTCGTTAAATTTAAATCGTCATCACCATGGCATAATACATTGCACCAAATGAGATTTTCAATTTGCGCGCTCGAGGAAATTGCACTGTAGGTATACCTATACGTGTGCATAATGTGTACGTAGTAAAGCTCGAGATTCAATGATTGAGCAACAACAAAACGCCGGCGGGTGAAAAAAAGGCCTTTGCTCCGCCGCTGGCTCTTGAATTATTGATCATCCTCGACCGGTTTGTTTGTTTGTACACAAACTATCTTGTAAAGTGCAGCATGTTTTTCTTTTCTCCTTCGGTTTATTTTTCGCTTTTTTTTGGTCCTTATTGAATTACAAATGGCCTTAATTTTTATTTAATACAGGTACATATTACATTATTTTGTAATTCAAATTAAACGGCTAATCGTCCATTACGTTCATGTCGCAAAGACTCCAAACGGCCATTGGAACGAATTTTAAGTAGATGTTTTGCAAAGAGAAAACGAATTACGTATAACAGCAAGCGTTGATTTTGACAAAACTTTGTTCGATGATCCTTTGAAAATTTGTTGGGTCGCCTCGTGTACCGTATAGAGTGTATACATGAAATAAATACGTCAAGTATTCCGAAACTATACGAATGTTGTCTTGTATACGTATAGCCCCGAGGATATTTATATATAGGTGTGAGATCGGCGTCGATCGGTGGGATACCGATCGCGGAAAAATCGTGGACAACTTTACCTTTTACGATGTATATACGTGTAGTGGAGCTGTCATCCTTGCTTTTCATGATTTCCATCCACGGCCGGTGTCAACCCACTTTCACCCCGACCTGAGCCACGAGTACGTAATAATACGTATGGCTCGGCTGTAAATTGTAATAAGGAAAAGAGGAAAATATAATACCTTGTAATCACGAGAGTGCAAAAAAATATCATCGACTCGATCCTTTATGGTCATCAGGAGTATAGTAATCGATCGATGTCAAATTTAGATGGGTTATTTTATACTTGGGATAATCGCGTTGCATATACTTGTCATATCCATATACGCAAATCTGTAAAATTATGACTCATTTGTAAGCTCACCGATGATTTACGTGTATGGATAACGCAAAAAAAAAGTAGTAAAAGCCTTTGTTGTAACGGCACAACAATGCAGCTTCGAGTCAAAACTAATTTGGTGTATTCCCGTTAGAAAAGAAAAGAAAACTTACCGATTCATTTGTGCTAGTCGGTATATTCATATTAAAAATTTTTTCCTTCTCAAGAAACGCGAATGTTATATGCCCACTCGAACGCATTACTTGTCATACGACACTGTAAAAGAAGCGCGTGTAAAAACCACGATTCAGCGCAACGGAGCACATATTTCAGGGCAGCTCTCTCAAAATTTGCGTCAGAGGTTGTAAAGCACATTGGTATATATGATACTCTAAAAGCAATTTTCGGCGTGCACCGTATATATATATATATATGTTGGGTGTATATTACTACATTTTTACGATACTCCGTGTATAAGTATAGGTACCATACAATTTTGACGTTGTTACGCGTCTTCCATATACATATACAGGATATATACATGTGCCGGACAATTAAACGAGAGCTTTCTCCCCGCGAGGAGCGCTTTCAAAAATACAGCCTTGCGTCACGTATACGCACGGGTAAACGTAATACGTGTACAATATAAATATGTATTATAAATAACATGATTGGGCAGAATAATTGTAACTATATTTGCGGCAATCGGTGGACGAAGCTTCCTCGATCGCCTCTTGAACATCATAGGTATATACACGTAAATGGCGCGCTGACCTGATGTGTGCTCATTGAGATTTTTTTTTTTTTTTTTTTTTTTTTTCATTTATTTATATAGTTTCGCAGCAGTTTGGAGATTTTGCAACGCAAGTGTGCGCTTTATTTATTTTTTTTTTTTATCTTAGTGGCGCTTAGATGATTATATTTTGTATCCAACTGTAATTATTTATTCTTTATCTCTTGCTCCCGAGCTTTCATTGGATATTTATTACACCAAAAGGATTATTTCGAAGATCTGATCACTTGCATATGGTTATACAGGGACTATATACAAGGAAAGATCGCGTTTTGTCGTTGTTTCAACAGTTACCACGTCGTTGTTTGCATCTTGTAATACTTATTATTCGGTGTTAGCGTTGTTTTTTTAATGATTTGTAATTGGATAATCGAGTTATTGTTATTCGCAGGTCGCGTGTGTTTTAATTTTCGTTTGTCGTCTTGATTATATGTATAATTGTATGGAGCTGAAAGGGAAGAGAAACTTTTTACTTTGTCACGCGACTACGACGCGTAAACTACTATTAAAATATACCTTTTTGAGACCTTATTTTTTTTCTATTTCATTCACACGTGCGAGCAAATTAATCTTTTTTTTTCACATCACATCAGACTGACGCATGTGTACATTTTTATCCGTATACACTTTGGTGGCCATGACACGCATCCAGTTATAATCTCACACATTTCTCTCATCATCTTTGCCCACTTTGTCAAAAAAATGGAATTTAAGGTAAGTATATACCAAAAGTCCCCCCGACGACTCAAATGAATAATATACGTTCCCACGTGGGCCACCTACGCCTTAATTTTTTCGCTCTAGTTTATATATCCGAAGAAAAAAAAACAGATGCCCCAATTACAGACCCAGTCGTGTGAGTGATTCTTTTTTGTTTTCTCGCGGTATTTCGAAGCAATTGAGCGCGTAATTATACACGGGGTACAATGTAATCATCGCTTTACCACGTAGTCCCCGATTTTCAATTTAAAAGAGACACTTTGCCAAGCAATCAAAATGTTGGCATCAATAATGTGCGTGTTATATTTTATTAGAGTAAAAAAAAAAGAATAAATAAATAAATAAACACGAAAAATGTTGAGCGCAGGCAACGTGAGGTACATCTGGACGTCGGGGCGCAAGTGTAACTTCAACGGCTGTGACCGACCTGACCTCCAGCCCCAGAACGTCAACGGTTGGTTCTGGTCCGGCTCGGGAGCCAAGATCGGACCGACGAATCAGCGCAACACCGGCGACTGGAGCCACACCGGGGGCTACGGTACTCCCCAGCCTGACAACCGCGAAGCCGCACAGGTACATCATTTTTTTTTTTTTACTTCGATTGATTTTGGCTGTATATAAAAAATAATAAAAAATGTCCAGGGCAACGACGAGTCCTGCCTGTCGATCCTCAACAACTTCTACAACGACGGCATCAAGTGGCACGACGTCGCCTGCCACCACGTCAAACCCTTCGTGTGTGAGGACAGCGACGAGCTTCTCAATTTCGTGGCTTCGCGCAACCCTGGCATTCGCCTCTAAATATATAAAACATCACTACTAGCTAGTTAAGTATTTTTTAACGCGAAACACCCCTCCACTGCGAAAGATGAATTTTTTTTTTTTTTTTTTTTTTCCAAGCCCAGCGAATAATTATTACTGTAACAATAGAAAAGCGTATATTATCTACTGATTCTTAGCCCCCACCCTTTTCCCTCTCGCACACACACTTTTTTTTTTTTTTTTTAATCTTCGAGTGTGCAATAATTAATGTATAATATTAATATGTACTCGAATGACAGGAAGAAAATAAAAGAAAATACGCAGTGTTTCCGGGCAGTCGAGTGAAAAGAGTATAGCCAAGTATAGTATCGTATGACGAAAAGTGTGCTTAATTTAGTGGCTCTCGAGTATCATATACATTATACTCGACTGTGTTTTTCTTTCACTTTTAAGTTCTCGTTGCAAGTGTTTATGAGTAGATGATACTTTTGATTTTTTTTTTTTTTTTTTTTTTTTTTTTTCAATATAATATACTCTGTACTCATGTTTATCACTACGATTATTTGTATCAATGTCCACTAACCCAAAAATCGATGTGAATTCGTCATACAGTCCCTTTGATCTTATACTTTCGTTATTATTTCTCCATTTGTCTGTTGTAACAACATATTATAGACTTTGTATAAGTTGTAGGTTTTCATGTGTACAATTTATTTATGTGTACCTACATGTTTCTAAAGAAAATAAAAAATAATAAGATACATACATATTTCGTTTTGTAGATTTTGCTTCCTTTCCGTGTAGAATTCCTTTCCGTCCCTCCATTTGCTCCTAAATCAAACAAAGTATCCAAATACTGTCACGTACTCGAGTACGGTATAGGTACTTAATTGTAAAAGCTTATTTTATCAATTAAAATTTTGATACTTATTCAAATTATATAATTTAAACATTTTTACATATGAACGGGACAATAATAGTTATCTTAAAAAAAATTTTACCAACTGAAAGTTATTCACATCGAAATGATCAATGGGTAAATAAGAAGATATTTGCAGAATATTTAGTCTATTTAATTATTAACTTTGTGTTTTTTGCCATTGATTGTTTTTTGTGCGTGTGCATATTTTTGACTTCGTTATTCATAAAAACGTTGCTGCACAATAAATTCTTTTAAAATACACCCATATAAAACAAAAAAATATACAAAATAGAATGTTTACCGTAAAAGCAAACGGTTCTAATTTAATGACAAAAACCATTTTTCATCTTCTCAAATTATGTAAGTACAATATTCTCTTGGGGAGTTACTGTATGCAACGTACCTACTTTGTCCGGATTTGCTTTTTGTTTACATTCTCCACTAGAAGTATATAGGTATACATACATCTTGTATAAAGTATAAGGTACAAGTTCCCAGATTTCCGTCCGTCGTAACAAAAGACGATCGTCGCTTGTTTATCTTTTTGACTTTGTGCACTCGCTGCAGAGTAAGTATTGACTGCTGACTGTGCAGCGAGGTACAAAAATTTTACCCTCGGCTCAGTCCACAACCGGCCGCCGGCTGCACAGTAGTTGAATGTTAATACGGTGTTTACAGTCGAACTTTCCGTTTGCTAGGGCCAATCGTTGTATATCATTTGAATACATATCTTGTAATTGTGGGAAAACCAATTAAGTGTTTGGTTGCTATCAATATATTTTCCGAGTCATAAAAACAATTGTTAAGTATACTTAGAACGTCGTTCCAACAAGAGGAAAATGGCGGAGAAAAAGAAGGGACTGTCGCAAATATGTAGCGAGGTAAATCATTCTTTTTTCTTACCCCTTTCTCTCTCTGTTTTGATAATTGTTTATCAATTGCAAACGCCAAAGTGTATTTGATATACGCAACGATAAATAAAATTCCTTTTGCAGTTGATGAACGAAGTGGAGGACGTGATCCAGTGCCCGGTTTGCCTTGAGGCGAAGTCTAGTGTGGTGCAGTGCACCATCGGCCATCACGTTTGCGAAACGTGCAGAAAAAAAGTCAAAGAATGCCCCACATGCAAAAGTCCATTTACGGCTACGAAAAGCTTCATAATCGAGCACTTGTCGAAAATGGTTGCTAAAATAAACGTAAGTTGGGGAGAAAACTGTTTTATGTATATGGTTTTTACACTGTGAGTGATTATTTTAATATTTCTTTTAGTTGTCCATTCATGCCTTTAACGACGACATTCCCGTGGATACCACCAAAGATTATCGACAATGCCTCAAAACATTGCTGACTAGGCTGTCCGAGTTTTTAAACTATCAAAATGACGTTATGTTGTACTTGAAGAGGTACTTGGAGAGGCCATCTCCACAAGATAATAATACATTGCAAAGAAAAATCGATTTTTTGGTGTGCGAAATCAAAAATATAAATGTCTACATGAACGAGACTACAAAAAAACTGATTGACCTTAAAGAGAAGTAATTTTTCGAGACGTGACTCTTTTTTTTTTTTCATAAGTATACAATGAATAAACGATTTATAGGTCTTAAGAAACCTAAATAAAGTAAAACAAAAAACAATTATTATATTGTTTGTCATGGGAAAAGTTTTTTATGCATATTTGTGATTGTGTAAGAAATAAAGTTTTTTTTTCAATTGCGTCGTTTTAATTTTGCAATTTTTGCGCAAATACTTGTATGCCCTCCGAAAAGGTCATCTAACCTTACCCTTTCATGAGATAAAATTGTTTTCCTCCCGATGTTCCAACCATTTCTCGCTCATCTTAGTCTATTTATTGCCGATTCCCGACCAGGGAATTGTAGATTGTAGTTGTAACGGTGGTTCGGAGGACTTAAGGTAAATTATTTATCCCAAATTTTTAAATAAAATAGATTTTAATATCTAAAAAAAATTCCTTTGCTTACAGATTAGACACACATACAGCAAGGTTTGCGTTGTAGTGTCACTAACTCGAACGACAGTAAAATTTCGTACATAATATTTTACATATTGGCTCCTATGATTATTTGATGAATCTATGTTTGTGACTATATGACTGTAGTATATGTGTACCTTATTTATATAGATGTGTACAAATACCTTAGGAAGCACTGATTCACCGTCCTTTGAATTGTCAAGGGAGAATTGTTGAAAGACAAGAGGGAGAGAAGCTTCTTCGACAACTGGCCGTTTAACAAGTACATTGCCTCCAATTTTGCATCAACAATATCTGGCCCTGTCATTGGGAAAAAATATGACCAACCCCATCAATATATTGAGAGATAAGGTATAGTGTGTATTATTTTTACGATTCCCATAACGTGTACAGCAACGTATTTTGTTGTGATTGCATGATTTTTCTTGCTTACAGTTTGCCTCCGATTTAGAGGAGTTACTGCAGTGTCCTGTTTGTTGCGAAACGTTATCAACTACGGTTCCCACATGTGTTCAGGGACATCATGTGTGTTTAAAATGCCAGCCTCAGTTGAGCGTGTGTCCTTATTGTAAGGGTGATTTTAATGGAACAAGAAATTATTTAGCAGAAAGCTTGCTAACCAAGTTCGAGGAGATAAAGGTATAGGTCATTTTCACGCTTTCTTGCGTCACTTTTTATATTCAAAATATTTACTTGTTGCATGTTTCTTCAACAGTCCTCGCTTATCAATCCAAAGACTAATGCCAGTCGTACTGACATGAAATGCGTTGAAACACAAACTGATTGGGGCAATGATATCAGTGGTAGTACACCTCTCATCAAAACAGATCTTAATCAAAATGTCCAGAAAAAGTCAAAAGTCGTTACCGCGGTGGGAAAAGGGCGATATCCCTGTAAATTTGAAAACTGTAACACGGAATTGGGACATGGCCGTATGATACCACATTTCAGATATTATCATAAAGAAAATTTGATCGAGGTATTTTCATTTTCTCGAAATCCTTAGACTTTCAGCCCCTAACTTCTTTTTTTTTTTTTTTTTTATACATTTTCTAGGAAAAATTAGTGGACTTTGGAAAGTATGTCATGGAATGGGAACATAATTGTTTTAATAAGAAATATGAACGTGTTATCAGTATTCCCGATATGGGACTGTTTTATCTTTACATAGCCATTAATGAAGCAGGTGACTTGCAGGGAAATCTGCAGATAATAAACAGTGCCCTTGTAGCAAAGCAGTTTAACTACTCATTACTTTTGGGTAACCAAAATACCAGTATGAGTTACAATGGACAAGTGAGTCTATTTTTATCCAAGTTAATCTATGTTTTTGCCTATTAAAAATTCATTATCCAAATAAATTGTTTTCAGGTTACTTCTTGCAGAACGACCTTAGAAAAAATAAAAACCAAAAGTCTTTTTGTAAATAGTTTGTGTATGTCACAGCTCATGGGAGAAAAACAAACCGTAAACTGCAGTCTGGTGGTGCAAAAAGTTGTTGACGACTTGACCAAAATGAAAAAGTGAAGTGAAAAGTTTTTGTTTTGTATTTTTCAATGTAATTAAGTTTTATTACATAATTTACTCATTTGACAAATCATTTGACTCTTTGACTGTAGTTAGTAGTCAATGTTATAAGTGTTCACGCGTAATACTTGAATAGTGTAATAAAGACTGTTTATGCCTGTGATTTTCCAGTTATTGATGGCAAAAATCGAGACTATTCTACATTGAAGACGTGTGAAATTAATCATGAAAGTTATAATAATTTATAAGGTTGACTGTCATCTGTAGTGAAATGGTAATTTGTTGATTAATCTGTTCATCTGAAGTTTGTAAAAAATTTTTTGAGCAGACTAAAAAAAAATCAGTGGTTCATAAGATACTTGTTAAATTAGAAAATACATCCATATACTGTTAAATATTTTGATTAAAAATATAAAAAAAACTGTAATTTTTACGATACTTTTACATAAAATGATATTTATTGTTCAGAAAAACAAACAGGCATTTATAATTTTGTACTCGTAAGACGTATTGTAACTATTTAGAATAAAGATTGGATATTTTAACAAAAAAATGTATGTAATATGGTTTAATTTATTAACATAATATATTTTTGCAGGTAATGAATATAATTATCATGAATTTCGTTACATTAAAACGCAATCGTTATGCAATTAGTTTAATAAATTTTCAAGTGTATACAGGCAAGCAGCCTTTTGCATAAAATAAAACAGGCCTAAAACTCACTCTGCATGATTATTTGGGTCAGTCTCTAGATCTTTAAATATTACATGTCGTTATATCATTACAAAATCTATTTGCAATATTTTATAATTTTATCGAACTGCAATATTGTTAATTGATAAAATTTTTCAAACATGCAAAACTCGTAATATTTGACGGTGTATTGGAATTACAAGAAAATTTATATTTATGATTTGTCCTAGACGAGACTCTAAAGCCGTAAAGTAGAAGTCAACAAGTTAAACATTCAAACAAAACATTCACATATTTCACCAAGTGTTCATTCATTTTTTTTTTTTTTTTTTTTTTATCTGCAATCAACATTTACATACTATATACCGATTTTTTAAAATGTAAATGATAGATGAAAAACAAAGACTGAAAGGTCGATGATTAAACAAACGAAAAACACAGATTAAACTGCTTCAATGATTTAAAAAAATATCTCATCAATGGAATATCGTTACCAATTTTAAGATACTAAAAACTTTTCTGATGCCTTTTATTTTGATCTCCGTTTCTCTTCCTTCTTTTCCTTTTTTTCTCTTTCATTTCCATTCTATTATCTACAAATCGTATAATAAAATTTTTATAAGGGTCAAGTATTTATTTTCATACATCTGGAATAACGTATACCGTGCACGTTGGATGAAAGATTGAAAGAAACGTTTATTAATATACGAAAAAAAAATCAATGTCTCTTTCATCATGTCTCACATGAATTGAAAAGAACAATTATTTACTTATCTATAAAACATTGTCTAATTTTCAATGATAATCCGATATCGTTTTTCTTTCCCCCAGTTAGAGAAAAAAATAGATGCTTCTTAAATACATAAGTGCCTCGTCGCGACACATTTAATAATATAACGAAGCTTCGACGTTGCGTCTTTCAGGATGTAATCATAAATAAAAAGAAACAGATTGGCGCGTGTCAATCCGAGTCCCTGTCGGGAGCCCTGTTTGCACACGATTCACTTTTTCGCGATTACTCTACGTAAGTCATCTCTATAATTTCTGTTATTTCACGATTAAATTTTTAACGTACCTCCCGATGGTGAAAGTTCCCGTATGAGCGACGATATTGTTATATGGAGTTTTCTGGGCTCGCTTAGGCGTGCGTATCATTACTGCGATTATCCGTTGATATTTTACCCGTGTATATCGGTATTAGCTTTTTTTTTGTATTTTTTGTATTTTTTTGTAGACAGCTGCATGTGTCCTAGGCGAATTTCGCTCGTTATTTTTGTGTTTACTTTATTAGTTTAGTCAATTGTTTGTTTTTTCTTCATTTGTATTTCATTTTATCAGCGGGTTCCCATCTAGCGTCGTGTCGTTCCTCGATCGCCTTCTTACAGCGATGTCGTTCAAGTTCCGCCCTCGCGAAGGGATTTTTGCTGCTCGAGGAGGCGCTCGAGGGGCGACGGACCAGGCCCGGACCACAACGACTGCTGGCTGAGCCGAGCCTTCATTTGGTCTTGCTGGTTGGCAGAAGATACAGCACCAGAAGACAGCTGTCCGTTCATTCCCCAGCTGTTACCACTGAAGAGCGAGTAAGTGTTGCCTGTCGCTGCTGATTGCTGCTGCTGCTGTTGTTGCTGCTGCTGTTGCTTTTGATCCATCTGGAATTAAAAATTTTTATGTAACAAGAGCCGTCGATCAAAATTGCATTTGACCTTTGATAAACTCACATCGAATGGTCTCATGTCGTCAAAATTGTTTCTACCGCTGTACATGCGTCCCTGCATCTGGTAATTATTTCCAGGAGTCAGAGGTACATTGTTCATGTGCTGTCCGGCTTGAGCAGTAGAATTTGACCAGTTTTGAAACGCGTCTGTATTATTAACTATTGGATGATCTTTGCTAAGCTGCTGCTGCAATAACTGTCCAGTTGCCACGAGATTATTGGCCCCCCACCAGTTGACGGGTGGTTGCGATTCTTTCCACGGATTGTAATCCTTAGCTTCGTAGCCATGAAACATTGGATAATTGTTTACTGCTGGCTGTTGTTGTTGTTGCGGTGGTGGTGGTTGGTTTTTCTGGTTCAGATTTGTCTGAGCTGGAAAGTTGAACTGCGCTTGCTGTCCGGCACTGTAAGCAGTCGGTGAGATTTGC
The DNA here is from genome assembly GCF_036245765.1 of Copidosoma floridanum. Classification (NCBI taxonomy): domain Eukaryota; kingdom Metazoa; phylum Arthropoda; class Insecta; order Hymenoptera; family Encyrtidae; genus Copidosoma; species Copidosoma floridanum. The sequence continues at coordinate 15,648,284 of NW_028321896.1, read as the reverse complement.
TTCTGCGGCTGCTGTAGCTGGGCAAAATTATTCTGCCCAAAGTTTGCCCCTGTAAAGTTCAGCTGGCGAATGTTTGTTGGAGCTGCGTTGGAAATCGTCGTTTCCGTCATACTGGTTGGATAGGCTCCAGATGGCATAGCCATGTGGTTTTGCAAATTTAAACCGTTAACTGGTCGGTGTGCATTTGCCAACAAATTTTGCTGTGGGTGCATGCCTAATGAATTCTGCTGCATTGTTAGCCCGATATTCTGATTAGCCATCGACTGCTGAGCTGGTGGAGTCAGATTTAAGCCTTGAGCTAGCATATTGTTGCTCTGTGGTAGGGCAGAGAAATTTCCTCGTTGCTGCTGCGTTTGCTGGATCAGCTGGTTCTGATTGACATTGACGTTTGGTGGAAAAGGAATGCTTTGAGCGACCGACGGTTGTCCGTTGCCAAATTGGCTAGGCATGCTGGTGGCCATGGCGTACTGTTGCAGCGAGGCTGAGGGATTGTTGGGGATAAAATTTTTGTTGAACTGAGGAGTCTGAACATTGAACGTAGGATTCGGATAGCAAGCTGCGTTTGGAGGAAGGACCCCCTGTGTCTGTTGTGGTTGTTGCTTTTGAGGATACTGGCCGTGATTTGGAGGTAGTACTGGTCCCTGTAGAAGTGGTGCTGGACGTTCCGAATGCGGAAATTGTCCAACAAGAGGTGACGAGAGCACCATGCTTTCTCTGTGCTGTTGCTGCTGCTGCGACGAGGGTGGTTGCACGTTGCTGAGATGGTTATCCAACTGTTCATAAAAATAAAAAGTTATTCCATTAAGTTTCGGAAGGATTGATTCGTCAATTTCCTACCTTGAGCTGTTGTTCAAGTTTTTGTTGGAACTGCAACATTTGGAGCTGGCTTAGCTGTGGTGCTTGTTGATGTTGCTGTTGAACCACTGGAGTTGGTTTAGAGTGAATATTCATCGGTGCACTTGGCATCAGAGGAGGGCGAGACTGGACAGGTGCACTGGTGAGGATGTTATTGGTGGTGCTGGCGGTCGTCGATACGGATATAATATTTTTAACATTGTTGGTCTTGGCAGGGGATGCAGGAGAAGTTGCAACTGACGTGGGGGTAATGGTCGCAGGCTTAATTTTCTCAGTCTCTTCAATCACGACCGGTGAGACGTTTTTAAAGGTCACTTGTTTCTGTTCAGTCTCAGCGCGTCGCATAATAGCTTGCATCGCCACGTTTTGTCGGGGCTTTCGAGCTGAAGGCGGTAGGGAATTACTTTCCAAGCTTGGGTCGCTTGACGAATCGCGACTACGTTCCAAAGAACCTTGAGGTTTTAGTATGCCACCTCGTTTTTCCACTATTAAAAATATGATAAATAAATAATGATGATTCAACAATGTCAATCTTATAAGACAAATCTTGAAGGTTGACTTACAGCCAATTTCAGCAATTAAACTATCGATCTCCAAAGATCCTTTGCTGCTTGCCGATTCAGATGGTACAGGACTGTTCGCAACAAAAGGCTGTTTTTCTTTACTCAAACTGAGCTCTTCCAATTCTTTTATTAGTTCGTTGCTCACTCCCACATCATCCGTCGCAGACACGAATTTTTTCTCCTCATTCTGGTCTACGATACCCAAAGATATGAGAGCCGCACCGTTCACTTGGTACTGCGCAATTTGATGGCCTAGCTGAATAATACGCCACGCTCTGAGTTTGTTCAGCATCGCAACGTCGTCTTCTAAGTCAGTACTCGTAAATCGAAGAATCTCAAAAGACTTTTCCAAGGGTAGAAAACCTTGAAGGTCTCGATCTTCTGGCAGTGGTAATTTGGCATCTGAAAAAGAATTTTTTTTCTTTTATTTTGATCAATTAAACTTTGCGCAAAGTATTTTATTAATTTATTTTTTAGCTGTATGCACATGAAATAATGTAAAATCGGTCTACTTACACTGATTGTAATCAAAGTCAGCAACGCAGTTTTGTAAACCGTTCAAAAGAACACATAGACTTGGCCATATTTGAAGTCTGGAAGTAAACGCTGCTTCCTCCAAAATTTCTGGTCTCAGCTGGATCCAGTCAAGGCACAGTTTAACTGTTACACAGAAATGAAATATATATATATATATTTTTTTTCAAAAGTTGTATTTAAAAATTTTTCAGCCAGCTTGAAACTTACTGGTTGGTAGAGCGAAATAGTTGATTATTTCATGTTTTATCGTATAAACAGGCAGCAGCAGGGCAGACAAGCTTCCAGCAATCAAATCGAGAATGCAGTTTCTCGATAGTTTTTCGTCTGCGCTTAGTTGATCAGTTTTCAATAACTCTTGATTTTCATTCGTTATCCCTGCTGTGTGTTGCAAGGCATACAGATTGATAACCAACATTTGCACCAGTTTCCAAGAGGTGAAACTTTCGGTAGCAACGAGCGCTGTTAGCGTATCATTCAATAACTTGACGTACGTTGTTGCAACGCTGAAAAAATGAATTTTTAAGGAAAAGTTTAAATTTCACTTGATAATTAAAAAAAAAAAAATTCATAACTACCAAAGATTTCCTAAATTGTACAGAACTCCATGTAGCTTTAAAAACACTGCAATATACTCTTGCGACGTCAACTTGGCCTTACTCTCAACGTTGAACGAATTATCGTTGAGACTGGATGTCAGCGTTTTGGATAAGTTGGCCGTGGCAACGGGAAACGGGTGCTTGACTGCCACAGAACGCACGTAATGAAAGACCGTTCCCAGTTTATCTCCTCGCGAGGCTTCCAGCAAAGCCAACTGATTGTAGGGCTGTCCACTGGACGGTGACAGCGAGACTGCGTGGCGGTAAAAGAGTTCGGCCTGCTTGTTTTGATTGCGATAGCGGGCGATGTCACCTAAATGGACGAGACAGTACTGACAGGCGTAGAAGCACGAGGACTTGTGCGGTGCCGACAGCTTCTCCACGGCCTTCCATGGTGAAACGCAGCCATAAACGTAACTTTTTCTAAAGGTGCGGGAAACGCGCAAATTGCTTAAAAATAATTGATAATTGTGTGTAAACGTGTACAAATGTGGAATGATGGTTACCTTCGAAATGGCAAATCTAAATCAAAAGCAGTGCATATCTCTTGAAGCAGGGTCAAGTAAAAGCCACTGGCTGCCTCCAAGCACCAACTGAGCATGGCCTGAGACTCTCCGCGCTTGGGATTTCTGCGATCCTTTGCCTGGGATTGCAGCATGGCTATATAATTCTTAAAGCCAAGATTCCACAATTCTTGTTCCACCTTCCTATCCAAAGCATACTCCAAGTCAAGTATAAGAACTTGCTGGTAAATCTTTTGCAGCTGTCTCTGACACATCCATGCGTCATTGTCGTTCAATAGATCTTTGCAACGTTGAACCTTATCTTTCAATGGTTCAGCTTTCCTGTAAAATTATCTTTTAATGCTTAATGTTCTTAACAACACGACTGAGTGTGACATTGCAAACATTTATACAGAGCTTGTAAACTATTGCTCCAAAAGTTGAAATACTTCATCCCAGTGATAAGAACGATTTATCGTACAGTTGTGTAATTTGTCATGGGTACAACAAACAAAAAGTGTCGAAATTCTTTACAAACACACTTACTTCAGAGCTTGTACAGCCGCTTTTAAGCCCATATTCCGCGTAGCCTGCACCACTCGCGACGTCGACGATTAGTCTGAAAAAAAAAAAAAAAAATGCAAGATCCGCTGAGAACAAATCGGCAGTATGCAAATTACACACAAAAACCGGCATTGGAATTTCGATTAAAAAATAACACTACAGAGTGAGTAATTGATAAATTGCACACACGCACGTCCGCGCGAGATAAAATATCTCATCGTCGTCTCTTCAGTCAGACGGAGAGTGTGCGTATATTGCAAAAAAAAAAAAACCGCTGGTTCGGAATTTCGGATCTGGAAATGGAAAATTGACACGTACCTACTGGGCGACTGAAAAAAAAAAAAAAAAAAACAAAGGAAAATTATAAACGTCGACGACTGGAGAAAAATATATCCAAAACTCCGTTGAACGGATAAAGACGAGAAGGTTAGAATGCGAAAGGGCTACAGGGAGCAAACCCGATCGAAAAACAATAAACTCCGTTGAAACACTGAATCTACCGAAACGAGGAAAAACACACACGCCACCAGCAACTCACTGTCACATATTTAAGCCGCAAGAAAAAGGAGCTCAGGCTGCAAAACTCTCGAATGACGGCTACAAAACTCTTGAACAGAAACTCTTCGTCATCACCCTCAATTCAACTCATCATATTATCAGCCTCAGCTCGGGGCACACACTAAACACAGCAGACAGCATGTATTTCCTTTTTCATATATATACGTATATACATATATATGGCTATACCGATTGAGTTTAAAGACGGTCACGACAGTCCTACGACCATCACCACCTAATCTTGAGAATGACCATAAGAGCCGGCTTCGATGTAAATAAAATATTATTGCATTAGAAATCGAGGTGGTTACGTTATTTAATTTTGCGGTCTCTCGACATCATTGTTTCTTTTTACTTTTTCTCTGTTTTGTGTACAGAAATTAAAAAGGCAACACTCCCTTGTGCTGTCTAACATTTTCTGAAGAATCACGTATAGGTATCCAATAAGTTTTGGATTCATCGTGGGCTCCAGAATGTCCGTATTCACCCAGAGAGTCTTTGTTGAGAAGCATTTACTGCGACCTTTTAAACGTGTAAGTATATACTTCTGTCTTCAAAGTGTGCTTTTGTCATGGAGTCATCTTTTTTTCAACAAACTTGTCCTTTTCTGTTTGTGTAGTATTACTCTTCTGTTAAAACAAAGTTCACATCAGAAGAGTTGAGTGAAAAGAAAAGAGAAATGATGGCCAAAAGTCTTCCGAAACAAAAGCCAATCCAAGGTGTAAAACAAATTTTGATTGTGGCATCTGGCAAAGGGGGGGTCGGCAAATCAACCACTTCCGTTAATTTGGCAGTTGCTTTGAAAGTCGTCGAGCCTGATAAGTCGGTAGGCTTGTTGGATGCTGATGTTTTTGGTCCGTCCATACCGTTAATGATGAATTTGGATGAGTCTCCTTTATTGAATAAAGATAATATGATGATACCTCTAGTTAATTACGGAATCAAATGGTAAGTCGATGTTGTTGTAATTGATTTTTGTGGGATCAGAAAAATAATATATATTGTTTTTTTTTAGTATGTCAATGGGTTTTTTAATCGAAAAAAAATCTTCTCCAGTATGGCGAGGACTCATGGTGATGGGTGCATTGGAAAAATTATTAAGGCAAGTGGCTTGGGGACCACTAGATTATTTAATAATCGACACACCTCCTGGAACAGGTGATACACATTTATCCCTGGTACAAAATATTCCGGTGGCTGGAACTTTGCTGGTCACAACCTCACAAAAAGCTGCAGTGGATGTTACAAGGAGAGGAGCTTCAATGTTCAGTAAAGTGAACATTCCTGTTGCTGGTATTGTCTCTAATATGACATATGTCATGTGTCACAATTGCAACAGTGAAATTCCTCTTGGCAAAGATCAGATTGATGGCTTAGCTAAAGAATTAAGTGAGTTATGTTTTTTTTCTTTTCATTTTATGCTCAATTTTTTTTTCTTTTATTACGTGTAATTTTTTTTTTTATTTTCAGACGTAAAAATTTTGTGCGAAATCCCCTTAGATGATAATATAACACATTGTTGTGATAGTGGACAGCCAGTGGTACTGAAAGCGCCCGATTCAGCCCCAGCTATGGCATACAAAAAGTTGGCTGTAGACTTGATTGGCTTTTTTAAGACACATGCAGTCTCTACAAGGTATTGACCTTTAACTCGATGTATATCTCTCAATAATGTGTTGTAAGAATTAGAGATTTTAAAAGTAATTTAAAAAGTTAATATTTCGACAATATTTTAACTTTGAGATAGGCGCCACTTCCCCCCCACCTTTTTTCGTCACATGTTGCAATAAAGGTGGGGGTTTAAATGTCACGTGTTACTAAAAAAAAATAGAGAGAGTAAGCTACACCTTACTCTGTACCTATGCTGATACTTATTAAGTAAATGTTGAATCTTGCTAAATTAAAGTTTAAAAAATTAAACATTCCATATCTTCGTAGTATTTGTAAGTAAATGTTTTTCAACGTATTTTCAATGTAATGAATTTATAAGTGCATATTGTGAAGTGTTAATCAAAGTTTATTAAAAAGTATCGCTTTTATTTCATTAGGTAACAATATGGAAGGGGATAATTATAATTACACTAGCATCCATTCAAGTTCAACTGCAGAAGTACATAACGTTCCCATGAATGTTCTTATTAGACCATTTCCACCCTCTGTAGATGAAAAAAAGGTAAAAAGCCTAATGCAAACTCTGGAAGATCCTGAAATGGAATCGCTAGTACCACCAATCGATATTCTCTGGATAAAAGGACGAGAAGGTCGATAAAACAAACCATGGTTTATAACCTCAATTTAAGAAAAATTAAAACAAAACATTAAAAATTTTTAATTAGGAGGTGATTATTACTATTCATTTGGTGGATGTCATAGATATACCGCGTATCAACGGCTTGGGCGACCTACGGTAAAGGCGAAAATCATTCAATCCACAGTAACAGATTTAAGAAATTATCTTGGCAATTCGACTCCAGATCTAAAGTAAATTATTGATGTATTTATAATATTATTTTTAAGTTTTTATGCGTTTAACGGTAGAAATTCTATTTATTAGAGTATTATATTTATTTTTAATGTATAAAAGTTGTACGTTTTTAATAGAATATATATATTTTACTTTCATTTTCAATTTTATACTGTAAAACATAATGATAGGTAAAAAATTAAACTCATACATTAAATACAGCAAGGTCTCATTTTAATGTACAAATCACTATATTACGTATATAATATAAATGCAAAACATCTTTAAAATTCACGCTTGTGGAAAATTCAATTATAAATTCGCATATTCGCATATTTGCGCAAATAATACATAATATATTTCTTTTATTGCATTTTATGTGACGCTTTTCAAAATCATACATAATGTATGTATGCTTGAGAATGTTCACATCAGTATCTTAAACTATGCGCTCGTTGTACTGTTTCGTCCTTATGTATAATTATTACTGTCATTAAAGTACCGCTTTCGTGTCTTGGACAATCGTAAAAATAATTAAAAACTCAATACTGTTGCACGAAATAGTGCCAACAAAAAACAAACAACCCACCTAAAACTTGCAAGCAATTTGCTTGTACAAAATTTTTTTTATTATCATTCAACTAATTATTTTAGTTTGATTAACTTACAAAAAGATACAACAATTGTAACTACTTTTCACGACTTAAATAATAAATTTTTTTTTTTTCTTTTTCCCACGTATCAAACTCATCTTGCAAACTTACAAAACAAATGAGAAATACACAAACGTTATTTACTTTCACACCATATATTACTTTACAAGATTGCAGACTTTATGTTTCCTTAATGTTAATAGTTATGCTTGAGCTTTAGTAAGCACGCATGTTTATAAATATGCTTACATAGAAACGACGCTACTGCAAAATGAGCGTCATTTTTTTTTTTTACACAGCCCTTAAGTTTCTTTTCGGGTGACTGGATCATTATAAATTTTTACCCCAAATTAACTTGTTTAAAGGATCTCAATAGTTTTTTTCTGTACATTTGCCTGTCAGCAGAATAGGTAATATTCTTTACTTGCTTCGTAATGTTTGCAAACTCTTTGATTTCCTTCTGATTGTTTTCGCTGTTGGCATTATTTTTGGTATCTTTCATGAAATATCTACGAAAATCTTCCTTACTCGGATAAGTTCGATTCGCGTTGTAAATATTTTCGTTTTCCGGCGCATAAGCGTTCAACGGATTACTCCTGCTCTCATTCAGAAAGTAAGGCTTTACAATCTTTTTCGTGCTTGAAACTCGTTCCGGTATTACAGTACTATCCGGCTCAGGAGGAGTAGCTTGAGATGATCGTTGGTTCCTCAAATACTCTGGTATTATCGCATCGGATATGTTGAGCTGCCGAGTGTTGGTGACTTCGCAGTCGATCTGCATTATCGTCACGTGATTCTTCGGTGTTGAGTTGGAACCTGAAAGCCAGATTAACATATTAAATGTTTCAATCTACGTAAAAGGGTAAATGCGTGAAGTAATCAATAAAAGCGTACCATTGGTAGGAAGGATGAGCGAGATCCGGGGCCTGGCGGTGTTGTTTTGGCTGGAGGCCGGTAGCAGAAAGGCTTCGTTTAACAGGACCAAGTAAAAAGTGTCCTCCCTGTGGCCAAGAGCGTCGAACAATTCTGCATACTTTTCGGGTATCGGCGAGAAAACCTGTACTGCGTTGTTCATCGGTAGGGACGTTCCGGTTTGTTTCCTCTCCACTCGATTTCTAATACCCAAACTTTTCCGCAACGACGTCACCCTCATGTTCCTCGGCCCGGAATTTTTGCTTTTCACGGGATACGTGCCCAAATGCATCCCATTAAGAGACTTCAATTCCAGATCGGTCTTGCTTGTCAACCCATCAATCCGATTGTCCTGGGCTGGATCGGCGATTATCAATTGCCTGAGCTCAGAGTCGAGACGTATGGATTCGGTTTGGTTGACGTACGTCATGCACATCGGCTCGTTTCGGATTTGCGTGTCGTTGTAAACCAGAGGCTTGGAGCGATCTGCTTCCCCGTCATCCTCTACCGCCCACAGTAGCGTTCGGCCGTGCCTCACATTAGACGAGTCCTGTGATTTCAAATCCACGTCGCCCAATGGTGGCCGGCTGAAACTAAAAATTTTTCCAAGAACATATTATCATTGTAGCTTATGCATTAGTTGCTCATTGGTTGTTAATCAGCCTTCATCCAACTTACCCGCCCAATCCTCCTAGACCTCCTATGTTGAGGGATACCATGAACACCATAGCCAACAGCAAGGCTGTGTTTTTCTTGTTCATTCCCTCTTTGTTTCCGAAATTTGGGCCCGTACCTCGTGCCTCCAGTTCGGATACTCGCCTCCTCAACTCTTCGTTCTCCTATAACTCATCGAATCATGTTATCAACAGTGGCAACCTAACACTTTGGAAAAACCTTGTCCCAAACGAGATAAGCCAACCAACCCTTTGCAATTTTGTGTTCTCCAGCACCAGCTCGTCCACCCGAGTCTCCAGCAAAATGAGGTGTTCCTTCTTCTTTTTCCGCGAAAGACAGGCGGACTCGCGATTCTTGATCATCCGCTGCTGCCTCTTCAACGCCTTGAGCTCAACCTCGTACCGATTGTTCAACTCAATGAGATCCGCACTCTTGTTCTTCACAACGATCGGAGAACGCACTTGGCCGGCATTTGCTTTGATGGCTATGGGTCGCACCGCCGTGAGATTTTCCTTCTTTACGACGATCGTCCTCCTAATCGGGACCGGCTTTAATTCCGTGGTGGCAGTGGACACGGCTATCGTTGGCTCTTTCTGAGCTACTGCCGACTGACTCGTCGCCGAGAGCAGCGGGCTCACGGGCTTGACCGGTTTGGTCGAAATCAGAGGCGTCACAGACACGGTTGGCTTGTTCACGGGCAGCAAGTCCAGCTGATTTTGGACTTTCACGTGCTTGCTTATTGGCAGTGCTTGAACTTTGAGCGGCTGGGCTTGATTGTTTTGTTTCACCTTTTGCGTCAGCGCGGCAAAGTCCTTTGGGCTCAGTACTATCGTCTTCCTCGGCGTCCCTGCCATGATAATTGTAAATAATGTAACCATGTGCATTCATCACGCCAACTCGAGTGCTTTGTCCGTATAAACTCACCTTTTTCATTTGGTTTGTCGAGCTTTGGCTGTATGCAAATACGTTTTGCAGGATTTTTGGACATTAAGAACTTTTGTGTCAAGCTGTCCTTCAAATTTAACGCACCCAGTGGAATCAATTTGACTTCTGGCGGGCTCTTGCTATTATTTGCTGACTTGGGTGACGCGGGCGGCGATTCGGTCTGTGGTGGTGAAATCGGAGGCGTCTCCAGTGTGAACTAAAATAACAAAAGTCAATCAAACAACTAGTCCCTTCTCCTATTATTATGTGTTGGGCGGAGAGAAACTATGATTATATGTACGAACCTTGATGTCTCCGTTGGGTTGGCTACCACCGCAACCATCGCTCTGCCAGTCGATGCTGCCGAGTGACTCTGACGTCTGACTAGGACTCGGCGAGGGTGGAAACACGGTACTCATGGGCTCAGTTGTAAGCTCCCGCTTCATCGTGTACTTCTTCTCGTCTACACCCGAACCAAGAACAACAGAAAATAATATTATACAAGAAGTTGAAGAAAAAAAAAAAAAAACTGCTGGAAGTGATGAATCCCATTGTAATGTGTACCCATGACCACTACCGACCTATGGAGAAAAACTCGATGTCATCGTCCTTGAAGCTCGAAGGCGAGGAGCTGCTCAACGAGCCGCCAAACTCCAAATCTCGGAGGTCCTGGGTCTCGAGGGCTTGTTTCATGATCTCGTCGGGGCTTTCGTCGCACAACAGGGGAATATCCAGATCGGAACCCAGAGATTCGAAAAAGTCGTCCACCGGCAGGTGATTGGCATCGTCCTCTGAAAATACACGCATATAAGAGACACATGTAAGTAACAACCACCAAATAAAACACACGTCATGAATGTATAAAAAAAAACGTAATACTTGTATTCATCAAAATGTTTGTGATGTACATGATGATGTTATTTTTGCTTCGTTTATTATTTCGCAGATAAGCTGATACAAATTTGTTGAAAGACGCGATTCCGGCGACGAAGGTTGTGGAACTAGAGTATAATATATAACATACCGGCGTGTTGGACGCGTATGTGTACATGTCATGGGACTATCGAACGCTACAGCTTAAGTATATATATAAAGGGACACTTGAAACCGGAGCAGTTTTACGGGGATTCTCTCTCTTTGGCGTAACAGTGTATTTTGCTCTGTGAAACTGGCTTTATAATAATCATGCAGGAGCAAGCTGATTTTGGAGTTGTGTACCGGCATGTGTGCATAATATGTTAAAATACATATAAATAAACACAGGTATGCAGGATACAATTTCATTGTTGCATCAAAAGTTACTTGAAAACAGAAAAAATTTTGGAATAGCATTGTTACGTGCATTCCTTCGAGCGCTATTTTTTTTATTTTTGTTTTCAAAATGGTAAAAGAGAAAAAATAAAATAATATTAGAGATTCAGCGAAGGCGAGAGGTTTTGACACCTCGGATTAGCAGGGGAGTGGCAATATTCTCGGTAAAGGGCTTTGTAATTATATGTATATGCGCGTGACTGTGCCTACAGGTGTTCAAATTAGCGTTGACTCTTGAAAAAAAAAAAAAAAAAGAAAAATCATGCTCGTTATGAGGGAAAAACGAGTTTTGTTGCACATATTGTGTACTTGAGCTGTTCTCTTTTAAAACAAAAAGTCAAGCAATAAGTACACCCCTGTGTCGCGCAAGTTGTATAGTGTTTGAGTCATCGTCATCGAGAGTAAAAGTGATGTGACTTGAGAGAAAAATGCTGTGGGGAGGATGACCGAAACGAAGCGTATATACGATGAAAAGGAAGGCAGGGACGCCCCTTCCCAACTTCCCCCCTTTCTTTTTTTTTTTTTTTTTTTTTTTTTTTGCCGTTAAGTATACCTGTATGTATCCAACTCACCCATTTGGACTTTTTTTTGGTTACTATATTCTCTTGAAAACAGACTTTTTTAAGAAAAATATCTCGCGAGATATCTCAACATCTAATTTTGTATTTACATTTTTAACTTTGTTGGTTTGAAAAAGTGATACAGTTTTTGGAATAATAGTTGATTGATGGACTATATAATCAAACCAATTGTATAATGGATAATTATAAAATAATAGTTTTTTTTTTTCTTTTCTTGATTATTATCTATCATTCACAGTACAGCTGTACGTTTTAGAAAAGAAAAAAAAAAAAAAAAAATTGATATTTCAATAATTTTAATTCCTAAGCCACAAGGACTCGATGAATTGTGCTTGCTGAGCACGAAATCGCTCTCACTTCGTGGGCGACGCGAAAAAAAAAAAAAAAAAAAAAAAAAAAAAGAGGAACGGGTACGTGTCAATGAACTTTGCCGAAGCCGACAAATATCCTCCCTGTTGAACAGGTATACCTGTCCGATGTTATCCCTCGTTACATAGTTTCACATCGTCCTTTTTCCCTTTTTTTTTTTTTTTTTTTTTTTCTTTCTTTTTTTTATTTTTTTTATTTTTTTTTTGAGCGAGGCCAAGGTTTTGTTTCGAAAACTTACGAGTCTTACATGCATAAAGAATCTGATTTTTTTTCCACGTTACTACGGTAGAAAACGCATCTGTGAACCTTAACTTTGCCATTATTTGATAATTGTAAATTTTTAATACGACAAAAAAAGATGTACCTCATACATACAGTACATATACACACTAAGTACGAACCGATTAGGAATCCCACATACATTTGTCTTTATTTTGGGATACAATTTTTTTTTCTTCTTTTCTATTACACTATCTCTTGAGGTCACGAGAAACCCGAAGCGTTACAATAGATGGTTATTCATTTGTACATGTATGACCGCAAAAACAAGAGTACAATGATGTACAGGTGCTTAATTATGCGTACCCGCGTATAATATTAGAATTTGTAAATTTGGTTGATTAAATATGTATAAGACAAAGTGATTCCTTGTATAAATGCAGGTACATCTATCTGAGCAATAATATCATATAATAAAGTCAATTTGTACTGGTATGTATATGCATCAAAACGATGAATTTGAGAAACAATAAATCAAATTATCTGGGAGACAAAAGCATGTAATATTGGTATATACCATACACCATAAATCAATGCGAGTTATATGATTGGTCATAAAATCGAGTCAATAGGATCTACAGAGGGTTGTTGGCGAAAGCGCTTATGAGAAGAAGTTTTCTCTCCTGTGGTCTCAGTGAATCATTATAAATTAATATAAGTATAGGGCCAAATACGCAACTTACTGGGAATTCGTTGAAAACGCGGAGAAATATAAAACTTTATGAAATCAGTTATTTTTTTTAAAAAAGTAAATCAATCTTATCTAAAAAAAAAAAAAAAAAAGTATAGACGAAAAAGTACATTTCGAGACGTAAAACAGCAAAGCACGAGAAATACAGTCAGAGTCTAATACATGTAAATAAAAACATTCTATGCGTGTACCTTTTATCAGGCGAAATTACCTCGTGTCGATAGATTGTTACCGAGTCGTTTACCCGTGTACATTTCGAAGGACAACCATGTACGAAACGAGTCATCTATAAGTATACTTTCACGAAAATCAATAAAAACGATTTTTCTAGAACTAATAGACACGAACAAAAAAAAAGAGTTGGAAAGTCACCCCCCCCCCCCAAGTACAGTTTAGGTCACCATTGAGTAGTTTGCCTAATTATTTTGCAACGATAGTGGAGAAAACGCATGATTTTGAAAAATATGTAAACGTGGCACGAAAGTGCATTGCTTGGTAAAACGAAAAGAGTAAAAGTGAGTCAGTAGGGGGGGGGGGGATGTTATACGGAAGCGAACGGAACAAACGAGAGTCCTCCCGAGTAGTTAAAGCAATGGCACGTAATTTTAGGCCAAGACACTTTAACGGCAGGGCCCGGGTATTAGAGATCCTGGGACGATTCCTAACCTTTCGTAGATTTAAACTTATAGCCCCAAATTAAGTCCAGCGGAGTTATAGCATAGGAAAGAAAATGATTTTTTTTTAGTAACTTTACCGAACCCAATTGCGGTATTATGAAAGATTATACCTTATTTACATGACAAAATTTTTTTCCCTGCCGAAACATACGGTTCGGTTCGGAGCAATGAATTAAAAAAAAAAATTTTTTTTTTAACTCACTTTACCGCTTCAAAATTTAATGAACTGTTCATTACAATATTTGAAATGTACAAAAAAATTCCCTGCCGTTTCTGCTTGACCGTTTCCGAGAAATAAATTTTGCAAAGTGCCGAAAAAATCGATTTTCGAGACCTTTTCGAACAATACCTAAAATAATGAGTTAACATTGTTGAAAATGGCAGGGAGTGCATTCATACCTTTATGAAGTCCCAATAAACTATACGTGTCGTTCCCTGCCATTTTTGATAATATTTACCCCCCCTTTGCCCACCTCTAACATATATAAATTATAGGACTGTAGTGGGGTGGCACATATGACGTCATTAAACGTATTGTAAATCGTTGTGAAGCCGTATTTTGGTGAAAAACCACTTTTTACATTGTACTCCGTGTCCGAGACACCAAACTACCCCCATTTCGACCCATCGATCAACCCCCTCCCCCTTCGCAAAGATGACCTCTATGGCAGAATTAAGTAATTTTTACAATTTCGGGGGTATGATGATAGTGATCGCTCCAAGGGTAAGAATATTAACAGTGTATTATAGAAATATTTATAATTTGTTGGAAAACCAATTCATTTTCGTAATTGTAAGGGTACGACGTTATTAATAGCTTTTGAGGTAAGTAAGTAGACAGTGTATTATCAAAATAATTATAATCTTTGCAATAAAACAATACAAGTTTACGTCAGATATTTTTTTTTGTGTTTTAGATGATATCACTATCATCATACCCCCGAAATTGTAAAAATTACTTAATTCTGCCATAGAGGTCATCTTTGCGAAGGGGGAGGGGGTTGATCGATGGGTCGAAATGGGGGTAGTTTGGTGTCTCGGACACGGAGTACAATGTAAAAAGTGGTTTTTCACCAAAATACGGCTTCACAACGATTTACAATACGTTTAATGACGTCATATGTGCCACCCCACTACAGTCCTATAATTTATATATGTTAGAGGTGGGCAAAGGGGGGGTAAATATTATCAAAAATGGCAGGGAACGACACGTATAGTTTATTGGGACTTCATAAAGGTATGAATGCACTCCCTGCCATTTTCAACAATGTTAACTCATTATTTTAGGTATTGTTCGAAAAGGTCTCGAAAATCGATTTTTTCGGCACTTTGCAAAATTTATTTCTCGGAAACGGTCAAGCAGAAACGGCGGGGAATTTTTTTGTACATTTCAAATATTGTAATGAACAGTTCATTAAATTTTGAAGCGGTAAAGTGAGTTAAAAAAAAAAATTTTTTTTTTTAATTCATTGCTCCGAACCGAATCGTATGTTTCGGCAGGGAAAAAAATTTTGTCATGTAAATAAGGTATAATCTTTCATAATACCGCAATTGGGTTCGGTAAAGTTACTAAAAAAAAATCATTTTCTTTCCTATGCTATAACTCCGCTGGACTTAATTTGGGGCTATAAGTTTAAATCTACGAAAGGTTAGGAATCGCCCCAGGATCTCTAATACCCGGGCCCTGCCGTTAAAGTGTCTTGGCCTAAAATTACGTGCCATTGCTCTGAATAGAGCAAATTAGAGACCCGCATGGGTACATTGTCGTGGTTCCTCTTAATTTGTCATACGCGTAATGTGAGCGTAACTATGGTATACATAATCACGGTCCCACGTGTTGGAATAGAAAAAAGTATGGCACTAATGGCCACCCGTTGCAGTAAAAAAATTGTTTGATAAGATATCCCACGTACTTATACTTACCAAGAAAGTAGTTGGAGAATAAAAAAGACATTTTTCGACGTGAGTAGTTTTCGGCACCAAGGGATCGAGTTGAAATTACAAACACGGCATACGCACGTAAGTATATATATTAAACTGTAGAATCAACAACCGGCGCTAAGTGCGAGCACAACAAACTGCTTCGTTTGTTACCCCTGTAAGTGGTTATATAACTATATACTGGAGAGAGGAGGAGCCACACTGTGCAGGCTTTATTTTTTCGTTGCTCGTTTCGAAGTTTAGCGATTTCCCTCGCGTTTCCCAACGATTTATAAGCAAGATAAGACGATAATGATCCTAAACAAGGATAATATATTGTACGCTTTAAAAACGTATACATATATTATTAATTCGAAAAGAAAGATTATCTTTCTTTTGTCTATTCGTTTTGTGTGTGTTATCATAGAGGTGGCGTTAAAAATTACATTTCCATTCGGTCTAACTGATCCGAGTGTTTTTTTTTTTGGTGTTATAATAACAGAAGAGTTGGCGAACGAAAGCTTGTTAAAATATAAAACGCACAAATGATAATAAAAAAAATGAAACCAACATCATTTTTTCCCATACTGTGTAGCCATACGACTCTTTTGTGAAGTTTCTAGGTGTAAAAGTACATAATATATATGGTACTGTTGCAGTTGTCTGTAATAACCGGACGCAAGGATTGTGACTTTTATGTATTACATGACTGCTGCAACGGCAATGACAAGCTTATTGTCCCGTTTCGCGGTTTGTGCACAGAGTAATGGGGGTATTTCGCGGAAACGAAGATCGACTATCGACCGTACTGTGGGTGCGTTCCGAAAGTCAGATTCACCGCGTAAATGGCAACGCTGCTGTCACAGATCGTCACATAAGGTAAAGTGACTACTGGAGCTGAGGTCCGAAATGCCAAAACAAATCGTGATTTTTAGCGACGGTGTTATGGAAAAAAGCGCGATTTGTTTTGGCATTTCGGACCTCAGCTCCAGTAGTCACTTTACCTTATGTGACGATCTGTGACAGCAGCGTTGCCATTTACGCGGTGAATCTGACTTTCGGAACGCACCCTGTTACGTTAAATTATTTATTTATTTATTTTTTGTTGCGTAAGATATACTTAAGGATTAAAAAATAATGTTTTTTTTTTTTTTTTTTTTTTTCGTGTTATACATTGTTGGCTTATTTTTGTGTCAGCTGGGGTCACGCGAGCACCCTTTAAAATGTCGAAAACACACGTTATACATCGGCACAATCACTGGACAATTTTTTACAATCACATCGCTCGTGTATTGTTCGGTAAACGTTTTATCATATTATTTCTGTATTACATAACAGGATATATTATTTTTAGTACATGTAATAACTTTTTTTTTTTTTTTTCATCTATGTCAACTCACTAGTATGTATAATATTTGCATTGTGTACACAAATATCAAGGTAAATGTAAATTTTCAGATGTTAAAACTGTTTTGAGCGCCGGTTAAAACAAACGCGTAACCGATAATACATGTATTATGAAACAAGTGTGTACATAATCGTGTGAGTATATAGTTCAACGTATATATATATACACACACAATTTATCACGATGGCACACTTATGCATTTGACGGCTCAAACAATAACTCAATAAGTCGATTTAAACTTTTCGCGCTGTGTTTATACTTGATGTTTAAACGCAGTAACTATTAATTGTTCCCACGTGAATTTGTAGAAAAAAAACCAAGTTAAGTACATTTTTTTTATAGGCACGGTTATCTCGTAAAAGAAAAAAAAACTTCTGAGCTTGCAAGTTCGAATTTTTCGGGACAACACAGTCCGTACGTTGTTCAACATTTGCTCAACTTGAATAGACGAGACAAGTGGATGATTGAAATGATGGCTTTTTTTTGTACCAAAAGCGATTATGTTTACACCCTACGATACTTGGCGAAAAGCGTATAGATTGCTTATAGTATAAATGGCAATGAAACGAGGTTCGAGTGTATGTATATAAATTTAGGTCTGATAATTTACCACCAAAGAATTAAAATATAACGAGTTTATTACAAACACAGCCGGCTGATGTATCTGTAACAAGTTTCGTTCAATACATATATCGTAATAGAGACGCAAATCATATTATCACTTTTTCTCAACTCGTTAGTAAAAGTGTCTAGTAAACAGTACAAAATACCAAGCGTTTTATAAAATACTTGTCTTGTAATTTGAATCTTTATAAGATTTCTTGATTTTTTTCATTACGCACATATACTTAGTGTCGCTCGTTTTTTTTTTTTTTTTTTTTTTTTTTTTTGCGATCATTTTTGAAAACAAGAGGACATCTCGCCCAAGTACAGATAAGATCTCCCGGTGGTGCTATGGCGCGCGTTCATTTTTTATTGCAGCCGAAGAAAAGCCAAAAAGTCGCATTTCGGCCAACTCGGCGTAAAAATAAGTCAAAACAAATACTCGTGAAATGATAAAAAAAAAAAAAAGAAAAAAAGGATTGGGTATTCACAAAGATTTCGCACAACGAATCTTTTTTTGAACGCGTCCCAACTAATGGGGCACGGTTTGGCAAATTTTCAAAGTCGAATTGCGCGTGTTTCACATCATGTGGCTTTGTTAAAAAAAACTAGTTGATAGGTACAGTCATTGAAGTTTTGACATCTCATTTAAAATCGAGAATTTTTTTCTTTTTTATTTACTACTCAAGCCCGGGAGTGTACATCTACTTTTCTTTCTTCGGAAGGTGTAGAAAAAAAATCGAGATTGTATGTATACGAACAGTCGCCAAGTATCGTGATTGAGGAGGATCGACTCCGATCATGTATAAATTATTGTTTTTGCATGAAAAAATCGAGACAATAAGGCACACCTGAAAATCTACAAACTTTTTTCACATTTCGTCACTGAAAATTAAAAAAAACTAAGAACTAATAAAGCGTACATTTCTTTTCCATACATCCATACATATAAATGTCACCGAAACGCTCAAATGTACATTTATCAGCAACAGCTCGAGTATCTAATCGCTGAGCATATAATATATACAGTTGCGGCGAAATTAATTTGAAATAAAAGAAAAAGAAGAAAAAATCGGTATCGACGGCTTTTTTCCTCGTGTTTTAGTTCTGGTATCTTTCTTTTCGGCTAAACATTATAAACTCATTATAAGCGCAAAAACAGTAGACGAGTCGAACGAACGCTATCTTCTATTTTCGTATGAATTAAGCCACCCAACCGATTTCCACCGATCCCTACATCGCTTGTTTATACGTACAATTCATTTCCACCGATTTCCCTTTCAGCCGATCCCTACATCGCTTGTTTTTACGTACAATTCAACCAAAATGTGAGAAATATAAATCGATAGAACGACCGACCTATATATTTCCACTTGGTTTGTAAAAATGTAATGAGCAATGGCCGATGCGCGCGTGTATTTTATGCATGAAGAAAAGAAAAAAACGGGGGAATGATGGGTGGAACAGGCGCGCGGGGAGGACACGATGAGAGATAAGCGCCAACGCGGATCCACATACAACATGGTGTTTTTTAGATGTCTCTATGTATTATACAATAAAGCCTCTGATGTAAAAATGTATAGGCCCTTCGCAATATCGAAGCGTAAAGTAATATTTCCTTATGCCCATGAGTTTTGCATGACGGACCCTTAAGTTAACTCTAAATCGTATTTCCAGGGCATCCGGTACATCTAAACACCTGTGTATACACGCGTCGATCGATGCTATAAGAGCTTCATCAATAATTCAGCCGAATCGATGCAGTACCGCACCGACGATGGCTCCTATATTTTTACCGAACGTCGTGGTGATCAATGTACAAACAAAAATAATAATAAAGCCGCGTGATTATTCGCACACAAACATACGCGCGTTTTCAAACTGAGACGTGACATTAAAAAACGCTTTTCTAACTGGCGATCAGCGCGTGTAAATTTCTCGGAAGCTCATTACCGCGGCACAAAGGCGTAGGTACGTTGCATTTATAAAGGATGGAAGAAAAAAAAAAAAGTGACCGGCGATGATGATCATCATGTACAATATGCAGCACGTTTTTCAATGGTATACATATATTGGTATAGGATATCTCTCGTAACATACCGAAACGGCTCATGGTGTTGAACTCGGGAAACATTTGTAGGTCATCCTCGGTGATGCCGGTGAGCCATTCCGGCTCCTCGTTTATCAGCATCCTTTTGCCGTTTTGATGCAACTTTCTCAATCTTTTTTTTTCACAATTACCTCCTTTGAGAAAGCACAACTTTAAATGATATTATCAGAAGCACGTGTGCCAACGACAACCCGTTGTATACATTACAACTTTAATTTAAAAAACCAAGGGTGGAGATAACGATAAAAATATTATACCGAGCCCGCATGTTCAACTCTTACTCTCTTCTCAAACTCTTATGTAGCATACTTGCATTACATCTTTGTATAAAGAGACATGCTGTTGCTGTGAGGTGTGTTATACAAGAGAAGATGAAGCACAGTTTTGCCAAGCATACACGCACGCCTAGACCGTGACTGAATGAGCCAACGTAGGCAGTTAGGATTTTAGGATCACGGGTGGAGGAGAGGAGAGACGCGCCCGCTTTTGGAGTCACACGCCGCCGCTGTACAGTTTGTGCACCTCGCTTGGGTGAACAACTATATTGTGTGCATACAAAAACCACCCGTCGTCGTTGTCGTCGGCACTTTACCTCGCCCTGCTGTCCATCGTTCGGTCGATAAGTCTGCAATGCTTTAGGAAAATCTATAGGTATACATGGTGAGATAATTTTTGGAGCAACGGTAGGAGAGTTATCAGCTGGGGCTTTATCTTGGAAAAGTCAAGCGTCCACTTTTAAACGTATTTTGGTCATCTGCACATGTGCAGAAGTTAAATATTGGTTGCTGCACATGCGCGAACAGTGAAAAATGCACCTTTTAACTTTCTTAAAATAAAGCCCCTGCTGCTTGTTTCGGTCGTAACTGGTACCACCTAATGTTAACTTGGAAAAAACAATCGTTGAAATTACTTTACACACGTTGTTTGAAATTTAAATAAATTTGATATTTTGCACGTATAGAAGATCTTTCGATTTTACATATTAACAGTGTAAAAACCACCAAGTTTGTACATACATGTATGAAGCTACAAACGTCAGCTCTATTTCATCTTTTTTAACTTGAGCAAGTGATTCCTTAGTGCTATTTGTTTATCTTTGAAAGATCGCTTGACTTTGCTTCTAACTTTGTGCTTTATCATCATGTAGTTCTTGTTCTTACTTCTCTCGCGGTTTGTTCTGCTGCACAGGGGATTTTGACGACCGTCTTTGTAGCCAAACTTGTCTCTCTCTTCTTGTCCTTTCTAGAGTTTAAATGTAATTATTTATAATTATTATATTGTTTTTTTTGTATTCATCATTGGTGTCCTTAGTTTTAAGGAAAAAAAAAAAAATTACACTACCTTGACACTGGCTACTCGTTCTTCCTTGGTGAATTTGCGCCTCTTGTAAATATTTTCAATATCACCTAATTTTACCAATTCTCCTTTACCCTTTTCTTCTTCTAATGGGCGTTTTATCCCTTTTTTCGCATGCGTGACTTGCTGTTTTGCCAACGTCATGTCGATTCTCTTGAAATCCTCGTCTGTGAGCAAACGCTGGATCGAAACTTCTGAAGCTTTAGCTTGCCTCTCAGCTGTGTATTCCATTTTACTTCGAGCTTTTAATTTTTCCTGCAACTTTTTCTTTTCCTCCAACTTTCTCTTTTTTCGTTCTAATTTTGAGTTCTTCGATTTCTTTCCTATTTTGTTCGTTACAAGCGTTGGTTTTGCCGGTGATTTCTCCTCTTTTTTTTTACTCTTGTCGTCCTCACATTTGTCCGTTTTTTTCTTTTCTTCGCTTTTCTGACATTCTTTTTCCTCTCCTTCCACGTCTTCATCCTCGTCTCCGTCATCACAGTCTTCCTCTTCATCACCGGATTCGCCAATTTCACTACCAGATACTTCATCATCAACATCTTCGTCGTCTTCCATTTCTTCACCTTCACCGTCACTCTGAGACACATCAATCCATTCACCGTCATTCTAAACATGAAAAAGGTAAAATTGGTATTAAACACATTTTTTTTCCACAAAACATCAATGAAATAATCCATCTTACATCACTGTCCTCACTGTCGATTTCAATATCCTTTTGAGGTTCGAGAAGAACTTCAGCTCCAGGCACAAATTCTTTTGCTGTAACTTTCCCGTACTCTAGAGGTTCCAGAGCAACCGTAGCTTCCGTTGGACGGCCTCGGTCTTTTTTATGCAGCATTTCCGGCATCGTTTGCCTAAACAAGCCAATGAGCGATCTGGCTGCCATCATAACGCTTCTGTCTCGGTGAGTTTTGTACATTGCCAAGTCTTGCAGGAGGTCTTCATTCATTGCAAACGGACATCTTGTACAGATTTCTCTGACGGCATTCAATCTGCAAGAAAATTGCAGTTTTTGGAAAAAAGTGTGACAAAGAAATATGTTAAGAATAAATGTACAAGATATACCCTTACCCTATAGCCATAACATCCGAGGAATTCCTTTCAGTCACAAAGTTGTTTACCAATGTTTTGACAACTGGTTGCATTACATCTGGTGGAATCAAATCATGCGAAGCTTGTGCCACGAATTGTAGTAACTTTGTCACCTCTGAAAGTACCATAAAGCATTTCATGATTTATATTAACACAATAAGAATGGTAAGTCAACTAAACGTACCTCTCTGATGTGGCTGAAGAAATCGTTGCACATAAGGATAAAAGTTGAACAAAATTAAACTGTGCACGCCTATGAGTCTGGATATGACGTCGAGAGTCATCAGTTTGACTTCAAATCTGTCATTCTTTTTTTCCAGTTGTTTGAATAATTTTTCCGCCAAGCCTTGCGGGTCGTGAATCAAGTGAAGTGCCGAAAAGTTGTACGTTGGAGCCTTTGACTTCTTTTTTTTGGATTTCTAAAAAGTAATAATAAATTGTAAGTATTATAGTAAAAAAAAAGCACACATACAGAACAGCCGAGAAAAAACTTACCGTGTACAATTTCTTGACCTTTTTAAGCTGTTTTTGCCTCTTTTTGGTCTTTTTATTGACTTTATTTGCCATCATGACCTCTTTGATATTAGGCTCGTCGTCGCTGTCGCTGTCACTATCCTCATCTTCACCTTCATCCTTGCCCAGGAAGAACTTCAAGCTCGCAACGACTACCTTTGTAAATTTAGAAAAGCACCCGGTGGCAATGACGTTAACCGTCTTTGTGTCACTCCATACATTTTTATTGTACAGCTCGATCATTATGTCCGCCGACATCTTTGCCGCGCGAGCGTTCGTGTCTTTGAGCATTTGAAACATAAAGTTCTGTAGGGTAGTGTTGACCTTGGCATTTTTGTGCTTCGCATTGATGTTTTTGATATCCGTTATTATGTGCGTTTGTAGAAATTGACGAAGTGACTTGTCCTGACAACGCAACAGCTCGAAGAAAAGACTCAGTAAAGCAGTGGGTTCGAGAAGGTTTTTGTTACGGAGTAAGATTAGTGCCTTACAAAATGTCTACAAGTAAAAATATTCTTTAAAGGTATAAATGATTAAAGATAACATTTAATTAGGGGGGAAAAAAACAACACAAACCATACGCATGTCCTTGTCCAAGACAGTGTTCTTATCTTTGAGAATGTCGATGAGTTCTTGAGGAAACGACAGCAAATCATCGCAATAGCAATGCGCGACCTGCATTAAAAAAATCATTACTTTCAGAAAATTATTGCGTAAATAAAAATAAAGGACAGTGCATAATAAGCCGGAAAACAAAATGAAAGTAAGAAATATCTTGGCATTTTTTTTTATTTTCCTTTACCAAATTTATCATACAAAACTTAATGGTACAAAAATTTAAATAACTCAAGCAATTAACTTCATCGCAAAGTAGAAATAAAAACTATAAATGTAGGGATTCCCTTTGAATAAATTAAATAGGATTAATTACGATCGTACAAATACATGTTCATCTCAAAGCTGATGGTTTTCGAAATAAACAAGGCAAATTCATAATTGATGTAGCATTTGTATTTTGGCTCATTGATGTCGTTATCGCCAACCAGCCCGATCAAGCCCAATTGGCACAGCGAGGGTATCTGCGTCAACAAAAGAGCATTGAGGTCTACCTTATCAGAGTAGATCGAGCAAAAAATAGCAAGTAACCGATTTAACGGGAAATTGCGTGGTCCCCCGTGAGCTTTGGACTTTTTCGGTTTCTTTTGCGACTTGTAAGCTCGCTTTTTTCTCGGTCCACTTTCCTTCATAAATATTTTTTTGTCTTCGAGCGGCGGGTTGTAGGACGCCAAAAATGCAGCTATCAGAAGATATTTTGAAAAAGCCGGCAGCTCGAAGCTTAGAGCTAGCGTTTTGGTCGATTCAATTTCAAGAGAGAACTTTGACTGCTGGTCGAAATCCTCGGTTGACATTCGCAGATAGATAACTTCCAGATTGGCTTTAAAGGTCTTGCGAATGTTTCTGTAAAGAGCTATTGTATCACTAGGGTCGATCATTTTGGATATAATGGGATCGATGTAATCCGGAAAAATTTTCTTGGCCATGTATCGCAGTTCGCCAAGATCACGACAAAATCTGTAAAATGTTAGGAAGAAAAAGTCCAAGTAATGATAGTAAAACTCTTCACTGTATTCTTCTGGTTTGGTCAGATGCATAAGGATTTCTTTAAATTCGTCTTTGCTGTACTGAGGAAAATGTACCTTGACAGGTTCGCATGATACCGTTTTCGAGGCTAACCTTCCAAAAATAACATCGGTGGTTAAAATGGTACAAATATTGGTTTTTGTCAGTTCGCCTAATCTCATCATGGCTGGCAGTATATTATCGTTCATGTCGCGTAATTTTTCACTCCTTTCCAGTACAATGACAGACGGTTTTTTTTGAGACTCTGGCATTTCATTTAGTATCAGTTCCAACTGGTTTTTAAAATCTACAAAATTGTCACTCCTTATATCTAACTTGTAACCATTTTCCGAAGAAAGTTTAAATGATGAGAGATCAACGAGAATTTTTTCAAAGAGACTTCTGTTGCTCGTGTGCTCAAGACAATTCACGATAGAAACATTGTACTTCAAGTATTTAAGCAGTTCCCGAACTATGAATGATTTGCCACAAGACACATGGCCAAAAATAAAAATGCTTTGAAACATTGGCTCATCGGTGAGCAACAAGTACAAGTCTCTAATAAGGGAATCCCTACATTTGATATCTTTCTTCAATGCAGCAACGCACTCTTCCATGATTGCTTAGAGTGTATGAAATTTAATGACAATTTACAGTTAGGGTTAATAAAATAAGCCTAAGCACAGATGTCCAACTTGACAAGCTTTAATTTCTCAAACCTGAAAGTAAAAATTATCTCTCGATAGTTGTATAAATAGTTTGGAAAAATTAAAATTCTAATCCGACAATAACATTTCTTTTCTCCAAAAGTTACATTTACCGATTTGTCAAATTGTTGAGTATGTAGTGATCATATGGAAAATTAAGGTAATAAAAACATCTTTAAAGTCTCACCTGCGCCAAAAACATAACCAGCTCATCGAGACTTTTGTTGAATTTGTCTGGGGTGAAATTAAATACTTCCAAGGTCGACTTGTAGTGCCGGTGTTGTTGCAGGAACTGTTGAAGTACAATATATATTGATACTTGCATAGAAAACTTTTGAAAACTAGTGAAAAAAAAAACCCACCTCTTCTTTGTAAGACTCAGGATCGCGCTTGATAAGGTTCTGTAGTTGAGGAAGATTGTCGGGTAATTGATTGTTGTGCCTGACCATTGTTAAAGCTTAAAATTCGGTCCAAAACATTATTGTTAAAGGCACTCAAAGAAAGCAATAGTTTTCTTATTTTAAGGTTATGTTGTTTACTTTTCACGTGCAAGAACGCGAGCGACAACTATAGACATATAAGAAAAATAGACTGCTCGTTCTTATGTATACGGCGCTGTCGGAGCTGAAGCACACGTAGGAGACACAACATCGAACGTGGTAGGTTTGCAAACTTTGGAATCCAAAGGTGGGAATGTGCGAGAGAGAGACAGATATCCACGTTCGATGTTGTGTATTATTCTACTTAATCCCTATAGAGGATCACTATAGTCTTTTAGTAGTCGGCGCTTACCTAAGTAAATTAGTCGTAAATCTGGTAAACTAAGCTCCAGCAGGCTCCAGGACACCTAAACTAAAGAGATTACTAAAGTTGTTTAAAACGCAAGTTACGAAATGAGGAAAAAAGCCAAAACTATCGCCAATCAAAATTCTAAGTACCTGTAGTTTCATTTTGTTTGTTTGTTTTTTTTTTTGTTTTTTTTTTTTTTCTTTTCTTTTCATATATACAAATACTTTTCTTCGTAGGAGGTGAAGTTTTCTAATTGTAAAATGAAAAGCATTTTTGACGGTTTTTGAAAATTGCTTTGACAAGCTTGACAAATTATATTTAAGAAGATAAACTTCGATTCATGGGTTTTTCCTGACACAAAATATACTGAATAAAAAGAAAATTATTTAGTTACAATCGACTTTTCATATATGCATTAAAAATCGAGTGTACGTTTCATGTTACGCATATGCGTTGCGCAGTATATAGCAAAATATGTTGCTTAAATTTCGTTTTTACCCTCCATCTATTTCTGCTGTGTATATGCACACACGATCCATTGAAAGTTTGGTTTAGAGGTTTTGAAAAAACAGCCCTCCAAAGTCGATAACAATTATTATAATTATAGGCAACATGTGAATATCGATGAGTGTTCTCTGTGTAATTAGTCAATTTACTTATATTGTGTTGGTAAAGAAATAAATATATGAACAATAAATTTTTTTTTTTTTTTTTACTGTTTACATTCACGAGTATATTATGGTAAATTTTGTTTGTAGAACACTGAAATCAGAATGAAAAGGATTTCAAAAATTTTTAAAAATACGTGCGCAAAATTAAATGTACACTTAATGTATAAATGAAAAAAATGTTTTTTTGGTATATTTTTATTGGTTTATTTATAGTAATTGACAAATCTAGAACAATTATTTACAAAATTATAAGGATTTAATATAAAAATATTGCAAGAAAATCTTGAAATGTAGATGTTTTTTTTGCAATACATAAAACTTATCATTATAAGATCAGTGAAATCTGTATAATACAATCACATAAGATATTGTCAAACTTAGAATCTGCAAAACACGATATAAGGTTTTAGTTTATTTCAAATAAAAAATACTACTCTTGTATGTTTCAATTATTTTGCACCTTAGGAGGTAATTATAAAAAACATATAAAAAATACTAACTTTGAAAAATAATGATCCGTCTAATGTAAAAACATTCAAAGCTTGGAATTGAACATCAGTAGTCGTGCATTGATGCGAAAACAGCAAGAGCTGAAAATAAACGGTTTTATTTCATAGCTCCTTAACCGTATTATTATTGGATTCGATACTTACTTGATACGTTATTTTATTGTATTTAAAAGCATCGTAATTCATCAGGCAGACATGTAATAAATGGTTAATTTTTTTTACCTGAAAGATTTTTAAAAGTTATTTGAAATTTTGTTTAGGAAAATGAAAATCATAACTTATAAATAAAAAAATTAGTTACCTGTTTCATGGCTGAGTTGACAGATTTTGCCAATGCGAGTACCATAATTAAGGCATCAATGATGCAGTTTAAATGAGGTATTAAACCAAATAAAGATATACTACTCTTGGCATAAATTAATAAATACGTAGTTATGTGACAGTTATGCAAAAAATACACAAAAAAAAATGTAATACAGACAAAAATTGCTGGAGAGTAAAAGTTTGAAAATTTGCGTGATACGTTAGTCAATTCCATGTATACTCTGTGCAATTCTAAAATATCTTTTGATTTTTCTTTTACACTGATAATTTTGTAGGAATTACTCTTTACTACACCAGTAGGTTTTTCAAAAATGTCTTTCAAACGATGGCGGATAATTTTAAATAAATCTCTTATTGCAATTACAAAAAACACATACTGAAAAAGCATCACGTCTAATATCATACGATTAATCAGATGCATTGCATTAATCGTTGGAAATTTTGTGTTGTCAGGAAGTATTATTAAACGAATCAGGAAAAAAATATTCACGAGATACTTGAAAAACAATAAAGAAACGTATTTTATGTCCTTAAATATCCATTTACTATTTATGTTCTCATTCAATTCTCCAACTGCTTCTTTTACGGAATTAAATTTTTCAAAAATGGATATCGCAGTTTTTTGTTGAAAAATAGATCGAATTAAAGTATAATTGACAGCCACAAAAGTAAGTGTAGTAATAATAGATAAATACACGTTAGAAACTGGATCAAATAATTTAGCAGCTGTTTTCAGAAAGTCTCGTAGATAAAAATATTGTAATGTAATTAAGAAAATCAGAAATAATATATTGTAAATCATCCCAATAAAAGAATAACTAAATGACCACCGTTTAAAAATATTATTTTGTATTGTTATCTCATTAAAATTCATTGCTATTGTTGCCAGCACTCGACTATACATGTAAAATAATTTTAGTAATGGGAGTTTTAGGTTTCTTTTCTTCATTCTTGATTTTAACTGACTAAAAGTCGCTGGAATAAAAAATATGAACTACAAAATGTATCCAACTAACTAAAAAACGAACATCTTGTTTTTATAATATTCACGCTTGCATTTGTTTACATGTACAAGTTAGTTTCCATAAAGTACATGTAATTTTTTTTTTATCGAGCAAGTAGGTAGCTCTGAAAATTTCCACACGTGCTTTGAACCTTTGTGTACCCTCACGTCACTATAATATAAAAAAAAAAAAAGTATAAATAATTATTCTTCACTATTGTATAAAAATTTTCAACGTAACAAAAATTAACGAGACACAAACGTATGTAACTGTTGTCTTATAGCTATTATATTTTACTGACAAAAGTCTGACCAACTTAAACTTCAATGTCCTGTTTTCGTAGAGTATTTTGGTAAATTAATGGATATACTTATCAGCATTTTTTGATAATCATCTACACGTACCAGCATTTATGAATTCTTTATATACTATTTTATCGTCAAGTGACTAGATAGAAAAAGGTTCGATTTTTAGGCGACACAAAAATTAATTCAATTAAGTACTTATATATAGGTATTAAACGTTGAGTCGAGCAAACATGAGTAAATGGGGACAGACAAAACTTATGAATACATGCAAGGCTGGTAAAACCTCTAATGATAGGTGTATGTATCTATGTAGTTTTACGCTGTACTGTCTAAGTAGAAAAGTAAATGAATCAGTCAATCGAGCGCTTGAGCTGAGGAAAAGCTGCGCGAATGTACTTAATGAGAAAATGGAAGTGAGGAAATACCGCTTGCAAAAATTGCAACTCTGGGGTATTTCTTCATTTTTGAAGAAATGATAAACGATGATTAAGTTTAATATAAATTCGCCAGTCTAAAGAATTGAGTAGAAGAAAGTGATGATATCACTTCAATGTCATAGTTTTACTTTGACTCCTGTAAGTTTTTGTTTCGACATGACAAGGAAATAGTCGTTCGTTTGAGAAAAATATTATTTTCTGCATAAAAAGGGCAAATCAATAAAATTATAGATGTATACTGAATATTAAAAAAAAAAAAAAAAAATTAGAACTAAATGTGATTATATTAAAAAATTTTCATTTACATTCAACAAATGTTGGATTTGAGGAACTACTGAAAATTCGATACAAGTATTTATTAAATGAAAGTTTTCGTGATTAAAATAATTGGTACAAAGGTATGAGAGTGTATAGTCTGTGTATTTATTGGGTATAAACTTTTATGTTCGTGCACAGTTCGATTTTTTTTTTTTTTACATCAGCTCTTTTATTATAGTAACAACGATAATTCACCGAATGTGAACGACTAGCGTCCAAAAAATTTCAATGGTTGATGGCAACGTTTAATTAAATCTGTAATTGGAACAACCAGTCGATATATAATGGATAAATATTCAAGAAAGAGAATTTCGAATTATGGCTTGGGAAGAAAAATGTGTCAAACTATAGGTCCAAGCAATAATTATCTATTTTTTTTAATAATGTTGCATTAAGGCTGTGAGAGCGATTATCATCATCTGTATTCAAATGTTACTGTATATAAGTTATAAACCAATGGATTTATTGAAATACCCGCCAAATAAGCCACACCGGCCAATCTATCCAATCACATCACGAGAAAAGAAAGCGTTCACAAACCCCTAACCTTTACTGAAAAAGCCATGTGCGTTTCAGACGTTTCGGTTCATTCAGTGTTTTCAGTTTGTGAAAGTTGTAAATTGTTTGCTAATAGTCGCCGAGATAAACCATGTCTGACCCGGACTCTGAGTTAGAAGATGACGAGGAGGAGATCCTCGTCTACGTGGAGTTTGACAATTTCGCGACGAGCGACGTGTTTAGCAACAATAACTTGAAATTGGATATGTTGGGCTTGGACTCCGACCATCCCGTCATGCAGATCAATGGCAAAGTACTGTACTTGCTTGCAAAGTCCCTTTTACTTTGATTAATTTTTAAATTAATGATTGTTGTGTTTAAAAAAAAACATAGTTCTTCGAAGGAACTTATGAGGATGCTGTTGGAACCTATTTGTTTTTCGAAAAGGACAAGAATCCGGAATTTGACGACCAGATATTTGACAAAATTCCAAGTTTGAAGTACTACAACAAGACGAGAAAGCTTCTTAAAATGCAGAGGGCTTTTCTGGTACCAAAGTACGAGGTTGTGGGAGATTCCAAGCACAGCGAGTGCATTCCCAATGTTGAAACATTGAAGGAGGCTGGAGTACCGCCAAAGTACCAAGAAGAAGGTTTGTCTGCATTTATTCTCGATTTTTTTTTCAATCGGTGCAAATATTTGAAATTATTGTTGATTTTTAGCTCTTTCGTTTTGGAAAAATTCTAGAGATCTTAGGCTAAATGCATTGAAGAGTTATTTGAAAAAACAAGAGTTTAGAAAAGAGTTGAGACTTAGAGGTTTTGAACCTGAATCAGAATCAGATGAAGAAAATCCTTTTGCCATGTATAAATCCGTGCCGGATGAATTTAGTCATGAGAACTTTGATCAAATTGAACGTGGAACGGATTGCAATGGTCAGGGAGAATTTTCAGAAGAAAATCGATCTCACGTCAATAATAGAGCTACACAAATTTCCCAAAAATTTACCGTGATAGACCCTGGACCATCCACCTCTAAGAGTAGTAGACCCTGGATCGATGATGAAGATGAGGAAAATAAAACTACTGACGATAGTGATGATACCGACTGGGAGCCATTCTCAAAGAAAGTTAAAAGTATTGGGAGAATACGGTCAAAAGTTGTGAAATCAAAAGTAGTTAAGGTTTCGAAGAAAAAAACAAAATCTAACATGGAGAGTAGTAACATGAGTGAGTCTTTAGAAACTGTGAGTAAAACGAATGATGTTCAAAAAAGTTTAGTTAAAAACAATGAAGTTGACAGAAATGGTGAAGCAAGTAGTAATAGTCATATCAAGAAAAAGAAAGTTAAACCTATTGTAACCAAAATTGAAGAAATAGAAATTGGTGAAGTGACGGCAAGTGAAAGTGATAGGTTGTTGTCAATGGAACTCAATTTGGATGATGATGTACAGAGAAGAAAGCGTGAGAGGCGTGAAGCAAAAATGAAAGAGATAAGAGAAAGGATGGAGGCGCTCAAAAAAAAAAGTTCTAGTCAAAAAAGCAGCTGATAGTTAATGCGTGAAATCACATGTTAATGAAAATTGTGATAAGGTAAATAACAATGAAAGAATTTTTTTTTCTATCTCAAAATTATGATATTTTTATAACAAAAATATGTAGCTGTACATAATAATTTTTAACTAAGATGTACATGTCAACAAAGATATTGTATAATCATTACACATAATTCATTATGGAGTATTGCTACTTTGTTTTTATCAATCGATAAAATTGTATTGCTTCATCATTAACAAAATCATGTAGAAAAATTGATACGATTAATCAATTAAATGCTTACACGTATACAATAACAACTACTTTTAAAGTTCAGATAAAAATATAATTTCTTACGTAATAAAATTTTATACTTAAAACTTATCATTAGTTTTTTTGTTTTTTCAACTTACAAGTAACAATCTTATTTACTCCAAATGTAACAGTTGCCACTTTCAATCACACACCTAATGATATTGTTGAATGCAACAGTCCAACATAAGGCACACACTAAAAAGATTATTGCATATAATGTAAGTATAAGATACGTATGTCTTTAACATTGAGGTACTCCATTATCTGTCTACAGAAACAGCTCGTTATCAACTATTGGATAAATGAAATCTTCACCAATTCAAATCACATGGAAGTTCATCGGGATACTCGCCAGTGAGACAAGCTGTGCAGTGACCGATGTAACTACTGTCACGATTATCCATACCGTGTCTGACGGCTTGAACGAGTCCTTCCACAGATAGATACGTCAAACTGTCGGCCCCGACATGCCTGGCCAGCCGAACGCTGTCGAGTCTGTTGGCTATCAGCTCCTCGCGCGTGGGGATGTTGATACCCATGTAGCAGGGATACTTTAGCGGCGGGGACGCAATCCTTATGTGAACCTTATTTATTTTTGTCGAAAGAGAAAAACAACTTTTTATTATTTTTGATATAATAAAAATATTTTCTATCCACACAAGTCAACATTTTATCTAAATTTCCAAATAAACAAAAATTCATCGCTCCAAAGGCAATGTTTTTTCATAGATCGCGCGTACCTCTTTGGCTCCGGCGTCCTTCAAGAGCTTGATGATCGGGCCAATGGTGTTTCCCCTCACGATCGAGTCGTCGATGAGAATGATTTTCCTGCCTTTGACGTTTTCCGAAAGAGCTCCGAACTTTTTGGCGACGCCGAGCTGCCGCAACCTCGTGCTTGGCTGAATAAACGTTCTGCCGACGTATCTGTTTTTGCACAAGACTTCGGCGAACGGAATGTTGGACTGTAACGGAAATGTTGAGTATTAGTACATGTATACCAACAACGAGTCCATAAAATCACACTATGTATGGTCCACCTCTCTGGCGTAGCCGTGTGCGGCGGCAGTCCCGGATTCCGGGACAGAACTGACTATGTCGGCCTCGATCGGACACTCCTGGGCAAGAACGCGTCCGCACTGCATCCTCACCGAGTACACCATTTGTCCTGTAAGGAATTCGTCGACGTCGAAAATCCCGAAGAACTCGTTGACCTCAACAAAAAATACTCACCTTCGAAAATACTGTCGCTCCTGGCAAAGTACACGTACTCGAAAATACAAAAAGCCTGGGGCTTCTTGTTCGGCCTCTCGACGATGTCGATAGTCTTGATGCCCTCCCGCGTCATCTCGACAATCTCACCCGGAAAGACTTCGCGCACGTAGCGCGCCCCGATGCTCAAGAAGCCGCACGACTCCGACGATATGACCCAGCCCTCCGCCTCGATGTTGTCGTCGTCCGAATCGTGTCCTGATAACCACAACAACACGATAATTACATCACATAATCGAGAAATCCCTCCATCAACCGGGAACACGTGGATTCTCACCTAAATTATTGATGGGCACGATTTTGCCGATGCAGAGCGGCCGATTGCCGTACGGATCTCTGACCCCGTAGATGCGGTCCCTCTGCATGATAACCAGGGAGTAGGAGAGCGGCGCTAGCTGCATGAGATGCTTGATCCTCGCGGCCCAATCTGGCCCGTTGAGCTCACCCTCGGGCGGATTCAGGCACAAAGCCTGGGTGATGAGCTCCGAATCCGAGTGCGTCGACAGCCCAACACCCCGGCCAAGGACCATTTTTCGCAGCGACTCTGTATTGACGAGTTCACCGTTGTGGGCGACCGCCAGGGCCCCGTGAGCCGTGTGGACGACAAAGGGCTGACAATTGACCTCCTCGCTCGCGGCGCTCGTACTGTACCGCGTGTGCCCGATCCCCAGGTTACCCCGCAGCTTGCGCATACTGTCGTCGTTGAATATGTTGTTTATCATGCCCATGCCCTTGTGCACGTGGAACGATTTCGCGCACACGCCCTCGCTCGTCACTATGCCCGCGCTCTCCTGTCCACGGTGCTGCAACGCCACCAGACCTGACGAGGATCGGCAACGTGATTCATGGTGCGCGTGGTTTACCACAGATGTGTGTATTTCGTCTGTACTTACCGAGACATATGACCTGTGGCACGTCGATTTGGGGTGGCCAATCGCCGGCGGCTATGCAGCCAAAGACCCCGCACTCGTGGGTGAGGCCGCTCGACTTGTGATTCCTGAGCTCGCCTTTGCTCCTCGGCAGTCTCTTCTCGAGCTGCGACTGTGTCCTTGGCCGCGGCACGTCATCCAGCTGCAGCCGGGACAGCCCCATCGCCTCGTTGCAGCTGCCGCGGCTCTCGGACGTGTCCCCGCAAGCGGCCGACATCTGCAGCTGTTGTTGTTGTTGGCGGTGCTCTGGTGTTTCGGAAATAACGGCTTTTAATGATCTCGAGTTGGTTAACAATGTGTATGTATGTCGGGTGATATTTGGTTTTCTCGGGAGCGCGCGACTCGACAAATCGCATTGGAATCGTTATCGAAGGCAAGAGGGGCCGTGATGATGATAAAAGTGTTGCACGTTGCGTGCACTCCATCGCTTTCGGGATTATAAAATTTTTTTTAGAAATCGGCACCTACTTATACGCGGATTGCGTTACCGATCATCTCTTATCAATTTCGTGTTGTTACTTATTTTTTGGTTCAAGGTTTTTCAACGGTATACACTTTATGCTTTTCGCACGATTTCAAATTATCTCCGCGAGATTAACTTGCTTAGTGTATCCCCGATCGGTTTGTCAATTAAATATTACGGGCGAGCAAGTAGTACTTGACACCCACACTGCATTTATACTGCAGGTATGTGAGTTTTTGTGCCAAAGTATTTGCTCTCATTGGACAAATCAAGCGTGAAACAGAGTGGATGGGGAAAAAGACCCCCCTGAGCTTGAAGCTCGCATTGATAAGACGCGCGTATCGGTGCATAAATAATATACTACATCAACAGGCATATAAATGTGTGAAATGTATATTGTCAGCATCGCATCTTGTGCGCTTATAAATATTTTTGTGCGCTGACCCGCTTAACCTCAAGCTCGATATAACCGATACTTCGGTTGGAAATATTATATTTATTTGCGTAGTTATTCTCTCGCTCTCGTTCTTTTCCGTTTCGCAAACGCTATTTCATCATATATCGCGTTCGATCGCCCGTGGTCTTGTGCAATTAATACATGGTATCGTGTGCCAAAAATCTAACTGAGACAAAATCTTTTTTTATTTGTGTACAATTCAATAAATTACGAAATTCCACTGTTTCTTGTCGCATCGCATCTAATGTCGTTCGTAATGGGTATCGTCTGGGGGAGACAAACAGGTTCTTCCTCCGTTACGAGCTCCGTTATGCAAAAATACAACATATATATATATCAATACTCCTTTTACCAATACTTGTATTGAACACAGATTCAAGGTCTTAAAATCGTCGTACGTCTTATGATAGGTACGTACGTGGGATACTCGTCTTTATAGTAGTCACTGTTTCGAGCAACAATAATTGCCGTGTAAACATTGGTGTGTTGATTAAAAAAAAAAAAAAAAAAAAATACCTTGTAAACGAGCGATATAAAAAGGCAAGGTTGCCTGCCTCTTTTTATATTTTCATTCTAAACAATTTTTTATAACAGGAATAATAAATCGATGATCAAAGTATGCATCGTACTATGGCTGTTTATTTTTTTCTCGATAAAAATTAATAATGTATGTGGTTGATGATATTGGTTTTCAGTGTTTGTTCATCAAATTTTTAATTTGTACGTTATTGAAAAACAAAAAAGGAATTTAGTAACTCTGGATATTTCACAGTCTTGTTTTGACAAAATACTATAAGGAACAACGAAAAAAGCGATGGATACGCTTTTCTGACGAATCAGCGGGTTGTATATAAAAAAAAAAAAAAAAAAAAAAAACTCGTTATTTGAAATCGTTATAAATCTGTTACGTGGTAAATATAAAATAAACAATGGTGTTTTAAAAATGTATAAAACCGTGTGAATCCCATGAACCATGAAGGTGATAATTGTAGGTTACAACCTTATCGACAGGATCGCTGTAATTGTCGAAGAGTCGGAGGGTAGAGTTACGCGGGGGGGGGAGAGACTCTGAGTCTACTGACGTCTGAGACATGTCTGAGACCTTTACGAAGAATGACCGCCATGACAGGATCGATCTTGATTTCTTGATTGACTCAATTGACTGATCGTTCGTACCGCAGTTGTATGAGGTACACGTATAAGAAATTTAAACTTGAGTTGTTGCGGTAAAAATATCTGAGTAAGTATAATTGAAGAAAAAAAGTTGGTCTGATGAATCTCCTGCCGTAAAGGAAGTAATCCTACAGCAAGACATTCTTTACTTAATTTGACAGTTTACTTATTAGTGGTTAAGTAGGTCCAGAGTTGTATATTGCACACGTGTTGTGTGCCTACCTTATATTGAGAGACGAAAATTAAAGATGCTAATTTCCTTTTTCACCTAATATTGCAACTGAGTAGGTACTTGAGTCATCATTTTTTCCACGTGTGTGTGTTCTAGTACCACTGGTATAATTTATTGGTTACTCAGAGATGAGTGTTTTTCGTTTCGTAATAATGCATACCCATAGGAAAAGAAAAGACATGGTCAAAAAAAAGTACTGGGCTCGGTTAGCGTAAATTGAAAATATTACAAGGATCGGACTGAAATCCCTTAATACATTGTGGTTTTTTTTTATTTTTTTATCAATCTTATGAAACAATGAATCTTGTAGGGTTTTATTTATCAGATAACTGTGATAACGGTGTACATTAAACAAAATATTTTCTTTCACAGAGTTATCAGTGAGTGATTTTAGTTAAATTGGTGCTTTCAATCAAACTGCATAGTCATCTTATGTACACTGCTATTCTAGTTCAACAAGTGCTTCTTGTTTGACATGAGCAAAAGCCATCAACATAGAAAAAATGTTTGACAAACAGAATGCTCCGCTAAAAGTTTTAGAAAAGAAATTGAAGGAATTTCTGGAAGAATGTTTAAGAAGAGAAAACGAACTTCTTTCTGGGACCATTGATGCTTACGAGTGGAAAGTTTTCTTTTTTAATTTATGTGGTGGATTCGAACGACTAAACGACTACATTATTTGGTTGAAACAATCGTGGGTTCGAGAACTGATTTTGAACACACTGAGAGTGTACAAGAAAAATAATATAGATGTGAAATTATACACAGAAGCATTGGTAAATGAAGAAACATACGTGATATACAAAGCTTTCTCTACATTGTTACCAAATTACGTATTTGCGTAAGTATGAAAAGCACCATATGCAAAAAATTTTCAACCGTTGAGTTTTAATTTTTAACTAACCATTCAATTTTTAGAGAGAAAAATGCGATATGTACGTACATTGAAAACACGGGTAAATTTTCCAGCGATGAAGTAAAGAATTGTGTAGACAAACATTGGAATTCTTTACTTGAAATGAAAAATTTTATACCAATCCAAGACCCTAACGATCTGTATCCACTTAATTTTGGAGACTTTGAAAATATAAATAGAAGTAAGTTGTCTATCAATTACGTAAACAATATACAGTGCTGCACCCATATTTTTTTTCTTTTTATGCAGTGAATCACTAATTTATTATTCTTTTTGTCCGTGCAATTTATTTATGCTATTAAAAAAAAGTGAAAAAATGAAGATTCTTAAATAGCATTGAAAAGTAACAGATTACTACTCATCTCAGCAAATTTTTTCTTAGTTAACCAAAGTCAATAACAGGAATTCCATATGCGGGAACACATTATTCATTCGACAATTTAATGAATTATGTTGCTGCAATTACTAACAAGTAAAAAATTTTAATCGTACCCTGTAAGAAAAAAATTCACCCAACGATTCAGATACGTATTTTTTAATTCATAAGTGCTTCTTTCAATGTAGCCCAAATCATAACTGTAGAAACAGGTCCTAAAATTATATTTGGGTTGTTGCTCCAAAGGTTACCAAAAAATAAGGTGATGTCCCTTCCACTAAATTTAAATCTTGCCCACCTTGCGATGCAACTAAAAATTTTTGGCACGCTCATACCCGTTATGCGTTAGTTTTTTCAAAAACTATGTTGTTAAAAGTAGTCACATTTACTGAAATTACAAGTAAATATTTACACAAGTGTCCTCAAATTAATTAAATCATCATTGTTGTTGATGCACGTATTAAAATCTTATCGCTCCCGGAAAATTACCGTGCATGTACTTTTCCAATAATCTAATGTGTCATCAAAAAAAGCGGACAGGACACAATTTTTGACACAATGTTAATTATGTTTTGACATTCATAGTTTCCCCGGCTTTACAAATTTTTTTTTGGAAATTAATTGCCTTCCAATGTTACCCAAGTTTCACGCATGATATAAACTTGACCCCTAATATATCATACATTTTTCCAATAAAAAAAAAAAAATCCGTGCACGCACATCAGATCGAGCCTTTTTTACCGATTGGTAATAAATCCCCTGGCTCTTCGGAGCAACCCTCCAATCAATCGACGAATTGGAAAAGCACACAACGAACGAGTTGGTCCAAAAAATCGGCAATTTGTTTTAGTCGAAAAAACGCTACGTATTACTTAAGGGTTGTACAAACGCCAAAAGGAAAAATCGTGAATCGCCGATTCAACTCACCACGTGCGCGCAGATATGGAAGCCCTGCAGCCCAGTCGCTTTGATATCTCCCGCTCTAAGAATAAAATCGTCCCACGTTAACCCTCGTCGATCGGTATTACACTCGCACGCACTGATGTGATATTCCTTTTGTAAACTATGTGTGCTACACATGCGGTGTATGCTGATGGAGCGCAATTGACGCGACGTGGATACACACCCGACTCCTCGAGGCTTCGGTATACGAGTGACGAGCGAAACCGAGTCGAAAGTCAGTTTTGTTACTTATTATGCGCACGCGAGCGAGTCGCCTTGTTCTCACGATAGTCGACGACGACTAAACTCTCCTCCTCCTTGTATTACACGCGGGTGCCCCTGACTCTGTTTTGCTTTTGCTTAGCGAACCGATTTTTTTTTTTGTTTTTCCTTCCTCTTTATATTATATACTATAAAAGCTACTTTGAATGGAACATAAAATACGCGTCAGCGAATCAACACATTAGTTATGTATACACAAAGATTTATTTTAAACTCAACAATTGATAACGAAGGAAAAAGTATCCATATTACTAGCTCTGCATTTTAACACGAAAAAAAAAAAAAAAAAAAAAACGGTCCCGAGATGTCTCGTACTCATTGGTGAACTACGAGCTCCCATATTTTCGAGCTCTCTGCTTATTGCCAAAAACATACAGGATGTTGCTATTTCGATAAGATAAAATTGTACACAATTGTTTCCTAATTATTTCTTTCGACTCTCCCCTTTGAGTAACGCGTAAAAGGTTGTGTATTAATAGTTCGACAATCGATCGACATTGTACTTTTTCAAAAAATCAATTGCAAAATATTTCATTTTCCAAGAGATAAAAAAAAAAAAAAAACGTATTTCTTGCTGCAATAGTATACGATAATGGTGGGTTGAGCAAAATAACGCGAACCACATGGTATCGCCGATCGACCCGATGTTTGCCTTCGAAACAATTGCCCGGGGGCATTGATAAAGTAAGTGCACTCCGTTAACCATTACAACAGTTGCCTTATCAGTGGGAAAAATTAATTTTGAAAAATACTTGAAAACATTTTATAATTGAATAGTCGATGGACAAGAGAAATGTTGAAAAAGACCTTGCTCAACATGTTCATGTACCCTAAAGGGACATATATTCGCGGACTAGCTTCGGACCGAAATCAATCACACCAGACGTCAGCGACACTCAACGCGCGTAGCCGCCGCTAAGCTAGTCCGCGAATATATGTCCCTTTAGTGTACGCGTGTTGGCGAAGCTTTTAACGATGGAAATTATAAACGAAACTAGTATTCGGCCCAATAATATCATCGGAGACAAGAAAAAAACGTAAATATTTTCATTCGCGGTGAATCATAAAAGTGTACGAGTATATACGATTGACGTGTCATCCGATTGTTTCTTTTCGGGCACTCGTTTGGCACAATTATACGCAACAGAGTAATCTGTGATAAATGTGCGCATCAGCTATTTACCCGGGGCTTTTCTTATCGATGAATAATTACAAAATACACGTATCTCAAGAATTGCACATGTATAACAACAAAAACGAGCTTTGATAAGCACTGCTAAAGTACCAATCATCGTTTTGCGATCTACAATTTTACCAAAAAGCACCCGTGTAACGTATGTAAGCAACGAAAATAGAAATTATCAGTTTCTATCGCGCGTAATGGTAAAAACATGAAACAAGTTAACAGTCGTATAGCGACAAAATAAAAGTCCTGCGCAACGATGTTGCGATAACAAGAAATAACACGTGAAATATATGCTAACCGATGATCGTTAAACCACACGCGGATCAACTACGTGATGTGTATATGTAATAAAATGGCCTTCGATGATTCATATATGTGTATATACTATGTAAAGTAAACCACGCAGGGGGTATGAAAAATATATGTATAATATAATTATCGTGGCTATACCATCATCGCGAGTTTCTCGATCTCCCTGACATAAGTATACGTTTTACATGATAATACAACGTATAGGTGTGTATTACGCGAGAGGCAAAGCTGGAGGGGAGCGAGAGAAAAAGAGAGAAGGAAAAAGGGAGATATCGTGAGAGAGTAGAAACAGAGGAGGTTGTGATTGAAGAGCGGCCACGCTTTGCTGTTGATCGACACTCGCGCGATTGCTAACTCACTCGGCAGAGCCAACATGACTATCGGTAAGTAGAAAAAGGCTTTGATTGTTTTCTTATTTGGCTCTTTTTTTTTTTTTTTTTTTTTCCTTCTCGATCGGTTCGAAAAAACTTTTTTTTTTTTTTTTTTTTTTTACAGCCCCTGATTTTTTTTTTTTAGAGATTTTGAATGGTTTAACACTATCGTCGTTAGCGTTCGGCTTGGGTATTTTTTTTTCTTTTTTTTTTTTTTTTTTTCAAATTAATACGTTTTATCCTCGACGCGTAAAAGGATCGGGTGTTTGTTGACATCCAGTGGAGAGAGAAAGATATATGCATATTTTATGTTAATTTTTTTTTTTTTTTTCAACACCATAAAAATATGACGTATTGTCGTACTTACCGATTTTTCGGAGATAAAAAAACCAACGATCTCGATCCTACACGTGTTTTTCGAACTGTGAGGTTAATCCCCTGTACAATACTGGGGGCACTTTCGTTTTTGTGATGTGTACGCGTTATTTTGTCTGCGAAAACGCGCTCTCGTGTGTATACCGATTCCGATGATCCGCACACACAACCGACGAGTGTGTGGCGCAAAAAATCGTGCAACGATCAGAGGAAGGTATACCGATCGAAAACAACTGCGGCGAAAACACACATATATGTAATGTTAATCAAATCGAATCGCTATTACCGCGTGTGTAAAAACCCTGCGTATACGAGAGCTGTCGACTCCGAAATATAATTCTTCCTCCTTCGACTGTACCTTATGCCTACAAGTGATGCTGATATTTCGTGCTCACGTGATACACGGCTCACGTGTTGCACGTCCGTGTATTATATACACGCACATTGTACCCATTAGGGTAGGGGGAGTTTAAGAACTCGTTTTGGGACTTGAGAATGTGGATGCACACGAGTACGGGTATATTGGAGTAAG
The DNA here is from genome assembly GCF_036245765.1 of Copidosoma floridanum. NCBI lineage: Eukaryota > Metazoa > Arthropoda > Insecta > Hymenoptera > Encyrtidae > Copidosoma > Copidosoma floridanum. Next base: position 15,606,720 of record NW_028321896.1, on the reverse strand, counting down.
CGGAGCAAACCATGACAAGTGTAAATTATATATCCTTTTGCGATAAGCAAAAATAACAATTGGATCATTGTTTCGATTCGTCCGTATGGCAAATAAACAAACAAACGTATGAATGATGGGGCAAAAATTTCAGAATACAATTTGGGCGAGGTGATCATCGAGGGCAAGACCAAGAAGGTGTTTGCGCTCAAGGACGAGCCGAAGCTGTGCTACCTGGAGAGCAAGGACCGTATAACCGCCGGGGATGGAGTCAAGTCGCACGAGCTCGAGGGCAAGGCCGCGATCAGCAACGCCACGAACGCCAAAGTGTTTGAGCTGCTCAACAAAGTTGGCCTCAAGACCGCCTTTGTCAAGGTGGCCGGCGACAGAGCTTTCATCTCCAAGAGGTGCGAGATGGTGCCCATCGAGTGGGTGACCCGTAGACTCGCCACCGGCAGCTTCCTCAAGAGGAATCCAGGTTCGTTGATGCCCAACTTTTTGTCCTCGATGCGGAAAAAAAAAATAAATAAATGGAAAAAAATCGGTTTGTTCGTTACCGATCGCAGGGATCGAGGAGGGCTACAGGTTCGCCCCGGTCAAGCAGGAGACGTTTTTCAAGGACGACGCGAATCACGACCCACAGTGGTCCGAGGAGCAGATCATCTCGGCTGGTTTCAAGCTCAACGGCGTGACGATCGGTAAGAGCGAGTACGACGTCATGTACGAGACTACGCGAGTCGTGTTCGAGGTGCTCGAGCGGGCCTGGGCAACGCGGGATTGCGTGCTCGTCGACATGAAGATCGAGTTTGGCGTCGACACCGATGGGGAGATACTCGTCGCCGATATCATCGACAGCGATTCCTGGAGGCTCTGGCCCAGCGGCGACAAAAGGCTCATGAAGGACAAGCAGGTGCTCCATATAGTCGTTTAGAGATCGTTCATCAAAAAACGCCGGTTTATCGTGATAATGTTGATAATGTCGTTTCTGCAGGTCTACAGAAATCTGTCGACGGTAACGCAATCCGACCTCGAGACTGTCAAGCGCAATTTCAAATGGGTGGCCGATCAGCTAGACTATCTGGTGCCAGAGCCGCACGCGCTCGTCGTGATTTTTATGGGCTCGCCGAGCGACGAGGAGCATTGCCAGAAAATTGCCAAATACGCGCGAGCTCTCGGCTGCCAAGCTCAATTGCGCGTCACCAGCGCACACAAGGGCACCCGGGAGACGCTCCGCATTGCCGCCGAGTACGAGAGCACCGGCCAGAGGGTAAGTGGTTTTTTTAAAAAATTAATCGATTACGTGATCTACTTGCGCAATTGCGTTGTTGTTACCAAGTAGTTTCATAATTTTCGAGCTGAAAAAACAGGGTTAATCGCAAAGTTTGTGCTTGTGCAACGTAAGCAGCTTTTTTTTAAGCTTGATTTCGTTTTTCTCATCGCGATATCAGTGTTGACTTTAGCCCTGTTTCGAACGCACGTAGGCGCAATTATCAGTGAAAAAGAAAAAAAAAAGAAACAGAGTTACGATAAACAAAGTAACCAAAAGTCAAATATTGAGGGTAAAAACACAAGCTGCGCTATCGTATCTCTTTTTTTTTTACTTGTTTCATACATCTCTTGAATTTTCTGCCACTTTGTGCTTGTACTGTAGGTGGTACTGGTGGCAGTAGCCGGTAGAAGCAACGGCCTGGGCCCAGTACTCTCAGGCAATTGCACATTGCCTGTTATCAATTGCCCGCCCGGTAATTCTGCAGATGTTGCCCAAGACGTCTGGTCGTCGCTGAAAGTGCCTTCAGGTAGGTTATAGCTTGTTGATTGTTATTCGAATATTAGTTAATGGATCGCTCGGTAGGTTTTTGATTGTCCAATATTTCGCATTGTTATTTGGGTACTGTATCACGAGTTTCGAGTCTTGAAATTAATTAATTTTTCACAGGACTTGGATGCACCACTGTTTTATACCCGGAAAGCGCAGCGCTAGCAGCCGCACAAATCCACGCACTCAACGATCATCTGGTATGGTCGATTTTGCGAGTCAAGCAGCTCACTAATTTTGTCTCGTTAACCAAAGCTGACGTAAAATTGAGGAATTGAATCTGCCAAACGGAACGAAAGAAAACTTGATTTTTTTTTTTATTTAATCAAAATACTTGTCATAGATTTATATTTTTATATTACATTGTCATAGTTACATGAATTTTTTGGTTTATGCCAACTACAGTTTGGTATTGCCTCTCATTTTTACTTTTTCTACGATAGATTTCAATAAGTAATAAGTCGTTCATTGATCAAACTGATGATAGCACTTTTTGTTTACGCTCTATTGCTTCTTCTCATGATCTTGTTGTACTGGTTGCAAGTCTGTAATGTGCATTTCGTGAGCCGATCGGTTTATGAATAAAACAGATTGTCATAATATATAATCGAGTAAATTTATTTTTGCATACAATCATTATACATTAGTTTGTTTTCTCTGTAGATCTTAAAAAACAAAATCTCACATATGTACATATTTATAGTCTCATCATTAACAAAGTTCATGTTATTTTACAAACAAATCTCACGTCGCTAAGTCTGATTCAGACGTGCAAGAGCTTCAACGTCCGCTACTTCTTTTGGACAACTCGCAGTGAGATTTACAGGACCACTTTCGGTAATCAAAACGTCGTCCTCTATCCTGATTCCTAAATTGTAAAATTCTCGTGGGGCGAATTGATTTTTCGCGTTAACGTAGATTCCTAAAAGATGATAAAGAAATGAGGAATGTAATTTTCAAGTCGGAAAAAATATAAGTTTGCAGCGTAAGCGCACCTGGTTCAACCGTTACGATCATTCCAGGCCGTACTTGAACGCTTCGAGATATTTTGGGCGTATCGTGAACGTCCATGCCTAAATAGTGACTGACATGATGTGGACAATACGTATATGCAGCTGCTAATAATTTATTGCCACTGAGATCCTTGGGTAATAAATTCTCCTCTTGCAGTCTTTTGCTGAGAAGAGCAAACATGTCCTGGAATAACTGATCAAGGCTTGGCATGTACTTCAGTTTCCGAACTAATTCTGTTTGAACCTCGAGAACAATTTCATACAAAATTCGCTGGGCTGGCGTAAAGGTACCGTTAATGGGCCACGTTCTCGTTATGTCAGAGGAATAACCATGAAATTCGCAGCCTTCAAATAACAAACAAAATTTCAAGTATAAGGAAACAATGTATGCTTAGAAATTTTACATTTTACCTGCATCCATTAAAACCATTGTTTTATCATGAACGACTTGATTGTTGGAGATGTAATGAATGGTGTTGGCGTTTTTGCCCCCTGCAACTACAGGAGGGTAAGCTAAAAACTCGGCACCCCTCATTCTACACTGATAATCGACAGTGGCAAATATTTCATGCTCGCTAATCCCAGGCTTTGACAGTTCAATTGTTTTTGCTATAGCCAAACTTGCGATTTGACAACTTTTTTGCATCAAATCTATTTCAGTTTGAGACTTGATTACCCTCAATTCATGAATCAAAGTTTTAGGACTGCTAAAGTTTTTGTCAGAAAGCTTGGCTATCTGCAAAAGTTTTTCATGAACCTTTGGCTGAGCGATTTCCTCGTTGTTGTACCAAATTTGAGTATCCTTGCTCTCGCTCATCAACGAAAACATGTACTTTTCAAAATCGTCAGTGCTTAAAGCTTGATCGACTTTGAACAGTGAGTGGCTAGCCTTGACACCTGTTCGTGGGCCATCCCATAATTCACTGTGAGCATCATTTGGTCTTACAAACAGGGTTGACGAGAAACTGTCACCCTTAACAGTCAGTAGCAAAATAGAATCAGGCTCTTGGCAACCAGTGAAGTACAAAAAATCTGAATTCTGACGGAAGACATAAGGTATGTGATCTGACATGTAAACCTTGGTAGCAGAAGGTATAACCACGAGATGAGGACTAGCAACTGTTTGCTTTTCAAAAGCACATTTTGCAATTTTCTGCATAAGCTTGACTCTTCTGGCAATGAACTCATCTACTTGGATACCTGGTATAACTTCTCTTTCTCTCAAAAGGTGTGGGTGGGTGTGCGGTGTTGGCTGACCAAATGATTGCTGTGCAAGTGGAGCAGTTGATTGTTTCAAAGCTCCCTGATGTATGGCTTCTGAGGAACATTTTATTGTGCATTGGAAATCTGCAATAATACACCACCATGAGAAAAACAAGATATAATGATTGCGATGTTGTTCTTAAAAAATTTCAATTAAAAGATACACGGTAACCTATATTGGTATCTCATTTTTCTTTTTTAGCACCGTGATTCAAAACAAAATCTTACTGAGTTTATTTATAAAACATCTAGCGATACTCTTGCCACTGGTTAACATTGTTTTTTCTCATAAATTTTAACTTTTTCACTGATTACTTTGACACTAGCAAACAGGGGATGGTGTGATGGTATATACCATGGTATATCATGGTATATTGGTAAATTTCGCGGTAAGCGGTAGGTAACCATAATTTCCTACATTTCCTACTGGCAGATTGAAAGTTTTCGGGCGCCGTGTATAAATCATGAGCTTCCACTTGTTGAACCCCTTACAATTTGGTCGAAGGAATTACATTTATGCAACCACCAAACTTTTTAGATATAGTTTTATAAATGTTATTCTGTTTTGAGCTACCACCATTGCCTGAGCTCGCACATGCTCAACAATTAATTTTTTTTTTTACCGTTTACATTCACGAGTATAAATATGACGGTAAAATTTGTTTGTAGAACACTGAAATCAGAATGAAATGGATTTCAAAAATTTTTAAAAATACGTGCGCAAAATTAAATGTACACTTAATGTATAAATGAAAAAAATGTTATTTTAGTATACCTTTATTGGTTTATTTATAGTAATTGACAAATCTAGAACAATTATTTACAAAATTATAAGGATTTAATATAAAAATATTGCAAGAAAATCTTGAAATGTAGATGTTTTTTTTGCAATACATAAAACTTATCATTATAAGATCAGTGAAATCTGTATAATACAATCAAATGAGATACTGTCAAACTTAGAATCTGCAAAACACGATATAAGGTTTTAGTTTATTTCAAATAAAAAAATACTCTTGTATGTTTCAATTATTTTGCACCTTAGGAGGTAATTATACAAAACATATAAAAAATACTAACTTTGAAAAATAATGATCCGTCTAATGTAAAAACATTCAAAGCTTGGAATTGAACATCAGTAGTCGTGCATTGATGCGAAAACAGCAAGAGCTGAAAATAAACGGTTTTATTTCATAGCTCCTTAATCGTATTATTATTGGCTTCGATACTTACTTGATACGTTATTTTATTGTATTTAAAAGCATCGTAATTCATCAGGCAGACATGTAATAAATGGTTCATTCTTTCAATCTGTGGGATTTACAAAAGTTATTTAAAATTTCGGCTACGGAAACGAAAATCATAAATTAACGATTAATCACCTGTTTCGTGGCTGAGTTGACACAGTTCGTCAATAGGAATATTAATATTAAGATATCAATAGTATTCATTATTGAGAGCATTAATTGTATTATTGGAGTACTGCGCTTGTGATCGATTAAAAAATTCATACCTCTATGACAATAATGTAAAAAAAGTACAAAATACGTGACGACACATAAAAAAATTATTGGAGAGTAAAAGTTTGAAAATTTGCGTGATACGTTAGTCAATTCCATGTATACTCTGTGCAATTCTAAAATATCTTTTGATTTTTCTTTTACACTGATAATTTTGTAGGAATTACTCTTTACTACACCAGTAGGTTTTTCAAAAATGTCTTTCAAACGATGGCGAATAATTTTAAATAAATCTCTTATTGCAATTACAAAAAACACATACTGAAAAAGCATCACGTCTAATATCATACGATTAATCTGTTGCATTGCATAAATCATTGGAAATTTTATGTTGTAAGGAAGTATTATTAAACGAATCAGGAAAAAAATATTTACGAGATACTTGAAAAACAATAAAGAAACGTATTTTATGTCTTTAAATATCCATTTACTATTTATGTTCTCATTCAATTCTCCAACTGCTTCTTTTACGGAATTAAATTTTTCAAAAATGGATATCGCAGTTTTTTGTTGAAAAATAGATCGAATTAAAGTATAATTGACAGCCACAAAAGTAAGTGTAGTAGTAATAGGTAAGTATACGTTAGAAACTGGATCAGATAATTTAGCAGCCAGTGCTAGAAAGTCTCGTAGATGAAAATATTGTATAGTAATTAAGAAAATCAGAAATAGTATATTGTAGATCATCCCAATAAAAGAATAACTAAATGACCACCGTTTAAAATTATTATTTTGTATTGTTATCTCATTAAAATTCATTGCTATTGTTGCCAGCACTCGACTATACATGTAAAATAATTTTAGTAATGGGAGTTTTAGGTTTCTTTTCTTCATTCTTGATTTTAACTGACTAAAAAGTCGCTGGAATAAAAAGTTTGAACTATAGAATGTATGTCACTTATTCAATGTTTTTGTATACTTACTCTTGCAGCTTTTTTTCAATACAAGTGAGTTTTCGTGAAGTATGTAATATGATTATCCTGGAATATTGTATAAAAATTTTTAACGCGACGAAAGTTAGCGGGACACAAAAATGTTATTAACTGTTTCCTTTGAGTTATTGTACTTTTCTGATGAAAGTAAATTTTTGAAAAGTTCCGTTGTCGAATAGTATTTTGTAAAATTAATGAATGCACACCAACACTCTTTGATAATCATAACGTAAGTACGTAGATTCATGAATTAATTTCATTACCATTTTATGAACAAGTCACCATACGGGGGTTCGGCTTTTAGGTGACACAAAAATTAATTCAATTTGGTAATAAACGTTGAGTCCAGCAAACACGAGTAAATGGGGACAACAACAGAAAAACAGATCTACGATATGGAATAACTGACTTATATTATTATTCTTTTACTTGTTTTTGTGGGGTCATTTTATGATAAAGAGAGGGACGCATACACCAAACGGGAGCTTTATTAGGGCAACGTTGGTTAATACAATGAAAACATAAGTTGAACTATTGTATTTTACGAGAGTCTGCTTTTATTGGCAGAGTTGGTTTGAAGTAAATAGCAGTAAGTACCTACAATTAAGTTATAAATTACACTTTGCGCGTATTGCGAAGACGAACACACTCTGTGAATTAAATACTCATCGTAAATAAAACAAATTTCCCTCACAAATATATATATATACACGTCACTTTGATGTCATTGTTCTCGATAACGGATTAATTGTCTACCAATTAATTTATAATATTTTTAACGAAGCAACGTTGATTTGACCCATTATAAATTGTTTTCAACATTGCAGGAAAATGTATGCAACATATTTATTGTCCTGTCTGAGCCTCTTGATGATTATTGTAGTGTAAAAATGACTGTCGTATATATGTTACACTTATGTATAAACGCGCCATATACAATTTGACGAGTCATCTTTTCTGCTTATCATCATTATTAATCTCACGTCACATTAATGACTAGTTGTTTTCTTCCTCATTTCATCTGATCGTTAAAAATAATTGAAAAAAATGTTTTTCCGACCTCGGGTTGCGTTTTTGAGGGTCGGGTGTGCCCTCGGTAGGAAAAATATAGGATTCGCCACATAAGCGCCATCGCTCCGCGGCTACCTCACGTCCCTCGTGTCGCAAAATAGTCCCGCAGACGACGGCACTTATCCGACGAGAACTAATATTTTATCATTAAGTAAATTTTGTTATCTCAATAATTGTATCAGATTTTCACTGAACTCTTTTGAACGACGTATAATAGGTACATTTTACGGTTGATCGAGTTGCATTGAAAGACGATTTTAAACAAAGTACAACGAGAATTTTGTAAAATAAATTTATTGACATATACAAATGATGTAACGTAAAAAACTTGATCTATACCTTGGTGAATTTTAATACAATACCACCCACTGGCGCGATCAAGAACGCCCTTGGGTTGTTGACGTACGGAATGCACGTCTTGTCACAAACATCGACCTTGTAATTCTTGAGTATCACGGCGATGCCGACTTTGGATTGATAATTTGCGAAACGCGCCCCTGAAAAAAAAGCAATATTCGCTCACTGTAAACAAGTTGAAAAAAAAAAAAAAAAAAAGTATTAATATCGGTTTTTCCTCATTTATCGATATACCGATGCAATTTCTCGGGCCATCGCCGAAAGGCAAAAAGTGGGCGGGGTGTCGTTGTTTGTGGATCTCCTCGTCGAACCTTTCGGGATCAAAAACCTCGGGATTGGGATAAATCTGCGGATCCCGTTGAATGGCGTAAGCTGGTATCCAAACCCGCGTGTCCTTCGGTATCGTCACGCTCGTCCCTGGGAACGTGTACTCTTTCACCGATTTTCGCATGAGCACCGCAACCGGCGGGTACTTTCGCAATGTTTCTACAACAAAGTGACAACGTCAAGAACTATGTATATTATATACTGTTAGCTCATTCATAAGGGCACAGGTGATGGTCTTACCGTAAAATACTTTGTGCATGTACTTCATGCTTTTAATACCGTCGAACGTTAACGAGCCGTTGTGCTCCTTTATTTGGTCCCTCACTTCTTGACGCAATTTTTCCTGGACGTCTTGATTAAGCGCCAACTCGTACAGAGCATTGCTTATGGTGGTGGAGGAGGTCTCGTAGCCAGCAATGAAAAACACAAACGCCTGAGCCGTCAGGAGCGTGTCTGTCATTTCTGTCTTAAACATATATATATATTGTACATGTAATAATACCTATACGAATTATTTATTTGATCTAATCGCCGAACAAAAGCAAAAAGTTTTTTTTCTGCATTAGCTTAGTGAAACGTTGCACGATGACGCAATTTCAAGGTCATATCTCAATTGCTACCGTCATCCACTGCTCGTGTAATTCCCACGCGCCGTGTCTTTTATTATCTAATTGAAAATTTCTGCGTACACCTACCTACCTACCTACGAATTATGAGAGAAAAAGAAAAAAATTGTTTCTCTTGAAACCAAGAAAATATTTACCGTAGATAAGTATACCAAGTAAATATTATTTTGAAACAAGATAATGTTTTCAATGACATTAATAAACATTTTACCCAAAGTTAAAAGATAATATATAATCTTACTTCAACGGATCATTTTTATTTATCAAGCGGTAGTAAGCTTGATAGGTATACAAACAACGTTGTTTCAAAGGTTTTTACACGAGGTATATATATATATATTTTTCAATGGGAACAGTGTCATTGACACCAACTAAATAAACACACTTTGCTCTGGAATCCGCGAGCTTTTTGAACTACAATTTTGTAAAATGTATTCTCGATTAAAGTTTTTTTGTTTTTTTTTGTTGTTCTTTTTCTCCAGTGTAGCACACGTACAATTAATAACAAATAACACGTTTACCGATCTCTTACCGATCTGGCTGATCTTCTCCGGATTGTCCCTGATCTCCATGAGTAGATCGACAAAGTCGTTTCTCTTGACGTTGTTCCTCCGCCTGTACTCCATCGTCTCGGTAATCGAGCCGATGAAGAAATCATTGGTCTCCCGGTCGTACATGAACGGCCCGAGCAGCTTGTACAGCCACGGCGCGGCCTCCCTGATCTTGAGCCTGATCGACTTGAGCAGCGACACCTCGAAAACCTTGCGGCCGATCTTCCGAAATTGGCTCTCCTCCTCGGCCAGGGCGTTCATCTTGAGGCCAAAGGCGCACACGCCGATCACGTCCGTCGTGAACTTGGCCGTGAGGTCCCGGCACTCGAGCTCCGGGCTCTTGGCCACCATAGTCCCGAGGAAGTCCTCAAAGTGCTCGGCGCACTCCATTAGCAGGTAAAACATCTCCTTGAGCTTGCCGGACGTGAAAACCGGGGACAGGTTGACGCGCAACGGCCGCCAACGCTCCGGCTCCAGGGAGAACAGGTGCTGGCCCAGTGGCTCGATCTTCGCGTACGTCGTTATACCGCGATCGGCAAACACCCCGAAATCCTTGATGAGCACGTTCTTTATGAGCTCGGGGTCGCGCAACATGAGTACCGGCGTCCGCCGCGCGTACACCCCGACCATCGGCTCGTCCCCGTACTCGTTGTACAGTCTCTTGAAGTAGTCGCCCATGTACGTCCGGTTGAACATCAGCTCCCGGAAATTCCCGAGAAACGGCTCCGGCTTGGGGCCCGCGACTCCACGGCTGCTCCAAAAGTCGAAGGTCCACGTGAAGTAGTAGTACACCACGACAAACGCGACACCCAGGCCCGCGAGCACCTCCGTCGCTCCCCAACAGTACTCCATAGTATATAGTGTATTATTATTATTACGTCGTCTCCCCAAGTGGACGCATATGTATATACATGTGTATATGTATATATGGGTCCTTACGCCTCGACAGCCGCAAGCTCACTGTGCACGTATCCTCTCTGCCCGCGGAGAGTATTAAATCCACTTGTGAGGTTTCTCTCTCTCTCTCTCTCTCTCCCTCCGTGCAATAGTGCAACCGATTGCGATGATATAAATTGTTCCCGAGAGAGGTGCCGGTTAAATAAAAAGAATGTTCGAGATTACATTTTTTATCTCGTTAGGTATATTATACTCCCAGTGTGCGGCTCTTTTTTTTTTTTTTGCGCGCATACTTTTAAATATACATATTGCACAAGATCGTTTGTTCGTTAATGCGCGTGGTTTGCCGATTTCGAATGTGTTGCTTACTTGTGATACATCATTTCGACTCAGAGTTTCAACATTATTTGATATTTCAAACATATATACCTATAACGATGATTGTTCAAGGTGGTATATATAGCTCCACGTGGTGACTTGCAATATTTTTTGCATTATCCTCGTCATTCGAGCTTGTCAGCAAGTTATAATGGCTTCAGGTGCATGTGTACAATTATGCGGTGATTAAACCGGAGGAATTATAAATTGGATGATACTTGTTGCATACATAATTACGTATTGCGTTGATACTCCTGCGTTTTCTGACGTATACTGCGGTGCATTTGTTTTTGTTTGTTTGAATATACAGAGCAGCTCGAAAGTAGTAGCTGTATCACCAACAAGTGTATTTCATGATATCGTTGCAGACCTGCCGTGTGTATAGAGGGAAAAATTATGGTTTTATATTGATGGTTAGTGAAAATGACGATGATACGACTTATCTTGTTTTCATGATCGATTTACTGCGTGTCATCGCCAATGAGTCTTCACAATTGACATTTCACACTCCAAGAGTTTTTACGTTGCTTTCCGGACGCGTCACCTATATACACTGGATGTAGTCCTGGGACTCTGTAGCGGGCCAAACCATTTCCGTGGAATTTGTTTCTTTAACATTATATACACGTACACCTATACATACCTTATTTACATATAAGTACATACGTATGTACATGCTACGTGTTTTAACTACACGATGGAGAATGAATTCAATTTGAGAGAGAGAGAGTATAAAAAGCTCAATCGAGTACGTTATTTCACGCTGTGAAAAAATTAATTATATGTACACACATCTGAGGTCCAATATCGACACTCGATCAAGCCGTCCGCGTCCGTGACCATTTTATGACCTTTCCCTCGTCTTCGACATCCTAAGCTCGAGAGCTACACTTGGTGTGCTTTGGATTGAATTACATTTCCCGCCAAACGGAATAGTCCCCCTCCCCCTTCTTCTTCTTCCGATGAGCTTTTTTTTTACGCGCGCTTCCATTCAAAGTTCAAGCACGTAATGACATTTGTATTATCCAAATTTCCGACAATCCGACCAACTAACAAAACTACATACCAACACACCCGGTTAATCTCATATCAAAGAATAGTTTGAAATTGCATTAATAAAAAAATGACAATTGATCCATATGGATAAAAGTATACAATAGTGATTATACATTTTATGTAACACTTATCTATTTTGTTGGCTCTATCGACTCCGTCTGATGGCCCCCTCTTCTTTTTGATATACCTAGATCAGTTTGAAAAAAATCAATCGGTACTTTTTGTGTCTAATTGCGTTCATATATATGTATAATATGTCATGGTGTCTACCTACTTTCCAGCTCACATGTTAAATTTTTTTTTTTTTTTTTTGATTCCCGATCGATCCTTAATTGGGGAGAAGTGAAATCTCTGAGGCTGGAATCTTGAACTTCCAGGACCAGGTGACCAGCTCATAATGCCCGTGCGAGAAAAAAAGTTCTTGCATCGTCCTCGCACTCACGCGGGCTTATGACTATAGTCCTGGAAGTTCAAGACTCCCATACGCAGCCATACAATTTGATTTAATTTCAACTTTCAAGTCTCAATGAATTACCTAAATACCTACGTCCCGTAAAGCCCGCAGTCTGCCTATACTATAAATCCTGGCTAGCAGTACGTTTATGAATGATACACGTTTATATATGTATATATTGATAATAAGTGAGGTTATTTTTGTGTATTATCTAGTCATTTGGTTTAGCTGATGTGAAGAAATTTTTTGATTTTTTAAAAAAACGTGACGGCACACATTACACCACTGATATTGATTATTCGTCTTAGTCGTTTTTGAGCGAGTAATTTGTATCGTCTGATGAAACTGGATCCAAACTTGTATCTGACGTCTGTGTGATGGGCACATTATGATACTTAAATGATAACTAAACGAGGAAACAGTATTTCAACGAATTTCTAAAATTCTCCCACTCGATGCATGTTGATCAACGTTTAGTTTTGATCACTAACCATATACTTTTTGCAGAGCAGGTTAAAAAATTATATCATATAAGTATCTTTGTGTTTGCCTACAAGCTGTTAAAAACAAAACTTGCTTTGTCCTCACTCCTTAGAGCTGTCTTGTTTGCAGGTATATAAGTGTATTTTTATCTTTTTGACCACACACATATCTACTCTTAGCTCTCTTCTCTTTTGTTATGTTTTTGTGGTAACGTTATATCGTTAACTTTATATGAATTGTCGTGTTTTGGTGAGGGTATGTACAACTAACATTACTATACACTGTGAATAAAGATATACAGCGTGACTCGTGGAAACCAAAATGACAACCAAAGTTTCCGCGAAATTTTGGCTGGGAGAAACTTTAGTCACCTCAAAGTAGTTACTGTAATGTGGGGGATAAAGCGAACCGTTAACAGAAAGCGTTAAGCAGTCAAGTATCGCCACGCCGACCCATCAGTCCTATCACTAGTTATCAGGTATACCTTACAGTTGATCCACAATTTAAATACTTCTTTTGTCCATTGCCATTAGTGCGCGTAAGTTTAAGTTACTTTTGTTTCATCACAGTATTGTTTTTTTACTCAGGATGGATTCGCCAGAGGACATCGATGACAACTCCAAACAGTTCTCTGATGATCTGTCCGATGATGAGACTTTGGTCGAAGGGCTGCTGGCCAATGAAACAGAAGTTAAGGGAAAGACTTGCTTTCAAAAAGAAATACATGACCTCAAGCTTCTTCCATATGCAGATGAAATTGAAAAAGAGGCTGATACCTTATTTACAGAGATTAAATATAATTTGGGTCGATACATCATGTTAAGAGACCTTGACAATATTACCGAATATTGGTATCATCTAGTAAGGTAAGCACTTGACCTCCACAGTTGTATATTTACGTTCCGATGTTTATCAATATGATTTGTACTGTTTTGATTCAAGGTATATTAAGTTGTTTGACTTGAGGTTTACAAAGGAAGATCACATTTCCTTAATTAAACTGATATATGAATTTATGACTATCCCAAATTTAAAATCGTTGTCAGTTGTCAGCAGCGGGTGGACGCTTATTATGCTTTTAAGGTTCATTAAATTATTTATAAACGTATTATACTTACTTACTCAGTCAAACAAACATTAATATTGGCATAAATAATCATTTAGAAAAAGTGACTTGATTTCGCCTAACGAATTGGAACTGCCGTGGAGACCTTTGTACGAATTGTGCAATAATACAATCAATAAAACAGCATGGAACATTCCTCTTCAGATTAACTCTCCTTCACTCAAAACCGTTCTTGAAAAAGTGATTTATGCAGCGAAAATTTATTTTCCTGTAAGTATTTTTTGCCTCTTGAGAAAATACGAAAAATTCTGGTTTTTTAAAACAATTTTTCATTTTCTAAGGCAAATGCAACTCAAGAAATACTCGACGAACTGCGATCAGGAATTTGTGCATTCAATTACGGTGTGACGCGTACATCTATCAAGATGTTGGAATGGTTTTTGCCGACTATGATGACGCCAGACCGCCATGAGCAAGGCTTCAAGCTATGGTTTGACGAATTATTGACCCTTTGGAAAAATTGTACCATGCTTTCGATCGCCTCTAGTCTGTTGCACCTATTCTCTGACTTGGCCTATTATAACGTTGGTTACATTGACTGGGAGCCCTACATACCTTTAATGTTCACAAAATTTGTTCAAAGCTTCGGTTTGCCAGTGAATTACAAAAGCATAAGCTGCAGAAGTAATCTTAAACTATCACCCCGCCGCATTGGGATATGGATTGCATCTGCTTTGGTAAGTATCATGCACATCTAAAAAGAGCATTGTTATCAATTCATGAATTATAAGTTGGAGATTTTTTTTTTTTTTTTTTTAGGGAGGAAACTCTAGTGTTCAAGCCTATTTGGATAAATTTTTAAAAACTGTTGAAACTTACTTTCATCCTGCTAATTATGGTAACTGGCTTCACTCCCTTGAAGAATTGTTTTTAACACTGTCAAATGTTGTAGTTGTAAGGCTTTACAAGTAAGTCATAGTTTTTTTGTTGTGCGACAGTAATGAGTAATATATTTTTTTTTAATTAAAAATATTGTTATTCAGAGAAAGATATCAGAAAAACAAAAGTAACAACCCTAGGTGGAATCCACCGACTCCTGAATCTCACAAATTAACGGACGCCGACGTCGATGCATTTGTAAATAGTATGATGCAAATTGTTACAATTGGCATTTATAACAAACGCTGCCACGATTTATTCGAAGCCTTGAGTTATTTAGCAATAACAAGGCCAAACATTGTGATACCTGTCGTATTGGAAAAAGTGTATCCTACTTTAGGTTTCGAAATTGAGCCACACAAGCAAATCATTGCTTTCAACTGTATGATTGCTATCGCTCGGCCGATGGTTCTAGGCTCACGTCACGTCGAAAAAGGTACTTGTTCATATTATGCGACATTAAAGTAAGTTGCACGTAATCGAACATTAATTATTTTTTCCAGAATACGCATTTCAAGAAGGACAATTGTACATACTGCCATTGCTCTTTACGGCGTTGGCGGGTATCGATCCAAACGACCAAAACAAGTGCCTTGCCACGTTTAGACTCATTCAGATATACGTCTCGATGATTCCAATCGTGGACTGCTCCAAATCGTCAGCAGTTACAAGCGAGGATGAACGGCTTGTTTGCGAGGATACGTCGCGCTTTGAAGATTTTGTCTTGCAACTCATGTCGAAGGTGTTTACGTTGATCGAGTCTAGTACGTTTGAATCGGTTAGGCTTGAGAGTACGAGAAGTAACGTCAAAAGTCAATCGCATTCCAAGTTTGAGATGGAACTCAATTTTTTGTTCTTGACACTGTTGCGCCAATCTAGTCCATCGTTGAGAAATTTTGCGCTTTTCAAATTGCGTAGCTTCATCTTGGAATCGACACTCGAAATTCAGGTGTCGGGCCGATTAGTTGCCACGCTCTGTGAAGTATTTGCGTAAGTGTCTCGCAAATTTAATAAAATATACAATTTTTTATAACCATTGGAAATATTTTATTTTACAGCCAAGTCCACGGTCCTGAAACTCTAAAAGCTCTGATGCCCTTCATCTCGGAGAGATTTCACGAATGCATCGACGAAGACGACGCCTTTAAGGCTGAGCATCTCAATAATCAAATTCTCTTTCCGCTACTACTATTAAGCCGTTTAGTATTGACTCAGGGTGACGTTCTTTTACCCCATGAAGACACTGTACTCGACGTCATCGACAAAGCTATTCAGTTGAAATCACTCGAAGGTAATGAGCTTGGCTGCGTACTATTGAGTAACACTTTGCAAGCGCTCGCTAACATGAATCCGATCAATGTCGAGCGAAATCTCGACGATTCCGAGTACCCACATACAAGAGATTGGGGCATGACATCCAAGATTAAACGCATCAAGTTTTATGTGCCCGGCGATAATGAGGTAGCTGCTTTGGAGAGGATTTTTAAAAGATACTTTGTGCCAGTCATCGCTGCGATCGAGAAGTTTATCGAAACGGGAAATTCATTGTCACGGTGTGTGTTGATAAATACTCTAATTTTTTGACATTGTTAACTCTATTATTGTTTCTAGGGATGACTTGGAACGTACTTTGAGGATTCTTTCTTACATCTTGAAGGGATGTAATGGATTTTTGCCGGTCTGGTCGGAGCCTCCGTTACAAATGAAACGCATGCGGGATAAAAAAGTGTTTGAAGCGGCAGTAGGTTTCAAGGGGGAAATCAAAATGCCCGACGGCAGCAATGTCAGATACTTTTTGGCGCGATTAATATCCCGACTCCAAGAAGTTATGATGGCTAAAGTTGAGGACGATACGAAAAGTTTCTTTCAGCTGATTGTGGTGAGACATGAAAATTCCTCGAAATCGTAAAAATCCAATAATATAAAAAAAATATGTCGGATGGCTTTAGGTTTGGCAGTACGTTCTCTTTGGCAAAATTTTTTCCGAGACAAGTTTCAAGTATTTAACGAATTTCCATAACTCGATGTATCCGGTTAAATATCGATTGACTGGCTGCAAGGGCTGGTTCGTAACGTACAAACTGGCCCGAGTTTATATGCTTCAGGGCTTGCGCAGGCAATCTGCCGACTATCCAACAACCGAGACTCACAAATCAATACTCTTGAACTTGTTTAAACTAAGCATCAGTCACTATCCTGGAGTTCGCATAAAATCCCAAGATGCAATTTCGAATTCTCTAATGTTTTTTGGAAAGGTCGATGTGATTTTGTTACCTGATATTATCGAAGTTCTTCAACGAGATCCTACTGCTCATCATGATGCTTTTAAAGTTGGTATTCACAAAACTCACTGTTTAATTAGTTTTCGAAAAAAAAAAAAAAAAAAAAAAACTTATTTTTTGTTTCCAGGGAATTTTATACCTATTAATAGGACAGGCGAGTGGGTCTGATTGTCTTATGATCTCGTTGGATTGGGAATTTACGAGAAAACTATGGCCAGCCATTGCCAGTTCCAGAAGTTCTGAAAAACCTTCGATAGTTCGTTTGAAAAAAGCAATCGCTGAAGCGCTAAGAGACTATTACTCGTCGGTCAACCTGAGAGCAACAATACCCGATTCAACTGTATCTGCGGCGGAAAATCTCTGGGACACTGGGTTGAAACTAATCGAACCGAAACCCAGCGAAGAAGAAATGAACAAGGGAATCGAAAATTTGCGCAAAATCGAAGAAGAAAACTTTAGGTGGTACAACGAGATCATGGACGAGCTCTTGATTGCTCTGGTCGACAAAAATAAGATTTGGAATGATCGTCTGGTTAGCATGAATTTCATGTACGTTCTCCTCAACGATGAAGTCATTGTTTCCGCCCCAACCGTACGGTTTTTTCTAAATTCCTTGCTGCACGATACGATACACGAAAGAAAGGCTGCTTTGAGAGTGCTTACAACAATTATGAAGCAGTTGAAGAAAAAATATTCCAAGGTACGTGTGCAACGCTTTATTATCTTTACATTGATTTATAAATCACAGAGTTGAAAGTAACAAATTTGTTTTACAGATTGAAATAGAAAATCCGTCTATCAGTGAGTATTCGTCGTTGCCAGGCCCCATTAAACCTGGTTCCAGACCCGATAATGCCTGGCTCCAGTACAATCGCGAGACGTGCCCAACCAGCCAGGCAGACTGGGATGAGCCTCGTTACGTGAACAAAATCAACACTGGCTACTATGCGTGGCCTAGAAAACTCAAAGTCTGTGCTCCCTCGGCCAAACAGAGTCATTTTGACCGATCCACGTACAAGGAACAAGATTTGGAGATTATTCGTTTCTTCGAGGATACGCTTAACGCGGACAAACTCATCGAATACCTGAGCCTCGAAGGTAAAAAAGTTTTGGAAAAATTCGACGACAACCGGCGAATCTTCTTCAAAAGTCTGTTTCGCAACTACGGCGACTCTTTCCTGCCACATTTTCTGCCCCACCTGCGTCGCCTTGTCGTCGAAAAGCAAAACGCGTCCCAGCGCTGCGCTGCCGAGATAATTGCGGGCATAGTTCAGGGCTCGAAACACTGGACCTACGATATGGTCGCCCGGATGTGGGAGGGTCTGCTACCGATACTGCGCAAAGCCATGAGCAATCTGACCGGCGAGTTTATAGTCCACTGGCAGGCCTGTATGGTGCGGATCTGCATGCAGCGCGATCCAAAGAGGCTCCACTGGTTGCTCGAGTTTCTGCTCGAGGAGACTCCCAAGGAGCAATCCGTTGAAGCATCCATCGTTCAATACGGACGCATCATGATTTTGCAGAGTGCCATCGTGCCTATCGCCTGGAAGTCGGTCGACCTGTTGCACCGAACGCTTAAGTACTTGGAGAGCCGCATCGAGCAGAGAATCTTCCGCACGGTCAGGGACGCTTTGGTGACGACGCTTAATTTGATCCTCAACGAGAACCTACAGCTGACAACCGTGAGCGACGAGCCGAACGGTACGAAGTTTATAGACAAGTTTTATCCAAAGGTGCAATCGTTACTCGAAAAAGACGCCACGGCTTTGCAAGACTCATCCGCGAGTGCCATGGAAACGGATCAACCAAACGGGATCGACCTCGAGCGGGAGAACACGGTCCGTTTGTTCAAGACGATCTGCATGTGGATCTACTGTGCGTCGCGGACCTCGTTCAGCCAGAATCTCTCGAGTTTCTACAAAATGCTGCCTCTGATGTGCCAGTTGGAAAACGACGACAAGGACGAGGAGCTGTCAAAGATCTGTACGCAGTCCATCGCCGCTCTGGCCCACACTGTACACCGTGGCGAGCACATACCCTCGGCTCTCGAGTCTGTGCGTCTTGTCTGCCAAAGTGACTCGTGGTCGTCCCGAGCCAACTGCCTCGAGTTTTTGCAGGTGTTGGTTTTTCACAATATGAGCTTGTTTTTGAGCAACGAGGGCTGGATACGTGACGTGCAAAATGTTGTGGTGAAATGTCTGGAGGATGAGAGGCTCGAGGTCAGGGAAAAATCCGCCAAGCTACTTGGCGGATTGCTTCATTGTAACGTCATACCCGATCAGGAAGCTCTTCTGGTACGATGGGTAGAAATATTTTTTTGTTTTCTTACTTTTTTTGATATTGAAAGAGAATTCTCATTGCAGGAAGAGTTCAAGAAAAAAACAAGAACGAAACTCGTTAAAAAAAAAAAAGTAGTCAATTGTCCTAAAGCTGCCCGTGTTCGTCATGCTAGTATTCTCGGAATGTGCGCCTTCATTCTAGCGTATCCTTACGATATTCCCAAGCACGTTCCACCCATTTTCGAGTGTCTCAGTTTTCACCTTAACGATCCTGAGCCAATACCGGTAAGTTGATGAGATAATTTACATACATATATTATTAATGCTTGTTAATTAATATTCTCCCTGGGTTGCAGACTACCATTCATAAAACGGTAAACGAATTTAAGCGTACCCACACTGATGGTCTGGCAGAAAAATTTACGGAAGAGCAATTTGCAGTTTTGCAAGATTTGACTGTCCCGCCATCGTACATTGTATGATTGTTAAATTAAAATTAAATTATAACGACGAATGGAATTGGAAAGTTTTATTTAGCTAGACGAGTAATGAAAAAATATTTCAAATTAAATTTTTATTATTAGTCGTAGAGTCGACCTTTTTATTGTAGATATACGTGTGCAAATGCATTAAAAGTATTGTATAACGCTTTTTTTTTTTTTTAATAAAACAATAACAATCATACGGTGACATTGTTTACTTTATATCCTCTTCCTTTTACACTTGCCATGACAAGAAAATCAAAATACATCCCGCCCTTTTCAGGATTTCTACGATTGGCCGCCGAGTGTGGGAAAGTGTCTGCTCTCATCATCTGTTATCAGAGACATCACAATACATATTTATCTTTGAGAAATTAATATTTTTAACGTCAAGTGTTCAGCTCTCAGATACAACATTGCACTAATATTTAATTTGAATGCATACCTAGCTTAAGCTTCATGATTTATGATAATCCTACCAATATTATACCCACCCGCTTTTTTGTAATCACTGTGCTCACACTGCTGCTGCTCACCCAGTAGAACGAGGCTATATATATTGTTTTTCTTTCTCTCTCTCGGTGTGTTTTGTGTTTTTCTCTCTGTCAAAAGGTTCATGTTGAAGTTGAAATTAAATGTTGACGGTTCGGTGGTCTAGTGTGATAAGGAATCGCCGTTCGCCTTAGAATATAATGATGAGATACATAAAAAACGCATCATGAGGCCGGAGTTTAGCTAAGAGGTGGGTATGTGTGTTTATCATCGACATGTAATGGGTGTTGTTGAGTACATTAAAGTTAAGATCTCTTTTTGGATTCTATTATGGTTGTAACGAAACAATTTATTCTCTATTGTTTTCCATCACTATATATATTGCAGATTGATATGATACTTTTTTTTTTTTTTTTTTTTTTTTTTTCAGTCAATATATTAAAGAAAAGTTGGAATCATGAGCGGTCAGTTGAACTTTAAAGTGAGACCAGAGGTCCGTCTGGATGCCAAGTGGCTGAAGATGGACCTGCAGCGGTTCATGTGCAAAGATGGTCTTGCAGACCTTTGGAACGAGATGATTAGAGATGGAGAAATCGTTGGTGCCTTTAGCGATGGTCTGGTGAACTCGGCTGGTGTTATCGCTAAAAAAGGTGGCTCATCGTTTCTAGTTATGTTGTAACTTGAGAAATACCAGTGGATACTAAAGGCTTTTTTTTTTGTTGCTTTTTTCTCTTATATTTCAGGAGAGAATGGTCATTATTATTGTAGTTTAAGAGTGCTATCTTGTCCTTGTTGCGATGGCATTTGTGGTCCACAAAATGGATGTAATTGCGGTCCTTGCCAAAAACTGGACGACGAAGAAGAAGACGGAATTGTTACCAGTGAAAAATCTATTCCTACTCAAAATACCATAAATTCTTGGCTGTGGAGTTCTCAACCATGTAAGCGAATCTCACTCGTGCATCGATTACGAGGATGCAAGGAAATTAATAAGCTTCTACTGTCTTTTCAGCCAACAAAGAATTGAGTTTGTGCATCGAGTCGCTCATAAAAGAGCAAAGAAATTTATGCCACGAAGTTGCCAATAGTACACTGTCGGCAATCAGATTAAGACAGCGCCTAGTTATTGCCAGAAGATATTTTACTGCCTTGTCGCGACACAAACCCCAGGAGAATAAGGAAATGGCGACAACTCCTAAAACAGCAGTCAAAACACAGAAAAAGTGAGTGATTATTTATTAATAAATCGTGTATTCGTGTACTGAATGACGATATTTTTGTTTTTTTTTTCAGAATAAAACCCAGTGAAAAAGCAACAGCCGGCCTAGCGCGTGTAGGTTCCCACGCAATCCTCAATATTTCGTTTGCGTATCTGAGAAAGGCCTGGAGATCTGGTGAAGATGTCGACTCTTGCAGTGAACTGTTGACAGAGTCCTTGGAAGCCTTGCAATCGTTGTCCGAAGCCACGCTATTTGATGAGAATAACGTTTCACAAGTCTGGCTGGAAGTCGTTGAAAGATCTTCGAAATTTTTGCGTCAAGTTGTTACCGGGTACATAGAAACTTTTCACCTACATGCTATTATTGCTCCCTCTTTTTCAACAAATGTTTGTCCCGCAGTGATATAGGGTCGGGAAGGGTTCCGTGCTGTCCGGTACCAGTTGCCGATCAGTGCACAGCTCTTTGCCTATTACTAGAACTAGCCACGCAGCGGGGCACCCTGTCGAGTCTTTTGAATTCGGTGATTCTCCTGCTGCAGTTGAGCGAAAAACCCAAATACCAGGACAACCGCGTGATGCCGCGGGGCAGCTCCGCTCCTCTGATACCATTCCTGCGTCGGCTGAGTCGCATAGCTGCGACCAAGTCTCGACGTCTCGACGAGAACGTGGCTCCCGGGCCCTGCGAAGCGCTGCTCAAGTACCTACGACTGCCCGAGGCCGAGGGGACTCCCGTTGACCTGCGAAAGGCCGCGGTGATCGTCATGTGTCACCTGAGCCGACTAGCCAAGCCCCTGCTGCCCCCCATACCCGATTTGCTCAGATCCGAGACTCACACATTCCAGGAAGTGCTTGCTTGGGGCAACGTGCAGTTTGGCAGCGGGGCACCACCGTACTATTGCGATGCGATCGCCGAAATCGGGGTCAAGCAGCTCTGTTGCAGCGAAAGAGCTCTGCTGATACTCTCGCTCGGCGGCAAAGTGTACATGATGTACTATGGCTCGGAGACCCAGTATCCGCAGACCATCTACGGGTTTGCCGACGAGGTGGTCATGATCGCCTCCCACGCAGATGGAAAGCACTACTTGGGCCTCACGAGCAAGGGTATCGTTTATTCCTGGGGAAACGGCGACGGTGGGAGGCTCGGGCACGGCGATAGCTTCTCCTGCGACGAGCCTCAAGTGATCGAGGCACTGGCGGACAAAATCGTGACATACATTGCTTGCGGTAGCACGTATTCAGCCGCGATCACGAGCTCCGGCGAATTGTATACTTGGGGCCGGGGTAGCTACGGTCGTCTGGGACACGGTACGTCGGACGACATTAACGTTCCAACGGTCGTATCCTCCTTGAACGGCCACACGGTTACTCACGTCGCTTGCGGCAGCGGTGATTCGCAGACCTTATGCGTTACTAATTCGGGAATCGTGTTTTCCTGGGGTGATGGCGATTACGGTAAACTGGGCAGGGGGAACACCGAGAGTTCCAAGAGTCCCAAGATCATCGACAAGCTGCTGGATCAGAATGTCGTCAAGGTTTTTTGCGGTGGCCAGTTCTCCGCTGCTCTTTCGGCACACGGTGAAGTTTACACTTGGGGTGAGTAGCATGGATTTTGCATTCCCATAGCATTTCGATGGTAAAATTCACGTTATTTTACTTTATTTTTACTTTTTTTTCACCAGGCAAAGGCGACAACTATCGTCTAGGTCATGGCAACGAGGACCATTTGCACCACCCAAAGTTAGTCGATGGCCTGAGAAATCGAAAAGTACGCGACCTGTCAGTTGGCAGTATGCACGTGCTTGCTCTCACGGAGGATCAGCTGGTTTATGGATGGGGTCGTAACGAGTCGTACCAGATCGATCCATCTCTCGGACCCATTGTCTCGGAGCCTACCCTCTGCCCGACACTCAGTGGTAAGAGCATGATCGGCCTAGTCTGCGGGCCCAGTCAGAGCTTTGCCTGGTCCATGTCGAGCTGGTCGGTAGCCCAGCGTGTTGCCTTTGTCGTCGATGTCTGCGAAGACACCTTCAAACTTTTGGACGGTCTCCTGGCTAAATCTTGCGAAGGTTCGTCCAACGAGTCACAAACCTAATCGTAGCTCATAAATCGATGAAAGTAACAAAATAATAAATAATTTCAGGTCTGCCTGGTACGAGGCCTCCGATGCAAGATCGCGAGTGTTTGGTCGTCGCAGCCCTCAATCTACTGAGGTTGCAGCTGCACGCAATGATAACGCACAACATGGACAGCAAGTCCGTCGGGCTGGGCAACACGAGTGCACTGCTCAATTCGATAAAGACGCGTTGCGTCAATCTGGCGAGTATGTCTGGTATTTTGGCGACCATACAGGAGGCTGCTCAAGCCGTGTTACAAACTGGCTGGAGCATCATACTGCCTACGGCGAATGAACGAGCAAAAACACTGTCTGGTGAGGATGCATTTTTTTTCGGCCAATTTTAATGTTGTTACCATGAAATTGAAATCCATTAGGTTTTCTTCCCAACACCAACGCTCTGGAGATCAACAGTTTTAACTCGAGCAATCGAGGTCAGCAGTTTATGGCGAACCTTCTAGTCTCGAGCCTCATGGCCGACGGTGGCCTGGAGCTCGCACTCAAGACCGCGATCAAGGCCGAGATCACTGATTCGTCCGACGACAGCATGGACTTGTCAGCGACGACGGGCTCCAACGAGTTGAACAAAGATTACAACACCAGTGAGATGAAATCCAGCTTCAATTCGTCCAACGCCTCCACGATATCCCTACTGCAACTAGTCAAGCAACTCGTGCGCAACGGAACTTGCATCACGCAGTCGAGGTTTCGCGCGCTTCAGCAGCAGCAGCATCAGCAGTTTAGACAGAAAAGGATCGACAACTCGCCGAGCCTCAGTTTGCTGTTGAGGTTTCAACGATTGCTCGTCACGCAAATGCTCAACTGCATACGCATGTGCAGCACCGTGTCGGAATCGCAAGATCAAGAGATGCTCGGTGTCGAATCGTTGCTCAAGAAATACATTTTTCAAGTTTGCAATCACGTCACGGAAACCATGCCCGTAGCCGTAGAGCTTGCTAGTGCCAGTTCAAAAAATTTCGTCATGGTGGCTACCATTCTCAAGGCTGATATCATCAGTGTCTTGTTACCCGAGCTTATTATTTGTTTGATACTGCTCCAGGTAAATTTTTGTACTTTCATTTTCCAAGCGCATAAGCGTAAATCAACGAGTACGTATGATTTAGGTCGATTATCCAATGCTACTGTTGAAAATGAACTGGATGGAAGTGTTGTCGCCGATACTAGATGCGCTCGATCAGTTTAACCGTTTGGGACCGACGATCGAAAAAGACGACGCGGACGATCTTTCGTGGCCCGGCATAATTGCACCACAGCACAGCAACAAAATTGACATCCAAGACGAACCATCGTTGATTCGTTGGGCGGATTTGGAGAATCACAATCGCGACGGTGGTTTCTGGGTCGTTCTCAACAACAGCGTCTACGATGTCCAGGACATATCCGGATACGACGGATCACCGATGGTGAGACTAGTATTTTCATGTATACGAAAAAAAAAAAAAAAAAAAAAAAAAAAAAATTGCCCTTACGATTCATTTTTTTCTTTTAAACAGGGCTATCAGGAAACGCTAAATAAAATCAGTCGAGAGGCCCGGGGTGGCATGATGGACTCGTGTTTCGTCGGCTACTACTGCCAGCCGGATCCCCACAACATCCAATTCACCATCGATGTGACGGACGTCTGCTCGAGTCTCCTCGACACCGAACGCGCTCTCGGCTTTGTCCTCGGTTTACACGCCTACCGACTACGTCAAAGCCTCGCGATCCAACCCGCTGAGGACGAAGCCAAAGTTTGGCTCGAGGCGAACTTTCTCCGAGGTGGCCTGCAGATCCTTCAGCCTCCGAATCCGTATGAAGAAGAAAAGGGTGAGGCGCGTAGCAACAACTCGACCGCGGCCAACTCGCCAACTGAACCACCCCTCGCGCCGATCTGCACGAAAGATGAGCCACAGCGCGTTACCGACGATCGCGTGCTGGCATTTGTACAGGCTCTCGCTGAAACTCACAAAAGCGACACCTACGTTCAAGCATTTCTGGCCATAGTCGATCGGTACTGCAAGGCGAACAACTTGCTCTCGCACGTGGACTTTTGCGGTGATCACCCGGTCGAAGAGATCGGTAGGCTTCTCATGGCCGTCATTATCAAACACCTGGCCCTGGGACACGAGACGATAGCGTTGGTCGACCAGGAGCTGGCCGAGGGCAACGTCAAGCTCGGCAAGCCACTGGCCGATATGGTCAAAGCCATACACCAGACCAAGTGGAATCTCATCCGAACGCGACAGCAGCAAAACCGCAGCTACAAGGAGGTGTGCGCTCCTGCTCAGGAGAAATGCCGATTCCTCCTGTACGAAGTGCGCCCAGCCACGAGTTACGAAGTCAAGGGCCTCAGAGATTTAAAACTCTTGTTTGTCGAGCCGCGCTTCAAGCGAGCCGTGCACAGGGTCATGTCGGATATGAGCGATCTCGAGTCTCCGTCCAAGCCCGAGGACATAGTCAATACCTCGATACAGAACGCCAAAGCGAAAACCAAGGGCGACGAGCTTGAGGAAAAGGCCGATCCCTCCGCTACGAGTGCCGTTAGCGCGCTGCCGCCGAAATTCGAGGAGAATTCGAACGTCGTCAGAAAACTGACGGACAAGTTGAATCGCAAGCCCTTGGTGATGGACGCCAACCAACTACTGAGCAACATAATCAATTTCGTGACGACGGAAGAGAGCGGTGACGTAGAGACGCTCAAGCGCGCCATGTACTGTCAGATTCAGCGTGTAAAGATGCGAGAGCAAGGCCTGCAGATGATACAAGAACTGCTGCTAAAGGACCACTTGATCACGTCGGTCAAGTATTCGCTGCTCAACGGCTGGCTGGGCCTGACCCACGAAAACAAACACCTGGCCCACGGGATAACGCACTGTTTGAAAAACATACAGTCAGTCACGCCCTACCTGAGATCAAAGATCATATTGGCCGAGTCTAAGGTGACGCTTTGGGCCATACGAGCATTGCGCGGCTACATCATACAAGCGGAACTGCCCAACAAGTCGAACAAGGTCAGCGGCAAGAGCAGTTTGAATCAGCTTTTCAGAAAGCTGCCCAGGGCCAGATTTTTACTGACGATATTTGGCATGCTCACCGGTCACCATCACGCCAACGAGATCGGCTTGCTCATCAACTCGGGACTGTTGTCGAGTATACTGACGCTGCTCAGACAGATAGGCCCGTCCAAAGTGTCGCCCATGCGGACAAAGGTCAAAGAGTCGAGGAGCCAGGACACGGGAATAACGGCCATCTACGAGGACGTGGTGTACAAGTGCGACAAGTCGATACAGATGAGCGGACCGGAATTGGCGGCGCTCATGAAGCTTGGAACGAGAGTCGTGCGGGGTGCCGATTGGAAATGGGCCGAACAGGATGGACCGTCGCCCAGTGAAGGAACGGTCATAGGTAACTGTTTATTTTATTATTATTATTATTTTTTTTTTTTTCATGTTGAAACGCAAATATTTTTACGCCTCGTTGCGCACAGAGGAGCTCGGCGTCGATGGTTGGGTCCGAGTTAGGTGGGACAACGGCATAGCCAATTCGTATCGCATGGGCAAAGAGGGTAAATTCGACCTTAAGCTCGCGGAGCCACCTATACCACCGGAAAGCGACTCGGAAAGTGAGTCACCGCCAAGCGTCTCGGAATCCATCAGGGACGGCTCAAGCGAAGTTCATCCGACGACTTTATTGAAAACCGCTTGCGTTACGTTGCTAAGGGCCATTTTGCTCTCCTGCGGCATCGAAGCTCAACAGGTGCAAGCTTCGGCCATAAGAACTCTGTCCTCCGTCCTGCGTGGAATCATATCCAATGCTAACAAATCCGACACCAGTATACAGACGCAGATAGGTGTGCAAAAAACACTTTATTTAAAAAAAAAAACATGAGATTTGAAATGATTACCCACTCGTTGTTTGTCTAGCCAAAGAACACGGAGAAACATGGGCCACTTTGAGTTTGCTTCGAGCCATATCCAGTTCACCGGTTTTGTGTCGCGCTTTGAGCACGACAGTCTGGGTGAACTTTTTACTCGGTATAGTGGCCGACGAAACAGCCGGTCGACTGCACAAGCAGATAATGGCGATACGGCTTCTGGGCACAGTTCTTCCATCCTGGTCGTCGGAGAACGTAACCGACATGACGTCATTCCTCGAAAAGTCCTTCCGTCTACTCGGTCACATTGGCTTGATGTGCGACTCCACGAACGAGCTGCACTCAAACAAGTGCCGAGTTTCCTTGACTGCTGCCCACGGCTCTACCCTTGCGGGCGAAATGATCTCTCTGATACGCAACCTTCACGCCCTGCCTGGATGGAATACCACGATAAATGCTTTCCTCGCGTCGAAATTGACACTTGCCTCGGATCTGTTGAGCGATGGTCCGCTCTTTCACATCCAGATGAACGAGAACGGGGGAGAAAATAGCCTCGTCATTCAACAAACGGTCATGTCGACGCTCAGCGTTTTGGGGGGTCTCGATAATCGGCCGAGGATCGGTGGCGTGATAGAACTGGACGGGGAGTTGGCCACCATCTGTAAATTCACCCACTCGTCAAAGTTGAGGATACAGATGCACGAAAGTGGAACGCGCAAGAAAATTCTCTTTGTCAATTTCAAGGTACGAGCCTTTTTTATTTTTTTGTTTTTTTTTTTCCAACAGAGCACGTAACTTTATTATTTGTCACCGTGTAGGTGGTAAACGATAAATTCCATCTGGATAAGATGCCTCTTACCGAACAGCTGCAAGGCACTTGGGCAAATTTATTGCTCGGACACAGTGGTATGGATAAGCGACCGGGTGGCATGCCCGTTATTGCCGGTAACGTGAACGCGTCTATTTTGCGAATGCAACAGCATCAGTTGGCTGCGCTCAATGCTGGAAAAACGCTGATCGAGTATCAGTCAAAGCTGAGGAAAGTACTAAAGTCTGTGACCACAGGCAACGACGAAGAGCACAGCACGCTCTTGCAAGATTTGCTCGTCAGGGCCACGAAACCTCAGCCCCTCAAGTCTACGTTTAAAATCGAAGAGTTGGAAACTGCCGCCCTCATCATTAGCCAGTACCTGGCATCGGAATTGAGACACACACCAATCCACTATCCTGGTAAGTGTATTATTTTTTTCTTCGTTTTAATCACTCTTTTGGGGGGTTTTTTTTTTTCTCATGGCATGAAACTTGTTGCAGTAAGAGCTTCGGGTTCGGAACCAACATCTCCCACTTCGGACACGTCCTTAATTTCGTTGACATCGAGTCAGAAACGCAAAAACATCGGGAAACCAAGCAGCTCGGCAGCCATCGTCGTCGGAAAGTCGGCCAGTCCAAACAACAGTCCACTGGTCACTCAAATCGTAGAAATGGGCTTTGAAAAGAGCCGAGTCGAGTTGGCCATTAAAAATCTGAGTGCTGTCGAGGGCAGCAACATAACGCCCGAAACCATCGTCGGGTGGTTGCTCGAAAATCCAGACGTCGTCAGCGACACGGAAACGGTATCGAGTTTCGAGGACGCCTGTGAGTCGGACGACTCGAGCAGCGATGACGCCGAGGACGATCCATCCCTCCAAGAGACGGAAGGATCCTCGCAGCCGACCTACATGAAACGATCGGATTTCCTGTCGGTCGACGAGTACGCCATCTACGTGAGAGACAACGTCAAGGCCGGAATGCTCGTGAGATGCTGCAAAACCTACGAGGAAGTGGAGTACGGGGACGTCGGCCAAGTCGTCAAAATCGATCCCGAGGGTCTGCACGATCTAAACGTCCAAGTCTCTTGGCAGCAAAAAGGGGGCACCTACTGGGTCAGATTCATCCACATCGAGTTACTGGGACACCCACCCTCACTGCCAGGACCACCGGCTCTAAAAATCGGCGACAAGGTGCGCGTCAAGCCCTCGGTGACGATGCCCAAGTACAAGTGGGGCTCGGTCAACCATCTAAGCGTCGGCTTGGTCACGGCTATCTTGAACAACGGCAAGGATGTGTCGATAGATTTTCCTCAGCAGAACAGCTGGACCGGACTCGCCGCGGAGATGGAGCGCGTCCCTTCGTGCCATCACTCGGTCTCGTGCAACTCGTGCCACGTCTCGCCGATCTCGGGGCCGCGCTTCAAGTGCAAGCCCTGCGAGAACCACAACCTCTGCGAGAACTGCTTTTACACGAAGCGCACTCACCGTCACGGCTTCAATCGAATAGCCGAGCCGGGCTCGCCGGCCGTCTACGCCGGCAGACCCGGCAGATACCACCGACAAGATCTACTCGAGCCGTCGCTGCTGGACGACTGGTCCAAGTGCATACGCACCCTGAGCGTCTCGTCGAACGAGCGCATGGCGACGCGGCTAGTCGACGGCTCGAACAAGTACTGGCAGAGCTGCGGCGTCCAGGGCGCCCACTGGATCCGCTTGGAAATGCTGCCAGGCATCCTGATCCACTCGCTCAAGTTGCTCGTCAATCCGCACAACGGGAGCTACGTACCCTCGCTCGTAGTCGTCAGCGCGGGCGACTCTTTCGACAGTATGCACGAGCTCGCGACAATCAACGTGCGACACAACGACTCCACCATCTGCCTACTGCAGGACGTCAAGGTTTACTACGCCTGCGTCGAGATAGCCGTCAAACAGTGCAGGAACGGTGGCATCGATTGCAAAATCAGCAAACTCCAGATTGTCGGCTGCAAGAAGCTGGACCATATGACCACCTCCGTGTCCTTTTTGGCGTCCGACTGGGAGGTTGTGCAGGAGCAAATGTCGACCCATAGATCTGGCGACGCCCAGCAGAACGCCGCGGTCTACGTCTGGGGACTCAACGACAAGGACCAACTTGGGGGACTCAAGGGCTCGAAAATCAAGTTGCCCGTCTACAGCGAAGTACTGTCCAAACTGAAGCCCATTCACATAGCAGGTATAATTTCTCTTGTGAAAAAAAAAAAAATAAATAAAAAAATAAATAAATAAATAATTGAATGATTCATGTCCGTGTTGTTCGACACAGGTGGCAGTAAAACTCTCTTCATCGTGAGCCAAGAGGGAAAATTGTACGCTTGCGGCGAGGGTACGAACGGCCGCCTCGGTCTCGGCGACAACAACAACGTGTGCGAGCCCAAGCCGATTCCCTTCCTCAGTCAGTACATCATAAAAAAGGTGGCCGTGCATTCCGGTGGCAAGCACGCGCTCGCCCTCACGCAGGATGGCAAGGTCTTTTCGTGGGGCGAGGGCGAGGATGGCAAACTCGGGCACGGTAATCGCTTGTCCCTCGACAAGCCCCGGCTCATCGAAGCCCTCAAATCCAAAAGGATCCGTGACATTGCCTGCGGCTCTGGACACTCGGCTGCGATCACGAGCAACGGCGAGCTCTACACTTGGGGCCTCGGCGAGTACGGTAGGCTCGGCCACGGCGACACGACCACGCATCTAAAGCCAAAATTGGTCGAGGCTGTGGTCGGACAAAGGGTCGTCCAGGTGGCTTGTGGGAGCAGGGACGCGCAGACGATGGCTTTGACGGAGGATGGCACAGTCTACTCGTGGGGGGACGGTGACTTTGGAAAGCTCGGCCGAGGCGGTAGCGACGGCTGCTACGCACCCCTGGTCATAGACCGGCTCAACAGCCTCGGAGTCGTGCAGATCGAGTGCGGCGCCCAATTCTCCCTCGCGCTCACCAAGTACGGCGAGGTCTGGACGTGGGGCAAGGGCGACTACTTTCGTCTGGGCCACGGGAACGACATGCACGTGCGCCGGCCAACGATGGTCGACGGCTTGCGAGGCAACAAGGTCGTGCACGTGGCCGTGGGCGCGCTGCATTGTCTGGCGGTCACCGACACCGGCCAGGTCTACGCGTGGGGCGACAACGATCACGGACAACAGGGCAACGGGATGACCGTCGTCAATCGCAAGCCCTCGCTCGTTCACGGCCTCGAGGACGCAAAGGTCAACAGAGTTGCCTGCGGCTCGAGTCACAGTATCGCGTGGGTGCTAACCGATCAACCGACCATCGACAACCAGGAGCCCGTTACTTTCCCCACGCCCAAAGATCCGCTGGGGGAAGCCACGCTCGGTCTCGTGCACCATCACCATCATCATCATCAGGACAAGAGCGAGCCAGCACCGGTAATGACGAGCGTCAGGCCGTCCCTTGCTCACATCGTCCTCTCCCTGGAGAGCAACGTCGCGAAACAGCAGGCTCTGCAGCACGTCATAAATGCCCTGTCCATCATGCAAGCGCGGACCGCAGTTGTGACGGCTCTGCAGAGTCACATAGCTCAAACGAGCAACGGCAAAGGGAACGCGTCCCCGGAGCCGCAAGACGCAACGATGAGCTCGAGCACGGGACCGACGGTTCGTTGGGGTAGCAACGACGTTATCGGAGAAATCGCTCAGGGTGGTGGCGAGAGTCTGGCTAATGTCTCCGAGGTTGCGAACATTGTCGCGAGTCTTCGAGCCACTCCCGAGTCCGAGGACTTTCCCCTGGCCAACTTTTCGTCGTCCATGTCGATGTCGAGGTCAATGTCGTCCAGCAGCGCGATGAGCGTCATCGCGGCGACTCTAACTTCGAATGCTCAGGTCGTTGGTGAAGCAACGAGCTCGGAACCGGGTCTCGACGAGTTCACATCTCAGGTGAGACCGAGTTTTTTTTTTGTTTTTGTTCACAATAGTAAGACTTCTTCAATAATGTTCATCGTTACAGCTGACGGAAGACGACGCGCGAATGCTCGTGGATCTGCTGAAACTGGCGGTGGCCAATCGAGTTTGCGAAGGCGCCAAGGAGACTTTGTCCTCCGTATTGACGGCTCTGGGCAAAACAAATCACGCGATCGGCGCTATGCTGCTAGAGCTGTGCGTGACGGAGCTCGAAGATACGGCAGCGAATTCCAATTGCAAGAACATGCTACCGCAGCAGGTGGTCCAGGAAACTCCACATCCTTACATAGACGACACTGTTCTTCAGGGACACGTCAAGATACCGGGAGCCGAAGCCTTGAGGATAGAATTCGACAGGCAGTGCTCGACCGAGAGAACCCACGACCCGCTGGTGATAATGGATGGATTGGGAAGAGCCGTTGCAACCAAATCCGGTAGGGAGTGGAGCGAGTGGTCCACAGAAATTAAGATCGAAGGTTGGATGAAAAACGCATTTTTGATAGTTAATCTGTTTGAATTAAATTTATTATCGAGAAAAAAAAAAAAAAAAAAATTGAAACAGGTGACGAGATGCGCTGGCGTTTTTCGGCAGACAGTTCGGTGAACGGTTGGGGCTGGCGTTTCACCGTCAATCCGACGTTTCCTAGTCTAGAGTCCCAAGAACTGGGCTCGGATCGAGCTGTCCTCTCTCAACCGTCCATGGCCTTGGCCGAGTGCCTCCTCGACAACAGCTTGATCGGCCTCGACAAGAACATCACGACCCGATTGGCGGTCGCTCTCGCTCAGTGCAGTCAACTGAGCAATCTCGATACCAACCAGCGAATCTGGGCATTGAGAAAACTCCAGGTTATTGGCCAATACCATCATGCCCAGTCTGGCTCGTCACTTACGAATCTATTGGGTTCGCTGCCCCAAGCTCTGCTCCGGCAGTACGAGTACGAGGATCCCATAGTCAGAGGTGGCAAGCAGCTCATGCACAGCGATTTCTTCAAGGTTCTCGTTGCCTTGGCTTGTGATTTGGAATTGGGTACTGAAAAAAAAAACATCCAATCGTTTCGCGTTGATCAAAAACTTTTTCTAAATAAACTTTATTCCCACAGATACGATGCAGTGCTGCTCCGAGATTCACAAATGGTCGTGGTTCCGTCGATACTGTCTCGCAGCTCGGGTAGCCAAGTCCCTGATCAATCGTACCCAATTGCCGAAAGCCTTTTGTCTCGAAGTCGCAAAACGCATAAACGAAATGGTTATTGCCGACAGCAACGCCAACAACAGCCACGAAAACCATAACATCTTCAAGCAAGAGCACGACGAGCAGCTGTTGCAGTGGTTGAGTCGACGGCCCGAAGACTGGACCCTATCTTGGGACGGTTCGGGCGCAATTTACGGCTGGGGTCACAATCACCGCGGACAGCTGGGTGGCCTCGAAGGCGCCAAGATCAAACTACCCTTGCCGTGCGAAAGCTTGTCTGCTCTGAGACCCATACAACTGGCCGGTGGGGAACAAACGCTGTTTGCCGTGACTGCAGACGGGAAAGTTTACTCGACGGGTAAGCGTGCCCTGCTTCAAAAAGAGCAATCACAAAAATAATAATAATAATAAAAAAAACAAAAAACAAAAAAACTTCATTTCCAGGATATGGTGCAGTCGGTCGACTTGGTACAGGAGGCGTAGAGTCGCTGACGGTACCGACTTTGTTGGAGTCAATTCAGCACATATTCATTAAAAAAGTCGCAGTCAATTCAGGAGGCAAGCATTGTCTCGCGTTGAGCTCGGAGGGGCACGTTTACTCGTGGGGAGAAGGAGAAGACGGAAAGCTAGGTCATGGGGACAAGGACACGCACACCCGTCCAAAATTAATCGAGGCTCTATTGGGAACGGAAATCCGAAACATAGCTTGTGGTGGCCACCACAGTGCGGCGATATCGAGCGCTGGCTGGCTGTACACGTGGGGCAAAGGTCGTTACGGGCGCTTAGGACACGGCGACAGTGACGACAAGTACAGACCGGCTGTCGTGACGGCTCTTCAAGGCTACAAGGTCATCGACGTGGCCTGCGGCAGTGGCGACGCTCAAACTCTTTGCGTCACGGACGATGACAACGTTTGGAGTTGGGGCGACGGGGATTACGGGAAACTCGGCAGAGGCGGCAGCGACGGCTGTAAAGTGCCTATGAA
The DNA here is from genome assembly GCF_036245765.1 of Copidosoma floridanum. NCBI lineage: Eukaryota > Metazoa > Arthropoda > Insecta > Hymenoptera > Encyrtidae > Copidosoma > Copidosoma floridanum. The sequence goes on along the minus strand of NW_028321896.1, from coordinate 15,572,320 downwards.
GATCGAGTCGCTTGCCGGTCTCGGTGTTATCAAAGTCGAGTGTGGCAGCCAATTTTCCGTAGCTCTCACGAGATCGGGAGCTGTTTACACATGGTGGGTCTACTTAATTTTCATTCTTCAAACGGTTTTCCATCATAAGGAGTAGACAAATTTTTTTTTTTTTGCAGGGGCAAGGGCGACTACCACCGTTTGGGCCACGGCACCGATGACCACGTGCGCCGACCGCGCAAGGTGTCCGCTCTGCAAGGCAAAAAAATAATTTCCATCGCCACGGGATCGCTGCACTGCGTCGCTTGCTCGGACAAGGGCGAAGTGTACACTTGGGGCGACAACGACGAAGGCCAGCTCGGCGACGGCACGACCCACGCTCAGCAAATTCCACGACTGGTGCACGCGCTTCAGGGTAAAAATATAACGCGCGTGGCCTGCGGCAGTGCGCACTCTCTTGCCTGGAGCACGACCAAAGTTTCGCACAGCTTGCCTGCCGCTACGCCGATGGAGTACGATCTCGTCAAAGACTTGCCGTTTACGGCTTTGCACAAAAGACTCGTGCTGTTGCATCATTTTGCGGAAATGCTGTGTCCCAGTTTGGCCATGTTCCCTACGGCGGGCGACATGGGACTCAACGAGCTCGCCCCGATTCTCGTTTACACCATCAAAGAGGCGACATTCCGAAAAGTCGTGCAGGCAACCATGGTCCGCGACAAACAACATGGGCCTATTATAGAATTGAACAGAATCCAAGTTAAAAAGGCTAGAAGCAAGGGTGGATTCGCCGGGCCCGATGGAATCAAGTCCGTTTTTGGGCAAATGGTCTCCAAGATGTCGCTTCTCACGCAGGAACATTTCTTTTTGCCCCACCGAGTTTGGAAAGTCAAGTTTGTGGGTGAGAGCGTTGACGACTACGGCGGTGGGTACAGCGAGAGCATCGCCGAGATGTGCGACGAACTACAAAACGGCTCTTTGCCTCTGCTCATACCCACGCCAAATGGTCGGGACGACAGTGGCACGAACCGGGACAGTTTTTTATTGAACCCTACAGCAAATTCTCAGCTGCACATGAGCATGTTCCAGTTCCTTGGGGTCCTCATGGGCATTGCCATCAGGACTGGCAGTCCGCTCGATTTGAATCTAGCTGAGCCCGTGTGGAAGCAACTGGCTGGTATTCCGCTGACTCCGGCTGATCTCACCGAGGTCGATAGGTCTTACGTACCCGGGCTTTTGTGCATCCGAAACATGGATACGAAGGTTTTCCAGACCCTCGAAATGCCGTTTTCGACTCCTTCGGCCTACGGACACGACGTGCCTTTGTCCACAAAGTATCGCATGATCACACCGGATAATAGGCACGAGTACGTGCGGCTGGCCTTGAATTACCGATTACACGAATTCGACGCACAAGTTGCTGCGGTTAGAGATGGAATGGCGAAAGTGGTCCCGGTTCCTTTTCTTTCGCTCTTTAGCGGAAACGAGCTTGAAACCATGGTGTGCGGTAGCCCCGACATTCCTTTGGGTTTGCTCAAATCTGTCGCCACTTATAAGGGTACGTTTACTTTGTTTGATTGTTGCTTTTTCTCCAACGATAACACCATACGTTCGATTTAGGTATCGAGCCAACCTCTGCTCTGATCCAGTGGTTCTGGGAAGTCATGGAGGAGTTCTCCAATCAGGAAAGGTCTCTGTTCCTGAGATTCGTGTGGGGCAGAACGCGCCTCCCTCGCACCATTGCCGATTTTCGCGGACGGGATTTCGTTCTTCAAGTAAGTCCGACCGATTATTTTCAAGTGTATTTAACGTGTAAATCATGCCGATTGTCTTTATTTTAGGTAATGGACAAGTATAATCCACCGGATCACTTCTTGCCGGAAAGTTATACGTGTTTTTTCTTGCTGAAAATGCCGCGCTACACTTGCAAAAGCGTACTCCGTCAGAAGCTCAAGTACGCGATACACTTTTGTAAAAGCATCGACACGGATGAATATGCCCGAGTCCAAGCGGCTGATAGTTCGGACAGTCTCGAAGAACTTTAATTTTACACCCATCATTTTTGTTTGATAGGACTGTTGGTTTTCTTTTCCCACTAGTTATGGTTTATTTTTTCCGTTTAAATTATTTCCATGTACAGATCTCGATAGAAATGGTTTTTTTTTTTTTCTTTATAAAATTGAAACATTTCTTTAATCGCTTTGTAACATTCTTTCAAGTGAGTTTTGCGGAAAAAAAATACATTACACCTATGAGGAAGCACAAGTGAAGAACGTTTTATTGTCCACCTCGAATCAAGAGTGCGTCGGTACATTTTATTTGAGTATTAGCAACTACAGTTATATTTTGTTTTAATTGTATTATGCAAATGTGATATTAAAATTTAAAAAAAAAAAAAAAAAAAAAAAACGCGATAGATGCTTAAGATATTGTAAAATTATTTGAAATGAAATAAATTTTAATGTGAAGAACTTTATAGTACATCAACATGCTTTTCTTTCACAACGTATATTCCCTTTGTTTTTTTTGTTTTTTTTTGTTCCCAATCACAGTTTTAGCGATACTCTGATGGTGTGCCATTGCCCTTGCCCCCCTCAATGCATACACATACACGGTACACACATATAGGTATGTAGCTGATTAAAAAGTTGGCCATTTTTTTTGTCCATTTCGTTCCTCCTCCTCCTCGTCCTTTTAGCTACATATACTGGTGCCCGATACACACAACCGGTTGCACAAAGGGGGAAGAGAGAACTTCTCCGGCCGCGCCCCGCGTATGGCTCTTTTCTTTCTCTCTCGCGTCAATTGCCCTTTGTTCGCCTCTTCCAAACTGTTTTTTTGTTCCCTCGCTCTGTTCGCCGATTGACCGGCCGATCAAGTGTATATATACAGCAATGCACACTTTTATTCGTCACCGCTGCAACAGGTATAAGTTTTTTTTTGTTTTCTCATACACTTTGTATATAGGTACAACTCCAGTGAGGGCTCAATTAATTAAAGCGATTCTCGAGAGCGCGTCAATTAAAATTGCGCGGTGTTGGAGTATACAACACAGGTTTTTTATGCGTGCAATGTGACGCCCCGTAAAATTATCAACACCATACAATGTTATGTTTGTATTTGGGAGGGGAAAAAAAAAAAAAAGATTATTCTATCGTTGATTGATCATACGCGTGTGGTGGATTGACAGAAGCCCCTCTCGTCCTGCCCCCCTCTCCCACCTCTTTTTCTCTCCTCTGTTTGACGTTACCGGTCCACGAACCGTGCACGTGCACCACAACCGGGCCTTTCGCTGTCTTATTCAGATTGCTGTACTTACGTATCACATACTCATCGCGCCAACCACACGCTCTTGTTTGCGCATAGTGTCTCGATCGTTGGTTTACAGTGGCTGTCACGTAAAGTTCCTTACCGATCTCTACCGATTGTGATTCGATTTATTTATCTTTTTTTTTTTTTTTTTTTTTTTTTCTTGTGCTCTTACACCGTAAGTACATACATATAATATAACTAATCGAGCGTTATCCATGATACTGTATACTCTTTGTATAATATATAAATATACACACGTCACTGTCACTCGTGTACGAAATTTTTATTTATATCTGACGATGCTCGTCTTCTTTGGGTTATTGGCCAATTTAGATAACGTCGCTTAATTTTGCTTATCCTTTTATCGAAACCCACATGTGACAAGTACAACCACAACTGTTTGATTAAAGTTGACCCCTTTGTTTCGTCATGTGTAGCGCGAACTTGAACGTTTTCACGCCTCATGTTATACAACAAAAGAAAATAAATTCATAAGTTTATCATTTGTACAAATAACCGACAATGTGTTTACATGTGTGTCAATATATATACTTTGTTCCGACTAACATATTATATATCAAAAGACCCCCGGCGATTTATGTGTTTTCAGTGACAAACAAACACATTATTTGTAATAACGCGGATAAGAAGAAAAAAAAAAAAAAAAAAAAGGACAGTGTCCGTTTATGCGACTCGGTGTGGGGCACACCGGTTTGGAGTTTTATTGTTTTCCGGATAAAAAGAAGAAGGAAACGGGTGACGCGTGAAAATTTGCAACTCTGTTTTGAATAAGCCACGTGAAGTAGTAAAGTAGATACGTGTTTTTCGAAAGGTATATAGTTTACGCGCCGCACGACGCATAATTTCACGATCACTCGTCGCGTGTTTTTTTTATTCATTTCGCTCGCTCGATCCCGTTTCTCTTGAATCTCCAATATGTGTTTTCATGTAAAAATAAATACCGACTTGGCGATCGATCGAGTTGTCATGGAAAAACACTTTGAAATCGAAAAGAAAATCAACCGATTTTTGCCGATTTTCAGGTTCTAACGATATAAATTTATTTAATAAAAAAGCACAACTCGAAGAAAAAGAAAACAACGAATAATTTGATCATGCACTACCGAGTGAACGTACACAAGTGCAATGTTTATACTGCACGAGTTGGCAAACTCGAATTCAAAACTACTTATCATATACACATCAAGTATATACGTACGCGGCTCCTACACGGAGAGGAAATCTTGTTCCCCAACAAAAATTCCCTGCTCTCGTGTGCCCGCGCGTATGTACATATATATATATACACGAACGAAGGCACATTCATGCGCGAGTGCATAAATCGAGTCGACGACCCCGTACGATGCACGAGCTGAACTTCTTAATCATCCATTACTGTTGATGTTGTTGTAATGAACACGACGCGCTATACTTTTATCTCTCATTCCACACGTTGAGAACGATCGGCAAACCGGTGATATGCGCATCTGTAATTTACATTGCAATTAATGAGAGAGAGAGAGAGAAAAATCGAGCTTGTAGCGCTAATCGCACGTGTGTTGTTGTCTGTTTATACTTTTGAGATCGGTACACGTATTATTATTATTATGTAAGCCGAAAAGGAAGAAAAAAAAAAAAAAAAACTCGCGTTTTGTACGATCAAGAGCACGTTTGGTGTTTGTTGCAAATCAAGGTAAAAACATCATTCTCGATTCCCTCGACATAATATACATATAACAAACGATCTATTAGTCGCACGTGCAATCATCGAGAACCGATCCTTCACGCGCGCGTATCACTCTATATCCTGTTTTTTTTTTTTTTTTTTTCAGAAAGACAAAAAGAGAGCAAGTATAGAGTCCTCGCGCGCAAAATGCATCGCGAGAACAAAGTTACACTCTTGGGGAGAGCAACGGAGCACGCGGCCGATAATAAAACATTATAAAGAGAGCTGCGACCATGGGCAGGGGCAGCAGAGCACAACAGTTCGCGAGCCTGATAACAAGTCGGGCCGATGAGATGCTGCGCGCAGCCACAGTTAAGGTAAGTGATTTTTTTTTTTTTTTTCTCCGGTGCATTAGTTTTTCTCACTACTTTTTTCCGAAGAAGTATATCGGGAAGGTGCATAATTCACTCGGTCCCTCTTTTTTTTTCTTTTTTCTTTGCTTTGCGGGTGTAGCCAAAGTTTACAAAATCGCACGAAAATGAATAACGATTATTCACAAATTGCCAAGAAATCACGAAACTTATCGTTGTGTCGTCGCCGTAATCGAAATTTCAAAACTGGTAAACAGCGTTTAGGGGAAGAAATAACAATTTCGCGATAACGCTTAATCGCGTATCGACCAAAAAAAAAAAAAAAAAAAAAAAAAAGAAAAAAAGACGCGCGTCACGGGGGAGTGTGAGCTCGATCGTTTAAAAAATCGGTAATGGCTGGTGTATGCGTAGGCTTGCATAAATTCCGGGATCAAAGAAAGAAAATTCGTCACAATGACACATTCCTCGCGCGTGCGACTCACTGCACTGCACGTGCTGAGTATAATCATCGTGTATACATACGTATACCTATAATATATATGAGCACCCTCGAACACCTAAATGCACGACACAATGGATAACTTATTGTCCCGTGCGTATATAATATGTATACGTACACTTAATGCCTACGTGCGGTAGGGATTAACAAAAAAACAAAAAAAAAAACAAAAAATTGCAGTTGACCGGCAGATGGAACGGGAGGTGGTCGCAGGTGAAATCGGCAAGCAGCGAAGCCGTTGTTAAAAAGCCCGAGCCGTCGATCGATTTGCCCGAAAGTGCGGATGTCGTCGTCATCGGTGAGTAGATTTTCTTTTTCAACGAAACTCACAGACAGCTGTGATGATAAAATAGTTAACGAACCCAATTGTACAAGTAATATAACGCACGCTATATACGTATATGTATAATATAATCACTCATCTCTGACCTTTACGTCTTATCGCCACCACACACATGTACATTTTTATACACGTATAAAAATAACGATTGATTAAACTTTGGGGGTGCAGGTGGTGGGGTGGCAGGTTGCAGCGCGCTTTACCAATTGGCGAAGCAAGGCCTGCGAGCCGTGCTCCTGGAGCGCTCGAAGCTGACCTCGGGCACGACCTGGCACACCGCGGGCATGGTCTGGAGCCTCCGGCCCAGCGAAATCGAGATACAACTCCTGCGAGCCACCCAAGACACGATAACCGAACTGGAGAACGAGACCGGGGACAATGTGGGCTGGACGAACAACGGGGGCCTATTTATCGCCCACAACGACGTCAGGATGGACGAGTACCGCCGGCTCGTCGACATGGGCAAGGTACTCGGGGTCGGGGCGCGACTAATCACACCCCACGAGGCCCGCGACCTCTTCCCCCTCGTGAGTCATTTATACAATTTATACACGTTGTTCCAATTATTTCAACAAAAATCAAAAAACTACAAATGCGTCCTTGCAGCTCGATCCGGCGGCCTTTCGTGGTGCCATCCACTCGCCCAGGGACGGCTCCCTCGACCCGGCGATGCTAACGGCCGCTCTGAGCAAGTGCGCCCGCAACCGAGGGGCCAAGTTGGTCGAGAACTGTCCAGTGACGCGCATCCTCACGGACGAGCGCACCTTCGGCTCGAGGCGGGTAAAGGGGGTGGAAACCGAGCACGGGATCGTACGCACGAGTTGCGTGTTGGTCGCCAGCGGTGCTTGGTCGCGGAGCATAGCGCGAATGGCGAAGCTCGACGTGCCCCTTGTACCGATGAAACACGCGTACATCGTCACCGAGCCGATACCCGGGGCTGTGACTAGGGGCGCACCCAACGTGCGCGACCACGACTACAACATCTACATGAAGGTGCAGGGCGAGACTCTGCAGATCGGGGGCTACGAGGCGAACCCGATAATACTGCGCTGCGTGCCCCGGGACTTTAACTTTGGCCTGTACGAGCTCGATTGGAACGTATTCAACGCCCACCTCGAGTCCATGGTCAAGATCGTGCCCGAGCTCGCGACCACCGGTATCAAGTCGACCGTTTGCGGGCCCGAGAGCTTCACCCCCGATCACAAGCCGATCATGGGTACGTGTCCAATCGAACGTGTTTGATTCATCGAGAGATACGGTCGGATGATTATTCCTCCCTTTTCAGGCGAGGACCCGCGCTGCTCGGGGTTTTTCTACTCTTGCGGCTACAACAGCGCCGGTATGATGTACAGCGGCGGCTGCGGCCAGACCATCGCCGACTGGATCGTTAACGGCAGACCAAAGGACCACGTGTTCCCCTACGACATTCGGAGGTTCGATCAAATATACATATTTTTTATTGTTTCCTTCCTCCCCCTCCTCCTTCCATATTAAGTATCCACACTTACCGATCTCTCCCCTTTGAAGGTTCACGCCCGAGCAAGCGAGCGACATGGTCTGGGCTAACGAGAGATCCCACGAGGCCTATGTCAAAAACTACTCCATCGTGTTTCCGAACGATCAGCCCCTCGGTGGAAGGAATTTCAAAACCAGCTCGTTCCACGATGTGAGTACACACACACACGTACCTGCTTATAATATGCATTCGCGTTGAAAAAAAGGAGAAAGACGAACGCCTTTTTTTGCAGTTCCTGGTTAAGGAGGGGGCAGTGATGGAGGAGAGGCAGGGGTGGGAGCGGCCGGGCTGGTTTTTAAAGGACGGGACAGCTCCGGTGCAACCGTACGACTACTACGGGAGCTACGGTACGACGAAAAACCCGAAAAACAGGTACGCCGATGTATTGGCCCAGGACCACACCTTCGACTACCCGGCCCATCACGACATAGTGAGTATTTCACACGAATGAGTCTTTTTTTTTTTTTTTTTTTTCCCTAAATTGCTCGATTTTCATGTAGATACAAGAGGAAGCCCTTGCCTGCCGTAACAACGCGGTGCTCTTCGACATGTCGTACTTTGGTAAATTCTACCTCTGCGGGCCGGATGTGCAATTGGTGGCCGATTACCTGTTCACCGCGAAAACAGACTCCGACGTCGACAGGATCGTGTATACGTGCATGTTGAACGAACGCGGTGGCATCGAGGGCGATTGCACCGTCACGTGGATACTGCCCGGCTCGAGCGGAGTTGCCGATCCGATCTTCAAGGGCAAGGCCCTCTACGTTGGTCAGTTTCCTTTAGTTTTATCGATTGTACTTTTCTTTTTCTTTTTTTTTTTTTTTTTTTTTTTCTCATCGGACGTATATATATACTACTTGCAGTTTCCGGCGGTCTGTCGTCGTACCACACGTGGGCTCACATCCGCCGAGCCATCGCGAAAAAGGGCTTCAACGTCAGTCTGCACGACGCGACCCACCAAATGGGCATTTTGTCGCTCCAGGGACCCAACAGGTGAGCAAAATACGTTAACTGTAAAATACAATGTGGTTTACGTTATATTTGGAAATTTTTCTCACGCAGCCAAAAAATACTGCAAAACGTGGTCGACACTGACATAAGCGACGAGGCGTTTCCCTTCTCAACTTCGAAATTGATGCGGGCCAACGGCAAGTTGGTCCGAGCCTTTAGAATTAGTTTTGTGGGCGAGCTCGGTTACGAGCTGCACATTCCACTGCAGTCCTGCGAAAAAGTTTACCACGGGCTCGTGGAGCAAGGGAAACAAATGGATTTCAAGTTGGCCGGTTACAGGGCGCTCTACGGGCTTAGCTGCGAAAAGGGTCAGTTGTCACACCTGCTTTGGGGAAAATAAAAGATGTGTGAAATGTTCTCCTTTGTTCTCCTTTATATCTTTATAGGCTACCATTTGTGGAATGCGGATTTGAGGTCGGACGATAATCCTATCGAGGCAAACTTGGGATTCACGTGTAGAAAAGATGGTGGGTACTTGGGTAGCGAAGCTGTTGAAAACTTGCGCAAAAACGGGGTCAAAAGGAAATTTGCCATTTTACATGTTAAAGAGTAAGTGTCGGCTGTGATGATTGTGGAAAAAGTGTGGAAATTATTATTATTATTTTTTTTTTTTCATTTGCAGCAAAGTACCGTTGTGGGGTATGGAAACGGTTTATAGAAATAAAGAAATCGTTGGCTACTTGCGTAGAGCTGAATACGCTCCACATTTTGGATACAGTATTGGACACGCGTAAGTCACCACAAGGATTGATTGTGCAATTTTTACCTTTGGAAACTTTATTTAACATATACTTTCAGATACGTGAATCATCCCAATGACGATATTGTGACAAACGAGTTTCTAGAGTCTGGAGAGTACGAGGTCGAGGTGTTGGGCAAAATGCACCCAGCTGAAATATATTTAAAGAGTCCATTCGACCCCCAAAATAAAAGGCTGTTAAATCATTATGATCAATTGTAAAACTTTGTATTTTCATACGATTGTTATTTTTACACGCATTCCATGACAATTTTTTTATGCTTATGTACAAAGTCAATTTATTAACGATATTTATAGATATACTATTTTAAATGTACATAAATTAAATACAAAAATTTAATCGTGTAAAATAGTTTTTATTTAATGAAGAGTAAATGTTTTTAACATTATAACATTGTGTACAACTTTTTAAATAATTTTACAAATAAACCTTGAGAGAAAATCGCTGTTTCCTTTTTAAATCGTAGTTGATAGGTTCGACTTTCTCCTGAAAATAACATAATTGAGGAAGGAATTCCGGAGCATACATAGACAAGTTGATCGAATCGTCGATAAAATAGTCAATCTTCACTTTATTCGTTTTCAAGAAATGTTACGGCAGGTCCGATCGGCTACTGTTGGTGGTACCGATGCCACCATGTTGTTACTGCCCAATTGAAAAGTACCAGTAAATAATAAAAAAAATTTCTACTGTAAATTACTCGAAAAACCACATAAAAGGCGGTTACTTAAAAAAATTGATGTTTCGTATTGTTCTTCATTAACTGGAGCGAGTCATCCGGATGGTGTATATGTACGTACCTCTGACAACATCAAGTGTTTGCCGTCCGACCAGGTTGTTTTCACGGTTGTGCTAACGGATTGGCATGTATCGTTACTGTGAGCAACCTGGTATCTGTAAGTGGTTTAAAATTTTTTGGAGCAACTGGCAATTTCTCCAATTGTTCTAGAGTATCAAAACCATCGATGACTCTGAAGAGAAAAAAATCCAAATCAAATTAACTTAATGTTAATCGTTTTTAGCTAAATTTTATCAATGTAAGTTTCTTACTTTCCAAAAAGAGTATACTTTAAATCCAAATGTGGCTGTGGGGCATACAAAATGAAAAATTGCGAACCATTCGTGTTTGGCCCATTATTAGCCATTGAAACAAGTCCTCTGGCATTGTGTTTTAATTCCTCTTTAAACTCATCCTCAAACTTTTTATTCCAAATAGATGTGCCACCTTTTCCTGTATTCGTTGGATCTCCAGTTTGAACAATAAATCCCTTGATGTTTCTATGGAATGTGCAGTTATTGTAATAATCTGATGCACAAAGTGCAAGGAAATTCTAGAAAATTTCAGAAAATTCAATTAAGTGCTGCAAGCGTTTTTTATTGAAAAAAAAAAAAAAAAAAAAATAGGTTTCTATAATTCACAACATCTATGTGTATACTAACTAGATAAGGTTAAGTAGGAAAATTATAACTATACTTGAAATTATCGTGATTAATAGCAATAAATGAGTAATTTTGAAAATACCTCGCATGCTTTTGGACACGACTCACAAAATAATTCTATTTTAATATCACCAACGTCTGTATGTAAAGTTACGCTCTGGAAAACAAATTATCTTGACATTAAACGAAAGCAAAAAAATAAAGAAATACGTAAAAATTTTTTACAATCAATACCATGGTTTACCATTTTTTAAGTTTTATCACACTGTCATTATCAGAAAATTCAAAAATTATTATTAAGTAAACAATTAACATGTATTGACATTTATTATTGCAGATATTTTGTACAAACCAAATGTAATAATAGACGACCTCTCGACACTCTCGACTCTCGACCTGACTCACGATTTACGATCTTAAGATCTCGACTTCGATATGTCTAATCGAGTTCGAGTGTTCCATCGTACTCGCGGGAAACTCAAAAAACTTTGAAACTCGCAATTCGTGAATAAAGAACGAACACGTTTGTTGCACAAACCTAGATAGATTCGAAAAAGAAGCAAAATGCTATTTGCTTTTTTCGCGATTAGTAAAATGGCGTTGATAATGTTGATATCAACCCCTTCAGTACCTAAAAGAAAGGAAACAAAAGAAAAACGAGAAAAACAGGTAACTATTATTTTTCGGCCTGAGCCAGAGAGCGATCGCCAAAGAGCAACGGAAGTTGCAAGTGCCTTTTTAAGGCCTACCATTGATGTGCCGGCAATTTAAAATAAAGATTAATTTTTCGTATTATTACTCATAATGCGCATCAAAGTAATTGTTTACGCACTTAAACTTATTTCCGTACAGTATACATGCAGAGATTAATTAGTATATAGGGTGTATGGTATCATTATGGTGAGAACACCGAGAAAAACTTTTTCTGAAAAAGTGACCGTTCTTTTTGTATTGATCGCAATGCAGGTGCTAAGACAAGGTCCGATCTGTTGAACAAGTTCGGCGTAAATATCCATTATCCACCCACCCCCAGCACCCCCCTGCGTTTTAGGTTATCCGTATAGAGCAATAAAACGAGCCTGTGGCGACGCGACTAGTGGCGAGAGCTCCCGAAAAGAGTCGAGTTGAGAGAGAGTGTGTGTATGTGCCGCTGTGCGCCTCGAATCTCGCCATCTTGAGCAAGCGGAATCTGCGGAATTGCCGTGGCTGTGTATATACACATACACTGCGTGAACCAGACAAAGACAAAAATAAGGACAGAAAGAGACAAGAGATAGTACTCCATTGTGTGTGTGTGTGTGTGTGCGGCAGAGCAGAGCACGACGACGACCCCGAGGAAAGTGAAGAGACTTCGTGGCGTGTTTAATAGGCGCGGCGCGTTGCGGCCTTTTTTTACAAGTTGAAGCAAAAATAATCAACGAGGTTTTTGTTGTTGCCGTTGTTGCAAGTTGCAAGAGGCCACACGCGCGCACACACGTTGTTGTATAAATAAGAACTGTAGACTGTATCACTGTAGTTACACGCGAAGAAAAAGGAGTCAGGTTTTCACACAAGTGCGAGATACATAGATCGAGAAAGAGAGCGGGGAGTGTACGCGTGTGTGTGTGTGTGTGTGCGCGTTTTTTTCACTGCGAGAGCGCCGAGAGCCCCAGAGAGCAGCGTGCACGCCGAGAGAGCGGCTGCAGGAAGAAAAAAAAAATCCCTGTGGACGGTCAGCGCAGCAACATCCAAGTGTAAAATTGTGTGTGTACGTGTGTATGTGCAGTGCATCAGCGTCGAGCAGTTCACCTCTAGGAGAAGACGCGCGCTAGCGCCGCGTCGTCAAAAAGCCACACGTATAGGTATAACATATACACGCACCTGGTACTATAGCAGCAGTGCACAGAGCCAACGAAGCAGGTTATATAGTCACCAAGTCACCCAGAGATCATCGTAACCACGAGGGGTATACACCTATATACTTTCACACACAAGAGCATCGGATCATAGGTATCAGAGTGTAGGTGCAGTGTGCGCGTGATTCGTCGAGTGCGGGTGAGGATAACCCGGAGGCAAGCGTCTATCTATTTCTATACCTCGTTGGATTTGGGACTGACTCGAGGCCCCGATTTTCTGGAATCGTGAACCCATTTGGACGGACCAAGGTGAGTTAATCACGTCAACGCAGCCTTTATCCTGCCAATCCTCTAGGTTCTCGTTGACCTCCCTCCCGCGATTCCTCTCTCTCCTCCTCTGTCTCTCCCTTTCATATAATCTAAAAGAGGTTCATGAACGCTTATCATCGTGTGAACTCTGGCCTGGCCATATACCTACAAATGGATCGCATGTTCTGAGCTCCGACACGCTGTAATAGAACCAGCAGGTGCTGCAATAGAGCTTCCTGCGCGTGTAAGGCCGATTTTTTTCTTTTTTTCTTCTGCGTCACGTTTCAAGTATATGCTTGCAATCTCAAAGGGAAGGATAGGATATCATGATAAGTAATGCGCAAAAGTTTTCTACAGGCGACTCCTCTTTCGTTTGCTCTTTATAGGTAATTTGGAAGACTTCTAGCTTCCACGGCGACGTACGAAAAGCGCACACTCGTGCACGTCGTCCTGGTCATTCCCTGTGTGCGCACTGCACTTGGAGATGTATATATCTATTTATCCCTGTCGGATTGATTCCCCGCGACGACTGGAATGTCCCCCCTTTGCTCCTTTTTCTTCCTCTTTTGTGTACACGTTACATGTATATGTATATATGTGGGCAGTGTATATATACAATACGTGTTCCGCTTCTGCTGCTTGCTCCATTCCATTCCCATTGCCGCTCTTTCGACATTCTTAGAATCTCTCTCTTGCTTGCCTCGTCCTTTTCCTATACTTCGCTCTCCTTGCTTTGAAATTTTTTTTTTTCTTTTGTGCACTTCCTTTTGCTCCAACCCGTTGCTCCGCACTTATTTTTTACTCTTTGCTCGAGACGCGCATGCAAGAGTGTATTGAAGGAATACCTAGGCTGGAGCAAAGAAACTCTCACACGCAGATTAAGTAGAGAGAGGGAGCAAAGGAGATGTGGAAATGACAAGGAAGACGGAGAGAAATACAGCTAGAGTATAGTAACTATGTATACAGGGAGGCCCCTTACGGAGCGTAAACGGAAGGAAGGAGACGAGTCGGAGGAACAAAGCTTGCCTGCTTATGTGCTTACGTGTTTAGTTAAAGTATACCTAGGTATATACGTATATGCATTTACAGACTTTACAGGGCCAGCTCTCCCCGAGATTTCTTGTGGCGCGGAGAGAGAGACCTCGCGTCAGAGCGGCGGCGGCCAGCGAACTCTGCTCCGTCGGCATCACACACACACGCACGCACACCACCGACCTTGTCTCTCTCTCACTCTCTTTTTCTCTCCTTGCGGAGGCCGCCTGCACCGCGGATATCGCTGCTGCTTTTGTGTCTATATGGCTCGGCGCGGTATTTTACGTGCTTAACATTTTGCATTGTACGGGTACACTTGCTCCGAAAGAAACAGCAGTGACAGGAATGGGATGAAAGAAAGAAAAAAATAAAAAATTAGAGGCGAGCGCGCGACGCCCACGATGTGTCCTTCTATCCCTTCGGTTTACCGTATTCAATATACTCCCCCGCAATCCTCCAGACTCGCTTGTTCGTCCGTTACTTGTCAGAGGAGAGAAAGAGAAAAAACGAAGACAAGATAGAAAAAAAAAAAAAAAAAAAAAATTAAGATGACAAGGAACGACGCGCAGAGATAGCGAGAATTGTTGTGGTGTGCGTGTATATATGCGCGCTGGATGGGATTTCACGCTTCAATGGGTACCAATAATTAATTTTTTTCAATACCTGACCCTCCTCTTAAAAGTATACCCACTCATGTTCTCGCGGTGTAAGTATGGCGCATAGACACAGCTCTTTTCTCTACACCCGCACGCTCGCCGCGGTAGATAGATGTGCCATTGATGACCCTTTAAATTTTAAACGTATCAGAAACAGGAACAAGACCAATAGAAAGGGGGTCAAGCAAGAAAGAGAAAGGGTCTGCTGGTGATGGTTTGTTTGTTTTCCCCTAACAATGTAATATATATCAAGGACGAAAATGACATGAATGACGATTAAATATAAAATTAAATTTAAACATCGGTCTAACGGTAATTAATAAGAGTTGTGTATCAATTCTGAGAAGCTTAAATTCTAGTTTACTGGTGCTCTCAAAGCATCTATACTACTGGACTCCTATTGTGCGATTGTGTTCGAAAGCTGATGTGTGTATGAAAAGAGACGAGATTACGAATACGAGTTATAGTAAACGACCTCATGTTACCTATCAGAGAGGTGCCGACGTCGACGAAACCTTTTCTTTCTTTCGCTCATCGCCGGATTGGATTGCAGAAACTGCGTTGCTTTTTCGCTCACGGTATAATATACGCATATTCTTTGAATCGATCGAGGTTGCTTTCAAAGTGATTTGCAGAGGTGTTGTTGAAAAATGTAGAAAATCACGCTACTCGTTCATGTTTGTCGTGTCCTGTGTCGCCGTTGTATTTTGGAGTCGTGGCAAAACTTGACGACACCTGGCTTCCTGCTGTTGTAGAAAGTACTTATGCAAAACTTTTTACATTGCACCAATCAATTGAAATAAAAGTTCTTCTGTTGCTTCTTAACTTAGGTTATGTTTTACACGGTACAAACCGTTTATTTTTAGCTCCAATGTAAACTGTGCTCCAAAGTGTGTGGTTGAAACATTCCAAAAGCCCACGAACCTTGTATTTGTATATATGTGTAGAGCTAATGAAATGATACATCTGCAAACTATGCTGAATGCTTTATTAATGTAACTTTTGTAAATGTAAATCTGCATCTTTTGTTTTCAGACAAAGGGTTCGTTCGTTGGGTCTGAGAAAGACTAAATGGTTGCCTGCAGACAGCATGTCTACTCTGTCGGGGATTGTGTCGAAGGGGGAGAAAGGAAAAACAAAGTACCAATCTATAGATATCAATAGTTTGTACACGTCGAGCAGGGTAAGTTTCACACATGGCCTCGTGTAGAAAAAGTATTGACATCTAATTCACGTGTGTTGCTGGTTTTAGGGAGAGTCTTCGGAACAGCAACAGCAGAAAAGCACAGTACCCCGCAAACATGGAATGCAAAGCTTGGGAAAGGTGCCCTCGGCGCGGCGACCACCTGCTAACCTGCCCAGTCTGAAAAGTGAAACCAGCAGCAGCGATCCAGCTGTTAATATCGTACCGAGCGGCGGAAGCGGTTGGGCCACGACCAAGGACACTGCACCTACAACTAATACCGTAACAACCACCACCCCACCAGACAACACACCTGTAAGTTTTTTTAACAAAATTTGTATCCTGACGTTAATCAATGTTTGCAAAACTCACGGATCATTTGATTTTGCTTGCAGACCAACTCACCGGCACAATGCACGACAGGACCTCTTGCGTCTCTGACGCCACAACAGCACCCACCACTGCCAGGGCAACAGTCTCCACATCCGTTGGAAGCAGGAAACAAGTCATCATGGAGTGCGATTATGAGCAGATCAGGAGATGCTGGTTAGTTGAAATTTTCATCTCAATTTTTTACTTTGGCTGCAGAAAAGTAATGTAATCTTCTTGATTAAGTTTTCAAGTTGACATTTGGATCCTGTATTAGTTTATAGGGCTAAAAAGAATACATCAATTTAATATTAATGCAACGTTTTCTATTAAAAAAAGCATTTATCAAGTTTAAAAAATTTTTGGTCAATAAGGGAGGAAGGAATTAACAATTTTCGGGAGTTGGAAAAAAAAATATATAATACAGTGCGTTGTATGACGACAATTTAAAAAACCAACGAATAAAAAAAAATAACTGTGGCTACAGCAGTTGGTTACGCGGGCCTCGTCGAGTCAGGAAGAGCGCGAGGTACTGTTGGGATGAATTTCCTAGCCTATCAGTCCCCACAGTTCCAGCACGAATTCCCGAGCTTAAGCGGCGGTGGCGGCGGCGGACAGTCTTCTGCTTCCGCCTCCTCGGTCTCTGCTCAGCAGAGTCCGACCGGCCAACAGCAGCTAAACTCCTCCGCCACAGCGACAAACGCAATCTCGAGCGCTGTGCAGAGCAACCAATCCATGTTGCAGCAACAGTCTTATTCTTACAATCACACAGGTGGGCCATTCCGTGCTTGCCAACCATGTGTTGTTAGTTGTGCTGCTGTAGACATAGATTTGATGACAATTTTTCTTCTCGTTTCGTTTATTGCAAGACGTATATAATGTATGGCACTTTTTTACCTCCTCGACCTTACTATCCACTATAGTTTATCGTTGTTTCGATGTTGTTTACTTTGTTGTTGGTTGTATTATGGTATTCAGAAAGGTATCGTATCCAACTCTGACATCTTGGGAACCTAATTTTTCTCAAATCAAAATCATAATATTTTTTCCGCTTCTGATTGTAGTTTTGTTTCAACAGTTGAAGCATTAATGGGAATGATGCTTTTTTATCATTCAGTAGGATATGCATCAATTAATGTCTTTTTTTTTTATATTTAGCTTTTTAACTTGTAGCGAATGTAATAGCGCATAGAATGTTGTCTATAATTATTTGATTACTCATGTGTTGATTTTTTTCAACCATACTATCAAAAGTTCTATAAATCATGCACCTATTACGTGATATTGATTAATTTTGTGTTTGCTGTGAGTTTTATCAGTGAATTAGTTTAATCACTATCGCACAAAAATAATTTGTTTTTATTAGTTTGTTGTTTAAACGTTGTCATGCAATCGTTTGAAAGTGTAACTAAACTGAATTTTACAACACAGGAGGTGGACCACCAGGTCAACAGCCACAACAAAATCGAGAAAACGCACAGTATGGCCCTGGTCCAAGTCTACGTCCACAAAGTAAGCATGAAAAATTGAAGTCAATTGAATGAATAAAGTCATGAAAATTCGCAAAGTATATTTTTTTAACATCGTTTGTTTGTTTGTCTGATTAGCCGAAGGAATCTGGGTGCAAGGTGGAAGCCGTATACCGGGCGGGGCAGGAGCCGGGGCAGCAGCAGGAACGGCCGGAGGTGGGAGTATTCCGGTGGGCCAGGGCCCCCTGCCTGGCCATGGCGGTCCAGGAGTTTCAGGTCCAGCCGAGATAGCCACTGGCGGACGACCGAACTTGGTCCAGTCGCCAGGCATGGTCTCGGCCCAGGGAGGCCAATATGACGGGCCAAACAACCAGGCCCGTCAGCCTGCAAATCAAGTCGGACCGGACATGCATCACTACAGAGGAATAGTTCCTCCATTCGTGAGTATTTTTCGCTTTGTTTTTTTTTTTTTTTTTTTTTTTTTTTTTTTTTTTTTTTTTAACTTGAATTGTTAAATTTATCATCTATGCTCTTCCAGATGTTTAAAAGTAATAACTTCCAGGCCGGCAATTTTCCGGCACAGTTTCCAGCGAGTGGTATGCGTGCCCGCTTCGTTTACCCGGATCGGCCCCCTGGGCCGCAAACACGTCCGGAGCGCGAGCGTGCACCACCCATCGAAGAGGAAGTATCAGCAACGGCACCACTCAGACCAATCATCAAGGAAGAAGATTTGTCACGTATGGATGACATCTCACGCGACGCTGGCTGGACTGCCTCTGATGATATAGATTACAATCAGAAACTGACCTTTAGCGACGATGAGATGGAAAATGATGCATTGTCGTCAAGCGCCGCTAAAAAAGAGGATGTCAGGAAAGAACAGGACAAACAGGAAGACAAAGAGTTGAGTGCTCGAGACAAGGAGCACAAGGAGAGTAGTGGTCCCGGAAGAAACGAGCCTAGAGGGGATCTTAGAAATGAACCCAGGATTGAAGCTAGGAATGAACCTAGAAATGAACCCAGGAACGAGCCCAGGAATGATCACAGAAGTGACATGCAGGTACTGCGCTCGTGGAACAATCAGGGTCCGATGCCACGTGACTTTCGTGGAGCGCCTGGACCACTACCTCTCAACTACCCGCTTCAGCAATCAATCAGACCCAACCCCTTCAGAGGTTAGTTTATTTCTTACTTAACACAAATACTTCTGATAATTGTAACTGTGTTTTGTTTTACTCATCGATTAATTTTTTGTTGCCCAGATCAAGACGAAGAGCTTTACAATCAGCGCCGTCGTGAGCAAGTCAACGAGAAAATTATTTCAGCTGTTGAACGTGCCCGTCAGCGCAAAGAAGACGAAGAGAAGCGCTTCCAAGAATCGACCAAGCAAGCTGCGGCCAAAAAGCTCCAAGATCTAGAGAATAAAATGAAAGAGAAGAATAAGATAAAAGAAAAGGAAGAGGAACACCAGAGCGGTCAATCTCACGACGCAAGTAGCAAGTCTGGATCAGGCTCTGCATCCACGACGCCCTCAACCATCATACCCATACCTGACTGGGAACGGGAGCGTGAGGCCCGTGAAACGCGCGAACGTTCACGCACCTTGTCCTCTGAGGGAGGAGCTAGCAAGGATATGGAGGGTCAGAAGGGAGGCCGCGATCAAGTGACAAGTGAGTTCCGCCAGATTGACCGTCCCTCTTTCGTGCGCCAGCAGCAGCAGGTCGCCGAGCAGTCGTCCTCATCACTGCCTTCCGGCGGCCCTGGCACGGGTAATAGCCGCGATCGCGATCAGTGGGACACGAGGGAGCCTGCCTTCTCTCGACAGTTTCAAAGTAATCTACCGCCGAGATTCCAAAAACAGCAGGCCGAGAGAAGCAATGCCAGCATTTCTGGGGCTCCCAATAACAGGCTGTCTCCCAGCGCTGAGCGCTCCCAGCCAGTTTCATTTTCTCAACAATATGACCCCAGTAGATGGGCTCATAACCATTCCAACTCATTGAGTATGTTTCATTCAGTGCTATAACCTTACGCTGTATTTTATGTGTGTGCTTGTATGTAACGTATTACAAGTAATTTCCACTTCTCCCAAAAATTGCATCCAGAACAACCGCCGTAATCTCCACCATACTTATCTGTAAAACCTTACTTTTAACGTTTACGTACTTAGATGCAACCCTCATCAACAGCTTATCCTACTTTTTTTCAGGGTACAATATTTCGAGCGGTTTTTATTTAATTTGGTGCTGCTTGTCGACACGATTTTTACACCTTGCACTTCTCATTCCCATGACTACTCTATTTAGAAATTTAGATGGCTGCTATATTTAAGTTGTCAAATATTCATAAGTAATTGAGTTGGCTACATTCGAGAAGTTGAGTGATTAATTTTGATGAAGTTGAGGATTTGGCTGATTGAAAATTCATCCATCAAACTTCTTTACTGTTAATCCAATTCATTAAACAGTTAAATTAATTTTATCCAATGTTATGTATCTTTTTGTCTTTTTGAATAGGTAAATCTGTTCCACCGCGTCGGGTACGAGCAGATTCGGATGTATCTGGACCGCTCGACGATGACGTCAGACCAAGTCCACGTGGTCCGCCTCTACGCAGCTCCGATGATCGACACCGGCACCTGAGCCATCGCGGCAGGCAAGGATCTGACGGTTACTACGATGATTATCCACGTCGGGGTGGTGACCGCTACAAGGATTATGAATACGAAGATAGGCACGGAAGAGACGGTGGCAGCTGGGGTGATCATAACGAGCGTCGTGGATACGATGACAAGCTTGATGGTCGAGACCTGAGAGAAGCAAGAGACCGAGATCTCAGAGATCGCGACTCAAGGGATTCGAGAGATATCAGAGATCTACGTGACAGAGATGCGAGGGATTTGCGCGACAGAGACTCGAGAGACGGAAGGGACTTGAGAGATCGAGATTCAAGAGATTCAAGAGATACTAGAGATACAAGAGATTCAAGGGATTCAAGGGATTCAAGGGATTCCAGGGATTCTAGAGATTCAAGAGAATCAAGAGACACGAGAGATACAAGAGACATGAGGGACTTGAGAGACAGAGAACCAAGAGACCTCCGAGATCGAGACGTTAGAGAGTATAAGGTAAGTTTCTCGTTGAAAATGATAGCGAAGAAATTAAAATTCCAACATCAAACACGCTTATTGTTTGTTTAGAACCAAGACTCATTTGAAGACCAACCATCTCAGCATAGCCGCGAAATCACGAGCAGCGCTCCTGCTGGGCCCGAATGGCGCGAGGAGCAGCGACGTGGTGATCTCCGCTCGCACGACGAGCGACCTACGATCGACAGTAACCGTCGCAGCGGTGACGTGCCACGTTCCATCGACGATCAGCGGCCCCAGCGTCCAGACTCCCGTGACAGTCGTGCCTCTCGCGAATCCAGGACATCGCTGCGTGCCATCGACGACGACGGCTTCCACAAGTCGCCGCGCGATAGCATCACCACTGGCTCCTGGGCCAACGACTTTTCCGATTACGAAGAGTCCTCGTCCGTGAGCACGAAAAAGTCGCAACGCGATATTTTTCGCGAGGAGAACCGAGAGCGTGACCGCGATCGCATCAGAGGTCGGGACCGGGATGACGTACCGCTACCACCACGTGACCGCCGTCAACCGCCTGGCCCGATAACCAAAAGTAAACTTGATCAAGAGGAGCTGAAACGCGACGTCACCTCGCTAAAACGCTCTAGCCTTGACGAAAAGAAGGACAGCCCTAAAGACCTTGGCAACGAGAAGAAGGAAAGCGAGGCCTGGACCCGCAAGCCCGAGCGCACGCCCGAAAGTGGCAAGCGCGAGATTGACAGTTCGGTCGGCAAGTCTTCGTGGGCCGATGCCGTCTCACCTAGCTTTGAGAAGGAAGAAGAGGAGAAGCGCGCTCCCCTGGACTCGCAGCACGACGATGACAAGAAAAAAATCAGTGACCTCAAACAGAGTATCGAGAAGCTGAGCATCGACAGCAATAAGCGAGCCAGCAGCGATCTTGATCATGACGTTGACAAGGATGATCTGAAAGACGACAAGCGTGACAAGAACGCCCGTAACCGTGCCAGCAGCGGCAGTAGAAGCTCCCGTGGACCCCGTGGTGGCGAGCCGCGTGGATCAAGGCAGTGGGGAGGCGGAGGCAGCGGTGTTGCTGATCGTGCTGGAGGTGCCTTCGGCAGTGGGTATAACCAACGCTGGCGCGGTCCCGAGATTCCTGCCAGAGGACGCCGTTCTAGCGCCAGGTCTATGGGAGGAAGATCAGGCAAGGGCGCTGGTAACTACGAGCGCACCGATTCCGACGAACAGAGCGGCGAGGAGCTGATTTCTGGTACCAACGAGTCCGGAAAGGACGAGAGAAGACCAGTATCCGCCAGATCGCCCAAGCTGTCTGCTCCCAAGGGCGAAAAGGACGAGCGCAATCGCAGCGCCGCAATCTCGAGAAAAGACGAACAGTCTAGAGGCGGCTTGAGTCAAGCGGGAGCCGGAGGCTCGTCATCCGGAACGGGTGATTTCAATGCGCCACGAGGCGAGAAGAAGGGTGGAGGCGAGCGTGGTAGTGAGTACGATGTTCGCGGATCCGGACGATCAAATCGCGATGGCTTTGCCCCACTGGGCGAGCCGTCGCGTCGCGGTCGTGGTGGATTTCGTAATAATCGGGGAGCTCCTCCACCACCTGCCGTCGGGGGCACCGCCAGTGGGCGTATCGAGGGTTATGGGCCTCCCCCCAGCAAGAGTCCCTTTTCCTCTGAGAGATCAGACGATATCAAGCATCCGGGCGGAGTGCAGCAGCATTCCTCGACGCCCACACCCTCTGAGCACGAGGATGCAGGAAACGTCAACAGCCAGTCCGAGTCCACCGATGACAAGATTATCGCCAAACAGCAGGCACTTAATGCCGGAATTACTGGCAGGCATGCGAAATCGCCAAATCAGATGAACGCTAACCACGCTGGTGAAATGCTTAAAAAGAAGGATTCTAGAGCCAAGAGAACAAGGAGTGGCAGCAGAAGAGGCAGAGGAGGCAGAAACGCCGCCAACGCTCAAAATAAACTCAACAACGACGTTGGCAACGAGGATTGGGAGACTACCTCGGAGAACAGCGAGGAACACCCCGATGACAAGAAAGACGGTGGTCATGGACTGCGATCCAAGCCTTTTGGTGGTCGAGGGGAGCGTCAAGGTGCCAACTCAATGGCCAACAACGCGCAGCACCCTAAAGAATCAAGAGAGCCACGAGGAAACAGAGGCGATCGAGGTGATCGAGGTGATCGAGGTGATCGAGGTGATCGAGGTGACCGAGGTGATCGGAATGATCGAGGGGACAAAGGCATCAAGTCCAATTTACAGTCCAACCGTGGATTGGGCTTGGAAAAGAGCCGCAACGTTCAAAATGCAGAACGAGGTGGAAACAAGGAAGGCTCCCAGCGTAATCACCACATAGGTAACATCCCTCCCCTGATGCAAAACTCTCAGGCTCAAAACGGCCGACCGAGAAGCCAAATCTCACTCAACAGCGGTCCAACATCGAACATCAAGTCTCTCATGAACAAGGAAACTACGGTCAACAGAATCGACGAGATCAAGCTGAACGATCCTACCCTGGTGAACCAGGCGCTGAACGATATTAATATCGGCAAGTCCTTGCCAAAGGACAAGCGTGGGTGCAATGCCGTTGACGTGGATGTCGACGGTAACTACGTGGGCGGAGATGATGGTGCAAACATGGGCGACGACAAGATCGACGCTGATGGATTCCAGGAAGTGCGCTCCAAGAAAAATGTCAAAGACTCGAGTCGTCAGCAACAACAGAGAGACGAGCAGTCTGGTTCGAAATCCGGACGCCGCGACCGTGACAAAGATCGCGTCGAACGCGACCGATCCAAATCCAAGGCAAACGGACCCCAGTCACAACAGCAGGCATCAAACATCCCGCCACTGCTCGGTCAGCCCATCAGCCAACCCGGAACTGGCGTGCCGCCCAAGCAGTACGGCGGTGATCGCGACCGTGACCGTGACCGTGACCGTGACCGTGATCGTGAGCGTGATCGTGAGCGTGATCGTGACCGCGACCGCGACCGCGACCGAGCTGGTCGCCAGAAGCTCGCGCCCCGCTTCCAGAAGCAGAAACAACAGAAGCTCCTGCAACAGCAAGCTGTTGGTGGAATCGAGTCTGGGGAGTCCGGCGCTACTGGTAAGCCTCAAAACCAGCTAGCGAATGCAATTAAAGACGGCGCGGCCCCTCCTCCTCCTCCTACCGTCAATGCTTGGGATAAACCTTTCACAGGTGGATCCTCGAGCCGCTCGCCGCCTTCGCCCGCTGTCGCTGCAGCCTCGGCCGATGCGCAGCTGGTGTCAGGGCTCACGGTATCTGGACAGCAGCAACAGGCTGGCGCTGAGCACGAGGCATCTGGTCAGCCTGACTCGCAGCAGACGGTTGTGAGTCAGCGAAACTCTCCCAGCTGCAGCGAAAAACACCCCGGCAGCTCCAAACCCAAGGATTCGTGTACTGGCCCGGACAAGAACAGCAGCCAGGACTCCACCAAGCCCGTGCAGACTCTCATCTTTGAAAACACCAACTTCTCCAAAAACAGCAAGACCAATGTCGGCTCGACTGGCGACATGGCCATCAAGTCCAAGTACTCCAACCACATCAAGACCCAGTCGAGGGACAAGCGCCCGAGTGACATCGAGGACGACGGTGCGCAGATGCAACAGCAGCAGGCTCTTTCGGCCGCCTTCTCCAGCAAGCCAAACGAGCTTATGAAGGAGAAGCTGCCACCCCAGCAGCAACAACAGCAGGAGCCTATCCAGATGCCGTTGTCCTTCAATAGCAAAGAGGACAACGTGGATATGAAGTTGGACTTTACATTCGATTCCGATCTGTCGCAGCTCACCGAGGATAAGAGCAAGAATCTGGGCATGCCTCGGTCGATGCACATCACCGCGGCTCAGAGCACCATCTCACCTTCAACAGCCGAGCTGAACATGAAAATCGCCTCGGTCAAGAAAGTCTGGGAAAATGCCCCGCCAATGCCTACTGTGGTGGAACATGAGGTCGATGGCAACGTCGTCAGCGCGGCTAATAGTTTCCCGCAAGCTTTCGAGAGCAATGAAGTTGACGACGGATATAGCCATCAGCAATACAACCAGGCTAATATGAAGGGTGAAATCGCCACTTCGACAAACGTGTGCAAGGTAATATGTTTGTTGCATAAAAATTTTTAATATTACACGTATGTAGATACATGGATGGCCAGGTGCTTGTTTTCTACACGCTTTCGTTTGATGAAAAAAATCCACCTTTTGTCACATCGATCACAATGATATTTATTCAATTGCAAACGCCGTTTTAATATTTCGAAATATCGCCGTAAAGTTTTTCGCCAACACAAAATTTTAATGCCTCGATGTTGTGTGATAATATAATATGTATAGTTTACAATATTTGCATACTTAACAGAGAAAGAGAGAGAAAAAAAGTTGCTTTACTAAAAACACGCTCATGTATCACGTACCATGCATGCCAATCATATTTTTGTCCAACTCCTTCATCGTTAAATTCAAAGAGATTTTATCAAATTTTCATCCGAAACAGTGTTTCGATTTGAAAATTCGTTGTCTCGAGTTTAACGCTGACAGCGGGTTGATTAATATAAAAATCAATATCGCTGTTCATTTGTCCCGTGTGGGAAAGACTCTGACTCTTTGCCTGATGCGCAGCTGGTTCCCCCGCAGGTGAAGCCGCAGCAACAGTCGTCGGGTGGCGGCGGTGCCCAGCCCGGCTCCTCGGTTCCCGGACCTAGTCCTATCGGACCCGGCCAGAGTCCTATCGGCCACCCACCGGCGAGCCTTCAGGGACCCCTTAGCCCTCCACCTTTCAATTCTACCGGCCAGCCCTCGCACATCAATTATCAGGTTAACATCGACGAGCGATTCTCGCGTTATACCTTTTCTTTTCTTGTTTTGTTTTGTTTTTTGTTGTTTTTTTTTGTTTTTTTTTTTCCATCCAAAGCTCTACATGTTTCCAACAACCGTGCGTATACGTTACCGCATGTACTTATGAGTTTAAACGTTTTATGCGCAGTACCCCGGCTCGCAAGCTGCAGCAGCGCAGTACGGCAGTATGTCGGCTATTCCATCGCCACCAGCTGTTTTGTTTAACACCGGCTCGGGACAATTGCCCGCCCAGGCAGGTGGACTTTACGGCGCTTTCCAGTTGGACCAAAGCCGATCGCCTTTCTCACAGTATCCGCCTTACGCTGCTGCTTCCCTGCAAAGCTCCTTCAACCAGCAGAACATGTATCTCCAGCAGGCACCTCCGCCGCACGCTCCGAATGCACCAGCTGCTGATATTTATCAGAGCAACTTGTCGCAATATAGACTCGTATGTGTTTCTTTAAATTGCTATTCGCCATATTGAGGATTACTTTTATTGCCGACTATTGATTTCATTTTTTTTTTCTTTTGATAGACCGCTGCTGCCGCCGCACCTCAATTTGGACAGAATCAACAGTTGAGCAATAATCCCAATACCGTACTTATTAGTTCGTCATCCAATTCCCTGATGTCGGCCAGTGTCAAGCCATCATCGCAACCAATCGGTGCTATAGGCACAAAGGCTCAACATTTCCAGGCACCATCGGCTCCACAACCAAATCAAGTATGTCATTGAAGTTGCATTAATTTTTTTTTTTCGATCCAAAGCAGCCTGTTTTTGTTGTGACAATGCTAAGTTTGCATATATTCTTTTCAGGTGACATACATTCCGTACGACCCAAATCAGGTTTTGGGAGTAAGTGGCAGTTACATCAATAACTCGCAGCTCGTGCAGAGACCAGGACACAATGTCCAACCGTCAGCTAGCAGTTATTACAACGCTGCTTCTGCTGGTAAGATATCTTTTGAGATAAGATTTGAAAACGTTTGACATCTTTTGTCAATTCATACTTTATTTTTAATTTATTTTTCTCCACAGATGTATTTTCCGGCTCACAAACGGGGTTCTACCAAGGTGGTGCGACACAGCAGACCGGAGCTCACTACGGACTGCAGGGGTTTGGCCAACACAGTCAAAACCTGGCTACTGGTAACGCGGCTCCCGTCGGCTTGCAAAACTTTGGCTCGCAATTTTTGTCTGGCTCAGGACTGCAGTTGGCAGCTGCTGCTCAACAGTATCGCAATCCCACGGGTGGACTGCCGGGCCCAGCTAATGCAGCAGCCAATTTTTTAAATAAGCATCAACAGCAGGAACAACCCCGTCAACTTAAAAGCCCATCTGGAAATCAGCAGGACGTATTAGCCTCGGTCTTTAGCTCAAGTGAGTTTATTTCTTGGATCTAACCTGATTAATAAAACAAACTTTTTTGGGCCGATTTTTATAATTAAAATTTTTATTTTAGCATCCCCAAAATCAAGGAAACAGCAATCGTCATCGCAGCAGCCCCAACAAAATCAAACTCCACATCACAAATTTCAGCAATATCAGGGTGTCGGGCAATCCACTCTGGTAAGCAACTACAACACAAACTACGTAAGTATCTTTTTTTTTTTTATTGACAATTCATTGATTAGTGCATTGTTCACTACCAACGACTTATTTGTCATTGGGATTGAAACAAGTAACAGTTCACTACTAACAATCTCATTCTTCTTTTTGATACAATACTAACCAAACAAACATTACAGCAACAGAATGTGCGTGGCATAGGAATGCCACCACGTGGTGGTATACAGCCGTCACAGCAGCGTTATCCGCCGCCGATTCAACGGCCTGTAGTACCTTTTCCACCGGGCCACAATCCCAACAACTCACAGCAGGGCCAGCAACAGCAGCAGCAGCAACAGCAAAATTGTATGCCCAATCAGCAGCAACAGTCGCAGATGAATCGTCACAGACCCAATATTCATCAGCAACAGCAACGCAACATGAAAATGCAGCAGCAGTACTATTCTGGACAAAGTGAGATCTAGTGACCTTTTTGTTCTCTTGCAATTACGAATCGTTTATTTGTAAGATTATTCTAATTTGATTAAATAAAGTTACTCAGTATTTATATTTCTAACTTTGTCGTTATTCTTTCAAAATTTTTACATTTTTCTCTTCTTGATTTAATTATTAATTGACCCTGTAAAAGCATTGCTTTTGAAAATTCATCAGAGTAACGTATTCATAAATAAACGATTCAAAAGAATGGATAGTATATTTTTTGAGAAATTAAAAGTTAATCATTCTTAATTTAATGTCAACACAGGCAATGTAAAGATGGATCCTAATGACAAGGTGGATGCACACAACGATAAAATTTCTGACGGTAATGCCGGAAATCAGGTGGGTGGAAACAAGAATATTGTGAATCCCTCGGAAGGTGAAATCAAGGAAGAAGTAGCTGTTCAAAATGAATAAATAAATAAGCCGTTATTACAAGGCTTTTTATCTTGCGTTTAATAATACAAATAAATATAAATCTTCAATTATCGAAACAACACGATAATCAATTCTCAAATACATTACTGGACTCGACTGTAAAAAAAAAAATTCTTGGATTTGAAAAAAATTCATCTTGCGTCTTGATGACAACGTTCGTGCATGTATGGAAAGTGGGCGATACCAATTGATTATTGCCTCATCTTAAACAAAGTAGATAACTTAAGAATACGCATATCGATTTTATTGATCGAATGCCCATAGAAAGTAACAATTATATTGAACTTGAAAACGATAAAGGGAGTTGATTTTTTTTCGGTCGCTTGACGATACTAAACTGATGTTTTTACGTCGTTTCAAAATAATATTATAAAGCAGGCCGCCCCTCCCCCCTCTAACGTTTAAAAAAAAGACATTTCAAGTTTGCGGTTCAAGCATGCAACGTAAAATCACAAACTCCATACCACCTGATGCAGTGAATATAAATTATCCTGCCTGGATATTGACACGTGAAACAAAAAAATTCAACAACTTGGACGTTAATTTTTAGAATAACAAAAAAGCTATATAGCGATACTAAACACTATTCAACAAGTTACGCGCGAAGCAACCTTAAATAAAAGAAAAAGTGCTTAAAGTGTATTTTTTTCTTTCTTTAAGCATGGAATGACTCCATAAGACTGTCTATTACTTTGTTTGTTGAGAGAAAAAAATGCACGCGTAAATAAATTGAACTTCAGAATAAAAAGCTGTGATGGGGTCGCTACTCTGTATGGCTTTGGACTAAAGATAGAAAAACAAAAAGTAATTATTCAATAGTATCATCGACAATTGACCTCACCCTTTGCACAGGTTACGATTTATATTTCACCATTTATAAAGCTGTGGAATCTTTCGAAGTACTAACTGACCATTATTGTTATTAGCATTTTTATCATTATTATTGCCAAAGCTGAAAAAAGTATATAGTCTACAAAAATAATGAAGTAAATAATTGTACATTTTTTCCGTTGTCGTTTTTTTTCAATTCGTCTATCATTATTGTAATTATACAAAAATAATTAGTAAATGGCAAATTTTACATTCAATCATAACAAAATCCCATGATTGCACAGTTTTTATTGAATTGGGCATGAGCGACCGTACCATAGCCTTCGATAAAAATTCAAAACCAGCGCAACTGCATGTCGACTAGAGACTGTTTCCTTTTCTTTTCTCAAAGTATGACATATACTGCCAGTCGTTTCGGCGACATCTAATATGAATGTTTTTTCACAATAAATAATTATAATTGAGAAAAAAAAAACATGAGAAAAGAAAATGGACGTCGCGGAGTCGTAATTTCTATTAATAAAAATATTTGAAATCTAAATATATATGTACCAGTGGTATCACACAGACATCACCGTTGTACGTCTTCATGTATGAATAATAATATAATAATAAAAAAAATCTTATTATTACCTGGACTTGTCAAACAAATACTGTGGATGGTATGGTATCATAGTAACCCGAAACGTGTATATGTAATGTGCGTGACATGAATATAAATCAGCTATGCTATGTTATGTTTTAGCGGTTTGTGTGGTCGACGTCATTCGTATCGTTCTTGCAAGTAAAAAATATACGTGTATCGTCTTGCTCAATTGCATCGCGATCTCGAGTGAACGAGAAAGATAAAAAGTTAGCAGAAAATTTAGTTTGTTTTCATGCTATACTAGAAACTGTTATAAAATTATTGATGATAATCATTAAAAGAATTTTCTTCCTCATTTCTTTGCACGTTGACACATTGAGCGGACAAAAACTGTCCTTGCTTAAATGATGCAAAAACACGTAATCGATCCAAAACGCAGCAAAAAGATGGCAAAAGTTACTTGGTATTTAAGGAAATTATAAAATTGAACAAAAAAGTCTACCTAGTGTTTAGATGCGTCGTGTGGTGTAAGGTAATACACATGTACACTGCCTTTTTTTTCAGCTACAAGATAAATTGTATGTTCAAGGCACGTAAGACGGGCATCGGTGCCGGGGTCTGTTCTTTCATTTTCCTCCGTTTTCTTGTTTGTTTGTTTGTTTTCAATTAAATCAAAGACTGGCTAACTCTTGACAATGTTTGGTATTAGAAACAGCGAGCTTCATTTATCCAATAAACAATGTAAGCCGAGGGACAGAGCAAGTAATCTCTCGAGCTGCGAATCAATTTTTTTTTTTTTTTTTTTCTATTGTAACCTAATTTAATTTTATTGTTAAAAAACGTACAGTTAACGTGTCCAGTGATAATTGGCGGGGGGAAACAAAAGGGACGAGTTCACTCGACTCTCTGACCGAACAAATTGTCACTGAGACGTACAATACGTGTCCTGTAGATATTGTTTTACTCAAAAGACTGAACATTGCGTGTCCTTAAACGGTAAAAATAAAGCGATAAATAATAGGAGTAACAAATGTTTAATAATGTAAAATGAACCTATTTAGCCTACTATAGTCTTTGTTTACGTAAGTTATAATAAACGTGATGAACAGCCAGCGCGTCGAGAGATGCTCCGTTGATAAACGCCAAAAAAAAAAGTAACAAATCGAAAACGGAAAAATATACGTCCGAGTTTCAGTGGAAAATAAGGAAGAACATTTAAAGGCGATAAAGACAGACCCTTGAGACCCACCCCCCTTCAGTGCCTGTGTATGACTTTTATCTGTGCCTCTGAGCTGCGTGCATTACTTGAAAACATTTGCATTCTTTTCAATGATAATCGGATCAAATGTTAACAAATACGTACATGTACGAAAAAAAGCAGCAGTAAAGTTTTGTCGAGAAAATTGCTAAAGAACTCTACAATGCACACACACGCGCGCGCGTCAACACATCGGTACATGCAAATTAAGAAGAGCAAGCACCTTAAGACATTTTTATTTTTTCCTTTACTTAGCCAAGTCTCGACTAAACGTAATAAAACTAGAGGAGCAAAAGATAAGAAATAGATGTTTTTTCTTCTTCTTTTATTTTAATTAATTATTAGTAATAAAATAATAATCAGTATCGTTACATGTGGCGCGGGAACGTCGATGTGACTGTCGTTGCTCTCATTGTTTCAAATTCTAGCGCCGCTACTGTACACGGTCCTTCCTCTGTATCCATTTTACGTTTGTATTATTTGTAAAACTCTCTTACATTATATATTGTTTCATCTTTACTTATAATATTTACTATACAATTACTGCTATTATTATATTATACATAAATATTGTATCTCTATTATTTTACTTTTTTTTCTTTTCTTTTTTTTTATATCTCTGCATCCGAAAAGTTTTTGTGTAAAGCGTAAACATACGTAAAGTTAGAGAGGAAAATCGCATGATTGTATAATTATAAAGATGAATTGAGAATGCGAGAATTGAATAAAGTTTATGGTCTGGAACGCGATGTGTAACATGTCGATGCAACAGTTTTATCAGTTTTTCGAGGTATAAACGAAATACAGTTGGATCGATTTATAGATGAAGTGAAAAAAAAAAATTCTATTATTGGTTCTTTGTAAGACTTTCTTTTGATTGTGCACCATTTTTTTTTTTTTTTTTC
This sequence comes from Copidosoma floridanum, assembly GCF_036245765.1. Lineage (NCBI taxonomy): Eukaryota > Metazoa > Arthropoda > Insecta > Hymenoptera > Encyrtidae > Copidosoma > Copidosoma floridanum. The sequence continues at coordinate 15,540,538 of NW_028321896.1, read as the reverse complement.
ACCTTAATATTCATTGTCATTATACTCTTATACTTTGTTATCAAAATTATTATGTCTCCTATTGGGACGAGAGGCAATAAATAAATTTAACAAATGAAAGTTTCAATTTGTGTGTGTTGATAAGAAGGGAAAAAAGTCTAGTTTATGGTTTAACACTGTAGATATTTATGTGGTAAACATTCGCGAGGTATTTTTCATGTACAAGAAAAATCAGTGTTGATTTAATAAATAATAAAGAAATTGTATCTGAATTGTGTAAAACAGATGAGGAAATGGTCTAAAAAAAAAAAAAAAAAAAAAAAAAGGATAAATATGTGTAAGGATTTAAGAGAATAAGCATGCGTATATTAATAAAACTTCATCGAAAAAATAAATCAGTTTATCGTATCAATTATTTAGATTTAACGACAAATTTAAATAAAAGCAAAGCAAATCAACTACTCACGAATTCATAGAAATAAATATGCTGATTTTTCATTCGAAAAAGAATTTGTACATCCTCTCGTGTGATTCAAGCATTCAAGGCACTGCTGCTACTCTATAAATATAAATGATTATTACTTAAAAAAAGGGGGATGAATACGTTACAATACGTAAGAGAAATAAAAAAAATTTGGCTTCAGGGTGAAAGTACTAGAAAAAGATCTCGAGCTTCTACGATAAACTTGGAATTTTCTTACTTATTGCAAATGAAAAGTTCAATTCGATTCAATAGTTGTTTTTTACTATAACAAATAAAACAAAATTCTTTTATAGAAAGAAATGGATATTCAATTATTTCAGCCGAAAATTCAACTGACACCGCCACATCTTAACTTTTGTTACATAAGCCGTGCATATACTAGCATTGTGGATGTTTGATCAAGTAGATCCGGGAAGAAATAAATATGCACTAAAAAGTTAAAACGATTAACTTTGCATTTGGAATAGAACCAAAGAAATGTCGATCAGGTGGAAGGAAGATGTAAAAAAAAAAAAAAACAATTACTATTTCCGTTACTTTTCAATAAATGTCCGTCTATCGATTGTTTCCTTGAGATCAGATTTTTTTAGTTTAATAATTAAGTATCACCTTTTTCAATGTATATACGTAAATGTTCATAAAGATTTATTGATCTTAGACTAGATTAATTATTCGTTATAATATACCTTTTCATTTTTTTTTACTTAATAGTTCTAGTACTTGATAGTTGTTTACTTGTAGTTTTTGAAAAATAGTTTAAAAATAACATTTTTATCGGTTAAGTAAATAATGTATGTACTTTTTTTTTTCATTATGAATAATTTTATTTTACCATTTAATTTTGCTGGTTATCGTTCGACATTTGCCATAATTGACACAAAACTAAATGTGAATAGTTGTTTCAAAATAATTTAATTAATATTTACACACAATATAATTGTGTTTTGATGTTTCTTTATAAATAATTATGACAATTTCAAATCTCTTTTGAAATGAAAACTACCCCGCCGGTCACATGGAGCATACTTATATGCAATATCCGCAATACGGCCAATACGGAGCCACTTGAGCTCATATAAGAGTGAGAGAGAGAGAAATCTTAAAAAGCAAAAGTCAACTTGAGGTGCAAACACTGCAAACACTACAAACGCGAGCCAATACTTAGGGTGTATTCCGCAAATGCTGCCAGCAGTTAAGTTACGTAGGTCGTGGTAACGCCGCATGGTCGGGCGGCGCTAGCGTCAACCTGTACTAACTGTCGGTGGGTTCCGCATGTCAACAAACTCCGAAATATCAGATGGCATGGGAGCGAAAACAGTAAAAAATATCAAAGTTTGTTGACATGCGGAACCCACCGACAGTTAGTACAGGTTGACGCTAGCGCTACCCGACCATGCGGCGTTACCACGACCTACGTAACTTAACTGCTGGCAGCATTTGCGGAATACACCCTTAATATCTATACTAATGATCCAGTCCAGTTTAGTCTGGTAGAATCATCCAATCCTAGGCAGCCATTACCAACGCTTGTTTTTGCAAGAAAAACAGCGGGACTACGATATCGTATCAAAAACAAAATTTAATGAGTGATATTGGACCACGTGGTTAGTTTCTATTACATATTGTTGTGTTTTTGAAGTTGATGTTGTCATTGTCAAGCCTCTTCTAACCTATCCAAACTACTTATTCATCGTCAATTTTTTAAACATTATCGTAAATAGAATTTAGAGGTTATTTCAAGTGATTTCGGTACATAAACTGTAAATAAAACTATTTGATTGTTTGAGTAGACGAGGAATCATCAAATACAGCGGTTCATAAAATTTGACAAAGTTTTCACTGCGTTAGATGTCAAATTATCTTTACATTGAAAGGTAAGGTTACTTGTAGGTATAGAAAATACGTCAAAAAATCGGAAAACCCCAAAGTTCCGGCTTTTATTAATACTTGCACGTTTTTTGTTTAGGTGGTCCTAGCCAAGTTACATTGTTTGTTGAAAAATGGACATTTCTAAGCCAAATTCAATTCAAACGGTTAACGTTGAAGATGAACTTCATCCAACATCATTGATCGTTATAAATGGAAAGTCTACGAAGGCTGTAGAATTAATAGTTTATTTTCGAGACACAACTACAAGCCATAGGTACTTCAGACGATTGACAAGGAACCAAAGACAAGTGAATTTCCATTCAACCAAATCAACGAAATCATGATCAAGTGATTATACATTTTTTTGCAATTCAACATGTTTAGTACAAAGGCTGTTAATTTAGTAACTTAAGAAAAGTACAAATATTGTAAAATCATAGATGTAATATTTTTTTTAAAAATACATCAATGATTCTTGTCATAGCTAAACGATAAAACGAAACTACGTTTTTAAATAGATTTATTAAAATCTCTATGAAATAATAAATCGAGATAATGTTGCAAAAAATTTCTTGTACACTTTAAAAAATAGGTAATTAAAAGAGTATACGGAGTAGTTTTATACAAAATAACATTTGTATTTTCATACATTTTTCTACTTTTGTAACTACAAAAATAAGTTGAAACGAAAAAACTATATTTCTTCATAGCTTAAAAAGGTTAATACACATAATTACAGTAAAATTGTGTTCATGTTATTTTATCTTAGAAATGTTGACTAGTTAATAATTTTAAATAATGGACAGATTATCCTTCGAAAAGGAATTATCTTTGACTTTGGCACTGAAAACTCGAAAGAGAACTCAAGTGTTTAGAACATTTATAAGTTCAAACAAACATGTACTGTACGACTTGTAATTCGTATTTACCATCAAAAAAGTAAAAGCTGTAACTCTTGACATTTCAGATGCAATAAAAATTTTAAAAAATGTATCATCCTCCTAATCTCTCATTCAAACTTTAAGCCTTTTATACTTGCAGGACCGGTTTTTCCCATCACAAAAAAACTCGTGGTACACAAGCTCCACTCTGTCTTATACACGGACAACTTGTTTCCTGCAAGGAAGTTCGTTTATTATTATCATTATTATTATTATTTTTGTTAAATTCCAGACGAGATGATCCGATATTGCGCAATTGACCTCACGTACCTATACAGCTTTTTGGTGAGCAACCGATTGAGATTCAGATTTACGATGGCGTGCTCGTCCATTCCATCCATGGATTAAATCTTGGTTTTTTTTTTTCCTTCCAGAGCCTTTCGTGCATTTGTCAGTTGCTACGAGGATATGTCACGTCTCTCGGCATTAAATATTTTTAGCATTCGTACAACGATATATCCTGATGGGGTACAAGAATGTATATGACCTCATTCTTCGAATACCTTACAAACTCGAAAGTACAATAAGTATGTATTACGTCTTGCATCGCGCGATGAGAGGATCACGCGACCACTTACACCGATGCGTATCTCATTATATTATTAGCCTTACGCAGACGTGTTTTTTTTTTATACACATTAAATACGAAGTTGTATTATTGCGAGAGCTCTGCTACTAGTAATAAATTTATACAATCGTCGGTTGCCAAACTCTGGCTGAGCGTGTTTATATCGAGCTCACAACATATATATATATAATAAAGACGATAAAAAGGGTATTGACCAATTGGACCGATAAAACATGTCATAGGTAACGCATGGGATCGGGTTGTATTGGCCTTTAATTCATCAGACGCGCTCATTTCTTATCATAAGCTATTGTTGCCGTTTTGGCGTATTTCATAAAGTATCATTTATTGATTTTATTGAATTGAATAAATTAAGGAAGGGTCTAGGACGAGTCCTTATTTCCTGCGTGGACGCGCTTATTACATACTTTCAAATGTACTTACCTGCCTCGGCGACATCATATTATGCAGACGAGTCTCAAACAATGGCAACGCGTCGCCGGTCAATCAACCAAGAGGCTCGACTCTTTTATCCTATATTATCGTTTTCTTTTTTTTCCCCAATCGAAAAAGGCCCCCATGTCGTCGTAACGCAACTTACGTTGTTGAGTATCGGACGCCGGAAGAAGCGTTTTGTTGCGTCGTCGCACGATCGCGCGATTTTTCCTTTCGCAGAGGACACACCGCTCTTTTCCCCTCTCTCTTCTTTCGTGCATATACTTTTTTATTCCTAGTCTCGCCTACCGAGCGTCTCTTTTATTCTTTTTTTTTTTTTTTTTTCTCTTTGTAGTTGACGTAAGTAGGTAGCACTTTTCCCCCGTCGATTTCGCAATCGCGTCGCACGATGCATAGAACGTACAACCGTGAGATCAACTCGTCATCGATTGATATACTGGGTATGTGACGTTGACTTTCTCCGGGGAGTCGTAAATGTACAATATTGTCTTACTAATATATAAAGCAAAGTCGCTAAAACCGTTGTAATCGCTAACCGCGAAAACTACTGAACCGATTTTGCTGAAATTTTGCACACTGATTCATGATACTTCCAAGATGGTTTTAGTATAGTTTTTATCTTAAAAAATTTAATAACAATAGCAATAAATGAGCTCAAAGTTTTGCAAAAATACGCCAGCTTTTCACTTTAGTTCAGTAAAATCCGCTAGGTGGCGTCGACATAAAATCGAAGCTACCTGCAACATAAATAAATAAGTGTGGTTATAATAGGCCGGAGCGTGTCGTTAGCTGAATAGTCGAACTTCGGCAGCTCATCAAGCTGTTCAGAGAATGCTGGTGATAGTCCTGCAGCTGGATATCCCGGTTACGGACGACACTCTTCTCTAAGGGGGGAGGAACCCAAGTGTCCCTTCACCCAGAATCTCGACGAGTGCGATCAAAGGAAAATAAATTAATTCCAACCGATGCCGTCTCTGCCAGAATACCAGGAGACATATCTAGCCAGAGCACAATCTGCACCAACTCTTCAGAGTTGTGTGGTAGTCCCACCATCCTACCTGGTGTAGTTAAAGAATTTGTGGCTACAAATGAAAGCAAGGAAAAACAGCTCTGATGAGCACGGGCAGCCACAACGGCTACATTCTTGGTAGTCGCGACGTCGCGTCTCCAACGCGCTTACCCACATGTTCCCGTCTAAAGATGAGCAATTGAGCAGTTGGTTATCCGGGGAACGACCCGAGACGAGATATTCTTTGGTCAGCGGCGTACCTCCCTCTGGGAAACCCGGTGACCGACGACTCTATATTACCCTCTCGACTCTAAGCATTCAACCAGGAATCACTGATCCTCTCCAAGGTCTGCGCTGGGCAAACCTATAACAGCTATAAAGGAAAAAAAAACTTGAGCCAACGGGACAGCCTCCACTGGACAAGTATCACTAACCAATCTTCCCATCTAAGATCACCAAAACAACTAAATCTGCAAAATAAAAAAGGTGCTTTAGACACCAACGTCTTTGACGTTATACCGGGAGACGTTGGGAAAGAGCACTACAACTAGCCCCAAAGCTTCGGACTTTGTAATTTTTCTCCCAATCAGTCTGGGTCTTCAACAGTAAGCCAGAGAAGATCACCCTGAGATATCCAGGCAGTCACAATTGCTGTTAACTACAGTCAAGAAAGAGTTAATTTAAGAAGCTCACCGGTCTTTTTTAGAGCCATCGGACGTCGAACTACCTTGCCAACAAATGTATTAAATTTAACAAAGTTGACTGAAAATAGCCTTTAGGGGTCATAAAAGTCGTAAGCATACCAATAGTCGCAAAAGGGTATATTGGAAAGAAAACCTCAAATGTATCTAATGAATACAATTTGAGGCGTCAAGAAACTGACGCAGAAAATTTATCGAGATTGAAACAGCAGCGTCAAAATCGTCAACTTAAGAGTCCATTACGTGAGAGATCAGCTTTTCATTGTACCCTCACAGCAATCTCTGAAATCTTTAAAGATCCTACTTCAGATTTTTTAATGAGTAGAAAATGTATTTGTGTTTTTGTGGCAATAAAAATGTTGGGTTTAAGGTCCAGGACTTTGTTGCTCTGGTAATAAAATTGTCAGATATGAGAAAAAACAATTTTTTTTTAATGTAAATTTTTTGGGGGTTTTAAATCTTAACAGCTTTAAAAAATAGCCCTTTTCGTGAATTACACAGAAGAAACCAAATCAACAACTTCTTATAGCCATCGATTATTTTATGGCATAAAGAACGCACAGTACTTTTCAGCATAATAATTTTTTTTAATTTTTACACCTTATTATTTGACCAAATAAACTATATGGATTCCGAAAAAATATGTTTTTAATAAGAAGATTTTTGTTCTGAGATGTATCGGGAATATGTGTAAAATTTTCTAACTGAAAATGTTTCACATTACGTGTCAACACACTACAGGCTTTTATTTAGTAAGTCTCGGGCGAAGCCGAGACGGGGGGCTGCTAGTTTGCTATATACGGGATGACGCAGGGAGTAGCTGGACGTTGTTGGGTCCTATATTTTTGCCGATACTTACGACTTCACTTTACCGGTTATGAATTATACGTCAGAGTCGATTTCTTTTTGTACGTAATTATTGTTTAATGTTTGTCGTACTTATGTCAGGTTATAATCTGTGCAAAACAAACTTGGTGCATCGTACAATTAATTTACCCCTTTAGTTTAACTATAATCATGAAAATGCTGATAATACATGCATGTTTGCAGAAAATACGTCATTGTCGCGGATAAGGAGTATAGCGTCGTTTCGCGATTGCAACACATGTTCGTGGAAGTGTATCTTGCTCGTACTTTTTTTTTTTTTATCTACCTTTGTGTTAATGTTTCATTATAATAGAAGACACTTAATTTCCGTGCTTTCAAAGGTGTAAGAAAAACGTTTTTAAATAAAAAAAAAAAAAAGAATTCTTTTTGATGAAAATGAATTTTTATTTTTTTTAACGGAAAAGATACCCGATAGGTGTGCACACACAATTTCTATTATTTGATAAAACATAATTATCATTTGTGTATATTGCCAACGGGTGCATATATACGATTAACTTTGAATTGCCGTTCATTTTTGCTGAAATCGCTGTGGCGTCGTATATATTCTACAGATAAATATATTTAATTCGCAATAGAGAATTATAGCGTGTAAATTTAACTTAACACGTATATCGACCCGCATTCTGTATATATCAACAAAGAGTGAGACAATAGCATCATTTAGTTTACTGCATTTTTTTTCGATTGTAACGATATTTCTACTTAACGCGATCCCATAAAGTAAATCCAGTATTGTAATTCATATACATTTTACTTGTACATCATTCCAACGAGAAAATAATATTTCTGATTCCAAATTTCCAAAATCGTATACGATAGTTTATATCAATAATTGTTTTTCTTCCCGATTTATCGCTTGGGAATTAAAATTTTTACACCCACGAGACTATCAAGTCATTTCCACTGCAGTGGCATTGTCACGATCAATTGCAATTAAGCTATTCCAATAATCAATACGTCGATCTTATCACTTTTACCAAATTGCGGACTGTTGTTTCCTTCGATCGTACATGAGTTCCAACTACGAATTTTCTCGCGTGAAAAACATCTGTATGAAAAAAATTCTAAAAAAAAAAAACAGCTCACGCCATGCAGTTAGTTATTAACTCAATGACTAATCGAATTTTCAATTGGCATATCATTACGTAACCTTTTTTTTTTTTATAAACATATGCATATATGCGAATCGAATGTTTTCCCCATCAAACACGCGTCACAACATGTCGCTCTTATCCTGAAGATAAAAAAAAAAAGTATCGTCTCGGTTGGTCACTTGCAAACACGCACGTGCTCGCGTACAAAATTGTTTGAAAAGCGCTTTATCACCTCGTGGCGTATTTTTAAGTGCCGATCATATATACCTGCATTTACCCGCGCACTTACGCGATAAACACACACACACACACACACAAGCGCACCCGTATACCCTTCAACCGAAATTTACGTAAACCAATTATTTCTCTTTCGAGCTAGCGTGTGCTTGTGTTATGTTGCTGATGCACGACAGAAAATTACGCATTTGGACACGAGTGGCTTCTTCGTTTTTACCTGTTCGATAAGTTGCACGCGTAAATATAAATAAAAGAGGAAAGTTTCGTTCCTCCGGACATTCCTTTTTTTCTTTTATTTTTCCATTTAACTCAGCTTCTCACAATTAGTCTCTCTCTCTCTCTCTCTGTGAGACTTTTAGTCACCGATTAACCGACTTTCCATCGACATTCAATTTTGAATTACTTTCCCTATAACTCGTTATTGCCATTCCAAAGCCAAGTACAATGACTATAACCATTGCAACGTACCCAAACTATAAAACTCGTTGTGAAGAAAGTCAATGACAACTAATGACCACTGATTCATTTTATTTTGACAAATATGTCTACACATACACATGGATGTAATAAATCGTGTATGTATATGTAAATAAAGCACGGATTGTTTTTCAAGCGATGAATAATTATTATTATATGTTATAGGCAACTGCTCATGATTCACTGGTATATACTCATAACATTATGGTGAAATGATAGTTTTCTCTTCTATATAATATATTACGAATAATTTACTTTTTTTCCTTAAACTCTGTGTATTATAGTAATAAAAGTAATAAAAGTACCACTGTCAAGAGACAGTATAGTGCGAAAAATCGGCAAATCGAACCATGCGATTGTCATATTCGTTATCTTTGAGATGATACAGTTATATATAGATATACGAATTGTCAAAAGGTAAACACACTCGCGTTTGAAGAAAAAAAAAAGGGGGACCCCCGCCGGCTGCCGGTTCATTCATTTTGAGGTAAAAAAAAGATCCTCAAGTATGCAAGTACCCTTTAAAGATACCGGTCATCCTCTGAGTTGGCGGTTGGAGATAGCCGTTCAAACGCGCAAATAAAAGTAAATGTATTGAGGTACACTGTCGTCACTGCCTCCTCTCCTATTCGCCGAGCACCGGGTGGCGTGATTCGAAGGCCGTGCCGCCGCATTTTCAGACCAGACGACGTAGCAGACGAGCCTCACAAAAATATATATATAATACACACATCGCGTGCGGATCGGCGGATATTATAACGTTGGTCGTTGTTATCGCACAGACGCATACAACATATATATGTATGTATTTGCATATGTACATCCATGTATACCTCATACTCTAGACTCTACTGTACGGCGTACGGCGTACTCCCGAGAGTCCCGAGTCTCCCGACTCCCGACCCCCGACCACTCGTTTTGCCACTCCCCACACTAACATATAGCTCTCTCGCGTGGTCGTCGGCGAACGTGTGGTATACTAATAAATATTGTTTGGATGAAAGTAGAGTTTCTTTTTTTTTTTTTTTTTTTTTTATTAAAATATAATACATACATGCCAAGTGACAAAAATCGTTGTGATCGTAAAAATCGATGGATAACCTACGGTCCCTCGGGTCGCAAAATGGCCCCCGTAGCGATAGCGCTTCTGTGACGGAAAATTACCATTTTTTAGTATTCATTTTTTTATAACTAACTTTCACATTCAATAATCACACAATTCATCTCGCAACATATGTCTTACTAGTAATCTCTTTTTCCAGTAGTTTTCGTCACAGAAGTGCCATATTACCTCCAGGGCTACTTTGCGGCCCGAGGGACCGTAAGGTAGCCCCAAATGGATGGCACTTGTGTCATCTCCTACCTCGGGAGTTTTTCAAGGTCTCTCAGCCCCAGAGGCAATGGCACACTTCTGTGACCAAAACTACTATTTAATTTTCGATCTGCCCGTGCTGCAATAAACTATAATGTGAAGAGTAAACAAATTTTCGAAATTTCAAGGTAGCCTAAAAAAAAAAAGAGCGTCACATTTTAGCTCTTCGGGATAACCATGATTTTTTTTTTTTTTTTGCAAACAATACAATAAAATACTTATTTTTCGTAGACTTGCTAGTGTATAAATTTGATTCGCAGAGACTTGCAGGGTGGCGCCGACTCTGCTCTGCGGCAATGACGAATGACGACGAAGATACACGACGAAAAAGGTGAACGGCGAACATGCCACGATGACGAATTCTCTGGCCAGCTCTGGCTTAGTCTTTCTGCTTTGGCGCGTCCCGCGCGTCGTCCCCGAGAGAGGTCTTTTCTACAACACTTTCTCTCTCAACTCTCGATCTTCGTGTTCTCCAACTCCAAAACCAGAGATGAGTAGAAGTCTTTTAAGTTTTAAGATGTATGAATTACACTTTCATCTTAAGAATTTTATTTTATTATTATGAAATTGCGAAATGGCCTTGCCAACGAGAAGTATCAACTTACTAAATTATTGAATAGATTTAGTATAAAAAATATATTTATTTCAACGTATCAAAAAAAAAAAGAAAAAGTTGGCAACATTATTTATAAATTTTAAATAAAACATAAATAAAAGAAATTTGAACAAAACGATGAACTGCATTAAAAAAAAAAAAAATCTGCAGAAAATTGAAGTCGATCCCGTGATAGCAAAACAATGTGAGCGGCGGCATAAGCGTCACGCAACTTAGCTACCGAAACTTAGGTACCTTGACATCTAAAAGCCATTTATGTTCAGTAATAACCTTCGGAGCTTGTCCTACAGTTCATAACAATTATGAGGAAAAATAATAAATTAGGGATTATAACTGCCATCCTTAAAAAAATAGCTGAACATTTTTTCAAGATAATACTGAATTTCAAAATAAGTATTAAAAGTAGGGGAAAAAGAAAAAAGAGCGAGAGAAAAAATCAGTTTAATATACTTATATAAGTAAGTACTCGGTTGCAGTCAAAAGAAAAAAACTCGTGTCGTCGCTTGCTTTGGCTGTGCGTTCAGGGTATACCCCTTCCACGTCTCTCCAAAATGTGCGCCTATAAGCCTATATGACCATTTCCACGCGAATCCACTTCCACTACACTCTTCTTGTAGGCGCACCCGCGCACGCTGTCCGATACGAGTACTGTACTGAGATGTGCGCCCGGTTCGACGGCTGGCCGCGGCGGGGCGCTCCGATAAAGTCGTCTCGCATCGTAGTATTGGCGTTAGCAATCTCTCTGTAGTCTCTACTCATCTCTGCCAAGCCAAAACTGTCCCAAATCGCGCGCGCGCGGCATCAGTAGCGAATAAGTACTTATAGGTGTAGGTACACACGATGCAGTTCATGACGTGAATAGACTGATAGCCGGAGAATTGCTTATCGTTCTGTAGCTGTGTGCCTATATATATATTCTAGCGTCTGCTGTGCTGCTTTATTTATACGCACCGCCTCGGCTCCGATTGTACTTTGTTTTGTGCCAAAGCCCATAAGTTTGAACAATTAGGGTAAACAAAAAACAGACACCACCATGGCGGAGACGATGATATCGTCTAACGTGTCGCAGCAGTATCTCATGGACAACGACGCCAACCAGACGATGGCCTCGACCTCGTCCCTGGAAGCCCAACAGTCACGGGAAAAACGGGCGAGCCCCGCCGGCAGCGGTTCGAGCATCGGCTCGGTCATGGCTAGGGAATGGGTCGCCGTGTTTGTCCTCTGCTTCGTCAATCTTATCAATTACATGGACAGGTTCACGATTGCCGGTGAGAGATAAAGCGTGCCGTGTGTCTTTCCCTCTACTCCTCTTTTTTTTTTTTTCAAACAATTCGGATCACTTGGAAAGGTTTTTTCATACGTTTTTGAGTAGAGCCTTTTTTTTGGAGCAAGCAAAGAAAAGTGTGCTTTGTGCGTACTCCAGCATATGTCAAAAAATTATTGTTTCATCCCTTTTGGTGCTTTTCTTTTTCTGTTAGCTCATTATTTTTTGGACTCCTAAACAATTAATGAGAGTAGTGATAAAAATATTTTTCTACTCATCTGCATTTAGTTCTCGTGCATCACGTTAACAAATTAACAATTTATGTGTAACGGTTTTTCCTATAAGATTTAGTACTTTTCTCTAAACAGAGAAAATGTCAAAGTCAACGACAATACTTTGCTTGCTCCAAAAGGCTGCATGTTGTTTTCAGAGTATTGTCAAATATTTCTTAAGTATCTTATGCAAACGGTAAAATTATTTTAATATAATATACACGATTGATGTGAAATTTTTCGTTAACGTAAACTCAAGTTATTAAAAGTTTGAAAATATTTTATTTATTTTATTTTTCACGTGTTTTGTAAAAAGTTTTTTTTCCCCTTTGGTGCAGTTGCCAAAACTTTGAGTTGCATTTATAATCCATAATTCACTCATCATTTTATCGTTTGGTTGGATGTCGACCTTTTTTGCTATTCATAATGAACACTGTAATTTTTTCAAATATCTAAAATATGTTTCTTTTAATGATAACTTGTAAGTCAAAGGATGATAAAAAAAATTAATTCCTAAAAAATTTTGAATGAATTAACATACGTAGATAATTCTTATCTGTATTGAAAACAAGTATAATTTGTTAGCATGCATTCAAATTTTTATTTTTTAAACTATTTCTACATTTTTTAATTTTGTATAAATGACTTGATACAACTATAAATGTAATATTTATTCTGCAGGTGTACTCAAATTAATACAGCACGATTTGTCACTTAACGATGGAAAAGCAGGTTTACTTCAGACAGCATTTATAGTGAGTTACATGATGTTTGCACCATTTTTTGGATACTTGGGAGATAGATATAATAGAAAAATAATTATGTGTGCGGGAGTATTTCTCTGGTGTTTGACTACACTGATTGGTTCATATGCAAAAGTAATAAAGATTTTTTTTATTCTTATACACAATTTTTTTATTCATAAGTGTTGAAATTTATGATTGTATCATATTTTAGACATATGGCTGGTTCGTGTTTTTTAGAGCATTAGTAGGCATTGGAGAAGCAAGTTATTCCACAATTGCTCCCACGATAATAAGCGATCTGTTCATCAATGATGTTAGATCCAAAATGCTTGCATTGTTTTATTTCGCAATCCCAGTTGGCAGGTATATACTATGCAAAATATGTTTACATTTTTTGTCATTATAAGTACATTATGTTCTTCATTATTAAAATTTCTTATTTTTAGTGGCTTAGGTTATATAACAGGATCAAAAACTGCAGAACTGACCGGAGACTGGCGAAAGGGATTACGTATTACGCCAGCTCTAGGAGTTTTGGCAATAATTTTAATACTGTTATTAGTAAGAGATCCAATCAGGGGAGAAAGAGAAGGAGGATCCCATTTATCTAATACTTCTTGGTTAGATGATGTAAAAGCTTTATTGAAGAAGTAAGGTTTTTTTGCAATCGTATTTATATATTGCTAATCTTAATTGTGTTACATGAAAAATAAGAGTCATGTACAATAACAGAAACGTATTTTCAGTCCTAGTTTTATGTTAACCTCGGCAGGATTCACTTGTGTTTCATTTTTCACTGGTGCACTTGCATTTTGGGGTCCAACATTCATTGAGAAAGGATTTAAACTGCAACCCAACGGTAAAGATATCAGTGAAGATGAGTAAGTCAACAATGTTGCTTAAAAAATTATTCAATTTCCTTGAAACTATAAAATATTATACGAGAAAACTTTTTTTTAGGGTGAGCTTGACATTTGGAGTCATTGCTATGGTAGCTGGTATAATAGGAGTACCGTTTGGTTCACTGTTGGCACAAAAATTAAGGCTCAGGCATAACCACGCTGATCCACTGATTTGCGCCGTGGGCCTTATAATAAGTGCTCCTTTGATATTTTTAGGAGCGTGTTTTGCTGCTTCAAATTCTATTGCTTGTTATGTACTGATATTCTTAGGTCAATTAACATTAAACTTGAATTGGTCAATTGTGGCTGACATGCTACTGGTGAGTAAAAATTGTTACACTTTGAATCAAAAACCTTTTCTTTTTTTTTTCATAACTCCAATACCAAATGATTGTATCTTTTTTTTTTCCCCCAATTGAAACGATTTCCTTTGAAAAGTGACTTGTACAGTATCATACATTATCATATTAAAGCTTCATTCAGATATTAAGTCACTTAAAAACGCATCAACGCTTATCAAAGGCTAATAAATTTATCGTCCAATTGTGATTCTTCCAGTACGTCGTTATACCAACGAGACGATCTACCGCAGAGGCGTTCCAAATTTTGTTCGCCCATGCATTTGGCGATGCCAGCAGCCCATATCTCATAGGCATCGTGAGTATATACTTGTATATTCATCGAGCGATTATTCATTTTTGTTGCGTCTCGCGCGCCGGAGCCGAGAGGTACACGTAATATAACGCACTTGTTATGCGCGTGTGACGTGTTGGCACGCCCGCGACAGAGATTCGTTCGAGCATTGTACTCGCAAAATGCTCACACGATTCTCTTCATGATAATAATATCGACGTACTTAACCTTGTTATCGGTAAGTGACACATCCGAGAGACTCGACTCTTTTTTTTTTTTTTTTTCATTCCCATGGGTAAAATCAGATCGAGTATAAGTATAATCTTGGTGACGCAAGTTGCTTTTGCAAAGAGCACAGGTCGATGACGTTTTTAACGGCGTGGTTTGTTTACAAAATATTTTGACGGTCGGAATTAAAACGAATCAGGGTTTTATAAATAAACCTGTTGACTCTTATTTTGAATCAAAAGCGCGTGCGTTACCTAATTTTGTCTCAATCAATTTTAAACGAAAATAGGAGAAAACACCGAATGAAGTACACACACATATATTTTTATTTACAAACAGTTTCGCGTCAATTTGGAAAGTAATTTACGAAGCGGAATTTTTGAAGAAACAATTTCTTTCAGATATCCGATGCCTTGAAAAATGTCATACTGCCGAATTTGACGATAAATTGGATAGTGCCGCGGACTGAAGATGTAATGACGGAGGATCCTGTGGATCCAGTCGTTGCATTCAGGAGTTTGCAGTACGCGCTTTTCCTTACCATTTTTGTAGAAATCTTAGGTAGTTTCTTCTTTTTTCTCACCGCCTTGTACATCGAAAAGGACAAGGCGCTCGTCGATCACACCATCGCAGGTAAGACTTGAATTTCGATTGGTTGCTTTTATTTAACAATATTTTGGTGTAAATAACTGACAGGTACATTAGAAAAGGGCTAATGATCCTTTTAAAAGCGCAAAACAATAATGTTGTCATAAAAAGTTCAGGCACTAGAAGCTACCGAGCCCTTGGTGATTGGTAAATAGCGTGGAAACAGTTTTTTTATTTATTTTTTTTTCTATCAATCAACTGACTGTTACACATCGCACATTTATTTAAGGTGCATGAAAATCAGTAGTACATTAATCATGTAAATATTGTTGAAACAATGGGAAATGATACTTTTTGTGTTTAATCTTTGGTTTTGATTTTTGGCACTAATGACGAGTTGCTGCGTCGCTTTGACTAACGACACGTCAGTTAAGTTTACACTGCAATTTTTAAACTCGTAATATAAGAAAGGGGAATTCTTAACAGTGTCTCGAATCAACGACAAATCGAGAGGTCGATGAGGTCTGAAGTAGAATAAAATTATATCGCCCCTTCCCTTGCCGAGATGCGTATAATAAAACGCGCTCGTTATTCTTGCCTCCAAGTGCAGACCTGTACCGTCTATCGGAAAGAAACATTTCAGGTATATATTCGGTTACGTATCCACATTATTTTAAGTAAAATCTTTTAGTTCTTAGTGTTGTACTCAAAATTAATGAAAAAAAAGAACCCTGATTTTATTGTGACTTGGGGAGTTTGGTATTATTTTACTACTTGCTTTTTTGGAAAAATAATACGCGATGCTCGAGGTTCACGCGCATAAAGATTTTTTTCGTAGTGCTTGTATCATATGCATACTTTGTAGATTTAGTGCGCCATGCATTGATGTGTAGAAATTTTCACGCATAGTAACAAATCACAGGGTTGCATGTGTTTTTGTAATGAGTGTAAGTAGAATACAATCGCAAACATTGTGAAAACAATATGTTATGGTATCAGTGGTCTTGTGTTTACAACGTTATTTTTCATCATGAAAACACAAGATTCTGTTGAGTATAGCATAAAACACTTCAATCGGTCTTCGATAATACACACTTATACATTTTCGCTGTAAATATTTCACTTTTTAACAGCAACTTATTCAGCAAATGTGGTGTTAACTTATCACACAAACTTCCAGCACTTGTAAAAAAAAAAAAAAACTTTTTATCTACCAACAGCTTTACGCCTAATTTTTTATTTATACAGCTATAGAGTAATCGATGGAAAGTAATAACATCAAAAATACCGATCGCGTCTCGAGTGAATGGCTCGAACGACAATGTGTAATTAAAAACAAAAAAAAAATACGTATTTCTTGCAGGATGTATTCTAGAAACTAAGAAAAAAGAAGGGGAATCGACGCGTTTGTAAATCATCAGCTGGGATATCGCTCGAATACCGAGCCGTGTAAATATATGGTACCTAATTTTTGTTCAAATGATTTCATTTAAAAAAAAAAACTTTCGTCATTACATGACTTGTGTAATCAATTTACTTTTTTTTCATATCCTAAATACGTTAAATATCTTACTACTTACTAATAGAAAAATTTTTCAAATAGAAATTATTAAATGTTTATCAACAAAACTATTAGTTTGATACTTGGTATTTATATCTCATATGTATGAAAAAATGAAATTGGTTACACATAAATCATTACCAAAAATTTTCTTATTTTTCGAACGTTTTTGTTCTTCATTATCACATTTCCTTGCTCATGATTTTATTTGTTTGCATTAGCAAATCCATTATTGCATTTATCACCAGTTTCCCGTTTTACTAACACAATATGTTTTACACTCGGAAATATTAACAGATGATGTGTTTTTACAAAAATAACGAAAAGCAGCCGTGACCATATGGTATTTTAATTTTAACTTTATGTTATTTTTCAGTTTCATTAAAAACAGTTGACCGTAAAGGTTACTGCAATAAACACAACAATGCTTCGGGTCACCTGTCAGGCATTGTATTAGTAAAAAAAAAAAAAAAAAAAAATTCAGCACAACTCGTGTGCAACACCACAGAAAAAGTTAAATTTGTAAAAACACATTCGCAAAGTATAAAGCTTGGCTTGCACAATTTTCATTCTCGACATACCTTGTTAACATAGATGGTGTGTGCTAACATAATCGTTACGTTGTGGTAGCTAATTTGTCGTACATGCATGCGTTATAAAACGAAAATAATTAAAGTAAAAAAAAAAAAAGCCAACCCCCCCCTGGGCCATCCACGAGGCGGTGATATCTTTCCGGACTGAGGTAAAAAGAGTTGATGGATGTTTTTTTTTTACTTTTTTCATAACACCTACAGTATATCATATAAGTATACATGCTTTTTTTCTGGCTTCCTTTTTTTTCTCGTCTTCAATATTTACACCAAGGTCTTGTTCCACTCTTTTTTTTTTGACTCTTACGTTTAGAGGAGAGGAAATAAGGACTAAACATATACATCTCAAGTCCTTCACACGAACCCACATGTAATTTGTGCACCGATTCCTATCACTTCCAGTCTAATGCTTTTACTTGTACTATTAATAAGTTCTCTGGGATGGGCAGGCTCTTGATTACTATATACTTTTGTTTATCTGCTGATGTACTGTACTTTGTTCAAATATATATATATACGAAACTTCGGTGTGCCAATCGTCCATGCCGCGAGTCAAATTAATTTTTAAGTAACAATTTTAAAGCAAAACGAATATATGTGCCATTTTCGGGCCAAGTGCGACTCACGGCATCGATCGTCACGGCTATACACACCGATGCAGTTCACCCTAACACCCTAAACTGTGTAATGACAAAATATCGGTGGCGAGCGCTCCTCTGTACATCTAATATGCAACACACCCTCGTCTCTTCTGAATACTCTTTCCTCTCATCACGTCTCCAATTTTTTTTTTTTTTTTTTTTCTTGGTCTCTCTCACTTGGAACAAAAAAAATCTTCTCCCTCAACTTTTGCATCTAATATCCCATGAGAAGAGATCAAAATTTGAAAAAAGTAACCGAGATTCTGGATGTATATCTGACGTTTCGCCGGCTATGTTTGCAGAAGCATTGGACTCGGACGCCTCCGGAAATTTCGACGACGAGGGAGAGTCCGTGAACGCGCTCATCAGGCCCGACTGATTCTGACGACCGATCGCAGCCGGCATGGATTTTACGGCCCGGGAACGCTGCGGCGTCTTCGTCGTGCACGCCAATTGACTGCCTCATATAATTATTGTTGTTCATGTGAACTTTGTTTTTTTTTTGTTGACGGTGTCAGCAGCAAACTCTTTTTGTTTTTCTGGTCGACCTTGGAAAGCTCGATTGTTTTGCTTCCGGTGTCGGTCGATGGAGTTTTCAGCGTATCTTTCGAAGTACACACACTTCGGATGGTACAGCAAGTTCAGAAATTGCATAGGTTCGTAATTTATTTCGCGCGAGAGGAATCATTAGCGGCACTTTGCGTTAATATTTAACGCATTGTCAGTAGGAAAATAAAAAAATTCCACTTTAAAAACTTTACCTTTGTCATGAAAGGATGACATTTTTTGCAAGAAGCATATGTAACGCAGCAAACACGATAAGTGGAATATTAAAAAAAAAAAAAAAAAAAAAAAAAAAAAAAAAAAAAAAATTGAGCGTAGAGTGCGTGAGAAGCTCACGAACGTTATACATAAATAGTAACGTATTTAGATAGTAAATCCATACGAAATACTTATTGATACATATTTATATTTGTATATGTACAAGTCAGCATTTTGTTTAAATTTATCACGTGACCTATACATTTTTTCGAATAGCTTTTTACTCTGAACTTGAGTAACAGTCCACTCTTAAAAAGTAAAAATCTCTCGCTATGTTAAAAATGAGTAAATCTTTACTCCCAAGCTCAGAGAGTCTAATGTTTTTGATGAAAAAAAAAAAAAAAAATTTACAGAGTTATATTTTAAAAATAATCCCTGCGTTTTCCTAGATTACACTTGTTGCATCTTATTTTTTGTTGTTTAGTCAAAGATTTTTAACGTCATATTTTATAGTCACAGATTTTAATACTATTACAAAAAACTCAAAGTTTATACATTTATAATGATTCAAGTGCAATTTTTTCATCTCAACCACAATGTCGTAGAAGACATCGAATGCGCATCAAAACAACAAAGTTCACGATAAAAAAACTTTTTCACGCACATTTAAAGAAAGTGTTGGATCTATTGATCAAAATCACTTAATTTTACCGTAAACGTAAAAATCAATCATCATCACGTGCTTTGTTTCTTAATTTGTCACGTTAGACTACCAAGCAAAAATTAACAGTATTCGAGAAAGCAAAAGTGCAAATTGGCAACTATGAAATTTAGAGCTGCCAAGAAAAATGTCGAAAAAGGTTAAAATTGATCGCAATAACCTTTGCATCTTCTGTAATTACGTGACCGTATGTGGTCCGAAATAAAAATAGATGCTTTGATATCTGTTTGATATGTTCTTCCTTTCTCCGTTGCGGCGTCGAGTGCACGCATGCATTATCGCATAAGCTGAAAGTATGCCCATGTTCGCTACAGCATACGCGTGTGTGCGAGAGGAGAGACGTTCTTTCGAGGCGGTTCATACTCGATAATAATTGAGTTCGTTGACTGTTTGTAGAGTAAGAGAGAGAGTGAATGAGACCAAGTGAGTTATTAGTTGCCTCGGCGAGTTTAACTCGCCGGGGAGCGGACATGTTAATTAGTTGCTAAATACCCTATGTGCATAGACTGAGAATCAATGCAGTTTCTGCAAGTTAATCGTACACCATGTATTATAATATATAAATATAATTAAGATGAAAGGAAAAATAATAATAATAATAATATTAATAACAATAATAATGAAATAAAACAACGGTTGCTGTATTATTACAATCATGATTATTTTATACGAAATTGTACACTGTATATTTTAAATTGTATGTATAATATGTATCAACTATTAGTTGTGAGCAGTTGTTGTTTATGTCGTATATGAATATTAT
This sequence comes from Copidosoma floridanum, assembly GCF_036245765.1. Taxonomy (NCBI): domain Eukaryota; kingdom Metazoa; phylum Arthropoda; class Insecta; order Hymenoptera; family Encyrtidae; genus Copidosoma; species Copidosoma floridanum. The sequence goes on along the minus strand of NW_028321896.1, from coordinate 15,520,173 downwards.
ACATACATGTGGTTGTTCGCGAAAAAAATAAACCATTTTTGGCACATTGTACGAAAATAAATTTAATAGTTTTTTCTACGATTCGTTGCCTTTTTTTAAATCTTGTTTTTCCCTCCAGCATCTGATACGATATTAAATGCCTTTCAATTACACAAACTGACTGTTACATGATTCTATTTGGACGATAATATAAACAATATTAGTTTCACATTACTAAGTGATTACACAAAAGTGAAATTTTTACTTTATCTATTGAATTGTCAAATTTTTTTTTATCGTTTTTCGATTTACTCTAATGTATCCTCTTACACCTCATGAGATAATACATTTCGAGTGAAATTGGTTTTAGTAATTGTTTTTCTCTCTGCGTAATACTCGACTTCTATGTAATTACTTTGAATATAAATATTTCCGATCTTTGTAGCGGATGAAGCAAGTAAACTGATTTAGTCCATACCGATAAATCGGTAAATTTTATTTGTATCATGCAAAATGCTTCGTATGAAAATTATATTCATGTCTGGCTAAAAAATTGTAACTTGATGAGGAAATTTATTATTTATAATTCCCCATTATCATGATATCGTCCAACCTAGAGTGTACTGTTTTTTTATATCATACGAATCGTGTATGAAAATATACAAGTTTTCCTGATGTGCAGTGATTCCTTTTCTATTGTCATACGTACATATTGCCAAATTAATTTTCACAATGGTTCACATATTCTCGAGAAGGTTATTTGATGTACATATTGTCAAAACAATTCACTCTATAAATTATCATTCTATTACCGAAATTTAAAGTTTAAAATACAAAATTTAATATTTTTACAAGAATAATTTTATGTATAAATTACTTAAAATATTCACCCGTACCTCACACATTTTTTGTTATCACTAGTCGTTAAATTTTGAATATATTTTAATGAGCACGTAATCGTTAGATTAATTTTATTGACGCTAATGACTTCGATGAAATTTGTAAATTGGTAGAGTCGTTCGACGGGGTTGACATAAGTATAGTTTGTGATCAAATATTCACGACTGTACAGTTGAGTAAAATGTACATACGAAATTTATGACAACGCACGTAAGTAATAATAACACGCTTCTAAGTAAATTTTAAATATCCACTTCAATGTTGGTACATCATTCCAAGTAATCAAACATATATTAAAACCTAATAATCAATTACAATAAAAGCGCTGTATAATCGACCTTTGTACAATGTATTTGAAAATGAATTAATTCTCCAAACAACCTAATTTAATAATTGCCTTCAAAAAAAAAAAAAATAAATAAATAAAGAAAAAAATAAATAAATAAAACAACCGATGCCCAAGAGCAACACAAAGTTTTGAAGACATAAAATCGTATTAAATAGTAGTACGTTTTAAAGAAAACGACCGATTAAAAAAAAAAGGAAAGAGCATAGCTTGACACAGCGCGGGTGTACTCATGAGAAGACGTAAGTTTACGCTTAACTCCCCTTTAGCCTTGCGGCAGCCACACTAAATTGGACTTCCGTATAATAATCCTCGAGATACAGAGCTAAGATATAAGGAATAAGCTTTTAGCGTCGCGTGTTTTGGTACTTACGGTTCCCAAGTTATAAGGGTGATAAAGCTGATAGCTATTTTTTATCAAGTTTGTTCAATCTACTTCAACATACCCGGAAAATTTTTTGTAGCAATTTTTTTTTTTTCTTACCTGGAAAATATTTAATACTAATTTATAATTATTTAAATAAATAAATTTATAAATTTGTCAATAACTAAATGAATGAACAAATAATAACAATAACAATAGCAATAAAAATAAAAATATAACAGTAATAATAATAATAATAATAATAATAATAATAATAATAATAATAATAATAATAAACACATCACATGGGTATTGGTCTATTAAAAGTTTAATTTTTATGCGAAACTTTTAACGAGTCACGCATCAAATAAATTTCTTCATATGAGGTCAAGGTCGATATTTATAAGACATGTAGAGCGATAGAGTGAGCGATGGTGTACGGGTCTGATTTGCCATTACCACCGTCTGGTAAATGCAAAAATGGAAAACCAAATCAAGTCGAGCATAAAATATGTAAAACTATGGGACTCACACGCAAGCGAGCGCATGTTTTATTTAAGAATATTTTTTGCAGTAAGTATAGTGTCTGAAGGACGATGAAAGAAAATAAAAGGTACGTGTCTGAGGCTTGTCATGAAAAATCTTCATCGTCCATTTCACTAACTTGGCACTTTTTTGTATGTGCACATAGGTTTATGTACAGATGCCAATAAAGTGCGAAACTCGCATATTTTTGGACCAAGTTTTTTTCCTTTGTAAACATCGCTTGTTATTTGGATTAAGTTATTTCACGTACCTGACGTCTTGGCTTGCTATAATAAATATATTTTTCAAGTTAAAATAACCAAATTCAATATTTAAATCCAATTATCAGCTCAGCCAGACGTTAAGAGCGTTTTTATCTATACTTTTAGCACCACCCATACGTATAGCTCGTTGCTTCGAGAACAAGTGACTGTTTCGAGTGTTATCTTTATTTCAAGCGCACTACGGAAGCAAAGAGCGGATCGCGGCGGTGGTGCAATGTTTGCGGAAGAAATTACATGTTCAAATTGTGCTCTTGAAAAATATTACTGCACGTGACACGTGACCTATTCGGAATGTCAACATTTTAAAATCCTCTACATGGAGGGATCTAGATGAACACATAATTTCTGAGATGGGATGGAAATTAAATATTTCAGCATACATAATACTCAAAAATCTTTTTTACCCCAAATGAAAAAAGAAAAAGCATGATAGAATTTTTCGTTCAAGTGTCACATTTTATAATTGAGAAATCGATTCCTTACTCTTCAATAAAGAGAGTAAAAACGATTGTAAAAAATTTTTTGTTTTTGCATACTATATTATGTAGTTTATATCGAAATCTAGATTTTAGTGCAAGTTATAAAAGTGTCCCGGTCAAAAGTTACAAGCAAATAAATAAATAATATTTAGATTTCGAGAAAATGTCAGGTTTTTACAATATACCTAAAGATCGTACTTTCATATTAATTACGATGGAACAATATTGAAGTGTTTATCCATTTTTGCGTGTAATTATATCATTTGTGGATTTAAATATACAAATTAATAACGGAATTAGGCAATGGGTAGATGTGTCCAAAACTGTTCTTCTCGTAGTCTGGATGATAAAAAAAAAAGCTCAAATCTTCATGCCAAGCGAAACAACTAAAATTTCTCTTATTATTTTTCACGGCTTTTAAATAATATTTTTTTCTCGTGTTCACGAAAGTTACGATTCTTTTTAGCGTTTTTCATTTCAACTTGATGGTTTTCTTCGTTATAGATCCCCGCACGCCTTCATACTTTAGACGCTTTGTTTCGTTTTTTATTTTACGCGTATGAAAGGTTAAACAATGATGTGAAAAAAAGGTTCAATTGCTTACTCATATAACCCTGTGAGCAAGCAAATGTGCAGGTATACGTATAAACTTGGGGGAACAATAGACTCCCACAGCTATGGTCGCGAGAAATGAATACATTTATTTGGAGAGCAGAGACTGAAACTCTACTCGCGTCAAACCTTAAAAAAACGAGTATCGGAAGTCTAGGCGAGGATTGAAATTATTGGTAAAAATGGTCCGATCGAGAACGCTTTCATGAATTTATTGTAGACCTGCGGTTGCAGAAGTTTTTTTTTTCTACTTTAGCGAAGACTTATAAGATTCGCCCTTGAATTTGTTTAATTTCCTCATACTTTTGCGTTCCTCTAAATTTTAGTCCATACGTACAAGCATAAAATGTATAAAATTATCGTGAAAAAATTTAGGTTGAGTATAGGTGATTCTAATTTGCTCTTTGGCTTATTTTAACGGGTAAAGGACCCCAACTTCCGAAAACGGCATGGGCATGTTATCAATCCTCAATAAGTATGTAGGCAATCCTTTGACCACCTTAACCTTTTTCTTCAGTTTACAAGTGACATCAAAAATTTTGCCTCGTATTTTTTAATGGTCATTTTAATAAGGTCAAGAGAACAGACAACAAGTACCTCTTTCGTGGACACACGTTGGAAAACAAAATCGATCTACGGAAATAATATGAATAAAGAATCCGGACAAAACTCCATGTATGTTTAACATTTAAGTTTCAGGCTAAACTTTCACGCTATTTTTAGTCATCCTAGAATAATGTGCGTGCACTTTCATCTGCAAATAATAATCGTAAACTTTGTTGTTACACTGACCTGATTCGACACACGTTATCTTCTCTAAAAAAATATCGATCGAACACTAAACGAGAGAAGTGATCGTTTACCCGATATGAAAACTTGGCGTGAATTTTAATTTTCTCGCACACGTAGCGGGTGAAGTAAAGGTTAATCGAATTTATGGAATATTCCGTTCGATTGCCGAGGGACGCCTGCACGAATTGGCCCAAGAGAGGAAGGAAAATCAATCCGAGGGAGGTTCATTAGCTGGAAAATACCCGAGATTCGAACCCATTACTTTTCCACTTCTCCACGCGATTTAATTTTCTGGGCTCAAATTTATGCGTCGCTTCCATCCACATCGTTCCGATGGATTTTGCTGCGAGCGAAGGCGCATTGAACTCGCGTTTTCATTTTTCGTAAAATAAAACCGACCTTACCGCAAAAATCTTTATTATTCTTAATGTCAAATCAAAAAAATTTTAATAAATTTACTGTCAAAGTCAAAAAATGCATAGTTTTAATCAAATATTAAACTAACGTAATATTTTTACCACCTGAGAAACTCACCAAAACCTAGTATCTACTACAGCAAACAAATTCTATGACATTGTTTGAACAAAAAGTATTTAACAGTACCTACTAAGTAACCGTTGGCTCTTTTTTGTGTTACCTTAATAATAAGAGATTTGACTCGTGTAGTTGATTGACATACAGCTGATTTATAGTAAATTAAAACAAGGATAAAGCATTATAAAACGTACATTTAAAAACTTTCATAAAATAATAAAAAGCAAGACGTAGAATAGCAAGATACTCATTCGAAAACCATTAATGAACTTTAAAATTTTGGAAAGTCAATACATTGTTAGTCATTGAAGTAATTTTTCGTCTATGCCAGATAAGTACTTTGGAAAGAATGAATCATTTATATCATATACTTGTGATACAATTAGCCTATGGAACAACGAAGAAACAGGTCACAATAATTAAAACTTAATAGTCAGCTCAAAGTCATGAGCCCAAACTCCAGATAATGTCGCAGAAGTATTTAACGTGGTAAGTATGCACGAGGCACATAAATGATTTTTTTCCAAATAATGTGAACATCGTTTGAAATGTAAATCCAATGAACTGAACAATCATCTATTATCAAGCTATTACTTTGAATACATAATTATACAACGTACGCAGGTACAGTCAGATCACTACCTTCAATGAGAGGTATGGCAAACAATAACTTTGTGCTAAAAATGGTTCATTAAATTTTCTTTTCTTTTCAACTTTAGATGACCCGACGAAAAGTAATTGCTCAAATTGAATATAAATTTTCTATGCAATAAAGTACATGCTCTTGAGACAGTGCAATGCAAAATGAATAACTAATAACACCCAACAGGCTTAATGATTCTTATAGTGAATAATCTTTATAATGCGACACTTGAACGAAAATTTATTAAATTTTTTCTTGTTTACCATGTATACCTGACCGAGTCATGCCTGTGGACACGACCTCGACAAATATACAATGTCTCGGACTTCCGTTTTTGTTTCTCTCTCGCCTTCGGAAGTCAAGAAACACTAGACAATCTAAGACATTCCTAGAATTCTCTGTTTCTTGGAACGTACGGTGTACACGTCGTCCACGATTTTACCCAAGTATCTCTGCAATACTCCGAGCTACATTCAGCGCAGAGAATTTCGTAGACTATAGATAATGGTAAAAACGTCACCTTAGTCGATAATTTTACAGAGTTTGGCCGATTCGATGGCACGTAAGAAATAAGAAAAATACGACAGAGGAAAATAGGGGTGAAAAGTCATTCGAGGTTAAAACAGCCAAGTAAAATAGTAAGAAAAGGAGAGAAAGAGAAATAAGGATATAGATACGAGCTGATGGCGTAAAATTTCATATTACTATGGAAATCCCAACTCGCAGGCACGAGGTTACGCGTTTCTTTTTATCTTCCTTTACCATGTCTGAGGATACATGAGAGCCCGATTTTACGTGTTTCGTTTTAACTTGAATTTTTCGTTGACTGCGCGCCGTGAGATTTGCTTGTTTATCTCGACCAAACGACATTTTTTTCCCGCAAACTGCTGCTTAAAGAAAAGTTTTTTTTTTTTTTTTTTTTTTTTTTTTTTATAAAGTGCGGATCTCTAGTTACAAGGTCTTGCGGATTCTTCTTAAAAGCTTTTCAAGCGCGTCTCAGCGTTTAAAATATTGATGCGTGTTTCGAGTTTTTCTCCATACCAACCCTCCTGTACACGATCTGACGCCTTTTGGTCTCGTTCTCGCTGACCTCGAGATTTACTTTTCACAGAGCCGAGCTTTGTTCAAAAAGTACAGTAGTTTTCAGTAGTTGTTCGAAAGTATCGGTTTTCGTAAAAATAAGAAGATAAAGTTTTCTTTTTTTTTTTTTTTTTTTTCATTCGTTGAATAAATTTTATATAATTTTATTCAAGGTGCCTTCATCTCAAATCTCGTTCAACATGATTCATCGTAAAATTGGTTTTGCGTTCTGCTTCGCGTATACACGAATTTTTAATTGGTTGGATCAAAGAAGATAACAATATGTATGCGGTAAATTATTATTATTATTCATAAATGAGCGTTTCTGAAACTTCAAGAAAAATTAATACGTCTTTTGTTTCGTTTTCGTTCATTAAAACGAGTTTGATTTTTTATCAAGGAAAATGTATTGTACAGTGTGCCATTTTGTCCATTTGACTGCTAGAGAAAAAATGTAAATCTTTGGTAAAAAAAAATAAAAAAAAATAAAAGTAATAGGTTACGTCGAGAAAAGCCAAACGTTGCTATTAAATACTTTGGATTTAGATTTTTAATAGTATTCAAGGTGGAGAAATAGATTTGTCTAAAGCCAACGTAAAAACGACAGGAGCATATCATTCGCCATCGATATTGGCAAGCGCAGAGTGTCTATTACCAAGAGACTGGTTTTTACGTAAGTGTGAGGGTGGCGACTGTGTGCTTGCATCTACTCAAAGTAGGGGATAAGGAAAAATTGTATAATACAACGCATATATACGCATTGATTCATCCTGTGCGACGCAACTCGACGGCGAAATTGGTATTAGCTTTTATACGTAGCCGATAGGTATATGTATATATATATGTCTACATCATCGCACCCCTCAAAATCTCTTGTATGACAAATTTCTTGTGTAGAGTCGTACGTATAACTAACACGGCTCTGTTGACGTAATAGTATGTATATGGGCGCCGAAAATATCGTCCATTATTTCAGACGAAAATTACGTACGTGACTGTGCAAAAATTAAACATTCATTGGGATTATAAATCTCACAAATGGCTGAGCCAACAAATCACTGAGAGAATTTTTTTTATTGATTTTATATCCATTTGACATAGGTTTAATTTTTTTGTTTTACACGCCGGGCAAAATTCGCTTCACCCACTTTTTGCGAAACACGTGAAACACGTGCAACACGTGTGGTTGCATATTTACGTGTTTTTCCTAGTCTGCGAATCGACGTTGGAATTTCTGTCGTTGTACATATATGCACAAACAGTTTTTACAAGGGTCCGGCGCATACATAAACATTGGAACCTCATTTTTATACAACGAACAACCACTTTGTTTTTCCTTTATTGTCTTTTGTGCGTATTATAATGCGAAAAATCTGCAGGGAATCGAAAAAGGGAAAAAAAGCTTCATAGTGCGTATAAAAGCTCTGAAACTTGAGGATCAAAAATTTATGCGCTCCTCGTGTGTACAGTCCTTCGGAGGAAAAGCTTTTTCAGACGTGATTCCCTGTTGATAAATAAAATAAAATATCGAGTAGTTGGTTCTTACGCGTATGTTTTGCACTTTGTGAGCTTATCGAAAAATGATTTACATTTTCACTCAAATCGATAATATTTTCATATCATATAATCTCTATTTTTCATTTCATGATGGATTTTCATACGCAATAAACTTATTTTTAATTTGTATAATAGCAGTACACGTGTCCAAGAACACACATTAAATATTTCGTCTGTCAAATGACTATTACCTACCACTTATACATTCGGCATTTTGAGATGTAATTGGACGAAAACACTACACTTACTCAGAAGTAATGTGGCTAACTAAACGATATTGCTTTTGGAGTTTACGTGTGTGAGTGTGTGTGTATGTATTTTGGATGTAAATATCTAAAACATTTGCAGCGCTTACGCTGTGTTGGCGAGGTGTTTGAAAAAAAAAGTCATTTTGGCGGATGAGATATAGTTACGAGAAATGGTAATCTTCTATCTCATCATCTTTAATTTTCTCATAAAATTAGAGCGAAATTTTATTTTATCTACATGACCTTTTTTCGTATTATTTTGCATTTAATGTGTGTAAAATACTCAAGTAGTTTACAAATACGAATTTTTTACGGATATCTCCGAAAGATTATTCATCACGTAAATGTCTCTTATGAAAAATAAACAGAAAACTATTTTCTACTCAACGTTTTTTAATTTTTTATTTCAAAATACTTACAATTCATCCCAAAAAAGATCGAAACACTCAAAATACGGTATTTAACAATAAAATTGTCCTGATATTATATAATTTAAAGCACAAAATATGCCTTTCGGTACGTAAACGCTGTTACGTTTTTTTTGTTTTGGCTTACTCGCAACGTATACTAACAGTAAAAAATCGATGAAAAACGCAAACCTTTATTTTCAATATGTCGATACATTATACCTGAAATCTCTCCACACCAATTCTCCATTTAGAAGAAATTCTTTGAAAAAAAGTATATCCACGGCTGTGAGCGAACAATGAAAAAAAAAGCTCGCGAGAGTGTCGATCAAATTTCTCGCGCTGTTTGCTTTAATCACACGAACACAAACGCATCCACCCACACGAACAAACCTGCACGGACAGCTCCTCTTTTTTTTTTTTTTTTTTTTTTTTGTAACCGAAAGCCGGACTTTCAAAGTGGGCCACCTGGCGGTGGCCAATTATACAGAAGGAGACGAAAGAGCATCAGAGGAAAAAGAGAAACGCGACGCTCCGGAGATATTGGCTCATTTGCCCACCTCCTACGCACACCCGCGCTTTGAGATGCTCGTGTCTCGTTAACTTCTTTGTTTGCCATTTCCGTCCTCATTCCAATTGACCCTCGCGCGCTTTTAATTAAATCCGCGGTGGTCTCATGTGTCCCGAGATGCTAACCGTAGAGAAAAACTGCTCACTATCATTGCTGACATTGTGCTATCTGGTAGTACAATAAATATAACTTTTTCTTACCTATACGAACTACTGTTAATGTGTATATTCACAATACACCGTTCAATTTTCAATATTTTGCCGGAATAGAGCTGTGTCTGACCAAACCCGGAGTGTACTACTGAAACGAGTGTAGCAAATGTGTCCTTTCCTTGGCTTTAATTTTTCCCAAATATTGACGCAAAGTACTTCCACCTATTGTCTTCATTCTCGGAATAAAAACCTCATTTGAAAAAAATGCTCTTAAGTATGTATTTGTCCCACATGCTATGATCCCGTATTCCATTAAAAATAGGGCTGCGTCTGACCAAAATCGGATTGTACTACTGAAACAAGTATTCACAGGTAGAGTATACCCTTAAATATACTTTGTGTAACCGTAATGTTTTGTATGTATAAAATATATTTACATTGCAACCTTCGATGTGCGGATTAATAGCAGTTATACAAATACACTAAACTACACTGAAAGAACTTGCAACATTGAAACTTCACGAAATTAGTTTATGGTGCAGCGAGAGTAGATGGGTACTTTTTGGGTCATATTCACCCCTTTTTATTGTATACCTAATCAAATGTTTTCTTCAAAGCTAATGGCATTAAAGAGTTGACGTTTCTTCAATCTGAGTAATTACAAAGTTATGGGTACATCATAAACCCGGTCCGAGGGAAAAGATGACACACGCCCTACTTGTAGCAATTGATAAACGCAATCCAATATTTTCTACAATTTTAAAAATTTTACCCACTTAAATTTCTGCATCTGTGGTGTTGACAAATGGATGACGGATTTTGACAAACGCATAATGTGTTTCGGTATAAATACATAAATAGTGTGTACAAAGTGACGCGATAAATTTCGTCCGCATCTATAATTTTCTTCCCTCGAATATGAATAAGTACTCGTTTGAATAATAAAACCTACTTTTCACTGTGTGGATACTCGCGCACATGCAAATGCGTACATAACTTGCCATTGATCGCAAGTTTACCTGGAATATGCCACTTGATTATACGTATATGTGCGACATATGCTTTATTTGAAAGGACACTCGGTACGTGGTATTTGCTCGTATATACGTGGACAGCATTTGCCGAACTAAAATGATTATAACTTTGTGCTTGTTTGTTTGTTTATACCACTATATACACATGTGGTAGGTATATGGGCTTAATGTGGTATGGATTCATAATTTTTAATTCATTTTACGAAATGGATTATTAAACAGTGAAATATGTTCTCTAGGATAATATCTATGAAAACTATACAACGGTAGCAATGAGTGTCTATTTATAAAAAAAAAAATTAGTAACTATTATGGTTCAAAAAAGACAAAAAATCGAAGTTATAAAAATCTTACATTTGCTTCTTATATTGCCGAAAAAAAAAAGAAAATAGGGAAAAAATGTTTGTCATTCAAGGTACGTACACTACACAAACATATGAAAAATACGTGGCAGCTGAAAAATTTTTCAAAGCTCTCGGTATCTCGTGTCTCACAGCAAAAAAGAGCTTTCGAGGCGAGAGAGTAAGTACCGCGAAGCGCGAGGAAAAAGCAATGTCCCGAGGAGAGGATAAACGATGATACCAATGGTTCATCCCGTTGCAACTTCCATGCGCACGTATAAGGTAGTGGGTGCGTATAATTTATATATATATATACGTATACTTTCAATGCTCCAACAACTTGTGTACGAGTGTGCATATAGTGGCGTGTAGCAACGTGAAGGTACATAATATGTCATCCGTAGAGCACATGTACGAGAAAAAGAGGGGCAAACTTCGCGAGTCGCCTCAAAAGCAATGCTCCGCGACTTTTATTAAACTCCCCGAGTGACAGGGACCCACACGCTTGTAGTGCCGCTGTGGTATGAGCAGAGGAGGGATGTAGTTACCAGAGAGTGAAAATAATGTGTGTACAATCACATGCTCTGGTGGTTTTTTTTTTTTTTTTTTTTTTTTTTAATTCGCAGCAGACACGTACGAGGATCGACTGTCCTTTCAAACGGATCGCGGCTCGCGGGTTTTCTTTCGTTGCGCCAAAGAGGGAGGGAAAGATTTTTCCTCCTCATTGCCATGGATTTTATTTTTCAAAGGGAGGCGTCAAAAAATTTCACAATTTGAAATAAGTACAATTATTCGTAAGATCAAACGTACACAGAGAGCAGTGACTTTAATTTCAGAATCAATATGCTACTACATTCGTAAATTTTACCTTCATAGAACTAAAAAACACGTACTAGAGTGAAAACAGCGAGTACTTTTTTCTATCGTTTTTATGGTTTTTTGCCTTCACTCGTGAAAAGAAAATAAAAGAACAGCGCCGGACACATTAATCTCAATTTGGCGCTCCCACATCATCTGCATACACGCGTGTAATTATTTAGACGATAAGAGCCCGATCGACCTTTTTGTGGGCGCGCGGCGTTATTGTACGAGGACTTTTATTTTTAGACGCGTCACACCAGAAAATTACAGATTCAATTTTCTCGCTCCTGCCGTTCTCAAACAACCATTTTTCAACTTTTACATGCACTAGTAAGCGCGTTTTGACGGCTTGGAGATTGTGACTAGCAATAGCGAGTCGTCACAGGTCGATGATAAGAAACACGTAATTTCATACGCGATAGTTTTACGTTTCTTAACTTGTGTTTCTTTCATCTCAGGGATGAAACTACAATTATACGTGCCTCAGCAGTGCTTTGTTTATGAAGCTTCTGTAATTTTTTGAAAAAAAAAAAAAAAAAAAACTAGTCAAGCACATTTACAGCTGTAGGAGACATATCGATCCAGTAGATTAGTAGTTAGACGCTTAAGGCCCGTCAAGGATTGATCAATATTGCCACATAAGACTAAAGGATACCAAAAAAGCACGTATTAATATGCTAAACTGTGTTTGATTTTCTTGTCGTAGTAGAGTTCTCGGGATCGGTAGTAAATTCGAGCGCCCGGTTTTAACGACTCGGGAATTTGCCAAGGAAAACAAAGACAAAGGCTTGGCCTCTATACTTCTTTCTGAAACGCTGCCAGTAAACAAATCGGTTTGGATGACAGAAAAAAAGTAGATGTACGAGGACGAATGGAAATAACGCGCAGATACGTTAACTCGTGGGTGTATTTTATATGATTTTTTTTTCTCTCAATTATTTTGTAACCCACGTGTACTATGATTGCAGAGTGTGAGATGCAGTTTTTTGTTAACGATTTCCAAAGTTGTTCGTTTCAGTAATAGGAATTAAAAATAAAAAAGAGTCTCGTTCTCTCGGTTCAATTTTTAAATAACAATTAGGGCGTAACAGCTTTGAAATAGTTACAGTTTAACGATACTGGCGGACAAGCGAAAAATCGTAGGATCGATTATTGCGTACCCTCTAGCCACTCGCTCAATATCTGAGCTGCTACATTAAGTTACTCAATTACTTGCGGAGCACAACCTTCTTAAATTCCATTACTTTGGCTCAACAAAATCGCCTCTCCAACATGACTTTATACTAATAAGTAGTACACCCGCGAAACTGTTTTTCCAAGACAACAAGCACTTGTTCTTACGTCACACCATCGCACTACTTACCAATTTTCATTGAATCTAAAAGAAACAAAAAATTGGAGTACTTTTTCCCTACCAGCTCCAGTAGCTCGTGCCTCACTCGCTCCACCTATATATAATATGACATTGCTATGGTCTTGGCTGGCTGCCAATAACCCACTCCTTTCCAAATGCGAAGGGAAAAAAAAGCTCGATCCCCCGAAACCCGCGAAGGGGGATGTAAGTGATATTTACTCTCGTGAAGTCATAAAAAATGAAATCTAATTGAAATTTAGTTCTGGCTCACCAGTGGCGATAATACAAACGCAGTCGCTCTCGTGATTTAATCAACGCACAAGCGTCACGTTACATGCACCACGTAACAATCCACTTCGCTTTCAATCACATGCGATACACGTTACGTGCTCATCACTGACATACCTTTGCCTCCGACCGACAGTCCGTCCGGCAGTATATGCAATGGAATTAATAATCGAGGCGAGTCAAAGGATTCGTTTGTTTCATAGTGTTTCGCACATATGCATATATGCCATTTTTTTAGTACATCAGCATCCAATGTTGGTTGAAAAATTAATTAAATGCCAACTTTGGCGTCCATGAACTTTGATCGTGCATCGTGGCGCACATTTATCGGCCAAGATAATATATGTAAAATAAGTAAAAATTAATTAGAAAGATACTAAGCTCTGTAAAAATTAGAAAAAAAAAAAATGTATGTATATATATTTTTTTTTCAGCTATACTTTCAAACAATTTTTTAAATGTACGCTAAAGTAGACGTGATAAGCTCTTGGAAATGTAGATGAGGTACAATTTGGTAAAGAACGTTTGCTAAAGGGCACACCCAAAAGTGGCTAAGCTTATTAAATTTGTAGCGTAAGGTAGCGAAAGCTTTTGAAACTACTTATGCGGTCTTTGTGGTTGCTGTTTTTTAATATTTACTCTCAAACAAAAAACTTTGTGAGCGCTTCCACTACGTGCACTCATTTTAACGACTGCCAGATAAACTTTTCTTGTCAGTAAACAAAGTAAAGTCGACACGCGTTGCGTACGACTATTATTATTATTACCCATAAATTATTTTATAAGTAAATCCCATAAGTGCAAAGGATAAAAAAAACAATTAATCTTTGCTCTCTTCTGAAGGGGGGGAAAAAAAACAAGCAAGGCACGGACACAAAAACGAAAGAATTATGTGACACATTCATACACGTACGTGTAATATTTTTAATTTTATTAGAAGCCAAGAACTATAAAATATTGCCACCCTTGCCCCTTTCCCTATATGTACTTATTCTGGTATATGCCCTTGAAACTTAAACAAGCAAACAAAAAATGAAACAGAAAAATTTTTTTCGCTTCCACAAGAGAATAGGAGCACCAATCCAACTTCTTTTCTGGCAAACCATAGTGTGATGTATACAACACAGAGGTAGATACGAGAAGTGTAAAGCTAGATATGCTAACTCCCCATTCTCTCCCAAGTCCCAATATAGATGCTATAGTGTGTATACATGCATGAGCGTGTTTACGCAGCAATTTACGACTGTTTGCTCGCGAGCAATCTCTACATGCCCCCAACTACAACCGCAACGGGAACGGGTAATCATATAATAGTACCGTCAGGAGGTGAGCTTGGAGGCACGGATGCACCAGTGTGTATATAGGTACATGTGTTTTTTAAATTTTCTGCCAACCTTCCTGCCACACGTATTTCCTTGTTGGTTTTGGCCGTATACACGTAGGCTTCATTAATTTATGCTACACGATTTACCTTAACTGTTTGTTGTTTATTGCCTATACATATGACTGTATACTATACATATGAGCTAACGCAGGAGTATTGCACGTTTGCATGAGGTTTTTTTTTTTTATTGACTAATTTTTTTTCCGACTGGATCATGGGTAAAGACATTTTAATTCTCTGTGAATGAGCTGCACCTCAATCAATTAGTATGTCATCAATTACATTACTAAAATTATGAATTTTTTAAATCTGTGAATATATTTATATAGTATCAGTGATTTCAAAAATTATTGTGTATCTATTGAAATGTTAATCATAATTTTAATCATTTAGTTATCAGCCATCAGCACATTAATTTACTATTTTTAAATCTTTTCAACTGAAATTTTACTTTTTACAAATATGATTACTTGTTTTTTCCAGACACGGTTATAAATTAAGTAATATATCTTGGTAGAAAGTTA
Organism: Copidosoma floridanum; assembly: GCF_036245765.1. NCBI lineage: Eukaryota > Metazoa > Arthropoda > Insecta > Hymenoptera > Encyrtidae > Copidosoma > Copidosoma floridanum. The sequence continues at coordinate 15,504,914 of NW_028321896.1, read as the reverse complement.
AATTTAAAAGCTATTTTTATGTTAAAAACAAAAAAAAAACTTTGTTACATGAGCAAAGATTCGTGGGTCGTAACAAGCAAGTCGTTTAAGCAGCATGAAAAATTATGTTGATTTAATGCGTATATTACGTCTCTTAGCTCTTCATAGCCCGGAGCGAACATCTTGTGTTTTCTTCCTGGTCCATCTAGACAGAGGCTTGTTCCTTACCTATACATTTTTATTTGGTGAAAAGACAATTTTTTATTTCAGTGTATATACTATTCGATTGTTAAAAATAAAAACATCTATTCATAAAAGTAGAAAAATAAATAAATAATTTTTAATCCATGAATCTTCTTTTCGGCTTTTAAGCTCAGCTCGTCCAAACCCGACTTTCCTGCCCAAACAATACAAGAAGAATAAAACTCGTGCGAATCTCACGACATACCAGTTCTTTCTCCCACGTATTTGTTATTCATTCCAACGTAAGGTATGCCGACCTCATAAAAAGCTCGTTGTCAACTCGGCCGAATAAGCTCTTTTTTCCTCTCGACAAAACTTTTTTCTGTATCCCTTACCTCCGTGAGTAGGTATATATATATATTACTTCGGTCCAGACGCAAATCCAATATAATCCATCTCGGCTTTTGTGTCTATTATACGGCCACGAAAAACACGCCCAAGGAATCCAAAATCTACCCACGTATACCTATTTCCATCGCATAGATACGTTTGTACAGGCATAATTGGATGGACCAAGTAGTTATTTAAGGGGCCAAGAAAAATATTTTCTAGCATTTAACGGAAAACCAAATAATTGAGTTGAAAAATTAAGTGTGACACAGTACTTTATAATATCAGGGATTACTGTACATGAAATTGAAGTGCGCATCAAGAACTAACTATTGCTTTACCATTACCATTTCGCGATTAGGATGATACTGTTGTGTGCTTAAGAACAGGAGAATACGTCTGTAATAGATACATTAGGACACAATATATAATGTGCTTTGTTTACCAACTGACGTCCTGTGCGCTACTGTTGCCAATTAATTTATCGTCCTGCTGCTCGTAAATTCAATTATCCGGCTGACGTCTCCACTTCTTTGCTTTACCTCAGTGCGCCTCTTTTACTCACCTCTTCTTTTTGCCTCTTGCTCTGCTCTTTCCTTGATTCTTTGCACCGCTTCCTTTTGGTTAATTTTTTTTTGTTGCTCTGCTCAGGTTTGCTCAATCGACCGATTTTGGTTTACTAGCTTTCTTTTTTTCGTTCCCCCCATATTTAGTTCTACTCGCAATAAAGAAGGAAATTTTTTTCTAGAGATAAGTGCACTCGCTCGCTTGTATCAGGTGACGAGAAGATAATTTGCTCGTTTAAGAGCCAGCTTTCAAAGAAAAGACCTTTTTTTAAGTGCACGTTGAGGTACGCGAGATAATGAGTTGAGTAGAATATTCTAGAGTTAAAGTAGCTGTTCTACTTGGAATGTCAATTTTTTTTTACTTTTTTTAAAAAATAAAGCAAAAAAGATCGCTTCTTAGAAGATTGTTTGCCGCGACACTGAAAACTTTTTATTAATCGCGTAGTTGGTAACGAACTCTCTGGAATCTTTGCAAAAAAAAAAAAAAAAAAAAAAAAAAAAGAAATGATAAACATTGCACAAAAATATAAACTTACGTGGCAGATAGCCAACATAATCTCATTATTTATTCTTTTTTTCTTTATATAAAAGAAACAAAAAAAAACAATCAAAGCAATGTCTATAGAAGAATCACAGTCAAGAAAATCACAAATGTATAATTCACAAGGACACCCTTCCCTACACGGAAGATTGCGCGTAATCCGTTTCTAGCTCGTATCCATTCAACCTCGGTTCGGTATAAAAAGTAAGTGAAACAGAGAAGGAGATAAAAGGAAATGCCGCACACGAGCGAGAAATTGGAAAAGAATCGAGTACGTACCTATACATGTATATATTCTTCGTTATCGCTTTGCTGCAAAAAATATAAAAGCGATATTGTCGCAGAGGATGATATGCCGTACGCAGGACTATTTCCTTCTCTCTTGCTTCCCTCCACCCTCTTCTAGTATACCCCTTAACCCTCTTCGAATTCGTCAGTCATCGGATCTCTTTCACATATATCGTTTGTTTGCTTTTTTTTGGGAGGCATGTGGTGAACAGTATCCCTCCATACAATCATATAATAATAAAAAATAAAAAAAATACTTCTCAATAGTCTAAGCTATTTGTTTTTTTTTTTTTTTCATGAGAGTGTGCTATCAATTTACCAATACTCGTGAAATCAACAACTTTGTACTCTCTCGAAGCTTCGAGGTGTACAAGACTGTCTTGACAATTGTCTCGAAGAAAAATGGGTGGAAAACAGCTCTTATAGGAATTACGCTAATCATAACAAAAAAAGGAAATGTCCACAACGTGGAACAGTAAAATGGTGTGACTGGATGTGTCTGGCCATTTGCGGGTGTCATCTACTGAAACGATCTACTATACACGGTTGCTCCCGTTTTTTTTTCTTCCCCGTTAATCGTAAAATATACAAAGTTCGCGTGTGCTATACGACAAACTGGTTGGTATGGAGAATTTTTTGTGTCGGTATAAATAAGATTTATGACAGTAGGGGACTAGGTGGCGTATTGACATGTTTGTTGGCTCTTCCGTAGGGACAAGGAGGAAGACGAGAGGAAGGATTTTTATTGGGACACAAAGTGGTTTTGACTCCATGGCCAATGCCGTATTACGCCATGAAGCAAAAACTTTTTCTCTGTTTACTCGTATCCACGGTAGGATTTATGTCTTTTGTGAAGCACTATGCCTGAAAATTTTATTTTACGATGGAAAAAAATACATCCGGACGATTCAAATAAAATATCATTGTATAAACTACGTCATTAAGAAATAATTGCAGGAATAACAAGTTAATATCAATGGTTTATTTAATTTATTTGGGTCACCGTGACAAAAGTTGTTTCTACGTCAACGAGACATTAAAGATCACGTGAATAATGGAAAAATAAATTACCGTCGCCGTCGCAGCCCCAAGAGCGTTCACCCCATAAATCCAAGGCTTTCGTTCGTGTGTCCATTGGTAGTGGAAAATCAGTAAAATTTAATCATCTGCTCGTAAATTTTTTACATCTCTCATTTGGCGTTTTTTTGTAGTCGTACACGCCCTCATATATACACGTGCGCACCATATACCGAGGAAAAATAAAGAGGAAAATTCCACCAGAAGAGGGTGACGACAATAGTATTGAGGAGAGAAAAGGAGACGTGCCATTAAAAAGGACAATATGTGTCGCGTTTATTGTCACTCCATGAACTCTTTTTTCTCTGCTGCAAAGTAGAAACGTACAATCAGTTTTTTTTTCTGTATTGCTAGTAGATTACTTAAAGTTGTTTTATGAAACATTGAAGATACATTTTTTACTCATAATTATGACGCAAGAGCTTATTTGAAGTATCAAAAAAATGATCAAAATTTTTGATATTTGTTTTCTCCACCAACAGTATACAGTGTTTGTGCATAGTTATCCATCTGAAAAACTTTTTTTTCAACACCTTTCACTCCAAAGTATGTGGCAGCCCATAAAAACGATAATGAACAAAAGTGTAAGCTTTCTTTAGTAGCATTTGATGGTTTGGAAACGATAACATGTTTGGAAAAGAAAAACATTTCCACTGATGCGAAACCGATTATCAATACGTACGAAAGATCTCAAAGTTAAATAGAAACGATCCGAAGATGCTGATCTGACTCGTTTGCATTCAAAGTCGAAGGTTTCGGTGCTTTTTTTTATTTATTTCAAATTCAAGACAATCGCCTTCCTTCCTTTCTAGTTAGTCGAGTGGAAACTTTGCATGCGCCCAACCTTGGATTATCGATTCAAGGAAAATAAAATTGTGTCGAAAGTCTTCGAGGTTGCGGAAAGATCTAAAAAATAATATCTCGAGGTATTAAGTTTGAAATTATTAATTTTAACGGTATTTGAACTGATTTTTTTTGCCTCTGTGTCAAAAAGTATATTACAATATTACCGACAATGAAGGAAAAATATGCAGCCGTTTTTGAAAATTGAATCTTGCTTTTGTGCACATAATAGAAGAAAATCTTTGTAATAAACTGGTTTAGTGAAAACAACCAACGAGTATTATTTACAGGATGGTTTATTACCTTACATAGGAGGCCATATGTAATTCCCATGTGTCTAGTCACTGGCAAAGAGATGAACATAATAAAATTATCGAAATGAAAATTTTATCAAAATGTATTAATAACTACAAAACAAAATCTATATCTGAAATCACAGTACTTGTCTAAGACTGTATGGATCTCAAAAAAATTGTTTGTTATCCCAAGGTGGCAGAAAAAGCCGTATACAATAATACAACCCGTCACTTATCTCTCTCCCCCATACGTAGTACATTTTCTTCATATCTTCCCGCAGCTTTGTGCCCCTCTCTTTGTTCTCCCTCAACCTAAAATCAAAATTGTGGTGATAAAAAAAAAGTATTAAAAAAAAAAAAAAAAAAAGAATTTAGAGCGAGAGAAAATAAGGTGTCCGCTTACTAAACTCCCAAGCGCGACGCGGATAAAAGGAAAGGAAGGACACAGAGTGGCAGTGTCAGCGTGAAAAGGAAAAAAAAAAATTTTACTCTCGCGCCGGGCATAAGCTACATGGCGTTAAATAGCGCCTCTCCTTGGGTACTAGAGGGTATTAGATATTCTTGATAAATCCGGGTTGTAAGAACATGAAAAAATGACCCTTGACATTTCAATAAAGATTCATTTGATAATCCCTGGTCCTTGAGACTATACTCATGAAAATCAAATTTAATTGCACGAAATAAACGATGGTAAAAATTGTAACAAATCTAACAGTAGGACTGACTATACGTTTGGAATTTTTTTTATCATGACTAAATTGTCGTTGTAACTATATTTACCACTAAAACTGTTTAAAAAACTACTGTCCATTTCAAATATTTTTTTTTTATCATATCAAGCCTAGGAAGTAATTTGTATTTTTTTTTATTTTGTAAAATTGTAGCAAAAAAATGGTTCCACTAAGTTGCTGTTAATCTAAACCGTTTAAACTTAATACACCCATACTAAAAATATTGGTTGACGTTTTTCAGGCTTATGTACACGATTTCGGACTTTTAAGAAAAATCAGTAGAAAAAAGGGGAGAGAGAGGATTCAGTGTTTCCTTCATTTATAAGAGATGTTATACACTTATCTCTATGGTCGTCTCTTGGCGAAGGGTAGCATCGACTGATAAGCTTGACTGATGAATGACGGGGTTATTTCTGTACGAGCCCGTCCACCCTTTCCCACCATTATTTAATGATTAACTGATTTTCAAGTAATTTTTCACGAACCGTAGATAATCAACTGTTTCGGTTTTCAATGCTCGTCAATCGGATGAAAAAACGATGATTTATACAGCACATAAATTGGCATGATTCACGCCCATTGTTCTTTATCGGTGCTTTGTCTCCAGTTAAACAAAAATAGCATCAGAAATGGTGTTGAGCATAGTAAAAAATTTGATCCAACTCTCGGGAAATCGGAGGTCCAGTATACATATAAACTTTTTTAATTTAGTCGACGTGTGTACACACCATGTCACGTACACTGTGGCACTGCGTACACGCATGTATTTATCGGATTATGTCATACGCGCGTGCGAGAGCAGAGCCGTGCTACCAAGGTGGTTCATATAAATAACAATAATTGAGTTTGTTGGCTGTTGGCAGAGTGAAAGAGACTTTGTTGCTTTGGTGAGTTTAACACGCTCAGGGAGAAGTGGACACAGTATACGTCAATTGCTGAATACACCTTATGTGCATCGACTGAGAATCAATGCGGTTCCTGCTAGTTAATGACATATACCGTGCTTTAAAAAATATATAATATAGTACAAACAGTGCGTAATTTATATGAAAAAAATTTTCGATATAATAAACGTTGTATCAAATTTAGCTATGAAGAATCATCACTGGTCACTGTATTTATTTATTTATTTTTTTTTTATCTTATATTTATAAAAGCTGAAAAAATGAAAAAAACGCACCGAGCTTCCATACCCCCGCAGTTTACCAATATCCATTGGAATGTAGAATTTTACATTCATTGGAACAAAATTACAAGATAATAAGGTAGTAAAGTTTACGATAAAAACGTATTCTACAGGGGTGCAAATAAGGTTTCTTTTTCGCAGTAATTATTTTTAATTTATTCTCAAGCCCTCGTTGTTTTAAAAAAACTTTGGCTCCTTTGCATTTTCATAAAGTAAATTCGCTTTAAAAAATAATTCTTTTTTACGATATTGAGATATACCAGAATATGAATACATCGAGTATTCGAGAGGTACGAAAATTTATATTTGAACCCAATAGCTTCGTTTTAATTAAATTGGCCTTCCTCGTTTGTACCGTTTTCGTTGGGATTTTTTCATTTATCATCGACTGAGCGGCTTAAACAGAGGCCGCGAATTTCGGGAGTATAAGCGAAACGATCGGCTGTCCATCGTTTCTTTCCCGAAGTTTATTACTAACATTGCCAGTGTACAGATTACAGAATCAACAGTATTTAATTTGACTGCTTTTAAAAATCTATGGTTAAATTTAACCTGCGATTGGTTTTAATTAATTTTTTTTTCCTGTCTCCAATAATCGGTGTTTAAATAATAATAATAATAATAAGCTTCGTTGTGTCGTTGAACAATGAAAACAAAACAATGGTAACAGGTTTGGCTAAATGGATTTAATTAAGCTTCTTGATGTTGGTATAATATATATCATCAGTTCAAGTAATTTAATACGCTGAAACCTAACGATCAAATACAATTAAAGAGCTGTATTATTGACCTCCGTATAATGTATTTGCCAAACTACCTAATTTAGTAATTAAAAAAAAATTCAATTAAAAAATAGAGTTTGGGGGGGGGGCATTGTATTAAAAAGTACTATTAAAAAAAAACCAAAGATCCCAGAGCAGATGCACAACGTGGTACTGCGGGCTTGTATACTTACGTCTGTGAGATATACATCTCTTGGATTCCTTTTAGCCCCAAGGCAACTACACTAATGGCACGGCGTATCAAGTAAATTGGACTTTCCTAGACTTCCCTAGAATGATTCTTAAGATGCGGAGCCGAGATTTGAGTAGTAAGTTTCTAGACCCACGTGGTTTGATACCAATACGAGTTACGACTACGATAAAACTAATAGCTGTTTTTCATCAAGTATTTTCAAACTTTACTTCCCGGCTTGGAAAGTTTTTTTTACTCCTCTGGCAAACACCTGAAATATTATGATGATCGGCATTTTTTTTTTTTTTTTTTTTTTTTTTTTTTATTCCAACGCTCCTCTATAAGTATACGTGAAAAATCGTACACTTGTTTCCTCCATTTTTAATACACAAGGTGGCTGTTGTGGCCAAGGTCAGGTCGAACTAAGGAAATAATACAGTGCAAGTGACGTATAGACCTGATTTACCATTACCACGGCCCAACAAATACCGAAATGGAAAAACAAATCAACTCCAGCATAAAATATTTAGAACTATGGAAGTGACACGCAAGCGAGTGCGTGTTTTATTTAAAAATATTCTCAGTAAGTATAGTGGCTGAAAAACAAAAATAGGGAAAAAACGAGGTCGTCGCGTAGCCGTTTTCTGAATAATTTCTCCAATTGTTTTTCTCACTTAGCCCTTCGAGTACATCTGTGTATTTTGTATACAAAGAGTTTACACAATTTGGGAACGCTTTTAGTTACACGAATGCAAAAGCATAAACCAAACCCATTATGGCATGATCCCTTTGTTCTTCAGATTGCACTATTTTTTTTATATGATTAAATTTACACAACTCAATCAAGTTTGGACTGTTAAATAATTTTTTCAAACAAAAGTTATGAAACATGTGCTCAATCTCCTCACAATAGTCATACAAAAATTTAATCTACGATAATACACCGTGAAAAAATAGAGAGATTTATTATGATTTACAACAGTCAGGTGTCTCGTACGTACAATATCCAAACATGGTTAACAGTTCTTTGTGTTCTTTGTACTTTGTATCTATATGTACCATTGCCTCGCAAATTCCCCGCGCAAGCGCTTCGAGTGTTATCATGATTTCGAGTGCTATGAGCGAGTCGCGGTCGGTGGTGCGATGTTTGCGGAGGGACTTGCACGCTTACAATCGTCTACTTGAACAATGTCATTACACGTGACCTATTTTATACACCAACGTTCTACAATCAAGTGTAGAGACATGTTTTTTTCAGGTAACATATTAGTATACCAACATCAGGAATATTATATTGGGCATACAATGCTTACATTTTTTAAATTTTAGTTCATGTATTTGAATCGTTGGTTTAATTAAAATGCAATTTTGTTTCAGTTATAAAATACCTTTTTTTTTTTTTTTTTTTAAATGGAATTTTATTTTTAACAAATTTTAACTGTGATTTTGCCCAAGTCAGAAAGTAGGATACGTGAAAAGCTTTATTACCGTAAATGTGAAATTTCCTTGAATATTGTACATTTTTACTTTTATGAACGTACGTGCTTTTTTTTTCAGCAAACATACGAACACGCGATTCGACTCGAAGCTCGAGGGCACGGAAAACTAATTGGGTAGGTACAAAGAGACCAGACTCGTAGATTTGAGCAGGAAAGCTCCTACAAAGGGAAATAGCGCCTAAGCCTTTTTTTTATGTTTTACCAATGCAAAAGAGAGCCAAAAAGGTTATAAGTACTCGCTCTTGTTTGCCTTAATTTCGCGTAATGCAAGCTCTTTAACGCACAAACAGACGCTCTGAAAAGTAATTCGCAAAGCTCTGTTCGCTTGAGAGTATGGGTATACAAATAATATGTTTGGCGTATACAGTGTAATACATCGCTCAGAGACGAGGGCACAAACAAGCAGAGTCAACGATAGTTAATAAAAGGAAAAAAATTTTGCATAATACAACCCAGTCAGAATAGTTGATTATGCAAATTTATTTAGATGTTTACTTTCTTGAAGTACTCGTTAGAAATATAATCGTCAAAATTTAATACAAATACATTTTGGAAAAAAAGTAATTTAACATTTTTGTAATTTTCGAAAATGATTGATACATTACAATACAATTTTTTCAATCGATTTCTATTGTTAACAGCTAATTTTTAATTTTTTTTTCATCAGTATTGTTGTTTCCGCACTTTAATTTAGAAAAAAAAAATGATTTCGTTACTTTTATAAACCATTCATTTATTCAAGAATCTGAATGATGGTATGTTTATTCACATTCAATTTCTACGATTATTTTTCTAATTATCGTGTCAAGAAAGTAAACTAGTTTATTAGGACAAATAAGAAGAGAAAAAATTAATGAAAATTTCTTAAGCTGCTGCTGTTTATGATGGTTCAACCTTGGTCATATAACTCTTTCTGAGCAGGCAAAAATGAGTAAAGAAGAGAAATAGTAAAGGGGAAGAAAAAAAAAAACTGAAGCATTAACACGGTATACATGTATATTTTCGTGGCTTTTGAAACATTTCCTCCCCCTATTCCCGAGAGCGTAATTGTTCTCTCGGGGGCTTTTCATTTTAACTTTGAGGTCTTCTTCATCTCCGAGCACCATACCACTGCATTAAAACGATGCTTTGTTTTCTTTCATATTATACCTGTACGTGTATAAAAAATGAGTTTACCAACAAAATGGAAAAAAAAGCTTCGTTTGTTCACTTATAATACCCTGCGTGTCCGCATATAGTATACGTGCAGGCATTCGCAAATAAACTAACGAGAACAATAGACTCCCACTGCTGGGAGCGAAAAATAAATATTTTCTGCTGGAATCAAGCGTGGAAAAGCGGAGCTCGTCTAAAAAATCAAGGGAGTGTTAAAATTGTAATTACCTATAACTTTGGGTAATTCGACATAATTAAGTAACATTGCACCTCGACTTCAGCCCATAAAGTATTTTCTATCTTTATTATATTTGTATAGCAAAGATTCATAAGATTCTACAACAATTAAATAATTTTTTTTTTACTTTATTTAATATCTCGTTGTTCTTTAGATTTTAGTTCACTCCTTGAGTGTATCGAACCACTAGAAAAAATGAGAAATAATTAATGTGTATACATGTACGCTTTCGTTTAATTCTAGATAAGAAATTTCAAAGTGATCTGATCAAATGTAATGCATTTTTCCATCAAATACTTGCTTCAATAGCTGTTTTTTTCGAGTTTTTCAAAATTTATTCAGTGACGGACAGCCCACGTTCTCTTGTATTTTCTCTAAAAAAATATCGATCGAATACTAAACGACAGAAACAATCGTTTGTCCGACGTTAAAAGTTGGCGTAAATTTTAATTTTCTCGCACACGCACACGTAGCAGGTAAAGTTAACGTTAATCGAATTTATGGAATATTCCGTTCGATTGCAGAGGGACGCCTGCACGAATTGGCCCAAGAGAGGAAGGAAAATCAATCCGAGGGAGGTTCATTAGCTGGAAAATATCCGAGATTCGAACCCATTACTTTTCCACTTCTCCACGCGATTTAATTTTCTGGGCTCAAATTTATGCGTCGCTTCCATCCACATCGTTCCGATGGATTTTGCTGCTAGCGAAGGTTCATTGAACCCACCTTTTATTTTTTGTATGAATACAAAAACCATTAAATTTTCATCACAAGTTAAAATATCAAACAGATGCTCGTTTGATTTTCAAATTACAAAATTTTACAATCTGTAAATTTTGAACATCTTTTTTTAAACCACAAATGCCCAGCAGTAGAATATTGCAAATATCTCAATTCTTTTCTATGAATTCGTTTAGGAAAAGAGTCACTGTACGTATTTACTAATACTGAATTACAGGGCACAAGTTATCAAACATATAAATTAATATTTCAATTAAAAAAATATAACTAAATGACTGAAGTAATAAAGTTTTTATAAAATTCAAAAGTTTTTATCCACATCGTTCTGACTAATGAAGTGCATGAGATCTTGGATTTCGCTGATTTTTAATACGTATTTGAATGAAAAATAAAATAAACATAGTTTACCAACAGAGTAAATCACTGTGTTGAAGATATATCGACGGTTGGGTAAAAGACAGAGCCAACTCGAAATTTGGGTTGAAAAAGGAGCCAACTCAGGTTCGGGTTGAAGAAGCAGCCAACTCGGGAGTAATTTTTTTTCATCAAGTTTTGTCGTGGTAGCACTGAAATTCACAATATAGGTATACCTATATAAGCGAACAAAGATTTTCCATTAATCCAATGGTTCAGAAAAATAATTTATGTTATTGCAATAGAGTGTACTACACTTATTAAATTATGTACTTTACAAGTCTGCTGCGATTAGACGTAATTCTATGATCAGACTATGGACGTAAATCATTTTAAATGTTCTTCAAAAAATTTTTAAATACTTTTTTATTTTTAAACGTCGTGTTAAATAAAAAAAACTTGTGTTAACTATACAAATGTTTTTTTTTTGTGAACTGTAGCATGAACAGTTATTGTAATCTTTAATTTTTCTCTACTATTAATACACTAAATGTATGTCAATGCGGTGCGCTACTTCATAATATTTTCATAAAAACTGAAAAACTGTGATATTCTTGTGGGATGACACCACTCTGGCACATATCTTTAAGATCTTTTTTTTTTCATTATTTAATTGAATTTTTGTATTGTATGCTTTGTTTAGTGCATGATTTACAAGTGTGTGTGAATTCAAAGACGTAGTTTGGAATCGTTCATCAAAATCGTATGTAAAGTAAATTGTAGAATCTGGAGTAATTTTAATTTCTCTTACTTGCAATACTTTTGCTTATACATTTTTTTTGTTTGTTTTAGATGTTTAGCACGATATGATTTGAACAATTTTGAAAATAAAATAAAGGATGACCACGGTATTATTAAATCAGATTTGAGAGGCAAACATAAGAACAGATAAAAAAAATAACGTATAAAAAGCATATATTTTAATAAGTATAGTACACTCTATTACAATAACATAAATTATTTTTCTGAACCATTGGATTAATGGAAAATCTTTGTTCATTTATATAGGTATACCTATTGTGAATTTCAGTGCTACCACGACAAAACTTGATGAAAAAAAATTACTCCCGAGTTGGCTGCTTCTTCAACCCGAACCTGAGTTGGCTCCTTTTTCAACCCAAATTTCGAGTTGGCTCCTTTTTCACCAAGTATCTGAGTTGGCTCTGTCTTTTACCCAACCGTCGATATATACCTTTCAGATCTCGTTTAATCACCATATACTTACTTTTATGTCGCTAAAATGACTTGCTTGCCATTTACGATCCACGATTATTTGCTCACGTAATAAGTTTTCTTTATTTTTGACTTGATAACATTATTTGTAACGCATTACCAAGACATATTGTTTAATTTACAACGGTATTCACGAAATAAAATAAAATAACGACCAATTTTTAGTTATTATTAGTGTCAAACCAAATAAATTGGAATAAATTTACTGTTAGTCAAAAATTTATAGTTATAAATAAATGATTAATGATCGTAATATTTTTATCAGCCAAGAAACCGTCAAAACTTTGTACTCACTTTCGCAAAAAAATTCTAATGAAATTATTAGTAAAAAAGTCTGATGATGATGATGGTATAATAATATGATCATTTATGGTTAAAATATATTATGGAACATATATGTATCTTCAGTAATATGTTTTATTGAATTCATTAACTACAAAGCTGCTTTAGTTACATCATAAAAGAATAATATTTTCACCATATTTTTTTTTTTTTTTTTTTAACCTATGTGTGGGGGTGTATTGCCTCACCCATTTTTGTAAACCTTATCCCCGGAGAAGAACTCCATTATTACAGGACGTCCACTCCTCGCCAGTTAAAGTCGGCGCTCTCTACCGAAGTATCGGGGATCCAGGCCAATTAGCATCCCCGGAGAAGCCCCGGGTTTCAGGGACCACTCCTCGCCGGTAAGGCCGGCAGCGATCCCTGCCCGACGCCTGGCATCGGGGTCTACTAATCCCTACGTATAAGCCCTAACACTGTTTCGCATTCACCCAGGCCCGAAAACCTGTGGGGCAAGGAAAAAACCCTGGAATTTCTCTGAGGGATAATTCCACGGAAAAACCCGCCCCGAAACAGCCGGGGTTACATAGGAACTTTTCCCGATGAAAAAAGGTTTTTGAAAAAAATCTGAATTCACCGGGAATCGAACCCACGACCCCTAGGCGTTGTATCAGTTACAAGCACGCTTACCACTGAGCCAACGCCGCTCTAAATTTTCACCATATTATATTTCCCTATAGTATGCAACAACAATTAACTGGAATGTTGCGTTGAAAGATACATTTTGTCCGCCAAGAATATCATCGATACAGTTTTGTTGTCTAATATCTTTTAATAAAATATATCGCTAGAATTATTTATCTGCATTAGATTCACATTGACATAGAAAAATCAAGTGTTTACAATGGTATTAAAATTTTCTTGACCCGCATCACTACTACACAGTAAAATTCGTTACAAAAAACCACGAGAGGTACAAACGTAGTGTCTCCATATGAATGTTTGTAGACTCATAGGACATACTTCGGGTGAATACTTAGCTTCACAAAAAGCACATAATTTGTGCCTGAAGATGAATTCCTTGTTAAGCCGAACATTAACTTTACGTGATCTCTCATGAAGCGTCCGGTGACGATGATAACAATCAGATCCATTCAGACAATGCCCCATGCCAAATCGATGGAAGCGGCAATCTATGAATCTGCAAGGGAAAGAAAAATGCAACAAAAAAAAAATATATATATATATATATTTGGTTGAAAAAAACAAAACAAAACAAAAAAACCAACAAATGATAGACGTAGAGATTACCTCCGTTGATCCACATGGTTTCCTCGAAGCAAAGAAATCGACTCGATCGGCTTATCTTCGACAACTGAATCACGACTATTTCCCGAGTTGGGAGGAAACATCATACGAAGAGCGAAGGGAACATCTAGCAGTGGTTCCGATTGTCCAAAGGGAATCCACGCACAATCCTCCTTACCACTTCTCCAGTCAACCCATGTGGTATTACGAGCTAAAAACCACGAGGTTGTCCGGCAAACCGGACACTCCAATACTGCCGACGACTTGCTCTGCTTTTCCAAGCAACCCCAGCAAAATTTGTGGTTGCAGTTGCTCAGTATGCCGTAACCCCACTGTTCCGGCCGTGCCGGTATATCTTCGAAACAAAAGTTACACACGTCGTTGCTCCGGTTTGGCTCGTTTGCTGCACATACCTGTAACATCCACACGTATTTTAGTAAATAATACAACAGTTACTACTATAGGAAATAAGTAGGATACGTTTGCCATTTATTGAGTTGGACATTTTGTTGCTTTAGTAAAACTTACTGCTTCCGTTTGAGATGAATCCACGGTACGATGAATATGATGCTCATTCCGGCATTCGTCCGATGCTCTACCTTCCCTCACACTGCTGGACATCTTTGCAAAAGACGCGCTTATTTTGAAGCTGTTGTCTCAAGCAAAACTCGAGTGGAAATGAATTTCAGTGGCCAACTTGGAGAATATATGCTCATTCGAAAACCAATAATTAACTTGCAAATTTTGGAAAGTTAATACATTGTTAGTCATTGAAGTAAGTTGTTTGAAATCTTTGATAAACAGTAATAAGAAATTGATGTTTAATGGGCACTGATGAGTCATTTGTAAAACGTAATGTAATTTTTTGTCTATGCCAGATAAGTACTTTGGAAAGAATGAATCATTTATATCACATACTTGTGATACAATTAGCCTATGGAACAACAAAGATACAGGTCACAATAATTAAAATTTAATTTTCTGTTTCTTATCAAAAGATGACTTTTAACTTATAGTTTCATCGTAATACAATCATCCTCTGCGTTAGTCAGTGCAAATTCCAGATAATATCGCAGTAACATTTAACTTAACGTACTCAGTAAGTTCGAGGCACATAAATGATTTTTTCTACTTTAGGCATTTTTTCCAAATATTTGGACGTCTAGTGCGCCCTCAGTAGAAAAAATAGGGTTCGCACCTGGTGCGCATCTAACCAGGATAAGCACAAGGAGTCCCTTGGGCCCAGCTTCGTAGATACCTTGGGCCTGTTGATTGTCCTGGTGACATGCGCCACCAGGTTCGAAAACTACCATTTCTTCCTTTCAGACATAAAGTGAGGACTGGAAGTACTTTCAGTGCCTTTTTTAAGAGCGGAAAGTAGAA
Organism: Copidosoma floridanum; assembly: GCF_036245765.1. Taxonomy (NCBI): domain Eukaryota; kingdom Metazoa; phylum Arthropoda; class Insecta; order Hymenoptera; family Encyrtidae; genus Copidosoma; species Copidosoma floridanum. The sequence continues at coordinate 15,489,627 of NW_028321896.1, read as the reverse complement.
CATTGCCGGCCTAGGGTGAAAAGTAAATTCCTGCCCTAGAGCAAAAAGTAGAGATTGAGTTTTTCCCCCTACCCACCATTGGGGGCTCTGCCCCCTGGACACCCAAGGAGGGCTTCGCCCCCTGCATGGTCCTTTACCTGCTGCCGTGCATATAATCCGTGCAAGCTTCCATGCAAACCTTTGTTTAGTAACTATGTATTTTTACTTGTATTTAAAAACTTTCCTACCTTACCAACCACATTGTACGTTGTGTATTTCTTACTTGTATTCACTTTGAATACACAATTTTACGACGTATGTAAGTACAGTTAGATCACAATATTACAGATGGGATATGGCAAATAATAGCTTTGTGCTAAAAATGGTTCATTAAATTTTTTTTTTTTTTTTAATTATTGATGATTATCAGACGAAAAGTAATTGCTCAAATTGAATATAAATTTTCTATGCAATAAAGTACATGCTCTTGAGACAGTACATGTATACTCATATCCTATAAGACTTACTCGCACTGAAAAGTCGTTGCTCAAAAAATACCGTTTCAACGACTTTCAAACAATCATGTCCAAATTCTAACGAGAAAATTATCATGCAAATTGCTGTGGTAAAATTATTCAATGTCTGAAAAATGCAAATTAATCACTGGATAGATTTACAGCAGACAAGTTATGTTCAGCTATCAAAGGTTTTGATGTTTCATTGTTTGTGGCATTCACGCGTACAGCATACACGGGTTACACATGTAAAACCAGATGCCAATGACAGACAATTTAAAATTTCGGCTTAAAACGGAAAGTTTGTTGAGTAATTGCGGCTAAGCGACGAGCATTGTTTTTTATTTAGTGACAAATTTCTTCTGGGTATTTCTTCAATTACCGTCTAATTGCGGTTGTGTAACTTTCCAATCACTAATTGATGTATAATATGAACACAATGACACCACCTGCCAGTGTCTAATGGGTAGAAAATGACATTTCAACAGAAAACAACTTTTTGTTGGAGGAACCTCACGGGCACATGTGTTCGAGTTTTAGATGTCACATACTATGGATAGTATCTATTCATCGGATTCAGTTCAACTTTAAATGAGCATTTAATAAACAAGCGTGTAACAAGTAGATAATGTCGGTAAACTAATAAAACAACAATGTGTTGACGACCTTGAAAATGTCATTACAACTCTAGAGTATCAACACAAGCTTGTATGTATACTTTGCTTACCAGTGACGAAAATCTACTGTTATAACCAACCTTTTAATTGTATTGAACTAAAAAGTAGAAAATACATTTTCTTTTGAGTAAACCGTAAGTATGTAGATGTCTATAAATATAAGTACAAGCAGGTAAAGTAAACGTTAATCGAATTTATGGAATATTCCGTTCGATTGCCGAGGGACGCCTGCACGAATTGGCCTAAGAGAGAAAGGAAAATCAATCCGAGGGAGGTTCATTAGCTGGAAAATATCCGAGATTCGAACCCATTAATTTTTTCACGCAGGCGATTTAATTTTCTGGACTCAAATTTATGCGTTGCTTCCATCCACATCGTTCCGATGGATTTTGCTGCGAGCGAAGGTTCATTGAACCCACCTTCTATTTTTCGTATGAATACAAAAACCATCAAATTTCCATCACAAGTTAAAATATCAAACAGATGCTGTTTTAGTTTATAGATTATTTAATTTTACAACCGGTAACTTTTGAACGTCTTTTTTTTAACAACAACAGCCCAGCAGTAGAACGTAGGAAAGTTTGTAACTTTTTTCGAAGGATAAATTTTAACGATCCGTAAAATAGAGACTTTGCGCATCACAACTTTTCGCTGACATATTAATAATTTTTCCAATGAATACAACTAGGTAAATGTATGTACAGTGGCTTATGATTGTCCGTCATATTCTCGAGATGTCTCGGGGCTTGTGTGGGCACCACTTTGATGCAAGTGGTATAGGAAATATGACTATTTTTCTCATCTTTCTGTATAACGTACAAGTAGAGGAATTAATTTTATTTTCAAAGAATTTACTTACCTGCACGTTGTCGACGTATTGTTTTATCCAAGGAATTCTGTCTTGCTGATATTTTTCAAACTGTACACACTCAAAACTCACGTTGGTGTACCTTCGATAGGAAAAAAGCAGCACTATAAGGATCGTCGGCTATAAAAAGTAACGAGGTAAGATACTCGTGATAGCAAGAAAAGAGCACGCCGATATCGTGGAATTCTATATTCCGATGCACTCCTAACTTCCAACGTGCGTACATTTACTTTCATGAACAAAAATAAGTTTACGCAAAAAAGTTGCTTGTTTTTTTTCTTTTTTTTTACATTTTTCAGCGAAATAACGCACGGAGACATGTCGCCATTGCCTAGATAATAAGAGATTCTAGTATTTCTCTTAAATTTTAAATTTAAATATTCTTCCATTTATACTTCAGAACACAATTTTTATCTTACGAGGTACGTTGAATGTTCATAAAATCAAATTACTTATGTATTATTTCATGGATGGCTTGAAACTACAAAATTCGTAATACCGAATATAAAAGTAATGCCAGTTGGGTAGTGATTGAATAAAACTGTAAATTATTTATTGCAAGTTTGAAGTAATATTCAGTTTATCGCTACAATGTGCATTTATACTTTAATTAACTTTAATCAAAGAAAACGACAAGGTATCGGCAGTACATTAGTTGTAAAGGTTGTATAGATTTGGCATATTACTAGGAGCATCAACATAGTAAAAAAAAAAAAAAACATAATTAAGTATTTTTGATTATTTTCTCCAGTTACCCACTAAATAGAATGAGAAAAAAAAAACTTTTTTTTTTTTTACCTTTTGACAAAAAAAACCGAACGTTGCCATCAAACACCTTACATTTGGATTTTCTTGTCATGTTAAGCGCGAAAAAAAGTGGCCAAGAAAATCTTCCTCGGCATCAATATTGACACGCGCAAAGTGCATATTACTGATTTTACGTAAGTATGCGGGTGGAGACTGTGTAGTTAAATTTTCTTAAAGTAGGGGATAAAGTAAAATTTTACGTAAGCACTGTGTCGTCTCCGATGCAACTCGCCCGCCAAATTGGTATTGGTCGATGGGTATGTGCACACCATCACCCCATAGTTACTTGTGCAATGAACTTCTCAATACGTCCAGGAAGTGTGGGACCGTATGCGGCTTTGTTGCCGTACAATGTGCTTGATGAATGTATTACTGTATCATAGGAAGATTACGTAGTTGTGCATGAATAAAAATTCCAAAAGATGGTGTGCTACAATAAATCGTTACGAGAATTACCATGCACGTCACGTTTTATTAATTCTATGTATGTATATCCATTGGTGCGGTACAGCATTTTTTATTCTACGCCGAACAATAATCCTCACTGTCCAGATGCATTTTGCAAAATACGTGCCCTCGCATATTTATGTATACGCCCGAGCCACGACGTATTTTGTAGTCCGCGGTGAATCTACGCTATACTATCACTGTTGTTGTTCACGTGCACAAATAGTTTTTATACTGGTCTGGTGCATCCATATGCATCGGGATTTAATTTTCATACAGTACACGACTGCTTTGTTTGTTTTTTTTTTTTTTGCACGCGCACAAAGAGACCTGCAGTTGACGTTTGCTACTCGGTTTAACTTTTTGTGCGTTTGTAATGCGGAGCATACACAGGAAATCAAAAAGAGAGAAAGAACATTACAGAGTGCGTACGAGCTCGGGAGCTTAATTAGTTTTCGAGGGCCAAAAAATTAATGTGTCCCTTATGGGTACACCCTGTCAGAGAAAAAGCTTTTTCATACCGTTGACGTAGTTTTATGTACGAAGAATGAATGAAATAAAAAAATACATGTATTAGTTGTTCCATGAGCTTACAAAAGCTTTTTTTCCTTTTTTTTTTTTAATGTTGTCACTCGATTTGGAAATATTTTCCGAATCTTGGGAAGGTAGGTCACCGTCAAACGGGTATAAGTAGAAAAGTAGACGTGCCATTGGAATTATCGAATATACGAACAGGAGTCACGCGATGCAATTATTATTGAAACACTGCATTTGTTATCGGTGATAAAGATATATTTGTTGTTGATTCAAACGAATCAATGAAAGTATCGCTCTGGATTATCATTAAAAACTCATTTAATTTCGAAAAGTAGATACAATTCAACGCAATCGATTTTTGTAAAAAAAACCCCCCGAAAAAAAGGCTCCAATGACGCGACAATTAAACTTTTAAAGTAGAAAAATTCACAAATAAGGTATGTATCGTTCGTGAAGCATTTTATTTGCATTCCCCGCAAACAGAGAAAACCCCCAAAATGCGTAACTTTGTACGGTGTATATAGCTACACGGGGTCGATATATTATTCGCAAAAGAGAAAAAACACGCCCTTCGGTGATGGTATATAACTTGATTTCCGGCTGATTGAAATACATGAGAGCGCGCGTTTATTAAATTTCGAAAACAAAATCAAATACGCTTGTACACGCGACGCGCGTGTTTGAACGACCTCGTAGTGGGGCGCTCGTTCCATCCTCCTCTAAGCGTACATGTACGTATATACTTTCCTCAAAAACCAACAGAGTCGGAAGCCATTCATTTTCCGTATGCTACGTAGTTTCAAAGCTGTTCGGTGATGCAGTACATAAGGTAGGTATACATACACGTGACGGAAAGCGATGACACACGCGCCACAGTCAACTACAAACACCATCCGTTTGAATTTGCACTGCGGACGTGGAATCTCGTTTCATTTCTAAGCTTTCGCTTCTCGGACGCGTTACGCACACTCGATGCCAGCGGAAGCTAGATCAGAACGTCTGCATGGGCAATCCGATTATCGGGACTCGCAGTTCCGCACTAATATGTCAGTTTTGCTAAGAACGCAAAATGATGGAGGGCTGGGGGGGGGGCAAACTTTGGGTGGGGAGTGGAGAGTGAGCATCCGATCGTGGAACAGGGAGATAAGGAGGCTGGGCTGCCGTCTTTCACACTCGTGATCGGATGTGTCGTTAATCAGGAGTTCTCGAGTTGATTATTCCGCGCGAGTGTGTTCGCGCAAGCTCGAGTGCTTCATCAAAGTTTGAGGCCTTTTTTTCTTTTTTTAGGTGAGAACATTCATTTTGCACAGCTTTAGAGTCATTGTGGAACTGTGTTGTATGCATTTTTTAAAATTTTTATATACTTCAAAATACGGGACATCGCGTTTAGGAGAAAAGGGTGGTAATGCATCTGATTTTTGAAGTTTGGAAAAAAGGTTTGAGTGCATACTTCGAATAGAAAATTTATACTATTTTTTCACATGAGGTTTTAATTTATTGTATTTAACTTAATAATTTTTTGTAATGCTGATTCTACTGGAGATTAAAAAGCTTCATCTAGATGGAAAATAAAATTTTCTTAAAATTCAGCCATAACTGGAACAACGTAACATCGACGATCCACACCAATTCTCCATTTAGAAAAAGTTCTTTGAAAAAAAAAAAAAAGGATATTGACGGCTGTGAGCGAACAATGAAAAAGCTCGCGAGAGTGTCGATCAAATTTCTCGCGCTGTTTGCTTCAAGCCAATCACACGAACACAAACGCATCCACCCACGCAAACAAACCTGCACGGACAGCTCCTCTTTTTTTTTTTTTTTTTTTTTTTTTCAGTAACCGAATACTTAGCCGGACTTTCAAAGTGGGCCAACTGGCGGTGGCCAATTATACAGGAGGAGACGAAAGAGCATCAGAGGAAAAAGAGAAACGCGACGCTCCGGAGATATTGGCTCATTTGCCCACCTCCTACGCACACCCGCGCTTTGAGATGCTCGTGTCTCGTTAACTTCTTTGTTTGCCATTTCCGTCCTCATTCCAATTGACCCTCGCGCGCTTTTAATTAAATCCGCGGTGGTCTCATGTGTCCCGAGATGCTAACCGTAGAGAAAAACTGCTCACTATCATTGCTGACATTGTGCTATCTGGTAGTACAATAAATATAACTTTTTCTTACCTATATGAACTACTGTTAATGTGTATATTCACAATACACCGTTCAATGTTCAATATTTTACCGGAATAGAGCTGCGTCTGACCAAACCCGGAGTGTACTACTGAAACGAGTGTAGCAAATGTTTCCTTTCCTTGGCTTTAATTTTTCCCAAATATTGACGCAAAGTACTTCCACCTATTGTCTTCATTCTCGGAATAAAAACCTCATTTTAAAAAAATGCTCTTAAGTATGTATTTGTCCCACATGCTATGATCCCGTATTCCATTAAAAATAGGGCTGCGTCTGACCAAAATCGGATTGTACTACTGAAACGAATGTAACAAATGTCCTTTTTTTGGCTTCAATTTTCCAAAGAAATTGAGACATAGCACATCCACCTATTGTCTTCAGTCTCAAAATAGGAATTAAATAAAAAAAAAAAAAAAAATTCTCTTAAAGTATGTATACTCGAAGCGGCTCGTCCCACACGATATCGATTTCATGGTATCGAGGGGATAATGATTGAGGCGAGAATATAGGAAGGGGACACAGGCCGTCATAAGCATATCATAATGGAGCGATGTGACTCGCGAGAAGATTCCAGTCTTTTAGGGTAGCATCAAATGTCCATCGATAAAGAGGAGATAGTAATAGAGACGGTGTCGAAGGATGTGACGCGCATCGAGTTCAGAAGCTCCAGCAAGGAAATAACGCCGACACGGATGCCCGAGCTAAATTAAGGGCAAACAAGAGCCTTGAGTTAAGATGGTCGCACTTTACTGGTAAGTATGGGTGAATCATATACAGTAAGACCGACAGCTAGGCCTAGAAACGTGAGAAAAGGTTAACATTGTCGTAAATGGCCCTCACGTATATGTATACGCTTAGGACTGTATGCAATTTGAGGCCAGATGATGCCTCAGTTGGGTGAATAGGCCAAGGATGACAATAGAAAAAAATACGTGGTGTGGATTTAACGATGTGCGTACTAAGTGGTTAAAAAAAAAAAAATATATGGGAGCGTAGATCGTATCCACACACGTGCAGTAGCTGAAAAATTACCGAGAGCCACAGTAGCTCGCGAAGTAGGTTGGAGAAGAAATGAGCTTTCGAGGCGAGAGAATAAGTACCGCGGAGCGCGAGGAAAAAGCAATGTCCCTAGGAGAGGATAAACGATGATACCAATGGTTCATCCCGTTGCAACTTCCATGCGCACGTATAAGGTAGTGGGTGCGTATAATTTATATATATATACGTATACTTTCAATGCTCCAACAACTTGTGTACGAGTGTGCATATAGTGGCGTGTAGCAACGTGAAGGTACATAATATGTCATCCGTAGAGCACATGTACGAGAAAAAGAGGGGCAAACTTCGCGAGTCGCCTCAAAAGCAATGCTCCGCGACTTTTATTAAACTCCCCGAGTGACAGGGACCCACACGCGTGTAGTGCCGCTGTGGTACGAGCAGAGGAGGGATGTAGTTACCAGAGAGTGAAAATAATGTGTGTACAATCACATGCTCTGGTGGGTTTTTTTTTTTTTTTTTTTTTTTTTTTAATTCGCAGCAGACACGTACGAGGATCGACTGTCCTTTCAAACGGATCGCGGCTCGCGGGTTTTCTTTCGTTGCGCCAAAGAGGGAGGGAAAGATTTTTCCTCCTCATTGCCATGGATTTTATTTTTCAAACCATAACTTTGTCAGACTTCGTAGTATAATATGAACTTGCATACAATTTTTGTCAGATAATTATTATTATTACGTCTTGTAATGTTCAATCGTGGTAAACTTACATTATTTTCATGTCTACTGATGTGAATATACATATATATGAAAAAAATAAAAAATTTCTTCATCTGACGAGGTAAAGATAAATCACGTGACGAATAAAAAGAGCGTATCCGAGTACGTACCCATCAAGGTAAATATATTGTAACCCAGTATAGCGAAAAAACAACGCAGTGATGTCTATGTAGCGTAAAAGCACAAGAAATCGACAGAGCAAATTCGCTCGATCATCATCATCATCGACGTATAATACAACAGCACGACCCAATTTTCTCTCGTCCACGCACTCGTTGATGTACCTATACAGTCGCGCGCAATCGACCGAACTCGCAAGCATAATGGATTGCAACCGACTGTTGAACTTTCACGTGTACAACCTACCGGCACGATCGTTCGCGTTTACGAGTAAAAGCGAGGTACAGCCGGGAAAATCGAAAGCTGCGCAAAGCGGGACGATTTTATTGCTCGCGCCCTGGTGAAACGAGAATAGGTTCGGGAGCTGCCCGGGGTGCAGGTATACGAGTCCAGGGATGGACATACGGGCACGGTACGATAGTTCCAAAACGCCCAAGGCGCTACGGACGAGGGAATTTAATATTCTTTGAGCTCGCGTTTGGAGCCCGTCCGGCGTCTGGGTGCGTGTAGGTATACAGGAATGGAATACACCAGTTATGGTGAATTTTTTGTGGTTTGTATTTTAATCTTTTAGAATATTAGTACTTAAAGAAGAGCACATTCTTTTCTTCGTGCAATAATATCGGTCTCAAGAATTTTTTAAATAAGGTTTGTAGGGAGTTTTGGTTTTTCTAAAACGACTTGGTACTTTTATGTTTTTGATGCTCATCGTTGGTTGTATAATAAATCATATTGTCATTGTACGTACTGTCTTTCAATAAGTTTTCTCAATAACAAGGTCAAAATGCATTCATTTAACGTGGGTCGTGTGGTTTATGATTAAATAATTAGATACGCAAAGCCACGTATGCAGTACTAACAATTCCCAATTCACCGACTGTTGATTGATTTTTATTTTATTCTACACCATAGTGCGTACATAGTATAAATGGGGTATACTAAATCCATAGCCAAACATGAGTGCGCTTAATCTAGTGGCTACTTGTTGATTTTCGTTGTTCGGTGCATAATATGCTGATTACTTTGAAATTCCAAACATAGTATAAAGTAGTTACATACGTAAATGTTACCTTCATCGAATAAAAAAAAAAAAAATAAAATAATAATACTAGAATGGAAATAAAGAGTACTTTTTTCGACAACCGTCTTTATGGTGTTATTTGCCTCTACATGAATCTTAATTTGGCGCTCCCACGAATACGTTTCAGGACGAGCAAACATGTCGTCAACGAGTGCACGTTTGCATTTTTTTAGGTAAGTCATAAAAACCACATACGAATTCAATTTTCTCACTCCCGTCCCATATTTTATTTTTTATTCCCTGCCCTTCGATAATTATCTCTCTGTTCTCTTTAAACAATCATTTTTCATCTGTTTGCATTTGCACGTATAAATATGTATGTGAGTATGTGTTGCTGTTTTTTTATTTTATTTTATTGTTGAGGTAATGATTTTCTGAATTTTATTTGTTTCTTCTCTGCCTTGGCAGCATTGTTTTGCGTTTGATTATTTAATCCTTTGTGTCTTTTGTTGTATATACAATTGTAAGAAATATTTGAATGAATTTTAACTGTCAATTGCACATTGTGTCAACAATTTTTAAAATAAATCCATCAGTACATGTGTACAAAAGGGGGATACCTTTATTTACTTTTATTTATAAAAAAATTTAATTGTGAATTTCATACAATAGTACAGGGACGTAATATACATAACATATTTAAATAGAACTGTTCAATTAAGTTATCCATGAATAATAGTGTTACAAAACCTTTTTCGAACTCACACAATAGCAGGAGGAAAAATGCATCATTGAGACCCGTCGAGCTATATAATATGTACTTTCAACCCTAAAACGGAGTCAATTATTAAACCACGTGCGATTTAAATGGCCCAAAAATACGTCCACGTGTATTGAACTAAAATCGTGTTTCGGAGATGAGCAGTGGATTCGAGCGCCTATTTCAATTTTAACGGCTCTCGAGGATCTGCCAAGCAAAATAAAAGACAAAAGCTTGGCCTTTCCTTCTTCCTCAAACGCTGCCAATAAACATATCGGTTTGGAAAACAGAAAAAAGCAGGTGTACAAGGACGAATAGAAACATGGTATTCAAATATTTAATTTCTCCATTAAATAATTAGAACTAAATACACATGATTGTTAGGTTTTTAAGTGAAGAATTATCTTTAATTTTTAATTCGTTACTGTTACGGTTCAAAATTTAATTTAATTAATTTGTTAAATACAACATAACGTAAGAACGTAACTGTTTTAATTTAATTGCCTTTTTCATAAAACTTGGACAATGGTACCTCTTTTGCAGGATTTAATATTATTTTATTTCAGGTAAATTAATTTTTCGAAAAATATACCAGATGTAAGAGTAAATAATTATATTCATGAATATGTATATAATATTATCAAACTCTAATATTGAAAATATCACTTCTTATCAATTGATGTGAAATGAAATTTGTTTTAGTTCAGAATATTGATAAAAATTAAGTCATTATCAACTTATCGTGATGATTAATGAATCTGCAGAAGTGAGAATCCAGATTAAAATTATTGATTTATTTACAAAATAATATAAAATAACTCATCATTAAATTAAAACTCACACAAAATACTTCAGTAGTTAAAAATCATGAAATTAAAAACTTATGACCTAATTAGTTGTAGTGCTGATTAATTTATTGGCAAATAAAATTTTTAAGCAATTATGAAGTAGGTTATTTTTACTGCAATAAGAAATCGGCTTTATTATGCAAAAGTTTAGTTACTAGCTTAGACATATCATAGGAATAATCATCCTAGCGTTTAAACAAAAATCAATTTTCAATTGAAATAAAAAAAAAGAAAAGAAAAAAATTAGAGTACTTTTTTCCTATCAGCCCCAGTAGCTCGTGCCTCACTCGCTCCACCTATATATAATATGACACTGCTATGGTCTTGGCTGGCTGCCAATAACCCACTCCTTTCCAATTCCGAAGGGGAAAAAAAGCTCGATCCTCCGCGAATGAGGGGAATGTGCGTGTGGGTATATTTTGGCCCCAACAACCTGTGGAGGGTCTCGGGCGCATGCTCCCACCCTCCCCCTTCGTGCCCCTCGCCTGTGGAGCCGAGGATGATGTGTACAGTAGTGGCAGACACGCGGAGCTGAGTTTCCTCGCGCCAGTAGACAGCCACCGGCTGTTCAAGAGTCGACATCGCGACAACTGCGTTGCTGCGGCTTTTTGTTGACTCGCTCGTTTGCTCACCGCCGGCATAAGTATACGTTGTAAAGTTTCAATCATTTTTTTTTTTTTTTTTTTTTTTCATCATCAGATCTCTAAATTTCAAGGAAATTCAGTAGTTCATTGGGAATATGTTTCGCGCAGTGAGTGCATTGTGTGTACCAGTTGGCGAGGATAATTTCAATTGGATGTGATTTTTATTGGCAAAGAGCAAACGCCACGTGGATTTAATCGATTCTTGTTCTCATTTATACATGAAGTGACATGTTTGTTTTTCGACGTTACATCCTCGTGAGGACCTCGATTCTGGTGCGTTGAACCAAAGATTCATGGCTTTGAAAACAAATTTATATCATCGTGTTCATTTATTATTTGTTTTACTTTTTTTCACTACTACACCGTCATTTTTTGTCTCTTTTGTACATTTTTTTTTGCATATCATATTTTTACTTTTTTTATAGTTTACAAATATTTCAACACATTTTTATATATTTTGTTTATCTATTAAATTTATATTTCAATAAACTTTATTTCCCACCTTATTTACTGTACTCGTTTCGATTAAGTACCCATGTTTTTTCAAAAAATCAAAATGCACTTGCACATCTCAAGGGCGAAGCAATTATTCATGAGAAACTCGAAAAAACACTCCGTGAGTGCCATTGAAATCGTATTATTTATACTTTCCGGATAATTTTATTCGACACCGAAATAGGAAGTTTACTTTTCTTCCCATAAACGTAGACATTAATCTAAACTACTATTTGAAGCAGCTGTAACAACAGACGCCTAAAAATTTTACGGCCCTCGAGAGATAACAAACAGACTATACACGTGTATATGTATGTGTACATGCATCATCATCATCTCTCACCAACTTATGTAATTGAAAAAAAAAAAAAAAAAAAAAAAACAACACCCAAAAGCTCTAATCTGCCAAAAGCAAGTAATAAATTCAAAAGAAACAAATTTTTTTTCTGTTCGTACAAGCTCATGCGTATCTTGCACTTGCCACTAATTAATACAAAAACTCTCGCTTCGTTCCCTCAATTAAAGTTGTCCATATGCGTAAACATACATATATTACACTTTGAATCAGCATCATTAGCAAGTGTATACATTAATTGAGCCACTTCGTGTGACTTTTATCTCATTTTATCTCAACTGTACAGCAACTAAAAAAAAAAAAAAAAAAAAAAAAAAAAAAAGAAAAAAAAAAAAAATCAATTTTGACACTACCACGCGGGTATTGACACAATTATTTTTAACTTCTGTTTTTAGTGCACTGAAGGAGCCCCTAAGAATCAAGAGGAGATAAGAGGATTACAAGTGGAAAGCTATCGAAATCGTTTAACCAAGTGAAAAATCGGTGTCTATATATAGAATCGATTTCGAGTGGACTGATGTAAGATGTATCCGGAAGGATTAGAACTACTGTGGGGATATTAAGTGCTAACTTTAAGAATATTGGAACCCCAAAAGTGAAAAAGCTCAAGTACAGAGTATCGTGATATCGGTGCTGAAGTACCTGAATAAAAATGAGTTTGAGAGATTTTCTTGTTTTTACCAACAAGTGAGGCAACAAAAATCATAGAATAACTGAAAACTCATGAAAAACACTACGCGTCAGCACAACTAGTTTTTCCTTTTTTTTTTTTTTTTTAATAATAGAGGGTAAGAAAAATTATATTTACCCAAGTGTCCGATACCTTCAAACTACCAATATAGTACCAAAAACAGAAAGTACAAATGAGGAATTAGGTGGTGGGGAAGAAATAGCTGACCTTATAATATAGGGAGCCAATACGGAGTGTTTGCATATAGTGTACATGGGAATGATGAGATGAACAAAGGGTAAATAAAAAAAAAAAAAAAAAAAAAAGAAGAGGATGGTTGGGGGTACGAACGAGTCGGAGAAGTGCCGGCTGTTGGAGGCCGAGACGGGGCACGATGGGTGCCGGCCCTACTACGACCAGCTGCTCTGCTGGCCCCACGCGAGCCTCGGCTCCGTCGCACACCAGCCCTGTTTCAGCGAACTCCAGGGGATACGCTACGACACGGGACGTGAGTACAATATTTACCTATACTCAATGTTTCAATCAGCCCCATGTCCCTTTTTTTCCCTATATTGCATAAAAAAGTCAGGCGTTGAAGGGTTGTTCTTTTCTACGCATCATTAACAGTGAGTAAAATACTTATTTCATTCGATCCTTCTTCGGATGAATCACAAGGTCTCGGAGATCAATAATCCTCGGTGCGCGGAATAATTTTTTTAGATCTCGTAAGCCACGGGCCATTTGAAGTCATACGTTATCCGGATTCCGTATACTAAGAACTGCGTATTTCACGTCACGAAAAGGAGTCGCCAAAATTATTGAACGTACGCGGTACGTAAAGAACAGTTTAATACTTTCGACTCGGGAAAGTTCTGTTTTTCCGGAGCTCTATTTTATGAAGCTCAAAAATTCATATTTTCTCGGATTTTCACTTTTCGATCGTACAAATGCCTACAGATGTGTGCGAGTAAGAAGCACGAAATCAATGTATTTAGAGATTTAGATGATTACTTATACCGTTTGAAAACCGTATACTCCCTGTTATGCCGATTGAAATAGAAATGGCACCATTAAATACAAACCTGAGGTATTATATTAAACAATCGAAAAACAATGAAATTCACGTGCAACGGCATCCAATGATTGATACACCAGTAACAAAATGCAAACTACATCGCTCGACGCAAGGATACAATTATTTGTTTGATAACAATGAATGCCCCGTACACCGCACGAAAATCCTTTCTTTCCTTCAAAACTATACGCAAGACTACGCGATGCACATCCGTCATAACTGAGGATTGGTCAGTCTATTCGTAACTGTGATGCAATTAAAATCAAAACAACTCAAGGGGCGCAAAAAAAAAAAAAAAACTATAAGATTTTTTATGGATGTATAGTTCTCACTCGTAAAAGTGTTAAAACGCATCGTTCCTCTCTATTTATCACGGAGTATATATGTTGTACTATTGTGTAACCAGTGCAGACAGATCGTTTATCACTTTCGTTTTTATTCACAGTAAAACTACTCGCAAGCCAAGAAGAAGCCTTTTTTTTTTTTCCTTCGCGCCGAGAGACGGGTATATACGTACAGTTACGAGCAACTACGACTAATCGCTTCGTTAGTTCACGAGCAGGGTATAATCGGATGAACTCGCTCGAGGACTGGGGAAAAACCTGAGCCTCACCCCTATCCTACCTATATTTGTTCGGGGGGGGGGAGAAAAAAAATAATCATCGGTTCAAGGCTGTCATCGATCATCTCTGGTATTTTTGAAAACATTTATCGTGAAAAAAAAACAACTGATCAATTAAGACCAAACAGTGCAAAGTTGCGAAAGTGAAACGAGAGCTATCCTTGGGTAAACAATGTGATATGAAATAAAAAAAAAAAAGTCATCCCGACGATTAAGTACTCACCAAACTTAGTGAGTGGGTGCAGGTGGGTATGGTTATTTTTAGATCTCGCATGCCGTGACTAATATTCGCCGACTCCGTCCGTTTGCACGGAGCAACGCAGTTATACTTACTCCTTTTGTTTGCCCAAGCAAAATGAACCAACTAATGAATCTGCATATATACACGTTGCTCCGTGCAAACGTCATTGAAATGCTGCTCTCTCGCGCGTACTTCATGCCATTTACATACACTTTGGATTTACTATATTTTCATTTCATTTGATAAAGCCCTATATGCATGTATAGTCAATATATGCGTATTTATCGTATTGAATAAATTTCCAAGAGTTCAATCGTGGTGGGATATCGTTTTGTCAACTGGTACGTACAAGCTCGGAGTAATGGTATAAAAATCGTTGACTTTTGGTACATCAAAAATAGAAACGGGTTTTTTTTTTTTTTTTTTGTTTAAATTAGTCATGTGCCCATTGTACAATACACATCAGCTATACGAGTGACGATGTGATCGTCGTGTAAACCATACACGTAATACCGATCGGCGTCACTTGGGCACACGGTGATAAGCTTCACGATCCGGGGCGAGAATTCGTGTGTCCACACGCTCAGTACACTGTGAATCGATAAACACCAGTGGCACTTGATGATTAGTATGTCGAGCGTTGCGGTGATTACATCAAAAAGCATCTGGACTCTCAGGGACATCGGTGGTACTTTGAATAACCCGATGTATGGGGCTTAATCTATGTATATATATATGTGGTAAAACTTGTTTGTTCGTCAACGTGATGAATTTATCAAAGTGACCCTACGGCACACTTCTTTCGATTACAAATATATATATATATATGTAGTTCCCACCACAAGTTTTTATTTCACCGGTTCGTGTGTCACTGCAGGTGCATCTTCCTTGATGTTGGATTAATATTTAGGATATTCGCGCACACCAGCAGCACACGTGGCGTTAGTTTAAATCACGTACGATACAATATAATGCACCAAACACGCGTCCGCCCCTTAGTGCTTGTGTGTGCAATAATATATCACGTACATAAACGCCAGGACGAACCAAGCGAGTTCGGGTTAACATAATTGATCAGTCGTGCATATGCATACAAGTGCACGCGCGACCAAAATTCTCACACGTATATTATGTGTATAACTTCTTTTCCAGATGACTATATGCGACCTTGACGAGCTCCGCTCTTTCGAGTGCAGTACTATTGCATATATAAAAACTTGTTAGACGACATATTTTTTTTTTTTTTTTTTTTTTTTTATGTATATGCTCGTTGGATCAAGATTGTAGCACGTGTATAATAACGTTATTTGAAATACTTGGATGGAAAATTGTATCATTGCGCGACATACGCACAATAAGTTGATAGCAAAATGCGAGAGTTAAGTCATGCGAGACATCATGGAAATTCGTCATTCATCGTGCGTATGCTTTTTGAATAACTTACAAACCTATAGGTCGAATGTATGGATTTCAGCCTCAATGTACGAGATAATTTTCCAAAAACTAATCCGTTGTACAATACTCCGGGAAATTAAAGCCCTGTCCCTAAAAAGGTATGGATATTATGGCGTGGCACTTGAATGAATTAACGCGATACGCAAAAACTCGAGCGACAACGGTGGGTGGATCTATGTACACACATCCACACTATACGCTCTCTCGCTCGGGCTATATGCAACTACTACATTATATTCAAAGTTGAGGGAGTTGTAATCCAGTTAACGTGTATTAAGTGTCAGTCTCGCGAGGGATGCTACGTACAGGACGTAGTCGCTCGCTTATACACATACATATATATAGTATTACCGATACTGCACGCGCGGGTGAATACCTATGCTGCTACTTTATAATATTATGTTGTTGAATAAGGAGGCAGTGGAGACTGCACCAAACTGAGTGCTTTATCACATTACACGTGTGCTTGGAGCCGGTGCATGTCACAGTAGCTGACGATGGACACTCGATATCTACTTTTCCACGAAAAACGTTGGTCTACGGTCATTTTGTTAATGCATACCAAATGTAGTGGAAAAGTGCATCCGTACAATTATTTTTCAACACAATGTTTTACATCTTTCCCGACATTTTTTAAACCTTCATCCTCCGAAATCTTCTGGCACGAGTATACTTTCTTTGGAATTTCTCGCCCGAAAGCTTTTTTCCATGATTGATACACGAGCAAATGTAATAATCAGGTGCACATTGCCAAACGACCATTTTCTCGAGATCACCTCTCCAATCAATCGCTCGTTGGGACTTTTTTTTTTTTCTTGTAAAACGGGTTACATTTGGCACCCACTGAGGAGCTTTTCTGTCAAAGCGGCGTCTCTGGTACACATAATGATCAGAGACACAGTAGGGACTGGACCGACAAAGGGATAAATTGCATTCCTCGGCTCAATCGCGTTCCCATTAAACTTCCCCAGACGCTGCATCTACGCGTTCGGCAGTGCTGCAACGGAATACTTACTTTTCTCGACTCGAGATACGTTTCGAGTGCAGTTCTTCCTTCCTTCGTTTCTTATACATGTATTATATTGTGTACCCACATTGCACGTTTCCTGCTTTTGTGGACGTATGTATTTATGTTTACTCGTACCCGAGTAAGGCGAGGAGGATTTACAGTTCGCGTGATTTAGCCTCCGGTTGGATTGCTGCAGCTGGAATTTATCTAAACTGGAGAGTCTCCGTGGTAATTGAAAACAATCAATTGTCGCTGACTTTTCGCAAATCCGAGCTTTTCATTGTTAGAGAAGGATAGAAGTGGGTGTAATAAAAATACTTTTTTTTTAGATGAGCCGTAAAAGCATCTTTATTTTTAATGTATAAGACTTGAAAGCACACGTTAGTTTGTGAGTGTTGGGTTTTATCAGCTGAAAGTAAAAACTATCGGGACAAGACTCAAAAGCAACCAAGTATACAATCACATGATGTGAAAAAATACAAATCGAGACGCGAATTTTCAATGGAAAATTGTTTTCCATACGTTTTCAAGAGCCGGAAAATTCCAAGTGGAGTAATACATTTGTTGATGTTTTTTTTCCACGTTACTTTCTAACGCTCGTAATCTCAAGATCTTGAGAGACTGTCCAAGGACTTGTATGCGCCACGAGACTCTTTTTACCGCCAAGACACACATTCAAATCTGACAAAAGTAAATGATAACTTTATCTTTTTTTGTTATATATTATAGTGAAGTGACACACCGCGGGTATGTACACTTTCCTTTATTCATTGAACATATATATCGCTTTTACATAATGTATCCTATCATCATCATCACGACATTCCTTTTCGCTGTCACAACACATTGTCCTTTTTATATTCGCGTATTATAATATCACTTCCCCGGACACGCACAATCCTTTAAATTTTTCAATCTCTTTTACTTTTTTTTTATTTTCTTTTAATCTTGAAATTTAAAGCCTTAATTGTCCTAAGTCGGTGTCATTGATTTGATACCCTTGACTGGGAGTCGTTGCGTTGGTTCAACGGCCAACGCGCTAACCAACTGAGCCAACGACGAGTTCATTACTTTATTTTACTTATTATTATGTTCTCTCACGTACATTGTAAAATTCTGTAAAAGTAGCAGATTGCTTGTAGCTACTAATGGTACATTGATGAATCAAAGTCAAATAAAGTCGTATACATTTATAACGATGTTCCTATTCGTTGTATCAATTGTTTGAAAACAATACGTGTTTTTCTGTGTTGAAAGTGTTTATTTGACTAACTAATTAAAACTACAAATGTACAAAAATGTGATGAATGAAACATAGTACTTTACATTTATAAGTAATACTGATATTTTGCCGGAATAAAAAGAACCTCAAAAATGAAAAGTGTATTTTGAAAAAAATTCCATCATTTCTCGCTTCTTGATGAAAATTTCAACAAATATCGTTTGAAATTCAAACAACAATATCTTGATTTTAATGTAAAAACTAGGTCATTACATTCTTTATCGCAACGAAAATGCTAATTCTGAGAGTGTGATAATTATGTACAAGTCATTCAAGTGTACACGACATTTATGATTTCTCAATCCGTTGATTAAAGTAATTTTCCTATAAAAAGAAAAAATCATATGTAGGTTAAGGATTTGAGCCAAAGAAAAACAACAGTACACCATGACATCTGTTTTCTTTTGAATGTTAATTTAAATTAAATTAACATTAAACTGATGCATGAACATATGTTTACATATTTATAGTTTTACTTTTGTTTTGAAAAGTTTAAATATTCTTTCTTAATTGTAAATTTCTTTTTTTTTTATAATAAACATAAACACTTGCATAAAAAACATTGAATGAAACAATACTGAAGTTTAATAATCTCTTTCAGTAAAATTTGTGTATTTTTTTTTTATGTTTACTTTCAAATAAGAAAATTCCTGCTACCAACTTTATTGTATTAATTTACTTCTTAAGAGAGGAATTACTGGTGGATAAGATGCTGCATTTGTGAAAATTACATTGCGTTCCACTTAAATTCCGCTCCAATGATATTTCTTTTTCCAGAGTAGTAAGGAATTTTCTAATTACCAAGTCCATTTACTCATGACGCACAGCGTGCATCTCGGAACTTTTATGTATCTTGATTTGTAACAATTTTCATGTAGCAGTGAAATAATGGAAAAAATTAACAATACATTATTATTGCATCATTTTAATTTTCATAAAAAATTTGAAAAAGTTTACCTTTGCAAAGTACGACTTTTAGTTGTTTATATTGTATATATTGTATGTAGTTGTATATATTGCGTCACATATCACTCATACTTTCGCGCGCCTCGATTTTCCTCATATCAATTAATTTTTTAGTAATTATCTTTCTCCATATCCCTTCCTTATTAGTGCCAGCGACTTTTACAAATTTTTGCGTGTACCCGAGTTCATGTACTTTTAACAAGATTAATATACTTTATTGAAAATAAAAAAAAAGCCATTTCTAGGATTACAAAATTTTAGCGCAAGAATTCAATGAATAGGCACAGGCATAAAAATGTTGCCTCTCGGTGTACCATACGTTACTCTGATAATCATCCAACTTGTTTGTACTTGTGATTACGAAAAAAAAAAAAATGAAGCTCCAACCAGGGAAATAAACAAAAGTGTGGATTTCCATTAATCTCTTGACTGGCCTTATTTAAAACGCCATTTTCAATTACTTGCCCCGATGAGAGGAAAAAAAAACGAGTTTCTCGTCAACTCCCAAAGTAATTAGTCCAGTCAAGCGCAACTAATACTTGTAGTCTCGAAGAAAAGCTGTTGCATCCAGCTAATCAAGTACTTCATTAAATTGAAATTGTATGGTGTTATATTCGCATGCCGCCAGAAGCACAGGCATACTACGTAGTTGGCCTTGTATCAGAGTGACATTAAGCTTCTGAATCTTGAAAAAATATTTCGTAATTATCTTATGTGATGGGAGAACAATAATGACACCTTTATATCACAATAATACATATTTGACATGTAGCCTACTTCGAGATTTGTAACGAGAGATTCATATTGAAAATTCTGCTGTTGGTAGATCCGCATAGAGAAAGCCAAAATTAAATCAAATTCGATGAACGTGTACAAAACGGCACTTTTATTACGGTTATAAAGGCCCACAAGCATCTCGGAACCTGTGTCCAGAATCTCACACTTTTGGTCATTTTGATTCCGTATAAGAGCACCGATCCAATTTTAATACTCACACTATATAGGCACCATACATACGTCACACGGAAGAGCCTTGATGATTCCGTTCTCTCTCTCTTGGATGGATATACGTTGCAAGTATAGTGGTTGGTGTACGATGTTTGCGTTGAGGAATTGACGACTGTTTGCTCGGGCATTTCGACGTGGGCCCCAACACTGTACAGCCGCAACGGGAAAGGGGTGATATCAGTGCATCCTCAGGAGGCACAGAACATCATGCGCTCACATGTACACTCGTGATTATCTATAACTTTTGGGTACCATAGCTGCGAGCCACTCACGTGAGCGCAGCTTCTTGTTGATTTTGGAGATACTGTACAATTGCGTTGGGACTTATTTTCTACCCGATATATATATAGTATGTCTTGGCTGTTCGTTGCACCTTTACTACTAGCTCGCACGAGTATTTCAATTCAGTAAATTACTTTGCCCTGAACAGTTTCAGCTCAGTTCATTTATTTGTTTCTTGTCTCACAAACAATCCTCCCAAATTTCACGAGATTCTCTACATTTATTAAATATTTTTTTATTCCCCATCATCAAATCATAGTATGATTTTTGTCGAGTTATCCAATCCACACACTATTAAACAAAATTTTATTTAATATTTGCTCATGATTTTGCTAATTTGTCGTTGCTACAGTATCTACTTAAACTGTTCAAAAATTAAAAAATGATACTTTACTTCTAATTTATGAAGTATATGCATCTTAAAAGAATCAAACATCTTGTCTTAACAGTAATTCTTAATGGTGTTTCACTACTTTTTGCAAACTAAGATTTAAAATGTTAGTTAATTAGCATTTTGCAATAATTAATAATAAATAGATAATTATATGAAATAAAACATGCACACATATGTATTCCTGAACGTGTATAAACACATGTTTGCTCGAGAACAATTCGCAATATTACTTTCTTACTGCAGGCAATCTGATAAGACTCCCATCCCTTCTCATTTCTCCGTCTTCCCTTCGACCCTATCGATTTATAAAAGCCGATGGCTCACAATACCCGAGTCCTGTTTCCATTTCCTGTAATCACTTCCTGTTGCAAAAAATCCAACAAATCAAATTTCCTTTCATTAAAAAAGTCGCAAACTCGCCGTACAAATTACAAAGATGCCTCGAGGATATTGTACAGGAACCGCTCGCAAGTTCAAATGCGAGGAAAAGTTTTGCTACGCCGGGAAAGTTCCGCGGGTCGTGATAAGGAAGCTGTATCCCAGCCACGACAAAAGTACGAGGATTTAATGAGGGTTTCTCTCGGCTCGAGGGTTCATGGCCCCGAAGCAAAGATCACGTTGTCTCTTTTTTAAAAAAAAAAAAAAACTACGAAATCGCGGGTTTTCTCTCCCAGCCACGTTTTCTTATTTTTTACGCGTAAATTTTCATTTGGCCAAGGGACATGATTATCAATTCCAATGTGTTTTTCCTTTCTTGAGGGAAAAGTAAAAAAAAATCATCTGCTCGAAAAACTAGAAGAAATAAATAAGTAATATCGTTATCAAACCCACATGAATCTTCTTTTCGGCTTTTATGCTCTGCGCGTTCGAATCTTGCCCGAACAATACAAGAAGGATAAAACTCGTGCGAGTCACACACAGCATACCACTTCTTTCTCCCGTGTATTTGTTATTCATTCCAATACGCCGACCCCGAGCCTCCCCACACAAACCCTCCTCATCCTCGTCAACTTTACCGAATAATCTTTCCTCTCGACAAAACTTTTTCCCGTACCTTCGTGAGTAGGTATATGTACACTTCGAGATCCAGACGCAAATCCAATATAATCCATCTCGGCTTTTGTGCCGAAACACACGTCCGAGGAATCCGAAACATTGTGAAGTTGCATCCAGCTCTGGTGTACCCATTTTTTACTCGCATGATGGTCAAATGGAGCAGGGGTCCATGGAAAATCTCCAACTATTGGGCTTTTTTTATCGTCTTAAACAATACTCCATCAAAGAGAGGAAGTGATTTTTAATGGTAAAAAAAAAAAAAACTGTTTTGGCACCTATGGGACAAAACCATCCCTCGACATCCGATTGGACAAAATGGACAATGATCCGTGGCTCCGATGAAGTGAGAGTTTTTACCCGCACGTGTGTAGGATACGTAGCGTAAGCGAACAAAGATATATCCAAATGAAGATAAATAAATAAGGCTAAATCGGCGCGTAGCATAAAATGTATCGAGAGATAGAGAGAGGCGAAATAAAAAGCAACGAGGACGAGCGATAAGACCCGGTATCTCGCCATTAATACATTTAAGTAGCCGAGACTCTTTCCTCGTGGTCTGTCGTAATACCTTATTTCCTATGTGATGGTATAGGTAACTGTGTTTATTTTACTTCCCGTACACAACAAACGCCATTCATTGTAATTCGGACCTACTGGTACACTTGGTCATTTTATAGCCACTAAAGTGCCATCTTCACTTGGGGTATTTTGACGAGGGTAGCCCCAGTTGGATGGCGCTAAATGTATAATTATTACAAAAGCATCGTTTGCATATTCCTCCAATTAGGGAAACTAAACATTATCCACTTGTTGAACACGCAAGTAATAATTTTCTCACGAACACGAGGACCCGTTCATTTATTAGCCAACCGATGTGCCGCAACTTATTTTTCTCAACACCAAGTGATTGCTGTGTTTGAAGGGTCGCCGGTATAAATTATAATCCACCGTCTGTCACTTGTACGAGACACAATCCATGTTGTTACGTGGAGAACAAACGAAAAATGTTGTTGGATCTAAAACGTGCAGTTATGGCATGATACGACTTACATCAGGTACATGGGGAATCGAGGCACGCGTTGAGCACTAATTTCTGCTTCAACTTTGCTCTCTGGCATTTCGCTAATGTACAATGCTGTTGTTGTGGATGTGCATACAAGTACCAATGTAAGTATACACGAGAGTGGAAAGAGCAATAGTCGTTGTCCGCCTGTAATAGGTGCATAACGACACAGGTATTACGCGTGTCGCAGGGCATATCTGGTTACTCGGCCATCGACGACCTGCACGGCACGTACGTACTGCCAATTAATTTATCGTCCAGCCGCTCGTAAATTCAATTATCCGGCTAGCGTATCTTCTCTCTTCCTCTGTATTCCTCATCTTCCTCCTACCCTTCGGTGCGGCTCTTTTTCTCATCTCTCCCCTTTTGCCATTTTTTACACGCTTATTGATCCTCTACACCGGGTCCACTACACCGCCTCCCTTTGTATACCTTTTTCTCTCTCTGATGCAAACTTGCTTAATCGAGCGATTAAAATTCTTGGGCTTTTTTTCTTTCGCTGGACCTCGGATCTCGCAATCGGGTAAGTTTACTTGTGAAGCCATCGTGCAAGATGCTTCTTATTGATAAAGATATTACATGATCGGAGGATACATTGCCTGTGAATTTTGTTTCTCGGTGGAAGTACCTGCAGACTAAAAGTACCACAAGGTATTATTGCGGTGATACCAAACACAAAAAAGAAATACATACACATCTGCACAACAACTTATCAAAGTAAAAAAAGTGTTCGCAATGACTATTATTATTATTGTTATAGAAGCAGGAGTATGTATACTTGAATCCGTACTACCGTAGCTTTTGCCATTTTGCACGATGGCAAGTCACAGGTAAATTCACGCAATGAACAAAGAAGCTCTTTCTGCCGGAGATAAGTGCACTCCTTCGCCTTATACCTTATCAGGTGACGAGAAGATAATTTGCTAGTTTAAGAGCCAACTGTGAAAGAAAAGACTTTTTCTAAGTGCACGTCGAGGTTCCACGAGATAATGGGTTGAGTAAAATATTCTAGAGTTAAAGTAAATGTCTCCTGGGAATGTTGATTTTTTTTTTTTTTTTCTGTTAAATCGTCAACATAAGCACGAGTGGGCAAGAACGCTAATGAAGTACTCAAGTTAGCGTCGACCATTGTAAATGAGAAAAAAATAATAGCAATAAATCATTTTGAATAAAGTTAATCTATTGGAACGTGATTAGTTTGAAGCGCGATTTTAGTCAAGCTTGTCTCATACCAAAATTACTCACACTAACTAATAATTAATCAGTTTATTAACAAAGTCAATTTTTTTTTTTTATCAAGAAGTTTAAAAATTTTTGTAGTCATACAGTTGTATAAAAAAAAAAAAAGTTAGTTTGAAGAATACAATTATAGAGCAGTGGATATGAAATACTAACAACCACTTTATCGGTTTATTTTATGTAATTTACTCACGCGTATACTTGAGCAGTCTGATAAAAAAATTTTAATCAAAATCGTTTTGATACAAAAATTTACAAATACTTGATATATTGGATACTTATCAATAATTTAGTGCTTCCATACCATGTACCTTTTACGTGTCCCAACTAACAAGTAAAAAGGTTTTAAGTGTGTATGTTAGTAAAATATTGAATAAATAAAACTATACGAAACCGTACACGTGTTGGTTCATCTTTTGCATGTTGTGCCCTGGAGTACGATATGACAAATGTAAACCCGAACAGAAGCAAATTCAAAATTTATCGAAGCATTAAACTCTTATCGTTCTGAAATAGAGAAAAAACGCAAGAAGTGCACGTGACATGACTAGTATAGTACATAGCAGATAATTTAAGTTTATCCATCAATCTTGCAAGTATACTGCGAAGAAAACTTGAAAAAAAAAAAAAAAAAAAAAATCAACGCAATGCTCTTCGGTATATATATCTCCATGGAGTTGAAAAGCTCGCGAGTGCACCTATGTGATGCACGTATAACTTTTACCTCAAGCAACACACTCGTGCGTTTGATTAAGCAGCGCACGGCTACGATATCATTCCACGCGCGTGAGCGCACAAGGATAAATTTCCCTCCTAGGAACGGTACGCCAAGGGACGAAGGTCTTGCTCTGCAATCACATTGAAAAGGTTACTTTCGAGACAGTACTTTACTGCGTTATACACCATACGTTAATTAATTTCAAGCGATAACGGATTTAACCATTTTTTCAACATGAAATATTTAAACAAGAGCAACAAAACAGGTGAGTCGGGGTTGCCGCCGAGTAATAAGGTTCCCTAGCTGACAAAAAACCGAATGATAGAATCGAGCGGTTTGTGTGAAATTTTGCAGTTGGAACAGAAAGGTGGGTGTCTTTTGTAAGGAAATTTTAATGAATAAATTGAAAAAAAAATAAAAGCTCTTAAGTTCACGACATGTAAAAAAACAGATACTTGCGTTTTGTTCCAAGTACTGTGCACCATCAATGACTAATCTACGAAGCGTCCAAACCTATTATCGCATCACGTCATTCTGGAATTTTTCACCTTTTATAAATATTATTGTACAATTTTTCAAGTGGAAATCAACACCATCAAAACCAATGACATTTAAACAATTTTTAATACAACTGTAATGGAGATGTGGTCGATGTCCATCAAACTGATGAAACAAATTTTGGAGAACGTCGATTAAGTAGTTCATGATTCTTAGAAAAACCTGATGAAAGAACTTTCAATTGCTGGTTAATACATGTTGGGTAAATTAAATAAATTTTGTTTGATATTAATGTTTGTATATTTAAATATTAATTTTTACAAAACCGTACCATACTTAAAAATAAAAACATTCAACTAATTATTTTTATAAAAGTCTAACTTAGGAGTGACAAAACTTGTTTAAACTCTAGTTAAATATATACATATTTCTGGCAAAGACGATTATTAAAGTGACCAGTAAAACACATCCAGGTGCCAAATCGTTTGCAGCGCTAGCTTTAATTTTTTGTTCCATCCACGGAATATGTTCATGGACGTTGATGAAAATGTCACCTCCTCTTGTGGGAAGTCCTAGTAGCAACGTTTCCTTGCCACTTTGAGTCACAAGGATAACGTGACCGTATTCCTGAAAAATAACAAGTGTTACGAATTAAGTTTACCTACTAAATGTTTTTAAAATTAAATTAAATTATATTCTCTTGACACTTACCACGTTATTTCCAGCTCGATAATTGGTCCGCAGTTGGCAGTTTTCCGAGCTAACTCTTGAATGGTTTTTCATTGGTATGTTACTGCAAATCTTATTCACATTAACATACCAATAAAACAATTGATACCCACCATGTGTAAACTCGTAGCCAATCATTATGTTATTATCATAATTTTCTTGGACTTTCGAGATATTTACAACTTTGGTGGGTGCTAGTTTGTCAGCCAACCGCACGACAGCAATGTCAAACTCATCGTTGGTCTTGTTTCTACGGAAATCATAACAAATTTAACTACCATACTACATCTAAAATCATACATTTAAATGAAAATAAATCTTACCCCACGTTGTATTTCTCATGAATGTAAATCTCGTTAACATTGATTGACTTGAACACGTCTTTTCCAGTATTCATGGCGGTATAACGTGACTTTGCCAGCACACATCTGGCATTTGTTACAACGTAATTTTCTCTAATGAGCGCGCCACTACAGGGTTTTAAGTACAAATCATTGTCTCCTTTCACGATAGCCATGTGAAAAGGAAACTCGCCACCAGCCTTGTACTTTTGGACGGACTTGATACCTTCAAAATCAATTTTTAAGTTGGATAACGATTTTTACTCTTGACTGAGACATGATTGTTTGTAGTAATGATTACAACATGTTTAAGTGCGATTTTAGAAAATTAAATTAATAACAGGCAGGGACCAGCAGAAAAATGTAGTTTAGGTGGTAGCCGTAAGAAACAAATAAAGTTTTTAAACACGAAATGTTGGGAAATGGTGAAATCGGGACGATCTTTATAGGGGTTAAAAACCATTTTTTGCGATTTGGGTGTAACGTGACCTCCCAGTGAAAAATATTCAGAACAAAAATTGTGAATGATAAAAAAATTTACAATATTTGTATTTAACGTTTTTCGACATAATCTCAAACTTTCCAAGAATATGACCAAAAACCAACTTTTCAGTTTTTATTTTTTTTCTTGCATGAAAGTTATTTAATCCACACAAAAATTTGTGAAAACATACTTTTTGTTGCGTTGCATAAGCATACTTTTTTTTTTTTTTTTAATAAGGTACAGATTCTTAGATATTAACATTTCAAAAAAAACTACCCCTATTTTGCATGACCAACTTTAGAAATGTTTTTTTCATACTTTAATATTCAATAGGTGATCATTTTAACCGTTTAAATGTCTAGTTTCAAATGGTCTGTACCTGTTAACATTGGATTTTTCATTAAACTGCTCAAAATATGGAAAAACTGAAAAAAAATGACCTTGCGATTCACGGATAACTCGATTTTTCAAATTATTTTTATTTTCTTTAATTTTTACTCCTAATAAAGGATAAAGTTTTAATGTCATAAGTTACTGTATTATTATATTAGTCAAATTAAATGTAAGGGTTATTGGTTAATAAACCATTCTGAAAATTAAAAAAAAAAAATATGTATTTTGCATTTATGCAAGTGACTAAAAAATTATTTTTAATTCAATTTGAATTGAATTATGCGCTCAAACTTTGGATGGCTAGTCTCCGACTGGCCATCATTTTTTAGGTACACTTTGCGAGAAAACTGTCCTAGAGAATTACAGATCTCTTTTTGTCGTAGTACCTATTCAATCCTTTAGTAATGCGTATACGATTTGGGATGCTGTCTTGTCGAATAGCACGTGGTACTTTTCTTGTTAGAAAAAATAATTTTTAATGGCAAGAATTTGCTGGTGTCGTGAAGTAACGAGGTAATAGTACATTACGTCACTAGAGCGCAAAGTATCACTTCGTTTCCTTTTCAAGCTACAACAAATCAAGTCTGATATTGATGCAGTTAAAAATAAATGGGTAACTAATCTATCAGAAATACAGTATTATCATTGCAAGTTATAGAAACGTTACTATTGTTCAGATGGCGTTGTTTGAGATTACTGTATAATATCACAGTAACTGCTATTAAAATTTAATTCCTTATTAACAGAAACAATTAAAGAAATTAAATAGAATTTGAAAATCGAGAAATTTGGTTATTGAAAGGTCATTTTTTTCAGCTTTTCTAAATTTTGAAGAGTTTAATAAAAAATCAACTGTTAATATGTATGGAACATTTGAAACTAGACATTTCAACGGTTAAAATGATTACTTATCATAAACATTAAAATATGAAAAAACATCAATAAAATAGTTCATGCAAAATAAGGGTGGTTTTTTTCGAGAAATGTTAATGTCTAAGAATCCATACCTTAAAAAAAAAATTATACTTTTATGACGCAACGAAAGATATATTGGTATTAAGGTGTACATAAAAAGAGCAAGTTTTCATATAAATTGAATTATTTTTACACGAGGAAGAAATAAAAACTGAAAATTCAGTTTTTCGTCATTTTCTTGAAGAATTTGAGGGGACGTCGAAAAATTTTAAGTACAAAAGTTTTAGATTTTTGTATTATTTACAACTTTTATGCTTAACATTTTTCACTAGGAGGTCACATTTCACCGCAAATTGCAAAATAGTAGTTTTTTTCGTACCTCGTGGCGCACGTCACCAGCCAGGACAAGCACCACGCCCGAGAAATTCCTTGTGCTTGCCCGGGTTGTAAGCGCACCAGGTGCAAACTCTATTTTTGCTACCAAAACTATTTTTCAACATTTCGCGTTTAAAAATTTTTTTTTTCTATCAATTACAATTTAAACTACTTTTTTTCGCTGGTCCCTGCCTGTTCTTAATTTATTTTTCTTTTTACTTTTAAATGTGAATCGGCATTAGCCTAAAGGTGTGTTATTTGATCACAAAAAAATGTCTTTGAAGCTACCTTGAGTTTAAAAAAAAAACTATGGCTGCATCATTCAATTGATTTAAAAAGCGCCACGAAAATACTCGAAAAAAGTAATTAAAAAATTAAAATATCAAGAACTTACCTTGAACCATCAAAAGGACCAAAACAATCTTTAAATGAACCATTTTGCGGAGGGTGTGGAGAAGGTGATGAGATGCTTGTAACTTGCTTGCTGCCAAACGAGAAAATGTACTATCGTTTCAATTGGTATCAGATATTTATACTCTTGAGTGGACAGCCACGTTACGATTTGAGCGTGCCTTAATGACTTATCAAATTGTGCATTTTATCCACTTGACGAGAATAGTTGAGGTTTTCGTTCGTTTAGCGGTCTGAATTTTCTCGACTTCAACATATATGATACCTATCCTTGCTTCGATATAGGAAAACGTGTAATATCATTTACACCATGAGAGTCATCGCGACCAACTTGAAATTCATGATATATTTTTATGGACAAATGAATATATCATGAATCCTTTATTACTCTACAAAAATCAATAAATAGAGTTCATTCGTTTATTATAGATCGTAGGTACGAAGGATTGAAATTGATTAGTTTCTTACATTGCCAGTACAATTACATGTGCGTACACGACTTTAGATTATTATTCGTGTAACATTTTAATAAAAGAGCAAAAAAATACACAGAGAAAATCGATTGCCTCCTCTTAAAGTTTTTTGTACAACAAAGTACTATGTTTTCATAACTAACATTGAATTATTTTTTAGTGAATTTCCTCTAATTTTTTCAGCAACACAAAAAATAGAATTCATGTACATTATACGTTAGACAACTTTGCTGAAATACACACTATCGATATTATCATCGTTGCAGCTATTAATCACACGGTTGTCGTTATTCCATCCGCTGCATAATCAAACCGATGAACGAAGATTTTTCCTTATCATGTACGTTCGTTAACTGTTAAAAACGAAAATCAAAAAGCAAGTGGAGATTGTGCAAAGGTAAGTACTGTAAAGTTTTCTGTATAACTTGTTAAATTCATGGCGAGAACCTACGTACTATGTGCATCGGGGCAAATTTCTTGATTCTCATGAAATCGGTGGAAAATCGGTTGATTGCGCGTCTCCAATGGCAGAAATGGGTAAACCAACGTGCATGAAGAAACCGATAGAAAATTGCCGCGGGGCAAGCCCAAAGCTTCGATGCTCCGGGGGCCCCTCCCAAAAATAGGGGGCCGTCCGATCATAGATCACATCACGCGTTCTCACGCACGTGCATTTTCACGGTTGAGAAGTTTTTATCGGAGACATGGCCTTGCGAAAAAATATCCCATCGCCACCTCCCATCTCCAACATTACTGCTCTCGTGCATCGGCCGTGCCACTATGCATAATCCCTCGATTTTACTAGGGTGCACACGCCATACCTTCATTGACATTAAGACCCACTGAAATAATAGGATGTGGAAAAATATTTTTTGATATCCGGATTTGAGTGGAAAAAAAAAAAAAAAAAAAAAAGCGATACATGCTGCTTGTTTCTCTACATCTTCATTGTTGAAGTGTCGGCTCGTGTGTCGCCTATGCGTGGTTGTGTACTATAAGTGCCACGCGTGATTTGCTTTCATCAGCACCGCGAGTAAAGCGTCCAAGTTTATATGTATATGTATAAAGTGTCTCACTGACAACAATGTAAATACATTTTTTCTCTTTTTTACATGTCTTGAAAGACTTTTTTTTTCTTTTTTTACTTAGCTAGACATTTTGATCACATCATTGAATCACCTCATCTAAAAGTACATCGGGATCAGTCTTGATAATTTTGTTCGAGTGCTTCTGCACTTTGACTTCTTCTTCTGCTTAATCTTTTTTTATTACTGGCACTTTTCAATTGCTGGATGCTTTTAAGGGAAAAATGAGCTCAAAAGCAGGGATACCCGAAGTTACCAGTTCCCTTTGATATCTGTATCTCAAGTGGCTTAAGAGAAAGATATAACGAAGGTTTGAGTTTCTTGTTAAATGTTAGGTTGTAACGACATACGTATGTTTATAGTAGTGTGTATTGAATGCGTGGTGCATTGGGAATAAAAGAAAATATAAAAAAAAACAAAGAAAAAACGTGCTTGTTTGATTTCAAAAAGTCTTTGTATTTTTGTAATTAACTTTATAAACATGATCTGTGCTTCAAAACTCTCTTGGTACGAATTTCAATTAATTATTTCCCAGCCACGGAGAAGATTCACTAATGAGCTTTCACTTTGGCCTTGTCAAGAAAAAAAAAAAAAAAAATTATGAAACGAAACAGAAGCTAAGAAGCTATTTAACCACGGAGGTGACTACAGTATATTCACCTCTTTAATATCCGTTATACAGAATACATATAATATACACGCACTGCGCAACAGCAATCAATTTTTGGTAGCAGGAAAAAAAATATCAGCTCCAGTAGGGATTACGCCAAACAAAATGAATCCTCTTAGGAGTGTTATCTATTGAAACGATCTACTATCGAATTGCTGCCATGACTATTTTTTACTTCTTGTGGATTCTTGAAAAATACCAAGTTTGTCTATTTGGTGCGACAACCAACAAACAGAAACTTTAGCATGTGGGTAAAAATAAGACGTGTGACGAGGCTAAATCCTGGATGGCTCATTGATACGTTTGTCTGACTTTTTTGATAAAATGGGAAGGGAGAAAAAAAGATTTTTTTTACTAGGTACCTCTTTTTTTACCACTTTCAAGATTCCTTGACTATACAGTTACAAGGCATTTAAACCGGACTCATCCAGGTTCACTATCCACAAAGTAATGACGTATATTATGCGGTATATAGGTAGAATAGACAAGTGTTGATATTATCTCTACCAGTACGTCCTCCCATGGTAACGAGTTTCCAGGGCACATGGTAGAAACACATATGATTGATATTCGTTCAATACATTATTTGGCACAATAGTAAAAGTTTTTCCCACTGGTTGTCCTGATGTGGAGCGGATTATCATACGAAGGATCTGATGCTATGGTCTGACTCGTTTGCATTCAAAGTCGAAGGTTTCGGTGCCTTTTTTGTTTCAAGTCCGAGACAATCGTCTTCCTTCCTTTCTAGTTAGTCGAGTGGAAACTTTGCGTGCGCCCAACCTTGGATTATCGATTCAAGGAAAATAAAAGCTGGTGTGAGTCTACAGTTTTTAAATTCATCAAAAATTGGTACTAACATTGTTAATATCGAAAAATTATTTAAATAAATCGTGTTTGTGATTCGTAGAAACTTTTGTTTTAGGTGATTTTATTTTTTACCAAGTCGAGGATTTTGAGTAAGCTGCAGTTTGTAAAGTAATTAATATAAAGTAGATATCTCCTATGAAGAAATTTATTGTATTAATTGAATATCGTATCATTTGTTGAAACACAAAGTTATTTATTGAAGTCTTAAGATATAATTGAAAAAATGATTTTTCGCTTGTCGATAATTTAGATATTAAAAGTTTGGTGTGACTTTACCACTCGTATAACAAGAAATTTTGTATACATGTGTATAGGTACATACGTTTTATACATATGCATACGCGATGTATAGGTAATTTTATATACACATCTATGTATAAACATTACTTGTTATATCAGTGATAAAGTCACACCAAATTTCTTATATCTTAATTATTGAACATTCAGTTAACAAACTTGTGATAGAAAATCTATAGTTTCACTCTTGTGTGAGTAAATAATCTCGAATAGTATGATACTTCACCGAACGAAAAAAATGACATTACAGTGTCAGGAGCAATATAACTACACAGTATCATATCATAAACGAAGAAAATACAAAAAATTATTTATTTATTTATGTATTTTAGTACCTACAAACAGAGATTTATATACATATATATATATATATATATATATATATATATATATCGGTAATATATTATACGTGTACAAAGTAAATGTAATAACAAGAACAACTAAAATTAAATTAATTATAAGAATAAAAAAATTTTACAAGGTACAGTTGCATTATACTGTTTTTTTAATAATAGCTGCTCAATTAAATTGGACCTCCGTAGTACAACAATAGATAAGAGAAAGAGACGGAATGATATATCTCTCGAAAAAAGAATTTGTTCGAGTCAAACATGGGTAGTGGTGAACAAAAAATTCTTTAACGCGCAATTTAACTATTGTTTAACGTTATAGATTGGAAAATTTTAGCACTTTTTGCTTGCATATAAGTTTACGGCTACTCGGTGCTACTGTCCGTTAAATAAAATGTGGAAAAGAAATTTCATTTGTAGTTATAAAATTTTGAGTTATTTGCCTTCAAAACTTTCATAACTGTTGTACTATTTTTTAACAATTTTTACTGTCAAGCTAATTAATTTAATTTTTTTTTTTTCTATACAGCCAAAGGAAAAAAAATTCGAAGGCTTTTGGTTCCATCGATATTTCACGTACCCACTGTTGTACATATCGGAGGCGATTGTATCGGAACATGAAACGGCCTTAACCACCGTTGGCAGGCTCAGGGATTTCACACTTTTTGGGCTTAAGTATACACAATTTCGAATTTTAACGAGCTCTGGGGCAAGACGTTACTTAATCATCGCTTAAAAAATTTTTCAGACGGATGGTTGGGTTGTTTGTGTGTACCTACGGCGCGAGCAACGCGAGGCCAGACTCCCCTTCCATCTTCCGTTAAGCGATCAAATGACTTTTCACATCATTTCTTATGAATTGTGATTCATTGGTTCTTTCAGTTATCGCTATTTGTCAATGTGCTCGAAAAACGATGATTTATTCAGCTAATAGATTGACGCTCTTCGTGTGGTTCTTTGTAAATGCGCTGAGCTCGGCCTGAAATGATTTTTGCAACTAGTTGTTTATCCACCGGTAGATAAACTGATACTAAATACGAAATAACAATAAACAAATTCTTCATGTCCACTAGGTTGCATTGATAAATACGATAAAAGACGTTTTTTGTAAACCCAATGGTTTTCGAGCTCAAAATTCTAAGTTTCAAAAAATTACATTATTCCAGTATTTGAGGACTTTTTTACTACTCGACTATTGACCAACAAAACGTTTCGTTTTCTTTTTGTCTCTCGTCGTGAAAACAAAATTGATTAGTCCGACACTTTCGGTTAATTAAATGGTACAGAAATCACGTGCTCGAGTGTTACGATAAAGTTGTACACACGTCTGCAAAAAGTACGTAGTATGAAAAGGGTCGCCTCTCATCCATACTCCAGGCACGAGTTGTTTCTTGTTTTTCTCCCTAAGCTTCCGTATCTTGTGACTTTCAACAAAGTTGATATTTAATTAAACCCAAGAGCTAACCAGACAATGATAAAATTAGGGAAACTTTTATGGCTAACCCCTTGCTAGCAAAACGTACCGCACGTCCTCTAAAAACTTTCTCTTCCCTTGTACGGCTTCCTTTACCCTTTTGTTTATTCTGAAGAGAAAGAAACAACAATTGTGTATGTATAAACAAAAAAACAAAAAAAACCGAAAATTTACATACTCACGATGCAAACCACGAACTCCGGCATTACCGTCTTTTCAACGGGATTATGTACTTTCCTTTGTTGTACCACCGCACCCTATAAATTTCCAGTTTAATCATAGCGACGTTTACGCGTGACCATCCGTTGATTGCAAATTGCATCCATTCCCGCTCACTTTGATCTTACTGAAGCTGCAAACAGCTTCGTTATACCGTTCATATGTGAATAAATTTCTCAAGACGTGTAGAGTTGAAAAATGGACTAGGGCATGGGGGAGTGAATGTAAAAAAAAATATATTTTGGGTACATCACCAAAAGGCAAGAGAGACATCGATGATGGACGATTCGCTCAGTTTCTGGCTAGATGATTCTCTTCGATCAATACCAATACATGTATTTACCAAAAAATAAGCAATCATGAATTATATAGGTATGATTAATTGAAAATGATGGCCTTTTCAAATTATACATGTCATCGAGGGTCTCCTTGTATTTAATTGCCGTGACTAAATTTCGAATTCGATAGAGCGTGTTGCCGTTGCTTCTAGTATATATATAGAGTATAGACTCAATGATTCCTGCAACATCGTGGCCGCAGTAACTCGATTAAACTTTAACTACGTCTGTTCGCTTTTCCATCCGCGAAAAAACACACACCTAAATTTTTAATCAAAATAACATCGAGCATCTACTTCTTGATTTGTATCATTATATTTTATTACAGTATAGTTGTATTACTGATGTTGTTTGTATATTATTAGAGAAATCGTGTACTACAAGGAAAAATTTCTCCGGTGTGAGCAAAATTCTCTTTTCCGTAGTGATGATTTCACTTTTATTTTCTAGTCGGCGTGATTTTAAAGAAGGGGCTCATTTGCGTACTTCATCTCATAAATATAAAATCTATACTTGAACCTCTTCAATTTCGGCGTTTTCGGATTTCTTCATAAATCATCGTCTAAGAAATCTAAAAAAGAAAAAAAAAAAAAAAATTTGGTAATATTGCTTCCTCGATCATTTCTTTTGAAAACGTTCAAAAGTGATTATTTGTATATGAAATTGTTATTTCATAATTATTATTTTAGAGCGGAAAGATTTCTTTCTCGAAGCATTCTTCGTTATAGATCCCCGCACGCCTTCATACTTTAGACGCTTTGTTTCGTTTTTTATTTTACGCGTATGAAAGGTTAAACAATGATGTGAAAAAAAGGTTCAATTGCTTACTCATATAACCCTATGAGCAAGCAATTGTGCAGGTATACGTATAAACTTGGGGGAACAATAGACTCCCACAGCTATGGTCGCGAGAAATGAATACATTTGGAGAGCAGAGACTGAAACTCTACTCGCGTCAAACCTTAAAAAAACGAGTATCGGAAGTCTAGGCGAGGATTGAAATTATTGGTAAAAATGGTCCGATCGAGAACGCTTTCATGAATTTATTGTAGACCTGCGGTTGCAGAAGTTTTTTTTCTACTTTAGCGAAGACTTATAAGATTTGCCCTTGAATTTGTTTAATTTCCTCATACTTTTGCGTCCCTCTAAATTTTAGTCCATACGTATGATAGGCATAAGCATTGAATTTATAAAATTTGTATGGAAAAAGTAGATATTAACTTACCTATGTGCAAAAGTGGTAAATAAAATCGGTGGTTGGAAATTTCCTGGACAAAATGTTATGTAAATGTAGATGTAGATTACGTAAAATTTTTGCTTTTACCACTAGTTTAAAAACTTTTCTGATGTATCTTTTGATGCTAAAATTTGCCTCGGGATTTGAAATTTAAGTATATTAACGAGAAATCTTCAATAACTTGTCGGAAAATTCAAACTTCAATCGAATCTTGAACGAAAAAAAATATGCCTTTCCCTGACATGAAAGCTCAGCGTGAATTCAAATTTCCAATGGAGTCTCATATACGTACCTTAAATAAATGTTTATCAAATTTACCGAGTATTAAATTTAATTCCAAAATAGAAACATGAAGTTTCCAAAGAAGAAGGAAAATCAATAAGTCCGCAGTGGAAGAGATTTATTGGTTAAAAAATATTCTTAGACCAGACATAAGTAATGTTTTTTTTGTTTTCAGATTAAATTTTACAACTTTCTCGTAACATTTTTTTTTTTTTTTTTTAATGCTAAACGAAATTGAGGGAAATTAGTTTTTCATGTCCAAAGCTTGAAAATTATTTTACGTAGCTTTTGATTGTACTTACATCACTATAACGCAACAAATTGATTTTACGAATGCTGTTATGTATGGCTTTAAAGGTTAAACTATCAATTGCGTCCAATAAAATACAATTATCAAATGTATAGCTAATATATTTCGCTATCAGCAACTACTGAAACATCATGGCTCAAATTGATTACATAATACGAAAGCTGCTCGTTCTAATCAGAGCATTATAAAGTAGCGATTTACCAGGAGGAATAGTATATTATGAGTAACGTAACAGTGCACACACTAATTAAATTTTCATGTGCAAATATCAAATGGAAATAGGTACAATACCATCGATTTACGTTTTTCGTTACGCAATCATTGATTTCGAGCATCTAAACGTCGGGCCATGTTATTAACGAACGCATCGAGTGAACGGCATCTCGTAATATTAATTTTAACGTTGCGTAATCAACTGCGTGGATTTCATCGAAATATTCATGAGCTTTTGTGTCATTCAAAATAATAATGACCGCGGGCTTGATGTTCGTTTGTATTTACACCTTTTGCAAACAAGTGCAGTATATTTAATAAATACAATTTATTTATGTTCATTAGTTACCACATATCACAGTAAAAAAGTTTGTGTTGATTGAGCATTCGATTAATTGGTAGGGTATCCTTTTGTGGTGTGAAATTAATTGAAGAGAACAACTAACAACGAATATTAATTTAACACGTAATCTTGTAAAAAAAATCCTGCAGTTACATCAACGGCGTGCAATTAAACTGATCCTGCGTCATGTAAGATTTAACGTTAAAAGTCTTGCACGGAACTTGCACTTGGTAAATAAATAAGCTTTTGACTAAAAAAAAGGCACTTTTTTTAATATATTGTATTGATTCATCGTCATTTTATTCACTATTTACATTCCACTTCCAATTGATCCATACACGCATAAAATCAAAGTTCTATGCAACTTCTAGCTTTATAAAAGTATCTCGAGAGATTGTGAGTAAATTTAGCATCATTTCAGACGATAAATTTTACAAACAATAAGAAATTATTGTTTGAGGATCTACTACAAAAGAATTTGGTTGAATTTTAAATAAGGATATAAATATTTTTAAAGAATATTTACTGCCACGATGGGAATCACAGGTCAAGTATTTTATTTTTTTTCCTTTGTTCTCGCACATTTTATTCTTTGCTAACATACTCTATTGCTTCTTTCCGTGTATGTTTTTTATACTCTGGTTATAAATAAATAAATAAATAAATAAAATACGATTTTGTATCGAAATGTGTGTGCACGAGTACGCATTAATTTTTTTCACAGAAGATCGAGTCGTTGGTCTATAAAATATTAAATTACGATTTTTACTATCAAATTTGGTTGTTCAGGCCACATTGTTATCACCAGCATAGAATATGGTCTAAAACTCAGTTAACATAACGTAATCCTATTTATACCTGCTGTAATTTGCATGCTTTCACATGTTTGCGATATTATATACCGAAATGAAGCTGCGTCTGACCAAACTCGGAGTTTACTACTGAAATGAGTATAGCGAATTTACAAACCGCATTTGCGTTGTTGCGATTTCTCGGTTATTTAATCGTTGTCAGTTTGACAAAGAACCATCCCTAAAATACACCTGATTATACACTGATACAATTTTCAACGTTGAAACATCACGAAATTAGTTTATGCCGCAGCGAAAGTAGATGGGTACTTTCTGTTTTGAGTCTAATCCGCACTTTCTAACCGTATAAACACGTTTGGCCCAGGTATACCTACATATTTACAGCTGCTAATCAAATGTTTTCTTCAAAGCTAATGGAATTAAAGAGTTAACGTTTCTTCAATCTGAGTAATTACAAAGTTATGGGTACATCATAAACCCGGTCCGAGGGAAAAGATGACACACGTCCTACTTGTAGCAATTGATAAACGCAATCCAACATTTTCTTCAATTTTAAAAATTTTCCTCGATTTTTATTGTACGTGCATTCCAAGCGATACTTTCCTTGGAATATCGATTTCGCGTAAATGAGCGTCTCCGCATCATCACTTTGTTTCGGTGCATTTCAAGGAAACTTTGCTACACTATCGGGTCATGCACAGTCGACTATGTACCGTAGAAATGATTATCAGTTACTAGTACAAGTTAAGTTATTTACTTGGTTGTTGCTGATTGAAAACTTTGCGGGTCTCATACTATATAGTCTTGTGGACTCTTTTTTCCCATTACCCAACAACGTGATGATAAAACTCAGCTGATACTTGTCTCGATAACATATACGACCCACTTAAATTCCTGCATCTGTGGTGTTGACAAATGGATGACGGATTTTGACAAACGCATAATGTGTTTCGGTATAAATACATAAATAGTGTGTACAAAGTGAGTAATCTTCTTCCCTTAAATATGAATAAGTACTCGTTTGAATAATAAAACCTACTTTTCACTGTGTGGATACTCGCGCACATGCAAGTGCGTACATAACTTGCCATTGATCGCAAGTTTACCTGGAATATGCCACTTGATTATACGTATATGTGCGACATATACTTTATTTGAAAGGACACTCGGTACGTGGTATTTGCTCGTATATACGTGGACAGCATTTGCCGAACTAAAATGATTATAACTTTGTGCTTGTTTGTTTGTTTATATATACACATGTGGTAGGTACATAAGAGCTAATTCGTACGAATCTTTGTTGTAAACAATTTTGAATAAAAGTGTCAAATGTGCGTTGTGGACGCATATTGAGAATATCATTAAGCACAATATGTACTCAATGATGATATTATCTGTGAAAACTAAACACAGGCGCGTATTGTTGGTTTTCGTATCGACAGCATAAAGTCGAGTTTGAGGATAGTTTAGAAAAGGAGAAAAAAAAAATACAAACTGATTTCCCGATGCAAGAGAGAATTGAGAAAAAATGCCTGTCACTCGTGGCACGTACACACGAAAACGTAGCAGCTGAAACATTTTTCAGCACCAAGTATACCTACTTAGTGAGCGAGTTGAAGAAGAAAAATTGAGATGTTTCGACTTACATGTATAAATAGGTGCACGTTCAACGCTCTAACTTTGAGCACGAGTGTATTTACGACGTGTAGGTACAGTAGGTATATATCCATGCGTATACGAGTGTAGGAGAAAAAGTTCCCACGATCACTGAAGCGTAGCAGGAGAACTCGCACGGAAAAGAAGAAGACGCCAACCTCGTTGAAACATATGTGACAACTAAAATTGTAATGAACTTATCTTATCTCGGTGTATTTCCGTAGACTTTAGAAATAAATTTCTTGCGCAAGCGTCGAAAGAACCAACGCCTCCTTCCCCGTTGCACCGAGTATGGATTCATATGTCCCACAGCTCATTCCCGGCTCGTAAATGACTTTTGAACTCTCTGTACGTATAGTACACCGCGCGACAGTTTGTTCGTTGACGCGTACTTGTGCAAAATGAAAGGGGAAGGAGGCGCTCCAACATTTTCCATTCGTTGAGCCGCAGAGGCGAACGGATCAGGAATTATTACCCCCCCCCCCTAATGAAACGATAACATTTGCTCATGCGAGCGGGTATTTGGAACTTGTGGGTACGGTTGTAAATACGACGGACTGGTTTTCAATCAAACGCTTTTACGAGTTCCGAACGTTTGTAAGATTTTGCTTTTTCTTTGGAAGAACTTTGCATTTTATATAAAGTTGATTTGATTTTTTTTTTTTTTTTTTTTTTTTAAAGAAGAAACGCTTTAAACGTGCATTTCAGCATACTTGGATTTACAGTCAACATTGTGTTTATTGATTTTGCCGAACCAGTTCGACGGAATCACGCTGTAGTATCGAGACGTTGCTCACAAATTCGGTGTTGTCCCAACTCACTGAAAATTTGTAGTGTTCGATTTGTGTATATTTAATACACAATAAATATCGATCCATACGGATAAACCAACAGAGACCTTGTAATCCAGAGTCGCTGTATAATTCAGTCTCAACTGGTATCGTTGCAATTGTTTCTGTAAATCAAGTTAAAGGAATATTAAACCGACACTCAATTTTCAATGAACGAATCGATCGATCAACTAATTTTTTACATATAGGTGTAGTTCTTATCATACCTCGCCCGATACCTGTACACTATAATATACGGGTAGTAAACCTGCCAACTCCAAAGCCCTATACTCGAGTGCGCTTAATCCAGTGGCCACTCGTTGATTTTCGTAGCTCGATGTATAATATGCTAATCACTTTGAAAGTCCACGCTAAAATACATCACCATCAGCATCGCAGAAGAGGAGTGACTGTAATTTCGGAATTAATGCCACATTTGTAAAACGTCACCTTCAGCTCACAAATAATAAACATCGGCACGGAAATCGAAAGCACTTTGGGGTGTTTTTCGCCTCGTATCCTCGTAACAAAAAAAAAGCAAAGAGCACCAAACACATCAATCTCAATTCAGTATACTCCCATGTCATCTTCACATACGCACGTGTACGTACGGGACGCGTATAAACGTGGCGGCGATGAGAGCACGTTTGGACTTTTTATAGCTATACGTGTATACGTATATGCTCCTCGGTTTTCCACGCGCGGCGTTAGGCGTTACGCATTCAATTTTCTCGCTGCCGCTTCATATTTTATTTTTTTTCTCCTCCCAGCTAATTCCCTCTCTGTTCTTTTCGAAAGATCATTTTTCATCTATTCCGCGACAAGGCGCGAGCGCGCGTGTGTGTGACGTATCGTTTGGGCAGGTTTGGCGATATCGTGAGAAAATCGTGACATGTTTGTGCTACGCAGGTTGGTGTTTTCGAGCTTCGAAACTTGTATTAATTTTTATTGCTAAGTGTGTTTTTTTTTTTTTTTTTTTTTTTTTTCAACACCCAAATGGTAACAAATTCGAGGCGCCAAACTCGATATTAACGACTCGGGGATTTTGCCAAGGAAAATAAAGATAAAAGCTCGGCC
This sequence comes from Copidosoma floridanum, assembly GCF_036245765.1. Lineage (NCBI taxonomy): Eukaryota > Metazoa > Arthropoda > Insecta > Hymenoptera > Encyrtidae > Copidosoma > Copidosoma floridanum. Next base: position 15,447,839 of record NW_028321896.1, on the reverse strand, counting down.
TTTACTTCTTCCTCAAACGCTGCCGGTAAACAAATCGGTTTGGACAGAAAAAAAAAAAAAAAAAAGATTTACGAAGACGAACGAAAATAACACTCAGAGGTTTTAATTGAATTATTTTGCTTTTGTTTGCTTTTTTGCTTTTTTCCTTCAATAATCTCGTAATCAGAGAACGAGATGCAATCCATCCCAAAAACGAAGGGCTTCATTTTGGCTCTTATCGGAATTAAATTAATTCAACAGCGACATCATGTACACATGTAGAGAATGTATGTTTGTCGGGGCTCGTAAATTTCTCGGTTTATCAATGAGCCCCAGTTTTCTCGAGATTTCCTCGTTCTCGTATCATTTCTCGATGTAACTCGCGCAAAGTGCAGGTATACATGCAAGCTCAAACGGAGAAGAAGAAGAGGAGGAAAAAAAAAATAGTCTCGCCGTCTCGGGGGAAAAAGTAAAATTTCCCAGCATCGAATGAGCGAACGGGTACTGTGCGGTATGAATAACTTGTTGGTTTGTAGACAAGATGAAAAGAGCATAAATACAACGTGCTGCGTTATTCTTTTGAAAGTTCCATGCGCATTCGTCCAAGCGATCCACTCGAGGGATTTTTACGACTGAAAACTTTTCCATGGCAAGATCTTATCTACAGCTTCCAGCCATCCTTTAAAACATTGTACATGATGTATGTACAAACTTCTGAGCTTTACGTCAATAAACCTCAAGCTAGACATTTTTTTTTACTCCCGAAAGTTGTGCAGTATTCAAAAATCACGTTTGGGACGCTTGTAGTACCCTACTTGTAATCAGTAACGCAATATTGAAGATATGAAACTGTACATCACACGATAAGGAGAGATTGCCGTGATATGTCTAGCACAAATAAGAAGTACTTTTACGAAAAGATATAAGTAAAGTAACTTGTTTTTCAATGTAGGTACCACATGAAATGAGATTCATTAACTATCATCGATTGACGAAAATTTGTTTGATTTTTTTCCGTCAGTGTGATGAGATATTTCTTTCTTAATTTCGCAATAACAATTAGGGCGTAACAGCTTTGAAATAGTTACAGTTTAACGATACTGGCGGACAAGCGAAAAATCGTAGGATCGATTATCGCGTACCCTCTAGCCACTCGCTCAATATCTGAGCTGCTACATTAAGTTACTCAATTACTTGCGGAGCACAACCTTCTTAAATTCCATTACTTTGGCTCAACAAAATCGCCTCTCCGACATGACTTTATACTAATAAGTAGTACACCCGCGATACTGTTTTTCCAAGACAACAAGCACTTGTTATTACGTCACACCATCGCACTACTTACCAATTTTCATTGAATCTAAAAGAAAAAAAAATTGTAGTACTTTTTCCCTACCAGCCCCAGTAGGTCGTGCCTTACTCGCTCCACCTATATATAATATGACACTGCTATGGTCTTGGCTGGCTGCCAATAACCCACTCCTTTCCAAATGCGAAGGGAAAAAAAAGCTCGATCCTCCACGAATGAGGGGAATGTGCGTGTGGGTATATTTTGGCCCCAACAACCTGTGGAGGGTCTCGGGCGCATGCTCCCACCCTCCCCCTTCGTGCCCCTCGCCTGTGGAGCCGAGGATGATGTGTACAGTAGCGGCAGACACGCGGAGCTGAGTTTCCTCGCGCCAGTAGACAGCCACCGGCTGTTCAAGAGTCGACATCGCGACAACTGCGTTGCTGCGGCTTTTTGTTGACTCGCTCGTTTTCTCACCGCCGGCATAAGTAAACGTTGTAAAGTTTCAATCATTTTTTTTTTTTTTTTTTTTTTTTTCATCATCAGATCTCCAAATTTCAAGGAAATTCAGTAGTTCATTGGGAATATGTTTCGCGCAGTAGGTGCATTGTGTGTATCAGTTGGCGAGGATAATTTCAATTGGATGTGATTTTTATTGGCAAAGAGCAAACGCCACGTGGATTTAATCGTTTCTTGTTCTCATTTGTACATGAAGTGACATGTTTGTTTTTTGACGTTACATCCTCGTGAGGACCTCCATTCTGTTGCGTTGAACCAAACATTTATGGCTTAGAAAACAAATTTATATCATCATGTTCATTTATTATTTGTTTTACTTTTTTTCACTACTACACCGTCATTTTTTGTCTCTTTTGTACATTTTTTTTTGCATATCATATTTTTACTTTTTTTATGGTTTACAAATATTTCAACACATTTTTATATATTTTGTTTATCTATTAAATTTGTATTTCAATAAACTTTGTTTCCCACCTTATTTACTGTACTAGTTTCGATTAAGTACCTATGCTTTTTCAAAAAATCAAAATGGACTAGTACGACTCAAGGGCGAAGCAATTATTCATCAGAAACTCGAAAAAACACTCCGTGAGTGCCATTGAAAACGTATTATTTATACTCTCCGGATAATTTTATTCGACACCGAAATAGGAAGTTTACCTTTCTTCCCATAAACGTAGACATTAATCTAAACTACTATTTGAAGCAGCTGTAACAACAGACGCCTAAAAATTTTACGGACCCCGAGAGATAACAAACAGACTATACACGTGTATATGTATGTGTACATGCATCATCATTATCTCGCACCAACTTATGTAATAATAAAAAAAAAAAAAAAAAAAAAAAAACACGCAAAAGCTCTAATCTGCCATAAGCAAGTAATAAATTCAAAAGAAACAAATTTTTTTTCTGTTCGTACAAGCTCATGCGTATCTTGCACTTGCCACTAATTAATACAAAAACTCTCGCTTCGTCCCCTCAATTAAAGTTGTCCATTTGCGTAAACATACATATATTACACTTTGAATCAGCATCATTAGCAAGTGTATACATTAATTGAGCCACTTCGTGTGACTTTTATCTCATTTTATCTCAACTGTACAGCAACTAAAAAAAAAAAAAAAAAAAAAAAAAAAAAAAAAAAAAAAATCAATTTTGACACTACCACGCGGGTATTGACACAATTATTTTTAACTTCTGTTTTTAGTGCACTGAAGGAGCCCCTCAGAATCAAGAGGAGATACAAGTGGAAAGCTATCGAAATCGTTTAACCAAGTGAAAAATCGGTGTCTATATATAGAATCGATTTCGAGTGGACTGATGTAAGATGTATCCGGAAGGATTAGAACTACTGTGGGGATGTTAAGTGCTAACTTTAAGAATATTGGAACCCAAAAAGTGAAAAAGCTCAAGTACAGAGTATCGTGAAATCGGTGCTGAAGTACGTGAATAAAAATGAGTTTGAGAGATTTTCTTGTTTTTACCAACAAGTGAGACAAAAAAAAATCATAGAATAACTGAAAACTCATGAAAAACACTATGCGTCAGCACAACTAGTTTTTCCTTTTTTTTTTTTTTTTTTTTTTTAATAGTAGAGGGTAAGAAAAATTATATTAACCCAAGTATCCGATACCTTCAAACTACCAACATAGTACCAAAAACAGAAAGTACAAATGAGGTATTCCGTGGTGGGGAAGAAATAGCTGACCTTATAATATAGGGAGCCAATACGAAGTGTTTGCACGTAGTGTACGTGGAAATGATGAGATGAACAAAGGGTGAAAAAAAAAAAAAAAAAAAAAAGAAGAGGATGGTTGGGGGTACGAACGAGTCGGAGAAGTGCCGGCTGTTGGAGGCCGAGACGGGGCACGATGGGTGCCGGCCCTACTACGACCAGCTGCTCTGCTGGCCCCACGCGAGCCTCGGCTCCGTCGCACACCAGCCCTGTTTCAGCGAACTCCAGGGGATACGCTACGACACAGGACGTGAGTACAATATTAACCTATACTCAATGTTTTCATCACTCCCTATGTCTTGTGGTCCGTTTTTACGTGTTATATAGTACTAAACCATCGACAGTAATTTTTGCTGATCCACGCAGCTCCTAAAAAATTCTGATATCCATCTTAGTGAACATTTTTAGATTTTTCAAGTATCTTTAATCGAAAGTAAATAAAAATATTCCTATATTCAATATTTCTACGACTGCCAAGACGTGACGATTTTCTCGAGATCACCTCTCCAATCAATCGCTCGTTGGGACTTTTCTTTTTTTTTTTTTGTAAAACCGGTTACATTTGGCACCCACTGAGGAGCTTTTCTGTCAAAGCGGCGTCTCTCGTGCACATAATGATCAGAGACACAGTAGGGACTGGACCGACAAAGGGATAAATTGCATTCCTCGGCTCAATCGCGTTCCCATTAAACTTCCCCAGACGCTGCATCTACGCGTTCGGCAGTGCTGCAACGGAATACTTACTTAGACTCTGCTTTACCTACTTTTCTCGACTCGAGATACGTTTCGAGTGCAGTTCTTCCTTCCTTCGTTTCTTATACATGTATTATATTGTGTACCCACATTGCACGTTTCCTGCTTGTGTGGACGTTACACACATATACGAAGAAAATCGTGTCGCGCACTTTTTTGTGCTCGGCTTTTCGGCTTTTTCAGCAGACGCGAAAAAGCGAGTTTTAACTTCAGGAGGATTCGCCCGATTTAGTATTTGATAATTGAAAACAATCAATTAACTTTTGGTTTCTCAAAAAGCTTTCAAGTGACAAAAAAAGAGGATCAGAGAAAGGGATAGCTATAGGAATAAATTTGTGTCGTTTAATTACATTAAAAAGATTACTATAACAGTGACTCAACATGAAACAACAATAAAAAATTAATACTATATTCTGTAAATTTTTATAAAAATATAGTTTTTGGTTTACTTGGACACAAAGTTTTTCAATGTCGAAAAAACCAAATGTCACGATAATGCCAAAGTATGCATTTTTTCCTTGGATTAAAATTTAATTTCTTCCTCAAAAATGTCTGTCCGAACATATTTGTCCCGTTATAAATGAAATAAATTATTGTGAAAGCATTTATTCTGAGCTCAAAAAAAGATTAAAAAATAAAAGTTAACAAAATTTTGAAACTCGACTGATTATACACGTTTTCACATGTATGTTCGATCACCCACGTAAAGACGGAACTTTTTAAATAAAGTGACGAGCTTAAATTGTAAGGTAAAGAATGTATCTTTCCATCATGTTACCATAACTCATGACATTTCTCTATTCAACTCTCATGTAAAATGATCAAACGTACCAATTTACTTTTTACTCCATTTATCATACACCGTAGTATCATAGACTCACGCTAGGCATCATACGCAAGTGACCCATACGTCACACGGAAGAGCCTTGATGATTCCGTTCTCTCTCTTGGATGGATATACGTTGCAAGTATAGTGGTTGGTGTACGATGTTTGCGTTGAGGAATTGACGACTGTTTGCTCGGGCATTTCGACGTGGGCCCGAACACTGTACAGCCGCAACGGGAAAGGGGTGATATCAGTGCATCCTCAGGAGGCACAGAACATCATGCGCTCACATGTACACTCGTGATTATATCTATAACTTTTGGGTACCATAGCTGCGAGCCACTCACGTGTGCGCAGCTTCTTGTTGATTTTGGAGATACTGTACAATTGCGTTGGGCCTTATTTTCTACCCGATATATATATATGGCTTGGCTCTCTCGATTTTACAAGCTTGAATGACTTTTCCTGTTCAGTTAATTTTTTCGAACCCAATCGCGAGTGGAAGCTCTTTCTCCCTCTGGCCTAACTTTATCGCTTCTTTATTAATTTTCTTTATCCTTGTTGGCTTAGGTCATAGTCAGATTTTGATTTTTATTGTCCTACGTGTTAAATTTATCTACCGTTTACATGTATGGTTGCTCAAACGATCAGCCACTACTTAAATTTTTATGACTTTATTAAGATCCTTTTCCACATGATTCTATATCACTGTATTATTACACGCATTTATTTTTCATCGTTGTTGGCTTATAGGAAAAATAGTATTCAATTTTATTGTGACTACGACTATTACTTACACACCATCAAATGACTTTATATTCATCGAATTACGACTCAATCAAACGTGAAAGTGATTACACAAAGACGCCAGCGTGGTTGCAGGCCTTGGAATTGAAATTCGTCTATTTGAGCAAACAAACCCACCTGGTGTTAAAATTCAGTGGTTCAAGTCGTTCAAATACCACGGCTGTGTGCCGTCACATTTTCATTCAGTGAATTATTGTTGTTATACTTAGGATACTCCAGCTAATACTTATTATTTTCAATACAATATGATGGCTTCGGAGCCGTTGGTGAATAAGTTAATAATTAAATGTCCTGCTTAGTCTCGTTTGCGTGCCATGTATATTAAACCCTCATCAAAGTAACAGGTGCATGGAATCCGACAGCGTTTTCGTATGTCTCGTCCAAAGCGCGATTACATTATTTGCACTCGAGTTTTCCCCGCAACCGCAAGTTGTTTTCCACAAACTCGAACGTCACTTGCCGAACATCGGACACCCACACGTCGCGCGCGACGATTAAAGCTCGTTACACCGAAGGGACGAAACCTGCACCCTCAAAGCCGCAAATCCGGGTATTTAATTTTAATTCCTACATGTAAGCGATTTTGCGATTCGCAGCAATTAAAATACACATCGGCAACAATGTTTAATTTGCTCCATTGTATCTTTAATTTTATGAGCGGAAAAAGTATGTGGGACTTGAAACAATTCCGAGAGTTGAAAAGCTGCATGGACTTACAAGTCAAAAAGTATATTCTGGAAATGTTTTCGGACAATTGTTTCAAAATAAACGTTATTCGGTTCAGTGAAATTGATGACAGTGTGTCGTATGATCTTTTGCCATGTAGTCCACCAATCGAGAACGATAAAACGAAAGATGGAATGAATTAATAAAAAAAAAAATAAAAAAAAAAACTGGTTCAGGTTTTCTTTAAGCGTAATTTCACTCGCGACGCGTCTTTGATGTGTTCCTCACCCGCGACGACCTTTCATCAACCGCCTCGTTAAAACCTTTAAAAGTGCCGAAAGCTCGGGTCTTTCGTTCTCTCATTGCGAAAACCTCGAACCTCTCCCATCGACGTACACGTAAAAGAGAGGGAGTAAGAGCCCCTCGAAGTCCTGAAAATCATGCGACAGTAAATTCCAGTTTCCCGAAGACCCTACACGAGAGTTCATGTACACTGCGCACAAGTGCACTTGCGTTTGGTGGAAAAATCGAGGTAGCAAAGCCCCGGGACCTCTACTGCGAGAATAAATTTGCTCCCTCCATCCGGGAGCTCTAACGAGCAGTGCATACGTTGTTCGTGCGCCTACGCACTCATTCTCTCTCTCTCTCTCTGTCCCATTTTGCTATTCATATATACACAATATCCATGGCGATTCGATCCGCATTTTTGAAATAGCTCCCACTATCAAGTTGGTGATTATTTTTGCTCAATTTCAATCGAACACGATATGGGACCCATCACTTGTTTCGTGGGATTTATTTTCGAGAATCACCTGTATGTGGAGGGCAATAAGACTTGGCTTGCAATTGTCATTACGCGGTCGGATATTGTTTGCGCTCGGATATTGTGTATGTATATATACTTTTGTTGGCGCGATTGAGGTAATCGCATGGACTGTACATGAGATTCCGTCGATACATTGGATGATTGATTGTTGTATCGAAGTTAATTGGAACGCCGAATGGACTCTGTATGTTTGTTAAATAAATGCTCTTAATTGGCCATGTGGAATATATGGTTGCACGTACATATTATCAATTACGCAGGTGTACAGAGTTGAGCTGCTGCGAACGGACCAATTTATCAATTGTTGGGATATTCTATTGCCATTTATGTTTCATGTACATTTGTATTGCATTGAATTGCTCCTGGTGACATTTGTTTATCGATACTTGGGATGGACATTGAATATATGCAGTGATTAAGAAATGCAACTTATATAGATTAAAAAAACCATTAGTTTTTATAAAATTATAGTTTAGTTTTACTACCAACATTCGTGTAGGTACCAATTTTCTTTACTCATTACTTAGATTTTTCGTAACTCCAATCCACTATCGATCCCAAGTCGCCGTATTCATTGGAAGTGCAAATTGTATAAAACACCAACTAAAATTTACCAAATTTTTAAATAAAATTTATCCATATTAACATGTATGATTTATAAAGGTGTTTAATATGCTGCGAGACAATATACGTGATAGAGTTTTAAAAAATAATTGACGCAACATTGAGTACACTAGTATCTTACAAAAAGGACTATATCCCTAAAAAGCTAATTACGTTCGACAATAGGTACTATACTCACGTACTTACCGGGTAATCTTATTAGACTCTCATCCTTTTTCATCACTTTATCCTCATTTCCACTTAAGTAGCTCACAATACCCTCGATTCTTACTTCAATGGTCTTCGGAGCTGTGCAGCAAAAAATCCAATGAGCCAAATCTTCTTTTATAATAAAAATCGCAAACTTACGGTGAAAAAGACATGGATGCCTCGAGGATATTGTACAGGAACCGCTCGCAAGTTCAAATGCGAGGAAAAGTTTTGCTACGCCGGGAAAGGTCGTGACGAGAAAGACATTTATTTTATCCACGGCAAAAGTACGTGGATTTAATGAGGGTCTCTTTTGACTCGAGAATTAATGATCCTGATGCTCTTTTTTTATCCTAAACTCCTTAAACAAAGTATAAAAACAAAAACAACATACAAACTTTCATTCATGAAACTAGAAGAAAAAAATAAGTAATCTCCTTTTCGAATCTGTGAATATTTTTCTTGGCTTTTAAGCTCAGCTCGTCCAAATCCGACTCTTCTGCCCAAACAATACAAGAAGAATAAAACTCGTGCGAATCTCACGACATACCAGTTGTTTCTCCCACGTATTTGTTATTCATTCCAACGTAAGGTATGCCGACCTCATAAAAAGCTCGTTGTCAACTCGGCCGAATAAGCTCTTTTTTCCTCTCGACAAAACTTTTTTCTGTATCTCTTACCTCCGTGAGTAGGTATATATATATATTACTTCGGTCCAGACGCAAATCCAATATAATCCATCTCGGCTTTTGTGTCTCTTACACGGCCACGAAACACACGCCCAAGGAATCCGACGCATTGCGAACTGTACATCCATCCCTTATCGCATCAGTGGAAAATCTCTTGGGCGCTCGAGAAGTTCTCTTTTTTTGTCTTTAACACTCTATCGCATTGTAGAGCAGAAGTTTTTTAGAGGCTTGTTATTTTTTGTTATATCTATAAGCAGAGAAAAAAGAAAAAAATGATTGGAGATTCGAGAGCCGAGCGCAAAATCGTGTTTTCGGTAAAACGAAAGCTTTTTTGCATTGGTGAATATTAAATCAACAAAGGACAATTTTCTTGGTTGACTTTCTAAATAATATACAATAATTATAATTTTTTGTAAAAAATATAAAAGTATTGTCCATCAGGGAGAGTCTATTGTAACGTAATATTTCGATTCTCAGAAAATAAGTAATTATACTCTAAATGCCGATGGTGTATATTTGATTTCGTAAAATAGCAAAATGTAATCGTTTCGAACAGTTTATGAATACCTAAGAACATATTGAACACGCAAGTAATAATTTTCTCACGAACACGAGGACCCGTTCATTTATTAGCCAACCGATGTGCCGCAACTTATTTTTCTCAACACCAAGTGATTGCTGTGTTTGAAGGGTCGCCGGTATAAATTATAATCCACCGTCTGTCACTTGTAAGAGACACAATCCATGTTGTTACGTGGAGAACAAACGAAAAATGTTGTTGGATCTAAAACGTGCAATTATGGCATGATACGACTTACATCAGGTACATGGGGAATCGAGGCACGCGTTGAGCACTAATTTCTGCTTCAACTTTTCTCTCTGGCATTTCGCTAATGTACAATGCTGTTGTTGTGGATGTGCATACAAGTACCAATGTAAGTATACACGAGATTGGAAAGAGCAATAGGAGCTGCCCGTAGATATTAGGACTTGAGTAGAGATTAGAGAATGGATGCATTAGGACACAAGTGCAGCATATATCAGCTGACGTCCTGTGCGCTACTGTTGCCAATTAATTTATCGTCCTGCTGCTCGTAAATTCAATTATCCAGCTGACGTCTCCACTTCTTTTCTTTACCTCAGTGCGCCTCTTTTGCTCACCTCTTCTTTTTGCCTCTTGCTCCGCTCTTTCCTTGATTCTTTGCACCGCTTCCTTTTGGTTAATTTTTTTTTTTTTTACTCTGCTCAGGTTTGCTCAATCGACCGATTTTGGTTTACTAGCTTTCTTTTTTTCGTTCCCCCCATATTTAGTTCTACTCGCAATAAAGAAGGAAATTTTTTTCTAGAGATAAGTGCACTCGCTCGCTTGTATCAGGTGACGAGAAGATAATTTGCTCGTTTAAGAGCCAGCTTTCAAAGAAAAGACCTTTTTTTAAGTGCACGTCGAGGTTCGCGAAATAATGAGTTGAGTAAAAAAATTCTAGTTAACTAGAGACCAGCTTCTTAAACTTTTAAACACTTGGCATTATTTTCTCTTGTCAAATCATTGTGTGTATGTTTATATTTTATAGAATATGATGGCGTTACTTTCTTAAAAATGAATTGTATAAATGTCAATTTTATAATAATTTCCATCGAGTACTGTACTAATAGCGGGTAATAGTAGTGCGTATCAACAATTCTTTCTTTTTTGACAGATTAGCTTTCTTGAGCACAGTCTTACCTGTTTCCTTCCATCATGGATATTTCAGTGTTTGGCTGAAGTGTTTGGTCGAATTCTCTGATACGTCAGTCATCTTGTTAAAAATGTAACCGTTTGTTATTTACTATTATTCCACTGCTCGAGGAAGAACAAAAAAACAAAACAAAAATACATAAATAAATCGTCAAGAAATTCGTTGATGTACATCTTTCGGGGTTGAAAAAAGCTCGCGATCGCTCCCGAGGGTATAGTCAAGTGATGCAATACAGCTTTGTCCCCAAGAGGCGTTCGTGCGTTGGTGCACAGCCATTATTTCATTCTACGCGCGTATACGCGCTAGAATACACTTTCCTCCAAGGGATGGGATGTATTAAGAGACAAAGGTCTTGCTCTGCAGTCACATTGCAAAGATTACTTCCCTGAATAGCATTACAGTGGCATTAGCTTCATCTCTTGGATGTACGTGCCTCTCGTTTTTCTGTTATTTGTTACATAAACGCCTATTTTCCTCCTTACGACTCTTTGGGGACAGTTTTGTTTCATTTAGCTGTACCCTATTTTTAATGATTGAATCACCTCATCTAAAAGTACATCGGGATCAGTCTTGATAATTTTGTTCGAGTGCTTCTGCACTTTGACTTCTTCTTCTGCTTAATCTTTTTTTATTACTGGCACTTTTCAATTGCTGGATGCTTTTAAGGGAAAAATGAGCTCAAAAGCAGGTATACCCGAAGTTACCAGTTCCCTTTGATATCTGTATCTCAAGTGGCTTAAGAGAAAAAGATAAGGAAGGTTTGAGTTTCTTGTTAAACGTGAGTAATGTAACTTACAGGCTTACAATATCTTTACAGGTATTGAAGTGTTGATGAAATAAAACTGTAAAAGACAAGTAGTAGTATAGTCTTCAAGGTATACCTGTATCGGCTCGTTGAAACCCCCAAAAGTTTGAAGACAGAGGAAAAAAATTATAGTTTATAGAAATACTTGTACACTATGATCAAAAATGTTTCTCTTGTGTTTTCCATTACATGCTAATGTGTACAGTATGAAACAATAAAATAAAAAAAAACAATCAAAGCTAGGGGTAGCCCATTCGAGGGAATTCCATGCTCGTGATCCTTCGCCAGCTTGTATCCATTCGACCTTACATTCGGTACCGTATAAAAGCGAGTGAAAAGGACAGGAGAGGGAAAGAAATGCCGTACACGCGAGCGAGAAATTGGAAAAGAATCGAGTACGTATCTATACATTCTTCGTTATCGCTTTGCTCACAAGAAAAAAAAAAGCTATTGTCGCAGCAGAGGATATCACCTGCTATATTACACTCTTTATTCCCTTCTGCTGTTCTCTCTATCGACCATACAACCCTCATATGGTATAAACGTATTTTACTCGAATTCCTTCCTTTACGAGAGACTCACCTGAGTTTGTCCTAAGTCTTTGAGGGGTCGAATCTCTGTGTAATTTTCGTACGAGCCTTTTTTTTATTGTGTACAAAAGAGCACTTTGAATTTTTTTTTTTTTTTTTCTCACCACCCGTCACTTTGACAGTAGACGTAAAGTACAGAATTGGATTGAAAGTGGGAAAATAAGGAAAAGTCTACTACATGGAACAGTATAACAGATGGTGTAACTTGATATGTCTGACCATTCACGGACATCATCTACTGAAACGACTCGCTGACACATAAAGTTGTTATTCATTACAACTTTTTATATTCCAGTGTGGTTTTTCGTACTAAATGGCTTTTTTGTTTTACATCACGTTAAAATCTCAAAAATACGGAGTTCGCGTGCTGCTCGACTACCGATGGATATACGGACTTTGGTGCGTTGCGATAAATAAGATTTATGACGGGGTTTGGTTTGGGGTTGGCTTGTTGATGTTTGTTTGCTTCTCCAATGGAAACGAGGAGGGAAAAAAAAAACGAAAAAGATTTTGACTCCAAACACGAAGTAGACTTGACTCGAGCCACCATATAATACCGCGTGACGCTATAAAAAATTATCCTTTTGTTTACGTGTGTCAGCAGTACATTTTGTACATGTTATGTATGTACATAAAAATTTGTTTGTCACGGAGATAAAATGTTTAATTCCTGCAGCCGATAAACAGTCGAAAAATTTGAAATTTAATTGTACTAATTACAACTTATTGCTGTGAATTCGCATAATTATTTGGGCTATAACTGTTTACTGTTAAAAATATTTGAAATTTTTATTTCTATTTCTGCAGTTACTATTTACAATCCAACTACATAATGGACTTTTGCTCGAAGACTGTGTTCTTACTTGTCTCACCTTAGTTTAAATAATGAACTACACAAGAATTGTATATAAAGGGGCATTTCGTTGATTATTAATTACGAGTGGTACATTATCTGATTGTTGATAAACTTAGTTGTCCATACGTAAGGCTCCCACATATTTTACCATCTCTACCCTGAATATGATGACGTGAATAATGTAAAAATGGCTCACCCCCTGAAAAATGCACCCGCAAGGACATTCACTCCATAAATCCAATAAACAGCGCCATCAATAGTCCTTCACTTGTCCATCGGGAGCAAAAAATCACTAAACTTTAATCGCCCGTTCTTAATTCGAGCTCGTTTGCGCCCTCATATACGTTCGCTCAACTTCCTCAGAACAAAAGGGAGCAAGAGAATTCCCCGATAAGAGAGGAAGAGCTCGAGATGGGCGACGATAACAATAATAGCGTGGAGAACGGAAAGGAAGGTGCGCCATGAAAAAAGCCATAAGATGCGTGGCCTTTATTGTCACTTGATGAGATCCTCATCTATGTGTGGGTATACGTATGGTGAAGCAGATACGAGGAAGAATGAACTTTCTCTCTGTGTTTTTACACATATATTGTGCATATACAGATATTATAATTTTTATTTGGCTGCAGTTGTGATTCGGAAAATTACATTTTTCAGACCACCAAAACTTTGTTGCAACATAATTCAGGGTATTTTTTCACTATCAACGACACAAGGTGATAAATATGGCATAACGTAGATGACGTACGTGTATGTTTACCTACATATAAGACGCATTTTTATTCATAGCCACGACATGTTTATGTCCATCACCTGCTTTATTTGAATTTTTCAGATTCCTTGACTATACAGTTACAAGGCATTTAAACCGGACTCATCCAGGTTCACTATCCACAAAGTAATGACGTATATTATGCGGTATATAGGTAGAATAGACAAGTGTTGATATTATCCCTACCAGTGCTTCCTCCCATGGTAACGAGTTTCCAGAGCACATGGTAGAAACACATATGATTGATATTCGTTCAATACATTATTTGGCACAATAGTAAAAGTTTTTCCCACTGGTTGTCCGGATGTGGAGCGGATTACCATACGAAGGATCTGATGCTATGGTCTGACTCGTTTGCATTCAAAGTCGAAGGTTTCGGTGCCTTTTTTGTTTCAAGTCCGAGACAATCGTCTTCCTTTCTTTCTAGTTAGTCGAGTGGAAACTTTGCGTGCGCCCAACCTTGGATTATCGATTCAAGGAAAATAAAAGCTGGTGCGAGACTATCAAATGGTTGGTTTTTTTTAATCCTAGCTGTTTTTCGAAAGCGTGTTTTCTTGGGAAGTTGATTTTAAGTAAGTGACAGTTTGCATACATTATAAACTTTCTTTGTAAGGGCACTAAGGAAATCATTGAAAATTCCGGCAGTGAAACTGTCAAAGACAATTTTATTTAGCTTCTACAGCCAAATATTAAAATGATCATTACTTTAATCTCATAGCATAAAAAATCTTCGTAGCACAAGATAGGTGTACTTTCATGCGACTACTAAGTATGGCTGTTAAAAATTTCTGTAGGGGAAATACATTGAGAAATCGATACGGAAAGCTTTCAAAGTTTTTAATTTATCGAAACGTATTAATATCTAGAAAAAAATCTATTTATAACCACAATTCTTGCCTAATACTGTGTAAATTTCGAAAAAATTGTCTGTCATCCGAAGGGGACGAAAATAGAGGTACATCCGGTAGTACACCCGGCCATTAATCTCTTTTCCCCTACGCGATATATATTTTTTCAATGTCCCCCCGCAGTTTTGTGTAGCTGTTCTCTTTTTTTTTTTTTTCTTCGCTTTATAGCCTTTCTCGGTTTTTCCCCTTTGTAAATTGTGATGATAAAAAATAGAAGCTTAAAAAAAAAATTAAAATCCAGCGGCCAAGGGATGAGAAATAAAGGTGTCCTTGCACTAAACAAAAAGCGGATAAAATAAAAAGGACGAAGCATGTATTAATTACAGCTTTATCCGCGAGTATTTTAAAAAGTGTATTATTTACAATTCCGTAATGGGGAAAAAAAAAATTTTGTGTTTGAAGCAAGAAATATCACCGTGTTTTTCTCAGCCAAGCCTTTTGCAAACATTTTTTTTCTTTTTTTTCCTTACTACCGTCTTTTCACAACTTTCGAGGGTATTTTTTTTTTCTTCCGTTTCTTGTTGTTGGCTCGGATAAATACGCCCCCTCCCTCCGCGGCGTTGCTTACAAATGAGGGGAGATTTTTCTTTGACGTTTCGTTTGATAAAGGGCATACTCGGCAGGGGATAGTGGAATGCCGTTTTCCGGGGGAGGGGGAGCCG
The DNA here is from genome assembly GCF_036245765.1 of Copidosoma floridanum. Lineage (NCBI taxonomy): Eukaryota > Metazoa > Arthropoda > Insecta > Hymenoptera > Encyrtidae > Copidosoma > Copidosoma floridanum. The sequence continues at coordinate 15,432,606 of NW_028321896.1, read as the reverse complement.
AGGATTTTTCATTCCACTTGGCATTTTTATTTTCGTTTTAATTAAAACCACCCAAATATATACACGAGCAGCGCACATACGGTGAATAGCAAGTGAGCAAGACGAATTCGATACTTTTCGTGCATCAGTATTGGCTTAACAAATATACCCGCAATGAGTCTGAAAAGGCACGACCAACGATTCTGTGGGAAACCACAAATTTATCATACGTAGAAATCGATCCCAAACACGAGTTAAATATTGACGTAGGACGAAAGTCGTGTTCTGCGTGTACAACGCGTAAACTGGGTACACAGGGTAAATAATTCATGGCCTCGTGAGAGCTTTGATCCCGATATAACACGCGTGTGTACACAGGTAAAAGGGACGGTTTGATTTTTTTTTTTTTTTTTTTTCGCTGTCTGATCACACCTTGACTGTTTCTACTTGCAAAGGTCTCTACTGTTTTACCCATATGTATTTCACGTTCCACCGTAAGGCGTACCCCAATGAGATGGAAAATTACATTACTCGCACGATGTAGCTGCTCCTGAAAATTAACCATCAGCTGCCTACTACTCGTGGCTTCGGTCATTTCCACATGCATTGCAGTAAAGGTATTTTTGAAAACCACGTTTCTTTTTGTTACCGACAAAGGGAGATGGTGCATAATTCAGCTCAGTTAATTAATTAATGTCAACATAAACATTCTGACGATACATCTCCGAGCAGACCGTAAGTGAAGTATGAAAAATCGCGGCAGTTACATTTTACTCGAAGGGTGGGAGTGTGAATACCGAGAGAAGCACGAGGTCAATTCCTCGACTCGACATTCGCGTTATTTGTCACTGATCATTATCAACTGGCTGTTTTGGTTTTCAACACTTGTCAATTGGCTGAAAAAAACGATGATTTATTCAAGTACGTAAATTGACATTTTTCACATCGATTGTTCTTCGTTGGTGCTTTGAGTTCGGTCGATAAATAATTTGTGCGAGTAATTATACTTATCCATGCAGTGATGCAGACGCGATACAAATCAAAAGCAGATATAATATGCGTAAATCTTTTTGGCTTGAATTGTTAATTTTTAATTACATACGAGTAAGAGATTCTTTGACAAAATGAGGAGCATAATTTTTAAAAACAGTTGTCTCTTTCTTTCAGTTTTGAACAATAATACTTTTGACACACAATAATAATAAGTCACAAAAATTGGAGGCTTGGCGAACTATGAATACAAACAAGACGCGTGATCTTACCTATTCGATCAAATAGTTTATTTTCCTTCAAGTGCATAATCTCCCCAAAAGTGTCCTGGATCACGTATTTGGAAAACGAAAGCGAATACGTGTACAGAATATAAGCTCAATGTTCAAGATTTTTTTTTTTTTTTTTTTATTTGATTTATACACGAGCATACAACTGATGCTATTTTACGTGTAAGCTTAATGTAAATCCCGTCTTTCTTTCATAAATGTATCATTGTCGGGAGTATAATTTTGGGAAATCAGAACATATTTGTGCTCTATCTATTTCTAATACTCTTATGAGCATCTTATACCTTTTTTACAAGCTTACCAGGTGCCAAACGTCGATTGTTTGTATTGTGGCATTGGTACTCGATATATTTTAAATGTTAACTATGGATTTAAATTACATATTTAAGCTTAAAAGTATCGCCTCGTACGGTTCAACACAGTATATATTTAATTAAAAAATTATTTACCGAGTATAAGGGTGGATGTAACGTAGAGAGACGAATTTGAAATTCAGCAACACACGATGGGTTCCAAGTATCGATAATGATGTGTATGACCAAGCATTATAATCGTAACTTTTTTTTTTTTTTTTAATAAACAAGACGAAAGGGCCATACAAATTCTATCGAAATTAACGTGATTTTTGTAGTTTGTATCTTAAAAAAAAAAAATAATAATTACATTGCATCCGTCCAAAAAATTGTTCTTCCTAGCTCGGCTTAATAAAGATGCAGATGAATCAAAAATCTACAGATATAATATACATATTCTATCAGTAATAAGTACAGGGAAGCTGATCATCCCTTTTCGCAACCCACCATCTTCTCCTATCGGTTCCTTCCTCGCATTAACTATTTAATAACAGCTGCGTTTACGCGCACCCCAGCGTTGATTGCAAATTTTGCCCCTTCTCGTTACACGTATACACGTATCCCTAGGATGGCCGATACCTTCGACATCCTGTACCCTTAGTTTCCAGGGTTAATTTGATACCACTGACAGGATATGCCTCCCGTACACCCCGGCGTGTAAGACACCCAGATTTAATTTCCTTCCGTCCAAGATACCTATCTGTATATAATGTGCGTACATGTGGACATATATACATATTATGTACTTTACAAGGTGGGTAGTATTCGAAGATCGACAATAACGTGTATAAGTGTACACGCTGTACATGTGACAGAAATAGATGGGCGATGGTCGACTCTATCGGAAGATGAATCTATTTGGGTCGCCGCGGAGCGAAAAGCTCAAGGAGACACGCGTATATCGATGATTCATTCGGTTACCATCGAGCTAATGGTTTCCAACTGATATACATATCAGCTCCGTTTGGATGAAAAATTAAAAGAGATTTGATTTTCCGTGATCCAATTTTTCTGGGTGTCAGAAAAAATACGCGCACGTATATACTTGTACCAAGAATCCCTTTCTGTTCGATTGCCGTGATTTAATTTCTAATTCGATAAAGCGTGCCCCCCCCCCCTCCGTCCGTCGATTGACCACGGCAATTCGAGTGAAACTTTAGCCGTACGTCCGTTCGTTTTTTCATCCGTTGAGTATATGTACCATAAATTGGAATCAAAATCATTGAGCTTCAGCAGCGATGCTTTTAATATCGTTTTGAATTGGAATTTGATTAATTTCGTTGCTCGTCCATTGGAAATTTCGTATATGGCTTCGCGCACAATTTAACCATCCGTAACGTGTTATACGGTTGCTCTTGATATGAATACTTCGAGAGAAAAAAAAATGGTTGAATAGTTTTTTTCTTTCCTGCGCTCTTGTACGGTAATTTTTTTTTTAATCTACAATTGTATAAAGTTTTATTGAAAAAAAAAAATAATAATAATAACAACAATAATAATTCTGTTTACAGAAAACGCAAGCCGCCTATGTTTCTCGAACGGCACGTGGTCGTCGGCTGACTACACGAGATGCACGGAAGTGAAGCTCATAACGCCGGAGACCGAGTCCGGAGTCGTGATGATGACGTTCCTGTACTTCATCGGCTACAGCATCTCCCTCCTGTTTCTCATCATCGGCGTCAGTATATACTTGTCCTACAGGTACGCGTGTTTGCGCTATCGATGCCGAGTCGTTTTTTTTTTTTTTTTTTAATTTTCCAATCGTCGACCGAAGCGTACTAGGTCGCGCCCCTTCCTCCCCCCCCCCTTACTTTACGCGGAGAGCGCCGTTATACGTTTGTTTGACGAAGATTATCGAACGGAATTGCAAAGGGCTTTCTCTTTCTTAAACAGGTTTTTTTTTTTTTTGTTTTTTTACTCGGGTCAAAAGTACGCCCTTTACACATAACGGCGTTGTTTAACAAAGATGTTGCGTGAAAACCCAAAAATTAATGCAGTGAATTGTTAAAAAGTACGTGTTGCGCTAAGCTTTAAGGGAGTTGTATAAAGAAAAAAAAAAGAAAAAAAAAATTATAATATAATGATTTTATTCAAAACACTATGGCGAAATTAAAAAAACCATAGCCTCGTCTTTATCGAGAAATTAATCATGACACGTACGCTTATGCGAGAGAGTGTTTTTTTTCTCATCGCATGACTAGAAAAGCACAAGACTCTCTTTAAAAAAGTACGTTTTGAGTAAATAATTGATACCTCGAATACAATTAAAAATACGATAGTTACGAATGAAAATTTTGCAAGAAACTTCTTTGAAGTTTAAAAAATAAACGTTTTTTTTTCAAAAATTTAATGGAGCCAATTTTCGCAGGGAACTAAAATGCCTTCGAAACACGATACACAAGAATTTAATGATCACTTACATTTTGGCGGACGCCCTGTGGATCATAATGAGCGCGTATCAGGTACCGATTACAATCCACTATATGTATAATCTATTTGAAGTTGATATTTGTATACGGAAACACATGAAAATAACACACGAATCTTGTAGTTATTCTTTCGCACGAACCAACTCCTGTGCGTAGCTTTCTACGTTTTGTACCACTACTTCCAGTTGACCAACTTTTTTTGGATGTTCATCGAAGGTAACTGGGACAACAATTTAATTAATCCCTTTGAACGTCACGTTATCCACGTATCAAAAAATCTTTTGTCTCCCAAACAGGTTTGTACCTGTACTTACTGGTAGTGAAGACCTTCTCCGGCGACAACATCAAACTGAAGCTGTGCCTATTCATCGGCTGGGGTACGTGTTTAACGTGCGTGTGTACAATCGTATAATCTGACAGCATGAAATTTACAGGTCTGCCGTTCGTAGTGACGGTCATTTGGGGAACAGCCAAAGCCACTTGGGGTAGTCTGGAAACTCCGGGGACTCAGGTACGACAAATTCCAATGTAGAAACAAAGAAGAAAACAAAAAAAAAACAATCATTTTTCAAGCTTTTCGTCAACAAAAGCTTGTGTCTACGCGTTAACTCCCAACACCCCCGTACCAAACCAATCCTCTGATTTTTTTTTTTTTTTTTTTTTTTCCTACGCGCAATAGAACAAGAGAGTCTAGTTGTACAGATAGCAGTAAAAAAAAAAAAAAAAAAAAAAAGTGGGAAGAAGAAGCAAACGATCCCTTATTATCGCCACCACCTACACACACATACGCATCAGCGCCGGTCTTTGTTCCATATGTATGGAGTTTGTTCTGCCCCTACAGGAGGCAGCTTTATCGCAGCACTGCCCGTGGATGGTGCACCGTCCGATTGATTGGCTCTATCAGGCACCGGCGCTCGTCGTCCTCAGCATGAACGTCATTTTTCTCACCAGGATAATGTGGGTGAGTCGCGTCTATACAAGCTATAGCGTAGATGATGATGATACAATGACGGTGCGCTCCGAGCTTGACATAGCTCTCTTTTGTTTCCTTTCCTCCTTTTTTTCCTTTTTTCACGCGTCACGCGCACGTTTATCCGCTTAAATTAATTGACCTGCTTTGGGGTCCCTATATTTATAAGGGAGGGGTAGGGGAGTTACGGACATTTTAATGGGATCGCACGAGGGTGGAGTCAGAGTCGGTTGTTTTAATGAGCTTTCAAAGCAGGGTACAAAGGTTTATCGCGCGTGTGAGAGGGGGTTGGTAGAGCATCTTTTCCTCTTTTTTTTTGTTTTTTTGTTAATTGAGATGCAATTCGCGCAGGTGCTGATAACGAAGCTGCGCTCGGCGAACAACGCGGAGACCCAGCAGTACCGCAAAGCGGCCAAGGCTCTGCTGGTGCTGATACCCCTCCTCGGGGTCACGTACATGTTGGTCATGTATGGCCCGCCAGAGGAACAAGTCGCCAACGCGTTCACCTACGCCAGGGCCGTGTTGCTCTCGTCCCAGGTACACCTATGATGTTTATATGCTTCTTTCTCTCTCTCTCTCTCTCTCTCTTCTATCTCTTTTTACACTCCGCAATAACTACTATACATGTATACGTACACACACAGCTCCTTCCCTGTAACTATATATATGTTCGCAAGTGTGTACACTTTGATTGCCGTGGGACTGCAGTATATATATGGTTAACCACATACTGTTATTCCCCCTGTAATCAAAGTTATTATTGGAATGAAAGCTTGTTTCGTTGCTATTGGAAGATTGAACGAACCTTTTTTTTTTTTTTTTTTTTTTTTTCTTTACAAAAGACGGGTAACGGTGTTTTTCTTTCTTTTTTTTGCTTTTCCTCGTTATCCTCCGATGTATTTGTGTCTCTGTAGGGAAAAATGTGAAAAAGTATATTTTGGTGCACGTGCAAAGTGAAATTTGGGCGAGAAAAAAAAGGGGAGGGATATTTACCACGACGAGGTATAGGGATGAAAAGACAAACTTGGGTATATTGGGTACTATTATTATATTTATACACAAAAAAAAGGGAGTGGATCGAAACGTCCAGCGTCAGTTCAAGTATAGCATACTGTTGTATATACATATACGGTGGAGATAGTGGTACCCGACAGTAGACATCAGACGTCGTAAAGCACCTTCTTCATGCGAGATATGAAAGACCCTTTGAGATTTCGTGACCTCACTCTGATGAGCGACTGTCTTATAAGTACCGTGTGTAGCCTTTTCCCCCTCGAGCGTTGGGTGTCGATATCATGCCACTCTGCACCCACTGTGATGTACAGATTGCTTTTTTTTTTTTTTCTTTTTCCCTATCAGACTATTTAACGTCAGCTCGGATACTCGACTTGGATTACCGATGAATCGAAAATCACGTGACCGATATTGTATATATACGCGCGAGTTGAAGCATAAATCGCTCACCCAGAAGGCTAACAACATAAATTGTCGCAAAAATCAAAAATGATAACAACAATAATAAATGGAAAGGTGCAAGACATTGTCAAGTTTTTAATTTACGATTCGGGCATGATTTTTGTTTTTTTTTTTTTTTCCTTTAATGTAGATTTTAACCTATAGGTATCGTTAATTGAAAATTTATGCGAAAAACATACCAGGGGGTGGATTATATTCGTGTTAACATCATCAATAAGCAGTGTTACTATATTAGGTTTATTGAGACGTGGGAGTAATTAGGTGAGCTAAAAAAAGGGCGAAAAATACTTGAGTGCAGGTTACCATTAGGTGGTTTACAAAGTAACTTTAGATGTAAAGATACATAAACAACTTTGAATACAGCCCGGAAAACCAGGATAGAAAAATGTGAAAGATTCGTATAATATCATGAACGAAGATGTGAGTTGAAACTGTATGCCGGTGGATCGACAACTTGTCGCGATGTTCATTGTTAAAAGACACTGCGAACGATGGAGAAAAAAAAAAATGTCATGATTAAAAGAGACCGAAAAACGTTGGCAGGGTCTGCTGGTGGTGTTGTTCTACTGTTTCCTGAACAGCGAGGTGCGAAACGCCGTGGGCCACCACTACTCGCGCTGGCGAACCGCCCGGAGCCTCGGCACCGGTCAGCACTACTACGCCCACTGGGCGCCCCGCTCCCGCACCGAGAGCATAAGGTAATACAGGCCGAGGCCGGTGGCTGCCCTGCAACGGGGGGGTCCGGGGTTACTCCAGCGCGCGGATACCTAACCAATAAAAAAATAATTTATTGAAGCCTGTATTACCTTTCAGATTATACAGCAGACCAGCCGGCGGTAGCAACGGCAACGCCTGCACCAGCTCCGCCGTAGAGCCGGCCCTCGACGACGCTCCCACGACCCCCACAGCCAATAACAACCACGTGCTGCCGACGACAGACACCGTGGACGAGTCGAGTCGGTTGACCGGCGCCAACGCCAATGGATCGGTGCTCGATGACGCGGTTCAAACGTTACAGCGGAATAGGGGTCCCGTTTGAGCTTGTCCGTGGTACTTTTTTTTTGTTTCGAAAAACGAGTGCCAAAGCTTTAGCTCCCCCTCTCTTGAGGTGCGGTGTGTTTCACTCGAATTGTAAATAATCTGCAGTACCTTAATACGTATAATATGATGACGAAGCGATTTTATTCTTTTCGCTGTCCGCGTGGTGGAAGAAAAACAAAAATGTGCACAGCCATTCCGATTGAATTCGTGTTTCATTCCGATGATTGGGTGTATTTCTTGAATGGTGTGAACAAAAATAAAGTTATCATCGGTTATCATTTTTTGTTTCACGATCCTCAGCCAACGCGATCCGACCAACGGTGATATAATATATAGCACGGGAAATCAAAAAATATTATTACTTCGTTACGATAAGCATTAAATCTGTGCATAAATGTGTATATTATTGTGTAAAAAGTTAATTATACGCGTATGACTAGTTTTGTTATTACTTTTAAATATGTACATAATTCGTTTGTTTTATTCGTATATACTTTGCATTGATGGTATTTTAATAAGCTCGATGTTATGTATAAGAATACCTTTTTTCCATGTACATTTTTTATGTTAACACATGTTTGAAATTACGAATTAAAGAGCAGTTTACAAAAAAATCAAATGATATTATTACGACGCTGTATAGTTTCATCGACGAGAAAAAAGGACCAACGTATGGAGATATCATCTTTAACGAGTAGGGGAAATGCGGTCCATGCTCTAAATAAATTTTTTTTTTTCTTTAGAAATAAAAAAATTTTAAAAATGTTTTACTGGGACTCCTGGCCATGGATAAATCTGAGCTGGCTATAAATAGTAGACACAATAAAATACGAAAGTAATTATTTTTTGTTAATTTTGTAATTAAAAAACTTTTAATAGATTTTTTTGTAAGAATTTAAAAATTTTAAAATGAATTTTGGAATGATTGGAACAAAGGTTATTATTTATTTCTAATAATTTTAACAAATCAGAAAATAAAATAACGCCTACGGTAAGTATTATTTATTTTTAACTTTTTTTTAAGCTTATTTCCCATCGGTATAAAATACAGTTAATTATACATTTGTAAGCTAATAGGTCAACTTCAAGGATTAAATTTATTCTTTATTTGAGATTTAATAATGTGTACGAAACTTTTGTAAAAAAAGCGGTTAAGTTGCAAAAATACACAGTATGTAGTATAATCAATAAATTTTTCCGAATTGTACAAGTACATATATTAACCGTGAAAATAATAAAATCTCCATAAATTATATGGTTTGTTGACCTAAATCTTCATTGTTTTTACTACCTGAGTACAGACATCTATGAAAATAATTCTTACAAGGATTTATATATACATCTCGAATTTTATCAAACTTTTGGTGATAACAATTATATGGGTGAATAAATAATGAAAATTGCAGAAGTGGGAAATCATGTAAAAAAACAAAAGTAAGGATTCAAATATTTTATGCAGTAGCTTCAGTTATAAACACTTATATTAATCTAAGTTTGAAATTGTAAATTGATATTTATAAAACGCATTTAAACGAATAAAATGTTGTTTTTTTCAACATATACAATAGTTTCATGTACCTTACAATATCATTGTAACTTCATCACTGTTACTATTTTCAAATTATTAAAAAAAACTATAATAAATTATGTATGTTAGATTTGTTCGGGATTTAGCTTGGAGCAGCTCGGAGCGCTCCTTTTTTCTATACTCTAATGTATTGAAGTTATTAAATTGACTATAGAAAAAAGGAGCGCTCCGAGTTGCTCCAAACTAAACCCTGAAATCTATTATACACTTTTAACCAAAGTGCTGTTTCCCGTATTTCTGTTGAATATTAAGAAATTAATGATCAACTAAATAGATGATTTTAAATAAATATATTATTACAATAATACAAGAATTTTGTATTTTTTTTCTTGTATAAATGAACACAAAAGCTGATATTGAAATTATGTACTGAGTATGAAATGCATTGTTCAAATTAAGCGTAAGGAAAAAAACATTACCTTTTTTCAACTATTCTTTGTCTAAATAGCATTCCAGTTTTTCTAGTAGAATGGATATATGGTTACTTTTTTCAAAAAAGAAACGCAAATCCTCTATAAAATCTCTTACATATGTTGAGTAAGGATGATTTTATAATTGTTTAATAAAAAAAGGATGTTACCGAGAAAACTTTTAATGTAATAAATCACACTCTTTTATTAAATCAAAAAAGAACAACTTTTAATATTATTTCCCCCAATAAAAATTCACCACTTACTACAAACAATTTTTGTGCAATTTACAATGAATCTAACTTATAAAAAAATTAATTAATACATTTAGAAAATTCATTCAATAAGTTAATATTTTCAATCCAAACTGTAATTTTTCGGTTCTTAATCTACAGTGACTTGATTTTCAGTAGTCTACGCTTGGGAAGGAGAAAATTTTTTTAAATCTTTTATTTGTTGGTAACAAACATCTTTTGCAAGATAAAACTTGTTATACGTCGTTCTTTTACCACGAGAAGGGGTGAAATTTTCAAAACTTTCAAAATTAACTAGTCATTTTCTTGACTCGATTACAATGAGTACTTTTTTAATGTTAACAAGATTACTACAAATTTTCATTTTGAAACGATTCATTTTTATTGAATAAATGTAAGCAGTAAAATTGAATTATTCATTGTGTCTCATCATTCTGTTGAAGTTAATTTAATACAACATTACAACAACTGCTTTTTTATATCTTTATCTTGTTTACATTTATGCAAAACCTACTTTACTTTGTACAAGATTTATGTTACAAATATATTAAGACAATTCTGTTTTGAAATATAACATCTCACACTCGACATTTCACTATGGAGTTGACTTCACAAAACGATTATTTATAACACTCATACCTCACTTTTTTATTTTCTTTTTTGAAATTAATGTTAAAAACATCTCCTAGTACAATGCTATGACTTTACTATTTCAAGTTTTCATTCAAAAACAAAAAGTCATTTATAGTCAAGTCAAAATAGTTTTCAAAAATAAACAAACCTAATATATATAAATATATATATATATAAATGTATATTTATGGAAATTTATGTTCATTTACACTTTTGTATCATCAGCAGGCATACTTTCACATTTTTTAATTGGCAATTATTTTGCACCATCAACATGATTTTGGTACTTCGGTTTACCGTGTGTAAAAGGCAGATATCTGTATTTTATCATATGCTGGAAATAGATTCATTAATTAATCATAAATGTAAATTTGAAATAATTTTTCTAATGCAAAATAAGTAAAGACTATTTACCTTAATTTGACGCCGCATCGTTATGCACATTAATGTGATAAAATACATGACAAGAATTGGCCAAAATACTGGGATATTAAAGAAATCAAAACAGGTGCATACTAAGGAAATGACTGTGGATTTACACACAGAATACCAAAACTTAAATTCAGGTAATCTCCTGATAAATGGCCTGAATTCTTCGTTCGACCTTGTAGGTAACTGTGGGCCATCAGCATCTGTAAATTAGATAACTTAATAGAAATTTGAACACATACTAAATAATTATATCAAACTGATTAGCTTATGAATAACAGAGAAAAACTTGCCATCAAAGTCCATCGCTGGATCATTTTTTGGTGTAAGAAATGCTATAAACAGGTTAAGGTGATAAATCCCTAATGCATACGTAATGATATACCAACCCTGTTGACATAAAAGAATAATTTTTAAAGATTGAAATGTGGGTATACAATTTTTTAAATGTGTTAAGAATTTTTCACCTGTGCCAACAGTATGCGAATAACGAAAAGAATGATTAAAAATACAGCAAATGCCCATCTCGACACAACATGTGGCGTCCACTGGTCCAACCAACTTTGGTATACCTTAAAAAAAAATACAATCAGTCATCATTAATTTTTATACTAGGCATGTATGTGAATTTGAAGTGTATAAGTGTTGTTTTGTCATCAAATTAATACAGAATGTACTAACATTACAGACCTGTGATATTCTGATTACTGCCTTACTGAACACATTTCTTCTGGCAGGACCACCAAGATCTTCATCCTGCATCATTGTATTTTCCTGCAATGTAAGTAAAATGATTGATCTTTGGGCAAAACAAAGCTTTTCAAGTGCCCTTATCCTAGGTAAAGACCATTCATAAATTAACAGCATACAATAGTACAATTTTTCTAATCTCCATTAATTGATGATACTCAATGACTGTACTGTAGAAAATTCAGACCATTCATCGGCGTATAATGTACATGATTTTCCTGGTGTAACGTAATGAGCCTTTTAAAAGTCAGTTTTTAAAAACCAAAAATAAGGATGTAATACACATGTGATGTTTCTTTTATTTCATTTTATTGTACCCGATAAAAGACATCGTTTATACAAGAAAAACTAAGTTTATATTACCAGTCTAATGAAATATCTGCTGGACTATCTCCAAGCTGACAACAAAATAGTGGCACGAGACAAGAGGAAGAGAACCAGAGACAGTTAGACAAAAAAAAAAGAGAGACCTAAGAACTGGCTGCACACAGCTGGCTAATTGGATATTCCACAATAATTATTTATAAATGAGTCACGTTGATGATAACTAGTACATGATATCGCAGCTATTACATGAAACGTATGTAACATGTCAAGTATACGAGCAGGAGGTAAAATATGCACTTAACCTAAAAAAGGGGAGCACAAAAAATATACAGGGGAGAAAACGTTTATTTTACAAACCGAAGGGGCGCGGTGCTCCAAAAAGTGTTACACATATTATACGGTGTACGTGTCCTCCTAGAGAGAGTCCAAATAGGTTGTGTGTACTTAAGTAAATGAATACTTACAAGTATCAGACTTTGTACACGAAAAGGTAAATTTCGTAAAATCAAAATTAAACAACCGGCATGAACTCGATAAGAGCAAGTTTGATTTAATCGACCAAAGCCACAAATATCAACATTTACCTAAATTCGTGACTGCTGCTGCCGTCTTCTCTTTTGACGACGACGACAACCCTCTCTTTCACGTACTCCTTTTGGCTTTTTCCCTTCTTCTTCGCCACTTCTGCTTCCAATTCTTATACACACACACCCACGCCTGACACGCGCGTCTCACTTATATACGTGGATTGTACAGAGAGATGATCTACCGATGATTTTTCATTAGTAAGTATGGTTACACACAGGTTATTGCATGGAGGATGAAGTAGGTTATATACTTATAGGTATAGGACGGATGGTTGAAAATGTCGACTGATGTCGATGTCAGCCGGTCAGCGTCTCATCCGGGGTCGGTGGTGTACTTACTACTTGAATGTTATTCTCTTTATAAAAATATTTGCCACGGCGATGAACTCCGAAAAATTATACCAAAACCCCACTATCACCGATCTCCTGATGTAAGTATACACACTACATAATATGTATATACTTATAAACTTGTGTAATGAGTTTACGAGTATGACGACACTATACTTACACGCGATGACGCCAATGACCGACCGACGCTCTCAATCTCTCATTCTCATTGGCAGAAGCTATAAAAAAGTCTAGGATAAGTATCAGTAATAAGTTGAATACCTGTAAGAAATGGGTTGATGATCATTTGGTTAACAATCGGTAAATAAAAAATGGTTTCGTCTAATCAAAAGTTTTTTTAGGATCTGATCTGGAAGCTCTTCATCTGCGGTGATGTATAAAAAAATAATGATAAATTTTACATAAAGTGGGATGGAAAAACAATAAAAAATCTCACGCACATGCATGTCAACATAATTTGCTCCCATGAGCAGATGAGCTCATATCATATCTCTCTTTGCTTTGCTTCGCTTCGGCTAATTACAGAGAGCTACGTTGCGCTTCAATTTTTGCCGTCGATTTTTGAATATCGTTGACGTAACGTAACGTACTATTGGCCCTATATAAATATATACAATAATTATTATGAGTTCACTTTATTTGAAATATACTTTCCCTGCATAATTGTTTATATATCTACTGATTGAGTATACGAAAGCTACTTACTGCAACTACATTTTTTTGGCTATGGTGTCTATATAAGTATAAATAATCTTTTTTTAATTATAGCCACTTTATTTATAATTGTTTATATTCATAATTATTTATAATTGTTATTTTAAAAACATGCATGTTTTATTTTTCATTATATTACCAATAATACCTACTCACGAGTAACATTTACAAAATTTTAATCTGTTTCGTTGTAATAAACAGATTTTCTATTTCGTACAGGGTCGTCATCAACTATTATTGTTGATCCACTGTAAATAATTAGTAATGAAATGATTGTTACAGTTTTTAATACATATAATAAAGTGTATTGATACCATTACTAATATATTTTAATTTCTTCTTCTATATGAACGAATGAATAAAAAAAATAGAAAATGCATAAAATTCAGAATGCAGACTGTGTTTTTTGGCATGTTTTGTATGTTTTGTGTTTTGACGTCCAGTGTGAAAGTACATTTAAAATCAGCTGTCGCAGTGTTGGCAGTGTTTCTGTCTTTTTCTTATTCAGTACTCCTATAGGTATATAAATATGTGTTGAAACAGCTTCAAACACACAACACGATTGTTCTTTCAAAGATGACGTGATTGGAAAATTTCTTGTTCAAAATGTACACTTTAATCAGTGGTTTTTACAGATACCTCGTCCAAAAGGACGAGTACTTTGTTGTAATATTAGGACTCGATAACGCTGGAAAAACTGTAAGTAAAAATTAATATAGCTAAGCTAACCTCACAGTTAATTGTCTATTATTACAATATTTAGACATACTTGGAAGCAGCAAAAACAAAGTTGACGAAAAATTATAAGGGCATGAATTTACGCAAAATAACTACGACTGTAGGTTTAAACATTGGAAAAATTGACACTGGGGGCGTGAGACTTAATTTTTGGGATCTTGGAGGCCAAGAAGAATTACAATCCCTGTGGGATAAGGTATCAATTTTTTTAAGATTATTAGATTTACACAACATAACGGCATTCAAACTCGTATAGTTCCCACTTGCTATACCTTTCATCCTTTTTTTCTCTCTTAAAGTAACCAGTTTTAATTGTACTGTTGCTTCTAGAAATATCGTTTTATTTTTCCGAATTTATAATGAATAATTAAGTGTCAGTTGGTTTAAATATGTCTTGTTTTTTTTATAGTATTATGCTGAATCACATGCCGTTATATACATTGTTGATTCCTCTGATAGAGATAGGATACCACTTTCTAAAGAAGTCTTTGGTATGAATAATTATGATGATATTTTTCTCATGTGTAATATAACAAACACTTGTGTGTTATCTAAATTATATTACATTCTAGATAAAGTGATATCGTCAGAACATCTCCAAGGAGTTCCGTTGTTAGTATTGGCAAATAAACAAGATATTCCTGATTGCATGGGAGTCAGAGAAGTGAAGCCTATTTTTAATCAGAATGCACATTTAATTGGAAGGAGAGATTGCATGGTCATGCCTGTATCTGCTCTGACTGGGTATGCCAGTTTTTGTGAGATCAATACTATTTTATTGTTCTGTAACAATTAATATATTTTCATTTTTTTGTAGAGAAGGAGTTGATGAAGGAATACGTTGGCTAGTCGATTGTATCAAAAGGAATAGTGAAATAAGGCCACCTAGAAATCAAGACAATAATTCCCTCACATAGTATCATTCCATTCATATTTCATATCGCCCTTTACACGTAAATATTTATACTTACACACGTATATATATCTTTAATAAATATTATTTTGTTTTTTAATCAAGGATCAGTTAAAACTATTGTTTTCTACACGATCATGATACAGTTTTTTGAATAATTTCAAGCAAAAACCGCTTGACCATATTTGAAAAAGAGCCGTCAAAGGTGTTTCCTATACAATTCGATATGAAAACTCATATTTGAAAAATTATGTCTTAAAGCGATTGGCTAAGTTGACGAAGTGATACTAGAAATTTGTACACTGTACATTAATATACTGATATGAATCTCACACCGATGAGACCGAGATAAGAGATAACAAATCCCCTCAAGCATTTTCTGTCTCAGCCACAAAATCGGTGTCGCGACGAGTAGGTGCGTGACAATCCGCCGCTGATTATTTTCGTGTTGTTTTATTTTGTCTCATGAGCAAGTGAACGTGATTTTCGTTTGTTTTTGCCTCGTTTGTGGTGCAGCATGTGGGCGTATTACGATAATGACGACTGGAACATACTACCGCCGGAATTAAACAGAAGGTAACGTTCGAGTCTTTTTTATCTCTTAAAGGTAGCCAAAAGCTGAATCTTGATAAAAATATGGCTGGGCCAAGGAGGTTAGACAAAAGACTAGAATGTCTTTCGTGTAATATTTTAATGTTTCAACGGTTGAAAGTTTAATGACAAGAATGCGATGTCGTTTTGATGACACATCGTCAAATTAGTAGTGATGGCGATAAAAGGTATACTTATATTTTCTCGTCACTCTGTTGGGTGTAACAGAGAGATTTGTATTTTTTTAAAAGACAAATTGTATTTTTCATGCAAACAAATGCAATTGTGAAGATTTAAGAATACATTTTTGCTTAGCGATCGATTTGCGCAATCGACTCAATGATGCTGGGCAGTGACACAATGATGAATAGGTATATTTTCTGCGCAACAATTATATTATTGGATCGTGAGTTTTTTTTTATCACAGCAGAACAACATCAAAGTGATACGTATTTAAAATGAGTCATTTTTGGAACAACTAAAGTGATAAGTAAATCTAACATATAACTTGAAATCGGCCATGTTGGATTAAGATAATCCAGCAATACTGCCAAAAAAATATTATGGAGCGGTACACTGACGAAATTAAAAATTGAAAAAACATATTTATATATATCGTACACACGTTGCTAACTGTTTTATCAAACAAAATCTACTAACATGCAGCTGTATGCACGTTTGTACTAACACACAACGTAATCGTAACATATAATTTTCATACGTTTCACTGCACGCAGAGCAATTCAATCGATGGGTTATTTTTTTTAACAATTCGATCTTATTCTTTCCCAAAATTCTACAACAATGAAAATTTAGTAAAACTTATTCATCATGAACATACTTTACTATCCTTTTTTGAACTTTGATATTACGTTCGACTTTTCATATTTTCCCGCTGATTATACGAGAAAAAAAGATAGCCACGAATACGAAAAAAAAATATCTTGAAAACACACTACGTAGAAGTAAGTATGTGTGTGTGTGTGCACTTATTCTAAAAAAGTGATCCAGTTACTGGATTCCAGTATCCAGTTATCCAGTACTCATAGATGTAAATATAAAGTAGGGGTAAATGACCCAATTACTGCGCACTGAAATTTTTGATTGTACTAAATTTCTTATTTCTCAATGTTTTTCGATGTAAATTAAACCAGTTTTACTTAATCTTTATCTGTAGCATCTTGTGCGATTAAAACGACAAACATTTTTCTGTTAAGTAACTTTTTTTTTTTTTAATAATTGTTTTAGTGCATATATCACTTGCTGGTATTACTGCGCACGGTTTTATAAAATTAGCACCAGTCGCTGCGCCCCCAATTACTGCGCGGGTATCTCCCATAAGGTTTTCATGCTGAAGCCCTAGACCCAATTGCTGCGCACCAATCACTACGCACGACTACAAAGTTTTGTAGGTTAGATTCGTTTAGAGTCACTCAGTTAAACAATTATGAATGTCATGATGTAAAGTACGATTCTGGATTGAACGTTATTAATGTCCGTACGTGTTACAATATCCAAGCACCCAAATTTTTCAGTCTGTTTTTCTTATTTTCAGTTACCGTCGAGTGCGCAGTAATTGGGTCATTTACCCCTAAGTGTATAATATAATTCAGGCGAGGCGCGACCCGCGAGACTGCGGACTGTCTACGTCCTGGACTGCTACTTAGAGATCCGAAAGAAAAGTGTAGACACCTCCTCAAGCCCTAGAAAATATATATTTATATATATATATTACTAGTGTCCTTGATTTCTAGCTAGCCTATCCCAGGCCCAGGCCTACTAAGGTGAAACCCACATAGTATCCGTAGTTGTTCCCGTGAGTGTTGTTGTGCCGTGGTGGTGCGTGACGTGCGTGGTGGTACATGTCGTACGCTCTATATTCTGAGTCATATATAGGTAGAGGACAGAGTTTTAAGGTGCTAAACCGAATGCATGTCCAGTTCAGCTGTCCAGGAGTGGGCACTCTGCTGGGCCGGGGATTGGAGTGTTTGGAGTGCGTAAGAAAGTGAGCGTGTCCAAACCGAAAGTGGATCCTAGAAATTCTCAAGACCTATACGAGTGTGACAGGGTACGGCCTCGGGAAACCAAACACGACGACTTGGAATTGAAAATAACCCTTCAACGCCAGGTATACCCTACGTAAGACACAATCATCATCCGCTTGATTCTATCCATCATCGTCGGGGACACACCTGTCTTCCACAAATCATCAGTTTAATTACACCTACGTAGTGTTCTCTTCAATTCTGGCTGACTATTTCATTTGTCTCCAGGGAATGGGTAGATTATAAGAGATCAAAGTTTTTACGAGCTGACGATATTTGCGATAAGCACCCATACTTATTTATTTGAAAGTTCTTATGTACTTTAAACATACACACTTAGATCTTGTTTGTAGGTTGTACTTATTGCTTCCTCTCTTTATTATTTATTTTTATGGTCATCTTGACGTACTGCCCTCCTCAGCAATATCTGTCAAAAAAGTTAATGCTTGTGCAAATCATGCACGTGAACGTGAGTTAAGATATAATCTTAATTTGACAAGTTTGTTTATCTATTATAGAGTACAAACGCAATGATTTCAAATTTTTGTCTGTGACTCTAATATATACCAGTAAACCAGTATCTAATTTTAAAAAAATATCCTACTCTTGGTATAATATAGGAAAACGAGAAGCGTACTTTGCTATCAGCAGCAAAAGTGAGGCTTGTGCAGTGTATAAGTAAAAAGTAATAAAAGGCAAGATTTCCTCGAGACTGTTTTTTTTGCTCGCGGCCTACGCATTAGCACACACAGGCGCGGGTGGGGGCGCCAAGCTCGCGGTCCGTCCGTCGTCGTTGTCGTCGTGTGCTTTTGCTTCGGTAACGCGACTCCGAAAAGTCAAAGTCTCTTCTCCAGCGAGAGGACCATTCTCACGTCCTTTTTGTAGCTTATAAGGAGACGTTCAAATAGAAACGATTGAGCAGGTGTGATTTTTTGTACAGCTCTCTCAGTAGGCCTTACAAGGAAGAAAAAAGAGCATCCGTATACGCGTGCAGGTGGGTGTTGCGCGCGTGCCAAGAACAGAGTCTCACCAGGGAGTGCAAAGTGTCTCTTCTCTCATATGCGATGCCCTGTACTCTCTTTATTCATTTTTTTTTTTTTATTTGATTTTAATTGTGTTTTTGATGGTGTGCAAATTTCGGACCATCCACTTTTCTACACTTAATACTTATCAAGCGTGGCAGCTTCTCTTGTCAGACAGCTGTAACCTGTGGGCTTTGCTTATTTTACTTCTGCTTCTCGATTTTTTTTTTTTTTTTTTTTTTTTTTTTTTTTTGTAAAGGAGATAGTTATTGGTATGTTTTGAAAAGCTTTCTGCTACCAAGATGTCGTGATAATTTTTCGCTTTTGTTTACTCATTTATTTATTTATAGTCTAATGTTATTTATAGTTGGAGACAATTGATTGATCTTACTGCCATTGGCAGTGGATCAGTGGAACGTTGATGTATGTATCGATCCAATGCATCTTGAAAGCAATTGAAAAAGCAGTGTATCATTGAGACGTCATTATTTCATTATTAATTATATTGCTCTACAATCTGTTGATTTTAATTTTGAACTCCAAACATTTTATTCCATTCCATTAAAAATAATCCCTAAGAATTTTTGATTGCACAAAATATTAGATCATTACGATTTATTCTGTTAGGAACTACTTTGAAGTGGCCTTTCAATTAAACTGTTTCTTCTCTACATTTTTGTGTCACAGGACTCGTTACACAGATGGGTTTGAAGGTACTTAATCCTTAATCGATTGAATAATTTACTGTTTGAAATTTTTGTGTTATTGCATTGAGTGAGACTTTTAACATCCATATTTTGATAATACTCTGGTTTATCTGTTATTTCATCTGTTTTACACTAAACATCGACTTTACAGTACTTTGAGCTCTGTTTCTTATTATTTTTAAATACTCATTTGATTCAACTTAATTATCTTAAAGTACTATTTACTAAGCAAAGTTAAATCGTTATCATTAATGTATGTCTAACAGGACAAGACAGTCTGCCAGAGTTGTGTGCTGTTACTAACTACAAGTCATAATTAATTTGTCTTTGCAACAGTGGCTGGAGAACAGCTGACCAAAAAGCTGAAGCACAATGAACGGCTCAGAACATGGGTAATTTTTCCCCTTTTCAAATTAATTTTTAATTAAAAAAAAGAAAAAAGTACAATGAACAAAACGCAAAAAATCCTCGCGTGAAATAACCATGTCATTGTGTCATTGCCCTACAAATATTAAAAGGCAACAAAAAACGATGATATTGAATTGAGTTTGTTTGAGTGTGCATGATACAGCATGGGTGTGTACTTATTTCAGGTTTAACCCAGCCTTTAACATGGCCTCCATTAAACAAGCCATCAATGAGGCAGTGGAAAGAGGTAGGTTTCTTTTTGTTAACATTCTCATATTAACTTTTTTTTCTTATTTGCTTATCAGAGCACAACTTCTTTGAATCATTTTCACTGCTTTGCTTGTTTTGCATAAATCATTTATTTTCAATGGTAATCTTTATTTATTGCCAATTATTTCATACTTTTGTTTTTTTTATTTTAAACTATTTACTGCATTAATTTGGATACACCTCACTTTTTCATTTTTATTTCACTATAACACTGGTTTTTAAACTATTTGAACATTTATTTATCGCTTAGTTAGTCATTAAATCATTTGTTTTGTTGAGAAGTGTAGAGGAGATTTTTTTAAATATTTTATGTTACATATGAACGGAAAATATAATGTAAAAAAAATCCAAACCATTGAAAATCTACAAGTAAACAATTTTAGAAAAAATTATTTCTGTAGGATTAAAAAAAACTCTGCACCTAACACAATTGCTACCATCTAACCACACTGTGCACTGATAAAATATTGTTAATTACAAGTTTCAACAGTGAGAATGCCGGCTCCTACGCGACTCCGGGATCTCATCAGACAAATCAGAGCAGCACGAACTGTTAACGAGGAGAGAACAGTGGTCAACAAAGAGTGTGCGTACATCAGATCCACATTCAGAGAAGAGGACAGTGTTTGGAGATGTCGCAATATTGCCAAGCTTTTATACATCCATATGTTAGGGTATGAACGCTTTCAAAAACAATGTAATCACACAAATATTCATAAAATTTTATTTAAACTAATCATGATCGGATTACTTGAGTCTGAATAAAATTTTACTGATACATAGCTAAAGTTAAGATGAGTTTATCTCAATCAAATGCATGTATTTGCTACGAAAAGCTAATATGTATTTCTGTTAAGTTTTATATATTTTTAATGTAATGATTTCAGATATCCAGCACATTTTGGACAGTTGGAATGTTTAAAATTAATTGCATCTTCAAGGTTCACTGACAAGAGAATCGGTTACTTAGGAGCAATGCTGCTTCTTGATGAAAGACAAGATGTCCATTTATTGATCACGAATTGTTTGAAAAAGTATATTGAGCAGCACAATATTTTTTTTTAACTTCAAAATAAGAAAATTATATAAATTAATTTATGGTTTTTTTATCATCACAGTGACTTGAACAGTTCAACACAATTCGTGATTGGTTTAGCATTATGTACTCTTGGTGCGATAGCTTCGCCGGAAATGGCCCGAGATCTCGCTGCGGAAGTTGAAAGATTAATGAAGTCGCCAAACGCGTACATAAGAAAAAAAGCAGCTCTCTGTGCGTTTCGAATAATCAGACGAGTGCCGGAGCTGATGGAAATGTTCTTACCAGCCACAAGAAGTTTGCTTACTGAAAAGAATCACGGGGTGCTTATCACTGGTGTCACATTAATCACGGAAATGTGCGAAAACAGCCCGGACACGTTGAATCACTTTAAAAAGGTCAGATTTCTACTAAAATGTCTTTCAATATCCCTTGGATACTTACACTTTCAACGTACATGAAAAAAAAATTTTACAACTGCTATGCGCCAAAAACTTTAGGTATACTTAGACCTTAGCAATGTCTTGTATGATTTATAAATGGCTCAGAAAATCGTGTAATTAATGCAAGACATTCGTTTTATTTGTTTGAAAGAAATTTTTTGAAACTACAAAATTTATAATTTTGTCCAATTTAGGAATGCGGCCATCGAGAGGTAATTGCGAAACGCTAAGTGTTTTCTTCGCATGATTCGCTTGGCATAATGATATGCAGGCTTTGCTCCATGCCATTTACCTAAGTCGTCTTTCCAAATTATTTTGTTCACAATCGAACACAAACTTCGTAGTTTTATAATCATTCGATCAATGATTATTATCATCTTTTTTTTAGAATTTGCTTTGTTTTCTTTTCTACTTGTAATCAATTATTTACTTCGTTCATTCAGTAATAGTGCTGCATGTTTATATGGAAGTTCATACGTACTATAAAATAATCTTCTATTAATGTTTATTTATTCTTAACTATATTTATGGATACTTTATTTCTGATTTCTGTAAAAGATTGTTTTGATAGGGATCGCAACTTTTAGAATAGTTTTCACATCCACGATTATTTAATTTTTCGACTGTTATAAGAAAATAGTGTTACCTATTGTACAGAGCATACTTATCGCGTCTGCATTTTTAACAATATAGAAAATTCTAAATTGTACCTGCCACATGATACCAGAGTTGCCATCCCTGACTGTTATTAATGTCTTGTAAAAAGTGTTAATAGTGGACTACATCGTATACTTCGTAATTTCGATGTTCACAGGTGTTCTCTTCTGCACTCTATGTGGATCTAAACCCACAGCTTTTTTTTTTTTATTTTTTTTATTTTTTCTTTTTTTTTTACAATCAAAGTAACCCTTGCTCCCTTTTTTCAGATTGTACCAAATCTCGTCAGGATCCTAAAAAACTTGATACTGGCTGGCTACTCTCCAGAGCACGATGTGTCAGGTGTGTCGGATCCATTCTTGCAGGTGAAAATCTTACGTCTCCTCAGAATCCTGGGACGAAACGATGTCGACGCATCCGAGGCGATGAACGACATACTCGCTCAGGTCGCTACAAATACCGAAACCAGCAAAAACGTAGGCAATACTATTTTATACGAGACGGTTCTCTCGATCATGGACATCAAATCTGAAAGTGGTTTGCGTGTGTTAGCTGTTAACATTCTGGGTAGATTTTTGCTTAACAACGACAAGAATATTCGTTACGTCGCTTTGAACACGCTGTTAAAGACGGTCTACGTCGATACTAGTGCAGTACAAAGGCATAGATCAACAATTTTGGTGAGTAAAGGCTCGAAAGTAAAATGTCAATTCATCGATTTATTTTATTAAAAAAAATAACAATAATAATAAAAACAAACAATTTTTTCAGGAATGTTTAAAAGATCCCGATGTTTCCATCAGACGTCGTGCAATGGAACTCAGTTTTGCTCTTGTTAATTCTAACAACATAAGAAACATGATGAAGGAGTTGCTGTTATTTTTAGAGCGTGCGGATCCCGAATTCAAGGCACAGTGCAGCAGTAACATCGTCATGTCTGCCGAGAGATTTTCGCCCAATAAACGCTGGCATCTCGAAACTCTGTTTAAAGTTTTAGTAGCATCTGGAAATTACGTGAGAGATGATGTCGTTGCTTGTACAATACAACTTATTTCTGAGACGCAACCTCAACAAGTTTATGCCGTCAGCGCATTATGGCGAGCACTTGAAAAAGATACGTCCGATAAGCAACCGTTAACTCAGGTTGCTACTTGGTGCATTGGAGAATATGGAGACTTACTTTTGTACGGACCGCATCCAGAAGATGCTGATGCCCCTGTCAATGTAATTTTTTATATTTATTGTTAGCTGTTGTTCAAGTGTCAAATTTTATACAGAACTTGATGTGTTTTTATTTTTATTTTTTTTTTTAGTTGAGTGAAGATGATGTTATTGATGTGTACCAAAGATTGTTATGGAGTCCTCAGAACACGGTAGTAACAAAGCAATACACTTTGTTATCTCTCACGAAATTAAGTTCGCGATTTCAACGAGGCAATGAGTAAGTCTATAACCATTCTTAGAACGCTTGAATCTCTGATCAAACACAGGAAGGTTCAATCTTCATAGTTTTTAATTTTTCTATCTGTAGTTATTTTACTAAAGGCACTCTTTTGATTTACCTTCGTGCATGTGAATTTTCATTTTCGAAATATATGTAGTAAAACTTTTGCAGTACGCCACCTCCATTTTACAGGAAAATTCGTCACATCATCGACACTTTCGGTAGCAACCTTAATATCGAATTGCAGCAAAGAGGAATTGAGTTTTCACAATTGTTCAAAAAGTATGATCACTTACGACCTGCGTTACTAGAAAGAATGCCTCCCATGGAAACTGCAAGGCCCCAAGCCAATGGAATAATTGGTATGGTAAATGGTGATCCAGAAGTGGAAGAAGAGAAACCTGTTACTATTGAAGCTGCTAATACTGCTCCTCCATCTGATTCAGTAAGTCATTTTTGTGGACTCCAACTTTTCAACTCATTAATTCTAAAAGTCAGTACAAGAGCTAAAAACCATGATACAACTTTTCTTTTCAGAGTGCTCTTTTGGATTTGCTTGGTGGAAGCGAGTTGAGCTCACCCATCTCCAGCGCACCACCTGGAAATGTTCCCGTTGCCATAACGCCTGTTACAAATAATAACGACTTGCTGGATTTACTTGGAGGTTTGGATCTTTCGTCGTCCGCACCAGCACCAACGATACCCCAACAACAGCCTCCACAGCAGATTTTTAGTCCAACGAGTATCAGCAATTATCTTGTTGATGGCTTGCTGAATTCTTCCTCACCGATTCAAAACGGTAAGTTTGTTCTACACGTTTAATGGTTTGAAGAAAAAAAAATTTTATTAATTCAAAATTTTTTATTACAGAAGCCTCGAGTATGGTTGTTTTTGATAAGCAGGGATTGAAAATTACTTTTAAATTAGAAAGGTCAATGGAGAATCCAGATTTGTTGGTAATTAACATGCTGGCTCTTAATTCGGGATCATCACAAATTACCGAGTTCTTATTCCAAGCTGCCGTTCCAAAGGTAAGAAAGTAACGTAATCTAACAGCTTGAACAAAGTAATTTGATGATTAAATTGTTACAGACATTCCAATTGCAAATGTTGCCTCCATCGGGCACTTTACTCTCACCTTCAGGACACGTAACACAAGTTCTGAAAGTGGCGAATATAAATAAGGTGATTCATTAGTTTTCCCAAATTAGATTTAAAAAAATTTGATATCGACATTGAATTTTGCATTGACTTTTCAGGGAGCATTGAGAATGCGACTTCGTATATCTTATACAGGAGTTTCAGGACCAGTTCTTGAACAAACTGAAGTGAACAATTTTCCCACGCTAACAGTGCAGTGACAGCAAGTGATACAAAAACCAATTGTAAATATGCCTGCCTAAAAAATTTTAATACGTCTTTTATGAAGACTGAAAAAAATCAATCTCATTTTTAAATATCGCGTGTGTCGAATTGTCATCCTCTCTACCACCGAGATGTATAAAACAAATGCCACAGAGACGCACATACGTGCACACGACGATTTGAGTGTATATTCAAGAATAATGAGCGAAAGAAAAGTTTTCTGATTCTCTGCAGTCTTTTCGCATCAATCAGGTTCTATAAAATCAGATTTATTTATAAAAATACATTAATGTGTACGTAAAAGGGCCAATAACATCACAGTCGTTTTTTTTTCTTTGTACTTATTGAGGAAATTGTGGAAAATATGAAGAAGAAAAAAACAAGACTAAAAGTGTGTAAATATTAGCTAGAAAGGCGTTCGTGCGAAGACGATCGCAAAAACTTTCATAAATATTTTGGGGATTGAGCAAAACTTTGCGACCACGGGAATTTTTTCATTAACAATCAATACAAATTTATATAAAATAATTATTGAGATGCTCGATGAAAATAAACTAAATCAATGATATTATTTGACCTCCCTTTTCTCCCCCATTTAAAAAAAAATTATTGTTATGTTTATCGAAAACTATATACTGTTTATTGTATGGTAAAGAGCACGTAAAGATGGGATTCACAATAACGCAGAAAAGTTTGTAAATGTTCAGAGTAACGAATACAGCGTTTATATATTTTTAAGCTATTAATTTAACAATGCTGAAAAGCTGTTTTTCGCTTGGAATCATTTGCTTATGTACGTAAAACGTGTACGCCGGTCCGATAGCGGCTGTTGTATTTCAGTGTATACGTTTGTGACATACCGAGATTGCGAGAAAGTAGTATGAAACTGTATTGTTATCGTGTGAGTGAACTGATTTGGTCTGCGATGAAAATTATTTTTAATTTAACAAATCACACATGGTGCTGATACTTTTTCGTTGAAATTGATTTGAACTTTATGTTGGTACACCAAACGTTATCACTTTAATCAATGTTAATTCGTGACCTAAAATTATACAACGTGTATTATTAAATTCTAACCCATTTCCGGAAAATTTATGGATAAAAATAAATTTTGTTTGTCAAAACGTTTGTAAACTGCACACACTGTGTTAAAATATCAGTGTTACAGTGACTATATTTTTTAAGACACCGCTAAACGTATTTTAATTCTACCCTCCACTTTTTAAATCAGTGTAGTGTATTGCATCAATCGTAACTTTTATAATTTAATGGGATTTTTCTGTACTTAAATAGTTCACGAGATTCGTCTACTCATCTGTTTATTTAACGTAGATGTTGAAATAAGTAAAAAGTATTACAAGAGAGTTTGTTGGATGTTTTGGTTGTAATGCTCTTAAAGCCAAAAGTATCGTGCATATTAGCTCCGTCCCTTGTGAATTGGATGTGCGATAAAACACGAATGTGCGTAAAGTTATGCAAAAAGGTGAAAACTTTCTGAGTGGCCTTGACCTTGATTCTGTAACTTTTAAAGCAGCTTCTCAGTGTACCAAAAAAAAAAAACTTCGCCTATTGTTCTTTACACTAATTAATTTTATAAATATATAAATCGATAATGAAAATGATTAATTACACAGATGCTGTACATAATTTTTAGCGAATCAACGTGTGAAAATAAAATGTATTTTTATTCCATTAATATAAAGAGTTGAACACTATAATTATTTTGACATGTTTTTCATTTTTTTCTGACAAATTTATAAGAAGTCGAGAACTACTTGTGTAAGTTTTACTTAAGGACAGACTTTCACACGCCAAGTTTAACTATAAGTTTTTTCCGTGACTTAGGATCGTAAAATTTAATTAAAAAATTACAAAAATCTATAATTATTCTTCCATTGCTTTATTCTCTATTTCCTCTTTTTCCTCGCTTGGCTTATTTGGCTCATTTGAGTCATTTTGCTTGTTTTGCTCATTTTTACATATGCCAACTTGATTAAAAAGTTTGTCTTTAATGATTTGAGCCATCAAACCATGAATCACTTCAATAGTTGTTTTACTACTGTCTCTGGTGGCCTTAATAAGCTTATCCACTGTACCCTTCTCATGAAACTCTAGTCCTCCAAAAACAAAACCACGTCCTAGCGTTTGTTCCGACTGTTCCAATTTATCAGACAGATCGAAAATCTGTCCTGTAGTGTAGTCAGTGTTTGTCAAAAGACTGGAGGAACTTAAAGTATTGACCCAATATTTGTTCCATAAAGAGTCAAGCAGTCTTCGGTCCAGTGAAGATTTAAAGTACGTTACTTCAAGTGAATAGTATTGCTTGCAGTGAACACCAAAATCTTCGATTTTATTCAGAGGTATTGTTTGATACTCTGATGGTTCTTCATTCGCTGGTTTATAGCCCTGATTAAAATGACGAGTGAAACATAATTGCACCAAATTTTTTAATATTAAATACAGCTAACGACTTTACCTTTGGATATGTCCTAAACGCTCCCAAGCAAACTTTCCCAGCAGATATTGTTCTCACTGGATCGATGACAATGGCAACAAATGGCTCTTGGAAGTTTTGGTTTAACATTTGTGTGGACACATCAATACCAGATAGCCAACATCCATAACCTGGGTGACTGTGGTACCAACCAATTGCGTTTTCCTGCCTACCAACCTGCAGGTACAAATCCAGCCATTATTAACATTGAACCTATTAAAGTAGCTTATAATGATTAATTCTTACTTGTTTGGCAGATTCTATGTAGGCTGTCATGTACTCATAGGCTTGAGCCTGAGCATTGACTCTAGTTTCTGTACCTTCAACAGGCAGAGCAAACGAATCCATGACAAGCATAGTGTTGGCTGTGACTTTGCCCAGCAGTAAACCCATAACTTCAAGAGTTCCACCCGAACGAGCGTGCATAACCATTTTTAACAGTGCCAGAGCAGAAATCTTGATATCTTTGAAAAAATGTGGGCTGAAAACGATCGAGAACGAATAAAAATGCTAATCCAACATTTTTAAAGAAATACATAATATTATATGACCTACTCTTTTTCCCATGGTTTGGCAGCAAGAATGTCTTGCTGTTCTTTTCTGTCGTATCTGTAAACCTCATCCAAAGTACTGATTGTCTCTACATTGTTGGCCATTTCCCATGATTTCTGGGCAATTGAGCTTTGATCGTTGAAACCCGACATGACAGCAGATTAAATCTATGGACTGACAAAAAAAAAGGCAACTTTAAAGAAACAAATCGAATTGGGCTGTTTACCTTTACTTGTAAAAAAAGTACACTAGATAAAAGAGTGCAATCTTATGTTTTTTATGTAACAAGATAAAGTAAATAATACTTACACGTAAATATTTATTTTGTTGATGAATAATAATCCGATTTCTATAGTTTATTAGCCTCTTTGTAAACAACACTAACCTTAACCTAACAATACAAGTCAAAATAACCAACTCAACAACAACTGACCCTAATGCCGGTGTGACGTGTGACTGACAACGCTACAAGTGACTGAATTGAATGGACGGAGCTGACAACATCCATCAGCAGTGATGATGACACACGCAGTGTAAAGAAAAACTGCTACTTACTACAGTTTACCGTCTAAATATATAATTATATTCGGGAGTTGGAAACATTGTAGTAATAATTTTTTTTACAGGTTAATTTGAACCGCAGAAAGGATTTATATAAAAAATAATTATCTATTTATATAATTTTTTATTATAAAAAATATCCATCGTAATTATGGAATTATATATACACTTTTATAATAAACAACAATTTAATGAACACACAATGTACAAAAGGATTATTTTTATATACACGTACTTTTATTTTGATTTTGTTTTTTTCTGTACTTTCTTCTTATTCCAAGGAACTTTCCTTTTTATATTATTACGAATCTTCGATCGCACAATTCCTTTTAATTCCCGTCTTTTGTTTTTAAAATCACCTTCTTCCAGCAATATCGGTGTTTTGAAGAAATCTGCTGCTTCTGGAATATTAGAGAATTGTAATTAGTAAATGATCATAGTTTAGAAAAATATTTAAATATTTTTAGTTCACCTTTAAATCGTGGATCATCGTCAACAAAGAACACAAAATCATTTTTTTGAGATGATAAAGCAAACTCAAATTCATGAGAGTAATCTGAGGTACCATTTTTTGTGAATTCTTTATTGTAACTCTCCTCGTCTATTGAATTACATTTAAAAGAATTTTTAGTTTTAATGTTCATTCTCAAACATGAATCTCTTTCGATTTTTATAGATTTGTGATCGTCAACATCATCAGCACCAAAATTAAATTTAAAACCACTACTACTTTCATTTGAACCAGCAGCACCATTTATTTCAGTGCTATCGTTGGCTTTCAACAAGCTAAATCCTCCGTTTTGATTGCCAAAAGCTAAATTTTTTACGTCAAAAAATATTTCTGATGATACTTCAGGTAAAGGTTTATTAACTCTTTCTATCACTTCTTTTTCTTTTTTCTTTTTTACAGGCTTTTCTTTTTTTGGTTTCTCGATGTTTATTTCAAAATCTTTATGATTACTGGCAGTAGGATCATACCTGATCATTTTAATTTTTCTGAAAAATCGAAATAATATTACCTATTGTCAATACAATTGAAACCAAGTTTTTGCATGCGCTCTGAACCTCAGGAATTAAAGTTTTTTCAGTACCATGATTCAGCTTTGATACAAACTTACTTTTTAACAACATTTTTATCTGCTGAAGGTGCCATTGTTTTTTCTCCCAAAACGTCTTTCAAAATTTCTAGTTGCCACTTTTTCTCGTCCGATATAATGGGATCTTCATCAAGCTGTTTTTTTTCTTCTTTGCACTCATCCTCCAAGAATCGCTCATCAAGTACAAACCTATCATCATAGCCTATTTTAGCTTGAAGTTGCATTAACTAAAATGAATAATGAAATGTTAGTAATATTGTAACTCGTAAGATTTTTTAGTTTTAAGCGCATTTAACTAACTTTTTGATTAATTTTTGATTTGGCTTCCAATTCTCGTTCATCCCATTCTATTTTTTCAGCATCACCATCTTCATCATCACTGAACAAAGTGTTCTTTTTATTTTTCTCAGATGAGTCTTCCTTCATGTCATAGGTTATATTTCCTGCGTCGTCAAACATAATTTTGTTGTGCGATTTGGTACTATCCTAGAAATAGAGTAAATTAAACATTACTAAGTAGTGGACAAAAGTTTGAAAGTATAGAAACTTATTTATTACAAGATTCGTTCACCTTACAATCCAGGGACGGTCAGGGACAGTGTGGGCGAGTCGGAGACGAAAGTGAACAAGTGCTCTTCTCCGATCGTCCGCGATCGTCCCCGACCGTCCCTGGATTGTAAGGTGAACGAATCTACAAATACATTTTTTAGCGCGAAGAAACAATTACTCAGTAAATTCATAATAAATAAATAAGGTTTGTTCAAGCCCCTTTTGGTTCGGTTCGGTTCTCTTAACAAAATATACCTCTATAAAATTATTTAAACTTTTAGAACATATGTAGTGCAAGTAGTAAAGACGAACAGTCTTGAAAAAATTATTAATATTTTTACAACTTCTTATGCTCAATTCTACAAGAAATAGTTATGAAAAAATTGACTTAGTTATTTTTAAATTTCTTTAACAACTATACGAAACTAATACTTACAACGGATCTTAAAGCATTGCGTATAACTTGTTCTTGAGCTTTAAAGAGACTTTTTTTTTGTTTTACAGACTCTCGTCTTTTCCTTTCAGACTCACTCACTGGAGGCGTTTGAGAAACCTTTTGTGTGCCATTCACTTTTTTGGTAGGTTCAGCTTCATCATAATCCTGGATTTTAAGTTTTTTCCTGGATGTTTCACCAATATTTGGCTCAGATTTTTGTAGCGGCTCCTGTTTTATAGTTTCAAATGATTTATCTATTTCATCAAAATACTCTTGTTCACCACTTTGATCTACATTATTTTGCACAGATAACTTTTCCTTTTCTATTTTTCTTTTATTCGATTTTTTTTCATCAAACTGAATACTTTGAGTGAAGTCAAGGTCAGAAAACTTCTTATGCTTAGCATTAAAGCTGTCAGTCTGATAGTAGTTTTCATTTGGTGTTGTGTTCACGGGTTCTTCTTTTAATTGGTTACTTTCTCTTTCTCGTTTTAATTTCTCCAAAAAACTTTCCTTTGCTAAGTCTACAGATATCTGAAATCCATCGACTCGTTCTCCATTTAGAGCTCCAAAACCTGATGCAAAAATAAATAAAATAAATAATGGAGATACCATATGAACGACATGCTCAGATCTTACAGTTGTGTAATTGTTTGTCAGTTGTAGATACATAAACAAAGGCAAATTTATGAATCTTATTTTCAAGATCCTTTTTTTCTTTCAAGTCGATTTTTTTCACAGTCACATGTTGTCCAAATAAGTCTTGTATTTGGGCCTCCGTTATGTTTGTCGGCAAATTTTTAACAATCAATCTATTGTCTTTTTCCATTTTCAGTCGATGAACTAATGAAACTTGGTGATATTGTTTGACTTGGAAAATAATAAAAATTAGTCGACAATCATCGCTCTATTTGTTAAAAATACGAGTAAAATTAATTATTCTACAATTATAACACTCTTTTTCCCTCTATGCGCGCACATGGAAAAATGGACTTTGAGGTTACCTGTTTGTGTCAAAGTGTCAAACTGTTGGAATGCGATGCCAAGATTGCCAAGAGCCAAAGAATTATGATTTACGTTGCTGGCGTCTGAAGCGCTAGTGTCGGTTCAGAGGAGCGGTGTAAATTTGAGAAGAGAGTTGCGTTATTGTAGGGAGGGCTTAATTGGTTGAACAAGTAACCGCAACGCGCGAAAATTAAAAAATTTTTAATTAATAACATTAGCGCCTATAACCCAATGACCTGAGGCGCTTACAGGCCTCACTATTCAGTAATAAAACATCAATCTATAACACAAGCGCCAATCACCACATGACTCGGGGTGCTTACTGGACACTATTTAATAATAAAATAGTGCAATCATTATGTACACCGGATATTTCTGGCCCAAAGCCTAAACTTTACCTTTTCACTGTCTAAATAAGTATATTCATTAGGTATATTGATTAGTAATCATTAGGAAAAATGCTTTTATTTTTATTTTATTTTTTTCTGAACTTTTTTCTTATTCCAAGGAATTTTTTTTTTTTTTTTTATGTTGTTGCGAATTTTGGCTCGCAAAAATCGGTGTTTTGAAAAATTCTGCTGCTTATGAAATATTAGAGAATTGTAATTGGTAATTGATTTTAGTGTAGCAAAATATTCAAATAGTTTCATCTAGTTCATCTTTAAATCGTACATCGTGATGAACAATAGTCAAACAATTTTCTTTTTTTTAATTTAATTGGTGAATTTCAATATATATTTTTAGGATTGAAAGGAAATAAATTTACGAGTAATCAATGCTATCCTGTGTATAAAACATATTTTTTTATAAAAAAATTTTACATTTTCACGTTACTATTGCAATATGAAACGTAAAATACTTGAGTACCTAAAATAAATCACATTCATATTGGGGATGAAAAATAAAGTAAGATGATATAGTATATTATTTATATTATTATTATTATTATTATTATTATTATTATTATTATTATTGAGACAAGCATAAAAAATAAATGTTAATAAGTCAGCTTATTTCGATTAAATTATAAAATCCCACTACTAAGGATAATCGATCACATTATCTTTATTAAAGATCTTCAAACTCTTGACTGCAAATGTGCATGAAATTCAAGATATCAGACAAATGCCGCACTTCAAAGCTGTGAAAAATCTATTGAAAAAATTGTACAAAGGCATCAAGCTTATGTTGTTCAAAGATCAATGAAACTTTTAATCATTGCTAGAGCACTCGAATGATCGCGTACAAAACTTGTTAGAAATCGCAATTATTACATTAGTAATTTCATTGCTATGATTTATTTTTATTTTCGAACGATGATTACAGCAATGATAGACGAGTGACAAAACAATTATTTTATACAAGAGTTCGTCTAAAAATTTTTCAATTATCACAAAAATTGGATTTAAAGAGAATTTTTATTTTTATGGTTGTATGGAAAGATGTTGAACTAATTTTTTTCAATAATAATGTAGATTGGCACCGTGAATTGTTTACGCGTACAATAAAACGATTTACTTCAATTCATATTTTAAATAAATCTTTTTAACCAACGAGACACATATCATGTTGCGTAATTAGAAATCATTTTATTAAATAAATAAAAAATTTAAGCCCCTTTTACGTAGTATTATTTAACCCTATATAATACATATTTGGCATTGCTTATGCAGTAAATACAATAATTTTTTTCCATCAAAACACTTATTTTTAATTTCTTTTTCAAAGAAACTCTTTGGTTCAACTCGTAGTAAACGATTACAAAAGTTTTTCAAAGAAATTATACTCTGTAACCCCGTTAAAAATAAATGCTTTCATTTAAAAAAATATTGAATTGTTAAACTAAGAATCATTCGTAACTATATTCTGATAACATATCATTTTTTATAAATCTTTCGTTGTAAGCGGTATTAGTTTACAAATCTGTACACAATAAATTTTTGCCTTTTGAGCAAAACTTTGTATAAAAATCTCGACCGGATAGTCAAGTAAAATTTGCTTTGATTTACAAAAATTTTCCGTGCAAACATTACTCAACTATATTTTATTCCTAGTAAATTTTTCTGTTAAAAAATTAATTTGCTATTCTTAACACTAAACTTAGACTTAATTACTTTTGATTTTTATCCTTATTTGAAGATTGCACAGTTCTCGGCATCGACGCCGTACCATTGTCTAATTGAGAAGGTAGTATGCAGTTTTGAGTAGACTTTTTAGAATTCACCAAGTGAGAAGTCTTCATTAATTCAGCGTCAGTCGGATCAATCGTTCTAAGAAAGCGCACCAAATCTCTAGACAATTCCCATTTCCTTTGTTCGAGGGCAGCATTTAAAATCAAAGTCGCATACTGTTTACTTACTGATGACGCCTCTAAATTCTGCAAGATTAAAAGATAACTTGACGCAGTCTCCAATTCCTGATGGTTCAAGCATGTTTCCAATAACTTTTTTGGGGGGCCCACTACCGAAAACAGATACGGCCACAGGGCAATTTCAGTTTTTCTGGCACATTGGACAACAGCTCTAGTCCAAAAACCAGGGAATTCTTGGATAAATTCCACCACTGATGGCAACTGAGCATCAGGCAGTGGTTCCTTGCTTGTTGCCTCTTCCTCCAATACTTCGTGTAAGAGCAATTCAAGCGAATGAGAAAAATAAGGCAACGTCGAGCACGATCTAGCGATTTCCCATGCGTGATAGCCCAGGTTTCGTTGAATCAACTGGCGCAGTATTTGGTGTAGGTAAACCTGACTAGTGAACTCCAATATACTAAAGGGTAAAATAAATGGGGAACTGGTGTCGGATGTGTAGAGGACAGTGTCATTTTCAGCACCAAGCAGGATCGCATCTTCAAACAGAATGGTGAGCGGATAAATTTTCAAATAAAACGGGAGCATGATTCTTTTGCTCATGAATGTATGAACCTTATCTTGATGGCTTTTAGGAAATAAAGGCAGCCACACTCTCATGCCGTGAGAACCACAGAAAAGCCATATAGCTTCTGTCAAATGAGGCTTTTCTTTTTTGAATTCACAAGGTATCCATAAGTTTTCAACACATGACGCTAGGACAGTTGGTGCAGCAGGTGTGAATGATGCATCGGCATTTTCGAGCCAATTATCCTTTTGCACCATTAGAAGTTTTCCTGAAACGTTCAACAAAAGTGTTTCTGGCTTCATATTGTCATCTGTTATTTCTGTTCGTATCAACGTCAAGCTAGCACTAACAACACAAGCTGGCAGGGGACAGAGACTCTTGATGTCAATTGTCTGAATCATTGTTACATCAAGCCAGCTGCCAACCTTTTCCTTTTTCTGGCTCATATTGTATATTCTTATCTGAGAATTAGCACAAAATACTAAGAGTAAATTCTTCAAAATATTCAATAGTAAAACCTGAGATGGCATTTTAATGGACCTTACAAAATTATTATCTAAACGCACATCTCTAGGGTACAGTCTTATTTCATCTTCATTTTCAGGAATAGAGTAACTACTGGTTATCAAATAGCCACGATACCATAATAGACCTCCAGTAACAATAAAGTCTTTTTCTTGATACTCGTTGCCAAACAGTTTCCACTTTCTAGACAACATTGAGTAATGCGCCAATCCAGTCTTACCTGCTACAGCTATACTCTGCCCTTCCTCGTCAATAGCAGTGAATCTGATCGGCCAGTTGCAACTGGTGTATGCATTTGGAATGGGGACAACGAGCCACTGTTTTGTTCCAGACAGTACATGACAAAATCCATCAGCTCTATACTCATCAGAGTAATGTGCTTTCAAGTTGGTAGAAAAAATCTTATGCCCTAAATTAATATACAAACGATCTTCACCTTGCAGATATATGTGTGAATTGTGAGACATGCAAGGATTAACTGTAAGCGGACTCTTTACAAATTCCCATTGTACTATTGATCTTACTTGTTTGTGATACTTGTTGTGTGTCTGCTTTTCCTTATTCATCAAGTCAGAATCTTTCAGCATCCACAGCTGATAACCTTCTGCTGACCATTCCATGGATATCACGTGAAATGGGTTTGCTCTCATAGGATCTACATTTAGACCATAATCCCATTTCAGAGTGCACAACAAAAGTGCTCCAAAAGTACTCCATACTGAAACACCACCACTGGACCATGCTAGCGCAACGGCACAACTGTCCGGTGTCCACCTTAAAGATGAAACCGATCCAGGAATACCTGGGTAATCTTTGGTGGATAAAACAAGATTGTGCGACACTTCTAATGATCCTGTGGTCTCATCGACGCACAAAACAGCAGCCTGTGAATTTTTCCTACCAAACACAATCAACCTATACTTGTCATTGATAGCTGCACAGGTCGCATCATCGATATCCCGTGCCCATACACCTTGAACTTGATTCGGGTCAAACTTCAATGACTGTGCAGTCAAGAATGCAGCCTTGCCACAATTAAAAACAACAGCAAATCCTCCGATCAGCGGTGAGTAGTCTATATCAGTGACATATGTGTTTTTAGCTGTCAGTGGTATAGCAACGGTAGATATCTGCTGGTCATTGGCAAACGGTATCCTCCTCAAGTCTAGGGTGTAATCCCTATTCTGCGTCCCATCCCACTTTTGTCTGACTATAAAACTAGACTTGGTTGACACCATTAGCTCATCACTGATACACACAAGTGAATTTATACCCCCGTCGATCCATACGCTTTTATCAAATTTCAGAGCTATCAACGGTATGGCCTCCTTAATGAACAGTTCGGCGCTGTCCCTTTTGAGACTATTGACAGGTGAGTCTTTGAGTTCGTAAGGACTCCTGGTATCGCTCGACTGATCCAACACTTTGTAAAACAACAGATAACTGTCGTTTGTCCCGATAACTATCATACTCGAGTCCAGTCTCCATTCCAGCATAGTGTTCTCTCCATGCTTTTGAATGCATTCTTGGCTCCGCCTCAAGAACACTATGGGCACACATGGCTTGCAGCACCAGATACTGACCGCATCGGCGTACAAGACACCAAAGAGGCCACGATCGCGGTTACACTTGACAGAGCAGATCTTATCCGGTTCCGAGACATTGAGCACTCGCGGCCAGCCGATCGGAAAGAACATACTGACGGCGATGATCTACCATTTGTCAACTGTCAGGTGGGCATTCGTCTTCCTCCACGGATTGATGAACTTATCCCCCTGAAATGAAGTAGATATTTATTAAAAAATCGAGCAAAGTTATAACAAATAATCATGACTTATAATACATACGGGCGTTGGAGAATAACCTTAAATCATTCGCGAATAATCATCATCTCTTCTGATATTGCAACGGCATACTACCTATACTCCTATTAGAAAATTATGTTGAGTCGTGAGGTTGACAACATGTTGACAAAAATTGTACGAGAGTAGAAAAAAAATACAAAAGAAAGCATGCAGACGACAGGGAAAGCTCCGACTGCTCCGAAACCTGAATTGACCATGTATGTGTGCATATATGTATGTGCACGTGCAAGTGGGATTGGAAAGTAGCACAGCCACATACACCGTGTATGATACACGACCTCATTTGATTAATTTGAACCTTGATCATGGTATGGGTAATTACGTTATAGGGTATGTTTAAATGTTCATTAAATTACCGGTCATCAGTCCAATAAGTTGTCACTTGGAATTTTAAAAAACTTCAAGCGGTAGACTTTCGCTCATGATTTACTTACTTTGCGATAAAAAAATATAATTTTGCAAATAAGTATAATAATGTGCACGAAATGCCACGCAAGCGACAAGGAGTACAAAACAAACGACCGAACGAACGCGTGGGAGGGTGAATGTACATATATTATATGTATAAATATTTCTATGTACACATGTGTGTGTGTGGTTAATGGCAATAATAATTTGGTTTATTAAATAAACTTTTACGATTTTGGTTTTTTTTCAACATCAATGTGTATTGTATAAGCTCGTATAATGTACATAGGAATTTTTTGCTATCTATTGACTGGATAAATTCAACAATAATTAAAATTACTCGCTTGTACATATAAAATATATAATTGCTCGTACTTTATACTTTTGTGCGGATAGATACTTTAGATTTTTAAATAAATAATTTACCGTTTTCCTACTCGCTTCTTCAAACTATCTAATATTGACTGCAACAGTTAATTAACAGCATTATAATTTACGCTTTTTTTTTTTTTTTTTTAGTCACTTGTAAAAGAAATTTTTCAAAAAATAGTTTTTTTTAGGCCTTACCTCAGTAACTTTGTATAAGCATTTTTATAAAAAAAATTTTTTAATCATAAAAATCTTATTTTATTAAATTTTTCAGTTATGCAAAATGAAATAAAATTGTTGTACAGAAAATTTTTATTTTACTTTCAATTTTTTTTTTCAGCATAAAGCAAAGTATTATGTAATTTTGTGCGATTTGTATGCAAACTATAAAGTTATTAATATTTATAAGAGCACCAAAGTGCTTTTTCGTGAATGCTTATTGTTTGACAATATTTTACATGATTGCTATTAACACTGCTGTTTTGCTTAAAACAACCACAACCCAAAAGATGTCATAATATCTTTAAGTACAGTTTTTCATCTAGTATTTACAACAAAAGGCCTTGTCATAATGCAGGAAAGTCCGGCTTTCCTTCATAAGTACATCCAGATCGCTGTATGATCTGTGAAGCAGCCCAAATTCCACATTTGATGCAAACGTCCAAGTCTTGGTCTTGAATATACTGAGATAAGAAACCTGTGAATGATTAAAATGTGTAATCTATCTAATAAACAATGTGCCGAAATCTATTTTCAAAAATTCAATAAACAAACCTCCAACAAATGCATCACCAGCACCATTTGTATCAATGACTTTTTCTTCTGGCAGTTTAGTAACAGGGTACTGTGTTATATTGCCATCTTTGGCTAACAAAACAGGACTAGAGCCTTGCGTTATAATGACGATTCTTTTTTTATTATTATTAATTTTCTCCATGCTTGCAATTTTTAGAGCAATTTCTTTTATATCTGTACTTTCCAGATTGAAAGCTTTGGAGAAAGCCTCAGCCTCGGTCTCATTGCCAAACAAAACATCAACATAAGGCAGAGCAGCACTCATAGGCTTCTTGTAAAATTCACACAAGAATGGAGCACTTAAATTCATGAGAAAAACTTTGTTGTTTTCAAATGCATGCTGAGCTACAGCTTGAATCGTTTCCGGACTTACTGTCAAGAAAAATCCCTGGAGTATAGGATTATGAATCCAAATTTTGAAAATTCTTACTCAACTAAAATGAAATTTTAATAAAAAAAAAATCACACTTACAGATACATAATAAAAATGTGCATTTTCAATGTATTTCTTATTTTCCGCCTCTTCTATATGAGATAAAGAAAAGCAGTTTGCTGCTGCCAGGTTTGCACAAAGCGATCGGCATTTTCCACCGTTTGTGATAAGAACAGCACAAGTTCCTGTTGGTTCCTTATCAGTATACTGATACCTGACGTTTAGGTCATTTTCCTTTGCTTTCTCCTCCAATATTTTGGAGTACTTGTCTTTGCCAACACAACCCATATAAACAGCTACCTTAGATTTCTCCAAAAACCACTGCGAGATAAAATTTCTTACATTTTTATCATTCCAGGTTTATTTATTTACTATGAAAAAAAAAAAAAAAAAAAAAATGTAGCATCTATATTTGCTCAAACACAGTGCATGCAATTTATCACTTGTTTACATCTCGATTTGCATCTATAGCTTTTACTTAAAGATATAAAAAATTGCTAGTATATAGGGATCTATAAGAGGATATACAAACAAAAAGAACGCATTTTACTTGTGAAACACGCATGGTATTCTGTACAGCTCCCCCCGCAATGAACTCGGCATTGTACTTCTCAATGAGCTCGTCATAGAGGGATTTGTGCTTATCACTGGCGAGGATGGCATCGTTGGCTTTGAGGTCATATTTTTTGAGAAAATCTTCGTCCACCACCGCGGAGATATCGAGGAGCGGATTACCGATTCCTAGCACAAGCCCTTCTCTGGAATTTATTTTAATATTTCATCCAAAACAATTTTTTGAATAAAACACATATTCGGAGCAGAAGCAGCTAAGCTGCTTTGATGATTTTCTAGTTTAAAAATAACACGAAGCTAGAGACATAAATATTCTACAAAGTAAAAACGTTGATATACTTGTGTTTGGCGTACATCGGTCGTACATGAATAAAAAAGTAAACAAACAGAAAAATTTAATAAAATATTTCATAACCAAATGCCTTGAATTTTGTGATCAGGTAGAAAAAAATTTTAACACGAAAAAATATATCCTTATCTCTGGACAATTGGGTACATTAAAAGTTGCATAACAGATTCTGTTGTAACTCTAACGCAATACGATCGTAATAAATATTGGAGCTATACATCAATTTTGCGGTTGCACAAAACCACCAGTAATTAAACAAAAATGTTACTTTATTCTGCAATGATTGCTGATGTTTTTATCAAACACAAGATCAATCGAAAAGTACAAAAACATTGAAGATCGTGGTACAACGTAAAACAAAAAACCTATTTTTCAATTTCAGAATGTTACATAATTTCTGATGTCGATAAACTGTACGTTTTACAACATTTGACAAAACATTCAATGAATAAACTTGAAATTTGGCAATAACGAGCCATTCGGAAATTGAGGCAAACGCGAACCTAACCTAATCGTGGCTGCTCCGAAACGTGACACCTACAAGCTTCTGCTCCGAATAGAACGCACGTGTAAAGTACGCCGAAAAAAAAACAAACACAAAAATATCGTACCTTAGCTCCTTGGCCATATCTCGATACAGTACTGTTTTGTCCTTTTTTTGCGGAAAAACAAGTTGGTGGTGTGATAATTACTTATTCAGTAACTATTTCTTTTTGCAACCACGCGCTAACTGAGCCGCACGAGAATACCAAGAGTGTAAGTATAGTATACTTCACTTCCCCCCCAAGAAGAAAATTTGATAAGAGCCTCCACGCATGCAGAGTTTCGAGATTTGCTGCACTCCTAATAAGAGAATATCAGGTTCTTTATTCCTCATTGAGGAACAAGTTTCATTTCCTCCTCCTCCTCCGCTATTGTGCACATTTATGCATCATCGTTCCCGTCTGATGATGAAGAATACTCATACCTACTATGAAATCGAATATTATATTTAGTTGTCATAAAATTGTAGACATTGTTTATATCTTTTTTTTTTTTTTTTTTTTTTTTCATACGGTTATTTGAAAAGTAACTTTTTTAGTTTAATTATCATAAATGTTATTGTAAAACAAGTCTTTAAGCGATCGATTAGAACTTGTTCTATAAGTAGTTACAAAAAAATAGGAATAAATGTTCATAATTTAAGAGGATGGGATTTTTTTATGGGTTAATAAATTAAAGTTTAATGTATTAAAAAAATCATGTTCTTTATTTAAAATAATCATATTTTCTTTTTGCATTAAAATCTTTTTTTTTTTTTTTTTTTTTTTTTTTTTTTTTTTTTTTTTTTTTTTTTTTTTTTTTTTTTTTTTTTTTTTTTTTTTTTTTTGCTACTCACTCTGATGCTGGATAGTGTAGAACATCGTTGAGCTGATGCGTGCTCTACACTGCCAAAAGGCCTATAACGGGTAATAACAGTTATTTATTAAAATTAGATGTTAATGGATGCTTCTTTTTTCATTAATAAAATTCGTTAAAAAATTCGTTTCTATATCAAAACTTGTAAAAAATAAACAATAACGCTTCAATATAAAATAAATTGAATAACAATAACTTACAAATCCAAGTACATACTAGGTCTCAAAATGTTATCAAGACTCGCGGAAAGTATAAAAAAATTAGGATCAATGTACAATGTGATGTCATTTTTAACCCAATAAGAAAAAAAAACCCCTTTCTTTGCTATTGACTTGCCTTTGAAAAGAGACAACGGCGTGTGTTAACATCCATTACAATCTGCCTGTTCACAAATTTTAGTTTCAGAAAATATTGCTTGCTTCTTACAAGATGGACCTGTGAAAACCAACCATCATGACTTGATCACTTCCTCTGCAGTAAAAATCTATAACGTCAAAAATTGTCTTCCATCATTGCAAATCAATGTACATCATTTTCTGAGGGGGGAAGAGGAAGAACATCAGCCAGTCTTGTGGTTGCTCCAGTTGTACTGCTTGTTCCAGTTCTGTAGATTATTCTGATTGTTCCTATACAATCATAGACACACATACACATATTGTTTTAATTACATGCTGCAATCCGTTTTTCAAAATGAAGGTGTCATTAGACTGTTAATTGAGTAAGATTCACGCGCAAGTTAGACACTGCTAATTAACTGTGCATTGAGATACAAGTATCACTTAATCAAAATTTTTTTGTGTTAATAAAACATAACTTTAAACTTCCAGCCTGGACAATCATTACAGGGTCCCAGGGTTTTTTGATAAAAATAATTGTTAATTCACGTTCAGGTTGGGAGAAAAAAAAAAAAAAAAAAAATCAACAAATACACGATACTTGTACACCAATGGTGCGCATGCAATAAAATGTAATATTAAAGTACAAGTAATAATATATTAATATATATATATATATTTGCATCTGTAATAGTGATTATCTTTCTTCGCGACATTCCGCCAAGTGGCCGTCATCGGGAAATGGTCGAAACCGTCCAGCAACAAACCATATAAGCGACGACGATTAGACAAAGGCTAGCTCCGGCCATAGGGAGCTCGCACGACGTATGTATATTAGTCTCGTCTTCGAGAGGGTCGGCCGGCCCTCTTTTCATTCAACTTGCGGAGGTGTGTATACTTGAGCCGACGACGACAACAACCAAGTTCAGCGACGGCGAGATGTGTGTCATTATAATTTTTTTTTTTTTTTTTGTACAATTTTTCTTTTCTACGTGAGTACTTATTACGCACACAATCGACGTGCGTGACGCAACATGCGACGGGACACACGTCTTGAATACAGATCATTTCGTCTATTATTTGACATTCGGCGATCCACGCACGTGATAAATTGCATTAGTCGCTGAAAGACGTGTCACGAGTTTTGCGAACATTATGTATTTATATATGTTTTTCGGTTCGATTACGGCGCGTCCAACGCTATTGGGCGATCCTAAATTTTTGTATTTAATAAATGAAGGTTTTTAATTGATGATGAATGAATACGCAATAAACAAAAAATAAACCAAAAATAATAATGCCAATGAAAGTAATGTCATTTATGTACAATCTTAAAAAATATAAGGAATAATCATTTTGTCAGCAAGTAAAAATTGTTGTTAAAATTTTGTATCGGATTAAAAAATATAGGAATTAATTAATCCACGGAATTTTAAAAACAAAGCTTGATGTACTAAAATATTGGAATAAGGTTTAATTTAATTTCAACAATCAAAACGACTATGAAATCTTCAAGTTGAAAAATTATTAAATAAAAAAACATAGTCATTTTAATAAGAAAATATTTTTTTTTTTAATGGGATGGAGATAAAGCAAAAAAACCACTGATAAAAATTTACAACCTGCACTTTAATCAAGTGACAAATTAACTTGTGTGTATAAAAAAATTTTAAATTCACAATTTTTTTTTTTAAGACCTCTATGAGGAAACTGTCATTGAAGATCTTCTGTCAATCATATCAACAAATACATCATTCATGGAAACCTTTAATGAAGTTTAATTAAATTAATTTATAAAAAAAATTACAAGAAAATGCATCATTTTACAGTTTCACCTGCCTGTTCTACAAAATTACATATTTAGAACTCAATGTATATTTACAAAATAATATACTTGTCAGAGTAGATAAGTCAACTACAAAATTTTCTTACAGATATAGAAAAAGTTACAAGCGAAGATACCTAAATAATGACCAAAATATACTTATGAATAAAAAATAAATAAATTAATAATGGCCACATTGTTAATGATTAAAAAAAAAAAAAAAAAAAAAAAAAGTGTTAGAAAAAATTTGGAAAAAAAATGTTCTGACAAATTCTTAAGGTACTGATGTTTTTCATAATATAAGTAATTATATGTTCAGCTCACACGATTGACTTTCGCTCTCTTACT
Source organism: Copidosoma floridanum (assembly GCF_036245765.1). Taxonomy (NCBI): domain Eukaryota; kingdom Metazoa; phylum Arthropoda; class Insecta; order Hymenoptera; family Encyrtidae; genus Copidosoma; species Copidosoma floridanum. The sequence continues at coordinate 15,388,600 of NW_028321896.1, read as the reverse complement.
CTTTCACGTGTGCATGTGTTTGCGCTTTGCCGAGACGTAGTGATTTTATTTATTCGTCAACGTTCTTTAGCGCTCAATACGATTTGTAATCCACACCAGGATATGAGACAAGCGGCTTATTCGCGCCGTACGCTACACCGCGCGAACCCATGTTGTCCGCAGTACCCATCGTTCTGAAAAACATGAGTCACACAAAACGAACGGTTTTTTTATAACAATCAGAAAAAAAAGCATCAAATTTATCATCTAACAAAGCATCGACGGAAATTTTCATTCCTGCATTTCTTTTCAATTTAATAAAAAACATTCGAAATTAACAGATTTTATGTTGAAACGAGACAATTTTTAAAAAACCTAATGAAGAAAACATTAACGTCACAAGTGTATGTAAAAGCTTCGAAAAACTATTGTTTGAAATTCTGGTACTAAAACACTACTCTATAAACAAAAAATGTCTCTAGTAAAACAATAACGTGTGGTCAAAGAAAAAATCGCTTAGAAAAAGAAGACTGAAAAATAAGGGGTCCGAAGGAAACGAAGCTTACTGATTTTTTGGGTGAAATTATCTTTATTTACCGACAAAACATGAGACAAGATTTATTTCTACAACGCGACGTCTTAGAGGACTATATCATACCGCGTATCATTATAATGATTAAAGCAAAAAGTGGTTTTGTACTCTATGATGTATAAAGAGAACATTGCGATCGCAAAATACGCTTTTTTAAAGTACACCCAGTGCAAGCCACCTCCTACGAGAAACTATCTAAGATACACCTATTAAACACTACGTGCAAATAAGTACATGTATTATTCGCTACACGTGTTTCAAGACTCCATGAGCCTTTTCATATCCTTAAAAATATGCCAAAAAGAAACCAAAAAACCTCTCCCCAATGCAATGTAATATCTTCGTTGTTGGTTTAATCCACAAGTTTTTTCTTCTAATTACAGTTACAGAATTAATGACTGCCAAGTGCAGTTTGGAAGACAAGAGGTTTGTCAGTAAAGTAGTTTTTTAAGTTTAAATTGGGAGAGAAAGTAAAACTGAATATTTAACTTAATCAATAGTTTGATTCGATTAATGTATGAGATTCTCGGTGTTAATGAGGCTTAACTAAAAATGTAAGTAAACAGGCGCAAAGTGAAAAAAGTTAGTAAGGATTCATTTAGGACAGATGAATGGGCTTTTATTTTCTTTGCTTCTTCCGTCGTTGTGAAAGGCGTGTTTCCGCGGACAGACGCGAGTAACGCAGGAAGCCAGTGGAAATACGCGGCCGACCAAAATGTGGTTCCTCTCTTCTATTTATGTCTTTATTCATGATATTACATTAGACTCTTCGTACACAGTTATTTAGTGCGGACTTTTCCTCCGTTGGGGAAGGAACAGGTGCATAAGATGAGAGGATTTAAGAATGGTTTTTGGATGAGGATTAGGACCGAGTGACTTTGATATTATTGCTTATCCAGTGGACGTGAGGAGCGTGAGTGTGATAAAAGAAAAAAAAAAAAAAAACAATTACGTTTCGGTTTGTTACTGTGGAGTTCACAAGTATTACATACATATTGTGTACACAAATTTTTTATTAGTTCATTTCATAATTTGTTCTATCATTTGGGGAGAGAGATATTAATCGTCATATATAATTGTTGTAAATGTATTTATATAAAAAACGATTATACGCGCGACGCAAGTTAAACAGCATAAAATAAAAAATCAAATTTTTTCGCCCAAGAAGTAAAAAAATCAATTTAGAATTTTTAAAGAGCGTATTTTGGCTGTCCAAGAGTATATGTCCATAAGTAAGAGCATACAAAAAATTTTGATAAATGAATTCATAGTTAGATTGTGAAAGATAATGGAATTGAGTGTATGATAGAGAAAACTAATTATTATTTCATGAAATAACGAAATTAATTCTTATTATAATTCTACAGATTTTATGATTATGCACGTGACACAAGTTAAATAGCATTAAAATAATTAACGACTTGAAAAAAAGAATCGTGAAATCTTTGTTAGCTTTTTATTCTTTTATTATTAATTAATTAACTTTATCACATACTTAATTCCATGATCATTTACCAACTATGAATTCATTTGTCAAATTTTTCTATATACTCTTATTCACGAACATATATTCTCGGACCCCAAAAAAACGCTATTATGAAATTCTAAATTTATTTTTTACTCCTCGGGCGAAAAACATATAGCCGAGTAGAACAATAGGATACTAAAAATTATTGACAATAAAATTAGCAACAGACCTTTAACTAATTTTGAGATACTAATGAGCATTGATTTCAAAGGTCACGACGTCATGTGCAATCAGTTCATTCATGTCAGGATGTGATAGAATTTGAGTTTTCGTGATAAAACATTTACCGACGCACTTAATGTTCACAACGTCGTAAACTGCAAAATTATTTCGATCTATTTAATAATCTCGAAGAATTCTGTTGTTAATTTGATTTTCAATTTTGTCATTACAAGTACACACCTAAACTATTACAATGTTTATCATACATCTATGTAATCCGTATGTTTTATATAAACATCGTTGCCTATTAAAACGCAGAATATAAGTAATGTCTGTTTTTGACGGTAAGATTGTCTCATTAAAAAAAAAAAAAAAAAAAAGTAACTAAACGATAATTCATAGACAGTCATAACTTTTTAGTGCAAAGTTTATGCCCAGAAGCATGTTGTTTTGTTCATTATTCTCGTTCATATTTAGTTGAATGAAAATAATGAACAAGACAACTTGCTACTATGCATTCATACACACCAAGTAGGAGATGCAAAAGTATCAAGAACAGATTTTTAATGTAAAGCCACAACCTCTCTGCCATCTCTTATCTGTATTATACCATTCTTAAATCGTTCATCTTCAACCAATCCTTTCATTACGTTAATAGTACAATGATTACACAAAGATTGATCATAATTATATACCTAGACAAGTGTATGTATATATAATGACTATTCGTAAGCCAACAGGCTTTCGCGTTGAATCGGACAGTAATCATTAGAATATATCGTGGTAAATTCAAAAGGTGTTCGTGGTGTTTAATTTTCATTATTAATATTGAGACAAACAACAGAGACAACAGAACGACGACGAAGACCACGAGTTATACAATCTGGTCGGCGTAAGCGTCGACGCCAAGAGGCATACACATTTTCTCGGTCCCGAGGCTTCCTGCTCTTAAGAGTCAGCGGCGTATGATATTAAAGTAATATTATTTACTTTCCTTACTCATGTGCTTTGTTATATATTTACAAAATTAGTGATGAAAAAAAGTAATTTCCATATTTTTTCTTAAAAGAAGTTTTATATTTGGATAATAATTATCATCATCATCATCATTATTATTAATATTAATAATAGAAGCTATTCTGTGGTGATAATAAATTTTGTTTGTTTGTTTACTTATTATTTTTATGTATGCTAATAATGATGATAGTTGTAGTAATAATAATAATAATAATAATAATGATTGCGGCGGCCACGGCATCACACAGACCGACACAGACCCGAGCCGAGAGTTAATTCCCGGACGGAGGCGGGGCGGCGACAGCAGCGGCGGCGGCAAAGCTTGCGCGACGACGCAGACGACAATCGGGGTTGAGAGACGACGTAGAGATTGATTGCGGGCGGCGGCGGCGGCTTTAGTAAGGTTGGTACCGGCGCGACGGCGATGGCCCTCGTAATCCCGGTCTGGCAAGCAGAATCAAGGTTTTTCCACGTCAGTCACACGAGATCGAAATAAACGGTCGTTCATTTTTTTATTTGATAGTTTCTCTTATATTTTTACTTTTTTTTTTTTTTTTTAACTATTAGACATTGAAGTAATTTGATTGCATGTACAGTTGCGTTTGCTGCTTTGAGAGAAAGTGATAAGCTTGTCGTGTCTTTAAGTTGATGAATAACAGATTTCAGATGATGAAAACGAACTAATTGAATAAAATGAGTTGAAGCGTCACTTTGTCACAAAATATCAAACGTTTGATAAAATGTAATTTTACGGGTGTAATAAGATGTAGAGTGGATTAATTTTCTGTACAATCGAATTAATTTTGTGATCAATATCTGTATGAAAACCTAAATTCATAAGTTAATAAATGATAAATAGGGAATTTGAATGACTAGAAAAACGAGCAAGGAAGGCATGTTACCTCTCATTTACCTCACTTAATCTTAAACCATACGTGCATTATAAAGTTTTAACCCTTCATAACCTTTTTTTTTTTTTTTTTTTTTTTTTAATGTGCATCATGAAAAGAGAGTGATAAATAATTTGAATATGTACATGATTTGAAGCTGATGAAGTGATATTGCAAGCGAGGTAAAAGAAAGGACAACGATATCAGGAAATCGCAAGTTTTTTCGGAATTAAAAACAATAGAATTATCATCGGACTGGTGTGGTACTTTATTTTTTGCTACTTACCTACTCTCTTCAAATGAATCTCGACTGAAGTCCTCGTACATGCCTTTACTATAACATCATATTGTAAAAATTATCGATTCTATGTATAACCAAACGTTTTTCCACAAGAGTTTACTTAACTCTCTTGTCCAAGACTTAACTTTGTGAAGTTTTTCTCATCGTTTTATTGTGCAAAAACGTTAGAAATTTTGATAATGTGTACTCGTTGCAAAAGGCAGAAAATTTTTGGCTGGATTTAAAATCCATGCGATTAAAAAATTTCTGCCATAGAATCATCACTTTGAAAATGATCATTCATGAAAAAACAACTGTAATAACAATTCTATGTATTTAAACGAAAAAACTCTCGAGAAAAATAGCAAAACGTGTATCATGAGCATTAAAAGATAGATGTGTCATCAATTAATTTGTTTTTACAATATTTGTATAAGAATCTATATAATAGTTTACTGCAGCAAACATTTTTGTAATGTCGAATTTCGAAGATTTCCAGCCAATAAAATTACTTAGCACATTTGCAACACTATTTTTTTGCACTTTTATTTTGATTCAATAACTTAATGCCGTGGAACAAGAGAGCCTACTTATCGCGTCCCTAAATAAAGTAGAAAACTTTTTTTCCAGGTAGAAAAGACAGACGAATCCGAACGATAACGCGTTAAAAGAATAAGGAGCTAAATCATATGCAACAAAAATTACAGGGACTTACTCTTTTATAACTTGAATGCCGTCGCAGTACTGTATCTTAAGGTTGCTCGTGTTCACGGATATGCTCGGTATGGAACCGGGAGTGCACTGAAATTTAGAACGTACAAGGATGTCCAGGTATTGTCATTTAGCATGCCTTTACAATAGTTTATGCTTTGTCTAAAAGATTTTGGTGTATACAAGGACATTCCAGCCGAAAATAATTCATTTTTCTTATTCCTCTATGTTGCAAGATGTGTTTATAGAGTAGGCAAGTACTACAAAGAAACACTAAAGTCTAATTTTTTTTTTTTTCCTCCTGTAATATAGAAAACCACACCGTACCGAGAAATTCCATTGCCATATACTTTGGCACATAAGGATTATCTAAGAGGATTAAAATAATAATAGCATTAATGAATTTTTTTACTATTTAGATGAGATACAATAATACAGATTAGGAGTGCAGAATGAAAGTCAGTCATGGAAATGAGTCATTTAACAGACAAAGATAAATGCTTTGGTTTTAGGCATATTGAGTTAAATAAAAATCCAGCCCCACAAAAAAAATCGCATGAACTGTTAATCCAGCCTAAAACGTATTTCACAATGTTAAGCCGGATGTAAATGTACGAAATATCAAAACGATATTTTGGATAACTGGAGGTAAAATAATCGACAGCAAAGGGAGGAGCGGGTGGTAGCTTTCGAGGGACAGACGGAAAAGAGATGTTGAGGATTAAATTTGGTGAACTCACCTGAATCGACCATTGGTACCGGCCGGTGGAGGTGACCGCCGGCTAAACATGTTATAATCCTGGCCACGAGAGAACCCGGTGTCACGCATAGAGCCCATGCCAGCTGTGTATTTTTTTTTTTTTTTTTTTTTTTTTTTTTTTTTTTTAAATCATGAAAACAAACAAAACAATGAAATACTCATAATGGACAATTATTTGAAAATTTATCGGCTAAAAATAATTATTTGTACCAGAAAACTTTGGTGCATTACCAGACATTCCTGTCATTCCTGTGAATCTCCTCTCATACAAATCTCTAGTGTCATCGAATCCACGGCGATCGTAATAGTTATCGTAATCCTGGAACGGAGGATAACTCTTTTTCAACAATAATTAGGTTATTCAGTTTGGAGATTAGAAATATCAACCGATTAACCCTTTCGTACTTTTCTCACTAACACCGCATGAATAAAAAATTTCAACTCAATATTTGACCAGCAGCAGATATTAAGTTTACTCGGCCAAAGGCTTTAATAAATAACGAGTGCAAAAATATACCGTGAGAGTACAAAAGGGTTAATCGAGTAGGGTGCTTTTAATGCTTACTCCAAAGCGCGCTCCACCCATTAGACGGTCACGAAGGAAGGGTGGTGGAGGTGGTGGTGGGTATGGATCACGGCCAAACATTCTCTCCCTGAAGCCGTTTCTTTCAGGACCTCCACCCATACCTCCCTTGGGGCACTCCTTAGACCAGTGACCACCACGACCACACCTATAGCACTGCTCAGGATCTCCCATTCCGGGCCTCTGCCTGACGCGGCTTGTCGAGATTTGGACCTTCATTGGTTGGCCATCGACCATTTGTCCATTGAGCTCCTTAATTGCCTCGTTAACGTCTCCAGTGGCTTCCAAATGGACGAAACCGTAGTTACGTACGATATCGCACTCAACCACGGTACCAAACTTGGCGAAAAGTTCGCGCACCTGAGGCGCCTTGGTGTTGTCAGTTAGATTGCCCACAAAGATCTTAGTTGTGGGAGTGTTGGGGCCTTTTCGACTCTTGGCAGCCTCACACTTGATGGGCTGCCCGTGCACCATGTAACCATTCAGGTTCTGGATGGCGTTCCTACCAGCCTCTTCATTTTCCATGTGCTGAAAAGTAAAAATTAATTAGTCGATGTGTAAGATTTTCGGTCCAGATGAGTTTGGGAACACAATTCACCTACTTTTAAATAGTCGAAACTTTATCAGAAAACAATTTAAAAAGTGCAATGTAGCAAAAACCGATACTCACCACAAAACCATAGTTCTTAACAACGTCGCACTCGACAACTTTGCCGTACTTCTCGAATAGGGGCTTGATGTCGGTGTTGGAGGTCTTGTCGGCGAGATTGCCGATGAAGATCTTGAACGTGCCGACGCTACTGAATCCCGGCATCTTCAACGCTTATGGATATCTTCTGACACTGCAAACACAAAAAAAAAAATCGTAACGTACAATTAGCATATTTGTACACAAATACATGCCAGTGTATAATATGTGTTACAACAACGTTGATGCGGCAAAGGAGGGCGCAATAAGACCAAAACCAGCACTATAGGAAAAAATCGATCGCCAACGAAGAAACACACTGCGCACATGCGACTGCTCCTTCTTGTCTTTTGCAAAGCCTCCCCTCCGGAAATTATTGCGTTCGCTGAGACGCTCGCCCCATCACACATTTAAGCAAACTTACACACACACCCTAATTGACGATCTCTTGTTCAAGTACGAAATATATATTCGTGTAAATAAACCGTGATGATTGGCGTGACCGCGTGGTAACGCAAGATACGAACAACAGAGAACCGGAGTCCGAGCTCGACTCCGAAAACTTCAACCCACTGCCGAGGTTGTACCACCCCTTTATTTCATGTCGATAATATATATATCTTGAAGCTAGGGATCTCGTTCGAATAGTTAGAGCAGGCAATTAGTATATTGATACGGCAAATGGGATCGTGCGAGTAGTTGGATGCGAGCGGCAGAGACGGGAAGGGCAAAGCGGCCTTTCGAGAAAAGATGGCGCTTCAATGACCGGCTTCTCTCTCTCCTCCTCGGCTCCGCTTCTCTTGTGTTTCCGTGATAAAAGAATCGAGATGAAAGGACGCCCGGGGCTTCCCGAGCCCCCACTGGGTGGTAAAAACGAAATGTAATCATGTTTAGAGTTAATGAGGTTCCAGTACCCAGGACACAAGTATAACGACTGCTTGTTAGACCTTCAGTGTTTATTACTTCGCAGACTCATAACCACAATGGTGGCATAACGAATAATTCGATGCGCATTTGTAGAGTTCTATTCGACCTTACGTTTTTAAAGCTCAGCATTCATAGTAGGCTATACAAGGCATGACATTGTTCAATGCTACAAGGGTGACCCAATAATTCATTTCAAAACAAAAAACGAAGAATAACAAAAATAATATAATGTACAGGAGCAAGGAGAAACTGGCTAGCGTTCGCGGTTGGTTGGTTCGAGCCGTATAGAACATGAAACCCTACACGAGCCCGAGCGCACTCGACTGTCGCACACCGTTATAGGTATACATGTGTGGAAGGGTAAGGCAAAAGGTACCGCGAAATGATGGAAAAAAAAAAAAAAAAAAACCTTCGGCCCCAGCAAGTTATTATGTAACCCGCTGGTGATCTCAAAGCTCTTGGAACATGAAACCGTGACATCTACGGAAAAAATAAAATCGATTGAGAAAACGCACCCACACACGCACAAAGAGTAAATAGCGAGAAAATAAGTGAAGCTCGAATACACACTGTATTTCGTGGAGTACCTGCAAAAAAAAATAACCGAGTGTCGAGTTACATTACTTGCACGAATAGCGCAAGTCACAACTCCTTTTCAAGGTGAGATAGCCGCCCAGGCAGCACGCACATCACGCTACGCTTTGGCCTTTTCTCTCGCGATGCACGCCGCATTATCGTATACACATATATACGCATCGTCAGGAGCGGTATTCCGTAACTACGCGGTGAAGAAATATTTACGGAATACCACCCCCGTGATCATTCGCACACCCACATACACCGCAAACGCTGAGCGCGACATTTATTTATCCGGATAGTAACAATTTCCACTAAATCAACGAATTGAATGACTTACCTAGACGCACGTAAACTTCGACGAGTAGTCCACGGCACCGACGCGTTCTCGGCTCTAAACTAGGGTTTAGGTGATGCTACTGCCACGCGAGGAAAAAAAGATGGCGTCCACGGAGAGAGAGAGAGAGAGGGGACCCCGAAGCTCGTCGCGCGGCTGAGACGGTGCAGACAACGGTTTCACAGTGTGCAACAGCAACTGCAAACCGACTAGCCGAGCCGAACGACGACGAACGAGGACGACCGACGTTCGGCTCCCCCCTTTCATGAGTGCACGCTCTCTTTTGCCCCCCTCTTTTGTTGCAGAGCTCGCGGGCATAAGCGAGGGTATTCAAAAGTCTTTATCATCCGAAGTATACTTGCAACAAATTTTTATTTGTAGTTGTGATGCAGTTACTATTGTGCTTTATGTTTGCACTACGAAACTAATGAACTTGAAAATGTACTTCTCCCAGTAAACATTTTGTCTGAAGATTTCTTATAAATGTCATTCAGGACATTCGTACAGTGGATCAAGTTGAGGGTGTGGATAGCCGCCATTTAGGCCGCGGCCACATAGACGCGTCCGACCACATTATATCCGACTCCGTCCGCACGCGTTTGACGTCCGTAAAAATCCGTGGCGGCTAGTTCTTTCCTGCCAACTTCAAATACAAACAAATATATTCTTATTTCGCAAACTCTGCCATCACGCCATCCGTACGGTATGTAAAATGTAAAGACGCAATCATTGCGTCGCGGTATGGTGAGGCAAAAAAATTTGGTTTGGGGCCGACTTTTTGAAAAAAGTTGAGAAGAAAAATATCAATAGATGGCGCTGATCTACATTTTTTTTCTTCGTAAGGGTGAGATTACATCGTGGAGGGCAGTCTGCATCTCACCCTTATGTGGCATTGCGTCTTCACATTTTACATACCGTGCTGATGGCGTGATGGCAGAGTTTGCGGAATAAGAAGTATGTACATATTTATTTGTAAGTTCATTTGCGTGCGGACGCGAATCGGAGTGTCGGACGCGTCTATGTAGTGTGTGACCGCAGCCTTACAGCCACGTCAGTGGCGGACAATTTGAAACGACTTAATTTGTCACTTCAATGATTTTAAAATTTTTCTTCCCACATGTATAATGTAACAAAGTTCTTATTATGGACAGAAAATGAACTTGAATACTAATATAAAATCCATAAGAATTGCCGTGGGCCGTGGGCTTGGGGACTCGGTGAGGGCAGCACCTTACTTGCACCATAGCCACTTTACACACGTAATCCATTCAAAATTCGGGCTTCTGACCTGAGGATGGTCTGGATTACTCAAGTACGGGTTGATCAACCTTTCCCACGTTCTTTTCTACTTTGTTAGTGGGGCCAGATAGTAAAACCATAGCCAAGTGCATTGCTATACCTTTTTACTTCGTCAAGCTTATCCTGATTTAATTAACTGTTAAACTGTACTTAAGAATACATTTCTGAAAAATCTCTCGAACGACCTTTAATACGATCCATTCAATAAAAAACCTTTTCGAATCATTTTTAATGTTTTTAGGATAAAAGACGATAGTATAATGTATAATATTATGTCGTCAGACACAGCTACAAAGTCAATTTCTCTAGTAGGAACTAACGTGGTTCGGAATAAAATAATTGATGTTACGTACTATATAAATTATCAATTACGTTTGAAAATCATTAAAGATGATAAGTGATCAGTCAAAAGATTACTGGAGCTTGGTGCCAAAGTAAATCATATTTTATCTGGTGACCAGCTCAAACACCGTGCAAAAAGTGTTGAGGTAGTGAAGATTCTTGTAGAGTACCTATACAGCAGATATTCAAGCTATAAATAAATTACTAACCTTGTCATTCTTACGTGGCAAATTTAATGTAACGCATTTTTTTATTGAATGAGAAGGTGCACGATAAAGTATTTCGAAAATATTTATACCTTGACGATAGTGAGAATCTGCAAAAATATGTTGAAACAGCAGAAGATGAAGATCTGCCAAGCATCAATTATGCGAATCGGATTAACAATTTAAGGAGAGTTTTTTTAGGGTGAGTCAAGATTTAAATCTTTCATTTAATTAAAATATCACATTATAAATATTACACAGGTAATCAAGAAAAATTATCAAAATTATAAATCAATTTTAATCCATTTGGATACGATTGTATTTGTTTGAATTCGTTAAAAATATAAATTTTATAACTATACTTTCAAACGGTTTTTAAGCCGTAGTTTACAATACAGATTTATGATAATTACAATTGATTTTTGCACTAAAAAGTTAAGACAGTTTTTAGTTTAACAAATAATTGGCTTAGGTGCAGCATGTTAAAGCCTTAAACAAACATTCATATGCATTGTACTGCTGGACAATTCGACTGTTACGAATTTTTTGATTATCATCGACACATGATAATATAAATTTTTACAACTTACTGCCGTAACAGTGATAAATTTTATACGAACCAGTTTTTTTTCTTGTTAAAAGAATAGAAAGCGTCAAAGTTAATTATTTGATGTATATATATTGTCACTTGATTACTGCAATGCTCGTCTAAAAAGTATTATTATTATTATTATTTTTATTATTATTATTATTATTATTGTACATCCACAACACAAAATTGGCTTTAAATCTCAATTATTCGATTTACATCCCTAGAAAAAAAAGAATCAGTATCTTATTTCTGTACAAAATTACAATGATTAAATTAATGATGTATCTACTATATGTAAATATACGGCGTAGTTTACGATACACAGAGCCGCTCAAAAGCCGTTTAGTTACAATATCGATTAAGGATGAAAAATCCTCCTTCACACATCAACAGAAAATACACTTGCACGCGTCTTGAAATGTAGGACATAATATTCTTATTACTTCTCTCATTGACTTGACTTATTGTATGAACATTAGAAAATTTTTATTTGCATGACAACGTGATCAGTCTCAAAACATGGCATTGTCCACGGCACAATTAAAAACAGATGTAAGCCGGTGTATAGTAACTATTTAATTCGTTCAGCAAAATCTCTGTATATGAAAAGCTACATCTACGATAAATATCGTGCGATTCGTGAACATTTTCCAATGGCATTTGTTATTCGTACAACGAAATCAATTAGTGGCATTATATTTTTTTTTTAATGCCGTAGCAAATGAATTTACAATATCTTTATAGAAAAAAAAAAAAAAAAAAATCCATTTGAATCATGTCAAAGCTGACGGCACGCGCACATCATTATTGAATGTACAATTATTTAGCTTGGCAGCTCTTAAAAGCTTTTGATTATCATTAGTACCTAACATTATTATAATCATTACTCTAGTGCTTAATATAGATTTTTACAAGAAAAACCTAATGCAGGATAATTCGAAGAGCTTGTTAGAATACTCACGTCGACGTAAGTCTTTGGCCCGTTGAAATTGAAGAAAAAAAAAAAAATAACACTACGTTGCGCGCCATTACGTAACTACACGTATTTATTATATATTCTCGCGCAAACAATCATTCGTTCGATCCATTCGTAACACAGTAAATAAGAATTAAAAATTTTTTAGTTCTCGTCAGTCTTCGGCTGCAGTCTGCAATTACCTAAATATTTACACTGGGTGGGGTACAGAGGAGCAAGGGGATTTATGTACAATTGGGGGTAAGCAAAAGGACTGTGAGTCAATAGTTCAACAATTATAGATCCGTCAAACGACGATGGCACACACACACTACACGATCTTGATGGCGTTGTCGATGTGCAGCTTCGACATTGTCTTCTTGACGCGCAGAGCTGTCAAGCGTACGGCCGGATTCGTGTGCCAGCACTCGGACATTAGTTTGCTCATAGATGCCAGGATCTGAAGAAACAGGAACAAATGGTTGATTATGAAAGAAAAAACCAAATCGGGAAAAAGATAAGAAAATAATGTAACTTACGGGGTCAGTCTCCCATCTCGTTGGGATGGTCGGACGTAGCCTTTTGACGCAAACGGCAAGTCTCATCTCCTCAAAGTCGGGATCGCTCGGGACGACGTCGTGATACGGCACCACGTAGGGCTCGGCCGTGGACACCTTGCCACCCGAGGCGCACCTTCTGCAAACCTCCCAGAGAACGAGCCCGACCGAGTACATATCTGCCATCTTGAAGGCATCAAACGACGAAGCGTTCAGCGTCTCGTCGAGCACCTCCGGAGCCATGTACCTTCGGGTTCCGACCCGCGGATTCGGCGCTATGTCGATTTCTCCAGTTTCACTGTAATTCATGGTAAAATCATCATTTTTTTTTTTTTTTTTCTCAATAATAACCATTAAAGTATTTTTTCTCTTCACTATTCGCAATTGACCATATAATAACAAAGAAACGAATAAACAAACGCAGAGGAAAAGAGAAGAAGAAAAGACCAACCTGAGGTAGCGCACTGCCAGGCCAAAGTCCGCGATGGCGCACTCGCCGTTCTTCTTAACAAGAATGTTCTTGCTCTTGATGTCCCTGTGGGCGATGGCCGGTTTCCCCCGAGTGCCAAATATCTCGGTGTGCAGGTGAACGATGCCCGAGGCGATGGACAAACAAATGGCCAACAAACTCGGGTGGTCGAGCACCGTCGTTTGAAGGTAATCGTGCAACGAGCCGCGCTCATGGTAATCGGTGATGAGGAGCATCTGAGTCCAGGAGCCGGTACCCTTTATATCCGCGGCTATGAAACCAAGTATGTTCTCATGTCGCATGAGCATCGTCTGGTAGATCTCGGTCTCCCGGAACCAGGACGCCTCCTCGAGGGTGAAGAAGACCTTGACCGCGACCTTCTCGCCGCGCCAACGTGCCAACCAGACCTCGCCGTATCGGCCTTTGCCAACGCACTGGGACAACTGGAGTTGCTTGGCAATGGTGCGCTGGACGAGCAGCGGCAGCCCAGAACCGGAACCACTGCTCTGCTCGATGAGATCCTTGAGGGTGCCCTGCGACGAGACGAGGCAGGGCTCGCGCTCCTTGCGCCTGTAGCGGTGGTAAACGAGGACGAGGACTATCACGAGGGTAAAAACGATCAGACAGACCGAGAGGGTGGCCGCGAGTATGACGAGGGGCGCCCCGGATGGCAGGGTCCTCTGATCCGGAGGTACGGTCGTGTTGGCGTTGTACCTAGGCAGGAGGTCCCTGTTGCAGTGGTCGCTATTGCAGCAGACAATTTTTTTACGAGGGTGTTTCTTAGCCATGTAGCCCTTGCACTGCATCATGCCCGGCTCGTCGGGGGCGAGGCAGCCGTACGACCACTCGGGCCCGGACTCCTCGAGCTCCACGTCCCAGACCTCCTCGACCGAGCTGAAGCAGTAGCCACCCGCGGGCACCTCGCACGTCCCGTTCTGCTTTTCGTCCGGACAGTGGCCATCGCAGTAACACTTTAGCGCCGACACTGATGATCAAGCAGACAAAGAACAATATTTTTATTCAGAAAATACATCATTTGAGATTTTATATATTGTTGCACGCATAAAAATACATGCAATATACTTAATATACGCTCGGATGTTTTGAGGATTTTGTGGTCGGTCAACCGAGGATAAAAAAAAAGCGTGTATACTGTAAGTACAATATACATAATCAGAGCGAGCAAACAAAAAGTGTCACACAAGATGCCTATCGATGGTTGGGGTACGTGATGCACTCGTCTCTCTGTGTACGGACAACAATTATCTCGGGGGGGAAGAGAGAAGAAGATAAGGAGTATACCGATCAGATTTTTCGACATAAATACACAATACACGCTTCGTTTCTTCTTTCTCTCTCTTCGTACGCGCTTACAACATTCACGCACACCTATATGCGTAGTACGATCATTCATAAATCCCCGTCCTCTCTCTCTCTAAGCCTACTCTCTTATCTCTCTCTCGAACGTATAAATTGCACAACGCGCGCGCGTATGTATATATATATACAGATTTCAAGAGAGCAGAGCTTTTTTTTTCTTTCTTTTTCTCTCATTGCACCGAACTGCACGCATCGCTTTTATTAATGTCGCCTATATACCCTGCAGCAGCATCGAAATATCCGTACCTTGGGTAAATGTAACATGTGGCGTGATTTACGAAAATCTCGTTCTTTTCATGTCTGAAGCACACGTTATTTCCATAAGCTACAGGTTTGATTCGTTTCAGATCGGGAACTTGTTTTCTTTTGTTCCCAAACGATGTATCGTATCACTATAGCTACAGGTAAAAATAATAAGTTTATCACACGGTTTTTCTTGCCTCTGATCGTAAGTATTAAATATTTTCCGTAAAATAACCCGCGTATACCTAATGATATACGTGGAGTGACGCAACGGCACACATATTATTCTCCTCATCGCTATGGCGCTTTAGTATATATATATACATATATATACACGTGCATCGGTCCTCATATGATATTATAATTTACGATTCGCCGATGTATATACGTAAATATAATACCGCCGATATCGGAATATCTCGAAAAGGGGGGGGGTTCTCTCCGCATGCAGAGCGGCTTGCGCCACTGGAAGCGAGAATTTTTCCTCGATCACGGCAAATGGGAGTCGTGGCTTACAAGAAAAACGTATAGGAAAAACAAGAAGAAGAAGAAAAAATTCACGGAAGAGGAAGAGAAGAAAACGGTGGCCGTGGGAGGTGGGTTGCGTTGGCGATGTACTTATAAATATGTACATACACACGAGGGAGCGAGAGAAAGATATCGAGTAAAAGGACAACAACGACGAAGTATAATACATATCCGCACCGGAGAGAAAGGGGAGTGGAGGAGAAAGAGAACAGGATACGAGTAATTAAATGATAATACTCGGGTCTCTCGAATAGGTAAGTGTGTGTTTGTTTGTATACATACCTAATATGTATCCACATACATGTAGCACTCGACGGACGGGCAAAGCTTTCGCGTGTGGGTGGTGTATGAGCGAGCAAAAAAACTGTGACCGCGCGGAAGAAGGAGCGCCCCCTTATTTACTCGGTGTAAGTATGTTGTGTGGCTATACACGTATACCAGCGAGTTTATATATATATATATATGTGTGTGTGTGTGTGTGATGTGCAATGTGCATCGCTCGCGCACCGGATGCATAATTGACACTGCGATGATATCGTAAGAGCTTTTTTATTTCAGTATACTTTCGCTCGCTCTCGTAAGAATCATCTTTTGGTTTTAATAATATGTATGTACGTCAATCGCACACTTACATTATAATATTCGCTACTCCTCCCACCCTTGGACGAGTGAATGAATCTCCCGATTTCTCAAAAAAAAAAAAAAAAAAAAAAAAAACCAACTACACGGTCCGCATTGCAAAACTTTCGAAATCCGCGCGGGTTCTCGAAAAACGAGTTCGAATATAAAAAAAAAAAAAAAAAAAAAAAAAAACCCGCGTGTACCTATATAAATGATTCGCGCTTACTCTCGTGCATTACAATGTAATACCTACATACGTTTATATTCACCGCGCGTGGGCAGAGAGGGAGAGAGAAAGAGATGAACGTTGTAATGTATAGCTAACTGCTTTCTCCCCCTTTTTTTTTTTTTTTTTTTTTTTTTTGCATTGGTGAAAGATAGATTTTCGCGAGAGCGCGTTTTCCTGTACCTATATGTACATCTCGGTGTTTCCGTACTCTGCTGCTGTAAGCCTCGTTTCCTGGGGGTTTTTTTTTTTCATCCTTTACGTATACAGTTACATGAGACATTCTGTCGTATACCACGCCGAGACGGACCAGCCGGGGGTTCCTTACCGGGATTTGCGCGCGTGGGAAAACCACTTGGCGATCGTCACGGAGAGAGAGAGTTTGCGCGCGTTTGGAGCGTTAAATTAATGCGCGCAAAGGTTTTTTTTTTTTTTTTTTTTTTTTCAATTTCGGGGACACGCCGAGCCAAACCGAGAGACTCTTGTTGGAGGACCTGATTTTCCTTCAATATAGTTTACAATATACATTTGCAAGCAAGTAGGACGAAACGATGATGCGACGCGTTGTTTTCTTTTTTTTTTTCGCCACGTGTTCGATTATAATGTATATCCTCTAAACAGGATCACGTGATTACAAAAACCTGAGTCACGGAGATTGAATATTCAAATTCCGATTTCCCTGCTTTCAAGTATATGCTCGTGTTTATCGTTTCAGCCTCTAAGTATTTTATTATAATACCACGACCGAACATCATAATAATAATAATAATTATGGAAAAAATGTTAATAGCCTATTGTTATTGTTATACGATAAATCACGCGCGATAAAATGAAAAAAAAAAAAAACCTCGTTAGTGACACTATGTCTAGTAGATACACCCAATACGAGGGGCTGTCAACGTGATTTAAAGATTTAAAGATTCAAATGCGATTTAAATCTTAAATCGCAATATTTTCATTATTATTTTTTTTTAATTATAAACAAACTATAGTGCTTTATAATGAGCAAATGTAAGCTCACAATGATTTTAGCTGTAAAATATTTCTTACTCTTGCTGGTAGGTACATAAAAACGAGTCAGAAGTGAAAGTAAGTTACCACTCATGTCACCATATAATTAGGTTATATTTTGTAGTGTGTAAAAACCATATAAATTAAATGCAATTCACTGTATTACACAAATTAAATATTATTTAAGTGTTCATTATACACTGCTACGTAAAATTACTTTTAACTGTGATACATCACCGATAGAAATACGCTTCAGGTAAAATTGAAATAAGATTTAATTTTAAATGAAACGTTAAATAAAATTAAAATGTAAATAGTAGATTTGCACTCAAGTCAAAATAAACATTTTTTTTTTAAATTTATTTATTTCGCTTTATTGAGAGAAAAAAATTTAGTTTTTTCAAACTCAAAATATTGTTCTTTTTCAATAATATTAAACAACAGTATTTTGTTTTTATTTCAATTGTAATTGCACTGTTACAAGTGGAAAAAAATGAAGGCAATTTTTCCTTTTGCAAAAACAGTTTATTTGCGATTACCTGCGATTTATTGCCGATATAAATACGATTTAAAAGCGATTTAAAAGCGATTTAAAAGCGATTCAAATGTAATTTAAATTCAGTTGAAATAAGATTTACAACTGATTTAAATACACAGTAAAACCAAAATGTAAAAAGTGTATTTACACTTACGTTGAAATAATAATTTTTTGTTTTTACTTTGATAACGCTTTTTTGAGAGAAAAAGAATTAAGTTTTTAATCACACACCCAAGCACACACCAAACATTCTCCTCTTTCGGTTATATTAAACAACAATATTTTGTTTTTATTCCAATTGTAATTGCACTGTTGCAAGTGGAAAAAAATAAAGGCAATTTTACCTTTTGCATAAAAAGTTCATTTGCGGTTACCAGCGATTTATTGCCGATATAAATACGATTTAACAGCGATTTGAAAGCGATTTAAAAGCGATTTAAAAGCGATTTAAATGTAATTGATATTCAGTTGAAATAAAATTTACAACTGATTTAAATACACAGTAAAACCAAAATGTAAGAAGTATATTAACACTTACGTTGAAATAATAATTTTTTGTTTTTACATTGATAACGGTTTTTTGAAAGAAAACGAATTGAGTTTTTAATCACACACCCGAGCACACACCAAACATTCTCCTTTTTCGGTTATATTAAACAACAATATTTTGTTTTTATTTCAATTGTAATTGCACTGTTGCAAGTGGAAAAAAATGAAGGCAATTTTTCCTTTTGCAAAAAAAGTTTATTTGCGATTACCTGCGATTTATTGCCGATATAAATACGATTCAAAAGCGATTTAAAAGCGATTCAAGAGCGATTTAAAAGCGATTCAAATGTAATTTAAATTCAGTTGAAATAAGATTTACAACTGATTTAAATACACAGTAGAACCAAAATGTAAGAAGTATATTTACACTTACGTCGAAATAATAATTTTTTGTTTTAACATTAATAACGCTTTTTTGAGAGAAAAAGAATTAAGTTTTTAATCACACACCCAAGCACACACCAAACATTCTCTTCTTTCGGTTATATTAAACAACAATATTTTGTTTTTATTCCAATTGTAATTGCACTGTTGCAAGTGGAAAAAAATAAAGGCAATTTTTCCTTTTGCAAAAAAAGTTCATTTGCGGTTACCTGCAATTTATTGCCGATATAAATACGATTTAACAGCGATTTAAAAGCGATTTAAAAGCGATTCAAATGTAATTTAAATTTAGTTGCAATAAGATTTACAACTTATTTAAATACACAGTAAAACTAAAATGTAAGAAGTATATTTACACTTACGTCGAAATAATAATTTTTTGTTTTTACATTAATAACGCTTTTTCGAGAGAAAAAGAATTAAGTTTTTAATCACACACCCAAGCACACACCAAACATTCTCCTCTTTCGGTTATATTAAACAACAATATTTTGTTTTTATTCCAATTGTAATTGCACTGTTGCAAGTGGAAAAAAATGAAGGCAATTTTTCCTTTTGCATAAAAAGTTCATTTGCGGTTACCAGCGATTTATTGCCGATATAAATACGATTTAACAGCGATTTAAAAGCGATTTAAAAGCGATTTAAAAGCGATTCAAATGTAATTTAAATTCAGTTGAAATAAGATTTACAACTGATTTAAATACACAGTAAAACCAAAATGTAAGAAGTGTATTTACACTTACGTTGAAATAATAATTTTTTGTTTTTACTTTGATAACGCTTTTTTGAGAGAAAAAGAATTAAGTTTTTAATCACACACCCAAGCACACACCAAACATTCTCCTCTTTCGGTTATATTAAACAACAATATTTTGTATTTATTCCAATTGTAATTGCACTGTTGCAAGTGGATAAAAATGAAGGCAATTTTACCATTTGCATAAAAAGTTCATTTGCGGTTACCAGCGATTTATTGCCGATATAAATACGATTTAACAGCGATTTGAAAGCGATTTAAAAGCGATTCAAATGTCATTTAAATTTAGTTGCAATAAGATTTACAACTGATTTAAATACACAGTAAAACTAAAATGTAAGAAGTATATTTACACTTACGTCGAAATAATAATTTTTTGTTTTTACATTAACAACGCTTTTTTTAGAGAAAAAGAATTGAGTTTTTAATCACACACCCAAGCACACACCAAACATTCTCCTCTTTCGGTTATATTAAACAACAATATTTTGTTTTCATTCCAATTGTAATTGCACTGTTGCAAGTGGAAAAAAATGAAGGCAATTTCTCCTTTTGCATAAAAAGTTCATTTGCGGTTACCAGCGATTTATTGCCGATATAAATACTATTTAACAGCGATTTAAAAGCGATTTAAAAGCGATTTAAAAGCGATTTAAATGTAATTTAAATTCAGTTGAAATAAGATTTACTACTGATTTAAATACACAGTAAACCAAAATGTAAGAAGTATATTTACACTTACGTTGAAATAATAATTTTTTGTTTTTACATTGATAACGCTTTTTTGAGAGAAAACGAATTGAGTTTTTAATCACACACCCGAGCACACACCAAACATTCTCCTTTTTCTGTTATATTAAACAACAATATTTTGTTTTTATTTCAATTGTAATTGCACTGTTGCAAGTGGAAAAAAATGAAGGCAATTTTTCCTTTTGCAAAAAAAGTTTATTTGCGATTACCTGCGATTTATTGCCGATATAAATACGATTTAAAAGCGATTTAAAAGCGATTCAAAAGCGATTTAAAAGCGATTCAAATGTAATTTAAATTCAGTTGAAATAAGATTTACAACTGATTTAAATACACAGTAGAACCAAAATGTAAGAAGTATATTTACACTTACGTCGAAATAATAATTTTTTGTTTTTACATTAATAACGCTTTTTTGAGAGAAAAAGAATTGAGTTTTTAATCACACACCCAAGCACACACCAAACATTCTCCTCTTTCGGTTATATTAAACTACAATATTTTGTTTTTATTCCAATTGTAATTGCACTGTTGCAAGTGGAAAAAAATGAAGGCAATTTTTCCTTTTGCAAAAAAAGTTCATTTGCGGTTACCTGCGACTTATTGCCGATATAAATACGATTTAACAGCGATTTAAAAGCGATTTAAAAGCGATTTAAATGTAATTTAAATTTAGTTGCAATAAGATTTACAACTGATTTAAATACACAGTAAAACTAAAATGTAAGAAGTATATTTACACTTACGTCGAAATAATAATTTTTTGTTTTTACATTAATAACTCGTTTTTGAGAGAAAAAGAATTGAGTTTTTAATCACACACCCGAGCACACACCAATTATTCTCCTCTTTCGGTTATATTGAGAAACAATTATTTCTTTTTAATTCAATTGTAATTGCACTTTCGCAAGTGTAAGAAAATTAAGGCAATTTTTTCTTTTACGATAACAGTTTATTTGCGGTTGCCTGCGATTTGTTGGCGATATAAATGCGACTTAAAAAAGATTCAAGTCAAAGATATTTTATCAATTTCCAAGGTGGCACAAAAGCCCAAAAAAAAGATATAAATTTTTTTCTGATTTTTTTCGTACACGCGTATTTGCGTATACACGGAAAACTGACTGTTTTCCGATTCTGGCGGATTTTCAAGGCTTGGAAAACTTATTGGGATTATGAATAGTAGTGATAGAAACATATATTATTAATTTTTGAGGTGGCACAAAGGCCCAAAAAAAAGTTATAAATTTTTTACTGATTTTTTTTGTTTACCCGTACTTGCGTATAGGCGGGAAATTTACTGTTTTCTAATCCAGGCGTTCTTTCAGGGCTTGGAAAACCTGTAGGAATCGTGTATAGAAGTGATAAAAACATATTTCATCAATTTCCAAGATGGCTCAAAAGCCCAAAAAAAAGTTATAAATTTTTTTCGGATTCTTTTCGTATACGCGTATTTGCGTATAGGCGGAAAACTCTTTGTTTTTCAAGTATGGCGACTTTTCACGGCTTTAAATAGTTGCAAGGATTGTGAATGGGAGAATCGCAACTCCATATAGCGTTTTTCTAATGGATCAGGAAAAAAAAATTTCAAGCCACGGGGCCCCTTAGGTCTGATTCGTCTCTTATCTGGTGAGGCTACTCCGGCGTGGGGCTAGTTTCAGCTACATCGTACGAACGAGCATATGATAAACGGAAAGACACATAAAACGAAATAACAAATTTTTTAAGCACCAAAGTCTAGAAGAGCAATAATATGTACGTATGTACATATATGTGTTATTAAAGTATACTTATTTTACGTAAATAAATAGAAATGGTATTAATTACGTATACATAAAAAATGTTGCATCTTAAAAAAAAATATTACTATGTTTTTAATTGTAAAATCCTTTTTTTACGTAAGCTTACTCGCGCCACCTGAACAAACACAAGCACAGTGCATTTAATATACTTAGATTTTATTACATTTTTACATGATTATTCGGCCGCGCTGATTGTAGAGAAAATAGAAAATATTTGTAAGTGAGACTTAAAATTAAAATCGCATTAAAATTGCATCTAACTTGCATTTAAATCGCATTTAAATTGCATTTACATATAACCCATATCAGGCTTAAATCACACTTGAATCGCAACTAAATATATCATAAATTGAGGTATTGAGAACATGCCTAAAAATAAAATAGTAGACTTTATGCAAAGCATTGAAAATAATTTAAGTTTATAATAATAAAAAAATAAATCTTTTTCTTTAATAATGTAACTACAGATCAGTAGGAAAACAATTTTTTTTTAATTCTAACTGTCAAAAAAATAGAAAACATTTGTAAGTTGAAGTTAAAATTTAAATCCCATTTGAATTGCATTTAAATCGCATGTAAATCGCATTTAAATCGCATTTAAATCGCATTTAAATCGCATTTAAATCGCAGTTACATCGCTTTTCAATTGCAGTTGAATCGCATTCAAGTATTACCCATATCAGGCTTATTATGTCACTTAAATCGTAACTGAATATATCATCAATCAGGGTATTGAGAACATGCCTAAAAATAAAAAAATAGACTTTCTGCAAAGCATTAAAAATAATTGAAGTTCAATTGTAGTTTATAATAATAGAAAAAAAAATTTTTATCCCTTTAAAATATAACTACAGATCATTTGGAAAATAATTTTTTTTTATTTTAACTGTCGAGAAAATAGAAAACATTTAAAATTTGGAATTAAAATTTAAATCACATTTAAATTTCATTTACATCCCATTTAAATCGCATGTAAATCGCATTTAAATCTCAGTTAAATCGCATTTAAATTGCATTTAAATCGCATTTAAATTGCATTTACATCGCATTTAAATTGCAGATAAATCGCACTCATGTATTACCCATATCAGGCTTATATGTCACTTAAATCGTAACTAAATATAATATCAATCAGGGTATTGAGAACATGCCTAAAAATAAAAAGATTGACTTTCTGCAAAGCATTAAAAATAATTGAAGTTTAATTGTAGTTTATAATAATAAAAAAATAAGTTTTTATCCCTTTAAAATATAACCACAAATCAGTTAAAAAAAAATTTTCATTTTCATTGTAGAGAAAATAGAAAATATTTGCAAGTGAGAATTAAAATTTAAATCGCATTTAAATTGCAGTTACATCGCATTTAAATCGCAGTTACATCGCATTTAAATCGCAGATAAATCGCACTCAAGTATTATCCATATCAGGCTTCAATGACACTAAAATCGCTACTAAGTATATCATAAATCGGGGTAGTGAGAACATGCCTAAAAATAAAAAAATTGACTTTCTGCAATGCATTAAAAATAATTGAAGTTCAATTATAGTTTATAATAATAGAAACATCAATTTTTATCCCTTTAAAATATAACTACAGATCATTTGGAAAACAAGTTTTTTTTAATTCTAATTGTCGAGAAAATAGAAAATGTTTTTAAGTTAGACTTAAAATTTAAATCACATTTAAATTGCGTTTAAATCGCATTTAAATCGCATTTAAATCGCAGTTAAATCGCAGTTTAATCGCATTTAAATCGCATTACAATTACATTTACACATTACCCATATCAGGCTTAAATTACACTTTAATCGCAACAAAATATATCTTATATCGGGGTGTTGAAAACACCCCTAAAAATAAAAAATAGATTCTTGCAAAGCTTTAAAAATAATTGAAAATAAAGATTTTTTTTATGATTTCATTATTGTTTACATGTTGTAAGTAAAATTTTACGTTTAAGTTACATTGAAACCATACTTAAATTGCAATTAAATCGATTTTAAATTGGCGTATTGAGAAAATTCCTGAAAAAAAAAATTTTTTTATAAAGCATTAAAAGTAATTAAAAATAACTGTTTTTCATAATTTTATTATTATTTATACGTTCCCATTACAGTTGTACATTTACTTCAGATTTGAATCGCATTTTGGTCCTACTAAAATTGAAATTGAATCGATATTAAATTAGGGTTCATAGAACATTTCTGAAAATAAATAAATGTTATTTTGCAAAAAATTAAGAGTAATTAAAAATGAAAAATGTTCATCCTTATGTCATTACCATCCACATGTTTTCAGTATTATTTTACATTTAAATCGCATTTAAATCATACTTTAATCTGAACTTAAATCTTAATTGAAAAAATCATGCGTCGGGGTTGAGAGAGTATTGAAAAAAAAAAGATTTTCTGCAATAACTAAAACAATTTAAAGTAGATTATGTTTTTCCTTATTTCATTACCATCCACTTGTTGTATCTACAATTTTACATTTAAATCATACATCTGTTATTTCTATACATTCAAGTATGGTATTTAAAAGATATATCCAAGTCTAATTTTGACTGTAACAGAAATTGAATAAATTTTTATAGTTTAAGATGCTACAA
The DNA here is from genome assembly GCF_036245765.1 of Copidosoma floridanum. Classification (NCBI taxonomy): domain Eukaryota; kingdom Metazoa; phylum Arthropoda; class Insecta; order Hymenoptera; family Encyrtidae; genus Copidosoma; species Copidosoma floridanum. The sequence goes on along the minus strand of NW_028321896.1, from coordinate 15,363,748 downwards.
GTACGTAAACGGGCGTTTTGGATGATTAAAAAATTCCGAGGAATAGGCTCGTAGCTTCTTATTCGCTTGTAAGACATCTAGAGTTCATCACTATATATAAATAAGTACATAAGTATATTATTCACTTATAGAACAACTTACTTTGCTTGTGACAAAAAATTTTTATTGTTTCAAGATTTAAATCGCACGTAAATCGCATTTTGTGATTGTTAACATTGCTGAAACTGTGTAATTTCTTATAATTTCAATTTTTTAACGCTGTCGAGTAACTATTACGCATAATTATTAATTTATCAAATGTGATTAAAAATTATTACGATTTAAAACGATTTAACTACGATTTAAATCGTTTTAAATCACGTCGACAGCCCCTCGACCCAATACATTACGATATACGCGTTATAGGTACATATGTGTGACATGACACATTCAGGCAAGCGCTTAAAACTTAATGACGGTGACGACGAGGAAAAGACGAGAGGGGAGCAGCAATAAAAATACTTATAAAGGAAATATAAGTAAGCATAAAAGAGACGAAGCGTCCTTTGTTAAAAACAAAACGGGAGAAACATCAATGTAAATTATGTTTTTCGGTCGCTAAAAATTCTCTAGACACACGAGTACACAACATTGTCACGCATCACCATCTCAACATTGTACATTATGTACCAATGTGCATAGGTACTGTTATTATTGCACTGCACGCACGGTGATGGAAAGTAAAAAAAATTAGTTTCAACGGCGCGTCAAACGATCATTGGCAGTGGCGTCATCGTAAAGCCATGTACTCATTATCATCGCACTCGTTCATCTCTGCTTTTTTTCTCTTTTTCATCACCTATACATTTTATTACTGCACTATCGCGTATATGTATTGCACAGATACGGAGGCGCGCGCGACTCAAAGTCGCCATCATCGTGCCATGGCACGGAGAACATTCCGTGTGATATACTCTTCAATATAGGAGAAAAAAAAAAAAATACAATCATCGCGCCTATTACGGATATCTGTCGTGAGAGTGTGCATATACGCGCAGTGTACGAGATAATAAGTACCCACGTATCGTATTATTGTGATATTATTAATAGGTGAGCCATCGAGAAGAGAGAGAGAGGGAGATCGGGAGCAGAGCAGCGGCGGTCAATTGTGATAAAGAGGCGCCAGTTGATGCTGATTCTTATTATCGGCGCGCGTCGCGTGGTGGTGGAATTTCAAAATATACATTGGCATCGTTTTCGAGTATATAATACATATAGTGTGTAATAATACAGCATAGTAGAACCATTTAAAAAATATCACATGCCCTATACTTGGTTTGAACTGAATATACTCTATTGCTTCCCCCGCGGGTAATGAGCACTTAGGAACGCTGATATTGTTACAGCGTATATAGCCAAGAGTTATCATTTTTTCACTGATTCGCAGAGCAGAATATCCAACTGCTGTACTTTCGATTGTGTTGCTTTATCAATCAATACTTAATCACATTTTTTTTTTTTGTTATGTTTGTATATTGTCTGTACATGCGATACAAACTGAGGTAGTCGTTCATGTAATTTTACAAACTGTATAAGTGAGCTGTAGGAAATTCGAGATAAGCTTGGGAATTTTTATACTTCTTTGAATAAAAAAATCGGTAAAAATCTGTTTAAAACCGTGTCTATGTCGAGCACAATGAAAATCACGTTGTAAATTTCTGTGGTCACAGCAGGTGATTCTTTACGAGGTGGTATACCTATATATATATGCAGAAAGAGAGCGAGGAAGGAGTTACTTTCTCGTGTAAAAATCCGACGTACCGATGATGCGCACTTTCACCGATTTTTTTTCTCCCCCTGTGCACTATAATATACCATCTCACCGCTTCGATCGCACAGCGAAATAATTCAAGCTCTCGCGAGGGGTATGCCCGACTATTGGCTCGGAATTTGGGGAAATCCCATTTGGCACCGGATCGCGCGAAAGAGCGATATTATCCTCCATTGAAACCTCGATCGCGCACGGGAATTCGCTCCCGCGAGTTATCTACTCTCGTGTACACGCATATCACGGAGAAACTTGATCGATGGCTTCGCAAGAGCATTTAAATGGGTGTATACTTAGGTAAGGACGCATACAACTTTTTATCATACGTGTCGTTACCGGAGATGCTCTGCTTTGGAGATTGGCTCGCTTTTACCATTTGCTCGTCAATGTAAGATCGGTGTCTTATTTATTTTTTATCAATGAGAAACAAGCGAGTAAATTATATTTTTAACTTGAACCTTTTTGTAATATTACTGCAGGTGAATTTGAGGAACGGAGCTTACATTAAGTGTGCCATTCTTACCGCGGAGCAAAAGTTGGTAGTTTGCTGTGAAAATAACGTGACTACATGCCAAGTTATACAAACACGCGTGAAAAAAAAAACAAAAAAAAAAAAAAAATGATTATTACCTCTTTTATCTAGAGTCTATTTATGCGCGCGACGTAACCGTGAAACGTCAAATATTTATTTTTGCGCTTGTCGAAGAATCTTTTAGATGGAAAAACAAACAAAAAAACAACAGGTGCAAAACTTTGTTTTTGTTTTTTTTTTCCTGCAATAAATTTCAACTCTGCTTTCGTTACGTATAGGTACACATATCAAAAATTTGCAATCACTTTTGGCACATAATATTACATACACTTTTTGCCAACATAAAATGTACTTTTTTAAAAAGGAGGAAAGAGTTCAATATAGGCATAAGTTCAAACAAATAATTGAATTTTTTTTTTTTTCCTTTCCACACATATGACGCATTGTTTTTTCACGTATTCGAGTAGGAAAACGTGGTTGGTGCATCTCCGAACGTCCCTTTGGCTCAGAAACACCGAGATCCATCTCCTCTCGCGAATCATCCAAATTACAGATGTGGTGATATTATATTATACCCGGCGCACGAAAAAGCAACAGAAGCAGCAGTCGATCAACGACTCCTGGATGATGTACGTAGAATCCTCGTCTACGTCATCGTTGGGTTTCTAAAATTACCTACCAACAGCCTCGAGCTATACGCAAGTGTATACTATATGTAATACGGATCTATAACAAGTTAAGCAGCAGCATAATTACCGAAAAGCCATGTAGGAGCTTTATCATCGACCGTAAAAAAAAAAAAAAAAAAAAAAAAAAAAAAAAAAAAAAAAAAAAAAAAAAGAAAGGGCGCACGAACCGAGAAGAGCACAAACCTTATGTGGTGTATATACGTATATGCCCTGGGGGGCTCTCTCGCGTACACCGATACCGTGCGTATACGTTGTTTTATTGCGGTTAATACTTATAATATTCACGTGCTGTGCGCGCCTCCGTTTTCCATTCATCAGCCACTGCTGCAGATGATGCTTTATGAACACTATACATGTGTTACAAGTATAGGTACAGGCGGACAGTATAAGCCGACCAGGTAGTGACTAAACTTCTCGTGCTCGTTTCGTTGTTCATCACCGTCGCCTCTCTCTCGGGGGAATTTGGCACCGAGATAAATATATTCATATGCATACGTGCAAGTATTACACGCTTATGGAACCAGCCGCGTATATTAGCGTCGTCTCGGCTGTCCGTCACTCGCGCGCACCCGCACGTGCTATAAATACGTCTTTCTAATTTCGCGATATATCCCCTCGCTTGCACATATACTTTCTCCTCTTCCTCTCGCGCTGGTGTACAACGTGCTAATGATTGTTATTTTAGTCGAGACACAATAATAATACACGCTATATGTATAAATGTGTAGCCAAGTGGTGCGACGGAGATCAAATTATTACGTACCGATCTTTCAACCGATCGCCGATGAACGTAACAATTTGACGAACGATGTAGCATGACGGAAAACGAGAAAGAGACTCCCCTCCCTTTATTGATCGTCGCGTTTCGACGTAAATCGCAAGACGGGCTCGCTTCGATGCGAATCAAAAAGTTGGCTTTCGACAAATCGCGAGTACAATACACCGTATACGTATAGTTGTAATCCATCCGGTTGTGCGCTCTTGATTAACGATCGTGTCTCCTATTCCTCCCCAAAAGTCGTGAGACTCATGCACACCGGAAGGGAAGAAATACGAGGATGTATATAGAGGAGAGGAAGTTCGCGTCGAGGGTCGCAGCAGCAGCAGAGATTGATCGAAGTAAGGAAACTTGAGTCCTTGGCTGATGGTTTTTGGCGCAGGGATGATTTTTCAATTTTTTCGGAGAAAGAAGACATTCACTCGGACATGTATATATCGAATGAGCTGAGACGTGATTGATTAATGATAGCCGGTGGGGGAGAATTGACTTCAAACTGACGTGAGATGTATAGGGACCGCATATATACACTTCTCAATACATCATTTTCACAAGATAAATGAAAAAACAGCTACATTAAGCTAGAAGGTTTGCAATGGGTTATGGGAATACCAGTCAAAATCGCACGAAATCCAACATTCCGACTTTGCCGCTCGCAATTAGGTAATAACAAGGTTTTATTAAAAGCCTCGATTTTCGTGTGTGCGTCATTTAATGACGGAATTTTAAGCTGCTTTTATACAACCCTACATACGTCAATAGTAAGTGTACACAATATACATGTAGGTATACCGTACGAAAATATCCAAACTTATACCCATACCAAATGGTGTACGTACAAACATGTTTGTAAGTAATTCGATGACTTATATGTTTAACAGAGCGGGGGTGGTGTTATGTATAATATTATGAGTTTGGTGCTGACGCGAGAGAACCGTTATCGAAAAAGCTCGACACTTCATATACAATACGAGCTACGAGTACGGCAAAGGAAAAAACATAAAACAGAATTTTGTTTTTCTTTTTTTTTTCCCTCTTCTATTCTGGTTTTATTGTACACGCATATATTTTTTTTTACGATTGTTTTTTAAGACGCAAAAAAAAAAGTTTGATCGTATCAACAGCCCCGTCTTGAGTTGACAAAATCGAGATTAACCCGCAAAGTCTTATCTTGCACCTCGAACGATACAAAATAACCTTTAGAGTACATATTATAACAAGTAAAATCGGTCGCAGAGGAGTACTCAACGATAAAAAGATTCCCTGGCGATGGAAGAACGGGAAACAAGGAGCAAAGGGTTCCTTCCCAATCTTCGTTACATATATAATGTATAGACGAGACGGAAAAAAAATTGACTACTTTGATGATGAGAAAAAAAAAAGATAAAAGTAATTGAATTAACGAGAAACAAATAAACGAAGAAACAGAAAAAAGTGGCACCTCTTGTACGTATTTAATTGTGCGTGAACCCTCTCGAGCCTATGGATTACGATGTAGTAGATGGGGAAGATACGTCTGATTGTATTTACACAATACGCACATTTGACTGATCTTCAAACCTTCAACTTCCTATCGATGATGATGATGATATAAATATGTAGGTACGGATGGACAGCGGAGGCGCGTAAGTACACGTTACAATGGACACGTGCTCAAGCCTCGTCGTGTATACACATACACGTACATTTGATTCGAAACAGCCTCTTTCGGACTTGATTAACCGTCATCGTTCACAACGACCACAATACAATATCCTGTGTGCAGAACAACGCTTTTTATTATTTTACAAGTGAGCTTATACTTATCAAAGCAAAGCTTATATGCCATCTATAGTGTGGAAAAATAATTAGTGATGAACATAATCTGATCTGGTAATTAGTATCATTAGCATTTTTCAGTCGGTCGGTCAGATTTCCATCGAGTTTTGTATATCTATATACCAGCGCAGCGTCGCGGCGAGTTGTTATGATAATATATAATAATAATTATGTACGTATAGGTATACTCAACACACGGAGGGATCCAGCTGACCGACAAATGCACTTGCTATACCAACAAAACACGTGAGGCGCCAGTTTTTGGTAAATCTTAGGTTGGAGATCAAAGATTCATTTTCTTTAACAAATAAATACGAAATATCCGCTCATTTGTCATTCAATAGCGCACGTCATACGCTTTTAATTTTATTCAGCTGCACATTAGCTTCAATGTTACTCACGTAGACGCTTTGTTTTTCTTACGCAAGGGGGCGTAGAAGATAAAACTAATTATCTAAAATGCGACGCTTTTAACATCGCGTTGGCTTTTTGTTGCCACTTTTCTTCCAGTGTGATACAATATTATAAGATGATACGTTGTAATTATTTTAAGCAAACACCCACGGCTACGTTTGCACATCAGTATGTGTCAGCTGGGCCTTAATCGCGTTGAAAAAACGGCGCCCTCCAACGAGAAATTTGATAACTATGTGGGTCTAGCAAAATAACAGTATATCTGTATAACCGATTACAGTCAAGTTGGTCGGGCATATAGATATACTTACCGATACGCCAAGCAATTAACACATACACAAGTATCTCACTTACAGGCATTTTGTTATCTATACCAAACTAATGATTGAAATGTACTATTAAACAAGCCTGGCATTAAGAGCTCAGTAGCTGCGTGGTTAAGTGCGTATGAAAGCTTTGGCTATCAGATATTGAGTTGCCAGGAGGTCCGGGTTCGAGACCAACCTTCGACGTAGTTTTTTAAGCGGTGTTGGGTAGAAATTAATTAATCTATAAGCCTTAGTCAGTAAGCAAATAGATTTTAATGTAGAATTAAAAATCGTAGATTTAAGGTAGAGTAGTAAGACTAGATGTAAGGTAGAACAATAAGAGTAGATCTTAAGGTAGAATAATTAGAATAATAATTAGAAATAACGTAGAATAAAAAAATAGTTGTAAGATAGAATAAGAAAATTAGAAATAAGGTAGAGTTAATCCTAGATCTAAGGTAGAATCATAAGTAGCACATTGAGGGGTTGTAGGGTCAGATAGAAAGTAGGATAGGGAAACTGAGCCAGGAGCCTCACTTAGGGTGTTAGAAGATTGTAATAACAACTACTAGGGATGACAGGTCAGCTAATACCTGGCTCAAGCGCGGTCGTGCGCAACCAAATTTTTGCAATTTTTTTTTTCAATCCATACCACGTGCTTAATAAACTTATTGATACTATGAAAATCTATTTGCCGATGGTAAAAATATGTTTTAATCAAATTGAAGTCTTTAAATCAAGGGTAATGAAACAAAACTTTTAGTTAGCAACTGGATACATTTTTTTGACTTTAAAAAAATCTCTGAACAAAACATTTAATATTATTTAATTGTACATTTTAAAAAGGATCACCGAGATCGTTTTCAGGCATTATCAGTACACAGTGGCTTTTATTTAAAAATAAAAGTAGTTGGACGCATTACATTACTATTTGACAGGGTAAAAATAATTATTAGCATAAAAAGTCAAGTTTGTATTGTGCTGCGTATGAAAGTGATTATATACTTGATTATTTGGTCCATAAGAAGAAAAACAGCTTTATTTGTATATTTGTACACAAGATAGTCCTTGAATTAAAATCTTTGGGCTCTGCAAGCATAAAAATATTTTATACATTGCGCTGTTACGTGTGATGATGGCCTTACAATGTATTATATATGACATTCTCATTTCGGTAAAACATAAAAATTTCTACTCGAGGAAGAACCATCATTTTTATGCATTCAGTTCATCTAATACATGCATGATTTGACAGACAATCATACTAAAATTATTTAATTATTTTCGTAATAATCACTGATCATTAATTAAAATATTTATATGCCACTAACGTTCTCTGATACTTCTTTTTCTAGATGAAAATTGATACTTCTGAATTGCAGAATACCTTGATCGTGCTGATGAATGACTCCGAAGAGATGAAACAGTTTCTTAAAGTTAGCATTATGTTAATTTTGGTTGTTTTGTTTTGATAAAAAATTTTTGTAGTCGTGAACTTGATTAAAGAAACAAGAAGCATTTTTCAGATTTCACGATCTGAAGATAGTTTTTGCTAAGCAGTTTTTATTTATTTGTATACGTTTTTATACTACTTTTGTAATCACAGTAATTGAGTGTGCGATACGCTTTTAGGAAATATCCTTGTGGTTTGTAACAGACAACATTCAATGGATGATTTTTTTGAGTGAAAAAACAAAAGCTGATGAATTTTTCTCCAACAACTACATTCCTTTCAACTGCCTATTTCTCGTAATGCAGAAAATTACGGGTATAAATGCTCGAGAGCTTAGCGAAGTTTACCAAATTGCAAGGGATCGAGAATTGATTAAAAGTCATTTTGGAACTTGGGATGAAAAGAAAGGATTAAGCGCAACTAATCTGACTTTTGATCAGCGCAGAAATGATCTTCAAGGACAAATAATCCGAGTTGGTTGCTTCAAGGTATTTTACCATCATAAAGAGGTAGAAAATAATGAAATGTATTGTTTGACGAGAAATTCTTTAGTATACAAGTTATTGTTGGTATCAATAAATGTGTGTTTGACCTTGTTGTGGAATTATGCATTTTATTTTTTACACCTTTAAATATGATTAAATGCAACTGCGAGTAGTTGAAATATTAGAATAATTTAATTTGGACAATTTTCAACAGAATAGGAGTTATATTTTATATGCAAGGTTGATTAAATTGGTATAATTTATACAATTAATACTGTACTTCAACGCAAATAAATAATTACAATATGAAAGAGTTATACAACAGTAATATAGAGATCTAGACATGCTGTTTATCTTGTTCTCCCATTTATGCGTGTTATTAGTGAATACCAGGAAATAAGCTTGTCATGAAAGAATCCTTATTGTTTTTTCTTGTCACGGATAAATTTTTCGTTGTCCGAGCGATAGAGTCCTGAGCGAGTATACAAACTATCTGTTTGACTTTGTTGCAGATTCCACACATTCTTGAAATAGATACCGATGCCACTGGCAGGATAACCGTACGGAATATCTTTTTACGAGCAGTACTGGACAATTTTCAGAAAAACACGAATTGCTCGTCAGTATTTGTCAATTGAAACTGCAGTTTGAATTTATTAAACAAAATATCTGATTATTTGTTGGAAAAATAATTTTAGTTTGACGTTCATCAAAAGAGATACCCTATCGGTGTACGAATAATTAAATCCTATCTGAATTATTATCATACATTAATTTTGTGTATTAGTAGAAACTTGGGAGACGCCATATATTGTAAATCGTATCATCTCGTGATTGTTTAGAAAAACGCATAAGTATATACACGCTCACACACTTGTGCAAGCACACTCGATATTCCCACGAACGAATCGAGAGGGAAAAAAAAAAAATAATTCCAGAATCCAAGCGACGCTCCTCCTTTGCGTTTTGGTTTTTTTCCCCTCCACCGCGTGTACACCTATTCCTATATACAGACAGAGACAGCTACAAATACACCGCGTGGTCGTTCCGCGACTCGAGATACACGAAAGTCGCATTTGCAATTATATGTATGCAGACATATATATATATTATACGTACATACCTATATACTCGCGAATCCCGAATTTATTGTACTGTCCGTGTATTTTCTACCGCATGCTCTTTTTAGGTATTTGTACGTATGTGTGCAGGACAAGGAGCGACATTGCATTAATAGTGTGCTACGCTTTGCGCGGTAGAGTCGAAATATAGTTGGATCGTGTAAGTAGACCCGCATCGGCACCGCACACGTGGATCTCGCAAATTGCGAGCGGCTCGTTGTTTGATCTCTCCCTCTCTCTCTTTCCCTTCGCGTGATTCCTCCACTAAACGTCATATTATGTAAGTTGAACTTTTTAAGCTCTGCACTGTGTATGGGCGACCGATGCCTTCCTTCGATTCATTTCATTTAAATTTTGTGGGCCAAACAAATGTATCGATGCGTCTCGATTTTTTTTATGGACAAAACATTAGAATACCCCCACTGTCTTTCAAATAAATATAGTACTTCACAAGGAAATCTCTCGAGCTTTTGCTTTACGTATATATATATACAATATTGTTGTTATTATTACAAAATGAGTACACGTGCAACACAATAGTAGCACCAGTGTCGTCACGCTCGGTTGCTTTTTAATTGACGCCTCGTCAACTAAAACGCGTGTCACCCATCAATCGTAATATGTAAGTATACAAGGTATCATGGACACACGCACATGTGACACGAGTACTTGTACTCGTTTGCATTTCACACCGAGTTGCGAGCTGAGTTGTTCAACGTTGTTCAACCCGTACAGTAACCGTATATTATGTGTACCAAGAGGTATATATACGTATGGCATGTGCAATAGTGGCGGATAATAATCCATAAATCATTTATAAAAAAGGTTTACCTAATTATTTCATCCATTACCCGCCAGTTTGCCGGGTTATTGAAAAATCTCATACTCCCGCGCGTGAGAAGAATACTCATTGCCTCGTATATGACACGTCGTACGGTACGAACAAAGTCTCATAGATATACATACGTAAGAAGCGACGATGAAGCAAACATATTGTGGCGATAATGGATGGATAATTTTTTACTATGTATCATTAAGGCATAACACAATCCTTTCAGCCGTATCTCACTTACATTACATGTGAGAGTCATATATATTTTGCTTTTTTTTTATTAATGTATATAATTATGTCAAGTCTCATATGTTGATTGTCTATGAATGAAGCGATCGTAAATCTTGCGCATTGATGTGCTACACTATATGTATATTATTTGCGTGATGAATGTTAGCAACAACTCTCTCTTTAATACACTTATTTGTTTCAAAGATAATACATACGAAGCATCATAATCAACGAGAGCCTAGGTACAATGTTCAGGACTTGTACACCTATACCTATTATTTTCAATAATACTTGTAATATATAATTATTAGGAGAGCGATCGGAGATGCTCAAAGAAGGATTATACGAGAAGTTCAAAAAGTGCACGAATTCCATACTTCAGAGTAAGTACCTAAAGCGCAACATGACAGATTACAATACGCGCGACCTCGTCTCGCTCGTTCTTCATTCCTTTGGCAGTAAGTATCAGTAAGTACGTATATACATGTACGTGTAAAGTGTAAATACACTTTTAAAGCTGTGCGCACGGCGCTTAATTATATCTCTCAATCGACAAATATTTACTTGGACGTCAAGCGTCTCTTATACCCGATGCATCCGCGATTTTTATTTTCTACACGGGATATGGAAATCGTTATATAAGTAGTACATGATATGTCACACATGGTCTCATAAAACGTGCATTCTTTCGTATGAATACCATTTAACGATTATGAATCGTTTGGGTTATACAACGAGGAGTATGGAGAGAGGCGGCTGAGAAAAGTTTATTGAAAAAAGTACGCGTATAGGATACATCGTCCATGCAGTACTTACAGAAAAAAAAAAAATTAAGTCAAAAATTCACGCGATTTTTTCAAGTATCGGAGGGTAGAAAAGTGTATGTATACTAAGAAGAAGAAGAAGAAGAATTCACGTGTAGCGGAGGATTATGGAAGTGGTATCTCTTATCCCCGTGTATACTGCATATATACGCACACAACGGCAAAAAAAAAAGAGAGAAACCACGACATTTTCCTCAAGGATCACCATAATATATACAAAGAGCAGAGAGAGGGAGAAAAAAGGCAAAAGTAATCGAGCCCACCCCTTCGACTCGTTCCGTTCTATGTATAGCATAGTAATTTACATTCTCGACTCGCTCGGGACGTAGGGTAATATTCCTGGCCTCGATGCATCATCCTAAGCACTCGTACAAGTCCTTGTATTTTGTAAAAGATTTGCGTGAAATACTATATAATATGGTTAAATTACGATCCAGAGAGGAGGGGGGGGGGCAAACTCGATTGTATCTCGAGGAGGATCCATACATCTGTATATTATCTACACGTTGTTTTCTCCCATCGCTATACGTAAAAGTGCACGTATATATCTTTATTCAGTATCCTTTTTCTTTCATTTCTCTACTCCTCCGCAAAATTGTACATGTATATCTACGGAGGCTGATTCATAGATAAAGAGGGAGTTGTTATTGTATACACATGCGCATGAATGTATATATATATATGAGGTACGGCTGCTGCCGTCTCTCCCCCTGTGGTCCGTAATTTCGTTTTATCGTTTCCCACCCCTCCCCCGTCCCTTTTCCGTCATCCCTTCTTTACGAGCTTTTTGCTGCCACCACTCGAGCTTTTAGCCCTTACATAATTCTCGTACAATAGCGATGAGACATCGTATACAGTTTCTTTTTGTCAGGGGGTTGGGAGGGTGGCTGCTTTTCATTTTATTTTATCCGATATGACTGTGAAACTGCGTCTACGCGCGATGAGGGGGATAGGGATATGAATCAGCGTTTAAATCACTTTGCTCGAAAGCTCGTGGTTGCGTGAAAATTTCAACACGGTACAAAAGTGTCAACTTTTTAAAAACGTGTATATATACGCGTGCACGTAAAAATGCAAAGAGAAAATAGAAAAAAATAAATAAATAAAACTATGCAAGGAAAAAAATATCTCCAGTTACTCTCTGTTTTTTTTAATCCCTCCTAAAAGTCGTCGCTCGAAACTCCAACTCTCTCCCAAAAAAAAAAAAAAGTTACTTCCCAAGCGAGGAAACGCACTCTCTCCCCGAGGGGTAAAAAGTGTCGGATTGCACGAAGGAGCCCCAACTATAAAAAAAAACAAGCGTCCACGGCCGGAATTTTTTTTTTTTACCAAGCGCCCAAAGAAGAAGATAAAACACGCGCGAGTCCTGCGACGCGTGTTTCTGGGGAGTCCGAAAATTCAATGGAGCCGATGCGCATTGTTTGCTTAGGATATGCCCGTTTGTAATAATAATACGTGAATAAGCTCTCCTTGGGAATACTACTATACATATACATATTTGTACGCACCACGTGGTGCTTTTCTTTCGTTTATTTCGCCATTGTCCATATTGTAAAGATCCTCTTTCTCTGTCCATCGTTTTACATTCATATTGACTCGATGCTCGAGATGTAAATGTGACAATTGACCGCGTGGCTATACGTGTCAAGTAATGTATATGAAATGGAAAAAAAAAAAAAAATAATAATGGTTCAAAACACGCTGACGCGCACACATACACTTGGAGAGGATTCGCGCGGAGACATAAGTGGGCCTATATTCAAAAAGAAAAGGACGCACGAAACTAATTCCACGGGGGAACAACTAGCCAACGTAACACATGAGACAGGCAGACGGACATCAGACACGAGCGTATATACTTGTATGTACGGTTTTCTTCGCTCCGAGTTTCTATATATTCGAGACACAAAAAGCACACGCGAGCTTACAGACGCGAAAAAACGAGCAAAAAAAAAAAAAAAAAAAAAAAAAAAAACCAAAACGGGCGAGAAAACAGAAAGCTTCTTCTTCGGGAGATACGTGGAACGGGGCTGGCGTGTATATATATAAATATGTGTGCGAGACAGAAAAAGAAGAGGATGTATTTATGTGGAAGGAGAGAAAAACAGAAGAAGAAGAAGTCGAGGCGACGCGAAACGTGGGCGCGTGAATGAATGGGACAAACGATGGGTCGCTCTTGCGTGTATTTTATTATTATTATTATTATTTTTCTTTTTTCGCGCCACGCGTGTTTGTATAGGCGCGAGACACAAGTAGGCACACCCCAGTGGATAAATAACGCGAACAATACATGATCTTACCCCTCTCTCTTTTTTTTCCATCACCTTTGCGGGAGAGAGAGAAACAGGTTCCGGCCCATTGTGCGCACACAAACGCATCACCCACGTAAGGGAACGAAATTTCGGAAAAAAACCCGGAGTCGGTTCCTCGAAGAGAGAAAGATAATCCACGCATATATACACCCGATGCGCGGAGAGAGAGAGAGAGAGGCGGGATTATTTAAACGATGGATCATTATTTATTTGTATGTACACACAAGGTATACAGCGTCTCTCGGCGGGAGGGAGAGAAAACACCATTATACCGAACGGAAACACGCTGCACGTGCGGGAAAGTTGAGCTTAGACAGAGAAAAAGATGAAAAAAAAAAAAAAAAAAAAAAAACAACATGGAATAATAAAAACAAGGACGCGACGCGGACGAAAAAGAAAACGCGCGGGGAACAGAAGGAGGACACATGGACCGGAGAGGGAGGGAGGGAGGCGAAGGAAGCTGACGCTTTGCAGGATGCCGATGGGGGGGGGAGGAAGGAGAGCTGTACGGCGATTTATCAGTCTGCCGCTACTGTGGTTCCGACGGCGTTTTCGCCTTTTACGCGTATATATATATATATATGTATATATACAGTCGAGGGGGTGTGCCGTGTGCGGAAGAGGGAGCAGGAGGGAGGGGCGCGAGCAAGAAGTAGACGAGAAGAAGAAAAAGAAGAAAAAGCTTGGCGCGCTGCCGAGCTTTTCGCGCTTCCCGTCTATCCATCCAACGCCGATGCCCTTCCTCGTATGTACACGTACAGATACACTTCACCGTCCTCTTTCTCTCTCCGTACAACTCACTTGCTAGGGAATCTTACGTCTTGTTTGTATGCACACTAGTGGGTTCTCTAAAATGTCACGTAATCATATCGTTCGATCGCTGAATTTTGAGAAAAATGGACCGATGATGATTGAAATTTGTCGATAAGTTTCATCATAAAGTGCTTCTTCTATATATTGAGAGCAACGAAATTTAATAACAATAATAATAAAAAAAGGGGAAAAAAGACATCATTTCCTAATTCAAAGATTCTTAGCACAGTCGGCGGGGAGATTTTAAAAATCGTCAAAAATAGAGATGGGCTCGAGAGAGAAGAACATTGCTCATCGTATACATATATATAAGACACACGGGGGCGACGACGACGACGACGACGAACTCTCTCGCTAAACGGCCAAAAGGGAAGCGCATACCGGTTCGTTTATTTCAAGATCCGAGGGAGCCTACAGCCGCCCCCTCCGCGTGCCTGTGTCATTTTCTTTCGGCTTCGGGGTCCTCGCACCCTGATCTAAAAAATACGTATAGACTTGCGCATCGTTTACTCAACTGTTTGGTACAAAGACGGCATTACATTAATACCCCCCGTTTAGATTTTACCGCAATTTTGCAATATGTGTAATATTTATGTATTTATGTTGCGTGTGCACGAAAATGTAAAATCATCGCGTTGAAAACATTAGTTGGCGCTCGATCGAAGAGAGGCAATGCAGTAATTTTTTACGATCGTGGAAAAAAAAGTTACGCAGTGGGGTGTGAAATTTGGACAGCGGATGAAAATGGATTAAGTAACGCTGGTGTACACACGTGCAAAGTGCGTGCGTATACTATAAAACGTGAATCCAATTTATCCAAAGTTGCATATATATACGACTCACGAGCAAACGACTTAATTTGTAATCTCGTTCGGGGAGATGATAATGTAACCTGCGCTCCTCCCTTTACCACCCTCTCGTTTGCTCGGTAATCTCTATGTCCTCCCGACCCCCATTTCCGCCTTTCGCCCCTTGCATGCAGAGATGAAAACCGGCATCTGCATAATCCTCTTTCTAATCGTTTTTCATTCTTCGATCAATTATCCTTTAGGTTTTTGTTGTTCGACAGTCATTCTTCTTCCCCCAGCTCTTACTCACACGGTAACTTGGATCAATGAAAATAGAGGCTGCGCTTACAATAATACTCCATGTACGCATATTGTAGCAGTTCAGAACTTTTCAACCCAAGGATGATGTGTCGGTGTTGAAACCTAAATCGCTCATCCTTTGTCAAATTAACCGCAAAAATTTACACTACATTTGTAGAAGTGTGGTTTTTCTTTTTTTTTTTTTCTTCTTCGGTAACATCACTTCTCGCTTATCAATGCGCGCGTGCCTTTTTTTTCGTACTGTAGACATACCTCACCCGCAGCAGTGACACGGAATGAAGTGAAAAAAGGGTCTTTGGAAAAAAAAGTAAATACGTACGGCAAAAGCGATTGTGTTGCAAAGAGAGGGGGGAGGGGGAGAGGGAGAAAAAGTACATAAGAACCGTGTGCGTGGCCTAGAGATAAGCTAGACAAGGACGACGGCTACTATATAATTATGCTCTGGAACACGTGACGATTGCGCGTTTACAATAAACGAAGGTGTAAGTATTTGAAATCATGCAGTGCCTGGTGCGGATTATATAATTTTTTTGACGGGACGGAATTTAGCGTGCGTTTATATTTAAATTCCCGCTCTCTCTCTCTCTCCCTCATATCCCATGTGTGTATGGTTGCTCGCGACTTTGCGATTTATGAGGTCAATAGTCTCGAGAAAGTGTGTGTACTTGTATATAATATAATGCGACAGTTTTTTCGCTACTTTTTTTTTTTTTTTTTTTTTTTTCGTTCTTGGAAGAGTCAAGCCGATCGGGATACAGTTCGGGGAAGACTAAAAAATTGTCTACCGGAACTACGCTCGTACACGGTGCGAAAGTATACGCGCGACGGTATATACATCGGTGAAGAGAAAAAAAAAATAATGCGCGAGCCTTTACATATAGTGAGTGGGAGAAAAGTTGCGAGTTCATTAGTTATGTGTTTTTTTTTATTAAAGACTAAAATCAATTGGTCGTTCAATCGAATTAAAATATATTTAGTAGTCACCTTCATCCTATTATGATTCTTTGACAATCAATTTTTCTCTTGAAATGAAATACAGAGGATATCATATCTTTCCGGGAAATCTCGATACCGAGTTTGGGGATGTTTTTTTTTTTTTTTGATTGGCCAAAATAACTAACTATACTCGAAAGAGAAAAAGCGGTGTGCAGGTTCACATGGAGCGACAGTCGAGGCGATAGTCATTACATGTTTTTACACCTCCAATAAAAAGAAAAAGAAAAATAAAAATTTGTGACCTTTGACCAATCAAAGACAATGTACCGAAGAGTCCAAAAAAAAAAAAAAAAAAAGTATACCTACTACTGGAGAGAGAGAGAGGAGAGTCTTGTGTGCGTTTGCACGTACCACCTCCATTTTTGCATTCTAGTACAGAAAGGAACGGGAGCATACTACACTCACAGACATGGAAGGAAAAAAAAGAAAAAAAAAAAAAAAAAAAAAAAAAAAAAGAACGAGTTCAGAGGAAAAGCAAAGCGAAGGCGGCGCGTATATAACAAGTATGGAAGCATTCCTTGCGAGAGTGCATATAAGAGTGAGAGGGAGCACAGGAATGCCAGAGGCACGTACATATTATACCGAGAGGTGCAGTACTCAAGTATCTATAAGGGGTAAGTATATTAGAATGAAATTCGGAGTTGTACCGATGCAGGACTGGATTTAACGCGGGAAGATTTCGCGGATGCGTGAAGAATGTCGGCGCATAGTGACGAATTTCGGACGATTCTTTAAATAATTTTGCGGAGACGAGGCGACGCTGCCGCGATGTATAAGCAAGTATAATATATATATATTATACTGTGCAGCAAAAGCAGCTGCTCCGCGGTATCTCTCGCCGCGAGAGCCTCTGATGTGCATGCGAGATTAGCTCGTTACGACGATGGTTTTTCCAAGTGATAAATGGGTTGAGACTCTTTTTTTTTTCCCCAATCCGATGATTTCGTAACTCAAATATGCATGTATATTTAAAACACACTTGTCGGTATTATACAGTTGGTTCAACCGGTTCGAGGATATTTTACACGCGACTCGAAAACTTTTTCGCTAGTACACACATACACCTAGACGTATGTGGATTAAATTAGACTTTCCTTTTTGTTACGCGTGTCTTGTTTAGTTCTCTTTACTATGGGCAAATGGTCATTCAATTTAAACTCCGATGGTCCTTAAACCGTGACATTATATTGTTATACATTACACGGGCGCGTCGAATCCACAACGAAAAAAGGACGCGTGGGTGTGTTATCGCGCGAAAACGTGAGTACATGCAAACTCGCGGTCTAGAAAAACACACGGGCCATTTCCTAAAATTCACACACAGAGCCGTTAACCCACAGGCCGTTATGAAGCACCGCCACCGAGCTATACATAACGAGAGATTTTCGCAATTTACGGTTTCGTAAATATAATACTTGGACCCGCGCTAGTGTAAACACCGGAATATCCGAACCATGCGTGCAAACAGATTTGGAACAGAGAGGTATATAGAGGTATGTTCGCAGTCGTTTAGAAGGGCGCAGTAATAGATCCCCGATAAAAAGCGCGCACACCCATTCTTATCTCCTTGTTCCCCTCTGCTATCGAAACAACGACCGCGGTGACAGAACCTGATTTGTCGTTGAGGGGGAGGGGATCGTGGGTGGGTTAGTTTGTCGCGGAAAATGAAACGCGCGTAAGTGTGTATCTTGTGTACTACGTGTGACAAACGGCGTGCGAGGTCTAAAAATATTTAGGCATATGAAACGGAGCGTTAAAAACGAGGAATTCCTCTGATGCTCGTCACCGCTGCGTTTTAATGAGAATCAAATTACTACCCTGGAGCGCGTAGTATGGAGTTCACCGGGAATATACGAAATGTATTTTTAACGTTTCTTGGGAAAAAAAAAGGTAAGCAATTAATCCAAACTTTTACATACCGAGGCTTTATTTTCGCTGAATTTCATTATTAAAATTTCACCGCGATATCAGTACATTAAATATAGAAGCTTACGTGAGGATTGTTGCTGCGAGAACTGTGTATATATATGTGTGTCTTATTACAAACGAAAACTTATACAGATCGAGATGTAGTTTGCGGTGCGCGCGTGTGTCTTTAGATGTATAAAGCGTTGTTCGATATGTGCTTTTATTTCTAAATTTAAAGGGTTTCATAGATTTGTGAACCAACTTGTATTTCCGAGTATTAGATTGCATCCGCTACACTTGCCAAAAGATTACGTCCGCGAAGCACGTCACGAGCTAACAGAACATGAATTATTTTTTCCTAAAAAAAATGCTCATGACCTCAGAGCTAAGCAAAATCAATGGCATCTATTTACACACTGCTAATTACTCATCGTCGTTGTCACCGACCACGCATCGATAAGCGACACCGAAAAAAAGGCAATTTCTCTCTCTTTCTTTGTCTTGCAATCGTTATTTCGATTTATCAAATGCACCTGTTTTTCCCTGTATCTTTATTATCTAAATTACAACAAACCAAACATTAAGTTCATTAGTGACATTAAAGTTGAGATTAAATCGTATATTATACTTTTATCTATTTGAAAAAAATAAAATAAAATAAAATAATTGTCACCCAAGTAATGACCATCTGTTATCAATGATTTTTTTTTCTTCTTTTTTTCCAACGCGTTTTTCCGAGTATTTTTGGCGACACTCAAGGACGCAGCGCGCCATACGAAGCGAAGGAAGAAAAAAAAAAAAAAAATCACGAAACCAACTCCCTCTCCCTCCTTTTCTCTGCTAGCATCCATCAAAAATTCCTCCAACAAAACGGAGTCGTGCGAGATGAGATACTACTTCTCTCTTCGCAGGCTCGCACGCGCCAAAGGAGAAAAACAACTATACCATTGTGGAGCAAGACAAAAATCGAAACAGCTAATAAATTATCACCGAGATCGGAAAAGGAACGTAACCAGCCGCTTCGCCAACATGTAGGAGGAGGAGACGGAGGTTAGGATGCTCAATAGGTTGCAGAGGCAGGTACCGCTGTACACTCCGCTCTCGCATGGGACACTCATCGTCGGTTGAACGGAGCAAGGGGATAAAAATATATCCATCGCAATCGTCGACTCACCATATAAAGTCCTGACGACGAACACGAGAAAAAAGATCCTGAGGCTGCGCCCGTCCAAGACCGGCAGTCCAGCCAAGAACGCAGCCATTTTCTCACGGCTGCTGCTTTGCTTCTACGTTATATATTATATCCTCTCTTCAGGCTGCTATATATGTGTACTTGTGCCGTGCTCCTCTCACTCTCTTCTCTTCCTCGCTTCTCTCCGTATATATCTTGTGTATTCTCTCTCTATACAGTGCAGCTGCTGCAGCTCGATAACGGATAACTCGGCTGCTGGCAGTACCTCCTCTCTATTATCTGCGTATGTGTGCAACTTGTATGTACGAATCGCGAGGAGGAAAGTTATAAATGACGTACGCAAGCACGAAATCGCAAAACAAGACAATACGACCAAAGATACGTCGATACAGGTTCAATGTACATATACACCACGAATAGTATTATTCATTGACCCAAGAAATGATTTGCATGGAGTTCAAACACTGGCGGTCTGCTCGAATGTTTACATCAAGTCCAACGAGCTAATCATCCTCCAGCTCTCTCCCATGTCGACAATAAAACCATCAGATGAGAGCGAGGCTGATAGTTTTCGGAGCTCCTGCAAAATCTTATCGGCCGAGTGCCATTGTTATACATTCCTCGGGCCCCTCGCACATAAATACACACAAACACGATGCCACTCTTCTGGGGTGTACACAATCTCAACGCGAACGAGATGAGGGTGGAAAAAAAAAACACAAGGGTTTTTCTCCTCGGCTACAACGACAAAACAATAATGTATTCAACGCTGGTGCTCTTCGTTTTCTGTTGTGTAAATGCTCCGCACACTTGCACGTATCGGAGTGCCCAGACAACACGCCGATTGCCGATATCGCCAATTTCTTCGTCTCTGTCTCTTTTTTTTTTTTTTTTTTTTTGGAGCAGAGCTACTTGACGCTGCGCGACTGGTCGGACCGAGCCGAGCGAGAGAACTACTTTGCTCCGTGCTTCGGCAGCACAGTATACACAGTCTGTACGAACCGCTTGGTTGTGTGTGTGTGTGTGTGTGTTGCCGATTCTCCTTTTTCTCTCTCTTCGCGCGCGTATACGTATGTTCGTCTGCACTGTCTGCAGCAGCAACAGAGAGCATTGGAGAACTCCGCACCGATGAAAAAGAAAAAGACAAAAAACCGGAGCGGAGTAGGTGGCGCTGCAGTAGTGCTCCCTCAGTGATATATATATATATGAATTAAATAGAGTGTGGGTGGATGAGTGCGGCTGTGTAAGAGTACGCGCGGTGAATAGAGGCTGTCTCTCCTTGGCGATGGAAAAAAAAAAAAAAAAAAAAAAAACCAAAGAAAGGAAGAGAAAAACTGCGGAAAGGAGAAAAAGAGTAGCAACGGCGATGGTGAGAGAAAAACAATCAAAGCAAGTGATCGGGATTATAGTTATTAAAAATTAACCGGCAGTAGAACTGCAGTGGTGATGAGAAAAACAATTCGATTACTACGTAATTGAGATTTCGTTAATTCATTAAGGAGATATGAATAAATAAAAATTTCGGCTACCCCCTATACAAGGACATAAGATAAATTTCGAACGGCATTTACGCCACTTACTGATCGTTTGGTCGAATTTTTTTAATTTTCACACGTGCAATGAGCAAGATGAGATAACGACAATGTAGCGAAGATACGGTTTACCATTAATTTTCCACTCGTCTAAATTAAACAATTAACTGTTCATACAGACAGTACCGATAAATCTTGTCCACTGTTGTTTCGCATTCGCTACGAAATTGCCTTGTAATTTTCAAAAAAAGGCGATGACAATTGATACATATACACACAGGAGATACGGTAGAAATCAATCTCGTTTAGCGAGAAGGGATGGTACCTACAAGTGAAGGCGAAAATCCCATGAGTAAATAAAAATCAGGCCGAACAGCAAACATCGTCACCCCCAACGAAAAATCCCTTATTTCCACGCGACACGCATTCACTTATCCAAGTTCATGCATCATCCCAACCGTTCTCCTTGTAAATCGACACTCGAGAGGAATCTCGCGTGCGTAATACCTATACTCACGCGCAACGGAAGCTAAAAGGCAATAAGGGATAAGAGAGACAAGAGGTGTGTGTGTGTGTGTGTGTGTGTATGTATATAGCACACACGCAAAGAGGGGGGGGTGCAGAGAGTAAGGAGGAAAGAAAGAAAGAAAAAAAAAAAAAAAAAAAGAATAGGAGGAGGCGAAAGGAGATACCGGGAGCCGATACACAGGCTCCGGCCGTTCTGGCCTTTGGCGGGAGAGAACGACTCGTGCTTTCGCCCCCTCGCTTATATATATTATATACCTACATAGGGTAGCCCTGATATAGCCACCATGTATACACGTATATATTATAGGTACGGGTGACTCGCTTGCTTTTGGCTTTTGTGCCGGTTGCATGGGGATTATCTGGCTTTTCTTGGAATTTCCGAGGTTTTTCCGAGGATTACCATTTGTGCCCCGAGATAGATGCGTGCTTAATGTTATGTCGTTGCTGGAATATATATTCTTTACAGGGAGCTTTTCAATAAACTTATTGGTCATCGTGTTTTTTTTTTTTTTTTTTTTTTTTTTCATTTATAGGGTAGAAGCTGTGTACGATTAAGCTCCCAAGAAAGGTTAAATTTCTATACGGCTACAGACTATACACATATATGGTCTTGAACAAAAGTTTTTCCATGCTGCAGTGTAACTTTAATGAAAAATGATCGTACTTACCTACAAGGTTGCAAAGTTATAGTGATTGCCCGTCAGTCCCTAATCAACGTATAAATTGTTTATTGGTATTTGTTTTTCATGAGAAAAACTGTACTTTGATGTATACGCACGCTATTGCCGAGAGGTGGAATGAAAAAAAAAAAAAAATCTCGTTGATCAACAAGTCACGTGCTAATAAGTTCTGATAATAAACAACCCATTTAAATTGTGCATAATATATATACTCGCGTAACGTATAATTGTGCGCTTATGGAGGTAGAAAAGCGCGTTTTCAATTGAAGAATCAATGACAGGTTGGATAAATTGAAGCTTTTCCCGGAATCCACTTTGTCCGCGGGACAATCTTTTTTTCAAATGTTTGCTCGGTACATTATATACAAATGTGTTTACTTGATGCACAATCTTTTTTTTTTTTTTTTTTTTCCATCGTGTAAAATATACACTCATCTGGTTTGTCAACGAATGGGGTCGTTTAATCGCATCACGATGAGTGTATCACAGACCACGTAATATGCAACTCTCATCACCTCAGTCTCAAAGGTGTAAAATCGTTAAAGAAACTTATTAAAACAACGCCTAGGTCGATATATTCGTTCAAGGAAGAAAAGAGAAAAAGAAACAAAAAAAATCCAAAAAACCCGTTCAAACGTCATTCCCATGTAAATAACATCCTATTTTTCATTTGTTTCCTTTTTTTTCCACCCATGCTATTTGTACAAAAGCACACACAAGCGAGTCACGTACTCGTTTTTTGCCGCGTACATCTCGATGGGTGTACAAGTATTCAAGCAAACGAAGTCAGGTACACGTACATATATATATATATATATATATATATATATATATATATATATATATATATATACGCATCGGGTACAACTATCTCGACGGCTCAAAGCGTCCATACAAGTACAAAGTGAGTAAGTGGTTGTATACGTATACCCGTACCTTACCAAACTTGGCTGGGATACTCCGGCTAATGGACGCCCGCGTAACTCCATAAAAGTACACGGTAAGTACATATATATATATAGACTTGGGCCACATTCGCACGGAAACTCGAAGTGCTCGTGCGTATTTTTCCACCGAGTCTCATTGCACCCTTCTCCCTATATATGTATGTACATATAAAACCGGGTAATCGTTTAATTCCACCTTTCCCGCGTCTTCTCTCCTCCTTTTATTCCCAAAAAAGGACTCGGCGTATACGCGCGCGAGGGGCATTTTAATCAGCAAAACCTATAGAGACTTTACATGCATATACAACCATGTACTGCATTTATATGTATGTATACGCGAGCTTTTATATATTATACATGAAGCTCGTGTATCGCGTGTTGTTCGACAAGCCTCGCTACACGCCGTTTATCCGCGTGTTTTGTGCAATAAACACCACAAGCATACATACCTTGTGAATATAGGTGTTTATTTACGCGCATTGTCTATAAAAATGTGTAGTTTTTATGTACCACAACAATGTATTCTATATATGATGTTTCTGGGGTGTAACTCGGTGTGAGATATCGTTCAAAAAAGTCTCCAACGGAGTTGAAACAAAACAAAAAAAAAATTGTTTTATTAAACCTACTGTTTACAAATTGTATTAATAACTTAATATTTATAAATTCAAGAATATAATAGTATATACATTCCGAAATAATGTTAAACTTCGACGTACGAGCATATAAGCATTATGTGATAAGTTTATCTCCACGGCCATTTAGAGGTGATTTGATAAAATTCTTCATCTATTAGTTTTGTGATAAAAAAAAACCTCGGCAGATAATGGAAAAAAAAAAAAAAAAAAATGTTCTTCTCAAGGACACGTCTCTAATGGCATCAGAAATTCATTAAGAGTATAGAAACAAATCGAGAAAAAAAAAGCCACGAGGCACGCGCTCGCTATACGACAATTAACATACATGGGCGCGTGTGGCGTATATCATCACTAAAAATACATCAACAGTATGGAAGTGACGAAGCTTAACCCATCGCAAGCCCGAGAGATTTCGCAAGCTTTTCGCTCGAAAAACACGCGCTCCCTCCAACGATCAGATTTCCTGGTGGCTCATGCCCATCATACGCCATCGGAACTTTTATCGGCGAATTTGCATTAGCGCCACAGCTCAAGCTTTTTGCGTGTATGCCCACGGGTATACCAAAGGTCCCGATCCCCACCGGCTCATTAAATCACACCTCGACGCTCTTACACATACACAATCACCCGATATTTTGCACAAGTAGAACTGTGTGCTGAAAAAAAAAAACAATAATACTTAATAATCTTTCGACCCGAGTGATGGGAAGGAAAAAAGACGTTCGCGCACCCCCTCTACGGGTGATGGTTCTCGATCGGAGTCCGCGATTCCGAAATAAAAGAGAAAGCCACCGAGATTTAATGAATCCTCCCAATTTATACAGAGGGTATATTTGTATTATATAATTGTTGGACCTCGCATCGACGCGTCTTTTAAATACGTGCAGTTAAAGGCTTGCATGGGTATTCATATGTTTCTATTAGCTCTGTATGTTTTGTATATTCTGGTTATTAATAGATAAAAAAAAAAAATAAATAAATGAAAGACCTGTCCAATTTCACGACACGTTTCATGGCTGGTCAACAGCGTCAAGCTCTTTGGACGTATACGTACATCTCCATCAGGGGTAAAAAGCAGGAATATATATATATATGCGCTTGTTTGTCGAAAATTCGATTAAACTGCAGTAAACCCCCCCACGTAACTGTATACATATACAGATGTGTATAGGTGTATGGAGCTGTTGAACGCGTGTATGGGATCTCGCCAAAAAAGATCGATGACGCAAACAGTTTCCTCGCTCCGATTTTCTAATCATCGTGCGTCAGGTACACCTATAATGTACAACTCGGGCGTGCACGCCTCAATGTATACACATGTATCATCATCATCTTCATCATTTTGCTCTCTATACAAAAAGCAATCTCGTTCCCGTTTATCGAGACGTAGGTGGGTATATATACATGGCGATCATCGTCATTACCCGACAGCTCTCTCTCTCTCATCCACGTGGATGAGTACATATATATACACATGTATTATATTATATACAGAGGCGCCATCGGGCCGCGACGCCGCGTCGGGATTCCGCGGATTCATTATATACCTCTCTCTCTCTCTATACTCGTCCAGATGTATATATGTGCGAGCGCGTAAGCTGCACCAGAGTGGGTACCTGCACGTGGTTCGCATTTTCAAGTGTACTCGCGATTCTTTTTTTTTTTTTTTTTTTTTTATCTATATGGTATGTAAAAGGTACATCGGGAAAATCGAGAAGCTGGCAACAAAAACAACAACAAAAAATACAGAAGAGACGGATCGGATTAGCAATTATAACGTGGGAATGGACGAGTTTGGGAGTTTTTTTTTTCTATCAGGTAAAAGACTCGTTATAGGGGGGAGGATATTATGTACGATATCCGCGGATGGTTTTTTATTCGTGACAAAGTGTATTATACATTTATATATTTTGGAGTCTGGAGGAGATCATGACAAAAACGTCGCGTTCAGTATAATATAATACTTATGCAACACGAGGATGAATAATTTAAGGGGCCATTCCACGGTACAGATTTCGCGATGGTTTGGTTCGAGATATGAACCCCGTGAAACTTTCAGGTAAAAGAGTATATAGACATCGTTACACCACTTGTTTTTTTTTTTTTCGAATATGCCATGCAAAAAGAAACGCGAGTCTCTTCGACACCTTCCGGGATGTATACTTAAATGTGTGTCATATATAATAATAATAAGTATGTACGATGATACGATGGAGGTGTCCGTTGCTTCTTGAATTACTTTTTTTTTTTTTTTTTTTTTTTTTTCTCTTTGTTAGCTACAATGTTTGTAACTCAAAGCGCAACAGAATGTATGCACCCCTCCTTCCCCCGGCAATTGTCGTAATTTAAATCTCAGCTCTGCACCTCGAGCTCGTAATTTTTAGGTACACGGTGAAAAATACAAGTCGCTTTTAAATTCGGCTTACCCAAAACGGTGTGCGGGACAAGAGTTTACCCTAAATCAACATTTTTTGAATCAATTTGATAAAATATTAAAATTGGCTAAAAAAAAAAAACAAAAAAAAAACATGTGCATGCGTCTTCTTTCAAGGTATAATGTATAGTAATAAGTGAGTGCAGTGTACTGATGGTACAAACAACGCGTGTAGTATACCGCACAATATACGTACAATGTGATAATGACGTACCATCACCACCTCCTCACATATATATCAGTTGTAATGGATGCAGGACGTGTACAATGTCTCTGTTGGCTCGCATGTTTTACATTTACGCGTATAGTACGGTATAACGGGTGTGTCTATTGTAAGGCATAATTTGTATACCTATGGCTCTTCGTGTGCATATGACGTGTGTCCCCCGCTCATCTGCAGCGCAATTTACCCGCAAGCCCAATACAATACATACACACTAATCTACGGATAGTACTCGGGGAAGGGAGGAAAACTCGTATGTTTTTTTCTCCAAATCCTCGACGCCTCACACATATACACAGAAAATGAACAATGGACCGCAAGTATAGGTGTACAGGTATACCTATATTATGATAGTGCAGCATCAGAAACGACTCTCGAGAGAGCTGCAAAAGGGAGAAAAGTGCAACGGAGCCGAGAGAAGAGGAATAATAAGGAGGAGGAGAACAAAAAAAAAAAAAAGAGAGAGAGAAGAGAAAAGGAAGTGGGCGAGAGCTCAAAGCTCGGATGTATATGTATATATATATATATGTAGGTGTATGTACGCAGGGACGACTGTAGGACTATATGGAGTCGCGGCAGCGTGGCGCCCGAGGAGAGGCCCCCATCGCCTTGGATCTCTCTCGCTCTTCCACGCGTGTGTAAGTAGGTATATATGTATACGTATAAATGAGCGGGCCTTATATTACCTACTATACGGAGTTAAAGCTGCAAGCTGGACTAGAGGCTATAATATATAAGTATATATATATATAGCGCGCACATTGTATATACGTATGTGTGTTTGCGGAGGCAGGGCGCCAGTCCAGTCGGGCCGTCGGCTCCAAACTTAGGTATATATATATAAAGATTCCCCTCTTTCTCCACCCTCCCTTTTTCTCTCGCGTGTGTTATATATGTATATATATATACGTGTGCATCCACGGGGCACGTAATACGCTGCAACGTAAAACCCTGGATGCACATGCACAGCATCCAAACTCTGACGTATATTTCTTTTTTTTTTTTTTTTCTCTCGCTTTCCTATGTATACTCGTGTATACCTGTTGCGCGGGGGCACGCCAGAGATGGGGTGGACAAGAAAAACGAAAGAGGGTAAATTAATGTTAGGACCGTAATGATACGAACCACACCTGGCACGTAGTCGCCGCGAAATGAGGGGTATACAACAGGGAGAAACTACTTTGGCCTGCGTGCACTCGTTGTTGGGGTGGAAAAGAAAGGTGGTGTATATAATATATAGGTACTGGCCCTTTGTCTCCGGAGGTGCGATGATATATTATATACCTATAACGTACTCTCGTCAGGTGAAACGAAATTCGTGGTGTAGCGAAAACGCGATAACAATTTTCGAGGGTAATTGACTCAATTGCTCCTTTTTTTTTTTTCTTATGTAGGGTTGTTCCTCGGACCGAGCTTTTTTCAATTTACCTCATATATGTATAGGCATCACTCGGTGGCTGTGAAAAAGCGATACTATACGATACAGGGAGGCCCCTCTTCGTCTCGGGCCCCAAAGCGCTTTCAAAATATTTTTTTCCCTTATACAATCTCGTCGACTTGGACAACCTTTTGGTTCCTTCAACGTTTTCATAAGGATCCACAGAAAAGTAATTACTTCTCCGTTAAAGTAAATAATTGCCGCGGTGTTTACACTTGACACTATACTTTCATCTAAGCTCAAGGCACAACATATATATCGTACATATGGATAAAATAACTTTTTCAAGTTAATCTGTTTACGTTCGTAATTCTCATTGTTACATATCCTTTGTTTACAATCAATGAATCTACCGACACATGATCGGTACGATCAATTAACATCGCGTACAACGCCTCATTGATGCATTACGTATAGGTATACCAATGTACATCCACCGTATAACGTCTCGTGTTCATATAATGTACACTTGGGCATAGGTGTTTTTGATTTGGTATCCGCTTATCTCTACTGGTATCTTTCTTAAGTGCTCCTCGCCTCGCGAAGCAGTAATTCACCTACAATACATTACGCGCATTGCCGATTAATCGCATTACACTTTGGAATGAAAAAAAAACAAAAAAAAAAAAAAAAACGCATCGCTGACTTACTCGTCGTAATGCCTATACATAGAAGTGAACGTATCACATAATGTTTGAGCATTGCAAATTTATGTACACCCGTGTGTCCCTCTGAGTAATACCCATCAGGCGTTTCCAGCGTCGGGGCATATTTTTTTTTTTTTTCAACCGATGCAACACGGTTAATCGATAAAATTAATTATCCGTGTGTGTATATATGCGACATAAGGCGCAGCAGTCAGTGCGTGATGCGTACGTTATGTGAATACATTGTTTGAAAAAAAAAAAAAAAAAAAAAAAAAAACTGTAAAAGCCAATATTGTAATGTACCACTATAATACGCTCCCTATATTCACGCGACACCACAGAAACACGATCGGAGTTAAATTTTCGCTCCCGTGAAATCTTGGTATAAATTCAAGCACACACACGGTACAGTATCTGTATTTATACACGCATGTATATATGTATATGCGTGCGCGTCTGTCGCACTGCACCGCCTGTGATGTATAATGTGTACATGTGGCGCGAGAAAGCCGAGAAGGCGCTTTAATTAGCGATAAGCTACCGGGAGACGCTCCTGACGCCGCTGCCTGTATAAATGTGTGTACAAGTTTCTCGGTTCTCCTCTTTTTTTTGCACATCGTTTTAGCTTTCTCTCTTCCCGTTCCTTCGGCTCTTTTTCATATATGCATTATATACGTCTCGGAGAGAGCATTTACGTACATGTCTCTATGTATATTTTGATTACATTTTTTCATTTTTTATTTCAAATTAATATTTTGCATAACTTATTTTATTATTATTTTACATGAAAATCAAGCTGATGTGCAGTTAACCACATTCTTTTACACTTACCGAAAAATTGGGACTACATTTTGTATGATCGCTTGAGTGTTTTTATGTATTTACAATAAAGGCATGAAATATTAATTTAGCCATTGTGTCAAGTGTTTATTGCCCTCTCGCGTGATTTATTCGCGAAATCGGAATAAACGTCACATGATGGGTTTCACTGACAGACAAATTGTGTAATAATTCGTGTCGTTGCGAGTATGGAGTTGATGAACTGAAGTAAGAAAAAAAAAAAAAAAAAAAAAAACACGTTTCTTTAATCATCAATAACTGCATCCCACCGTAACAGCAAAAACGCCCGAGGTATCGTAAAAGCGGCAAATTGTTTTTTCCGTATCCCCTCAGGGGAATAGGTAACCGATGTTACCGGCGATTATAAAATTATTGTTCCCCGTCATAAACAGGAAGCAAATCCATCATCGACCAGAGAGAAGCGAAACCGAAGGATCGACACGTTCGGCCACGAGGCCCAAACTTTTTTCCCATGCAAATCCCTCGGGAAGAGCACGTATACTTACCTTCTTTTCCCTCCCAACCGAGCGAGGAAACAGGAAACGCGTGCACGGATCAAGCGTCAATTGTCCTAGAGACCGCCATTTCACCGTTCAAAAAAAAATATCCGGGCCCTCCGAGCACGTGCGCTTCTCCGTTCGCTAATTGTCCTTTTTTGCGGGCCATAAATAAGCAAAAGAACGAAACACCTCGGGGCCAAAGTCCCGTTTCGGGGAAAAGGACGCTGTAAAGTCGAGAATGTGGGAGCACGAAGAATATAGGAATATTTGTATATATAAAGTTCCCAAAGAGAGAATGGCCCCGCGCTTATGCAAATGTATATATTATCTCGTGGACAATGTGACGCGCGTGCGTTGGGGGGTGTCGCGATCGTGTGAAAAAAGGGGGGGCGCGGGGCACGTGATTTTCATCAAACCTTATAATTGTTGTTGGCGCAACAGTGCCGTACAAGTGGAAGGGGAGGGTGCGATTAGACAATGAGACTCGGATCGGTTTAGGAAGTGGATGATAAAAGTGTCCTTCTTTAACGCGTCAAGTGCTTCTCATTGGTAAATTGGAGCGTTACTTCCATATATAGTCTTCTTGTCACTCTCTGCACTCGCTACAGTTGGTATATGTATATATTTATGGCTGTGGTCGCGCGTACAGTGCTGATTTCAATAAGAATTACCGGTGCCGATGCGAAATCGTTAACGGCTAGTGCGAAAAGTTTGATTCACAGCGACGATTCACCGTATCTTTATGTCACGTAAGTGTAAAGTAGGTATAGAAAAAGGGGTTTTTTTTTTTTTTTTTTTTTTTCGTTTCAACCCAGTTAAAATTATCTATACGCACAAGCGACCTCGCAGGTCAAGTCGTTGTAAAGAGTTCGTGATGCAAGCGTCACGAAAGATTACAGCCCGATATAGTCGAGAGGTGATAATTACGCGCCCGTCTGGTCGTTGACTGATGCAAAACTGTTACGAGCGATAAATACAAGCCCGAGAGAGCCGAGCGGTTAAAGTATAAGTTGCCGTCGTTCCCGGTGGTACTAAAAAGCCTTTACAACTGTCGCCGAGATATTTAAATATGTATATATATATATGTACTTACTCCGGCGCACAAGTTATAAGCTTTACAAGAGTATATTATATTTATTAATCGTCGCGTAATGCGCGCGCAGAGGAGCTATTTATGAGCTTTGGGTGTGTGTGGAATAGACCCATCAGGAAACGCATTACGAAAGCACATAACTGGCGCACACCCATGTGTTGTTTGTTGTGTACTTACATGTTGCACATTGTTCTCTATGTCGTCTTCTGTGTCCGAGCCTCACCTTGGATATTTCAACTTTTTTTTTTCCTTTTTTTTTTTTTTAGAAGGTATCGGATCGGTTGTTCGTGATGTGGGTGGGCATAATCGAGAGAGCGACGGCTCGGGGTGAATCATAACTTTTTTCAATTTGCGCGCTTCGTTTCGTCCGGACCGACGAGAACCTGAATGAATTATACGCCATCCAAGATAGAACTCGGGAATTGAGTTTTCGCGCTTTAAAACGATTATAAATACTTGATGTTTTTTTTTTTTTTCAACAACAAGCAGTTGTTATTGTATGTTGGGGATAAAAATTCAAAATACTAAATACATGCTACAGAATTTTTCAAAGTTGATTATAAAGAACTGTAAGTGATGATTACAGGTACGCGAAGTAAAGTGTGATACTTTATGTACTCGATGGGAGAAATTTTTTTATCAGATCGACTCTGTATTGTACCGAAGCTGTAATACAGGGTCGAATGTTTAAAATATCGACGTGCAGTATGTAAGTGTTACTCATAACGTATATCATTTAGATTATTAAATGGCGATTGTTTATATACAGGTATACATATAGAAACAATATATTAAACGCACCGAGAGAAAAAAAAAAAATTATTGTTCGCGACTCGTATATCGAACTATAATATATCGCGTACATACCAGTAATTCTTGTGAGGAACGCAATGACTTTTAGTCCTCGGTAAAGTGCAATGTTTATCATCAATACAGTGATTTTTTAATACTCGACCAAGGAATAATATATAATAACTTATACTTTTAATTTCTCTCGGTGTACAACTAGAGCGCGACAATGTACACATGCATCCATCATACACACTATCACCATTGTTCTGGCACGATTTTCCAAACGAGCCGCGAATAATGCAAATTCGTATCCTTAAGTCACTTTTATTTTTATCTCCTCTTCTTAATATCTCGTGTAAAATTCCCCGTAGACATACATCAGATGCAACGACTCGGCCGATGCATAACACATTATATATATATGTATGTATGTACAGTTCCCCGGCGTCAATTGACACTGACAATGCGCGCGACCCCCCTCGTTCACCCGCGCGGCGACAATGGCTCTTGTAATCCGAATTGATGGGTCTGGAGTGCCGATCAAGTGTACGTCATTCATGCATCCACTCGCCGACCCTCGTCGTTCCTCGCTCATTTGCGACGCATTGCCCCTCTTGTACTCGCACGTGTTTAATGTGCGTAGCATTTGTCCCCGTCGTTGATCTCATCTCGGGCCGTTTCGTCCGTGCATGTATGGTTACATTATATTATTCGGGCTTAAATTTTTTCAACTGTCTCAAAATAATAAGCAAAACTCCCGTAAAGCGAAACGAACCGAATTTCCCTCTGTACGAGCGCTGCAACTCGTAAAACGTCGATAGCCCGTGAAGAAGAACAACTGTTGCCCCTCCCTCTCTCTTTTGCCAATAAATTACTCCAGCAACAAAAGGGTCGTTAAGAAAAAAGTTGGTTATACATAATTTTTCTTTCAACGAGTTCGGCTATGCGTATATGTGTATATTATAATGTTATTGCACACGAAAATAAGCCAAAGGTGCCGGAACGTCGGTGAAGTGTGTACACATATTATGGAACGGACATCGCGAAAATCATAAGAACATGTTTTTCACGTCAATATCTCATGTATACACATATATGATATAGTCTCTCTTTCTCATCGTCGGCGTAATTACACGAGCGAGTAATTTTGGCGCCTCTTGGAGGGATTTCGCATCAGGTGAAGCGCCGGCGAGACGCTGACCGCTTTTTGTACCGCATAGGTATATATGTATACGTAATAACTCAAGCTCTCTCGACTCGAGTGCTTCAGCTGTTGCTTTTCGAGCAAGTTTCCACACGAGATATGCGCCTCCCTTTTTGTGCTCGCTATACGCTCGATGCCTCCCAAGCGAGTGCAAACACACATATATATATATATACATACGCGGGGCGTCTATGGCTTATCTCTTCTCTCTGGGCTTTTTAGTGCATGGGAGGCCTGGAATTCGTTGCCGATGGTAAGAAGAGACGCGTAATTGGACGGACGGAGCCCCAGTGGTATTGGAATTTTTATTTATCCCTCTGGGATGTTGTGGGCTCGACACTCGAGACGTTTCAGCCTGTCATCCATACATATTTTACTCTACGCGTGAGTGTAACAAACAAGAAGGGAAATTTATTCGAGAAGATTAGCCGAAAATATGAGCTGGGCTCAAGTATTTACATATACAAGTGTATATATACTTACACTGGGTCACTTGTAAATTAGTAGTTGGAAGAACATTGCACGCGTATACATTGGAAATGATGTGATTTTTCTTTTGCACGAGGCAAAAAAGACGATATGCAGGGGAGTTGTGAGCTTTACGAAGTCGAAGCTTGGAAATATTTTACACTATGATTCATCGTTCATATTGACATGGGAAAACTTCGATTTCACTGGAAATCCTGAGATCACAAGTTGTACAACAGCTAATCTGAATGGCCGTACAAAAAACTGCGCATGTAAGTATTGCACGAATGTAAAGTCATAGTGATAGATATGGGCAGCCGTGGGCAGCTACTCTAAAGGACTTGTAAAAATATAAATCTTTCATTTGAGGTTTCGTTGAATCACGTGGCTGCAGAAACCAAAGACATGGGTATGCGATTTTTTTTTTTTTTTTTTTTGTAATGGTTCAGTTAACATCTGATCTAGCCAGATTACAAGAGAGCTTTCAACGAGTCTCGTCCAAATGTGCCAAAACACATAAACAAACAAGTTTCGCAAAATCACTGCTGTGTGGATTTACAATGTATCTAAATACGTGCACCATTGGTTTCCGGTTCTCAGGGTAATAATAACATATATAGCCAACTTCCTCCTCGTATATAATTATATAATTGCCGCGCGAGGATAAGATAAAACCCGCGCGCTACTCGTGATGTCCCCGTAAACAATGTAATACAGTTGTCACGATCTCGTAAATTTACCAATAAAAGTATAATGTGCATCGACCCCGTATTTCCCACCAATGGATCTGCTCATTCGCCCGCATTTCTGTTTATTTTGTTATTATTTTATTAGCGCCATAATTACGGCAGGAAGGAATAAAAAGTATCATGTGAAGACCAGTAGGTGGGTCCGACACTATATTTTTATTCTCTGCTTATCTCGGGCTCGAAATTAAATGCCTCCCATATACGCTTATTTACGCGGCTATTATCGATCCTTTTCGTTTTTTGTTTTTTTTTCCCCTTCTTTTCCTCTTGCTCACCTTAATTTACTTCGTTATGTCACTTTATTATCGCAGCATTTTTTGCCAATAAAAACACCTACGTGGTACACCGTATTTTTTTCCCCCCTTTTGCCACCAAAATCACGTCTAAGATATAATTACAATTTAAAAAAAAAAAAAAAAAAAAAGAAGCCAGAGATGTCATACGTATAGGAACATCAGCGGCGTTCGTTCTCTTTTTATTGCTGCTATTAAATTGTCTCATCTCCAACCAATTCCATAAATGGCCATTTAATGGCACACGCTCTGCAGAGGCTAATCCAATATTATATATTACGTATGTATAGTCTCAAGAGCAAGCGCACGTGCAGATCTGCTTGGAGTCCGTATATGGTTACACTAATGTTTTTGGCTCCAAGACTATACTATATTCACCGGGAAAATAAAAATTTATAGCCGCACATTAGAGTGTAAATTAAATTTGCACAACGAAGTAAACGCTTCTTATTTTATTTTATTTTATTTTTTGTTTTTCAGTACACACGTCCTCTTTTTCTTAACGCGCGTTCGGTAATAAATCTATACACACTATCGAATCGAGCGTGCGAACGGCTTCCTATGTATGATACACACACTCACTCGTTGAATCGGCCTCCACATATACGCAAATGTGCGCTCGAGTTGTTTTGGCCGAATCACTTTATGAAGCAATAAAAATATAGCCGCGCACTGTACATTATTGGAAGACACAAAATCGGGGAGGGGGAGAAGCCTAAATAACGTATTCAGGACTTTGAAAATATCGTACATACATATAGATATAAAAAGCCAAACGATGGATTTGACTCTTAATTAAGCGGCATGATAATTTAGGAGGCGCATAAATCTCTCGCCGCTCGGAGTAAAAAAAAAAACAAAAATGAACAAGCGAGAAAGAACCAAGGGAATCGAGAAAAATCGGTTGGGGTCCTTGACGAAAGGAAGAAAAGAAGAAGAAAAAAAATGTACAAAAACTAAATCACTTCTTTCTCGAAGCCCCCCCAATAAACCGAAAAGGCGCACATATAATATATATCCTACAACTCGAATGGGAAACCCTTACACATCACCGTATTTCTATACCCTAAATCTACCTTCTTCTATTTTATATAGTATACATGTATATATGTATAAGGTATACCAAACCAGAGAGTCGGAGGAGCAACGTAGCACGAGGGGTGTGTATAAAGGGGCTCACGCAGAGGCAATTATAAATCCGAAAATGAGAAATAAATTCTTCGCGCAAAATCAGATTAGGTAGCCAGAGCGCTTGGGGCTCCAAAATGCACGTGTATACGATGCATCCCTCTCTTTGGCTTCTGTTTTTTTTTTTTTTTTTTTTTTTTTTTTTTTCTGTATCCTCGCGTCTTCTGTACACGGATAACTGGCTGCTGCTGCTTCGGCGTCGAAGGAATAAGATGGACAGGCAGAGATAGGTACACCCCCTTCCTCCGTAAGGACCATGTGTACACATATGTATACACACACACGTGTGGACGTGCACGAATAAAGCGAAAAGAAGACTGAGCAACAGAGCAAAGGAAACGTTTTCTGCAAGGACTTTTATACACATAAGTATACGGGCTCTCTTGATATACGCAATCGTAAGGTAGCGATCTCTTTGCTCGGGTACACGTGCATAGGTGTACCTATATATACTTACATGTGAGATTCACTCGGGAGACGTAATTTTATGGTGCGCGCATAATATTATACGATTGAACCCACGAGAATACAATATATAATATACCTTTACATTATTGTAATGTTTTTGGTTATTGCGAATCTCTGTGATTTTTACAAAAGCTCGATGTACTTTGAAAATACACCCTCCAGAGGATCTACGTGCTTATACGAAAATTGGTTGCAAACAATGATATTTATGAATGAACAAATAACAACCAAAAATTAACAAAATTATAATCAATCTCCCGAATGAAAATTACATTTTTTTT
Organism: Copidosoma floridanum; assembly: GCF_036245765.1. Taxonomy (NCBI): domain Eukaryota; kingdom Metazoa; phylum Arthropoda; class Insecta; order Hymenoptera; family Encyrtidae; genus Copidosoma; species Copidosoma floridanum. Next base: position 15,327,183 of record NW_028321896.1, on the reverse strand, counting down.
TCCCTGTAGGTGTGTAAATGATGAAATTAAGCTGCAGCTCAGTACATTCGATATTTTTTGTTCCAAGAAGACCCGAAGAAAAAAAAAAAAAAAAAAAAAAAACAGACACGCGTACCTTCGAGAGGGGGTGTATATGCTTAATAAGCGGCCTACATTTTCACGCGTAGGAGCCTCCTCTCTACACATTACATTATATATGCATACACCACCACCCCCGAATATATATGAGAAGGCGAAAAAGTAGCAGAGATCGGCGCAAAGAAACCGACATTCAACAGCAGCCGGAGAGGGAAGCAGAAAAATAAGGTGCGTGTATATATAAGTACGGTGAGCATCAGCTCTTATATATACACTGCACACATAAATATATTATGTACAAGAACCAAAGAGAAAAGAAGGAAAAAAAAGAGAGAGAGAGAGAGAGAGAGAGAGTAAAAAGAAGCAACAGAGTATAGGAGGGATCGTGTATAGGCATCATCAGGGCGAAGGGGCCCGCAGCGAGGGGCCCGTTCCGTCCGACGCCACGGCGCGACAATAGCGCGCGCGGCATTTCTCCCTCTCCCTTTTTTTTTCTTCCTCCATCTCCTGCAAGTGTTCCCTTACATACTTATTCGTGATGCACACACGCTGCATATACACATAGGATACGTATATGTGTGTGTGTTCATATATACAATATATACATACCCACAAATCGCGTGCACGCATGCATATATTGTGAGAGAGAGAGAGAGGGAGAGAAAAAAAGGGCAGACCCATATGAACGTGTATACAAGAGGAGGCCCCGAACCGGATTTCGGGATTAAAGTCCGTACAATATACATATACACAGCAGAGAGAGAGAGAGAGAGAGAGAGAGAGAGAGGATCTCTGATGGGTTTTCTCTCTCTCTCCTCCTCCTCGATTCTATTCTCCTTTTGGCTCGTTTAATCCTTGCCTCGCATCTCTCTCCCTTCCTCCCTCTGATGCCCCTTTGCTTTTTTGATCGAGGTGTATATATATGTATGTATGTATGTATGTATGTATGTATGTATACAAGGCCCTCTTTCTTCTGCGAATAAGCGGCTTTGACGCGGGCCAAAGGAAAAAGAGGGAAAGAAAAGGGGAGCAGCTCGGAGGAGCCACGGAGGCGAGAAAAAAGCGGGCGAAGGTGATGCCGAGGGGATGGGGGGGGGCATCAACGGGGGGACCCCTTATACTCTCTCTCTCTCTCTCGCGCGTGTGTATATATATAAGTACCCATATACATGTATATAATGTCGCTGCTGTTGTTCGGCGATATACGTGTGTAGGTGTGTCTACATATACGGAGAACGAGAAGAGAGGAGCACTGCGGACACGTCGGGAGAGAAGAAACATGACAATGGCACCGCGTATAGAGCTCTCCTCCTCCTCCTCCTCCTCCCACGTCTTTTTATTCATCAGCTCTCGAGGATCAACGAGCGCTGCCCTCTTTCTGTATACACCTACCATCTCTCTCTCTCTCTTCTCGCATGATATCGTTCTTTCATTACCCTGTACCCTTTGTGTTTTACCTTCCTTTTTTTTAGCCCTCTATATACATAAATGTCATGTCACGTATATTTATGTATAAGAGCCTAGATTGGTTTCGGGATTTTAGGAGCACCGTGAGTTTCCTTTTTTTTTTTTTTTCCCAATAGTCAGTCAAAAGCTTCGTAATAGTTCGGTCGTGGTGTTTCTAGGGTGTGATGTTGATGGACTGCCCATTACAGGTCCAACTCTCGTGACGGGCGATCGATACGGGCCATCAGAGTCACAGAGGTCCCAAGTTTTTCGTGGAGGAGAATTAAATAAAAGTAATAATAATAATGATCCGTCCCGACTCCTCGTGAATGGATCATCTGCATAATCCGCGTGATTTCATCCGTTCGTGGGTTCGAGAGCAGCTGCGCGCCGCCGCGCCATCACCCATTGTTTTTTTTTTTTTTTTTTTCCTTTTAAGTACGTTTCTTCGAATGATGTGATGCTTTTGACGTTATTTTTTTTTTTTTTTTTTTTTTTTTTTTTTTATGTAAAAGAAAAAGGATAATCGTCGGCTTAATTTACACGTGTTACATCAGTAGAAAATGACAAAGGAGCTTTTATGAATATTAATTTGTTTTTACGGTGGTGCCATTTTTTTTTTTTTTTTTTTTTTTTCAACTGCCCCACATGCCACGTATCGAGGAAAAAAAACGGGCCGCAAAAACATTAAAAAACCAGGGAATCTCAGAAAAATAAAAAAGATCGATAGAATAGTTACACGAAAGGCGTGGCTGCTGGGGGATCTACGAGCCTCCTCCCTCCTCCTTTTGGAAAACGCATCGAGTGCGTGCACGTATACACCTGCGTATATAACATTACAATGTTACTTATGAAGAGGGAAAAAAAAAAAAAAAAGAGGAACCCCCGGAGAATTAGAAGTATATTTCAGTCGACTGCCTCCCTCCTTCCCTCCTATATACGGGCACACGTGAAGCTTCTCTTTCTCGATCTTGGGTCCCCTTCATTTCTCGCCAAAAGGCCGTCTTGTACACACCCAACTCTGTTATACCCCAGCTCCGAGGAGCCGAGGGCCTCATCCTGCCTCTTTTTTTTTTTTTTTCTTTTTCTTTCAAAACGATCGCCGCCACCTCTAATTTTTTTTTCCCCCAATCGGTGCGGCTGTATATATATATGTACATGTGAGCGAGTGACGACTTGTATATGTATTGGATTCGGCTACCGATTCGATTTTTTTTGGGTCCAAGGCTTATCGGACTGGGAAATCGGTGGGTTGGTATACCTGTACTGTTATATTATTGGGCAACGCTTGCACTCAACGTATTATATATATATGTATATTATCATCGCGGTGTATCTCTGGAAATCCGTAAGAGTTTGGTGATGGCTCTCGTGTTTTTTACGGGCCCAAGTGTATACGGGGGTTATTTCTTTTTTTTTTTTTTTTTTTTTATTGCACAGCGCTCGAAAAATGTATAATGGGCGTAGAATTACGTCTCAGAGGGTAAATGTAGAGTATACGTAATACCCAACCGCTCCAATGGAGACGGATGGTATTTTTTTTTTTTTTTTTTTCGAAAGGAAGATAATTGTATCGATGCGGGCTCTTTTAAGGGCTATATATATAGGTATTAGGTGGAAAAGGCGCTATGTGTTTTCAAAGCTCCTGACTTATCTCTGTACCTATGATAATGTGCTCGAGGTACAACTGCAATGTCATCCTCTTCGTGTATGTACATTATACGAACAAAAACAAACGAGCCTATAGCTGGCATCACGTGAGTCGATCGGGGTTACCGATAAAATGTAGCCTGCACGAGAACAAGTAGAAAAAAAAAGAAGATTCTTTCCGATTCGTAGAAGGGGCCATTATCTGCAAGGGGTGAGATGGACGGAGGTGAGAAAGAAAGGAAGGAAAAAAGTGGCCAAAAGGTTTTTACATACATATAGTATAAGAGAGAGCGTAGTGTTTGGCGGAGTCACGATTTATTGAGAATTTCATCTCACGAGAGAGAGAGAGAGAGAGTCCAATGAAAAGTTTTTGTTTTTTTTTCCCCCAAGTCAGAGATTAGGGTGAGGCGTTTGGGTCCTTCCTCGTGTGTAATATTCCCGCTGGTGTCGAGGATCATGACGAGCCCGTGTGTGCCGCTTAGAGGCGATCTTTGCTCTCGATAGTCCCTTTGGGCGTCATCCATAGTACACCATGTGCCAATGTGTACACACATATGTGCGGGCTTCCCTTCCAACTTGAGCTCCGTGAGTACCTATATTGTATGGCTGTTGAAAAAAAAAAACGCGATTCACACATTGGACTTGGTAAAAAAAACTCCCAAAGTGTATACGTGTTTCCTTCGGGGAAAAAAAAAAAAAACATGTCACCCTAAAAATCTTTCTTGGGAATAATTAAGTATATGCACGAATTCAAGAGAATTTGATAACAATCTTGCACACCTTACACTTGAATGTTTGTTTGTATACATGAGTATTATTTTTTGGAGCACATGTAGATCAGTCGATCCGATGATGATGGGCTCCATTGAACAATCAATCGTACGATTGCGAATATATACACACACGCGTATTCTTCTGTAGGGTATATGTCTCTTAAGTACTCCCTTACACATGTCTACAAAACGAACCAACTCATACGATTCAAATGAGTATGATGTGTCAGGGCGTTTTCACCCACACAGCGAATTTGGGCCTAAAAAACATGAGGAACAGCACTTGAAAGTTTTAAGATGAAGACGTCACGGGTTTTTCTACTTTATTGGTGGTTTTTCTTCTTTTACATCTTAAAAATTATCGATCATCTGTTTTTTTGGAATCAGTATGATAACTAACAATGTCTTTGATGTTTAGAAAATTTAAATTTCTAAATACATAAGCAAAATAGTTATTCAACGAAAACTCGCAAAAGAGGACAGTATTTTTTTCTTTTATTTGCGCATATCATTTAGGTATTAAATTTAAGAGAAAAATATCATCTCCGTAGGGTCAACAGAAGCTGAGATACGATGCTTTCACTTTTTGGCTCGTAATGGCCGTCCGTAACATTTTTCCGACTTCGAACCTGGTTTGATCTCTTGCCAATTGCACGAGGAATCTAAATTCAAAGTTTACAATTTTTCAACATTTTTAAACTACGCTATTTGAATTTCTTTTTGTTTTTCTCATCATTTTCGCTTGTTTATACAATGAAAGTTAATGTTTGGAGTTTTTTTTTTTAAAATACTGATGCAAAATGATCTTCGAAACAACTTTTTTACTCAACATTTTCTCTTATGTGACCAACAGTTCTTAAGATGAGAAAGAAAATCCATGGTAAATTAATGCATTATGCATTAAAAAAATCCATGACGCATGTATGTCGTTTCATGCGGAGACTCGTCACATTGTTCTCCTAATTTGAAGCCAAAATTCGCTTTGTTGGGGAAAAATCACGGCTTTTCCCAAATATTATGAGCCTCTCTGGGGCCCTACCCAATAAAGCTCCCGACCACGCCACTTGTTGTTTGTTTTACATCCATCCTTTGTTGAAAATGTTGATCTCCACTGTATTCTCGCGTACGAAAATGCGTATAAACTTACAATGTATAAAAATGTACGTGTATACATATATTATCTCGAGATGAGGGGTATATATACGTATAGATCTGAGGAAGAAGAAAGAGAGAGAGAAAGAAAAAAAAGAAGAGAGAGGGAACGCTTTATCGACCTCCGAGTCAGGTGTGAATCAGGGGTCCCTGCCGCAATGCTCTGCGGTCCGATCAAAGGAAATACGCCGACGCGCCCCAACTCAGTCCTCGTGGAAGTATTATATGGACACACACATTTTGCTTTCTTTTGATCTTTCCTTCCCTTCCGCTCTTCATATATATATATATATGTATACAGTGGGTATACAACATATACACTGTTTCTCTCTTGCTCTTCAAACCGGCGTTTCTTTTTCGTTACACATTTATTCATTCGTCCGCCACTATAATTATATATATATATATATATATATATATATATATATATATATATATATATAAATACATGTATGAGAGTACAGTATGGCTCTCATTGGTAATACCTACTTATACATATGATAACAATCATACCAACGATGTGGAATCGAGCCAATTATAATATTAGGGAGATAATGTCATTTAAAGGACGTTACCATTCTTTTTTTATTTTTTTTTTTTATTTGTTTATCATAATTATTTTTTGTACCGGGTAAGTATAAGACAGTTATATTAAATACACTACAGCCTCTTTTTTGCGTATTATACACCTAAATAGGAGTATTACAAATTAAACGGGGATTTTGTTGGGATTACTATTGAAAAACATTTGTGTGTTGTGGTAAGTTGACGCGATTTCCATTTTTTTTTACAATGATGTATTATTCCCTCTTCTTGTGTAAGCACTGCATTTTCTTGAATTTGACAGAATAAGTATTTCTAGTGCGGGATAAAAAAATTTGATGGTTTTTGCAAGCCGTTCAAGTACGCGATATTGAATGAATAATACTCGATTTTGGAACAACCTTTGAGAGTACATGTTACGTTTTGTGAGCATCAATTTTTTTCTTCTGTTTCCTTGATGGGAAACACCATCAATTCAATTGTTTTGCTTAAATTAATCAAACCGATCCAATAACATAAATATAAAAATAAACGCCTAATATATATAGAACCCGATATAGTCTTTTTAATTAACTACAGCGACCCAAGAAAAAAACAATGCAGCTCAATGAGAACCGTGAACATACCTACACAAAAATATACGTATTTATAGAGAATTTTATATGCATCAAAGAAAAAAAAAAGAAAAAAAAGGAGGTCATGATAAACAAGAAAAATCGGACAACGCAACTTTTTACCGAAAACATCACCGTTTTTTGTATACGTACCCTATATTATAATATACTATTTATTCAACCATGTGCACATCAACACTCTTGCGCCTCGCAATGAGTCCGAAAAGTTTCACCTTATACATCATCCCCTCTGAAAGCCGTTTGGGTACTTATATCCATATACGTAAAACGTACCTCCATACGTAAAAAGAAAAGAGGGCCTCCTGCCCATATGGGTCCTTACTCGGTTCGACGCGCATAAAGCCACCACCACTGTTGTGTACCTATACATATATATATGTATAAGCCAAGGGAGCGAAAGAGAAAAATATGTATATATAAAAGAGAGAAGGTAGAGAATGGGGGGGGGGGGCAAAAGGAAAGAAAAAGAAGGGGAGGGGGAGATGGAGGCTCCAGTCCGGCGTGTAACAAACAGCGCGGCAGCGGAGATCCATCGGGACCGGTTTCGGTGGTTCCTCTTTTCTCTCTCTCTCTCCTTCGTCTTATTTTTTCTTTTTCTTTGACATTCCCCGGAGAGGCCCCGCGGTGCGCCGGGTGTGAAAACCGACACCCACCCGCTTGTTATTTTGTCAAACGCGGGGACCCAGCTCTCTCCCTCTCTGATCGTATATATGCTCTCTTGAAAATTACAATATGATTCCTTCGCCCCTTGCGTTTTTTGCAAAGATTTTTATTTTTCATACACGTGACGTACCTACATACATGTATGTACAATCTATACATGCGGACGGGAGCACAAATTACCTCCAGCTCGTGGGTATTTCCTATTGTACCCATATACTTTAGTATACGAGTGCCAAGTTATTATTATTGTTATCCGCTTACGTATATTTTTTCTTCCAACAGAATAAGGGAATTTTTGTGTTTTTCGTGCGCCAAGCCTTGATTTTTAAATACCGATTTTCTGAGTATAGGTATACATATATTATGTCTGTTGCCCTATATGTATGGATGGGGTGTTTATTTATTTTTTTCTTCAATAATTCCTAATCGTAGATGCAAGGACTAAAACAGAATTAATCGGATCAACGCGTGTAATTTTCAATGTGCAAATGATGATGATGAGATGTTGTTTTACCTTTGTTGAAAGGAAAGATTCAAAATTATTGTTACGCTCGAATTTATTGCAGCGAATCGAAAACTTTGTCCCGTGAAAGGAATACCCGAAAAGAAAGCTTCTTCCGCATACCTCGAAAAGAAAATACAGCAATAAGTAAACGTACTGCAACTTGTATATTTGCGCCGCGCGCCGATAATGTTATACGACGCAAATAAAAATTGCCCACTGCGGTACGGGTATAGATGCAAAACATCACCGACCTACGGAATGTTAGTATACTGAACCCATGCAACCACATCCGACTGTAATAAATGATTTACACGCCCTCGTACAGGTAAATAAGTGGGACGTACAACAACAACACGATGTGCACCGCAAATAGTATAGCCGCCCATGCAGGGGTGAGCTAAATCGAATCTCTTCCTCTGGGCCAAATCAGTTCCCTGTGCACCGACGATTGCCGTGGAATTTCGAAAGCAGTTTGCCATCGCAACGAATCGAAAAACTAATGGATTTTTCAAATAGCATTGATTTCAGGGGTTACCCGTACACATGTATATACGAATATACCTGACCGTCTGATGTGCTCTTTCGTAGAAACGTCCTGCTAGGGGGGAGAAGCAACTTACGGCCAAAAAGTACAAACATCAACAAAAGAGCGAGGGGGCGACCATCAGCACCGCCAGCTTACGTTTACAACCTTCGGGGCCCAATATATGTATACGAGCGAACGAGGGCCCAAAGAAACGTAGGTACAGACAGAGTACGTATATATAAGCTTCGTGCCATTGTGCCCGTCACGTATCGTCGTTTTTCGGACGAGTGTACAGCATCGTAATAATAAGCTCCACGGCACTTTCGAAAAGAAGATTCTCGGCCGAAGGACGCCCCACACCCCCTATTTTTCTTCTTTCAAACTCCACACCGCGCCGTACCATGGTGTATATACATATATATATATATATATGTGTGTGTGTGTGTATAACAATAATGTACATATAAAGCCAATATACGCGTAAAAGCGAAGAGGCGCGAATAATGGGCGGTGCGTTCCGAAATGGGACGAGAGAGATGGTATTTTTTTTTTTTCTATTTTCTTTCTTTCTTTCCTAGTACACCACATATTATTGTTATTATCATTATGGCTATCGGAGTTGCTTTTGCCCATACGTTTCATTATTATTTTTTTTCCTTTTGTGTATAATATACTTTACCCCTCGATTGAAAAATACACAAGAGAGGACTGTGTATTCCGTTGGTCCATCACTCGGACGCTTTACGTGCATTTTTTTTGTTTTGAGCATCGTAAAAGAGGATGGGGTTTGAATGAAAGAAAAAACAACAACAATAATAATACTCCAAAACGAAAAGGGGAAAGGGGGGGGGTAAAAAGGATGGGTTCCCTTCAACTCCTCGTGTCGAAATTCGTGCGCGTATCGAATCGATGGCCCGTAATAACTGCGGTCGCAGCACAGCGAAACCCCAAGCACGTATATCCATAAGAACAACAGTGACGAGTGTAGAAAGAGAGGGACCGCAGAGATTATTTTCAATCTCTGCGGATGCCCTGGACCGTCGGCCGGGAAGGGGGATGAAGAGAATGACCCGTGGAGGGAGTGAAAAGACGCGCGAGGAGTTGCCCGAAGAGAGAAAATAAAGGAAATATGGAAGAGGCCCTTCCTAGAGGGGAGGTATGTGTGTGTACATGAGGCACTATACAATACTTACTGGCTTTCCCTCGAGCTGGCATTTGTTGTATATGTATACATGTTCCTCGGAGCAGGTGCAAAAGCTTACGTGCATAATATATATGTATACCTATCCTCCACCGCAGCCTTTGCGAAAAGAAAAACCCGAAAAATAACACGAATCACCCTCCCTCGGTTATTTTCGTCCCGTCACTGAATGGCACACTCCAACTATACAATATATACATATAATGACCATTACCGTGTTGTACCATATAATACGCCAACGTCGTGTTAAGATACTTTTCGCCGAACACGGGAATCCGCGCGATTTATTTTATACTACATACCTACACATACCGTACACGTGGACTCTTAAAACATCATTTGCCTCGACGAAGCTAAAGATTTTTGGGCTTTCGGTGCGCTCGGTGAATTCATAAGTAGTCGAAAGTTGTTTTGTTGTATTTTATTGTTTTGGAGTTCTCGATCGCGTTAAATTCGGGTTGAATCGATGGCGTTGTTTTTTTTTTGTTTTGTTAAATATTACTCATCCGGTGACGGAACAAAAAGAGCTGATATTTTTTTGTGGATTTCGTAAATGTGGGATTTGCGTGGGTTTCATTGAAAGTCCGACCCGCGGTTCACGCGTGACCGTTTCCGATAAATCGACGCATTGTTCGTGTCCATGTATTAGTCACCTTTTGACGTGTAACTTTTTTTTTTGTTCCTTCTACAATACTCGAATCAAAGCAAACGAATATACTTACTACAAAAGGCTACTACTCCCAAGTGGTTGCATTTGTATTTATATTAGACTCAATTATGTATAATATGCAGTTGGAGCAATCGCCGAAAGTATTTTTCAAAAAGCCCCCCGACAGCTGTAAAAGTTTATACTGCATCACGTATATAATATATACACACGCGCGTTGTAAGTGCAAAGTCGTCATATTTTTCCCAACGGCAAATTTCCCGCTATACGCTTTATTTATATGTACGATTCACAGAAGAGATGGCCACGACACACGTAGACACATATTTATATTATGGATGGATCTCCCCGAGGAGATTGCACGAGACAGAGTCGTTTTGGATAAAAGCTGCGCGTGCAGCGGAGATGGGACTGAAACAAACGTTGTACCTATTATACGTGCGTATAGGTATACACACGTGTCGCGTGATTCAGAGGAGCGAAAACGAGGGATTGCGTGCAATTCATTCGCGTTTCGCGTCAAAGTAAGAGGTGATAAGTAACGCGGGTTGATCTGTACGAGTTACGGAACAAACCAAAGGAACGAGGTCCAAGCGATTGTAGTTACCGATCTCTGAACAAAAAAAATCTCTAGGATCTCATCGTCAAAGAATGAGACAAACACGTATAATATTATACCTTATACCGGTCGAGGGTGCAAGGGATACAAGCGCGATAAGCTGCCGATCCACGTGCGAATTTCGCTCATTTTTCCAAAGAGAAGAGCAAAAAGAGCGCGCGCGTATCAGGGAACGAGTGCGTTTTCGATAAGCGCCAACCAAAGAGAGGGATCGGTTGTTGTATATATATATACGGAAAAGAAAGGGACAGGAAGTTCGGCGCGTTTCTTATCTGTCGATATATATATATGTGTGTTACGCATATATGCTTATTGTAGTTGGACGCAGTGTGCCATTTTTTCATACGTATACCACGAGCACCGCAATATGAGTGCATGAGCACATTTTTTATGGCTAATGTATACGCATCAAAGCGTCATGTGTTGCCGATATATTACACTGGGACGAGTGTACTTTTAGAACTTGGGGTCGAAAATCGTGCATGTAAACGATCTCTTGGCCATCGTTTATGTAAGTTATACATATAGGTATGTAGTCAAAGGAGATCTTGTCTGGACATTTTCGCGAGACACGAAAAAACGAACGCCTCCGATTCCTGTCTCGCGCCTGTATGTATATACTTACGTATAATTATCACTGAGAGGAAAAAAGATGCTTCATCCGTATTCATGAAAGCGGAGCGTTGAGAGGAAAATAATATGGTACGTGTGTGCGCTCGAGGCCATCTGATGGGGTTGTTTCGCGTTATCGTGTGCACGATCGTACACGACATTGAGGAAAAGTAATTTGAAAACAGCTTTTTACGAAACTCCGTGATATCAACGTTTTTTTTTAATCTGTGCGTCGATAATTCTCTGTACAGGGTGTGACAACATTAGTAGGTACACAGAGATTCGTGGATCATTCATTGGCAGCAGTTATGTAGCTAAACACAAGTGGCTGAATAAAAAAACAGAAGCACCTCCGAAATCTCAAATTCTAAATTCTCAAAATCATATGTAATTTCCGATGTTTCTTCGCGTTATACTTATACGTAAATAACGCCCTTTTCTCATCTCGGTGCAAAATTCATAATTATACATACGTGTGTGCAAACTGCAATATGGCTACGGTTTATTTACATTATTATTGTTATTTCAGGACGTGAATATTCATCGTTATATTCTCGTGTACAACATATTATTTATAATATAAAAAATGCGCAATTAACATATTATACGCGTGTATGTATCGCGAAGAACCTGTACGTAAAATCTCTCCCGATAATAACACGTTGTACACGTGCCCCCTCGGCAGCAACGAGGGAAAACGGATCTGATGTAGGTATATATATTCATCAGGTAAGTAAAGCCTCGAAAATACATATTTTATATAACCGCTTCACCTTTGTTGTATGTACACACACAGTGTGGAGTGCATTATTTTAATAAACGACGCGCCAAACTGAAAATAAGCCCCTCACTTGGCTCGTATTACCAAAAAACAAGTATAAAAAGGGGGGGGGGCACATATCCGCTCCTTACTTGTGGGAGATATGATCTTTGGAGCGCAGAGTCGCTCGCGCCGTAAAAGGCTCGCTCACTTTTATATACATTTTACCTTTTAATAAACGTGCTGAGGTATACGTACCTCAGATCGGCCGTATATGATTGATTCGAGATTAAATCTCTCGTTTAGCTCTCTCTGCTCCTCCTCCGCGCGACTTGGTGAATTTTACGCGTACTCGTGGGTTAAAACCGGAATCTCCGCTCCCGTGGGACAATGTTACGAGATGTCGTTGTTTATGAAGATCAAGATTGGTCGAATGCAAATGTATGTTCGTTAATAAATGATTACTCGTTCCGAAAATAAAAAGGTTAGTAAGTAATAACAAAATGCTACCGGCTATAGAGAAAAATTTAGAAACTATTTGTATACTATACTTACACACTACCTACCTATAAACACGCGAAAATTTTAAGTATAAGACACTGCAGGATATTAAGTTTCATTTAATTAAACTAATAATTTGGACTTCAGCCGATAGGTGGCGTATTTGTCCAAGCTCTTCGTGTATCGGTGTATGGTATGACGTCCCTACTTTACCAACGCGAGTATATATATTATATATACCGATCGACCAAAACCACACCAAAAACTGAATAGTTCTGCTTTTGATGCGGAGACTTAATACATTGAGTTGTGACTTGTTTACTAAAGTTGTGTAGTGATGATTTTCATTTGAGAAAGTTTTGTATTTATATTTTCAATAGCAATTTAACGATGGAGATAAATCATGAAGCTCTAAACACTGTCTTCAAAGCCGAAAAAAAATACAAGTGTCCATTTGAAGGCTGTCGTTTGAAGTTTTTGAAGCCATCCTCACTAAAATGGCACACTAATGTTCATCTTGAAGAGGTAAGAGTAAACAGTTAAGTGTGTTATGTTTATGTTCCTCTGAATTTTGTTCTTACCGTTTTATTTTTAGAAACCATTTCAATGCAACTTTGAAGGTTGCAATAAGTCATACTCAAATCCTTCTCACTTGAAACGTCACATTGAACAAACCCATGGTGGTAAGAAGCAGAGAGCATTGTACGTTTAGGCATTGATTAGAATTAGACAAGTGTTTGTGACTATCACTTAATAGGAATTTTTTTTGTTGCAGATGTGAATTTTGCCAGAAATATTTTAGTAACTCGGACAATTTAAAACGTCACATTAAGAGGAGCCACAGTAATGATTCAAAATTTTGCACTCAATGCAATAAAAGATTCAAACTTGAGATTACATATGAAGAGCACATGGTGTTATTTCACCAATCGCAAGGAAATAAACTGCAACTGTATGAATGTGAGCAGTGTGGCACAACATTATCCTCTTACAGGAATTTCCGAAGACATAAAAAGAATCATCTCAGCAAAACGATTCTGTGTGATTTTATAAATTGTTCAGCTATATTCAACTCGATTCATTCCTTAAAAGAACACCAAAAGTCAGTTCATTCTACAAGTAAGTCATAGTGTTTTGTTTAAGGCTACATCTTAACTAATTTTAACACATTCTTACTTTGAAATGTTATAAAAATTTGTAAATGATATAAAACTTTGCAGCTTACATTTGTGCAGAGTGTAACAAGGAATTTAATTCTAAAGGCATTATTAGGGATCATATTCTTTCTAAACATTTGGGTGTTAAGATCACTGCATCTAGCAAATTCACTTGTCCATATACAGAATGCAGTAGAGTTTATGCATTTAAAAAAAATTTAAGGCAACACATTCGTATCTACCATAAAGGTATAAGATTTAAATGTGACGTGTGTGATAGTGAGTTATCAAGCAAAGAAAAACTTCAGCTACACAAAATAAAAAAACATACAAGGAAAAAAATTCAAGAATGAACGTCTAAAATATAAACAAGTGTTTCAATTTGTGTTATTAAAGTACAGTATTGTAAGGACTAATCAAATTTTGGATCAACTCAATAACAATAGTCCATTATGAATTTCGTAATAAAATTTTTACTCACTTTAGAAGAGTACACCCATACATTGTTAATATAAAAGAAATGTAAAAACCAATATGAAAATATAGATTTTATAATTTTTTTATTTAAGATTTAAAAGTAAAAGATTATTACAAATTACTTGTCTGCTTTTTTCGTTTTAGCAGGAGCTTCTTGTGCTTTCATAAGCTTCCTAACAATCTTCTGTTCTTCAATAAGAAAAGCTCTAACAATCCTGAAAAATTACAATTTTTCCATTAATGCATTATCTCAAAAAGTAACGTTTAAAGTTGTCAACTCTACTTGAAGTGTATATAATGATCCATTAAACATAAGAGCATAACGTCATACTTTATAATGTAACTGGGTAATTAATAGTCAAGTTTGTTCAATGCTACATTTTTATAGTTCTTTTTCTTCAATGAGTATGGTTTATAAAATAAAAGGTACAAAAATTTTTTGAAGCAAATAGCGAGTGAATTAACTTTCTTACCTTTCTTTGACACACTTGTGGCACAACACACCACCATACACTCGCTTTACAGTCTTCTTTCTTCTGCACATGCGAGAGCGCTCCATAGGCCTTGCAGGCTGGATACCTCTGAGTTTATCTTTGCATTGACCACATCTGGGGATCTTCTTGGGCTTTTTCAAATACTGGTAAACTAGCTTACCTCCAGGAGTACGAACTCTGTAAAATTAATGTTGATTATTCAAGCTGCTAGGAATCAGACTGTACACATGATTAGTTTATTTTGTAATTTAAACTTTTGTGCAGATTACTTTGACCCTACTTTCAATCATTAAAAGAAATTTAATCTTAGCTAATGCAAACAGATTACCAGTCTGTCAACTCCTAAACAACCACTAAACATGATTTTCCCATACCCAAGGTTTTCATACAATTTTCTGAACTTTGAAACGTAGAGTGATTACTATACACTACACTTTCACAAAAATAATAGTGACATTTGCAGTGTTGTCAAAAGATAGCAGATACATCAATGTTCCGGTGCAGATTTTAAATTCAAATCAACAGGAAAGTGACAACGTCAATTACCCATGGTTTTATGTTACTTGAATCTATTGAATGATCATTTCTACAACAATAACTTGTCTCATCAACACGTGTTGTGTGAGCGATGAAAAGCGTTTATCAAAACATAACCCCGTATTCTCTAACTACGGTATCAACCAACAATCTACCCTTGACCAACTAAAGTCAACTTTGGACGAACGAATAGTAGCCACCCGCACCACTCATGAACAAATAAAAAACACTCGACACCCCAAGTTCTTTCACAACGAAAGTCTGTAGATGGTGATTAAAAAAAAAAAAGTTACGTACACTCGTCTTCTGTTGCTGTTTGTGTTGTACGACAAGCGTCGTCGGTAGGTTAGACGCTGGACCATCTTGTTGCTGAAAAAGAAAAAACCTCGGTTACTCCGAGTTCAAAGAGAATAAGAGCGTCCGCGACACCCTCGCCTTTTCGATAAAACGGCCACTACGTTATTTAGGGCCAGGGTGCGCGGATGATGACGCGAAAAGCGGATTTTAATCGAAAAAAATTTGACTACGCACGAACCTTTGTCCGACCGACAACGAGGAAGAGAAAGATATCCGAGATCCGAACGCCGACCGACTGACGAAATGAGCGCTAGTGCGCAACTCGGGCGCGCACTCTGCTTGTGTTTTGAGTGTTTTGACTGTTTTGAGAGGCAGGCTTGAGTTTCATCATTTTCATTGACTTTTTATTTTTTTTTACAACTTATCCATGTCGCGGAAGATGATCGAGAAAAAAAATTACCCTTAGTGAAGAGTAAAATCGATTTTATTTTTGATAAAAATGTATGCGCATTGATTTCTTGTATATTATTTTCTGTCCTTTTTTGCTGTCATTCGGGAGAGCAGACGACGATAATTTCGGAGCAAAATCGAAAGTATAAGCGAAATTATTTAATTCCCGATCATGTCGGCAGGAGCCTGTATAAATACAATTTCAAGGAGATCGTTCTTCGCAAAATTTTTTAAAAATACATTAGAGGTACAATTGCATGATTTTTGCTTGATTTTTTGAATGCATGTCCAGGATTTTATATAAAATTTTTTGTGTACAGAAAGCTCGCCAACGAAATGTAGAACAATTCGGAAAATACAGCATTGTTGAACCAGGGATCGTATCTCCAATTCTAAAAGTTCCACCGTACATTCCGAAACCAGAGTACTCTGAAACTGGTGAGCCCGCCGAACCACCCAAGGAGCCAGAAATCAAAGACAAAAATCAAATTGAATGCATGATACACAGCTGTCTTCTTGCTAAAAAAGTGTTGAAGACAATACGACCTGATGTCAAGGTGAATTTAATCAATTTCATGTGATAATGGTCTGTCTGATACGTGATAATCTCTACAGTTAAATTGTAGGCCAATGTAACTACTGACTATTTAGACAAGAAAATTCATGAGTTGATAGTAAACAATGGTGCCTACCCAAGTCCCTTAAATTATAAAGGATTTCCAAAATCTATTTGCACAAGTATTAACAATGTGGCTTGTCACGGCATACCAGATGATCGAGCTCTGGTGGATGGGGATATTTTGAACATCGATGTCACGGTGAATAAACAAAATTATTTAAATTTTAGTTGATCATCCAGTTGATACTAATTTATTTTTCATCAACTAAAGGTGTATCATAATGGCTTTCACGGAGATTGTTCTGAAATGTTTGAAGTTGGAGAAGTTGATGATGAAGGAAAGAGATTGATTCAAGTAGCAGAAGAGTGTCTTATGAAAGCAATTGGAATTTGTAAACCCAATGAAAAATTTTGTAGCATAGGTAATTATTATTCATATAATTATTTTTTGCACAAGTAATAAAATCGTTCAATTGCATGATTTTGTAGGTAATATCATTGAAGAAACTGCTTACAAACATAATTACAATGTACTGCCAGCTTTTGGAGGTCATGGTATTGGTGCATATTTCCATGGCCCTCCTGACATCTACCATTTTGGTAAATATTTCAATGCCAAATTATTCTTTGCGTAAATTATTAAATATCTTTTTTTTTTTCGTCGAAGTAGAAAACGAATTTGAAGGAGTAATGAAACCAGGTATGACCTTTACAATAGAACCCATATTGACCCAAGGTGGGCATGACGTTTGTATTCTAGATGATGGTTGGACTGCTGTGACTATGGATAGCGCACGAACAGCGCAAATAGAACATACAATATTAATAACTGATCATGGCGCTGATATATTAACAAGGCCGAATTAAATGAACTGTAAATAATTAATTTAATAATAAAAAAGTTGATTTTTATTTATTCTATTTTTTGCTTCATTTGTGAAAAACAATAAGGTGAAATATGCATAGCTAAGTTGTAAAAAATAATTTGGAGTTTTTTTAAATTGAAGTTACTTCAAATCTATGTTATTCGGTTTGCTCATATTCAGCCACCTCCCAATTGTGCCCGATAGTAATTGGTCCTTTAATTTCAACTCCCTTCTCTTTTGTGATTACTGCAATGTGGTACTGAAAAATGATAAACATGATTAACATGATTTCCACCAAATACCATTAATCATGAGTCATTGTTGCATTTCGATATAATTACCTTGGGAAAAGATCTTGCATCTCGGTAGAAAAGAACTTGCATGACTTTGTAGATAAGATCTGTAGCTTCTTCTTCGCTCATCTGATTATTGGCTTCATAAGCTTTGGTTAAAATTGGAGAAGCCAAGTAGGCTCCATAACCTGTTGCAATCACAGAATCCATAAATGCAGTTCCCAATTTGTCGACTGTTCCTAAGAATCTAAGAATCAGGAAAAATTGATTAATCACTTTGTGATGACTGCAGAGTAAGTAGGTATCCTTAAAGTAATATAATTACGTCTCGTTGTTTTCTATGCCACCAATTACAAAGTTGTTCCATAATGGATCAAAGTTGGACCTTCTGTTGTACAGGACTCTTGTCAACCAACAGTGAAGAGCCTTTGGCTTGAGTGTAAAACCATCATCAAGGCACTGTTCATCCAGACTACATCAATCAAATAAACAAGCTGTCATACATGTGAACATATTAATATTGCTCTAAAAAAATTATTTGAGTAAACTTACACCTTCTGTTCGATGATGCTTTTGAGGTACTGATAGTCAGCGTAATCACCACCAGCACCAACAATAATGTTATTATTAACTTTTAGCACACGCTGGCAATTTCGGAATTTGGCAAGTGAGCCATAAGATCCCAAGGAATCAGCAGCTATCAAAACACCATCTTTGAAGCGCAAACCAAGAACCGACGTGCCCGTAACTATCGGAGTACTGAAACATTGTCAAATTATCATCGATTTAAAGGTTAGGTCAAAAGAATCATCTTTCAGCTCTTATAAATTTAAAAGTTGCGTACAATAATCGCACATCCAAGGTAAGACATTAATATTTTTGTTACATTACAAGTTTCAACAAATATTAACAGCTAACTTCATCAAAAAACCAGAAAAAGGAGCACACCAGCAGCGCTAAGGTGATGAGAAAAGCTTGGAAAAAATCAAACTTACTGTGTTCTTTTGATAGCCAGGTTGTCGGGGCTGGTCGTGGACGTGCCTGGGAAGTTATAAAGGGCACCTGGAGTCGGGCCATTGCCCCAAAAGGGTGCGGAACTGAAATAATCGGCTTGATTGGGGAACTGCATACTTGTGTTGTAGTTTTCAAATGTCATCCTCAGGGATGGACGATTCTTCTACTCAAACATCGATTATTTTTCAAGAGTCGATCGTTCTCTCTTTCGATACCTTTTAAAACTCGATTATTCAAGATTTAAAAATCTAATAATTTTCAAGTCAATTTAAAAATTATATCTGACGAGCAATTTGGTTGAAAATAAAAAATATGACCGCCAAAAATGTAATTTTAATAAAACAATTTGGTGCTCAATATAGAAAAATTTGTATCAAGTCGTACATTTGGATAATTGAGTGTTAATGAAACGAGATAAATAAAAAAAGGTACGTGAGCGAAAGATATAGTACCTAAGTACTTATAGATGAAAAATAAAAAAATTTGGAGCAAACTTCAAGAATTGGTCGTAAGGCTAATAGTCGGAACATTCATATTCATATTTATTTTGTAAATAATTTATTTGGCAATTAGGCACTTTGACGACAAATGATAGTCATACCTGTCATACTCAAGTATAAACCATTGCATCCGTACGCATTCATAGAGATATAAGAATTCTTATATCTCTATAAATTAATGTACGCATCACATCCCCGCAAGTGTCAGCATTATCATCGTTGCATTTTCAGATTTCAGTACCTACTACCTACCTCTTATTAGATCTACTTTAGTATACCTATACGTAGATGTATGCACAGTTCGCCTGCAGTGTCTGCACTATGCCAAATGCCATCAGCAGCCGTGCAGCAGCCGCCACTCTATATCCCAGTTTACCACCACCACTCTCTTGAAGAAGTTGTCGACGTTGTCGTGGCTCATCCATCTGATATATAAACACACTACCTCATACGTGTAGCTCATCTCATCATCATCATCATCATCATCATTAGGTGGTAATATACATTACCCGTGGGAGTACGTATGACGACAACGTTGCTGTCCTGGCAGCTGTTGCCAGGAGCCGGGCACTTATTGTGCTGAGAAAGCTAGATTTGTGTACAAAACGATGGTGTGAGGGATAGACAAGAAGAATTTGGCACGCCCGAGGAGAGGAAAAAAAGCCAGCCAGGATGGCGAGATCCAACTGTCCAGGTGGTGGCCTTTTCGTCGTTGAGGGCGAGGTCAGCCTCCTCATGACAGCCATGAGACGCGGTGTTCGCTGGTCCTCGCATTCCCATCAGGTAACGGGGTGAATTTTGTTTAGGAATCGTGTGATTCAAGTGACAGGAGGGTGTCATATGTTGGGGTTGTTTTTGTCTACCCGGTGCAATGTTGACAATATGCGTTAGCTTTAAAAATAGCAAGACTTGAGAGTGAACGCGCACAGTTTTTTGGCGTGATTTTGCACCATTAGAGGCGAAATGCGCTGGTTCACGAATAATAGTGACTGGTATTTGCTTTGAAAATCGGCGCTCGTTGTGCAAATCCTTGTTTTTGGGTTTTTAAATCTGTCACATATTTGACATAAAAGAAATAAACTGTTGTGGGCCATTTCTTTTTTTCTTTTTCTATAATTGGATGATGACATACAAGTCTAGTACATGCTTCTCGTTGTACATGTATTTCTGTTTTTTATCGATGTAGAAATTTATTTGTATTAAAAATAAAAAAATTATACATTTTTTTTTTTCATCATACTTGTACCCTATAAAAACTATTATTAAATAGATAAATGTTTTTGGATTTTGCAGGATGAAGATCAAGATGCGCTCATGAAAGGGCTGTCAACTCTTAAGGAAACTTTGAACGACGTCAAGCACTTGTCTGAATTAGAACCAGGAGTCTTCATGGCACCGTTTTTAGAAATCATTAGGTCCGAAGAAATAACGGGACCAGTCACTTGTCTTGCACTGTCTGCTGTAAATAAAATTATATCTTATGGTCTTCTAGGTAATCCAACTTTTCCTATAATTTAAATATTCCATTCGTAATTTTTTTTTGTTACCAACTCACACTGAATTTTCAGATTCCGAGCATCCTGCCATTGCACCATGTGTGGAAGCCATAGCTGATGCCGTTACCCGTACGCGATTTGTTGGGACAGATTCAACCGCCGATGGGGTGGCACTCATGAAGATTCTTCAGGTTTTGAGGTCTCTTGTCTTATCACCTCCTGGCGATAATCTGTCTAATGAGAGCATGTGCGAAGTTCTGCTCAGTTGTTTTAGGATATGTTTGGAAACACGACTCAGTGGTAAGATTCTTATGGCTATTTGAAAAGTTTAGTAGTTTCAAAAGTAGCATAAGTGATATGCATATTTGATTTGCTTTTCAGAGTTATTGAGGAGGA
This sequence comes from Copidosoma floridanum, assembly GCF_036245765.1. Lineage (NCBI taxonomy): Eukaryota > Metazoa > Arthropoda > Insecta > Hymenoptera > Encyrtidae > Copidosoma > Copidosoma floridanum. The sequence goes on along the minus strand of NW_028321896.1, from coordinate 15,306,256 downwards.
CAGCAGAGCACTGCCTGAGAGATATTGTGCAGCATCTTTTTGTTAGGCTGCCTCAGTTTGTAGATGACATGAGAGGCCAACTGAGCATGAAAGTAAGGCTACTAAATTTTATAAAGTAAATAACCATATTGTACTAACCTTATAATATTATTGAATTGTTTATTTGTTTCAGAAAATGAGGACAAATAGTTTGGAAAATACAAAAAATAAAACAAAGAAAAGCAAAATTAGTAATGTAAAACCAAAGTCAAAATCCAATCTCGATGATATTGATGATCCAGAGACTCCACTAATGAGTCCTGTAGCAAGGGTGAAATCCAATCATTTAGCAACCACTCCGACAACACCTGTTGGCAATATTGTTGACATGCAAGGTTGTCTGAATCAAGCTAATTCTGAAAAAGTTGAAGATGATAAGAAAGATAATACTACTGGTGAATCAAAGAGTGACTCGAGTAAAGATAACAATAAAGATGATGTAACTTCAGAAACTAATCAAAGTGAAGTTTCAAAAGAATCTGAAAATAGTGAAGCACCCAAGAATGAGACTGAGGCTAAAGGTAGCAATTTAGAAAACAAAGAATCAATTAGTTCCAGTGTAAATGAAAAGCAAGTTGAGGGTAAAGCATGTTCACCAGTACTTGATTCATCCAAGCAAATCGTCTCAGGAAATTCAGGTAAAATTTAATATTTCTTTCTTATATGCATCCAAGGTTTTCACATTATATTAAATTGATGTTTATTTTGTAGACAATCAAACAAGTGCTGATTTCGTGCGATCGCCTATAGGCAGTGTTGAAGACTTGTCGGTTGATGACGCAAATAACGGCGCTAAAGGATTGACCGCCAAAGTTGATGGTGAGTCAGTCGAAGAATACGTAAATTCGCAAGGTGTTCGTTTCATGACGGCGCAACAACACGCACCATATGGCTCGCCGTGTATACGAGAACTGTTCAGATTCTTGGTGTCACTTTGCAGTCCTCTGGATAAACAGAACACCGAAATCATGATGCATTTAGGCTTGAGCCTTTTGCAAGTAACCTTGGAAGTAGCAGCTGATGCTTTGTCGAATTTTCCATCTTTGCTTGCTCTCGCTAAAGATGACTTGTCTAGAAGTTTGATTTTGGTATGGTATATTAATTATTATGCATACTTTATGTGGTCCAAAAGTTGAAATCAAATTTTTTTTTTTTTTTTTTTTTTTAGTTATTAGGTACAGATAGGTTGTCTATTTTGGCTGCCAACATGCAAGTATCGTTTTTACTCTTTGAATCGCAAAGAGAACACTTGAAATTTCAATTCGAGCAATTTATTGTTAAATTAATGGAATTAGCAAATACAGAATCGAATAAAATATTTTACGAGCAACGAGAGCTCGCGCTAGGTAAGTATGTCACAGGCCATTAGTATGCAAATCTATTTGTAGTTTTCCGTTACCACCTTTCATTTGTTGCTATGTAGAAACTTTAGTTCGATTGTGGAAAATACCTGGTTTACCTACAGAGTTGTTTATTAATTATGATTGTGGCTTGTATTCTGTAAACTTGTATGAGGAGTTGATGAAAATGCTATCAAAGGTACTGTTCAATGTAAGAATTTTTCTACAGCTTGCGCACGCTCAAAACAGGATTATCATTGGTAATAATCGTTGCTTGTTATGTTGTCTTTTAGAATGCATCAACTATGACGGGAAGTATGTATAGTATGCAATTCATTTCGTTGGATGCGATTTTTACGTTGATTGCCAATATGGAGGCAAGATTTAAAGGCCACACAAACATGTTGAAACCTTCAAGACACAGTGCCCCGCTGAATCTCCCATCTCGAGAAGAATTATTGGAAACTAAAACTAAAAAAAGGGTATACATGGAAAGTATTTTTATTAGTAAGATCATGTTTTGATTAATATTTCCATAATTTAGTGGTTGGCTGTTGGTTCCGAGAAATTCAATGAAAATCCAAGAAAGGGTATAGCCAAGCTAGCTGAGCATGGACTACTCGGTGAGACTCCTGGAAACCCAAACCCGGATGAGATCGTTAAATTTTTACGAGAAAATCCAACGTTGGATAAAAAAGCTATTGGAGAGTACATCAGTAAAAAAGAAAACACAAGGATCCTGAATTCTTTCGTTAATAGTTTTGATTTCGAAAACACGCGTATCGACGTCGCTGTTCGCCAATACGTCGAAACGTTTCGATTACCGGGCGAAGCGCCGCTCATTTCCTTGTTGCTCGAAACATTTGCCGAACACTGGCATGTAAGTTCCAAATTGGATTGCAAAAATACTTGATTCTACAACTCATACGATTTTTCAGGAAAGCAACAACAGACCATTTGCTTCTGCTGAAGCCGCTTATATATTAGCTTACGCTATAATAATACTGAACACTGACCAGCACAATCACAATGCTAAAAGGCTAATCAATCCAATGACAGCGGAAGATTTCAAGAAAAACGTGAAAAACGTCAACGGTGGTGCCAATTTCGATCAAGACATGCTGGACGAGGTGTACACGGCAATAAAGTAAGTACCTGACTGACTACATTTTTTTTACAAAAACCTTTTTCGATCGGTCGATAAAAGAATATCGTTTGGTTGTTTACTTGAAGAAACGAAGAAATAGTCATGCCAGCCGAACAAACCGGACTCATAAAAGAAAACTACTTGTGGAAGTGTCTCTTGCGTCGAAGTGCGAGTCCAGAAAGCGTGTACGTGAAGGTCGGTGATGCAGGCGTATTCATAGACAAAGAATTAGCTGAGCGTGCCTGGGCTCCAATAATCAGTGCGCTCTGCAAAGCTTACGACAAAGCCCCGGATCGCACGCTACAGCGTAAAGTCGCCCAATCATTTCTTAGGTACAGCATTTTTTTTTTTTTTTAAATTGCAAAAAGCTCATTAAACTCGCATTTTTAATGACATCAACAGCTGTGCTGCAATAAGTGCTCACTACGGCATGACCAGCGATCTAGACACGCTTATCGTGAGCCTGTGCAAATTCACGGGTCTAGCTGCTGCTGGCGGCCAGCCTGATCAGATCGTCCTGAAGCTCGGCGGCAGCGGAACCTGCCAGCTGGCAACGCGCACCCTTTTTAAAATCTGTCACCTACACGGGAACGCGTTGCGCGCCTCCTGGAAGAACATGGTCGACTGTTTGCAGATGCTCCTCAAAGCTAAACTGCTGCCAAAGGACATGACCGAGGGTGAAGATTTTCTCGACCCGTCGGGCAAAGTCAACATCGCCAGAGATCCACCGCAGCCCAAACAGCCGCCCGTCGAGCAGAGTATACTCTCGAGTTTGTACTCGTACATCACCTCGGATACTTCGCGAAGTCCGCACCCGGCTGAGGCCGTGGCTAAGAAAAGAGCTCTCGAGTGCGTCGCGCACTGTTACCTCAAACAAATCATCGAGGAAAGCAACTTCTTGGAGGTAACTATAAGATTTTTACACGTGTATTCGGAATCCAATAGCGTTAAGCTTTTCCTGAGGAACGATAATTTTTCGGTCCCCAGGTCGAGTCGTTACAATCGTTGGTCACAGCGCTGATCTCGGCCAACTCGTCGAACGACGAAGGCACTTCAGTTTTCTTGCTGGAACTGCTGCTCGAGACAACAATTCAAAATTGCGATCGAGTCAGCTGCATCTGGCCAGCGGTACACACGCATCTTGAAAATCTGTTGACAATGTCAGCCCGCGATGGCCAGCCGTTCTTACTGGAGCGCGTAACGATCGGCATGCTGAGGCTCGCGATCCGTCTGCTGCGCAGCGAAGAGCTCGCCTGCACTGTACTACCGCCTCTGATGCCCCTCACCCAGTTACCCTCGGCTGCGGTACCACCGCTCGCTCGACAGATCTCGTTTGGGTTGTTTGAGCTGTTGAAGATAGGGGCGGCAAACATTCACAGTACCGAAGACTGGAAAGTGGTTTTCAATCTTCTGGAGTGTTCCGGAGCTGGTGCTCTTCAACCAAAGCAAGTGTCGAATGCCGTGATGGATGAGACGATGAGCGGTAGCCGTTCACCTGTGAGTTCTTTTTTTTTTTTTTTTTTTTTAATCCTAATATTCTTGTATCACCATAATAATTAAACAAATGGGTAATGTTAATTTTGTAACGCAGATCACTGTATTGGATCAAAGGTCGCTAAGCCCAGTGCCAGAATGGGTTCTAGTCTCACCAACGGGCACCGAGGCTCCGTTACCGGTAGCCGCGGACACGATAGTCTTGGACCGTGATTTGCAAACGCACGACCCGGCCTCGCTGATCAAGTGTTGCGAAAGTCTGACTTTTCTTGTTCGCGACGTTGCTCACGTCACGCCATTCAACTTCGAACTCTGCGTCCGTTGCGTGCGAACCTTTGCGGAGGCCGTTCTCTGTCCGGCTGGCAAGCGTAGCCGCATTCCCATCGGTGCTGAAGAACCACCGGCTTATCAACAAATGCCCATTCAACTGTTGGACCTCATGCACACGCTCCACACCAAAACCGCCCAGGTAAACGTTGCACAACAGTTTAAATAATTATCATCATCTTGTTTCCATGAGCAATTTAAGCTGATTATTTTTGAATAACGTAGGTGTTTCGTTGGTGGGCGGAAGAAAGTAGTGGTGACGCGACGGGTGTCGATGGCAAGAACGCTATATCGACAGCATCGTTGTGGTCTCAAGCCTGGCGTCCGCTGCTGCAGGGCATAGCGCGACTCTGCTGCGACTCGAGGCGTGCAGTACGTGCAGCCGCGATCACCTCGCTTCAGAGCACACTACTAGCTCATGATCTGAGCCAGTTGTCGGCTATCGAGTGGTCACAGTGTCTCGAGCAGGTGCTATTTCCACTGTTGGCTCAACTGCTCGGCCCAATAGCTTCAAAAGATCCATTAGCTGTCGAGGAGACGAGAGTTCGGGCCGCCATGCTACTGTCTAAGGTAAATATTCAAAAACCCAACTATCGTGGTAGACTTTTGGATTCAATGATTAACATTTTTTTTTTTTGCAGGTCTTCCTTCATCACCTGAATCCGCTACTCACGTTACCGGGCTTTCTACCGATCTGGTTAACAGTATTAGATCTTTTGCGATCCTACATGCATGCCGACAAAAGCGAGATGCTGTACGAAGCCATTCCCGAGTCCCTGAAGAATATGCTTCTGGTCATGGCGTCGGCCGGTGTATTACAGTGCGAGTCTTACCTGTGGACACCAACGTGGCGAGCAATCGATGCATTCCTTCCTAATTTGAAGGCAGAACTCTTTCCCGAGCCTGTGCCTTCGCCTCCACCCTCGTCACCGCCACAGTCGCAGTCCCCCACGAATCAAATGCCACCTCAGTCTCCCACGATAGCCCCACAATCCCAATCTCCAACGAATCAAGTAACAATGCAACATCCTAACGTAATAAGCCTCGTAGACCAGCAGGAACTCACCTGTCCTATTCCCATTCCTGCTTCGCTCGAAGATCAACACCAGCAAATCCAGCAGCAACAACAACAACAACTCTACATGCAACACGTCCGACAGCAGTACCTACAGCAGCAAAGTAGCAGTCCAATGTCCCAGTCGCCGCCGTCAGAGGCGACTGTCGGTGTACTCTCAACTTCTCCAGGGTCACAAGAGACACCGCAGTCCATCAGCCCGCCGGAGCAGTCCTTCTCGCCGATCGCAATAGGCTTGACGCAAGTGGAGCAGCCCACTTCGCCGTTCAAAATAGTTCGCTCATCGCTAGTTCTCGAGGCCAAGGAGCCTCAGCAAGTCATCACCTTTGTCAGTCAGCCGCCGCCAAGCGTCGCGAGTCCCGTTGCCGTTCAGCCTACGACGCAGCTCTACAGACCCGTTCCTCAAAAGCAACAGCAGCAGCAGACTTACCACCTCGAGGACTCGAGTGCTAAAGAGCAACAGCAGCATCAGACTGACTACAGAGAGCAGACGATTAGTATTAAGGAAACGGGATCGCCCGCCCATCTTCAGTACACACACTTGCCGCAGATGCAAGTTTTTCACAGTGAACTTTACGGAGAATCTGGCGGTAACTCTGCGGACTGCGCGAATAAGGCTGAAGTACGTGGGCAATTTAATTATAAATTTTCAAACTTTTCTAACGGGTCATTGAAATAAAAAACAAACACTTGACTGTATGTTGATGTTTTTGTTGCAGATGTCGACATCGGACACCACAATGATATTCAACTCGGCGGCGTATTTCAGTGAAGATTCGGCGGCAGATCGGCTGTTTGTCGTGACCAACCCTTGACCACGTACTGTACATTCTTAGTGTATATTGTATTATACGGAATTTTTTCATAGTGCATAAAGTCGTAATGCAAGAATGGATTCAATGAACGTAAATTCTGAGTATATGGGTAAGGAAAAACACGAGGAAAATAACAAAAAATGATTACGTAGCCCGTTAGAATCTTTGGCTTGTATATTTGGCCCGATGTTATATGCATGTTATACGTGATAATTTATAAGATGCATATATACACACACACACAATGTAATAACTGTAATAATAACATCATTTGTTTTTTTTTTAAACAAAAACTTACGTTATAATTTCAGGATGATACATAAAAATTTTTTAGAAAAACGTAGAGATAATCGTTGAGGTACATTGAAAAGACTAATGAGTAAAACAAAGACAAGAGCTAAAACAACGGATCTATGTACACAGAGTTATCGTTAATTAAAAAAATTTATACACATCGGAAGATTTTTCTTGCGTCTTAAACGCGTCGTTTTTTAACATATACTTACCGTAGAGCAAAAAAAAAAAAAAAAAGACATCTCTCTTTGAACGCGGTAAGGCACGAAGGGTCTACTTTATCGTCATACATACACACATAAACGTGTGTATGTGCGTAAGGTACGCTTTTCTTAAAACATATACAAGCGCGGCGCTATTAATAAAGTGCCTGGAACGGTCCAAGCTGTCTTCACAAGATTCCTGACCTTCGTGAGCTAAACGACTTCTTCAACGATACCCGTGAGAGCCAGACGTACGCGCGTTTATACAAAAATACAAAAAAAAAAAAAAAAAAATGAGAGCGATGCGTAAGGCATCTGACTGCCTGGCTTGTATATGTCGGTACATGAAATCTTAATTCTTCTTCCAAAGGAGCGTCTTGAAATGTTATACTTCTTTTTCCCTTGATTATTAAATCTTCTATATGTACATACATTGTTTGTATTTAGTAATTTTAACATCTTGGATAGTTTGTCCGTTGCACGTGATTGAGCTCTAATGAGAGCTCCTGTAGATAAGAATTAAGATTCAGGTCCAGTTAGTGGTCCGGATTATTTTAATGTACAAGGCGAGTCGTTTCTCTTTCACTGTTCGCGTCTGCAGTAGTGGCCAAGTTTCTTGCATTTCTCGCAAAGATGCTGCGGATGTACTTTGCTCTGGTCCGACACATCTAGGCCATCCGGTTTTTCCAGGGGCCGCTGAGGGAACAAAACAAAAAAACAAAATTGGCCAAAGTGAGTGTTGTGTATTATTTTTGTAATATATTTATTATTCTTTTATATGGTTATTGTTTTTATTTTCTTTTTTTCTTTTTTTCTTTTTTGTTTTTAATTTTAATTACTATTATTTTATTGTTACAAATTACGTCGTGCAAATATCTATTATAAAAGTCTGTGTATATTCGCCGGTGTAACGGTACTATGTGTGAAAGGGAGAAAAAAGAAATTATGAAGTTTAGCGGATGATTATTTTTATTACTCCAATTGTCGCGGGTGTTTTTATTTTAATTGAAAAAAAAAAAAAAAAAAAAAAAAAAACTTATCAATAAAAAGTATCATGGCAAAGCAATTGCAGCTCACGTCTTTTTTTTTTCAACTCACTCATTGGACGACTGTATTGTAAAAAACAGGGCTATGAACGTGCGCCCCTCGGAATTCGCGTTTTTGCAGAGAAATCGTCGAGGTAAAGAGAGAGAGAGGAATCGAGCGAAATTACGGCTATAATTAGCCTTGGCGTTTATGCGTTTACCGAAAAGCTCGACGCACCTTATATAATTCACGGCTCAGTCGTACACACGTACAACGTTAGATACGTTGCTGTTGAAGCAACTGACCGCGTTTACACCCAAACACTCGGAAATATATAGGTAATTCCTCAAACATTTTAAATAATGCATTGAAACACCAGCCCTGAAGTATACTGGCTCGTATCCGCTCTCTGGTAAGTGTATACAAGTGATTTTCACTTTTTGTTTTTTTTTTCGTTTGCACGCCCTACTTGAGCGTATTTTTCAGTAGCCTTGGTCGGATCAACAAAATTAGAGGCAAAAACAACAAGTTATTTTTAAACTGCTTCCAACGTAAATTGCCCCGTTGTACGGCGCCTCGTTTATTTTACATATTTTAATTCCCAACGAATTATTAAAAATTTAGGACATTAGAGGAAGCGGTAGGTATATATTTTTCCAGGCTCGAGTTTTATCGAGCAACAAATTGTTGTCCAACTTACTTGTTTGTTCGGGTAAACATTGATGCGGCACTTTATGCACTCCTGGCCCATGTTGGCCCAACTGTTTCCCGACATCCATTTGCGCTTGCATTTCGGGCATTTGTATTCACCAAAGCAACGCTTCTTGCCTTGGTACGGCGTTTTTCCATCACCCTTCGGACGGGCCTGAAACAATTTCTTCCTCCAACATCAACACGGATGCCTCTTTTTTTTCATACACGCATGATTTTTATTTATTATTTGTGCTCTCTATATGTTTCAATCATTTCCCCCCCCCCCTTTTTTTTTAACACCCCGAAAAAGCGTATTTAATATTTAAGCAACTCTCAGATCACCGTAAGACTTTAATCAAGTCGAAATTTAATTAAAAGCCATCGCGTTTGTGCTTGATTGAGTTTTATCGATAGTCGAAGTATAAAGGGTATGAAAAGCACGCTTGGGCCAAAATTAAATTTTTCTTGCTCCAGCGTATACATATACCTATGGCAATAGGCTTTGAGAGCACGTTGAATAAATTTCACGTGTCCCGATTGAGTGAAATACGGTTTGATCGTTTGATGTCGAGCAATTTATTGAACAGTCGATGTAACGCGACGTCACGCGGTACAAGCAACTCTGCGGACCTTTTTTTTCTCATTCGACAGCAAACTTGGCGCAAAAAAAAAAGTGGACGCTGAAACATTTTCTCTTCTTAAAGTAAATTTCGGACATGCCTAATGTATAACAAATTGATGCAAACATGTAATGTTGCCGGGAAATTTTGCAGCTGCGAAATTCAAAGATAATTCAATCCCATGTAATAGTATTGTCAATTAATTACGTGGAAATATTACTGTACAATATGGTACTGCGTATATTAATATAGAAACTCGTAATTTTTGGAGATGCTACAGTATAGCATACTTTTCTCGTATAAAATTTTCGTTGCATTGAAATACAACTCCAATCGATAACCAAATGTAAAAATACCAAGTGCGATGAACGATACACATAAATATAGATAACACTGATGATATGCGTTAAAAAAAACACACACACAATTTCGCAAAATTCGGTTTTAAATTCAGATAAAGAGATACACATAATGAAATTATTTGCTATGAATCTTTCCATAAACGCAGAGGCAAGCGCCGATCGAACCAATTGGTGATAAAAAGCCCCACGTTTTTATCGTATATCCCTCTTACGTCTCAGTTGTACATACCACTTGGCTTTGGTGGCATTCTTTGGCGCTCGCCTCTGCCGCTCGTTTGGCAAAAAGAATCTCCTCGTTCGGACAATTTTCGTTGTATCAAACCGATACAAATGCAGTTCGGTTAGACTTCGCATTTTTGAAAAAGAAAAAGGAAAGACATGCTTCTCCAGTGCGCGATACTACTGGGCACAGTGTACGGCCGGGCCTTGGCCAAGGAGCGCCTCGAGGTCCGGTTCGAGTGGACGGACGGCATAAACTACACCTGGCCCTCCTACGAGACTTACCGCCAAGCGGTAGAGGACAATTCTTACGTGAAAGAGAACAACACCCTGGAGAGCATCAGAATCTGGAAGGGCAACATGTACCTGACCACCTCCCGCTACGGAGTCCCCGGCGTGCCGGCCGCCCTGACCGTAACCCCAGCCGCACCCCGTGGCAACAGATCGCCGATGCTCCAGCCATACCCCAACTGGGAGATGCAACAGATCGGTGGAGACTGCTCGGGCTTCCAGTCCGTGTGGAACTTTGAGATAGACCCCGTGGGCAGGATGTGGGTGCTGGACAGCGGCAGCAGCGAGGTCCAGTGCCCGCCCCGTTTGGTCGTCCTTGACCTCGAGGATGGGGGCAAGGTACTACAGAACTACGCGTTTCCCACCGAGGTGGCCAGCCCCGAGAGCGCCGAGCTCAACGACATCGTTCTGGACCACGAGGACGGCGGCTTCGCCTACATCAACGACTACGACAGCGACAACCAGGGCGTCATCGTCTTCTCGGTGCGGAGCCTGACCTCGTGGAAGGTCGAGCTGAGCCACGACCTCGTCACCAGCCTGTCGCTGTCGCCGGCGGACACCGAAGGAAGCGGTCGGAAGCTCTACTACACGACGTACGAACCGCACAAGGTGTTCCAGGTGCCCACCCGCGTCCTCAAGGACCGTAGCTTGAGCCCCAACGCCAGCCGGGCGAGCGAGGAGTTGAGCGTGGCGCCCCAGCCTTGGTTCGAAATGCTCGTGTCCAGCAGCGGGGTGATGTTCCTCACCACGGAGGAGCCGGTGGCCGTGCTGGAGTGCGACCTGAACAGCCCGTCCTACCTTGTGACCCGGCACGACGTCGAGTGGGCCGAGAAGCCGAGCGCTCCGCTGCACAGTCCCACCTTCGACGGAAGGGGCAACTTGTGGTTCGTGGGCTCGGTCGAGCTGGGCGATGGAGTCGCGAGTCAGGCCGTCGTGCTGCTCCAGGCCAAGATGCGGAGCTACCAGTACTACGGGAACGGCACGGTGCCGGGGTTACCTTGGGCCGCTACTACCGGGGCACCGATGAGCCGATTGACCTTGGGCACGGACGTTGTTTTGCTGGTCGTTAATCTCACCATCGTGGTGCTCGCCGGCTCGTTTGTTTGTTTGTATCTGAAAATTGCACGGGCTACGAGCCCCTTGGTCGTGTGACGGGTGTTTACCGATCATCGATCGCGTTTACTTGTACCCACTGAAGTGCTTGTACTTGATATTTACCGTGGGAATCGAATAACCCGAGGAGTGTGGTTTTGTACGGTGGTGTCATTCGGGATGTGAGTTGAGAGACATCAAACGGACTCAAAGAGTAAATAATTGAAAATTTTGTCTAACTTTACTTGATTTTTTTTTTTTTTTTTTTTTTTTTTTTTATCCATCCTACACCATAATATTGTGTGCAAGCCTCGTCGAGTTGTGTGCAAAAAAGATAAAACTTGAAATTGTCACGAGGAAAAAGACGTGTATCGAGGAGCGAGAGTTTCTTGAACCGTACCACGTACAATATATCTTATCAGAGGCAGGTTTGAGTTGGCGCAAGAACATGTCCCTGCTGTTTTCTTTAAAACTTAATGTGCGTGGTATAAGGGGGAGAGGAAGAAAAAAAAGTGATAAAGTTGACCCCATTATCCGATAACATGTCGAACCCCTTGTAATTACTTTACTTATTTTAAGCTGTGTAATTATATTAGCCCTAATTCAAATCAAAGATAACGTCTTAACAGTCTGTATTTTGTTTATTGCAGAAAAAAAAAAAATTGCAAAAGCAAATCTCGTATGGATGTGTATTTTATGTATCGTACGTTCTTCTCTATTAGTCAATGTATCTTCAGGCTTCAAACGACAAATATTGTTTCACAGCAGCTGGCGTTTGTATCGATATTTTAAATATAACGAAAATTAGTAGATAGACACTCTTGTAGGTTGAAAAAAACATCATATGTAAAATACTGTATTTAAAACGTTTTTCAATGGTGATGAATATGTGTTACCCGCAAAAAGCTCTGGCTGATTCATAAATTTTTTTTTTTTTTTTTTTTTTCATTTATCTGCGTCAACTAGATGTAGCTTCTGTCTCATTATTGTTGTCATTTTCTAATCGTTAAGAGAGTATAGGCGTGCGTAAGTTGAAAATCTAGTAAAACAAAGTAAGTCAGCGAAGCCAAAAGACAATCAAGTGGCTCTAGATACGAGACACGATGACATGTAAATCTCATTGTGCATTTTTTGTTTTTCATTTTTTTGCTCACACGCGATCTTTTTCTACCTTTTTGTTTGCAGATTTAAGTGAATTGTTCTTCACACGCGATGCAATGCCAATAATCTCAAAAGGCCATTAATACACAAAAACTCAAACTAGAGGCATTTACGTAGACAGTAGTGTCACTTGGGTATACCTATAACACAGTAATGCATTGTGTTATATACTTTTTAAAGGTGTCAAATCTCGCGCGCGTGTTTATCGCGAGCGAAATTCGAGTGTTGCCATGTACATAAACAATACATTACACATTACGTCACGCACGCGATGTATACACATAATATATCATGTTATAGAAATAAAAATTAAAGACCGTGAAAGTGCAAGAGATGGTAAATAAGTGTGCGTTTATAGTAATAAGCAAAGGAGGCAAATGATGTTCGTTGCGTGGCTCAATTAACACTCAATTGGAGCGACGTGACGCCGTAACGTCATGGGCCGACTGACTGATTCTCACAAGTACATATATTGTGTCGTGTGTGAACAAACGCTTTCTGTGACACATTTCGATTTGACAGAGGCTCATTTGGCTATACTCTTTACTCTTTACTTGTAAATTATAGATAAAATTTAGTGTCCTTCAAGGGGAAAACTTTTCTAGCAAACTTCCAGCTATGCTTCTCAGTTTTTGCCAAGGAACGGCTCAAATTAAAAATAAAATGTAAATGAATAAATATTTTTAGCTGTAGGGTTTGCACAAAATTCACTAAAACCTTTGAAGAACCAAACAAATGCGTCGTCGAAGATTTTAAACATTTTTCCACGCTCCTGGAAACTTTTGAAAGCTACAACAACCAGCATGGAAAATTCAGCTACGGCTCTTGTGAAATTACTTTTTTTTTGTTATACCTTTAAAAACTATTCGAAATAATATCAGCCGGTAAAGCGTGGGTCGGACACGTAAGTATGTTGTGTCACTGCGAGGCGGGCGCTGATGCGATACCCATGTGATGGCATCGAGCCAAAGCTTTCAAATACGTGCTCGTGTACGATTGACAGGTGAAGGGATTCTCAAATAAATTTTCACAAAATATTATACTAGTGTTGATCATTCGATGATATTTCTATTGTCTTTCTGGGATCGTTGATGCGCCTCCCAAACGCATATTTTTTTTGTTTTTAAATCATCGAGGATCGCTACTATTTTTATCTTTATATTTTTTAATAAAAGGAAAACTACAAGCTGTTTGAATTATGTTTCTGTGTATATTTGGTGTAAGAATGAATAAACAATTTTTTTTTTTTTTTTAAATTTATAAAAGTCTCTATTGGGTTTCTTGAACGATACGATACAACGACAAGACAGTGCATCAATTTACACCGTTTCAGCCTCTGATATTGATTTTACAACCAAATTCAGACTAAGAAAAATGATTGAACCACCGAATTTCTCAATCGGAGCATAAATTAATTGGTGCAAGGATATAAAAAAGACTTACCTTCGGACAGTCCTTAATGTAGTGTTGTGTGCTAAAACACACGTGGCACATGTAATCGGTCGGAGGTTTTTTGTTATGTTTTTTGTCGATTAAGTTTAGATTGCTAAAGTAGTCGGCGACATCGTTGATGCTCTCCGTGAGGCCTTTTCCCGGAAAAGCGCTGTTCCACAGCCCCGATACTAGTTTGCTCTGCAAATTAAATGCGTTTATTTCAACTGAAATGACAAACTGTTTGAAGGTAATTAGGTTTTGCAAAACTTTTTTGTTCTTTCTTTTTTCCCCCAACCACGAATCAACGTAAGTACAAATGAGCCTTTTTTTATATTTTTTTTTAATCCTGTAGAGTCTCAAAGCTCTACGTGGGAACGTTCAAACGCAAGGTTCATTACACCGAGTGGTAAGGAAAAAAGTAAAAATGATATACTCCGATACAAGGTAAGTGACGTTTTACAAGGACAATAAAAGCAATAATCGTATTAAAACGACGAAAACGAATCCAACAATTCTCTTGATGTGATATTGTGATTGTTTTCAATATGCAAAAGAAGAATAAGAAGAAAAAAAAGATTTTTACCGACAATGCAAGATATCCTTTAAAGCCTTCCAACGTATGTTTCTTCGCGTCTCGCGAATCGTCGGAAAAGTATAAAATTCGTTCCTCGACCAATTGCACCCGGAAGAGGAAAAAAACAAAACCAAACGCACCTGTTCCGCCTGTCGATGCTGATTCTGATCGGCTAAGGCAAAGTAGACCATATCGAGGATCTGCGGCGAATACCGTAGGTGCTGCAAGCTCTGCCTCGACGAAGACAGGCCATTGCTCACCATTGCAAAGTCCGGCTGATGATAAGCCTGTTGTTGCACCCCCGAAAGTACCTGCAGGTGGTGGTGGTGGTGGTGAGACGCAACTCGAGGCGGCCTGCAGGTCGCCATGGTCATCTACCCCCGTGCTCCGTATACAAAGGGGAAGGATTGGCCAATGTTCACCCTCGCTCGATCATCGGACAATTCGTGGCTCTTCGATCTATACTTTGGTCACCACAAAATCTTCCATCATTCATTTGAATGAGCCATAAATATAATATATATGCCGTGGATGTACAAAGCAAAAAAAAAAAAACACGCGAACACGTTATTATATATATATATGTGTATATAGCATTGCACGCTTCATCAGCATCTCAAGCAGAGCTTTTTTAATATGTACATACAATATATAGGACACATTGTTGTGCTTTTACTCGAGTGACACGCTGGTTCTCTGTTTAGCATTTGATTGGTCTGGAACGCGGGGGTGGGGGAGGGTATATCAAGTTAATACACTGACGCGGCTGTACGTATTTTTTTTTTCTCTCTCGCTGGACCCAAACGATATACACATATTATAATAAATATCGCGTTACGTCTACGGGTGTTACAAAGAAATGCTCCTTCGACTCTAAATAGCGCGCGACTCCTTTACGCGCCAATATATATATATATATATATACGTGTGTACAATGTTATATCATTTCGTATGGTGCAGGGTATGACTGATGCGGGTGTGTACGTTACGTGCGCGCGTACAGAGACAAAGAGCCGAGGGTTATACGCGACACCGGATGTCGTCGGGCGAAAGAGCGAGTTTTTATCATACGATGCCGAGGATTTGCAGATTAATTCCACGAAATCGTCGCGAGTCGTGCTCATATATGGGGGATTTTAGTTTGATTCCACTTGAGAACGCGTCGAAGGATTAAGATTTTCATTGTTACTTTTTTTTTTTTTTGAGCGCATATGTGTACCCGCAGGTATTCTCTTTTTGTTTGGCATTGACGATTACTTACATCATTTTTCGCCACTGTCACAAATTGTTTTCTCGACTCGGGAAGTGGGACTGACATTTATAAATAAACGTTTTGTTGTTTCCGAAGCGGCGCGCCGCTGAATCTTGTTTGTTCCTTCGGTTTTCAACAATTTTTCGCTCAAACCGTTACTCTTTTTTTTTTTTTTTTTTTTCATATAGACTTTTGACTCTCTTATATACCGTAAGACATTTTAAACTTACTTGCAAATTAATTCGAAAGAAAAACTAAAACCACGTCTATAAACGATCTATACACTGCAAATCAAAGTGGGTTATTTTCTGTAACACTTTTTACTCGCTTTTATGTGGGTAATTTTACATTTCATACGTGTGTATTTTTTAAATCATTTTTATACACATGAAATGTGTTGAAACAACCCTTTTTCCATATGTTTAATTGATAAGTACCCCCTTGTAAAGTGTAAAATCATTCACATAAAAGCGTTACAAAAAACTATACGCACTTCGGTTAGAAAATGTAATTCCGTCCCATGAACAAACTGCAACTCGGAAAAAATGTTCACAGCTTACAGAGAGGAGAGAGGAAAAACAACAAAATACCGGAGAAAATTTCAGAGGAACCATATATAACATGTGCTTATGTTGCATGTATATACGCACGTACTCGCGGCGCGATGTCTGCGCGCGATTAAAAATAGTTTTTAAAAGCCAAGTTAATGTGGAGCATGAGCTCGCGAGTTGGCCGCTCTCGGGCGATACGTTTTTCAACAAAACTAATCGAACCACACACACACACACACTTTTTTTTCTTCTTTTTTCTTTATTAATCCAATTTTATGATCACCATGCAGTTTCAAGTCCCGAATATATCGAAGAAACCTTGAAAAAACATCGCGATCCCGACCAAACTACTTGTTTTTCAATGTTTCTTGCTCTGGGTGATACTCCTCTCGAAGAGCTTTTGCATAAATGACTTGGGGAAAAATAAAAAAAAATAAAAAAAACATCTTAGAAATTAGAATAACACACGTACTTGATAATGATCCTTTCAAAGGAGCACCTTTCGATCCTTTACACGTGCAAAAGCACTTTAACGTCACAGCCACCAAAGATGCCACTTTTCACCACTCAAAACTGGAGAAAAAAAAAAAAAAAAAAAAAAAATGTACGCATAGAGTATCGACTTCAATTCGTTCGTATACGAAAGCCAATTAAAACTCCGCAACGACAGCAGCAACAGCAGGAGCAAGCTGTAAGCTCGCCGAGAGCAAGCGCGCGTATAAAGCAAAATGGCCCAAGACCCACCCGTTTCTATACATACACCCTGTGCACCGTGTGCGTGCAAGTGTTTACACACACACACACACGAGTTGTCGTCCTCGACTATTTCAGCATCCATCCATCCCTCCTCGGTCTTTTGCTCTCTCCTCCTCCTATGCGTCCATATAAGCTCTTGTACAATATATATACGTATCTTTTTAGATTTTTCGAATATGCGCGCCTGCTCGATTATACACGTTTTTCACGGTGTACGCGTAAACTCCCCCGTCTTTTTTTTTTTTTTTTCTTCTCCTCTGCGTATCGATAAGAGAATCGTACCTTTGTGTCCCTGGGCTCTCAGGAAATATGGGTTATCGGTGAGCTGTTGGATTTTCGAGCGGTTCGGTGGTTTCGAGGAAAATTACAATCATACCTATACATGATCGATTCTTCCGATTGGTTGGGCGTTTCAACATGTTGACAAGATGACGGTACATTGGTTAAACGGTCATCTGCGAACTTTCAAGTGGCCGACTTAAGCGATTTTATGTGAATCGTTATATTATTATATTACCAAAACTTGTGCAAGACAAGTTTTTCAATCTCAATTGGTTTTCAAATTGGAACGGAGCTTTTTATCAATGCGACATTTTTTTATAGCTATAATATTCAGATATCACCGGATGTATGATTTACACGAGTACAATGTGTTTCGTTTTTTCTCACGTTACATGTCTGAAAGAGTCGAGTAAGTATATATATAAAACGCTGATGGGTAAATTCAAAAATATCGTATATATATATATAGTCAAAGCCTCCAAGTCGCGATTTTGTAAATAACCACGAATACCGATCTTTTACAACGTCCCAAGATGTAATATAAAAAAAAAAAGAGAAATCTTCCATGAGGGACATATACAGTACTTATAGCCGAGTGTCGACAGATCTTCCTTTTGCGTACAATGCACACCGATAATCTCGATCTTCGTCGGGTTATTTTCGAGGAATGAGGGCCGCATAGCTGGTATAGCCACAGACGCACTACTGTTAGGATAAAGGAGAAATTCAACAACACTAAGGATTGTTTTTTTTTTTTTTTTTTTCGTAAGAGAGGGGGAGGAGGGTGGGAGCTGATAAGATATTGTTTTTTCATCACGTGCCACGTAAGCAAGGCGAAACATTTTTCGAGGAACACACGGAGTGTTGATGGAAATAATCGGAAAATGCATGACTCGCGCATGGATAAACTGAAAACTATTCAAGTATATGCTCGGTGATGATCCCAACTTTGTAAATCATGTCACGTAGAACCTCGTTTGGATCACATTGCAAAAAAAAAAAAAAAAAAAAAAAAAAAAAAAAAAAAAATTACTATACGAGAAATTAACTCAGGTTTTAACAATATATTAATTTGTCCAAGCCAAACGCGACAATTGTTTCCGGTAAATCGAAAGAGGCGCCAAAGGTTATACCCACCAGGAAGGATAAC
Source organism: Copidosoma floridanum (assembly GCF_036245765.1). Classification (NCBI taxonomy): domain Eukaryota; kingdom Metazoa; phylum Arthropoda; class Insecta; order Hymenoptera; family Encyrtidae; genus Copidosoma; species Copidosoma floridanum. The sequence continues at coordinate 15,288,059 of NW_028321896.1, read as the reverse complement.
GTATTATGAAACACGTTGCGTACATAAATGGCACGGGGAAGAAGAGTTACTTGTACCTACGTGTTTTATTTGCCGTATCGATTAAACAGCACATACATATATTTATATCCATGTACAAAAACTCCGTGAAAGTCATTTGTTTCATTAGACTTTTAAAAAAAGAAAAGCAACTCCGCAAGCGCGCGTCATACAGAAACGGTCAAAGCGCTGCACGAATACCTATACCCCTTTTATATATTATATGCGCCGTGCAGCCGTTTCTTTTGATTTCCCGCGAAACAATGCTGTAATTGCAAGGCAAATTATTCGAGGCAATCGTCAAGTTTAAATATAAATTTTTCGTGTCGCACGGGCTTGTGTGGCGTCAAGCGCAACTCGGTGCTGTTATTAAAAAAAAAGAGTTTATTAGATCAATATATATAACGCTACATGTATACCCATTTATATACGCCTAACCGGAAGCTGATGGCCCAGCTTGTACACACATATATGTAATGCATAAACTTTTTTTTTTTTTTTATTGCACCCGCAAAACGCGTTCGCTGTCCTGCAGGTTAAATTTATTATCCCCCGGTGCGGTGAATTTCTCGAAAATTCGAATTCAAATTAATTTTCGACCGCGCGATGATATTAACTGCCGTATGTGTGCGTTTTTTAAAACCGTGCATGCAGGGGACCATTGAAAAATGAAACAATGAAAATGGAAAACAAAAGCTATATACTCCGCACACGACTTTCGACCTTTGAACTTCGGCTAGCTGGGTGTGTGTGTATCTATGTATATTTATGTAAGTACACATGTATTAGCTGCAAGAGCGAGTCAAGGATGTGCACGCAAAGCCAACTATAACCCTCCACCTTACATGTATATGTATATAAATGTGTGGGTGTGTATATAATGTATGTATACGACGAAGCTTTATTATTAGGCGAAAGCGTGCGCTTGCGATTTCGGCGCCCTTGCCTCCCCCCCCCCCGCACCTCGTCCTTATATACCTACTGCGTATACCTACTCAAGAGGAAAGAACACCTGGTTGCGTGTAGTTCGTTCGATTCGCCGATGCTCGCAAGTCGGCCGTAATTGCGATCGTGGAGTCTTTGTGAACAAAAAAAAAAAAAGCTCCGAGTGATTGTTTTTCTTTTTTTTTTTTTCTAGCCATCCTCAAGTGGATGCGTTGTTGTTGTTGTTGTTTCACGTGCTCTTTGTAAGATGAGCGCCTACTGGCTTTGGAAAGAAAATCCAACGTGACCGATGTGTGGGGTTTTTTTTTTTTTTTTTTTTTTTCATGCGATTTTCGACAAGTCGAGCTTGCAAGGAAAAGGTGCTTCATTCGAGTGGTACGAAACGTTAAAGTTGCACTATTCCAGATCAACGAAAGTTCTTTCATGATATATTTCTTATACGTCATACATTTCATAGCCTCCATCGAACCTATTCTCGTATGCCTGTAACATGAAAGTCAGTCAATATAACAACACGCGTACCCTTGTTACGTATACCCACGCTGATTCTTGGAGGGAAAAAAAAGGCACCGTGACGATAACGACCCGCGCGTGCCGTGCAACTGCAAAGATTTGAAAAGTTTTTTAATAAATATATAATAGTCACGAGGATCTCGCGGGTTCGATGTGGGGAAAGGCCGAAAAAGTAAGTTGACAGTATTGTATTGTAAGTATATAATACGTGAGTTGGGAAGGTCACGCGGAAGCGGCCCTGAAAATCAAAGGAAAGGAGTAAAGGGGCACTTCCTTTGACCTCTGCGTCTTGTGTTTATTTTTGAGCGACCACGTGTGCAGCGCGACATTTTATTTTAATTCCCTTTATTTTCCTCCCTCGTACACGAAAGCTCTCCAAATAAAGTGATGTGCACGTAGTATAATCGTGACACGCGCTCGTTAGACCATTTTTTTTTTTTTTTTAATTACTCGTTGCGCCTTTGCCGCTATTTTATGTGGAATCGATTAAACATACATCTGCGGAATGTTTTTTGGTTTTTAGCGTCACGCTTTTGTTGTTGCGTGCAGATGATCGATATAGTATTCTCGTGGTTGCTCGCATCCACATGTACTCATGACGTCTTATTCCATTCCGATCCTCGACCCGATGAGGTAAATAACTTGTTTCGTACGAGTACGGGGTTACAAGGGTGTGCGTGGCGAGGAGCCAAAACAACGGGAGAACAACAGCCGCGTAATTGATTTCGATCGGAATACCCTTGAAGGATAAGTATGTACCTACCTGTATGTAAAGTACTGTTTTTGAACGAGTAATTGTCATTTTTGGTTCATCCGAATCATCCACCTGCGCTATTGAAGTTTTTCCTCATCTCCAGTACTTATCAATACATACAACACATGGATTTGTAAATAAATTTAGTGCTTCGTGTTGAGCGAGGGGTGAGTTTTTTTTTTCATTTCAAATTTTTTGTAACAATAATTGGGTAGAAAATAAGAGAGATTACGAAAAAAAAGGATATCCATTTTAATATTTTTTTTTTTTTCGACGCTATCGACATTCTCTTCTCATGTTGTAATAAACTGAGCTATTTTAGGAAGTAAACCTGATATTTTTAGACGACTCGGGCGTTACTTTCTCCATCCCTCCTTTTGTAAGTTTTCAAGTGAGGCCACTTTTATTTCAACCTTCGCATTGAAGATTGTTATCTCTCTTTCTCTCTTTTCTCTTCCATTGCCAGAATGCCACTTTTAAATACTTTACAAAAACTCTTTTGTACTGTAACGTACTATTTTGCACGTTTGAGTTTACAAAAAAAAAAAAAAAAAAAAAAAAATCATACCAGCAACCCAAGCTCTTTTTTAAAGATGGCATGTCGTATATGCATTGTAAAAATTTCGAACAAACCATGTAATAAATATATATGAAAGGATGAAACGTGCATGCAAGACGACTCGGTCGTACACAGACCATAAACATCGGGTCTCCCTTTTTCCCCTCGAGCGAGCAACAGTATAAACGTACCAAAGGCAGAGGGGTATACCCGTTCCCTTGGAGAGCATTAAACGCGGATCGATATTTATCGATGACAGGCCCTCGGCACCTGCCCGTTCGTTCTTCGAAAAAGTTTCCAAGTGCTCCTTTCGTTTCGAGGGATGGGCTGCACACGTACTCTGGCTTTTCCTTCCCCATTAGTCGTCTCCGTCGCACCTTGTATAATTTACTAACGCGCCTTGCAAATAATTTCTACGAGTTTACAAAAGGTGTGCTCACATATGCCATGAACCAACGTAATCCCGGCTCTATACGTCGAATCACACGTGTACAAGTTTTAATAAAAAATAATTTTCATCCTTGTCGAGGATTTCTCGACGCGTTTGCTCTTGTGGGTTGAGATAAGTTTAGCAGGTATATAGCTGCTGATAGTAGTCCCCTTTTTCAATAGTTTTTTCTTTACTCGCATCAACGGGGGAAATAAAGGTCTAGCTCGGGAATGCGTTTTTTTTTTTTTTCGTTTGTTACATTTTGTAGTGACTACTGCTCTTTTTTTTAAAATTAAAGGAAAGAAAAATAAATTGTAAAGATACAAATATCACTTGAACTTTTATCTCGTTTTTATATAGGGTTAAAGGGGCCCATCCTTTCATTGTCTATTTGTCTATGTAATATGCTAAGATCGAAGAAGGATCGAGAGGAAAAATATAAAAAAGAGGGATAGTTTCATCGGCACACTGAGCAACCCAATTTTCTCTTGATTGAAAAAAAATGTAGTCGATCCAAAAAAACATTTCATACAATTGAATGAGAAATTCGTGATTAAGAAGAAAAATTTTTATTTGATGAAATATTTTTTTTTTTTTAACTTGTATATATTTTCAATTAAAAGAAAATATTTAACGGAACGAGGGTAAAGAAATGTTCTTTGATTCGAAGAATTGAGTTGCTTAGTGGTCACTTTAATATTTTTCAAGCTGTGGCTTTTTTATGATGAAATTACCTCATGTGACTATTTTCGAAACCCGATTCTACACGAGACTTTGAAATCACTTAAAGAAACCAATCGTACACGTATACTGTATTTCTTTATGCACGATATAACAAACTAGGTACAATGGCTCTATTGAAATTGAAAAAAAATGAGGCGTAAACGCTTGAAGTGCCACGGAATAATGCGTTTGGCTTGAAATTGAACCCTTTAGTACAACAATACAGACTTGCACGTACGCACATGTACAAGTATATATTATACATTCATGACTCGACAACTGATTATATATACTTTCCCTTTTCCCCCTCGTTGGGTCTGAAAACAAAAAATAAACTTTTCCGTGAGTAACTCTTTTTTTCTCTGTGGTATACGTACGAGTCACGTATATTATACACACATGCAACGTTTGCATGAAGATTTTGGAAAAAAAAAAAAAAAAAAAAAACAACCATTTTACAGCATAAAACGGTCATTTTCATGCTCATCACAACTGTGCGCATATTGGTTACAATTACAATGAATTTCAAAACATTATTATTTTAAATTGCACTGTATACCTATATGTACACATCGACTATTTCATTGCCATCACCTCTCGGAAATAATATGTGAACGCGCAAACACGCACGGCATCGTAACAAACACTATAATATACTGTATATATGGCTAATGTCCGACGGACATTAAAGTGTCACAACAATTAGCGCGAAAAATAAATGTATCATCATCATCATCATCATCTTCCAAGCCGTACAAAGTATATGTACGTATAGCCTGCGAGTAACAAATTTATATACGCACATCAGCCCCGTTTCTATACAAGTATATGCAACATATGGTATGAGACCAACATGTAATAGATGCGAATCAAACATAAAAAAAAAAGACTACCATGACGTCACAGTATCGTAGTAGGGGTTGGGCGTGGGCGATACAAAGGTACAGGAGCTTGCAATCGATACACGTGTACATATACAGGGGCGTGTACATTTTTGCCATGGACAAATCGGTGCGGAAGTAGAGAAAAAGTTGAACGCGCGCTGAGTTGTTGGGCTATACACACGTGTGCGAGTAGGGTTGCGGGGGGGGGGTGTCCGTCGATTTTTCCCTACCGTGGCATATCGCGAGCTTTTGCACTTTCGTGACTGCTTCCTCTCCTGGGATATATACCTACCCTAGGAGACGAGCTTTCGCCTATATAATATACGCTCGCTATTATACTCGAAACGCTCTGCTCTCGTTTTTTCCTCTACAGTCGCAAAGGGAACTCTGATTGAATGTCCTTTTTTTGCCGCTTCGCTCTCTTCGTTCTGTTGATGGATAAAGTTTTTTTTTTTTTCTATTTTCTTTTCGTTGAGAAACTCTTTTTTTTTTTTTTCTTTTTTTTTTTTGACTGCAGTTAAAAATAAAATTGTTTTTGGAAAAAACGTTGTTACAGTTCGCGCGGATTGTCCATTTTGTTTGTTTGTACAATGAAATTTTTCAAACTGCAGTCCATACGTAAAAATAGTACATCATAAAAGAGTTTTCCATTCAAATAAATGATACATGGTATACAAGTGGTTTTTTTTTTTTTTTTTTTTGTTAAAGAAGACGATCAACAAGGAGGAGAAATTCGCTATTGTAATGGAAGTCTTTAAGAGCCGAATTTATTCTAGACTATTTCCGGTAAGCCATACCTATTTTCACGTTTATTGGACAAAAAAGTTACAGGTTCGTAATTTTACTTTGATTTTTCATAGCTCAACGTGAACCGCTTTTGAATCATGTAGTTATATAGTATGTAACTTTTTTATTTACCATTTGCTAACAATATATATATGAACATAAAATGAGTTTGAATGTGATACGTATGTTTTGCATATAATTTACCCACTTATTTAAAAAAAAAATTTTTTTCTTTCTACGTTGCAAATTGTTTTTCTTAAAAAAAAGTATTACAAATTTTAACACATTTTTATGAAATATTGACCTATACGTACTGGTGCACTGAAATAATGCACTGAGTTTGTCTAGACGGCATGTCGCGACATAACATTAATTTCAAAGATATGATGCAAGAAACAACGTTATTGTTGATTGAACAAAGTATTACTTCGAATCAAGTATACATGCTTCGATCCTTAAATGTGTAACTCTGGAACGGTTACGAGGAACAGATAAAACTCTTGTTATTTATTCATACAACAGTGCAAAAATGCACAGCTGTACCATAGATGATAGGAACGATGGAACATTCAATACTTATTACTCGACCCCACCCCCCGGCGGCCCCGGCCCTATACAAAATATAAGACCAAAAGAAATAATGATGAAAAATCTCATCGGTTGAAATAAACAGCCAAGCACTTTTATTAAGCAATCAAATAATATATTTTATCAAATGATCAATTGTCAGTGTAAAAAGTAATCATAATCATTAGCCGCTCTCATTAGTTTTTTTTCAACAAATCGCTTTCTTCGATATTCTCCGTTTGACCCGACATCCCGCATGTTCGCACATCTTCTTCCGCGGTATACGACGGAGCAGCGATACGAGGCCAACTCGGCACACCACCGTTCCCCCGGTACTGATAATTCCGCATCCTCCCGGTCCGAAGCACGTAAGCTTGAACCTTCGACTCCAAGACACTCACGAGCCAGACGCGACCCCAACCGTCGAAGGTCAGTCCACTCAACGTGGGGTACGAATGGTCCGGCCTCCTCGTGTCCCACACGGCCATCGTGTGGTACGAACGGTTCATGTCCCACTCGTGGATCTCGCGGTTCTCCGCTATGAGGAACATGCGGCCGGTGTTGGACACGGCCATCTCCGTCCAGCCATCCACCGTGTTGGTGACGTTCCTGCTCTCCCGAGCGAGGCTCGAGTTCTCGCTTTTGAGGACGCGCGTGGCTACCTCGTGCACCAAGCGGGGACCGTGGGTCATGTAGTAGAGCTTCCGACCGCCTCCTTCGGTGTCCGCCGGCGACAGGGCCAAGTCGTGGACCACGTGCTTCGTAATGGCCCTCCACGAGGTGAGCCTCCGCAGGGAGAAGACGACTATGCACGGCTCGGGCATGAAGAGCCCGTAGGCGCTTATGTAGGCGAAGCCGCCGTCCTCGTGGTCCAGGACGATGTCGTTGAGCTCGGAGGTCGCGGGACTGGCCACCTCGGTGGGGAACGCGTAGTTCTGGAGCACCTTGCCGCCGTCGTCGAGGTCGAGGATGACCAATCGGGCGGGACACTGGACCGTATTGGTCGTCTCGTTCATGCTGCCGCTGTCCAGTACCCACATCCTGCCCATGGGGTCCACTTCCATGCTGATGACGGATTGAAGACCCGAGCAGTCGCCGCCGAACTTTTGCGCCCTCCAATCGGGGTACGGCTCGAGGAACTTGTTGCCCTTGGCCGGGGAGTAAATGACCCCCAAAGTCATGGGCATGTAGCCCTTCCAGCGGCGGGACATGGACAGGTACGCGTTGTTCTTCCAAAATCTGAAGCTTTGCAGGTTGTTGGCGACGTAGCGGTAGGACGTGCCCTTGGCCGGGTACCCGTTTGTCTCTCCAGTGGGAAAAGCGTAGTAAATCCGTTGCCACTCGAATTGGAAGCTGAGGTTCTCTTCTAGGGCCAACGCCGGGGTATGGAGCAAACATAACAGCACCCCGTATTTCACCAGCATTTTTTCGAAGAATCGAACAAATTGCTTTTGAATTTGAACACGAGAGCGTATACGCAGTCTGTAACGGACAAATAATATGCGTCAGACAAGTGAACGAACTTCACTTAGCGTACTGTGTATATCTTATAGTTAAGAACTCACGGAAGTATAGAAGTTCAATCGAATTTACATTGTGATATGTATTTTACCTGAGCCACAGAATAAAAGTAGCGCCTACTAATGGAAAAAAAAAAAAAAAAAAAAAAAAATAACAAGATTCAGTGGTAGATATAATTATGTTTTTCAAAAAAGGATCAAGATAAGCGATCAAGATAAACGAAAGTAGAACATTTTTTCTATCGACACCTACTGTATTGATTCATTATGTTTATTATAACATTGTGAGCTGATACGTGTGTACTCGTACTTACACGCGCATCGTACAGATAAGCATTTACTTACAGTAAAGGTAGACATATTATCGCAATAGTTTTTATAGTAACGCCAAAGGGTCGTACGTTAATTTTTTTTTTACAATATGTATATAGCTCTACATTAAAATGTGCATTAAAGGATTCGCCGTTTCGCGAAGATCGACCAACTGTCGTAAGAAGTTTTCAATGGCAGCATGTTTAATTCGGAAAGGCCGCATTTAATTTGAATTTTTTGCGAGTACCTCAAAAAAATCAAAGGAGTAAATTATGTTCTTTGAGCAGATTATTCTCAAGTCTTGAGCGAATTTTGTGTAAATTATTATTATTCGCTTAGGTCTAGGTTCATCTCACATGGTTTATTGTTGAGAGAAGGAAAACTCAGCAGTACGACTTTGAACCTCTGGTGGAATAAGAAAAGAAAAGTGTAATGAGGGGGCTGAGGCCAATTTAAATCATAAATTAATAAACACCCTCTTAATACGTTAGCAACTAATTACACGTGTCGGAGCGTGCCTATTTTCAAATAGCTGAGTCAATTCTCATTTTAGAGAGAGTTAAAATAAGTATTTTTATGTCCAAACCCGTGCTGCAGTCATTGGACTCTTGTTTCCTGAACTAAAATTTGATATTTTTTTGATGCCCTGTAATATTTTAATCAACTCTTGCAGCAAGTCTTTCATTTTTTCATTTTTTTTCATTTTTCGTGAGATCCCAAAATTGGGCCTCATTAACGTTCCATAAATTTTCTATTTGGTGGACGCACTTTGTACATCAGTCATGTCTTTGTCAAATTTGAACAAATTTTTTTTGAAAAACACATAAAAATGCGGTGATGAAAAAATTGTCCTTGATCTAAAACTCGTTGCAATTTTTTTACTTCAGCATAAATGCTTCCTTCCTTGTTCCCTTCGTCAGCAACAAAATTTTAATTGAAACGTGCTTTTGTCCAAATTACTTTTTTTTACTTTGTGGCTTAAAAAAATCACGCACACATAAAACTTCTTCAAATTATATTACATATATTATAGTATCCTCTCTAAATTCGAAATAGTGATTATTACACAACTTTTTCAAAATAATGCATATACACTGTAAATTAGTGAATATACACTATTTTAGCAGCGAAACAGTCGATTTCACTATGACAAAGTTGTATATGCTTATAACTTATTTGAACTAGTGAATATTCATTGTTAAATACTGGATTTTACTATTCGTACTATTCGTACCAAGTTAAGGTTTCACTATGTGAATTTAAATGACTGATTGTTGGTACCACTTGAAATAATGTGTATGGGTTGTACAATTATTCTCATTTGGATCAAGATGGTTCGTTGAATTACTGATAAATATTTAGAATTAAAATTTACATCAACAGGGTGCGAATAAAATATCCTAATTTTTCAGCATTTCACCAATGAAAATCGCAAAATAGTGACATTTTCCGAAATTCAAATTCATAGAGTATATATTTGTCAAACAATTAACCTATTGTATATTTTTCAAACAATGTGGGCCGGTATGGTTAATCTTGCAGCAATTGAAGAATAAAACAACCGAAACGTAGGAAAAGCCCGGAGCGCGAGGATCATGGAGAAATACGAGAACATCGAGGTAGTCGGCGAGGGAAGCTACGGCGTCGTGATGAAGTGCCGGCACAAGGAAACCGGTCAGATAGTGGCCATCAAAAAATTCCTCGAGTCCGTGGAAAACGTGTCCGTTCGAAAACTCGCGTTTCGAGAAATTCGCTTGCTTAAGGTGTGTAACATATATATATTTATATTGCACTTGAACGATGGGTAAATAAAATACATAGACATAAATATATGTTTGCCGAGTTAATAATTGTCAATTTCAGAGGCTAAGGCACGAGAACCTCGTGAGTTTGATCGAGGTGTTTAGGCGGAAAAAGCGGTTCTACCTCGTGTTCGAGTACCTCGACCACACGATTCTCGACGAGCTCGAGGACATTGGTGGCGGTCTTGGGCCCGACACTTCGCGACGATACATCTTCCAAGTGCTGCGCGGACTCAACTTTTGCCACAGCCACCAAGTGAGCGACAGCTCTATGCTTTTTTAATTTATTTTATTTTCAAACTCCCTTTTTTTCACTTTTTTTTATTATTGAACTACTTCTGTATGCGTTAGAAGGTTATAAGGCTTTAATTTGCATGAGCGAGTGATAAGTGCATATTGAATTAATGGCACCGTATTTCGCGTCATCATCAATCCTGCACAGTTATCCTTCGAAGTATAGTTTAAAAAAAAAAAAAAAAAAAAAAAGCTTTTATTGTTGGTTTCGTTTCTCTATATAAACATCAATTGTAAATAATTGTTTTTCCGTACAAAAAAAAAAAAAAAAACAAACAAACTAGATAATGCACCGCGACGTGAAGCCAGAAAACGTCCTGGTGTCGAGCCGGGGGGTGATAAAGCTGTGCGACTTTGGGTTTGCTCGCATAGTTGGCGGGCCCCACGACTCTTGCACCGATTACGTGGCGACTCGGTGGTACCGGGCGCCGGAGCTCCTCGTCGGTGACTCGCGCTACGGCAAGGCCATAGACACGTGGGCCGTTGGCTGCCTCCAAGCCGAGATGCTCAGTGGCGAGCCGCTCTTTCCCGGGGACAGCGACATCGACCAGCTCTTTCGCATCACGCGTTTGCTTGGTAAATAACTCAATTGTATCATGTTAATGCAAGGTTTTTCTCTCTCAAAAATTACCATTAACCATCCGATGCTTTGGGCAATAGTTACACGTAACGATGAAGCCTTCCCATGCCCAAATCCAGTGCACAATGTACTCAATTCGTGTATTACTTACTTGTCTCGTGCCGAGATTCCCAATTAACGTTTTCCAACTTTATAATAAATACAGCGCACATTAAAGTACACTTATAACCAAACACCGAGTTCACATTAAGAAGGTCACACAAAAAATAACAAGCTCGAATATATCTATTGGCGATGAATAAATATATATAAATGGTTATCTGACATATAAACTAATAGGTACATATTATAGTGCAAGATGATTATATGTATATGTAGTCTCGTAAGAGAGGTGGTTCAGCTACAAAATTATATTTGCTCTGTACTTATACAGGTGGCCTGTGCAGCCGGCACCAGGCCCTGATGAGCCGAAACAACAACGGCACGAGCGTCAACCGAACCTCAACGTACAGAGCGAGCACGGACAACACGAGCGCCGGTGGTTTGCGCTCCTTGCGCGCCCTGCTCCCCGACTCGAGCTCGGCCGGCCTCGACTTTCTCTCGCAGTGCCTGCGCATGGACCCGGACACGCGGCCCAGCTGCGCCCAACTGCTGCAGCACCCCTTCTTCATGCAGGACGGCTTCGCGGACAAGTTCCTGGCCGAGCTCAGGGAGCACGTGGCCCGCGAGACCGAGGACAACCCGCTGCTACAGGGCCGGGGCGCTGCTACGTCCACAAGACCAGGCGACGACAGGAGGTTCAGCGTGCTGTCGCTCGACGAGCCCCCGAGGCTGTCCAGCGGTGCTCCCAGGTGAGTCGGCCCACTCTTCTTCCTTTTGTTCGGCTCGGATCGACAACCACCAAGGTACCGATGCTCATGGTTGCAGGTGGCACGTGAGGCTCGTGCGGGAGTCGTCGGTGAACCTGGATAGGCCAGCCGCCGCGCTCGACCCGCCACCAGCCGCGTCCCACCGGAGCAAACAGCTCCACCAGCAGCACCAGAGGATGGCCCAGCACTTGTCGCGGCCGCGGGACCTTTGTTTCGTGGCTCCGTCGCCGGTTAAAGCCTGCACTTACCAGCTCGAGCGACACAAGGGTCTCTTGCCCTCGGCCTTCGAGCCGAGTTGTCAAGCTGTGCAGGCTCGCGAGGCTGGGGGAGGAGGAAGCATCAGGCATCAGGAGTTGACTCTGCCGGCTTTGGCGCACAAATTACCTACGGCTCCCAAACGGACCAAGCTCGACTTGTCCTACTCGCACGTCGCGTGATATCGGGCTCATCTGCAGCGCTAATCTCACTCGTGTATTTAGGGTACATGTGTGTCATACTTAATATATATGATTGCCGCGCGCGCCCTTTGTTCGTTGTTTACATATTTCACAAAAGTGGGGATTGATATACAAAAATAAAGTATATATAAATGTACATGTACCGTCTGTGGTGATCGTGCATATGATGGGACACACACGTCGTTTTGTGCAATAATATATTATGACACGGCATTTTGTTTGTGTATTACGATTACGCGTGAGACGCAGTTGCAGTAAATTTTAACGAGTACAGGTATTATAAATATGAGTAAATGTTGACGATGAGTTTAAAAACAAAAAAAACTTTCATCTGACTTACTATGTGTGTATAGACGTATGATTTAGCGGTAAGTTAAAAATGTTGGCGGTGAGAGACTTAAGGGGAAATTACAAGAAGCGATGTAAATTTAACGTGATTGCGGGGAAGAATATTATTGTACAAAGTCATGTATAATACGTGCAGGATATTTTTAAAACCAATAAAACAATAATGATTTACAAAAAAACTACGCTCTTTTTTTGGTCATTTTAACACGTTCTGTGATTATAAGAGTCGTCATCGAAGCTTTCACGACATGGTGTTGCCTACATGGTAGGCGCGGAAAATCGGTTGATTGGTGACTCTATACCAGATATGTACCGCACGAATTTTGTACTTACCTCACCCACTAGGTATTTTTACACTTTTACATGGTATGATTATCATTTAAGTTAACCTTTTTTAAAATAGTTACCCTTTGTTTATCAGGTACCCAATCAAAAACTTCAATACTGAATTAATGGTATACATCAAGTACATCAGGAGATTTTTATACATATTATTTTAAAAATATGTGACAAATTATACTTGGAGAAATAAATGAAAAACGCGGAGTTTTCTATTATTCTTATGAAGGATTTATCAACTTTTTTTTTGTATCAAAAGAAAAATAAGTCTTTATTCAACTTAGTGAAAAAAAGAATCAGTTTTTTAAATAAGTGTACTTATCGGTATGTGTTTCATGTTTTCAAAGAGATTATTCTTATAAGTATATATGCACATACATACCACCTGCTGACGAAAGGGAAGACCACCCGCCAACAAAACCCGACGTCTTATCGGGAAAGACGCACGAGTCGTTACTTCGTTGCACGACGCATCACCAGAAGATAATAATATTTTCGCGCACTTACTTATATTTAAAAGTGAAGAAGATAAAGCGTAATTTCATCATGGGCGCGATCGTTGTCGCTGCAACCATGAGAACAAGTCAACCCCGAGAGTTTGATTTATTTTCGTGCGAACTCCAAAGGCAAACGCGTCGTTTGCGTTATTTTTCAAGTGGAGCTGTTGCTGGATAATTTTCGGTTATTCAAGTCCAAGAGGTTATAACGCTCTTGCCTTATTTTTACATTGTTAACAAAAACAGGTGTTTTTGGGGGGATACTTGAACCAATAAAAGTTTCTTTGGATGACAACAATCGAATTGGGCTGAATTTTGGTCCAAAGTGATTTTGTGTACTTATTATGTCGTTTTTCTTTCACAAGTTCATCATGTCGGTTGCAAAATTTTTGAGACCAGTTTTTGGCTTTTGGTCGAGAGGATTGCACGGTTCTAGGTCAGTGTAATTATATTTTTATTGAATAAAATTTTTTAGCTAGTACATGAAGTAATTTACTAAAGCAATTTGTAATTTTATTAAAGGTGCGAAGCTATTGTCATTGATGGCAAAAGCATAGCAGATCAAGTGTTGCAAGAGGTAAAGTACGATGTTGACGTGTGGATCGGTGCTGGTGAAAGAAGGCCGAAATTAATTGCCATACTGGTTGGGGAAAATCCTGCCAGCCAAGCATACGTTGGGAGGAAAATGATGGCTGCCAAGAAAGTCGGCATTGACAGTGAAACCTTGCATTTTACGACAAATATATGCCAAGCAGATTTGTTGAAAAGTATTCAAGAACTAAACCAAGATCCCCAAGTGGATGGTATACTGGTGCAATTGCCTGTTCCTGCTCACATAAGTGAAAAAGAAGTTTGCCATGCTGTCACACCTTCAAAGGACGTCGATGGTTTTCACTTGAACAACATTGGAAGGCTAGCTCTTAACAGTAGAGGAATCATACCTGCAACTGCATTGGGAGTGAAAGAATTAATCGTGAGATCTAAGATACCAACTTTTGGTAAAAATGCTGTAGTCATTGGAAGGTCAAAGCATGTTGGTTTGCCAATTGCTTTATTACTGCACTCCGATGGAAATGGTGGGTAAAAGTATTTATTAGATTGAATAATCAAATATCTACCTATCTAATGAGTATCGTTTGAAAAATGTTTTGCAGATGAATTGCCGGGACTTGATATGACGACAACAGTTTGCCACAGATTTACGCCGCGTGCTGAGCTCGAGAGGTATACAAAGCTTGCAGATATCATTGTGGTATCAGCAGGGGTCCCTGGTTTGGTAACCAAAGAAATGATAAAGCCGGGAGCTTGCGTCATCGATGTCGGAATCACCAGAGTCAAGGTTGGCCATGAAAAGTACAAGCTAGTCGGTGATGTAGATTATGAATCAGTTAAGAACGTTGCTGGCTATATAACACCAGTTCCTGGTGGTGTTGGACCAATGACCGTGGCCATGCTCATGAGAAATACATTGGTTGCCGCTAAATCGCAAAAGAATGGTAAATGTTGAACACCTTGGGATTTACGATCCATGTATTCAGTCCTATGTAATTATTGTAATTATAGTAAGCTATACCTTAATGTACCTGTACAAACGTATATACTATATGATGTTTCATATGATAATAAAAAAGAAAAACGTTTTATAAATCGAGAACCAAATTAATATTTCCCTCTCACGTTTATCCCCTTAAATAATCAAAAGTCGTAAGCTACTCATTTTTAATGAACAAAAACCCACTTATATAAGTAATTACGTACAGAAATTATACTGATGCACTAAATTTTGTAAGCGCGAAACTTACGATAAGTACTCTATTTACTATATGGCTAATGACAAAACACAAAAGACCATGTTTCATTCGACTATGACCCGAGTTACTCGTTGCAGACACTATTTTCAAGGAAATTTTAATAAAAAGCCGCTCATTAGGCTTTTGGGTGACAGATATTCAAACAGCACATTCGAAAATATTGAGACCAAGAATTTTCGTCACGCACTTCTTTCTTTTTTTTGGCCTACTTCTACAATCTCTGATATTAACTGACAAATATTTTTTAATTTCTTATCAACTTACATAGGTATCATGTGCATATGTTGCATAATAATAATACCTATTTGTATACATAAATGTGGGCTGTTGAAGAAGAGTGGAAAGAATCGAAAATGTCTGAAATCCTGTTTCTACAATGATAATTAATGACGATATTAGCAAATGTCAGTAAGGCACGTCAAAAATACAAAAGCTTACCTTGTAAATAATTTATAAGTACAACTGTGATAGAACCAGCTCCATTTTTATTTTCCTTATCATTTGAGAGCATGTAATAGTGCAGTACCGCTTCCTTTAAATACAGTACTCTTTCATTAGAAAATTTCAAACACATCAATATATCATATAATATAGTTAACACGATAATTTAAATAAAACAATTTTTTACGTGATACGACTGGTTTATCGCGTTTCCAGCCATTTACATAAGTACAAATACTTATATGTATATATATTTACAGATAAAGCTCAGAAATCAAGCTCTATTTTCAATACTTTCATTGATCTTTTCGTCTTGCGAAAAGAAATCACGATGAATTGGCTAATTTTTTTTTTTCTTACAACGATGTAACAACAATGCCAAGTAACCTCTGTTTATAAGTATTAACCACTTATAAGTAGAGCACTTTACAAGCATTGTGTTACTTATAACAAGACATGTAACAAAATGTTTAATTACCTAGAGTAAAAATTTTGTACAATTATAAATTAAGCTAATTGTGAATTTGTGTAAGAATAATAAGTAATATTATCTAAGGGCTGACGCCAGTGTACTGTCATTTAATATCTTTTTTTTGTGTTTGACTTCTGGTTCCACAACTGGATCATACTGGGGTATTTCCATATGCCTCTTGGGTTCTATTGACTTCATGTAGGCAAGAAACGAGGTCCACATGAGACTGCATATGCTTACATAAACTACTCGATTTTTTTCTGGTACTAAAAGAAAGTTTATTGTCTGCAAGAATGGCCACACACAAACTCCAACCTAAATCAAAAAAATGCACGTATCTACCTTTTTTTTTTTTTTTCTTTTTTTTATATGGTCAAATAACAGTACAAACAAACAAATTACAGACCTTGTAGGTTGGCCAAAATTTCTCTTTAACTTCTTGTATACAGACATCGATGGGTTTGAACTCGAGAAAATTAATACCAAAGAAGAAGCAGCACATCGCACTAGGCCCATAAGTCACTTGTTCAACGAGAGCCTGAAATTCAACAACATCACAGTGAGAGAACTGACAAAACAAAGTATAGGTACTACACAACGACAGACACCGTGGTACCTTGGTGATCGCTGATTTGAGATCTGCCCTGGGCCAAAAGTGCGAGGCGCATTTGAGCCAACAGTAAAGAGTTGGAGCGACAAAGAAACCTCCGTAGATACTGAACCTGACGGCCTGCATGTAATCGAGCTGCTCCTTGCCCGTTATTTTTTGCTGTATAAGACTGGCCACGGGCCAGATCACCGTGTAAGAAGCCATGCCCCTGACCACTGGATACTTCTTGGTCACCTCGCGAAACTTAAGCAGTATCACCCTCATCCTGGTAGTCTGTAATACAGCAGCGGCCAGGAAGCGCGCGCGCGCGAAAAATACATCCATCATTATAACAATTCAAACTACTGGCATCATTTATATTTTTGTTAATCGATCGTTAAGCAACTTGCATCATACATGATATAGTATTGGTGCAGGCAAAACTGACAGGCTGACGAAATTAAACATTTTGCTGCATATATAGCAGACAGCACGTGAAAGAACAGCTGTTCCGTAGCAGACGATTTTTTTCGAAAAAGCAAAACTCACCTGCATGCAGCGATGTGACAGATGCAGCAACAACAGTTGCAGTAGTTGTTATATGGTGTTTGTTTACGTGCCCTGTATCCGTATAACTATATATTATTCACACGTATAGGTATAAACGCACTGCAAGAAGGAGAGAGACCTGTGGTGTACGTCCGTTAGCGCGAATTAATTCAATCCGGGAGAAAGAGTGACGAGTTGATTTTACGACGAGTACCCGTGAATTCCTTAATGATAACGCGTGACGTAACGTGGAGTCACGACCACACGACTACCTATTCGTCAAAGCTCTCTCGCAGAGCCTCTGCACTGTCACTGTCGTTGTCGCTGCTTTGGGATCGATTTCGCGACATTTCTGCGGCCAAGATCGCTTCATGCAACAACACACATACACACACTCTCTGATTCCTTCAGATCATCTATATAACTTTTTCTAAAAATTCGTGCTGATACTATTGATGTTCACTTTTTTTTTTTTTTTTTTTATTCAATAACAACTCCGTTGTTACGGGGATCGAAGATCATCGAGTTAATTTCTCGCCGAGAGCGCTGCACCATCAGCACGGACCAGCAGGAGTCACGTATTAGGGATCAAGTTGGGTGTAATCTTGCACCATAATCTCGAGGAAAAATTATTATAAATCATACGTCAGCATTTTCGGTGCGGGGGGTGCATGAAGAGTTGGCGATGATGCCGTTTTCTACGTCATTCGTGCAGGTATAAGTATAAAATACGCGCGCGTACACACCCGCCACCTCGACCTTGGCCCTTAGCAGGTGCACGCGGATGAGACAAACTCTAATTTTTTTTACACTTTTACACAGAGGAACCGATTTTGCGTTTTCTTTGGAGAAAGAGAGCTTTTTGATGGCATACGATCCCAAAATACACATACATCACACACGTACTTATTTTACTGTCTACATGACTCAAATACTTACTTGTGTATTCTTAGACTTATTTTGCAAGTCATTCGGAGGTTTTTGCCACTAACTCGTTCGATCGATCGTGTCCCCACACTCGTATTCAACTCGGTATTCATGTGATACAGGCGCGTAATCGACGTAATAATGTAGCTGATATAGATATAAATCGTCGTGACGATTTTATTTATAATATTGTATGCTTGCGCGCAAGTATCATAGTTAGTATTATTTCTCTACGAACTTGGGCGCGCAAGCGTCGAGCTGATCCAAAAGAGCTCTTAAATATGTATTTTATTTTCATAGGTGTCGGACTTTCCGTCTAGAGATCCGCCAAGTTATTGTGCTTCCTGACTATTTAGTTGTGTGTATAAGATTAAAGGCATACATATAATTGTATGATTTAATGCATCATTGCTTTTCTTGTGCTCAATCGTTCGACTTATATTGTCCTGTAGACTCACTCATACACATTTCACCTGAGGAAATTGTGAAATTAATTTTACAACGAAATGAGATATCATGATTAAAGATTGAAGTGACGGAACAACCGAAATATTCATTTGAGGTTGAAAAAAAAAAAAAAAAATTAAATCAGCGAAATATTAAAAATGTTAAAGTGGTAAATTTATTTCTTAAATTCCTATTTTAACGAAAATATATTAATAATAATATTTTTGATCATGTAAAGTCTAGTTTGATGAAAAAAATATTCACAAATACTTTTAACAATATCTACAAGATTTGACGCAGGAAAATTAAACTATATGTGGTCATTTTTTCATTTCTCATTCATTCATCATTTTTTTTTATAAGCTGCTGCATCATAATTAAAAATACATGTAGGTGTTATTAATGTAAAAATTAATTAGATATTTTTCAGGTCGCAATCTCAAATTCATTGTTTAGCCTTAAATGTAAATATAATTTATTAATCAAACTCGTTTCGTTTCATAAGATTTCTGAAGTCAAAGTTTTACTTCTAAGTAAATAATTAACTACCTAAAGAAAAAGGAATAAACAAGTGGTACATCAAAATGTTACATTCCGTTGAGTGTCAGATTAATTTTATTTACAAACGCAAGTTTTTTAATAGGTAACTTTACTATAACTCTAGCTTATATTAACTATATTTACAAGACAAAACAAAATATGGAATAGAAAACGCGTTGTCATTATTGTGTATCTAAATGTTTCATAAACTCTTTGATTTATACATAGACAATGATTTTGATGAATACAGTTCAGAATTTCCCGAAAAAATGTCCATGTCAATTAATTCCTACTAAATGTATAAAAATCATTTATCAACACTGACGATCGCAGTTAAACGTTAATTAAAATTATATACATCAGCCTTGATTAACGACAAGACTTGAATCGGATCACAATCTAAATTGGTATGCGTCAGATTGACGTGACAAATTGTAGAAAAAGTAGATTACAAAGCAAGTGGCTCATTGAGCCGAAATGTCAAAAAGATCACACAGACCTTCACTTTCACCAAGATTGAAACGAAAATCCTTTTCTTGAGGCGGAGGACTTAGCCTCATGAGTGGTCCACAAACTGAAAATATGAAATTGATTAAACAAAAGTAGATTATATTGATATTTGTTAATTGTAACAAACATATAACTTACTTCCAGCATATATCTCATCAATGTAGTCCAAATTTTGATGTATGTTGCCTGACATATTGACATCTCGAAGCACTATTTTTGCTTCCAGCAAATCTAGATCTTCATCTTCCTCATCTTCTGATACAGGTTCAGGTTTGATAGGATGTTTTGGTGGCCTAATAAAAAATAATTCCAAAAGGTTAACGTACACACATATGCAACGTAAAAGAAAAAAAAAAATGTTCACGCAATGGGAATACGCTAAGAATCTTCAAATTTCCTATATTTTGTACTCAAGCCAAAAGCGAGATGTTCTTTGTTTTTGATCTCTAAGCATGTAATGCAAAATACGTGTTTGATCTGTTCCAAATTAACAGTTCTTGTATTACGAATGTTAATCCCCAAACAGTATCATTTGTTGTTTGCTCTGTGCAGGTTGAAAGCATGGGCTTACTGCTTTCAAAGCGATAAGAGCATTATTAAAGAAGACAACAAATAGACATGACCTACCTTCCAACTCTTTTCTTTGGTTTGATTTCTTCTTTTTTCAAACTCGACTTGGACTCTTTAATTTCTTCTGCTTTTTTATCCTCCTTCCCATTCTTTTTATGATCTTCCTTATCATTCATCTTTTCATGCCTCTGTTCCTCTACATCCACCCTTGGTTTTTTAGATTCTGGCTGTAATATAACTTGATTCAAACTATTATTGTCATAAGATTCTGCCAGTTCTCGTGGAATGATGTATACGGAAATCTCTCCTGTTGAACTTTTTAAGTACACTTCATAATTTACTTCTTCGTCCTCAACATCTCCCGTCACCTATGAGACAAACAAAATTTTAAGTAATTAATAAAATTAGACACCCGTAACTACAATAATGATTTTGGATTGTACTAAGCACTCACTGTCTCAATTTTTCTCACATTCAATCGGGTTTCTTTTGGTGCTTGAATAGCTAATATAAAATCATCGTTATACCGCTCTTTGAAATCTTCATATTTAATGTAAGCGTATCTTTTGGTAGTAGAATCACACTCCACATTTTTCACACTCTGCTTGACCCAATTTGTGTGCAAGTCAATCTCCTGCTCATGTTCGTCCAGCAGCTTGAGCTCGTCTTTTAAATGAGTCAGCTTATCAGTGGTTTCCTGTGAATTGCATCCTGGACCTGCTCCTCTGTAGAAAATAAAATCTTACTTAATAAATAACGTTACCAAACAATGACCAAACACCCATTTGTAATGCATCAGCCCACTCACTTCCACTGTATACTGTTTTTGCTCTTCTTTTCAATCAGTCCAATACCTTCAAGTACATTTGTGATGTCGTATATCCTTCTCTTTTGTCGTACCTCTAACAAATCAGCTGCCTACAACAGTACAAGTAAAAGAGTCTTGAGCACAGTATTTAAACAGTTAGAAGAAATATAAGTAAGCATAGGTGTTGGAATTTGCATTGCCCTAAATCATAAGCCAAACCCACAGCGAAATCAGTTCTTTGTTGTTGCCAATTGATGCGATCTGGGTTATGTAAGATTAAATCAACAACAATCAATCAATTGAACGAAACAGAGAATCGAGTCTTACTCCTTCAAGATGCAACGAGTTGCAGAGCCACATTGGCAGTGAGCCGTGGTGCAAGATGTCGTAGCAAAAGTAATAGACAAACTAAGTACACGAGACTCCCGGGGAGCATGTTCCCTTTCCTTTCAAAATTCCCGCAAGCCGAGGAGGATCCAACAATGGCTGCTTGCGTCAGATAGCGCCGCGCCGTGCGTTAGGGCGGGCTAATACGTAAATGCACGGCGCGGAGGACAAACCGCGAATACTTAACCTAGAGCAGCCTGGGCCGGAAAAACCAAGGCAAGAGATCAAAAGGGGGTCGTCGATGAGCCCGGGTCATACGTAACCTGGGCCCCTCGTGAAACATGGGTATACCGAGCCCGAGGGTCGCGAGAGCGCGCGCCTTACCACTTTCAAATCGAGCACGCCATCCTCGGCTTTCTGCAGGAGGCTGACGAAGCGCGTGGTCAGCAGCCCGAGCGACTTCTCGTAGCGGCTCTGTTGACTGTCGTTTGCCATCCTGCTGCAACGGCAACGACAATGACTCCTCCTGGGCTATTCTTCCTCCTGCTGCTCCCTTGGCTTGTGTTTTCCCTCTACAATTTTGGCAGGGAAAGCAAGACGTCTCTCCGCTTGCCTGTACACTCTCACAACATTCAACGACTTGCGCGCGCGAGTGTAATGCAAGTATACCCTTCGAAATTGCCGCAACAGCTCCCGAACGCCAATCGCCAATACGAAAGAAGTGTCGCCAGTGGAGGGGAGGTGAGTGGGTAAAATAAGGAGAGAAGGGGGTACAGGTGGTGTTTTTTTCAGAGATTGCAGAGATCGCGTGTGTGTGTGGAAATTATTTTCTTGGTTTTGGTGATTTTTTTTTTGTTAATTGCAAAGATCTCTTCTTCTTCATGCAACTATATACTTCGAATATTATGAATAAACTTCCAAAATAAGTAAACTTAATTAATAGCCACAATAATCCTAGATATACATTTTTTTTTTTTTTTTTTGAAGTCGAAATTATACGTAGAATAACGTTCTACGAGGGCAATTCGCTCGAGAACAAGCTTACTACTACCTATGAGAGGTGTTTCATGAACAATGAAAATTTGTATTTTTCAAGGGAATCAAAATTTGGGAAGTTCAAAGCGAAACAAACTTTCGCGCCTTAAGGAATGCATTAAGTATGGAGATAGCAAAGAGGGTACTAGTTAAAAGTTATAAGGAGAAGATCCGACCAGGGTAAACTTATAATATCCACGTGATACTCTCGTATTTTTCGTCTTTACCGCCAGAAATCTAGAACGGGCTGAACGGGCCAATAAGCGCAGGGCGAGGCGAGTCACTCTCCCCCTTTTATTTTTTTAACTGTTATACCCTCTGTCCCCCTCTGACCACCACCACCACGGTCATGCGCACCGGCGCACAATAGAATATAGACTATAGACCTAGACCTAACTGGATACTGCCGGCATCAGCCCGCAGCCACGAGCCACCGTTTCTATAGCACAGGTCGAGCAGAGCCGGCTGCAGAGATTAGTCGGCTGGTAGGGCTGAGATACTCCAGTGTGTGCCACGGTGTCAACATGTGGGCCTCATTTTATTTTAAGCTACAAACCCTGCGATCTGCGGCAGAATGAGTAGAGCCTGCAAGTCGCAAACTCGTAAGTATCACACAATTAATATAATTAGAGTGCTTGTTTAATTTTTTTTTTCCAAGTTCAGGGTACGAAATGGTTATTACGCTCCAACGCAAATATTGAAATATAATTGTAGTACGTGGCGTCGTTACGGTACGAACGCCATTTTGCTGTTTCACAATTTTTCTCCATCCGAATTTTAGAAAGTATTATGTTTATGCAACGTAAATATCACATCATCAGCGAATTTTTTTCGTATATTATATACTTGTTAAAACAAGTATTGCATATATTTATTTGTTATACCATATACATATGTGTATGCGCTCGGTGTAGAAATAGACGAGCAACAGCAAACAACACCCATTAAATAGTTCCCTTGCATCGTTCATTTATTGCATTAACTATTATAGTAAATTTACAAGCTTACAAAACTTGGTATTTTTTTTTTGTATGTTAATGTACAGTTTAGGTAGCTGAGTAACTTGGCCACCTGCCATAATGGACGCCAACAATGACCGTTCTCTTTGTGGGCCTCCATTCCCAAAACGAGACGAGTTAGGATGAGAATATTCCAAAACAAGCAAGGAATTAGGTGTGTACTTATATTTGCAGTTTGATAATTAAAATTCTAATTCTGGTATGTACATGCGTCGTCTAAACACTTATGAATATTGTAATTTTGTATCATTGCAGAAATCCGTTAAAAAAGTAAATATTGAAACTGGAATCGTTACAATTTTTCACCGTTAATCTTAGAAGATCTACAGTACTTGTTCCTCGTTTTCTTTAATCTACACCATTTTTGGTTAGGTAAGCGAATCACGTGCTTATACCATTTTACTCTTAGAGCACATTATTAATTTTTGTTTATAGTGAACATTGTAGTTTTAGGTGAAAGTGTATGAAAATGGTGTCCATAGAAAAAAGTTTTTTGAGTAATAGAGAAATTAACAAAAATTTACGGAATTTAATGAGAAAAGAAGGAAAAGATAATCAAGAGGTCACTTGAAGTACGTTAAACCATCAACTACGTGAAGCTTAAGAGACCTGACTTAAAACATCAAGTAAACTTCAAGATAATACAGAAATCGTTCCTATGATGCAGCACATAATACTCTTGTGGTTCAATGTTTTCTTAAGATTGAGGGCCAAAAATCTAGCATAAAAGCATAATTCAATGAAATATTAGAGAATAAAATGTGACGCCAACCAGGTATCAATCAGAACATATGCTGCGTCTCTGATTATTGTATAGTGGTCTACATTTGGCTGGAATCGTGTTTTAAAATCTTATTAGCCACAGAGAATAAATTAGCAAGAACGAAGAAAATCGTTTTTGGGAAAAGTCCTTGCAAGTTGCTTAATGTTGAGTTACAGAGTAAGTTTCAAGTCAATACTCTTAGGTAAGGTTATCCTTCAGAAAGGTATGAAATCTTGACTTGTGTTGAATATAGTTATCGTGTAGTTCTTCAAATACCTTAACATAATATTTACTCATAATAATTGTACAAGCAGCATATGATCCGAGGACAGAATTAGTAGTGTTCAAACTATTAGTTTTTAATGAAATTGTATTGAATTAATTTTTTCTCATTAGGTAGATAGAATTGGTAATTAAAATCATAATGTAATATGTATTAATCAACTATCATACATACACGACTTATAAACTGATGAAAGATCGTTCATAGTGGAAGTGCTAGCTACATTCACCTATATTAATGACCTAGACGAGCTGCAACTAGCAATATTGAACAAAAAAAAATTAGTTTGATATTATAAAAATTAACAACATTAGCATAAACAAAAGCAAAAAATCAAGAATTAGTATGAAATATATTCAGGTTATTTAATATAAGTAATCTAAACATAACCTGGCTCGTAGATTTATCTTGCGACGGAGTTAATTGCCTGTCCGGCTGAAGCAAGCCTACATGTCCTTGCTGAATGGTGAACTTTGCGACTCCCTCCAGCTTTTCTATCTTCTTGAGGTAATTAAAGGGAGAAAAACTTGAGCCTCAGACCTACGAGCTCTTGGAATACGTACATATAATATAGGCATATATGTACCTATTTGAAAGCAATGAAATCAGGGTAAACACTGTCATTCCAATAGTAGAATAATATATATGTATTTTTGAGCAATTTCTTTGATAGCTAAGTGATTGTAAGCAAACTTTTATCCTAGTGTACTAAGCGTCTTCTCTGCACGCTAAAGTATTTATCTGAATGACATTTCTATTCTCAATTCAAAATACTCAATCGCTGTTGGAGCTGGTTATTACTTCATAAAAATACAAACTATTTCCTTATGAGTGTAAATAACATGGCTTTACTAACATGAGGTATTTAAAACAAATCTTATTCATGTTGTTACTTATCGTAACTAAATTGATTCTTATTCGTTATTCTAATCTCTTCGT
The DNA here is from genome assembly GCF_036245765.1 of Copidosoma floridanum. NCBI lineage: Eukaryota > Metazoa > Arthropoda > Insecta > Hymenoptera > Encyrtidae > Copidosoma > Copidosoma floridanum. The sequence goes on along the minus strand of NW_028321896.1, from coordinate 15,262,831 downwards.
GAAGATCTTCGTATATTTTGGACAGTTACACTCATCTATTCATAATCGTTGAAGCTCAATTGTGGTATATTTTAATCTCTATCCAGTATGACACTCTGAAACGTGTAATGTGTGGGAAGTCAAATTAAAATCTTGTGCTATTGTGCAATTGATTTTTTTTTTTAATTTATGAGCTAGATGTTTTCTCTACATAATCAACATTTGTCCAATGCTGATTACAAACTTATTCCTCAACTCTGGAAAACTTTCACTACAGCCAAAGTTTGGTTGAACATTTGTTAAAGTGTTACATAAATTATTATGTCCAAAATAATCTTTTTTAGCGATGTCATAATAAGCTAAGTGAATATGAGATATTCCATTATTACAGTGTGGATGCACTAGACTTAAACTACTGTAAGCAGCTCCCATCAATTTTGTAATATTAGTAGTAGTGGTATTGAAAATCCTAGTTTCTGGTGTGAATCAATTTCTTGTTAGTAACGACGTTATAGTTTTACATGAAAATCGTTACACTAAACTTCAGAAACATTAAAATGTGGAACTAGAGTAATTAGTTTAATTGCTTTTTCGGTAGATCAATCTGTATTTTGCTACTCATGTAATTAATGTGCAATATAAATACTTATTAATTTTGTATCTTCGGTAAATAAAATCTCTTTTGATTAAGTAACACAATAATTATGAGAAATTACGACGATATTAACGCGTTAGAACAAAGAGAAAATTGTATGCCGGTGAATCAGTTCCCAATAATCCAAATAACCAGTTCTTGGCCTTAGTCTCTTCAAACTGGCTGATATATAAGTCAATAAATACTTCATACGCAAACTTTTCTGTCGCAATACCGAAGTACCCAGTCACGGCAACAAAACGTTCCTTAAAACTTTGTTCGGTAGCACATAATCCTACTTTTTTAGTTTTTTTTTCTTCTCTTTCAGGAATCTCCGTACGTAAACGTTGCAGTATAAAGAATAGTAATTCTCAATTTGAAACCAATGGCAAATTTTCTTCTCTTAACAATTTATTATGTATTCTATTACTAACGCTTTCAAATTGCAGAGTACAGCAAGACGTAGTGATGTATAGCCATACAGTTCTTAAATAATACACAATTTAAACTCTTAAATTTTAAAGTGAAACTATTGTTAATAATGAAACTGTACACAGAATGGTAATGAAATTATCGTTGTAAAATTTCAGAACGCAGCAAAATGTAGTGATGTATAGCTGTACAATATTTAAACTCTTAATATACGATTCAAATCCTTGTTTTAAAATTATAGAACGCAGCAAAATGTAGTGATGTATAGCCGTCTACTCTTTTAACCATTCATAATTTAAACTCTTAATTTGAAATAATATCCTCGTTTTTAAATTGCAGAACGCAGCAAAATGTAGTGATGTGTGGCCGTACAATATCCAAACAATTAATTGTTTAAACTTCTAATTTACGATTAAAATTTTCGTTTTTAAATTACAAAACGCAGCAAAATGTAGTGATGTGTAGCCGTACAATATCCAAACAATTAATTGTTTAAACTTCTAATTTACAATTAAAATTTTCGTTTTTAAATCACAAAACGCAGCAAAATGTAGTGATGTGTAGCCGTACAATATCTAAACAATTAATTGCTTAAACTTCTAATTTACGATTGAAATTTTCGTTTTTAAATTACAAAACGCAGCTAATGTAGAATAATGTGTAGCCATACATTATCGAAACAACTAATTTTATAAAATCCCAATTTAAGAACAAAATACTCGTTTTTAAATTATAGAACGCAGCAAAATGTAGTGATGTGTAGCCGTACAATATCCAAACAACTAATTATTAAAAATCCTTATGTAACAACAAAATCTCCGTTTTTAAATTATGGAACGCAGCAAAATGTAGTGATGTGTAGCCGTACAATATCTAAAAAATTAATTGCTTAAACTTCTAATTTACGATTAAAATTTTCGTTTTTAAATTACAAAACGCAGCTAGTAAAGAATAATGTGTAGCCATACATTATCGAAACAACTAATTTTATAAAATCCCAATTTAAGAACAAAATACTCGTTTTTAAATTATAGAACGCAGCAAAATGTAGTGATGTGTAGCCGTACAATATCCAAACAACTAATTATTAAAAATCCTTATGTAACAACAAAATCTCCGTTTTTAAATTATGGAACGCAGCAAAATGTAGTGATGTGTAGCCGTACATTATCGAAACAACTAATTTTATAAAATCCCAATCTAAAAACAAAATACTCGTTTTTAAATTATAGAACGCAGCAAAATGTAGTGATGTGTAGCCGTACAATATCCAAACAACTAATTATTAAAAATCCTTATGTAACAACAAAATCTCCGTTTTTAAATTATGGAACGCAGCAAAATGTAGTGATGTGTAGCCGTACAATATCCAAACAACTAATTATTAAAAATCCTTATGTAACAACAAAATCTCCGTTTTTAAATTATGGAACGCAGCAAAATGTAGTGATGTGTAGCCGTACATTATCGAAACAACTAATTTTATAAAATCCCAATCTAAAAACAAAATACTCGTTTTTAAATTATAGAACGCAGCAAAATGTAGTGATGTGTAGCCGTACAATATCCAAACAACTAATTATTAAAAATCCTTATGTAACAACAAAATCTCCGTTTTTAAATTATGGAACGCAGCAAAATGTAGTGATGTGTAGCCGTACAATATCTAAACAATTAATTGCTTAAACTTCTAATTTACGATTAAAATTTTCGTTTTTAAATTACAAAACGCAGCTAATGTAGAATAATGTGTAGCCATACATTATCGAAACAACTAATTTTATAAAATCCCAATTTAAGAACAAAATACTCGTTTTTAAATTATAGAACGCAGCAAAATGTAGGGATGTGTAGCCGTACAATATCCAAACAACTAATTATTAAAAATCCTTATGTAACAACAAAATCTCCGTTTTTAAATTATGGAACGCAGCAAAATGTAGTGATGTGTAGCCGTACAATATCTAAACAATTAATTGCTTAAACTTCTAATTTACGATTAAAATTTTCGTTTTTAAATTACAAAACGCAGCTAATGTAGAATAATGTGTAGCCATACATTATCGAAACAACTAATTTTATAAAATCCCAATTTAAGAACAAAATACTCGTTTTTAAATTATAGAACGCAGCAAAATGTAGTGATGTGTAGCCGTACAATATCCAAACAACTAATTATTAAAAATCCTTATGTAACAACAAAATCTCCGTTTTTAAATTATGGAACGCAGCAAAATGTAGTGATGTGTAGCCGTACAATATCTAAAAAATTAATTGCTTAAACTTCTAATTTACGATTAAAATTTTCGTTTTTAAATTACAAAACGCAGCTAGTAAAGAATAATGTGTAGCCATACATTATCGAAACAACTAATTTTATAAAATCCCAATTTAAGAACAAAATACTCGTTTTTAAATTATAGAACGCAGCAAAATGTAGTGATGTGTAGCCGTACAATATCCAAACAACTAATTATTAAAAATCCTTATGTAACAACAAAATCTCCGTTTTTAAATTATGGAACGCAGCAAAATGTAGTGATGTGTAGCCGTACAATATCTAAAAAATTAATTGCTTAAACTTCTAATTTACGATTAAAATTTTCGTTTTTAAATTACAAAACGCAGCTAGTAAAGAATAATGTGTAGCCATACATTATCGAAACAACTAATTTTATAAAATCCCAATTTAAGAACAAAATACTCGTTTTTAAATTATAGAACGCAGCAAAATGTAGTGATGTGTAGCCGTACAATATCCAAACAACTAATTATTAAAAATCCTTATGTAACAACAAAATCTCCGTTTTTAAATTATGGAACGCAGCAAAATGTAGTGATGTGTAGCCGTACAATATCTAAAAAATTAATTGCTTAAACTTCTAATTTACGATTAAAATTTTCGTTTTTAAATTACAAAACGCAGCTAGTAAAGAATAATGTGTAGCCATACATTATCGAAACAACTAATTTTATAAAATCCCAATTTAAGAACAAAATACTCGTTTTTAAATTATAGAACGCAGCAAAATGTAGTGATGTGTAGCCGTACAATATCCAAACAACTAATTATTAAAAATCCTTATGTAACAACAAAATCTCCGTTTTTAAATTATGGAACGCAGCAAAATGTAGTGATGTGTAGCCGTACAATATCTAAAAAATTAATTGCTTAAACTTCTAATTTACGATTAAAATTTTCGTTTTTAAATTACAAAACGCAGCTAGTAAAGAATAATGTGTAGCCATACATTATCGAAACAACTAATTTTATAAAATCCCAATTTAAGAACAAAATACTCGTTTTTAAATTATAGAACGCAGCAAAATGTAGTGATGTGTAGCCGTATAACAACTATTCTAACTATAAATCTTCATGACTTATTTTGCTTTTTATTATGCAGAACTCTGTGAAATATAGTGATATACAACCACAACTAAAGTAAATTGTATTTAACTTAATAGCTATCATTTTCAAATTGCCATTTTGAATTTATCGCAATTCGGCATGATTATGCAGATAGCAACATTATTGCCACTTTCCAGTGACTATCATTTATTCGCAGGTTTCGAAGTATTATCTTGCCACTCTCTCTTGATTAGCATCGATTGACCCAAATCAGTTTACATCTAAATTATGATTAAATTAAAATATTAAAATGTTAAATTATTAAATTTATGTGAGTACGAACATACTATTTTACATAAACAAAAACGGATACTGTCCCACAAAAAGGAAAAATATTATAAACATTGAATGCAAGTCTTGTGCATTGTAGAGTAACTTCAATATATGGAGAAAGCCTCATTTCGCCATTCCTTCTTGATTAGCATCGATAGACCCTCTATAGTTTACATTTATTTTTGTGTTGACGTATTTATAAGCCTTTAATTTTGACTTTACGTTCATTTGGATAATCGATTAATCATCATGTTTGCAATGAAATATTCCCACATGGTATTTTAAATACTTAAATTCACCTTGATGATCTAATTTTGGCTCTCGATTTCTTTTATGTTCAAACAATCTGAAAGGCTCTGCAGAATCAGTCATGCGTTAGCCTACTGTTAAACTTCATCTATACGCTTTATTGGCTTGGAACCGCCGTTAATCTACGACTTCTTCCGTTTAACTTTGTTCTCTACAGGTTTCACAATTGTGAAATATGTTATTGCAAAATAGTTAAACTGCTGTTTGAAAAGATAAGTTAGCTTATGGAGATTATATATTCTTTTCCATCAAATTTGTCATTTTCAAGCCCTGATTTTGAATCACCTTATTCTCAAATATCCTAATATTTTTCTGTTACGTATTGGGACCCAAGCTTACGTTTAATAGCCTAGGATCTTTAGATAGCGAGGGTAAAGTTTATTAAAAATGAAATTAGTCTCAAAAAATTTTTTTTTTTTTTTTTTTCAACCCTAGCGTAAAAAATCTAACTGTATTAAAATTTCTCTTTGTTACGTTCTTTTTTACTTGTCATATAAAATTAATAATGTAAATTGTAATAGTCAAATTAAGAACCATGATCACTGTTTTGACTTTAAAGGTCGATGATCTGTGACAGCCATTTTTATAGATGTATAATATCAACAAAAATATTACTGGCTAATGGTATGTGAGAGGCAGTAATAAAAAATTGTGTTATTATATTATAAATTCAAAAATAATAACTTGTTTATTTCTCATTATATACTTTTTTAATAACTTATACTGATTTTTACAGAAGAAATATTTCTGGTAATAAGAAAAGCTTTCTTTTATTGTATATTTTCGAATGTCAACTAATTTTAAGCGTTTTATTATTTATTATGTAATGTAATTGATAGTACTACATGTAAATTTATCATGTTTATAATTATAAATCGTTTGTAATAAATTGTATTTTCCAACTTAATTTGAAGAATCATTTAATATTTTATCCTTGTCCCTATAAAAATAACTATTAATTTTGATTGTTATTATAAGATACTTTTTGTTATTTAAATCATAATAAGATGTTCAGAAACTAAACTTGGAAAACCCGAAAAAGAGTAGTACAAAATGTCATATTGAGCTATCACTTCGATTTTGAGATGGTCTATACATAGGAAGAAAACTTATTTGGTTGTTTACTACAAAAGTTTATGATAGTACCGCAAACACATACTAGTCGTTTATTTCTTATCAATGACAAAGCTAGTATGCGAGCTTGTGTTTCTTGTTATTACATTATTTTCATTTTCACCATAAACGATGAAATTTGTATACGTTATTCAAGCTGTACAAATATTTTTAAAATTCATAAGTTACATTTTTCATTCTATTCACATTATTTATTTTTAATACATACGGATATCTGATTTTATCATTAATCACAATATGTAACAAAAATTGTGTTTGGAAAGAATACCTTCGTTTTTTGCAAGTTTTATGCTGTTGTCTACTTTACTTTCAATGCAAGAAACGGAGAAAAACTTACGGTGAGTAAATTAAATAAAATGTCTAGAAAAACTTAAGTTTTCAGTTTTTTAATTTTTATACAATATTACGATATAACTAGACTAATTCGTATTGTATTGGCATCTTTTACGTAAGTATAATAAATAAAAGTGCCCTTACTTCCTAATAAATCATTGTTTGCGAGGAAAAAGCATCAAATCAGTTGATTAAAATTACATTAATTACGTTTTTAATAAAAACGCATACATTATAGATTGAAATGATCTGCACAATTATCATACAAAGTGTCTCGAATTTCCATTAGAGTGTAATTATAATAATTATTAAAATTTAAGATTAATCCTAACTCTTAACGTTCTGAGTGACATCAGTGACGTCATGCGCCATCACGCACAAATTAGTGCGTTCTGTTCTGAGTGAGTTCGCCGACGCAGTGTCCGTCTGGCGCTTCGACCGGGACTCACCATTTGACTTATTTACTTTTCAACAGAGTTAGCGTTACAGGACGCAAGTCCTCATTTAGTTTCTTCAACCATGAAGAAAGACAAAACCGCTGACACAAGTCGGCCTTTTAAATTATAAGTATTTTTTATTAACTTTTTGCTTGTCGCTCGTCAGGTTATCGGTTATTTTGTGCACTTTTTAAAGTAGGCTGTTCCTTGAGGTTATGTTGCTTTGTTTACCGTGTGTTGCTGCTTTTCTTGTAAAATATTAAAATCAAAGTCTCTTCTTGAAATCTAACTTTTTATTCAAGTGGCCATATTTTTTCATTAACTTGTACATGTAAACATTTTTCATTATTGAGAGTCAAATTAATACTAAATTAATGTATTTGTTAGAGTGTAATTAAGTAAGATTTATTTCAGTCAAGGAACAATTAGAACACTACTTGAAACATTTGATTATTAAGTTTATTAGATAAGATGAGTTTATTATTTTATTTGATCTCTTTACAGCCCATCAAATTGTAAGTCTTACAGGCATAAGCTTTCAAAGGAAAAGTATCATTGTAAGCGATTTTTTTATTATACCTTTAGTAATGTTAATTAAATGAAGTTATTAAAATTTTTTTAAATTTTTGTCTAGGGAATGGTTGAACTGACAATAATTCCATTAAGAGATAATCTGAGATTTATTCATTTGAATGCAAAACAATGTAGAATATACAAAGTTTGCTTGAATGATACATATGAAGTTCCTTTTCAATATTTTGATCCGTTCCTAGACATTTCTCAAGGAAACGATAAAGAGTACGTAAGCGTAAATTTTTTTTCATGACTAGTTTTTAATACATACTTATTTATTCAGTATAAGTACAACAAGAATTATTTGTACTTTTTCAAAAGTAAATTATTATTTATAGGCGGTCTTTGGAATTTTTTTCAAATCTTCATTTAGCAGCAGCCCAAAAAGTTGATCCAGACAATAATGCTGGTGAATTGCTGATACAAATAACACCAGATTTAGCTCATTTGATAGAAGAAAATAAAAATTTAAGGATAGGAATAGAGTTTTCCTTAGAACAACCACAAGGTGGAGTTCATTTTGTCGTTCCAAACTGTCCGGGAACATTGGCAGAGGTAAGATTTTTCAATTTACAGTATTTGTAGCAGTCTATTGTGACAGTGTTATGGCAATATTATTTCTTGTATTTTTATTAGAAAGGAGCTCATATGTACACATACAGTTATGAAAATTCATCAAGGTTGTGGTTTCCCTGCATTGATAGTTTTGCCGAGCCATGTACATGGAAACTGGAATTCACTGTTGATGACGCCATGACTGCTGTATCATGCGGTGATTTAATTGAAGTAGTATACACTCCTGATATGAGGAAAAAAACCTTTCACTACGTTTTAAATGTACCAGCTTGTGCCCCAAACATAGCTTTAGCTGTTGGGTAATTGCAATATTTGACTTTGATATTGTTGATTATATTGCTTTTGCATTCATGCGAGTATAAAATTTTTTTCAGACCGTTTGAGATTTTTGTGGATCCATACATGCATGAAGTGACACATTTTTGCCTACCTCAACTTTTACCTACTTTAAAAGCCTCAGTAAAATATTTACATGAAGCATTCGAATATTTTGAGGAGACATTATCAAACCGATATCCTTATTCTTGCTATAAACAAGTCTTTGTTGATGAAGTTGATGAGGATGTCAATGCATATGCCACAATGAGTATTCTAAAGTCTGATCTCACGCTAATGGAGTTAAATTACAACCCAATGGTTTATGAAGAATTTCCATTAAATTAAGATTTTTTGTTACAGCACCAATTTGCTCCATTCCAATGCTATAATTGATCAAGTGTACATAACGAAAAAAGCAATGGCCCAAGCTGTGGTTGAACAGTTTTTTGGTTGTTTTATATCAATGCAAAATTGGTCTGATGTGTGGTTGCCGAAAGGAATTTCGACTTATCTTACAGGATTATACGCCAAAAAGTGTTTTGGTAACAATGAATATCGGCAATGGGTACAATCGGTAGGTTTTAAATCTATCCTTATTTTTTTATTGATCTAATACAGTTTGTAGTTATATAAAAATTTGCACCTTTTTCTAACTTTCCTAAGCCTAATATCCAAATATTTTTAGGAATTGCGGGAAGTTGTAAAATATGAAGAACAATTTGGTGGTATAATTTTGGATTCGTCGCAGCCTCCTGCTCCCATGCCAATAGCAGGAAATACTCCAGCTCCTGCTCCACGAGCTCCAGATCCTGGGTTTTACTTTCCAATAAAAAATTTGCACACTATGTCGCCCAAATATATAGATGTTCTTCGCAAAAAAGCTCACTTAGTTATGCGTATGCTGGAACATAGAATCGGTCAAGAACTTTTGTTACAGGTAATTAACACTTTTTTTTTCTTTCAAAATAACATTAGTCTAGCATTATTTAAAAAACTTGTCTTGGAATTAGGTCTTCAATAAACAGTTATCGTTAGCAGCCAATGCTGCACAGCAGAAAATCGAGTCAGGACTGTGGTCACATATGTTGATAAGTACCAATGTATTTACAAAAGCTATTTTTACTGTTACTGGTAAAGATATGGCAGTTTTCATTGACCAGTGGGTGAGAACTGGAGGTCACGCTAAATTTACTTTGAGTTTCGTATTTAACAGAAAAAGGTTTGCCAAGAATTTTTTTTTACTTTGTATAAATTAGGAGTATAAAACTTACAATACGTTATTATACCTGTAAACAGAAATACCGTTGAATTGGAAATACGCCAAGATACGACACATCAAAAAGGAATAAGAAAATACGTTGGTCCGTTGTTAGTAAATATTCAGGAGCTTGACGGGACGTTTAAACATACACTACAAATTGAAGGGACTGTGGCTAAAGCTGATATCACTTGCCACAGTAAAAGTAGAAGGAACAAAAAGAAAAAAATTCCCTTGTGTACAGGGGAGGAAGTAGACATGGATCTTTCAGCCATGGAGTAATTTTTTAATATCATATTTTTGATGCATTTGCTGAAACAGTTTGATAATGAGGGTGAATAAATTTTTTTAGTGATTCTCCAGTTTTGTGGATTCGTTTGGATCCAGAAATGACTTTGATGAGGGCAGTGCAAATTGAACAGCCAGACTATCAGTGGCAATATCAGTTGAGACACGAGAGGGATGTGACAGCTCAATTGGAAGCTATTGATGCTTTACAAAATCATGCGACTCCAGCTACAAGATTAGCATTGACCGACACCATTGAAAATGAACAGTGCTATTATAAAGTGAGATTACGGGCTGCTCACTGTTTAACTAAAGTCGCCAATGCTATGGTTGCTACGTGGGCAGGACCCCCGGCTATGTTGGCTATTTTTAGAAAATTATTTGGTTCTGCATCTTGCAGAAGAATAATTAAACAAAACAATTTCACCAATTTCCAGCATTATTTTCTTCAAAAGGTAAAAATCATGAAAACTGATGGTTACAAGTGAATGTAGGCAATCGATACAAATTTACAATTTCAGACGATCCCTGTAGCAATGGCCGGTCTACGGAATGCACATGGAATCTGTCCTCCAGAAGTTCTTTCTTTTCTAATGGATTTGTTTAAATACAACGATAACAGCAAAAATAGGTACTCTGACAATTACTACAGGGCTGCATTGATAGAGGCGCTTGGCGCCAGTGTAACGCCAGTCATTAGCATACAACATGGGTAGCATCATCTGTACATGTTTTATATTTTCATAAAGATTAAACATTATTTTAATAAACTAAAATATTAAAAATTCCAGAACTGCTATTACAGCTGAATCTTTGTCGGCAGACACAAAAACTATTTTAGAAGAAGTAACGAGACACTTAAATTTAGAAAAATTACTTCCCTGCTATAAGTACACAGTCACTGTTTCTTGCTTGAATGTTATTAGAATTTTGCAAAAATATGGTCATCTTCCCAGCACTCCGGTTATTTTTAGAGAATATGCTGCTTATGGTCAATTTATCGGTAAACTAAGAATTTATTTGTAATTTTTTTATAAAAAAAAAAAAATTTCCTATTTATTCGTAATATTTTTAAATTCTGTTTAGATGTGAGGATAGCTGCATTGACGGCACTAGTTGATTTTACAAAAGTTGATGGCAAGTGGGAAGATCTGGAATTTTTGTTGGACATGGCGGAAGGTGATCCGCATCCTGGAATACACCACAAGTTGGTAAGATTATTAGTTACGAATCCTCCGTTTGAACGTGCACATAAGCACAGATTAGACAGACCAGAATTGGTCGACCGCATTTGGAGCCTTATAAAGTATGTCTAGTAAAAATTAATATTTTTCCTTACGTCGGAATTTTTTAATTACCTATTTCGACTGCGTTTTTTAGCTGTGAATTATCTCATGATCCAAAACTGAGATGCGACTTGGTAGATTTGTATTATACACTATACGGAAGTAAAACTCCAATGTGCCTTCCTATTCCAGGACTAGATACGTTATTAAAACCAAAAAAAGTTAACCCACTTTTTCCAGAGAGCAAAGTGAGTATAGAATTTTATTTGTATTCTTATTTGCCACAAGCAATCGAGCAATGATATTTTGAAAAAATTCTGGATGTGGCATTGCTGTGAAACAAAATATGTTGATTTGTAATACATTTTAACAATCATGTTCAAAAAATATCCAATGAACAATGTTGTAATTTGTTTCAAATTTATCTAAAAAACGTTTGCAGACCCCACTGCCTCCGATACCACACATTAAACACGAAATCCCTAACAATTCTGAGGTAGCAAGTAACGTTCTAACTAAAAGAAAAGCATCACCGGTGAAAGAAACTTCTGGAATAATACTGCCTGATCATGGCCTAGATGTGAAACGTCAGAAAATAGCAGTAAGTCTTTCATAGATTCATAAAATGTAATACTTACATTCAAATGCGTAATATTTTATAATTTCAATTGTTGCAGAATGATCAAAATGATAATGCTACTGTTGACGGAAAAACAAAGTCTGATTATTACAGTGACAATTCTGCATCGCTTCCTGGTATCAGTACAGGTGGTCCAGTTGGCTTTGAACCTGGAATGTTTAAAAAGGAGGTGGATGAAAGTAAACCCAAAGGAGATGCTTCAAATAAGGTATCTAACAAGTATTTTATTGTTAATTTTGTATATAACTTACTGTTTTGATATAAGCATAATTAACATTAATTCTCCACAAGCAGGCCAAAAAGAAGAAGAAAGACAAAAAGAAACATAAACACAAGCACAAACACAAACATGATAAGCATGGGAAAGATAAAGAAAAAAAAGACAAAGACAAGAATAAAGAAAAAGATAAGGACAAAGAAAAGGATAAAGACAAAGAGAAGGATAAGTGTAGCAAAGAAAAAGATCCAGCAATAATTAAAGTAAAGGAGGAGACATTGAGTTCAGGAAGTTCAAGTCCTAGTCCAGACGCGTCAACTGCAACTAACGAATTTATTTTCCCCTAGACTAAAGAAAATTCGTGTGTTGCGATTTTAAGACCTGTATTTTATTTGTATATCCATAAGCAAGACTATATTTGTAAAATAATTTCTTATTACACTTTTGTACATAAATACTATAATTTATACAAACAGTACTGATTTTTTCATTTGGGTACTTTTTAATCAAACGGATGGGTTGTAATTTTCTAACGCTTTCTTTTCAAAAAGGCAATGAGTCAAGTTCGAAAATTGAATGATGCAATTTCCACACGGTTATAGAAAATAGAGACAGCACCGTCAGGACAGGTCAGGATCGTGCGTGCAAGGTCCAAGTCCAACTTTACGAGGTGCGAGAGAGAGATAAGGGTGGCTGCCCTTTATTGGTGAGGGAAGTGTCCCCAAATCAGTTAAATTTTTAATCGTTTATTTTGGCGTTGTTATAAAGTTTTACATATATATGCCACTACACTAAGTATACTGGAGGAAGTTCACATTGTGATACAATAATACATACGTTACATTAGTTTAAGTGTAAAAATACAATTCAACAAGTAATACATGTACATTTAGGATTCCTGTAGAGGGTGGAACAGCCAATAAACTGATTACACAGTAGGTTTGATTCTTGCGTATATAACTAAAGTGCTTAAATACATTACATTAGTTTATACTTATTAGTTCAATTATTTTAATATCAGTTTACAATTAGCTTTACCCAGTGCGACTGATTCCGAATTAAAAAGAACCGTTTAAATCGTTTTCGATCTCAAAAAAGTTTCCACCAGACAGCGCTAGTGAAAATTTTTTTTGGCGCTACTAGCGCAACGAAAACAGGTGGCCTGGCCGGCAACCTGGCGTCGCTCAAGATTTCGCCCACTTCCAGTTCAACTCGGAGAAATGAAAAAGTTTGTGTCACAACGTTATAAAAATATTAAACTTAAATACTTACTTAAGTGTATACTGTAACTAACTTGGTTACTAATTTTACATCACATATTGTCATGGGACATGGAAGAGTGTTGGAACAGTCGAAACGATAGGAGTCAAAGTCAAAGGTGGATGTGAGATATACTCAAAAGGATGTAACAAGTACCATATCTGTTCATTCGTTTCAAGCCAAAACAAGACTATTAATTTATTTTATAAGTTTACCTAAGAAGCCTTTAACCCTAGTGAAAATTATCAGTACCACTTACGTGTTCGTTGCATGAGTTGAGACAAACTAAAATGTGGGGGAACAACACTGAAGAGTCAATACTGGAAGAAAAAAATGTCAATACTTCATTAAACACATCCGGTGACAGTAAGTCATTTAAATGTGGACAAAATTGCATACCCCTTATGGTTGCACATCTCCAGAGATATCACGACAACATCCAAGTTTGGGGGATGCCAGCGAGGCTTATGACCCTTGTGGTGATACTTCGCCAGATTGAAAATCTTAGTACAAAGGTTTCGTTTCTTCTTGAAGATGAGACAGGTTTTTTCTTTTTTTTCGTTCAATAGTGACATTATGAAGTAGTGCTCTGAATAAATTTTTTTTTATGGATTTTCCAATCGGCTTTTAGGCACCATTCAAGGAATTAAATGGCTGGATGGAGAATGCAGGTCAATGTTCCAGTGTCCAGTTGCACTTGATTCTTATGCCAGAATATACGGCTACGCACGCCATCAACACAATGAAACGCATGTGCTCGTAATGAATATCCAGCCTATAGAACATTTAAATGAACTTTTGGCTCACCTGATGGAAGTGACTATGATTAGTCTTGCGGGTGAAAAGATGCTAGACCAAGTCCAAAATGTAGCTGTTGGCAATACATTCGCGAGCCATTCTGAAAATTTGGCCAATGCAAGTAATGAGGCAATTAATATCCATGCTGGCCTGAGTACTGAACAAATACTCATCTTTGATATCGTTAAGAAAAATAGTGATCAAGAGTATGGAGCCGATAGAAAAGAAATAAAATCGAAAGCGCCTCATTACTTGCTAGACAAAGTTGATCAAATCTTGGAATTCTTATCGAGTGAAGGACATGTGTATACCACCCAAACAGATGACTATTTCAAAGCCATTTGAATGTTTTTTCTTATTTATTTTCGTTTTGTCACTTATTATTTATTCAACAAGACAACGGTGCTTCAAGCATATCAAATTTATTAATAGATCACTGGTCCAAAATAGGATTATTTATTCATAAATGAATGGCTATTACTTATATTTTAAGTCTCCACTTGAATGACCAAAGTACTGGGACACTTTGTCATTTCTCTATTTAAAATGTTTTGCGTTTTGTTGATTAAAACTACTCCTCGATTCTGCTGCTATCCAAATATTAGAGTTTGTTTACTCACTTAGATACATGGAATAAAAATCTATAATGAAGATTTAAATTAAAATTTTTTTTCCATTAAGTTTTGTAATTCTACAACTATTAAAACTATATGTGTAATTAAGAGTGAATACTAGTTTTTTTACAAAATAAAAGTTTTAAATTGAAATTCAATTACATTTATTTACAAAACCTTTGTAACATATAAACCTTTTGATTAATATGATCAACAAATCTTTTAAAATATGAAACTTTGTAACAGGTATACATATATATTAATCTTTATAGTTTCAACAAATAACTCGAAAATCGAATAACTCGAGTTAATAAAATTCATTATAACTACACGTGGCATGTAGATTGCAAATTAATTTAAAATACAATTAAAACTAATTTCAGATAAAATAGACAATCATAAAAATGGCGTTGAAATTGATATAGTACCGCCATTTTCTAAACTTAAAACTTCTTGCCATTGATTTTTTTCGTCGTTATCAACAATACTGTTGCTCGATGAGTCTTCGACAATCTGACAATTATCTCCCAAAACTGACAAATCATCCTGAAAGACAACTTCAACATTCTGATCCACCGTTAGGGCTGAAATTCGTTAATTTGATTGGTTACTCATGCAGGTTGGTAAAAACAACAAAAATCAATACGTTATTTATTTTTTTTTTTACTTTCGTATTTTGGGAGGAACGATTCGCTCAGAATATTTGCATTCACCAGTTGGAGCCACAATTTCTCTCGTTTGTACAGCAAAGTCGCTTCCTCCAAAGCCTCGGTAAGTGCAGCCTGAAAAGATGAGCATTTTTTTTTTCACTCATTCAAATACACATTAAAATTCGATTTTGATGTAAAGGAAAGCCGTCTAGTTAGATTCACCGAGTTTTTCCTGCCCCACTGCAAACAAAAAAACAATCGTCCTCGAAAAGACACCCATATAGTACAATAAAAAACAAACAGATTTTTCCTCGCGTTCGAAATATTCTCATACAACGAACGCGCTCCTCTCAACTCTCAAAAATTAAAAATCCCCCCCCCCTAACCGGCCGCGTATGTATATTCCAGTCCCTCGCGAGCTGCCGCAGACGTACCCGACACATTTGTAGCCGCGAGCGTTTCTCCACGTAGTGCACCGTCTCCAGCTCGTCTTTCTCCTTCTTCACCAACGACGTCGTCACCGCGTCAACGCCCGGGTCCACCGACACAACTGACTTCTCTTCCGCAGCTCCCCCTTTCGCCGGCTGGGTAACCTTTCTCTTGATCGCGCACTTGGAAACTGTCGTCGTCGCGAGGCCGGTCTTCTTGACCCCCGTTTTCCGGCACACCCTGGACAGTAGGTCCAACCTGCCCTCGCGGAAGTGCTCGTGAACGAACTCGTGGATGTCCTGCTCCTGAGCCGTGGGTATGGGGCCGAAGGGATCGCGAGTGTTGGTGGCGAGTTTGCGGAAGCCGTAGAGGTTCAGCTGTCGTATGAAGCTCGCGATGTTGCTCGTCTTGAAGATCGACGCGCCGGCCGAGAGGTACTCGTTTTGAAAACTCTTGTAGTTCAGTCGGACCGTTTGACCACTCAAGCCCCAGGTGATGGCTCCGCTGTTGCACTCGTTCACAATGCGCCAGAGCTTTTGGGGAAAACGCAGCGATGGGATTGCCGAGTCGTCCAGGGTCCAGCTGTTGTCGACCACGACGCTACCACCGACGCTGCTGCTGATTGCGCTTGGCATCCAGGGTGACGTGGGGACGAGGAACTGGTGATCGCTGCCGATGTCGAGGTATTCCGTCATCGTCGAGGTGAGTTGCAAATTTTTTACTGCCGCGGCAATATGTACCGAGTGGAAGAGCTGGATACGTTGCGGCCGTACTTCTGCTGCCGATGTGTTGTTGTTGATGCGAGCGAGGAGTCGGCCGAGGGCTTTTAAACAGAAGAGCGTCGGCCGCTCTTTTCCCGGAAGCCTTGCCAAAGCGCACGTCAGTCTATTGGAGAACGAACGGTGGCGGAAGCTTCGTTTCGCCAATAGGGCATTCTCAATGGGTTTAAGTAAAAAATTGTTGCCAAAACGGCCCATCTCATAAATATATGGCTCTTTTGTGCGTTTTGAAAATTTAAATTTGCCTATTTTACTACATATATATATATAGTCCAAGCGTCGTTACTCCCTTTTTTCCAACCTGCTCCGTAATTTTGACATTTTTTTTTTTCATTTTACTTTCGAACATCGAGTGTCCCTATTGAGTGTAAATAATACAAGAATCATCAGTTGATTGAATTTGAAATCTGGCACAATCATTTTTTTATTCTTTTCAATTAAATGGAACATGTATATTATTTATATTGAAGTAAGTTTTCGTGTATCCGAATTTTATTGCTAATGTAAGAGGTTTGATAGTAAAAAAATAAACGCGTTTCATTTGAGATATTAAATTTATAGCCCTCGTGTGAACAATATATATTTCAATACTTTGATCGCATCTGAACAACGTAATACACATCGCAAGCACACCATTTTTTTTAAAACACACATTCCTATCAATTAATCAGCGCAAGAAAAATCTACTCTATGACAACTATTTACAGTAGATTTAAGCTTACATATATCATCCTAGTGAATTATATCGAGAAAAAAAAGTAGAAAAATATTTACATTGCTATGAAAGTTGAATTATATATAAATTGCTTTACGTAACTACGCGTTACAAGTCTCATGTAAGTATTTGATTTTTTCCAAACTTTCCATTTGATTTTCCATTATACAATATACACACGCGTGTGTATATATATTATAAATAATTTATGAAAAATTCAGAGTTACAAGTATGTCTCGTACATTCAGAACTATTCGCCCCAGTATTGTCTGAATATACAAAAACTGTGATGATAAAAAAAAATGGATACTATTCGTTTTCATAAAGCTCGAAACACCATAGACTTTCATTCTCGTACATATACATATAAACGCTGTACAGATCTTTCGGTCGTAAATTGTAATTGTCATTATACATCATGAGATACGTTAACCGCACATGTTATATGGATTAAATGTAGCCATCGAAAAAAGAAAAAACCGTGAGATTCTCATGGAAATTCGAAACAATTATCGTAGACAGCACACCCCTGCAATTCCAACTGATGTACCTCTGATGAAAAGAAAAAAAACACTTCCACAAGTAGCACTCTCCCACACAACCTGGACAAAAGATCACACTCGTGCGGTGTTATTGTAGTATCAAAGGGGAATAGCTTCGATGTACTCGCGCGTCGCGACTGGCGAGGGCAACAAGTAGCCATCGGCATCGAGCAGCCCCGGGGTACGTATGGTCACCGGGCCCTGGGGCGGCCGGGGCAGGGTACCGATGATGGCGCTGTTGACGTCGACTTTGTCGCTCACTCGCAGACGCTCGATTATCTCGGCAAAGGCCGGCCGGTCGCGCGGCTCCCTCCAGCAGTCGCGCATCAACTGGCAGACGAAAGCCGGACAATCGTCGGGCGGCACCAACTGGATACCGTCCATGATAAGCTGCACCGACTTTATCACCGGGAAACACAAAGTTACAGTTTTTTAATACCTTGCGCGGTGTAACTTGTGTCAAATATCGAAGAGAGAAAAAAAAAAAAAAAAAAAAAAAAAAAGAAATAATAATCACGTACCTCCTCGTTGCTGTGCCCGTAGTAGGGCTGCTTGCCAAAGGTGTAGACCTCCCAGAGCAAGACCCCGAAACTGTAGATGTCGCTCTCGAGGGTGAACCTACCGTAGACCACGCTCTCGGGCGCCATCCAGCGTATCGGTAGCATACGCGAGCCCCCTATCTGCAAATTATTCAACTGGTCGTGAAGATAATGTATTAATTTTTTTTTGACAGTGATGAAGTGTCGAAAGTAACAACAACAACAACCACTTGTGCATCATGTTTATGAAATGGCATATACAAAGGGGTGGGGGTATTCGTGAGACAGTTATAATATAAATGCAGGTGTTATGATGAAAGTATTTATACCCTGTAGTAGTCGCAGGTGTAGACGTCCCTGCTCATGCCGAAATCGGCGATTTTAACGACGAGGTCGTCACCGACCAGGCAATTGCGACAGGCGAGATCTCGATGGACGAACCTCTGGGCCGCGAGGTACGCCATTCCGGAGGCTATCTGAGTCGTTATCCACAGCAGAGAGTCCTGTATATATATTACGTTGGCGGTTGGCATTAAAACGTTAATCGTTTGGAGGGGGGGGGGAAGGAAAACAAAAAAAAAAAGGGTATACCTTCGTGAGGGGCTGGAGTACGGGGGTGCGGACGTTGGGGGCGCTGTCGCGGAGTACCTGGGCGAGGTCGCCGTGGGGCATGTACTCGAAGATCATCCATGGCCCGTTGGTCTCGTCGCGCCCCACTACGCCCAGCAGGGACAGGATGTTCTCGTGACGGAAGGTCGACATCGTCTCCACCTCGCGCATAAAATCCTCCTCCGCTTCCTTGTTGGCCGACGACTTCAATACCTTTATCGCCACCACTTCGGTCTTGTCCTCGTGGACCAGTTCACCTGTAGAAATAAACAATGGACATTAGATCGATATATATTACTGTTTCACAAAGTAGGTACTTATTTTTAACATAAATTATTGTCCTCACGCTAAACATGTAAAACTGAACAAAAAATACACCAGCTTATGGTCACTCTATCGGTATTATCTATCATATTGGCAGAGTGATCATTAGCTTGCGCAATTTATTTATTTACCGGGGTGTACATTTTATTTAACATTTTGCTCAGTGTACGTAGCACGAAAAATGGCTTTATTTTTGTGCCAAAGACCCATATCTCCTAAACTAGAAAGAAAACTTGTACAGCATTCGTTATTATCTTTATTCTGGAAAAGCTTGTAAAGCTTCAAATTGTTTTGCACGAATTAAATAAGTCATTATAAGTTTGAAAAAAAAGTACGATTTATTTTGCAACAAGTTAGCACACACCTTTCCTCATATTTCGAACCAAAGTGTGCTCTTACTCGTAAGTTATGTATGGATTATTATGAATTATGAACATTGCCGCACTTGCCTTTGAAAACCTTCCCGAAGCATCCTTCGCCGATGTCTTTGAGAAAAACGAGCGAGTTTCTCTGCAGTATCGGCACGTCCGGCGACGCGCACGTAAAGTACTGTGGATTCGGGGCGTACTTGTTGGCCAACAGGAGACTCTCCTTCAAGCTCATCGGCGACGCCTGAAACCTCATTCATCCATGAGACTCTGGTGTAAACGCGCCTACGAGTTGTTCAAATAAAAACTCCCTCCTCCCCCTCCTCTAATAATAAAATCCTTTACGATAGTCGTGGAAAGGAAAATAAAATATATATGTATATATTACCTACATAGAATTTTATCATTCGGTGCACGCACGTTAGACGCATCATGCAGCTCGCGTGTAAACAATAAAATGATGACGATAATCGGGAGGGCGAGAATAAGCGAGGCGTGTATTAATTTTAATGTCGAGTAGCAGCAGCGGCAGGCAAAATAGTGATTGATTTCGCAACAATATATACATATATTATAAGGGAGTTGCTCATGAGCACGCGTGTTCATTATACATCAACTGCAGCTGTACCACCGCGAACGCGCGCGTGTATGTGATGATTGATCGTGTGTATATAGCGTTTGGTCATCAATAATTTTTATACTTCGAGATCGCCGTTGGTCGACTTTGTGCTGAAACTGCGCCGTCTGAAGTAGAACATTATCAAACCGATGATGAACGTCAGGACGAAAGCGCTGCCTATCAGAAGGACGGTGACCTCGGCTGATCTCGTTTCCAGCGTTTCGATCTGCAAATTTTGTTTGCCGTTGTTCAATCGCACAAACTTGTATTTGCCTTTCCGAAAATATTCCTATGGTATAATGTAATATAACGAGATTCAGGAAATATTGACAAAAAGTTGTTGACTCAAGTGCACATTGGAGCAAAGTTTGGTTAAAGAGTCTTTTTTTTTTTTTCAGCTTCTCTGGATGTTTTCTCGAAATGTTTTCGGAAATAAGTACATACGGCTGCAACAACTATATTGTTACCTGTTCAGTTTCCGGAGTGGCCGTCGTGGCGTTGGTTACATTCATACTCGGCGGTATGATGTCGTAAATGGGTCTCGGGGTGAGAGGTACTGCAACGAAACGTATATGGATACATTAAAAGTACACAAAAGGAGATGCGTATATATGTATGTATATAGGTATGGACGCGTCCGCTAGAGCTAACCGATGATGCGATTGGGACACTTGAGATCGGCAGTGGGCGGTGACTTGTCGTGCGGGCAAATGCACCGGGACGTGTAGTTGTCCTCCTCCTGGCAGGCGGCCTCGCCGCATATGTGGGGCTGGTTGAGGCAGTCGACTATGTGCGCCACGTCGGAGCCCTGATGCTGACCCCATCCCGGTGCCGAGGCTGTATGCTCCTGTTGCGTTGACGACGAATCCACGGGCAAGTGCTGTGGCAACAGTCCCGTCAGCGCTCCCGACAGGGGAAATCCTGAAACTAAACCCACGTGACATTTTGGCACCCACACGCGTAGTGGAAGACCCTCGCGATTGGGCAGGTGAGTGGGCCATTGTAAAAAACCACATTGGATTTTCAGGTCTCGATTTCTTGATCCGTATCTTCAGTTAACAAAGTCCCTCCACGAGTTTTCCAAATAAATGTATTCATCCTCGCGCGAATTTGCAAAGTGACGTTTATCCCCCATCATACCGATACTGATCGAATAGTTATTATTTCAAATGTTCTCATACCATCGATACCCAATCCAAGTTTTTTGTCTTTTCAAACTACTTATGTTTACAATAATTTTTTTACTTCCATACTACTACTAATAAACATCCTTGAAATGGATTATCGAACGGTACCAGAACCAATGCAGTTTTTTATCATAATTTCAAAGCCAAAATTGCAAAGCCAAAATTGCCACAATTCCTGGTTTCAAATACACTTTCTAAGTATACGGATCTCGTTTTGGCACTGCAAGTATATAATATTAGGGAAGGTCCGTGAATAGGCAAGCGTTTAGTCGGAAATTCAATCGTTGCTTCACTCGCGAGTTTTCGGAAGAAGGAAGGAAGAGAGAGTCAGAAAAGGGTAAAAAAAAAAAATCTCTCCGAGTGTATATTATGTAGGACTAGCAGCCCCCCGTCTCGGCTTCGCCCGAGACTTACTAAATAAAACACCGTAGTGTGTTGACACGTAATGTGAAACATTTTTAGTTAGAAAATTTTACACATATTACCGATACATCTCAGAACAAAAATCTTCTTATTAAAAACATATTTTTTCGGAATCCATATAGTTTATTTGGTCAAATAATAAGGTGTACAAATTCAAAAAAATAATTATGCTGAAAAGTACCGTGCGTTCTTTATGCCATAAAATAATCGATGGCTATAAGAAGTTGTTGATTTGGTTTCTTCTGTGTAATTCACGAAAAGGGCTATTTTTTAAAGCTGTTAAGATTTAAAACCCCCAAAAAATTTATATTAAAAAAAAATTGTTTTTTCTCATATTTCACAATTTTATTACCAGAGCAACAAAGTCCTGGACCTTAAACCCAACATCTTTATTGCCACAAAAACACAAATACATTTTCTACTCATTAAAAAATCTGAAGTAGGATCTTTAAAGATTTCAGAGATTGCTGTGAGGGTACAATGAAAAGCTGATCTCTCACGTAATGGACTCTTAAGTTGACGATTTTGACGCTGCTGTTTCAATCTCGATAAATTTTCTGCGTCAGTTTCTTGACGCCTCAAATTGTATTCATTAGATACATTTGAGGTTTTCTTTCCAATATACCCTTTTGCGACTATTGGCATGCTTACGACTTTTATGACCCCTAAAGGCTATTTTCAGTCAACTTTGTTAATTTTAATACATTTGTTGGCAAGGTAGTTCGACGTCCGATGGCCCTAAAAAAGACCGGTGAGCTTCTTAAGTTAACTCTTTCTTGACTGCAGTTAACAGCAATTGTGACTGCCTGGATACCTCAGGGTGATCTTCTCTGGCTTACTGTTGAAGACCCAGACTGATTGGGAGAAAAATTACAAAGTCCGAAGCTTTGGGGCTCTTTTCCAACGTATCCCGGTATAACGTCGAAGACGTTGGTGTCTAAAGCACCTTTTTTATTTTGCAGATTTAGTTGTTTTGGTGATCTTAGATGGGGAGATTGGTTAGTGATACTTGTCCAGTGGAGGCTGTCCCGTTGGCTCAAGTTTTTTTTTCCTTTATAGCTGTTATAGGTTTGCCCAGCGCAGACCTTGGAGAGGATCAGTGATTCCTGGTTGAATGCTTAGAGTCGAGAGGGTAATATAGAGTCGTCGGTCACCGGGTTTCCCAGCCTTGCGAAGAACAACTCCGCAGGTGACGTCTGCCAGTGAATAGCTGACTTGGTTTAATAGTGCCCGTCTTTAGTTAATATAGTCTTATAGTTGACGAATCACTTCCGGAAATGGTAATAAAAATGTATTTGTTGGCAAGGTAGTTTACACTAAGGTGGCCCCTAAAAAGAACCGATGAAATTGATGGTTAAGTAGGGAACGTAAATACTTATAATGGCCCTAAAAAGCGCCAGTGGTGAAACTTCCAGGCTATTCTTTATTATTATTCCTGATGATGAAGAGCTGGCTACGGGTTGCTTGATTCTTACCCTGGGAGTCTCGATGTACGGAGACTGTGATGGAGGGAGGTACGCCGCTGACCAAAGAATATCTCGTCTCGGGTCGTTCCCCGGATAACCAATTGCTCATCTTTAGACGGGAACATGTGGGTAAGCGCGTTGGGGACGCGACTACCAAGAAGGTAGCCGTTGTGGCTTCCCGTGCCCATCAGAGCTGTTTTTCCTTGCTTACATTTGTAGCCCCAAATTCTTTAATTACACCAGGTGGGATGTTGGGACTGCCACACAACTCTGAAGAGTTGGTGCAGATTGTGCTCTGGCTAGATATGTCTCCTGGTATTCTGGCAGAGACGGCATCGGTTGGAATTAATTTATTTTTCTTTGATCGCACTCGTCGAGATTCAGGTCATTCAGGGTGAAGGGACACTTGGGTTCCTTCCCCCTTAGAGAAGAGTGTCGTCCGTAACCGGGATACCCAGCTGCAAGACTATCACCGGCATTCTCTGAACAGCTTGATGAGCTGCTGAAGCTCGACTATACAGCTAATGATACGCTCCGGCCTATTATAACCACACTTATTTAATTGTGTTGCAGGTAGCTTCGATTTTATGTCGACGCCACCTAGCGGATTTTACTGAACTAAAGTGAAAAGCTGGCGTATTTTTGCAAAACTTTGAGCTCATTTATTGCTATTGTTATTAAATTTTTTAAGATAAAAACTATACTAAAACCATCTAGGAGGTATCATGAATCAGTGTGCAAAATTTCAGCAAAATCGGTTCAATAGTTTTCGCGGTTAGCGATTACAACGGTTTTAGCGACTTTGCTTTATATATTAGTAAGATAGACACGTGAAACGTCATAAGAGGTGCACTCTCTTCTAAACTAAACGTACCATATATGCCACAAGAGGAGTAGTCCGAAGATGTATTATAGATAGACCAAGGGGACACATACATGGACATTTATATATTTATATATTTGTGATGATATGGATTTAGAGATTCACCGCGCGGTTTATTTGGTGAGCCCGTAAGCACCACTCGCACGAAGGGATGAGTAAAAAAAAAAAAAAAAAAAGAGGGTTGGCTCTCGGGCCAATCGTTCGATTGTTATTCTTGTCCACGTGGGCAAACACTCGGGTGGAAGCACTACTCCCCCGCTTTCTCGTTTCCTCTCACGTGTTTCTCCTCTTCCGAAAAGAGCAAGCTACGCTTTCTGGTGCATATAGATTATATGCATGTAAGCTCTGAAATGCGTGCAAGACCCCTTGTGTCGCACTCTTGAATTTCACTTGTTGGAGAGGAGAGAGAGAGAGAAAAAAAAAGCGAAAGTACGGCCGTTTTTTTTTTAACGCCTATAAATTTGTGTACAAACGTAATGCATGCATCACGCACCGTATATGTATGGCGAATAAAAAGGTCGTCCAGGTTCACGTACCACGTATATAAATATATATGTACGAACGAAAACACTTGCATTATCATACCCACACAGGGTCGTGCATCGCGTGTCTAGAGCCAGTTAGATTTCACCTTGCCTGCCCTACAAATGCAAATGCTGTGCCATATATACACATACACATAGTCGTACCGAAACGATGTACGCTCTTGCTTTGTGTGAGTAGTTGAATCTTTTGGTCCTTTTATCGGAAGGAACTGTTTTTTCACGATAGATTGAAAATTTTAACTTTCGTCATTATGAATATTCCCCCAACTCGAATGTTGTACCTGATTTCCCTGGGACGTGCGTGCTTTTTCATGTACATGATTTTAATTGTCAATGATAATTTGAATTTTCTAATAACAGCATATTGTATATTTTGCATTTGTGTATCATATGCCTATGGAAAAATGTCGCGTGGACCAAAGTAATGAATGAAACACCCCAATCACGAAACAGTATGAGTGACGATTCGATCGAGCCTGTATATTATAGTACCTTTAACCCGGCAAATCCCAAATTATTGCGTTGCATCGTTGCACCCTCCCGTGAAATCGAACCCAACGAATTTATAGCCATGAAAACGAGGATCGCCAAAATTACCGAGCATATAATATTAGTGGGATATAGAGAAGAGCCCATTAAAAGAGCGTTAGCGGTTTATTGGATCGATGGTGCATATACAAAACACATCAGAGCAACGTATACATCAACGTTTATCTGCAGCTCGCCAAGCTCCCCACCCCCTGTCTCTCTATCTTATCCTCAAGAGCTTCTATTTTTATTTTGCCCGCGAGAATAATAACGTCACGTTGAGGATATCATATCCTGATTTTTCTCACCCCAACCTCGTTTTCGGTGGCCATCCGTATATTGTGATGTACGTTAATTAGATTTCAACTGCAGCGAAAATGAAGGAAAAAAAAAAAATTTTCTTTCCCGTAAAACTCGACGGCACGGCCGATGCTCTCGCTCTCTCGGTACGTGTTGTTTTGTACGTATACACACTCTCGCCGAGCAGCACATTACGTATAGGGTATAGAGTCTAAGGCCTTGTTTTCCCCCTTCGAGAGCGTAGGTATTATCTAAGCGATTACACCGCCTCGTGTACACACTATTTACGAGACTTTTGTGTTTTTGTTGTTAAAGTTGCCGTGTTTTTTTTTTTTTTTTTTTTTCGCTTCGCTTCGCGCTATAGATCGCGATTACAGTGTTTATCACAAGTATAGTTACTGATCGGTGGATATTTGCACAAACAAAGACGTTATACTACACATTTACCCTGTACGATTCGTATATTGTTGTAACAAAAAAAAAATCGGTATTGCATCTTGGCAAGGATTTCGAGACGTACGTTGATTATCGCTGGTTTGCACTTGCACTTTACTTATGAGTTTACCTATTAACTGCAGAGGCCATGCACAATTGTTTGCTCTTCGTTGCTTAATATTGCCATACTTGGGTTTTCTCGACGGTTGTACCGGCTCTTTTTCGCGGTAAACGAGATACCTGTATGTGTGGAAATTAATTATTATGTGCCATATAGTGATATCAGTGGACACGAGTTACACAATAGGATTGCGATTGTACAAACGTAAGCCAGCGATGGCAATGGTGTCGAGTGCAGTGCATTAGTGGTCCCATTGCGGTGCTCGGATCGTATATAGTTTCATGCACCGTTGATGCAGTGCGGTAAAATGGTGTGGAGCCTCTTGAGCATGGCTCGTTGAATATTTTAAAATTACGTTACAAAAGCTCGTTACGTAAACCGATGACGAGTCGCAGCCTCAGATTTAGAAATGTTTACCTTTAAAATTATTCTTTTTTTTTTTTTTTTCTATTTCAATTGATTTTACCTTCTTTGTATCCCACCTACTCAGCACAATTCATACCATACAAACGTACATTATTTGTTTAAAGCGTTGAAGTGAACATTGAAAACACCGATGAAACCCAGCCTCTTTCTTTTCAAGGTCGAGATACTTGTTGAAAAATGCGAAATATAAACAACGATTTATTTAGGGTAAACGTAAAAAAAAAAAAAAATTATTATTCCTTAGACATTTATATTCAAATTTTCAGATGGCAGACAAGTAAATGTTTTGTTTACAATTAAGTAAATTTTTCTTCGATGAAGTATTTGCCTTAAAATGGTAATCGAGGGGCCTGACAATATCACTGTTTTTTTTTTTTTTTTATAAATCATTCGCAAAAATTCAATTGTCTATAGAAAGTATTGATTCATCGGTACCCAATGAAAATAATTATCCTACAAAAAACCACAATAAGTTGGGGAAAAAAAAAAAAAAAAAAAAAATTCATGGTAAACCTACAAAAGAAGCGTATCCATCAGACTGGCTGAATCAGTAGTGACCCGAGGCCAAAACACCCGGGAGCCACGTTTATTATAATATATCCCTCAACTCGATTTCCAGAACGTCAAAGCCGCCCAAGAAGGACCAAGTATAAGCCCAGTCGCGCCCATCAATCGCTACACACACACTGCACCGATGTAAATTATCCTCGGGGCCTCCTTCCTTCTCTTTTGCGTTCACCTCCATCCGTCTCGAGGCGATGCGCGCACACATATATAACTCTTACGAGCGTAAAAGGGAAAAGGGCCTCCTCCTCCTCATCCTGATGACTTTACGCACATACATCAAGGTTTCGCGTTTACGGGTACCACAGAGGCTGTATTCATTCGGGAGCACAGATGCACGTAACGGGTCGGCGAGTTGTTATCTCGCGGTATACGGTCAGCGGTCCCCGACAACAACGGGCCTCCCTGTATATATATGCGTGCTTTGCAATGTTATACTATACTGTATTGGACTATATTATAAAGGGTTTTCGACCATGAAGTCACTATATGCAGTTTCGTGAATCGATTTTTTTTTTTTTCATCTATAATGTATGCGCCTTCGGTGCATCAACTAAGAGAAGTGATTTTTTTTGCGCATATTTTTGTTTGTCGTTGGAAGATTAAAAGCAAGAAATGTTGTTCGTGACGTAACTTTTTCACGGAGCTCGTAAACAAAACGTAACGAAATCTAATCAGACGTTCTCACTAGTGCGGAACACGCGTGGAGCTGATAAGGTTTGAGAAAAAATTTAAAGCTCCAATCTTATAATTTTTCTCGCTCGAGTCCATCTGAAAAATTATTGCGTTTCACTCGAGTCTGGACGGAGGACGGCTAATTTTCTGTAACGCCTTTCCATCAGCGCGATCGTTGAGTCCAGAGTTTCCGATAAGATGTATCTGTATAGCATATATATATGAGCTCTCGAGACCCTCTTTTTTCATCGCATATACGGCGCTTTAAATTTACCGATATTGACTCCTTTCAGAGCTTGTAACTGTGTAAGTCAATATTATAGGTCTATGAACCATTTGACTTGACGTCACTCACAGCTACTTGAAATATTTATATGTATTTTACACGATAAACACGTTTAATATATTTTAATAACACGAACGAAATTTAATGATGAAAAAAAATCATCGAATTTGCGGAATATGAAAAAATATGTGTGATGGAATTCAGTAAAGTAATTATTCATTAGCTTAATTTCATCCACCATCGTACAGTTTGAAATTAACAATTTGGTGCTGGTTGCAAATAGTTAAACAAAATTTTTAATTTAATCAGACGTTTATCGTATACCAGTGATACTTTTAATTCGTAATCGAATAAATGTAAATTAAAAAAAAAACTTACTTATTTATTACATTGTTTATTTGTATTTTAAAAAGTAAGATAAAAAATTTTAAAAGTATTTCTTAGTTTTAGCTATTTCAAATTAAAAAAGTACATTTTTCGTAAAAGCAAGTGAATCGTATTTCAATGAAAACGTGAATCAGATAATTATTATTTTTTTTTTTTCTAAATAATTAATTTAACGGACTAAAGGTGTGATCAACTCGTTAAATTACACAATTATTTTTTAAACTATAATTTTACTTTGAAAAATACGGACGATTCGTATAGGTACTTTATCCTGAATAAAATCCGCACCCATCAGTATACTTTAACTTGTATAACCTTGTAAACTAAATTTCATCCTGACTTGATAAAATTCCATACGGATATTCTACAGTCATATTTGACTCTTCTGAAGACGATCAACTACAAAATTCAATTTGTTTTTTTACTTTATCCATTTCCAAAAATTGAACACGAAACGCATAAATAACTTAATTGGGGGAAAAAAAAGAAACAACTATACAGTAGAAAAACAAAAATGTTGATTGACTAATGAGACAGTGCACAGCACTCAGTTGGAAAAAAAGAAATACTATAGATCCGATCCTCATAGACTGAATAGCCGCATTGTCCTAGCTAAACATATAAGTCACGCGTTGCACCGATATACACCCTACCGCCCAACCGAGTCAACAATATCGACACATATCCATCAAAACCAAACGTACATGCAAAATAGATCAATCGTTCATTCATTTCAGCTGGGGAGAAAAAAAAAATTGCATCGTGGCTAAACAAAAATGCACCCTTAACCGACCTCTCATATAATGTACATCAGTTAACCATGACACACATCACTTGAATCAGAGATCATCATCATCATCTTCTTCTTCTTCTTCTTTCACAAGTGCGCGCATTTATACCCTACACCATCGACCACTTCAAACTATACACACACCATAGCGATATCGATACACCCGAGTTATACACATTACGCAATACAGCTTACAGGACAAATGGTGAACTATTGATTGACCGGCTGTACACCGTCATTATATTATACCGATGTACTTGGTATATGCTTGAACTCGTTGCCACACCGAGAACTCATAATGACACTGTCTATTAATCCGGGAGCGCTAAATAATAATAATGGGCGTGCGAGAAAGGAAAAGAAATAGAGTATAGGTGTATACGTATATACATGTATATAGGCGCGACCAACAACAAGCACCCACAGAGAGTGAGCCATTGTGCATGTGTATTTATATACCGGTTGATTTAATAAGAGAGAGAGAGAGAGAAGGAGATCGGATGAGGGAGATTGCAAGCCGGTGTATTACCGATCTCTCGAAACGAGCGCACGTTGCGCAAGCCGATGCATATAAACAAACAGGGGGCCACTGTAATGCGCGCTGTGGCTGCATGTGTGCACGAGAGTATCATTTTTTCCTTCCACTTTTGCAGAACGTCCGCGAAATGAAAAGTCTGGCGGATGCGTATATATGTATACCGATTATCCATTGTAGCGCGTCGGTCCGTGGGTTTTTCTTGATTTCGATCGGTTTACGGGGCCACTGGATAATTGGAACGGGCCCCTTTGGGCTTGTTCGCGCACATACACTTTATTGGGCCTCCTTTTGACGGACACCGTAAAGATCCGAGAGTAACGAGCGTTGCAACAACGGCCTTTGAGAGAATACTTTTTTTTTTTTTTTTTTTTTCCATCGCACGCGTCCATTGTGAGAGTCGATTCAGGTCTCGATAGACCGTTAAACTTTCGATTTGCGCTAATAAAAATCGGCGTGTCTGTACATTACGGTGCAATAACTACCAGGGCTTGGTAGACTTGGTACGGTAAGCCGTACGATTTACCAGTTTTTCCATTCGTCCCTTTGAACATCAAAATGTAAATATATATGGGTCTTTCACGAGTTTGCAAACACTCGTTACTTCGAAAATCATGATTATTGTTCAGCCATTGTAAACCAGTGCTCTAAATTACAATCGGATAAAAAACCAACAAAAAAATAAAACTAAATATGTATATTTTATACGCGACACCCGCCAAGCCGGGAGGTTTTTCAGACTCATCGTTACACCTACGCGTTTTCTGCGTCGTCATCAAAGCCCTGCGCAGGACGCGATGCTTATGTCGAAAACTCCAAATCACGAAACCGAGTCGGTGCATCGAATTAAAACGTACTAGAGAGGAGGGGGGGGGGGGGAGGGAGGGAAAAAAGTCTCGAGGCGAGATGCTGGAAGACGCGTATCTCCAGTACGGACCGCAACGGAGCCGATAAGACGCGCTGATAAATCACTCGAATAGACAAGTCGAGAGAGATTAGGAGGAAAGGGTATATATTATATACATGTGTGAGCACCAGCGAGATTTTATAAGCTTGGAGATGTGCGTATTAGGCTTGGACCCTGCAGCATCCGTCGTGTCACGTATATATATGTACAGAAGCCGTAGCTTATTTATTTTTTTTTTTTTTGGATTTACACACAGGCCTCTTGGAGTACAATCGCACACTTACGTATACAACGCGTGTAGTGGGCGCGGGCGCGTGTCCCGCGTCCCTACGTAGACTCGACAGATGATGCATCGTGCGACTTTTGCACTTGCACATATACCTACATGTATATTGTATAGTGTGCTGTTGCTGTGTTGTGTCGCGTGTATACACATCATGTGTGCGCATTGAATCGTGGGCGGCAAAAATAATGTAAAGCGCATCGGCTTCCGGAATAAATTTTTCCAATGGAGCCTTGGCTCGTTTGTTTTTCGTTTGACGAATGGTGCGCCTTTGTTTTCCACTTTTTTTTTTTAACGTCAATTTTAATTTATACCCCCGCATACGCGTCGAGAGGAAGAAAATATTATTAAAATATTATTAAATTTTTTTACACGCTCGACAATAATTTCTATTGTGTAGGTGTGCAATGATCATAAATGTTACTCTATACCGAATGATAAAAATTAATGTACCAACGGTGAAACGTCATCGGACGATAAAAGTACATCAAGTATACTCTAACAGCGCTGGCATCGTGATTAAAAAAAAAATTTTTTTCTCTCCTCCCAATGTACGTATACGATTTTAATGTACCTACCAAGCTTTTTTTAATTTTATTTAACTGTGCATAATATTCTAGCCACGTGAGATGTTTGTTCATATAAATTTTAAATCCTATAGCACACTGCAAATCAAATATTATTTTGAAATTAAATACTCAATCGCATTTGAAACGCTGAAAGCGTTGTAAGCATTTTAAAAAAGCATAAACAAATTGACGTATATTTTGCATCTGTGATAAAAAGTTATGCGCTCGAGTGGTTATCAAATATTGCGATTAAAAGTTTAATATCTACATCAGTCAGTCATAGAAAAATGCCGACGGACCTGACACAGTTCGCTGTTCGTTATTGAGCAACTTAAATGTTATATGTATAAGTCATGGAATCTACCCCAGCCACAAGTTACAGAAATGTATATAAATCAAAGTAGTGCAGAATAATCATCTAATATTTTTGTTGAAATCACTCGAATGAAAACACAATTAACTCAATTCAAACTTTTTTTTTCTATTATGTAGACAAAGCACAAAATTAGGATTCCCTAAATTTCAATATATTCGTCATTGAATACTTGAAAAAGGTGTCAAAAAAAAAAAAAAAAAAAAAAAAAACCACCGATTATTCCAAGATTGCACAACCCCTGCTCTCGAGCCTTGATGATACACACTCGCATGTGCACAAAATGTTCATTAACCGAGCTCTGATGATGGCACGCGAGACAAATCGGTGGCGGCTTGAGATATCTCCATCAGCAAGAAAACATCCCCCTGTACTTCGAAACAGACGATCGCTTGCCCGCCCAAGGTTTTACATCCCAAATAAATCGATTTTTCTCCGCGACGCGCAACATTTTTTTTTTTTTTTTACCAAAATTAATTAACTCTTCATTACGCATCATAAATTGTTTATCCACCACCGACTAACGTATGTAGATAAAATTTTATCGAATCAGCTTTTTTTTTTCCTCCCCGTATGGATTCCTCGTGCGTTGGCAGATAATTTTATTACGACCTACCGATCGAGACGTATATATACGTGTATATATTGTAACAGAGAGTTCGCGTGATATGCGCGTTTTTCGATGCACAGCTGCTCGAAAAATGATCGTCGGCGCCTAATGGATCCCGTACTTGTATACAGCGAGAAAATCGAATTCATCGCGAGGGCTAAAAGAAACAAAAGGTGTGTACACGCGGTCGCGCTTTCCGAGCAAATGGATTTCTCGCGTCACTTCGATTTAATGACGCGTTATTTTGAATATGACCTGCACGCGGTAAACGAGCCGGTAGTTCCGTAAAACGCCAAGGGCGTCTTTAGCTTGGCTCTTTCGTTTTGTACAAGTGTTTTTTTTTTTTTTTTTTTTTTTTTTCTCCACAAACCAAGGCACGCTAACGAGCTACTTTTTTTTTCCCTTCCCTCGACTCGATCACCAATCGTACGGTATCGGTAATTGGTCGATGGATTAATAGAATCCAATAGCTCTGCTGTATAGGTGTGTATCGTATTGGGTACATGTGTCCTAAGTAATGGCGCATTGTGAGGGCATTTTTTGTTCCCCGATAACGTGCAATTAAGATTTATACCGATTTTACGGTGTATCGCACGGCCACAAGTCCCAGTTAAGTTATTACACGACTAGTAGAACAGACAGTCGATTAAAATGTTAATTCAATCGGCAATGATTTATCGCGTGGAAAAAAAAAGCAATTGTATACGTGTACTGTATTCAACTAGATGAGGAAAAAAAAAGGAAAATCGAGCAACATTATGATAATATTATAGCAATCGGCTTTGCAGTCGGAGATAATGGATCGGTAATACTTGGCCTTTGCCCTATACTATATACACCGCGATCGAGTTGTACCGAATCCGAATATACGTACTTAACATGTCATGTCGGTGGGATCGAAAATGTTTTAAATCCCTCTTCTCGTCACGAACTCGTAAGATAAAAAAAAAAAGACACAATTGACCTCCAGCATAATTGGAAAACAAGCCGCTGGCCCGCGATAAACCCCTGTACCGATACTTCACGTAAAAAAACTAACTCTTGGGGAGAAAACGAGCCTACCTGCTCGCAGCTCCGTGGAGCCGGTGTTTCCCTTCCTCGGGGGTCTCGACCAGTCTGGCATCTCCTTCGGCTCCTTGCGCTGCTTCTTCCCCATCGAGAGCTCAAACTCGGTACATGGAGAGCCCGGCTACTGCGCAGCGGCCGGCCTTTGATCTCTCCTTCGCGGTAAACTGCACCGCTGTATAACCCGCGCTCAGTCTCCAAACGCGCCCTGATGGCTTTTTTGGGGCTGCATTTCTTTTTCTTCCCTCTCCACGCGCGAGTTTATCGTGAGGCGGATGTAACCACCCCCCACCGATTTCACTGAACTGTACGACGCGCTCACTTTTTTTTTCTTTTCTTTTTTAATGTCACCAACTGAACTCGTGCATTGCGTATCACTCGAAAAATCGGCAACCGAGAAAAACCGGGGACGCAATGCGCACTAAACACCGAGTAGCAATTTGACAGTTACAGCACGCCGTAGTAGTCTTATCAGGGTTGCAAGCTCGCGCGAGGGGCACCAGTAGACATTCGAAAAAGAGCGAAAGTGGCGCGTCGATTTGAATCCGGAAGCGCGTGGAAGTCCTAGTCGAGCAGCGGCTTACTAAGCTCGGCTCCACCAACCGACTGATACTCGAGTCCTCAGCTCCGTCAACTCCCTCGCAGCACAGGCAACGTCTTGGTGCCCGCCTCTGTATACGCGCTATCTCGCTTCTGTGAGCCGCCACTGTGTGCACGTTATACAAGAGCTCGCGGGGCTATCTCCTCCGAGGCTGCCTCTCTCTCTCTCTCTCTCTTGGGCGAGCGCTTGCTTTTTATCTTCGTTTATCTCTCGGTGCACTGCTCTCCTCATCTCCTTTCGCCTCCACCCCCCCCTTTTTTTCCCTCCCCCGCGCCCGCTTTCTCTCTTTGCTCGTCTATTGCTTTCTCGACTTTGCATCGTCTTGTTTGCTAACTATTGGCAATGCGCGTACAATATCACGAGGTAAGTTCGTGGTTTTTCATGAGCTTGAACTGCCTCGTGGGTTTTTGTCTCGATAATTGATCGCATCGCTTTCTTTTTGGGAACGAAAAACGCTAAAAAAGGGTATGGTTTTTTAATCAAGAGTTGGCCAGCCTTTTTCATGTCGAATTTTTTTTCTTTTTTT
This sequence comes from Copidosoma floridanum, assembly GCF_036245765.1. Taxonomy (NCBI): domain Eukaryota; kingdom Metazoa; phylum Arthropoda; class Insecta; order Hymenoptera; family Encyrtidae; genus Copidosoma; species Copidosoma floridanum. The sequence continues at coordinate 15,228,004 of NW_028321896.1, read as the reverse complement.
TTTTAATGAAAAGACAGGGAGCCCGTAAATATTTTTTGTTTCCTCGCTGCTTCGGTCGAAATCGGATGCTGCACTGGGCCTGGGTGGATTGAGCGGAGGATTTATGATAGTGGTATAGAGGTGTACGCGAGGAGGGGCTTCGTTTCGAATTTTGGCTTGTCAAAATGTACATAATGCCCGGCAGTGGGGTTTGTGTTTGCGGAAGAGGACCGAGCGTTTGTTTTTCGAATGAATAAGCACATGGTCGATCGGCTGGTTATAAATTTGATTTGATTTTTTTTTTTTTTTTTTTTTTTAATGGGAGTCGATGAATACGAGTTTGCAAATTTTCTGTTTTTGTCCGAGATTGGCATAGGTAAAAAGTCGGGGCCAATAGATAAACAATGTTTAATTTTAATTTATTTTAGGGGCAAAGAGAACGTTTGTTTCTTTTGTGATATAATACTGTACGTGCAATAAAAAATAATTTTTTTAATTTTATCAAGTTTTTACGAAATTTTTACTACTAAAAAGGTGTAAATTGTTTTAATAAACTGTTAAATACGTCTGTATTCGATCGAACGAATTGAAAAAAATTCATAAATTACTTTAATAAAATACGAATGATTTTTAAAAAATAATTTTGAAACAGCGATCTTGATGCTTTGTTTAAAGTTTTGTGTTTTAAATAATATATTTTAAAACTGAAAAACTTGTCGATGTCGATTATTTCATTGAATATAAAAAAAAAAGGTTCGTGATTGCAATTTATTATTACCGAACCGAAAAGAAAAGTTGACGTCTAATATATTATTTATTTAAGCTTCTGCTTCAAATGAAATATTTTTTTTGACCATTGTATTTGAATAAAGTATATTAAAATAACAAAATGGTGTTAATTAATGTTCAAACGAAGTATTGAAGAGTACATACCGCGTTAATAAATCTGCCATTTATTTTTAAATCGACACATTCATCATTAATTTGAACGTATAAAGTGTAAATGTGAAGACCTCGTGCGATTTGTTAATACACTTTCGTAATTTGCTTTGGTAACGAGTGAAATACGAAGCATCCGTCCGCCACGCCAACTTAACAAGATACACATCAATGCGACGGGCTGTTGAGTTTTTCAGGAAACGCGAGCGCCCGCACAATCGCTTCATTATAAAACTCCGGCTCATTCATAAAACGGAAGCTATTAAATTATAAATCCGATTGAAGCCAGTACAAAAATAATGACCACCTTATTCCGAAACAAATTGGCGAGAGATGAACATCAAATTGCTCCGTTGGCGGTCCATTGCTATTGTAGAAATCATCACAAAAATAATAAAGACAAAACCGACGGTGCGATGCATCGTCATCATCCAAAAATCAAGTAGTTCGTCAATATAATCCTCTAAGCTGTTGTATAGATCATCATGGGCGGGGTCGAGAGCTCGGGGCGATGGTGGATCACAAAAATAAAAATCTCATTATCTTCCCCTAATCTTGGCCGCACACCCGAAACGGCCCGATCGACAAAAACGCGGCCCGTCACGTCATGTCTTTCGATTCTGTTGTTGTTTTAGAAAAATCGGTGCTCGCAGCGGTAGGTGGGGCAAGTAGGAGCGCCTCAGTATATATGGACACGTACACTCACAACGTCGCTGTACGAGTCAAAGTTCACCGAATTCCGAAGAGAGAAAAAGCCAAACGAAAGAGGAGGAGAAAGAAAAACATATCTCTCTCTCTCCCCGCTGCTTATCAGTTTCGGTATTTTACAATGTCGTTTGGCCTTTGCTGCATCTTGCTGTTCCCTATGTATATAATATATCGACCGACGAACAGCTAATTTCGATTTTTTATGTAAAACCAGCCGATTCCGAGAACTTTTCTTCCCCTTCCGAATTATGTGGTGTCCGTTTCAACCAACATCCGAATCATCCGTTTCTTTCACCCAATACGAGTAATCGACGTTGATTAGAATTTTTCTTGCTCCTTGGCGCGTGTACTGTAATACTCGTACGGAATATGGCTACTTTTCCGCGCCAAACGATGAGCTGTTATCGTAACACACTTCAATGTTGATTCCGCGGAGTGTGAATGTGCTTAGTTCTCGAGCTAACTTTAGCACTGCCTTTTCGCGATAAGTTTATTTATGATAAAAAAAAAAAAAAAAAAAAAAAAATGGTTTTGTTGACCAATTCTTCATTGTTCAATGTTTTCTTTCTATTGAAACAATTAAAATGCAATCACATCTCAAACATATTTTAGTTTATAAATAAACTTAAAAACAATACGGTTCACAGTGTGCGTTAATGTACCTGAAAAAAAAAAAAAAAAAAAAAGAAAGAAAAAGAAAAAAACCGCCCTTCGATTGCGTAACTCTCTGACGAAATCATCGGGAAAGATTTCACGACTGGCGGGTCGCAGCGAAAATAAAATTTCAAAAAAACCTGAAAAATAGGAGGTGTAAAGTGAAAAGTGACAAGGGAGCACGCGCCTAATAGTCGTATTTTTATAGTAAACTTTACTGCGAGTACCTGCTACTGTTGATGCATTGCCACACCGCAAGAGTGGTGCAATTTATTTTCTTTGGTACAGCTCCTATAAGGAATATATTTTTTCAGCTTGAGTCCGGGAGTACTTGGTCAACAACCTTTGACATCTCATTTGCGTCGAACGAAAAATCCGAGATTGTTTTCTCTCGTATATGTGTCACCCAATCTACGCCTATCACGAATTATTACGTGCGCGAGGGTGGGTGTACAAACTTTTTTTCTTTGTTCACTATAACTTTGCGTATTTCTGGCTCGTGATAACTTATTTCTGCAAATATTTCTCTTACGCCAATGAAAGAGATTTGTCCGATTGTTACGATTTTTAAACTTGGATTTTGACAACATCTCAAAGGAAATTATTTTTGCTAAAAATATTTTTTTATTCATTACTATATTAACAATACAACATTAATCAAATTTTTTTTTTCAGGCAGATAAGTGCAATACATTTTAGATACTGAAGTTCAAACATTTATATACTTACTTTTTAAAGTACTCTTTTTATTCTAAATTGTTTTTTTCCTTCAAATAATGGCGCATCAAATAATAGACTTTACAATAAGTTAAAACTCAATGCGATTCAGCAGTGTAGGATGGACAGCACAATTTATGATTTTTTTCAATTTTCGATAACTGATAGAACGAATCATCTCAAAATCGAATACGTTGCATGGATGATTAAAAAATCTATGAAAAACTCCTGTTCACCCGACTTTTTTCAAATTCATAACCGAACTACTCATTATGAAAAAGACTGCTCGCAATTATTTAGCGGCGAGTCGCTTCCATGCTCTGTTTAATATTCAGGCGCCACAAACTCGCCGCCAAGTATGAGTACAGAAGTAGTGGCCCAGTGGCAGCAACCGTCCCGAGAAAAGAGCATCATCCTGACGCGGAGTGTGCGCGCATAATCTGCAAAGAAAAGAAACTCTCTCTCCTTCCGCAACAAGAGAATCGACACACACGTTACACGACGTACATAAAATATCCGTCCACGGGAAGGCTTTAACTGGGAGCATAAAAACAAAAAAACAAAAAAAAATATTAAAAAAAAAGGGGGAGGGGGCAAAGTTAAGAGAGAGCCTATACTTGTACTCTCGTTTTCTTGAATAACACGCAAGTATAACGGAGAGGGTCTGTGCGCGCTAAAAGAGTCGCTGCAAGGCAGTCTTGCCTGCTAAAATAATAAAGAACCATATTAGTCCGTGGCTCGTGTATGTGTTGCTCTTCCTATATCCCTATCTCTCTCTCTCTCTCGCTTTCCCATTCCCGAGAAAACTCAAAGTGCAGCGAAAGAGAGAGAGAGAGAGATTCTTTCCTCCAAGTGTGTTTGTATTTCTAAATACCGAGTGCACGGGGGGCTGCTCTTCGCTCATATTACGTGTTCGAGTGCAATTTCTTGCATACCTACGGCGCGTGGGTGGGGGTGTTGTTTAGAGATGGATATGTGTGCTCGAATATGAAACCTTGCAGGGGCAAACAATTTATCACGTGTTCGTCTATTAAGTTATGTAGGTGTGCAACACACGTGGGAGGGACAGAAAAAAAGGGGTTTTCCGTCGAAAGGGATTGTTTTTAATACTGCGCCGTGATTTACTGCTCGTGTTTAACGACAAGCTAAGCCGATTTTCGGGATTTTTTTTCCACAAAAGATTATATTTGTTATTACAACCCTTTTTTTTTTGTTTTGAGTAAAACCGGAGTTGTTTGAATGGAGAAGTTGAGTTTCTTGGGGTGTATTTTGTTTACTTATGAAGTACAACGCGATGCAACACAACAATTCGACGCTGCGGATTCCTCAAAATTAGGTGGATTACATTGGATGAAGAAAAAATAGAGACACTTTTATCAAATTTAAAATTAATCATCCACCAAGGCATTGCACCATTTATTTTATTTTTTTTCCACGAAACAACATACTTTTTTCGGTTATTAATGTTACATTGATTTTTTTTACACCGTAACAAGAACTAAAAAACGTACAGTAGAGAACAGCATGTAAGCCACTCTCAAATGAATGGAAAGAAGAAAAAAAAAGTTGTTCCACGCAAAAAAAAAAAAAAAAAAAAAAGCAAAAACTGGCAGAGCCAATCGGAAGAAAATAAAAGCTGCATCGCCCCCTCAACTACTTTTCTGTAGGCATAGATAGTCCGCAATTTTCCTGACTGACAAAAACAGTCGAGCTTCACTATATACACATACACTCCTCCTTCAAACGCAATATGTTATTTCCATCCATAAAAACAACTATAGACAGCAATTTTCTTCTGCTTCCTTACACGGTTAATGCCTCTGCAGCTACTGTCGCTATTATATAGTGGCTGGCTAATCGGCATCGAGGACAATGCAGGTATTATCGATTATCATGCGCGTTTTACTCGCTCATTATTTTTCCATGCCCTCCACGGCTGCATCAGGGAGTTAATTATCCACAGCGGCCGATACCTCTTAGGCTTCGTGTCCTGTGTGTGCTTTCAAGTAAATTAACTTACTTCAAAGAGAATATGGCTCCATTATACAGCCTCCTCATCGCGGCACTGCCTTGCCTCGGATGATTCACTGCTCAAAGGCGCCTATGAGTATTACTCGCAAAAATTGCAGGATTCGAGCTTCGTAAAGGAGGATATAGCTGTGTTGGTATACTTAGACGTGGGCGAGGATACTTTTTCAATGTTTTTTTTTTTTTTTTTTTTTTTTTTTAAACGTCATCTGTTATATATCTGCTAAAAAGCTGTTTTTACATTATTATTTACAACACGGTGCTTTACAAAAAATTTTTCTAACTAAAACAACGCGGTGCAATTAAAATAAAAAATAAAAAAATTAGGAGAAATAACAATGGTCCATGTATTTGAAAAATTGGTTAACTATTTAATCCTAAATAATTTACAATAAACTTTTATATCTAAAATGTATTGCATTTAACTGACAAAAAAAAATGTTTTCTTATTACTTTGTTGTATATCGTGATGAGTAAAAAATGTTTACCCCAACGACAGTGTATTTTATTTAAGAAATAAATTTTAATTTCAAAGAAAGGTTTAAGAATCCATAAAATAACCTTGCATAAATCTGTCTATCTTTTGAAAAACTAATAATTTTAATGAAATTGTTCGATTCTTTACAGGCTCACAATTTTGTCGAATATTTCGTTGATCTGTTAGATGTTGAGGAGAATATACACATATAATAAATTAATAGAGGGTGTTTTTGACTGTAATCCGATCGATAGAGTAATGGCCTCGTACTATTGGGTTATTGTACAATCATTTGTGAGCAGCTTCTTTTTATTTTCAAATGCCTCAAAAAAATATATTATTTTAGTCAACGAGTCATTCCGTGTTTATTCGGCAACAATTCACGCACAAGCCACCTCATCATTTGAAATCCAATCTCGAACCTTACAAACGCTTCGAGACGTACCAACGACCCCTCGTACCCGACAAATGCAGCGTAAAAGTGTTTTCCCAATCGTCCGCTTTCTCGCCGCACTATTTATAACCCTTCGATTCTCTCCGGGCCTATATGCACGCCTCCCCCCACTCGAAACCACTTTCTTCTCAAACCTTTCACCCTCAATCTCTGACGGTTGAAAAAAGAAAAGAAAAAACTCTTCACGCATCGATGTCAATGTCACAGAGTGAAGGGGGGGAAAAAAATGCTTGAAAAAACCCAAGGATCGGATGGGTCCCCCCCCCCTCCCGCACGACACAATAACGAGGCACACTCGTATCACAATCACTCGTAAATTCAATCGCTAAGTCGCGATAAATCGCCGCGCGACTTTCCCCGCACAATATACTGCGTACATATACCTGCACCACGAACACACATGTATATGCTACCTGCGAGCAATTACTTACACGTATACATGTATGCACCTATAGGCCACGCGTTTGCGATTTCGGAGCGCAGATAAGCCACGCGGACAAGTCACGCGAGCTCCTTTTGTGCCACGCTTTTTCGCCCGAGAGTCGAAGTTCACGTCAGTTTATACTTGCGACGACAGACGCGCGAACACGTACATACAGGTATATGGGACCAAGGGGGGGAAAAAAATAGAGAGAGTTTTCCGCGCCAGTGGATCGGATAACCCCGTGGTGAGAATACACCGGTTCCCATTAGACGCTTCATTCGCGCGGTGTTTCTCTCTCGCGTGTCCTTATTACACACTTTATGCATTAGCGGCGAATGATCGAGGATTTACGATTAGCGACGCGGACACGCTTAGGTTTTCCTTGGTAGGGGGGAGGGGGGTTGAAATTAGCGCCCACGGAACAGCGAATACACGTGTTTACGGCCCATTTGTACGCTAGTGTAGATTGTTATTATTTTTAACGGTTATTCGCGCTTGTTTCCGACCACCTCCTCTCAATTATACTCGACGTAACAATACAATGGGCTATTTAATTGGCCGATAAGATGCAATTGTCCCAGTCATCTGATTTGTAATGAGTTAATTCTGTGTGAATACCGTTTGTAAGGAAATTAATGGGTGCTAATTTTATGTATACTTCGATACAACGATACCGGTATGGTTATTTACATCGAGAGTATCTACAAGATGTATGTGCAAATTGTTTTTTTTTTAACATATAGAATAAATAGTAACGGTTGTATCCAGATTTGATTAAACTTAAATGTGGCTCCATTGATTTGTTTTTCAGCTTTTGATTATCATCCAATTTATTTATCACACAAATTTCTTTTAGACTTTGAAAATTTAATAATTATGGATTACAAGCAAATGATCGAGCAAGAAAAAAAATTTTTTTTTCTTCAGCATCATTTCTATTTTTATAACAATTGTTTCGAGTGACAGGGACAAATGATAAAAAGCAACTCCGAGAAAAATTGTTTCACTTGCAGTTGTGGTCTGCTCGTGGGCATGCGTCACCTGAAACGGTAGTAAAAAGAATGTTAATATTAATCACATGTCCGTTTCTTCCAGTTGTGGGTCGCAAAGTGCAATAAATTTCGCGAGACAGTTCAATTAGTAAGGAGAGTTTATCGACTCTTTTTCACACGGCGATACAATGACATTAAATCGTCTACTTTACATTAAGACATTGTCTTGCTCGATACCTTGGACTTTGTAAATTATACTGTAAATATCTTGTAATGGTGTACGCTTGCAAGACCTAGATTGAAATAATAAAAACTTTTTTTTTTTCATTTAGATCGTTTTAAATTTTATTTTTATCAAATGTTAAAGTGATGGTATGGCTTAAAACAGTCAATTTCACGACAAATAACAATTTTCTCGTAAATTAAGAGTAAAAAAAATACTGTAAGATTGATAAAAAAATTAAAGTTATTAACTTTTTGTCGATTTGTCAATGTATTTACTTCTATCAACAAACAATTAAGCATTTAAAATTTTCTAAGATTCATTATACAATGTACGGTGTTTTGATCTAATTTCAGTAATTAAAAAAATATTTTCGTACTAAAAATAGTTTAAAAAAATTTAATATATAAATAAATTTACAGTAAGGGACAGCATAATCATTGTTTAGAACTCTTATAACAGGGAAGTTCAACCTCTTCAGGTTATTATTAATAAATGGTATTATTATTTCAATCATACGTATTCAGTTTGTGTAGAATCGCATTCTGGATTCTATGTCAACATAAATTTGTACTTCTATCACATTTTAATTATTAATTAAAAGTCTAGTATATAGAAAATATCAGCTTGCACTCGTTGCATTCAAATAATTATCGTAGCTAAAAATATTATCTCCTATGATGCAGGTAACTTTCGAGCGCTCACTTCCAGCAGGTGATTTGGCACCTTTTGTTTTAATGATGCTGCGTGTGTATATTATTTATGAATTTCAAGACCGATCGGAACACATTGAACACCGTTCCATTTGCATATCGATCAGGCCACATTTTTCTTATGTAAACGCTCCAAGAATCTTTGCCCTTGCAGTCCGTGCTTGGAAAATGCATACTTAATTTTACGCCAAAGCACCACAGTTTCGTCGAAAATAATTGCAAGACAAAGAAGCTCTTACTTATCGTACAGCGAAACTTATTCGATATGCATCTTTCGACTTTCGCGATTTCTCGCAGTTGTAATAAATTACGTATTCATGATACAAAATTGTTCGATACGAATGTTTATCGATCTTCGGTCCGAGCGCAGAGCTGATGGCCGTGCCCATTCCTTTACACGATCGATAGTACAACCGGTGAAAATGCAGATATTTTTTTTTCTTGATTATAAGCATAGGTACCGGTTCGTGACTTTTATCGGTCCTGCGAGGACAGAGCTTGCAATATCGAGGAGATTGATAAGCTAACCAGTAAAACAAACAGCGACATCGACAGGTCGTGTGAGATAAAATTCCTGAGAAGTCCGTGCGTGCTTGTTAAGGCTTTTTCTTCGATTTTTCCGTTGGCCGCAGTCCTTGATGGTTTTTTTTTCTACTTGTACTACTAGCGAATAAGCGTGTCATTTGTTACATGAAAAGTATATGAAAAATACAAAATTTGCCAATCAGTACGTTCATGGGAGAAAGGGATAAAGTCAATACACACCAATGATTATAAAATAAATGTATATATTTATTTCTGATTTTTCAAATCCTTTGTTTCACTTGTTTCGCCTAGTTTTACATACTCGAGATAACTCTCGACTTAGTGAAAATCGTATCTATAATTTTTTATTTTTTATTTTCTTTATATATGTATACGTATATTTTTTAATAACCACAGTGTTCGTCAAGTTTCATCTGAGCAAGAGTAGCAGTGGCGAAAATCATTAACATCGTAATTTTCGTTTTTACAATTTTTGATGCCAGTGTAAATGATGAATCTAAATAAAAATTACGTCCTTAACTATTTTATGAAATGCTTTTTCCTAATTTTTTACGCTATACTTTTTTTTTTGGTTTTTTTAACTAACATTTTTTTGCAAAATTCAAATTTACATCAGCAGTACGCTTTTCATCTACATTTTTAATTATCCCCTTCGCACTTCCAATTTAAAAAATTCATAGATAATTTTCTAGTAACGAGTATAAATTTTTTTAAGCTTATAATAATTAATTGATTAAAAATAAAAAGTTTAATTTAAAGTACCTACTTGTTAATAACAACTTACGATCTTTAAAACTTATCAGATCGTGTAACTTTTCAGGTCCCTTTAGAACTGATAACCATAAAGCTTAAATATTAATTATTTATTTTATATTTATTGGTTTTTAGTTGTCCTAATTTCGTCAATTTAGGAAAATTTTTACTATAGAGGGAAACAAATTAAAGTGATATACGAACACAGTTCACTACCCAGATCAATCATACATCGCTAAAATCATAATTTTGATTGCTTTTTCTTCGTGCAAACTATTAATTTATGACCTGAAATCGCATGCATATAAAGTACATATTTTCTCGAATTTTGATATACTGTGTTTTTTTAAACTACTTTTGCTGTGCTGGACAAATAGTTTGATGAGTACTTTGTACAAAAATCTGCATTTGCTCGTTACGTTATTTTGGTTGGTTTTATATTGGTGTGGATCGTGCACGTTTACCTGTCTAATATCGTATCAAAATACATTTTTAGAAATGTGAAGCAACAGTTGTGTCTGTATTGTAGTAAAATTAAAAATAGTATAACCATTAATCTTGTGCATACATGTACATCATATTTCCGAGAGGTGGAAACATGAATGAAATTAAAAACAAATCCTGTGGTAAAAAGCAATGCTCGAGTTTTATGAAAGTACTTTTGTAACTTAAAACCTGTCCAACACTGTGTTAATTATTATTAAATTTGATTCTTTTAGATCTATTTGTCTAGTTAAAAGTTTTTTTTATTTCATATAAATAACTACTTAAATTTGTTAAAATAACAAAAAGTGTGTTATTTATATGCGTTGAAAAATCTCTTTTAGTTGACGAGTATTTATAAACTTAGCCGCATTGGAATGTTACCTCACTTTTTTATAATTATTCTTGTGAGTTGTTAACATATCAACTCAAAGCATGAATCGTTTCTATGTATACAATGTTATGTTTAATTTTTTTTCTTTTTTTTTTCGCAAACTTTACATTTTTTACATAGGTCCGAAGTGCGTAGAAAGTTGATCTAAATTAATTTTCTTCTGTATACAAGTTGTCAAGTTGTCCATATGAAGACGCGCGTATAAGAATTTAAGAGAGTATTATTAGTTTATCTATTTTATAAGCTATTGTTGGTTTAGTAAAATTTTCGCGTTACTTTTATTAACCTTAGTCCCTTTATATAAGTCACTTATCGTTGTTAACCGATTCTAAAATCTGTTTTCCTTAAGATAGTTAACTACCGATTTATTATAACTATTGTAGAAAAAAATCAATTTATTTTCAAATTTCAAACAATGATGGAAAAAATAGCTCTATAAAACTAGAATTATACTATGACGCTACTGTAATGATATATTTTTATCTAAATTGATGATAATATTTGTCGCTATGTATACTATTAAATTAATTTTTTAGTCCAAACATACGTGGATTTATAAAATTTTCCACGAAAATTTTTTGGGGCTTAAGAATGTTGTAGTAAGTGAAGTGAATTTGCAAAGAAAAAGTAAAATTTACAAGAAAAGACTAGTTGCATGGTTCACATGCTTTATGACTATTCTAAAAATTAATAGAAAACCATTTTAAGGAATACTTTAATATTGACTATCGATGTAAAGTTATCACTTGCATAATTTTAGTACATAATTTTATATTTAATAATAAAAACCGCTTTTGATTAAAAAAATTTCAAATTATATGTACAAATTGCACATGTTAATATGGACTAATAATTATTTTTTTTCAAGATTACGTTTTTGTACCTAATACAAATTTTTGTGGAATGATTTGTTTAATTCATGCATCTATGGATTATAAGTGTAATAGTGTAAAGTTATTACTTTCTGATTTAAATACTATGCATGTTCCAGGGCATTTTATAAATTTTGTATCAATTATGCAAGTATGAATTATGGTTATGATATTAGTTACCAAACATTAAATTGCGGATAATCGTATCAAAGTAACGCTTAAATTTTTATGGTTATTATAAAGTTACTGAAATTTCGAGTCATACGAGTTCCTCGTAATACTTTATGAGCAATGCAAATTTAAATTCACACTCGCTCTTACGTATATTTGTATATATAAATATGCATGTGACTATCAAAGGGATTTTGCTTTTTTAAAATACTTTATTATTATTATTATACAGCACTTAGAAAACTTTAAATTGCTGTTACTCGTGTCCAAAAATTAAGTAACTATTGGAGGCCCGCGCGAAATAAGTTCAATAGTATATAATATTCCCAAGAGTAATCGTCGTCTAAATTGTTTCTATACATATTCATAAAATCACGATACAGCATTTTTATATAAATGTTAAGTATAAGCGTCTTCATTGTGCCCTAAGTTGTAGTTTAATCTTTATTGTGTAAGTTTTTATTAATAATTACAACGATTTCTTTTTCTATTTTTATATTTAAAAAATTGAGCCCCTGCTTTTTCATCGACTATTGAAGAGCAATTGTAAGATTTTAATCAGCCATCGCGTCGAGTGTATGCATAATATAAGAGTGTATGTATAATTAGAGTTCTCTTTTTCTAGTTGCTACATTTTTTTACACGAGCCACAAATCAGATTGGTCTTTTCTCCTTCCGTTTTTTCATTTTCTTGGCCATTTTAAAACTAGCAGAGAAAAACTATTCTGATGTACATTTTAGTTTAACAAAAAAAAAAAAAAAAAAAAAAATGATTTTATTATTTTAATATTTCGTTGGCTATGTGAAAAGTAAAAAGTTTTCGCTTGCCCTTAAGTATTTAGTGACTAGTTACTGTACTTTGTTAATTTTATTAAAAACTGTAGTAAGAATTGTTTAAGCTTTTCATGTATGTTAATTTTTTGCGAGTTTTTAGTTGCTGTGATTTAATATCTTGTATTTTTATGTTACTTTTACTATCGTTATGCACGAAAATTTTTATAGCAATGATAATATTAATAATAATAATAATAATAATAATAATATTAATAATCTACGTGTTGTGCGCAATTATACTTCTCGCGTGGAAGACTGACCGGAAGGAAAGTGTCGTCGAACGCGAGCCAATGCTGTCATTTCACATTAATTGATTATTTTATTTTCTCGTTTATCAATTTTCATACACATTTGGTGTCTAATTGCGGCATTAAGTTCGCTGAGATTATTTGTATGTATATATAATATTAGCACTTTTAAATATCTACAGCTTACAGCTATTAGTAATTTTTAAAGTACTTAATTTTTTTATTTTTCTCTTAGCTCTAAAACCTTCTCCACAGTGGCGATGGAACTCTTTCGTTGTGCCACCTATTTATAGTTATTTTGCTCTTTGGCTAATTTATTTTTTAGGTATATATTTGTGTGTATAGCGCAAAAAATCAATAGTAAAATCTCTGTGAAAACGTTTAAACGATCAAGTGTTCTAGAAGATGTACCCTGCCAGAGGGTTATATAATTTATTTTATTTTATTTATTTTTTTGTTTTTACTATTAAAACGTGTACATATTAAATAGAAGCTGGACCCTGAATCGAAGTGAGTATTCGATTTTTCTTGTTTTTATTATTTTTTTTATTTTGCTGCAAACGTCCTCGCGTATTGATTTTTTAATGTAATTGATGGCTGTACGGTATTGGCCGAGTAATTATGTTTTATGGGATTAAAATTTACGCAAACTGAGTCTTTGTGGTAATGTTTAAATCATAAGAAACGAAAATTCGTGAAATTTTAAATAAAGTTATCAATAGTGCGTACCACAAAAAAATATCTCTCGTTTCTAATGTCCGTCAGAATTTCCGACTAGAAAATAAAAAAAATCGATTAATTAATTTAAGAAGCACTGGATGAAAAATATACTTCTATAAAAGTGAATTAAAAACGTTCATTAACCCTCTAATCTTTTTTTAGCCAGCACAGTTTTATGAAATAATGCAAACTCCAAGTTAATGTGTCGACAAGAGCTTTAAAAATTCTATGAATTGAAATTTCTTTTGCAACGCGTGCTATTACTATAAATTCTAATTTTACACAAGATCAAAGAGTTTTTTTTAATTTTCTCTTCCATAAATTTAAATAATTTAGGTAAAAAAAAACTCGTTCTCGGCAAACTGCATTCGTTTCGTTACATCCAGTGAAAAAAATTGCCGTTTCGTCCATCAATCGTCCGCGACACGCATACCTCTTATTTGAATAGTAATATCACTTGCAAAAAAAATTGCTTCGTTCAAGTGAAGACCAATCACGAATCACACTAAACTGATTACTCCTTTAAATTTATTGAAAAAAAAAAAAAAAAATAAAATAAAATAAAATAAAATATCAAATAAGCATTATTTACACTCTCATCATGAAATAAAAATTCAATAAATTCAGATGACGAGATTTCTTTAAAAAACTGTTGGAAAAAAAATTAAATCACACGTACCAATATCGAACCTTCATCGTCAAAAGAATTTCGTTTACGCCCACAGCCCTTACCAGGAGTTCACGCCAATAATCCAAAGGCACTATTAAAAGCCCGCGCCAAACACTCGCAAGGATCTACCTATAACAGCTCGGTTTATCGTTATCTACACAGGAGCGAGAAAATTTCCATATTCTAAAAATAAACAATACACCGTATATACGATTTGCCGAGGAGCTCGAAAACGTCACCGGGTAGCAAAAACGTAAAAAAAAAAAAAAAAAAAAAAAAATAGTAAGCCACCTCTGGCTAACAGGACTAGTCGGTCAAAGGTAACTCGAGTAGTATATAGGTGAGCCTCGTATCGATTTCCCTTCGGCCAATGCCGCACAGCCCACCGCGACAGAATAGCGTTACACACACACACAGACAGATATAGAGATATCTCCCTCGTCGTGCAAGGTCCCGCGAGTTTATACCCACATTTACACCCACATGCATCCCACGTGTAACAGCCCGCAATTTTAAATTAACCTAAAGCTAGAGCAGCGGTATATGGCAACAGCAGTATACAGCAAAACGATCGCGTGCCTGCCTGCCTTCCTGGCCTCCGTTTGCCTCCCCCCCCCCGCTCACGCTCGTCCTTTCGTCGCGACGTCGTCGATATATTTTTTTCGAGGGTATACATGTGTATATATGTTGTGTATACATACTCCCCGCGTTTGTTTTTGTTTTCGATTCGTAACAAATGTACATGACACAGTGACGCCCGAAGGGCCACATCCCTTGGGTCCGAGGCTGGACAGTAAGGAGCGACGCGGTCCATCAGCTAGGAGCGGGACGACGAGGAGGACGAGGACGAGGAGTGGTGGTGGTGGTGGTGGTGGTGGTCGTGGTTTGGTGGCAAGAGAGCCGGCTGTTGGGTGGCCTGCTGCTGGAGCTCGTGGAGGATGTCTTGGCTGCTCTGGACGGGACTTAGGCTCGGGGTTACGATTATCTGGGTGCGCATCGCCGCGCCCAGTAGGGCCGTGTTCTCGCACGAGGTCTCCTCCTCGTCCTCCTCGTCCTCCTCGCCTTCGTCTTCGTAATCGTGATCGCAAGCGTCCAGATCCATACCCTCGTCGTTGTCACCCTCTTCCTCGTATTCTTCCACTTCCTCCTCCTCGTCGTCGTCGTCGTCTTCCTCGTTTTCGTCGTCATCCGAGACGACTCGCGTGTAGATGGTTTCGCGATCCTCCACCCTATCTGAAATCATCCACGAGTTTATTCATTTCTTTTGTTTTGGTGGTGATCCTATTTTTTTTGTAGACTCAGTCATAAAGGTAAATAACATTACAAGTGTAATGGACGATGCTATTCATTGAATTTTGACAATTCATCGTAAATCTCGTTTTCTAAACTATGCTTGAATTCCAGTCGATGAAAATTGATGTTAAATAATTTTTAACTACTTTGTAAAATACAATAGCAAGTAAGATGTATTAGAATCCAGCGTATATACTTTAAGGGGAATAATCGGTCGGCCAAAACGTACATTGAACTACTTCACTATTATTACCTTTCGACTATTACTGAAATAGTACATTTTTATTGCAACTTTTAAAAGTTTGCGAGAAAAAAAATTTTGGTTTGTTCATTTTTGAGTAAGTCAAGTTGTAAATCTTTCAAATAAGTTTCAAAATCATCAAAGTTTATATTCGATTAAGCCAAAACGGATTAAATAATAAAAATTAAACGGATAAAAAGTTTTTACGTACTAGTAAATGATTTTCAAAGTTCACAAATATATTATTCATCATTACGTAATCACAACCTACTCCATGCACTTTTAAACGATCAATAAAAAATTAATAATTATTCAGTTGCTACGAATGCTAATTGTATCACTACGCTATGCTACTTAATTTAAAAAATAAATTAAATTCTTTGGTACGTAAAGTTGAAAAATCATTATATTTAATGAAGATTTGGAGTAAACAAAAATTGATGCTTTGACAGAATGGCCACTGAAAACTATTACCATTAGTTTGTCAATATAAGATTGTACTACTTACGTTTAAAAAAAAACGAATTTTTCCTTTCAATAGTATCTATTTTCATTCTTTTAACACACACACACACACACACACATTATACATGCTCCTGTTTACATAATTAAAAGCCATCAGTAATGATGCCTCTAATCTCATAAAGATAAAAAAAAAAGTGCAAAATGAGGATTCACTCGTACAGTTACCGTGAATTGTCATGCTAATAAGCTATATGCAAATGCGTAGTAAATTGCCTGAGATTCTTCTGTACAGATTTTAATTTCCGTGTACAAAAGTGCGTGACGTATCGAGTGCCAAAGTGTAATAGCCGTGGAGGAGCATCAGACTCCTTTGAAGGAAACGCGAGAAAAAACAGTTAACGCGTCGATTCAATGGAAAAACACGGAGGGGAGGAAAAGATCGTCGAGTCAGCGGGGTAAAGTTAAATATAGGAACCGGGCGAGTGAAATCGCAGAGATAGAGAGAGGCGAGTATATATATATAGCTTCGCTAAGTTATGTGCACCGAAAAGAGAGCTTGCGAACTTTTATATTGAGCGAAAGTTGCCGGGAGAACACGATAGTGCAGTGTTTGTGTGTGCACGCGCGCTCCAACTGAACAAGCGAGTCGTTTTATTTGTTCTCAAAAATAATTCGTGACTGTCGAGGACTTGTTCTCTCAAGTATACTGGTGGTTGTTACACATTGTATTGGTATACGTGATTTTTACGTACCATCTTAGCTATCAGTTTTATCTCATGAGCATTTCAAGTTTTTACTTTACTCCCTCGTTATGTTTTCTAAAAAATTTTAAGTCAAACAAAGCCTCTATGCACTTCCATCATTTAATAAACCAGCTTGTATTATACAATGATTTTTCAAAGTTGACTTGTTAACGATGTTGATTTTGTACAGTAACAAAGTAAACAGTCGATATAATTCACAATATGCCATGAAACAAATGAAAGAGCCAAACGAAAGTCGGTTAGTAGAAAAAATCGTAGGAGATGAGCGAATTGGCAACGTACACTAAATAAGCAATCTCTATAGTGAAACGCAATAAGGAGGAGAGAAAGAATTTGAAGAAGAGAGAGAGTACTTGGGAGGGATCTCTAAAGTTGCGGGTTTCATGCAATAAGCTGGCTAAATTTTGCGAAGCCTGCAGCAGTATGCACTGGATACAAGTAAATAAGTGCTGGATAGCGCATGTACAAGGTATGCGCTCTCTCTATAGGAAGGAATGCATCCAAACAGAACCAAAGAGGGCCGAGGGCGAGGAAGGGATTTTAAACTTACTGTGTTATGTCTGTTTCGCTATAACGACGTAGTAGACGAGCGAGCAGTGTTCGTCGATGCTGTAAAACGCACACACATAGATAAACGTACACAAATAAAGAAACAAACATGCTTTTGCTTTGTGAGTTGGAGTTAGAGAGAAAGGAGCTGTGGAAAGTTTGGGTTGGGTGGGAATAAGTATAGATAATGAACAGGGTATGGGTGCACAATTTGCTTATGATTTACTTCACGCTTGATACTTGTGTACATGATACAATGGGCGTTAGGTATAATCGCCTTGTACATTAGGACTTGTAAAACGTGCGATCGTTAACATTTTTATGATTTTCCTTATCTATGATATTTAAAATTGTGGTTATGGAATACTTTGTTGTTTTATTTAATATAGATCGCACGTTTTAATTACTTTGCCAAAGTTTAGAGAAGCATCTAGTACTCGATGCATCGCTAACTTGCTTATTGTTTGACTGTACGCTTGTACCTACATGAGCTGCTGTTATACTTTTCTACGTGATTCGCGTCCTATAGCATTTTATTGGCCGTACTTTTCGAGAAAAGTGCAACCCTTAGCGTGTTTCAGATGTGTTTGTCAATTTCTTGCACTTTTTGTTAATTTTGTGATTCTATCTATAATCGATGTGCTTTATTTCAAAATAAGTATTACGTGCATTATTTATTTTTTGCTGTCCGAAATAGAATTATCACTACGATTTCTCTTACTGTTCTTCAATCAACTGAATAAAAAAATCTTTGATCCAGTGCTACTGATCAAAAGTTACAGCGATTGAAAGAAAAATAATGGAAATCCCTAACTATGAGATTTTCTCATTAAACTACAATTTTTTTATCGATAGGGCTCCATTTTAGATTTTATTAATGCTACAAAAAAATTTTTTTTTTTTTGCGATTCATCTTAAAAATCGTGATGCGTATGAATAAATTAACTAATCAATAAAAAAAAAAAACAGCTTGCATCTACCTCAGCGAAAAGCGTTGAACAAAGCAAAAGTGGATAAATCTAAGTTTTTTTTCAATATATCCTAAAATCACTCAAGGACCCTCGCACGCTTTCTCCTATTTTACTTGAAAGTGTAGATGACCCACTTAATAAACACCAACACACTTTGGAACACATGAACTAACATCGATTCACACGAATGAACAACAAAACGAACAAAAACAGAAAAAAAGCTCGCATGCGAATGTTGGCGAGGTACAAACCAGTTGTGTCCTTGGAGCTCTGGTCCAGCTCGTCATCATCCGGAGCAACGACAATAGTCGTGGCCGACGACGAGGAGGAAGAGTACAGGTCACTCTCGCCCTGCAGCAGCTGATGATTGCCGCCCTCGAGCTCGGAGCTGCAGAGCGGAGGCACCATTATCACCACGTCGCCCTGGCGCGTCGTCACCACCGAGGTTGGGGCTACCGACGAGTGCGTTGCCACACCAGCCGAAGCCGGTGGTAACGCGACAACTGTCGTCATCGTCGCCGTTGTCGTTGGTATTCGCGGTGGTTTCGTCGACGGTGCGACCGACGATGACGACACCGGGACGCTCGACGAGTCGGTCGGAAGCACCAGGTGCGACGGTATGGAACTGCGGAGCAGACAAGTTCGTGACGGTTGGTGGGAGATGGCTCGGCTGCAAGGATACACAAACATTTTCGTTTGATCAGTCGTCACGTTGGCCCATCAATTATGTATACGGCATTGCGTACATATAAAAGTATTTCTTGTCTAAGTGTTTGTATATAAGTATATATATTATATATACATTTTTATTTTCATTACAAGCGCTTCTAGTCCTAGTGTAGAAGTTTCAAGGATCATCTCATGAAAGAATCAGCATAGAAGAGTCGTAGCGAAAATTTCTAAATATTTGAGGTTTTTTTTTTTTTTTTTTTTTTTTCTTTCTCACTAAAAGACAAGCCAAAGAGTTTTGTGTAAGCGATCAGTATGCGAGAGTAATATTGCTAATTTTTGCTGTCGAGTATTCATTTCAACGTGTAACTTATACAAGACATGACCAGTTTGGGAGAAATTTTAAATCTATGTGTACGAGAAAAATACAAGCGAGGTGTAGATAATTGTTTCATATACGTGTGTACTGCAGTTTACTGAGCAAAGTAAGTATCGGCAAAAGTGTAAAAAAAGTGTGTGTTTGCGTCATCATCCTTTGTGCCCTGGTGGCTTCGCATCGATGCAACAAATGCGCGGGTCTGTTTTTCAATTAATCTATTATTAATTGTAAAAATTTCACTAGTACGATTGCGACATCCAAGCAACAAGGAAATATCGTAAGATGATACCGCATTAACTTGTTTATGAAACGAATAATAATAAAAGAAAACAAAGAAAAATGTTTATGTAACTTTGAGAATTCTTGGAGTTAAAAAAAAATTAATCTATGAAAATGTCGATTCGAAAATAATAACTACTTTTCATGAACAATATTTAAAAAAAAAATCTCGTAATTATTCTTTTTTTTCAACACATTTACGTTACATGGTTTTTTCCGACGTAGATTAACTCGACTACGTAAAAAAGAGATTAAATTATAGAGAAATATAGAGCGAGCGAGAGAGAGAGAGCGAGCGAGTCTGTGATGTGCGTTTATCAAAGCACATGTCAAAGCTTTCACAAGAGTGCCAGTGTATATATGTATATGTATGTATCCAAGTACAAGTAAGCCCGGCGAGATTAAGTAAGACTTAAGAAATTCAGAAACTGAAAATTGACTCATACATTGTGCATAGTGGATTATCAGAGAGGAGAGATTATCTACCTTAAAGGAGTCTCATAATGCGCGGACACAGTTACAAGTTTTGGGCTAAAAATGGTAAAAAAAATTATTACGTCACAGAAAAGTCCATGTACATCACTGAGCGAATTTATTGTACCTTTAAACATTATTTATACCATTATAAATATTATTATTATTATTATTATATTAAAAGTGCTTTCAAAAAGTAATTCACATCGAGTTTGTAAAGTTAAGGATATTCCTGTTTCTTTATTTTCGTACTCAAATGAATATCCTAGAAACAATTACATCATCTCGATTTAAACTACGTTTGCACCCACACAGTCTACCGACTGAACTACTACTCCAGTCGACTGTTTGTTCCATCCACCTATTTAAATGGTGATTTGACCCAATGTCGTTCAACATAAACAAATTCCTTGTATGCTTAACTAACGACTAATGAAGTATAGACCTAAGGCATTTCGGCCGAATGGGGGGGAGGGGGTCTCTTACCTGAGGGTGACTCTCTTCTTGACACGACTGCCGAGATCCGAGTGGCCGCGGTGCATCTGCTTGGGCTTACCGGCCAGATGGCCGGGCCGCTCGGAGTCCCGGAAGTTGCCGGTCGTCGGGGAACTCGGCTCGGACAGTTGCTTGTCGACGAGGATGGGCTTGAGCACGAATCCGGCGGCCAAGGTGCCGGCGTCCGCGGATAGTGGCGTTTCCGGCGCTCCGCCGTCGTCCTCGTCCCCGTTGGGCTTGGGTTCCGGCATCGGTAGGGCCAACAGGCGCTTGCGGTCCTCCATGTACAGCTCGATAAGCTGGTCGAGTTTTGCTTCGATGTCGTCGACCTGTGGGTTATTTATTATTACCTTTTTTTTTTTTTTTTCTTTTTTGTTTCACTGTCACCTCGGTGCGTGTCATCATTTTCCCCATGTCACGCTGGAGGTTTTGCACACAAAAGGGAACAAAGTTTGCTAGATTACCTCGAATATCGCGGGACAATACCCCAAAGGAAACTAATCGTTTAATTGACACTTGAGAACAAAGTGTTTTTAATGTATTGGAAGGAATGTTGTGCAAAACCCAAAATTGCTATAGTATGAATTACATTAAAAAATGTGTTCAACATCGGAGTTAGACTCACCTGCCTTTCGACCTTGACGATTCTCGACGCTAAGCTAATTTTCGAAGCGTACACGTCCCTCGCTTTCGACCCTTGTTTACCCAGAATTTGATCTAACCTGTTTACAGTTCAGACAAGGAAATTAATATCAGCGGGCCTTGATTGATCTTCGGCGCTCAAACAGTGCAATCAGCCGCCCAAAACATACACCAAAGCCTCCACCCTCTACGGGTTACTCGTATTACAAGCTCGTGAAATAACAACAACGACACGTGCAAACAATGCTTCAGCTAAATATAAATATAAATCTATATAAGCTGTACACTTCGATCAATCAGAGCTGTGTAGTGTGCATGTGTATAATATATAATTATTGTGTGGAGAAATAAAAAAGTTTTTCGTTGCTATAGTGCCGATAAAAGTACTTCTAATAAAGTATCAAAACACATACTCGACGCCTAACGCAATCCTACAAACTAATAGATGCGTAGTACTACTTGCATACATTTACCACAAACCGTTACTGTTTATGTACAAGGTATTATTTACAGGTTTAGTTTTTTTTTTTTTTTTTTTTTTTTTTTTTTTTTTTTTTTTTTTTTTTTTTAATTACAATGAATCATTGCAGAGAGATTTACGGATCTTTTTTCAAAGTGATCGGTTTGCCGTACATACGCTTTTCTATTTCATGGTGATGATACATTTTTTACGATGGAAAAAAAAAAAAATATAAAAAAACAATGACACATGAACGAACATGAATGTATGGTAAAAAAATGAATCGCTTCCAGTGAGTGGAGTTTTTACGATTCTCGCCAGGTTTCCGCTTCAAAAAACGTTGGCGTTTGCAAAATGTATAGTGTCAAATGTACTTTTGACGAGGCAAAAAGTTGTATTTTCGTGTTGAAAAAAAGCAGCTTGTCTTGTGTGTGGGTGTGGTGGAAAAGACCAACTATCATATACTGCAGCATATATAAATATGCATATATATATATAAAAAGCGCAATACGACGACGGTATATCGGTGCAGAGAGGAAAAACAGCATTTGAATATTGTAACTTTTTTTATTTTTTATTTTTAAACATTACTTCTCAGGTTTTTTGTAATAGTGGAATATTTTGTATTATCCACAAGAATATTTTTTTTTGTTTTTATATTAAAAATTTCACTTTCAAGATAGTTCATCGTACCAAATCATATACATTCGCAAAGCTGTATTCTTATGATTGTTATATAAATGCAAACACTATTTTTCCCAGCTACTATATAAAATAAGCTGATAATTTAATAATAATAACGATGTAAAATAACAGTACGACTAGATGCTCGTGTCGTCGTTCAGATGTACGTAAAAACATTATGATAAAAAAGAAGATAAAAAGTACACATGTGATCAATAATATAATAAATAGTAATAGTAATAATAATATGTAAAAATAAAAACTATAAAAGAAAAAAAAAACAAAAACAAACTTTGATAAATAAGATGAAAAAGAAGGAGGCACGACTGCACCTGCGAGGCAATTTTTGTACCTGAAGTGCAGATTTCGCACGCGATTCAGTAGATCGGCGTGGCCGGAGCTGTATTGTTCAATCACGTCCTTGACGTCGTAAGGTTTCAGGGCTTCCCTGAATTTCTTGCGGGCCACGAAGTATTTCAGCTGCGATCACGCCCCCGCGGTTTCCAGACACATCATTACACAGTTTACGCTGGCGTTTTTTTTTATGTTTTGTTTGTTTGGCTTTTGTTTTGTTTGTTTGTTGGTTTTTGTTTATCTGTTTGAGTTTTTCTTTTTTTTTCCCCTCGACGAAGACTTTGTAGTTTTTATGTTTACGTTAATATGTTTGCTAATTGATTCTGTTATACATTATGTGATTTTTTGTTTTTCGTGTTTTTTTTTGCTCAATAAAGGCAACAGATCTTTGCTACCACTATTACTGATTCGTCATTTTTGTATTTTTCTGTTTGAACGACCTTAAAAAACTGTTAACGTGGACTTTGCGATTTAAAACTTATGAAACAAAACAAAAGAGTTAATTAATCACAATAAAATACATCGTTTTATTTTTATCCACACATAAAAATTAATTATAATAAATAATATCGATTAACATCATTGACTATACTAAATGATAAGTATTTTAATTAAAAAAAATCAAATAAAGCTTCTATAACAAGTCTTATAGTGACTATTTTTATAATGCATTGAAAAAAACATTTAATTGTTTATCTAAACTCTATTTATCAGCACAATGACAAAAGTTTTTTTGAATACATGCCAATTACGAAAGTGGAAAATTTGTGATAATTGAATAGAATCATTTATCGATACGAATATGTATTGTTTTTAACAAAATAAAATTTGAGGACTCTATAGAAGTAAGTATCAATTATAAAGGCTATTTTAATCATCAAAAATTATTAAAGCACACGACTGTTTCATGAAACGTCATAAAATTTTCTAAGAAGCAAATAATATTCTAAATAAACAAAAAAATAACTAGCTCATTAATCAGTAATCAATGCTAAGCTTCGATCTGTCGACTGTGTCGTATATAATTAATGTGTCAACTGTACTGCGATAACATTGTTTTCATTCGTTTGTAAGCTCAAGGTATTTTTTAAAGATTTGGGACGCAATCAGTGCACCAAAGCTATCCTGTCCTTTTTCGTGTAGCCCATCTTCAATCAACTCGTAATTCCCTACAATATGGAACGCTAAGTGCATCCGCGAAAGCATCCGAAATTTTTTTTCTCAAGTAGAAACTCAATGAAGGTGCAGCGAGAAAGCATTACCAACCGTACATTATACGAGCTTGAGATTCCGCGCACGAACCTTTAATTACGACGAAAAGCTTAATTCTGTTTGAATCGAATCTTCGAAACTCGACCCTCGGGACCGCGACAATCGAGTATGTATTATCTATGCATGTGTTGTATTTTATGGTATATGTGTGTGGAAAAAAGCGAATCGGTGGCACAAATATGCTCGCTTCTGTACTAGCGAGGATTTTCAAGTCCAGGAAGATCATCCGGTTCATTCGCTGGTGGTTAACGAGGTGAAATGAGACTTGAGCGAAGAGGTATTTATTTCAATGAGTTATTGACAAATAATATTTAAAGTAAATAAATAATACGTTTTCCATCTCTCAAACATGATATTTCACTGGCTATATTGGGAGGTGGTATTGTATAAATAATATTACTTTTTTTTTTTTTTTTAATTTACATGTAATTTTACTGAAATGATTTGATGATTCGTACCTTCGTAAATACCATAGCTGTAGCATATGTACGTAGTTTTTTTTAATAACTAATTGAAATCTAATGCATTCCGTCATATTTTAGTATATTTATTTTATTTTTTGTGAAATTAAAATTTTTTTACACTCGAGGATATTTACAGAGAGAGAGATGTATAAAATTAATGGTGCAAATTTATATTAATGGTTAAACATACTTGGTTAATTAATAATCGGTCGATGAAAATTTATATCGAAATTTCATTAAAAAGCATTCCATTTTTAAAAACCATGTACAGTTTAGTCATTTGCCAAAACAAAAGTAAATGAAGAAAAAACAAGAAAAAATTATTATTATTATCTGGCCTTGGGAAAACTTTTTTGTTCAGTCAATATACAATAGAAGAGAAAAAAAAACCCAAGGGCCATCAGAGAAAAGGAGAAAAAAAGTCAAGTACCATAAAAATGCGAGGAAAAAACGTAGTCACTCTAAAAAATCTCATGCCACCTGTATAAAGATATATATCAAGCGAAACGACGGCACGGAGAGGGCGTGTGTACACATACGATCGCACGCGCGGGGAGTTGAAAAAAGAGCCACGCGAAATCTAAAGTGCGATCGGGTGAAACAAAAGTTGATCGTCCGAAAGGTTAATATAGGTGGGTTATTGCACAGGCGCCTTAAAAGTTTAATGATACATACACACACACACACACGGCATATTTAAAATGGATTGCTTGAACTACATGCTCTTCGTTATATCACCATCATCACGCACGACACATGGCTAACAAGCAACTTGACACTTGACACTAACACAGAGCGAGAGCGAGAGAGAGAGAGTGAGAAAGAGAGATGTAAGAGGCACACGCACGTCGCAGCGTTATACAGCTATTAGTAGAGACTGAAAGGGGTGGTTCGGGCGGTCGAGGCAGTCATCGGGTGTGTCGTTACATGTATATATATTATATATACGCGTATAATATTTGTGATGGTTGAGTGATAGGAGAGTTGTTGGTAATACAGTGGAAAAAGAATGAAAGATAAAGACACACGACGTTGGAAAAGAACATGTGTACGAGGAAAGATAGCGCAAACGAGGTATAATAGAGTTTACAACATTGTATGTGATACTTCGTTGGCGTGTAAAAATATAATGATCGAGTGGTGGTTGTATTTTTTACGTGGACGTTGGAATTGTTTGATGGAAGAAGTTGGATTACGAGTCCGAAACAAAGTTCTTATCTCGATATTTATGCCCCACTTAGGGGCGATTTTTATGGGATTCGCGAAAAGTAAATTCGGTTTAAGAGCCTGTATGTAGATAAGTTCAAACTTTTTGTTTAAATGTAACAGTCGTTCGAAGGATATTTTTTTTGATTACCGCATTTACCACGACAATCTGAGAGCAAGGACTAATTTCCCTATTAATTTCTTTGAGGCCTCGTTTAATTTGTAAAGAAATATAAATTTCTATAGCCCCGGTGTTTCTTAAATTTCGCGATTTTTTACTTTAATCTTTTTCTCTCAGCTTCGCGAGCTTGTAAAAACTGTGATTAATGTTATTCAAATGTAATATTTCGCGAGAAATACGCATACATTTTTCTTGTGCCTCCAATCACGAACTTCAAAAGTTTTTTTTCATTTTTAAATAATCCATGTAATACATTCAAATCGCAAGATATCATTTAGAAGAAA
This sequence comes from Copidosoma floridanum, assembly GCF_036245765.1. Classification (NCBI taxonomy): domain Eukaryota; kingdom Metazoa; phylum Arthropoda; class Insecta; order Hymenoptera; family Encyrtidae; genus Copidosoma; species Copidosoma floridanum. Next base: position 15,201,878 of record NW_028321896.1, on the reverse strand, counting down.
AAAAGTTAAGAGTATTACAGTTCAAAAGCGCTCAGACGTAAATATTTCTAAATGAAGTTTTTTTTTTTTTTTTTTCTATACTTTATTTGCAATCGGAGTATTGTCAAATCCATAAAATGTCTGTGCAGCCTTACGAGGCCGAGAGAAGGATATGAAAAAAAAAAAAAAAACACCAACATTACGTTTTGAGTTTGGGAATTAATCAAAAATATCCAGAGATCTGAACTAATCATGAGACTATTTTTTTAACTTTTTGATTGTCTATAGAAACATCAGAAAGAAAAGATCGCACAGAAACTGTAATCGAAGGGCAAGATAACATAATCAACATCAGTAATTACTTTGTTTCGCATGTATACTCTTAACCCTCTAACTTATTTGAAAAGGAAAGTTAAAAATGTTTAAAAGCAATACATAAATGTATTATACCGTAAGACCTCAAGATCTAATTAACCAAGGAAGCGTCGATCGAAGTGGGCACGCTGAACCAATGGAAATTCAATTCAACGTCGGTTAGGTGGAACGGCTATAGGCAAAGCGTTGCAACGGATACAACGACGAACTTGGAACGTCACGTGTCCGCAGTGCAAAACCCATTGAGGAAGAGGTCGAGCAAATCTTCCACCACACGCACGTACACACAGGTATGGTACATGCACAATGTGCCTCACCATCGGGGGTAATTACGTGGAAGGGATGGAGGATCGATCGACACCCCATCCAGCGAAGCGGAGAAGAAATCAGGAAGAAGGACAACAACAACAACTTTGGCGACGCACCAGGCTTGTACCACATATAAATGTACACACACGTGGAGCACAGCAGTTTGTACATATATAGAAGAAGCTGGCTGATGATAACTCGGACGAATTTAATCTAAAGACAAGCGAGCATGGGAGGGATGCGCGACAGCTTAATGAAATGTGGCGCTCTCGATATATGGTGGAAGGGGTGAGTAATCGATAGCGGCAATTCTCGGGCAGTCGAGCAAGAGTAATATTCGCCGTGCCGTTGCAATGTACAAAAGGAGTCGATGTACGAAGAGAGGACGTATCGAGGCGGAGTGGCTTGGCTAATTGAATTCTTTGGCTCGGCGTGGGGAGAGTTTCGTTCTCTCCCTTTCTCTTGGGCTTTTTCTGGAATTATATCGTTGTTGTTCCGTTACTTCGTTATCATCGAGGCTGGACCAGGACACTTTATTCCGAGGCACTCGGGGAATCGTGAAAGTAGCAATAACCCGCGGCTTAGCGTCGTTCTCGTTATCTTCTTTCTTACGTGAGATGTACGGCAGAGTCTCTATTTTACTTTTCATTCGCGTGCCATCTGGAAGAACTACCCTTACGAGTCTTGTTACGACAATCGTGATTTACTTTCGAGATGTAAACCATTTTTGACTTTTTTGTTCGAGTTTTCAAAAATGTTGGAAGGGTTTCAAGAGCCCAGTACTGAGTGGGAAATCACAACGAATGAACATTATTGTCTCCCTATTTGAAAGTTGATTGGGTAAGTTTTAATTTCATCACAGGAAACGTCAAGTGTACCTACTCGAAAGAAATTCCACTTCGTCTGGGAGACAAAAGAAAATTTAAACTCGGGATGAAATTCTAAAGCAAGAAATGCAAAAGGATGGAGGTGATGTATTACGTATGAGGGACGTGATACGAGAGGCTCTAGATAAAGAAGAGTATAATTTATGAGCCAGGGCAGGGAGGCAGTTATATGTAGAAATGAGTAATCGATGGAAAGGGAAGTGAGGGGACGAGAGATACACAATGACGCGTCGATGAAATGTAAAGGCGAGGTTGGAAACTCTGGGTGTACTTTTAACAAGAAGTAAGAAGGAAAAGTGTGAAAAAAATCAGCGAAAAAAAAGTATACGTGCACGTGACGCGAATAAGTAAATATGGTCGAATAGGAGTCGAACGTATTATTTTTGTATCTTTTTATTGTTGGAGAAAGAAGACATATCGGGGTCTCATTGGGGGACGAGTATCCGCCCATCGTGAGAGCATCAATTAAATTTGAAAGTCCAATTTAGGAAACGCTTTGAAAGACAGAAAAAAGAAATAGAGACACGTGCGCATCTTTGAATTTTACACACACTTGCATGAAAACAGTTGGGGAAGATTTAAGTTTGAGGATGTTGCCAGGAGAGTATATAGTTTGAGTTCACGAGTTCATCATTTTCACGCTGTGCGGAAGGGATGTTTTTAATGACATTTCGAGTTCTCACTATTCCACGCGTAACTTTCATTATGTTTTCGAAATTTTCTCGTGCAACCTTGTACTTTATCTAAGCACGAGAAAGTGAGCTACCTGTGCATGTGTAACTTCGTACTGAACTTGTTCAACTCATAAAACTTATGTACAACGGATCCTCGTCACATTCATAGTATGATTTAACAAAATCTCTTTTATCATTCAAAGTTACTGTTATAGCTAGGAGTTGATTTTACTTGAATGCTTATGTGGTTTGAATGTTGAAAATAAATTGATTTCAAGTCAGTAAATGAGTAATAACTTGGAATCTCGTAATAAATATTTTTTTCCATCTGTTTTAAATATTAATATTTGCTCACTAAAAGGGTAATAATATACCACCTCTGAAGTAAAAAATACAATTGCAGCCACGGATGGTTTTTATTTCACTTTAAACACTCTGATTTGGCAAAACTTACTTAAAAATGTCTATCATCTTATGGTATCCGCCTATAGCTCATGTAATAACAATTATAACTTTAGAAAAAATTAATTTTTTTGCACGTCATTGTTCTTTTATATCTAGAGACTATCTATACAAATATAATATTTGGCAAAAATGTATTGTATAGCAAAAAAACCCCAAAAATTAATATTCTTAGAAAACATGTAAAAATTCAAGCTCCAACGGATTTTCTTGAATAATTTGACCCATCCAAAAACGTAGTAAAAATATATACTTTCAACATCCTTTCACCTTTGCATGTACACGGGGTAGTATAAATATATACATCTACACGGCATTCCAAGGAGGGGGAGAAAAATCAGGTTTCTTGATTGAACGCACACGAGAAAACAAGGTCATGCAAGTGCAAGACGGGGGACAGATAGAGAAAGAGATGTAGACACAAGAGCGGGGGGAATAAATTCACGGCGTACAATGAACACGTACATTCGAACGTGAGAAATAAAAGGGTGGTACAGGTGACTGGGGTGGGTTATTGGCGCCGAAGGCAATCCTTTCCCTGTCCCTTGGATGGGTCTGTATCACCGACGATAATTCCAAGGAAAGAGGTGGTGGGGAATTTTTTTGGCTTGTCGTCGGGCATAAAAGGACTCGAAGCAGGAGTGATACGAGTGAAAGTGCGGAGGTTGCGTATGGCATGTATTACGAGGGTGGAAGAAAAAAGGATGAATAGTCTTTCGTCCGTTGAGAATCGGGGAGAGCCAGCGCGTCGTAAGGGGCGGAGTTATTGTGAGACAAGTTTGAGGCAAAGAGAGAAGTGTAGCAGAGGAGAAGTAAGTATATAGCAGAGAGAGTAGAGTGGACTACCTAGTTTGGATATTTTTCACGCGACCGAGCAAGTCGACGTGGCCGGCGCTGTACTGCTCGATCACGTCCTTAACGTCATACGGCTTCAGCGCCTCTTTGAATTTCCGCCTCGCCACGAAGTACTTCATCTGGCATATATAAATACGGACAAGTTGTTCACACACGATTTGTTAGATAACCTTATCACATACCGGTTGTATTTTTTTTTCTTTGTTTTTGTGTGTTATTTTGTGGGGAACTATCGGGCTCTGCTCTACATGTAAGTTTGTGTGCGACCTTGTATGAGATATTATCCAACCAATGGAATACAAAAACTAATCACTATTTTGACAAAACAAAGCGTAATTTAAAAAAAAAAAAAAAAAAATTTTTTTTTACAGGACAAAAACTATTTTGGTTGGTTACTTTTAAATTTACTTATCCTCCTCGCTTTTACTTATTCGCGAAGAAAGCAAGTTAATTGCAATCTTAAACCTTTTAAGTTGATCAAGAATTTCATAGTAATTTTATGTTAGAAAATTTCAATATTTGCAAGGTCAACAAGTAAAATTATTTTATTTACATTTCAGTTTTAGACAAAAGATTTTTTTTATTCGTGTAGTTTATAAAAATAAGAAAGTAACAGGTTGAAAACGCTTTAGTACCAGTGATTATTTTTTGCACTAACATTTGATATTTTTTATTAAATGATCAACCCAATACCAACTATTGTTAGGAAAATACTTTCTTAGCAAAAAACACTGTTTTTAGAATATTTGAAAATCATAGGAAATAATTTTGTAGCTAGAAAAAGGGTTAAAATCGACAATACGTAATATAAGTTGATTATTGTTGTCAGTACCTGAATTGATCATTCGATAATGGTGATTTATCAATTTTGAATCAGTGAAAAACTACTGTAATGTCTTGTAGTAAATATGGCTTTGTTTAATTTAACAGATAAATTTACATTACAATTATAATGTTACATGTTATTTTTTTCACTGATTCGTCGCTGATATGCCATCTGTATTATACTTTTCAATGCAAGTCAATGATATTAGTGGTTAGAGTGTTCGTTAACTATATTTCCATTATTAATTGGCTGTGAATAATATTGAATTTTGTTTGTTTCATTGTTGTGTCAGTGTTAACGCGTACTTTCCTGTGTATGACTCCATTAATCTAGTCGACCGCGGTTTTTATTATTCTCACAAAATTCTCTAGACGCCTGTCCATCCGGCATTAAGGTGACAGTGAGAGTTACCATTTGGCTGCTATGTACAAAAGCCACGTGATATTCAATGTTTACAAAATATCGGTGTTACATGATAAAAAAAAAAAAAAGTGTATGATTACCCCCACTGTACTGATGTCCAGGTGAATAGAGAATCTTCTGTCAGAAACACGATTTTTATTTTTCAAATCGTGCATGTGATCATCATTAACTATAGAAAAACATCGATTATGATCGACGCAACAGCTCGATGAAACACTACAGAGAAAACAGTAACACTCCAAATGTTCATTAAAACAAATTGCTATATACGTCATGGCGTAGTTAAGTTATCGGTGCTGATGTTTGATCGAGCGTAACTCATCGATGGTTCTCTACACGCAACTTCATCAATTTCAATTTAAATGTTCACCATAGAATGATGATTCAGTAAATTTATCATGTTATACCAAATAGGAAAAAGAACGGGAAGTTGTATGGAGGACGAATTGGAAGCTCCAAAAAACTTAATAAAAATAATAAAAAACTGAAAGAACAACGATTTGCTTACTCACCTTTCGTATCGCCCTTATCGCACCTTTATGCTGGGGGGTAAGCTGAACGCATCGAGGTTCCTCGTCTTCATCTGAGGGCACAAATTTTTAATAGAGCATTCAAACATTTATCGTCAAAAAATCATCTCCCTCCCTTTCCATCTCTCTCTTTCTCTCTCTCTCTTTCTTTTCAGTTCATCAGTCGTACCACTAAGGATTCGCGTGCACATTACGTTCACTAATAAAACGTTATTCTTAATCTATTGTCATGGCATTATGATAAATGTAAAAAAAAATGTAAGTAGGGTTACGAATTTAAAATGTTGTATCATGACACAGTACTTGCATACGCTTTTTATGATAAAGATATCATTGATAACAAAGAAATTTTGTTAAACAATCTGAATTTCCTTGAAATAACCACTACACACTTAAATCATCGTAAAAACAGACGATATTGTCTGGTGTGTATAGTGTACATGTGAGTTTAAAAGTTGAAAAATGTCAAAGTCATAATCTACTATGAGACTTTTCAATCAAACACGTGCCTTGCTTGGATTCATAAATTTTACTGAATTTAGTTGATAATCAAAAGAATATTTCATTAACTTTGTTTAATTTTGCGAAATTCAGAAGTCTTGTAACTCAGATTCGGTGTAATTTACAATCCAAGTAGGTCTCGTGAATTTAAGTTTATTAATTTTTCAAGTTTCGTTGAAATATAAATGAAATCAAGCTGCAAACCCAAAAACAAGTGATTTTTTTGCAACCCCGTCCAACATTACAATATGTAGATTTATGTTTGCATGAGAGAAAAATACTAAATTATTTTGGGGTTTATCATCACACGTGATGTGCTCTTTGTGTCAGATAACTGGTTGCGTAAAATATGTATTAAGGACACTACAAAATTCATAGAGTACAAATGGCTCGTTAACTTGGAAATTGTCATACTGTCATTGCCATTAATCGCAAATTGGGTTCAAGCGTGCCATGCGTTTTAAAATACGGAGATGTGTCTTGTCCCATGTGTTTGGGGAAAGGTTACACTGAAATTTAGTGATGATTTATGTAATTATTTTTGCAAACAATCTTTTAACAACATTCACAGAGCAAGATGAGACTGGGTCAAATAATTAGTTTATAAATAAATTTTCAGTAATGTATTAGTAGTCAATCATAGTTAATTACAACTGCACACGCATAAATGACGTTATTCGTTGCAAATGTATGCGTTGGAAATTATTGCGTGTCCTTGAAACAAATGAATATGCATGTACTGCGACAAAATGATACCAGGTGATCGAAAACATGTTTGCATGTGACTATAAATTCTAGCAAGCAATATTATTAGATCAAGTATTTGTGTGTCAATCACTTTTGAATTACCATGCTCTAACTTTTCGAGCTATGATTTTTTTTTTTATTGCTTAAAACTCTTTTAACGCGATACAGAGACAAGTTTGTGACTCGTACCTAAAAAACTTTGTTTACACACAATTTCGTTTTCACATACTTTAGTGCAGCTATAATATGCAGCGTACCTCGAATTTTTTTTTTCCGAAACGTCTTTTGAATCAATAAAAAATTTACAAAACTCAAAATCTCTGCAATAAAGTTGAAAAGTGTTATTTATTGAAATACAAAAATGTCAATTTCTCAAGGATATGTAAAAAACGTGATTGAGAAAATTTCATGGAAACTGAAAAAAAATGTTCAAGCAAACACAAAAAAAATTTAGCTGTAATAAAACAGAAAGCGTTTACACCGTGAAATTCAAAGTGACTAAAAGTAAGCATTTGATGAAAAAACAAGTGATAGTCAACAAAATAAATAAATAAGTAAATAAATAAGAATCAGGCAATCCGATTTCACTAATTTTTCTCATAGGACTTTGTTGTCTTAGACTTGACTTTGATAATAGTTTTCTTCATAAACCTTTTGCAAACACCATAAATGCCCTTCAAACATACCTTTTGTGTTTGTACAAACAATTAGCCCTGACTATTAGACATATACTTACATTTATTGTTGATAAAAAAAATGTTTTTGTTACATTAGTCATACACTTTATTCTAATAAAACTTTTAAATAAATATTATGATGTGATTATTTTGACCGAATGAATTTCCAAGTCAAGTGATTTTTTGTTGTATTTACTATTATTACAAATGTCATCTAAACCAGTTTTTAAAAAATTTAGTTTTTCCGCATTAACAGTACTTTATTAGCACTAGAAAACATCATAGTGATATCAATTAAAAATCACAGTCGTAGTTCTTATCAAGTGACGATAAATGATAAATCATTTGAACATCTTTTGTGAAATGGGTAGTAACAAAAATGATCCAAGAACATATATAAAAAGAAAAGTGATCACAAGTCTCGCATTGCCGCAAAGCTCGTTTTATCGGGAAGCAGTACCCTCTTCAAAAATAACAATCAGCGCATTTTCCGCAGTTGCACAAATCGATAACGAAACCATTTAAAGGCTCCAGTCAGAAAACAAGGAACCGCAGTCTGTACCTTCTTTCCCTTGTTATACCGACGACGCGGCATAATTTCTCGGCTGCCTAGATTCATCTCCTCGCAAAATATGCAAGTGGGTGCATTTGCATGGGCCCACGGTATTATGCATCCTCGGTGCTCCCTCTTTCGCCATCTTCTCCCTCTATATACAACTGTAAATCCAATGACGACAGCTTTTCCCCGGCCCACACTTTGTTCGCTGGTGCAAAATCTCGGCGAAAGTTTGTGCCCCTCGAGAGGCTCGTCAAAGTCGCAAAACCAAGTGGGAGGCCAGGATGAGGCAGGGGGGTGCCGTTTTATTCACGAGCGACGTGGCGCGTTAATTAATTGCATCCGCAATGAGGCGTGCCGGTGCTTCAACCAGCCGCGTAATGAGGCAGGCAGACAGTCGTCGGCCATACCCCCCCCCCTCCCTTCCATCCTCATCCGACCCTGGCGATATATAATTGAACAGCCTGTAATTCGTATACTACTCTCGTTGCAACACGCTGCCAAAAAGCACGACAAGACTTTCTTCTTCACATGTACAAGCATCGCACCTAACTAAAATCTTGAATGTGTATACCATCCGATGAATCTTCCCTCCCTTGTTTTTTCTGTTTCATTGAACTATCTCTTGACACAAGTACTTAGTATACGCTCGAGAGCCTCTACGTTTTTACTCAGCTATTTTCGTTATAATTTTACGGATATTTATTTCAGGAAGGAGAGTTTATGGCTAGTGAAACACTTGAATAAGGTCTCTCGTCAGTGTTACCCATCATTCCTCAAGAATGGAAAGGTGACCACTATATGGAATGAACCAGAAAGCGGAGACTACGTCAATACATTATGTACTCCAGATTTGGCATAATCGACAAAGTCGGTGTCCGAGTAACGGACTTTGGAAAGTTGAGAATTTTGTATCTTTCAGTCGTTTGATGCATCTTCTATAGGTGCACGTATAGTGATTGGAAAGGCTGCCTCGATATTGTGTGTGGCTTTCTATTCATCATACATCCTGTCGAGGTATGTATAGCTGTTGAAAGTTGAAAATGTTGTCGAGGTATCAAAAAACGATGTCCATCAGAAGGTGCATTAGAGATTTGAGCTCAAAAACTTTTCGGTACATCAGTTTCATAATTCAGTATGAATAGTCATGGAAAAAAAAACTAGTGGACGGATAACGAGTTTTAAGATATCAAGTACATTACATCCAGATATTGAAAACGTTGACAAGATACCACTATTATGTACCACTAGTTAAAGTACCTGATCTACCGTATACGCATACTCAAGAATACAAGTTTTCCAGAGGGTCGTAACTAGAATTTGTTGTAACTTTTGGCGAAACTAAACTTGAACTTCTAAAAATTTGGCTAAAGTTTATCAGTAATCGACAAGTTTTCATTCGAGGCTAAAAAAAATGTTACGACGAATTAGTACGCAATAAATAGCGTGTACTGAGAAAAGAAGTAAAATCGGATCAAGATTAGTGGGACAGAATTTTTTTGTTTATTGTATAATTTCGTTTTGTAAATTTTTATGGAACACCATCACTTGTGTCAAACCTCCGTGAAAAGGTTGATGTTAAAACTTAAACCCACGTGGCGGAAAAATATATGTACAAAATTTGTTAAAAGCAGTTGAAAAAAGTGCACTCAAATCAAAAGCAAAAATGCAAACAAGACAAAAAAAAAAATCAAACAACTTTCAAGGCACCGACCGAGCACTAAAAACGATAGCATAAAGAAAGCTGAGCCTGAGCTCCTGGAAACGCGAACCATCCAACTTGTACACGTCAGACAATTTTTTTTTTTTTTTTCAAAGTGATTCACAATACGAAAATATTTAACTTGTGCGACATGTCAAGTATGAAATGGCTCACTGGAACAAGAATTAAACAAGAAAAAAAAACAATAGAAATACAAGAGCGAAACTTAGATGGAAGTAAAATAGTGTGTATTAAAGACAAAAAATAAAAACAAAAAAAAAAAGAAAAAATAGAGAAAGTTAGATTAGCGTGCTGGTTTTGGCTCTAAAGTCAACGGTACAGTACAACGTAAACTATATGACGTTGCTCTAAACTCTGATGCTAAAAACAATTTGTTGTCGTTCACTATACCGACACACATATACGTATACAGATAAACATAAGCCGGCCGTACTCTTCTCGGAAGTTGGAGAGGCATTCGGGGAAGTCGGGGACCCCAGAAGCTCCGGCAGAGGTGGTAGCGGAGATACTAGGCCCGCAAGTGCGAGGGGCAGTGTAGACGAGGTCTCACCTAGCCGGCCGATCAGCCCGTCAATGCGCAGCTCGTGCAACTCGAGGGTCGACGATGATCTCCCGAAACTCTGAGCTGTCGCTGCTGCCGCCGCTGTTCTTCTGTTGCTGCTCGCTACAAATCACAGACAATTTTTCTATTCTTTTCCATCACCTTTCTGTTATTTCGAAAGTGCGAGTACATGGTGTTAAGCTTTTTGCCGTGACGTTGTCACTGTAGCTGCCGATGTTTTTCTTGATCACATTTTGCTTACAACAGTCTTCTCGCATTGACTTGTACTTTTTTCGTTCCAGTCTCCGATTTCTCATCTGTTTTTTTTTTTTTTTTTGCTCGATAATTTTCGTTAGAGGGCCTCTATCCGTGGATGTGTATCACTCGGGTGCTTTGCGTAGTGCCGTCGCGTGCACGGCACAACGATATATTACGCGGCTACTCGAACAATGGCCCTCGTACTTTTGCTTTTTTCGTAGCCATACATCCCCTTATTTATTTCAGTTGTTGTAAGCTTCTTTGAAATTTTTTTTTTTTTTTTTTTTTATCTTAAAAATTTCCATAAAAAGGGGATATTCGTCATCATATTTTTTACACTTACTATTCCTAACTGACTAAGTTATAACACTTTCTGTTCTTCTCGTTTTAATTTAATCTATAATCTAAGGATTTTTTAGATTTAGTGATATTTAAAACTCCAGGGGCTCATTTTTGAGGAACGCCAGCTTAGTCAGCAAAGTCTTTTTTTTAAATAGTTTAAATATTGACATAATGGGATGAACGGTATTGAGAGAACTTCTTGGATGAATCTGAAAATGGTCAGGGTGTACTTAATTGAGATGGTTACTACAATGAAATTTCGCACTATGGCTTGAACGAAAGATTCGGGAATTTTGTAGAGAAGAGAGACAATGACAAAGAAAATAGGTGAAAGTGATGTGGAAATGAGATACAAGCTTGACGCGAAAAAATGGTAAAGGGAAATTTCATGAGCAAATTTTTAGTGAAAAAAGGTCAAATAAATACAAAAAGCAAATAGGAACAAAAACAAAAATACGAACTAATGAAGGTCTAAAAAAGAAAGAAATAGAAAAGGCAAAACCTATATAAATATTCAACACAAAGAAAAGTTTAATAAAATATTTAAAAGATATTAAATATAGTAGTGAGTATAAATAAAGCAGAAGATCATGATTAACGATAAAAAATTTTTAAAAACGAACTAGGAAACAAACTACATGAGTTTCTACAACAAAATATGGTATTTTGGTATTTCTCTGTCGGAAGTCTCAAAAAAACTATAAATTACAAAGTAAAAGGAAAAAAATTAACTAGCTATCTACTAACAAATAAACTACATGGTTCTCTAATACAAGTAAGCGCCTACATTTAACTCTATTATTCTAAATATTTGAAAAATGAGTTTTTTTTTGCATAAAAGAGATCTAGATTTTTTTTGTCTGCAGCTGATGATATACGGAGTAACACTATTGTATGTAATGTAAAGTATAGGTTTCAGAAGATTTATGGGAAATGTGGGAGGACCGTACACATTTCATAAGTATACTTCGGGGAAAATGAAAGGGATTACCGTTAGGGGAATCACATTTTTGCGTTACAACCATGGAAGTGCGTACGAATGCATGTACGTATGATTAAACACGACAATAATTTGTAAATTATGCCTACACTGTTTGATTAAATTAATGGCTTTGAATGAATTACTTTCTTTGTCATTGTATAGCTGTGAACGCATTTGGCAACTCATCAAGATAAATCGCATTTGAAATTATTGTATGAATTGTGACACAAAAGTTCTGCGTGGAAAACCCCTACTCGGAACGGATTATTGCAGAAAAGAAGAATAATAATAATGTGGTGAACGTCAGCTCAGATGTACAAAAGACTATCACTTTTTTTCTGCGTATCATCACATGTCGAGGGGTAAGAAAAATATGCGCCTCGTTAAATAAAATCGTGCAGGGCAAAGGGATGTAATACACAGTACAAAAAAAAAAAAAAAAAAAAAAACAAAGGGAAGAAAGAAAGCAAGAGAAAAAGGAGAGAGAGAGAGAGAAAGAGAATATATATCAGGAGGGGCTTCCAACCGTACTGCAACGGGGCGAAACATTAATCCGAGCCGGTGTGGAGTAAGTAAGTAGATGAACTCCGGCTGTGGTCAGACATTGCGACGGCAGACCGAGACGATACATTTTCGCGTCTATAACACACTCCTCCCTCGGCACGTGCTCGGCGCATACAAACCACACCAACGTATCCGTATACATACTCACCGTCGGAATTTCTTTTCGACAGAGCCGTTTCCGTCACGGAGTCCTCGGAATAGCTCGCGTTCAATTGCCGACCTCCTCCACCCCCGCTCGGCTCGTTGGTGTTGTTCTGCCCACCGCCGTTGTTGCTCGTGGGCTGGCCACCTGCAATAACCCAAAGGACCGTACTTATACGTTTCTGAATTTTTCATTCATCAATCAGCACTTTAATTTCAGCTGTGACTCGTCGTGTTTCAATGACAGCGCGGATTTACAACCGACCGCGAGTCATCATTTCTACCGCGGTTTTGCGTTGAATGCTGAATCTCTTATGCCATACCGGGTATCCGCGTTGCGTATATTTAATGTCAGAAAACCCCCGTGTTTGAGGGGAGAGACTCACCTAAATTTTCGGACGACGAGATGAGATCCCTGGCGTTGCCGCCGCGATGGCCCTGGTAGCCCTGGTGAACGAGCTTGTGGAGACTGGGACTGTGCAGCGAGGTGCTCTTGTGGCGGCGAATGGTCGGCAGTCGGCTGACGAAGGACGCGTTGTGCTTAAAGCTAGAAGAGGGTCGACTACTAAAATTGCGGGAGAAACAAAACAACAAGTTTTCGCTTTAATCGTCGTCGCGCTCTCCGACTCTGCAACGACTCTGTTAATTTAATTATGGGTTTTTTCGCTTATTAGGAGGATTTGTAGTTTTTTTTTTTTCTTTTTTCAATCTTATAGCGTCCAAGCGTTCAAGGCTGAAAGCATCGTCGTGTGGTCTGCTGTTGGACACGGTGACTTGCGGCTATTTCGTTTCATTCGTGTAATTACGTTTTTGCAGAGCGAAATAGGCGTGTGGGTTAAACGCGTGTTGTTACAGACTGAAACAAGCGTGCCCGTGTGTTATTCTTTCAGCTCTGTGAGTGGATTGTGTTATTTTTAGGGCGCAATCATTGTTACACGCATGCCCTGCAAGAAAAGGTTACTCAAGCTGTAAGTAAATAATGCCAAACTCGTGAGGTGTCGAAGCGAAGGATACGTGTCCTTGCGATTTTTTTGTGGGATGATTTTTAGTCAATCCATTTTTGAGTCATTCAACCCTATGGTTGGTCACGAGGTACTTACTTTATGTATATAATACTTAACTGTGCCAATCAACATAAAAAAAAATTTAGTTAACTATGTTGCCGGAGAGTCGAAAAACATTGGAACCAACTCGAAAGTCAAGTAAAACAACCGTGCAGTTGAATACTAAAATCGAGAGTTTCAAACTTAAAAGGGGCGGGGGGAAAGTATCAGCATGGCACTCGAGAGAAAAGTGAAACGGTATAAGTTGGTATCGTTTCGCGACTAAAATGAAAAAATTCCATTCTCGTAATATTGCGGGACTCCAGAGCGTTGACAAAGATTCAAGGTAAAATTTCCCTCGTTCTATTGTCAAGACAAAAGATTTTTCTCCTCCGTGGCATGATTGAAACGCATCCCCGCATACACTAGTTGCGGAGCAGCGGTGCACTGAAGTGGACGCCCGTAGTGCATGTATACATGTCCCACTGACGATCGAATGAAATTGTATCCCTACCCCTTTTTTTTTTCTTTCAATCTCAGAGCGTATATGTCAGGTCTTTTTTCCATCAAGATAATGGTAATACATTAAATATACATCCGCATCGAGGATATTGTATGGTGACTGCTCTACTCTAACAGCTGTTGTTTTTATTATTTTCTTTTCGATTCAGCATAAAGGTTTGCCCAGCCCTCTGGATATTCAAAATTATTTTGCAAAAATTTTCCCCTATTATGTGTACACATATGGTTCAAATTTTCCACCTGTACAAGTACTGCGTGTGAAAATGCGTACAGCTATTAGTTTGTAAGCAGGTGCTAAAAATTATTATTCCAGCCAGTTTGCGTGGATGTGTATTTTTGCCGCCTCTCGCCGTCATGCTTTGTCTAAAGCTTACGCTAATCTTATTAGTAGTAGTAATCTGTCCTTAACTTGTATCATTCCGTAAGTTTGGGGTTACTACGTAGAGCTTATTGGAAAAAGCTATTCAAAATTTTTTTGCAAAAACAAACTTATTAGTAAAACAACACATCTGCGGTAGGCCTGTGCGAGATAATATTTTTTTTTCTGTATTTCTCGTTTGACTTTTTTTTCCAAATGTTGTCTCGTCTCTCCTGAAATTTCATTATCTCGAAAACAATTTTAGGATGACTGGGATTTTTCGTGATCCCGAATGAAATTGCTGTCAAGCCGAGCTAGCCACGATATTCTGGCGTAAAAAAAAAAATCTTCTAAAAAAATTTTTTTAATTAGAGAACTCATGAGTGGAAATGATTGAACCTTATTATTAAGCTCTTATGTGCATTTCACTTTTTGTTTTGCTCTAGTCTTGTGTGATCTTTATAGTAATAATAATAATTAAAAAAAAATATATATACACATATAATTATGTAAAAATGTATAAATTATTTTTATTTCACGTATATTTTGTGTTAAGCTTTTTAATTAATTTTGATTTTTTGTGATTGCTCTAATAATATTTATTATAATAATTATTACGAAAATATATGTTAATTATAATTTAAATAAATTTGCATATATTTTACATTTAACTTTTCTATTTTTTGTGGCACTGCGTGATGATCATAATATAATGTTGGTAATATTAATAATAACGATACGAATAAAAATTTTTTTTAAAATAATAATAATAATTTAATTCTTGTTAAACTTAATATTTTCGAAAAATTTGTGACAAGATTTCTGTGTTATTACGAGCTATCCCGACTCATACCTCGTACAGGCCTACTCAACAGTATAAAATTATGTAGAGTGCATCCATTCCGTCTACCCTTAGGCAGTGGCAGCTCGAAAGCGTTCGCTTGTAGGCATTTTAATGTGCGTTAAGATGAGTATTACAAAAAAAAAAAAAAAAAAAAAAAAAATGGAGAAACAGTAACATGACAAACCTGGGTGGACTCGGCAAGGGTACTTGGTGGATTTTCCAAGTTGCTATGCTCATACTGTGCTCGTCCGCCGCGTAACACCTCCAGAGCGCCTGAATCAGCGTAGCTGCCGGCTGTCTTCTCCGGATCATGTGCTTCTGTCGCTGCTGTTGTTGTACTTTCAGGGCGAATCCCGAGCCCAAAATTCCCTAAGATCATTTACGTTATTTACGCCCATGCGCGTCGTCCTCATTTTTTATTTATTCATTCTTTTTTTGTGATTTTTTGCCATCTTTATCACAAATTATCTTGTCCTCTAATACACATCGTAGAGAGTAGAGAACATTAATTTATTGGCAGCCTTTGTATTCATAAGCAATTATTATTAATCCATAGCTAACGTGTAACCAAATAAACAGTAAAGATTTTACTTTTTCAAAAATAGCTTATTTTTCGAAAAATCATTGTAAAAAGAAAAAAATTGATTATTAATCGTAGCTATTAAAGATTCAGTGCATGCATCGCGTTGGTATTTATGGTTTAAACGGCTGTGAAATAAAACGAATGAAAAAGATACAGAATGAGGCATAAGGTCTTAATTTACGGGGGTACTGCGCGAGAGTAGAGGTGAAAGAGAAAAAAAAAAAAAAATAGTCAGTGGGGCTTAATCATAGTGCTCTGGCGAGGAATCATTTTGCTATCGAGTGCGATTCAACAGAGTGATAATTCAGAGCTTGTGAGCATAAATTGGAATATAATGGCGTAATAATGGGCGCGAGGTGTATAACTTACGGCGGGAAGAGCGAAGAAGGAGATGCCGAGGAGTGCGCAGAAGGAGGCGATAATTTTGCCCTGCCAGGTTTTTGGCACGGCATCGCCGTAGCCCACCGTGCAGAGTGTGATCTGGAACATACACGTACACGTGCCGTTGGATACATGAGTAACCGAGTGTATAAATATATACACGTGGAAATTTTTCAGTGCCTGATTGACACGCGAATATTCAATTGCAAGTTATAAACTTTGGCCGTAACGCAATTGACCTTATTGTAGCTTTTACCCCTTTTTTTTTTCGGTCATGATAGACTCTCCTTTTCAATCCTCGGTGTGTGAGTGAAGGTGTGCCTGCTGTTGTATATAAAAAAAAAGTGGCTCCCGTGTCTATGAATTATTTAGCTTTTTTTTCGGGTGCATAATATTTTAATTTGCATTCGATTTGTGTGCAAATTCCGGACATGGTTCGTGCCTTTTTTTGGACCATCGGTTATAAATACGATATGACCGATTCTAAATTTAAACTTATTCAATATTTATGCACTTTCTGACCAATATTATAGCAAAATTTAATAATATTTATTTATTTTGGAAAAATCAACGGGCTGCAAGTCCTGAAGTGTGAAGTGACTCTGGCACAATAAATTCTATTATTAGCATGTTTAATAATTTTAATTTTGTTCATTATATTTTAAATTTAAAAAAAAGAAGTGTTGAATTATTTTGTATTTGATGTGTTTTTAAATTTATAGATGGAGTAGGACTGATAATAATATAATGTTTAAATGACTCTGAATTTTTCTCCCGAGATTTAGAAATGTTAAGCCCTTCAACGCGACTGCACCGTATTTAGAAAAAAATCATATGTTCAATACACCAGAGTTTTTGTTTGAATCTCACAAAGCACACTGTACGATGACGATTAGAAAAAAAAATCCTCGAATCAAAAGCAGCAGGTGTACACACTTAACGTAACAATACAATTCCAGCCTTCTCGTCCGGTCATTGCGTTACTGCCAAGTCGTAATATCTTCCCTCCCCCGTCCAACGATCCAGCTCGGATCCAGCATTTCTCGGAGCAACGATGCGTGGGCTTAGGTATACATACAAAGGCTTACCACTCCCCACCAGAGGGCTTTGGCGAAGTTATTGAAGTGCTCGTCGTCCTTCTCGGCGAGGTAGACCAGGAAGCTGGCGAATATCAGTCCGAGGAAGCCGATGTAGAGTGTCGTTATTAGCTCCTGGAACAGTCGTTACGTGCACACGTGTGCGCTTCGTTAAAAACTTCAGCTCTGTTTGACTCGATGGTTATTCTCTACGAAAACTTGCTCCGAGCTCTGTGGGAGAGCCCTTTTTTTTTTTTTTTTTTTTTAATAAAAGCTCCGATTGCTCGAGGTATATTAGAGCAGAGGGTACGTTTTGGGCCGTACAAAATGGCCTTTGCCCTCTCCAAAGTAAATTGCTCGTGAAAACAGTATTTATAAAATCACTTGGGCTGTTATCAGTCATCGGCTTACATGTTCTATCAAATCTGAGACTGCACTACCGATTATCAAGGCAATCAGCTCACACTGACAATTTTCATTTAAATTAACTTGTCGAAGAGAAGCACGCCTCTGTGCGGAATAGAAAAGCCTAGCCTGTAAAGCTTTTCACCCACGGAAATGAATATCAATGAAAACCTTCGTACCCGGTTGGCTTTTGAATGTCAGGAGGAATATATTCGTAGAGAGAGGAGCTCCTGTAAGGGTAGTAAAAAAAAAAAAAAAACGTAGGAGGTACTTAAGCTCGCGCTAACGTTACGCCGTCACGAAGGGCTTCATGGAAAAAAAAAACTAATTAATTTAAGTTTCAAGTTTTATCATAATCCCAATGGTACCCGAAAATGATTCGGTTGCGCATGCAATTTCGGAAAACGGGCATTTCAAATTGATACAATGAGTTCGAAGGCTCTCGTTCGCGTGGCAAGGGCTAAAAACAAAACCTCAAACATCACATAATCGTCATTGTCACACGGCGACTGTAATATACATATACGTAATGACTCCAATAATACCGGCGATTTTGTTTCTTGCATCTCGAGTGGGGATGAATTTCCAAAAATCTACATGGTACCCGTAAAGCTCCACCAAAACCCCGATAAACCGCGAAACTCGCTCGGCTTTGAAGCACACCAGGTTCTTTGTCACATCTCGACCGCAGACCCGTACAGGTAGCTCGACTCACCCTTTTCGTAGACCTTGGACAGTCGAAATAGGTCGGCGCACGGCCTCCCTCCCACACCCCCGCCAATAACAACAGGGAGGGTCATTCGAGGGGGCAGTCCGGAACGTAGGTATCATAATATACGCTTGCTCTTTTCGATGCACGGCCCTGCTGGCGTCTGTCAAGCCAAGACCCTTTCTCTCTCTCTCTCTCTCTCTCCCTCTTTGTGTATGCACACACACACACGCACACGTGTCAGCTGCCACAGAGGGGAAACGCAATTTCCGCAGTATCGGAATCTCGTTCCGCGAGGAGGAGAAGGGGAATTAAGGGCGATTGATCCATTGTCGGCTGATGGGGTTTGTATATACATCTCCTCGTAGTATTATCGGGCCAACTCTCTCCCTCTCTCTCTTTATCATCGGGTTACAAACTCGTATACACGTACATGTATATATACATACAAAGTGGCCCTCCACTCGTTCTCAGACGTCTTACGTCTTGTGTGTGCGAGCGCGTATATATATATACATATACCGAGGACACCTAATAGACACGCAATTCATGGTGGCAGCGTGTGTGTGTGTGTGTCAGGGACGCGTGTACGCTTTTGCGTGGTATTGGGTCGGGTGGCTTCCGCTCGGCGGCAAATGAGTCATTGTAATGCGTTCTCTCGAGAATAGAAGGGGATGGTTATGTAGGTCGTGGTGTAGGAGAGTCTTTTTTTTTCCCCAGTACCATTCGGGGATCAGGAATCGTCGAGAGGGTCGTCGCTGGAGCGAGAGCCGATACTTACTAATATATATATATTATACCGAGGGGGTGGAACGCGGTGGAGATAGCGCGGAGAAGCCTCAAGAGCACGCGAGGAAGGTTGCGCCGTACTTCAAGTTACCAACTTTGAGGGAGAACCATACGTGGCTTTTTGAGGAGGATACGCCACGGAGTTCTCGCGACAAGCTGGATTTCGCTCGTATCCCCCCCTTTGGTAATGCATCAACGGTGGGGTGCGAGTGTGGATGGCGTTTATTCCCTTTTGTTTCTACTTTTTTTTTTTTTTTTTTTGGAACCATAGTTGGGCTTTTTCGATGGTTTTTTCTTGTTTGCCTGTTAAAACTAACCGGTGCCAATGAACCTTGAAACAATTTGCAATGTAATCCGTTCGCACTGTCGTTTTGGTATAACTCAACCCTTACTCTAGTCAACATTACTTGTACTAAATGAATTTCAAATCGTTACTTCACATTCCCGATATGAAGGGACTTTTTTTTTTTGAGACAATCATAACAAAAAAGTGTAATGTCATTCTCATGACTGAAATGATGATGTGTCGATTGAAAAATACATCGACGTCGGTGTCTCGTCCACATTCAAGAAATCCTTAAATAAACAATACCCAATGACTTTATTTTTTAGCCGTCAAAAATTTGAGATACTAATTTCGAGTTAAAAAAAAAGAAACTAAATCTAAAGTGTTTTCGTGATTTATTCTTGTGAAATAAAATTACGTGGCAACACTTTGTCCGAGCATTCACTATAGATGGGTAATGGTATTTTTTATGAAAAATAATCCAATTTATTTTTTTATTATCGTTGTACATCGATGTCCAACTGTAAAGTAATTTTTTCTGTTTTTCATTCCACGACACAAGGGTCATTGACAGAAAAGCACTTGAAGATACTCAATCCTTACGATGACGAATATAAAAATATGTAAAGATTCGCAAGTACACATAATACTTATCGTGGGAACTGCCGATCATTGTGAGTATTGAGGCCCTTGTTATTTTTACCATTATGAGACTATATGAATAAGAAAAGAAGAACAAGCTCTTGAGGAATCGATTTGTTATTTTTCCCCTTGCAAATTGCTTTTATATAACGAGAGGCTTGCTGTTACGTGTACACACTCCCACCGATTTCAAAACACGTTGTATGAGAGAGAGAGAAGGGGTTTAATTTATGGAAGGCCAACCAAAGAGCTGGCCCTTACCATGTAGATCTGTAATTATTGCTGAGAAATTTAATATCGGTACATGAATTTTAAATCACACTATCGTGCATGTACGGCATTATCTAAAATAGGCTCTTGCGACCTTGGCAAACTGACGTATATTTTCGGTAATGAGCTGATTTTCGAAATACCTTGAAATTGATTTATCGAGGATAAAGGGATTAATAAATTTCATAAATTATTGGGCTTACCGCGATATGATGTGTAAGCCATGTAAAAACATTGCATAGTACATTTTATCGAACATGCTTATTATGTCAATTAATCTTGTGAAATATTTTACAAAATTATATGATAGTTATTAACATTTTGGGCTGACCTAAAATCTTATGACCGATTTTCGCGTCAATTC
The DNA here is from genome assembly GCF_036245765.1 of Copidosoma floridanum. NCBI lineage: Eukaryota > Metazoa > Arthropoda > Insecta > Hymenoptera > Encyrtidae > Copidosoma > Copidosoma floridanum. The sequence goes on along the minus strand of NW_028321896.1, from coordinate 15,181,254 downwards.
AATGTTGTAACAAAAAAGATATACAAAATATGGCGTTGAACAGATTACGCTTTTTGCGATAAAATTGTGTAATGTGTTAAAAAATTTCACCTTAATCGGAAAGACCATCCAAATCAGCTTTTGATAATGAAAAATATATTTTAATTTCATATCATTGATAAATAACTTAAGTTACACTTTTGGTATTGAAACGTTCCGCGACAGATATTGCGTGACGAATCTAGTTATAATTTTTTACTCATTAAACATGCAAATATTCGCACAAAAAATGCAAAAGAACTTTTATCGGATGGTATGAGATAAATAAAAAAAAAAAAAAAAAAAAAAAAAAAAAATTAGTCCACAAAACGAAAATCAACTCGTACACCCTCGTTCTATCCTATTGCGTGTCTTTGTTTTCCTTCATTTCAGTCTTATTATCTCCTGCTGTGTCATCATCCCTTTGTCGAAAAGCTATTCTCATCACTTTTTCATTACTTTCCTCCCTGTGCAAGACGTTTCTCTTCAAACAATTCATTATCCAGTCAATGCCCTTACACCCAAAAAATTCAAGCTCAACATTTCACGCTCGTCAAGCTTTTTTCCTCAGTCACTTCCTACACGTGTCGTATTATTATTTCCCTCGAATCAGCGCGCAAATGTTTTTGAACCTTTAAACCAAATATTTTATTTCTGCTTCATTCAGAGCTGAACACTTATTAAATTAATAAAAAAAAAAAAAAAAAAATTAAATCGACGAAATTTTGTAACTATCCATCTATACCCCTTCACAAAATTTTCGTTACTTTAGTTGAAAAAAACAACTTTTTCCACCCTAAACTCCAACTTGCAAGCACTTATAAATTGGCCAGCTACCGCAAAAATTATCATCAACCCTCGGGTAAGATTCTGGAAGCACAAACAAGTACAATTGGCCAATCTCTTTTGAATCAAAGCACACGACGTCTCACCGGTACGAAGCTCTCGCGGGTCGATCGTGTGCTCGCACACATAAAAATATTGCGGCGGAATTTCACTCGTAAGGCCGAATTTCATCAACACCAAAGGGATCCTTCAGATGTGCCGAAAAGGGAGTAAAAAAGACACTCTTTTGTGCTCTTTCGTGGAAGTATCGCTCTAATGAATAAAGATCCATTTATGAATCCGAAGTTGCGACGGAGACGATGCAGCGGTGGAGCGACACGTGTACGTGTGTAAGGTAGACCCGAGGCGCCGTGCTCCAAATAACTCGACGAAGCTGCACCTTTGAGGCTTTCGATTGTAGCAGCGCGTGGTGACGAAGCTTTGAGCTTTCTCGGCTCTCGGAAATGGAACAGTTGCCATTAAATTTGCATCCTTTCGCCTATACGTTGCTTTTCACGCTCGTTAATTTCAATTGTTAATATTGTCAGCATCATGTTTTACGGCTATCGAATGTAGTAGCCATTTTATAACTTTTTTAAATACTAGTAGTATAAATTAACTGACAAGCATCAGCTGTCGATTTCTGATTTTGATAAAAGTGTTACTTTTGTACGAAACTACAGTCAATATGGATAATTTTTCAGCAAGAACTTGCCTAATCTTATCAGTGTAATCAAGATTCAAAATAAATTTATTCACGCGTATAATATAATTTTCATAAGATAAATGAAAGTAGAGGTAAGCTCTAGTGATGAAAGATATAGCCATCGTTTGCTGTAAATGATTTTATAATTAACTGTGGGGATGAGATAACTTATCAATTCAAATAGTTTCAAAACTTGCATCAACTTCTTCAATACCAGTATTAAATGATAATTGCGTCATCTGGCAAATTTTCGTAAAAAAATGATAATTAAAAAAAAAAAAAACGGTATTTATCGTTAAAAACAATGGTAAGACGCTTACTTGTCGATGAGCGTAAACGACACTGCCCAGGAGCTTCCATGTGCCGCCTCGTCGGTCCATCCGCACCATCCGTAGTATTTGGAAGAAGCGGAGGCCTCGCAGCGCGCTCGCCGCGAACACCTGGCCGCTGCTCCGCATCGCGAGCACGACGATGCTCGCGATTATCGTTATCACATCTGTTGGGGCAGACGAATTTTTGTTTGTCATTCCTTTTTTTTTTATTTACCCAGCATGCTGCCAAAGTATCACTGTAATGGTGAGTGGAAAATTTAATTGAAACCATCCGAAAGCCAAGAAAATCCCTTTTTTTTGAAATTGTACGGGTTTATTGCTAACATGATCGGTTCTCAATACTGGATTCATCAATTTATACAGTTAAACTTCATTTCCTTTGTTTTATTCAATATAGGTATGACTAAACAACTTTAGTTATTGTAAACAGCACAAGTACGTTACGCACTTCGAATGCTGTTATAAACTCAAACTAAAAATATGAATATAAAAGAGCAAGAGAACAGCTGTTTTTCTTAAGGGATTTAAGTTTACGCGAGTGATTTTGAATGATGAACTTATACGGATCTTTGTTTTATACTTTAGTGCATAAGTAATCCCATAAAACTGACACTTTTTTTATTCATTCTCAAAGTTTTGTAAGAGATTATTACATAAGACACACAATATACCTGTCTGAATAATGAAAGAAGTTCTATGATCAATTAAGTACCTCCACAAAACTTTTTGAAAATAAATGTTGGTACGAAAGTAAACGTGGGTTATTAGTGGTACATTATTCATCCGTCATAGTAAATCTTTACGCTACATACTTTATAAACTTACACTTGTCACGAAAAATTTCTACGAGAAAACCATTAGTTGTTGTTTATAAATCCATGCTTTTTAAAGACCAAAATGGTGATTACGAAGGTCTGCTTTGATAAAAAATAAAAATAAAAACCTGTTATGGAACCTGAAAACGTTTTTTTCCCCGCAAAATTCTTCAAGTATATGTACAGGTACACGATGCACGTCTACGTAAGACATACACTCGTGTATTTATGCGCATAGTCATACATATGTATGAAATGAGCGCACAGTACAAGATCAACTTCTCGAGCATTTGAATCAATGTTTTAAGCAAGAGGCGGGTCTCTTTAGTCGTTGTTGGCAATCATTAATAATCATTTCTCCAAAAGTTTACGAAAAATGTTGGATTTTTACGATAGTTTAACAATATTAGTAAATTGTTGAAAAAAAAAAATATTATCAACAAGATCCCGAAAAATATCCGTTGGCTGAAAAATAGTTGAAAAGTAATTAATGTTCTGATGGAATTCGTATCGGTGAGAAACTCCTTACTGGCCAGAGCTGCATGCCACCGATCAAAAAGAAAAGCAAAGTAAGTAAATTGACGTCGTCGCGTGTCGCGTGAACTTTGATGTTAACGCCACCGTGGCAGTAACGAGCATTAATTAACTCGTTATATGCGGACGTGCAAATTTTCGTTGGGCTTGTCGTATGTGTGTCCCTCTATACCATCTCGAGAATAAAGGCAAGCGCGTCTCCCTTTCTATCTCGCTATATACATCAGAAGCAGGTACAGCCTTGAAGTGGCGAATATACAAGGAGGACAAGAACGACAGAGCCTTGCGCCTTGCTCTTTCTTCGTGACAAGGCCTCCTTGCCTACTTTGACTGCTGAGTATTGCTCGCACCTTTTGTTGAGCTCGAGATCTTCAGTATAGGTATACACATCCAGATAAAGAATCACCTGACCAACCAACTTACCCTTCATCACTAATCAAACAGACCAATGATAGATTTTATACATATAAGTATATGAAAATCATTCGATAACCATCACCACCTGATCGATTCAACCCTTTGTGAACGACACGAGAAATCGTCATGATTTACTTTCTTTTATTATTGCATAAGATGTATAAACCAGTTGTGTTTTCTATGTGTAACTTTTCACTTGTTCGAGTAGATTACAGCCTATTCACATAAATAGATGACCAAAGTTCTATTCTCGGCAACAAACAGCGCGCCAGGTGGGAATTCCCCGGTCCAGCCAACCGATTCGAAAATCGGATTTATTCATCAAAGTTGGCCGACTGCTTGCTGATCGCTAAACGGATTCGGCCAATCGGATGAGTGTGTTCTCCCTCCACTGGACGGACCGTCATCCGTGGGGATTCCGCGAGCCCGAATACTTCTGGCCATTAGAATATTATATGGAAGCGATGGCGCGTAACCAGTAACGCGCCGCTGCAGTAATCGTATTAAACTCTGGGTGTGTATATAATGTGGCTCGCTGGGAGCACCTGTTTGGCCCCAGATTGTTTGTTGGACGGGCAGAATTAACGTCATTGTCATGGATTCGAAGGAACGACGTTGACTTTCAGTTGAATGGTGTATGGGTGTACTTAAATAATTTTATTCCGAAATGAGTGTCGAGCTCGGACTAAACAAAAAGGAGGAGAACAAAGGGACTCCTCGACAACAAAGTTCGTACCTAAAGAGCTGATTACGAGCCGGGGGCCAGAGAGAGGGTATGGATGACAAAGGGGCTGCCGAACTAAACGAGTCACGGGACTTTGCGGTGGACGGAAAAAAGAAAAAAAAGATGGAGATAGGCGGTCGAGCTCTTGCAAACTCGAGTTGTGCCATTCTTTCGGGACTGATCCCAGTAATTCCCTTGTGGCTAATAGCAGAGCCCTCGAGTCTTCGTTCAAAGGTCCCATGGCGGAAAGTCGATCCGGTCGTTGAACGCGCGGATTTTTCCCGTTTCTTCGCGTATACACACACAGACTAGAGCTCCCCCCGTTGAGCCATCAGCAGCTACTGCACCTACTTTTTACCAGCTGCACGGCCTATAGTGGGAGAGGAGGATGATGATGATGCCGGTGTGTGGCGTAAGAACTAGGTCACAACGTCGACGATCTTTTGATTCTACCTTTCTTGCTTGCGCTCGCATGTGCCTACGCTTGATTACTCGCACCGGTGGAAAAGCCAGTGTCCGGAAGGACTGTTTAATTAGCAACCATACTGTCTTTCTCTCTTCCCTCCCCCACCTCATACTTTTAATCGTTAGCTCGGTTTTTTTTTTTTTTTTTTTTTTTTTTCCGTCTCTTCAGGTGGGAGTGAAATGTTATTTTTTTTTTTCGTCTTTTCGACAGAAACTGAAAGCACAAACCCGGTGCTTGATTAGTATAATCAGTTTAATCGGGCTTTAGCTCACAATGTTTGCTGCTACTTGAATGCAAAACATCTATTGTTTGCTGATTTTGAGATGAAACAAAAATTTTTTTTTTTTTATCATAGAATATATTATCGGATGGCAAATAATATTGGGTGAGTAATAGTAGTATATGGAAATTTACCGATGATGCAAAACGGCCTCCGCAGAAACTTTAGCCGCCCGATGGCCGTTTGATACCTCGACCGACATCCTGACGACCATAACCTGGAAATGAAGGCAGAGATTGTCATTAAAAAAACAACTGTTGATTACGTGAACGGATAAAAAATGATGTTGCATCTGGTACCTAAAAAAGAATTCACCGGTGAACCAGACCACTACGACCATTTCCATGTAAAAAAGGAGGATCCCAGCCTCTCTTTCGTACTCGTCTATTGTACTGAACACTGAAAGAACCAGGCACGTAAAGACCATACAAAATCTGAAAATCAAAAGATAGATGCGAATGCAAGTTAGGTGTACACAAATAAGAGACAAAAAAAAAGAATAGTAATAATTTTTGATTGTATGGCAACGAAATTGCCGATACCTAAAAAAATTTTTATCAAATATTATTTCACAAAAAAAATGTTTGATCAGTCGAACCATACAATTGTCGACTCTAAAAAGTAACGCGCTGTTCGATTGGATTTTTGCTTTTAAAATTATGAATCAACGTGCCGAATCAGCAAAGTGAGTAAACTAACTGATGTAATTCAGAATTAGATTATCATGAATCGCAGATAAAACATTTTTACCCTTTAAAATTCAATATAAGTAGCGAATCAAATTTTCAATCAAGAACAGTTTGATTTCATTTCCCAAAGCAAGGTATCGCCATGCTTACCAAGACTATAATTTTTTTCGTTTTGGTGGCCAATTTGGCTTTGGCTGAACCGAGTAACAAAACCGATGTAGAGGTAAGGTTTACAATTTACTCTTGTAAATAATATTTTCATAATTTAATCATAACTTTTTTTATTCTTGTCCATAATAATTGCAGACAAATGTTTTCCATTATTTGTCCGAGTGGGAAGTCATAAAACGAGACCTTAAAAACTTATTAGACGTTAAAAAAAACGATGAGGTAAATTTGAATAATAACGAAGTTTACGATTTGTCTTCTGAAGATGTGGAAAAGAATCTGGCAGATATAAAAAATAAAACTGACAGCTTGTTACTCAAAGCAGAAAAGACGTATATTGTTATAATGATGAAGAACGAAGATTTTTATGCAGAATTTAATCAATTTTGTCGTGACTTGTACAAATTGTGCTATGACTCGAAACCATCTGATGTTACAGTTTGTAAAAGACTCAGGAATGACTTAAAAACCATCAGGAAAAAAATCTCTGATAAACGGAAAAGAGAAGAAGTAAGTCAATCACGTTTAGCAGTAGAAAGAATTTCACTAATTTAATTTAATTTTTTTTTTCATTATTCCAGCACAAAAAACATGGATTAAAGAGAAAGTGGAAAAAGTTGACGGACAACTTTCGTAAGGTGTCTCAAATGATACGACAAGATTTTAAAAAACTCGAAGAAATGGGACATGAAGCAGTCCACGTGTTGAAGAAGAACTGGGCTGACGTTGAGACTAAAACCGAGCGTGTATTCAGTGAAGCCACAACCGCATACAAGGAAACGATGCACGACGGCAAACATTTGTACGAGCAGTTCGAAAAATATTACAAACAATTGGAGCAGATTTTTAAGGATGTCGAGGGATCTGCGAAAAAAACCTTCAACGACGTTGAAACGACTTTGAGTGAAATAAAGATAGAATTAGAAAAGAAACGGGTCTATTGGGCACTTATCGAAGGATCAGAAACTGCTGTGGAAGTAGCGGAAGTTGTCGTATAAACAATGTTGTACGTGATGTACATATGTATTTTACCAGAAATAAAACAATTATAAGTTACCGTTCAAAATCATATTATAATTATTAAAATTTTCTTATCAAGACAATACAGTGTAGCAAATAGTGATGGAAAATAATGATAGTAAAAAAACTTTGCAAACCTCTAATCGAAAGTATACTGGTAAATGCCTGTGCAAAAATAAGAACATTTGGATCATTAAAATGGCTTGGATTCAAATTACAGTGTAAGTGAGCAGAGTTGGAAAAGTTGTTAAAAATTGGCAAGAAAGTTTTTAAGTATTGATCAGGTAATTGGTATTCAAGACCGTGACATTCTTAAATATTGATTTGTATACCTACAGAAGCACGAAATGGGCAAAAGCATTGTTGTGTATAAACTGTGAGCCACGTAGCATGAGAGACGATTAGCAGAAAATAATTGTACGAAACTTTTGTAATTTTAATCTTTGAAACATTTTTTAAAGACACGAACTTTTCGTACACGCACCAGAACACTTAATCACCATAAGTTGAAATGAGATTTTTTTAAATTAAAAAACATAAGGACGCAGGTGCGTTAATATTTGTATAAATTACCAAGTGAATAATAATAATAATAATAATAATAATAATAAAAAATAATAATAATAGTTTTATTGAAAGACACGTGTGTTTTGTCAAAGCAATCGTTGTACGAAAGACTCGGCGTTACACAGATGTTGAATATGACAAGTTTTGCGAGCCCGATGCTTCTAAGTACACATTGAAATATGAGGTATTCACATGTATATTTGCCGATAATACAATACACCAGCTACATGAAATCTCACGTTTAATCAGTGATAAACGGAGGTACTTTTTTTTAAATATAAGATAGTAGTCTCCTCTACCGCTACTATCCATCGACTCAAAATACTTTCCACCCCGAGGAAGTAAAATTCTTCGACAAAGCCTCACATAGTCGTATATTGTTTTTCGAGTAGTTGCACACTCGCGCCCGAGCATGTGCTCATCATAGTTGAAAAAAAAAAAAAAAAAAAAAAAAACAGGTAAAAAGAGCACAAGGAAATAAGAAAAGTACCCTAGTTCCACAGCCTAGGGGTAGGTCAGTCACGCAGCCCTTGCGACACAAAAGGGAGTTAATTAATACGCACCCGAGTCCCCTGGCTCGCACATGTGCGTAAACAACATAACAATAGACACATTCCACACAGAGATCATATATATTTTATACCGGCAAACATGTCGCGGTGCGTGTTTGTTGTTCCCCTATATATATATATATATTATACTGGTTGTACACGCGCGAATAAAGCAGTAAAACATGTACTCACACAATCATGTGATACGTGATGGCGTAGACGCCACGGGGCCGCTCGAGGAAGTTGTAGACGCGGGCCTGGAGACGTCGGTAGCGGGCATCGCGACGAGTCGCCCGATAGTTCACCGGGCGTCCCAGCAGTGACATCCGCGGGGCTGCCAGACGTCCACCTGCGCCGCCGCTCCTGCAATTTCACATCAAATCCATACACACCCATGTACGTGTCAATTTACGTCATTTTACATCCAACAAGGAAATTATACAACAACAGATGTTACTTGTTGTTAGTTATAGCACAGCCGCGCGTAATTATACATGTACAAAGCAGCGTGACTTTGGGAGTTCCGGGGCACGCAAGACGGCGCGTGCGAATTATGCATATCGGCTATACCAACACGCCATCGATGCACAATAGCTTTGGTGTGGTGCATCACGTGCCCCCTTTTATTCTACTTATTTATTATCGAATTTATGGCGCTTATGGGAGGAGCCTTCATTTCCATTTACGTCCCATCGCATCCGATCTCGAAAAAGCTCATGTCTCTCAAATTTCTTTATGGTGACTGTAATATAAGTGTAGATGTATAGCCTAACAGGTTGCTACATAGCTTTTCATGTTGAATGGACAAGTCAAGGTCACAGTTACGTCGTATATGCACTCACGAGCGCTATAGGGGATTCATGTAAGAAATGTAGCGCTGAGTTTGAAGGACAATTACAGTAGCGAAGCTCATCGAAGCCTCATCATCAACAACCGTTAATTTGGTGATGTTGCTGTTTAACTAATTTAGTTGAAAGAATACTTGATTTATCTACAGCAATTGGCGAAGATGATGGTTTGAGATTTATAAGTAAATTGGATTACTTGATACTTTTGTTAATTGCAGTTGGACAGTGGTATGATGAAATTTAAAAAAATGACAAAATTAAACGTTCAATGTGTCATTTTTAGTTTTTTAATTACAAATAAATAATACAGTGGCTGTGTTTATGCGTTACGTGCAATAAAATAGTTGTTTTAAGATTAAATTTTTTTTATTAATTTCCTTAGTTTTATTCACTTGTTTAAGGTCTTAGCTAATGTTATATGAGTAAGAATAACGTGACGTATAAGCAAATATTGTTTTCTTACTGGCTGCAACGGAGCTCGATAATAGAGCACACATGTGTACCAAATCCTACGATGTACTTTCTACATATTTATTTTTAGAAATTAAATGGCGCAGTATAATACAGGGTTATTTTAATGTGTCGATAATAATTGTTAAACGATGAAAAATTAAAATAATTTTTTTTTTTTTTATATAATTAAATAAATAAACAAACACCAAAATGTTCAATAAAATCGACCGCATTTCATCGTATCGCCATAGTATCACTCGACCCATTAAACCATTTATATAAACAATTAGCCTAATAACTTGTCCTTATCCACAAAATAATCGCCATAATGTACGTTTATCGGATACCGCGAAACTCCAAAACAATTAAGTCCCCACAATTCCATTTGACGTATGTTGACGTGTAGCCATTTTCTCGTAATTTGATCATCACACTTGACAATTTCATTGATATCGATTGACGAGGTATAGTAGCAATTAAAGTGACGATATCTATACCACAGCCCTCAATTGAAGCGGCTAAGAAAAAACAATTGCAATGGAATTGGCACGATTTGAAAAAAAAAAAACAAAAGCACGTGACCGAAACCAGCCTTATCACCGCGTGCGATAAACTTGCATCAATTGACCGGGAGTCATTACGAGAAAGAGGCACAATCGAGGTCAATGAAAGGAAAAACAAAGAATGTTCAACCAAATGCCACGCAAGTCCTATATTCAACGAATGTACACACAACGACCACCAAAGATATGATTATCTGTGACGAAACTTCCAGTATGGCATGTCGCTTTATATACGTATTAGTTTTCTTCGTGCACGCGAGATCTACGGAAAAAGAGAGCATCACCTTATGCACCTACTCCCCTACATAATGTACGCGTGTCGAACTTACAATCTCACTCAAAATGGTAAAATTTTTATCTCTCCCTCTAGCTCAACTTGAACGCGAAAATCATCATTCCTATGAGAAAGTGGTCGTGAGAGCGCTATTGGGAGGGGCATAAGTATGTGTATACCGTCGTCCGCCGCAACACTGCACGGGGCGTTAATGGCACAGCCGTTGTATATACGAGTGCCATTGTTTGCTGAGAAAACAAACGTTGGGCGCTTGATTATTTGTAGTTTAATTATCGCGACGTTGTTTGACATCCATAGCTTCGCGGAACGTTTTAATCGACGCCCGGCGCGTGCTCGTTGGATTGAGCACCCTGTATCATATGCACCCCGTTTTGCGGTGACCGTGTGCACGCGGTGCGCGTAATTTGTGTCAAGGCTGCATTGTTGTATTTATCAACAATGGCTTGAAAAACGAGCTCGGCTAATATTTGCCCTGATGGTATTACCCTCGAACGCGGTGCATCTCACCTCGTGATACATCGCACGAGAATGGTGATGTCGATGAAGCTTTCAAGTGATTGTCGACACGAATTGGCTCGTTATTTTAGGGAATATGTGTATTTGGGAGTTAATGAATGATCCGAGCACTCGCGCCATGTGTCGGATCGTCTCTGCCAACTTATCAGCCGGAGCTCCCGTAGTGCCAACGTCTGGAAATTCGTTCTGTGATGATAATAAAACCACGTGGGCTCCCAACAATGGAACCATCCCTATCTTCCATTTTTTCTTTTTTTTTTTCTTTCATCCATTCAGCCTTGCCGGCCTCTCTCATTTTTTATTCAGAACGCGGGGCCAAATCAAAAAGTCGGAGAACAGAAAGTGAAGTATGGAAGGAGGAGAGGCTGGCCGAGTGAATGAAAAGAATCTTTAAGTTCGGCCCGGGACGTCATTTCGAATTTTCAAAAGAACCGGGTGGGTCGTCAACCCTTGAGCCTAGATACACTGGGACTAGCTATCCTCTCGGCAAGTTCGGAAATGTTTGGCACACCCGCACGACAGTTTATGCTTTAATTTACAAAAATAAGCTTCGGATGGGACGATCGAGGCTAGATTCGACTTTTTTTTTCTATTAGATAATCAAGTATAGACAGCCTGAAAATATTTCAGCAAATGGAGTGCGCTTTGTTCAGAAGAATGAAAAATTTTCTACCCAAGTTCTTAAAAATCCACAAAATAGTCCAGTTTGACTGCAGGCATCAGCCTCTGAAATAGAAATCATACGCACACATACATGCGGGTCCATTCGGTAGGGAAAATCTAAGCGTTTAGCAAAAAAGAAAATCAACACGCACATACACAAGTCGATTAACGCTGCGATTCACGAGTCCGAGACTGCCCACATGAAAACAACGTGTGTATACGGTGCAGTTACTGCGGTGGTGCGAGGAAAAGAGGAGAAGCGCACAAAGGCTCCAGGGAGGGGAGCACACGGGGCGTAGCTGGGCGTGGGTGCAGTACGCCTACTTATTTATAGCTCCCGGGACCGCAATGAGAACCCCGACGATGACGAAGACGATTACCGCGTGTACGAAGAGCCAAAGTACACACAGAGAGCGTCTTCCTATGTATATATACGCGTATGGACAAGAATGCCCGAGGGGTCGGGGGGTTGCGGAACTTATGGCTGTGGTGGATATGAAGGGCGGGGGTGGCTCGTGAAGGGAAGAACACGTCACGAAGGGCGACCCGCTGCTGCTATATACCATACTGACCATGTTCTCGGACGCGTATATGTTTTTTTTTTTCATTATTTTCTTTCATCGGTGCAACGGTGGCTCGCTGCCAACCGATCGCCCATCGCTGGGCATTTGCAAGCGCTCTCAGTCTACCCGCTTCGAAATCAATTTTCGTATTATTAGTTCTCCTTCCTTCTGTTTCCCGGCCAATGCCGCGGACGCCGTTTTTCGTGTCGTTTTGTTATAATGCGGACCGAGTGAGCGCTTATTGCACCAGCCTGGCGTGTGGGTATTTTTGGATTTTTGGGGTCTTAGGGCGCGCAGTGAGTCGATTTGAAGCTCATAACATCGGAAATATAAATTTTCTTTTCTTTTTTCCATCTGACATTTTCGAGCGTACGACAAACAAGGGCAGGGGTTGGACATTGAATTTGTCAAATTACATCGCGATTGCTGGGCTCTATCCTATACCTATGAGCTTACGTTTATCGGTGACTTTTCATTGATTATGTCCACTTATCATTTGTTTATCAAAGCTCGCCGTGGCTCATCACGAATTTATCATTGCGATTACGTGATGCATCGGTATTAATTTATCCCTGCTTATTGCGAGTTTCCTTGTCTTTGCTTGTCATGAGGTAAATGTTGGTTATTGGTAGGTTTTAAAAAATGGTTGATGATTATTTCTCATCATGTATTTATTTCTGCATCTCAAGCATCGTCAACAGTTTTGCAATAGTTTCTGAAAAATACCTTCTTTTCCATACAGTATTACGAAAAAACATTTTTTTTTTTCAAAACCTGATTAATGGGATGATCTGTTTGGTATACTATACATTTTTTAACAGTTTATTGAACCAAGAGCGCATGACAAGAAAATGGAGTAATGATAAATTGTGACAAACTAATACACCCAATTGAAGCTGTACCCTTTATTTTCTCTCATTTCTCTATACACTTACGGAGCAGCGAGCACCGGATGCAGGGTAAAGGGGTATATAGAAACGAACTTTCACGGCTGATTATCCTAAAATTTACTTCGCATCTCCTCCGGTGGGGGAAAAAAAAAAGTACAAAAAGTACACACACAAGTAAAGGCGAATACGGTCTCAATAATTTATGTAAAGTCCGCACGGAGAGCCAGGTATATACATATAGGGAGAACAAGATGCAAAAAGTGCATAAAAAATAAATAAGAGCATGCATTTATTATGCATGCATTGTACCAGCTCTATCGCGCCAATTTATTCAGCTATTACGCAATAGCTTCCCCTAGCCGTTTCTCCTCCTCCACCTCCGCCTACTTTAATTTGATCCCGGCCTCCCTCTCTCTCTCTCTCTCTCTCGTATTGTCGGATTTGCTGAGCATCGAATTCAATCGACTGCACACACATATACACACACACAGAGTAATTTTAAAGTCAATAGCGAAAAGAGAGAAGCTCTCTGTGAGTCCGTACATGCATACATACCCCATCCCCGTCTCTATGCGCCTTTGCATCTCTATTTTCGAGCCCAAATCCACGACGCTCCAATGCCATCATGCGAATAGTCTTCGTGACCGGTTTTCCAAAATCCGACAAAATGATTCGACATTCCCTGCGTCTAAAAATATATATATATGTACATACGATGTATGCAGTACAAATAATGGGGATGGTTATTGTCATCATTCGCGCCGTTGACAAAGATTTGTTATTCCAACGAGAGGCCGCGACGGTCCGGCGTGGCTCGTCGTGCGTCCAGATTGATTTGTCGCTTTTGTGGTATAACCGCGACGAGCAAAATGACGGTTGGGAGTGGAATTTAACAAACGGACGAGCGATTGTTGCTTTCACGCGCTGATGGGCAAACACCACTGGAGTCTCGTCTCGAAAGTCACGAGGAATTAAAGTATAGCATCCGTCAGACGGCAAATCGATGGAAAATCTTTGGATGAACCAATCACTTTGATTGTATTGGAGTGATGGAGGTACGGGTGACGCGTTAATTCGATCGAGTTTTGAAACATACATTTGTGGAACGCCTGTATGGCACACATTACGCGCGCACACTTGAACTTGAAGCTCGAAAATATACGCTTCGCTCGCGAGTCTCTATATATATACACACATAAGTAATGCATATACGATGATTAATTAACGGGCCATTAAAAGCTCGTGAACGATAGATTTCGTTTCAAGCGTCCGAGCCGAGGCTAAGTTTCGCGATGGAAATCCGATTCCGAAATGGAGCACACGGCAAGAGGGAGAGAGAGAGAGCGCCACTCGGAAATTTATAACCGTGACGCGGCAATAAATCCGGCCGGTGAGAAATTTCGACGTTCAACAGCGGAGTTTTATTTACCAAATGAGTTATAACCGACCCCCCACCCCCCATCCGTGGGTGAACCCTTCGACTCTGTATATATAATGGACACGCTTGCAGGTGAATTGTTTTTTTTTTTAATACGGATAGGTACGTGGTCGATGTTACTTACAAAAATTGTTGCCGTGTTTGAAATTTTCACGCGGGACTGGCTTCGTACAGATGGATCGTCACCGTAAAGCCAATTATTTTTAAATGTTTCAGTACACCTAATGGTCGTTTATTCTTGAGTCTAAAATTTTTATAATGCTACAGAATGCTTTACAGAATTATTTAACATGATGCCCCCCCCTCTATAAAGGTAGAGTAGGGAATGTATGGAAAGAGTTGCCTGCCATCGATTCTATACTGTTCATTTGGTATGAAAAACTAATCTACGTAAGACAGAAAAATCAGTTTTCAAAATTTCCTCACATACTTTTGTTCGTAACCTCTTCGAGCTTTCCCGTTTTTGAAAGTGTTCGATCGCCTATTGCTTAAAATTCGACCCTCGAGCGTTTTAAGGGAGTAAATAGATTGAAGCGTTCAAAGTACGCAACATAAATCAAGCATTTGAGTGGACTGCTAGGAAAAAAAAGAAAAAAAAAAAAAAAAATTGAATTCGCAAAGTATACACAATACGCCATGTTCATTACCTACACTTACTGGCATTTCCATTGAACACCGATTCTCATTTCGTTCGCGAAACTTTGATCGTAAATATTTGAGCGAGCGCCGGGCCTCGATTTATTATTTATCGAGAGATGGAGGGAGGCGCCCCAGAGACTGGCTTGAAAATCATATCGAGGGGAGTCATTGGAATTAAATCCACTCAGCCCTCCGGTCGGTTTCCATTGCGCTAGGGCAGAGTTTTATCGAACGAAAAAAAAAAAAAATAAACCACCGAGGGGGACAGTTATATAAGGCGGGCGAGTGGAAGCGGGAAACTTTTTTAAAATCACTCTCGCGAGAGAACGGTTCATTTACCGAGTTCGGCTGTGTACGAGCGTCTCCTCGCAGGTTTGCCGCGTCACGTGGTAGGTACACACGCTGTTTGAAGGAAAACGCAAGAGAGGGTGGATAAAACATTGCGGGGATTCCCCGCGTACTTGTCGAAACGGTATGGTTCGTTTCGAACGAGTCGCGAACGCGCCTGACTGGCAGTGACGCCGACCTGCACGCCTCTTCCCCCCCCCCTCCCATTCTTCATTTTTCTCTTTTTTTGTTCTCTGCTCAACGATGCAGTCGGACGCTCTTTATGCGCCGCGGAATTTTTTGAATGTCCTTTTTTTGACTTTGTGGAATCTTTTTTTTTTTTTTTTTTTTTTTTTTTTTTTTTTTTTTTTTTTTTTTTTTATTGCTCGATTGTGTCTCGGGGAAAAATAATTTATGTAGGTTGGTACGGTATACCATTTTGATGTAATGAATGTAACGATACGCTTGGTTTTCCTAACTTAATAATGCAAAAGAAACGTATTCCCTTTCGTTGAAACTTTTTTCAAAATTTTGTTGAACATTAATATAAAAAAATTTGGTCCACTTATATGCTACTTTTTCTATGATGACTTTTCTTAATCTATTTATTCGGTGCAATTAACTCTGCAATTATAATGACTGTTGATTTTTTAGTGATTTAGTGCTTTGTAATTGTTAAAAATGTAGTTAATTTGAAATGAAAAATTTTTTTCGAGTAGATTTTTGTAAATAAATTTTTCATGAATATTTTATGGCAATGAAATCAATAAAAAAATAAAATAAAACAATTTTTTAGAAGACTGAAAAATATTGACTGACCTATTATGTTGTACATGCAATTTACATTGTATAGGTATGTACATCTGAAATCGGACAAAGGGGAGGTAAAAGTAGGCACAAACATCGATCGGTGCAATAAACGGAACGCTTTGTTCGTTGTGCCCGATATGATCTTTGACATTCACATTATCATGATTATTATGGCAGAGCTATTGTTGTTATAGTAACAACAACGATAATATTTCTCCGTAAATAGTCTGTTCTAGTCTGACTTGCGAAACACCCATTTTGAGGGATCGACGCTCCATCATCGTAATGGCTGAAATACTCTATGGTTCTTGAGACTATTAAAAATAAATTTTTCTTAAACAATTTTATAATCTACGTTTTTTCTTTATAAAAAGATAGTTATATTTATGCTTTCGAAGAATTAAAACGAAATTGTGAAAAAAACAGAAAAAAATTACTAGTATCAAGTCATTTCCACAACTTTAGCTATTTACTATTTTTTTTCATTGGAAAAAAAGCGTTAGGCAATGGCGAAAAAAAAAAAATGTATCCGCATCGCATAAATAACAAATGAGTAATTCTTAAAAAATTTTTCAACACCCGTTGAGCTCATTAAAACTACAAAAATACGCGGCAACTAGACAACTCTTTTTTTTATACACGATTTCCGCAACCAAAGTTTTTTGTTCTCGATAAAGAAACTGCGCTGCAGTCGGGCACGACTAAAAAAAAAAAAAAAAAAAAAAAAAAAATTCCACGGAACTGCACGATTTTTACTTCCCTGCACATTCGCACACACCAGTTGCAGATAATGAGCGAGCACAGATAACACCTGCAACATCGGCATTGGGGGGTGAGCTTTGAAGTAAGGGGATCGGATTTTCAGCGACAAAAATTGATTTTTTTTTTTTTTTTTTTTTTTTTTTCAATCGACGAGCCAACGCACGCGCTCCCTAAATTTGGGTCAACATAATAGAGCGAACGCCCAAAGTTATCGTAGTACCCCAAAGCTGTGTTCGTGTACGCGTGTGTGCCTAATGGCTGTTCTATATCCCGCGCACACGTACACAATACCTCTGTAGTCTCGTTCGGCCCTCCCTCTTTTTATTTCTCTTCCGCTTCCTTGGTTGGATCCTTTTCTGCATGATCAGGCTTTTTCCGGGATCCCTCCTTTTTAGACGATGCGCGGGAGAAATTCCGTTCCCTTTTTCCCTACTTTCGTGTCCGTAATTTTTACCATTGCTACCCGGAAAAGCTTGCACGTTTTTTTTTTTTTTTTTTTTTTTTTTTCCTCCAGTTTGCGTAGTTTAATGATTTTGAGTAAATTTGCCAGTAGTTATGTTCATCCATATATTGTAGGGCCAAACGTGCTGCTTGTTTGTCGGATTTTACTGCAAGGTCACAGAAATATAAAAAAAAAAAAACTTCGAAGCTAATTAAAACTTGGAGTGGAACATTTTTGCAATACATATACTTATGTAATTTTGGTCATTTTTACAGCTCATGAGCATCAATTTTTGCGGAATTGCTGATGACCCCAAAGTCCAAGAATAATTTAAACGTTTTCATCTTTGTATTCAATATTTTAATAAGTAACGAATTTTTCTTTAATTAGTCGATAAATCAATTGCGAAAATTTTCGGTGATAAATCAACAATTATTAGTTTAACTGGCGTATAATATTTTAGGAATTTTTTTTTCGTTTGATGCATCAATTGTTAAGCTACTATTGGATCTTCAATGAAAAAATTTGTTTCCAAGACACAAATATAAACGAAAATGTGGCTCCGAACCAAAATAAGTGCACGAAACAAAATTTTATCCAACTGCGCAAGCATCGTCGAATCATCGCCCAAAAATAAAGTGGATGCGACAATGGAAAATACCTGGTTATAAAAATTCGGCCACTGAAAAAAAAAAAAAAAAAAAAATCGACTGCGGCGAGAAAGCGCACATTCCATCGGCATTAGAAATTAATTCTAAAATATTGCTCCCAAGAGCAGGGCTTTCATCTGGTGATGAAAGTTTTGGCTTCGCGGGAGGACGGGAGGGGAAACGGGGACAGCAATAACAAAAGTGCGGCCCGGTCCTCTTCTTCCGCCGTACCTATATCCCGTAACCAAAGTGTTTCAGAGGATACCGAAAGAAAAAAAAAGAAAAAATGTTTATGCACGAGCTACTCTCAACAGTGCTACGAGACCTTTTTGCATTCTCCGTATTTTTTGGTTCCCGAAGCGCGTGTGTTATTTTCGTAAAAGCTAAAATGTACTTTTTTCTTAAACTCCACTATGTTGGAATTCCGTTTTTCACAAACAAATTTTTCCCAAGTTGCACCTTATTTCAAAACTGGATGAGACAATCTCTTGTGTTTCATGTCCCATTGTCTTGTAATTTAGACAAGTATTTTTTATCAGTTGCATAAAAAGTCGCCGACAACGGATGTTCTTACGTAGGAGCTGCATGTTGTCTCTACTGCCAGTATTGCTTATCGGTTCAGTAACAATCGAATAATTTATTGCACCCTCGCGGGGAACTTGGTGTTTTCCGAAATTTATCATATTATCGTGGATATACATATATTATACCCACCCTGGTGGTATTTACCTATAAAATATAGAGGAAGCGTGTATCGGAAATACGGCTGTTCCTCCCAGATTGCCCATAACTCAGGCTTTGTATTAGCCGCATTAAACGTTTTTTTTTTTTTTTTTTTTTTTTTTTACCCCCTAGGAATTTCCATCAAAAGCCGATATTGAGTATACCCATCAATGATACACATACTGTTTGTACGAACATTACCCCCAATACGTTTATTTTACTACACCATAATAAAGAAATCGTCAACTACATTCAACTCATCCCATCGAATGGAGTAATATCAATAAAAATCTCCGTCCTCCTTTTGGTTAAAGAACTAACTCGCCTAACTGTATACTATAGGTCCTCTTGCCTACGTGTCCAAGAAGAATAAAAACAATGTCACCCCAAGCGTATATTTTCGAAACTGCGTGGCCTCACCTTCCATCACCCTATTAACGCCATATTTGCTTGCTCTGTTAATTACCAATGCAATGTATTTACCTCTCGTCTGTTCATTAAAACGTCGCGGTTGCGCGTAATTGACCGAGAGCAGATAATTCGCCGTCAAAAAGGGATACGAGGGAACTTGTGTTCCATCAGTGTACATGTACACGCAATTGTGTGAGCGACAGCGCGAAAAATAAAAGCTCCCCCACGGGTCATTTATTCAACATGATGGATGAACGGAATTCGCCTCTCTCTCTCTTATAGTCTCTCGGTCTGCGGCTCGTAGCACTCTTCTTTTGCGGTCGCCACCCTCTTGATCCTTGTATCGGGGGAAAAAGGGCGCGAGAGCGAAAAGAAGCTTAAATTGGGGGTTGGGGGGGTAACCAACGCGAAGCAAGATCATTCGCTCGAGCCGCAAATCGATCGGTTCGTTTTTCGCTCTGTGTGTGTGGGTGGGTGTTCCAGCGGGCCGTGCATCATACCGGAGCTTCCGGTGTCCCAAGATTACTAATTGAGGCTGAGTGACGACCACCACCAACATTCTTCCATTATTTCCTCTTTTTCCCTCACCCCTTCTCCCCGCATTTTTGTGGTGCATGGCAATCTGCTTAAAAGCGGCCGGAGAAACGAATTTCGATTGTCACGAGCTTTTACAGTTGTGGGGCTGATGGCTTTTATTCGTCCGAAAGTTCGTCGCTCGGTTTTTAAAATATTTGGGATTCGGGGCATTTTCGCCGGAGGGGGGATAATTGTCCGATAACACTGGCGATGAATTTTAAGTTCGTCGCGATTATTTCGATTGGGGGGAGCGAGTTTTGAGTGTCATTATTCGGAGGAATGGACTATCGGATTGGAAAAATATTTCATACATTTGTGTATTCGGGCTTCAATATTCGAGAGATGTTTACAACATATTCAAGCTACATCGTTACGTCTATTGTGAAAAGGTAATCCAGAGTAATTTTCCAATTAATTTTCGTTATTCTATTGATGGATAAATAAATTGATCTTTTGAAAAGGCTAATTATTAATAAGAAATAATAAATAATAGTAGTAAAGTTTATAAAATATGATAGTTGTAAGAAATTTTGAACAGGACAAACAAATTTTGGTGGCACAGTTTTTAAAAGAAATCATTCGCATGCTATCTCCGGGACAAGAGCGCATTTTCAAAAATCAAAGATAAAAGTGACATAAATGAATACTATTAGGGAAAAAAACGCTGGTGTGGTTTGCAGAGACGATAAAACTATGCATGAATCAAGGAACACATAAAATGATACCGTAATATATTTTCCTTTTTAGTGATAGTAAAATGAACAAACTTTGTTATTTTTGTTGAAAAACTGATTTACTCATGAAAGTTTGTCAAGATAATGGGCACGTATTTTTTTCACCATCATATTATTCGTGTTACGGTCAAGACCTAATCATATTTATACTACTCGTACTTGTAAAACTTTTTGCCATGACTGATTTTAAATTTCATTTTATTTTTTCGAGATGTATACTTCTAGTACGGAATATCGTTTAATTTTTATGTCAAAACTTTTAAAGAGAAAATTTTCCAGTTCATGAATATCCAATTTCTTATTTTTTTTTACACGTTATATTGATATTATTTTTGATTTTCTTGCCCATGTCCTTGTACTCTTGATTATGTGAATGACAATTTTAAACCATTTGTACTTATCAATCGGCTTTTGATTATTATTCAAATCTCTGAATTAGCATACAAAACTGGTCAAGGTAACACGCAATGCGTACTGATATTTGGGAAACATTTCCACGAGGTGTTTGAGAATTAAATCGTTCCATAAACGCGACACATGTAAAAAAATGGATCCATTAAACGCGCAAGTTTTGTTTCTTGCAATCAAACGAAAATATTTATCAAAGGGTAGCACAATTTCTTACAAATCCATATACTGTTTTTTTTTTAATTGTCTTAACTCTAATCATAACTTTTTTTCATTCGAGCAAATTCAAATCCACAAATTACACTTATAAGCGTATTAAAAATGAAAAAAACCAATCGAATTACTTTTTCCCGCGAAACCCAAAAATTCCTAACTAATGAACAACTACATCCCGCTAACGAACGCCACTTGACTTCGCGTACAATGGCTCGTTACGAGACGAGTGCAGCAAAAGCTGAGACGAGTTAGCGCTTCGAGAAATTGTTTTTCCACAAACAAAGGATGATCGAGTACCAGCGCGTTAATGGTCCCCAATCGTCCAGTGTAACGCGATACGCCGCCCGTGAAAGAGAAAAAAAAAAGATCGATAGTTCCTTACTCCTTTGCATGGACTCGGATTGAAAATCCCCCCTTCCATATCTCGGATAGTTTTCATCCTCGGGGCTCCGTACGCAATATTATCCATCCTCCCCATTTTTTTCCTTCCTGGGTATTCACGGCGCGCATAAAAATTCAAATGTATTCGGTGGAGCATCGATATTCCGATACCGCGGAGGGGGGAAAAAAAATAAAAGGTCCGGAAAATTGGGGAAAAGAGAGTAGGTGCGCGGAACTAAGATGGAAACTTTGACGGCAAAGGGTGGACGATACAGCGGGCCTGTGCTCTCGACTTCCTCCCCAAGCACAAAGAGAAGTTTGGCGTGGACACACGCGGGGGAGACCTGACGATGGAGAGGAAAAGGAAAATTCCCCTCAAGGAGTAAATGCTACTCTCTGCTCTTGCACGTATCGTCACGCATGAAAATACATAGGTCCAGGTTTTTTTTTTTTTTTTTTTCTCAAGTACAAGTGTACGTGCGAACCTACCGTTGTAATTAACACTTCATCGGAGCCCGCTGCTGCCGGCCATCACACTTATTTTTCTCGCTCCCTGGTGTCGCGGTGGCGCGCGCGCCCTCGTCGTCTCCCGCGCTTCATCCTTTCACAGTTCCCGAGCACTGGTTCCTTTTTTTTTCCTTCTTTCTCCTCTTCACGCTTCACCGCGGACTCTTGCGTCGAATGCCGCGTCCTGACACCTGTAGACCGATCATCGATGCGAACATCAGAAGGGGCGGATGGAAAGAGCCGCGTGTGTACGCCGGGGCGTTTTTTGACGTGCCGAGAATTCAATGATCGAGACTAGAGGGACGCGATGGTTGTCGGTGCCAAAACAAAAAAAAAGGGTAAAATTTCACGTGTCTTGGAAACGAAAATACCGTAATGTGCTTTTGTGACGAAAATAGTTGTGTCAACAACACACTTTTTACGGATTTATGGCTTACATATAGATTACCCTTACACGTGAATGGGGGAGCAACGATACTTATCTACTCGTTGTTTTGGGACATTTTTCAAAAATGGCACCATTACTCATTTATAAATTTCACGCGTCTCGGCACCCAAAAAAGTCCCCGAACGATAAATTATCCCCAAAATGGCACGAAAAAGGGGGAAAAAAAACGTACAAAGAAAACAAGAACGAGTCAGAGAAACGCTGCGAAAGAGAAGAACAAAGAGCAGCGAGAACAAGACGCGCTGACAGGGAGAAAAAAAAAAGGGAAAGAAGAAGCGCAAACACACACACACACTTTTGGTGGAACAGAGAGAGACACACACGCGCGTGCCCCCGGAGGTCAAAAGCTCGCAGTTGACGTGGTCGTCGCGTTTGTAGTTGACGAAAGCTCTCGGCGCGACATGGTCACAACGCCGTGGTGGACATGAAGTGTACAGCCGCGGTTGGCGTGCACTCGCAAGCGCCCACTGCTCCTCGAACGGCGTGTAACTCTCGTTGTCTCCGCTATATCGCCGCGCAACGGGTCAAGGGCCCTTCTTCACAATTGTGTGCACGTGTTTTCTTTTCTTGTTACTATCTGTTTTTTTTTTTTTTTTTTTTTTTTGTATTCTCTTTCACCCCCTGTTCCTCCGTTTGTTTTTAAAAACACACAAGCCAGAGGAGCACGCGCGTCGTAGAGCACAGTAACCGAGTTGACGCACAAGGAGCCGGAACGACACGCGGGGCGCTCGCATCCGCCGGTAGGCGCGCTCTTTAAGCTTCTGGCGCGGCTCCGCGGCTCCTCGAGTTGGTAGGTGGTCGCGGCAGCACACGCTGCCGACCGTTGCGGGGGGAGGGGGTGCTCTGCGCGCGCGCCGCCCCCTCCCAAAGAAATGTGTGTTACGAGGAGCACGATACACTTCCCTCCCTTTTTTTTTTTTTTTTTTTTTTTTTCGTTACGCGTGGGTGGAGGACGCTGTGCCGAATATTTTGCTCGCACCCCCCGTCCCTTGACTAACCCTTGGCGAGTCAACGTATGTGTGTACGTACGCGCGAGCCTCATTTTTTTTATTTAGCGAGTTGTTGCTCTGCGCTTACACTTTGTTGGACAATACGATACACCTGCGTCTGAGGGATGAGTGCGATGGGCCTTATTTCGTTTGACTCTTGGAAACACAAGATATATCGTTTTAATATACGTGCCGCGTACGGGCAAGGGAGATTTCGCAATCGATGACGGCTCGTGCGTGCTTCGACTATTAATAGGAGACATGATGCTGGGGAGTATCGTTGCGCCGCTTTGGGAGTGTATTTAGCTCGACAATGGGATCGAGAGATTTTTTGTGCCAGCAGCGACCAACTTTCTTTACAAGACTTGCGGTGTTAGGTCTCGATTGACTTGTTTAAATTTTAATCGCAGAGACGAAAAATGGAGAGGATTTTTCAATTCGCGATTTGGATGGGATTGATGCAAAAAAGTTTCTTCATGGATTTCAAAATGTCAAGTGCATCCCTTAAAATCATCCCTACATTGCATGGCAGTGGTACTCGACGAAACTTGCTCGTTCACCTACCTTTTATTGCTCTCCCCTTAATCAGTGAATTTAATTTTTTATCTTTGCCCTCAAGTCAACAAAAATCTTGCCGATGATAAAATTCATTTGAAAAAAAAAGATGAAAAAAAAGGCGTTGATAACGGTGCCAAAAGCAATTTACCATTCGGTCAAGCGACGAGTAGAGCCAACAATTTAGCTCGAGTAACGGGGCTATGAAAATACAAATCAATCGCGAGCGCTCTTCATATCCCGAATATTAGCGGCGCGAAAGAGGGAGCGAGCTTTTACAAGCTCGCGATGCAGATGCACGTGTAGGTATATATATGCGCGGGCGTCATCGTATAATATTTATAAACAATTTTTCTTCTTTAAATCTCGGCCAACGGATGAAAATAGAAGCGAATAAAATTTCGCGCTTGCTCGGCATTTGAAAATAAAATTCTTTGATGTCTCCACCGGGGGGGGTGCATCGTACGAAAAATCGCGCTTTTTCGCTTGTTCCTCATTTATTTCCCCTCTGTCGCGTTGGCGGTTCGGCTGCTATATTTAAAGCCGTGTCTCCTCTCCACTTACTCCTTCCATTGTTTGCTCAGCAACCATGTACTTTATTTTTCCATTCCAATGTAAATAGTGCGTGTGGAGCGTTTTTTTTTTTTTCCGCAATACACACGTTTTCCGCAGACGCATGTAATAAATGTGCACTTCCGCTGATGTTGACACTGCGTGTGTCTCTTTCTCGCTGGCGTAGAGTTTCTATTTTTTTCATACGAGGCAATGAATTTGCTGCACCGCTGATTTCTCGAACTTGAAGAGCCCCTCGGCGTATACTCTGAGCCCTAGGGGTATGTGCACGCCGACTGCGCGTCAGTTTGAGATTATTTTTTTCTTTTCAGTGTTTTATTGTCAGTAGGGATCAATTAGCTCGTCGTGATTTATGTACGCTTGAACTTGCGACCGAAATTTCAAAGATTTTTCTTTTATTGTTTCAGTGTGATGTTATTGTCAAGGGCCATGGATAGCGATGACCTTGGCTCCGCAAAATGAAGCCTTTGTATAGCATTAACTTTTTTTCTTAACTACTGGAAAATTCATTCGTCACCATGATTTTTATCGCGTGTCTCTAATTCGACGCTAAGTACATAAATCAATTAACATTCCCAGCCGTACTTTTCTCCATTCATACAGATTTTTTCAATTTTAAGCTTGTAAGGAAGCAAAGAAAAAAAAGAAAAATTGATCCTCCAAAAATAAAAGGTCGCTCAACCATATTGATCATAATGATGCAGGGGAAAAAAGTAGGAGCGGTTGATGAGGTGTGACTTAAAGATGGAAAGGCAATCGATTGCTGTGTGTGATGAGGGGAACTTTTTTTTCTTTCTTTTTTTTTCAAGTGACGCATACATAAGTACACGCCCTGTAATCGAAGGGTGTCTCCTTACAGCTACTTCACGCGTGCGCCTTACATTTTTACTGCACCAAAGGAAAGTGGCCGCATATAAATCTGGGACTCTATATTAAGGTTTATTTGAGACGTGAACGAAATTTTTACGTACTAACTAGGTCATGGTTAACAATAGGGGACGTTTCATCATAACGGAGAAACGGACATTCCAGCACGTTTTTGATATGTATTTTCTCTATAGAATGGCAGGTATACGCTTTTAATCGCTGAAGGGTATTACAAAACATTAAATATCAAGAGCTACAAATATAATCATAAAAGCTCATTGTTGTCTCGTATTAAATGGACATTAATGTAACTACTTACGATAGCACGAATGCAAAGGTATAGAAATTTCAAAACGTCGAGAAAACCAGGGGCTTTATCACGATTTGTGATAAACCGTAAATTATAACTCAAAAATATACTCCTTAGTGAGATATCACACGTTGGGATAAAACCTCAGCTAGAACATCAAAATATAGCTTTTGTTATATTGTAACAGTAGTGCTCTATGTGCATGAAATTCTTTTTTTTATTTTTTTTTTGCATTGTAGCCACTCGTTCAAAGAGAAGTTTCACTATCTTTTGTTTCTCATTGAAATTTCTCTATAAATCCTTGAGCGCCTATGTCGCAAGTTCCCCCTTAAATTTCTTCGATACTTGGATGTTACTTCACCTACAGATAGAAACGACACGAGATTTCAGTCAGCGCTTCTACCGCAGTGGAAAACTTCGACGTGTTTCAACAAGACCTGTTCCTCACCGGATCACAAAATGGTTGAACCGCATGTATGGACTGAAAAAAATGGCCCCTGCACAGATTACGCGAGTATCAGGGAATAATGATGTATCAATCGCACGGCTTATAACCTGGACCGCGACATGCTGGTATATACAAAATGTGGCCTTGTAGTCAGAAAAGCTAGCTTTGTAAATATGTATGTATTTTTTAGCAACAAATTTAAGGTGTTGCACAGCTTTTCAATTAAATTACACAATGGACTTTATGATTAGCAAGGATCAACCAAACCGTACCGAGTAACACTCGTCGATAGGGATGAATGGGCTTACCTTAGCGTTTTATGGTCCATATCGAGGGGATGGAACCGCACACCGGGTGGTGAGAAACGCGCGAGGTTGGCGCGACCGGCCCCGGCACCGGCGTAGGGACCAACGCCACCTGTACCACGAGTCCGACGTGGCGACGATGCCATGCGGTTAATGCAGGGCCCGGTTATGGTGGTGACACCGCCTCCCCTGCCGCACACGTTGCTGTCCGAGTAGGTCGTGAGGAGGGGCCGGTGCAGCAGTGCCGGACTGTCAGCTGCCGATGACGTTTCCGACGTCATTTTTGTTGTGGCTGCTGCTATTGTTGTTTTTTTCGTTGTTTTTCTTGCAATGTAGATTCGTCTCTTCCGCGTTGGTGATGATGCCGTCGTTGTCGTCGTGGTCGTTGTGGTTCTTGTTGTTGTAATTAGGAGGGCTGCTGACGGTGAGTTGTTGGTGTTGGTGGTGATTGAGGTCGTGATGGTGGATGATGGTTGCGCTGGACAAAAACAGCGTCGTATTCATGACGATGGTGACGATGCTGTTGCTGGTTGGTAGTGGTGGTGGTGGTGGTGGTTGTTGGTGGTGGTTGTTGGTGTAATTTACTGGTTGTTAAGTGGTCTCTGTTTTGTTTTTTTTTCTGTGCTTGCTTTGTTTCGTGAGATTTTTTGGACAAATTTGGTTGCAATTGAGAGCTGATGTGAAGAGCGATGGGATGCACAGCCACCAGCCAACACATAGAGACACAGACAAAGACAGATACACCCACGGAAGCGTTTGGAAAAACAACATAGACAAATACAATCATCATTTAGTGTTTATGGATATAAAGTGAGATTTTTAATACGATGTGTTAAAAGGTTGAGTGAAAGTTTTTGCCACTTTAATGGGTTATTCGACAAACAATTTGAAATATGCGAATTGTTTCTTTAAAAAAAAAAAAGACATTTTTGAGTAAGATGCAGAATATTAACAAGAACATTGATGATTTCATGTATTAAAAAATAATTTATGCAACGTTATTTAAACAGACAAATCTCTTGTATTACCATGAAAGATACTTACTATCTATTCGTCAGCTGGGTAGCTTTCTTCTTCTATCTTTGCGAGACATTTTTCAAGATGATTCAGCAGCACTTTTTCACTGAATCGTTCCCCATCTGGAAAAGACAAAAGTTTTTATTTTTCAACTTAATTATCCTTAAATTCAATTAACGTCAAAAATAAATTTTATATCATTAATTTTGGATCATTTATGTTTATACATTTATGTATGAGAAGTTTTAAAATAACTTCTTCTCTGCAAAATTCAATACTTTTTTTTGCATTGGTTTGTTTACGTTTCATTATGTGTTTTTGAAACAACATGTTGTTTTAATTTTTCCAAAGGCCCTAGCGCATCATGAAAATTTTCGTATCAATTGAAAACTCGATTTAGATTTAAAAGTTATGACTAGAAAAAAAAAGACATTCGAGCATTCCACACCCAACAATACACTTCCACAGACATCGGGGGGTCTTAAAAAATTCGAGAAAAGCCCTAAAAAGCACTTTTTGAGATTAAAAACGAGCGGGGGTATAACGTGTACACCCCGAAATTGCTTCCTGGTTCTAATTTAGAATGTAATTTTTTTTGAAAGATGAATTGTTTTAGAATCGCGAGTAAACAACGAAAACATGAATTTTAGGCACTGCCGTTTCTGTAGAACAAAAAATCCCACAATCCAGCCCAGGGGATCTCCTTCGCCGGCGCCACGGAACCCCACCGCGAGACAACGTGCGAACAGCAGCCCAACGAAGCCAGAGACCTCGGCAAAACATTGGCAGCCAACTAACCCTCTCTCGCACGAACGGTGCCGGACCAGTTCGTTAACCAAAGAACGCGACCAGCAACAAGTTCATTGGCAAAAATTCAACGGGTATGCCAAGAGTGTGCGCCCCTCGACGTATACGCGAGAGAGACTCGACGACAGGTCGGCGAGAAAGAGACGCGCGTAAGGAAGATTAACGCGCGGACGGGACCGTTTAGTTATACTTGGTGAGCTCGTACGTTTCAGCGCAGTCAACTGTACATACACACACGCTTTTTTCTTTCTCCCTCCTCCGCGCGGCAATTGGCTAATGCCATGTGCGCCGGGGATCGTCACGGAGTCACAGAACCGCGATGCTCACTCGTGTGATTGTTTCACGCTCCATTTTGTACTCGACTTATTTCCATTTTCAATCATTTTGGCACTCGATCGACCGATTGTTTTCTTTTTCTTTTTCCAAATAACATGATATCTAGCACGCAACATGGTACGAGATGATTTATTGTTCAGTTGTCCGATCGTCAAAACAAACAGCAGCCGGCAATCAAAGCTCGGCAACGCGACTTGGGAAACGAATAATCAACCTCTCGAGGGGGGAGGGGAAAAAAAAGAAGCGTCCCCGCCAATATTTCGATTTCCATAATCCGAAATGGATGGCTTGGGAGGGAGCGGTTCTCCAAACGCGTTTCGCTTTTTCCCGTGCACGACAAAAGGGTTTTGGCAAGCTGACAAATCCGCTGAGCGATCGATGAGCGTTGGCTTGTTTGAAAAATCAAAAAGATCGAGGGAGAGGGACGAACAACACGCAGAATCGCAGTGTCTCCAGCAGGAGGAAAAAAAAATTAATCTCCCGAAACGCCGAGAGATCGCTGCTGTTTGTCGATACGGACATGGTAGAGGAAACGAAGAAAATGGCTATGGTCATTGGCTTTTCGCGCGTAGCTGTATTCCGCCGGGGAATCGTGTGTATACGCGTCGAAGGGATAAAGTTTTTACGCCACTGCGACCGAGCTCTCTTTCTCTGTGTATGCGTGTATAACCAAGCAGTCGTTGGATTTGTCATCTTGCTTTTTCTCCCCTCCATTGGAAGTACGAAACAGAGCGTGGGGGACGATTTCCTCGGTACATGCGGATGATGTCGCTGAGGGAAAATGCAGAAGAAAAGGTTCGGAGGGGGCGAGGGAGCTAGTTGACTTTATGACAACAGTCCATTCGTGCTGATTGGAAAAGTTACTGCAGCCACTCTGTTACAGGGTGTCGTTGAGCCTCGGCTGTTTCTTTGGAAACGTGGGTCGGGGAAAAATCCCCTGGAACACATTGTGCACCATTGCATCTCGCTCACGTGTTTCTTACGACTAACTGGAAAAAATGAGCTTGTGCGTTGGGAAATTGGGGCTTTTTGGACGATTATTACTTTGGATTGCTCAACAATCAACAATGTACCGTGTATTTTTTCCTATCGATAAATCAAACGTTTTTCAAAACAATCGTGTTAAATGAAGACGCCAGGATTTTATTTACTTTCTTATTTTTTTTTATATTATGCATTCTTTTTAATTCATGTCTAACTATTGAAAACAAATAAATAAAATAACGCAATGATGTGCGAAAAAAAACTAATTCACTAAATTGTCATGTCTGACCGTACGTACGTTTTACTACTTAAAATTTTGCATTCGCGTACCCTACAAGATTAGAGCGAATTTTTTCAAACTGATTTATTTGCGTGATAAAAAATGAACAAAATGTGAGGTTTAAAGAGTTTTTTAGTGCATAAATAAATTCTGCATTTGTGAGTTATTTAAAAATCACTAAAGAATCAGCAGTACAAAATCATCAGCCAAATTCGGTAATTAATGGACGAGGGTCGACTTTTACCAAATTCAATTTGCCTATAAAGTTCCAATTATCAACTTGTTTTTAATTTTCGAGGTCTCACATTTTATGATTGGTTTACCTACTCCTTGAATCGAAGGCAAAGTATGAGTATTCACTCTGTTTAGCGTATCACCTTTGCAACGTAAAAAAGCAAATACGCAAGTACAAAGGGCGAAGAGAGAAAGCTGCAGTATCGACGCCGGCAAAGAAAACTTTCTAGTCGTCCCGAGAGCTTTTTCGTTCGAAAAAAGCTTCGCTGGTCAGCTGCAAGCTCCGTGATGGTATCGAACCTCGATAAGGCAGAGCTCTTCCTCCCTCTTTTTCGATCCACTCGCGTGGGTCAATAACATTGTAACCACCGGTGATACTTTATCGCGCGTTTTTTTTGGCACGGACCAGGGCGCGAGTGAAAAATGACGTTTTAAGCTCCTATGAGTTCGGGCCAACAAATATATACACTGGATGGAGCTCGCTGCCAAAAAGCTTTTATGATTCATCAGCGGCGAATGCTTCTGTTGGCCCTTTTTTTTTCATCGGTGGGACAAATCTATCTCAATAAATTTTAATTGCTATTGAACGCACAGTTAACTTTATGTTCAACATTTTTTTTTTTTCTTATTTAGTTGCATCAAACTTCAGTTTTACTTCTGACTTGGGAAATTTAGTACGACTCGTTTGAAATGAGACATTTTCTGTAAACTCACTGATTTTTTAAATATTTTATAGCTTGTACCGTGTCAAACGAGCATCGTATTTATTGAACCAAACACTTGCTAGTAGTGTTTGTTTATATAAAATCTGAGTAGTACCGGGACAAAATAGATTACAGATTGCAAAAAGCTTACATACGTAAAGGCAAATTTTTTATTATGCTCTCTAAAATATTTATTCTCACCCTTAAAGTTAGTTAAAATAACCAGCTAAATGCAATAATTATTTTCAATCATTTACATACATTTTTAACAAATCATGAAGGACAGAAAATTATGTACGAGAATTTTTTTTACCAATTATAAGCTTGCTGTTAGATTTTTAAAACTCAAAACGATCCTACATTTTTTATTAAAAATATGCAGATTATTTTAAAAAATTTCCATACTAAGCATTTTCTAATTTTTCTCGTAATTTTTCGTGTGTAAAATTTATATTAATTATTTGTTGTGTGCCAAGCCTATTGTTTCAACAGTATCCTATGTTTTCATGATCAAGAGAGATAATCATTTTATTTTTTGTGTTTTACATAGGTATCCTCCTAACGATGTATACACTGCATATCTGACAACTTCAAACCTCCGTCGTTAACTTACTACGAGGGTAAGTGTTAAAATTTGTTCTCACTATTTTTATGTCAAAGTATTCCGACTTAATTAATGTCTTCGATTTTTCAACGAATTGAGAGTATAAAAAAGTAGAAATTACTAGTTCACGTAATAATCAGAATGAGGTTGCTTCAAACTATAGTGTTAAGCACACGCATGTATGAAGATAATTTAGGAGAGCTACGAAAAAGTTCTACAACATTATGTAGGTAAGATTTCATCAACAAAGTTACCATCTAGTAAACAGAAAAAATTACCGTGAACGGTATACGGATTCTCTAAACTTGGTCCTACGCGGTACAGTTTTACTTGAACTAAAATTTACCAACATCTCTTCCCCACATATAGGTACAGGCATTTTTTAATTTCATGGTAATTAATTTACCACCGCCATTCTCCATTTATCTGCTCCTTTCACCATCCCACTCGTAGAGCTAAATTCTCAAGCCCGACGATGGCAGTGAGCTCCTTCCGAGCGGAACGCTCTTCGTCTTTCTCGTTTTTCCCTTCACCGCGACCACAAAGCTCCCGTGGAGCGCGGTACACGCGAGAGAGGAAAGCAAACGAGGGGCTACGCGTCCACCTGTCTTGGCAAATTTGCCCCAACTTTCAAGAGGCTCCACAGCTCCCTGGCCGAGAAACAGAATGGAGAGGGACACAATCGCTAAGGGGAATGGCTCAAGGCAGGCTTTGCAAGGCTTACTAATTGTCCAATGCGGCTGTACCTCCCTATATATGTGTTCTCGCTTGCTTCATTAAATTTCAGACCATAAACACCAAACGACGCCCAAGTATGTATAAATGGTACGTTGCACGATCATAGCAATAAAACCATTAATTCGCGTGACAATATCATTCATGTTACCTCTTTTAATCGCAACGATCTTAATTCCAACCACTGGGCCATTCCCCCAAGAAAAAGCGCATGGACGGTGACACCCCAGTAAGATTGCAAGCCCCGGCTTTTTCTTCGTTAAACTCATCTTGTGCCCGAGATAATATCTCAGAGAAGGAGATACCGAGTGTATGTACTTACACAACACCCGGAGACTATTTCCTGTTTCGCTTGCGTGCGTCGCGTTGCGTACCTATACGCGTCCGGGGACCTCCCCCCCCCGCGTCCTCTCTTTTCTCATCCTCCTCGGCAAGTGGGTCATGTTTGCTTGTTCCCGAGCACAACAAAGCAAAGATCAAAACGTTACACATCACACCATAACTACATGTATGTTGATAGAAGTGGCGGAGCTTTTGCCATGGAAAAAGATAACTCGAGTCGTTGGGCTTGGCGCCTCTATATGTGCTGCTGCTCTGATGCGTTATTCACGAGTTGATCTGATGCGAGAACGTATATATGCACCTCCGGAGATCATACGGGGGGGGGGAGAAGCGACGACACTCGAGGACAATCATTTTTTATTATCCCTCGTCGGTCTTTCCTGTTTCGTTTCTGGTTTTCTCAAGTTTGGAGGATGATGATTGATCGCGCATAAGTAACGCGTACATGGACTTGGGAATGAGGGTGATAAATCTGCGGTGGCGAAAATAATGTGTGAAAGAACGGGGAGGGGGGGGGGCGGGGGAGAAAAAAAAGAAAAATAGAGAAGCGAGAGACTTGCATGCTCGGCCTTCGGGTAATAGATTTTGATAAAACTTCGGTCGATATAATTTATAGTGTATCCGTGGAGAAGGAAAACATCTCCCGTGGGCCTTTGTGTGTTAGAGATATACCGCGTGCTTCGATTTCAGCTTCAGATACCAGTGACAGTTTGTAGCCAAACAGCTGTCGATACAATTTTTAGAAATAAACAGGTTATAGTTTTAATGTTGTTGGACAATTTAACAATTTATACAAAACGATAATTGGTACGAATCTTTGTCGTGGGGGGATAATGTAATTTGTGTAGATGTACGTCAAATTAAAAATAAATAAATAAATAAACATCGAAAAATACCCGCAACTTTAGTGTACCATGTATGTTCCAACGTTAACGAAAAATCGCTCCGAGCTTTGACGGAGAAACAAATCACGTATAGCATAATATCTGGAGCATCCTCCTCGAGGTCGATATAAAAGTATAGCCACCCCCGTTATTCGCTTCCAGGAGCGTTGGATGAATTTGTATTTGCTACGTTGCGCCGGAGAATCCATTTTTCTGCCGGTCCAGTGGGTCAACCACCAGACACGTATACAAAAAGGAAAAAAAAAAAATGAAACCGAGAAGAGGATGGGAGGAACGGCGTCGATGGATTCTTTTTTTTCTCGTGACGTCATGTAAGCGTGAGCTTTGTTTTTCTCATCCGTGGGCGATACAGTCCCCCACTTATCTTTAGAAGCAACCGGGGGAGAATAGTTTTGCTCCGCTCTCGCGAAAGTCGAGATGCGCGTGCTACCGCATACACGCAGCGTTGGGAAGCGTCCTCATCCTCCCTTGAACTTGTTTTCGAGGTAAGATTAGAATGTTTGGATGGGGGGTGGGTTCTCGTACGAATTGGTGCTTGCCACGTGCTGGAATCAGGAGGATACCAAATGCATTTTAATGTGCTTTGATTCATTCATGTTAATTTTATATGCCGTGAAAATAACAACTAGAACAGAGAACCTTCGCAATGACGAAGAAAGTAGTTGCTGAATCAAGACAATGGAAAAATTGTTGATGTAACTACTTTGTTCGAACTTGTAGTCTATAATTTTAGGGCTGCTTAAAGTCAGCGCTTTAACAACTTTGGAAACGATTCAGGTCGGCCATTCTTGTAAAATGAAATTTTCTGTACGACTTTTTATTCACTTTAATTTGGGTAATTTTACCCTTCATACGGTGTATTTTTTTTATCATTTATACACACGAAATGTGTTAAAACAACCCTTTTTCCACGTTTAACTGATAAATACCCTCTTAAAAAAGGTGTAAACTTATACGCACATAAAAGCGAGTAAAAAGCGTCACACTCAAGAGGGTTGAAATCACAGAATGGATATTCTAAAAGTGATCCATGGCTCGTTCGCAAAATTTAATTGACACTAAAAAATTAATGCACCAACCTTGTTTCCGAGCCCTATGTGAGTACCTCTATTGGCTCGAATGATCATAAATGCCACGTCACCTGTACGACCATGGAGATAATATAAGCCTGTAAGTGATAGCAACACATACAGTATTCCTCTAGTCCAGACCCCACACCTCCAAGCCAATCATCGAAGCTTGATTTTTCGGTCCGAAGCACGCTCAAACAGCCATACGTAATATCTGCTCGATCCACGTGTTGGAGAAAAAGCATCAAAATACGCACGAGGTCGCTTGGATAAACAGACGCGCGTACTACATTGCGTCACAGCAAGAAAAGGGGCGAAGAAACGCGGAATGCGAGCGCTCGGGTGGAAGGGAGTCAAGTTTTGATAAACAGAGAGACTCGCGAGATGGAGTCGTTCGAGCGAACGGGGCGCCTCGAGCTCATTGATTTTCGGATGTACGGACGCAAGAGAGAGTGCGGGCCATTGTTTTTGCAGGCGGTCGTTAATCGAGCTACTCGCTTACGGATTTTTTTTTTTTTTCCCCCCCGAGTAAGAGAGTTTAATTTAGTTCACCTCTGCTGTGATGGTATATATATTAAGCAAGTGAGAAGCTCATTTCTGGTGTTTACTTCGAAATGGACGTCTACGACTTGCCAAAGAGTTTATGTTCCCTGTGGAATCCAAAGAAAATCACGAGATAGGTGGCGTGTTACTTATTGCAATAGCTGTGAAGTAAAAGAAAAGAAAAGAAAAAAAAAGAAAAAATTCCAAAGTGAAAAAGAAAGTTGAAGCGTTTCGCGCACATCCGTGTCGACGACAAGTGAAATACGAGGGGTTATCGCTTTCCAAAGTACAGGGGAGAACCAAAGTTATCGTCTCAAGGCTGTAAAGTACGTACATGGTCCTGCATACCCTCCGGCCGAGGTATTTCCAAGTTTTCCCCCCAAGGAAGCTCCCGAGACTCTCCTCCGGAACTTTCCAAAATTCGATTATTCTCCTTTAAGTTATACACTCACCTGCGCGTTATTAATACCATTTCCCAATCCGAGCGCGGAGAGTTAAAATCGATGGACGCGGTCGTGCTCTTCGACGCGTGCTTTATCAATTCACCCTGTGTCCTGCGCTATTCGGGCTTGGAAAAAAAATCTCTCGATGAAACGAATAAATCACCAATTTCGAGTATTGGTCTCGTGGCAGGATTACCATTTGGCACGTGGAAAATCCAAAAAAGGGTCGAATGTGTGAAGGGACCATTTTTTCCAGGGGCGCCGTAATTTATTGCACGATATTTACCCGGCATTTAGAGCGACGGTGTTTTGGTTCAGGGAAGGAAGAGCTCGGCGCCTCGGGGGACAAAAAAAAAAAAAGTTTCTCCTCGGCGCGCTTACGCAGGAATCCGATTTACGTAAGCGTTGGATTCTGTTATGGCCCATTGTTGTCACTTGCACATCTGCCTCCGTGAAAGTTTCATGCAGTTAACTGAGCGCGACGCTGTTGCTCCGAGGCAGCTCGATTGACAAATAAAGTTATTCAATTTCTAGTAAAATATTTTTCCACTCCGTTAAAAATTGTCTGCTTTAAAACCTTGAATCGTTACAATATGGTCTCACCATGGGGGTTGACAGTTACCACTTGCGAATAATAATTTTTTTCTTTTTAATTCATCTGTAATCAATGTTATTTTGCCATCTGAGTTTTTATCCTTGATTTTTTCTCATGCGTTAATAAAAAAATGTCTTAATATTAATGTAGACGATGGTATTCCTCGACAGCAGTTATTTTTCAAGGCACTGGGTTCACAAAACTACTATGCACTCGAATCTTGGTGAAAAATTATTCTGTATAGATACATCGATATCCAAGTAAATTTCCCTTCAGATTGGAATGCGAGTTCTACCGTAATCCATCATCATCAAAAGTGTATCACATTAGCTACACTATCTTCCCCAGGGCGTAATGTATTCCTGAAACTTACGACGAAATTCAGCCTACTCATACGGTGTACAATACACAGTTTCCTCCTCCGACACACTCAACCCTCCTCCCCTCATACTTACACTATCGGCTGTGCTCCCCTCCCCCTCCCTTATTCTCATCGGTGCATAAACAGTAACATCATCCTTTCTCTAATGCAAAAATTGTGATAATACGTATGGAAAGAAAAAAATTCCCCTCAGGATCCCTACATTCGTAAAATAAATAAGGCAAAAGCCCGACGCGGACAAATACGCCTGGGGTACAGCAGAATTTTACAATAATCGTAGGTTCAGTAGCAAACGGGAAAGCGGCATGAACCAACATTTGCAGTCGCGATGAGAGAAAACACACTCTCGTGACTAAATAAACAAAACTCGAGCTCACAAGCATGTATATACGCGCTCCTCCGTTCAGAGGAGGAGGAGGAGGACGAAAAGCTCGTATACGATGCCCACGTATGTACCCATATTATCCGTATATATATGTACCGATGACGACAGCTGCGCTGGAATAATGCGCCGCGCAATTGCCCGGGCGAAAGTATTTTGTTGACCCGACAGTCAGTGGTCACGTGTCAGCTATTGCGGGGACATTAAATTTTTACTCGCGCTATTTTCATTGCAAATCGCCACCGGCAAATCCACCCGATCGTGCTACCCGATGCAGTCGTGGTTGGTCAAATTATAATCATCGGATAATTGGCGCCGGATATCATTTCGCGTTACATTGTATTAATTTAGCTGCACAAATACACCCGAGGTGCAATATATATCATGAGAATTGCTAAAAAGGGATGATGCGACATTTTTCCCGATGAAAGTGGCAAAAATATTTTCCTCGAGGTAAATCACTTCCAGCCTCGAAGGCACCTTTTCCCTTGCAACCCCGCAAAGAAGTCCCGGAAAAAAAGGCTCGGACGCTGATTCACTTTGCACCGGTCGTGCGCGAAATTAATAAACGTCCGGATGAGCTCGACCGCCCACACCGCCAAAGGCCTTCCAATCGAGAGAAAATTAGACGCTAATCAAGCTCGATCGCAACCCCGTGCCCGGAACTATCGGTGGCTCTCCTTGGCCAACTTCCGCTTCGTATATATATACACACGCTTAAGGGATGCCGACCCAACGTGCAGTTTCATCCTTTTGTCGTCCTGAGACGAGATTAAAACGGAAACGGAGTCAGGCGCGCGTGAGATGCAAACGGAGTTGGCTGCCTTGGTGTGTGTGTCGCCGTTACCGTTAGGTACAAAATTAGCTTGGGTTGGCCAAATTCAATCGACAAGTGGAGGACCACCGGATTT
The DNA here is from genome assembly GCF_036245765.1 of Copidosoma floridanum. Classification (NCBI taxonomy): domain Eukaryota; kingdom Metazoa; phylum Arthropoda; class Insecta; order Hymenoptera; family Encyrtidae; genus Copidosoma; species Copidosoma floridanum. The sequence continues at coordinate 15,143,558 of NW_028321896.1, read as the reverse complement.
TTCTGAGCTCCGGTGAGCTGGTTTCTTAAATATTTTCTCCAAGAAAAAATAAGGGAGCTTATATACTTTCCTCTCGTCGGACAGGGCAGTGGAGGTAAATAGCGTTTAAATTGTATTTTAAATCCTTCAAATTGCGAAATTCGACGGCTCCAATCTTTGCTGTAATTCAAAGATAATATTTAGAGAACCACGGCAGAGTTTAGTTGACTAAACATCGGCTCCCACGCGAGCCCTCGAGCGCGAATCGAGGTCACACGCTACATTCAATTCCCGAAATCCCTACCAATGATTCGAATAAATTCTTGTTTCAATCGAATCGTTTCGAACGTAGTAAAAAAAAAAAAAAAGTCAAAAGGATATAAATTTACGTGACATCTCCATTCATTATACTGGAAGCACCCAAAATTGCCGTTTGTCGCAACAGTAAACTTTTAACACCGCTGCAACATGGTATTATTTGCATTTTGAATTACTTACAATAAACGTGTGTGTGTGTACAGTACATTAAACGTTCTAATCACTTTTCGGGGGAAGTTAAGTTGCGTGTATTACGAGACACTTTGTTCATCCCTCTATAAAAATGTCCCAAAAACCCTTTTACTTTGCCAGAGCGAATTACGCCCGCTAGCAAACCACAAACGTCCACTGCCAACAAATAATCCCCACCGTATGCGCCCAAAGCCTCATTCGGCGTAAAGCTCGTGCAAACGGTATCAGCATATCAGCAGTACAGCGGGATAATAACGGCCCGGCAGTAAATCCCCCCCCCCCGGCACATGGGTGTTTCGAGGGGGTCTGATGTCCCTTGGTTTACGAAAACTCGACGTTTGCAGCTTACATGCAGGTGTATGAGTGCACGTGTGCATCTATGTATATGCCGCTTGTAACGGGAGAATATGTGGTAAAACAGCTTGTACACAATGTATACTCGCAGATATAAATCTGTTCGTTATGACGAGTCTGTTTCTGGGGGTTGAAACCGCAATTTTTTTTTTTAACGGGAGATAAGTGAATTGCATCTACTTTACTGTACGGTAAAACTTGGAAATGCAATAAAAAAAAAATAATATACCTCGTAAGGACGAAATGTACGAGAGCGGTTGGGATTTTTATTGCGCGCAATCTGCTGTGGAGTCGCATCTAATCTGTCCGATGTGGCAGGGGAAGGATCGGGTTGTAGTTTATGACGTGATTCAAGCTTTGGATTTTGTTTTCATGAGCAAGGATTTTCACGAGAGTGTCGAGGTTTTGTTTTCGGTCCGACTAAACTCGATTTTTACTACTTGAAATTAGTTTGACTGCGTTATTTTACATTAAAATGCTTTTTTTCCTACTCGGGGAGTTTTCCGTGAAATTTTGACACGTGTAGTAGGAAAAATAGGGTGCACCTAGTTTTTAGAGTTGTATTTTTCAAAGGTTGAAGAATAAAGTATGGAATATTCTTCATGAAATAAAGACAGAGTACGACGTGTTTGTAAATTTAGACATAAAAGCTGATTCTTCAATTTGGAAATGGAGGGAAAATGAAAAAGTAAAGAGTAAGATAAATGAGGGACAAAATCCCAAGCACAAAATCTAAGATAAAGAGGATACAAATAATTCTCACTCACCCCCAAGCACAGAAAAATACGATTCGAAGAAACGAAAAGGAACTCAGTCCTTTAAAGACGGAACGCCCTTATATCTTCACGAGAAAAGAAACTTTATTGGTTATGCTTCCATAAAATATACAAAATTTCTTGTAAATAGAGACACGATTACAGGATACACTACTATATGGTATACTAAGCCGTTCAAAAAGAATTACAGTTTTATTTCGTTTCCTTATTTTTTTTTCTTATAGATTTTGTAGTCGCATGAAAGAGGATTCTTACACCACGTGGAAGTAACCATTTCGTAAAAGCTTTTCCTGTGCTGAGAAAAATGCTTGTTCCACCTCGGGCTTTTTTTCAACATCCGCACGTTCATTGCCCCCTCGGTATAGCGTTCACCACTGATGCGCATCCGGCCATGGGCGATCACAAAGGTCCTTTGGGTGTTGCTTCGCAAGAGATAAAAAATTACCTCGAGCTTGATGATCACCCTGGAAGTGAATAGTCCGGGCCATTTTCCATCGAAAAAATTAATCAACCAGCACTGAAATACTAAGTCAAAAGTAAATTCACCGTTTAACATATGCATGTTAAAGAAATAAAACGTACAACTGAAAAAATGTTTCGTTAACTCCACGAGCTATTCTACAGGCGCCCTCACGGAAAAAAGCTCTGGTAAGTGCCAGAAAAGCTCGCGTTATATACTTGAACGAGCTTCAACCCAGCCTCATAAATGTGAACAATATCGGGTCTCTCTGTGCCGTCGTTGCTCGGTTGGGACGTGCTTGGCTGACCAAATAGCCGCTACTCTACTAGTTTTCCCCCTTACCCACGCACCCTACCAGACTTACTCGTCCGATAACATAATGCATGTGACTTTAGGGTCAAGCGAATGTCTAAAAAAAAAACTCAAAGGTCAAAACAGTGAGGTAGGCAGGTTGATTTGGCCATGTAATTAGAACGAGCACGGTGGTATTATTTTTGGTAAAAAAAAATCGAAAGTAATGCATCACAAGGCTGTCTGGTAATAGTTGATGCAGAGGGTCATTTTTAGTGTGGCCCTGGAGATTTCCTAACAGAGCAGAGGCTTGCTTTTACGGTTTCCCATACTCGCTCCTTCTCTCAGTTCACCTCTGTGGCCTGACATACGTTACGGATCGCTGCTACTCTCCGTTATATTCGTAAGGCGATTTATTAACGGTTAAATTCGCATTTTTCTCTCTTTTAGCTTCACTCCCTCGTCTCCCTTTTCTCGCTTTATTTCACCACACGATGCTCCATTCCCTTTATTGCCTATAAATACTAATATACTACTTTAGTAGTTTCATCATGAGAGTTTGCACTTTTTTTTTTTTTATTTATTCTTAGCGAATTGATTGGTGTTTTTTCATCATGTAACTAAAGAAAAGTATGTGCGAAATACGTGTCTAGTTTTTACACGTGCAAAAAAAACTTGTATCTCCATTATTTACAGGTAATTATGTAAATATAACAATACATAGAACAGCGATGGACTCGAAAATTTGTTGCACATTGTTTAAAAAAATATATAATGTTTAATCACCAAGTTATCTTCTATACGTGAAACATTGATTTGATTACTGTAACTACACACCTTCTACCAGCCCTTGTAAGTCCTCATTTAACCCACATGTTATAAATAATTATGTAATTAACAGTATTGTTTGAAGAGTTATTTATTATTATTTTTTTAATCGCTAATACTGTGGAATCTACAAGTGGCAGTTTCAAAAGTCTCAAAAAAATAAAAAATAAGAGTCACACGTTTCGACATATCTGAGATTCTGGAGATGCATCGGTTGTCCTTGGCACTCTCATCGAAGGCGAATACGAGCCGGAAATCCTCGACCCAGGTGCCCTTAAGAGAATTTATACGTGTGTAGCCGGAGGAACGGGAAACAAATGGCTCCTCGGGTTAAAATACTCTTGAGACTGAAGTAGCGATCTGCCGATAAGAGGAGGAGAGGCGTTTCGCTCGGCTCGGGATGGAGGCCAAGAAATAATAAAACGAGAAAGCAACGGAGAACTTCGAGATAAGCGAGAAAACCACAGAGAAATTCATACTACGCTCGTCCAACTCTGACAATAATGCACGGCTAGCTACGCATCGTTTACGTAAGCACTACATTGTTTTTTTTTTGTCTCGCTCTTAATTGCACTTTTTATCATGTGTAATTGGCCAAAAAAAGTGTTCCTCTCACGCTTTTGTTTCTGCAAAAACCAACTTTTCGTTAGAGTATAAATACTTAAAACCCATACAATATTTTCCGCAACTATTCGCTGTACTGCATCAGAGCCCGTATTGGTAAAACTTGGACGCGGTCCATTAAAACTCTTGATTTCTCTACCATAAGAATTTTATGATAACGATAAAAATACCACTCCCCGCCGTTTCTCTTTACTCGCACATTGAATCCAGTTATTCGACGTATCGATCAGAAGTAATCCGATTTTTCCTACTGCACACAGAGCATTTGGGAAATTAATGTACTTGGAAATTGTACAAAGCGTGCCGGATGTCGTTAAGATGATTTTTATTAGTTACATAGAAGAGAAACCTATTTTCTTAATAAACTGATTTGCTTCGAGTTTGATTATTTTCGGAGGGTAAAAGCTATAGCTGTAGCAAAGAATAGATTTTATTTGGATGGCCAAAGGAGTGGAAGAGTCATTTGGGCACTCTCGGTAAATTAAAGGTCACGCAGGGGTGTCGGATTGATCGATGGGCTGGAGAGAAAAATCTGAGAGTAAAAGTAAACACCGTCAGATTTTTTTTTTCTGAACTTGAACGCTAGAATTACCCCAATTTTTATCAGAATAATATAATACGATTGTTCGTAATTTGGGAATATATGCACTTCAAAATATATTTTATCAAAAATGCAAGCTTCATTAATTAAAATTTTTTTCAAATATAAGAATATTGCTCTTGTTTATATTTTACGTAGTATAACAGCTCTTTTCCTTCGAAAGTGTTGGGCTTTACCGTTGGGATACTTGATTTTTAATACTTTACTATTTTACCTATTTGATTGAGATATTCATCCTAACAATAATTTACAGAATATAAACAAAGAATAAACGTTTTCATATCTACACTTATAGTACATCTATGCTATGGGCTACATTAGCTTTGCAAATTGTAGTAACTTCAATTAGTTGAATTACTAATCGTTTAGTATATTCAATAAATTTTTCTTACCCAATTCGCTTCTCTATATTATTATTTTTTTTGTCGCAAAACTTTAGCATAAACTTTCATTGGATAATAATTACAAATGCAACAAAAATCAGTGATAAAAAAATGTACATTTTTTCAGTGTCGGTGTAAAATAGTATATCGCTTCTGACTATCAATCTAAACTTTCATCCTCATAAATAAAACTTTTTGAAGCTCGCAATATGAGATTCAGATAAAAAATAAAAGAAAATTTTTTTTTTAATGAGGAATGAGATGATCTGAAGAATATTTTAAATTATTTTTTAATTGTTTTTGGGATAAACTAGTTTTAATTTACAGGACTAACTCATGAGTAAAAAAATAGTTACAACCTCTAAACTTGTGTGACCTACTTTTTCAGGACTTTCTAATTTTTTAAAAACACATTACAGGTTTTATAGGGAACTTGTTAAATGAAAACACCAATCAACAGCTACTTTTAACGACAAGCTTACTCTTTGTAAAAACATATATTGGTCAAATTTTATCAAATTCGTTAAAGGTGAATAAAACTGTGGTAGCTTATTTTGTTCTGGACTAGAAAAATTTCAAAGGTACAACTCCATGGAAAATCTATGCTATAGCCAAAAATAAGTTCGCATTTCCCAACCGACAAGTCACAGTCGAATCTATTACGCAACTAAACGTCACGGACTCGTACAAGGCAAAGTGCACCGACGTATGCACACGTTCTCCACCCACACTCCGTATCGAAAAGCATCTCGCGAATTCCGTCAAACTTGTGCATCGCGACTAATTGAATCTTCAAAGTTTTCAGGCCACACCAACACATGCATACACAAGTACATCTGTTGTATATTATCCCACGTAAGCGCGGGCCAGTGCAAACCAAGAGCTTGAAACAACAACACTCGACAATATGTATGTATGGCGAGTAGAGCAAGCTATACATATATATACGTTGAGCAAATGTTTATGGATGGCAGGCGGGCGCGCATCCGCTCAATCTCTCTCATTCCTTCATCATTGCTTGTTGATTGATTTTATTGGTCTTGGGTGTGCGGGCGTCATAGCGGATTGTACGATATCCCATCGCCACCACCCCCGCGTTTGATTATATGGTGGCGAGCCGAAGAGCCATTACGGATGTTACGCGACTGAAATGCGTAACAAGCTTGTGGATGTGTATATAACATCCATGTCCGAGGAAAAATGAGGGGAGGAAGTGAGGTAAGGGTGGCGTGTTGTATATTTTTTTTGATGTCCTTGAAAAACACTCGACACGTTAATGATGCCCAACATAAAAGCTATTCGCGTGCTTAAATCAAAGCGCAGCACAGTGTAGGGCGAAAAAAGTTGTTTCTTTATTTTTCATCCATAAAATACCTCTGAAGAATGTTGGCTCGTCTGGATATTGGTATTTGCAAAAATTATATTTTCTATTTTCTTTCAAGCATTTTTGAGGGTATTTAGTATCAACTCTAGAACTTAATTTCAACAAGTCCTTTTTCCATCTCTGCTACTTTGAAGTCTTAGAATGACTTGTAAAGTCTTTTTTAATGACTTCAAGAGTGCACAGCCCCTCGACTTAGTCTGCAACTTTTAAATACTTTTTGCCAGTGTTGGTGATGAATGTCAGAAAAAATGTATACCGGTAATCACGATGATTTGGGGCCATTTTATAGGGGTAAGTTTTAACTTGTTTTACCTTTTGGATCGTATTTTCCGTAATTGAGACAAAATCTGAAATAAAAAACCATAATGATTCAGATTAAGCTACGTATCGATTGCACACGTGTGAAGCAGTGACATTTTCAACTGTTGCATTAATTCGGTTGGCGTGTAGGTATATTATTCTCACTGACTTCGCGCGCTCCGATCGACCCACCTAATTCCACAAACCGTACGTACGTATACTTGGCACTCGGTGAATACGTCAAATTAGCCTCCGTATGCCTAATGAAATTTTCAGAACGCCGGCAGTGCAAATTCTCCAGACTATACCCCGTTGATTGTCGTCGCGAGTCCCATTGACTATTTCATCAGCGACGGAGGGAAGGGAAAATGACGCGAATTCCTCCGACGTCGCGCGTGTACACACACACACACACACACCCACGGTTAAATCATAAAACTTTAATTACACATCTACTTGAACTAAGTATTCGTATATACATACTCGTATAGTTACGGGGAATGGCTGCGCGGCTCTCCCGAGTCCGCGTGTTGCTTACTTTAGAGACGGTACGTGCGTTCATTCGTTGGCCCGGTCCCTCTGTTTCTGCGAGCCACGCGCTCTCTGGGAGTCATAAAACGCCGGTAGCGCGGAAAGTGACTTGGGAATGGCCGAATAATTCAGTGCTGCTCTTTGTCCCCCCTCCCTCTCTCTATATACAAACTACCCTCCCACTCTGTCGGTTTCTATACCATATATTTTGTTGAGCTTATTTGGAAGCAATTAATGGATCCAGCAATTGTGGATGCGTGGCCTGTTTTGATGGTTACTCGGCAGTTACCTTTGATAAGCGCACCAGTATGGATCGTGACAAGTTGTCTAGGAAGTAACGCCTTCAGAGTTTTTTTTTTGTTTGTCAAAACAGTATTTCACCTATCCGTAACTTTAATTATACTTATCGGTCGCGATGTTATTTTGAAAAATTATAATTACATTGAGTGCAGGTTCGAATGTTTCGTTGTTTCGTAATAATTTCACGCGTGACCTTTTGCTTCCCTTCTGAAGATGGAAATTGAAGTTTTTAATTAAATTATGAATATGTAAATTTCGACCGCGCCGCATGAACGAGTTCGTGTTGAATGCAATAAGTGACATTAAATTGGACCACCGCGTTACAGTATAATTTTTGTTAATAACTAGTCTTTTGATGAATACTATAATGCCTTCCTGTTACTGAGTAAAATAAAAATTTTTTAAAACTAACTGGTATTTGATTGATGAAAAATGCGTGTCTATCAGTACTAAATAATGTAAAACAATTAAAAAAAAAGCAATTTCACTTACGAAAGTAAAGTGACCATTGAATGATAACGTTAAACTTTTTGCTATAAGTTAAAATGTTCTCTATCGATAACAGCTGACTGACTTGCAAGACGAATCGAAGATAAAAGGTATTCCTCGCACCACCTCAACTTGCAGGGGTACACATGTGTACCCCATCTTAATTACGGTCTTCTTTGTAGTTTCGGTATCTAAATTTTTCTCTTATAAGTTATTATAAGAAAGTTTACGAGGGGTAATCGTCCAATTTCCAACTAGTGAAGAGTCATTGTCTTATTCCTGCCAGTATACCTTCAACCATCAACAAGGACTAGCTTTTCATTATTTAAAACAAACAGCCTAAAAAATGTTATTGTGTTGCTTAAAAATGTATGACATGGCAACACTCGAAGAGGGTCATGTTTGAAGTCTGATTGAATATTTTAAAATAAATTTTCGAACAGACCAAAAGGATTTTTGATAATAACAATAGTACTGGAGCAAGCAAAACCGACGAATATTTCAAGAATCTCAGCTCAACGTTCCCCACCGTGCCCTTGCACGAGCCGAGTAATAATTTATTTCCCTATTCTTGCGCACGATGCTAAGAACGTTCTGCTCTTAAGTAACCCGTTCCCGTGACATTAAAAACGTCTTGTGCAAGTAAAACTCTCAGCCAAGTGCCAGCGATTAAAACTTCCGTCGGGCTGGACGACTAAACGAAAAAGCCCCCTCAAGACAATTTCAGGGCGCAACTCGGCGTCTTTGTGAATTGTTTATTCGAGAGAGAGAGCTCCGCGACCCGAAACGCCGGCTGAGCAAGCGCTTTTGCGGCAAAGCCCGGGACAGAGGTGCATTAGCCCCGCGAACCCGGGAAAGGCAGAGGAGCCTCGATATCCATTATCTCGCAAAATACCAGCTTTCCGAGGATCTCCAAGGCGTTCCATTGTAACGCGAAATCACGATGTATAGTCGATATACACCGCGGTCGAAGGGTGCCTACTGCGCGGGAGCTTTTGAAAATTGCGCCGCTCCTCAAATCCTAAGGGATGGGGTCCATTGTCCTCCGTAAAATCCTGTACATAATAACGTGTCATTGGTGCAAGTACATTTTTTTTTTTCATTCGAGCACACTGGTATAATTTTATTCAGCTCCACGACAAAATAATATGCTCGTCATTGTCCAAAAACCGGAAGAACGTACTTTTCATCGCGAACAAAAAATGTATACCTTCATCCTTTGGCCAAATCAAAGGGAATAACCATGTCGTGTCGTTTTGCTACGTAGTCGTACAAAAAGCTCGACCAAGGGAAAATACCATATCGAAGGAGAATAATGGATCCTTTGTTACCCTAAAAAAATTGGTGTAACATGTGAGAGAAAAGGAAAAAAACGGGTCCATGAAATATTCAAATAGCAAATTCCACGTGTGTACGTGTACTAATTGTGCCGCGCAGAGCCGTGAAATTCAAACCCAACTTTCGTAGCGTGTTTCATCGAGGATTTTTAGAGAAAAAAATATTTAGCCTTAATTTACTCACGATTCGATATTTGCAAGTAAAACATAATATATGTCTTGGCGTGACAAGTTACACATGTCTAACAGGATACAGGTGTTGTGGAGTGCAGTCGTTCATCAAAGCAAGTTTTAATGGACAACTAAGCGAGTCAAGATTGGGAAGGGGGGAGGGGGAGAAGAAAGATCAATCACTGTGGGTGAAATGTCGAGTGTGCCAATGTTGGCATTACCTGGTGTATACGTGAATGAAACAAACAATACGTAGGGCGTCTGTGTAACAATAATAAAAAGAGTGCCGTTGCTCCGTTATTAGACCTAATTAAACGAGGGTGCAAAATTCGTGGCACATAGTCGATGAAACTCGTCTCTCGGGGTTTCAAACAAACGGAGCTTTCGTCTGCATCGTGAGAGCTTTTGCGCGCTTGCGTGGAGCAAACTTATCTGAAGGGGGAGCGACTCGAAGAAAAGTTCCTCGTGCACGCCGGATGATGGTAAGGATTACGAGCGTATAAGAGCTAATGGCTAATGGTGTGGGATATAATTTTTAAGTCGACTGGATGAAGAGAGCTTGTAAATCATTGGTGACTCCGTTCTCGATAAGAACTCCCGGGAAGTTCAAGGTGCGTGGGACTTATTTGGTGGAAACTGTGATGTTTAGGGGAAACGTATGAGGGATACTTTTTTTTTACAAGTTAGCTCGTTGACTGGTTTGGAAAAAAAGATAAAAATGAGATCACTGCTATGTATGTACTTACAACATGCATCAAAAGAGTTAACTCCCTGATCATGCTGCCTCTAAATATTCAGTGTTGCATTTACCATTTCAAACTGGCGTCTTTATCAACAAATCGTTTCAACAGGAAAAAATTAAAAATGTACTGTTTCAATTAGTAATTGGCCAGTTATGCAACAGTATCGTCTTAAATTTTACTGATGCAGTAGAGATTGGCAATTCAGTATAAATATTCTTTGATTGGCAGTGAGCACATCATTATACTTTTATCTACAAAACATTTGACATAGTCTTGGACTCACGGAAGCGGGGCAGTGTATTTTAAAGACTCGTGTGTTAATTCAACAATTAACTAAAAAAAAAAAAAAAAAGAAAAGAAAAAAAAAACGGTTAAAAAGTTGTTTCACTACCACTGTATGTTTAGAGACGTTTTAATACGCCCGTTTGCATTTACAGAGGCCAGGAAACGGTTTTCTTGCGCGTCGAGCCACGACACTTTTTTACTCGCTCGAGAGGCGTTGTTTTAATCGCGAAGCAGCAGCCACTGTGAAAAAATCTGCAACGAAATAAAGGGAACAAAACGACGCTCGAAAAACAGAGAAAAGCTCGTGTTGTCAGAGAGTACGGCACTTGTGTCCCACGCGCGCTCTGCTGCGTATCGCGCGCTAAAAAAAGTCCGGCAAGAAATCAGTGATAGTCCCGAAGGAAGCTGCGAGGAAATCTACACGCACATACTCGCGGGTCGAAAACAAATTGTCGCTTCTCGTGTATGTATAGGGTTCGGACGAAAATTGCAGTCGGTTCTACGCGTTGATCCCACGCTTGTTTGTATCTCCCTGGGAAAGCAGTCGTCACAGCAGACGAGAACGGCAACAAGAAGTACAAGGAAAGAGTAAAGAAGAAGAAGAAGCAAGGAGGAAAAAAGTGTCGTGTGGTGGCAAACACACGCGGGAAAAGACACAATCTGGCTTGAGATCCGGCGGAGGCGGGTGCAGTACAAAGGGGGTAGATAGACGGAGAAAGCCGTGGAGAATATATTGTCACGGACAGTCCAAGGGTGGATGGGCTTTCTTTTCTTTGTTTTTTTTTTTTTTTTTTTTCTTCTGCCCGCCCGAGGCCCTTTTTTTTCTGATGCTTGCGAGCAGCGAAAGATAGCATACGAGTATGCGACTCCGCGAGCGGAAAAAGGGTTAATCGGAGAGCCTAGTGATGGGATTTTTTTTTTTATTCTTCAAAACTCTCTCTAGTATAACCAACGTGATTCGGAGAAGCAGAAGGTGGGAGGATTTTTTTTTTTTTTATCGCTGGACCCGAGGATTTTTTCGCGGTCGTAAGTGGCGTAAAAATAATCATCAGGCTAGACCCTAAGGAAGATAATCATTCAATTGTTGGATACAACAACAGTCTTGTAAACTGTATATTAATCTTGCGTCTTTTTTTTATCGATATTTTTGAAAAAAAAAAAAAAAGAAAAAAAATGTATAAAAGAAATTGAATAACATCATGCGTTACCAAAAGTCACGAAAATCAAAGAAAATCGTTGAATTGGGGCATATATTGAAATATTTATCGTGTATCATTACGACATAGTCGCGAATTTATTTGGCCTTTCGTTCTGGAATAAATTAGCCGAGCAAGATAAATTGGAAACGGTTTTCAACAGTACACGTATTCCAATGTGTTTTTGAATATTCGATGCCCGAAAGTGCCGAAGGTACACAACGAACATCGAATTAAATTCGCATACAATCACAAGTGATGAATATTCACTTTTGTGCCAAAAGCAGCTCAAACGCGTTAAAAATACTGTTCACATGATGAAATTAGCAGAGTAAAAATTTCTTTTACTTCGTCTGAGCAACTTCAACGGGTATTGCTGTTCCTTTTCACTCATTTCCGTAATAGCTCGAGACCAACTAAGCTAACGCGGTTTGTTTGAAAGAAAAAAAAAAAAAAAAAAAAAAAAAAAACACAGCATAACTTCATTTTCCGCGACGAAAGTTTCAGGACAGTTATATAATTAAATCAAGCACCGGCACGGAGCGCAAAATACACATTGAAACGAGGTAGTCCTTTTAAGGAGAGAACGTACCCAGAGGGCGCAAGCTGCAGTGCACCCCCGATGCGCAACGGAACTGCACAAACAACAAAGATTCTTGTATTCATTTGTCCAAGCTCTGAGCACCACTGCACACCGAACGGGCCGTTCAATCAAGCGACGGGTTATAAGCCAATCATCCTCACTACAGCGTTGCACCGATGGCTACACAGTAAGCAGTTCAAAGCGTTTTGGTAAACGCAAGTGGCGTTAACGAGCATCGCGGCGGCAGCGCCCTCTAGCGGCAGTTACCCGTAAATTGATTTCAATCGTCCCTATGTATGTACCTCTCGAAAGCTCTCTCCAAATTAAACGACGCGACCGGTCACTTCCCAAGCATCGCTATGTATACACGTTAACTTCCGCCAATTAATCCCATCCCCTGTTACGTAACGCGCGCGTGTGTTGCAAACTCGAGTGCGCCTTGCACCTCCTGTGCCCTAATAATCAAACTCACGCTCCTGTAAGCGCGTTCATCAACATCCCGTTTGTCACGTGCACCTGTGTATATAAATATATGCACATGTATACATAGAGACGAATGAAAGCAGCTTACCTGCAATCAAAGATGCACACGCGAATACTCCTAATGAATTTGAAAGGGTTTACGTGCCTACTTACTTGGACATTGTATAGCCACGCGTACCTATCATCTCGGTATAAGAATAAAGCATTTTAAAAAACCCCGCACTTTGTCCAACGCGATTACTCGTGTATACAAGGTTATTTACGCCGGTAATCAGGTCCAGGGAACACTGCGCCCTGTACACGTATATGTATATATGTACGTAGATACAAAGTGCCGTGTCCATATAATTTATACGCTGGCCATACAATACACGGGATGTATGACAAGACATGGGTTTCATGGTCGGGAGAGCTCATTCTCAGTCTCCCATATATAGGTGCAACCATACAGTTGTCCTCCATTGTTCTCAAGTCATAGGATCGATTGGCAGCCGTCCAGCTTCCAACGGTGCGAGCATTTTCCTTGGGAAACAAGCTATCCACCTATCGATCATCAACATCGAAAATCAGTCAGACCGAGAGAGATGGAGGCCTTGCGTATGATACCTTGATGCTATCACATGGGTCAGAGCGCCCTTTCAAAGAAGTCGCGCCTGGTGTGTGCCGTGGACCGTTTGATTGCAGCGAGCTCCCGCTATCGAGTCTTTCGGGGTGGCCCGACCGTGGGCCCAACGGTGACGGAGCTTTCCAGCCTGGGTCTGGATTTATACCTTACATACACACCGACGGCACATTTTGTCAAACGCCGTGATTGAAGGAATCGGTGTGGCGGGCGCAGCTGAGGTGCCGCCGGCGCCTTCGTTCGCTAATGAAAGCGCGACGCCGAGCGAATTGGCCCCATTGACAGGATGAAAAATCGTCCCGGCCTCTCCCTCGCTCGCTTGACCTCCCTTTGTGCGGGGCTCCGTCGAGTGAGACGTTTTAATGAAAGCGATCAATCGGGTTTGCGTCTCGCCGAGTTGCACAAGCGTTTACCCTCCACAGACGGATACATGTGTATACTTATATATGAATACCGATGACATATTTTTTTTTTTTTTTTGGAACAATCTTACACGATAATTACAATTAAATAGAACTGCCAAGTGGTTTGGAGGTATATGTAGGCGATCGATGGGAAGCGATCGCTCTCGCGTTTTGTTTTAATTCTTACTTGCGATCGTTAACTGTCGAGAACAACAAGAAAAATTAACAACCATTCGGTTCGTTATGGGAGTCATTGAAATACGAACAAAAGCAAAAGTGGGTTGATTGACTCGTGTGTCAATGTCCGTAGTCCAAGATTGGAGTTTTAACATCGGGCAAGTAGCACTTCGCACTAGTGGGCCAACCCCCATACTTTTAGTCGAGAACACAACATACGACTTTTTTCTAATTACCGCTTGATTTTCATCACTTTCAGGGTGGGTGATAGCTGTCAAAGTACCGTTTTTCATGAAATTAATAAAAAGTAAAATAAAAAACGTTGCTTTGTGAATTTTGACTCGGGGGTTCATAATTTCAAAACAATTTTAGCATTTGTTTGTTTTGATCCTCAAGCCACTATGTTTTTGGTGTATGTAACCATACATTTAACTGACTGAAATCTCTGACAATATAAATATGTTCCTGTCTCGAAAAGTCCGTTTGTATAAGTTTGTCTTTAAGGCGCTTAGTGGATCTTTCTACATGTATTCGTACGACTCCATAATTACATTTTCAACAATATTCCCGTGCCTATCAACCCATCTTCTTTCATTTCTCTTTTTTTAAGTCTCCTGATTTCTGTATTTCGTTTACATTCCTCCCTGTATTTTCACATTTATTTTTCCTTCTGTATCCTTGTTTTACATCACTCATTAAATAATTGTTGCATTTATTTCAGTCTCTGATTATTTTTTATTACGGCTTGCAATCTTAGCAACTGAATAATCTGTTTCTTAGTCCCTACGCTTATATATCTCGCTCTCCTTTTATTTTCATCATTTTATACACATCTCCAGAACTTTAGTCTCTGTTAGTGTGAGTCTGCCTCAATGCGAAATGCTGCGTCTTCGAGCCAGTCCTTTTCATGATGTTTTGTAAATATGTCGCCAATTTAGGGTTCATTCACTGAAACTTGATAGTTCTACTCAAACAATTTAAGAAGTTAAGAATTAGTCTTGAAAAGACTTTCAAATGATATAAAACAAATATGGTAATAAGGTGCAGTAGAGATGTTTCCTCGTTGAATAAGAAAAAAAAAAAAATACCTCTTCAAATATTGGATAAAGCGTAGGAAAAAAATGTAGAATCCAGCAGTAGAGTCTAGTCGTGAAAAGAAAACAAAAATTGGGAACGTAAATTGGATGAATCAGAAGAGGTTGCGATTGCTTCACGGCAACGAAATTTGGCAATCGGTGAAAAAGAAACAGGAGCTGTAAAATTTACTTTTTCACGAGAAGTCGCCCTTCGGTGAGTTTAGTAAAGCTTTTCTAATTTAGATATGAACTTAAATCCATGTAAAATTATACGACACTCGATGAAAAAGCCATTTTTAGCGTTTATTTTCCAGAGGACAGCTTCGACGTGCATATTTGTATAACTCGAGTGTACGCGCGCGAGCGAAAATTGTGGGAAATTGAGTTTCCTCGAGGCGGTACGGAGTACAAGGCAGGCCAGATGCAAAAGATAGGAGTCTGGCTTCGCCAATGAAAAGTTGACGTGGCAAGAGAAGAAAAAGATGAAATGGAGGAAGCCGAGGACCAAGATCGAAGGGAGAGAGGCAGGCATGGCAAAAATACAAGAGACGAGAAAAAGAGGAGCAATGGCTGAACAATGGCATTGTTAGGAGTCTTTAATGGAGTTTATTTCGATTTGTGCGCGTGTCTGCGTTATGCGGAGGAATGCCAAAACTTATTACTCGTGTATTGATTTGAACCTCTCCGAGAAATGTGGGCCACGCGATAACTTTACTCGTGACTTTTGATTACTTTAATTTACATTTACGTCAAAAAAAATACTATAACTACGTTTATACAGAGACAACTGTACAAAACATAAATAAAACAAATCGCAGTGTGGTGTTTTCAATAAGAAATCCATGAACCATAAGTAGTCGATATCGGTTCGAGTACGTGAACCTGAATCCAGCAGCTGCATTTATACCAGTGGTTGCACAAATATGAAAATTTTTAATTAACCTCCTAATTTAGTACAGTTGAAAAATTGCTTGGTGCGTTTGGTCTTGCCGATATAGCTGCTGAGACTTGGCAGTCAAATTAATATTTATCATGGGATACGAGATTTATTTTAAACTACTATTCAAACATATTGAATATCGCAAATTCAGGTATGAAAATAATAATTTCACGTGGGGGTCTTTCATCAATGAAACTTCAATTTTTCAGGTCGCTTCACCTCGTGCATATTACGGATAATATTCGTTTAGCGGAAATCGGATTATGAGATGATGACGTCCAACTTATTATTATTCATTAGAGTTTGCGTTCGTACGATCGATTTAACAATCAAGGCTTTTTAATTGATTTTTTGCAAAATTTCACTTCTACTTGATCTTTGATTATTAAACGTTGTGCTTTGGCAAACCTTCATATTTTAACGTGCCATATTTTGTGTGGCGTTATTTCTGAATTCCAAATGGCACTCAACAGTTACCCTATACCGAAACGAATCAAGTTTAATCAAAACACCATAAAGTATAAAAAGTTTAAAAAAAAAAAATCAAAATTTTAAAAAATGTATGGTAATTTAATTAGTCGAGGCGGAAATAACTACTCGACGCTCATCAAACAAATCTTGCTAGGACAATCATAAAAGCGGAGATGGATCGATAGGATCTGTTTAACCCAATTAATTCTTGGATATAAAATCATTCTTCTGTAATTTCAATCGAAGCTTTAAAGGTGCGGGATGAACGCCTGGCACAATTAAATTTCAGGATCGTACGATTGCAATGGATGTGTGCGATAGCAGCTAGCTCGCGCTTTGTCCTCCCTTGTTCTCGAGCAGTGCGAAACCTATCGTTCAACGAGAGACGTTAGGTATATTACAAAGTCGGAGGATGTGGGAGATGCTTGAAAAATCTAACGTCACCAATGGAAGGGATGGAAGCGTCGACGGGGCGATGGTAAATAAAAGTCAAAGCGCAGCCGTGTGACGTTTCTTAATAATCTTACTTAGGTATCTGAGTGCAAACACGTGTGAGTGCGAACACACCTCGATCAAATCGACAAAGTCACATTTTTCATAAACTCTGTTGTTGTAATCATATTTCGAGACTGCTTTTTTAGAATTTCACCCTCACGTGTTGATAAACAATGTAATCGTACAAAGTATGTGTTTGGTCGGAAAAAATACACTTCCGTAGATATATTTATAAAGATATTGTTTGTAAATTTTATAAAACGATAAACAATTTACTTGCCAACCAACAAATTCAATTATTTACGCTACGGTAGTTGTGGGACATCAGGTAAGGATAGAAAAATTAATAATTCTACGATTATTCTCTGTCCCCGTAATTTATCGCGAGTAAACTTTTGGCGGTATGGCGTAGCATCGTTATCAGGCTATAAAGTATACAATACAAAAATAGTTGAAAAATATCCATACAGCAAACATAATTATATTGCGACCAGTACAGAAAAAACCTATTTATCTCGGTATTAATTTTTGTCGTAAGGATCGAGTGTGCAACAACATTACATCTCTAAATAAGTGAATACAACGCATAAACAACACAACGTTTTCCATTTTGCCAAAATATTCCGAAACAGATGGTTTTTATCTATATTTTCCTGAGGTAATGCATCGGTTTGAGTTTGGTGATCGCATTTTTAACTTGCCGAGAACATCAAAGCAACCGAGCAAACATGTACACCGTGCACAAATAAATGCAAGTTGAAATACCGACTATTTGAGTAAGAGTTCCCGAAGTGGTATACACTTAACTACCAGAGGCCCCGATTGCTCCCAAGATGCGATTAGTTTCCAAATTGCGCGCGTGTGTCTGTTTACATTTTCCCGTACATACAAATTGTACGCTTTGCTTTGCAAATTATAATAACCATTTGAATTTTCTTTTCGCGAGGAATAGTCATATAATCAAATGCGCGTCTAGCGAGGAAGATGATTACACGGGAGACCCGGAAGAGCCGGAACAACGGCGTAAAGGGGAAAAAAAGTTCTTGCATTCCAAAGCAAAGAGTGTGTACGTATATAATAAACGCAACTCGAGCCGGCATGCATCTCGGGGTAATAAGCCATATTTTTCCGCGAATGCAGCCGCGCCTCTGTGATCTTTATAACTCGCCGAGCCATAGTAAAGGGCCACGCGGCGTTCTTTGAAATTCCTAGGGGGAAGAAAAAAGGAGTGAGCGCAATTACACGCGAAAAAGCGAGCTTTTGTGATTTAAGGAAGCGCATCTTGTTATTCAACGACCCCGTGATCAGTCGGAATTAATTCGGAAATTTGAGAATCACCAACCTGGTGTGCACAATTTCGGTAGCACTAATTCATAAAAATGGGTAGTTGGACAGGAAAAAAAAAAAAAGATGTTGAATACTCAATCAGTGCTACTGAATATTTAAGTAAAGTTTACCAATTCGTAAACTAGCCGGGCATAATTTAGTTTCCAACTGGTCTTCCACAAAAAAGTTTTAAAGTCGGGCTACTTCGCTCAAACGTACATTTTCTCCCGGTCTTTGAGCTTTGACGGGAGAAAAGTCAAACATCACAACTTTCTTATCAGTTGATTTTACTGTTTACAGAAATGTTGGTGTAAACACCCCCTTCGATACGATTGTAATAGTATTGGATCTACGTCAGCGCAGGTCCGTTAATAAAAACCAACCTTTGCACTTATTGAATATTGCATATCGGGCAGGTGTGGAACTACATCGGCGGGTATACCCAAACTTCCACATTTTTCATCCCTAAACGGCCACTTCTATGCTGGCTTGGAAATAGTCAAAAGTAAGCCCTTTTTCATATTCCATACCTGTTACACGTAGCAAGAGAGTCAAAATAACAATAGTTTGAAATGCTGCGGATGCTACACAAGCTTTAATCCGTGCAAATGTATACGTACCACTACCAATAAAGGTCCAATTGGGATCCCCCGATATCCAATTAAAGGTTCAACAATTCCCTCTCTCTTTTTTTAAATCATTATTTCGTTCAATTTGGTAGGTACTACAATCTCACTGAAAGTCCCAAGTTCGAAATAAAGAGCGCGAGATACAGAGACAGAAGTAGAGAGAGAGAGAGAGAGAGCAGCGGCGCGCGTGCCAGAATCTCGTTCCATTCAATTCCCGTAGCAGCTCAGCCGAGACGAAGGGAAACTCACGTTGTACATCCTCCCGTCCCCGAGTCTCTGCCTCCTCTCACTTTCCCACTTAACACGTCCCATCTGTATATCAAATCGCGCCGTAGCGTATCATCGTCGTCGCCAGCTCTTATACGTATATGATACGCTGTATGGTCCCTCCCAAGGGACTGGTCCAACCGTACCAGGCATCAACATACAACCTCGTTGGACTCGTCAAACTAATCACTCACAGTCCAGATACTTACGTCTTAGCAGCTGCCTTGGGTTGGAGCATTTCTTCCCCCTTGGATGGCCTCCCCTGCCACTGATGGCAACCTGTCGGCTGCGCAACCAAGACTGTGACAACAGTTCTACTGTAGCAGCCCCCCCCCCCTCCTGTGGTGTCGGATTTATTTTGCATCAGCAGCAACTGACAACGTCGTTCATACGAAAAGTATATGTGTACGTGGGTGGGTGTATGCACACTCCGTTCTCGAGAGCAGTTTTCCACCACCACTACCTTCCGGGGCACTTTCGTGGAAAATTCTTGCCCCGAGCTCTTTTTCCTCCGCGGGTCTGATACACTAAACCTACGAGGTTCGCCGTGTAGCTTATCCGAACCCTGCACCGGAGAACAGAGAGCTCGGGCTAAATTGGATTTGCGCGCGTCCTTTGGAGCGACTTTACGCTCCTTCGAGATGCACACCGTTTTCTTTTTTAATCTGTTTTTCGCCTCGACTTTGCGAGCGCTCGTTTATTTCCCCGGTTGGAAGAAAAAAAAAAGAAAGAAAGTAACTTGGAGGATCTAGTTTTTTTTTTTTTGTGATGGTGTCGAGGTTTTTCCATTTTCGAGTTCTGTTGAGTTTTTTCACATAAAAATTTCTTTTTGAACCTTCGATAAATCACTTCAGCGAGCGAACGAAGGGACGATAAATTCCAAAGTTTGCGCGTAATAGGACGCGTTTACTATAAATCTCTGGCCGGCCAAAACTTTTCGATCACAACTTGTAAACAGCTACCTTTCTCTCTCACATACCCCTGACATTGCTTTTAACGAGTTGATAATTAAATCCCCGCGAAACTCGATGCCGATTACAATGACTACACTGTTACCGAAAACGCCATCGATGCCACCGAAACAATGAATAATTTGTGAAAAAAAAAAAAAAAAAAAAAAATTCATCGATGATTAATACCACTCTCCCTCTTTATAAACAGTTCCCTGTACAACTATCGTCATTATTATGCCAACTTGATCACATAGTCGGAATTCCGTCACTTTTTGTTCACCGTGTGCACCTACGTTACAGCACAGGCTGACGTGCAGCAAAGTAGTTACGAAAAAGGGAGGGTAAAACTTTGAAGCGAATGTGCACGTAGGTATAATATGTAGCACGTAAACGATAAATGACCTTACCATGTATAGCCTCTGTTTGCATCGCGTACGCGGACCAACGGGTGAAAAATAGTGCAAGCGAGCCCGCGTAAGTATGCACAGTGGCTCCCTTGGGGGGTGTGTATATATACATCATCCGCTCACGGCTTGTCGATCATTCCCACGAAACCGGCAGTGCACGCTCAAGTCAAGTGGGCCCAGCTCCTCCGGTAACAGCTGTACGCCCGATGATGCTCCGCGTTATTTTCGATACTAGCCAAAACCCTTTCCCCGAAGCGTCCGCGGTTCGCCGCGCAACGTATAGTGTGCCAGCGAGTTATATTCGGAGGAAGAGAAAGGGGGTGGGGTGATATATTTTTAGATGAATCGCCGGCGCTTAAACCTCCTCCCTTGCTCCTCCTCCTCGTGGATCGAAGTGGCTGGCGTCTGAATATTTTCGAGCGCTCACCGGCAGTTGATGCTACGGCTTAAACAATTAAGTATATTAACCTACATGTAACCACGCAATGTGCGATGACCTCGGGGATGGGAGCCTTGGGCCGTGGTGCACTTTACCATGTATATATACACTTTGCTACCTCCTCCTGTGTGTGTACAAAAACACGCTTGCACGTGGAGGGCGGATACACCGCATGGCTGTTGCGGGAAGTTGCGTCGTCGACTCCGTCATCGTTGTTTCCGGGGGTTTGGAAAAATATTTACCTCGACGTTTTATGGCCCGCCAAGTGCACTTGACACAAGTTTTACTTTAATGGCTTTTGGCTTCTTTGATGGCTAATTTCGGGTTTTCAGCCTATGTTTCATGTTGGGCTTTGCGGGAAAAACAAAATTTTATTCGGTCTTACTGACTTGCACGGTATATGTTGTATGTTCCGGTGCTGTACTCTATTTCTACCTAACTTAAACTAAAGACATTTTTAGCAAAGCTTTGATTTGAATTTAAGAGAAAAGGATATTCGGACTTTAATAACCGAAAAATGTGTGAATAAAGCAGTGTTTCATTGGAAATTTGATCGATTTCTCGTAAATGTAATTCGTGATTCAAGTAAAGAAAAAAAAACTACTGGTATAAGTATAGAGAAGAAAATATTTATAAAATTGTCAAGACTTTTGATACTTGGAAAATACATTAAAGTCCAAAATAACATTAATCATTGAGGCATGTGAGTCCCAGTTAGGGGATGACTCTCCGCAGGTTCTCCCCCACAATTAGCAGTTTACAAAGATAAGACACAGGCAACTGGCTTGAAGACGATAAAAATGAGTCGGAAAATAAGGGACAGATAAGAGACAAAAGTGAAGTGGTAAAGGCAATGAGAGACAAAAACGGGGACACGGGGTCATCAGAGATCAAGAAAAAGGAGCAGAGTGGAAATAATTAGAAGCGAAGATAGAAAAGAATAGAAGCAATTGCAGCTCGATAAAGATACACAGGCAGAATACGTGAGGTATAAAAATACTGAAATGCAGCTTTAAAAACTTTAAAACGATGACATGAATAAATAGAAATATATAGAAATATGCATGAATAAAGATAAGTACGTGAATAAGAATGCAATTTGATGCTCATGTAAAAACACGAAGGTAGAAACAACTAATCATTTAAGGGCTAATGAACGTTTTAAAAACATTATCTCACTAACGTACGTATCATTAATTGTCTTTGAAACAACATTTATTATGTCTCTTGCACGTAAAAAAATTGCAATTTAATTTCTTATAAAAGTTTGGCATAGATGTGTCAATATTTTTAAAAAAGTCCTACCTTGGCGTGATTACATATAATCTGATGGTAAAAAATGTACAACATCGAAGATTCTTACAACCTTAACCCAAGTAAATACAGAAGGGATGATGCTTCCTCGCCCTTGAAAAAAAAAAAAAAAAAAAAAAAAACTGAATAAAAAGGAGATGACACGTTTCTTATCGGTAGAGAAGAGCCGGGCGCTAAAATACTCGATGCCTCGAGCTCCTCCACCCTGTGACACCGATCGACGACGTCATTTTGCATTCTCAGGTATACACGTATACAGGCAGACCCTGTCACGTAAGAGTGTGGCGCATAGCTCGGCGACAGGAACTCCGAGTAATATCGTAAGTATGTGGAGAAAGGTAGGCTAAAGTGTAAGAAAAATGAGTGTTCGTCGCCGTGCACGCGAGGACGAGCCTCTCAACCTTTAGAATTTGCCTCTTTTTTTTTCTCGTATGACACTCCATACATGGATATGATTTGGCGATGGTGCCTAGACCCTTATACTACTGCAAAAAAAAAACCAATAATGAAGAACCGAGAGGCAGAGCTGAAATGCCCTGCAGTCATTTCGGGAAAAATCGTGCTTTCTCCCACCTCGTATCCACATGTAATACGCTTTTTCTTTTCTCTTCGCTGGAAACTTGACTTTGTGATACTATTCACTTCATCGTCTCGGTTATCGGTTTTTTTTTTTTGTGTACAATCCATCCCTTTTTGTCCAGTTAATTACGCAGCCCCGCGAATAATGGCGAGGAGAAATTAGCCAGGGATGAAAGTCACGAGGTTCAATGTACATGTTTGTCGATACTAAGCTCATCCTTTTTTGCCTTTTTACTCGAAAAAAGCATCGTCATCATCATAAAAAGGGACAACGAAATACTTTTTGATGAAACGGCATAAACGAGGCTTTGTGAAATCAACGTGGCTCCGATGGCGATGTGAACGAGCCACGAGCAACAATGTTTTCAAATATAGCCTTTTAAGCATTCGACGTGCACCGTAAATTGCGAAACGAGAGGATTTTCCGGGGCGCGTTTGAAATACGAGTTCAAAGGGATGGTGCGTGCGGTATTTATCACTCAAGCGGGACGCCGTGGAAAGTTGGAGTGGTGGTAAACAACATTTTATTACAAACTTTCCTCTATCGCGCCAGCCCCTCTTTCGCTCGATAAAAGTGGGTTAACACGCGTACGACCCGGAAAAACATCTCGCGAAACTTTTATCTGGCGCTTCGTGTATTGTTTTCATCGAGATTTCACGCGTTCAATCGAATTACGACTCGGTCTCGTAGTACTTTACACCTTGGCGTGCGAAGAAACAGTATAGCGGTGACGTACGACCACTTGGCGTGCAAAGTGCTCCTTAAGCCCCTCTCCCTCGATTTTTCGTTTTTTCACATCATGATACCGGAGAAGCGTGACGGTCCATTAATTTCGGAATCAGGAAGCTAATGAATCGAAGAGATGTATACATACCTGTGTGTGTACAAAGGGCACAAGAGCATCGATGATTGGATGGGAAGCAAGTGCGCGTCGTTTGGCTGCAAGTTGGCGTGGAGTAAACGATGCGGGTAATGGATTTCAAACAATCGGGCTACGCGCGGTTATGAGATGTATCTGTACGTGTGCGGCTTGGCACAGGCTCAATTGATCGATTTCTTTTCTCTCTCTCTTTTTTTTTTTTTTTCATTAAAAAAAAAAAAAAAAATTTCAGCCTATCGGCCGGGTTTGTTCGGTTCTTTGTTGGCTGCTCGCTCGGAACAGGTCTTTGAGCCACGTGATGAAGGATAAGTCACTTATCACGTCCTGATTTTCGCTCGTGCTAGCAGCCGCTGATGATTAATTGGAATATCTGGTTTGGATTTGTTTTTCCACCCCCCCCTCTCTCTCTTACTCTACCTCGTTTTTTTTTTCATACGTGTTTTGATCAAAAGTACAATGTAAAAATAGCCAACTGCTATAGTTAGAGGCGTAAGCAATTGCATGAGCGAAAATGGTAAAAAAAACTCCTTTTAATTGTAAACAGTTATTGGCTGGCAGACGAATCTCTCGTGTGGTAAAATTAATTTCAATGTATTCGACAGTAGCGTTGTTAGAGGTGAATTTTTAGTTTCAGTAGATACAGTCAAAGTTTGGTAAGACACTGCTACACTGACAAATGCGTGTATTAATAGTGTTTCTATGAAATATACCTTGTACAATGACTCATTTAGTTGGATACTATTTTTTAAGTCAATAACAATAAAAAAAAATCAAATGCAATTTATTAATTTATAATGAAATTTTTAAAAGTAAAAATAATGTTAGGAAAAAACAAGTAAAGTTGACTTTTATCTCTTCCGTGGTTCGACAAAAAAATTTCAAGCTTTGGAGTATCCGATCGGTTCGATATGCGGTCCCTTGTTGGTCAGACAATGCTCATATCAACACAAAAGTGCCGGTGAAAAATTGATTTTTTTTTCCCCAAACGTAAAAATAAACCTCAATGGTTTATCCTCCTTTCTGCATCACGTCGCGTCGATCAATAACAGCAACTGTAACAAGATCAAAGGGTAGCACTGCTAGCTATACACATGCATATACGACCAAAGGAAAACAACGCCCGTTGGGGCTTTCACACACAAACACGTGAAATTCAGGAAAATGAACGAATATTCTAACCCAGCCTGTGTACAGTTGCACACGACAAACACCCAGGGACACCCGTCCATACATATCGTGTACACGAGTATACGTGTATCGCAATCGAGAATGAGACTCTGACGTCAGATCCATCGACGCTGTCTACCTAAACCGTGTACACGTCAAACCAACAGAGGCTGGAAGGGGGAGGGGTTATAATGGGCACCTGCGCACACCGTGTTACGTTTTCCCCGATTGAATCGGGGGTACATATATGTATATACCCAAAGACGCAGGAAGCAGCTTGATACTTTCCTTATTACGTGTACCCAGAGGAGGAAATCAGAGGGGGGGGGTGGAGATGACTCGGTCGGAAATTTGCGGGCATGCCACATTGAAATCGCGAGGATGAGTTTCCGATGGCTCCATCTCCATAAATATAAGGTCTTTGGTAACGATGCGGGCTGTTCGCGGGATATATATATTTTGGGTGCAAAGCTGGGCAGGTATATTATCCATGATGTTGCGGTGATTCTGTTGATTCAATTAACGATGCGTTAATGGCAAATATATCGGCCGTTTGGCTGATTAATGTGGCGTGAAATGAGAATCGAACGGGGCACGGTGGGCCGAAGCGTATTGACTCCGACTCGATATTGAATTTTAATTGGGGATCGAGTTCGCGAGTTTGGAAAACAAGCAACTAAACTTCCAAGTACCCCCTCCCCCTCCCCCCCCTCGTATCGTCGTAACGAGCTCGCGCGCACTTTTAATGGCGCAAATTTCAATTTCTCGTTTCTGCGAAAAAAAACTTTGGTCCAAGTATCATCGAGCTCGGGCAACTTTCTTGTGAATCACCCAAGTTCAGGTGTCGGATAATTCACCTTTCCGTTATGAAACAATACGGATAGCTTTTCGAAAACGCACTTGGAGTTATCTACAATCTGATCAATTTGTACTTCAATGGTGGACTGGTTACCAGCACTTCTTTGCAGCGAAGCTTTTTCTTCCACCCGTGCGACTTTCGATTTTCCATAAACGTCGTTAACAAAAAAAAAATACTCCACGAGCCATGAAACTATAACTGGCCGGTCACAATGCGCGACGTTGTATTTTTCCAGACGTAGCTGAATAAAAAATTTACGATGATGGGTAAAAACAACAAATGGAAAGTATCGTTATCTTCAATTTTTCGCACTGCATCTCCGGAGCGAGGAAAAAAAAAATAAATAACATTCGAAATCCAATCCCGGCTCTCTTCTCCCCCTCCAATGACGCATCGAAATAATCACAAACAGCCCAACAATAATTCAAAGCCCGAGTTGACGAATGAAACGCCAGTGCCAAAGCTTGGGGATTAACTACCGCAATTCGTAAAGCTCAGTCCAACATTGCGAGCAGCAGGGACGGCCTAAATTGACTCATCAAGCCAAGATCGATGCACATCCTTTAGATCATCCAGCGAAACGCGCAATATTTTAGTTTCTTCCTTACCAATCCAAGGCTGGGCACACCTACTGGAAAATTATTTTAGAAAATCAGCAGCTCATTTGCGAGGGTGTAGCTAACTGTACTCCCCTCGCTGCTGCCAAGGCACGAGCGACCGAAACGCCAATTGCACAACCACCCCATTGTACTCGATCGGGAAAGCGGCATTGTTGCGATACCGCTGTCGGGGTGGGATTTCTTTCCACATCCCCGTACCAAGATAAAAAAAGGAACGAGGGATCGCGAGGGTTTAAAACCTGCAGGGGGACGGAGAAGAACTTTTTCGTGTTTGCCGGTGCGTGAAGTTTTTCACCGAATTCGGCTGGCACGCTTTTCTGGAGCAAAGGGATTTTTTTTTTTCTAACGGGGATACATAGGGGCGCTGCTGTCATGGTTTTGTGCCTTCTGTGTTTACTGTAGGTGCTAATTATGCTTTTGACGCGAAGGAAGAAAAATCATGCGAACGTATTACATTGCATTAATTTTTTCATCTCCGTTGGGTCAGAGACTTGGTGATAGAGAAGTATTATTTGTACAATAGCAAATAATGGGCTTGTTTCTAGCAGCATAGCAGCTTTCCATAAGAGTATACCTATGTATTAAATGGATTTCATTGAATACATGTAGGTTTACTCCTATGGAAATTTTACCTGGGCACACTAGCGCCACCTGGTGCTAGAAACAAGCCCATTGGTATGAGAAATTGAAGTTTTGCTGGGGTTAAGTTTATTAATTTTTATTTCGCATTCATTGGCGAAAAATAAGGGAGCGCACCTTACTTTCGATGCGGTTTTTAAGCGAATCAAAGTGAGAGAACAAGTTTTAATTGAATATCGAAAAGTTGACGTAACTTCCGGTCTCCCAAGTTTCCCTGCCAACTTTACATCAGCCCCATCTTATCATTAATCTGTACCTGCATTGTTGGGTTGAGCGAATAAATACGATGCAAATGAAGCCGGGAAGTAGCAGCTTGAAAGGCTTGGATGTATACCTTTCGCAGGCTGATGCTTACAATGACTGACTCGTTCGAAATTGCATTGGCCTAATTTTGTCTGTTGTTGAAAGTTTTTCAATTCTACACTCTTGATTTTCTGCAATTGAGGTGTTTTCCAGGCAACACGTTTCTATGCCCAATGGTTGATTTATTTTACGGCTAATGGTATTCTCATGATTCGAAGGGTCCTGGGATTAATTTGGATGTACTAGAAATTGAATGAAAAGTAATAATTTTCGTGAACAGTTGAGTTGATATTGAAAGCAATCGGTATAAACATCGGTGTGAAATAAATCTTTGTCGCTCTTTAAAAAAATACAGCACGTACGTGAAAAAAAAGAGAAAAAAAAACCCCGTAAAGCACAGCCTTTGAATTACTATGCGAGATCAGAGAGTTCGCTATTCGAAAACAGTTTTGAGCCCATCAAGTTCCTTCGTGCGGAAAAATAAAAGTGCCAACGTAAACAAATGCGAGCATTACAGTTGACGGAAATTGGATTTCCAGGCAGTGTGAAACTTTTTTTTTTTACCAACTGCACCTCTTTTATCACGTACGCGTCGAACTTTTTTTTTTTTTTTTTTTTTTTTTTAAATTACCAATGCTATATGGATGGAAGCTAACCGTACAGAAAATAAACAAGTGACAAGAGTGCTTTATAACTTCTGATCCAGTGGCCATTAAAACTTTTTGGTCGACGGAAACTGTATTTTCACTAATCCACAGAAACAAACGTGATTAATAATTAGCGCGTACGTAGTGCACGTATTACTACCAAGTTAAAATTTGTCCGAGATTCAAATATTTTGTTAAAAAAAAAAAAAAAAAAATTCAATTACACGCAAGATGTTAATTCTCGTCTCGATCGTTATATTTGGTCGTAGCGCGGTAAGATAAAACGATTTATCTCGCGACACCACTGCACTCGGTAATTCGTGTCTCTGAAAATAACTCGTTACCCCCGATCTTAATTAAGACGAAATTTCCCCTAGAACCTGCATTTACTCGCGTTACATCGTACATGCACGCGTTACACCTCGCCAATCCTCGGCGCTTCCACGAAGGAAAAAAAAGAAAAAAAAAAGCCCGAGGAGCCCGTTTATTTTCAGACTTAAAAATAAATGCAGCAGCGCCTGTCTCGAAAACAGACGTCTGTTTGATAAACCAAGTCAAAGCTAACTCCCCGTATGTCTGGGAGCAACATATATACATCCCCGTGAAAATACACGCACGTATACGTATTTTTACCAGTATAGTTATTCGGCTGTACTACAATTATAAACACCGCATCCAAAAGAATCCCATGCCCTCGCGGGTAATCCGAGGATTTCCAAGCGGCAAGTACAAAGCGACTCGCCAGCCTCAGTCGCGAGCATCGGCTGCATCTCGGGCACCTTTCATCCCTCTGGCCACTCGAGCGGCACACCACCGGGTGGGTGAAAAATTTCCCCCCCCAACAACGTACAACACACAAGCCACCATCATGCATGTATGACACTCTCGGCACAGTTTTGCGCGTAAAAAACCACCAGTGCGCGTAGACACAGGTACGACGGCGATGAAGGGGGGAGGAGCTCGATGGGGCGAGCGTGCGTTCGCTCAGCCACCGGCGCGTCGACTGAAAGCTCCCGCAGCTTCCCGCTTTCTCTCGCGCAAGCTCTCACCCTCCCGAGCTTTCTCCACGCGTATACATGTACATAAGTGTACGTGCGACCGTGCATGCGTACTTTCTCTAGTCCGCCTCGGCACCTCGATCCGTCTTATTCATATTTTATCGGAGTCTCTTCGTTCTCCTTTCTTCCGCTGCTCGCTGATGATATGCGCACGTATACCTTCGGCGTGTTTGCTCCCCTGCCTCCTCCTCTCACTTTCCCCCCCGCCCCCGTCAAGGGCGTTTGCTTTGCCATGCCATGCTTTTTTTTAAGTGTTAGCACGAATGGGTGTGTATATAGGCTTACGGGGTCAAGAAAATTTTTGAGGTCAGTTTTTTTTTTTTTTCCGTTCATAAACTTTTGCACACACTTCAACGCCAAGTTTCAGAATGTTTTAATTATTTTTGCAATTAACAGATGGTGTACGTCAATTTGTTAATTTTTTATCATAAATTCTTTAAAAAGAGTACTATATTTTAATCAGTCTAAATAGAAAAACGAAAAAAAATTTCCAGCTGGTGCTTGAAGATCAAATGGCTTTCGAGTCAAACATCTTGGCTTCTCTTCTTAATCAATATTACGTATTATGAAGTCAAATGGGGTGTGACAGATAAAAAAATTTTAGTCGACTGCTACAACAGCTGCCCTTAATCTTAATTAATTTTATTTCTTCACGTACGCAATATATTTCAACTCTGCTCCTTCGCCGGCCCCTACTTGTCTTACGTACGCTCACCCGTTCGTTCTTACCCGTATCCATCGTGTAGTTCTCACTGGGCCGTGCTTTCGTCGTTCTTTCCTTGACAACCTTCTATTTTTCCTTTCATCAATTCATCATTCAGATTTTTTACTTGCTCTTGCAGTAATGCCGGCGCTTTGCGTCTTTTTTCAATTTAAAAGTGGAGGGTTTCACTTTGACGTTCACTTGAATTTACTTCGTAAGTTCGCAGCGACTCTTTCGCGACCCAACTGACTTCTGGTTTTTCCGAAGTTTGACATTTTTTTTTTTTTTTCTTTCAACTGAGCAGAAAGAAGCAGTTTACTTTGAATAATGGGTAAAAGCATTGACATTGAGTTTCACGATTTTGTCTAATAAGAATATTCGTACGACTGCAATTTTATGTTATTATTACGTTTCACGTCATGTAATTACGTTTCACGTAACGATTGCTGTTAACATCTACAAGAAAATTTTATAGAATTTTTTATTAAAATTGTATTTAATTTTATTAAAATTTATATTAACATTATTTCATCTTTTTGTGAATTTGCAATTTTTTACGTAGTACTTAACATTGTTTTCAAAATACAATTGTTACTTCAATTAGATTAAAGAAACGCATTCAAATTTGTAGAAATAGTAAAAGGTTTCATGAACTAAAGTTATAAATCTGCGGAAATAAAATCCTAAGAAATTAGAGCATTAACGAGCTTAGATTCTTTGAACTCGTTCGCAAGTATATAAGCTTTGAGCTATTCCGGATGTCTTAGAGTTTTTCTTGATCTTTAATTTTGTGAGCTCAATTGAGGCAATTAGAGATATCGTTAAAAAAGCAGAATAAATGAATTCACTGTTGTTATTTATTATTTAATCTTCAAAGTCCGTCATTTCATAAATGGACACTACCAAGATAACTTAACCGATACGAAATCGATATTTTCAACTAATTTAAAAATATAAGCACATAATCTTTTCAAAGTTATTAAGTTATGAACTATTGCATTTCTATGTGCAGAAACACCAAGATATAAAGAGCAAACTTTAAACTAAAAAATATGAATCGAGTTTTGCTAAAAATTTTTTATTTAATATTAAAAGTTTTCTAATACACAAATAGTTGTAAGTACCAAATACTTGAAAAAATTTTAGATAAATTTCAGTCATTAGTTTTCGTACACAACAATTCTTTTACTTGTAAAGAAGACGGTGCCAAGAATCTTGAAAATAATACCGGATGCACATACAAAAACCTAGTGAGTGTAAGAAATTGAAGCTTCCTTTTGTACTTTATTTCAGGCTTCCAAGTATTACATTGCTTTGCTTTGAAAAATGTGGAAATTTTTCCGTGCAAGTATATAAATTCTCATCCGTGAATCCGGGACATGAGTTTCACAATACTAATGTTGAGAGAATATTGTGCAGAAAACAAATAGTACAAATAAATTGTAAAGTACAAAACGACAACAGCAAAAGTCGAGGGTTTCGATAAAAGTTGTACGTAAAAACGTGATAAAGTCTCACAGTACCTAGTGATATCTAGATAATAAATAAATGCATTTTAAGTTGGAAGAAAATATGGTTCAGTTGCGATAATACCAAAGATTAAGATAAACCTTTTTTACCGAAAGATTAATATTGATGATTGGATGTATTTTACTATTTTTTTTTCTCTTGTAAAAATACAAAAGATAACAATTATCGATGAGTAACAATTAGTTTTAAGAGTTTTTGCACAAAAATTAATGTAATAGGCTTTGTATTCATAATTTATTATATGCCAATTTTTAAACAAGAGTTATGCAAAGTTAAAGAAATTTTACTTAAAAATCATGACAGTACCTTGTATTAAATAATAAAAATTTTATGAAAATAACGACAAGTGGATTATATAATTATACATTACTACCGTTACATAAAAGTGTGCAAGGATCATTTTAAAACGTGTTCCAATTTTCGGTTTGTCTGTACCTATCGTAAATAATTACACCGTGTGTACATATGACGCCGTTGGGTCAAGAAAGGTATTACAGCTATTACGAAGACCACCTGCAGGCTAATCTGCATTAATTAAAGCATGGCTAACAGGATTAGCTCTAACACCTATATGATCACACTTGACCCATTCCAGACTTGGATCCCCCAAACTCTCTGGTGACATGTTAACTATACGTAGTACATATTTTTAAAACGTTTATCATTATTATTATTATTATTATTATTATTATTATTATTATTATTATTATTATTAACTGTTTCCCGTTGAGCCATTCGATTATTTTGTTCAATTTTAAATATCAGTATTTTTAAGAATATAAATTACTTATCGTATTGTTCTACTGCTTAAAAAGTATAAATATTTATCAATGCTAATTTATCCTGTAAATGTGTTACTTTAAGCAACAGTTTATTAATTATTTTTTCTTGTAATAATTGTATAATCTTTTGTATGAATAAAACACACTTGCTCCTCGTATAGTCTTAATGAGAGTTAATGTTTAACTAGAATGTTTGTACTCTTATATTATCATTTTTAAATTCGTAGCAAAAATATTGCCTCAATTGACAGTAGATATTCTAAATGTACCTATTCCTTATCTCAACGTCACAAACTTACGAGCACTTCATCGATTTGGTGCTAGATAGTTGAACTATATTTCCCGTTTTGCATCCGCTGCAACTGGCAGCCGCATAATTTTACCATCCATGGATGTATATTGCACGCCTCTATTTCCATTCGTAAGAATACATATTTTTTTATGTGTAATATTATTGGTTTATCAGAACTACGAGAAATTTTAAGGACCCACAGTTGAAATTTTCAAAGCTCCGTATACTTAATTATGAAAATTATTTTCAGTTAATACCATAAAAATAGCTCTATTTTTGTAGGTCTTACATACTTTGTACACAACAAAAAAAAAAAAAAAAAAAAAAAAAAAAAAAAAAATCAATTATTGTGCCCTGCTACAATAAAACTACCCTTTTCCCTTACAGGATGGTCAAGATAACTGAAAACAGCAACTCGGTGGAGTTGTGTACAAATATGTGTAAATTTTAGATGAATTTTTTAGTTTAGGAAATAAAAAAAAAAGAAATTCTTTGAAAGTGATCCAGCTATTTCATAATTATTTACTTCAATTTTTAATAAACAAAATACGTATTCCTGACTAGAATATCCGCAGAAAAATGTTTTTTATTTTTTACTTTAAAACTAAGACAAAGTTAAATTATAATAAGTATGAAAATCTAGAGGTTATCAAAATCATGAAGGCTATCAAAAAATCTATGATATTAGTCTTGTAAAAAAATGTTTTCATTTTGATTTTTACAAATATAATAGTACTATTAAAAATTAAATGTGTTGATGTCACACTATTTCGACATTTTTTCACTGTGGTGCTTCTTTCTCACCTTTTTCATTATCATTTTCTGTATAAATATCTACTACTTCCTTAAGCTCTTCTACTGTTCTTTTGAAATCTTCAGCATTAACAATATCTTTACTATTTCGTTCATAAATTTTCAAAGCTTGATCCAGCAATACTTCAAATTCTTTAGCTACCTGTGATAATACATTTTATTTAAACATTTATATTTTATAATTTAGTGATGATGAATAAGATATTAATTTTCACCTTTTCTGCCTTACGTTCGATAATTTTTTGAGATTTTTTATCAATGCTAAGCTGTGAAATATAAGTAATCAAGTATTTAGTTTATTACTTTTACTCCTGACACATCATTTTTAAAAGTGTGAAATACCTCTACTTTGTGATTGTATACTGTTTCTGTAACGTTCTCGAGAACATTCAGAGCATGTAACAATTCCTTAGAATTCATCCGTTCTCCAATTTTGACAAATATTGTTTTTTGAGTAGATGTTACAGCATCATCCATCTGGAGAAATTTTTTTTTTTTAACTAAAATCTTAAGCTATTTTAATAAATGAATAACTAATTTACCTTAGAAAGAAGTAACTTGATGCCATGTTTTAATGGATTCTCTTTTTGGGGCGTTACATTTAGGCCCTAAAAAATAAGTATTGATATAAATTATAAATCCTAACATTATATTATTCATACTAAGCTGCAAGTTAAAATTTAGTAACTAATGAATACTTAAATTTCCAGGTACACCAGCATTGTCAATACGTGCTATGGGAGAAGCCTGTAAGTATTTTTCATTTTTTTATGTTTGATTTTAAAATATGTAGAATTTTTTGTATTAACTATCATATAAAATTTAATTAAGCTATAAAATTCTAAACATTACCAACATAATTTCATTATTTTTGATTGATTCATACTGAAAGAATTCGACAATTCGCAAGGGATCGGACTTTTATACAAAGACTGTGTTGTTTTCATTATTTAGGGTTAAATATTTTAGTTTTAATTATCAAAAAAATTTAATATAATTAAACTTAAACCTGTCTTAACTTGAAATCCCTAATTATTTGTTACAATTTATTTGTAGCAGAAAAAGTCGAATAAAATATGTACACTACCATGTAATATCAATAATGAATGACTAAGACTTACGAAAACAACTACAGATCCGAAAAATATCACGATCAAACTTTTTGACACCATTTTGAGGCTTGGAATGTTATCGATTATTTGAAAAAAAATTATAAGTTACTCAAAAACATACCGACATTTATTGGAGGCAAAATGTTTATCTCAACGGCATTAGCATAACCAAATATTGGCTTCAATTTTTTGTGCGATAAGATGAAATTTTTAACATGGTTCGGTTGTTACAAGTTTACATAAGTAAATTTTTAACTTCATTAAACATAGGATTTTCAATCGTTGTAAACAATATTAAGAATTATAATTTTAACGTATTAGCTCTATTCTAGAAAATATTTAAATGAATATTCTTGGTTTCAGTACCCAACACAATGCTTACTTTTATGTTACAAGCTAAAAGTGTATCATATTTTTGACGTAACTCAATACAGAATATGACATGAATATGCTCCTTAAAATCCCTCGATTTGAAGAGGATTCTAAAGTGTAATGATTAATTTTATTATTGAAAAATGAGTTATTTGCGCTGAAGTAGGTACATGTAACTGATATTGATGAGAATAGTTTGTCAAGGCTTTCTTAAATTACGGTCAAATAATATTACTTAATTATTGAAACATTTGGAAAAATGTTTTGTTGACGTACAAATCGAAGGTCATACGGAGCTGTTTCAATAAAAAGTAATCGTAAATACATAATATTTTTAATTTTCATTACTTTATGTTGATTTTTCGTTAATATTGATAAGTTTTATAAAAATATTTTTTCGTGTTATATTTAAAAATTCATGGGACAATCCGATATAAAATTATTTTTTCTGGTGAGTTTTACAGAATAATAATTTTGATTGCAAATTGAAAAAATTGGTCATTTTGTTTTGGACCTTGACTAAATTTATGTAATCAATTATTAGCGCAAAGTACTTAGTCTTTAAGTATATCTACAATTTATTCTCAATTTATTCATAATTTAGATTTTACAAAAAACTTTTTTTTATGTTTTCACGTTGTCAATAAAAAAAACCAAATGAACAAATAAATAAAAAATTGGACATTATCATAATAAGTAATGTTTTAAATTTCATTTGATTAACGAAATTTCATTTTCATTGAAGATATATAGTCATGGTATCCTACATTTTACTTGCGCTAGTTTGTTACTTTTGTGTCAATACAATTTGACATATCATTTTATCATCGTGACTGCAGTGTTTACCAATTATTTTGACATTATCAGCTGATTTGATTAATTTATTTTCATCTTAGTGTTGACGTTCAGCAATGTTTATTGAACCCAATGAAAATATTTTAGCAAATGAAATCTATTACACTAACCTTATGGGTCAAGCTATTTTTTCTCTATTACAATACTTAAATATATTTGTAGAAATGGGTAGAAATACAGTACAATTTATAAAACAAATCAAATAAGTTGACAGATACACTTATCTGTAGTTAGTTAAAATGATTTTTATTGGCATAAAACATATGTTACACAGCCAGAATACAGAGCGAGTAAAATACATAGCATACGTGGAGTAATATACTTCGAATTTACAGTTCAGTTATGGGTTTACAGAGTGCGGGTTTCTTAAATCGTATTTAAAAGGAGCTTTGTTTATATACTAATTGTTCGGTGGTGATTTTTACAAACTGTCAATCAAATTCTGTGCTCAGATAATTTTAAGTACTGTATTATTTTAGACTGTTGTATGTTTTAAATGTAGATGTCTATGTTCATAATAAAGTCTGAGATAATGTGTGCTGTTATAATATTTAGGTTGGAGAGTAGTGATGCTATGGAGAAGGGGCCAGGGCCTCGGGTTTCATGTAGTCTGCGAAGCATTATTTTCCTTTCGTCTTCGAAGAGTTCGCATTGCCAAAAGATGTGTTCCGGAGTGTCCTGATCCCTTCCACATTTACATTTATCACTATTAACTATTTTGTATTTATACAGTTGGTGATTTAGTGAAGTGTGGTTGCTCCTTAGTCTGTTTATTGTGGTTATTGCTCTTCTAGGGATATTGAATTTATTGAACCACGGATTTTTTGATTCAGTGAAGTAGTTACAAAAATATTGCACTCCTTTTTCTGTGCTCTGGTCTAAGAATTGATTTTTATTGTTATTATCACAGATTATTTTGTATTTAGATACTAAGTCGGAGTACGGAATGTCGACCACCGCCAGGGCACCACTCGTGGCAGCCGTTTTTGCCATCGTATCGGCATTCTCATTTCCAGCTATTCCCACGTGCGATGGGATCCAAAAGAGCTTGACTTGGATGTTCTTTTCTTTTAGTGCTAATAGTATGCCTTTTAGCTGGACCAGCAAGGGGGACTCCCAGTCGAGACCGCGTAAGAAGCTCAAGGCTTCCAGGGCACTCCTGGAGTCCGAGAAGACTCTAAACCCTCTATCCTCGAAAGGATTAAGATTTGACCACTCGAGGATTCCCTCAAGAGCACTCATAATCGCCAGACACTCAGCCGTATAAATAGAAGCCATATTCGAGATTTTTTTTGCTGTCCTAAAGAATTCTAGTTGGCTCCAGACCGCAAAACCGACGGCGCACCCGCCGTCGTCGAGCGATCTAGACCCATCAGTATATATGTCAATGAACTGAGTTTCACAGTTTTGAAAGGTGTTTTTAAAATGAATCACTGGGCTTGAAGAAGCTCCGATTTTTTTGCCATAATTTAGGTCGATATCGAATTTTGTGAAGTTGGTCCAGTATGAAGTTAAGAATTTTTGGTATTTGTTGTGTTGTATGATAAGGCCGTTTTCTGGCCAGGATTTCCCGTAGCAGGTGATTAAGAGAGACTTTTCAAAGTTGTGTTTGTGCAGTGGGTGCTCTGCGATTTCATGCGTTGATTCTATGCTGTCTATTATGATGTTGTTCCTATAGGACAATTGTTTCAAGATGTATTTATAGCATAAAAATTCGATTCTATGGGTAAGATATGGAACTTTTGATTCGGCTGTGAGTACGTTTATGGGGGTACTACTTTGGTATCCGAGGGCCAGCCTCACGGCTGTATTCTGAATTTTTTGCAAAGAGCTCCTATGAGTGACCTTGATTGGTGAAATTAAAAAACTAGCATACTCCAGTTTAGACCGAATCATAGATTTATATAGCATCAGGAGTATCTCGGGGTCCGATCCCCAGTACACGCCTCTAAGACATTTCAGAATACTGATCGGGAGTATGCAATTATCCTTTAGGTATTTTATATGAGCTCCCCAATTTAGCTGTTTATCAAAATGCACCCCCAGAAATTTTACCTCCTTAGATGGGTATATTTCGTAGTTGTTTATTTTTACCGAGTATTCAAGTAGTTTTTTTATGTTTTTCGCGCTAAAAATCATAAGTTTGCATTTACCTGGTTCGAGGATTAAGTTTTTGTAGTTTAATGCTTGGTGTAGTTCATTTATTTTCAATTGAAAGAGTGAGACTAATTGTTTAGCGTCATTACTTGAAGCGTATATTACAAGGTCATCTGCGAATTTGAGCAGCTTAAAAGGACCGTTTATGAGTTGGTCCAAAAAGTTAGTATATATTGTAAAGAGTAGGGGGCTTGAGATACAGCCCTGGGGAAGGCCTATGGTGACATTGTGAGAGGAGTTGTTGTTTGGAAGATTTATAGGGACTATCTGTCTATTGTAAGTTAGCATTTTGAAAAATTTTAGATATTCTGGTGGTAAATTGAGGTCTGCGAGATCCCCCAGGAGCAGATCTGGGATCACGCTGTCGAACGCTCCCTTTATGTCAAGGAAAAGAGCCACAAGCTTCTCCTCCCTGAAAAAGCTTTGGTGTATGTCGTTTGTCAATATAGTGAGGTTGTCTATGCATGATTTTCCCTTGCGGAAACCAAACTGGGTCTTTGATAGAAGGTCATTGTGTTCCAGGTACCATGTTAAACGGTAGTTTACAAGTTTTTCAAAGATTTTGAGGAGGCTGGAAGCCAGAGCAATTGGTCGTGCTTTGTTATTTTTCTTTGGAATGAACATTATTAAATACTCCCTCCACTCTTTTGGGTAAATCCCTAGGTGGAAGAAGTCGTTAAATACGTCCAATATGACTCTTTTAATACATTCTGGTAAAACCTTTATGATACCGTATGTAATCTTGTCAGCCCCGGGTGCTGAGTCCGGTTTGGTTGACTCGATTGCCGAGGTTAATTCCTCAAACCTAAAAGGTTCTCTCAAGAGTGAAGACTCGTTGGTTTGTACATGGTCATAGTCCCCGATTTCAAAAGCCTCGTGTGAGAGTTTCTTACTCTGGCACAGGCTTGAGAAGCAATTATTTGCATTTGTAAGGAAGGATTTATTGCCTTCTGAAAAATTTGGCCTATTTAAGCCATTTTTAAAGATTTTAATCTTTTTCCATACGGCCGAAATTGGCGTGGTTCTGTTTATTGATTCACAGAAGCCTCTAAAAGAAGATTTTTTGGTTTCCTTTATGGTCCTCCTGGTCTCCGCAAGTATCCTCTTATAATTGACAAACGAGTTCAAGTCACATTTGTATTTCAAAGACTTGTATGTCGCTCTGCGCACTCTCAAGGCTTTCTCGCAGTCCCCGTTCCACCAGAGGTTGTGTGGTTTTTTTGGTATACTGTTTTCTTTGGTCTTATAGGGCTGATGGTTGTTGAGGTTTGACAGTTTATGTTTGTTGGAGGATTCTACTATGGTTTGATTGATGAAATTAGTTAACAATTGGTATCTTGAAATAGCATTTAGGTTTGTAAAGTTTAAATTTGTAAAAGTAGAATTTGAATCGTTTAATTTATCGGTGAATTCTTGCCAGTTTAATTTGCTTAGATTATGTTTATATTTTAATTTGTATGTGTGCACGGGTGATGTGTTAATATTGATCTCAATTGGGAAGTGGTTACTTCCCCAGGGGTCGTCTAAGACTGACCAATTAGTAGACAGCGCGAGATTCATTGATATAAAAGAGAGGTCTATGCACGAGTATTTTAAAGTATTTCCGTGGAAGTAAAAGTGGGTGTGATCTGAGTTATTCAGGATAAAGAGCTCCTCCAAGTCCAGGTTGTCGACGAGTGTCCGGCCATTAGCGCACGTTTTTTCACTTCCCCAAAGGGGGTGGTGTGAATTAAAGTCGCCGAGGATCAGAGCCCCCCCGTGTCCAGTGGCCACAGCGGAGAGACCCGATATCTCTTCGGGGGATAAGTTTTTACCTTGGGTGGGTGGCCTGTAGCAGGCGACAATCAGCACCTCTCCAAGGGTCGTGTCGACCAGAATAGATTCGATTTCCAAGCTGCTGGTGTTAATGTTTAAGTTAATACGGCTGAAAACGAGGGTGTCCCTGACGAAGATCGCCACTCCACCCCCAGTCTTGTCCTCTCTGTCGTTCCTAGCGACATTAAAATTTTTTAAGTTAAAATTTTCTTTATGAGTAAGCCATGTTTCAACGATTACAATAATGTCATAGTTTTCTGCATATTTGTTAAGATCTAGCTTATTTCTAATACTTCTAGCGTTCCATTGGCAAATTTTTA
Source organism: Copidosoma floridanum (assembly GCF_036245765.1). Lineage (NCBI taxonomy): Eukaryota > Metazoa > Arthropoda > Insecta > Hymenoptera > Encyrtidae > Copidosoma > Copidosoma floridanum. The sequence continues at coordinate 15,103,926 of NW_028321896.1, read as the reverse complement.
AATTATTATCCATTTTAAGTAAAATAAGTGAAAACTAACTTAGGTATTTCAAAGTAAAGGTAAATGTATGAGAATATATTCTATTTAGTGTATCCGTTAGAAATAAGCAATCAGATTTTGTATTCTTATCGAGCCTATTTGTTACCTTTCTTGTTTTTATTTTTCGTTACCCATTTTTCTAGTCTTTCTTCTTCCGTTTTTTGAATTATTTTTCCTATTAGTTCGGCAGCGGTGGTTGTTCCAGGCGGCTTATTGGGGTGTTGAAGAGGTCCCGGTTGTTCCTGATGATGATGCTGGAGACTTGCAGATGTTTTGTTTGCCTGTGGTGTGGCGTGCGGTCGGGGTTCTCCTTGGCGTTTGTCAGCGGCGGTTGGATCGGTGCACGCCTCACTTTCCACATCTCCGTAGAACTTGATATTCCTCTCTTTGTGCTCAGTTGTTTTTGTGTGGCCTTTTCCCTTTTTGTGCTCGGAAACTAGCGTCTTGTATTCTTCGGCTATTTGGCTGTAGAGTTTTACATTTTTGTTTTCTTTTAGAGCCGGGAAGTTCTCCTTTGAATTGATAGGTGGGTGGGCAGGCTTTGGCATGATAATATTCTTTGCCTCTACAAAGGATAGGTTGTGGTATGCCATGATTGTGTTTATCCTCAAGTGCTTTTCGTAGATTTCGCAGGTTTTATCTGTGCTTCTGTGATTTCCCGCGCAATTTATGCATTTCAAGGTTTTCTTATCGCAACAATTTTCTTGTTCTACCTCGCCGCAAACGTTGCAGATTTTTCTCGCTTTGCAGGTTTTTGTCGTGTGGCCGTACCTTAGGCAATTGTAACACTGCATAGGCCTGGATACGTATGGAGTTATATACGTTTTAACGTTAAAAATATAGATTTCTGTGGGTAAAGTTTGGCCGTCAAAAATTATGATAATCGAGCGGCTGGGAATCCATTTATCTTCTTCTGATGTAGGATTGGGGTTCCTTCTATTTAATCTAGAGACAGAAGAAATTTTGATTTCCGACTTGCACGCTTCTAGAATCTGTTGCTCGGTCAAATCGGTTGGTATATTTCTGGCGATAGCCTTTCTTTGTTTACGAAATCCCGGTATAAAGGTCTCGAGGTTGTGTTGTTGAATTTCTCTGTCGAGTAGCAGTTTGTTTGCTTCCGTTAGGTTTTTAAATATCACTTCGACCTTGAACTTGTCTTTTCTTTTGATGACGTCAATCGACTTATACTTTAGGAATAAGATACTGCCTACCTTATACGGGCTTAACTCCGAGTCGTCCTTTCGAATTTTTCTTAGCCATACACCGTACGGACCACTGTTATTGCCTTTGTATAGGTCGGTAGTGTTTTGTTTTTCTTGCGATTCTGGTTTGGTTTCAAACGTAGTCGCGGCACTGGTTGGGCATTCGGTCAATTTGCCGTCTTTTACAGTAGGTGTTGTTATTGATGCTTTCGCCGAGATTCGATTGATGGCAGAAAGAGCCCTTTTGCGTTCTGTAGTTTCCGTTTCAGCTTCCTGAAGGCCGGCGCCGGAGAGTTTCCTCTTGTTGTTGGGGGTATCCACCTCCATGCTGTCGTTTGTACACTGTTTTAATTTCGCTGTAGGCGGATGAGGTGCCATTTTTAGCGAGCCTCCCGTAAAAACGGGGGCTAGAGTGTAATATGATCTTCCTTGCAGAGCAGGTGCGGCAGTATGCAACGGGTGGCAACAGGGATATTGCTCCCAGCCCAGGACGACCGGAAGCGTTGGCGAGTTGAAGATCTTACGACAACGTACGGAAAAGGCAACCTTATGACGGAGCTATACGTAACAACGTCCTATCACGGTCGAAGTTAACACCCGACTCCTCCACTTATCTGTAATCGAGTACCTAAAAACATATCCATCTACCTGACACAACACGAACTAATGAACAGAAGGTAACAATTTGACTGATAAGGTTGAATGCGCTCTTATCAGCGCGAGATAAGCAAAGTTCCGTGATTCACCACTAGGGGTGTTCTCATATTTTTCCAGTTACTTCGACTCACTAAATAACCTACACGATTTTTACCAGAAAATGTACCAAAACATTGTACCTAGTTCATTATAGTCAGAAAGTCAGTTTGTTTGATTATTGCCCAATAAGTAGTGCTTGTAGTGTGTATAATATAAGAGTGATTTTTGTGTTGAAACAAGTTTGCATAAAAATGACAAAACGTAAATTAGAAGAGTACATCGAAGTGAAAGCTACTTTCAAGCATTCTTTGGATTCAGATGAGGAAGACGATGAAGCGAAAGAAGAAAGTTATGATGTTTTGAATGAAAACGACATCGAAGGTAGGTCTATAGACTTTAATGTTTGCTTCTTTTTATTGGTCACTTGTTGCGTTTGAGTAGCTGCTGAATTAAAGTTGAACCTCATATTGTCCATCTGTTGCTTGCAGGTGTTGAGGATGGACCGTCAGCTGCTGAAACCAACACTGGATTTACTGCTTTTAACATGAAAGAGGAATTGGAAGAGGGTCACTTTGACAAAGAGGGACATTACCACTGGAAAAAGGAAAAAGAAATACGTGATAATTGGCTGGATAACATTGACTGGGTCAAGGTGTGTCCTGATAAAGTACTTTGTAAGCGTCTTGACTTTGATCCTATTCATTAAAATAATTTAACATGAACTTTTCAGGTGAAATCACAAGAAGGTGGTAAAGATTCGAAAGACAAAGAATCGGACGAAAGTGATGGTGAAGATGGTTTTATGTTTGACCCAACAAATCTGTACAAACAAATTTTAGAATATCTCAAGCCTGGAGAAAGTGTATCAAAAGCATTGATACGATTAGGTATGGAAAATCTTATGTCACATGAATTTTTTCCTCAATGTTTAACTTGTTCTTCATAACAATTAATTTATTGGGTTAAAGGAAAGGGAACGAAGAGATTAACCACAGCTGAAAAGTGGAAGAGAAAAAAGGATCCAAATGCAGTTACAGAAGATAGTGAGACTTCCGCTGCCATTACCAAACTAACAGAACTAGCAAACGAATTGCTAACTCAAACGGGAAACATGGATATTTATCAAGAGACCTATGAGCAGATACAGAAAAAAATTTCCCTGGCAGATAAGCACTCTGTGAAGGTTGAGGCAGAACTGGACATGTTTGCCGATGACTTTGATTCCAAAGAGAAAGATAAAAAATCAGACTGTAAGCAGGAAGGAGGTAAGACTTTAACATTCAGTACTGTTGATAAATGCTCGAAAATTGTAAGTTTTGGGAGTTGAGAATAAAAACACAAACAATTTTTACAGAATCAACGTCGCAAAACACAGAAAGTGAGAGTTGCAAAGACGAATTGTCAGATAACGAAGTGGTGTGGGAATTAAAGTGGTCGCAGGATGAAAGTGCTAAAGTCCATGGGCCACACACGAGTCAACAGATGCACTCGTGGGCAAAAGAAGGCTACTTCAAAAACGGGGCGTGGGTGCGGAAGAAAGGACAGTCTGGCGAATTCTACAACGCGACACGCATCGATTTCGAACTGTACTTATAATTTCTCACATCTTCCATTCACTGGGTTCAGGACCGAGCGCAGGCTATTAATTGAAAAATGGTTCATCTGTTAATTGTAAATAATTTATTGAAAGCTCTTAATAAATTAGGTTTTCCATGGTTCCCATTAAATGGAATCTCTATGAATCGTAGTTTTACATGTTGAGGCCATTGATATTCCTTTTTCTTTTTCTTCTGTGCTTGAAAGAATTTTCCACCAGAGTTTGACCCAATTTTGGGTACATCCTGTGAATGTCGAACATACTTCGGCCGCCGTCGCCTAATTTCGACCAACGATTCGCCGGGCCCTCGTGACTCACATCCCACGGAATAGCCGTCTGGTATCCTGTAAAATACAAAACATAGATTGAAATCCAAAAACATATGTATCTACACCTAATATAATATATGTATGACAACCAAAGGTCATCAGACAAGTCGTACAATTAAATGTAATCCAAGTTACAAGCACATTATTTGTAATCTATGATAAATGTTTACGCACGACAACTTGTGAGAAGTAACGGGGGAAAAAAAAAAGTATACTTGACATTAGTAAACTGTTGGCTGTTCCCTTTGCCACCATCGATAAATATCTTTTTTTCATTGCTATCGGATCAGATAAATTATATTATTTGTTTCGGTTAGCCAATCAACTATCGTCGATTAGAAAAAAAGTCACTTTTAATTGTAATTTGTATCTCGCGTCTTGCAAACTCACCATAGGGCCCGTAGAATGACTCGTGTGACTCGATGGGTTGGGGGTGCTGAATCAAGCCCGGCATCAATATCGGCGGCTGCGCCACCAGACCCTTGTAGAACAGGCCCGTGCCACCGAGCAGATACTTGACCGTGTACACGACCACGGCCACGAGGACGGCCACCACCAGGATTATCTTGATCTTGATGAGCACGACTGCGGCTATGCTCTTGAGGCCACCTATAACTGCGAACCAACGAATATTGAATTATTTCAGACCCGTGGGCACCGAGCAAAGCTTTGACTTGGATGGGCGATGCGTAAGGGAGAGAAAAGCGACTGGCCATTCCACAACAGCTACTTTGACGAAGGAAGTAAAACGCGTCATTTCGATTTACATGGATTTGGTGCGCGTTAGGTGGTTGTATTATTCATGAAAGCGACCGAAAATTCTCATATCGCGAGCACACCCGTATACACCGTAATTGCATTCCGCAGGATTTCCGTAAAGGGGGAATCCCCGAGATTTCCTCGGAGCGTCCGTATGTATGCAAGGCACACGCGGGAGTGACCAGGGAAAACCATACCAGAGCTCAGTGCAAGCACGCGCCGCGGATCTGGAATTCACGTATCACGGCGCAAATGCGCGTCCGCTCGTGCATTTTCGAGCTGATGCTATGGTTCCGGAGTCCGCGAACGCATACATTTATAGTATGAGTTGTATCACCCGAGAGAGAGAGTCGAGTGTGGGTATCTGGCGCTGTCGCTACCGAGCGAGCTTTTAGCCGATGACGCGAGCCCGATATAATACATACAGTCGTGCGTTTAAAGCTCCGCGTGTGTGGGTATATGCAGCGACTCGTGCTCGAAAGATGAGAGGGTATTCTTGTACATCGTGTAGGTGGATGCAGTTGACAGGGAGAGTCGGATTAGGATTTTGCTTTGTACCTTTTCCGCGGTTTTTTCTTTTTTGTTTTTTGTTTTTTTTTCGATGAAATTTCGTAAAAGCCCTTGCGCGCGTTTGTAGGATTCGGGCTATCCGGAGAGCTTGAACTTGCGCGCCAAAATAGATTGTTTGTTTGTTGGAAAAGCGTTGTTTTTTCTCTCTCTCTCTCTCTTCGTTTCCGAGAGTGAATTCACTTGGATATAAAAGCGTTTTTATTTATTTTGAAAAATTGTACGTCTCGTTCGTTGCATACTTGTATTAAAAGTGACCTTGTTCATGTAGTTGTTTTTTTTTCAACCACTCGAAATATCTGACTGTTCTCGTTTCCACTCAACTGTACCTCGCTTTTCAACACGGACACTCAACGAAATCTGAAAATCCCATGCACCTGACGCAGTAAAATTTTTCATTTACGAAAACCCATGGTATTCAACATTACCTCGCAATTACAATACTTGACAAAACGAATGAGCGAAAATAAATACCCGCATACCAAAGTTTTGATAACAATTTTCTCTCCCACAAGAAAGTTGCAACAATAGAATATAAAGTATAACCGAAAGCTGCGGAGTGCGAAACGAAAACAAATTAATGTCCCTACAACTTGCCCGTTGCACACGTTTTTACGCTTAATTATCAATGTAATGCGTATATTAGCGACAGATGGCACGCTACACCACGGCCCAAAGGGCAAATTCGAGCGCGCGTTAGCGCGTACTCCTTAAGCGGAGATACATAAAGGCCGAACGGGCCATATTCGTATATATTGTCTTAATAGCCGTCTCCGATGTATAGCTCATCATGCCAGTTGGTACACAATGCACATTTTATATTCATATTCGCGCATCTGCTTCAATGGAACGAAAGGAAGAAACAATGGGCATCCCCCTCCCGCGACAAACGCGGATCGAAAAAAGAACGTGCATGGGCCGTGTGTGCCATTTTAATTATTCGAATCAATTGAGAGTTGGAAAAGCTGTTTCGCTCGTCTCTTTGGCAGTGAATAAAATGAAAACGGGCGGCCTGCCGGAAAAATCAAGGGGACTCGAAAAAGTAATGAAAAAAATGGGGGCAGAAAAAAACAGATTCGGAAAGAAATAAAAGGAAGAGGAGGTCCAGTGGACACTGGACAAATGAACGAGGGAAAAATGTACAAAGATATAGCAGAAAGAGCGAGAGAGGAACGAAAGAGCAGCAGAGGAAATGCAAAGCAAGCCAGAGAGAGGTGGGCCGTATAGAACAGCGAAACAGAAAGAGGCGAGGAGGCTAAAAGCCATCGCGCGTTCGTGAAAGATAGAGAGTGTGGGGGGGTGGCGGTGGATTATGTAGCGGGTGTGGGAGAAGGTTGACGCCAGGGGTGGGACAGGGGGTGAAGAGTAGTATGCTAATGCAATTATGGAAATCGCGGTATGGAAAGCGCGGACGGGAGAGACAAGCGAGGAGAGAGAGAAAGAGAGTGCGTGCCTGCAGACAGCAACGATAGTGGGTGAGCGAGTCTATGCAGTGGCGGCTGTTTAAGTGTGTATATATACACACATGTATGTGTGATGCGCGCTACGAGAGAATATATTCTCTCTTTCTCTCTTGACTTTCGGATAAAACAGCTGCGTGTAAGTCGGTGTGTCGCGATAATCGTGAATATGTAATTACGGGGAAGGACGTGCGGGTGGAGATAAACGGCGCTGAAGCCACTGCCGCTTTCCCTGCGTGGCTTGGCTCGCTGAAAAATGTATACATACGTAGCTACATACACCCATCAGTCGTATAATGTAATTGTTTGCCCTCCCGTTACGAACACCATCTTTTTTTTTTTTTATAATTATAGTATGGATAATTCTGGAGCTGTGCTAGTTCTTACTGATCTGAGGTACGACATAGGTGCTCTGTCGTATCGGCTATTGTTTTCGCGTAAAAGTATACTGTAATGGACGTCTGGACTTGTGGGAATCGTAGTTTGTGCTTCACATGAATGTGCCAGTATACCGTGAGCTGTCAATGAAACGTTGTTTTTTTTTTTTTTAAGCGTCATTCGGAGCAAAAAGTGTGTTAAGAAAAAACAAAAAAAGCTCAGTCAGGGTTGGAAATTAGAACTCAGCGAGGGGTGCAAAGTTTGAAATTTGTACATACATTTGTGGGCGTATTTATAGCATGTTCGATATGGTCATGAGTCGCGCGAAATATTTTTCAATGAACGGAAATTCAAATGAATTCATGAATATGCCACGGTTTGTGATGATGAATACTTTTTGCTCTGCAGTGTACGATGGCCTTATAAAATCTATGCAAAATATTGGATTTTGCATAAATTTAACCCCTTGTTTTATCTTCTGTTTGTTGTGCGAAATAATTTCGCTGCCCCAATAGTCTTTTATTTTGCGCACGACTACACTTTGTAGGTGAAATATCAATATATTTCTTTTAGTACGTTTTTTCATGGATAATGTTTCTTTTCACGTATCAATAGGTTCATCAGAAGCGATTTTGTTTGGTAAAAGAAAAAACTGGACCAATGTCCCATGAACCCAAAAGTTGTTACGGTGTGATTAAAATTGCATTTGGAATGAAAATGTGTAAAAGTAATAAAGAAAAAGTTTAATTTTTCAAACTGCAACAATTAGTATTCTGCACCCACAATATTCCGTATTTTGAAATTGAATTCTTTCATACGTACATCGCCTCTTTCAATCGAAAAATTTTCATGTTTCCACATTCAGATAAAACTTTGAATGGCCATACAATTTGTATTTTTTTATTTCCAACTTTTTAAGATAAGCTTGATTCCAAAAGCTCCGTGCACACATCTGCGTTGTAGAACCAAAAAAAACACCCAAAGTTAAGTTTTATTTTTCTTGACACTTTATTACACTTCAATAACCCAATCTCACGCCCCGAAAAAGGTAACGCGCATCAAACGCAGTCCAGTGTAAGGCCATACCCAACGAAACCGCGATTCCAAGATACAAACGAGACATACGTACATGATATTCCCGTGCAACGCAAGCCACAACCTCCCAAGGGCGAAACGGGACCATTAATACCTCGGCATGGTATAGTTGGTATACAGGACGCGGTGTAAATTTCGCTCGGGCACGCAGTGGGTATGACTTACGCAGTAGCAGGTGATGGTGCTTGTGCTTGCGCGGCTGGAGTCCCGATCCGTTGACCACCGGTTCTCGGTTGGGCTGTGCCGAGGCGCGCGTTATCGCACCTCCCAGAATGGCACTGCAAATCAGCAACAACAGCAACAGGATGAGCGACGAGGATCCGACGCTGCTGCTCTTCATCTTCTCTCGCGACCGGACGTATAACTCGTCTTGTATCCCTTCGGAACAACGGCGATGGACACGAGGAGGCCAAGTGTCCCGTCATGCAGTGGCCTTGGTGTAATATACCCTCGGGTGGGCAGCTGTACCACCCATACCCGTGGCTGTAAAGATGAACTGTATTATGTATAGCAGAGAGAAGAGCGAGCGCGACAGTAGGCCAGCGGCTACAGGAGCTCCGGCTCGTTAATAACTTGAACCTGTGTGTGTAGCGGGCAGCGAGACGTGCGAACGCGGTTACTTCGTTTAGCACCCCGATGCTGCTATAGTTTCACCGGTGAGCTGTAAAATAAATAATGAGCATACGAGTGGCGGGAGGCGTGCTGTTGTTGGAAGCGATCTGGTTTTTTTTTTTTTTTTTTTTTTTACGAGTTTTTATATGAGGCCTAGATAGAGGATGATACGTGCACTGGGCAGCGCATCTGGTGGATTAGGTCTCGTTACCGAAAGGAACATTTTCCCCAAACTGGGCTATGTGGCCTATTTTCGGTACTGTTTTAGTACCAACGTCCATTCAGTGGCTCGATCATCGCAAAAATCTCTCACACATCGATGTGGCTGGCGTTACATTAATTATTGTCTTCATTGCTAGTTACTTGTATTCATGAAAAAAAAGCTTCAATGGAAAGTGGCATCATTGTTGTTTTGTGGTTCAAAGATAAGAGCAATTAAAACCGGGTATCTCATTGCGTCGCTATAATAAATTGTCATCTCGAAAACATAATATGGGATTTAATGTTAAAAAATAGAAGTTGTATCGTGAGACAGACGATTACTTTGTCAAAGTTTTAGCCAAACATCGATGTTAATAGCTTTTAAGTATTGAAATTTGTGTTTCCAATGCTTGTCAAGCTTTAAACTCATGAAAATGATGACTTTTTTTTTTTTTTCAATGTTACAATCTATCTTGCTGACGTTAAAGGAGACTTTTTTGACGTGCAAGACCCATCAACTTTAGAAAGTGAAGCATAATTGACCACAAATTTGCCAATGTTTTTGATTCGGTCTATTTTTTTTTGTAAGCAGTGACTATTCTTGTGTACTGCCATTCGATGTTCAGATCGATTTTTTAAACACACTTGATTGGTTAACGTTGCAAAATTGATACGCGAAAGAAAGGTAATAATAAAACGTACAACAATTATCGTCCTTGGCGAGCACACGATTCGCCAAGCCTTAAACACACTTCTCAACCAATCAAAATCAAGCCTCCAGTTCTGTCGAACAACAATCAAAATCTCCGATAAACACAGGACTGCATCCGTCAAATCAACGAAACGTTTGCTCAGTGCCCATATATGCACGCACGCCTCGTTTGCGCCCAAGGTTCGACAACATTTACACCGTGTCAAGTCTGATAACCTCCTCTCCCTCTCTTGTCTTTCGCACGTATGCAAATTGTACGTCGCGTACCTATATACATGTATACACACATGTATGTTTGCACTCGTTGTTTGAACGGTTCCGCATCTACATATCTAATTGCGGGCTGGCTTACTTGCCCCGACGTCGTTACCATGCATATAGTATACGTGTGTGCGTATGTTGTACATCGCTTGTGTTTCTTTTTTTTTTCATATTTGCCATCGAGTGAAAGCTCGCTCGAATTTTAAGCGGTCACGGGGACAGCTGGTCGTTACGATAAACCCTGGAATGGGGTCCATGATTTTTTGTAGCTCTCGTATCTGCTGCGCGTTAGTGAAAATTATCTTAACCGTAAAAGTGATACTGCAGCTTCCTTTTCGTTTGATTATTCGGTAGAGATGAATAAAATAAATGTCCAAGAGACGCGGGTATACAATATTGCATTTTTGGAGTTGATGGAGCTGCTGTGTGGTATGATTCCAATCTAATAAACAAGATTTGAGCATGTGTCTTACGTCTGGAGGTTTTATAAAATACTTATGATTGTGCTTTTTTTTTAAAATTTTGAGATGATAGAATTACGCTTGCTTTTGTCAAAGAACAAGTAATGAAATACATTTTGTGTATGATAAAAATTATTAATAATAAGTAGCGATTGTATGATTAAAAATTAATAAAATAAGTAGCGATAAACCACGTCAACGTCAACAAACAAAATCTATTCTCAACCACTAAATCAGCTCTATGGAAAAAAAAAATAACAAAAAAATAATAATAATAATGCAGAAAAGTTGTGGGTTCACATGTTTTGTTACAGATTCAACAAACTCGCAGGATTTATTGTAAAGCACACATGAACCATACGAACTCGAAATATCAACTGTTGAATGAATGTTGAGCTATACAACGTACACGAATCCAATTAAAGAACTTGTGCTTACTGTGATTCTCGTTCAACATTATCCACCAAAATTGCATGCCAATGGACCAAAAAAGTATACTTTTGTCTCGTTGGAGTAAGAAGCCAAAAGTTTCCTTTTCTTTTCAACATCGTACGTAATATGCGCATCAAAGCAAGTGAAACGATCAGTCGGAGGGTAAAGCCCGTGGATAAAGCCAAAACCAGACCGTGAATTAGCTCAACAAAAAGGGGGACCCAATCTATGCAGCATGCATGTGTACACCCGAGAGCTTGCAGTCCTCGTGGAGCTTGGCCAAACGATTCTCAATTCGAAACCGACGGGAAGTGGAAGGAGCGGGAGGACGTTCGATGGAAAAGGGAACAAGAACAATGGACCAACACCCGGGAAAGTAGGTCGACTGGCAATACACGAGCCGAAGAGAAAACGGAGAGCATCGGGAGAGTATAGGTACGCGGAGGAGAGGAATAGGGCAGGCGTGCGCGCACTTTGTAACAACGCGAGCGATAAGTGCATAATCAGTCGTGAAAGGAGCGAGAGCAGGTATATAGATGTTGGCTGCCTTATACACCTACCACGTTGTATTGCCTTTGTGCGCTCATACGTTTACAAGTGCATACAAAAAGAGTCGGCGACACAATGTGGTTACACGAGTGCGCCGAGCAATGTTACGGAAGAACTGCGATGGCTTGTAGGTACATGCATCCGACAGCCAGTGGAAATTTCCTCGAGTTAGATTTTTTTTTTTTTTTTCTTTTTTTTTTACCGATGTACTGCCAATCGGCGACAAGCCGCTGGAGGTGTATGCTTAAAATAAATGTTCCATCCCCATACGTACGTGTATGTACCGTCGCGCGTTTATGCGCAGTGCATTAGGATTTAGTAGTTTAATATGTACGAGAGGAAAAGCGCGTCTCTCTCCCTCGAGGCTCCGCTGCTGCGTGACGCTCACGTACGGGTATATACGTGTTCAGGCGCCTAGAGAAGCGGGAAAATAAACTTGCCTCTCAGAGAAAATATTGTTTGAAACAACACAGTTTTAATTTCATCTACCAACGAGGACGAGACTAATTAGTTTTTTCTTGCTACTGGATTGTACGCCTTTACTTCTAGGCTGAAAAAAAAAAATTCAACCTTGGATCTACACGAATAGCTTGTTCAAGTTAACAATGGAACGTTAAAGATTTAGGAGCAAACATAATATATCACGTTAAGTGACGAAATCATCGCGAGCTAACTAGGCAGCCCATCTCGAGGACCATCTTTCACTGGGCAAATGGAGCTTGAAAATTCGCAAAGGGCCGATAGCTATCGGAAGAACAATCAGAGATACGATATACGGGCCGAGGAGGTCGCTCCCTCGAAGACGCGCACCAAACCTATATAGTTGGTGCTTGAAGCGGGAGAAAAATAAAAAAACAGCGCGTCTCCGTATTTTTAGCCCCCTCTGCTTGGAAATTCATGCCTCCGAATGTTGCTCGATTCCTTTCTTGTGTACCCTCGACCGTACCACATAGTTACGCTCGACTTTATCCGTGGACCAAATTAATCATTTATCGCTTGTTTGTACTTGGATGGTACCAAAAAGAGGGGGTGGGGAGAAAAAAACGAGAGCTCTTTGAACGCTTTTCACGAGACAGGGAAACCGGCAGCCAAGAAACTTGGGGGAGGGGGTCGTGCAGTCTTGCACAAATTAGCGCTCCAATTATGATACTGACGTAATAATTCATCAGCGATACCACCGCGCTATTCTTAGACTTTTTTAAGGAGCTGAAAGTCCGTTTAATGAATTATGCAACGATCGCATTGTATGCCTAACGAGCAGATTTATACACACAGATAAGAAAAAAAAAAAAAAAATAAAATAAAATAAAAACCAAGATACATAAATGAGAATCATTTGGACAAAAAGTATAGTAAAAGCGCAACAACAATAATAGTCGCAACAATAGATGAGTAGGCAGTCGTCAACAATGACAACGGTTGCGCTTGTCCCGCTTTATTCCTTTTTTTTTGCTCCCGCATTAATCCTCGGCGAAACCACACGTTCCCGAGGCCGTAAATCCCTCGAGGTACGACAGAATCCGTGCCATACCTGCGTTTTGTCCGCGTGAGAACGTAATTTTTCGAAAGTGGCGTCGACAAAAGCCACGCGGTCGAAACGTATGCACAAACGCAAGCGCGTGGAAATACGAACCGTCCCATGATATGCTGTGCCATTATGAGCGAGGATACAAAAAAAAATTGCAAAAGGAAGTGCGCAAAATTTGCTGTGATTTCGTGAAAAGCGCTTTTGCAAACGAGACGAAAATTTTTGAAATGGAGGTGGATGGGATAATGGCCTTCCGACGGGGGGGCCGAAAAGTTTTTCCACTTTTCACGCGGGCTGATGAACGAGACACTGCAATTTGTCCGATCTTTTTTTCTCACGACAAAAAAGAGTCAACCGAATCAATGGTACACGAAAAAGCAACAAAGTTATAAAGCCACTAAAAAAAAAAATACTTTATAATGTCACAAATAGATAAAGGAAGCGCGACTCTAGCGTCCAACCAGTGCGGGCATTTCTAATGGACAGGGGTTACTTTATGCGCCGAGGATATTAAAAAATTCCTCCAACTGCAATCGCCACTCCATATTCCTCGTGGCTCGCTATATAATACGCTTTCCCTCGGCGAATCTCCTTTCAGGCTCCTGCACTTTTCTCTCTTTTCCTCGGCCCCCAGATTCTTTATGGAATATAATATATACGTAAGACCCCAACGGCGGAATTCAATTTCCTTGGACACGCACACGCGCCATCGAAAAAGAGAATAGAGCAATAAATTTCCCTTCTCTCTCTCGCGGAGCAACGAAACTCGGCTTCGTTCGTAAATATATATATATACCCAAACTCGATTGGACCAAACGGGGATACGCTTAACTAGGTGGTCTGTGGGGGGAACGAGAAAAAAAAAAAAACACTTCGTACGGCGAAAAAACACACTCGAGCTTGCGAAAACGGAGGAAAAGTGCGGCCCTCTCTCGCGTATAGGAATAACCCCCACGTGGCGTGCGAGTGGAAGAAAAAGCTCTGTTTCGGAGGGCTAAGAAAGAAGGGGGAGAGAGAGAGGAAATAAAGTGGAAGATGAAAGACGGAAAGGTGTCAAGGGTGCGGCGCATGTGTGAACTACGCACTGTAGGCGTGCGACACGACGCAGTGAAATGAGCAATTTTTTCTTGGCATTGCCAGGCTTTTTTTTTTTATCGAAAATAGATGTGTTTTGTTGCCGTTGAACAAACAGTGGAACTGTGACTTAAATTTATCACTGTACTTTTTTTTGAACAATGGGAGGTGTACGGTGACAGACGTCGATGGCTCATTAGCCGTGACAGGGCGGAAGATGCTGGTTCATTAGTCAGAGGGGGACTTTTTTTTCTCCTTCGGCTTTCGAGCTCACGGAAATAAGTTTTTTTTATTGAGAAACAACACGTTTGAAGTGTTGCAAGATGTTTCACAAATCGTAAACAAAATTTCACTTGTAAAGTATTGTGTGCTATTTAATTCAAAATGTTGCAGATGTTTGTTGAAACGAAGCTGTCATTGGTCGTTTGTTATACTCGTACTTTTATTGAAAATTAAATTTCTGCATCTATCTCTAGCTATGTAAGTCCCAGAGCTAGAGATTCTGATAGAGTTTGGACATAATCTTGATGGGCACACAATGTATTTGCTGAGTAACTCCTCCCCAGAAATACTTTCTCTGTTCTAGATCTGCCTTTGACAAACTGGTATACGCACAGCTTGCTTGGAAAGTTTGATTTTCGTTGAGAGACTTTAATTAATACGTTAACTGCTCTTTGCTTGTCATAAGATGATAATTTTTTGTTTGGTTGAAAAATGTTCGGCTCTGAGAGTCAATCAATAGTTTTTTTTTTTTTTTTTTTTTTTTTTTTTTACTCTTTTTTTTATTCAAATACAAATATTGTACCTAGAAGTCTTCAAATTTCGAAATATACGAGAAAATCTGTGAAAATGCAATTAAAAGGACCATAAAATGATTGACATATCGCAGCAACCCATAAAAATTTTCGGATCTACAAAACTCCTGACACGAAAAAGTAAAAAATATGTTCCCTTGCAAAACACTTTCATTCGTGCCGTAAAACTTGTGCTCACATTTGTAAGAGAAATTCTCAATGGCACGAGACACGGATCTCGAGGAAAAAAAAGTGACCAAACGAACTAACGAAAAAAAAAGGAGAAAAGTTTCGAGGGAGAATGAAAGGAGAAGCGCGAAAAATTAAGACCGACGACTACAACGCAACGAAAGAGCCTCGCGTCCCCTTTCCTTCCCTCACACCAAGGGACGATGCACGCCTGGGGCAACGTGAAGCACGAAAAAAAAAAAAGGAAGAAAACGTCAAAAAAAAGAATAAAGAGGAAAAAATCTCGGAAACTCCATAAGCGTGAGTTTCTCACGTTAGCCCTAACTACACAGCGGGACTAACGAGCCGCGAGTTTCCATCCCACTTTCTCTCTTTCACTGTCTGTCCGACTTTGTGTACGCGTACGTATACTCCACGGCGTCGCGAAAATGGCCCTGCGGCGCCGTGAAAAGGGAACGACGAGAGACGAGAAGATAGTTTTGGCCCGGGCGCCAAAAAAAAAAAAAGGAAAAAAAAAAAACAGACAGAAAGATGGAAGCTGCAGGCAAGGTTATCGCTCGGCTCGTTTAATCCCCCGCGCGCTCTTCCTCGTGTAAAGTGTCGCGCGCTGGCGAGTGTATTTCTGGCGCGTCGATGCTGCCCCTACCGGTCTTGGATCTTTTTTTTTTTTTTTTTTTATAATATCTTACACCGTGTACGTTACACACGCCAACTATTCACGTACACGATCACTTCGCGAGCAGCGGTACAGGCAGTCATGGCGTGTAGTCGGAATTCCCGAGAGCCCCGCGTTGTTTTATACATAAAGTCTTTTGGGAATATTTTACGAGCACGCGGATTCGGACCGCGACTCTTCATTTGAATAAGCTTCGGAGCGTAATTTTTCCTCTCTCCGCTGTAACCACGGCTGTGTACTATATATTACAAAGCTGTACTTTCCTTCTTTCCGTCTTTCCTTTTTTTTTTTTTTTTTTTTTTTTTTTTTTGTTCAGCTTTGCACTACTGTGGGACGCCGCTGCTTCCTTTTTGTCGCCGTTAAACGACCAACTCGTGAATCGCTCGGCTGCTCCCGGGGATTTATTTATGTGCGGAGCGTACTCTCCGCGCGCTGTTTTTGTTGCTGGAATTAGCAAATTTTATTACCGCGAATTAAGCGTCCCGCGTTTCTTCGATTTTACATTCATTTTTTTCTTTTTTCTTTCTTTCCTTCCCTTTTTCGTTGCACAAGAACAATCTGTGGAATGGCACGGGAAAATTTATTTCGCGGATAAACCAAAGGCAGCATTTTTGCCGGGGTATCAGGACGAAAAAAGGATTTGGAAAATCCTTGCAATTGACGGCAATTAACGTGTTCCATTTGACCTAATTGCACGAGCAAAGTAGTAAGTGTTGAAAACAAAAAACTATGATAGTAATTATAACATCGCAAACGTATCTGTCAATTGTGACAGCTTTGATTTTTGAGCTGCCTCGTCCCAACTTTTGTCTCTCCTTTGGGCTTCGATGTCTTTCTTCTTTTTTAACCTTTACCTAATAATTTGGAGCATTTGGATGATGGAAGAATTTTCCTCCATCCCCCGATGAAAGGAGCGTCACGCTCCAACCATTTGTACAGATCCTCTGTAATTTTCGGGAGCAAAATTTTCGTAATGCGCTTTAATTAGAAGATACAATCCATCATCCAACGACCCTAGAAAAAAGAAAAGGGTAACGTTCCTGCTAATCGATTCGGCTCACGATTTTCCCTTATCCCGAGAAAAGGTTCATTTTTCACACGGACTCTTCAATCCCGGAGCAATCAAAAGCAGAACCACAGCAGAGAGACTCCTTCCCCTTTTCGCCATGTATATATATATATACAATGATGACTCGGATAAAAGGAGGAAGCCATCGATGCAGGTCCCGTCGTCTCCCTCCCGCGCTGCAACGGACACTTTCCGCAACTGTAGGTACACCCCTTGCCGGGCGGCACGTCCTCGCTCGACTTTCAATATGTTGCGTCATCAGTCACGAACTGAAAAACCGAATCAATCAATAGCCCAATCCCATTATACATCTTTTCTTCGTCTCCCCCTTCCTCTCGATCCCCTCGTCCTTTTCCCTCCTAGTACACATATTATATATACCTATGGAACGAGAAAAGACACAGTTTGCCGAGTTTGCATTTCTATATGCTGCTGGATGCGTGCGTGTGTGATATCGGAGAAAGGGGGGACAGACAGCCACGGGCGGGTGTTATTAGATGGAACAATGGTACGGCTCAATGATTCAAGAAGACCAAGTGCGTCAGGGAAGGTATACGGCGAAAGTAAAGAAAGAAAGTGTGCACACGAGATAGAGATTAAGTGGGTATATATATATGTATGATGTTCGTATGTACAAAATATGGCGTAGGTTCTTATATCGTTATAATAATTTTTTTTTTTTTTTTTTGTATAGTGAAAGTAGTAATGATAATAATAACGCAAATAAACAGTGCACCGTTTTTTTTTTTGCATCTCTTTAATCTTTCCAACGTCTGACATTCCAAAAAACGTAACATCATCATCACCATCATCATTATCGTATTCCTTACACCTATACCTATATTTAGTTACAATAATCGTCACATCTTGGCTCCAGCGTGTGTGCACACATCGTAATAACGCAACGTCGCTCATTAATCGATAAATAAATATATATATATTTATATGTATAATTATTTTATTTCATTTTTTTTTTTTTTTTTTTTTTCATTCATTCATACACGATACACACTCGCACTCAAAAACCACACGCATGACCCGTAGCTGCATGCACGTATATGTTATACGCACATGTCATGTATAATAATTCCTGTAAACACACGCACACTCGGAGGGCTAAAAACGTACATGTATATATGTATATATATAAACGTGGATCGGTGTTCTTTAAGCGTCTTCGCCGATCGAGTTTTTTTTATTTATACTCAATTATTGCTTCAATTTACAAGCTCGGCGCCAATGCGCGCCATCGGACCGTTAACAACAGATTTGCGGTAAAGTCTCTCTCACGGTACATCATAGAGAAACCTAGTTCGCAATTTTATAATAATAATCATCGTAATAAATAATAAGCCATATATGCTCGTTCCACTCGTGGCTTTGTCAATTCGAATGCGCACTCGTCGCAGCTTCGTGTATTTTAACCGAGGGAACGAAGTGAGTCAGCCACCACCCGCGACGCTGTTATAACATCATGCCCCTCTCCATTTTTTTTTTTTTTTTTTTTTTTTTCCCCTAATAATCATCAATGCGCTTCAAACTGATCCAAGCCTTGGATTGATTTACGCGTGTTCATTTTTTCATGCGCCTCGAATGTTAAAGCAGCGATACCTTCGAAACCGATCGATCAATAATTCATGTCCGCTGATGCCGCGTTTCGGAGAACAATCGATCAACATTTTTTTCTTTCATTTTTTTGACCCTTCGATGGTTGGGTCAATAATTAAGGTAACGTGGAAAAGAAGAAGAAAAAAAAAAAAAGACAAAAAAACAGGAGAGGATCCCGCGGCCATTACCAGCCGATGAATCCCGGCGGTTCGTAATTAGCCTCATGAATATAAAGCGAAAAACCAACGGAGAACCGACCGAGCGGGAGGACCGAGATTCATCCTCGTGGGTGTGCGCGCATATAATATATACACACACGCACGCACGTGTGCGCAATAAATCTCGAGGCTCGTCTCGAACGAGAAAAATAATTAACCGACGGGCGCGAACGAGGCGCCGATGAGCCGTCATTGTTCTATAAATAATAATGTATACATCCCGAAGAAGGAGGAGGCTCGTTACGGATGATTTAAGGGCCGATACTGGCTCGCTGTGTACGTGTGCGCGTGCGAGAGCTGACAAAAAGCCCACCGCGAGAAATTAATGACGTAAAAACGAGCGCTCGCATAAATCGGAGGCCACAGTTTGCCGTGGACGCGTGAAATATTATCGCGAGTGTCTCTCCTTTGCTCTGTCCAATGGCCATGTAATCGATGGAGATTGTTTTTTTTTTTCAACAACTACGCGTGTAATCGATGTGGTGGGCGAATCACGGTCACAAAGAAAAACGTCCCGCATCGAGAGACAGAGGGGGCAAAAAAAAATTTGCCGATAAATTTTCCAAAATCGAGTCACTTCTCTCCTTGGGTGTACACGCTACAACGAGAGAAATGCCGCTCCGATTTGATTTACCCGGTAGGACTCTGGTGCACGCTGTATCGCGCCGTTTTCTTTATCTTTTCGCCGCCTGCACCGCGCGCGCTCTCCTGCGGCGTAATTATCTCTCGGAAGACGTTTTCGCTCGCGCGACTTTCAGCCCTCGATGCCGGCACCGACTGTCTGTCTTTGTTTCCTCGCTTCCGCGACACCCCCTTTGCTCGCTCTTCCGCTGCCCCGCCTTTCTTATTTACCTCGGAATTGTCTCTCCTTCCCTTCCTTTCGTCGGCACAACGTCGTTAAAGTCCTAGCGAAAGAGGGTATATATATATTATATACAGGGGGAGTGAGCTTTTTTCGCTCTCGTCTCGGTTGTTTCGATGGCTTTTTTTTTTTTTGTACGTATACCGGGAACCGGCGATCCGTGGGATTTCATTCAATTTTTCGTTTTTGACTTGCATGACGCGCGAGAAAGTGCTTTCAGCGAAGGAATTGGAT
Source organism: Copidosoma floridanum (assembly GCF_036245765.1). Classification (NCBI taxonomy): domain Eukaryota; kingdom Metazoa; phylum Arthropoda; class Insecta; order Hymenoptera; family Encyrtidae; genus Copidosoma; species Copidosoma floridanum. The sequence goes on along the minus strand of NW_028321896.1, from coordinate 15,084,324 downwards.
GTCGGGACGTGGTTTCGAAAAAAAAAAAAGTTAAATCGCCCCAGAGTTCAATAGACTGTTGCTCACTGGTTCGTGAATGGATGGGATTAGCGAAAAAAAAAAAGGGTTACCCATCACCCGTTACTGTGTAGTGAATTTATTTTGTGTGCACGATACATCGAGGGTTTTGATTTATTGCTTCGCAATTTTATTGCTGGACAAAGCGAGGGGCTACGCGCTCTACAGGCCATTGAAACAATCTCAAAGAGGCTTCAACCCACACGAAAACTGTCGATAATCTCTGAAATGTGTTGGAGACACCTCATGCCTGTGAAGTTGAGAATGCCTTGGATAAATTTTTAATTCGTTTCAAGTCATTTAAAAGCTTTCCAAGTCATTCAAAGTTACCCAAAGTTTTTAAAAGCTTAAAAAAGAGTTTTCATCGAGACTGTCAAGTGCGTAGCCCTTGAAAAAAAAAAAAAAAAATGTAACAGGATGTAAAATTGTTGATATTCAATACGATTGTAATTGGAAACTCGGTACCTGTGCGTATTTTATTCCTCGATTTAATAAAAGTCATCGAACGGAATGATACTTCGGTACCAACGGACGCGTGATTTCGTACAGATGAAAAACCACGAGTTGGACGCAGTACTGAACGCATGAAGAATTTTTCGATCGACAACGCAAAAGAGCTTGAAAAAAAAAAAAAAAAAAAAAAAAAAAACTCCAATGACGACCAAAACGCATAGCCGTGGAATACACAGAGCTTAGCGCCAGTATCGGGAGAAAGGGACACACGGTCGCCCCGGCAACAACAGCGGGAGATTTTTCGGGTCTCCCTTGCGGTGTAATGACACATACCACGTGGTAGCCGGTCCACGAGCCTCGACTTTGTCTGCGGAGCTAATTGCTAATTGCATCTATACAGCGACGACTGCAGGTGCGCTCCGTCGAGACGCTCATTTCTGTACTAATGCACACCGGCACGCGGCTCTTTTGTTTCCCTTTATCGCTCACCGGCACTTTCCGGCGATTAAGTCTTTCCCGTTGCTATTGTTGGCTATCTTGGAAATGTCTTTCTTTTTTTCTTCCCTCTACCTTTGAATGGCATTTTATACAAAGTACAAAATTAGTGCTGAAAGAAAAAGCTCGATCAAATCATCTTCGCGTTTACACTCACGGGGTTGGCAGTAATGTAGTCCAAAGTTTCTTATACATAAGTACTTCGCGTAAAATGTAGTCATAGTTGCAAATTGTACTATACTTTCTGCCCAACAAATATATATAACTTTGCAATCATCAGCATCGATAGCTCCGACGAAAGTACGTGTAGGGACCACGTGTAATCGTAAGTATCTTTCCGCGCATGCGAATAAAGGTGTCAAACCGGAGCTGAGCTTTCGCGGAAGCTCGCCCATCTGCTTGTCCGCGGGGACTCTTTACACTCCGAGAACGAAAATACGAGGGCGGATACTATTTTTTTTTTTTTTTTTCAATCGTAAAGCGTCGCCTCCACATTGGCATTGCAGTCGGGCAAATGCTCACACGTATCATTATTATCGTAATTATTGTACTCCAACAAAGTACTATTCGAGTCTCTTTTTCTTTCTTTCTTTCTTTCAATTAGTACTTTATTTTTTTGCTTACCCACTTATTTATACTTATTAAATTCATATATATAATATAATATAATGTAATATACGTCGAGATAATGGTGTATTTATAAAACAATTTTTACGTTATTTAAAATATTTATACGCGTATATGCGTCTCAATTATTACTTACTTTTCATTTATCGTATCATACAATTGCTCTCGTAACGCGCATACAAATAATACTTTTTCACAATATCCCTGAATAATCGCGTTGAAATTTAAAATAACGTTTTGCAAAATATCTCGGGACGACCGTATCCTCGTTAAAGAATTACAAATCACATGTCGTAAGTACACGTCTCGTGTGTAGGTTCACGAGTAGACAATATAATATTATCGTACGAATATATATGGTTTACCAAATGAAACATAAAACATAAAAACAACGATACCCAATGTAGGGACCTCGAAAAATTCGACACAACTGCTGTATCAATGAAAAAAAAAAAAACAAACGGCGCCAGAGGTGCAACCCTCGGCTCCGACGGAAAAAAAGCTATGGACAGAGCCGAGCTCTGCCGCGATTTGGCAACTCGAGCGCACGCGCTTCCCTAATTATTACTGGTTTTTTTTGTTTTTGTTTTTTTCTTCGTCACATCCCCCGCTCCGTGCCTACAAGTTTAGAAACGAAGCTTTGGCAAAGCCAGCCCTCAGACAAAGACGACGTGGGGCTTTTGGGGGGGCATGGTGGGCTCGTAGCCGTAGTCCTGAAGCTTGTTGGAGCGGCGGGTGCTGCCGTAGGGGGGCTGGTGGTTGTTGGTCCGCTGTTGCATGCGGTAGAGCGCGGGTATGAGCTCGGGGCCGGAGGCCAGAGGTTCGGACCCGAGGTTCGTCACGTCGGCGACGGCGTAGACGCCCTCCTGGGTGGGTGGTGGCACGTGACAGGTGCGAGTGTTCGTCAAGGCCGTGCCGCCGTTGCTGGTGGCCTTGATCAGCGTGTCGTTCGTGTAGTGCAGGTTGTTGGACGGAGGTGGCGTGGGCGGGGCCCGTTGCGGTTGCTGCTGTTGGTAGAACGAGTTGAAGGTCTGGTCGGTGTCCCGCCTGGTGGGACGCGTGTAGCGCGGGGTCTCGTACACGTTCGTCTCTCGCGACTCGGAGGACTCGCTGCCGGACTTGCGCCGGCACTGCTGGTAATCTGTGAAGTTTGGTTTTTGTTTTTTTTTTTTTTTTTTTTTTTTTTTTTTTTTTTTTATATTAAATGATAAACCATGACCATGAGGTTGCGCTGAGTTATGATCAACAACTGTCATCGTTTATACGAAATGCATGAACATTCGACACCCAATGAGAAATTTTTTAACTTTGATGAGCGATACTCTGTTATGATGATGATGTATATACCAATTATGAACAATCAATTATTACGAGAAGTTAAATTTAATAAGCATTGGTACTAGCATTTTCGATAAATGATTAACTCGTCGCGAGCTATATGGTTAACAATTAGCAATGATTAAAAAAAAACACCATTGGTTAACAGTTGTGCAAATGATACATGGGCAATAATAACCGATGATGAACGGTGATAATCAGCAATGAGCAATGGTGAGCGACTATTCGATAAAACAATGTTACGTGCAACGATAATATTGATTGCCATTGTAGCAATGAATGACATTCGACGACCAATAGTGATAAGCCCCCATTAGCCTCACCCCAACATTTATAGTCATCGGTATACCTACTCGTAGCTCGTAAAGCAGTAAAACGTAAAGATCTTTGATTGAAAAAAAAAAAAAAAAAAAAAAAAAAAAAGTTACCGTGTACTTATTTATTTAACTTTCCTTGTCGAAAAAGCAATGAGAGCCAAAGCACATAAAACACACTCACCTGGACGAGCGGCCTCGTAGACAAGATCCTCCGCCCTGGCGATGATCCTCCTGCCGTAGGATTCGTGGTGCTTGTCGGCGAGCTGTCCGTTGGCCCTGTCGACGTAGACGAGGAGCTCGGGCCTCGCCGAGGGGGCGTACGCGGGTACGCGTTTCCTCTTCTTGAGCCTCGCCAGGTAAGCCACGAGCCCGAGTACCGCGGCCGTGGCCAACAGACAGCCCAACACCAGGAGGCACAGGTACAACGCGCTCAGCCGGCACTTGAGCGACGCCTCCGGCAAACCGATCAGCGGCTTACCGGCGAACTCCTCGTCCGCGCACACGATGTCCCCGCTGTCGATCTCGAGGTGGGAGCTGCTGCTCTCGTTTTTTCGCTCCTCCGCCGTTTGCAGGACGTTCCACAGCCAGTGAGCCGAGCAGTTGCACACCAGGGGGTTGCCGCCCACGCGCAACGCTGATAAACCGTCGACCGGGAACTGCGTCGGCTGGAGCGAGGAGAGCCGGCACCGGCGCAGCGACACCCACCTGCGACGGACGACAGAAGAAGGAGCAAAACATTATTAACACGGCATTCCAGGGGGGATACTCTGCCTCTACCTGCCCCTACATATGTGTCTGGGTTTTTTTTTTTTTTCTTTTTTTTTTTCGACTCGAGGTCTAGGACAAGTATTTGTTCGCGTGCGTGCAGCGCGATGAACGACGTCGCGTGCGCTCCTTCCACGTATGTACACGGTGGAATGATCACGTCGCGGTGCAGGCTTCGTTTTATATGTACCTATATATGGGCAAATCCACCAAACTTTTAACCTTCGTGATCCAGAGATTGAGCTTGAAAATTTCGTATTTAATTTCATAAACGAGTCAAATAAGTTTTTATTCACGATTACTCACCTAAAGAACAATGGGTATGCACAGATTCAAGGCCATAAATTACTTTTTTCTTTTTCTATAAGCGATTTAAGATGCAAAAACACAAAATAAGCGATTGAAGCTCAAGAAAAATTTCGTATTCTTAACAACTTTGTTTGCGTGGCCCGCAATATATTGGCCTTAAAATACCGACTTTTACTCGTTCGAACCTTTCTACAAAACATATCAAAGGCTGAATAGTGTGCCCTCAATGAGAAAAAAATTATGCGTATTTTTTTGAGTGAAGTCAACTTTTTAAAAAAATCATTTCAGTCTCTTCTTATGGACTTTTAAGACGCGGCCCTTCAATCACGGAAAAATTTTTTATTCAATCTTTAAATACTTGGAAAAACAAAAATTTCAAGCCCTGTCTCGATGATGTGCCCTACATTCATAAAGAATACGAGCACTTTGAAGTTGTAATGAAAAAACGAAACTAGTTTTAAAATAACATATTTTTTGATGGCACATCGAAGATTTTACGTGAAAAAGGTCAATATAAGTTGTTACCACTGTATTTTATCATGTTCAATTGAAATATAAATGGGCCATCATTATATTTTTATTAAAAAAAATTTTAACTTGTTAAGGAAACTCATATTTACTCCTCATCAATTTATAGTCCTGGCGCACTGTCTGACCCAGCTCATTTTTTTGTTGTAAACAATATAATTCTAGAAAAAAATAACCGATTGTAATAGTTCAAAATTCTACTTGCTGCTGAAGTAGAATGTAGATGTAGTAGTGTAGATTATAAAGTAGCAAGTAGTGAAGATTATAAAAAAATGGTCAAAAGCAGGAAAATAATTTTTAGTCGTCGAAAATTGGACGTGATGTTTTGACAGCCAGTAATATGATTGAAGTCGTTCGAGAAAGTGACTCAAAGGTCCAAATGTTTTTAATTTCTGAAAATGACATAAAAAATATTGAAAAATTATTGGAAAATACCAAATTGCAAGTGGCACCAAATACAATGAAAATTCACCAAGTAATATGGACAGAACAAAGTGAAGATGTGATATTTTTAAATTATTTATCATGTTTAGAATGTGTTAAGAATCCACCATGTAAACATTATAGTTTAAAACCTCACTCTGTTATGATTACAAGTATGGAAAAAAAATAAAAAAACAAACCAAAAGCGAAGTTGAAGTTAGTAAAGTCGTCAAAATCCGCGCGTTAAGATCAAAAAATGTAATTCAGACAAATAAATAAAAGTGTACATGAAACCATATTTTTGTTATTTATTACAACATTTATAATTTAGACTTATTGAGTACATTCAATATTTGCAATGTCTATTCATTATTATCACTATAAGAGAAATGGAAATTTTGAAATTAATCATATTTGTCAATCAATTAAAGATTTTTTACAAGTCATTGGTTTAATATTAATTTATAAATATTTAAGGTATTTTTTATTTATTTAATCAATAAATAATGTTTTTTTTATAATTTAAACAGATTGGAGTAAAGAAATAGACATACAAAAACAAGGGGAAAAAAATTTAAATCAATAAAAAAAAATCATTTTAAATAAGGTACTAAACATTATTTTTATGAATTTACACCGCAGGAAAAAATTTTTTAGTACTAGGATATGACTTCTAACTTATTTTAAACTCAAATAAATATTATTAAATATCAGCAAAAAAATAATAATGCTAAAACGACGAGAAAATTTTTTCATTCTTAGCGTATGAGAGTTATGTATTATTACGTCTTCAATTTGAATGGCCTGGAGGTAAAACTAAGAACACCAACAATTTTTTACTAATAATAGGTATACAAATACATATACAAAATTCCAATAGTGTGCCTTGAAAAAAAAAAATTAAAAAAAAAAAATCTCGAAATTAAAGGTTTGGTGGATTTGCCCATATACGCCTTGTGTCGTGTCGGCGAGACGCTTCTTCTTTTGCATTCTTCGGGTTCTGCTGTCTCGTTAATGCTTCTATAATTAAGTGAGATGTTGCTCGAGTTTTTACGCGGGTGCACGTTCGACTTATTTCTTCGTGCATTTTTCGTGTCGCGCCAACAAGGGAGAAAGGTGTATTTAATTTTTTTTTTTTTTTTCCTCTTTAAGCATGCAGTTCTTTAATGTGATTTTTGTCTTTCCAGCGTTTCGAGAGCAGAATAGAGGTGCGCGTTTGAGTGTGAATAAACACCAAGTCAGTAATTTCATCAAAAAATGTCAATAATTTTTTGCTCTGGGGTTATTTCGAACTCTTGTCGCACTCGTGAGTGATCGGCCCACTTTTAACAGGAAGTCGTTTTAGAAAACAAATTTTATTTTCCACCGCTTTTCAATGTATTTAGGTACGCTATGGTTATTTGTACTTTAGATTAATTTTCTTTTTCCTTTTTTTCCAACGTCTATAGGGCAAGTTACTTGTATTCCAGCAAATTCGTTATTACGCATTCATGGCCCTTTCTTTGAAATTCATTACGTGGAAAGTATTACACCTATGGACGTTTTAAATATTCACAAGTTGCGTGAAAATTGCCGGTGAAAAATATATCACTTCATCAATTTGAATAAAAGAAAATTTAGTCATTGCACGGAACATAATTATGTAGCATATACCATCCAAGTTCCTGTTCTATACTTTAGTTGTAAAAGTTTACTCGCGTTTAAATAATTAAAAGTTATACGTGTGTGTCCAAACAAAGGGATATTATTTGAACGCAGTACCTCATAAAAATGCAAAAGCAAAAAAAAAAAAAAAAAAAAAACACGCGCGTCGCATTTTGAAATTCAATTGCGTCGACCCGCACCGTCCCATTATCCGAACGAGTATCGAAAATACCCCATATTCGTCGCGGAGCGCAAACGAACGCAACTCCCGAAAAAAGGTCCATCCAGAAAAAAAAAAAAAAAAAAAAACCACCCCACGTACCTATATATATATATATTATACCCTCGACGTGCACTACCTGTCATTATTCCATTATTCGAGCGCGACGGCAATCAATTCCAGAGCCTCGGCCGATCCCGATATAATCGCCGTACAATTAAAAGGACGTTCCCTCCGGAGCCAGATACAGCGAGATAGAGCCTCACATCCCTCCAGTCCACCCCACACGTGCACATGCGTGTCAACGCGGCGCGTGAGCATGCGTTTGTCATTTGCATTAATATGTACACGCACGCGCGCGTGTGTGTGTGTCCGTAAAGCAAAGTGTCGTCGTCGTCGTCGTCGTCGGTGGGATGTAACCGACATTATTGGATTACTATGGTCTACTAGCCCTGCGTGTCCTCCCCCGACTCGCCCGATACACTTGTAACCATACGCTACACGTGTGTGTGAGTGTGTTTGGTGTACAAAGAGGATGAGAGAAGCAAACAGAGACGGTGCAGGAGAGGGACAGGTAAATTAATGCGGGGACAGCGAGCGCCCGGCAAAAGAGAGGGATGAAACACGACCACCGTATGTATACGCACTCGTCGTCGAGTGAAAGCGCCGAAAAGATTTGAATAAATTTCTACGTTGATTTTGCCACTTCTCCCCCTCCTCTCTCTCTCTCAACTCCCTTTTGAAATTTATATTGGAGAGCTGGCTTGTTACAGAAGAGCACACGACTACTCATTTCTCATCTATGTCGGTGTGTACACGATTAAAGGGCTTTATGCAAAGATCGCGCATGTATGTATATGTTTGCGCAGATTGTTTAATAATTAATGCGAGGATAAGTTGGAAAAAAAAAGGACTCCGCCAGAGCCGTACAGTGGGGCTGAACTCATGGAGTTGTATACACAGAGGGACCAACAAAAGGCTTGGGTATTAGAGCTTCGGAGTGCATTGTTATCTTTGCGAATTAAAATCGGCAATGTTCGGTATATGGATAGGAATTAAGATCTACGCCATACGTAGGGATCGAATGGATTGAAAGAGCTTTTTGTTCAAGTATAAAGTAACAATACGAGCTTTCACGGTTATCCAGCGTTTGCTCTGAAAAAGAGCCCCGAAATCACGAGAAAGGGTGGCAAGGTCGCCCGATGACAGAATAAAGGAGCGCTTGGCAAATTTAGCGAAAAAAAAAAAAAAAAAAAGCGGGCAGACGGAGAAAGGCGTGCGTGTATTATACGCGTGTATAAATAAAGTGCGGGGGGGAGGGAGCGCGTTCCCCCATACAAGACAAAGCGAGAGCACCTGCACGTGTGTATACACGGCGCAATGAAAAGCTACCCCCGGGCCTTGCGCATACGCACATGGCAGACAGACGGCACGGGGGTGTGTATGTGTGTGTATAGGTGTGCACGGAGGGTGTAGAGGCAAAGAGGGAAGCGCAAAAAATACGGTTGTGTATGTACATGCAGGCACGCGCCGTAATTTATCGTTCTCTGATTGAGGGAAAGCTTGCGCAAGCTCGGCTGCGATGCGTTTACCTTCACGCAAGACTGAACGACGCGCAGGGGCAAGAGAAGCGGAACTGACGAGCTTTTGTGCGTCTCTCTCTGTGTATGTCTTTTTTTTTTTTTTATTTCTCCTCCTGTACCGTATACACCAGTGACGTGGGCTTGGGTGTACGTATTTTTGTTTCACGCTGGCAAAGATGAAATCGCTTTTCTTTATTCTCGTCGTCGTCGTCGTCGTTACTCCTTTTTAATACGTTTTTTAGAGCCAAGGGGTGGGAGTCGATTCGAGAGCGTATTGTCATCCCAGAGTCGTAAAGTTTTTATAGAAACGAGGGCTTGAGATGAGGCTACTGTTTTTTTCATGTTCCGATCGTGCGCCAAATTTCTTTGTATTCTCCAAACTTTTCAACTTTTATTGATCATATCCTACACACTTTGGCTAAACACCGTACAATACGCGAGACGTGGAAAAATTCAATTGTAAGAGCTTTACTTGGCTAGATCGGTTTCCACCTTTGTCTTACCGGACATAACCGGGTGATCGGTACTGCAATTTCAGAGATGGATCGTAAAAAACGTGGCACCTGGATATACTCCCTTGGAACGAAACCAGCGCTAAAAATCAATTTAATCGTCAGATCCTCCTCCATATTTCTCAAGAAGAAGTCCAAGTCGTTCACAAAAGAGATGAATTATATGTAAAAGGGGGTGGGTCTAATATAAGCGCAGGGGGGGGGCTAGGTCAAACATCAATTTCAATGCCGGAATAACGAGTTTGAAAACCGATGGCTGGCTTTAATCTCGAATCGTTAATAACCGAGACTTGGGCTCTCCGCGAAATCGTTTCCAATAATGGCGGAACGAAGAGAAATATAAAGGCGGGACGGGGGTGACGCGGCCCCGAAGATGAAATCGCCCTCTCTTTGCCGGCGCCGTAAATAACTCGGGGCATCAGTCCTTTTGTTCAGAGAGTTTGTGTATAGCGGAGGGAGAGAACACCGCCACGGGGCTGAAAGTGAAAAGTTCAATCCCCCGTCCCCTTTGGTGTTATTATACGCACCTCAGGTTCCCGGCCGCGTAGAGTACCCGTGGTGGCAACTCGGCGAGCTCCCTGTTCCCGTCCATGGAGATCCTCTCGAGGTTGACGTTGTCGGCGAACGCCCTGGCCTCGACCCGGCCGATCGAGCAGTCGTTGAGCTCGAGCTGCCTCAGATCGAAGAGGTTCCGGAAGGCCAGGCTCCTGAGCTCGCCCAGCGGGTTCCGGCTGAGCAGCAGGCTCGTCAGCATGATCATCTTCGAGAGGGCCTGGCTCGGCACGGAGGTCAGGTTGTTGCCCGCGAGCCACAAGCTCCTCAGCCCGGGCACGCGGTCGAACGCGTCGTCGGATATACTCCGTAGGACGTTGTTGGAGAGGTCGAGGTGGACGAGGCCGGGCATGGAGGGCAGCGAGTCCTTGCCCAGTTCTTGGATCAAATTGTCCGAGAAGTCGAGGCGCTCGAGGCTCGGGGTGAGGGCGAGGTTCGCCGCCGGGGACTCGAGCAAACTGTTGCGGCTGAGCACGAGGCTCTTGATCCGGTGGAGGTTGCGCAGGAGACCCGCTGGGAGGCTGGTTATCTGGTTGCCGCTGAGGTCGAGGTGCTCGAGTTCGCTGGTGTAGCGAAGGGCCTGCTCGTCCATGTCGGTGATGTTGTTGTTGGAGAGGTCGAGGTGCTTGAGGGCGGCCAGCCCGTGGAGGGCCGTCTTGGCGAGGGTGCGGATGGCGTTGCCCGAGAGGTTGAGCTTGACGAGGCGCTGCTGGACCCGAAAGTTGTTGGAGCCGAGGGTGTGGATGAGGTTGGAGCTGAGGTCAAGGGACTCGAGGTTCTCGTAGAACTCGAAGGCCATGTGGAGGCCGCTTATGCGGTTGCCCGACAGGTCGATATGCCGGATCTCCGGGTTCAGTTGGATGGGCACGATGTCGAGGCTGCCGTAGGCGCAGCTGCTGCGCAGGGACTCGTCATCGCAGCGGCACCTCACCGGGCACAGTCCAGCGCTGGCCGACTGGATTGCCGTCAGTAGTAAAAGCAGGACCAGCAACGCTTGCGTGCCCATGGTTTTTGCTATCGTCGTCGCGACGGAGTATTTTCCGGCTGTGTGGTGGTGCAATGGCGATGGCAATGGTGGTAGGGAAACGATGGTTGACGGCTGATGGCGCGAAACATGGATCCTGTGGAGGGAGGCTGATGGCCCGTCGGAGGCGCGGCCTGCCATTCCATATGAGCTTGGCCGCAGCTGTCTGGTACTACCCTGCAATCAGAAAACGTCGACAAACATGATTAGGGATGAGTTTTTTTTTTTTTTTTTTTTTTTTTTATCACTATTATTATTACAATTTGTGATAAATGTCACGATCATACGACTCCCTTCAATCAAATTTCATTCATCACGTCTGGTTTTTCTCCCATATAATCCCCAAGTAGTGTCAGTACGGTAATCTTATTACGGTTGCTGAGGATTTAGGATTGTTTGAGTTTACCAATTTTTTTAAGCAATGAAATGGTCCGGAAGTGATGGAGCAAGGGTCATTAGATTTATAATGGTAGCGGAAGTATAAGATAAAGCTTTGCTCACTTTATACCGAAGGTCATTGTATTTTTTCGACTCATATTCCTTTATTTAATCTATTTCGAGATCTATTTCATCAAGACCTCGTAAAGATGATACGTGCTCTTAAGCGAGGATTCTATATCTGTTTCTTATTAATCATCACAGGCGTGCGATTAATTTTTTGAAATAATATCAAGAAAAACACTTCCAAAAAAAAAGATCTAATTACTTTTCGATAAAGCTTTAACCTATTAACACTCATAGATAAGTATATTTTAAAGGACAAATGGAACGATTCTAAAAATTCATCTCGAAATTTAAAACACATTGTCGTATCTCTCACTTTTGAGAAATATAGAATTATCTAAAACTGAATAGGTCAATCTTGCAATAATACCGGAAGTACATCTAGTAGTTATTTTGTAAAAAAAAAGCCCATCAAGCGTTTATACGATAAATATACATGTAGATGGTAATCGAACGCAAAACCAAAATTGTCAAACACACAGCGAGCATTGTAATCTCCCCCATAGACCACGATTAATGCATACGTTCGACAAGGCACTTACAATGCATGGAAATTTAAATGACTTACGCAAAATGGCACGTCCGATCGAGGATATATACTTCAAACCGCTCTTTCAAGCAGAGAGAGAGAAAGCTCACGAAGTGAAAATACCGACATATCGGAAATTTATTGCGCTCCGTCCGCATAAATCATCCAACCCGCTAGATTACCCGGAAATTTCCGAAGTTTAAGACGGCATTCGTCTTCTTGGGACTTCGATATAAGACAAATGACAAATTTGGCCCTTTCGGACATCATCATAATATCATATCGATGATGTACCTCTTTTTCCTCCCATTTTCGATTCACGTACAAGCCGTTACATCCGTTGCAGTCCTCAAACGGACGTCGCGGCAACCCTCGCAACGCAACCTGCATCCTCCAACTTTAAATCTTTTATTCCCACACGAAATCCCTCAATTATATTTTACGACAACATCTAGCCCACCGAACAGCTCGCCAACGCGACCAAACAAATAACCGTTGGGGGTCGAAAATTTACCCCACCCCCCTCTATCCTCCTCGTTGTTGGAGCAATAAGCGATGCTTAAAAAAAAAAGACTAAACCAACAGAGCGGAGCGGCAAACCTCGTAAGTCCTCGGTAATGAAACACTAGGAAATCTAATTAGGCGAGACGGCGCTGCTGGTGCCACGAGCGCCATCAGAAGATAATTATATTCATAAAGGTAGGTGGGGGGGGGGGCGTTCTGGAAAAGGCTGCACATGTAGCCAAAGTTTGCACGTATCCCGAGCTCGGGAACATAATAACAATAATAGGTACAGACGGAGGCAGGCGCGAGATAAAGCTACTCCACGACCCCTCCCCCCCCTGGCCACCGTTTTGGTAGAGCGAACAATGCCCGTTTTACCGGTCTCCATTACTGCGTGACGCAGCCCAACCCTCTCTATGTATGTGTATAATGCGACTGGTAGCATTTGCCGTCCGGCACGGTGAGTTCCGAACGCTGCACGCGGGAGGCTCAACTTTCCTCTCGAGAAGCTGCCCGGCCGCATTTATGCAGCGCTTGCTGGATTTTCGTAAACTCGCCGAGATGTGTGTGTATATATATTACATGTACCGACGTCAGCCCGCAGATGGTCCGTCCGGCCGTTCTTGCGTTTTGCACGTCCACTGTCGAGTTGGATGTATATACACGCGTACACGTACGTGCAAGTTATACGTGGATTTCGGAGCGGTGAAATCAGCATGGGACGAGGTCGCGTGCAGGGGGCCAAAGTTGGCCGTTGTACCTATACGCGGTCACGCCTCCACCGGGCGTCCCAGGCGGCATCTACCCCCTCGATCAGCTTTCTCCACCCTCCTCCTCCGGACCCTCTTCGACGTATACCTCGAGGCTGCGACGTGTAGGGTGGGCGGGGGTGGTGGTGTTGCCAATCTGCATGCGCTCCCGTCGCGAGAGTTCATATTTCCGCTATCAGAGCTCGGACAATGCGTCGCCGACCCTTTCGCTTGTCCAGGCGAAGGGGAGGGGGGGGTTGTGTGAATATATATTAATTTCTCTTTTCATCTCGCGATGGGCGCTGATCGTCCCGATTTTGGGTGCCCGTGCCGTGGTACGTTCGGTACGTGGAAAAGGGGTTGGGGGTACGAGTGAATTTTTCAAGGGCAAGGCATCGGCTGATGCTTATTTTATGACGTTGATGTATTGAATCTATGTTGGACAATGACTTGTGTGGAATGAGACTTCCTTTTTCTTGGTTGGAGTTGGGAACGAGGACTTTGTTTTTACGTTGTCGCAAGAGTAACAAAACAAAGGGCCACTCGGGTTTTTCATGTAAAGTTTAAGGGGGTGCTAATAGAGAAGTTTAAAAGTAATAATGCTAATCGTCGCAGCTTGAGTGATTCTCGGACAATATTGAAATTTAATTGGCGTAGTTTTTGCACCCGTGCCTTTTTTTTGTGACTTCAATCTGTTTAGCCTAAAAACCGCCCCTATCCGTTTTGTCCGTGCAAGACCCCTGTGACCGCCTCCCGATGGTCCACAAGGATCGATGCGCATCCCTGGGGAGAATTCCCAGAAAGGCCGTCTGTTCTTCCTGTCCCTGCGGGCTCACGAGGACCGAGGGTGCATCGGATTGGCTTTTTACCCTTTACACCCCATACGTCTCAAACCTACCCACAACTGTTCCGCATTTACCGAGGATTTACTCGTGTACAAATTATTATTGTTTTTTTTTTTATTTTTCTCTGTCGTGTACGGCTTGGTTAACGAGCCTCTTTAAATTTGGATAAAATAAGTGTCCAATTGTATACGTACCCAAGATAATTGCACTGGATTAACACCTCAAATTACGTTTGCCAGTAAAGCCGGCGATTTCGTGGTCATTATAACGTGGTTATAGAGAATTAATACGTCCTTTAATTAAAAATTCAAATTTTGTAAAATGATTTCGATAATGCAATATTGCAAGATCTACTGTATGATTGAAACATAATCGGTTTTTTTTTTTTTCATACGAATACTGTTAGAAATAAGAAGTAAGAATCCACAAAAGATGTTTCAAAGAATATAGGTTACACTTATTTGCAATCTTTAATTACCGAGTTGTTCTATCCCTGATAAAACATATCGGTGCGTTTTTAGCTTCTTTCAAGATGATACCAGTCTGTAAATGAAAATCTAAAAAAACAAAGATAATATCGAGTTTTCAAGGTTTCACGTGAAACTAATAATTATCAGAGACCTTCTGTAGTTTATGAAATTTCGTCTTATCTATAATTTTCGTACATTTAAAAATATCGTTCAAAATTTTACTATCAGTAGTACTTACTACTGAAGATTGCAACATTATTTGAGTTGTAAAGTTTTGAAGCTCAGAAGCTTCGTATTTGTAGTGTTCTTCATCTAATTGAATGTATTTTCTCTTCAAAATTGAACTATCCTATCTGTCAATAAAAAATAATGATGGATAATATAATAATAATAGCAGATACAAAAGTTTTGTACTAAATTTTGAACAAAAATAATATATCTTAGAGTTTAACAACCTTAGATATACGAGTAAACAAATGTTATATTAATTTTGTGTTAATAAAAGAAATTCGGCAATAAAAAGATTTAAAATAATTGTGCATGTAGAAATACTTAATTTATCACCGATGTATATGATGTTTCGGAACTATGATTTTCTGTAAACTAATTGTATCTTACGCATTATTTTTGGGGTATAATAATTCTGAGTATACTATAAATTAGAATTTTTTGATATAATCATTTCAGAATGATCGATTTACTAAAAAAAGACATCGACATCCTTGAAAAAGCCATCAATAGTTCTGAGACATTAGGTTGATGACATTGAAAACTGCGATAAAAAACAGCTAATTAGATTTTCAATCAGCAAATGGACGAGACATGAGCTATATAAACGAAGTTTCAAACATAGATATACCATTTATTTTTGTAACACCGAACGACCAAAGCTCTACTCCGTTTCCGGGTCACAATGATTATTTTCAAAGTTTTAACGATGCTGTTACTTTTGGCCATAAAAGGTACGTACTTTTTTAAAATAAATTTTATCATAAATGTCCTTCTCATTGAAAAAATCAATTGGTAAACTTGAGCCATTTTTTCCCATTCGTTATGTTGTGAACAATTTTTTCATTTACACATCTTTTAACTTCACCTCATTTTCATGTTTCATGATCCAACTAAATCAAACGACTCAAAATTTTTGATTCTCCACAGTAAACGGTTTTACGGCTGGCCAGGATGTTCATACGAATACACGGATTCCGTTCCACGTAGCTGTTTTTAAACACACCAGTATAAAATATAGAAAGCCTTTTTTTTCATTTGTCTGTCACGGTGCACTTGTCAAAGAAAATTATGCCTTAACAAACGCCTATTGTGTATTTGACAAAAAAGGAGTGTACGGAGTTCGGATTGGCTACGTCATGAGTGACTTTAGTGATGTGAGTGTCGACAATGTTTTAAAAATCAGCAACATCATCATTCACGAACGTTATACGCCAATGCCAAGGTACTTTTATTTACAATTATTTGTGATGTTATTAAAAATTCATTATTACTATTGTCATTTTTTTTTTTTTTTTTTTTTCTAGTAACTTTTTTTATGCCAAGCATAACTTGGCTGTAGTGCAGTGGGAACCAAAACCGAGGCTCAGTGAAATGCTGAAGCTGGCGTGTTTACCGAATCCCAATGAAGCCATCGACGCAAGAAGGAAACCGATGCTACTTCGTTATAAAATCGAAAAAGATGTCAATGAAACTCGATATTATCCAAAGCTGCATTTTTGGGCAGCTGTCGTCACTGATTACCAAAGTTGTCGAAATTCGTTGCAAAAATACCACAAAAAGGTAGCACCGTACGAAACGCAATTTTGTATCACGAGTTCCGAAGCCACCGACGTTTTTCTGGTAATGAACGAAAATTTTAAATGTGGGAATGTTATAACAAAGCTTGTTAACAATTTTCAATATTTTACAGCACAACTGGGAGCTCCCTTTGGTTCAAAAATATGCCAACCAGACCAAAATAATTGGCATTCCTACTCAGTACAAAAATCTTTTTATTAAGGTTTCACCGTATGTTGATTGGATCAACGGTATAATTAATAATAGCAACTCTTCACGGAATTCCAATGTTTATTCGGTCAATAGTGAAGTTAATGACACCAATGTTACGAGGAACATTAACGTTAGTTGGGTCAACAGTACAAACGAGAGTAGCAACGCTACAAAGCATTCAAACGTGAAATTCGTCAAAAATAAAATTAAGGACAGTGACGTCACAGAAAACGCAGAGCCATCCAACACTTTCGATTGATGCAGTATTAAATTTTTTTATAGTAAAAAAAAAAATATGTACCTGTACATGTGAAAATAAAACAATTGTTTTCTCTTATTCAATTTACTTTTTATTTCGAGATAGAAAACAAAATGTGGTCTTTCAATCTAGCGATTTAAACTTATATTGATACAAAAGATACTTTAATGTCAAAGTAGTAATTTATTTAGTAAAGTTGTGTTTAATAAGGGCATTTACTGAAAAAATATTAGCTTTAGTAACAAAATTTTCCAAAATACAAAAAAAAATTTTTCAAAAAATAGAATTTAACTAAAAAATATTATTTGTATGTGTAGTCCATTGCATGCGTCAAAACGCTGAATTTAAACTTATAATTGTTGACCCGCTTTTACAGTTAATGAAACGTGAAATGCAGATCCAGTAAATTCAACGTTTTTTTTTGCAGATTCAACTATATAATATTTGATTTTTGGGAGCATTGACGTCATAGCGCTTTTCATCGAGTTGATTTGACACATATTTAGCGAAAGAGCATTTTTTTGGATGCGTTTCAAATTTTTTATAAAAAAAAAAAAAATTATCATAATAAAATGTTCATACTGCGACTCGTCTATCGACATAGTATTTAAGCAAAATTCAAAATAGCCCTCACTATCACATCACTTGACTAATTACTTTGACCATTAAAATGTTCGAGGAAATCTAAATTATATAACTTTATATCCATCACTGCTAATTAATACTATGAACCATTGTTGTAATTTTCATTCAATAATCATCCGGCTTATGCCATCTACATCCAAGTACACACATAACTTCTCGCTTCTCACTCTGTACCCATACCCACCGTACCCATAAAAACCTCGTAATTTATAAAAAAATATTCTTTTTGAAACAGTCTCACGCTCACGTACTTGTACTTATTTTTTCGAGGCGATCCCTCGGATGAACGTTTTTGCACTATTACCATTTGTCATTTAAAAGACTAATAAAATTTACATACATACCCCTTGTCTTTACCATCGCAATGACGAATGCACGCGAAACTAATCTCCCACGAACGGAATAACGGTATGCAAAATCACAACTCATCTTTCCAATCATTTTTCCATCTCCTCGTTTTTTTTTTTTTTTTAACGCTCACCTCTTAATCTCGTTGTTCACACATACACGTTTAACGGATACAACGACTCCCTCTATCTGACATGACACCCTCCCCCCCCCTGCGATATACATACGGCAACTCACTCGCGTATTCATTTTCATTTATGGGAAAAAAGAGGGATGGTGAGTACACACACATCGTTGCACCCCCGCTTCCCTCAGCATAGCCCACACAGGCCGATCAATCTCCACAAAACAGGCTAGTTTCGTCAGCCCACCCCCGGATACATGTACACCACCCTCCCCTCGTGTAGCGTATAATAATACACACGTGTACTCGAAGCGCAAAGTGTAAGAGAGTGCGAGGGCCGCTTGACCAGCTCGCGTGGCTTGACGCCCCCCCCCCCCCCGTTATTGTTCGGACGCATACACACACAATCGGCACAGAGAAGATAATAGGGGAGCTCGACACGTTCCCCTTTGTATACACACACACACATGCGATCAAGCTTATGTGCTCTTGAGTGGCTCTGCAATATAAATGTACAGTGTGCGGGGGGGGGGCTCGTAATTTCTTTTCATCGCTCGCTCGCGATAAACGATGAGCTGTTGCAGGCGTTGCTTCTACTTCTTCGCCTCTGGGCTTTTGACGTACATACATAAATGTGAGTACGATGTACGACAAAGGATATAGCAGTAGCTTTTTTTTTTTTTTTTTTTTTTTTTCTCACGCATTCCGACGCTATTGGTGAGCTGCGACCGCGAGAGTGCGGTATGGGTGGGGAAGAAGAGCCATAATACTAATTAAGCCGCGATGAAAAAGAGCAATGGCCGTGAAGGGCGAGCTGGAGGTGGGATATGCGGGCTCTTTTTTTGTCTCTTTCGGTGGAGGGCGTCGCGCAGCTGATGGGGAAAGGAAAAACACGCGAGAGCAAGATTGATTGAACCGTATTTTTTTTTTTTTTTTTTTCGTTTTTTCATCACGGTGTGGGCTGTTTCAGTTGTGAGGCTATTTTTACGCAGCACCATTGCCATGCGTTTCTTTACTAATATGGGTACGAGAAAAATCAGACCAAGAGCATTGCCACTGGTGAATTTTAACGCGGACTGTATACGTGTTGGTTTGGCCCAATGCACGATTATTTATTGACAAATGAACATAAACTTAATCCCAAGTCATTTTAACGATTTCAGTGAAGATAATAGTTCTAGGGCTTTTTTTTCCATATAATTGATTAAACGAAACCACAAACAAAAACACAACTCACATATAGCCAATGTTTGGAGGCATTGTCGTCAAAGTGATGCACGTATATATAGTTATTGACCCAAAAATCCTTAAGGACTCTTTGTTTTGCCCAAAGTAAATCGTATGAGCTCGTAAAATTTATCGTATAGCGTGATTTCGGCCCAACGAGGGATTCGCCTGATTGTCCATTTGGATAATTGAACGGACGGTAATCGTTTGTATCACCAATTATAATAATAATAACAACCGGCAGGAAAAACAGCGGTAATTAAGCCAGACCTATACACGTATACATATATATATATATACACGAGGTTGAAGTGCCGATTGACCTTAGCGAATACCTAATTTAATTAAGTTAACGCAAGATGATTAGCATAAAGGCTGTGTATGCGCTGCGTAGCGCGATGGAGAAACCGAAGAGGAGGGGGAGGAAAGAAAAATAAGGAGAGCAAAAGGGAAAACGAGAAAGATGATGCCAAGGGGAACAAAGCTACCAACAAAGAGGAGTAAGTACAGCGGCGATGGGGGGGGAGGGGTGAAACGAAACAGAGAGGAGGAGAGTATCGAGGCCGAGAGCGAAAGAAAGGGGCCTAGGGGAGGCGAGATAGAAAGGCGGTCGAGAGAATGGAGAGTTAATTAACTGGTTAGGACCGCCGGTTACCCCACCCCCTCTCTTTCACCCTTTTTCCATCACCTTAACTCATGCCCGTGGCTACATGTACAGCTCGTGAATCGACGGCGCACAAAAGTTCGATATTAATAGACAATCGATGAGTTTGTACTTTCAACCGGGACCAAACGAGAACGAGGGCGGCTTTCGTCGTAACTGTACATGGCCGGGTGCCCGACTCCCTACTCTTGATCTGTTTAAAAATCGCACAAGAACGATTGCAGTGGGCATTGTACACTCTCGCCTTGTCCAACGAGTTCTTTTTTTTTCCAATGAATGACTGGCAGGAAGCACGGGTAGTGGTTACTTTTCCACCAAGGACCCGGGGTATATTTCTCTGCAACGCGAATCATACTCCAAATCGCTCTTTGACTGTGAAAATTATAATATGTAGTTCCCGTGGATGCAACGCTATCCACCTGAAATTTTCAGCGGGGAACGGAAGAATGACAAGCCGAGCCGTGCAACGCGTGATCCATTAATATACAAGTATATATACAAAGCGAGAATAAAGCCGGTGCCGCTCTTTTTCCTTCGGAATATATCCGTGGGTGCCATTATATTTTTCTGTTCCCTCCGTGCTTCGGCGCGACGGTGTCCTTGAACGAGACGGAAGGAGGAAGGAAAGGAGAAAAAGGAAATTACTAACGACCGGAGGAGAATCATAACTTTGGATAGGTATGGGCGCTCAGTCAGCAGCTTGTCTTCCTCTCCCTTCCCCTCCTTATAATATACTGGGGGCTCTTTTTTTTCCTCTCGCTTCCTCTCCACGATGTATATGTATATGTATAATATATGGTAGTAAAAGAGTATTGTAGAGCAGTACGGCGGAACGCGCGTAATAACGGCATTACTCGAGTAATGACTCGCTAAACCAACGGCTTTGAAAATGATGGGGGGATGATACTGTCGTCTATATGCAGTTGGCCCAAGTTCGGCCAGCCAAAGTGTATAGGAGAGTCGTTCGCCAAGAAACAAAGAATCGTCGTAGAATGGCGTGTAAAAATGGTCGCTTGGGGGGGTGAAGAGGGTGGAGGGTGGAACGACGAAATGAGAAAAGGTATATATGTATATATGCAGGAAAAAAGTACGCGGATTTGCAAAGTAAAGGAGGAGGAGAGGCCGGTGGCGAGGTGGCGACATGGTATTATATAAAAAAAGAAGAAAGACCAAGAGATCGTGCGATTAAAAGAAAGAGGGTAATATAACTCGGGTTCGATCGGCGGAAAACAGTTAGTCGGCTGTGGAAGGGAGAGAGAGAGTTCTGATGGAGGAAAAAATGCTTTTCCAGAAAATTAGGCTCTGAGCTTGTAATGGCTTTTTGTTTGGATATTACTCTGCTTTTAATGGTGTCTTCGAGAACCGTGGAAATTCCAAATTCTCTCGGATGATATTGTATCGGTGGAAAAAAATTAGAATTAGAAAACAGTAGAAGGACTAGTGTGCGAGATGATGCCACGTGAGGTAAACTCATCAAGATAAAAGTTGCGTTTATCGCAAACAAAGCGATGAAAAAAAAAAAAAAATACAAGTTTTTCGTTGAAAAAAAAGCTAGTCAATTCAGTTAAAAGGTAAGCACACCTAAAAAACAATGAACGATTACTGGAATGGAATGGCATCAGGAAATTGGAGTAAAAACAACTGGCAAGGGTGTCCTAAAAACAAACGAAACGCGTGAGATGGAGAAAAGAAAAATTGCGAGAGAGGATTAAAGAGCGCCGAGGCGGTGATACAAAAAATGAGAGGCCAAGGGATGAGACGGGAAAAGAAGAAGTAAACGAGCGTAATGAAAAACTCGTAGCTCTTGGCTGCGCTCGACGGAAAATTAACGCTCGGTGGCGCTCGCCTGCAATTAAACTACTGTAAATATTGGGATAAAGCCCGAGAAATTGTAGTGGATTTGCGACGAAAAGTAATTTGCGATTTTTTAATTTTATAATATTACCTTTTTCCTGACGATGAGAGATGTATTTATTCAGACAGTCTGTTAAATGTATTTTTCTTTTTTTTTTTTTTTTTTTTTTTTTTTAATTTTTTTATTTGCTACTAGAGTATAAATGCACCTCAGTTCTCGGTATTACAAGGTAGCGCAGAATGATTAAATACAAGCAGCAATTAAAGACATTGTTTTTGTTAATTAGAAGAAAATGAATTATATATTTGGAAGTGTTACGTGCCCGAGCTGCTTCATTGAAAAAGGATTCAACGGATTCAACTGTTCGTATGCCTACATGAGAGTAAGAGGAGGAGTTTTGGATGCAATCACGAGATCCGATATCTGGTCAGCAAATCCGGACCAACTCGGCAACCCCACATGAAATGTTAGTAGACAATGACTTTCCGACACGTAGAATTTCTTTGGACTTGAGACTTTACTCCTCAAATTCTCAAATTTTACCGAACCCATTAACGACAATATCTGTCGTGACATGATGCAGACTCGTCAGATCAACGTTATCTATACGGTAGCGCAACTACATCCAAGTCCAAGGTATATACTAGCATGCAATATGTATACACATGTTAGCTTATTTATATTTTGTGTAATTATTTTTTATTTTTCTTCTCGTCCATTGCCAACTGGCTTTTACGAGCCCTCCAACTACCACCTTTGTACGTGTAGGGGTAAGGGAGTGGTTGATTCTAATCCCATCTTTATTTTTAACCTATTTACCCACGTAGGGGTGGTAGCAACGCTTGTGGATCGAGAGAGGATGGGCTGGTACGTTGATAGGTCTCTCGACGAGTGTCCGCGCAAACTCTTGTCTATACACATAGGGAGACGAGTTTCAAGGGTAATCGTAGCACAGACAGCCAGTGACGCGTGTGTCTTTCTACATACCATAGTATTTGTATATATGTGTAGTAGCAGATCGGAAAAGCCGGGAGGAACGCTTTTTGTGTGCGTTTGTACGCGCAGTTGAGCGAAACTCGGTGGTGCGTGATGCGGAGCGAGGAGCGAAAGATTTTATTTACCACCTGCCTTACATGTACGAGCAGGCGGCTGTTCTTCCATAAGGGGCGCAGAATAGATGGTACATATATATACACACGTATGTTACATACCTTCGCGCGGTGCAGTATGTCTTCTCGGAAGGCACTTGCGTATACGCGAAGAGTAAAACTGCGAGGGAAAGCTCGTCCTCTTTAAGCTCACCCGCGCACGGAGCTTTTCTTCCGGGGGGTTGCAAGCTCGCTCGCCAAGAGACAGAGAGAGAGAGAGAGAGAAAGTCGCTCAGCCGAGGGAACTTGACGTTGAGTAAGAGCATTGCTGTATGCAGGACTGATATTGGGTGTGCACGGTGTGGGTGCTGTATGTAAATACAAAGGTGGCTCTCGGGGTGTTCTCTTCTTTGCCGGATTCTTACTCGCGTGTACCCGTGTATACCATTACTTTTTCTTCCTTGTTTTCGCGGGACGACGAGTGATTTTTAATTTTTTTTTTTTTTTTCTTTCAAGACGCGGTATAGTATCTTATCCCCCTTTCAGATGTTTTTTTTTTTTTTTTTTTTTTTTACATGTGCATGATATCACACTCTGCTTATTTTGAGCGTTGGAAAGGATGAAGATGAATGAAAAAGTTGTCGGAATAACATCTCGGTGAAAAGTACTATTGTATAGCCATTGCAAAACAAAATTTTTTTTCTTTATTTCAATCACACCCAAACATGTTGATTAATAACGTGACGGCTCGAATGAAAATGCAAATCGGCCGAACGAAATGTTGTCGAGCGAGTATAGGTATCCTTATCGGTAAGAGGCATCTCAGGAACATAAAGGACTCGCGGGGAAATCGAGCAAATACGGCAGCGCACGAACAATGTTATACGCACATGAATAATTCAGTCCAACGATGACTGAAAATCGAATCATGTATATATAATGTGTACTTGGCATGAAAAGGCAAAAAAAAAAAAATATTAAACAGAGCGACGGAACAACCAGAGCCATCGATCAGAATAAAACAAATTCGATCCGCTAACGTAAACACAGGAGTGCGGATTATATATATTTTCTTTTTCCTTTTTTTTTTTTTTTTATTCCTCTTGCAATAAGTCATACGACAGACTGGCATTGTTCCGGTTTAGACGCTCATTTTTGACGACGAGTGTATATACCAACGAAGGCACCGTTCTGATTATATTTGCCATTGGCGCGTGGAGGATAAATATGAAGAAAACCTCATTATAACGTGCACTCAAGGAGCTGGAGAAAAAGAACAAAGAAAAGAGAAACAATAAAGATACTACGGATGGAAAGCTCCAAATAAACCGTACCTATACAACGAAAGCTCTCGCGGTGGAGAAAAATACACACGCGCTCGGGGAGAGTCAACTTGGGAGCTTCCTAGAAAAGACAAAAGGTATAGAGACGGAGGAGCAAAGCGGATTTGCGGGCAGACAACGCGTGACGCGACGATGTATATGTGTGTGGGTCTAGCGTAGGTATACCTAACCCACGGACGTAGTGGATGGACTAACAGTACCTAAAAGCAGTAGCGGCGATGACACGACCCGTGCACTGTATATATATATATACGTGCATTTTGTAGCGCCGACGTAAGTACACACGTAGAGTTGCCGAGATTGCGGTGCCCAAGTCAAAGGCGAAAAGGACGGGGTGCGCTAATGTTTGCGATGATAAAAAGAAGAAGAAAAATAAAGTCCAAGCGGCGCTCGTCGCGGAAATAGGCCACGGTACACATAAAGCACAGGATAGACTTTAGCAGAGCTTTGGCTTACTTGCCACCTTGGAAAGTGATGGATGCCCTCGAGTATACACAACTAGGGTGTACAATACTATATTGGATAGGGTGTATAGCAACGGAAAAATAATGCTTATTCTCTTTGTTTTTTTTTTTTTTTTTTTTTTTTTTTTTTGGGTGCTCATACTATCACGTACACATATGCCATCTCGAATCAAGACAGGAGTGTGGGTGTATAATTATCGCGAGCTCGTCGAGTGGCTCTCGTTGGAAAATATGCGTTTGGCGCGGTATGTATCCTCCGGTACGGCACACGCGCTTTGATGAAGCGAAATAATTTTCTTTGCTTGTGCGCTTGCGAGAGCTTTAAGGGCGCGTTCCGTCAAAGTCACGTCGGTCGAGTGCCAATTTTATGAGAATTTGCTGCGCCGAATTTTTCGCCCCGACGATATTAATGCATGGGAAATTATTAACAAGGACTTGTTTTTTCTCTTCTCCCTATTGCCCTCTGGTCTTGAAATATCCAGGGTATGATTGGATTAATTAAAAATGACTTTTTCCGCCTACGGTGCTCTTTAATAATCATCGCCTCTTTTAATTAAACGCGAATTTACTTTACGGGCGACGCGATCAAAGAATTTAGCCGCTGTCCCCGTCGGATTTAATGCGCATTTCTGAGATATTTTCATCAAAAGGAGTGTGTTTGTGCACGTGTAAGTACATATCGCGCGCGCGTCACATTAATTAAAAACTTCCTCCGCCAAACACGTGAATTTCCCTTTTCAACGGGGAGGGAGGCAGCGATTTTTAATTCCGGAAAACCTCGCACTGGACACTCATTTTTCAACATCACACGGATCAATGCTCAAATAATACTTCGGAAAATTAATTAAAAACGCCACACCCTCGTGTGAACACTCTAGCTTGCCCGTCGAACGACCACAAAACCGCATGACGCGTTACTTCTCCCTTTTTCGCCCCCTATAATGCTCACCTCGCAACAATAAATCAAGCGTCATCCTCGAGATCTCCCGCAAAGATTATCCCCCACCCCCCCGTACAATATGTATATCCTCGCGTAAGGAGCGTCTCCATGCAAATTTCCCCGATTATAAATTACGACGGCCAATACACGCGTCGATCGCTGCTACACGCGTTTCGAAATGAAAGGCAAAAAAGGAGCGAGTCGAAGAAAGAGCCTCTCCGACGGCTTTCGGTAGCCGCGAAGTAGAGGGTTAGCGGGGGGGGGGGAGAAGTGCGAGCGTGTGTGCGTCCATTAATCACGGCTTGTATTGGGATCGCGTGGCTTTTGTCGGGCAAAAAATAGACGAGTGGGAAAAATAGCCGGAAAAAGCGCGAGAGGAAACTCGTTGCTCTGCTCGGGGAATAATAAGCGAGGCAAAAGACGCGGGGAGCGTTTTTTCGGAGTTTTTTTTTTTTTTTTTTTTTTTTTTTTTCCTCCGCCAACGAGCGTATATATACGGCTTCTTGGCGCAGTGGCTCTTTTTTATTTTTTTTCTCCCTTCTTACAACGGAAGGGGAATATGACGAATGGGACTACTGTGGGTTTTCTCTCGTTCTGTACGTGCGATGACGCGGGAATACCGGAGAGTACAAGCGCACTACTCCTGTTTTTTTTTTTTTTTTTTTTTTTTTTTGGCAAACTTGGCAAATACGTGGTGGTTTTTTTGAAAAACTGTTTTTTCACCCGGAGCTCCGAGCGAAAGGCGATAAATCAAAGTTAACGCGACGTTAGCGCGGGATTTAGGAAACCGAGGAGGATGTAGAGCTCCTTATGGGTTCGGGCAATATGTTTTTGCCCGGTAAGTTTGAAGTATGTCTTCACTTTTGCGCGCACGAGTAACGCGTGGGTGTACAGTGTTGACAAATGATTGGCTTCTCCTCGTGTTTAATGTACAAAGAAATGTACTTCCCTTCGTTCGTAAGGGCAATAACTCCTTTCGTGGTGAAATTGTACTTCTTTGCGGTGTTGAAAATTCATAGGGAGTTGATAAATTGAGCTGTACGACTTTGCGGGTATTACCGGGTAACGAAGTTCAAAGTTGGATTCCTCGCGGTTACTCGTGGAAATTGCTTCGGGAGTGAGAAATTTTAATCGAAGATCCCCCCCCCCCTCCTACGCAACTTTTATCTCTGATGCTTCGTTTTCTAAATAAGATTAAAAGTTCTGTACTGGCAATCAGCAGTATCGCATCGAATTTTCTTTCTTTTTTTTTTTTCTTTTTTTTTTTTCATTACAAGCTTGTCGATGGTAATCTTTACGAGCAGGTCGATGGATAATTTTGTGCTCAGAGTCGTTGAGAGGAAAAGAACCACGTGTATATGGGCCATCAAAAAAAAAAAGTTTTTATGCAAAACTTGTTGCGATTCGAGCACTAAAATTTATCGCAATCGTTTCAGAGGCCTCTGAACAACAATCCCACGGATAACATATATATTTATAACACACGATTTATTGTCCATCGGTCATTTTCATGTGCACGGCGTACACGGTCACGATAAAACTAGCGAAACTGAAGCTTTCACTTCATCCGTATGGCTTGACTCGATACATCAAAAACCATTTTACAACACGCGTCGCGCCCACCCTCCCCCTCGCGCGTCTCTCACGACTCTCACTAAAATTGCGACCCGATTGATCAATAGAATGTCATTTGAAAACCAGTAAACTGTTGTTGGCATGAAGAGGCATACCCATAAACCGAGAACCGATACAAATCTCGCTTTGCAAAACTTCTTCATTCCTCCGTAAATGCAAGAAAAGAAGCAACGCACGCTGCGCGTCACAACATGTGTGGAATATATCGTAGGTATGTATATATACCTAGTGTTCACCAAGAAAATAAAAAAAAAAAAAAAAACAAGAGGGCGATGACATCTTACTTAAGGTTCTAAATGCAAATATTTCAAGGAGGGTTGGCTCCCGCAAGCCCCCTATACGGGTCGTAGCCGCCCTCCGGAGCTTTAGCACGAAAGACGAACGAAGGGAGGAAAAAAAACTGGGGAGAAGTGTGTGCAGGGGGCAACGAACAGGTTATTACGGCTTGCATCCGAAAAAGAGGACGGAGCTTTAGTGGGGGGGGAGGGGGTGGTGGTAGTAAAGAAAATAAAGGTGGATGGAGGAGGGAAAAGCGTTCGCACGCGCGGGGACAACGAAAAAGCACATACATATACATATACAAGCGAGTGCGGTGGGATGGAAAGAAAACACTGCTCCCGAGAGCAACAAGGGTGAGCCCCGAGAAATGAGTTAGCCTCTTTATCTCGGGATCTTTTTCTTTTTTTTTTCCTCCCACCCTCCCTCGTTTACTTTCTCAGGCTACTATGGCACTCCGCGGCCATCGCCACCACCACCAAAGTCGCCGATGGCTATACGCTTCCTCTGTATATTAGTACCGTTATACCTCGGTGCTTTCGTCGCTGGAGCTTTGTCACGCTCTTTTCTTCGTTTTCTTTTCTTTTTTTTTTTTCGTCCTTTTCCTCCATTTCGGAAGATTCCATTGTAATTGACCTTCTTTTTTTGCGTCCCGCGGGTGTTTCGAGCGGGCATCGCCTTGAATTATTTCGAATGGCGGTATACGGGGGTGGGACAACGAGGACGAGAAAAATGCATGAAATTACAAATTCAAATGGCCCGCTTTGTATACGCCCGATCTCCTCTCTCCCAAATCGCTGATATTTATTTAGGGACCGTGATGTACGTATATACACATGTATACACACTATAGCTCGGATTTCGCTTGAAAGAGGCTTACCGTCACTGTGGTCCCCATTTTGTTTCGCATCGCATTAACTTGAGCCTGTATATATATACAAGGTTTTTCTCTAGAAACGAATTCGCGCAACGTCTTGGTTCGCCGTTTCTATGATTAACGGAGGGATTTTCCACTTTTTCGGCTTGCATTAACCGCTACTGCTAAAAGAGAGGGAAATCGGACGTAAGTATAAAAATATGCGAAAGAAACGGGGAAAGAGAGCGTGAGTTTGATCCCTTGAAATTATACAAACGTCAACAACGCCGAAGCCACCTCTCGAAAGCAATTTGCCCTTCCATCTGTATACCGACGAGTGGGAAAAGAAAAAAAAAAAAAAAAAAGTGCGTCTTCGTATTTACCGAAATCGCGTCGATTCCAATCCAGCCACCCCGTCATCGGAGAGACTGGGTTCTGACACTGGGCGCCCAGATCAAGAGGGGATTTTCCCTCTCGGCAAATTGCAAACAGCCCGTTTCTTTACGGGTCGGCTGAGCCGGCGCTCGCACGTCGAGCGAGACATTGTCTCTCTTCCTCCCTGCCTTTCCATTTTTGGCTATGTATATGTATACAACACACTATACGATCAAAGGTAAAGATAGAGACAAAACTCTAAATAGCAGAGAAGAGGACTTTTGGGTGGCACGTCGGTATATATATGTACCTATACATGGTCTGTTCAAACGTACAAATTGCAGGAGCGTGTGGTCGAGAGTCTGGCGATTGGGTCTGCGGAAGATTATTCACCCTTTGAGTATAGCTCGGCGCACTCGGTAACCGTGTCACAGAGATGTATATATATACATGCACACATTCCCTCTATCTCTCATTCTCCGATGACAAAATGCTGGTATAGGTATTTAGCCGATATCGACGTTTCCACCTTTATAATTATCGGCGACGCTGCCGCGGGACTATGGAGATACTACTGTTGCTGCGTCGTTTCTCTTCCAGCCAACGGGCCGGAATAACACACCTGTGGGCACGTGTATATATACATATATTATACGCGTACGAATGTTCACGCGTTTGGGTGTGGGTTGCCCGACTTCAAACGCACGTGGAAGAAGAAGGTATGTACGAGGGACCGGCTGGGTCATGTACCGATTTTTTTACGGGGTACCGATTCCGGGTGCTCGTTGCGTCTCTGTGTGTGCGGGCAGGGTGGGGCTTTTGGATGTAGCTGGGGACTCTTTGCGTGCACGCTTGGGTATACTTACGCCCGAGAGGGTACAAGGAGATTCGACAGAGAGAGAGAGAGAGGTGTGGAAGAGGATACCGGTGGCGGTTGCTTCGATGCGCTTCGCGTCCGCTGAGGATCGCCTTTGTGGTTGGGCGCCGGGATCTTTGTGAGAGGCCGTTTGCCCGGTACGCTATACGCGGTGCTTATATGGTGGCCGAGTGTAAAGCGGTTGCACACGAGTGTTTCCTCGCGTATAGCTAAGGATTTTTTACTGGCGATTTTCGTGTGCGAGAGAGCTTGATGAAAAAATCTCGACGTTTTGGTAGGACACTGCCTACATGGATTTTCAGTTTAAAAATGCGCTGTTGTTGCACTCAAAGCCGATTTTGCATCGTTTTATTTGTTTGCTATTGGAAAAGAAAGGGTTTTATTTGGGTCCAATTGTTAAATATCCCCTCAAGAAGCATTTTAACTTTTCAGATAGTGTCCTTAAACATATACCACCTTTTTGAAATTTCTAAATTGATATCGTACCTTTGACAAACTCAAATTTCAAGATGTAACAATTTTTTTCACCAACGCCTCAAAACTGACTTTTTTTTTTTAAACAACGAGCATGCATCTCTGTGGCAATTATATCACGAAAAATGAGTACGTACATAGTCTCTGTTAAAATAAAACCATACTGCTGCTGCTGCTCGAGCCTGTAAAGTCCTTCGTTGAAGAAAATAATATTGAAATTTCTAATGTTACCCCAAGCAAACTCGAATAATCTATCAAGAACCATCACAAGACTCATCTTTTTAAAACCTTTCATCCCTCCCGCAATGTTTTCTTTGATTATATATGCCCTTACATTGTCAAACACCCCTTCCCCATGCGTACAAACAGAGCGGCTGCGGTATCAGTAGTTTTTGGTTGAATTACGAGGTAAACAGGGTCGGCAAATGAAACAACCTATGAGACGCCACGCACATTTGACGGAGAACCGTAGAGGCGTGCATATCACTTTGATGTCACATCACTGCTGCTTATAAACGCCCCAGCTCTCTGAAAAGCAAGTTTCTGTAGAACAAAGTGTCAAAAACCCGAAACGGCACATTTATACTTATTATTTACCTCGGCACGGAGCGCCAAGCTCGTCGAGCGTGTAATCACGTGATTAATTTTACCCCTTTATTTTCCACCCGCGTATATACTTAATACTTTCTCCGAATTTTTTTTTCTCTCCCTTTTTTTCAAGCCCGCTAATACCCCTTTGCACGCGAGACTCCTTTTGATGCGCGTGTTTATACGTATACGTACCAGTAGTATCCTTTACCCAAAGGAGCTATTGCGCAGATTCGGATTTATATTTCAGTTAAATGTATACGGTACCTCTGCTTCTCTCTCTCTCTTCATCTGCTCTGATGTTGGGTTCGCGTATGTATATATACGTGTGTGCCAAAGCGGACGGAAAAAATTAGACGCTTCGCTACGTCTGACGGTCTACCGTAAATTTTTTTTTTTTTTTTTTCCACCCATGCCGAAAAGGTAGTCTCGGGAGTATCTTTTTTTAAGATGAGTGATTAAAGTGATATTAAAATTTTTAATCATTTCCCTGCATCGCTTAGCACTCATTACCTCTTAATTTATACTTAGATAAATTATAATTACGCACTTTAAAGCCTTTTTTTGTTATAATTACTTTATAAAGAAGGACAAAAGTTAGTTCATTGTTTTTGTGCTGCACAACATTTTAAGTCTTTGGTTACCAAAATGTATGTACGTTTTTTGTATTCATACAGTTTTCCTATGAGGTAGTGCCCAGAGAAAATTAAAATTCCTCATCTTCATTATTATATGGTCGAAAGATGCGTTGCTAATGCAAGACCCACATAAAAATATACGTATCATCAGAATTTTAATCAAGTTTGATACGAGGCCACGTTTATATTAATTTTTCCCGAGTCTCCGTCGACAAATACCCGTTCCCGTGTACATAAAAATCGTCGGACTCCAATATCGCGCGATCGCACGGATATTAAACGCACATCGGTTGGGTACACTGCACGTACATTATACCTATATGTATACAGAAGAGCCGAATATCAAACGACGGAGCGGCTTCGAGAAGTAATACACCCAACGCGGGTGTGTTTAGTTTCCGCGAATCGGTGAGAAAGTCGTACAATAATTCACGATTTCCGAACAGAGTGGAGTACTATATTCATATTCCCGGGATTCGGGAAATGAAAACTTTCCGAGGGAATATCATAAAGTCACACCCGAACCCCGCACCGTCGCGACCGAGGCGCAATAATTACCCCGACAGATGTGAATGACTCCACGGACACGACTCTTACTTTCGTCCCACGCCACAGTTGAATTTTCAAAGCTCCGCCTTAATCTCTTTTCATCGACTTTGGGCGGCAATTTTACTTTAACCCCCCCCCCACCCCCCACTCCCCTTTTTCTTTTGAATTAAAGCACAATGAAAAACTTTATGAACTGGTAATCGTAACGACCGACCGGCTTGTATGACGATTAAACCCTCCCCCCCCCTTTCACTCATGGGAGGGGAGAGAAAAGTTCCCTTTATTTTTCCTTGTACAACGATATGGGTATCAAGTGCAGTTGCAGGACGCGATATAAGAGGGAAAGGGGGAGGGTGAAGACGATATTAAAACGCGCCCCCCTCCCCCGGATGGTGAGTCCGATGCCCGGAAGTATTTGCAGAATTTCCGCGACAGTGAGGGCCGTTTCCGCGTGTGTGCACGCGCATGTAATAAAAGTGGAGCGCGCGGGTGAGGATACATACATGCGTGAGAGAAAAAAGGCCACGAAAGCACCCATACGAGGTAGAGAATTACCTTTTTCAAGGCTACCTGCTTGCAGAATTTTTCGTTGCTCTTGTCTCGCGAGGAAATATTAATTATTCCATGGCCACTGTGCGAGGCAAATTTTTCAGGGCACGTAATCTCTTCATCGAATGATATTGTTGTCATCATTGTTATGCGCACTATTTTACTTTTATTTATTATTATTTTTTTTTTTTCTCAAGTATAATAATCGTTCGTAGAAACGACAAAGTGGATTTACTGCATTTCCATACGTTTTCGCTCATATTTTTGATACATTTTTTCATGTAAATATTGTGTCTCTGTTATGTTTTTTGTTTGTTTCATCCCGCACACAATCCATTCAAGTGATTGATATCCAGGGCAATACTCATTTACAACATTAATTGATGCCCATATCGTTGCAAAAACCAACGAAAAATATTTATTATTACAAACACGTGATGTTACAATTCTTATTCAAATTGTATATAAATGAAGACCCATAAATACCATCCATCTGTACGTATATGGCAGAGAAACCAACGAAACGACCAAAGGCAGATTATAACCACCAATAATTTAATGCACACCTATAATATTAATGCTCGAGTGTGCTTTTGGTACACCAGAAGGAAAAAATCGTCGACAGCCCAAAGAGCCACAAGCTGTCCTCTCAAGAGCAACAAAGGGTGTGTGTGTCAGTAGCAGTATCTAGCCAATAAAAAGTATACGACACATTGTCCCCCGATAGAGATAACTGTAAAAGCACGTCCTGGCCACATTGGGTGTCTCCAAAAATCACCTTCCACGCAGAGGCTCGGAGGAAAAAAAAAAAAAAAAAAAACGTATTTCCCGATTGCTCCCTGTGAAAAACCTCGCTTCTCCGTGCTCTCCTCCTGAGCAATATCACGGGATATATACGCCCGTACAAATAACACAATTCGCCGTACCCATGCATAATGCATATGGAAACGCGAGACCCTCTCTTTGGTCAGAAGCTATCGTATACGGAGGACGAGGCTCGCGCCCGTAAGAAAATCCACCACCTCGATTTCGTACGTATATACACACCCTCTCCCACGACCATACGTGTAAGATACAACGTAAGAATCGCATCACTATACCGCTGCGGCATTCAATTTCATGTATAACGTATATACCTGTACGCACAAAGTGGTGGGTATACCTACCTTTTCTTCCCATAGAAGCGCGTGATTTCGGCTCTTCATCACTTCCCCCCCTCCCTGGTGTCTACCTTCGTCTTCCCACCGGAGAAGAGAGGAGGGGCACTCCCTGTACAAGCGCGTCTGTGTGGCATATATAAGCACGGGATGAGGAGCGGGTATTACGTATACATGTACATATATGAATGCTGCACGAAAGAAAGAGAGCGAGCATGGCAAAGCCGGGCCTTGATCCGATCAATTTTTGAACGCCCGTGCACCTCCTTGGCTTATATCCACACGCACATCCGTGGCGAAATGAGCCAACGAGATAACCCATCTACATGCAAATGAAGCGTGTAATTTTTGAAATTACCCGCGTGAATGCGAGAGAGATCGGGCCAGATCTTTTTTTTTTTTTTTTTTTCCTCCTCGCACGTACATATACATTAATATTGATGACGCGGTGTGCCGAATGCACATGTATACATACATTCGAATGGGGTGTTGTTGTTTGCGGTGTACATAATAAAGAGGTGATGATTATACACGATTTTGAATCGAGTAATTTTGCCGCGAACAACCCTCTCTTTTTGTTTAGTCTCCCATTTTGGCTCCTTTTGGAATGCCTTTTCCGAGCCGATCCTCGCTACATGGACCGGAGGTATCGAACATTATGGCCACCACTGCACGCTGGAAGGCTTAAAGGGGGAAAAAACGAAGAGGAGAAAAATCTTTCAAGCATCAAAGAGGAAGAGCAACAATATACATCGGGGAATTTGGGCAATAAACAAGTTTTATTGAAATTCCGCGGCAGAGGAGCGAGCCACACCTGGATCGACGAGAGTCGTCGGTCAGGCGGGGGGGGGGGAGGGAATGAAAAGAAACCGGACGGAGCGGAAAAAAGAGGAGTCTGATGGTAAAACCAGAGGCGAAGGAAAATATCGGGGGGGGGGGGGAGAAATTGAAAGAGAACGAGAGCGCAGCCGGTGACTCGGAGCCGAGGTTTTCGAAACTCCCTCTCGGCCAAGTTGAGGATGGGCCAAACTCATTCCCCAGACTTGGCGAACCGCGCGCTATGCACTGCATGGACCAAATGGAGGGTGGTGCGCTCCCAGACACACACACACACACACACACACACATATACACGCCCCCGCCTTCGACGGTTCCTTGTCGGGGCCGCGCCTCTTCTTAATACCTCCGTGCCAGCGATAGAGGAATAGAGGGCGAACTTGGGCAAATTTTCGTGATTTCAATCAGCGAACTTGCAAAGATAATTTGCTGGGACGTTATAAGGGACGTCTACACGGCGAGACGTGCTTCGCGCTACCGGTGAGCGAGCATGGAGGAGCCTGGTGCTTTTTGCCGTGTAGCTCTCGAGAGTGAGCTTGTGCGTCACACCACTTGTCTCCCTCGACAATGTAAGCCGTTCGGGTGATGGGACGGGTGTGTGTGTGTGTGTACATGGGGCGCTCCTTACACGGCCTCTGTACGTTGTCCGTGAGGTTGTTATATGCTTTTGGCTCGGGTGCGGGTTGTCGGAGGTAATGTTACGCGGAATTCGGGTCCCGTGTTGTACTGTACCCGGAGCTTGTACGGTCTTTGCGAGATTTCGAGTCTTACGTGCTCTCTACTGGAGTTTCGTATGTGTACCTACTTTGTAGAAAGTGGCGTTTACTGGAGCAAAGATCAGGTGGGTGTATGGAAACTACAAGCTTTGGTCGATATTTATCGATAAATATTTTTGCTGTGATTGTTTGAATAACAGGTTTATCAAATTTTTTTTTTTTTTTTTTTTTTTTTTTTTTTTAATTGATTGAGGTTTGAATTCAAATAAATGGATTGCACGGAAGAAATTACTTCTTTTTTTTTCCAATTCAATACTGTAATTGTATCGAATTGTAATTGAATCAATACAACAGTACTGGGTTAAGGTTTCGTTTGTACATAAAATGGTGTCATGTGTGCCAAGCCAAGTTGAGTGGCTTCAAGCTCGAATACGAGATTAAATAAATCAACGAATATATATATATATATATATATATATATATATATAGATGAATACGAAACGTATGTGGGATGAAATAAATAAAATATAAAAATATTATTTTACAAGTACTTCAGATTATTTTAACAAATGTTTAATCTTAAATACGACACGAAAAATAAAAACAGTAAATTTTTTTGTGAATTCTTAATATATTTAGTTTTAAAAACTGAAACAAAATTCTTTAAGTGTGGTATTTTTAATTAGGTATGAGGTTATTATTTATTTGGAATAGCTTAGTTCGATAAAAAAAATAATGTACGAATAAGGTATTTCGTTCCAATTTTTTTTCTTCATATAATAATTAATAATTCAGTATTTCATTCAAATATTTTATTCAAGTAAAGTGATCGAGTGATTAAATAAGTTTTATTATTATTCTTAACTTTAGTCCCTATACCTCTGTTGATGCACTTCCAACAGACAAAAGCGACCTGTATTACTTTGTGGAACTAAACTAAATAAATTTTTAATATCTCGAATACTGTCTAAATCGTACATAACTTATGACACTTGGATTTCTCATACTGCCCATTATACTGAATTGTTATTAATTTTTTAAACATATAAACTTCACAAATGACGTAACCAATTCAAGCGAATCGAATCCCACGTAAAAAGACTCTATTGCACAGTTAAGCTTTATTTTTTAAAAGATACAAATAAACAATGAATGTCGCGGTTCAATCAGTTTGGGTTGTTGAACAAATTGTGGTGGAAAATGTTAATCACGAATAAAACCAAAGTTTTTACCCAAACTCACTTTTCAAAAACTTCTAATTTACCCATTCAATTTCGTACCCTATCGCCATACCATATACTCCCCCAGAATCAACAATGGATCGGGTGTCGGACTTAAACTTCACGCATCTAATCCATTTCAATTCTTGGACTCGCTCCTCCATAGACGACGTTACTTTGCATTACGTATATATAAATGTTCTCGAAAACTCAACGCGGAACTCTCCGTATGCTTCAACACGCGTATAAGATATTC
The DNA here is from genome assembly GCF_036245765.1 of Copidosoma floridanum. Lineage (NCBI taxonomy): Eukaryota > Metazoa > Arthropoda > Insecta > Hymenoptera > Encyrtidae > Copidosoma > Copidosoma floridanum. The sequence continues at coordinate 15,047,915 of NW_028321896.1, read as the reverse complement.
AAGCCAAGGGAACGGGGTGGGGGCGTCTCTAATGAATATGCCCCGATGGGAGACTGGAGAACCGCGAGAGAGAGAGAGAGAGGGAGCTAGATTATAATGCGATGAGACTCGATCTGTCTCGGCGTGGCGAAGCGTGGAGACTCTACGCCGCAAAGCAGCAGCGGCAGTCTGTCAGCTCTTATTTTACGAAATAAAAAAATTAAAAAAAAAAAGGAGTGCAGAAGCGCGCCAACTCCCCTACTTACTTAGCATAATGGAGATTAAAAAAAATGCAGGCTAAAACCCGAAGGGATTTTTCTCGAGGACCGCCTAATTCTATTAGCGCTACCTAACGTGTCCGACCTTTCCTCTCTTTTTTTTTTTTTTTTTCCTAAACTTTTATCCATTTTTTGTTTATATGTATATTATATATTTTTCAATACGCGTGTATATATACCCATGCATATAGGTGGGTGTACATAATATATATACATACGTAACGCGTGATGCTGAAAGTGCCGTCTGATGTTCGGTGTATAGCGCCGGGCGCGTTAATGCGTTCTCGCGTTTTAGCGCGAGGGTATAGCAGTTATGCGCGCCCGGTTTTTAATTAAATTACATCGCTTGCGCGTACACGTATGTATATACACATATATGTGTATAGGAAACGAAGGGAGGTGCGCTTTGAGATTTAATGGCCACGGGTTATTCGGACAAATTAAAGCGAAATTTGCGGATGACGCGTTTGTCACGTCGTTACGTGTGTGTGGCTGTTACTTTGTGTTGCTTTTCTTTTTTTTTGCACGTTAGATCGGACGACAAAGATTTAATTACCAGAGCACTTTGAGGGCGCGAGGGTGGTTTGTTGATGTATTGCACTCCTATTTATACAAACAGCTTGGCGCATAATAGAGGGTACGGAGACTTTAATTTTAATACGAATGTTTGCAGAAAGTACAAGTAGCGGTGCAAAAAAAAAAAAAAAAAAAAAAAAGTTGGGGAAGACCGAGTGAGCTCTTGGTTAAGATGCACATTCGCCCTCTCGTTGGATCTGAAAGCAGCAACACGGTACTCGTGCATATCATTTCGTCGGCTGTTTTCGTGAATTTAATTAAAGCATGAACAAAATAATGACTGTAATTTACTATTTCCTTGACTATCAAAACGTGCTTGTCAGTCTAAATCATGCTATTTGAAAATCATTGCAACAAATAGATAGTTTGAGTGAAAGCCACGTTTTTTACTTGAAGGCGGGGGTCCTGGGTCAGAAAGTTTTGCGTTAAAGTTATCCACGAGTCACGAATGAACATTTACACGCGAACTTTCGATGTTTTTCAATTTACCGCCATAATTATAATAACCATCGGCTGAATTTTGAGGCAAATTATTAAGATTTTTTATAAAAAGTGAAAAAATATTCATACACCTTTTTCTAAGTTGCAATAATTTCACGGGTTAAATAGCCCCTCGTACAACATATTTATAGCGAAGCCTAGTAGCTATAGCTTCATCGTAATATACCATTTGTGATAAAACCATTAGAAATGTATTTATACGTATACGCACATCTTGGGTGATCCCCCTCCGAAGCAACCACAGAAAAAATATGAAATATCGCTGGTATAATCAACGGGGTCTATTACATTTATGAGGACGAAATAGAGGAATGAAAAAAAAGAAAAAAAAAAAAATACCAGACGACAGCATCATCTCATCTATAGTAATAAGGAGAAACTTGACAATGACAGAGTCGGCAATCCACTCACGAAATGAAGCGCAACGATTCGCGAGCTATCAAATGCACGTGTATGTATATATACGTGTCCCTGTAGTATTCATGTGCGGATGTCCCTGGAGGATGACACGCAGAATCGTGGGAGCGGAGCGCAAAAGGAAAAATATCGGCGGATATATCTTGTTTGTTCGGCTCTGCGTCTCGAGACCTCCTCATTTGCCAAGTAAAACATGTACATAATAGTATGTATGTAGGGTCGACGAACCCTCACGAACATGTACACATATATACTAATGTACAAGCGCAACAACAACGTGGGATACGGGCGTAAAATGTATTAGCGTATAGTAATTTATGTAACGCGCGTGTCCCGAAAAAAAACTACAAGGTCAAATTAAGCCTTGTCCGAACAAGAGGAGATTAGACGGTGGTTGTGGGGGGTGGGGGGCAAAAAAGGAGTGAGTAATCGAGAGAGAGAGAGAGACTCGCGCCCCGAAAACCGGATAACAGCGCGCAGCCGAGGTCTGGGTTTATGTACCTTATACGTATAGGCAGCAAGTCGTCAACATCGCCCAACTGTCTATATATATACGTACAGATAAACTTGGACGCTGCTTACAACTCGGAGAGATAACAACGACGGCGACTCGATGGTGGCGGCCCTTCCTCTGTATATGTACATGTTCCGTAACCCCGTGTACCTATACACAGTGAGCGTTATCTCTGGTCTGTCGCGCTCGAGATAAGTTTCGAGACAAGAGGTGGATGCCGAGGGAGGGATGTATAAGGTGCCATGGGTCCCCGTGGTAATTGACAGTACCCTGTGTATATATAGACGCCGTCTCGCGTACATCCACTCCGCACGAGAGAAAGGAAGGGGCCAATGATTGTTCCTTCGCGTCTGTGTGTATACGTTTCGCCCGAAACTTGGGCAATTAACGCTTTATTATGACGATCTCTCACCGGTGTAGGTCTCGTGATTAGGACACCTATTTTTCCTCACCTCCTTCGGTATAATATGTACCAGCTTACCTCCGGGATAAATATACAAGTTCCGAGGAGCGACAGTACGAGCCGTTCTTAATTATAAAGAAAAGTTCATTAGCGAAGGACCGTATATTATATACGGCTAATGTGGTGTAATTGCGAATCTTGTATATGTATATATATATATCAATCGCAGTTGGGATCGCGGTGTACAACGGACCCTTGGAATTTCGTGCCGCGGAAGATGTAGTTAAGAAAATGGAAAAAAAAAAAAAAAAAAAAAAGATGAGACAGCTAACGAAGGTGCATTCAAGAAAATGTATATACACCCGCGTGCTACCGCTCGTCCTCAACGCAATTAAGCGTCCTTCCGGGCTGTATGAAAATGCCGATGCATTATTCAACTCGGACGTCGGATTAACGAGACTCATTAACGCGCCCCTATACGCTACTTGATTATCGGTGGAAACAGTTTTCTTTTTTTTTTTTTTCGTTCAACGTTAAAAAGTAGATCGAGGAGTCGATTCGCGCCGATGGGGAATGTATCAGGCCCGTTGAATTTTTCGATAAACAAACCACCGCACAGCGCTTGGTCTTAATTAATCGCACGGGGCCACTCTCTCTCGCGATTGACAGTCCGGGCGAGCACGTCTCAAAGTCCGAGGGACTGAATGAAAAATAAAAAAAAAGACCGAAACGGCCTATACGTCACCTACATCGCGTGAGAGCTGGATAAGGGTTGACACGGCACCTCCGAGCGGCCTCCAATAACCCCCGTGCTCTTTTATTCACGCGCTCCTCGAGATGTGACGTTGAATGAGCGCGTGTTGCTGTGCCGAAAAAAAAAAAAAAAAAAAAAAAAAAAAGAGTGAACTCGTTTCAGAGATGCTGGGAGTAGGAGGAGAGGGAACTAGGCCAGCTTGAAAGAAGAGAGGATACGAGCAGGGGATGTTTGTCGCGTTGGGGCAACAATGAGAGGGAAAACAAGTTACACCGCTGCAGCGCTTTGGCTCGTTAAACGGTTTATCGGTGCGTTGCTTTTTAATTGCTCGTCCGATAAGTTCGATGGATCGGGTTAATTATGCCTCGGTCGGCTGTCGTGTCGATTCGTTCAAAGGAGAGGCGGATGGGTCGCGTAAAATGGCCTTTTTACGCGAGGAGCCTGGAGCGGAGAGGCAAACTTTCTTTTTTTTTCTTCTTCGCATATACATAACGCGATGAGCTTTTTGAAGTTTTTCAAAGTTTCGAGTCGCGCGTTGTGTATACCGACTGTTGCTGTCGTACCAATTATAACGTGCACACGCACAACGTGATCTCTTTAAGGGCCCCTCGGGTCTGCCGTCTGCTATGCCATAAAGTACTTTCTCAATTTAAAAGTTGTTTAAAAATACAGCTCAACATAATAAAAAAAAAAAGTGCTTGGTGCTCCCTCGCTTTGCGCTTGATGCGATATTGAAATTTAACTAGTTCAGGGGTTGTATGGTACAAAAAAAAAAAAAAAAAGATAAAGAAAACGTTTATTGCATGGCAAATTGATGATACATGTGTTACTGTAATTTCATTTAAAAGTTAAAAAAAAAAAAAAAACTGCAAAATTAAAAAATAGAGGCTAAAAGCTTGTCGTTGATCAATGAAAAATCTGCGTGAGAGCTTGAATTTTTAATCATCCCCCGTACCGCGAGCCATAAAATGAACGCGCATTTGCAGTGCAAAAAGTAAAAAAAAAAAAAAAAAAAAAAAAAGGTGGTAGTTCTCGCACGCTCCGAAAATAACGCCGTCATAATATCCCGCGAGTGCATTTTGCCGGTAAATGAAATAATAACGCGCTCTCGCTCCGTACCACCTCTTTTTATTTCCCAGCTCTATCGGCACGCTCGCACGCGGGCGGCCGCCACTGGTGCCGGTAAAACGAGAAAAATATGGGCTGCGATTTCTCGATTCGAAGGCTATACGGGCGCACTCGTGCCCTTCTGGCTCTTGTAATTCACGCCGGCGTGCCGAGAGTCGATTTCGAAAAATTGCCGGGGAGAAAAATGGCGACAGAAGAAGGAGGGAAAAAAGTCGGGAGCGACGACTTTAGGGGAGGAGAAGAAAAGAAATGGAAAATTCGCCTGATCGCGTTTTATACACGTCACCTGCTCTCCATCTCCCGTTTTTCCCGTACGAGGAAAAAAGAATAACAGCGAGTCGTCGCTGGAAAAGTCGAAGAAGAATCGTCGACTATATAGCCGGAATATCAAATAAGCTGCATAGAATGATAAGCTGCCGTGATGGGGTACGGACGAGTGGAGTTGACTGTGAGAGAAAAAAAAGAAGCGGCACGTTGACAGAGCGCGTTTTTGAAAATTCGACCAATTACGGAGGAGGTTGGCTCGTGATTTGCGAAATTCCGGCTTTTTCGTTCGTCGATTCGACTGTTAGCTCATTTTTGCTGCATAACGATGTATATATATTATACTCTCGAACGCTTTTGACGCAGACTGCGGCACAATCATTTTAAATAAAATTCTCTGTTTTTTTTTGTTCTGAAATCACAGCTTTTCCTGGCAAATATTTTTATCGTTACCTGACAAAACTGTTTCCAGAAAAAAAAAATAAAAAAAAAAAAAGGAAATCCAACGTACACATCATATTTACAGAGAATTCATTGCTCTTTAAAAAAAGTAAGAAATGTTCCATCGTTATACTACTAGAGGAAAAAAAAATTGTAACGCAAGATATACGAAAAAGTATTCACGTAGGCGAGTACCATTTTCACCACGTGATTACAAAGAAAAAGTATACATGTATGTACGTGCACTCGAATTTCATTGAATTTCGTGAAAAAGATGAAGCGCACCGAGCGCAAAGAAGGATCTTTGGTGAAAAAAAAATTCATCTTCTTTCATCCATATACGGGAGGCGGAGAAGAAATTAAAATGCAGTTATTCACAAAGACACCATCAAAAGAAGCCGCTTGTTTGGAAAAAAAAAAAAAAAAAAAAGAAAAAAAGCACATTGGTCGACCGAAACGACCTCTCGAATTCATCACGCTCGCGGCGTACCTATATACGACCCGAAATTTTTCTTGAAAAATTTTCCTCGCATCAAGCCACACACGGTGTGTATCCCCCGGGGTCCGCGTATTAGCCCGATATGAGACGGCGGCATGTGACGGGCAACGAGAAAAGTAGTTCCGAGGGAGCGCGATATCACGAGCCAGCCATATATATATATATATATATATACCCACACGCGGGATACCGGCTGGGATCTTATAAATTTTGGATAACACGTAGCCGCCCTTACGAGCCTCATTTTTTATTCCCGCGTCCGCGGCGCCCTCCTCTCGACGCGCACACATATAGCTCCGGACCATCGGTCTTCCACTCCCCTGGAGCAGCTTGCCACCTGTCGGGGACCATATACCTTTTCTTCGTATGGTTACCCAAATATGTGTGTTCTTGGCAATAGCACATACGCCAGAGGAGACACGCTAGGTCTTGGGGTTGTTGAATAATTATACGCACAGACTGGCCATCGAAGGGAGCCGCGTCTGGTTGGTATATTGGCCCTTACAGCGGTACGATCGTTGGTTCTTTTTTTTTTTTTTTTTTCTTCCAGACCAGAGAGAGAGAGAGAGAGAAAGGTTTGGTCCGTCGGACGAGATAGCTCGAGCGGCTAATTAAGCCCGCCGCTTCTTCTTCCCTTTCGCCTGCCGTTGGCGCAGGTATTACACATACCTATATATACAGCGATACGTGCACCGTGGCGGTAGAGTATAGCAGCAGCTGATCCCGCTCGGTTCGTGTAAAGAGCGATCGGGTTTTGGAGGAATTTTAATAATACCCGCGCGTTCGGGCTCCCGGGATACATATATATATGGGGGCTGCCGATTATTGGAAGCGCGCGTTTTGGGGTTTACATATATATATATATGTGCACTGGTAATCTCCTTTTAGGTTTATCGTTTGACCGTCGCGTAAGTGTGTGTGTAAATAACATCAGAGGGGCGTGAATTAATCACGTTGGCCGTCTAAAATGAGCAGCTTTGTGCGCGCTCGTACGGTTAAGTTTCCTTCGATACTTCAAAGGCTAAACGCGTACCCACGAACGTAATTACGAGTGACTGTATATGGTAGATGTAAAAAAAAAAAAAATAAAGAGAGGGTAGATAAAGTTCCATTTTTTACATGCATTTGTATCGGCCCCTCCATGCACTCGGTTTTTACGAGTCCGTCCCACGATCAACCGATTTATTTGTGTAATACTTGACATATTGATGTAATAAATTGTTCACCTTACGTGATGTTTATTGCAGTCATCAATAACAGTCATGTCAGACGTGTTTCTCGCGTAGTCATGTTAATACTGATGTTGTCATAACTGTACACACGGAGAGGAAAATTTGGTTGGCTTGAGTGAGAACAAAAAAGTGACAAATAGAGTTGGATAATTAGTTAAAACTATTTACTTTGTTGAAACATTTTTTTTTTTAAAGTAGCTGTTTCTTCGGGTATTTTCATTTATTTTACGATTAATTTTGCGTGGATGGAAAGGCTGTAAATTATTATGCTATCGATGAATAGTCGATCAATGGATATACATAAAAAAAAAAAAAAAAAAAAAAAAGAAAAAAGAAAAGAAAAGTTATAAAACATGGGGTAAAATAATGAATGGAAGAAAATTACAATATTGTACGCAAATCAAATTGTACTCTGGATAAGAATCGGACTAAAATCAACAAAATAAATTAGTTATTGGTAATCATTGTATTGTATTATTTAAACTAACAAGTACAGTGTTGTTGTTTCAACTGGTAGAAATTCGTGACCGAAAAAATGTTTGTTCTATCAAGATGACCGATAACTCGAAGCAAATTTGAATGAAGTCAACTAAATTGCTTTTTCCCTGCAATATGATGATTGTTTCATTTGTCCACCAATGAAGATACGTAAGTAGATAATATACACCGTCAATAATGCAAGAGATATAGTATTCTTTCCATATCCCTTATTTCATGGGCACTGCACAATATAATGAACAATCAAACACGCATTTAAACGCCAGCAAACTGTTTGCCCGAGAAAAATGAGCGATCACAATTACACCGAGGAAGGGAGGGAGGAGACAAAAATAAAGAAACGGCAAAATGAAATAACAATAATTCTTCCACTTACGCGTGCGCTGGCAGGAGATAAAGAATCATCCGTCATACCCATAGAGCCGGGTACACGTGTGTCGCAGAAAAACGTATTCTCATGGCCCAGACAAGCGAAACAATCGAAACGAGAGGAGCTCGCGGTGTATTTCTGGGAAAAAGGTCAAGAATATAGCCAACTGTGTACTTATACACACACATCCAAGTGCGAAGGGAGGCAAAAGAAGGGCGCACCCATCCATTACTCATACACGCTGTACACTTCAGAGCGCGTCCGGCTCCGTTTGTCATCGACGGGAGATCCTTCCGCACGAGATCCTTCATATCCAGCCCCGCACCTCCTCGTCTAATTCGGTCTTATCACCCCCCCCCCATCGAGAGCTTTTATACCGATGGATCTCCCCCCCCCCTCCCACTCGCTCTCGTCGTGCTCCATATCTGTCTCAGTTTTTCCGTCTCCTTCGATTTCCCCGGCCCTCCCTCCCTTACAATGCGAAACCAGCCTCTCAACAACAAGAGTTCGCTATGTCTATACACGAAACTCCTCTGCTGCTGGCGGAATTGGGCCAATTCCGCGGGCTTATCCCCTCCCCCCCCCCGGCGAGATGTTTCTCTTGTCTCCTTTCCATCGTGAAATGGTTCGTGCACCGAAGCTCGGAGAAATTAAATTATTGGGCACTGAACTGACAGCCTCCCCCGTGCATCGATTGGACGGATGATTTGTGTTTTATTTTTGAGAGCATCGAGCCCAAACTTGTATTGGCTCATCTCCTTTTCCTCGAAAATCAAACGAAACGCGAACTAGACGTATTAGTTCATAGTCTCGCGGTACAAGGAATGACGAATGAAATTAAGCGTATAATATGTATATACGCGAGTGCAACAAAACTGATTGGAGTTTAATAAAGTTTTCCAGAGAGAGAGAGAGAGGTGCAGGTGCATATAGTTGTAATTCAGAGACCGCGTTTGGTGAAATTTCCATCTGGCCGAGTGAAATTGAGGAAGGCGTCCCCCCCGTGTGTTACATTAATGCCGGAAACAATGGTAAATTGGGTTATATCATTTCGCAACAAATTACGCGCGTCACTCGCGTAACGTTGCAAAATAGTTTGAGCCACAGCAATCTCAGTCGCCGCGTTGCGTTATTAAGCCCTCACTGCCTCCTCCTTGATTTGCAATTGCATGAACTACTTTCGTCTGTACCTATTGGTCAAAGCGACATTTTTGCTCAAGAGAACGGGACACGTGGAATCGTTGCGAACAAACTTTTCACTTGGCTGAGTAAACGAGGAAAGGGAGATAAAATAACCCATCCGTTTGCGCAGCCGCACTTTGTTTACGAGCAAACGGAAGGGAGCTTGAATAATTTATATCTAATTTCGATTAACGAAATATACGCACACGTGTGCGAGCCGAAGCAATTTACAAGGCAAAAGGAGAGAGAGATAAAGTATACGAAAAGGTGGGTTGGGGCGCACCGATTGATCGGTAAATTTTAAACGCTCTCCAATAACAAATGCGCGTTGGTAATTGCACCGTACCCGGCGATCCTCGTCCCTCTCCCGTTATATATACACTCGACTCGTGTGGTCTCCGGACCTTAATCTCTTTCTCCGACTCTCTGCGGCCGCTCGCATTTATCCGTTCGTTACTCTTCGTCCCATTCACTTTATCCCTCTCTCTCTCTCTCTCTCTCTTACTTGCTCTCCGACCATATTCCTTCATCCCTCAGTTGTTTGGAGGATCGGGCGCGGTTTGGGAAATCCGCCGGTAAAGGGGGCTAAAATATTGCCTCGGTCCTCGTGGTCGTCTGGCGCAAAGCTCTCCGCGCGTGGGTTGGAGACAGAAAAAAAAAAAGGCGAATGAGGGGGATAACGACGACGCAGCTGGGAGGAAAGTAAGTGCACGGACGAAAGGGGAGAGGAGGAGGAGGAGGGCGCCGATAGTTCCAAAGATATGGGCCGGAGCATCAGGGGCATCGTTGATCGATGCCGTCACGTATCTGTTTGTGTGGGGATCGCAAGTTGGCTGGATATATATCCCGCGACACGTGTTTCCGTGAGATGAGGCACGTATACATACATACATGCATTCCCTTCGCTTCGGCCACCCGGCGGGCTAGTTTGATGCGTCGAGGAAGGGGGATGTCGGCGCTACGTATACATAGGATTATTGGATTTTTCGTAAAGAGGGTGCCACGAGTGGGGGCGTGGCATTGGGATGATTTACGATTTTTCGAGATTCGCTTCTCAAAGTGGTCGCTGATGCGTTTTCGGGGATTAAGTCCTTCGGCTCGCGCGTGGGGAATAAGTGTGATTGGGTTATGAAATTTAGTTGTTTTTTTTTTTTTTTTTCAAACAGTAAAAAGGATTCAATCAATCTTCAACGAGAGTCCATTTGGTTCCATGCCGTTATGTACTTCAACAGTAGAGAATCTCATGATCAAAGTCCGTCGTTTATGAGTTTTGTGACAAATTGAGTATGTACATGGATAAAAAAAAATCTCCCCATCGAGCCTTACGTTGTACTCTGGTCCTTTGTTTGCGTCAAGGGGATTCCTCGGCCAAAGTCAACAAGACGTCAAATACCTTGTGAATGAAATTTCGTGGCGAAAGGGCGTGCACGACGGCGAGTGTCTCCTATGTACATTGGTGGTGCTTTTGTCGAGTATGTAACGAGATGCTCGGCGGAGTAGCAAATTGATTTTAAATTGACTCTTTGGCCGGCTTACTCATCTCATCAATTAATTCGCTCAATGGTTGTTTCGAACCGGGAATATAGATACCTTTCCTGGGCTGACACCAGCTGGTCAATACTTTACGGTTCGCGTTCATGCAAATTACGTCCTCTGATCACTGTCGGGTTTTACAGGCGCTGGCTTACAAATTCACGAAAATCGCTCAAGTCTTGTCTATTGACCCGTGTATACGAATAAAAACGTGTAAATGTGGCTGTTTACAAAAATTGCGTACATCATTGACAAAGAAAAATGATTATTTTCATTGACCTCCATTTGTCGATTGGTAGAAATAAACTTATCAGTTCAAGTGACTCGAGACACTCTTCAAAACCCCCCCTGTTTTCCACTTTTCTTCTGAAAGGAGAGAAACAAAATTCAAGATTTTCACGCTAATTCGAGTGCACGTACGAAACAACAAAACAACGCAGGCACGCGCTCGAATGCTTTAAAAAAAACGCTATTAAAACATAAAAAGGAAGGCACAAAAAGCCCGTCTCTTTCTCCTCTCTCCCTGTGGAGTCTGGAACTTGGGCAAAAGAACAGAGGGGGAGGCATAGAAGGCTGCCGTAAAATACGGAAATAAATAGAGACGGAGCTTGCTTGCGCGCTGGGCCTGTCCGTTTGTGTCTGGGCTGCGTTGAGGGGGTTAAACTTCACCGGAGCAAAAAAAAAAAAAAAAAATGGAGCCGGAAACCGGAGCACTGGAAAACAAAAAGATACCGTACATATACACATATTATAATGTGTGCCATGCATGTATATACATACGCTTTAAAACGCACGCTTAGCACCTCTACATAGGTATAAGACACCGCTAGGGAATCAGCTAGACGAAGTAGCTGAGCTCGAGGCTGGAGCCCGACAATGCTTGTACGTGTACTTGTGCTTGCAACCAGTCGCGAAAATATTGCCGAGGGAAAGCAAAATTGCGGGGTGAACACGTGCGAGCGAAAATTGAGGTGTTTCCGTACATAAGGAGCTTCCTCGTAAACTCTCGGGGAGGGTGGTGTATACGTATTTTCCTTGGAATACATTAACCTGAAGGTACGGGAATGGAAAGGGGGAACAATTTTTTCGTAAATATAGCGCGTGCTGTAACGTATAATATAATGGAAGCTCGCGAGGTGGGGCGTTTGAGGTATTAAAGTTGGCGTAATTTAAAATTGCGAGGTATATAAATTTTGTGCCGAGCAGACCTTACCCGGGACGATAAATTCGACATGGACTCGTATACTCTCCCCGCGCATATTGCGGGTTTTCATATAGTTGTGAAAGACGACCCTTTGGGTTATTTTCAAGTGACACTTTTTTTTTTTCTTTTTACGTTTGTAACACAGTCAAGTGTCTGCTATTAAAAAATGTGGTGTAAGATAAGTAAATTTTCTTGTCCACGTTCATAAAACCATCAATAAACTTGAATGAATAACTTTTGGTTGTATGAGCCATCAATATGAATTTACATTTTTGCACTTAAAAAAAATTATTTGAAACACTTGCAAGTTTAAGAATTTTATGATAAAATGGTGAAGATGAATAAATATTTATGGCTCCCTTAACAGCTCAGAGTCTATATGTATGAATGAGTTTAACTGAAGTTTAACTTGAAGTTTAACTTCATGTGCCTGCTAGTAGTACATAAAGAGCCTAATCATTTGTGACGCAGTCATTCACTACTCTAAAATATTCCAGACAAAATTAGAAGAAAAAAAAAACCTTGATCGTTTTGGACAAAGTAAGCAGCTAAATAATTCCCCTTTTTTACACAAAGTGCAGATACGTGAAGTTGAACTTCACACCCGGAAAGTAAAAATATGTAATTCCGCGAAAAATCAATTGAATTAGGTATACCTAGTGCTTACAACTCTGATGTTGGCACTCATCTCACGCTAACGAGCTCACCACTCGCCAATTCAGCTGGAAATGAAATCTGTTGACTGGAAAATGAAGGCGTGGAAGTTTCATCGGATTAATTAGCTAGTGCCACGCTCTAAATATCGGCCACCACTTATTTAGCGCGCATTTCCTTTCAACCGACCCTTTTCCACCCTCCCGTCGCAGTTCCAGCAAAAACTTTCATTGCCCCCACTTTGCGAGCACCACTGGCGGTCAAAGTTACACAAAGCGCATAATTTACCTTGCGGCTGGAAAATTACTCATACGCAGCAGAACCCTTTCGCCGCACCTCCATTTGAACTTCTCTAACGAGAGCACGAGTCGCCACATAAGCGCCAATGTGGACGCCATTTTTCGGAATCAAACGAAAAAAAAAAAAAAAAAAAACATCAAAACCACCCCTAACTTCTAATCGTGTTCTCTGGCCACAGTTAACAGACGTAGGGAAGCGAGTCACAGAAGCTCACATCTCTCTCCATACGCTTTCGTAAGTATTTCATCAACGCGTGTTAAACTATTGTGAAACTATTCATGCCCTTGCATTGTTACATATATATATTATCTCTCAACCTGTGAGCGCATTCGCAATGAAATTTTGAATAACTCCATTGTCATGTGTGGTTAATAATGTCTCTCCATCGTTACCTCCAGTTTCGAAATTAAACTCAAGAAAACAATAGAGCGATTGTGCTGCTCGTACTTTAATTGGCACCCCTCTCGGTCTGACGTCATAATTATTAGAGTATAGGTATAGACCCACTTTGACACGATACACGGAAGGTATATATACACAAAAGGAATGTGCACCGGTTCCGGGATATGGATATTGTTGACTTTGAAGTACATGATTCCCGGTACCTCACAATTAAGGAAAGTATCTTTAGAACCATACCACGTTTTTGATTTTTGTTTTGTCTCGTTATTCATCTTTGATTTACCGCGACGTTACATGGGTGGAAGTAAAGTTTTTGTTTTTTTTTTTCTTTGGCCAAACTATGGAGCCGCCTAAAGATAACATCATGCATAATCATGGAAAATCGATATGAAAAACGTATAGACTTCTGAAAGTCTCATCAAAATCCACAAGTACGCACTTTCTCTCTGTCGTATAAGTCCCGTACGAATATAACAATTGAAAATCACCACAGAGCGAACAGAGGGCCTCGTATATATATATATATACCTCTCGAAAGTTAATATCGCAAGTGCAAAACAAACAGGCAATAAACATTCGTTACTCGCAACGCAAACACGCGATCCCTCGGGCGCAACCAAGTGAGTCCAACACACATACACAAGATACGCGGGTGTATACATACATACATACATACACCCCATGTTCGAAACATCAAACGTAACAAAGAGTTATGCGAGCTAATAAAGCGCGAGGGCGTGTACATACATAGATACATACGAACAAGCAGCAAAAAGAAAGTCGGAGGGAATCGTCGTCTTTGTACATTATGCATATACGTACTCTCAAGTAGCTGGTGCTGCTGTACGTCATATATTATATACACATGCACGTTATAATGGTAAAGTAAGAGTCTTGTGTGCGGGTGGGGAGCTTTTGTACACTTATATAATATATACTCTCTCCCTCTGCTACTACGTGCATGTGTGGGTGAACACACGCTCGTTATGTACTTATGTTATATATATGTACATATACGCGGGTGTACAGGTACAGACAGTCGCTCGATAAAGCACGTCGCGTAACGACGAAAAGCCGCGTGCGAATGTCTATACTCTCGACGCTTGATGTCTACATTCGTTGCATATACGGCATATACTTATACGGATGGGCAAGCGTGGGTGCAATATATGTATACACACGCGCGCGCGCGTATATTTATTGTGCTTTTTTACCATCAAAACGAGGGTTGGGACGAAAGAGTATAGGGTTTTCTGGATTTGCGCGCGCATTAAAACTGCTGTTGGCTCGCACGCGCGTTTCGCTTTGAATTAACGGTAGGCCCTTTTCTCTCGTACCACTCCCTTTCCCTCCGGGGGCTGATTTTCATCGTTTTGCCTTTTTTTGTTTATAAGAGGGAGCGAAATCAAAAAGGATTTTTTTTTTTTTTATTATTATTTTTTTTTGTTTATTTGACCGACGCTGGAGGCTTTTCCGCTGCTGCGTGAGCTTTTTTTCAATTGATAGATCATGTTTGCTCGAGCAGAGGGTAAGAAAGAAAAGAGCCGATCATCGATGAAACTCTTGTCGAGCACGCGCCTGGTGGGAAAAATCAATCGATTCCACTATATTATATACTAGTTTGAGTTTTATTTAGTCCGCGTTTTCATTGTGAAAATCAAGCAAACACCTAATCTCTAATCCATAAATTTTTTGGTGTACACTATACATATATAAATTTATATATACCTCATCGTGAAACTTGATTGTGTACTCCCGAGCGAATTAGTCGCGTCGTATTGTACACACGGCATAAAAATACCATATCATAGTACATGCGCATTGTCCCACGCGCGTATGGTATATATATATCTCTGTATCAGCAACGGCAGAGAGACAGTGTGCGGCTCTGCTGCCGAGATAAAAGATCGCCGGGAGATAATTAGGCAGTTAAAAGGGGGAGAGAGAGAGAGGTGGGGGTGCGCGTCTTTGTATCCTCGAAAATCGAATCGGCCAGAGCACGCGCAGCCCTCTTATGGTTGAAACTTTGCCCCCTTTCTCTCTCACTCCATCTTTTACCTCCCCCATTCCCCCGTCCGTATGTAATATGTATGTGCGGATGAGCGCAAAACCACGCGCATTACGTCGCGTGAGGGCTGGCTGCTGTTGTTGCTGCTACACATATAATACGTACAAACGCGTCCCTCGGGGGCGCACGGGGGACCGAGACAGGGTATATACACCCGCTCCTTTCGGATTAGAGATATCCGAGAGATAAGTTTCGCACGAGCGCCGGGGGGGTGGAAACGACGCCGATGCAGGTGCTAAGCGCCATTTTCAAGCTCGAGCGCGTCCTTTTCAAAGCCCCTGGCTTTGATTGCTTCGTCAGCTTATTGCTTCGTACGTACGTGCCTATATACGCGTTGTTGTGGTTGGATCTCCCTTTTTCAATTATCCTGCAGATGACGGGGTAGGATTTTAATTGTAACCAATGTTTGGTGGAATATGCCGTTGCGTCATCTTAATTTTTCTCACCTAGAACTATATGATTGATCAAGTGTGACTTGACGATTGATTCACAACACACCCAGTTGTCAAAATGATCGTGATAATGACAGTGTCCAATGATTTTTCTAAATCTTTGGGTTTTCCACGACATTTATAAGTATCCTAATAAAAACATCTTTCATCCAAGTGGCTCCTTTGTTCCACAATGAACACACGCGTCCGGTGATACGTGCACTTTCTGCATTTCGTAAAGCTATTATTTGAATGAAAATTTGCTTTCTCTATTTGTTCCTCCGGCGTTTTCTACTATTTATTAAATTAAAAAAAAAAAGAAAAGAAGACGTGTCGTTTTGCACACCTGTGTAATGAACATTGCAAAATTCTTGCCAACGCGGGTATATAGTAACAGCTATATACATAATATATATGCACTATATCTTGGTCCAAACTGAGCTTTTGCGCGACAAGGCCCGGACTCCACCGACCAGCTCGTATACTTATTCGTTGATTGAAATCTTCGTCTGAGACAACTATCGATAACGGGAGTAAATTTATCTGTGAGCCCACATCGCGCCAAGTATCATTAGCACACCTATACCCGGGCGATTCAACGTCAACCACCAGAACCCCCCTAGCCCCGCATGTATACTCGTACGTGCAGTGTACGCGTTGAAGCATCCACGCTCACGCTAGTTAATGTTCTTTTGGTTTATTATACCCCTCGTGCATCGTGCACTTACGGTACTTTTCGGACATCTGCGCATGGACTTTTGCAATCGATAAGCGTGTACACCGAAGAGGGTGTTATACGATCCTAAATCTCCGGACCTGCAGGTATTTACACCCGCCGGACTGTCACGCTAATCCGGCCATTCAAGCGTATGATACCACTTTTATTGCGGGTATACATATATTATTACTTCTCATGATTCACGTGGACGCTCCCTGTGACGATGCTTGGAGCAAGGACTATAAGTTTATTGCTAAGGACTATATTATAACAAGGAGCGCAAAAGTTATTTCAAGTGTGTAGAACTAAAGGCCACAATGGGAACGTAAAAATGAAAAAATATTTGAAAAATAGATGATTGAGACTCACGAGCAAGATGCAGTCGAATGGTGGACGCATTTGCCTTGGTTTTTTTTTTTTTTATATGATTTACGAGTAACATTGCATGTTGAGAAATAGGTGCGTCAACAAATATACCCTCAAAATTATTCCAGTTTTCACTATTGTGTACCGATAAGAACTAACACTTGTACCACCCTCGTAGTGGGGCTGATTGAAAAAAGAAGGGGGAAGGGGGGAAAACTAATGGTCTCAACTAAATTCTTGAAATGAAAAAAAAAAATCAATTACAAGTGTAGCTTCAAGTGAGCCCAGCTCGTTTGCTTTTGAAACCGATATCCCCCCCAACATGGCGGCGAAGCGTTAATTGAAAAAAAGTGTCCGACTAAAGCTCTTGACTCTATACCCGTCGAACCTGCGGAGGAGAAGATACAGTCAAGCACACATCCCTCTAATCTGCTGCGGGAGCATCGGCTTGTATATACATAGATATACCCACCGAAGGAGAAGCGAAAGAGGAAAACGAACGAGCGAAGGTGTGCGTGTATATATATACACACGTAGGCGCGGGGCGGGGGAGGGAAAACTAGAGAACGAAAGAGAGGCACTCCGAGGGAACAGCACGAGCAGTATTATCAAGAGGGGCGCGCCTCTCTCGTAAAGTGCGCGCTCAATTTCGCGTTTTATGCGCGCCCGGGATATATTTACGGGAATGGGCTCCATCTCTCCCTGAAAGAGCGAGCTCCGGGCTGTGTATTGATGATTTTCAGAATCTCGTGTTCCCGGGCGGAAAGAGAAGTGCGGATTTCCCGTTCCGCGATGCCACTTGGCTCCTTTTAGAAAGGGGACGTGTAAAGTCGAGGCTCACTTTGCTCGCACTCATCATATATTTTCTTTCTTTCTTTTTTTTTTCATAAATACATATGGAGCAAAGAGTCCGTGTGGGATCGTAGCCGTGGGCGGCTCTCATTTGCTCGTGATGCTTTGATATCGCTTCGAGAGTTTTAGATGCAACTTTACGGCGATAAAGCCCTACTTTGGGGAACAAAAAAAAATGCACCCAACTCGTGTATTCTTCGAGTTTCGCGCATTTATGCGTAGAATGAGTATAAGTATAGACCGTAGGCACTCATGGGAATGAATAAACCACGTACCTATATCGATCGATCGACGGTTGGGGTATGTATGTAAATAAGTCAGTAGATTCGGCCCAGATTCGGTAAGACACTTAATTTTCTAACGTTGTCTCATTCGCCACCATGAAATCACAAAAAGCCTTTTTTTTTTTTAAACCGTACAACCATCGAGAGAAAAAAAAACCAATCCCCATCCCAAATTGGTCAATTTAAAGGAGCATACAGACACGTGTAGAGGTATATATACGAAAAAAGGCACGGGTGTTTAATCAGTATGCCAAAGGCGAGCTACCAGCAGCAGAGATATAGAGAGGTGGTGGGCCCTCGAATTCCAGCAGCAGCTCCGAAGCCACGCAGGTATCCATGCACTGCGGTGGAGGGGAGGAGAGGTATAATCAAAAGCGGATCGATGACAAACGCGCGACGTGCTTTCTCTTAGTCCCGAAGCTCGAATTTCCCGATATCTCCCCCCCCACCCCCTCGTGTTCCGAATTAACGTTTATGGCCGTGCAAGTGTATACTGTATGTATATGTACTCTTTGCCGCTCTCTATCTCTGCGCGATGCAGCTGTAACGATTATCCAGGGGTACATCTGTGCTCCACTGCAGTAATGACCGCTACCGGCCACGGATAATTAATAAACACTCTTTCAATAGACGATTTTCCCTTTGTCCGATTACGAAGCTGAATATGGGTGGGAACGTTGCTTCTGCTGTACCGTTGTCATTGAGACGAGGGTGCGAATAGGGCACTTTTTGTACATTTCGATGAAACAAAAGGGGTGTTTTTTTCAAAACGATGGCTTAATTTTCGAACTGCGACTTTATAACGTATATTTTCTTATTTATTTTTTTGTAACAATCATTAAGCGTTAGTTTCATCAACTCAAACGCTATAGCTCTTTCAACCGGTCATACATATTTTGACACAGCGACAATCACATTTTTAATTTGTTGCCCTGAAAAAATGTTAATTGCATTCGTGTGCAACAAGAGTTCATGAAAAAAAAACCTTAAACACCGCGTTAACTCCCGCGCAGTATCCCCACGGAAAATCCACCCCAATCTCTAAATAAACCCCTGAAAAATCTTCCCCGGAGAAGTCTGGTGAAAAAAAAGGGGGGGATCGCTTAAAATCCGTGCATAAATAGAGAGAGCCAGCGATGAGCGTACCTTCGGTAAGAAAAAAAAAAAAAAAAAAAAAAAAAAAAAAAAAAAAAAAAAAACGACGGGGCAGAGAAAGGGACGTGCAAGGCGGTCGTCGGTGCGGGGATATAGGATACGCTGTTGGCTTGTAGGCCGGATTAGCGACCGTGTGACCGGGAAGCGCGATAACGCCCTGCGAATGTGCGATAATCGGGGCCAACAAACAGGTTTGCGTAACGTATATACATAGACACGAGCACGCACGTATCTGTGGAGAAAAACAAAAGGAATAGGAACAAAAAAAAAATGCAATTAGCGGGTCATTAAAGCAACGAGAGAGAGAGAGAGATAGAGCAGTATAGGGAGGAGTCGAGGACTATTTACATAAAAATCGAGTCCGAGTGCTGTATATTCGCCGGGGAGGTAGTGGGGATCCGAATCGGGGGGATAATTAAAAGCCGCTAATATTGCCTGCATGAATATTCATTGCTAATTTGGCGCAGAAGCCCCACCGCTCTTCCTCCTCTTCTTCTTCTTCTCCCCCCCTCCCCCCGAGTGTGCTCGTAAGAGTCCCTCTCCCGTGGCAGCATCGTCCTCGTTCGGTCATTGAATGAGATGTCATTATTTTATTAAAATGAGATCCACTTAATGCAGGACGCGCCGCCGTCGCCGCAGCTGATGCCGAGCACATACCCTCTCGTTTTATTGGCTGCCTCGACTTTGCCACCGGAGAGCCGGTACTTTGGCTTATTATTATTATTATTATTCCTACTACTATTTTCATGATTATTCCTAATGCCGTCGTGGTTAATGCTCTCCTTCCCTCTGACATAAAAATAAACATGTCGGTTACTTATTAAAAATTTATGTTTACGCGGGAATTTCTGCATCACCTATATAAATTATCATCGATTTGTCGCACGTGCATGATTACGTATTAAATATCGGTTCGTGTCTTTATCGCATTTTCGCGGGTGAATTAATTTTGAAAAATTATCGCGCGAGCGTATACATATATTTGCATTTGAAGCGCTGGGTAATTAGTTATGACTCGATTACCGATTTTATATGCGCGCCGCTACCGATTTAACGCGCGGGACGACCGGGGACGAGTAATAGCGGCGCACTGCTACGCGAATTGAATTTTAATTGTATAAGCATATTATACGTATACATGCAGTTTTCCACACTCTGTGTTTTTTTTGTGCTACCGGTCGACTTCCTTTTATCCTTGCACACCTTGTCGCATCACGAGCGGGGGGTTCCAAGGAACGCAACCGACAAGACGCTGCTTAATTAGCCCGAGCTCCGGCTGAAAAACTTAATTTCATGCCAAAGATATCTGGAAAGCTCGGAGAGAAAGATGAAGAGGAAAAAAGGTGCGCCTCGTGCTCGCGGGTTGAGGAAACCGAGAGGAGGGAAAAGCGCCTTTTTCAATTAACTCGAGTACCGGACTGCAGGGCTGACTCGCTTGTACACGGATGTATACAAATATAGTATTACCAGGATGCTTTTATAAAAGTTTATTTAATCAACGATTTCCTGAAAAAATTTTCACTCGTTTTTCCTCCGCATAATTATATATTATGTCGATATTCATGACCATGTTCTTTCTCTCTTTGATACATATATTTTTTTTTTTTCTTCGAAGATTCAAGTATCTTTTCACGCGGTGGAATTTATGGACAGCCTTTTGTTTGAACAGTTCATTAAATAAGCCAGTACTGCCCACTTTTATTTCAGTGACGTAAGATCCATTTTTAAAATCGTAAAATCCCTGGAAAAAAAAAAAATTCATGCCGACTGGTCTATTCAAAGAAATGAGGACAAGGATCCCAAGGATTAGAATGTAACGAAACTTTGTAAGGTGGTTTTTGATACCCCGTGAATTGATGTTTCGAGTAAAGAGCTAGTCTGTTCAAAATACGGCTGGATTTACAGTAACGAAGCAAAAGTTTGTGCTCGAATGGGTAATTCGTTCCATTTCCTTGTAATTTAATTTAAAATTAAATATATATATTTTCATCTCAACTTACTCATACGAAAATGACTCCAACGTGGTATAAGTATAATTACGGTAGTAACTTTTATCGTAAACTCACCTGAAACAAAAAAAAAACATCATATCATTAGGTGTTGGGTAACATATTATAATATTTATTATACTTTTAATTAAATTAAAAAAAAAAAAATGCATACAATCCGTCCATCGTCTATTTGTCAATGAGACATCAACATGTATTAATTTTAATATATGAATCTTATTAAAAATTGAATGTGGATTATTTCGTTACTGATTAATATAAAATATTAGGAGAGAGTATGATTTATTTATTTAAATTTCCTTCGTAAAAGAGAATAAATCGATTCATCCCACTTTTCTGAAATCATAATCCTTGAAAAAAAAAAAAAAAAAATGAGGTAGGGTTGAAAGTCACTCGGGCGATGAAACAACCGAATGCACAAAAAGAGCAAGCGTGACGGGAGAGGGGAGGGGCCCCGAAAAGGGTTCTCCCGTTTGCCCTTTTTACCCCCCTTCTGAATCGCAAGGGCGCGTGCGGGCGTTTTTTCCGCTTGTATTTTTCACGCACGCACACACACCTACCCACACAAGGTGGTGATGGTTCACTTACATCCACGCGCGTACAATCGAACCAGGAATAACTCTCTCTCTCTCCAGCCCCACTGCAGGGTTCTGCGTGCTACACTACTACTCCTGTGTGTGTCTCTTTTCACGGATCACTAAGCAATTTTACAGCTCGGCGGAGGTAACACGGGCCCTGCTGCAATTTGTTACGCGCTAATAAAGACCAGAGTAATTCCACAAGCTGGCGCTCTCGCAGGCACTCTCCTTCTCTCTCTTATACTTTTTCGCACTTTCTCATGTAGACGTTGGCGTGCAGTAGCAACAACAACAACAACAACAACAGAGACTTTGCATTGTAAGTCGCTTGACGCTGAGCACCAGTTCGTGTAACCCAAGAGTAGAAAATCCTTTCCCTCGCAGCGATGCCTTCGCGCTGGTAACACACTCGAGGCGCACATGTCTGATGGGGGAGAGCAGGAGAACTGCTCCTCTAATTCACCATTGCGAAGCTATACGTGGAGCGTACAAGTCTGGCGGCTGTCGGTGGGCGCCTTGCTGGGGGATTAGAGGGCGCGTGATGTTATATTAAAAGCTAATTATTTCGCCTGGTTGTACTTTTTTTTTTTTTTTTTTTTTTTTACCGCCTACCATTCACACATCTGTCGCCTCTCCCGGAGTTGGGAGAGTCGAGCTTTTTTCCGCGCCGTTGACTCTCGCAAATCGGAAATCAAAATGACCGTGATTTTTTTTTTTTTTTCATTGAAAGTAGACAATTATTTATTTACCGAAGAAGATGCTCCGGTTACTATACCATCCTCGATCGACCAAAAATACAATTATATCCCGTTTAATATTCTTAGATTCCTTAGTGTCACATTTGATTGATGTTCAAAGCATTAACAACAGATTAAAAAAGAAAAAAAAAAAAAGCTTATCTGCATAAAATTTTCAAAGCAATGTAATTTCACCCAACCCGATTCTAGCACGAAATAAGCCCATTAACGGGGTCAGCAACAACAACAACAACAACAACAACGGTGGGTACTATGTAATGTGCGTGTATGCCGTGGAGAGCTACCGTAAGTACATACACACCTATACAGTCCGTGCGACACGCCACTATCACCTCCACGGCGCACATGCATCAGCCCGTGCACCTATATATATATGTATATATATATATATCCCCCGCGATAGTACACGCGCAGTGTTTTCCCGGTGGGCTTCTCGCTCTATTCTCATTACACGTTTTCTCGGCCCCGCAAGAGTGAAACTTACGCGGATGGACGGGGGTATGGGTGCCTATGCTCTCCTCCCCGTGGATATACATCGACGTACGACGAGGCTGTTTGAACTTTGGTTCGGGGATGCTGACGAAGGAAGTGGGTTACGGACGGGGACGAAGTGGGTTACGGAAATAATGTTTGCTCGGTGGTTCGACGGGAGATGAGGTAATTGCTGCTGTGCGACGAGATAATAATAATGATAATAATAATAATAATAATAATAATAATAATAATAATAATAATAATAATGACAGTTATAGCAAGCAAAACTCGATGGTTTGATCGAGCGGTGCGCGTAAATTTGTTTAAGAAATTTGCCAGATGTTGCTTAAGGGAAGAAGAAAGGGGGAAACATAATTTCCAGTATATGGACGTTTGTTGTTTCTGTAATTTTACGTGGATGTGTGTTTTTTTTTCCCTCCGGTGTATTTTTGTGTGGACAAAAGAGAAATATGAACCGCGAGAGGACTCGACGTATTTTTATTGGTTTTGATTTATTTAATGGCTTGGCATCTGGATGTTTATCCGTGTTCGGAAAGCGGCAAAATAAGGGCACTCGTGCAAAAATTTCTAAAATGTACTGTTTATGCTGTTTTTTTTTTTTTAATGCAATTTATTTTACTTGGTAAAAAGACTTTTTAGCATAATTGCGATGGCATGTATATTTTCCCTATATATACGAGGAACTGAAATAATTATGGTAAAAATCTGCATGAATCGGTAATTTTAATAAATTAACCGCAACGCTCCACTTTAATGAATTTTATCGCGAGTAAAATGTACGCCAGCGATGAATTTTAAAGTAACGAGTTTTACTTATATTTAAAGGAAAAATATTCAACATTGTTGGAAACTCTTTAAAAACAAGGTTTACAACCAAGCGTTATCAAACATACCGGTGTATTACCGATTGTAACCAAATTGACCCAAATCAGAAAACAGATTGCACGTTTCATAGCGATTTCATCGGATTAAAATTGTAACAAAAGCTGACACCCGTCACAGCACTCACACACACATGGTACACCAACATTGAAAAAAATAAAGTTTTAAAAAACACTCACCCCCCGCAACGTCGAAATTTTCGATCGCCGAGTCCTACCCCGCGCATTGCGAGCCGAAAAAGCCGTAATCACTCGGCGCTCCCCGTATGTAATTTAAAAACTTCATCAATCATCCGATAACCCCATTGTACCACCGTGTCAACAAAGTGACCCACTGCGCGCTCGTAAATTGTGTTGTCATTATTATACTAAAAACAACAATCGTCGTGTATTTCGGAGTCACTAACGTACGTATAAACAACCTCGATAATGATGATGCCTCGGCCTCGCGCATCGGGGGTGTATAATTAATACCACGCGCCTATACATGTACACACCCAAACGATTCGTCCGAAAATTTCGAACAATCGGCCGCGCCGTCGTTTCGCGAATTAATTAATTTCCCAAAATTGTTAAATAAACTCGGGAGCACGGCGCGCCCAACTACGACGTTAACGAGAAAGCTCTCCCATTAAAATCGAATAAAATCTGTCGTCCAACACCCCCCACAACTCGATTCACTGGAGCTCGCGTGTATATAATTACATACCATGCAACTGTAGGGATACACCCACAGAGACACTCGTATAGGTGCAAAATTGTAAATTGCCCGCGCATTCCCGTGGGACCAGCTACAACGGGCCGCGTCCGTTCGGCGAAAACTATTTCCCTTCGATCTATTATTAACCTTCGAGCCCCCGGTTTCGCTGCGCAATCCCACGTATGTACGTAATCCCGCGCTACCACCACCCCCCCCGAAATTCCAACGAAGCCGGACAACAAAACACACGCGCAATCGACCAACCCCCTTCGCGTTGATTCGCAAAAGAAGCCCACGCTGCTCTTTTTGTCCCTCGTTATGTTCGCGCGTGTGCCGAGGTCCCCCTTACTCCTTTCGCGATCGGAAACCCCCCGTGGGAGAGTAGGGAATCGCAGCCGTAGAAACGAGATCCAAAGTCCCATTGTTCATGTACACCCCACCCTACATACATGCTCCGTCTCGCACGAAAAAAAAAACCCTTTTTTTTCCTTTCGCTCGCTCTTTTCTTTGGCCATTCACGCGAGGCCTGAATCCTCGGGGCGAAGAAAGAAGCAACTCGGAAGCTACAATGCGGTCATTCGATACCCGCGGACTCGTACGGGAGAGAGAGGAATCGATGCCTCGGGGCGGGGGGGGGCATACTTAGGTAAATTGAAACCTGCGAGCGTAAGACGATGCGTTTCGAGGATCGACTCCTACGCTCCCTCCTCCTCTTGGGTGTGTATATTTACAGGTAAGGGACCCATTGTCTGCATGCACGCGGGCGCAGACACCAGGTGGCACATGTAGCGAGGCTGGAAAAAAAAAAAAAAACTTACAAGCCAAGGATTACCCACGTATACACCCGTGTGGCGATTTGCGTGTTTGCGGACTAGTGTGGGTGGATGGTGTTTAAAATTCGCGGTTCGAGTGTCAAAGAGAGGATTATTTTTGATCGATCGAATAGCTGGATTTCACGCATGGGAGTCATTCATTGTGCGTACATTGCACCGGGAGGGCGGAAGGATTATAGCGTACACGCGCGGGGCTTTTAATTAACTTCGGGTATTTTATTTGGCTTCAGGGAATGATAACCGTGGGAAATCGGTGGGGCAACGAATCATTTTCTTGGGATTACAGTATATAGGATTGATTATCGTTTACATATACGTGAAACGAATTCCCATGAAAATTAAATCAATAGGTGCCAAATTATCATCGGGGGTGCCCTAAAATCGATTTTTTGGGATGATGGTTTCGCTTTGATCGCGGAATTTTGATGCATTTACC
Source organism: Copidosoma floridanum (assembly GCF_036245765.1). Taxonomy (NCBI): domain Eukaryota; kingdom Metazoa; phylum Arthropoda; class Insecta; order Hymenoptera; family Encyrtidae; genus Copidosoma; species Copidosoma floridanum. Next base: position 15,022,222 of record NW_028321896.1, on the reverse strand, counting down.
TGAAAAAACACAAATGTATTGACAAAGGAAAAACGAAACATTCCTTTTCTGATGGTACAGCCGACGCGTTTTCACGTCTATCCCCCCCCCCCCATCTTGTCCCTGAAAAATGACCAAGTCGTCATAAAACTGTACAGGCGTCCTCTATAACACGACGCGACTTCAAAAAAGCTTTTAGCTCAGAATCTTTATCGCTTTCGTGGCAGTGCATGAAAATACGCTGCAGCCCAACGACGATTGGCTACTCGAGAGAAAAGTATACAACGATAGCCCGAAAAGGGTACACGAAACAACGGCAGCAACATCAACGTGAAAGAAAAAAAAGGTGATAAAAAACGAAAAAAGGTAGGATGGGAGAAGGAAGGGGCAGTTGTACGCCGCGAGGAATGCGTGTACAGGGACGAGCAATAATAGCCGTGCGCGGGGAAAAGAAGGGGGGGGGGGAGGCGACGTGACGCGAGCGCGGAAGGATCATCGCCCGGAATAATGACTCTGGACTCCCTCTCCGCTGGGCACACGCGCAACTCGAGAAGCTCGGGCTACTTATCGTCCAGTGTATGTCCCCGCTCGCGTATACTCTCTCTCCGGTGCAGTTTCGCTCGATTAATTCAATTTGAGTTTTTCTTCCACCACGTTCTCCCATCGCGACGCACCTAGAATCTTTGGGAGCGATTTTTCGCTGCACGCCCACATTATGTTTTCGCCACAGATTTATACAATGGAAACGCCGACCAAACGGAAGGACTGTAGAAATTGACACTTGCGCGACTTATTATCGAGCGAGCCCCCTTGCACTATGTACAGCTGAGCACATTTTTTTCGAGAGGAGACGGAGAGCCAACGTACAGCCAACGAGATTCCCGGGAGTATAATATATAATCTCTCGCGCCCGCGGTGCGGCGAAAAAAATCTCGCGCCCCGCGACTGCCGCGCCGCGATTAATCTCTCGTAACACAAAGCGCGCGGCAGAGAGGCCGTGCCAGAGCACAAAAGAAGGCCAAAGAAGAAGAAACGGGAGGGGTGGGGTGGAGCCACGAGGCATGTATACTTCCTTATTCTCCCGTAATAAGGTGAAATTTGCGAGGGCGAGCCAAGGAGAGAGAGGCTCGGGTCTACACACACAGCAGGGCGGGGGGGGGGGAGAAAAGGAAAACGGGGAAAAATCAACAGAGGCGCTCGAGGCTCGGGCCAAATTAGGGTTATTGCCGAAAATAAGAAGAAGAAGCCCGCGGGAGCTGGAGCCAAGGTGTATCCACACACATACACTCTCGTGCTAAAAAGTGTGTGGGAGAGAGGGGCCCGAGGATGTAGAGCGCCCCTATTGTATAAATATGCTCGGAAGCGAGACAGACGGTAGCCCATTTGCGAGCGAGAGAGAGAGATAATAAGCCGCTGCCGTTTGTTCGTTCGAGGGGTTGGTGCCCACTGTGTAGGTATATAACGTTTGAGCTCTGCACGAGACGCGTACGTGTGTCTATATAGTATGTACAGACCCAAGGAAAAGTCAATGTGGGCGGGTTAAGAGGATGTGTACACACACGTATGTATACCGAGTGTATATGTATACTTATGTACGAGACACGGGCCGCGCTCGTCCGCATATGTATAACTCGAGCGTATATTTATATAATATACAGTATATACATGCTTGTTTGTACATGGGTACATATTTATATATATGCAGCCCAATGTTATATATGCCCCACCCTCCCTCGTGGCAGTATGGTTGCTCCATGACTGAAACCTCCCGCGAGGTATCTCGAGGTGCAGGCGCCTATAGACCTCATGTATCCACGGGTAGATTGAGGTCGGCCGCAACTTTTACTCGTGACGGATCGTTGATTGAAAATCATTGTACTAAACTGTGGTGCATCACCTATAAGTGTATACTTGCATCGAAAATATGGTTAAGGAGGGAGTAAAGTCATCCTCTTGTGTCCGCGTGGCGCTCCTTCCTCGTTGAGGGAGGAGAGAAAAAAAATGGCCAATCGTCAAATCTTGTCGAATGTACAAAAAAAACCCCTTCCGGATCAGAGGAGGAATCGTCCGAGAATGTATACGAAATCGCGAGAAGCAAGAGAAACAGCCCCTCCAGTCCAGGAGGTTAAATCATTTCCCCGGGCAGTCCTTCCCCGGGGCGCAACGTATTATTTCTTCGTTTCCCGTGCGCCCCCTGAGCTCGCAAATAATCCTCCTCCTTGTGTATGCGCGTACGTGCTCCTCGCGTATAAGCCCATCGCGGAGGAGCCTCTTGGACGGCAGCAAAGGAGCGTATGGTGCTCTGCCAGGAGGCGGCCCGCTACCCGAAATTTATGCACTTTTCCGCTTGTTTCCCCATACATACGTACATACACGTGCAACGGTTTTATAGCCGCCACGCGTTCAGGGGGGGGGGGAGGGCCATATACAACGTGGATTTCTTCCCTCTGCTCTCTTCCAAGCGGTTCGAGTGCAACGCGGTTCTTAACCAAGTTTGGCTCTCTGCATCTTTTTCGTATACGTCCTTCTTACTCGTATTCGTGTTTTTTGCCCGCTTTTTCTGTCTTCTTTCGCTCGTGTAGGGGTAGAGAATGGCCCATTCCAAGGTATTACCCTGTACGAAGGAGCAGGAGCAGAGGACCACTTATTGCATAAATAAAAGTAAATAATTGCTGAAGAGGATGAGCTTGTAACGATCGATATGCTCTGATGTGCCTTTTACTCGTATATACCTATATATATGTATGATATTTACGTACTCGATGGGAAAAGGTCAAAACTTGGGTTCCTACGGCAAGATGTTTTTTGAAATAATTTTGTAACTATATATACGAGGGAACGGGATGAATTAATTTTCGAAAACATAAATATTGATTCGAGAAAATCACGGGAATATGCTGTTGAGTATATTGCTGGAGCAAAATGTATAGGTACGGAGGAAAAATATGCACGTTAAGGTAGAGGAACAACATTAAAAAACATTATACGAACAAAAGCAAAGACGCAAATTTACCAGTAGATCCACAAAACAATAATGAATGTAAGAAAGAGATGCACGTAGTCAACGAGATTAGGATGTGGAAACAGAAATTTGAAGGCGGATACAATGAACAAAATTTAGATATTACAGATATAGATATTATTTATGTAGTATCCATAACGTATGTCCGTATGAATACTTTATAAACCTGAATTAGAAAATGTTCGTTAAAAGTTACCGGTTACAAACAGGTTGGTGCTCAATCCGTGAAAAGTGCTAATTATATGTTGCAATAATTAGTTTGCTATAATCGAGCGATACTTTTGTAATTGTCACGATTTTTTAAACTTTGCCTATGTCTTTCAATTAACGTTTTCGTTTGCCTCTGCTTCATCAAAGATTAAACAAACAAGCAAATTTCTCACTATATTAATTTTGGGTTGTTAGAAGTATGAGCGCACCGTAAATAATATTGAAGTACAAGCAAAAAACCAAACGCTCGAACATTCAGCGCAAGAAGAGACAAGAGAACTGCCATAAATCCCACATTTAATTAAAACGTAGCCTCCACACGCGTCCTCTGGAATCCTAGCGCTCAAGCTCTCGTCTCCGAAGCCCATACGTATACAACGTGCGTATCACGTCCACACAGAGAGAGAGACAGCGCGTCGGGCGAATCGGTGACACCCTCCCTTGTTTTCCCTCGGTCCAACTCGTCACCCGCACGTATGACGGCTAATCCCAATTTTATTTGCTCCCGTGTATCCCCGACCCCTTTTTACATATGCAAATGAAGCTTGCGCATATCGCGTCATTATTCGCGCGCCGGCGGCTTTCTCTCGCATGTATATGTACGGACGTCTCTGCTGGATCGTGATGCCAACGAACCGAGGAGAAAGAGCGAGAGGAGCTCGGGACAAGATTAAAGCCCTTTGACGGAATATAAGGGCTCGAGGGGTACTCCGGGCTTGCATAATTACTCCGTTCTCTATCTCTCGGTACATACCTACCTCTCTGCGCGTATTTTTTCTGTTTTTTACGTTTCACCCGTCTCTTTTTTTTTTTTTTTTTTTTTTTCATGTTTTCAAGTGCGTGGGAGCGCAATTGTCCTTTCGTTGCGTATACTTCTGACTTTGGTGCCTCCCCCCACTTTACTCTTCCCTCTCAATCTACGTCTCGGCTTTTTCAGGGCACTCGTTTGATATCAGGTGGTGAGGCGCCTTTTGTTATTTTTTTTTTAAGGCCACACTTCATATTACGTATTCGGGCCTCATTTTTCTTTTTTTTTTTCTTTCATTAAAGTCGTTGCAACGATACAACTAGATGTTATCAGTGTGTGAATTACTATTGGATTTTTATTTTTTTTTTACTTCCCATGAATAATTGATTTAAGATTATGAAAAAATCAAGGTTTATCATGGTCCACCTAAAAATTTCAGATAAATGACTGTAGTTGTACATTTGGAAAAAGATGTAACGATCTGCACCTTTACAAGTGCAAACTATACCACTGGATTAAAAATATTCTGGATTAAAATGTTGTAGTATTTTTTTAAATGCACAAACTATTTTATTGAGAGTATGCAAGTGATTATATGATAAATCCAACGTACAACAAACGAGGAAAATCCCACCCGTAGGCAGGAGACCTACAGCCGTACATAGTCGTTCAAACGCTGGGCTAACGAGAAAACGAGGATCCATCAAAGGAAACGAACGCATCCACACACGGGTCTAATTAATACGTTCTTTCTCTCTCGTTTCCTCCGTCCCGCGTATATAGCCCTCGTTTGCAACTCCCGTCCCACGTATATATCAACCCTATGTATATATGTCTCTCGCGACGAGAAAAATACGCTTACACATTACACATCCCCGATGCAACTCCACCCCTCCACCTTCCCTCTTCCCGTCTAAATATACTTATTCTCTCGGTGATACTTTTTGAACTATACGACGTCGCCGCGAATACTCCTTTCGGTTGTGCGCGTTGGGCGGGTGTACAGGGAAACTCTCACCCCGAAATTACATATATACCATTGGAGCCACACTGTACGTATACATACAACGAATTGACTCGCTCGCGCATACCATTAGCGCCTCTTGGCGATTTCGAAAGCCTCTCAACTGGTGTGTGTAAGTATATATAGTCTCGGAGTTGGGGAAAAAAAGGGTGCGAACGAGAGAGAGGCTACCTCGTGAGAAGTAAAAGAGGATGTGTGTATTGTATGTATATATGTGTAAGGTAATGTTCGGGTGTGCAGGGCATCGCGAGTATGAAAACAAATTGTGAAAATTAGCGCACCTGGCGGGCTATTGTCGCTTTATATGCGGAGTGCGCTTAATGAAAGCCTCCCCTCTTTTGTTTGCGCGTGCAGTTGTTGAGCTTACCGTGGTTTCTTTTCTTTTTTTTTTTTTTTTTTTTGTTAATCGTGGAAAAATTATACAGGGGAATAGAGGGACTCTGGTTGTCATGACCGTCGTTTGTGGCTTACTGTGGGGACTTTTGTTTTTGTTCCTTCCCCTCCCCCCCTATACCGAGACCCTGTGTGTGTGAAAGCGAGAGTGAATTAAAGGTCGACAGGAAAGAAAAGGAAGCGAGTGTCGGTTCGAATGGCGGACGTGCCGGTTTTTTTTTTTTTTTTTTTTTTCCTTTTTGTGCGCCGGTTATTTGTACGCGATTCTACAGGCTTTTGATGAATAAATACATACTTTTACGGTGTAATTACGGTGCAGGCATGAGACTCCGCGTGTTGTATGGTATACATTTATAATGGCGGTGCAGCGATAAATGCCTCGATTTTACGGTTGCTTTGATTTTGTCAAAGGACAACACGGAGCGAGAAATTTTTTGGCATTATTCCTCGGTTGTCTGACCTCTGAAAAGTTACGTGAGCTGCCCGCGACCTGTTAACAAGCATCGGAAGAACAAGTGAATAATTGAAAAATTTCAACTCCAAAACGTTGGCGACACAAGCGTAAAAAAACTGCAAAAATTTCATAATACCCAACAATTTGAATTTACTGTAACCACCATAAAGGTATGGATTATACATGTTACACAAATTCGAGGCTGTACAGTGCAGTTGTTAAAAATATGACAGTTATAAAACGTAAAGAAGAGAACGATTGTTTCCGGTATATTTGTTCAACATCTCGCAAGTTTGAGGGTTATATCTGTGCTAATTGTACGATTTTACCCTTTGGTTTTGTTGGGTGATGGTTTTGCTTTTAGTATTTCGAAATCTCGAACCCTTCCGCAACAATATATATTAAATAAAAAATAAAAAAATAAAAAAACCATTTCGCAGAGCCAGTATCACTCCAGTTGAGCACTTTCAATCACTCGAAAGGCAAACACGTCGACAAAAAAAAGGGAGGGAAGATACGTATATCAAACGGCCAAAATTTGCCATCGATAAACATCTCCGGCACAGATGACACTCTAGCTAGGAAAAAAAAAAAAAAAAAAAATTGATAGAGAGACGGGGAGTCACGCAGCGATTGACTTTTCTGCCCCTCTATCTGCTCCGTGGTATCACGCATGGCATTAAAGATTGACGACAAATGACGGCCCGATGTATCTCACCGGTTGGCAACCCACCCGAATCTCCCTTTCGCGTATACATGTATACACACTATAAACGCACAGTGTGTCGGCAAACAAGGTAATAAACGTTCTACGGGGACGCGAGCCCCTGCCCGCGTGGGAATGGGCCGTGCCCCCTTTTTTTTTCTATCCTCCCATATACATTGCAGATCGAAATCGCGAGCGCGTGTGACTCCCGAAACGGAAAATAAAGACCGGGGGTTGGTTCTCTATCCGAAAGGGCGCCCAATTCGATTCCTATTCTGCTCTCCTCGCCCCTGACTCCTTCGACGTACAAGACGGGCCGAAGGTTACGAAGCAACTTAAACGCCGCGTCGTTAAGATAAGGGGGAGCTCCGATAGCGAAGCCACCGCGAAGGATCTCCTCGTGCGAAAGTTTTCCTCCTCGAGCCCCTGACCTTCCGCCTGTGTACCTATATGTATATATATTATAAGCCACCCTTGCCACCCAAACTTTCGCAGACACGCCTGCGCCGGCAGCACGAGCTCCGGCTGTATGTATACCTACCCCGAAAACTTTCCTACGCCACTTTTCTCTCTCTCTCTTTTTATTTTTAGGGACACTTTTGCTCCATTTTCCGATGCGCGCTCACATCGCCCCACCCCCCACCTAAACTCCCGTATATAGACTCTCGGAAGGTTTTGGACGAGCGGAATGAAGTGGCCCGGTGGTATACGCCAGAGTGCCGCGCGCGAGCCGTGCTTCTACCGTGCCTTAATAGTTTCACCCCCTCCCCTGCATATGTATGTATGTATGTGTATACGCGTACAAGTTGGCCGAGAGATGGAGGACACGGGCAATTTGTCAGACACGGGCTCCCTTTCGGGATCTATTAGCCCGAGACGCGGATATTCTTTTTGATCCGGCCAAACTCGTTTGGGAGTAACAAACGACGTTGCGCTCGGCTGATCCGAGGAGCAAAAAAACACACACAACCCGTACATATATATACAGGTTATCGCAATTTAATGTTTAGTTGGAGGGATTATTTACACCCGTGTAATCATAGCGAGAGCATAAATGTGTCGCAATAAATTGGTCGATAGAGAGAGAGAGAGAGAGATACCCGCGTGTACTCTCCTTTATAGGGATACGAAAAAATCTGGTTCGATAAACACGATTGATTCAACGTATGCCAAGCAAAAACTTAGGTTTTATGTTATTTTAAAGCCACACTGCCAAGCAAGTTTCGATGAATCCGTTTAATAGAGCCGTGTATCGCTCGCGCGCGCGTCGCATACTCCTCGTCCTATATATGCATACACTGGCAGTTGCGGCAGTTGAGGAACTTGACCCAAAAAGCGCCGCTGAACGGAAATTCAAAACGCGCCAGACGCGCGACCGCGAGAAATCTCGTCGCGAATGCGCGCGTGTGTACAGGTATGCGTCGAGTTGATGCCTGTATGTATATAATATGCGTACGTAACGTGCGTGCATTAACCTCCTACTACCCGTGCGCTCATTGATTACGTTATCGTTATCGACTGCACCATATTATACTCTCCGCGCACTTTTTCCTTATACCTTTCGACCCTCGATCGAGAGAAGCAACGGGGCTTGCACGCCTTTTTTTTTTTTGCTCAGCTTGTAGCGAGTACGACGCGATTACATTACCGGCGCTTGTTTTCTTGCACAATAGGTGCACTCAAAAAACAGGCCGATCGGCCGGGTTTTGCTCGTCAGAAAAAATCGGTAACTTTTTGCAGGGGACGAAATTTCCGATGATCTTGCGATGAGTGCCAGAGTTTTTTTTTTCCCCACTCGCCGTGGCCAATATTTTCTTCTACTTTAACGGCTCGCGCGCTAGGTATAGGTATACAGCTCTCGTGAAATTCAATCGAGAGACAAGAAAAGCACGGCGAAGCGCGACTTTGCATTTGACGGTATCGCTCGAGCGAAAGATTTCGGATTAATACGGAGCGATCCCACCGCGTTCCAAATGAATATGAAAAGGAGAAAAAAAAAACACCACCCCAGAAGTAAGTCTGGTTTACAGCCCAGTTACCTGCCCGTCCCTCCCTTGAAGTCGCGAAAAAGCAATCGACTCTGGCTCCCTGTCCTCCTCCACTCCGATGCGCATATACATATATATTATACACGGATCCCTCCCCCCGACCGAAACTTCCAGAGAGGCAATCGGCGCCCTGACAAGTCACCTCCCACCTTCGTCGTCCTTGTCGCGTGTCGAGCGTATTAGTCCGATGCAATTTCGACGCCCCAGAGAGGCTGGTGGTACAGGGATGTGTACACACGCGGGAGAAAAATACGGGGAGGAAAAGAAGCTGTACCACACCCGCGATCGATCGCGCGCGGGGGAGAGCGAGCCAATGCTTTTTTTTTTTTCCGTGTGGCACCGTATAGCGTATACATATTTATGTGCTCTACGTGCTTTGCCGCTTGAATAAGTTAAATAATCTCTCGAGCCGCGAGGACGCTTCGATGGCTACACACAGGCGCGCGCCTTCCATATACCCGTGTACCTGTAACGTATATACCTCCGTAGTGTACAAACGATCGAGTGTATATATGCGTATGGCAAAACTATAGTGTTACACGCCTTTACGGAAGTGAACTTGTGGTAATTGCGGGGCTCCGTGCATTTTACACTGTTTTACGTACATTTACCCGTTCCTTTGCCCCCACAAAGAGCTATAATACCACTTTTTCCTCCTCCCATTGCAGCATTTTTATTCCAACAATCTTTTGTTCGTGTGGAGTATCGGGATGGAGGAGAAGCCGTTTTTTGGCTTTTCTACTTGGGTGTGTATAGGTACCACTTATTCGTGTTGTGTAAACGGAGATCCGAGGGCTCCGGAGAGTAAATATATTCATTCACGCGGGTGTACGGTATTTGGATTTTTATTGAGTCCCCGAGATGGAGACGAGTGTAATTCGAGTTCGAGCCCACGTGAAAATCTGACTGTGGCTTTCTCTCTGGAGAATAATAATTTTATTGCTGATGGCTGCCAAAGAGAGAGAGAGAGAGAGCGAGAGGTACGGTGTATACATATACAGTCGATGGGAAAGGTAAATATCGATGGGCGCAATTTGTTGGCTGTACGTAATAATATGTGTATAAACGTGTAAAGAGTGGAGTTGCGCAACGTAACTTGTAAGGATTATCATTTTAATCGGCCAATTATTGGCGACCAATGCTCACCCGCATTGGGTAGATATTCAAACGTGTTTATGTAACACAGTGTCACGGGAGAGAGAAGCAGCATAATATATATGAAAAAAAAAAAAAAAAAAAAAATGTTCGAATATAATTAGGTCCGTGTTTTATGGGCTTGCTCACTAAATTTAAATGTATTTGCGGGGTGTATGATTATGATAAGCTCGCGGGTAGAGAAATATGAATGGGAGTGCAATGCGAGCGACGGAATGAAAATCGCAGTAGAGGACTTTATCTCGGATTGAATTTAATGTCGAGCGTATAAACCTGATCCCGTTCCAGTTTGTCCAATGATTGAAATACATCAAGTTGATTGGTGTGCACGTTACGTATATAGGCTTATATAGTACATTTTTGTGTGTTTTAGTTGAATTTATTTCTTAATTTCGAAACGCGTGTAAGTAATGCCACAACCAAATGATTAAAATACGAATAACTTTGTCAAGTTACATCAAACGTAGAAATCAATTTAATGAAATAAATACCCAACAATAGTTTGCAATTATTCTAATCGAGGGTTTAATTGTCTCTCTCTCTCTCTTTCATCCCTTTATTTTCCTCTCTTTATCCTTATCACCTTTAAACGTAAGTCCTCTACTCTATCTTCGTCCATGTGTCTCTGCCTCGACGTTTTTGTTTCTCAATGGATTTTTCTCCGCATCTATCTTTGCGTACATATGTATAATGCAATACGTTTGTATCATGTATTTGATTATGTTATACGCAGTGTCCCTAAATCACGTGCACAATCTTGAACTATGTGCCATCGTGACTGCGTATACATACATTATACAGATCTTTCCCTTTGAATATGTACAACTTTCCATTTCTCGACCAACGAGTTTTTTCATCGCTCCACATTGGTCTCTGACCTTATATTATGTGCGTCTCTACTACTGCAGTCCCCCAAGAGCTTTTGCTCTTTTTTATGTATCTTTCGCTTAGTTTTTTACATGTTGGGTCGTTATTGTTAGTGCAGATAAAAAGGGGCATGAAAAAAAATCAAAAGATGTAAAAGTGGTCCACACGACGGGTTGATGATGAGGTAGGCTCATGAGATCAAAAGCAGTGTAAAAATACTCAGTGTTTCGACTTATTACATAAAAAGGTGTACGCCAACAGTTTGCGGAAGTTTGCCGTGTATAGGACAGACAGCGGGGGTATAGACAAAATCACACGGGTTTTTTAGAAAATAATTGTGAGGAAGACACAAGAGTGAATAGTCTTCAAGTCACGCATACGAATCTTTTCGATTTTTTCTATTATCCGTTGGTGGCGGGGGGGGGGGCGGTTTGTAAGTTTGTAACAATTCCTTCTTAATTTTATTATTTAAATGAACTTGATACTGTTTCCCTGGCTTGTCCACTTCCCACTCAACACTCGATCATCGTCCCAAGCCAACCATCGTCGTATCCCGAAGCGTCCGTCCCACACGCGAATCAAAGTTGGATTAAAAGTGTACACCATTCATTTTTAACCGTCAAATTCGATATCGCAATAACCACAACAATACCTACGAAATAAAAAGTTCCCCGAAGTACGACTGTCCTGCGGTACGGCTTAAACTTAATTGTCTCTACGAGTGCGTTGGCGCACACACATCGGCCACACCTATACGTCACATATACATACACACACTCTGACGATGCTCTTTCCTCGAGGGTCGAATAAAACGATCGCGGGGATTCGACAAATCAAACTCCCGGAACGAATCGAGTTCTCGTTTCCCTGTCACCGGCTCACTCCATTTTACCAATGTAACCCCGGGACGTACGCCTACTCTTCTCGTTTTGCAACGCACACGCACACACGTAGTCTCAGTGCGTAGGTACGGTTGATGATGTTATTGTTGCACGAAATTTCACGCCCCGAGTTTTTGAACTATATACCTCGTACGCGCGTAGACTAATTTTTCGCTCAAAATGCCAAGAGCTGTGCCATTCGTGCCCCTCTCCGCATGGAATATTCATGGGTTGTAATGTTGGAATTTCAGCGCCGCATCGTTTGAAAATAACAAATGGCCCGGCCCACGACCTCGTGGAGATGTAAGACCAGCGACGAAGGCTTGAGATGTGCTCGCGATTACAGCGAGTATACATTTTATGTTTCTTTTGGCATCTAAAGCAGCTCGCGATTTTTACGTCCACCTACGCGCTGCTCCGCCGTCGTCAATCAGAGCAAACAAAATGCGCGACGCGCTGTAACTTTTGATACGTTCGGGCGAGGGTGGCGCGTGAAAAAAAGGTCCCATCGGCGCGTTAAGCGCGTCCCGTAAACAGCCCGATGGGAGTTTAAAATTTTCATTCGCGTCGTATAGATGGCGAGCTTTGGAATTTACGTCCCTCCGCGTTGTATGGTTCGATCGGAGAAAGCAAGCTTTTGTCTGTATGGCAAAAGATATAATATCAGCGCTTATATATATTATGTCCGCGTTGGTTTGCCCAATCGAGCACCAACGCCGCCTAATACCCTTTTCTCTCTCTCTCCCGCGGTGGAGTTGAGTTCGATTTGAAATTTCCGAATAAACTATCGAAGGCTCTTAACTAAACCGATTACCCCGGCTCGGAGTCCCGGTGTTATATTCCAGCTTGAAAAGTCACTCCATATCCTCTCTTCTCGGGAAACAAAAAGTTACTCCGGAGCTCCAAAATACAAAGTTTAAGGGCAGACTTTCTGCAGCAAAAAAAAAAAAAAAAAAAAAAAAACACACACGTATAAGCGTAAGCGCAGTGATGGACTATATGCAGTTGAGAGCGACTCTCGAGTACAATTTTGCAGGAACGACGGAGAAACGCACGCGTGGAAACAAAGAGAGGAAAAACCCTTTTTTTTCCACAGAGACGAAACTAGAAAGGCACTCGAGAGACGCGCGCGCGAGCTGAGTAAAGGGCCTATACGCGCCGTACAAGTATATATACAGTAGCGGCTACAGACAGACGAATAGAATGTACATAGGAGACAGATAGAGGAAGCCAAGGTATATGTATATACCTACAAGTGACGCGCACGTGTATATAGTTACCTCCCCACACACACACGCGTGCATGCGCATACCAAGCTGTTTTTTTCCTTCGAGAGATATCCAATAGTGGCTTTCACACCTGCCCCTGTACACGTAAGTATATCGGCCCCTTCCATCTCCGTCGGTGGAAATGTCCGTATGTATATATATTATACGCGCTGCGGGAATTAAATCAGCCAAAGGGTCTTTCTCTCTCTCCTCTCCCGTGCAGTGGTGTGTATGATAGATGTGTGTGTATACGGTGTACGCGGCTTTGTACGTGGTCGTATATCGCGACCGATCGCTCCTCTCTCTCTCTCTTTGCGTCCGATTCTCAGGGCTAGACAGTATCGGACGAGAGAGAGGTGGAATGGGGAAAAAAAGAGAAAAACAAAAAAAAAACATGAAGGGAGAAACACGACGACAACGAGAGAAGGAGGAGGAGATCGGAGGCACTGATGGGCGGTTTTTCCACGCTCGGGATGGCATATATACTCTTTCTTTATTTCTTTTGTACGTATATATATATCCGTCCCGCGATGCATACGCGCGCGCTGCGGTACGCCGCTTGGTCCTTCTCCTGTTTCCTCCAAGTCTCTCTTTTCACGGGTGCAGCTTGTTTATTTTTAACGCGCAGATGCTTATCTCGCGGCTTTTATAAATAAGCGGCAATTTAGGGCTATTGGGTTTCCTTACTCCGATCGGACCGCCGATCTCTCTCTCTTTCGGCCGATCGATCGGGAAAATTGCGAGTGCGCAAAGGGGGACTTGCTCACAACGCTGCTCGAGGCTTGCCACGGATCGTTGAATGTTGCACCGTTGTAATGATGGTTTTTTTTTTTTTTTTTTTTTTTTTAAATCTACTGAATTTGACGAAGATACAAAGTTTCGCAGGTGATAAGCCCTCGGACCCCGGGAGTTATAATTAACGGCAAAAGTTGGTACAATTCACGTTTTATTTTGATGCTGGAGTAGCTTTCGGTAAAGTTTCGGTGATAAATTTAATTCCTGCGTAGTGGGTAACGGCCGAGTCTTTTTTTTTTTTTTTTTTTTTAACGCTCGCGAAATGAATAAAATATGGCCGTGCAGATTTTTGAATAAACATTTTCGCCGGTTCCTTGAAATTCGTGTACACCAACAAACGCGAACCGAAAGGATAAAATATTGTTTATTATTTTTGGAATTAATTTTTTGCACCACCGATGTGCTTATACTGATACACGCCTCTTGACTCGTAGATCGCGACTTTGGAAGATGTTTTTTTCGTCAATTGGTATATCCACGAAACTTTGCTTTTAGATCACCAAAAAAAAAAAAACCATTGTTGAAAATTACGTGCCTCTTTTTTGAAATAAAATTTAATTATTCATGTTTAACCTTCACCTCGTACATCCATTACGAACGCGAAAAACATTATCGACCTAGATATACTTATAATACCCTCGATGCAAAGTATTTCCAGCCAATATCAAACGATATCGAAACCAAACCTATACAGTCCGAACTTTTCAACTAATTAAAAAGTTGCGACAGTTATTGGAAAAAAAAAGAAAAAAATGCCCCCTCACACCGCATCCAGTCCCGGTATTACCCGTGTAACTGTCAAAAGCAAAGAGAGGAGGGAAAGGGGGAGTGAAAAATGTGCAACACATGTTCCATTAGTGGAAACGCGTGTACCCAGCACGTGCGGCCGCAAAAGACAAAGACGCGACGCGAAAAGCGAGAGGGGGATATAGAAAAAAGCAAATTACAGAGTTGATGAACTAATAAAACTTGAAGCGTATCCCGGCGCTGAGGAACTTTCTCATCTCTCGGAGCCAAGTATACATATAGTACATACAGGGCGCGTCACGGCGGCGATCCTGAATTACCCGCTCGGGCAGCGCTTCCTCCCTCATCCGCGGTACAAATAGCTCCGATCGGCCGCTCCGAAATGCACAATGTCCCGCAATGCCTCCTCTCACCCCCTTGTTTTTTCTTGTTTGTTTCCTCGTTTCTTTTTTGTCAAAAGGGAAAAAAGACGATGCGCTGCGTACCCATACACAAAGAGCAAGTTAAAAATCTTTGAACAACACGAGCCGACAACAAGCGCATCGCGGGAGCCTCAAGTATGTATACAAGTATAAGCGCGCGCGCGCGTGTGTGTTTCGAAAGTAAAAGGAGGAGGGAAAAAACACGGGGGGAGAGCTGCTCTCTGCTGTATAATGCATAGGTAGGCGCACCGACGGCGACGCTTTAAAAGTTTAAGCCGGAGATGCCGCAGCGAGTCTTGTCCTCCCCGGGAGTGTATAGGCTTATAACGTCTTTTGGCGATGCTCCGGCATCGCTGAGTGGGATCGTTTTTGCCGGGGCGCAAAAAAAAAAAAAAAAAACAGGTTGGTTTTGTTGATTCAAACGAATATCGAGATGCGAAAGAAAGGGTTGAAGGGGGAAAAGAATTTTGACGAAAAGCCACTGGACGGCCCAACGAGATTTATAGAGGCTCTTACAGTAGGACGTAGTGGTAAAAAATAAACGAGCCGTGTGTGAAAGAAAAAAATAAAAAAAAAAAAAGACACTGTTCATGGGTAAGACAAGGCCACTGTGTTCACATGTGTCACAACTATACGCGGTTGTTTTCAATATATCCCATCTGGATGCAAAATACGCGGCTTCTCTTTGCATATATTTTCATGGCAAAAAATAAAAAGAACCCTGTACTTATTGTATTTACGCACAACTTAATCAAGACTGGCTTCCATTATTTTGTTTCAGATTCGCATACCGGCATCGTCCCGTGGATGCAACCCACACATCGGCGATACAATGAAAAGCGAAAAAATTCCAAAGACCGCGGGAATAAGTGGGTAAGTACTACACGTTATACACCAACGAGGAATCATGGCCAACCTTATACGATATGTTATATGCTATTTGGTATATAATATTATACGTATATACGCAGCACTTGGATTCCACAGTCGGAGAAATAAAATGGAATAAAATAATAGGAGTGTATAGGATGGAATAAGACAGCTGCGCTCGTTTGCTGTGCCAGTGTCTGAGTCGGGGGTTGTATAGATATATAAAAGCGCACGAGCGATTCAACGCCCAGATAGAGCAGTTAACCGGCGCTGCAATGTACATACCTATATATATATATATATATATAGTCGCGAAAGATGCGTATCTCTGAAAATAGGTTTTGCCCCCTACCTCCTCTCTTTCGGGCTGCTGGGCCGTGCTGTTGTTGCATTGTATATAACCTCCTTCCTGGTGCGCTTGTATGGGTGCAGCATCGCGGGGCGCTTTTTTCCTTGTATATTACTCAGTAAAGCGTATGCAGCGTATATATATGTTATACCTACAAGCTCGCTCGTTTCCACTGCATATACGTATACCTGAACATGAGTACATTTTATCCATACGTATATATCACGCCCCCTGACGTGATTCCTGTATACGCAGGTACGTCGAAATCTTTGGAAAACCACGATAGGCAGAGGAAACCAGAGATTTTGTATGGCACGTCCTCCCGTGTTGTTTTCCATCTGCCCTGCTACGCGCATTTTATTTCTCTTTCCTCTGGTGCGGACAGAGTACCAGCAGCAACAAAAAAAATAAAACCTTGAATGTGGTGAAAATAATGGATGTACTCTCTTTTTGCTGCCATTTAAATTAGAGCCAGAGCATGATGATTTTCCTAGATTTACAGAACTTTTGACCCGATGGACCCGTTTAGGCCCCAAATGGTAACACAAGTCCATCATCGAAAATTAGTGATCTAGATATCTGGAATGTAATCCATAGGGCTAAGCAAATTGAGTTTGGATAATAATTCACAAATCTCCAACTGTGGTGCCATTTTCAAAGATTTCATCATATATAGGTGCACGTTTAATACTTGGATGTTACAAAAGCCTCGTTGCTGTTTTTTGTCCTCACCGCAGATATACGTATATATGTATACACCATTGCAACCTCCGCGGTGTTTTTTTCTCCCTCCCGGATTCCCCCCTTCTTTCTCCTTGGCCGCAAACGCCAATCAAAGATGTGCCTCCGTTCCGCCCTTTGCGGTCGCATCCGGATCTCTAATGCGCATACACACACACACACACATACGTATACAATCCAAGAGGAGGACCTCCGTGCTCCCGTGTACTTCCGCCAATCTCTCCTTCCTTTTTTCCCACTTCCCTTTTTACCGCGCCTCTTCTTAGTCCCATGTGCGCCCCCTCCGTATTGCGGGCGAGAGAGCGAGATAATGCCACGAGGGACGAAAAAAAAAAAAAAGTAAAGTTGTGACGGAAGTGCCCTCTCTCTTTTTCACGTGCTCGCGTCATGGCACCGGGTCTCATTGTGGGCTATTCTATATACACTCCCTGGGCCTTTTTTCTCTTTTTTTTTTTGTTCGGCTGCGCGGTTTTCCCCTAATCTTTTGTACACGCGCCGAGGAGGAGATGACGACGGTAGGAGGAAAAATATTAAATTAAAGTCTCATGAATACGACGACGCCTGCGGATGTCTATACACGGGTAGGGAGGATGCGTTGCCGCTTCCTTTTCTCCTGCGATGCTCTTTTCCGCGCGTGACGCCGCGGGCGCTTATTAACTCAATTGCGATAGGGATGATGGCGCTCCCTCGGTGCCGTTACCCTCGCGAAGTAGTGCGGATTTTTGGGGCCGCTTCGTTAACTTTACCGCGTGCGGGTTTATCTCCTCTTCCGAGTTTGTTCAGGATACACCAAAGGTGGAAACAATCTGAAACGGGGGGAGGGGGGAGTCCAATGGAAAAAGTATGAATCGATTGGAAAGGTCGGTCGGAGCGACGAACTTGCAAAATAAAACTCGTTTCGGAATATCGATACGACCCTGGTTTTTTTTTTCATTTCTCATTTTTGCTCTCGTCCCTACTTTTTCTCTCTCTCTCTCTTTTTTTAACAAACGACGTCGTCGTCGCTGTTATCGTATACGTATTTCGAAACGTACAAGGCGCAGAAAGCAGCCCGAGGCGAGATTCGTTATTTTGTTCTTCGCGTTTTGTTTTCATGTTTTTTTTTTTTTTTTGTATTATTTGTTTATTTTTCTTTCCTCCGCGTCCCATTTTGTGGAAAGTGTCGAGCGAAGGAAATGGTCCATCAATTTGGTCCGCGTGTACACGGGTATACGTGTATACGTGTTTTGTACATGCGTGGGCGCGATGAAGCAAGACGCGAATGTGATTTTTCATTGGTTAATCCCCCGAGGAATCTTAATCCTCGTGGCGACGACGACCGCGTGGATTATGGATTCACGATGGAAATGTGTCTACGTGGGTAAGTTGTGGAAATAGAATGCGATGCTAAATCGAGGGCGACAAGGTTTTACCGTGTGTCCTCTCGACGGAGTGCGAAAAGTGGAAAACTTTTGCAGGAAATCGTACATTTTTACTCTTTTTGTCCAAAAATAGTCCACTTAAATCACAAATGTACCAACTGCCTGTTTCAATTTACTCATCATTTTTATCATTTAATGTATATTTGCACCATACGATGTCACCTATCATGAATTTTCCCATAAACTTACGCATTTTTCGTTTGAGGTGAAATTTATCTTCCGTATCATTTCGATATTCGTTCAACCTTCGGTCGGAATGAAAATCCAAGCTTACGTCGTTCCATCCGCGGTGCCGTCGAGATCCAAGGGACACTCCTTGAAAAGCCCAAAATCAGACGCGTTTCTCGGAGAGACCTCATTTTCCTGAAAATCTATACCCCGGTAATCACGACCCTCTGAAAACGACGGAACCCGAAAAAAAAAAAAAAAAAAAAACGCAACGCAGGGCAAAAAAACAAAGCGCATAAGCTCGCGAGGAGAGACAACAGCGTCCATAACTCAGATGCGGATTAGCGATTAGCCAGGGGAGCGGATAATCTCCTGCGAAACTCCGGCGCGGCTCTTCGTTTTCACTCGAACGCACTTTTTTTTTTTTTTCTTTTTCTTTCTTTTCTTTCCCCATCCGGCCCATTACACCGGGGCAAAACACATCTCTCTTCCGTCTCTTTTGCCTATCTATCACTCCGGGATCAACGTTAAAGAAGAAAAGATAATACACTAATACGATAATGGTTTCCTCCTTCTTTTTCTTGAAGGAATTTGAAGCGACGGCGAGTAACAAGACTAGCAGGGCGTGGTAATGAGGGTGGGGGGGGATGGAAATTATGCGCGGCGAACGGAAAAGTTAACGCGCCGGAATGTACATTGAACGGAGAGACGAGATTGGCCGATAAGATTCGTTAATGAGTCTGTGCTGATGTGCAGCCTCGCCTCGAAGACGTTACATCTTCATTAGGGAAAAGTGGGCTACGCGTGCGATTATCAAACAGATTGCTTGATTGAAATTCAGCGGGTGTAAGTGTGGGAGGGGGTTATTTTATAAATCAGAGGTAATTTGAATCGAGGGCACGCGCCGGAGAGAAAATTGAATTAGATTCGAAGGCCATGTACCTACGCGTTGCTGACGGGGCGAATTTAAAAACGAACGCGTTTTTGTTTCTCGAATTTTCATTTATCGGTGCCGGGGATGCCGATACTCACGATTACCTAAACATTATATCATGGCAGAGAAGTATATATATATATCATAACCCCGGGTATGGTATTATATCGGTGCTGCGGTGGCAAACAACGAACAAGGGGGAGAGAAACGCTCCTATCTTCTCCCCATCGACGGCTAATGTTGCTTCTTACACGTGAAACTGCTCGATATTATTTTCATCCCGAGATGGATTTATGTTTCACGCGACTTTATCGCCACACTTGTTCCTTGAGTTATGTTTTTTTTTGGCCACTTTATCAGGTGGATAAAATTTCGTTTATTTTCATATTCATAAGGTCACATTGTTCCTCCTCTCGAAAAGGCCAAAACGCATTTTTTGTAGTTTCACAAGGCACGCCCATTCCATTCGAACCGATCGAAACATTCCGCAAAATTGAAATCAACGTTCGAGAATAAAAAGAGCCTTCGCAGAAGTCTGTTTCTAAAAAAAAAAAAAAAAAAAAAAAAATCAAACCTCAGCACTAACGTACACAAGAGCCATACGCGTAGTTAAAAATTTATCGCAATTCGATTTTTTTTTTCCCTTCTTCTTCCGTAGCCGTGCGATATGCAATAAACACACACACACGGGAACAATGTTGATTTATGTAAAACCACCCCCCCGAGCGCTCGATATACACAGCCTATGTATACACCCCGCACTTCCATCTCACAAGAGAGCTCCTTCTCGCCGTACAACCAATTAAAAGATAATCAAGCTATACTCTCGAGCTATAGATTCATCCATATGCACACACGGTATACCTGTATACATATATATATATATATGTACGATCACCCCATATATCTGCTCACATCGAGTACCAGCGAGCTGTAGCGCGTCCACACTTTTATACACACCGGAGACACGAGAGAGCAGCACTGTGCTGTATATATAGGTTTCCCGCTTTTCTCCCTTCAAATACGGATGAAAAAAAACCAACTTGGCCAACTGTACACGTCTGGGGAATTTTCCAAATCTCGTGCATACCGAGAAATACATCATATATACTTATATAGGAGAGCTTGGTGGGTTGAGCAGGTATACACACGGTAAACAGCCCAGGCCTATAAATTATGCGTACAGTGGGAAATAACATGGTAATTACGCTACGTATACACAGTGCCCCCTCGTTCGCGTACTCGGCTATGCACGCCTAATTTATCATTATTATTAATGCTAAACACACGCGAAACATACCGACCCTATATATAGATATACGCACCCGCGCTATTAATGCCCTCTCTCTCTCTTTCTCTGATCTCTCGCAATTGCAAATGAACGAAACGGAGCGTCCCGGCAGCAGATTTGCC
This sequence comes from Copidosoma floridanum, assembly GCF_036245765.1. NCBI lineage: Eukaryota > Metazoa > Arthropoda > Insecta > Hymenoptera > Encyrtidae > Copidosoma > Copidosoma floridanum. Next base: position 15,001,607 of record NW_028321896.1, on the reverse strand, counting down.
GCGCTACAATGCATACGCGCCCGCGAATACCGAATGGGAATCGAGGCTGGAAAATCCCAGTAGCTCTTTGGACTGTGTATACCATGGGCGCATGGCGCTAAATGAGCGCACCGGAACCTTCTTCTGGCCTCGACACCCCTGGAGCAACGACGGCGACCACTTCAAAGTATAAAAGGAAAGAGGGGCGCATCGCTTGCGCGTGACAGGCAGCTATACAAGTACAGCTGGTGTGCTTTCGAACATCGCGTGTTCGTTAATTAAGGTATCGGGTGTATATATGTATATGCACGTACCTCGTGGTATTTTTTTTTTTTTTTTTTTTTTTTTTTTTATCATGTAGCCGTAGTGGGGACCCGCAGGCTTCCGATATGCACTCGACAACCTCTTCTTCCTTCGGGTATACCTGTGATACTCTCGCTTTTTTTTTCCCCTCCTCTTTTGCTCGCCTCACTTGTACGCTCTTTACTTGCCTTTGGACGCCCCCCCCCTTTCTCAGGCTTTTAATATGCAGATTTCGCAGCGTCCCTTTACACGCGCGAACATCTCTTTATTTTTGCTTTTACTCGCTTTTCAAGAAAAACGAGCTCGCTCATGGAATACACGGCGAATTGATTAAGTACAGCTATATATATATATACATGTGTGTATGGAGTGTGTGTGTGCAGGATGCACCACCACCCCTCGACGTTATTTTTTAAATGCGTTTTTAAGAGCAAGAGCTGCCTTTTTTTCTTTTTTTTTTTTCTCCTTCTCGGGGGGGGGGGGGGAAGAGTCGGGGTGTCAACGTAAGTAAGTGCTTATTGACGCGTTTCATCGCCAGGCGAAGAGAGATTGATTACTTTGCAGAGAAAGAGAGGGTGCCCCAGGATTTTTACGTTCGATTCGGATGTTAAATTTCTATCGGGCAACGTCAACGAGCGACTCTTGTGCTTGAAAATAACATTTCCGCGGGACGCGTGGGTGATGTGTGCCTTGAATCGACAGCCTATGGGTATGGGAGGTTTTCTTATTTTTCAAAGGAATCAATTAACTTTTCAGGATTGGAAAACGTCGAGGGAAATTTCAGTCGACCGATAGTAAGTACACTGGTTGTTGATGGAAAACTTGTTGACCAAAGGGATGTCTTATTATTCAAGTTGCGAGAGCGCAATTAAAAGTAATGACTTGCGCTTTCTCTCTGATCCAGTGCCGCGCGCGCTCTCGAGCGGGAGATCCTGTGCTCTCATCAAAATGAATTACACATCCTGGGCTCCCATTTGAGAGACCCGGCGATTTTCTCGCGTAGCTCAATCCCTGCCATTGTATCCTATACGGGAGGAGGAGAGAGGGGATAAAAAAAAAAAAAAAAAACCATGGAGCAAATACCACGATCTTGATTGTGATGTAGAAGCCCCCCCACCAGGCTCCAAATCTTCGTCTCGAACGCTTTTTGTCTTCGGAGATATACGCGGACGAATTTCCGCGCTTTTATATCGTCTTGGGTATACGAGGTATACTACAGTCTTTGGGCAAGAAGAAAACATTTCAGGCAACGATTTCACTGACTGATACAGCAAACGGTTCGAGTATTGGGAGGATGTCCTTGCGTTTCGATCGTTTATCGATTCCAAGTAAAAAGTACTTTTTAGTCAGTAATCAAGTTGCGATTGTATGATAAATACCACTAAGGAGTCCGTTCAACTGGGGGGTAAGAAAGCTGCGCAATGTATATTATATTCAACGGAAAGATGAGGGTAGATTTAAACTGAGCAGGCATGGGGGGGGGGGGTTCGTGAAAGAGAAAGAGAACAACGAGATACAAAAAGTCACAGTTCGAATAACGAGTATTCACTCGAGTGTGACAGTGAGCCATAAAAATTAATAGGAAACAATTGACTCCGACAGCCGCACATTATCGTGAGCGTGTGGCAGTCGGGAAAACGCACCTGCTTCCTCTACCGAGTGACGCTCTCCCTGCGTATACATAAAAAACATTGTATATTAGCGATACGAGGACAAAAAGAAAAGGGGTGAAGAGGAGGATTGGCGAAAAACGCCCTCTAACCGCAATCCCTTTTTTCCCTTGTTGATCCGACTCCCGCACTATATATTATACGCGCGTGTATCGCTGAGAGTGCGGCACATAGACGCGTGTCTTATCAGCAAAGGGGACCCCCTCTGGGTATATAGAAGGGGTAGGAAGAACAAGGGTGGACGCGGCCAAAGTTGAAATGCTTTTAGCCGAGCCAGCTCCTACTGTGTATATGCTTGGTATAGGTGCGGCACACCTGCAGCGGTAGCCGATTTCGCGGCCCAACGATTCTGGAAGCCATAGCCTCCCTCCTCCAATTTTCGCTCTGCTTGTCGCCGAATTCTACTCCCTTGAATCATACGTATACGTGGCCGTGCTCGTTTTCCGCCCCCCCCCCAATGTTTTTTTTTTTTTTTTTTTTTTTTTTTTTTTACAAACCATTCTGCTGCTGTTGCTGTTTATTTACTTGTTTTTTTTTCTTCCTTCCTTCCTTTCATATCCTCATTTGTTTGGAAGAGATATATAGTATATTCTTCGGGACTCTGGGAAATTAAACTGCTGGGTATACTGTTAGCTGGTTCAACTGTACGTATGGATATGGGGAGGAAAAAAAAAAAAAGATGATGCGAATGGGGGGTACAGCGGAAAAGCGAGGAAATAACGAGCTGACGGCTTGGGTGAATAAATATATATATTATGCCATTCCATGTACATTATACGTGTACACATTTACTGCGGCGTATGTTATACAACAAAGTTGGAGTTTTAATGTCGCGCGTCGGAAACTCTTTGCCTTTCATAGGTGTACCGTATATATATACCTCGACCCCACATGGTTGTGAAAATCAAGTTGATACGCGAGCGCGTTACCAACCAGTTGTTTCGGGCTACGCTCATGCGGATTAAATTATTTCTCAAAACCAGCTAATATTTGACGTATATGCGCGTGTAGAACAAAAGGGGATTTTATACATGATTTTTCTCTATAGAAAATGTGGAACCATATTTGCCCGTATTCGCTGACAATCGATGCGTTATTCCAAAGCAGCGGCAATCACGCGGGTCGCGTCGAGAGAGGCACGGCTAATAAGCCGAAAATCAATAAGCATCACCTCGCGCAAGTAACGAACTTACACGCGCGCGCATTTATCAGCAACGAACTAATCGAGCCGGCGGCCGTTTTTTCTTTTCCCCGTCTCGGTCGACCAATTAGCCGCCCTGGCTGCGCGCAATACTCCCGAAATCCGGCGGGAAATACGCGCCGAAATATTCCACGAGGGCCCCCCAAGCAAAGCGAAATCCGTCCTCCCCCCCCCCCTCGACTTTAATCATCGAAATGCTGCTGCGACATCGTCCGGTGACGCCAAAGCGCGCTTATACCGGCAATAATAGTAACACAATGTAACACGCGTGTACATAAACTCCGGATAATTGATAAACGAGGATAATCGTGCCATCGTAATTAAGCGAATCACGTGGAGTTGGAAAATCACGCGATACGCGGGCGCCAAAAGCCACACTTGTGATCAGCTAGCCCTTTTTCTCTGCTTCTTCTTTCACTCGACCCGCATCATCATATCCTCCACACGTATTGTATATGTACAAGAGGATGGGCCATACACGTGTGTACCAAGGGAAGAGAGGGGGGGGTGGGGCAATTAAGTCAGGGCCCCGGACTCTGACGAATGGCCCTTCAAACTCGTTAATAAACCGCGGAAATAAATAGCGCCCGCGGCGAGAGCCTCTCCCCGAGATTTACGAGCCGGGCACACTCGTCTACATATGCATATGTGTGTGTGTACATGGTGTACACGCAGCTTGAGAGCTGTACGAATCACATCCGCGATGAATTCTCGATGAACGCCAACGTGGACCCTACGTGTATGCGGCGGACGGGCGCTCGTGTGGAGGTGTGACGGCTGTGGCATATCATTTTCGTGATTTAGTCACGCTCTCCCGCGTGGCTGATCGAGAGGGAATCCTTTTTTTTCCGAAGGAGGACGCGCGTTTGCATGTTTGCGCGTGGGGAGACGTGGGGTATACATATATATATACATCGAAGGTAAAAGGAAGAAAGAGGGGCTCGAGGAGGAAGGGGGCGTGGGCGTGGGTTGGCGGAGCGTGAACTCGAGGAGGAAGGAAGAAAGTCCGCCGGGGTGTAGGGAACTCCGAAGGAGATGAGCTTTATTAGGTTTGGTCTTGATTCGGTATACGCGGGGACCCCTGCGTTTGTTTAGGCTCCCGTTCTAGGGTATTTTTCTGGTCAGGGAGCCGGGTCGAGGTGCAGGAAGCTCGTTTCAATTTCGGCTCGGTTGTTGCCTCTACGAGACAACGGAGGATGCGTGTTACGAATAAGTGTTTGAGCACGGCCTATTGGTTCATCCAAGAATTACTATTTTCAAGCTCCAATGCGAGTTTGCGCTCAAGGGTGGGTTCATGCGAGTGACGAAGGTAAAGTATACATGCTTGAGTGTTTGAAAATTACTAGCTTTCGGAACTGGTACAAGAATCATCCCAAACATTCCTTTCTACAGAGGTGTTTTCAAGGTCTGGAGCTTTTGGTGAAAGTTTGGCTGAAATTCCCACATTTTCCTGGAAAATGTAACAAAAAATGGTTTTTTTTTTTTTTTTTATTAACAATGTTTCGTGTTTAACGTAGAATTGAAGGAACCCTTGTACATCGTTTACTTTTTAATTGGGAATTCGTATGGTCAACTTTTTTTTTTTTATTTCAGTTCTTATGTTATCTCAAAAAAAAACGGTGAGTAAAGAATTTCGCTGGCAAATTCGCATTTAAATTTTACGTCTCGAGAGATCTCTTGTGATTATTCATTCTATATATACTTACAACCAAGTCCGTACATTTAAAATCACTTCCCCCCCCCCCAACTTTCGCGCTTCAAGATTTTTTTTTTCATTGAAATAATACATTCCGGTTGATCGTAATTACTGAGATTATGTATCCTTTCGAATATACACATAGCTACGTACAACGCCAGCACGTGTACACACGCATGCGATCGATACACTTTAGCATACATACCCATTCTTAACGCGGACACACCCACGCGAAATTAATCAAACCGGCAGTCAAGTATCTCATTAAACAAAGTGCTTATTGTGTACGCGTATGTGTATATGTGTATACTTATTATCACACATAATCAACATATTATACACGGTATACACATCGGAATGGAGAGAGAAAGGGAACCGGGAAGAACGTACAGATGCATGGTTTACACGCAGCACCGATTGCCACCAAGCCATTGCCGTATAGCGGTAGTAATAACAATAATCATTTAATTATCGCGCCAGGGATGATACGCGTTTGATGTCGCGCGAAGCGCGAGTCTAAATTACTAGGGGGGAGCGCTGGCAACGCGATTCATTAAAAGTGCGAGAGCAAATTCAATTTTCCAACTACAGTGGAGATGGTGCAGAAGAAGAAGGAAAAAAAACGCATCGGAGGCGCGGCAAAGCAAGTGTCAAACGACTAACGAAGAGGGTAAACAAGATAAGGCTTTGAGAGCAAAAAGAAGGGGATGGGGGTGCAACTGATGGACGAACGGACGGGCGGAGGAGGAGAGACGAGGAAAGGAGGAAAAGAGAGGCGGACGTAAGACTTACGAGCGAAGCAAGAAGAACTCTGGCGTCTTATAATGAACTCGGCACGCGGCGGCTAAAAATTAATGGCGGAACTCGAGAGAGTCGCGGGGGTAAGGTATGCGGCGGGGCAGTAGCAGTGTAGGGCAGATTTTCGCTCGTGGGCAGATTCGCCGAACGGAGATAATGGAACACGGCGTGGAATTAGAATGGGTACAAAAGAAAAAAGAAAGAAAAGAAAAGAAATACGCCTCTGCCTCGCGGACTACTCCCTTCTTCTACGGGGGAGTAGCTACTTACCTGTATATACCCTGCCAGCGGAGAGATAGAAAGAGCCTCGTAAACGGAGGCAGTCAATTTCTTTCGTGGACGCGGCCCTGCTCGACTCCGACAATGTACCTTTTACTTATATATATATATATATATATATATATATATATATATATATATATATATATATATATATATATATATATATATATATATATATATATACACACATGTGGATAAAAGAGAGAGAGAGCAAGTCGGGGTAATCATCTGTGCGAGTCTTCTAAAATCGCATCCCCCGACCCTCGTGTAACACACCAGTATAGTCTATATACTGCTCCCTCTGCTCTCAACTCCCAAGAGCTTGCGAAATTGCCGCAATAGTCGCAATCGGAAACTCGTGCGTATACACACACATGTTGCACCACTCGGTGCATTGCCGTGTGTATACGGGCTGTTTCTCCCGTTGTGAAGGGCCAGATGGGGTGCCGGCGCCGTGTGTCAAGTGTACCCGTATATTATATCGTGTCTAATGTGTACGTCCGATGTTGTGTGTAGTATTAATGCAATGCCATTTCGAGGATGGTTTATTGAAATTTATGAGAAAATGATACCACCACGTGGTTATACATGGTCTTTTTCTTTTTAAAGGGAAAAAACGAGTGGGATCAGTTTAAATTCATATCGGGGTGCAAGGAGTTTAGATGCCACTGAAGTCGCCTACAGTGAAATAAAATGTTTATGCTCGTTGAATTTCAATTCGTAAACTATGGTGATGTGAGCTTTATGGGGGTGGTAAACGTTACATATACGTATACGTAGGTACTAAAGGCTTCTACTGTGTTGTAATCCTCTATTACAAATTATAATGACAATATTTTTATTGTATCAGTAGATTCACACTGAAGAAAATAATTGCGTCTTCGCAATGTAAGAACCCATTCCAATTTAGCTTAGAGAGTTCCGGAACGAAGTTCATGAGAATTTAAATTAACAGAATTTTAATACAAACCTGTGGGCTCGAGGTATAAATTCTTAATAGGCCTTCAAGTTTCTTATTCGGCACATAGGATCCTTAATTATCTAAAAATAAATTTACTCGGTCTATAGATAGTTCCAAAAAAAAGTTCCAAGGTTTTGTTTTTACCTAGGCAGGTTCCATCACAGAATTCTGAAGTCAAAAGTATTCCGATTCACAAGGATTTAAATTCAGCATTTTTAAAAAATTTTGGAAGTCACAACTATAAAGCCCATTGGACTCCAGTTCATTACGCAGGATTCTACGTAGGTACGAGTTTTTAGTTAAAATTTAGCCGTTCCTTGAACCTGCACCTCGCCCTTTGTACCAGATAAGAACTGATTCACCCCCCCCCCCCGTCCGATGGAAAACAACCCCATCTCGTTTGAGAAAAGTACATACGGCATTACCGATTCCACGAACGCACCCGCACACCCAAAGAAGGACTCTCGCGCCATACTGTCAACTCTGCTCTTCCTCGGCCCTATCGCGAAACGAGCCGCGTATCTTACGTTTAGTGCGTAATCGGCCGCTGCGTGTGTCTGTATACGTAAGTATACTTGCGTAGGAAGTGAGAGCACGAGCAGCAGTGTAGTGCCCGCGGCAGGTTGGCGATAGCCCCCCCGCGCCCAAGTATAGACAGCGAAGATTGCCCGCACCCCTTCCACTGCGCCATATATACACGGCAGAGTTCAATCGTTGTCCCGGCATGAGGCAGGAAATGCCCGGCGATCGGAACGTTTTCTCGTTCAATGGTTCTCTGCGAGGGGGTAGAGAGAGAGAAATGGGGAGGTGTATACATGTATACGTATATGTACGAAAGTGGTTATGGGCGTTGTAGTCTACGGATGCGGGGGGAGAGCAGACAAAAATATAAATGTGAGCAATCGAAGGAGGAGGTATAGTAGTTGACGCGCGGGGGAGGAGAACACTTTATCTGTACGTATACGCACACGTGCCGTGCCGGAAGAAAATTGGACGCCCGGTGACTTTGACGATTTTTGCAGCGCTCGACCTTTTTCTTTTCTTTTCTTTCCTTATTTTCTTTTTTGGGGGTTTTTATTGCACCCACCCTTTATCCAAGAGGGTCCATTGGGAAAATTGGTGATGTACGCTTTCACGTTTTGATTGGCTATTTTTTTTGTTTTGTTGCTACGCAATAAATCCCAAAGGCTTACACACCCCGACGTATTAATTTTCCATCTTATTTTACGATTCACCAAAAGTCCCGCGAAACTCACTTTTATACACGAGAGACAGTAAAAAAACAACCCCTGTCGAATCCGCATAAAGTTTGCGAGGGTATTTATACCTCGTGAAAAAAAAAAAAAAAAAAAAAAAAAAAAAAAAAAAAAAAACGGAATAAATTTTCGTCGATATCGCGATTTCATTGGAGATCGGCACTCCGAAACCACGAGAAGTGCAAAAGATAGAATCCCCAGCAGCGCATTAAAGGCAAATCCATCGGTACGTGTATGCTATACGTACTATATACCACCCCACGTGAAAGTCTCGCGTTACACGGCCGTGGCAAAAGTGTTCGAGTAGGTGTACACGGCGATCCGTAAGCCGAGACCCGCGTACACCTATATACGAACCCCCCATACCCCGGCGATCGTTTGATACGAAACGGTAGTGGTTCCTCTCGCCCCGAAGGGACTTTCGGCTCCGATGCCCCGTGGACTGATGCACCAACCGCGCATATATAAACGGGAAGAGACACGCGAGACGACGAGAGCGAGGAAAGAGACTTAATCGACGCTGCGGAGGAGTTAGGAGTGTACATTATACCTTACACGCAGGTTGCGGGGGAGGGTACGGTGCCGCGCTCGGCCGCGCGGTAAAAGAACACAGGTAAGTACCCGAGTGAAAGTCGATATGCCAGCGAGCATGAATAATTTATTAAGGGCGTTTATCACGCCACGACGGCTACGTCGACGCTTATGAGGGCCGCGGCGGAGGGAAAAGAATGGGAGGACCTCCACCTCCGCCTTTGCTGTATATACACGGACACTTGGGAGTCGATCGTCGTCTCTTCGAACGGTTTCTCTTACCCCTGCCTGAGTATATACATACAAGTCCCGTCGCTCGCAGGGTAATCTCCCGGCGTAATCGAGACCCCTCGGAGCACTACTGACGGCTGAATACATCCACATGTATATATATATATGGGCGTGCTATACAATACTGCTAGCGAGAGAGAGAGAGAGAGCTTTGATCTCCGAGATTACCTCCTCGCTAACCGCGAGAGCCGCTGCTCTCTTCCTCATCCTCCTTCGCCCGTGGTTTTTCCTCCTCTTCGGCCGAGGCTTAAGGGCTAGGTGTGTGTGCGCGCGTGCAGAGTATTGGAGAGATATCGGGAAAAGCCGGGGGAGGGCTATTTTTGTTATTGTTGGATGATGCCAGCTATGCGGAGGCTTTTGCGATGTTTTATGGAAGCGAGGGCATTATTTTTGTTGCCGCTACCGATAAGCGCTCTTTGGGACACCTACAGCATGAAGGTACAAGATATTGAATTCTCTCTCGAGGTGAAGCCAAGGGGGAGAGGATAGTTGTCTTTGGAATTTTTAACGCGGCAGGTATAGGAGTATTGAGAAATGTGGGCGTTTTACTTTTTTTTTTTTTTTTTTTTTTTGTTTTCCTTAGTGAGAGCAAGCTGGTAATCGTATCAGTGTACATAGGGACACATTTTTTTATTTAACTCGTGTGTATACACGCTACTCCAAGAAATTTAGTGCAGTTAATTCTGATTTTTTCAATCATAAAACACTACCTTCAACAATGTCAGTCAACGACAAGCAACTTGAATTTTCACAATGGAGCATTACAGACAAAGAACCACGAAACGAATGATCTATATATACATCACTGTGGTACGCATTGGCGTAGCCAAGTTTATTCATGGGTCTGTCGTTCGTTCGTCATGGGCGAAAAATTTCTCTGAGTCACACCTTTCGACTGTACAGCGAATATTCCGACGAGCTCGTAAACTTGTATACGCAGCGCCGCGCTTGTTGCATTGTGAAAATCTCCATGCACTCTAGTTACGATTTATAATCTTTAACCGCAAATTGTACTCCATGCAAACATTTTTCAATAATTACAGAGTCATTTTTCAAACGGGTACCAGCAGAGACGTTACAAAATTTTCCAATCGTATAAAAGAATCGCCCAAGATAACACTCATCAAATCGATACGAACACGATTACTAATGTATAAAATTATACATGAACTTTTGTCGTGTAAATCAATAGAAGGGGGGGTGGTATATACGTACTATATAAGGACTGTAGGTATACATACACGTGATGGAGTGTGACTTGTTGCGTAGCTTATCGAGATAATGTTAAAACAATTAGAAACTCATACATAAAGATAAATTATACATCCAAGAAAGTAGTACTGTAATGGATTTTTTTTTTTTTTACAGCATTTCCAGCGAATGTAAATGTTTCGTAAACGACGCAAAAAGACAACACACGTTTAATCCGAGAAAAACAAACCTCACAAGGTACTCCCGATTGATTATACAGTAAGCTCACACGCCGCAGGCAATAACGATTTTTTTTTTTTATTTGCAAAAATTTTTCGCACCTGAAAAGCAATTTGCAACTTTATTGACTTATCAAACCGAGTCGCGCGCGCCGCTATCTTTTCGCGCCCCAGAGCCAAAAGGCTCTAAAAACTCCTCCTTTCCACTGTCCGCGGATATTATTTTCCTGCAGCAACGTCCATAGAGCAACAAAATTTATTACCACGCGCCCGTACATCGAGATAAGACGCGCGTCGGACAAGTTGTTTATTACACGCGCCGCGCAGGAAACTCAAACCGATCGAACTTCAATTACTCGACGCTCCGCCGCGAAAATTTACATTTTACCTGTACTCGCGGGCGTGCGTCAATTATACCCACGCGTCTCGCAAAAAAAAACACGTGTTTCGAAAAAAAGTGTTACTCACTGGTTAAATAAACAGCTCGGCTTGCATCGAATGCGCGTGCAAAAAAAAGATAAAGGTAAGTTTTATCTATAGCAAAAAAAAAAAAAAAACAGCTCAACCCAACAACAACGTGTTTGCGGAAACAAAGTACAAGTGCTAATTGTGTAGCGCTGTGTGGAGTAAACTCTCTCAACCTCCGAACAACAACAAAAAAAAAAAAAAAAAAAAAAACAATAGCGCGAGTGAAAGAAGAATAAGAACAAGAGTAGCGCTGGAAAGTACTTTAGAGGAAGGGAATCAGTGGTGTACACGTGTGCGAGAGAGAGATTGTACGGTAGTTGCATGTGCCTTTCGGGTGGAATGATTTTTTTTTTTTTTAAATGGCGCAATCAGGGAACTTTTTTAATTACGCCCCGCCAGTCGGGCGTCACTCTCTCTCTCTGTTCCTCTCTGGCGCGCTGCAATATAATGGGACCCCCGAGCATTTAACGCTAAGCGTTTCTAATAACAGCTGTGCTGCAGGGGTGGAAGAGGGCACGGCATAAATCCATTAGCCAATATGACGCGAGCGCTCGCGACATTATGCAAAATCGTCTGCGAGAGGGAAGCGAAATATCGCGTCGATTTAAGGGTCTCCGCGGCGTCAAAGAGTTTGGGGCATCGGGGGCAGGGGGGAGTTATGAATTTTCTCGAGAGGCGCATTTTGCCACCGTGTTCTCGCAGCTCGCGGCAGGGTGTCCGTGGTGTGATGGATTTAGGAAAACTCGTCTCTTATCGTTAGCGTTTCTAACTACGCGTGTGCCTTCGGGGGCACGGCGGTGGTATGGGTATTTTATGCGACGATGCATCGTTACTTGCTTACTTTATACTCGCTCGCGGACGGGGCCAAAGTGCCGTAGTCAGCTATTCTCGCTTCTCGCTCGAAAAAGTAACGGGACTGCTGCTTTTTGAAGTTGTCCACTGTTACGGAACGCGCATTTTTTTTTTTTTTTTTTTTTTTTTATTGTTCTCAATGAGGCATAGTTAAATTTGCTTATTCAAACTTTTAAGTAACTCCATGGAATATTTTTGACTAGTTGACTGCGTTCTGAGATTGATTAAGGATAGTTTAAATGAGAATACGGCGCAGTGTACCTTACGTGGATTGAAAAATAAATGTGTATTATTACCATCGTTGTATCACACTTAATTTAATTTTTATAATGTATTTGCGAATATTTTGGGATACATTAATATTATTTGTTATTTAAGTAAATAATACAATTCCGCAATGATTTTTATTTGTTTCATTAAATTTTTACAAAATTTTTTATTGCTTTGATCTTCTTCTACTTGATAATAATAACTAAAGGACTGGATAAAAGCTGATACGCTTACTTTGACTTTATAAAAATAAAATTGCGGTAATAAATTTTTATTTGATTAGATAACTAATGAATGTTATACAGGAAAAAAAAAAAAACAGAACATAATAAGTATGATGACTCAATGAAAAATTCAATAACTAATAGTTTTATAATTTTTGAAATCAAATGCAAGGGTACGCTCGATTAAATATTGTCAAGGAATAATTTAACGTTCCTTACGTCTATTCTAAGTTTAGAATGAAAAGACATTTTTATTTAACGTTTCAAAGATTTCGTTATTAATTTACTAACAAAAATACCCGTAAAATGCCTGCTAATGATAAAATACGTGAAATTCATAGAAAAGTAAACGATGACTTTAGTCCCTTTCGCGAACGATTAAAAAAAATACCCAAAACATCCCGAGAATGCGGATACCTCCGGTCCAACGCAGAAAGGCGTAAATCACGTAAAAGGGCGATAATTTTAAGCTCATTTCCAATATTATCGCGAGTTAGCAAAAAAGGAAGAGGAAAAAAGAGAAAGAGAGAGAGCAGGAGAAGTACCTCCTTAATGGAAGCCGTAAATCTTGGCCCGGTGAAATAACTTTCAGTTTCCCCGCAAGCCATGTCTGCTGCGGTACATCTTCGGCTGCAGTGTATATACGTATACATCTGTAATACGGTATATATAACAGCAGCAGAGCTAGCTCGTGTGCACTTTTTCGGTGTGAGTCATAGCCGATCTCGCCTTAAATTCATCACACCGGCAGCAGTAGCGCATCGCCTCGGGAATCACTACCGTTGGAGCGAGCCGAAAAAAAAAAAAAAAAAAGAAAGAAAAATCACGATGAAAATCTCGGCTGTTTGAAAATATTTCGCGCAATCGTTCACGCCTTTTTTGACGTAAAATACGGGCGCGATAAACAGGCGCCGATCGATCTTTCCCCGGATACATCTCGTTCCGAAATTTCAAAGCGGGTAAATACGCCCGTCTATCCTAAGGGAGAAAATTAGTGCGTGACTAAAGTCAAATTACATTAATTGCATTGCGAAATTTTAGCGCGTTGCCTGACGTTTTTATTAATTGGAGCGTCAGAGTGGGACGCGGGTCTCTGGAGAAATTACGCTAAAATATGTGGAAAAAAAAAAAACATACGCTTGTAGTTTAATATCGTTTAAAATAAATGCATATACAGGGGGTGACGTGACCCTGATTTCATTCTCTCTCGCAAAATTTAATTTTTCTCTTTCGCTTTAGCCAGGCTTTACACAAACAAAGTCCCTTTATAAAAGAGTTTTTTTTTTTGTAAAAAATTTACCAGTGGTAACAATAAAATGCTGATCATGTCCACTATTGATTTTTTAGAAAAAAAAAAAAACCACAGTACTCGCAGAATTGAAAAAAACGCAAATAATTACGCCCTGAGAGAAAAAAATAACAAAAATTGTAGAGAAATTCTAGCAAAAATAACTATACCGCACAGTAAATTGGATGCAAGTTGACAAAAAAGAAAAAAAATCATTATTTGACAGTAAAAATTACAGCATGCATTTTATTTACTGTGAAAAATGATAAAGGTTTCGTTGAAATTTCTCTATGAGTATTAATCTTTTTTTCCTCCCACTGAGGTAAAAAGAAAATTTCGCTTTGAATCAATTGTTGAGGTTGAGCCAAACCGCGCACCCACAGCGCTGATTCTACTCCAACTGAATCCAACCGGCGGCAAAATTCCAGAACTCATCCCAAAAAAGCCCCGAAAATCGCGAAAAATATCCGAAAACTCCCGGCCCGTAATTTCATCCCCGTTGTAATGTAATATCCACAAGCCCGTACTTGTAGCAGCGGCGAAAAACTAAAAAGCAACTGCAGGAAATGAGCTCGCAGACGAGCACTCGAGCGTTAAAAGCCGAGTGCTCGCGAAAGGGTCACTCGATCGAAAAAGGGAAAAAAGCATCGGCGGTGGCAGGGTACCCATACCCCGTAAGTACCTGCAACATATATATATATAGTCAACGGCAATAAAACCGGCGTAAACACGAAACTCCGCCAATTATCGCGTCGTTACGGCCATTTAAATTCAAGCCGGTGTACACGGAGCGCGCAATTTTTCAACGCGTCACTTTCATGCAGCAGCAACAACAACCGTGCATCAACTCTAAAAAGCATGTACAGTTATATGTATAATTATATATTGCTATGTAAGGGTGTACAGGTGTGGCATATATATAGTGAAATGGGAGCTCGTGCATACATATACATGAGACTCGCACGTATCATCATAAATTTGTAGGTGTTCGGGATGATGGTGGTGATGTTACGTGTATGTGACGATGCGTATATGGTATATTAATGTAATACTCACTCGGGTCGAGGTGAATGACTTCCGCTGGCCACAATCCGCCGTGCACTATATGGACACTTTTGGTTTCAAACGATCACCACGATCGGTACTCTTCCGAGTGCCATTAATGCTTCGGTATAAATTCCGACCACTCGAATCCAAGGTGTACGGCTCATCAACGCCCGCGAACTGTTTTCACCGGCATCGCTTGGCCCTCGACCACAAAGTGATCCTGCAAAACAAACGACTTGTCGCACTTGGGGGTGTTTCGATGGGCAATTCACAGAACGACAACTCTCGGTCCACGTGACCGAGGACGGCAAAACACACGTTTCGCACAATTATTTCGTATCGCACTGTCATCCACGCGTACCATCGCCACGAATGAAGGGCAAAACCATCGAGAATAAGCCCCGCGGGGGCTTTTCACCGGCGACGGGGCGAATCTACAGTAGTAGGAGCTATGCGTACGAACGAGCGGCGAGCCATCGCGCGACTGACGACCCGATCGCTCTCTCTCCGCGCCAGCGGACAACATCGGGAGGAGGCATTATACATATATATATATGCGCGGCGCAGCACGCGAGCGCGCTCGTACATATAGGGCCGGGAGCGGGACGTCCTTAGGGGTCTGCTCTCTCTCTATGGTCTTTGGTGCCCATAATGGGGCCACAGAGAGAGAGAGAGAGAGTTTTTTCTCTCTTCCTTTTTCCTCGGGTCCTAAGTATATCCTAAGCTCCACGGTGGGTTTGCGTGGGGATTTCTTTTTTTCCCTTTGCTCGTTGTTTGAGAAAGAGCGAGATAGATAGAGCTTTTGGTGCTGGTTGCATTCGTTATTTTTATTGTTATTTTTTTTTTTCACTTCTTCTCGCGCGTATTATGGGAGTTAGCGCTCCGGCGCGCCTGATGAATGAGCGCGTGCGCGCATGTGAAAGCGGCCGGGTAGCCCTGGGATTTAACGTTTTGTTGGCCAGTCGGGCCATGCGAGTCAGAAAGTCTCAGGGAGAAAAAAAAAAAAAAAGGTGAGAAGATGGATAGCCGAGAGGAGGAGGGCTGACCTTTGAGTATATTCTTTGCGTTTCAAGAGGGGCGCTGTAGCGTGCAGTGCTGGAAGAAAGGACATTCTTTTTTTTTTTCTTCAAACTATATATATTCCTGGTATACAGGGAAAATCTCTCGAGTTTTCGAAAGTTAGGGGGGGGGGAGGGGCACAGGTAGCATAATTTGTATATCATCCGGTATACGTACGCCGATCCAAAGTTGGGCCAACACTGATTTTCCCCCACGGTGGCCGTAGTGGTACATTGTGCAGTCAAAAGTCGAGAGTGCATATATATGTATATATATATACGTGGGGGTGGTGGTGGTTGTGAAGGGAGGTATGTATGGTGTTCCGCGCGTAGTCGACTCACGACAGTGCGCTTATAACTCCGGCGAAGCGCTACACCAACGCCCCGGCATCTCGAGAACCCACCCCCTTCCCGTCTCCTATACTCCACGTGTGCATGGACCACCACCACCCTTGCCCGTGGGGAAGAGCTGTACCTGCACGAGGTGTACTTGCGCGTGCCCTATCTCTCTCTCTCTCTTTTCCTCTTTCTCTCCTTTGCTCTTGCATCGCCAAATCTATATATACGTACGTCATTTTAGGGGTGAGGGATGCGTAAGTGTCGGTGTCGGGCGCCCCGTGGCAGCTGTGTGGCTCTCTGACTCGCTCTGCGGGGCTCCTGTCTGTTTAGGATTGTTATCGGTGTGGGCATGTGGGTACGAACGATTCCGCAAAAAAAATTTAGGTACGTTTTTTGGTTTTCGTTTGAATGACATCTGAAACGAGGGTTTCTTTGTGCGCCGTTGAAGATGATTCATTGTTTCATCCGGGACCATTACAGCGAACCTGATGTTGTATACAGCGTACTTTTTTTGTATTGCAGTGAAATGATGAAAATCAAGTATAGGTTTTCCTGACAGGCGATGGTTAAAAATCATCCGTACGTGAAATTACTTTTGCAGAAAGAGACATTCAATTTTTTTGGCGAGAAGCTGCACAATTGCAAGTTATTTAAATAGAAAATTGGAAAGACTTTGTAAGGTTTCCAATAATTTGAAGACACGTGAAAACTTTTAATAACTTTCAAGTATTAGTTTCATGGAACTGTAACTATACATATAGCCTCATTTTAAATTTTGCATCTTTTGATTCGTAGACTACAACTGCCGAAAAGCATCATATTGGAGAACACAAAGAAATTCTCTTGGTTGCTCCAACAATTGATATTTCAAATATTTCAAGGCGATTCAGGAAAAATAGGTGTGTCTCGTGACAGCGATGACGATTGTCCTCATCGATCGTGAAAAACAAAACAGGACCAGTTGTACGTATCATACACAACAAAGGACATTTCACGGACTCCCTCGTATATACATACCCATCGAATCGCCGCATCACCGTGATGGGTTGCTCTTTTTTTTTTTTTTTTTCATTCTCCACCCCTCTGCTTTCGTTTGGGAAAATATTTTTTCGTAGATAGCATCCGCGCGCACTGCAGGCTCTGACTCAAGGGGAGCATCGTCGGTTACTAAACACCGGCCCATTCCTATGTACCTTCATAGCTGCTTTTTGAGGATCTATGATCTACCATGTTACAACAACCGGAGGGTCAAGGGGGGAGAGTGGAGTCAACGCACCGGAGGAACAAGAGAGAAAGGTCGCGTGTTGCTTGTATGCGTGAATGGCATCATATAGGGGTATATAATATAGGTACGGGCAGGAGAGACACAACAGACGAGAGACGGGCCGGGAGTCATCCGTTCCTGGAATTTTCGGTGAGAAAACGCTCGCCGGGAAATTAGTACCGCTCCGAGACTGACTCTTTGACTGTAAGTATACATGCAAGCGCGGGGAGGTATAAAGGTATGAGGCAAATAAGATTGATGAATGAACATTTTAGGGAACTGGCATCAGGAGGAGGAGGAGGAGGAGTACGCGTCTGGATGTTGCCGATGTGACGGGGGACCCGCCTCGAATCTTGTACTACTTGGGTTTAAACGACAATGGTCATTAGTATTCCCGTCGCGTCTCCGATGCGCGGATGAGAAATATTACCACCACCACCACCGCCGCGGTGTAATTGTGGGGCTACGAGCCTCGAAACTCCGATTGCGTCGATTTATACATATATATGTATATGCTTCCAAAAGAAAACTGTACAGCTATACGCGCCTATACAGCCGACCTCGTTGTCATGCGTGTGTATTAATAGCGGGGAAAAGTTTGCTCCCTCTGATCTATTTCTATATGTACGCTGCTTTCTCATCTCGCTATTGTCGGTATTTTCGTGACTATTCGTTTTCGTGTGTAAAAGTGCCGTTTCGATGTACTTATTTCCGGGGCGCACGAGGATTCCGTACATATTTACACAAGCAAATCGGTAGATAGCTTTACACTTTTTTTTTTTTTTTTTTTATGTACAATCTTGCATTAGCGTAATTTTCTTTTTCTTTTTTTTTTTTTTATCCATTAGCTGAAGTGCACCGTACGCGCGTCGCTGTTAGACGAAGATCATTTAAATTTTATCAAACGTTGAGCAAACTATCGGGTCAAGTGTCCCAAGAAAGAAGTCATGATTCCTGCCGCGTCTCCAAGTGGAAAAATCTATTATTCACATTCCAATCTACTTTTGATTCGCGCAAACGTCACCGACGTACCAATTTCCAATGATTTTCAAAGCTTAACGATTCGAATGATCTTATATTACTGCGTGCTTTTGCAAGCACATCCCATTTGTACGGGATTAGTGTGTATACATAAATCAACAGATTTTATCCACAAGTTAAAAGATCAGAAAGTGATATCCGACATATATGCACTTAATACAATTCCGAAGGGATTAGGCGCGCAATATCTCAAGGAGGAGTATACCTTATATATGTATACCTACCAACTGGTGTTGGAAAACTTGTAACATAAATTTGAAAACTCTTACAATGTGCGATCCTTATATCATAGTCCCTCCCCTTGTACATTCCACGGTGCACTGAGGATATATATATATATATGCCTATACGCGTGGAAAGTAAAAGCGGGGAAGAAATATCACCTGCTTTTCAAGGACAACGCTCGTAAAAAGAAAAAAGTGAGCCCCAAGTATGTACGTACATGTATCCATATCTCGTCGTTCGTAAAACAAAATTCAATCGGTTTTCCCTTCCAAGCCTTTCGCTCGACTTTTCTCTCTTGTGTGTTTTGTTTATCTCGTTTCGAAACTTGTTGCTCGGAAAAAGTCAAGGTGAAAAAAAAAAAATCGGGTCGAAGCCGCATTACTTATGCATGTATGGACACAGCCCCGGCGAGACGTATATCTTTCGGAGAACGTCCATCACGCATCGGCCCGAACCCGAATGAACTCGCTTGTAAACTCCCAACCTGACAAAAAGGATTGATATATCGCCGCGTATGGCTTTGAAAGAGAAAAAGAAAGCGATGTTGCAACGGTCCCTCGAATGATCTTATTCGATATGAGGTGTAATTTTTAATGAACACCTTCTCGATGACGAGTCCGCGCCAGTGCGCGTGTACACGTCCATTCACCGGTGTCATTAGCATATACGCTATTTGCTCGAGAGCATCCTCCTAGCGTCTAATATTTTCCTATATATAAATATCCGGGTGTGCCACTGGAAAAAAGGCTTTAGGATACAATACGTTTGTTTCAACAGCACACCATTCGAGGGGCAAGTCTACTGCAAATAACACCCGGTTGCTCAACAACACACTCTCCGAGCAGGATTACCCTCTTGAACAGAGATGGCCCTCATACTTAATTCTTGTCGTTTTTTTATTTTTATTATTATTAAAGTCTCAGGGTGTCAATTTTATCGTACATGTATAACTTATTGTTTTTTTCGATAAAAATGTATACATCACCATCAGAGGGATCAACCTGTATACGATAGAACATCATCGTTTGGGAGGAATCATGAATTATCCAATTATCAATATCTCTTTATGCTACATAAACAAGTAGCGAGCACAGGGAGGTATGACCGAGGAGGGAGAGGGGCCCTTGTATGTGTAACCCCCGAAAATCGATTCCAGTTGTAATAACATTCGAGAGAGATTACGAGTTTCCGAAACTCCCTTACTCTCTCTCTCTCTCTCTCTTTGACCTTGGAAAAACAGCTTTCGTTGTACCTCCACGAAAGGTATACGTACCAGAAGCGCGACGGCCCCCTCGCCGAGCACACACGCGCTCCCGGCTTTTCGTACAATACACACGTACATGGGCAATATGCCCTTACGCGCTGAACCCGTGAAAGAACCGGGAGCTGGTGTATATATACTGGAGAGGGTTTTTTTTTTTTTTTTTTTTCTCTTGCTTATTGTTTTCTTAGGAGTTCCTAATTACGGTGGAACAACAGACGCCCATGGAGGTTCTATTTGTGGAGGCTAATTGTGTTTTGAAAATATATCTCATGTTGGATCCACGCGCTTGAGAATTTCGCAGTTGGTACGTGCAACGATTTCTCCGCAATATTTTGCACTTTTTGTCAGTACTATGTAAGGGCATTTTGCTGTAAAATAGCACTGGCCCAACTACTAAGCAACGCGACATGTATAGTAATATCTGGGAACGACTGTAAAAACTTTTCAAGAAAGAACTATTTTTTTCTTTTTTTTTTTTTCACCCGATAAAAAGGTATCTCCAAGTGCTTGGGGTTCCATCATCATCGATAAGGTTAGTTAACTTGCATAATTTGTAAATCTCAAAAGGTAGCCGGTGGGCATAGTTCAGCCCGTAGTGTGGGTGCCTCGAGGAAATAAGGGTATTTTCAGGTTGATACAAGTTTTAAATTGAGTATATGCCAACCACCACCTGTGCAGGAGGAGAAAAGCCAATACGCGCTATACGTCAAAACGAACGTATGGGGAAAAACCACACGAAGCGAAAAAATGATGCCACGAGATGAGAAGCTCGTAACGAATGGAGCGAACAAAAATAAGGAAAATTCACGCATTTTCTTTTAAACGTATGATTTATTTTTTATTTTTTTATTTTTTTTTTCATTTTGTGCTCGGCCATATGCTGGAATGTTCAAGGAGAGGTGTGTGTTTTCTTCGCCAACATGGGTATTTTCACACCTGGACACCGTGCAACACGTGCACCCAAACATCATATCACAATACAAGGAAACAGAAATCACTCGATCATTCCCATGTTCCATAAATTTTTACAAAAGTACCCTAGAAACTCCTCAAATGAAAAAAAAAAAAAAAAAAAAAAAAGGTACTTTTGTAATTTTCAATGAGACAAAAACTATTTTGGACAAACGAAGAATAGTAGCGGCAAATCTCCCCCAAAGTATATAACATACCGTCGTACGACCGATCGGAGCCTCAAATCCACCGGGTAACTCTTGTTTAGGGTAAATTCACTGCAAACTTTATACCTCGAAGGGCGTCACAGCGTATGTATCGCTGTGATTTGCTCGCTCAGCCGCAGGGGTACGCACACCCAAGACCTGCGAGTCTCTCCCTCTTTATTATCGTGAGGATTTACTCTTTGTACACCTCTCCGGCGCGGCTAACGCACAAAAGGAGCCACCGGAGAGCCATTTGTATGTATATAATATATACGCACGCCATCGCGCACCTACATATATACCTACTGTATTCACGCGAACCCGCGTTTTCGACCCTCCAGATCCGCACTCGGTGGTACACATGTATGTGCGTGTGCACTCGGTCCCTTTTGATCCAACGGGGATCTCTGGCGCGTCGGCGTATAGGTATACACTTGCACATTGTGCCGTTCGCGAAATTGCGCCTTCTTCCGCAAAGGCACGTAAGTCGGGGGGAGAACAGCACGAGAGATCCAAAAGTGAAAAAGAGGCACATAATACACTCCCCTTTGCACGAGGGAAAAAAAAAAAAAAAAAAAGTCCCGTTTGGATTGCGTATGTACAACCTGCAGCGATGCGTGCTCAAACTAGACCTAGTGTATTACACGCGTAGCAGCTTGCGTGCGCTTAATGCATATTAAAAGCTACACCCGCACTCCCGCGCACGACCCGTGAGGATCACCAGTCCCTCTTTCCATACCCCCCCCCTTTTTTTTTTTTTTTTTTTTTAATTTTTACTTTCAATTTTCGCTGGACTACAGGCGCGTGGGCGATAAGGCGAAAAAGACGTCCATCCACGTGCGTGCGCGTCACGAGTGTTTTGTGTGTATGTATATTGTACCAACGGCGGTGGCTTGGTTGTTAATTTGCATGTTTTTCACGTGCACGCTTGTTAAGCGAAATTGCGCACCGCAAGTGTGTACTTTGGCGGGGACGGGGATGACGTTGCGGGCACTACACTGGTGTGGTGTGGCACGACGTTGAGATACCTCGTTGACGCTGTGTGTACTGTATAGTATGGTTGGTCGTACGTTGTGGTGGTGCTTTTGTTTTCCCTTTTTTTTCCAACCCTCTATTATTTTTCGCGGTAAGATAAAGGTGGACGTTTCTCAGCTATCTTGATCTCGGTGTGTATACATACATCTACTTTGCAGATTAACGATTGTTTGCAGAAAAGTCTTTGGTGGCTAAAATCTCGTGGGTTATTACATTTTTCTTTTTTTTTTGTACTGGCTTTTCTTGGAAAAAAATTTTGCGTAATTGATGTTCAGTCTTTAGCCACTCTTTGAAAAAAATGGCCCGTTATTTCGAGGACCATTTCTTAGATGGTATAAATAAGACCTGTGACAACTTGGGCATCGATTTGGATAATCTGCCTTTTTTTCGCCTATCCCAACTAAATTTCTATACCTAACTTATTACTGTTACGCTTGAGGTTCTCACTTGTGGGGCAAGGGAAGAACCGAGACTGATAACATTAAATAAAAAAATTTCAGAGATAAAACTCGCCCCTTTTTGTGAAAAAATAGCTCAGAAACGGCCATTCCTTTCTTAATCTCTTGCCATGCTCACATCTCCCTTCCTGTTGGCATGCGTTTAAGGATGTTTTGCACAGTTAAACTAAAATGTATCGTAACCCGAAACCATATTTTTCGCTCATGCCAGCGATGAAATGTCAAATTTCATCTATTTAAAACACCCTTTCTTAGCTCATAAAAAAAAAGAAGAAGAAGAAGAAAAAAAAAGAGAAAGTCATTCGAGCACAATAAAATCCACGGGTATAACGTGTACCCCATTTCCTCAATATCTCAAGTGTATTGTAACACTCCAAAGTAGAAACTTCCTTTGATCTTCCCTCCAGCTGCAGTCGTGGCACCGGCGCGCCATTTTATTACTTTTTCCTTTGGTCGCATCGGCTAAACTGTGTCACTCGTCAGTCCCGGCAGCTTTCTTTCCTCTTAATCTTTTGCCAAAGTCAAGTCTCCTATATACATACACGCGTAAAAAAAAAAAAAAAAACAAAAAAAAAAACCACCAAAGCACATACTAGTAACAGCGAGACTCAAAGTGTACATGTGTATACACACTAAATCCCACGGGCAGTGGCACCAGCCAAGGCATCCAAAATAGTCAAAGTCTCCCAAAGCTGGCAGTTCAAGCTACAATCTCCGCTATTCGCCCCTGCGAAACTCCAACTAAAGGGCCATAAAGGCGGCACAGCTTACGTATATATATATATACTATCAATCTTATACGCGCGTATCACCACACACCCCGGGCCCGAGCTCCGCGAACTCCGCCACTTTAAGTGTACGTACACGTTCAAACTCGTAAAGTATACTCATACACCCCGCGCGCGATGATTCTCCCACAACCATCGTGTGTAACCCACATCCGAGAGAGGAGGGACAAGAGGGAAGAAAAAAAAAAAAATACAAACGCATCAGCTCTTGATGCCGCGGAAGTTCCTTCAACACGCGCCAGGATAATTCGATCCGTGGTGATGTCCCGCAGTTCCGGTCGTTTTATTCGCACAAACGGGCAAGCCCCCCCCTTATATGTATATACTGGGGGGGGGGGAACGCGATACACACCGCCGTCCTCGAGACTTGACAAGATGATGTAGATCGTTTGCTCACCCTCCGGGTATATATATATATACACATACACACGTCACCCACGCATTCGTTTGATGCGCCCGAAGCGAAAGCTAAAATAAAATGACGGAAGGAGTGCGAGCGGCAGATGAGACCCCGAATATACATACATATATATACTTACCGCCGTATGTATTTTGTTTCCTCTCTTTTCGACTCTCGGGGTGGTTGCTTTCTTTCCCTCGGCTATAGGGTCCTCCTGGCCCTTCGCGGGCGTCAGTGGCGTCTCGCGTCCGCTGTAAAAAGCACCGAGCCGTAAAAGCGCGCACTTTCCTCTCTCTTGTTTTTTTTTTTTTTTTTTTTTTTTTTTTTTTTTTTTTTTTTTCGGGCAAGGAACAAACTTTGTAAGGGAGGTACCAAGTCGCATCTGCGATACCAACGCGTGTATTGTGTCTTGTACGTGCACTCGCCGACGTCCAATCTGACACTAAATGACGCAATTGTACAGCTTTTTTTTTCAATACCCCCTGTGTATGTATACGAGCGACTCGGCAATTTTGCCTTTTAATGGTTCCTTCAAACAACTTGTAAAAATAGTGCAATTTAACATCAAAGAGCTTAAGATCACTCATCCCAGTTTGCTCGACAGTGCTCGTACAACAGCATGTGTATACATTTGGTGTTTCTCAAGTAAACATTGTTATATTACGTTGTACGTAAGCTAATTGATGAATAATTTATATGATATCAATGGTCAAGTGTTTCTTTTGTATATCCGGTATAGATGCCACAAAAGCAACCTTACAAAGATTAGTTTTTATTTATTTAATTTTTTTATTTTTTAATATGCAAATAACACGACTGTTCGTGTTGAAAAAATGTCGATGTATAGTACCCCCGGATTCAAAGCAACACGTATACATGTTAAGTAAACATTGAGCTTTGCATAAATACCATGCTCTGATTGTATATGGAGGGCATATGTCGATTCCTTTTAAATCTCGCGCAATCCGATCGAACTATCGAACGCGCGTAGGTACAGTACTTGAATAAACTAGGAAAAAGCCGTTACCAAACGAAACCAACCGTCCCGGGTAATCTCATTTAATGCACGGGCCGACGTAAATTTTTCTCAAATCCCAAATTACGCGTGACAAGATCCCACCGAGTTTTCGGCTTCGCGCGGCAGTGTAATCCCACGTGCCATGCGGTTACTTTTAAATTACCTCCCAAATAAAGTCCGAGGGCTGTAGCAGCGAATACCCGGCATTGGCCTTATCAGAAAAATGCGTTTTATGCGCCAAAAGTGTTTCCTCCCTCGCACGCAGTGGCACTCGGAATATTTTCTGGTCGCAGTGACAGAAGTCTGGCTCCACTGGAGCCCAGATACACAGATACGCGGGAGATCTCGCCTGTTTTTTTTTGCTCGATGTATACATACAGTTAAAGAGCCAACCCTCGGAAAATTGCAGGAGAAAAAAATAATAATAATAATAATTCACGCACCAACATTTTGCACTCCAACCACTCGGGTCCGAGCTTCTTTCGTTTCCATTGTGCGGCATTTTCGTATTACACTTTGTTAACCCAATGCATAAAAGTGTATGGCTCAACCGTGAAAGAAATGAAAAAAAAAAAAAAAATATACACGATCCCAAGCCATGAATCACTCGTAGCGTCGAAAATCATGTACATTCCAGCATCTTTCCTACTCGCTCAAAAACTCGGAAATAAATAGAAGGAGCACCTCCGACCCTTACATTGTATGGCGTATCAAACTTTTTTACTCCCGGCGATGAAACTTCTCAACTCGCGGAGGAAAAAAAAAAAAAAAATAAAGATACTGCGCACCCAAGACGACACCTAAAATATATAAAACGCTTGCCGTGCTAAGTATTTTTGTAAAAAAAAAAAGACCTGCCGCTCTCCGCCCCTTTCCCTTTATCACCCCATGGCCCTTCGCGTATACATACGTTGCACGCAGGTGACTTGATATCACCTATACTAATCGATTGTCGTCAACGAGAGAAAACAGCAACATGATCATAAAAAGAAAACGTCCACGGTCTACGACGCATGTATATAGTATACACAACACATAAGCACACGCGCACGGGGGTTGACTCCCCTCTTTTATATCGGCGATTATTTACGATCTCTTAATTTTGTTCTCGAGAAGCCCTCGGAGCTGACGATTGTGTGTGTGTACGTGTATTTTTTTTTTTTTTTTTTTTTTTCATGCGCCAGAGCATGACGGACTTAACGCGTGCGAGACGACGGCATGTATACACGGAAGGTCCGTGTGAAAAGAAGGGAAGCAAAGCCCCGCGCCGGCCACTCTGGTGACATACACGTACGGGCGCCTATGTCAGTGGCTCTGCAGCGAATTTTTGGGGGAAAACAGAGGGTGAAAAGACAAGAAAAATCGCTCGGGAGGGGAGAAAGGAATTGGAATCTGTATGCCTCTGCGTCTCAATTAAAACTTTTTTTTTTTTTTCGCTCCTTTTCTTTTTTGAATTGTGCATGACTTACAACATTTCGACTACAAAGCATTCATTATACGTTCACAAAGCTTATAATGGAATGGTACGCTCTAACGCGCCTTTCGAGATGGTGGAGAGATATTTTTACGCGACGCTTTCCCGAAAGGAAACTAAAAATAAAACGACACTCGAGATCAGCCCCGCGTGTATAAAACAATGACGCGAAAGATTTCCTCCTCCGATCGTCCTGCACCACCCCTTTTCGAGACCCCGTGTGCACACACGTAGAATTGGCGCACAGCCTCCCACCGTACGCACAGATTTAGTGGGAGGGAAGAGAAATGCCCCCTCTTTTGTATAGGTATACAGGGACGCGACAACACGCACTGCGCAACGGATAACCCGCTATCCCTCGGAAAACAGAAAATCGGTAAGGCGAACGAGATGGAGAGAGAAAAAGAAACGGCATCGCGAGCTGGGTGTGAAAAATGGCTCGAAGCGAGCGTGTAACTTGGTATTGTCGAGCTCTCCTGTATACACGCGCTGGATAATCAGATCGTGAAACACCTGCAAACATGTGATATACCTCGTGGCACTGTGTTGCGAACCGCTAATCAAGCTCCCGACGCTGATGAATCGCGCGACGGAAATCGGATGATACGCGAGACGCGCGGTGCCTTTCGAGAGCCCGTTTGATTAATGGCCACGTGCGCACGCGAGTCGATCAACACGCACGCCTTGGGCGCCGATCAAGCAACTTTTTGTCCGCGATGTGGGAAAAATCATTCCACGGAGAAAGGGTGAACGGGGCGTCGGGGAGAGGGCGATGTCATTGTTTCCCCGGCGAGACGCGCCACGCGGACCGTGAACGCCAAAAGCGCGTCTCGGTGCAGCGAGAGCTTCGACGCTCGAAAAGCTCGGCCGACGAAACGGAAGGTATAAATACAAAAGCCGCTCTCCTCCCGCCTCCTTTTGGGAGAACAAGACACGGCGCGCTGTCGTTCGTTGAGGTAAAAAAGAGCCGCCGAGGAGTAGCCAGCGCGTCCAGGAACAACCGGCGAAATGAGCACGCAGCGAAGACAGTGGAGACAGAGCTATATATATATATATGTACGCGGAGGAAGGGCATTAGGCGGGGAGTTGGCTACCAGCCCGGCGGCAACGGCAGCACAGTGGCCGAATTACTTGCACGCATTGTGTTTCCGCGGCACAAAAAACGACAACGGTGGTGATGTGTGTGTGTAGGAGCCGTTGCTCGCGCTGCGCCGCATCGCCGATCGAAATGACGAGGGAGAGAGAATTAAAACACCACGTTGGCCAGCATAAGGAAAGGAAATGGAATGGAATGTATGGGGCCACGGGAAGAGAAGAAGAAGCCGTGCCAAAGCTGTTAAACTCTCGTGGAACGATGGGTGTATACCGAAAGGGTCGACGCCCGCTTTTCTCCATAGGTTGTGCTTTCCTTTTTTTATACATCACCGCAGCACTGCGCGTTAAATCGTACGTTTTTTTGGTACGTTTTGTGTCTACGTGCACTTGTGGAGCGGTGCCGAGCCATGCAGGTATATGATTTAAAAATCTCGATTCAAATGGTCTCTCGACCGACTGGCGTCGCTATACCTATACGGTCAAATGGATCCCATCTCCGTTTGCGCGTCTTGGGCGCCGTAGGTGATGGTAATAATATCGCGGCTATTAGTCTCGCGCCACCGTTTTCATAGCTCGGACGTTACGTGCTTTTTTGTGATGTATTCTAGACACGGTATAACGTCTCGCGAGACCATCCATACTGAGGGATGCTATCTCGTGGTTTCATAAATAATAGTTTCAACTTTTTGTTGTTTAATTTTCTACTCTGTAACTTTATTCGTCGTAAATCGAAGAAATCGACCGTCGAGGTGTAAAAGAGGAAGAGAGGGAATGATTCGTTCATGCAATTTGGGAATCCAAACGGTGCAACGAGACAGCTGCGCGTAGTTAATTCCCGTTGTGATTAAATTTTTAATGAGATACCTATTAGAGAGTGATACCACACCCTGTGCTTTTTTTTCATTATAACAAATTACCCGTGCCAGAGCAATTATAAAAGCTAATTTGCTCTAAAATCGAACGTTCGCCCAAACAACATATTCAATTATCAATTTGGATCGTTTAACGGTGTATCAGTCTGTACCATTAACAAGAAAGAAATTAGCACTTTACCTTACTATCTTTTCAGAATTTACGGTAAAAATATAATTGATTAAATGAACAGGTTTTTCCTGGAGACACACAAATATTGCACTGTACTGCTGTCTCGAAAAATATATATATATTTTTTTTTTACTTCTACAAACACGAATGGAAAAAGGCTTCTCGTTCGTCAACGAAACTTTCTACCAAAAAGGAACTCCTACATAGCAGAGACAGACCAAATACGAGAAATCACCGTTCAATCACGAACTCTTTTTTTTTTTTTTTTTTTTTTTTTTTTTTGGCGAATCGATTACTGTCCGTACACGTTAAGCCCTTACTCAAACAAAACTCGAGAAAGAAGTCATACACATTTCCCCACGTATCGTATAAACTTTTGAAATCGAAACAGCTTGTACACAACATGCGTGTGGCACTATACGTACCTCTAAGTACTACAACAATCATGAAACCATGTGTATATTATTATAATATCAGATTCAATAGAAGTATCAAGTTAGTAAATGTAAGTAATAAAATTTAAATACAGAAAATCAATAAAATTCGAAATTGCTGACATAGAAAATGCTGAATTTAGAAAGACTTGTTGGTACCAAAATAAAAAAAAAAAGTAAAATTGACAACACAAATATGCACATGTGGTTACGCGTAATTATGCTTAGACGTGTGTATACATATATGTATATGTACACGCGCGTATACATTAACGGGGATGCATCGATCCGGGTCTAACAGTGGCAGGCATACCTCGTGGCCAGAAACGTGACCACAATGCGCTTTGGGAAGGGAAAGAGAGATGGACCAGCAAAGAAGCTGCGCGGATAGGCCAACTCTTGATCACCATCGCCGCTAACTAACTTCATATACGTGCTTTGCCTTCTATTTGCCGTACACTTTTTGTGTTTTTGGGTGTGTATGTATACATGGCTGTGTTAATGTAACAGCGGCATTGCGAGGGAGGGCGGAGCTGCACTACCCCAACGCTTACAAGGGGGAGAGTATAATTAACGCGCACGTCGGCGCGCTAATTAACGCTCGAGAGTTATTCGAAAACACATACGTGTATACGCACATTCAGGCATAGAGTTTTATAGCCCCTTTTGGGTACAAACTACGAAAAATGTACTTTTACTTCCTACATCGGCATTACTGTCTCTGCCTCTACCTTTTCATTGGAGAGATTTTTTGGTTGCTGTCTCAGTCCCTGTTACCTACAAGTTTTGATTTATACGT
This sequence comes from Copidosoma floridanum, assembly GCF_036245765.1. Lineage (NCBI taxonomy): Eukaryota > Metazoa > Arthropoda > Insecta > Hymenoptera > Encyrtidae > Copidosoma > Copidosoma floridanum. The sequence goes on along the minus strand of NW_028321896.1, from coordinate 14,972,167 downwards.
GTACTCTTCTTTATGCCCGTCTCTCTTTGCCTTCGTTCCTTGGTTATTGTAATAAAATACAAATCTATCTTATTTTTACAATAGAGTACTTCTGACTCTAAATCTGATTACCTTTTCCAAAAGTTTTTATATCCCTTCCTCTTTACTCTTTTACCTTTAAAATTTTTGCAAGCTTCTCCGGCATTTGGACCCAAACCTTGTAGTGCACTTGTAGAGGAGTAAGCCACTCGGACAACTGAGTTATATCTACTTCCTCTACATCAATTGTCTCTATTTTCAAGGTCTCTTTTTCTCTGTAATTTTAAATTGTTCATCTTTCCTTTATCAATATCCTTTTTTTGTACACGTAGGTATATTTTTTTAACCTTGACCCCCTTCCAATTTTTTTTTCTCTTTGTCTTTTTTTTTTGCGTCTCTCTTTGAATCTTTGTTATACCACTACATTTCCGTCTCTTTGTCTCTGTCTCAATATATCAGGGTGTAGAGACATTGCACACATACACTGCGAGCATACACACATTTGTAAAGGGTGTTGTTTCTTATCGATAGCACGTATGAATAGCCACGGCTAATAAACGTCGTCCACTGCACCCACATTATTCACGCGGGGCGTACATGTATTGCCTGCGTGTATAGTAATCGAGTGGAATTACGTCGATCTTCCCTCGCGTGCGAGTTTCACTCCATGCTCGACTATATAACTTTGGTAACTCGCGTGTATATACATATATATATATATATATATAAATATGTATACGTATAACATGTGCGTAAGTTCCCTAGTATGTACATTTCTCCAAGTGTATAATTATATAGGTCGAAGGAGCAGTGCCAAGTCAAAGGGGGAGGGGCTGCGTGTACGTATAGGTACAATCGTGTGCCACGCACAGGTGCAAGATCAAAGCTTTGCAACGCGCGACTTGGATTATGATCGATGAGCGATGATTCGACTTTCCCCCCTCTCGGGCGTGTGTGGGTATATTTGGGGAAGATTTGGCATAGGTCAAACAAGTATGTAATTGGCGAAATGCATTATTGATGATGTTCCCTTCGGAGGGTTCATTCATATACGTCATGGCTAGCTGTATCGACAGTCGTATGTTTAGCACGTATTCTTTTTTATTCATTTCCTGGTATAGTTTTTATCCTACGTCCAAAAATTACATACAGAGGTGTAGGAAAATTGGATGCGATTCCATTTGTTTTTTCCTTTTCTTCAAAATACGTGACCAGAGTAAACAATAAAGTCCTAACGAGGCAGCTTTACGAGGAAATAAGCGTCTTTCTTCTGTAACGGATCCTCGCCTGTTTCGCGATCGTTTCACGCGCGTGTACCCGCAAAAAAGAAGAAGAGAAATGAGAGGTAGCGACCCTTGACACGCAGCCCAGAGTTCTTATATACTTGTACAACAGAGAAAAACGAGCGGTAGCAGCGGTATGGCAAAAAGAAAAAAAAAAAAAAAAGACGAGTTCGGAAAATCGCGCAAATTCCCGCATTCGCACGCGAGCGAGCCCCGGCACACCTGCCAACATCGCACACCTACTCCGAGCGTTTTTTTTCCGTCTCAACCCTTTTTCTCGTATCGATTTCACGTTAGACCGAGACTCCGGAGTTAGGTTCAACGTCTCATAATTTCGCATACACATGCACACACGTACGCACACTGTGTGCACGCGCATCATGAATACATGCATGTATCTTAGTTGGACACGCGTGTGGATAAGAATCATCAGCGGCGTAACCGTGAAAAATTCCGTGATGGCGAAAGGAAATGCGGTCGTGCGTGATATTTTACGATACATATAGGAGGAAACGAACAAAGGGACCTTCATCAAAATTTTAACCAGGGTGATTTTTGTAAGCCTCGCGAGAGAACTGTTTTTTTTCTTTCGTATTTTTTCTCTTATTTTACATTAGAGGAGATTTTAGATTCGAATGTGATGGTATGAAAGTTAGTATACCTCTCAAGTTGAATGTGCTTTTTTTGTTCCATAATTTTTCAGGTATTTCTCTTAAAATTAAACTATTATACGATGCGGTTGATTCGTCTTTTCGTCGGATTTTTATATCAATGATAAAATAAATCAATTCCATATTTTCCTTTGCTCGCTTGGGTTACATTTACTATCTCTAAACCTGACATTCACATATCTTCTTATTTATCACAACTACAGAGTCGAAAACTTACCGTCCAGTTTTAAAAACGTATGTCAATAATATAAAATATAGGATTATTAGAACATTGAACATTGAATGACGTTGTTAAATCTGAGTAGCATATATATATATAACAATGGAAAACGTTTTCAAAAAATTGTAAAATTCAAGTCCCTTTGGGCCTTAGAGTAAAAAAGTCGATATTTTATTTAATTAGATATCGTATTTATACCACATATGGATAAAAATGTAATGGTTCAACACTTCATTGTTATGCATATTTAATGATTAAGAGTGCGAAGCGTAAACTCACCCCTCGTATAGTCAAAAATACTTGTACTTTCGATGAAAGAAAACTATTTTCGAGTTCCTCATTTATTATTAAGGACTCCAACATCCCAAATAGCCAAAAAATCCCGTACTTTTTTGTACACGAAAACCATATGAAACTCGTCGACCCCGACATCTTGTCCACGTAATACTCAGATTGTCGTAGCTTGTGATTGATCACAAAATAATTGAATGAAACGTACACCGATCAAAGCGACCGGATGAAACTCCATCCCCGTACCGATGTATTTTCTTAATTACCTCGCCGATACCTAAACATCCCATCCTCTCAGTCACGTTGACAGAGTCAACATATCGACGCCGGCTGATGCGCGTCTTCTTGACCAGATCAATGCGAGAAAAGTACGCGTCTCGATGAATTATGAGGAGGAGGGGGGGATATCGATTGTCGGGTTCCACTCGAGTGGATCGAAGATTTGCTATAGCGACAAGTTAAGCTCCAACGCTCCCGTGTTTACTCATCCACTGCTTCTCTCCCTCGCGCACACCAGATGTGTATATTACCGGAGATGACAGCAGTGCGGTCCATTTTTCGTATATACATGGTGGCACCGCTGTATAGTATATATACACGTGCACACTCGGTACCGTGTACATACATATATACATGCTCGACTCGTACATGTTTGCATGCGTATACGGAAGGTGACACACGATGGTAATTTATTTATAGTCTTGTGATATTTCCGACATTTCTTTTTTGGGCTCGAGCTCCATGCTGCCGTTGGCTGACGCGCTGATGGATCGTGGGTAATATTAGCGTCTACGTAAACGTCTCGTACAATTACGTGACGTTGAAACACCGATCGACGCTGAACAAATACAATCGGCCATCATTTTGTGATGCCAATTATTTGTTGTTACTTATTGAATATTGGAGTAATATTATTTTATATGAGTGTACCCGGATTTTTTAACAGACAACATTTGTCCTTTTGAAGTTAAAGTGGAAGTTAAGGTGTTTTTAAAAAATTCAGGTATAGTAGGATGACGACAACTCGCGTTGCCATAAATTAATGAAAAGGCTGCTTCTGCTGAAATCGAATAAATTAGTATAATTGAATAGTTGTTTTTGAAAACGTTAAATAAACACTTCATGCCCAATCCGTAAACAGGAAAGATATATGGCTCGTTTAAAAAGTCACAACAAGACCTTTATTATTGACACTATCAACATTAATCAAACATATTGACTTCACACCCTTGAAAACGACGTTGTGGATAAAAGAAATTTTTAAACGAATATTAAAGTGTGCTTCGATATTTTACAACACTTTTATTGATAAACTTTTTATTTTCCTTGGCTCCCCTTTTGAAGCTCTATTTTAGTAAAAAAAATGTTGCAGTGTTACTTACATTCATTCTCTGGAAGAACTCGTGGACCCTACGTTGGGAAATTTAGTTCCCTCCCTACCACCTGCAGCGACCCTCCATAATACACCACAAGTCATGTTTTACTGTACAGTTGTAAAAATACACGGCTTGGTTGTTGTTTTTTTTTTTTTTAATAGCACAAAAAAATCGGAAAACCATCTTTACTCCATCATGACGCGTTACCCTCTGCCTTTTGTTGCTCGCCAATCCACCTTTGCTACGCAGCTAAAACACACACAAAAAAAAGAGCATTCCAGCAGGGCAGTGAGCGCAATTTTTATAGGTACAAGTCGTTAGCGATTGCTATTGTTCGCCTCTCCCCCGTAACGGCGCAGTCGTCCCAACGAATCAAGCCCTAATCCAAACGAGGTGTAAAGAGGCACCGAACAAACAGCCAAGCGAGCGCCCGATAAAAGTTATACCGCGCGCGTGTCACTCGCGCGAACGTTACAAATCGCGCCTGCGGAAATTAAGAGAGAGTCATAAAAAAAGTGCCGACGCCACTGGAAAAAAAAAAAAATACCTTGTGGCGTGGTAGAGGCGGAGGAGGAGGGGACGATAAAGCCAGGCACTCCCGTGACGCGACGTTCGCCGGGTTATATTCCCGTGCACCGACGCTCCTCCCTCGTGGGCTTTATTGCTCCTCACGGTTGTATTACCGATTTGTATCGCTCTCGGCCCAGCCTCCGCGATCACTCGGATACGGACTACAGGGTACAACGTGCACGCATATACACCTTACCCCTCCCGCGACTCTATCTGTCTCGAGTAATCAAGCACACGCGCAGATCCGAGATTAACCTTTGCTTTTTTTTTCCTCCACGACTACATTTCATCTCGTTTTGCGCGCGTGTCTTTTTTTTCTCGTTTGTTTGATCTGCCAATGTGTATCAAGCTCTTGCGATATTTTTAATATAAACGCTCGGGTTATTTTGTTTTTTAATTTATTCATTGGGTTATTATCATTATTACTATCTACGGATAAGCCGCAAATCCATCGGTTGGTCATTGTGCTCAAAAGAGCTAGTTTTAATGGACTTTCATTAAAAATTAATCAGCTGGTAATGAGCTTTTCCCCTCCCCGAGTCATTTTGCGTTACGATATTGCGTCATTGTATATATACCGCGTGGAATTAAACCGAGGGTTTTTAATGGGGATCCGGCAAACACGGGAGAGCTGTAACGTTCACAACGTGATTAAATCGACGACTAATTTACCGAGCTATTTTCAACCCGATATGGACACACTGGAATCTTCTTTTTTTTTTTCTCTTCAAATCAAGCAAATTTACGAGAACGGGAATGTAATTTCTGGAATATCTGAAAGTAAAATAGGAATAGTCGCGGAAAAAAGAGATAAAAAAGACACGTGCAGGTGTACTGCCGAGCTTTGATGAAAAATCTGATGGAATGTCACAACAACTAAATCCACGCGTTGAAGTACACGTTTGATCTTTTTTCCGTTTTTATAAGTTGTTCAAGAAGTAAAGAATTGTTGCCTATACCAAGCTTTAATGAACCGACCATATTATGTTGCAGGAAATGGAATAATGGATAAATTAATCATCGTTCGGAGGGCGCATTTCACATCAAATCGGATGCCCCGAGTGGTATATATACATTTACGTATTTTGAACAACTTCCTCTTGAAGATAAACGTGGCATTCTCAGCTTGTCCATCAACATAATCGAAATATCTCACCTGCACGCAGGTATACTATGTGTAAGATTAGTTTTATCGTTTGTTTGGACACATATCTTGTCATTTCAACAGTTAAAAACAAAAAAAAAACAAAAAAAGTTATAAAACGTGAGATCAGCAATTATTTCAGACTGAAGGACGGTATTGTTCCAAAGGTGGTGTTTTTCTGACGCGATCATCCTCGCTCGCATATTATACGTATTTCTGAAAGACTTGAGCGGAAAAAAAGCTCGAAAAACGTAAGAGAGGGCATGTATTATCTCTCTGACGGGCGGTACAGGTACACGTACAGCCGAAGCGGTGAAAAATTAAAAAGTAAACGCTCGCTCCCCAGCCAAGTTATATCATGTACACGTACACGCGTATATTATAGACCCATTGGGTATAACTTCTCCACCCAACGCAATTCAATCGAATCGACTGTGCGCGGATGAAATCTTCGGCGCCTGTGCACCATCTTCCAGTCGCTCGTCGTCGACCCACCCCTTGAGCTATACTTGACTCTCTGCGCGCACAGCCACACGCACAGTATAAAAACGCCAGCCTGTCGGATTTGAATCATCGCGTGGCCCACCGCTATCCCTCTTTCTCCGCGTGACAAGTGTGACTTCCGAACCCCCATGTGCGCGCCACTCCTACGTGTACATGTATATATACGTATACATCTACACGTTCGTGATCCCATTCGTCTTACTTTCCTCCCCAATACCCACCCTTGTTCTCGCAGTCTTTTTCAAAACGAACAAGTTCCAGTCGAGGGCTATATATATATGTGTACATATTTAGCTTTTTTTTTTTTTACCATTCTGTAGAGCTCGTATTGGTAATACGAGGTGTGTGATTACAGGAGTAGCTCAAAACAGTCGAGTGGGGCGGGGGGACGGAGCCAATATATGTTAGGTGTATAGGGTGGCGGAGGCACTTATTGATTATGCGACGATCGTGATTGATACTGCGGCCGTGTCGAGACTCGCGATAAGACGGGCGTATACGTGTATGTGTGTATTCTGTTCTGGTGTGTATATAACGTATACGCATACGTGCGTGTGCGCGCGATGGTTGCGAGAAATTGAGATTTACGGGTGGCATGCGTTATTGGCACGAGTCTTGAGTTTCGATCTGCATAATGGCGCCGGTGCTTTATGACGAGTGTACAGGAGCTGAGGGGGGGGAGACGCGGAGATAAGGGCTGGGATTACTTTTTCGGGATTGCCAATGAATCGTGGCCGAGGTTTAATGTGCGCGTGTGTGTGTCGCGGAGAGAGATTTTCAATTTCCACATCGCGACATATTAAAAATGTACGTCCCTGGGCTGCAGCATTGGAATTATTGGCGCGGTAAATTAGACTCCGAGGAGGAAGATTGGCGGAAAAATGGAAAATTCAATATTTTACAAGGGAAACGTGATTTATAAATTATTTCTTCGTCTTTATGTTTTCAATATCTTTTTTGTGAAATCGGCCGATCTATCGATGGAAAAAAGCGAAGTTCAAGATGATGATTACTAGAAATTGTTGGAAATGTAGAAACATTCGTTAACACTTTTGGAATTAAAGTTGAGAGAAAAAAAGTTGACAATTTAACAAATCAGGAAAAAAATACGTGTTTAAGGACTAAGTACTTGAATAACAATCGTCACATTTGATTTGTTTTGAGTCACTTTTGGCGAGCTCATTTACCTTTACTTTGTACTGATAATACTAGTTGGAGATTCAGAACTAAATTCAGTGCCAGTGGGTTACAAGCTCTTTTCCCCGTACAATTCGGCTCGCTTCGATGAGCGTACAATTTGCTTTGATTTCTCGAGTAGTTCTATCATTAAATATTCATCAGTGGAATCAATAAAGTTATTTTATGCTCATAAAAAAATTATACCATTCACCGCTGCTCGATTCAATCCAAGACAATGGCAACACCAAACCAAGGCTTTGAAGCATCAACGAGTTAGGAAAACAAAAAAAATAACCCAATAATGACATCAAACGATCATTTACGTTATTTCCGTGCAACCGATTCCTCCGATCCCACCGACCTTGGAAATAGAATCACGGCTGCATCGACGGTTTAGTATAGACAGAGCTTGGCCACTGAGCGCATGTAGTAGCATAGACACGCGTCTTCCACGTGAAGCACGCGACTTTAAGACGACATGCGACACGGCCTGTTCGATGCATTATCTACATATATATACGCACGAAGCACTCGAGTGACCGGCTTAAGTGAATCATTGACGCTTGAACGGCGAATGATGCGAGATGTGTTGGTACAGTGTACACCTTGATAGCGGATGGCAGCTTGTTTGTAAACAAGACGAGCTCTCGTGCACACGCGTGCATTTGAGCGTTTATCCCATTAACCGGTGATGCAGTTCGGCGGATCGATTGATCACTTTGACTCATTTCGATGGAACCGATGCAACCGATACGTGTTTTCTCCATCTGCTTCCTCGAAACGCTTCATTCACTTTGTTGGACGATTCAATTATGTCGTTAATATAAATGGTGATGCGTTGGACGAAGATGCATTTGATAAAAAAAAAAAACGTTTTTCGATATTTGATTGAAACAATACGTTACTTTTACTAATCAACTTTAGCTAATATCTGTTTCCACTTTTTCGTCGCTAGATGTAATTTTTCAGTTGCATGACTTTGAATCCTTTTGTGGTTCTTTTTTTTTTTTTTTTTTTTTTCTTTGTTTGGTGCATCTCTAATTCTGTAGTTGTTATTTCATCTCTGAGGTCCTGTACTTTTTAATATGTTTTGGTTGCCATACTTCTTTATCTGTGTCTCTCTAGGTCGGTTTCTCCTAATCGCTTTATCTTGTCTTTTAGTTTCTTTCACCTCCAAGTCTCTGTCTGAGCAGATAAATGTTCTGCTACAAAATTGAAAAGTTCAACATCATTTGCTCTTTCTTTCAGTTACCATGACACCATATCTTTTTTTTTTTTTTTTTTTTAATGTTTCTTGTTTTTAATTTTTCGTGTTCATTATATGAATAAATTTTCCGTTACTTTTCTCTTGTAACACTGTTCCCTTTTTTTTTGTCGAACTATCTTCTGACTTTTTGTTACAGCAGTCACAAATTTTCGTTCAAAATTATACATTTTAGCAATTCTTCCTCTATATTTGCTTTGATCTCGCCTTCTATTTTTAAACATTTGTCCTCACAATACTGTTTATCTCGTAGACAGACCTGTTTATAGTATAGATTGTGTCTCAATCATAGTAGGGGTTTTTTTACATTTGATGTATTATTGTATACATTTATGATTATCCGTCCTTATTTTTAAATTAATGTTTTAATCCACGATTCTACATCATTTATTTGTCTCTATTTTAAATACAGTTGCTCACACGCAAACGGTTTACGCCATAAGTAAGGGAAAGGAAAGAGAGAGAGGGGGGGCGAACAACAGAAGGAATAGCTGGTTTGAGATTGTTTTCGCGCTATAGTTGACATCCCCACGCGCTCCAACTGCACATTGACGACAATTTCAAAGATAATCGATGCCAAGCAGTATCGATGAGTAGGTGCGAGGAGTGGCAAGTGGTCGTGCCGGTGAGCGTCTGGGATTGTTGGCTTCCGGATGCCAAGGATCGTGGCAAATTTACCCTCTCTGTCTCTCTTTCGCGAGAAAATCGTGAGATCACTCCACCGTGGAGGTAAAAAGGGAGCGAGGGAGAAACTGAACCCAAGACGGATGAAGGAGTTGTATTGATGGTTAAATTGGAACATGTCCAAAGTGCGAGGAAAATAGACTATACTGCACGGGGAGAATGCGCGGGAAAGCAGCTGAATGAGTTCTCGAATAATTAAGCTCCTCCGAGTTATTTACAAGCCTAGGGAAGGATGGGGTTGGAGAAGTGTCTGGATACGCGGGTCGTTGAAATTGAAGTTTCAAGTGGTATAGGATCTTTTTCGATATGAGTTGTATTGACTTGGTTGTCGACACAGGCATATATACGTACTTATAGAAAAGGACAGCAGTGCCTGCTGCAGGTAAAATTTATCTAATCATTTTAATAAATAAATCCATGCCAGTATTTGGTGCTGACTAGACGTTGGAGTGAAATTTTGCGACAAACGGTTTTTTAGATATGACCCTGAAAATCAATACTGTTCGATGCAAGCGAGCAAAAAAAACACAAGCATAGTAGGAGAGAGCTTATTTTTCTTCCGATTCGTTGGATTCTGGAATTTCTCCGCGATTTTTCCGATATCGGCGATGTTTCGAGCTCTGCGCTTAGAAAAATCTCGAGAACAAAAGTATTGACACAATCATTGACCACCGAACTCATTAGATCATTCATTCGCGTGCTTTTTTCCTCTACTCTTTTTCTTCTTGAAAATTCCAGTTTCATTTTCAAGAATTGCCATGATTAAATTGACCAGATTGACGTTTTGCTCCAACACAAAGTATGAAAATGAAATCCACGGATTAAGATTATTTGATACGTTTTAGGTATTGATTGGATTAGTATCAATGATCTCGAATCACTGAACTGTCAAAGAGTAACTTTAAAGACGTGTATGAACCTGAAACCAAAGATGATTTATCTGTAGATACTGTGCTACTCTTAAGTCATTAAAAAAAAATCAAAATTTTTTTTTTTAAGTAGAAAAACCTACGTATGGTCAGACTTGTTATAATTTTCTATTATACTAATAAGCACATTGAAATTAAACAATTTATCATTATTTTTTAATTTATTTATACCTTGTAGTAGAGATTAAGCTAGTAATCCAGGAGAAGTTAATTTAAGTATCGATTATTACCATGTTATACATGTAACTGTTGGATAAGTATAGTGACACATGTGGCATCCACACCCAGACAAGTGAGCAATAGTTATTTCAATTTATTTTTAAAAAATGATGACGAGTACAGTATTGATACTGAAAAGATTTGTTTGCATACTGTGTGCTTAATATAAATATTAAAATTTAATGGTAACAGTTGGACATTGTAAAAACGACCCAAAAAGGACAAACCACAATGGCATCTTCTTTAATAACTCAAATCGAGCATTTTAATTCCCTGGACATGAAACGATAAGCCACCAATTGCGAATGTAATTTATAAATAGTAATTTCATGAGAATTTCCAAAGTCGTCGAGGAAACGTTGGACCCTACTTTTATTCAATAGTCGTCCAGAAGATCGTAATCCCAACACGCTAGGCTCTTGCATTCGAAGAGCAACAATCGGTACGTAGCCATCACGATAACCGAGGGAAAAAAAAAAAAACCCCGAGAACACCACGTAATCAACGCCATATCGAAAAGCCCTCATCCCCCCATACCAGAGCGCAAAGTATAAGCGAAAAAATAAGCTCCCCCAGACTCGTAAAGTACATCCCCCCGCCATGGAGCTAGAGTAAGTAGAGTTGGTGTATATGTAGCAGCAGCCCGCGGAGCGAGGCGATAATAGAAGACTGTGTATACGCAGCTCGCCCGATGTATTTATGCCACAATAAAGAAAAGCTCGCTCGCCCATAGTGCACGGAGGAGGGCTTTCGGGGGGCAACAACGCGCCGCAATATAAGTAAGGGCAGAGGAGGGGGTGGTTTTAAGTTTCGACGGGGAAGCACGAAAATTATTGGGGATCGGGGTAAGGTTTATAAAGCAGCGGGGGGCTGCCTGGCGGGGTATCGAGGGGTGGTGGGGGGTATTTTTCACGGCCGATCGCGAGCGCGGACGTGCGTGCCCCCCTTTTTTTTTTCTCCGTACATTATAAGGGAGCCCCTTGCGTGTACCTATACTTGCGACAGCTCGGGGTGTACGCGCGCGGAGAGTCAATGACGCCGCGAGCGCCCTGACCCCCGGGAAATTTGCTGCTGCGGGCTTTCGTACGCGGTGCATTTCAATTGTCACTCCCTTCGCGTTTGTGTAATAAGTACATACGTGCGCTAAACTGTTTGCTTTGGAGGTTTTTTTTTTTTTCTTTCTTTCTTTCTTTCTCCTGCGATGGCACGCCAAAGTGTGCGAATTGCGCCAAGTGTCGTATCACTGCTTTATCTTTTGCCTTTTTCTGTAAAAGTTCCAACCCTCGTGAGAGATTTACACTTACTCTGGATGATTTCAAAGTATATATATTTTTGTTTTCTTCATTATTTCAAACGAGTAGCTATTTTCTTTATTTGAGCACAATATATTTTAAAGAGGACATGTACCCTGGCACCAGTCGAATTTTCATTTCTACATTTTTCTACGTAGCATAAAGAATAATGTATAGGGCTGAACAAAATCATACCATTCGAGGAGCTACAAAACGCATTTATCAATATACGTTGTTAAAGACGTTTATTTTTATGTTTTATTGAAGTTGGTTGTTGAAGATGATTGGAAAATTTTCTTGATTAAAATTACACTTGCGGCTCTCGCGTAATTTTTGAAATTTGTTCATAGTACTAATTTGTACAAGTATAACGTACGATAAATACACCATTGCTTTTTTTATCGAAAACACAAGTCGTTTCGTTACAACACGCAAAAACAGGTTCCAAGCCCACAACGCGAGGTGGTACATCCCGCATTTAAAAACATAAATTTTCACGCAGTGAACAACGAGTCGATAAGCACGAGGCGTTGACCTTAACAATGATAGCACCACTGCAACAACAGCTAGAGAATTATAGGAATTACGTACCCTCCACTTGTATATAGAGTAACGCATGAGCATATTCATACGCGCCCACAAAAGCAAGATAATCCAAAGAGAGAGAAAGAAGATAGCCACGCACTCTCCACAAAGCTCACGTGCGCATATATATGTATATTCACGCACGGAATGCTCGGTTAATAAGGGTATATACGGGAGGGCTGTTACGTTATACAATAATATGCACACGCGTTATAACTTCGCCGTGGGTACTTGTTATGTTTGCTCAACCTCGAGTACACGATCGGTCTTTTTACCATTGTGTATGTACTGTCCGAGTTACCATTGTACACTGGAACGACGACCCGAGCTTTTTGTCTCGCGAGTAGCTGCGAATGTCTTGGCGCACGTGGATATTTTGATAGATGATCCGGGGTGATGTGCACCAAAGATAAGTGCAATGCTTTTCCATGGTGCTGTTTTGCTTGGGACCAAGTTAAACGGTCTGTAGATATTTAGTTGTTTTAAATAACGTATTTGGAGAGGTTTATAAATTAATTCCAAATTTTTGCTTTTTTTGTGCTCGAACGATAACTATTTGATAATACCACGTGGTTATTTATCAAAGCGTAAAAAGCTTTGTTATTTTAAAAATCATTTGTTTCGTGCGCACCGGTACGTTTATCCGTTTAACCGAATCAAAAAATGCTACGAGCAATCGAAGCGTGAATTTCCGGGAACATCCTGTAATCCGTGTTTTTCCTTTGATTTTATCATGGATTCGTCACTTGTGTGTTCGATCACATGTAGCTGTTATTCCTTTTTAAAGGATTCGTCTGTTGTTTCGTTGAACCGTGAATGCCGATGCATTGAATTTCGATTACAGCGAATTTCCCCCGGAATTATTAAAGCTCGTTCAACAACACAATTTTTATTTTAAACAAAAAATATTGACATCACACCAATTAACATTTTTTACGAGCTGTTCAATTTCATAGTGTTTTTTTTCCGTTATTTATTTTTAAAGAAAATTAAAATCATTCAAGTAAAAAGTAAAAAGTTGGAAAATAATTTTATCTCTGGGGACACAAACAAAAGTTTTGCTTCCATAGGCAGATCAAAGAAAAAATTCATTTTCTGCTTTTACTTTAGTTAATAAAAGCTTGTATTAAAACTTTTTTGTTACATATAAATTACTTTTATACTCTTTATAGTCCAAGATTGTCAACTTTTTTTTCATCAAAGTGTACATAGCGCTCGCAATATTTTAAAACTTTGTCCATAGACTGCACTATACTATGATTTTTGTCCCTGTCAAGTCGAAATACAAAGATTTTTTTGCACAAAAGTAAATGCTCACGTAACTTGAGCTCAAATTGGTGAAAAAAAAAATAATGTAAATAACGTAAACGTTTAAAACTGCCTGTGCGAGCAAAAATTGAAAATTTATCCATCGAAATGTGTGAATATACAACACACCCACTGAATCACGGGGCCTCAAAATCCATTGAACCGTCAGTCAAACAAAAGCAATACAAATAAAAAACGCCACGTCCATTCTTCGTTACCCGCGCAAATAAAGCACAGTTCGGAAGCGCAGTTTGGAAAATATAAAAAAAAAAAAAAAAGAGCTGCAAGGGGGGGAAAAAAAAATTGCTTGCAGTGGACAGCCCACGTTAAACTTTGACCACTCCCTGGACGTGTGTGTATATATTTTCGAGTTGGGTCATATAAGTTCCGCGCCGGGGAACCACAATGGCCCTCTCGCTCTGTGTAGTGGGGGGGGGGGCACCGAGACAAGCTCGTCCCACCGGAGAGCGAGCCATCAATGAAAGCCGGAAAATAAATCAATCAAAATTCCAATGCGCTTGCAGCGCACAAAGAGCCAAGTCCCATAAACCAGTGTCAAAGCGAGCACACGAGAGAGCACGAACACATAAGCTTTCCAGCTCCTCCTTCAGCTCCCCGTCCTCCTATATATGGCGTGCCATTCAAGTCGATCGCACCTGACTATATTCGTATCTCATCCCTTTATCAACCCCGTGCTGCATATATGTATACTGCAGCCCTCTATACTCCACGAGGGTGTCGTGTGTTTGGGCTCGTGTTTCGCAAACAGCCCACAGTCGCGCATCAATGTCTATTCGATGATCTCGAGTTTGCATTATACTCCTGTCAACTGGATTTACATTTTTTTTTTTTTTTCCAATTTCTTGGTACTTTTTCCAATTGGTTAGGGTATAATTTAATTACTTCAGACTAAAACACGCCACGAACACTATCGTACGTTTGCCTCGAAATTTTTCGACAGGCCTATTATTGTAATTGTTATTATCATCATTATTATCCAAGAGATTTCCACACAGAAAAAGATTGACATGTATAAATACATTTTAAAAAAACTAGTTGTAAAAAAACAAACATCAATAACAGAAACTAGGATTTTCAACGGGTATAAAAAAAAACGATCGTTTTTTTTATGTTTTTCAGAAAAGGAGGGCTACTGCCGATTGGCTAAAATAATATTGCATAATAAGGGAACAAATGAGTCGTTCCAATCAGAAACTAATCATTATTTACGATGGCAAAAAGCAATTGGAACAACCGGTTTGAATCGAGACATACATTAATTTATGATCCACAAAAAAATAAAACCAAGTCTTCGAAACTGTTTAACTCTTAATATTTGTCTCACGATACACCAGCTCATTGCGTGATGATGGAGTTTCATCCTCGCTAACGGATACAATTATATACATAGCCGATCTCACCGATATCCAACAGCATTTAGGAGTATAACTGTTACTACGAGCGTATAGTAATTACACGCGTGTCCCATGTAAGCGTCCACTGTCCTTAAGAGATCTCCATTACGCAACTTCGAAAGATCCAGGGTATAATTATCATCCACAACAAATTGTGTCCAACGTTATAGCATCGTACCGAACGATCATCACACATTACGTTGACTAATGTTTCGACTGTTGTTATTTGTCGTCCTACGTTTTTTTTTTTTTTCCTCTCCAAGTATAGTACATAACACGATTAACTAGAGACGTATAGACCTATAGACTAGCTAGACCAAACACACCCGTATGTTTATGGCAGTATCAACTTCTCGAACTGGAAAGCTGAAGAGAAAAAAAGGAAGAGAGAGAGAGAGAGAACAGAAGTGGTAAGCTTAGCTATGTAGGTGATGGAGGCTACATAGCCGTAAAAAGCATACCCGTGAAGGGTACGAACGCATGCGCGCCAAGCTGGGTCTCAGCTGCCTCGCAATGACGAGAAATTCAGTAAATTGTGCTGCGTAATAGAGCTTCTTATTCTATTGTCTTCTAGTTTTTTTTCGTTTTTTTTTTTCCTTTGGGTCACTCGTTAGAGTTGAAAAAAAAGAAACAATCCTTCCACTGGAAAAAAAGCGATATGTACCTTCGAACGTTGAGGGTAAACGGTTGGAGAAAAGAACGACGTGATACACAGGAGTAGCATAGTTGTCTCGACCACTGAATCAAAGACACCGTATTGTTTGCGAGCACAGACGACACAGCAACCCTTAACGCAAGTAGGTGCGTACCTTACTTGTTTAACGTTCACTCGAAGCGCAATTCCGGGGTGGTAGAAAGTTAAAAACTTTTTAAAGTAGAGAGAGGTTAGGTCGGGTTCCATACGTAGGGTATATTTTAGACGAATTTTAAGGGAGTACATCGCATATTTACGCGAATACCCAATTATCGTAACAATAGTTTGTCAATGACCCCGTTAATGCTCTGTATAATTTTCCCCGGAGAGCTCCCGCGAGTTCCATTGTTGCGCAAAGCTTCGTGGTGGTTGTTGTATATGTATTGTATGCGCGAGATGAATAAAGTTGCGCGATTGTTTGCTCTCGAGGTGATTGTTTGATATGATAATAGACGGATTTCGAGTATAGTGCAATCATGCGATGGATCCACTGCGTGGCCATTGTCGCTTTTTCGGGGTACAAGTTCTCATGAATATACCGTGGTTATCAGTACCAAGATAATATCATTACTCACTTTTATTACAATTTAATCATATTTTTGGGGATTTTTGCGACAGCGCGGAAAAAAAGATAAAATTCGTTCAAGCTGTTAGTTTTGTCGTTGTTTAAATGTACATTCAAATGAAAGAGGATTTCTTGTTTCGCTAAAAATCTTGCTATCTATTTTTTTTTCCATTTTATTGGGAGTATTGCTTACATACTGTTTTTTTTATTTTAATAAATCGTTGAATTATAAAAAAATTCTTGCACTTCACGTGCAACAAAATAGATAAGTCGTATGATAATACATAATTATTCTCTGTACGCAAGAATGTTATACACGCGACAAACAGTTTCAAAATTGGCACACGAATTCTGGAATAATTAATCAGTAAGTACATTGAATATTCGTTGAAATTCTCGCGATTTCATTCACTGACATTTACATTTCATTGATTGTCCGTGAATACGTGCGTATTTTGATCAATGTACAACTAAACACTGATTTCAATAGTAAATATTTAAATACTTCACATACTGAAGAGCTAAATTTCATTTTTAAATGAATCTAATATAAATCTACGTTGTGAAGATATTTTCTTTATTTTGAAAATACGAATTCAAATTAAGATTGTACCTGTACAATTTTATATTACTGATTTGTAGCCCAATGTTATTGTAGTCAATGCCTGCTAAGAAAAATCTGTACAAAAAGCGATACTCGAATTTCAAAAACGCGTTTTCCAAAAGTATAATTTGTAAATACGTGATTTGACCAACACTAGCTTGTATATTTTATCCTATAATTACCGTAATCGGTAGTCAGCTCGCGTGCCTACATGTAACAAGAACCCAAACACACGTGTATAGATACTTACAATAGCCACAAGTGAGTGAAGTAAGACAGAGTTGTATACGGATTTGTCTAGCGAGAGAAAGAGAGAGAGAGAGAGAGAGAGAAGCGCTGCTGGCAGGTCGAGGAGAAGGAGTCACACAGGCATCACGTACATGTCAAATCGACAGCAGCGGCAACGCGAAAAAAGCGTCGGCCAGTACTAGCGCGACAACCGAGCCGATCGCACAATGAGCCGGCCGATCGCGTGAGCCATACCGATATCTTCTTTTTTTTTCTTTTACGTCATTCGCCAAACAGTACACACACTGCACAGTGTTTTCGCAATTGGGCCAGCCTTTGGAGCTTTGTATGATCCAGTCGTCCTCGATCTCCTTACGGCTGTACGGGAAAACAAAACGTACCCAAACAAGAGATCGGTAGGTACCTAATCGCATAATCATTACGATCGGTAACGCGATGCGACGTGTAAACACACGCACACGCACAGAAGTAGATACGTACACGAGCGAATGTTTTGAGTTGTACAGAAATTGCACGGTTCGAATTTCCGTGCACCGGGAACTCGAGCTTTAATTGATCGTGGCTGTGAAAATGCAGGTATTTTTAGAACTCTTGGGTCGAAAATCTCAACAAGCGCGCCGTCCGGGCTTCAATCGATTTTACACCAAGTTTTCGTGCATGCTTATAAGTGACCTTGTTCTAGAGATTTTACGTAATTTTTGCATACATTTTGTCGGTTGAAAATTACCCAACGATTTGTTTATCGGTATTTTTGATCTCGGGATCACAAACATCGGTTGAAACGTCATCCGCGTATATTTTATATATTTATTTTTTACGTGTGCGACGCAACGTGTACTTATTGATCTACAGTCTTTTCCTTTAACGGCAATGTACACTCTGTTATATCATACTCGTTTGCGTTGAAACCGGTACACATTGACCAGTTTTAGCAATACAAGTTTGATGGTAAAAATTTTAATGTTTTGGTAAATGCTTGAATTCACCGAGATTGCCAGATTTATTTTAAACAAAAAAATTTATTTTCACCTACATTCCGTTCAATTTTTTTTCTTTTTTTTTCAATTAAAATAACTAAAATCCATTGAAAAAAATACTTTATACACTCAAATAAATATTTCCTAAAAAAACTTTTTTTCAGTTTATCGAAAAAAATATTTACTTTTAATGGAATAAAATCTTTTTTCCAGATTCGTATGAGTAGTTTTTATTTATTTATTTAAAAAAAAAAAAAAAAAAATTTAATTGAGTTAAATAATTTTTTGTTTCAAATAAATCCGGCGCTCGTAGTGAGCGATTAAAAACTTTAACTATATCCTATTGAGAAAAATCGCAAAGTTTTAACGCATCGTGATTGTTTCGCAAATTTCCTCAAATGCCTATGCACGCAAGGAAATAAAAATATCATTCTGACTAAGCACGTGTGCATCACGCGTCGGTGAATAGAATATTGATCAAAACAATAACTTCCCAGTGCTTGGGCATCTTGAATATAAACGGTATATAATAAATTCTCAACTTGTTTCTAGGGAAAAGTAAACAAAATATAATGATATTGCTAAAATTAAAGAACAATAATAATAATAAGTTTTCCTAGATTCATCCATTACGCATATACTCTGATATACGTATACTCGTGTCTACGATAATAATAAAAGATGACAATAATAATAATAAATAATAATAATAATAATAATAATAATAATAATAATAATAGAGTGATGAGTGGGGGTTTGAAACTGAATCCAAACAGCCATAAAACAGATACGTTAAAGATCGTGGGATGATAACAAAATTACACTTTGCTTTAGCTGGTCTGTAAATCTGTCTTATCAGCAGCTATTTCGGGATAGGTCTCATCATATTTTGGCAACAGGACTGAGCGTATTATTTGAGTGTATACGATCGCAACGCCAAGAACTTTTGAAGATGTAGAGATTCTTGTAGAGCACGTGATCGCAGCTACGTCGTGAATCTTAGATGTTGCCTCTTTTCTGATGCGAAGCTCTATCCGCTTTGATTTTCAATTTCACACTATTTTTTTCCGATTGGTGTGAGCTTTCTTATAAACTCAAAATTTTTGTTTGACTTCAGGAGCTTTTTTTTTTAATTTTATTAATGTATATTGGATACACTTTAATTTTGATTGATTTTTAAATAAAAAATCTTGATTACTTTTTGCAAAATATATCCAAACGAGTGATGCATTTGAATTAAATCTTTTGTAAAAAAACTTCTCATGCAGGTCGATTTCGAATAAATTGGGTATTACTAAACAACTTTTGCCTTAAATTTGTTGTGTATTTTCATTTTTTCACTCGTGCAATGCAATTTTAATTATTTGTAAACACGTGAACACTTTCATTCAATTGCTAAATCAAACATTATAATATCTTCGTTTGAAAAAAAGAAAGCTTTAACTCGATTTAATTCAATCAAGTGCCCTCACAAACCATAAAGCACTTCACACATTGACTCGGTCTCCAACGCGGCATAATTCAATTACTTAACGTCGGTTTTTACTCACTATCTTCCAAGCGAGTTTAGTCAGTCGTTCGCTCCGGCCTCTGTTTCATATCCAAACTGAAAAGCCTGTTTGAAATTCACGAGTTGATACACTTGGGGTAATTAATTCTAAAGCCGCGACGTGGAAGAGAGAGAGAGAGAGCGAGAGAGAGAGAGAGAGAGAAAGAAAAAAAAACCTGCTGAAGAGCAAAAACACCTTGTTTTCACGTGCAAACTATTTTTCTCTCTCTCGCTTTTTCAAACTCGTACACCCGTACAACAAGTAAACGAAGTAGTCAGCTAATTAATCACGGGCATCAGTTTCCTCACGCACCGCGCCCAGAGCCCCTTTCTCTTATCTGTTTTGATAAGCAACCCTCGTCTCCTCTCACCATCACTCATTTTTCTGCGGTTTTATCTTTTTAAACGAACAAAAATTTTAATCTCTTTGCAAATTACGCACGCCCTTTTTTTTTATATATACTCGCAGTGGGAGCACGTACGCGGGAATATCGCGCTTTTAAGCGCCTGCTTATCAGTAAGCATTTAATGTCACAGCGAGCAAACTTTTACATTTTTTTTTTGTAAATTCTTCAGGCAGTAATATTTCTTCCAGAGCACTATTTCAGCGACTATTTGAATAAATATTTTAAGATTTTCTTTCTTATTTATTACGTCACTTTCGATAAAGTGTCTCTTGAATCATTAACGATGTCTTTGCGGAATCAAGTGATACTAGAGAAATCTCAGACAGTTAAAACGATAATTCAATTTCGTACTTCACGTATTTTTATTTTTTGCTTTTTATAAAAAAAAAATTTTGTCTAAACACAACAATGTATTAAGTTTGTTATGAAAAAAATAGTTACTCAATTGAAACTGAGAAAAAAACCATCTGGTATTTTACAAGCATAATTAACCCGTTAAAAATTATGTTTGCCAGCTCAACCGGATGTGTACTCAAAAACAAATATTACGTACCTACTTTACAACAAAAAACTATATTTTTTCAAGTTTAACGAAAAAATCTACGAGTTTGCTGGTTCAACAAGCGCATTGCGAGCGTGTAGGTACAATTTTTTTTCACTCAGCCGTATCGCTTACTTTTCTCATTTTCGAAGAGCTCGCTTTTCGCGTCGACGAAAATTGAATCGACGAGCAACTTCGTACTCCATCGCGCAAATAAGCAAGCTTGGAATGAGAAAAATTTTTCAAAAATTTACTTGCTACTTCCGCGGGGCTCTCTCATCCTCCAATAAAAAAAAAAAGGAAGCTACAAGGGGGAAAAAAAGCTCGCAGACTGCCTCGGCGAGATATCGAAGGGTCGAAAACGTCTGCTCTATAAGCTAGGAAGGGAGGGGAAAAGAAGGAGACGCCGTTAAAAGTTATGAAGAAGAGATGGGGGGGGGGGGGGGTGTGAGCGAAAAAATCGCGTTACGTGTAGCTGCACGATAGGTATATAAGTGTACGCGTGTGTTGAAAGTCGAGTGCAGCGGCTTATCTTGACGCAGCTGACGGCATTAGCATATAAGCAGCCACTTCCCCTCTGTAGGTATACCGTATAGTCAACAGGCATCGAGTGCCTGTGCACACACTACACGTACACGTATACACGTATTAATGTGGGTGGAAAAAAAAAAAAAAAAAAAAAAAAGCAGAGTCAAAAAGTCAAGTATAGCCCCTGTTGTGCGGTCGATCGTTTGTTCGCTTTGGAAAAAGCATTAAAAAAAAAAACCCGAGTTCGTGTTCGTAATATAGGGGCGCGACTCTTTCTTTCGCTCTGCCACGACTCTTTGAATTTCATTTAATTTTCGACGGCTAACTTGGGTGGAGTAGCATGAAAGCTGAAACGCGAGACAAGTGTATATGCTAATTGTGCTTTCGTGCGCCGATGTCTTCCTTTTTTTTTTTTTTCGTGGCGAAAGTTTTTTTTTTTTTTTTTTTTGCAACAGTAGAGCATTTTAGTCGTCACGTCAGACCTTACCGTCGGAGTACAGCGGCCACGAGCATAAATTTGTTCCTTAAAGCATGCTTTTGAAGTATATATACCTTTGTTTTGTTTAGCATTCCGTAAGACAAAATCACGCACGTGCCTGTCATAGTATTTTTTTTTTTTTTTTTTTTTTTTTTTTCGTACATCGATGTTTCATCCGAATCTTCGATTGTGCTGTCAAAGTTGACTTTGATAACATGTCGATCTGAAATCAATGGACTTCAAGCCTATAAATCAATAAAATCTTCTACCTCAGTCATTAGGAGTTTTTCATTGTAATATGAGCTAAAAGTGTAAGAAACAGGACTCAAAACCTGTTGTGATTCTATCAAAGCTTAAGATTAAATATTTGTCTTTGAATTGGTGTTTTGAAATATCTTTTTTTTGTACCTGCAGACTACATACCTATAAGTTTTATTTTCTGTATCTCTGCCTCTAAATCTTTATTTGTTTATACTCGAGACTTTATTGTTTGTGCTTTCTCTTTGTCGTATATCTCTGACTTTATATGATTATATTGATATCTTTTTTTCGTACTTGTGTCTTTGCATTAATTTTTGTTATCTGCTTACACATATTTTTTTTTAAAATAATTTATTCTTTAGAATTGTCTTGACGACATAAATTTCATTGACATGTATTAAACTCCTTGTTGACGTATTTGTCTTCATTTTACCTATGTTTGTATCACCTATTCTCTAATTTCCATCTCTAGATCTCTATCCCCAACTCTTTACCTGTAACCCCTTTTGACTTTTTTACCTTTGTCTATAAATGTTTTTTACTTTGGATCCGTATTTTAGCTTCTAATATTACTATGACTATTTTTTCCTCTAATTGTCTACACCTTTGTGTTGTTTCTTAAGTTTCTTTGTATCTGTCTCTTTATAAACCATTTTAAAAGTTGCTATTATCGTCTCTCTACTTTTGTTTTTGAATCCAAGTTTTTATCTAAATTTTTTGTTTGTCTTATCTTTTGTACTATAATTAATGTGTCTCTATTTTTTCGAGAATACATCTTTATCTTTGTGGCTCTATAAAGTTATTGTAACTCATATCTCTATCTTTAAACTGTCAACTTTATTTTTCCATCTATTATCTCTCACTCGATTATACTATGTGTTTCTTTGTATGTCTCCTCTATATTTTTGTTTTTATGTCTTTCCATGTTACCGTAATGTTGTGTTTATCCACCCTTATTTTTGATCCATAGCTAAAAATGTTGAGTGTTATACAGGGAACGTATGATAAAGAGAGAAATCGCAGGTATCAAAGAATGAGAATTTAACGTAATTTGTACACAGATGAAAATCACAATTTCCTCAACTGAAGCTCTATTTTACACGCAAAGAGTATATGTGTGGGGTGATTGAAAAATAGGCTTAATCAGCAAAGTCAATAAACATAACAAACGGCTGGTGTACAATGCACACGTACCCATATATGTATATATACAGACGCGCACGAGCCGAGTGGAATTGCGCTTTATATTGCACCCGAGTGGCGTAGATCAGACGAACAATTAATCACTCGTGCGAAGAAGCGCCAACCTATATGGGACTTTAATAGGTGCTCCAAGCAAGAGAGAACACGACGCGCTTTTAATCGTCCCCCCCTCCCCACCGTACCTACGTTGCACCCATACCATACGTAACAGCCGCAAACTCTCGGCTGACACGCGTGTGTATTGGGTACACGTACACGGCAAATTGCTGCACCGAGCCCCGCCTTTACTACATCCCTGCAGTATACTCTCGTGGAGAGCGAATCGATATAACGTCCAATTCATTACCAAACGTGTAAGAGAGGCTGGAGGAAGAGTATATAAGAAGAGAGGGAAGGGAGAGATGCTGGCTAAGGCAAATTGCCGACCTGTTCTGCTGGCGTTGATGAATCTCGGGCGTTGCTCGTTCAATGCTCGCCTCTGCGCTCGCGGACCTGATTCGTATTATAATGGCTATGCGTATATCTCACGAAAGCCCTCTGTGTCTATATATATATATGTATACACGTGTATGACTGTGAGCCGATTCTGTCCGGGGCTGATGCTGCAGGGCACGATGATGTAAGATACCCGCGACGATTTTTCACGCTTAACGAGCTTCTTGGGATTGCGCTTAAATGCTCGGATGCTATCGCAATTCCACATGTATAATACATTACGGGCCTTTTGAGATAACGCGTATTAGGTGCTTTCATAAATTCTTCTATTACGAGACACGATGAATCGTTGTTGTTTTTTTTTTTTTTTTTTTTTTTTTTTTGCTTTCGGTGTGCGGCTATGTCATTTGTACGCGATTAACATGAAATTCGATGAGATACATTAGCGTTCAATTGAATATCTCGTTATTAAATGGTGGTGCAGAAACAGCGTTTTATCATTTTGAAATTACTCTAATAGTGCCGTATTAAGATCGGTTGCGGGGCATTTGGCATTTTATTATTGTGGTCACTTAATTTTAGATGAGCTTTCACGTCGTTGACCAAGTGATTTTTTTGCAAACACAAACATCTAAATTTAAATTATATTTTTTGTTTGATGTGGTGAGAAATGTTAAACAGCATTTGATATTCTTCTTTAATATTAACAAACGAATTTCCCGACAATTTCCACAACCATAAATCCCATGCACCAAACGCGGTGATTAAACGAATTTGGCTCGAATCTTGAAACTGACAAGCAAACCGTGGCTGGACGTTGCAGGTGTTGTACGCGTGTACGGCCAAGTTACGAGGACACTCGCTCGAAACTATTATTAATGATAATTTTGCGCTCGCGTGGAATTCCATTCCCGAGTGTGAGCATGTACAATATACACGCGGCTGTCGTGACGTTGCGGGGCAACAATGGAAATAAATACACAGCGTCGTACCGAGGACTTGCATTCCCGCACGCGTCCACTTTTGCATGGAAACAAGAAAGTTGCATGTGGAAATTGCTGTCAGAGCACAGGGGGACTAACTGCAGTAATGGGCCACAGGTGGGCTTCGCCGCACTTTCGGAGGTACAGAGTGATTATTCAAAATCCCCCCGTTTGATGTCCTGGACACGGAAAAGAGACCAAAGGGGAACCACATCGTGGATGTAAAAATCCAAAAAAAAGGCTCTTCATCGTAACAAAGAATTACATGTAATGGAATGAAATTAAAAATTTATGAAAGGTACATCAAAGTATACGGACACGCTGCACAGTTATTCGTAAGAAGTTTTGTTTGAAAGACCGTGTCGAATGGCTTGACGTAACCATGAAGAAACAATATTATCCTCGAACGTCAGCTCTGCACAGTATTGGCTCATTGTCCGTATGATCCTCGAAACCTCTTGATTGTACAGGCAAACGTTGTTGAAAAGTTGCGGAGCATGGAAAAAAAAAAAAAAAAACAGCAATGAATACACGGGCCCCAATACCTTCGCAAAAGGGGGTACCGCTGCGAGGTAACAACGGGACTTAATGGGAGGGGAAAAAAAAATACAAGCGCCATCCAGTAGCCCCGTCAACACGTCCCACGTGACCCACAATTACGTAACGCGTTATATACGTGTGCGAAGCCGATTATTACGGCTATACCTACCTCTACCGCTCGGAAAGGGAGGAAATCAAACTTCTCAAGAAATTCAATAGCCGCTCTCGTTGTTGAGTCCAAACCCCCCATTCAATGCCCATTGAACCAAACTCCATCCACCCCGAACCCCCAACCTACCTGCACGTGTTTTAAATAGCTCGTTCATTCCGATACATCGGTTATTGGAGGGGTGGGGGGAGGTTGAAATCTGCAGCACCGCAACGCGAAAGAGCACAAGTCGGATAACTTCTGCCGATTCGTACATACAAAGTCACAACGGGCGGCTCTCGTACGTATACATATATATATGAGCTGGCGGTGCTAGTACCAGTCGTTCGGCAAATATTTGCTCATGAATTATACTCGGGGCCGCTAATGGAGCCGCGTTTATCGCGCACAATGCGCGGTGGATGGAGAGAGAGTGGCACAAGGGGTTGAGAGCCTATATACACGTAATACACGCTGACTCGCTCACTCCGAAGCCCGTACATATATATACATGTATGTGATGATATGCGTATACTTATGCGTGCACAGCTGAATGTCGACGGATGATCGATACGACACTCGAGGCCTTCTCTCTTTGTACTTACCCCCTGTGGAGAGAGAGAGAGTGCGTTCAAGTATATGCATCGGTGCGCTCTCCACCACGTGGTGTTTGCTGCCGGTGGTATGTATAATATGTAGGTGCCACCCTCGACTGTAATAATTATTATTATTATATATATATGAGGGCGTGTGTGTCAGCCAAGTCGTGCCCTTGGCGCCTACGTTTGCGCTCCGTCGGAGCGCTGCTGGGTAAATTACGAGAGTATATATGGTGGCAAAGAGCGAAAAGGGTGAGGGCGGGTGTGTATATGATTTTTGAATAAAAGGGGTGGGCCGAGGGTAAGAGATTCGTATAATGTATACACACACCGAAAACGGAGCTGTCTGACGCCAGGGAGGGAATTAAAACTGGTTTCCAGCGAGACAGATTGCAAACCTTATGCTGTGTATATACATTCTCTCTCTGGTGGGCTCTTACGAGCAGTTGGTGTGTACACTGGGCTGGTGTACATATCACCATTCCTGTCGGCGAAAATGTGGGTTAGCGTCGCGAGATGAGTCGCGCCGAACCATTGTGTGTTATTATTCTCATACACCTGTACCATACGTACACCTCTCTTACGCGCTCGACAAACCACGTATACACACATCTCTCGCTTGAAAATTGAATTTCGTTTGGTTTTTCGATTTTTCTCCTCTTTTGTGCGATGTCGTCCCTTTGCTCTCTTGCTTCCGCGTCCCGCCTGTGCTCTCTTCCTATACTCTTGCTATACTTCTCCTGTCCCAGTTTCCGATCTCGGTATTCGTACTTGTGGGTGGGTACCTGTTAATGGAGATCAATAAGTGACGCGTCGTTTTATCACAGGCACGAGCGGTGGAAAACATTTCGATACTCACGACCGGTAGATTTCGGTTCCTCCTTTTTTTTTTTTGTTTATAGGGTCGGAAAGGGGTGGATGGACACGTCTATGACACTTTTCGATATTTTGGGCCTTTTTTTTCTTTTTCTTTTTTTTTTCTTCATGACGTGGATGATTGATAGGGTTTTGCAAAAAAAGCAGCTTTTTGGGGGTTCCGGGAACTTTTTGCGAAAAATGTACAAACAGGTGAATTGAGAAAGTGTGTCACCGTATCGTGCGGTTAATCAAGATGGCCTGAATTTTGTACGCGTTATTGTCTCGAAGTATGATCATAGGTCAATGAATTTTGAAAATGTTGTCTAGATAATTAACATCTTCGAGTGCAGTAGCATCTGTCCCGTTTTTTCTAGTTGAACACCAACTCATACTCCTTAGTATCAATTAATGGAGTAGGTATTTATATATTAAGACTGATATTTTTGGGTAACATTAATAAACTTTCTGTAAACACAAGATTCGAACAGAAAAAGAAAAAAGAAGGAACATCTTCTTCCTCGTTGCGAGAAAACCTCTCGACTCTTTCGAGTACTCCTCGAAGGATATTGCCTCGCACTCGCAACAATAAAATGAATAAGCAGGAAGACAAACGAACACCAGTCGAGCAAAAAAGTCAGTCGAAGAAGGGGGAGAAGAAAGGAGCTACACGTATATATTGATACGTATACGTGAGGAAAAGGGTGTGCGAGGGATGCTGGGAGAGCAGTAGGTGGCGCGCGTATAAATCGAAGGCTACAGTCCCCGTCCATTTGACGGATCGGCGCGGCTTCTTCCTGCAAGGACGCGGTGGTGTGCTGCATTCACAGTAGCCGGGGAGCGATCGTATCTACAAGGTCTCTTCCTCTTTTGTGGTTGAAAAAGAGTGGGGGAGCCTTGAAAAAACTTCCGCAATTTCCGGAATCGACAGGCTCCTCCCCCCCCCCCACGACCCCACCCTCCTCCTCTCCCTTTTTTGTCCGACTCTAATGGGATTTCTCCTGTACGCGTCCTTTTTTTTCCTTTTTTTCTTTTTTTTTCGTCATCGCCGACCGAGAGAATCGGAATATTTGAAAATCGAGCTTCGGGCTCGTACGTTCTGCAAATTCCGCGCTTCAACTTCGTTAATCGCTCGACCCCGGCCTCACGAACACGTCCCGCGAAAAGTTAGAAAATCTAATTTTGCCCGAGCCCATATACATGCATGTGACCGGTACACATGTGTCCCTCGTGACGCGTCGCGCTATTCGATTATGACGCATGAAACGGCTTCGGGAATTTGCCGGCGACGTCACACGTCGCGTCCAGTTGTTATCTGGGTCGGGCGCAATTGGCGTGTGCCGCGATTTTGGACGGGATCAAAAAACAATGAAAAAAAAGAAGAAAAATAGCCCCAGAGGAACGCGAACAAGTAGCAATAAGCTCATATTCGACTGTGTACACGGTGTTTTCTTCTTTGTTTGTTTTGTTTCGTGTTTTCGGCGCAGTTTGCAGAGGGAGGGGGTCATTAGCCTCCGGATCGTTTGCATACCATCAATGCATATTTTGCAGATTCGTACGGGTTGAGCTCTCAAGCTTGTACGGCAAATCTGTGCTTTCAATCGTGTATACAAACAAAGCTGGATCTCCTCTTTTTTTTCCTTTTTTTTTCATTATCTCTCTGATTATGCAAAACTTGTACACAACAGCCGTGCACGTGGATGTCTGTTTGAAAATCAACACTGTTGTTTTTTTTTTTTATAAGTTTGGGCGAAACATTAATTTATCGAAACGAAAAGGATAACGTATACGAGATAGATCGCAGAGTTTGAAACACGTGATCCGCCGTTACGCAAACGTTATTTACAATAATTACGAATGTATCAAACCGATCTCGGAGGAAAAAAAAAAATAAAGCCTTCCTGGATCGGTCCATTGGCTTATCCGAACACACGCAGCCTATCTCATATCTCCGCATGAACGTTGTGGAAAAAATAAAGAAAAGAAAAGGACTCAGAGCCCGAAAATCGTATAAGGAGGTTACAGCGGGGGGAGAAAGCCCAGCACGTCAAAAGAGCTCCGTTTGATACATCCGTAATCCTAATCTCTGCGACGCAAAAAAAAAAAAAAAAAAAAAAAGGAAACGCTTTTGCCCATCTTGAGCGCTATCTCCTTTGTTCCCCGTAAATATTTCATAAGCCGCACGAACAATGGCTCCTCTTGGGAAAAAAAAAAATTCATTACCGCTGAGAGGGGCGCTCCCAAAAATGCAGCCAAATAACCCTCTCGCCTGCACGTTCGCTTTTTCCATACACGTGGGTGTATGATACGTATACATCCTTCTTCTTCCGGCTCTCCCGGTGCGTTTTATCCTCTGACGATGCTGTGCCCGGGATATATGCAAAAATCGGCTGCGTCTAAATCCACCTCTTGGCTCTACTCTCTGCGTACGTGTATGGCACTGAGATGGGAGGAGGGGAAAAAATCGACAAAAAAGGAAGGAGTAACAGAAAAGCGAGCGAGAGAGAGAGAGAGAGCCAAGGGAAAACGCCGGAGCGCGCATATCGCGACGATATTTGGAAAAGAGAGCCGGAATAACTCAGCCGAATGCAGATGAACTTTCGAACTGTCACGCGCGAGAGATATCTCCTTTTACTACTTTTTTCCATTTCCCCCCCCCCCCCTCTCTCTCTACTCTTGTCTGCGTGGCTCATGAAAAGTCTCCGTTGTCCTTTTTACCACGCCTGCGGGCTGTTGTTTTCAATTTTTTTAATTCTCCCGATAACTTTGACGTTTTCCTCCGTTCATTCGCTTCGTTCATATTTTGCCTAAATAATAAGTATTACGGTGGTGCTCAATTTCAGGTGACCCGAATAAAAACTGGGGGATAAATTGTCCCCCTTTGGTGTTCCATGATACAAAATGACATCGCGGAACACATCCTCTTCTGACCCAACGATGCAACCGTTAATAAATAAGATGGTGTAACAACGGCGAGTAGCAAAGGGAAGAAAAAAAAAAAAAAAGAAAAAAGAAAAGACGTGGAGAGAGAAGATGGGGTTTAGCGGCGCCAGAGGCGGAGCCAGCTGCGATGATTCTCCACTGGTGAGAGATAACCGTGTATATATATATATATGCACACACGGACAAGTCGCGCACGCGAGGAAGAAATACAACATGAGGGGAGAGAAGCTCGGGGTGCGGGACACGGTAGCGGGTACATATATATATACATAAATACAGTGCAATAGCCAAAGCCAAAAAGCTATACATACAGGGAGTAGCACCATGGAACGCATCCAACACCGAGAAAGAAAAACTGCTGCAGCCTCTGGCTAGTTTCTTCCAATTCCTTTTCCCTCTTACTCTCTTTTCGCCTCGAGCGATTTTCCCGTCCCTCCCTTTTTTGGCGAAATTTTCCATATCTTCGTGGCTTACTCCCTAAAAGTTCACTCGTTTCATTCTGTCTTCGTTTTAACGTTTCGCACCAACTCCTTTATTTTTCCCTCCCCTAGCGTGCATCCCCAAATTTTTTTTTTTTAACGGCTTGCTACTTTTACGCACGTTTTTTGAAATTATTTTTCAACGTATTCTCCACGCCGTGCACGCAACTTGGAAAAACGTGATTTAGTGGCAAAAAGGAAACAAAAATTGTCCCAAACACACCTTTGATTCTTATAATTAAAAAGCTCCTACCCCAACAGTCCCCCATTAATCTAAAGCACTAGAAATTGCTGACCAAAATCGCAAATACCTGTAGGCACCCTCAAAAGAGTAATGGCGACGCACTTGTATTTCTTTCCTCCCCTAAACCGAGCGAAATATCGCGCACTACACACGTACGCGCAGGGATGGAAAAAAAAGCTTCGCGCGTTTCCACGGAAACTTATTACAACCATCCCCTTTGCGGGCCCCTCCTTTTCCAAGATAAATATATTATTTTTTAAAATCCACACGCGCACCCTTTGCTCGCCTGAATAAAAAAATTTACGACGCCTCCACTCTACCACCGGTCCTGAGACGCGGTCGTTCCAAGCGCCTCGCCCCGCGCAGCCCGTTTTTTCTCTCGCTGATCCACGCGAGCACGTAGCTCTCTGGTCGATGATCATTTTTCCCTTCCTCCACCCTCGCCTCGAGCCTTTCTCCACATCATCCGGGCCCTTTATGCGGGGGACCACCTTCGGAGTAAGTTGACTTTTCGTTCGCGCGCGATACGCTGCCTTGGCTCTGGTGGTCGCGAGCGCGTAAACCTTGGCTTTACGGGGAGAGCAGGGCACTTTGCTTGTCAAAGAGGCCAAGGAAGGTCATAAAGGGTCCAAGGTTGGAGTACGCAAAGACCTGCGTGATTTATCGGCGTGGCGAGCGTATACATAAGTGTACATACGTATAACGGACGTTTATCAGTACATTGTGCGTTTAGCGCTTGGAAGAGCAAGTATCGCGCGATGATAAGTATACGCGTCTGGCACGTGCATCGTGTCTAACGCGACGTATAGGTACATGTATCAAAGTGAAATGTGGTGAGCATTTTTTTACAAAAAAACTTTTTCAATAAATTCCAATCGATTTTTAGGCCCATTTCACGATGATTTCTAATAACAATTGGTGCAAAATATTTAATCAGATGATTAACGGTAATAAAATTAAAAGTTCATCATGGCAAAACGGGTGCAAAATAACTAATTTTTATCAATTTCCGATCGAATCTGTTTCAATAAACAATCAAGTTCAATCGGTAATGGAAAGGACAACGAGTTAGTTTAATCCCAGACTCGGCAATCAAGTCGGTAATTTTTTCCATCAATGAAAAATCAAACTGACATCTCCAATAACCTTTTTTTTCATTCAGCAAGTACGGGCGTCTTCCATATTAATTTCAAATGTCATCCAACTTTATCAAAGCAAAAACGTTGTCTGTAATTAATACGAGCAGGAGCTCTCTCGCATCCTCGTACGTATATAAAATTCACTTTAAAATTGTTAGCAGAGGCGCAACCATATAGATGTTAGGTAAAAGTCCACGCGCACAGTTCATTACCTCCTCCCTCCTCCCTGTATAGTGTATTTTGTGCTCAAATGCACTACACTGCTGGATGAGGGCAAAAGAGCAAATAAGAGGCCAACCCCGTGCAGAAAGCCGTACTGCAACGCACCACACGCACGGTCTAGGTAAAGAGAATGCAGAGATAGAGGAGCAAACGCACGCGAGCCGGAAATAGAGAGAGCAAACACTTGGTAACTTGGTACACGCATATATATATATACGCACCCCCGGCCACTTACAAATGGCCATTTCATACACGTCTATACACGTGAAGCGGATCCTTCTCCCGTCAACCTCATCGTCTAGCCTCTCATCAATCGCTCTCTCGATCTATCCAGCAGATCGTTCGTATCGGTATGGGTGCGCTGTAGAAGAGAGGCCGCGGTCACCGGGACGTACATAGGTATGGATACCTGTACAACTGTGCCCTCCCAAACACCGCATATACACGGATCACACACGGTGGCTCTCCCCCCTGGTCAATGATCCGTTTAAAGACACTTTAATGCCCTCGCTGCCGCTACACCGCACTTTGCTTCACTGTAAACACTATTACTTTCATTTTTTTTTTTTTTTTTTTTTTTTTTTTTTTTCATCCCTCTGGCATGGCAAAAGACACGTTTAACGCGTAGGACACGCGATAAAGTCTTATGCAGCACAGAATAGCTTTTTTTCAACATTATTTAACGCTACACCGGAGAAAGAGTATAAGCAGTGCAGGAGTGAGCGCAGAGCCTTTTTTTCGAAAGATAGATGCAGTTGTATACGTAGGGGAGGTTTTCAAGCGGAGAAATAGACGTCGTTGCAGAAAAGACCCTCTCCGCGAAATAACCGTCAAAGGTTTCGCCGAAACGAAGTATACATGTCTCCCCTTTCTTTCCCTTTTTCGCCCGACAGCACTGCCACGAGCTCGTTCGGATGGATTTGCGAATTAAACTTGTAACAGCCGTGCGTTACTCTGCAGCCGTATATATACAGCGCCCAGGTCCTTTGGTGGCAAAAAGGGCCATTCACCGAGAGGGTCCACCCACGTTGTACAGAAATCAATTACCAACTTAAACACTTGCACCTCGGAGAGCCGGTCTCGTTGAACTTTCTCGGCGTGGGGGAAAAAAAAAAAGGTGCATTAGCGGGACAAACACCCCCCCCGAGGAGCAATCAATCGGAAAGCGACGACACACACACACACATACCTCATCCTGGTTCTTGCGTAAATAATGTCGCCTCCCCGCGAAAACGCTCCACCCGCAATCAGCACCGGCGAAATCGACAGCCAACAAAGCCCGGCTGTATTACCATACACGGAATTTTCTCGATACGTCGCGTCGAACGTTTACCCTTTCTACTTCTCGTTTCTTGTCACTCCGCGTACATATATACAAAATATACCAGAGGGGAAAAAATTTTCATGATTCCGGTACAGAATCGTTGTTGCATCGGATTACTCTATAATATATACACATGCGCGCGGAATCGCTTTCCAATCGACCATCTCATCCCTCGTTCGTGCACAGGTATACATATAAATCGAAGGCGGTGCCGACAGAGGGTGGGTGGGGGGAGGAAAAAAAAAATTGTTTTCCGATACAGTCCTTTGAACTTCAGCGGCAGCACAGACGGAGCTAACGATCGGTTCTGGCGCGTCAAAGGCACCGAGCGACCGCCGCTCTGCCAAATCATTCGCGCAAATCGAATCAGCATCTCTCGTCTGTGTGTGTGTGTGTGTGTGTGTGTGTAGAGAGAGAGAGCCTATATAACCTCGGGGGGGGGGGGTGTCTGTGATGCGCAGCTCGAAAATTAACAAAACGCATGGAGGCGATACCTCCCGTTGAGCCGCGTGATGGTGGTGGTGAACCGACGTACGGATTATGGAAATATATTTTTTCGCACCCTTTGTTTTTACACGGCTCGCCTATGATTTAACTCCCGACGCCGGGCTGCCGCCACCGATCCCCTCCGCCCCCTCGCTATTTCTCTTGTGCCTGTCATACATATATATCTATATAACCTCATGGATTCGAGCGCCGAGACGACGACTCGTCACACGCATGAGTAGCTCATCCTTTCACGCTCTCGTGATCCTTACTTCATCCCTTCTTCTTTTTTTTTTTTTTTTCTTTCTTTGCACCCCCTCCCCCCTGCTTCCATGGCTCTGTGTCTCTTTGCTGCTACTATGCCACTATCAAACTTTCCCGCTGCTCTATACTGTTTTTCTTTGAAAGTCATATCTCTTTATTCCCGCTGGTAACTGTCGCTTCCGACCGTACGTGCCCTCCTCCTTTTGCGCGCGAGTGTCTCGGAAAGTGATGAAAGAGAAAAAAAGAACCAAAAAAATAATAACAATAATAATAAAAATAATAAATCGATTTCGTCCCCAAATGGCCTTTCATTGGCCAAATTTCGGTTACAATCGTCACGATGCAAGGCTGCAGTGGTGTACTAAACTGCAGTCACC
Organism: Copidosoma floridanum; assembly: GCF_036245765.1. Taxonomy (NCBI): domain Eukaryota; kingdom Metazoa; phylum Arthropoda; class Insecta; order Hymenoptera; family Encyrtidae; genus Copidosoma; species Copidosoma floridanum. Next base: position 14,938,121 of record NW_028321896.1, on the reverse strand, counting down.
GAGTATGCTTGATCTTTGAATGATTTAGGAAAAATTCCTTAGGATTGAATGTCACGATAAAGAGGCTTTTTGAGCCCTTGGAAAGAATTTTTAAAGGGGTCTCTCAGAGTACTCTCCGTTGCACACCCAAGTGTTCATTATCTTAAAAGACTCGAGGATTGAAATCACTTAATGTGCTTGCTATCTTTTTTTTTCTTTTTTTTTTTTTTCAAGATTAACACTTAATGTATTCGAGTTTATTTCTTTCTCTTACCGTCTATCTCGTCTCTGTGCGACGTGACGCGACCGGGGATGTGGATAAAGGGGGACGGATGGCTTGAAAGGTCCTTTGTCCGCGCGTTTTATTAGTTTTTCCACTTATAACCCTTGGCGCGCGCGGTTTCGTCTCTAACATTTTTTTCGCTCGCTTTTTCCTCCCTCCCAACCTTTCTTTCGCGCCCACCACCAATTTTCTCCCCCCCCCCCCTCCGGGCGTGTCTCTACTTGCGGTGGTAGCTCAAAACTTTGCCGTCGCCGCGTCTTTCGATTCCTTTTACCTCCCTTTTATTTTTCTTCATCGCTTCCCATCTCTGCCTCTCCCCCCTCCACCCGCGCGGGACTTTGTCTCCCGAACAGTTGTAAACATCCAAGTCTCTCATCGATGCTGTATATATACTGTACGAAATTGCCACCGATCGCGTGCTACCTCCGGAAGACGATGAAATCAACCAAAGTGCAAAGTTTACTTTTTTTTTCTTTTTTTTTCGTCTCTCTTCTTTCCACCAAACTCGTTGGCATACATCATCCACGAGATACTTTTAGTTGTCGATTCGCGCACGTGCGGCCAATGGATTACATACTCACTCCGATATTGGTGAAACGGCTGATATGGTCTATTGAATGAACCATACGGTTTTTTTTTTTTTTTTTTTTTTTTTTTTTTGGTAGACAATTTTCATCCCTTGAAATTGTTACTGTTTGGAAATGAAAAACTCGTGGTTGCCATGCATTCCCCTGATTTTATTGTTTTTCCCTTGAAATATTCCAGGTTGCAAGTTTAAAGTTATTGAATTTGCAAATTTTCCGTGATATAAGGGACTTTCAGCACTTGGTCGTAAAAATCGTCTTGTACTTTGAAGGCAAAATTTATTTATTCCAACGGCTAATTTGCACAATTTTTATAAAATTATGGAGTTAACAAAAGTTTTAACAGGGTACACGCTGTACACCATAAAAATCCATTTAACTTTGTGGCAGTTGAAATCAAAAAAATGTTTTTAAAAATTTCTCTTTAATAGCGAAAAAAAAAAAAAAACTTGTCTTGATATACATCAGCCCAAACTTTTCAAATAAAGTTATTCTTTGTTGTTGCACGCTCGACAAGTCTTTCGGGCACTGAGCAAGCCACTGGTCTGGAAAGCGGTATTACGAATGATTTTCTCTTCACGAGCATGGCCGTTGGGGTCGAAAGCGTAAAAATTGCGTGGCGCCTGTCGGTATATGCTGCCCGTACTAAGGCTAGTCACGGTAAATTAGGTGCAGCCGAAAAAAAAAATGATATTATGTCTTTAATCCATTACTCCTCGTGTCTTCCTCTATTGTCTCACTTATTTTCATAGAATTCACATTTATTCCTTACAACTTTTACCGTGTGCTTTAAAGAGTACAACAACGTATGAAACAAAATAAATATTTATTCAATACTTGTGAAAGTTTGAATAAAAAAAACGGTTATAACTCGACAAACAAATTGTATCAATGTTATTGATTAACGGCTGGAGCGATTGATGCATTATTTATTCACATCCCATGGCGTCATAATCGTTTATTTCGGTCTTTTATTGGAGATGTTGCCAGTGGCAGTTAACCACTTGCTCATCAAAAACAATACATCGCCTAAAACAATGAGCCTCGTGGCAGAACATGTGCGTATACGTATAGGTGCCATTCACTGCCGAATTTCGCTCCGACTTTTGTCGCCTCTAACGAAGCGCAATTATACCCGCACTCGCAATAAAACTCTCGTTCGAAACAATTAATGCCTCAGCGCTTCGTTGTTAACTCCAGAAGAAGAAGAAGAATAAAGCAACTTGGCTCTCTCGTTTCGCATACTGTAAATAAGAGCCGTAAAACTTTGCCATCCCCTCCAGCACACGGCGCTCACTCCTCGCGCGCAACTTTCATAATTAATTCACGAGCACCCGGAACTGCAAATCTTTGAACTCGGTCGAGCCATTCTAGCCCCTGTTTTTTCCTTTTTTCCTTTTCAGGCTCGATGGCCCCGCAAAAACAGGGATGAAAAAGTCAAAGAGTATATATATACGCGCCATTGTGTACGACATAATAAATGGAGTGCACGGGATACATGTACATCGAGCTGGGGGGGGCAATAATAAAGCAGTTTGCGTGATTGATAGTGGCGCGCGATCGCGACGCCAACGCCACCCCCTCCTGCCCCGTGTATTATAGATGGGGGTTAATTGTGCGAATCGATATTATATACATGGCTTGTACGTACACGCGTGGACTCGAGAGCGTCACTTATTGGGATGCGCCAAGAATATATTAAGGGGCATTCCTGCATCCGTGCGCTTCTCTACCATATATAGCGCCCCCAGCAGTGTGCAGTTTCGGTTTCTTCTCTCATTTACTTGTTGTTGGACGTTTACATATAAGTATATACATATGTAAGAATAAAAGGTATGTAGGTTGAGTCGGTCGAGGGTCGGTATAGCGAATACCGATCAGTTAATCGTTGGCCATCACGGAGGGAGGCGCTCGTGCGGGGTAGCCTCGCTCTCGCTGTTATATATATATACATACATGTGTGATCTCGCCCGTTTCATCAAAATTTCACAGCCAGCTTTGCGCGAGAGAACTAACCGCGCGTGTATGTATATAATAATAAAAACAAGTATACAGGTGTGTACAACTCATCGGCATCGCTTATTTAGCAGCCAACGTGCGGTTCCCCGCGTTTATTATGATGTGCGTGCGCCTCGGTGGGTGAATGGGTGGGTGGTGTGCATGTACCGCGCGCCTCTGTGTATTATACGTGTACGATATTTTACACCCGCGAAGTGGGAAAATATTTTTCACGGCTCTCTCTCTCTCTCTTGGGGCTTGTTTGCTCGCGAAAAATTATGGCGCGGGATTTCGCGTGCACGTATAAGAAGGACCGTATTTGCGCGAAATTTTTACACGTACTGGAAAAATAAAGTATTTGGATCGGTCGAGTCGAAGATTATATTGGTATTACCTCGGACAAAAACAAGAAACGTTTGCAAAAAAATCTTTTTTGAAATGTTACGCAAAACAATTAAACAATTAAAGTATTTTCAAATTACAGATAATTAGCGCTCGAAGAGAAAGATTTTCAATATTCATGACTGTTATTAATTAATGTCCAAAATGGCATACGCAACTACTCGAGATTTGGTATAATATAGTATAGACGTAATTATCAACCAAACTACTCCCACTTATTTGTAACTTGTATTTAACTCAATTATACTCGCAACTATGACGTACATAATGCACTGCTTCACTTGTTACGTGAGACAATTTTTACCTTGGATAAGTATACGGAATGATCGTAATCTTTGATTACCGCCTAATTGACCCGTGCACCTTTACCATACATCAACCAAATATCCATACAAGATTCGCTTTTTCGAGTAACTTTTGAAAAGTATACCTATACGTCTTGTTAAACTATTTTCACGGTGCACAGCAAGACAGGACGACATTTTTGGGATACTGTAATATACCCCTGCATGGTATTGAAAATTCTTGAACGCTCGAAAATAAATATGAGGCTGATGTACACGTATTTTTGCCTTCAGTTTTCCAATAAGGCTATGACAAACTTTTTCAATACAAAGTTTCTTACGCGCATTTTACCCACAAAGACACGCGTACGTTCCGAGCTAAAGAGAGTACACATACATACACACGCATATACATATATATATACCGAAAGCCGCGCACGGAGGACTCGTAAATTTTCAAGCTCCGCGTGATCGCCTCCGCCCTCTAAATATAGACAGCTGCCAGGAGCGCGAAGTTTGCGTTTGCGACTCGAGTTGCGCGAGCTACCGGTCCCTCTTTGAAGTCATTTCGTTAACTTTGACGATACTTATTTTGCCTTAAAACGTCCCTGCAGCGCCGTAGACTCTTGTTAATTTACCCGGTGCTGATGGACACGTCTTTGAGAGCAGCTTACTCTTGGATGATACGATAATGAGATTAAAAATAAAACTTGGGACGGATAGCTGCTTATTACTTTTATCGGAAGGACGAAATAAAACTGAGTGTACTCGAACGGCTGGCCTTTCGGTTGGTGTTTTTTTTTGTTTTTCTTCCTTCTCTTTCTTTGCAAATGGAAAATAAAAAGTAAAATAAATAAGTATGCTAATGAAACAACGAATGAACGAGACACGCGAAAACAAAGTGTCCTCCCACGTGGAAAGAATTCATTTGAGCTGAAAAAAAAAAAAAAAAAAAAAAAACACGCTTACAAACTAAATGCGTAAACGCGTGCGGCGCCCATTACGAGTCACTCTGGTAAACGCTCGCTCCGACAAAAGCGGCAATCAGAGACAAAAACGCCAAGTCAGAAGATGAGGCTGCGCGACAAAAGACCGATACGCGTAAAAGTGGGGAAAAAAGAAAAAAAGACGTTTACTACCCAAAGTGCGTGCAAAAAAAAAGGAAACTTATTCGTTTTCCAGCATAATAGCGTGCATAGACAGTCTCCCCCCGCGAATAGTTGGCCCCTTTCTCTCTCGAGCGGCATCAGCACTTGTACAAGTTGTAGTATACACGTACACGCAGTATATTGGAAAACAAACAAGCGCCAACACTACGGAATCAGAGTCGGCGATAAGTCGGGGAGGGGTACAAGGATGAGCGAACAAAAGGCGAGTCTTCAAGTCCCAATTCAGCTCGATGACCCTTTGAGCCGCTGCTCCGTAGCGAAAATCGTTTCGACCGGCCGCGAAATTGGAGCGCCAATTGCCGGTCCAGCGTCACAATTGGCGCACCATATAGAGTCGTGCGAGCCGCGTCATCAACCTTTTATCCGCCGCTACGTTGCTGAGATAAACCGAAAAGTCGAAGCGAGAAGGGGACGATTGCTCGCGCGTCCGCACGTGAGTATACGTATACATGCACGTAATATTACTAGGATTATATTTATATGGTTATACTTGAGCAACTTTACGTGCAAAATTCAGATATAGGTAGTATTATTTATACAACAGGAGACAAGTAACAACACGCGCTTTTGTTCCTTTGTGTTGCGTGAAAATACAACATGTTGTCATGAACTCTTTTTTCTTCTTATTTTTCATTAAAAAATGCAAAAATCACTTGTAATTTTAATAAAACACCCTTCGCAACTGTTCAAAACTATTATCTGTGGAAGCAAAAACGCTCGAGAAATAACTTAATCATTTCGAGTTCTATGAGTTCCTAAAAATTAATGAAATGGTTGGGAAAAAACAAAAAAAAAAAAAAAATGAAACAAAGTCGGTATCCCTCCGAAACAAAGAGCGTATGACAAAAGTTGGAAATTTGATTAAAATTCTAGAAATGTCCAAACTTTACTTTAAAACCGCGTTACATACTCCACTCGGACAAAGTTATACTTTTTCGGATGGTGTGAAAAAAAAAAAAAAGGAAAAAAAAAAAAAAAAAAAGAAGAAGCATGCACGATGACAAGGAAATACAACGAGTATAGGTATACCTCGCACTGCAAACCCACCAGCCCAAGACGATATTATATTGTGTTCCCGACTAATTTGAGATGCTACCTTCTCCTCAATCGAGTCAGCCGAGCAGTACATCCTCGGAACAGCCGATTTTTTGCAACACCTGCATCGACCGCGTACACCCTCACACCCGTACACAATATAGACGTGGAGGTGAACGAAATTAGAGAGAAACAGAAGGAAACGGGAGAGGAGTATATATATATAATATATATGTATAGGGATAAATAGGGATGCGGCGCATTTGCATCGTCGGCTGCGGCCGTTAACAAGTTCGGCGCACTGTCAAAACCAGATTTCTCGAGTTTACAAGGCCCCCGCAGCTGTCGGCTCGGCTTCCTTCCCGCCCTCCCTTCCACCGCGCTACACATCACCTCCTTCTAAAATCGATGTAATTCCCTCTCCATCCAACTGCGCATACATCCCACCTCGACTCCATATATATATATATACAGTTGGATGTACATGTATATATAATTACGGTCTCGCGCTGATGCGTTTCGCGAACAGCTCCGCTTACCTATATACATATTATATGTACGATTCGGCCTCAATTCGCGATCTACGAAATTTGTTATACTACACCGACGGACCGGCCTCTCCCATGTATATATACGTACAGAGCTCGGGCGCTTTAGCGTTTCGTTGCCTTCGGAATGGGTGTTTGCGTTAGGTGTACGTGTGTGTATACCTACTGTCTGTTGAGCATTGGACCAGAGAAGCCGGCCGGCGTCCTTACACGTATATATATATATAGCAGAGCTTCCTTAACGCGGCCGGCTGGTGTGCAGGTACACAGGGGTGGGTCGCTTTGCAATTCGATGCGATAGACAGACGGAATTAGGGAGCGGCGCGTTGGCTTTGTAGGTGGTGTATACGTACACATACAGGGGGTGGACGCATTCGAGCGGTGGGATTGAGTGGGAGAGAAAGAGTTAAGAATTGAAAATCGAGCAGGAGCTTCTGGCTTGGTTGGCTGCACTGTTGTCTGATGTTGTGCTACGATGGGATTATTCGGGTGGAGAGGGATCGTGGCGGTGGGACGAAGAAAACAAAACTTACTTAATCTCATTTCTTATTGGAATTTGTCTTTTTTAACTTTTTTTTTTGCATTTTTTCCACACCAATGGCCACGCTTAAAGAGTTATTAATCTCGTTGAAACGAGGCATTTAATCAATTTGGAACCATCAGATATATATATATAGAGAATTTTAAGCAGTAATCTACTAGTGAAAATTACTTTTTTTCTGCAGTCAAGATCCGTGTCAGTCTACATCAAAGTAAAGTTAAAACGATCGAAAAGAAATTTGAGTAATAGCCCTGCTCACTTCTTTTAGAATTTTGATCAACGTGCATAATTTTTATAATGCACAGTGTGAAAAGCGAGTTTTTTTCGAGCGTGAAAGCCAAGTGGAGGGAACGCAAAAAGTCATAAAACGCCTTGCTCGAGTCGAGCTTGGAACTTTAAACGCCCAAGAAATCGATCGATTGAATAGAATCGAAACAGGAACCCATTGTTGGAACTCGTATTTCACACAACTTCGAGAATCAACAAGTTTAACAATGAATGTACCAAGTGCATGTTTAATAAGATAGTCTCGTTGCAAAAGCTACACTGATATTTAATTTACTTTGAGATATATATATATTTATGATAATACAAACTGTGTCTCGCAAACGCAAGCACGCCGTTACGTTAAAACCACAAAAAAGCAGTTTCCGTCGATACAGCAGCATAAATCAAGTACAATACGCGCAATACGATTCAGACGTTCCCGAGCATAAATATAGTATTAAATCTCTCTTCTCCTACATTTTATCCGCACAATTAACAATAAGATACCGATCAACGGGAAAGAAAGTCCATCCGTAAAATGAATCGTTTTACGACTCGCCAGTTAAGCGTATCTTCGCGTATGACGCCCCGAACGGTTAAATCAAATGGCCACATTGTCCAAGGCAATAAAGCGAAAGAGAACGGCTGATAATACTTTGCTCGCTCTCACCCTCAAACTCACACATATATCAAAGCTTTGAACGGGGAAAAAATGATGGATACGGTACATATAGGTAACCGTTGGAACGATCGAAAAATAGATTTTAAAATAAGTTCGAATGATTATATTATTGCATGAAACAAATGCCTCCTTTGACGAAAAGCGCTTAAAATTGCATGCAGATGCTGTCGAACTATAAAGCTTATACAATGGAAACTTGGGGATGAAATTCGGAAGTTTAGCTCCAGATGCACGTTAAACGGAATCAATCGGTTGGGTTGCGCTTGCGGACAGCTCGAAGCGTGCAAGCGCCTATCCCTGTATCTCTACCACCTCCCCATTGGCATATGTATATACACATGACGGTGCTTGAAATTGATTATAACGCCAAGTTTCCCTTGTATCAATCGATAGGACAGCGGTGAAGGAGGAGGCTCGAGGACACCGAGGATCGTCCAAGACGAGGGGAAGGAGGATGGCTTCAGCGATGGCGGTGCTCTTGATGGCTCTGTCGATTTGGCTGTTGATCGGCCCAATCTCGGCCTACAACGAATTCGGGTTAAGCGACAGCGGCAACGGGGAGTACGACTGCCCGGAGGATTGCCACTGTCACCGTGACAGCGTGCGCATCAGTTTGGTGACCGATTGCTCGGAGAGCAATTTGACCGGGGTGCCGCACGACGGGCTCAGCCGGAACGTCTACTTGCTCGACATGAACGGCAATAACGTCGAGCACCTGGCGCCCTTTCCCCCGGACATCAAGCTACGCAGCTTTCAAATTGCCCACAATCGCCTTACCGAGCTCGCTTACGACTCCTTTGCCAACCTTACCTACCTCCTCGATGCCGACTTCTCTTACAACCGCATTACCAAGGTTGATCCCGAGGCGTTTAGGTGAGCATCCGTACTCCACATTTTTTTTGTTTTTCACTCTTACCGATAACCACCTGTACGTGGTAGCTTATTGTTTGCTCATTCTACAACTTTTCAAACGATCACTTAAGGCGATACATCTACCAAAGGAGATCGTCAGTACAATTGTTAATTCATTCAATTTGATTGATATTTTACTTTGCTTGGCCATACATTTGACATATTTGAGTACATTCGAACGTTTGACAATTTGAATCGGCACTCAATTTATATCAAGCGATTGATTTAATTGATATTGAATGATTTTTGAATCGATTATTGTATTGCAGAGACTGTCCAGGGCTTATAAATTTGGAACTCCAGCACAATCCACTGTCGGAAATACAAGGCCCGTTCCTCAACTGTCGGCCTCTAAAGTACCTAGACCTGAGCGCGTGTGGTATTCGTTCTCTCAACTCGGAGTTCTTCCAGAACACGTCGAACATCATCAAACTGTACTTGTCAAACAACCCTCTGGGCCACATTGAGCCCGGACCCTTCGACCACCTCACGAATCTCGAATACCTGAAACTCTCCAATTGTAGTCTCACGTCCATCTCCCCGGAAGTATTCCGTGATTCGGAGAACCTGCGGGAACTCGAGTTGGATGAAAACGATTTGCGATCGTTGAACTGGAACGCGGTTCTGACACCCCTCGTTCGCCTGGAATACTTGAACCTGAGAAAAACCAAAATCACCAATTTGCCGGGCGACGCTTTCGCTAAGAATCGATATTTAACGAGGTTGGTGCTGGCTGACAACGAACTACACCATCTCGACGTTGAAAGTACATTAGGACACAACCTGCACAATCTTCAATCCCTGGATCTCTCCAACTGCCATCTCCAGGACAGGTTGTCCGAAGAAGCATTCAGAAACGCTAGTAATCTTCGCGACCTGAACCTTAACGGCAATCCAATGTTCGCAGCCGATCTGACCGTGGTGCTGCAGCATCTGCCGGAACTCCACAAGTTATCGCTCAGTAACTGCAAATTGCGCAGATTGCCCGAGGCTTTCGAGAACCTCGAACATTTGCAAGAACTCGACATTTCGTACAATCCACTTTCGGACGCGTTTGTCCATCTGCTGAATCCTCTGAAATCTCTCGAGTACCTTGACATGTCCTACTGCAATCTTGGTCACGTGGGCAACAACACGTTCACGTTAATGACGTCACTAAAGAAATTGATAATGTCCGGCAACATGCTGCACTCCCTCGAGGAGGGACTTTTCACCCAACTAACGCGACTCGAGAGCCTCGAGCTGAACGATTGCGGTCTGAAGCACCCAATCGATCCAAAAGTCTTTGGTGATCGTCCCTACGCCAACATCATCGAGTTGAAACTGAGCAAAAACCCTCTGGCGGTTCCTAAAGAAGGTCCTTTGCTGCCTGATCAGCTCTCGGGTGTGGAGATCATCGATTTGAGCTACTGCGACATCGACCGACTGCACGAAGACGTGTTCTCGGATACGCTAAACCTCACGACTCTTAACCTGTCGAACAACAAACTGACCGGTGCCGACAACCTTACTTTCCTCAACAAACTCCGACAACTCGAACACCTGGATCTCAGCAACAACAGCCTAAGTACAATCAGGCCACGCGTCTTTCACTTCAATCCGCGTCTTTTGAGCGTCAACCTGATGGGCAATCCTTTCGTCTGCAACTGTTCGATCGCCGAGATGTGGGACTGGGCTCTGAAGGAAAAGAACGATCTTGATGTCCTGGTGGGCTCTCAGCCGTCGCAGTACACGACTGGTGCCGTTAAGTTGCGCAAGACTCTGTCTTGCTCTTACGATTCTAAGGAGACGAACCGCAACCTCGTGAGGACCTGGGCCAAGTACATTCGCGAGTCGCAGTGCCACAGGAGCTCATGATACGGTACGGCTGAATATCAGGGTGTTGGGCAGAAGCAGCAGGTCGTACGTGGACCCACAAAAAACGAGCTGTAGGTGACGTTTTTATTTTTTTTTTTTTACAAGCCCCTTAGTTACGTTTATGTGAATCCTACTCCATGATAAATTATCGATTAGTTTACATATTCTATCATTGTTGTAACTTAAATTTTAATACCGTGTGTAATTTATAACATTAGCAGTTTTGAATATTCGGTACTTTAAAACAAAACATAAAATAAATTGAAAACAAAAAAATTGTGTATTTTCGGGAAAAAATTTGTTGTTTCTTAAAACAAAATTTTAAATCAAACGTATTCATGGTAACATTTCGAAGTGTAATAGTATATCAAATGTATTATTAAGTATATTGTATTCTATTATCAGTAATATAATTATCAAATGCTGTATATTACTTCGTATAAAAAGTATTTTTTTTAATACTCTGTAAGTATACATCAGATGTATTGTGCTTGAAAGTATCCGCATAGTAATGTATTTTGATATTGTAGTGAAAATTAATTTTTACCTTTTATGTTAAAACTTGAATATTGTAACAGGTTTATTTTTTAATGCTGATCTGTAAGCATCGACGGATGTATGTTTTAAATTATTTAGTGTAACACTTCTTATGTATAGACGATATCAATTTTCTTTTTACCTAAGCTATTAAAAAAACTTTTGTTAACATTAATCAGCTCTCGTCTCTTGACTTCAAGTTGAGGAGTTTAAGATTATGAAACAGATGTTGGTTCCGTAGCGCAGTTTCTTTTATGATAATAAAAAAAATTAAAAATTAAAAATAAAATTCTCTTATTACAAGTTAATCCAAATAAGAATTTTAATATCGAAATTATTACAATATCTAGAATTGTGTATAAATAAATTATTGTGCGTAAATAAATAATTCCGTGAATCTTCGTTGTAGCTACGGTACTTCAAGTTGGGTGCACAACATTTTTAACCCAGTATTTGTTAGGTGAACGTGTTTTGTTCCAGCCTTTTTAACGGGTATGATTGGGAAATTAGAGTTTCTTGGATCCTTTTGTAGGATATATAGTGTGGAGCTTCGCAAACTTCTACCATGCAGTTATCACCGTCCTAAAGTAAAGCTTCTCTCCCTCTAATAAGTAGTTTACCCAACTCTGGCAAGTTTTCCACCTCGTTATGTTGAAGTAATCATAATACTTTGTTTCTAATGTCACGTATGCGTTTCTTACGTGGCTGTAAACTGTTTTCGCTTTTTTTGATGTGGTTTTAGCTGTCAGTTTCTTTTTCTTTGTTCATCAACTCAGTTTTTTTCTGTTTTTATTTTTATAGTTTTTCCGTACACGTCGTAAATCAAGTGATTTTCCTGCTTTCGGATTTTTACTCTTTCTACGTTGAGCGATTTTATTAAGAATCTTTTATTTGCGATTCCTCCTGAATATGCCATTTATTTTTTGCTCCGCTGGGTTCTGTCCGCTTTACCTTGTATTTTCTCCAAATCGGGCATCCAATGATCCAATATCATATCCGATGGGTTCGCCACAGACATCTGTAGAATCTCCAGTAGATTTCCTTACCATGAGTCAGTCTTTCATGAGCCGCGCTGTCGGTACTGTATCATTTGACGAGCGCAGTTCATTCTCTTCTTTATAGATGTCGGGTTTTATAATTCTTAACTGCGCTCAACTTCAATTATTTTATGTTACCAAATGATAAAATATAACGGGAAAAACAGAATTAAGATAAATAAATAACGCAAATAAAAATGATTTCCATAATATCAAGTATTGATACATAAAAGAATTATTTACGACTATGGAAAACCTACAGATTGAAAAACTTTGAGAAATTCAATATGTAATCAAAGTACATATATTATTAAATATAACTTTTCGTGCGCATAACTTACGTGTAAATATTATACTGATGAAAATATGTAATAATATCTTTAATTTAAAAAAAAGTTGCTTTTTACGACTTTTTTCTTCTATTTAGTTTTCACCTTCGGCTTGCGATGATAAATAAAGTAAGATCTTTGATCAAAGAAACATTTACCTTGAGATTAGCGTAGAGTTAGATGAGCGCAAACAGAAGAATCACCGGAGATCTTACAAGTATAATTTGGCATGCAACTCGCACGTGTGCGCATAAGTCATATTCGAATTTTTCGATACAGGTGACTGAGTATGGAACTATCAACTGATTTGGTTACATAACGAAGAGAATGTTATGACTTGCTACGCCATATAGATATTGAAATATCTGAAAAACCCGTTACAAGAGATAACTGCAATTGGAAGTAAAGGTGTTGGCTTGAAACATCCATTATATTTAGGTGTGGTCTCTGTCCTCAGCAACGGACTATACTATTTCTTTTACCTTCGATGAAGACATTTTCAGAAGATTGTTGACGTGTATAAAATTCAAAATTTGTCTTTTGTGCCAAAATGATGGTCCTTCTATTTCGCCTATAACTTGGCTTGGAGTAATATTTGTTTGAAAAGCAATCGAAAACTCTTAAGATATCACGTTTCATTCACAAGACATGGATTTTTTAATTGTGACGCTATGCCACGCAAAACAGTTTCAAATTTTAATTTTCTCTATCTCACGATTTTTCAAAGATTTTCACATATACATACATATTTTTATTGTTGATCATGTAATCGCATGAATGTTTGTACCTCAGATTATGATTATTTGTTGTAGACAAGCTGATAATGACAATAGGTGGTTGTACAGATGGATTTGTATTTGGGTAATCTCCCTAATATAGATGTAGACCTATCCAGCTCATCGACTGCACGTTATATTGTAGTATACGGAATATTTATTCACGAGCATGATTTATATAAATACTGTGGGACAAGCCAATAGAATTTAATTTGTACGGAAGAGACGCTTTTTAAAATAAGAAGAAGCGTTGTAAATCAATTTTTTAAGAATGACAGGTTTTGCTGTTTCTGAAATTAAAATTTAGTGAATTAATATTGAAAGAAAACAAGAAAACATGTAAAAATGAGAAAAATAATTTGACAGTTCCTCCTTTTCCGAAAACAACAAAATATCGACTATCAAGATGCTCCTTATCGCGTTAAGTTTCGTGTACACCAAGTTTTCCACAAAAACTGAAACTGGGTATTTTAGACGCGTGATACCATAAATATACAATATTAAGCAATGTACTGTAGAGATTAGAACATTTTGTTTCCGTGTTGCTTTTGAATAAAAGAAAAAAAAACTGAGCTGTCATTTTGGGAAGAGAAAGGACAAAATAAAAAGCAACAGCTGGTGCAGAAGATAACACGTGACGTAAGCCTGTCCTTTTGCATCATTAAACTCGAAATATACAACTGATCACGTCTATCTGATCGTAACAGTCTCGTATTTCATGTATGACTCTCTGTAAGTTTCTATAGATATAGTGATAGTACGCCCACATCACTGATACTTATCTACTATATACTAACCAGCGCCGCAGCCTCAGTCTGCCTCAGTCGTAACGCGGTGAGCGACGGCATCGTTAGAAGAGCTGTGCCACACCGCAGCAGTACAATTCAAGTGTTGGCGCGACCTGTGACACCATTTTAAAGTGTCTTCGATAGCCTTGCCCACTAGCAATTTTATTTTTTCTACTTTTTATATTTTTTTCGTAAAGATAGGATATATGTAGTCTTATCATACATTTCACACATGTGCACGTTTTTGTAAACGAATACCTTGCCCCACGGGCTGTGATTCGCGTGACCAGGAGAGCTTTATTATCATCATGATACTAGACATGCTGGAAAGCGCCCTCTGCATACCGAAGCTTTACTACGGCGCGCTTTTCGGTCTCGGTTTCTGCGTTTACTACCTCTTCGAAGTTGTCAAGGTGCGTAACGCATACATACTTACAGAATAAGACAAGGACACCTCTGTAATAATGAGTCACTGCAGCGGACTGTCTCCCTCATCTCTTTTGCACGTTTTATGTGTGTATCTATACGAAAGAAACGGGTGCCTGTGACGTGTTTATCTCTCTCTCTCTCTCTCTCTCTTCGCGGTTAGTGAGATATTGCGGTTGGTTTTTAAATATACATGCTGACTTGACAGAGTGACTCGAGGAATATGTTGCATTACGTGCTATGAGACAATCTTGACTTGAATTTTAATACAGCGCGACGTGTATTGTATGTGTTTGTTTGTAATAATACGTTAAAATACGTTAGTTTTTTTTACACGTAACGAGAGGACTTTTGGACGAATTGTAAGGAAAATGAGTTTCAGAGCATGTCGACCCTTGACTGATGTAAAAAGAAAAAAATCTACAGAGGACGGAAGTAACAAAATGCCTTAGTAAATATCGGTCACTCGTAGGTGTTACAAAATATTTATAGCATCTCTGCTGCCAAACGTTGTGAAACTCACCTCAATAATTAAATGTAGATTAGCATATACTTTCCGGAAAAACCGTCAATGTAATATATTGTCATTCCAGTTGCTGTATTTTTGTTTCGAAGTTCACGTTGAAATGATAAACTTCGTTACTGCAACAATTTATTTCGTCATAAAAAAAAAAACGACATTATCAGCATAATTAGTAAAAATTAATTTTTATGCAATCAAAGTTCCGCAACGACATTTTTGTTCTTGTCAAACTCGTGCAACGTGTTTCAAGTTGTAGACCTTTCTATTCTTTAATTCAAAATTTTATTAAAAACAGTGATGACAAATATGTATTATTGGGAAAAGATCGGCTGAATCTTCGCAGCCGATCTTATTTATTAGAGTTGACATGCAAATGTACTGAGTAATCGCAACTTAATTTCTTACATGGTTTCCAACAATGTGAGAGTTAAAAAATTTTAATCCGTAATTTGACTTGATAATTATTTTTTCTCAATAAATTAAGTATGTATCTCGTTTACCTTCGCTCATACATGTTTTGAATGTGTGTATACACGTAACGCTTAATGTATAAGATTAACGCTCGGTTCAACATGCGGTTACAATTTATGGGTACGTTTTGCGGATAGACTATTAAAAGGCAGCACAATAGAAGAGTCTCGTGCGTGACATAATATACCGTCATGTCTCTATATTTATTTCTATTAATTTGACCTCAGTAGCGTTCACGTTCATGGCACTCTTTTAAAGCACATTCTAACAGAAGCGGAGAGCGCCTGGCGCATGCGTTACGTGACCTATTCCTCAAAAAATACGAATGAAGCGTCTTTAAACGATGAACAATTTGTTTTTCTAGGTATTTAGAAATATTTTTCGAACAAACACTCTTACACATTATTAAAAACTTTTTTTTTATTTTTTAGCTTAATATGAATTCAGAATGTCATTGGTTGTTTGTTTATAAACCATTTTATTAGAAATTCTCAAACTAACATATAACTAAATTTACCAAAATTCATAAGTGTGTGTATGTAATCATACTCCTGATTTATTTAATGTTGTCAAATATTGTCATACTTCTGTCTACTTTTGTCTACTTCTTCAAAACAAAAATATGAATTTGTAAATTGCGTATAAAAAAAAAAGTTTCATGATATATGAAGTTTGTGTGCGGAATACTTCTTATACATCACAAGTTACGGTAGCCAACACGTGCACGATCAACTCGCGTGTAGCATGCGTACATTGTCGAGTCATAAAATGTCAATATCCATGTCTAAAAATTATAATTTGTATGCAGAATTTTTTTTTTTTTTTTTAGCTCTGACTGTATAAAAAAAATGCTAATCAATAAATAATGGTCTATTTATAAAATAAAGTAAAACTGTTACGTTAATAGAATCGTGTTATAAGGGTAAAAAGTTTTTTTTTAATTAACGGCATGTTACTACATACACTGTGCGATTAATTATATTTTTTCTTTACATTACAGGCACCACAAGTTTATTGTGCTAAAGGGCCATTTTTGGATTTCATAAATGATAATGTGCCGATTCTCAAAGACAAATTTTGGCCCACATTATGGTGTTTTGAAAGCAGAGCTCAGACTGTTTTTGCGAACTTACTTCGGTCACGATTGTGGCCGTACATAAAATACCGCAGGTGTGTTGAACTTTGTTTTATTTGATAACAATATGGATCAAGAAATAATACATAAAAAAAAAGTATTAAAAAATATCCTTAGAGATTAACTCACATTGCGTTTATATCATTCAAACGTATAAAATTTGACTTTGATTGCTAAAGCAGTTTTTGATTTTTAAATTCGTCTGCATAACGTCAATAGAAAGACTCATATTTAATTCATTTATGATTGCATCTCGACAATATCGAACATAGTATGTAAAAATATGTGAATTAAAAAATGATAAAATAATCGTTGCAGGGAAATTTTGATTCTATCAGATGGCGGTGAAGTGGCCCTTGACTGGGCCGAGCAAAATTGTTGTCCAACTTCGCCAATCATGATAATATTGCCCGGTTTAACCGGAGCAAGTCATGCAGAATACATAAAATGTCTAGTCTACGCGGCTAAAAATGTCGGCATCAAATGCGTTATATTTAACAACAGAGGATTAGGTGGCGTGAAATTAAAGGTACAGATTTTTTGCACACAGTTGTGTTGGGATCGACCCCACAAAGCCGTTTCTCGGTACCTCAGAGTTTTTTCAGGATAAAAAAGCTAGCCACTTCAAGGAGATTTACATACATGGCAATGGCGCTATGTGGTCGATCCCAATTATTATCTTGACGTTATGCAAGTGGAAACTCTATTATTTGTCGTATTAATAGTAGACTACTCATTTTTCTTGGAAACTTTCACAACAATCAGTTTTAAAATTTATATTTAAACAAAATATTATTGTGTAAAGTTCCACTTCTCATGGGGGATATACGATTCAGTAACTTTCCACTTGGATAATTTTACCATTAATTATGTGACTATTAACGAAAATTAGGCAATTAAAATTAATTGTCCTATTGAACATCTAAACCCTTTTTTTTATATCTTAGAACATTTATCAATAACTGAAACTTAAAAATAAAAATACTTATAAATGTATATTATTGAGTTATTACATGAAATCAATCACCACACTCTAGTAGATATTAATAAACGTGAGCAATTAAAACAATTGAAAGTTAGTAGGAAAAACCAACATAATATACGTAGATAAAAAACTGTCACACCGTGTATAAAAATATGTATGGACGCAATATGTATGTTAAATAAAGGATACCTTATTACAGACACCAAGATTGTACTGTGCTTCCAACTGCGAGGACTTGAACGAAGTCATCGAGCACGTGCACCGGCTCCACCCAAACATGCCCATTGCAGCCACAGGTATTTCAATGGGAGGGTACGTGGCGTATATAATTATTTAAACTTTATTTCTCTGCTCATAGCTTATTAGTGATACCGGAGAAATGCCGATTTTAATACCTCATATTGATAAAACGTTAATTTTATTCATGTTTAAAAATAATATGGTTCAAATTGAAAAAAAAAAATCAAGTTACACCGTGTTATTTTCAAATGTGTTGTTGGATAATTCTAGTAAATAAATTCAAGCAATAAGGTTTTAATTCACATTATTTGAAATATATTTTTGATTACAACTGCGGAACAAAGAGAAGCTTACTGATTTATGACATTTGTTGTAGATTTCTTAATTTTTTCGTATTTACTTAATATTTTTACACTATCTGAAAATAAGAATCTGGTCTTTTGAAATAAAAAATTTTTTTTCCGTCTTAATGTTAAAACAACGAAACGCTAAAACACAACTCGAACGCTAAAAAATTAATATTTATCTTGGGTATAAAAATAATTAGAAACAGCTCAGTAATCGAATAGAGAGGCAGTTGAGATAAAAACATCTTAATCAATAATTGTATACCTCAGTTTTAATCTGATATAGAAATAAAATACGGGTGTAAACTAAACGTATTACTTATCGTGACAGGTTGATACTTGGCAACTACTTGATCCAGAAGGGAAGAGCCGCCATCGGCAAACTAAAAGCCGGTCTCGCCATATCCGTGCCCTGGAACGTGTTCGAAGCGACGAAAAGCATCGAAAAGCCATACTTGAATCTGATGCTAAACTGGCATCTTTGCGATAGTCTTCGGAAAAATGTGACACGACACATGGACGACGAAATAAGGGAACAGCTGGGCAAGGGTTTGGATATCGAAACAGCATTGAAGGTGAGTGTTTTGTAGAACTGAGAATTTTTTCTTTCTTGTTTAACAGCAGTAAGAGGTAACTATGTAAATTCTAAAACAGAGGGATATAAAGTTTAACAGAGCTGTACGTAACAAAAAAAAAGGGGGAAAGGAACACAAAAAAAGAATAAATAAACGCAGTGATCATAAAATTTTTTTTTTTTATATAGAGTACAACGGTTCGCGAATTCGATGAATACTTTACGTCAAGGCACTTTGGCTACAAGGACGTTCAGGATTATTATTCAACAGCCACTCTTCACGATAAATTACACCGAGTGGAAGTTCCTCTTCTCTGTCTCAGTGCTGCGGATGACCCATTTCAGCCGCTGGAAGGTAACCCCGAAGACTTTTGTTCGAAAAAAAAAAACTTTTACCATCGACTTTCCAAGAGCTGTCAGAACTTGACTTTGGGATTAAATATTCATTGTAGGAAACCTCATCGTCGATCTGACACGTTCAAACGCTAAAAAAAGGCGTTAGGGTTAAAAATTTACTAGCTTTGAATTTTTTACAAATCGTCCTACCAGTAAAAACGTATGACATTTTTTTTTTTTTTTTTTTGTTCTATTTCAATTATCAAGCTTCAGTGAATTATATCTATTATATTCTAAGAGTAATTTACCCAAAAAAATAAATAGTTAGAATAGCAATAAATATTTTTCTGTACAATAATTTATTCTTGAAGCTTAATATTTTCATTTAATATTTAATATGCCTTAAATATCCCAAATAATGACTCCAATACTAATATATTTCAAGATTTTCGGAAAGACCACCATAAAAAAATTTATAGCGATAAAATTCACCCTTTGTCATATTAACTTTTATTTATTTTTTTTTTTGTATAAATTTCATTATTTTCTTTGAGTTAAGTAAATTAGCTTATCGCCAGACGAAAATTATCGCACCAAAAATACTAATTATAAACAATAAATAAAAAAAAAAAACTTTTTCAGCAATACCACTAAAAGAAGTCAAAGACACCAAGAATGTCGCAATGATCGTGACATCTCGAGGAGGACATATAGGTTTTCTTGAAGGTATCTGGCCAGTAAGAGAAGAACAGTACATGGGAAAGGTGTTCGCTCAATTTTTTACAGCAGTTTTTACAATTGGTCAGGACCATCCAGCCTTCTACTAAATTAAAATCAATCTACACCTCTTCTCTCTTGGCTCACCTTGCCGAATTTGTACAAAAAAAATTTAATACTATCCAGTATGCGTTTTTACTTGATTTTGAAACGTACATTTAGTCATACATATATACGCAACTCGATTATTCCCTCCTACCAAGATTTTTGTACTAATGCATTCGTACCTAATTATTAACTAATGTAATATTTAAAGATTTTTACACTGTTTTTTTTATCACTTTTGCATATTATTAATTTTAAAATTTATTAAATTCTGTTGTGTAGTAACAAATGTTTAGTGTGCCGATTTTGTAAATATCTGTAGAATTTTTGTCTGCGAGCATAAATTAAAGTGCCTAATAACAATTTTTTTCTTTCATAAACTAGAAAACTCACATTCCTTATTTTCTTAATAATTGTTAAGAGGTTACATTCTTATAAAAAAACTGGTCATAATAATGATCATAATAATGTTTATATACTAAGTTGTTGAACTTGTAAAGTTATGTAAAAAATTATAACTAAAAAGTTATTCAATAAATCCTTTTTAAGAAAAAAATATACTCAAAAACAATTTATTTTGCAAGTACAATTTCTTTTTGTTTTTTTACGTAATGAATATTTTCTAAAAATCCTAAATAATACAATTTCTTGACAGTTAATAAAGAGCATAAATTTTTTACCACAGAATTATATCATATATACGGTTGTGTAACAAGTATTTTTAATTAAAATTATTATTATCTGTACATAAAAATGTAAAATAATTACTGATATTTAAATCAAATTATAATTTAAAAATAAATTATTGTGATGCTTGAGACTTGTAACTTATTTTACCATCTTTACTTGCGTTCACATACACGCATAAAAGTAATTATAAATTGTTTTTCTCAAATTTATTTTTACATGTATTACAATATAGAAAAAAAATTTTCAATCTCAAACTGTCTTTTTCAGCCTCAGCTCAACATAATCATTGCACAATAATTCAGAGGTAAATTAAGGTGGATCTTGCGCAAAATAAAAATCGTGGTATCACGAGTGTTACAACTCACACCTACGGCTCAAAGTTTTATCTCTTACTGAAATTTGTAGTTTTTTTTTTTTTTTTCAATTCTATTTTCGTGACTCTGGTTGATTATGCTGCTTTCTTTTATGAATTAATGAATTAATATTTGTGTTGATGGATACCACATAATACGGAACCTGTACTTACTATTTTGTTATCTAGATAACATCTTATCTGTTTTGTTTATTTAATGATTTAATGCATACATCATGTATACATTAATCACACATACCACTATTTTTCAGTTTCAAATGGTGAGTTTGCAAATATTTAATTTAAAATTAAATTAGCCTCTGTTGTATAAGAAAAAATTCATTTCTTCAGCAAAGAAAATATTTTTTTATTAAAATAATGACATTTATTGAAAAATAAAAGAACAAAACTTTATTGTTCGTATCCCTTTTTTTTTTTTATGTACAATTTACACAAAAAGTATATCTGGTTTTCCTTACTGATGTTTAGTCTATATAATACGAAAGCTCACTTCTTTGAAATAAGTATAACATGCGGCAGCACACACGACCATTAAGAGTCTCATTAGCATTTTTCTAAAAACAGAACTGTCAAGAGCAGGTCAAGTTGAACCTTAGAGCTATTTTACAAGACAACGGTAAGAAAAGGTATTTTTAGATGAACTTTAATTTTTTTTCAAAAAACAAAGGTGTTAGTTAAAAGAATTATTAATTAGACGCGTTATAAAGAAATGTTTAGTGATTGTTTTTAACATTAAAATACTTTATTAAACCATATTTTTAAAAGAAGTTGAAAAAGGTTGATATTTATCTATTATTTAATTAAAATATTTCCTCGTGTTCTTATTACTTTATTCCTTTCTAATATATTTTCATAGATAAATCGAATGTATTCAAAACCCTCATGTGCATGTACTACCATCATCCAGAATGTTCAGGTAAATTATACACATACGTGTACGCGTACGTAAAAGTGTAACGTTTAATTAAAAATTTTAAAAAAATATGGTTTAATTTATTCAATGGACTTTAAGTTTTCCTCAAATACTTTTACTTATGTCAAGCTTTCGTCATTTTTTAATTATATTTTAACGGTACCCCTTTCTTCATCCATCGTGAAGCTAAACTTTTTCTGAAGTATTAAGTTAAAATGATGAAAAATTAAAAAAAACAATTGTATTTGGAGCTCTTCATCTATCAACGATTATATATTATAAGGTCATTGAGTATCATAAACAAATCTTGAATAATTTTTTGTTTTTATAATTTTTTTTTAAATTATAATATCAGTACGAAATATTTATGCTAAAAGTCAGTGTGCATTAACGTACTTCATAAAATCTTGTGATACCTTAGTTGAACAGTATGTAAAAATTAAAGAGAAAAATTAAACAAAAATACATCTTAGCAGTACAATGCACCTAAAAATAATGCCATTATTGCAGAATTATGCCATTGAAACCCTTTCGAAAAACTCATTTCATAAAAAAAATTTAAATATTTTTAACTTGAAATATTTAATTGTGATTGTATACGTAAAAAAAAAATTAGATTTAAGTACCATATATTTGCAAAATTTATTATTATTAAAAAAAAAAAAAAACATCAAAACTGCGGGATACACCAAAAATTTTGCAGTAAAAATAATGATTAGATTTACCAAATAAAATTTTTCATTGTAACTAATTTGTACACCATTAAATAACCAAGCGAATGGTTCATCCAAACTGAACCACCATTAGCCATTTTTTTATGGTTTATAAAACGAGACTTCTTCATGTTTGTTAGCTGATAATAACTATTACTTTTTTGTTTTTGTTCTATGTTTTTTAAACGAAACAACCAACTCTCCTTTACCATCACACGAAATTTAAAATAAACCTGATGCCCATCCCGATTTCTATAACACATTAAATTATCCACTTTTTTCGTTGTACGCAAGTTTCTGTGCACGGGATTTATTGCACAAAAGTACAACACTTGGAAAAAAAAGCTCCAACGAATAAAACACAACCGATCCCTTTAACCCTGGACTCGTCCAATTGAATGGAAATTTATGATCTTATCCATTTCCGCTTACCCACCTCTCTCTCTCTCTTACGCACACGCACACACACTTCCCTTCCCAAAAAATCTCCACGCGGGCACAGCGTCGTCTTCGTCATAGTTATTCCGCAAAGAGAAAAGCTCTGCAAGCTCCATACGTCAGATGGAGGGCTTACTGCTGATGCGCACACGTGCTTTTCTCGCGTATCACCCCTCGATGGTATAGATATGTATACACGTAACATCGGCAGCGTGCCGCATCGACGTCGACGAGCGTGAAGCCAAGTTCAACACACATATTTTCACACACGGAGACTTTCTCCACAGTTATAAGGTTGTGCAGTCTGCAGCTAATATACATACATACACCCGCTGGCTATATATATATATATATATAGCCTGGAGGGCACTACTATATAGACGCGTGCGGCTTACTTTTGTGCCACTGTATAGGTACACCACCTACGTATAAAAGCCGCCGAAGAGGTACACGTACCTCAGCTGCAGTATTGTATGTATAATACGCGACCCTCTCTTTTACACTCGTCGATACTCGTGTACGCTCGCAGTTGTCATCCCCAGAGCGCCCCGAGCTGTCCGTGTGGCACGAGCTTTCGCTCCGGGGACTGTTTTTGCTCCCCATCGTAAAAAAATTACAAAATACCAATATTTGAAACGAAAAAAAAATAATAATAAAAACTAGTGCGCGCAAGTAAAGAAGAGGAGTGCGTTGCATCGGCCTGAAAAGTACATCAGGGATATCGGCAAAAGGGCAGTGCAATACGCATATACACACACATATATACATATACATATATTTTTTACAATTATACGGCGACTGACCATCACGGCCGCCACGTGGGCACGCCGTGGGTGATGGAGGGCCTAAAGATGATGCCGCTCAACGTCCTCGAGTGCGCCCTCTGTTTACCCCAATACTATTACGGGGCGCTTCTCGGTCTTGGTTTCGTTGCATACTATCTCATAGACGTCGTCAAAGTGAGTAATATTTACCACTGCAACATTCAACCCCCACTTGCAGACGTTTAGATTTTTCATACGATCTCGTTTGACTTTCTTGAAGTTTTTTTTTTTTTTTTTCCTTCATTAGTGTAATTGGTTTTGATTGATTTTTTTTTTTTTTTTTTTTATTTAATGGATCGAGTGGTGGCTTTTTTGTGTCGAGCGTACGGTGTTTGATTAATTATTCGGGGGACGAGGAAACAATGCCCTTTTTTTCCGGCCAAATAAGGTCGCTTCGATTGTATATACCTGGAAAAATTGTACTTCGTGTGTATATCGACCACACGTGTGGTTTTTCATTACTTATGAACGTTGCCGTTACATTTTTTTAAGTCGTGGAACATGAGTGGTTGTACAAAAGCAAATACGTTGTATTTCGTTATTACGGAGAAATTAAAAATTAAAAATCATTCGGTCTCTGGTTGAAAGTATTTTATAATTCATAGGTAACAGTGAATAATTAGTCGTTCAAATAAAAAAGTCGCTCGAGTTTTTGAAAATTCAATACCAAAATGTACTTTCAATTTGATTTGAAAAAGTATCACTATGAGATGTGTATATACTTGACGCAGAGACTTAAGTGTTATGAAAACGATTTTACGTAGGTATTGATTTCTCGGGTTCTATATTTGCGTGGATGTAAATGTAAAATAAAATCTTTAAAAAGGCTTCAAAATAACTTACGAAAAATATCTTCTATACGACTCATCAAGATGTCGATTCTTTTTTTAAAGATAAGTTTAAAACATTTTTTTAACGAAATTTTCGAGTTGTGCAATTTGTAAGTATATTATTGGAGAAAAAGTCGAAACAAAAGCTTATTAATCTAAATACTTTGGCACAATGAAGTTGTCATGATTCAACTGTTTTTAAGTAGGACACGTTACAACCGGAAATTCGATTTAAACTGAAAACACCGATGAAAGTAAAAAATAACATCCGCAACGAAAAAAAAAAAATTTACTTTATCTGATAAGCGTGCACTTTTGATCTCTCCTTAAATGAACCCTGAAAATGTCTGTACTGTCTCTAAAAATAGAAACCTTATCTCCGTTCACTAATTTTTTTTTAATAAAACAGTTGGCTGGAGTAATTTTTTTTTTTTAATTTAATAACTTTTTTCAGCGAGCAATTAAAGTATTTATTTATTTGCGTACAAATTACAAAAAAATAATCTAGAATCTTTTAAAATAAATTTATTCAAACGTATAGGTAAATCTTATCTAGAACTTAAGTAATAACAATTAGAATTTGGATTGATCAATAAAAATTCATTTATTTTGCAACTGCTTAATGCTTCAATAAATTAAAAAAAAAATATTCATAACTTATCAGTAAGAGAAAATAAGAAAATTGGGAAACACCCGAAACTAAAACGTAGCTCAATTAAAAATTGCATAAGTTTTTATTGAGAAAGAGATTAGTAATGTTAAAAAATAATGAATGAACAGGACACGTTTATTATAATTTTAACAAATAAAAGTTTCATTACTACTGTTATTTAGTTTTAAATTATCGTAGACATAATATGCCGTTGACTTAATTTTGCAAGCACGACCCAGTTAATACATTATACTTAAGTTATTTATTTTTCAAATATTAATTTCGACACGAAATTCAAGGGTTTGTAAAAAATAATAAAACTCGTTCGATTTTTGGTAAAACTATCCGCTATTGAGGTCAGGACAACTCAAGCCCTTGAATGTATTTTATTTGAAATGAAAAAAAAAAATTATTAGATTTCTTGGTTTTCTGTAGACTCAAATTCCTCCTTCAACAATAATTTTTTTTACTTTATTTCATTGACAAACACGGATGAAAACGTGCACTTCAAAACTCAGGAGTAGCGGAAACATAATATCACAATCGGTGGTTCTTTACATTAGTGTAAAGACAATCGTCACGCACCCCAACTGCCGTTCTTTGACCTGCTCAATCTGTGTCAATTTTTATTTATGCATAAATAAACAAATACGTGCTCAGTATTTTTTGATAATTCATAACTGACGACCCGAATTAAACTTTTTTTTCTCGTACATCGTTCCGTTTCCTCTGCTATAGTACATACGGGTTTTATTGTCTTTTCTACCTTCGAGTAGAATCTAGTTGTTATTAAAAAAAAAGAGGGCGTTAACCAAAAATATGTACTGGAATTAAATTGTAAAATTTGTTATGGCCTTAAATTAGTGCAAAGTTTCAATAAATTGCTTATAACAACGATAAACGAATGAATAAAACAAAAAGTAATAAGTAACAAGTCATAAAAGTAACGGACACTCAAAAAATGATGAAAACCGATAGATAGCGCGCTTCGAGTATTTATACCATCAGTCAATGCGTCTTTTTTCATTGTTTATCTGCAAGCAAAGCGATCAGTCACGTTATTTTCACGCGACTATCCCTGTCACCACATCATTGACACAATACCTATGTATTACGTGGTGGCATCGTCCGCAGATTCCACTGCTGGTGTGCGCCGAAGGTCCCTTCTACGATTTCCTGACCGACAATTTGCCGATTTTGAGGAATCGCTTCTGGCCAACGCTGTGGTGCTTCGAGGCTCGCGCCCAGACCATATTCGCGAGTGTCGTGCGCGCGAAAATGATGCCGCGCATGAAGTACCGCAGGTAAGGCTCGCGACGTCAACCAGCTGTATTTTGTATTAACAAAAGGAAAAAAAAAAAAAAAAGGGAGATATACAATCGATAATTCCGCTGCAGAGAAATGTTGACGCTATCGGACGGTGGGGAAGTGGCCCTCGACTGGGCGGAAGAAAATTCGAATCCATCCTCGCCTGTGATCATCATCCTGCCCGGATTGACCGGAGCCAGCCAAGCCGAGTACATCAAGTGCCTGATTTACGCTGCCAAAAGTTTGGGCTTCAAGTGCGTGGTGTTCAACTACAGGGGCATGGGTGGCATTAAAATTAAGGTAAAAAAAATCTCCAAAGTGGTTTTAACTGAATCTTACGGTCCGAGCTCCCCAAGCGATACATTTGTTTGAAAATCTCTAAATCTGAGTTTTAGTTCACGGAAAAGTAGTTTAATGGACCACCTCCGTTGCGACTCGGTTTGAAAGTTGAGCCAGAATTTTTTTTCACATCATTCACTTTGACTGCACTGGCCTTAGATTATTGTTTTTTATTGCACTGTTCGCCTCGTTTCTTCGGGGAAGCGCATTATTGTGTTTACGTAGCCAAGAGTCGTACGAAAGGAAAAAAAAAAAAAAAAAAAAAAAAAAAACAATTTCAGACGCCAAAACTTTACTGCGCATCGGCCTGCGAGGACTTGGCCGAGGTGATCGACCACATCTCCGAGCTTCACCCGCAAGTCCCGATCGGCGCGACCGGAATATCAATGGGCGGGTAAATGCCATATAATATAATTTAAGACACACTAGGTGTCGAAAAGATGATCAATCAGAATATTCCCCTTGGACTTGTATAGCCTACTGCTGGGGAACTACCTCGCCCAGTACGGCACCAAGGCGATCGGCAAGCTAAGAGCCGCCCTGATAATTTCGGTGCCGCTCAACTTGTTCGAGGCCACCAAGAGCATCGAGAAGCCGTACTTGAACCTCATACTCAACAAGCACCTCTGCTTCAATCTCCAGAGGATACTCAGGCGCCACGTGCCCAAGGAGGGCTTTCCCAATTTGGATTTGAATGAAATTTACAAGGTATGGGTATATATATATATATATATATATATATATATATATATATATATGTAAGGGTTGAATCGTTGAACGCGGTGTAACCGGTTGTTTTGTCGGCCGTTCCAAAGTGCCAGACCGTCCGGGAGTTCGACCAACACTTCACCGCCCGGCACTTTGGCTTCAAGGACGCCGACGACTACTACGCGAGCGCCACCCTCCACGACAAGTTGCACCTCATCGAGATACCCGTTCTGTGCCTCAGCGCTGCCGACGACCCCTTTCAGCCGCTTCACGGTGGGCATGGTATACCAGATGTGTGTATTATGATTTGTTTTTCATTCTTTTTTTTTTTTTTTTTTTCCTTTTGTACTTCAGTGACGCCTTTGAAGGAGATCAGGAATTCGAGGAACGTGGCAATAATCGTCACACCCCGAGGAGGACACATTGGGTTTTTAGAGGGAGTGTGGCCCCTCGGAGAGGAGCAGTACATCGGCAAGATGCTGTCGCAATTTTTCACCGCAGTTTTCACCCTAGGCAAGGAACACCCGGCCTTCAGTTGATGCCTCGGCATTGGCTCCACTTAACCGTCTTATCGAGTTCATTTTATGCATATATATATATACCTACGTACTTATATATTAATATTATTACATGTAATTGATGAGACACACACTATGTTGCGTTTTACGGTGGCACAAGGATTTTTTTTTTTTTTCCATCCCTTTCTCTCGTGACGTTAATTTAAGAGTTTTATCATCGGTTATGGTGTTTACGCGGAACGAGACTGATACTTTTCTTTTCTCTTTTTTGGTGTTGTATGTACAACAATTGCTGTTTTTCATGGTTCAACGATCTTTGTTTTTGTTGCAATGTCACACACAACACTATATTATACGTATAATGTACACACGTAATGTATCGTATCGTCGACTATAAATACGTATTTAGACAATTAAAAAAAGTGCCTAAGAGTCAAATAATTTGTATGATATAAGTATATTATGATATATAAATAGCGAGAAATTAAGTGCCATGCGTTCATTAGTTTGTAAATGTTACTTTTTCTATAGGAATCTCATGTGAATGATTATCGAATAAAATCTGATTGAAAAAGAAAAGTTTACATGGACAATATTCATTTCATTTTATTTGCTTGGAATTTGACATTTTGAATTTCGCGCTTGAAATTACTTAGTACAGAAAATTAGCTTACCGACCTCTCTTTCATAGCAGACGACATCGATATATGAATAATATATGTGCACTGTATATATGATGTTAACCTCAAAGTGTCAACAGCAAAGGCTTTGTAATAACAAATAACACTAAAAATATAGAAAATCGACGTTCCTTATTGATACGAACGCTAGATCGGTTGAAATGTCAAATTCTTACGGCACTACGTATTACAGTGAAGCCTACAATAACAGAGAACATCAACAAAATCTCAAGTACAAAAATAAACTCAAAAAATTGAAGAAACTAATCAAAGACATTGTAGTTGTAAGTTAATTAAAAATTTAATAGTAACTTACATGATGATTTTTCCATAATTATTCTTATACGCAGGAAAATTCGGCACTCTGCGATGAAGTGTCTAGAATGCAGGAGAATCTTGTTGTGGTCAAAGAAGAGAGACTCATGCTCTTGAGAAGATTGTGTCAACTACAGGGAGAAGTCGATCTCGGGACTCTTTGTGCCAAATCTCAAATGGGAAGTTCAAGTTCACCAGTGGCAAACTCCGACACCCATACTCCCAAGAAAAGTGCCAAAAAACGCAGTAGTGTAGAAACTCCTGGTGAGTAGATAATATATTCATAGATGGCACAAAGTGATGAAGTTCTGTGAAAAAAAAACTCGTTTTGTTTTCAGACACAAAAAGCAAACCAAAAAGATCTAGCAAGATAAGCAAAAAAGTTGTACAGCTGATCCCCTTGGATGTCAATGGAAGACCAATATTTCCAATTTCATTGGGAGACTTGACTGTTTATTCGCTGGGTGACGTTGTTACAGATAGAATAGCGTATCACACCGAAGACCTTATATTTCCAGTTGGTTATTGCAGTACCAGGGTATATGCAAGCTTAAAAGACGTTAGGATGAAGAGCTTATATACTTGTAAGATTTTAGATGGTGGAATGAAGCCAAGGTAAATTCGATACTTTAAAATAGCGTCACGTGTAGTATATAAAGTAAATAATCTGATTTTTTTATGACATAAGGTTTGAAATAGTTTCCGACACTGATCTGGATCAGCCACTAGTGGGGTCAAGCCCAGATGAGTGCCATTCACGGCTATTGGCAACCATATCACCAAGTTTAAGTTCAGTTTTTCCAAAGGGTGCAGATTTTTTCGGTATATCTCATCCAACAATACAAAATTTAATCCAAAGCTCACCAGGCACACGTAAATTGATCAACTACAAGCCACAAAAATTCGAGGTATATAATTTTGTATGTTTTATTTTATGTTTGTGTCTTTCTAACGATCTATTGTATTAATTAGATTAGCAAAAGTTCAGACATCACCGAAACAAATCCAGCTGGAGAAGAAGATCCTAGTTTAGGTTTTGCAGCTCTGCACAGGCATTATGCTTTACCCTCTGCATTTGTGATTAAACAAGAGCCATCAAATCACGGATTAATAAGTTTTCAAGAGCTTCTTTCATAATCTTGAAATATAATTTCATTTTAATTGATAATTTATGTAGGTAAGTTTATCATAATTCGAACAACGAATAAAACGACACGATTTTTGTAGACAATCCATAGTATATAAAACATTTATTATGTCCCTTAATAATATTTACAGTTGGTCAGTATTACAAACAGCCGTTTAAGGAAATTTCTCAAGTAGTCTAAAATAACTATTTAAAAAGCTCCATGAGCACAATTGCTCAATCGAATTAAAATTATTCGTTTACAAAGAGCCATTTGTCACAATTAATGAAAAAATTCTATCACATATTATTTACTCGTATTCTCACTTTGTCAATAAGGCATGAGAAATATATTGCCTCTTGCAACGGAACTTTCGATATTTTACGATCATTACAATTTCAATTTTACAAATCCGTAGCGTGTGTATGTACATAAAAAGTTCCTTATGCCACCAAACCAAGATTTTCATTGTTATAAAATAAATAAAAAATAAAAATCTCTCAATGTAACAAAATATAACGCATAACAAAAAGTCTTTGATAAAAGTATTTTTCGGCATTACATACTTTTACGAAATATTTATATTCGTAAAATTATTAGGATGTACGCAGTTCAAAATTTTACATTGTTTATGCATAGTTTATGCATGTGTTAATTTGTTGAAAAAACATTTACAACATTCCTGACATTGGCTGCCTCATCATTTATTTGTCCATTACACAGGTACAACAATAATATGGTACCTGTGTAATAAAAAAAACGTAGTAATGGCAGCAAATGAAAATACTAAGCAACTAAAGAGTTAAGTAGGTGAGTTTGCCCTTATAAAATAATATTTGTCAACACGATTTTATCTTCAAAATCTTTTTAAAAAGTAATAACCCAAATAATCCCGGAAATAAAGATCATATTCCATCCACAATTGAATCGTAATGCTATTTGACTTATATTAGCGCTCATGTTCGTTTAGCGACGGGCGTAATTTTAAATTTTACACTCGTATACATGATTTATATATGAACATATATTATCAGTTCGATTGTTGCGTATTTACATTGACATAAAGCTTACGATATAAATCACACTTCATTTAACTGTTTTCGTTCAGTTATCTTTATGATTTATGTAAAAAAATTCGATGAAAAGTTATCGCACTTAAGTGCGTTATTCAAGAGTCTATTTTCTCATTGGTATTTTTCTCCTGATCGCTTAAGCCGTGTTTTTGTCACCGTCTTTTTGATGCGCCAATATATCTGTTGGTCACGGTGTTTGCCACTGCAACTACTGGTGAAAACAGTCTTAGTGGATACTCTCTGAAAAAAACAAAATAAGTAATGAGATGGTTTTATTAACTCAATTTTGTAGTAAGAAAAATGTACATACGCATCGAGTGTAACAGGTTCAGCTTCATTTCCACTTACAATGGAAATCGGAAAGAAAATGGCAAAAACACAGCCGCTGTGAAAGTATACCACGATTATAACAATATGTAATAAGTGTATTCTGCGCGTTAAACATCAAAAAACAGAGAAAAACATTTATTTACTTCACAAATATAGATGGATGCATCCTAGTAGCTACTGTCATAGGCAAGCCAAATCCAACAAAGTAGGGCCAATTGTTTTCAATGAATTCAAGCCTTCTGTGCAATTCCCAGCCCATGTTGAACCATTTATACTCAAAGGCATAAAGGGAGTAAAGAAGGCACAGGTGAATGAACTGAAGAATCTCACCAATGGGAGACAGCGGCAGCATCGATATGATGAAAGCTTGGGCCACGAATAGTATTTGCACAGCAAAACTAAACAACATATCTGCAATGAGTTTGCTTACACTTGACAAAAGCATAGGCCTTCCTTGGCGATATCTGTACGCACTGTCAGCAATATCCTATAGAAAATTATTTATCCATTTCAAATGTCAGTCATTAGATATTGTATGTTGTGTAATCTCTACAAGAAACAGTTTTACAATTTATCATACGAGTAAGATACGGAAACTTATCGTACGAAAAAACGTGGTTGCGGGTATTTTGCTGACTCATTAATGTATGTATATGAACTGATATGTGATAAATAAATCATGAATTGAGTATAATTACCTGAAACCATAGAGCGTTGACTATTCTACTTAATAAAAACATTGGAAGTAACCATAGTACGTCGATTATAACGGTCACAACTGGTTGAACAAAGGACCACATTGTTTCACCAGTGTTATCCGAAAAACTGCACAGAGAGGCGAATTGTTTGATAAAAAGCATGACGATGGGCAACAACATGTAATTAACGAAAATAATGCCAAGAAAGCAGACGCTAAAGTTTAAAACCATGCATTGGAACGTCCTTTTGAGCACCTGGGATTCTCTGTAACATTAAAAGAAAAATGATCATCAAAAAAATCGTGAACATCCGAAACTCTCCCTTGGTTGTACGAAATGTCTGGTTGGCTGACCTTTGATTCTTAGGTAATTTTGCTGGGCTACTTCCATGATTGTTGTCGGAGCGCCTGCGAGGGTCCGTCCTCGTCGGCGATTTCTTCAGTCTTTCATTGATCTCCTTGTCTATGGTCAATATGACAACGGCGCCTCGTAGACTGTCCACCAAGCCTTGGAACATGGGCAGCACAAAACTCTGTGTTTGATGCAAATAAATAGTATAGTTTAGCTGCAGTGACTGCAGTGATAAACGAAATTAGACACTACTGAGAGCAAAAAGAGAGAGAGAAGTAAAGAAGCATGTGCTCCGAAACGAACGAATTTGATGAATATGCCAGTTGGAGAGTGGCCAGGGTAATGAATTATGTACCCAAAAAGCGAAATACTCGATAGCCCAAAAATATCTCTACGGCGACGGCAATGATGACCCTTTTTCTCTTTGTCTTTTCAAATGAAAAAAAAAAAACAATAAAAAAATACTCTAACGTATTGAATCACTCACCTTTAATCCCCGCATCTTGTGAAACTGTATCCTATGGACTAGTAACAACAAAGACGACGACGACGACGACGATGTGGATGAAGTAATGATGAAGGTGATGATGATGGTGTTATGCTGTCCGCGTGTGCACTGATGCGCATCTTCCGCTAGGAAAAGAATGAAAGTAGTAGCAATAGCAACAGAGAGCACCTTTCTGGTTTGTTTCTTGGCTTGGCACTACGAGCAGTACGAGCAGCTATCGTGCATAACTTGTATGCGTTGGACAGTTTTCTCTCTGCACTTGGAAACTTGGATTACACTAATGGCTATAGGTATAAAGGCCGTATTGATATATTTTAGCCACTTCGTAGTATAAAAAAACTATAGCACAACAAAGCACCAGCTGTTGTTCGTTCACCCCCCTCGTCCTTCATCATCACCATCCCTTGTTGCTGTGGTTATTGCCCAATAACAAGTGTACACAACGTAACTGATGTACTAACCTACTCACATACAATTGATACAATTATTACAAAGTCACAAGGATTGAAGGAGAAGGAGATTACGAGAAAATTGGAAACTTTAAATTTAAATATGTGTGTGTGTATACCTAATGCTCGTACGTATTAGCGAATGTTATGAGTATGTGAGTATGAGGGCCATTCTACATTTCTGCTTTCTGTAGAGCTAGTGCTTCTGCTTGCAGTGACCGTCGAAGAAGTGCTATGACATCGACGTCACATTTTTTTGATTAGCTGATCTGAACTGAATTTTAATCCAAATACAGATATAAATGTGCAATTTGTACTAAAATTTTTGAAAATGGTCCCGCAATCCACAATTCGCAACCACTCAAGTCCACGAGTGTGAGAGAGATCTCATATATTTATCAGTCTCATGGGCTTAAGCGGTTCCGTATTGTGACCGCGGCCTGAAGCTGGAATCACGTGGTGCGAAACACAACTCCGAAATGGACCAATGAGAGCCCGTGATGGCTTTCATTGGTTATTCCCGTTACGTGTAGAACAAAGTTTATTTGGACTTTAAATTTTCACCCTACATATATATATATTATGCGGAAATTTCTATGAGCTCTAAGTCGTAGGTATTATACGTATTGCGTGATTTTTCACTAATGTCGAGGTTATTAAACATTTTGGTATTTTTTTATTCATGATAAATAAAAACAAGATGATCCCTTATGTAACGCATTTTTTGACACTATTTATGCACATTTTTCAATGAACCTACATACAAACAGGTAAGTAATCCAGAACAATATTGTTTAAGCACATTTGCGCTACTGAGGAAAAATACGTCGTTTTGTTAAATTTTTCTTTCTTGTTTTCTCGAAAGTTTATTCGAATTATTTTTAAAAAATGTTCTTAGAATTCTATGAAATAAACTTTATCACCAAAACTTTGAAATTGTTAACATTTTTTCATAATGCTGTTGGAAACTGAGACAGAAATTTATTTAACATTTGATCAATCAATAAATAAAAACAGTGAAATAATCCTAGGGCTGAATTAAAAAAAAAAAAAAAAAAAAAAAAAAAAAAGTTACAATTACAATTTGTCGTATTTAAAAATATACATTACCACAAACCTCATTTGGTTAGAGGAATTGTATTTTTTTTAATCGCTGCGTAATTACTAATACATATTTTCAATTAAAATTGATGTGCTTCAAATCGTCCACAATTTTAATCGAAGTATAATGGCACAAATCTATTTTCATCCCTATATTTTTCGATAAATAAATACACATCAACCAAAAAATAAAATACAATCGCACATGTATATACGTCACGCACTTGGACCACGCATTGCGGTGTCAACAATTTTTTTTCTCCCTTATCGTCACGTGTACAACAGCACTCGTATCGCCACCAGCGCACGAGACAAATGACAAAACTTTGGGTCCGCACAATTTACAGGACAAACGTAAAGTGATACCCGATAAACGTGCAGGTATATCGGCACGGCAATGAAGGACAGCACACCCGTATCAACGACTTCGAAGAGTCAAGAATCTAACCCAAGGGATGGCCTTTTGCGCATCCACCATCGGCGTGCCGGTGCTTATCAGCCGAAAGATAGCCTCGGCCTCTCTTGCATACTGCAAGGTATTACGTCGTATTTAGCCACTTTATAAAATTATCAATACGATATGTATACCATACATCTTGCAGCTATACTTTCAAAGGTTTGCTCCAACATTTTCAATAGTAGAAACATTTGTTGTGTAATATGTTCTTTTTTGCCGAAGTAGTTGGGGATGCAGAAGGTGATCATCAGTCGTTGCTGAGAAGAAGATCGTTAACAGTACCGCCCGACAACATTGGGATATCGTGCCTACCGACGGGAGATGGTTCGGAAAATTCCAAGGCCCCGGAATCCGAGGCCTCACCGGACGCCCCCGACATCCCTGACTCGCAATGCGTGCGTTAATTGTACAAATTATACATGTATACACCTGCTTGGTTAGGCCACACGTTTTCCTCCCGATTGGCGAGTCTTAAAGATCCTTGATCGTTTCAGCTGAAAAAAGTGGAACTGGACGTTTTGAAGAAGCTTCAGAATCGTGAGTTTGAGTTTTTTTTGCCAAAGAGGATTATTACTTTTTTTCTGTTTTAACGTGGCATTGGTGGCTTTGCAGTGAGAACGAGCGATTTGGCCGACGATCGGTTACTCGACATCGGTATCAGTAACATTAGGAGGCCGAAGAAAGCGCTTAAGCCCCGAAAACCGATTTTGCCGAAAACCAACATTGGATCGAGTTGTCAACTGTTGCGTGAGTTCTCGATTTTATTGTTCGATTATGCGGCGCGCTTGGTTTATCG
This sequence comes from Copidosoma floridanum, assembly GCF_036245765.1. Classification (NCBI taxonomy): domain Eukaryota; kingdom Metazoa; phylum Arthropoda; class Insecta; order Hymenoptera; family Encyrtidae; genus Copidosoma; species Copidosoma floridanum. The sequence goes on along the minus strand of NW_028321896.1, from coordinate 14,902,063 downwards.
ATTTTAAATTTCTTGCAGAACGTCCCACCGTTTCCAACACGAGTATCCGGAGTATGGAGAAAGTAATGTTACTGTAAAATCTGTTGTTTTTTTTAACTATTGATAAAATCAGTGCACGCAAAACTGTCCTTGCAGAAACTAAGTAACGCGTCGGAAAAAAATCGGCGTGTCAAAAAAACTCAGTCAGCCCCGACTGGATTACGAGGGAAAGAAAAATCGGTGGGTGAAGGGAGAACAGGACAGTAGTGTTGAAGAAGCCCGTGAACAAAAAATCAACATTTTGTGTTTCACTCGACGTACGTACTTATTTTTAGAATAATTTGGGATGGTAAAAAAGTGGTCCGTTTTTTTTTTCAGAATCACCGAAAATCGTAACGCAGACGAAATAATTTATTTTTTGTACACATGTTTATTTATACAATGTTTACAAATGACTTTTTTTTAAGTATAAAAACTTTACAGGTTCCGAAACTAGAAATGCTCCTTTTTGTATAAATAAAAACATATACTCTTATAAAAATATTGTTTTACGAAATGAGGATTTCCATGTATTTAGAGGTATGAAAACTAATTTCGCTCGATTTCGTTCATTCATCGACGTCACGTTGTTTTTCACGAGAACTCAAAGAGACTCTGTAACCATGGACCGACCTAACGGAAATATCCGTTCTTAGTTTGACGTCCTTGAGAGCAACGTCCGATTTGATCACGTATCCCCGGATGACATTTACCAACATTGTTTTCAGTGCCATTATTGCGTAGTTTTTACCTGCAACCAAAAAAAAAAAAAAAAAAAAAAAAAAACGGAAAAAATAACAAATTGTTTCTAACATGCCATCACAGTTTATTGGTGCTCAATGTGCTCATACCGATACACCCCATCGGTCCACCACTGAAGGGGACAAAGGCGTAAGGATGTCTTTTGGAAACATTTTCGGAGCTGAAACGTTCCGGGATAAATTCATCGGGTTGGTCCCAATACTCGGGACTACGGTGCGTTCCGTACAGAGCCATCACCACCTCGCAGCCTTTTGGAAGTACACACTTGTCTGTAGAAATAATAATAATATTCCCTTCTCAATGTCGTTTCAACGGATTTCTCTCGTTTCCTACTCACCTAGTTTCAACTCCCCGGTCAATCGACGTCCCAAAAGCGGGCCCACAGGAAAAAGCCGTATGGTCTCCTTTATAACCATCTCGACGTACTTCAACTTGGACAAACCTTCTACGTCGACATCGTTGTCACCTAGTACTTCTTTGACTTCGTTCCTGGCCTTATCTTGAACGCTTTCGTGTATTCCCATCATCAGAACGGCAAAGCTGCTCGTCAGAGCTAGAGTATCTTGAGCCTGAAACCCCCACTCTGATTTGTTCTATTGATGAAAAAAAAAAAAAAAAAAAAAAACCATAAATCCAGATTAACGCACAGCGATGTAAACCGTGTAGATCTCGTCCCTCAGCTCCTCGTCATTCAACTCCCTCGCGTCCTCGTTGGCTGCCAACAGCTTGTGGAGTATGGACACGCCGATGACTCCTTCCCGCGTCTCTTGCCTCCTGGATTCGATGCACTGTGGACAGGATAATCGATGATAAAACAAAATCCTATTTTATTTGCTCGTTCGGTCCACCATATATACCCGTTCGGTGAAGTCGTTGATGACACTTTTGGCGCGCTGTTGCCGCCTGTGTCTTGCTGTCATCCGGAAAATCCAATCTGGATGCAGCCAGGCTTTCAGCATCCGGTCGTACGTTATTTGGTACATCCTGAAAAATTGTACAGCAACGACTCATGGAATTGCGAAATTTTTTAAGTATATAACACGTACTGAGCTGTGTGATGGATGAACTCGTAGTTGGGATTGGTCAACGCGTTCGCGGAGGAGTGGCCCATTATTGTTTCTGTAATGATACCATTTTTTTTTTTTTTTTTTTTTTTTTTTTTTTTCAACACATATTTTTGGGCATCCATAACTTTATCGATCAATTAAATCGTACGTACCGCAACAAATATCTATGGTGCAGCCTTCGATGTAGTGGAAGATATCAAATACCTCTCCATTGGCCAGAGGTTTTAGTTTCCGCACCAACTCCGTGCTTCGATTGTTGAATGTTGCGACAAAGGCTTCGAAAGTGCGTTGAGTAAACAGGTGGGACACCATTTTTCGGTGAGCTTTCCAAGTTTTTCCTTCAAAGGATCATTGTTTTTAAATAGTTCTTTATTTATTTCAAAAAGTAATGTATATATACCAGATCCGCTAATCAAGCCATTGCCGATAAAAGGATAAAAGAACCTGTAATGGCTCCCTTTGGTACTTGACTGTGGACTGTGCAAAACGATCTGAATAAAAATAATAGGTAGTTGTTCATCTCCATTTCTGTTATTATTTTATTGATTCTATAATAAAAATATCACAGCTTTTTTCTATAATCTCCGATGCATCAGCTGATATAATATAAAGGTTGGATGTACAAATAATCATAAAAGTAATTGAATTTGACTTTTTTAATCATCTGAACAATTGAAGAATTACAACTGTATCGACAAAACTTTTATTGGATTAGAGTGGATTTCATTTTTAGAATTTATAACTTCAACAAACAACTTTCTTATTCCAACGAAAAGTTTTATTGTGCGATAACATCAATATCAAGAGCTCATTTCTCGTGTTTTACCAAACTAATCAAGGTAAAAATAAAAGTATCAACGTCGTAAATCAAAAGAACTATCCGTCAAAATAGTTTTTCATCAAAAAATATTATGAAAGAGCGCGTGAAACGTCCCTGACGTGTCCATGGTGGTATATTTATAAATCTCGTTGCACCTTGCAGTCACGAGAAAAACTGCAACAGCGACCAAGCAAAAATACCTAATATCCATATCCGTAAAGGATATATTGCGGATTTTTCTCGTGCATGGCCTCAAAGATTTTTCACCGGCCAACAAAATTCCACGCCCGTTATCCTCACGAATACCTTCTTCCCGCACGTTCGAAAGACAAAAGTCTTTTTGGCATACGCTCGTTCGCACGACCGCTGCCGCGTTGGACGTGAGCTGCGAAACAATGTTTTTCGCGTGACTGCGCCCGAGAACGGCGCCTTTATTGCGTTGTTCAAATTCAGTGGCTTACCATATTTTTAATTAAATTTATTTTATATGTCACTCAAAGCCTCCTACGACGGTCGTTCAATCCTGCAATTATTTATTTAATATTTCCGTCAATGTCTACAACACGACTAAATGTTTCATAGAAAAATATGCTGTTAAGGTATAAGGTGTACAAATGTCAAGTTTGTCAAATATTTTGCATCGCAAATGAGCACTTGTTATTACGAATAAAAATCAAATTTTTTATTTATCATTCAATAATTTCATTCAAACATATTTTACTTCCGGGTGAGCCTCAATGGAAAATTCGTCATCGTAATTAATTTTATTAATCATCTGCGTGGGGTTGCAATAAACTATGAGTAATGGAATAAATTAATAAATTACATCATGGTAAATATCAATAAATTTCCTGCCTCATAACTGTTTGATCAGCCTTTGTATACATTTTTCCGTACGAAAAAAAAAAAAAAAAAAAAAAAAAAACAAATGCTATATATTTTACCTCAATGTCACGTGGCTCGGTGATTACAATGCAAAGCTTTGGACCCATCCACAGTCTCATTGGTGTCACATTGCCGTACAGCTCGAGGATACCCACGATACGCTCGAACAGTTCTGCGAGAATTTCCGTTGTAAGGTACAAAAGGTTCCCTTTTTTTGTTATGTGCAATCAAGTTTTGTAATATTTTTTAAAAATTATTCAGTGTCAACACCGGTTGTGTTTGGAAATAATTACCAAGAAAAACAAATATTTGCCATGATTACCTTAAAAATTAGTGTTACTCAAGAAGAAGTTTAAAATTTATCGTAATATTCAAGAAAAGTAAACGTAAGTGCCATTTTACAACAAAATAAACCCATCAGGTCGAAAGTTGAAAATCCTTACGTATATCATGTTTTATTTAATTCAATAAAGAAGCAAAATAAAGATGCTTGGGAAAAAAAAAAAAAAAAAAAAAATCTCGGGTGAAAAAATAAAACTGAGCGCTTGATATTGCGGATGTGCACTCACGGTCTGAAGCGAATATCAATGCATTTCCGACGATGGGATAGGCGGTCGGGCCCGGAAGCTTGGCGGCAACTACGAAGAGTCGTCTCTTGTTCAGTAGGTATTTCACTAAGCTTGCAATCAAAACCACGGAGATCAGTGCAACTGAAAAATCTAGGATATCGAACTGTAGTTATTAAAACGTGCCGAGGTTTGTAAAGAAAAAAAAAAAAAAATTGTTTAACAATTCGATTAAATAGGATTACCTCTGAACAACGGAATATAATTGTTGAAAGCGCGTGTGCTCATTGTGAAATAATTATTTTTTGGTGTACCAGTTTGACTGTTCAAGAGAAAACTGACGTGTGCACGGCTCTTCCCTTCATATTTGCCATTGTGTATCTATACTTGTCTTCTGAGTTTTAGTAGCCCATCACCAATGGCATCGCATGCACCAATTTATTGCCGGTACGTGATATTGATTAAAAATCATCACATGTACCTCACCTTGTTTTAACGAACACCATGACTATCTACCGATGTCAGGGTTAATACATCAATTCACATTACATTAGATCTTTGGTATTTTTTAACAATGTTAGACTTTTTTAACAAATACAGTTGTCCAAGTAGTGCATCGATGTATTTTAATTCACATACTATTAAAGTATTTAGGTATATAAAATTAATTGTATACCAATAAAAACACGTGACATCAGTTTCATAGTTTTAAAAGAACTAAATAATTGCCACACGCTTTGTTCAAAAAATAAAATTATTGCAGGAAAAGAATGAAAATAAAAAAATAGTCAACTTGTGATTTTTAATGGAGAAATAATTTTGTTTATTCAATATTGGTGTGAATAAGTAAAATTTTTTTTATGAAAAATGGGAATGAATTTTCATAAAATTTTAAGAAATACGCGTGAATCGAAATTTACAGTAATATTAACGATGCTTTGGGTCCATACGCCCATGATGTGTACTAACCCTCACTACGAAAATCTGCGTGAATACATAAACAGTACAACATTTAAAATTAATACAGCGCTTATACTTATGGTTCCTTGAACTTTAATATTCTTACTATTTATTTTATTTTCAATTTGATTATTTATTTTTATTATTACCGTTACTTCTTCCTAATTAAAACTTAAATAAATTTGTAACTAACCAGCAGTAATTTAAGTATTCTTTTTCTTTTTTTCTTGATATATTTAATGTACACGCTGCAAAACATCATATTTAAAATTGTTTCCCCGTCTCATTTCAATCACATAAATATTTAACTGCTACTGGATAATTGGTACTGTGACGATATCCAACTGAATCCATCCCAAACTGATTTGATCGAGTACGAGTCAAACGAGTTATTGACGCTCGGCGTTCAACCGTATAAAAATGAAAGTGTTTGAATTTCTTCAAGCAAGTGTAACGCTTTGCTGACCCTTTTCTCTACACAATTCCTAAACGAAAAGCAGTTTATTCTAGTATTAACCAACACCGAGTCATAAAAAGCATGATCTCCCCAAATTGTCAATTAACATGTATACACGTGTATACGCATGTGGTAGTATAACCAACAGCAGCAAACTAAAAATCATACGATACGGAAAGAAAGCAATCCTTTCGCTCGTTCTAGTCTAAATAAAAGTAAAGGCTTTCTCGCATCGTTACACGAAAGGTAGTATAAATGAACACCCCTTTTCTCCACAGGCGGTGCCTCGAAAACTACCCACCGGATCGATACCAAAAAACTACCCTTCGCACCCAGACTTCTTCCGCGTGTAAAACTCCCCGAAAGCGCACAGGCCGCGACATCTGACACAGCAAAACTCTACCGAGCGCGCCGTGAAAACTCTACCGGTCACTAAGCTCGGCTCTTCATTGTAACAGTCGACCTTCCACCGGAGGCCCCCCCCCCTCCCCTGCTGTTTCTACCATCTCATTGTAGTCAAGTATAGCTCCACCCGGAGCACACGCACAGGGTACCAAAGCTGCTGTGGTTTTACAACTGCTCGGGGACAAACATGTTCGAGGAGGAAGAGGAGGAGGAATCGCGTAGCATCTACGCGTCGCTCCCGATCTCCTCTCGGTGAAGTGCCGTCCACCGATATGACGAACCAAAGAAGCCACTCGACAGTGTAATCACAGGCTCATAGTGCTAGGACCGAGTGTCTTATCAATATATGGTCTCATCGGGGTGTGGATTGATAGGACGCGCGTTGGGTGACAGACGTGCTCTCGTGGGTGCTTCCCCGTTGTGAATATGCCGGCGGTCCAGTCAACTCTTTATCATACTCGCGACGTGAGTTAATGTCCGATGTCTCTCCTACGGTGTAACAGACTCGTACGAAGTTAGAGTGTCCTGGACCTCCCAACAGCTGCAGGTATATCGTCCTTTACCCCCAAGTATACGTATGTGTGTATATGTATATACACCTGTTTTTACGCGTCTCATAATATCTCCTTTAACTTCCAGCATCAGTGTATATGCATATGGACCTTTCTCTTTATCCCTGCGTCTCTCCTCCTCCGCGTTCGTTTGCGTGAAATTACATCTCTTTGCTCACTGCTTTTGTTTTTCAACTTTCTCGGCTTTCACCTTGCGAGGAACTTTTTTTTTTTTTTTTTTTTTTTTGCTTTTCTCTGCAAGTTCTTCAAAAATGCCCCTTCCTCGTTTTGACTCGTTCCGTTGATCGAAGAGCCAGAGTCTCTCTCATCTCCTCGGTCGTTGCTTGTTGCATTATTTTACGGTTTACTCTTTCACCTCGAATTTTTTCTTGTTCGCTTTTTTTTTTTTTTTTTTTTTTTTTTCACAGCGATTTTTCTCGCTATCAAAAACCACAGCAGTTATAGACTGTTTTATTTTTCTTTTCCTCTGTTCGCCCAATGTTTTCGGCTTCTCTTTCAAAGTCTATTCGACGCGGCTGGTGTTGACGTTCAGTATAGTGTTTGATCGGTGGTACATTCAAAGCGATGTTCAATAACGCGTGTACATGTATTCCTTTACATTATCAGGTATTGTGTTTCGCAACTATAGATTACATGATAAATTGTTTTTTTTTCCTTCATGCAAACGCTCGTTTGTTTTAATTGAAACCAAAGAAACTTCAGACGAACGAGTGAATTCCCACGCGATTAAAATCATAAAAAAATTAAATTAACCGTAGGATCAATGAGACGATGGATTGTTGATTTCACAGGGAGCGAAAGTATGTCGTTTGATCGTCGAGGGCGAGGGAGGCAATGATTTAATTTGATGGATTTGAAGCGTACCACTCCAAGACCGGAAGGAATGCCTCTGGACCCGGTTATCCAAGAAGCGACAAATGAGGCAACCATCACAGTGGAACCAGGCGCGGCGACCCAAGTGACGGAAGCCGCGCCGAACAATTACAATCCACCGCCGCTTTATTATCACGTCAACGTCCTGCCGTATCAGCCGTCCGTCTCGGGTGTCGCTGACAGAGGGGCACCACCTTCGTACGAAGAGGCGATCGATCCCAATGGTACGAAATAAACCAACGACAATTTTTCGAAAATTGCTCCTCTCCCGCTGTATAACGAGGTGGTTTTTTTTTTTTTGCAGCTCCTCCCCCTTCTTATGAATCGTTGTTCGGTCGCATGAGGGAAGCCCACAAGGGAAGGAAGGACATATTCGACTTTTTGCAAAATATACTAATCATACTACTGGGCACAAGTGAGTAATACCGGTTTACCGTTTTTATACGTGCGATTTTTGGCACTCGGTAATTCCCAACTCTATTTTTCACAAAGATTTTGCTGTTAACTCGTTAATCCTCTCAAACACATCGAGTTTTTTAAGTTTATTTGTTTTATCTATACGCAGCGAGGTGGTGTACCTAGTGTTTTTTTTAAATATTTTTAACGAAATTATTAAATTAACATTTATTTGTGTTACAATAGTTTAAAGCAATTCAGATGTAAATAATATTATGCACATCGAGAAATTAACTATCAAGAGCTATAGAGTTTTTTAATAAATTATTTTAATCGTTGATTGACTGTTTAAATTTCTTTCAGTTGGACTTACGATATTTTTGGGTATTACAATTGTAATTCCGATATGTATGATGGTTGTCGGTGGACTTTATCTGTACGACTGTCCTCAAGAGGAATACATTCCTATTTTTTTATTAGTCGGAGGTGGCTTTGGAATATTAAAACAGCTGCTTCAATTGTCCTCGAGAATACAGCATAGTCGCGAAGAACAAGACGAAAATAGGATAACACAGACCCCTACTCAAAAATTAATTAACATTTTTTTACTTATGTGGTTTACGTTTGGTAAGAAACATTTTCTGCATGACTTTATGATAGCTTCTTATTGAACCAGTCACAATTTATTTTTGATACGATTTCAGGAACATACTGTGTTTATAAGGAACATGAACCAAATTATGACCCGTCGCTGGGTAAATATTGCAATAAGACAGTATATTTATTTGCATTCTGGTCAGTTACCGTATTCTACAGTGCGTTCATATTTCTACTGGCTTTCGCTTGTATTTTCACATGTGGAAGCTTACTAGCAAAGTAGGAGTTTTTTAATTATTTTACAGTACAAATTTTTTATACCTATAGAATTACAAAAAAAAAAAAAAAACTTTTTTAACAACGAAACAACCGGTACTCTCAGAAAATTATATGACAACTTATAAACATTTTTCAAAATTTAACTGTTTATTTTTGTTTTTGTCCATAAAAAAATAAAAGTCGTAGAAAATCATAATTCTAGCGTAATCAAGTACAGGCAATTTAAAATTGATTTTCAATCATTGTAAAAAAGTTTTTTTTAAGAGTTAAAGACAATATTGAACAACCCAACAACAATAAAAAAATTCAGTGTTAAAGATAACTTATAGTACCTGAGACGCTTTCGTATTAAAAAAATTAATGTTAATATAATAAAATTTTTTAAAAGTATTAATTAACGATTTTAGTATTATAGATATGTTACTCTATGTAGTATGTTATAAAATATGATATATAGTAGTATTTGATTTATTTATTTTTTTCAATTAATTTCATTATTTTTTCAAAATGTCTCAAAATAACATATCTTGCTGCATACTAATTATATCACTTACTTTAAAAACTATGCTTTTTATGAAAAAAAAAAAAAAAAAAAAAATGAACACACTTAATAAGAGATTACGACAGAGTGTCTCAGGTACAGAATCTCAACTCAAATACTGCAACTCATAACCAAAAGTGTACATTTCAAGCAATATATATTTTATTTCCAATAGCATAAGACAAGACTTACGTATGGGTGGAATCGACGATTAATTTCAAGAAAGTGAAGCTGAATACCTATGTAGTTCACTAGCTATTTTGCTAGTCAAAATGCGTACAGATGTATATAGTAGAAATAGGTGTACTTGTAGCGATTTTTACATGTACGTCGGTATTAAGTCACGAAAGACTGCATACTCGGTGCGCGGTTTTAAACAACCTTCCTCTCACACTTACACACCTTCATCGTAATTAGTCTTATTTCTCGTTGCAATGGGTTCGTTTTTCAAAAACCTTGTGTTTCATCTTATATAAATTTTTACCTCATTGTAAATTTTTTTTTTTTATTTATAAAATATTATAGAAGCATATTGTAAAAAACTTGGGCTTCGTTTGAAACCAAGTTAATTTCAGAACGTATCATTGGGAACCAAAACTATTTATTGAGCTTTACGTCTTTTAAAGGCGAGATATACTTAAATAATTTGTATCGCCCGAAATCTGCGGAACAAACATATCCATCTGTATTTTATACATGCAAATCCGAAACTTTCTAAAAATTAATCTGACGAAATTCAATAAATTCGACTAAATTTGTTGACATGTAGTTTATGAAAGTACCGTAAAAGGAAAAAAAATCGTATAATTTATGTCTTCCGTTTTATTATAAAATGTTTTCGTAGCCCGAGGAAGAAACAAAAAGAAAACGTTTCTCTTTCCTTCGAATTTCTCGATGACGAACCGAGTGAGTGCCAATTTCATTGCAAACTTATTGTAAATAATTATCGATAGTAATGAGTGAAATCCAAGAATGAATGTAGAACCATGGATTCTGTTAATAATTTAAACGGTTAGAATTGAAGGGTATATGAAATTAACACCAAATTTGAATATATCCACGTATTTCCGGCACATGTACGTTAAAATGTACCATATATATTAAGAGAAACTAACATGTCATTAACTACAATGTTTGTAAAAGTTATTAACTTCGCAAATCAAACATCATAAAAAATTGTCATTTCACATTTGCTATAATTTTTTTACTGGTATTAATCAACGAAAAATAATAGTTAATCATTCAAATATTATGATAGTTTTTGTTTTTGTTTATTCGTAGTGAATTACAATTACTATGGATAAATTAAAGTAAGGATTAGTGAAAATTACAAAAACAAAAAACAATCAAGAATAGAACTTACACGAGGAAAAAGTATTGAATCCAAAACTGATGGTCTTGTGACTTAATTTTGCTAAATAATCATGGTGTCAATTAACTTAAACTATATTGACACTTTTGTTTCTTAGAGAATTAAGACTACATGAGAGAGGTTTGCAAGTCTTCCGTTTAAAAAAAAAAGAATTTACAAGTTTCTGACACTTTTATTATTTACTTGTTTCCAAAGCTTAAAAGGAATATTCGATCTATTTAGTTTCAATTTAGTAGCAACGTCAAAAGTTTCTTAGAAATTGTGCCTAGTTTACTTAAAGGAACTGCAAATGAAAACAAGTATGATAAACTTGAAAAGTTTATTACTTGGACAGGTTCCATTTTTTTTTTAATTTTAACACAATTACGAAAGAAAATTAGCGGTGTTGAATACAAAAATATCGATGTAGTAGAAAAGAGAATTATTTCACTCATTATTAATTTTTAATTCGTTAATTTGTATTTTTGTATGCTTATAATAAGAAATTGTCAATTTAAAAAGGAATTTCAATAAATATCTTTAAAAAGTTTTATTAGATTTTGATTGTACAAGATTTATTTCTCTTCTAAAATGATTTCATTTAGAGAGATCCAGGAAATTCTTATGTTTAGTGAACAGAAACGTTTAACTTTCATGTATAAGTAATACTAAATTGAATATACTTTTGATGTTATCATCCCGATTGTATTATATAAATGTATCAAAATTTTTGACATAACCAGCATTATTGTTAACTTTCGTTCGTTAAATTTTTTATTGATATTGTGACAATACAGAAGTACTAAAAAATGTAGTTGTAAGTACTCTTTGATATTTTTAATTGACAAAAACTCTAATAAAACTAATAAATAAAAAAATTTCTAGTGAACTTTTTGATTAAATATATAAATTAAAACATGTAATTTTTTATTACGAAATTTTAAAATGTATTCTCATGTTGTACAAGAGTTTAGTATTATTTTTGTGTGAGATAACTCGAAAATTTTTGTATGAAAAAAGTAACTTTATTTCTGTAATATAACAATGACAGCTTTAGCCAGTATATTTATCTCTATTTATACAAAAATAATTACAGCGAGCGATCGTTAAATATGTATATTACGTTAAATAAATGGCTTGAAACAAACGTTTTTTCTATTTGTCTGGCTAATACATTAATTATCCTGAACTCTTCGTTTCATCAGATTTATTACATTGTTTTTTCAACAATTTTTCTGTACCGTTCTTTCAAATTTATTGATTATCCAAAAGTTAAAAATGTTCTTTTAATGGTACCCAATTTCAAGAGTATAATTTTTAACTTAAGCAAAAATGCCGAGTAAAACTAAAAGTAAATATTTATATTTTTAGTTTTTGATCACGTAAAGGTGTAATCATAAAAATATACTGCTCGTTTTGCGCTTTGCACGCACAAAAAGCAATAATCCATCAGAGATAGTTGTCATCGTAGTCCCCACTACTGCCTCCCCCTTCCTCTCCTTCGTCATCGAACGAAACGTCATCCTTTTTTAGATACTCCTCCGCACGATCGTCCGGCTCATCGTACTCGCACACGTCGCTGAGTGACTCCTCGGACACCTTCGAGATGAGGAAAATTCGTTTACTAAATCTTCGTTTTTCAATCATACCAGATTTAATTTTTCAATTGTAACACACGATCAGATACTTGGGGAAAAAAAATATTGTACCCTTACACGAGTTTGTAAACCAATCCGATGTACATGAATTTTCTATACACGTATATACATTTAAAATACAAGAGGAGCTTCATGACAGAATTCAATAGATAAAAATGTCCCTCCGCACGATACTTGTCAAAAGCATCAGTATTTAATGTTGATTTTATTATTTTTCTATTCCACCAATATTGATACAATCAAAAATCATTTAATGAGTACATCATAAGTATAGCTTTGTGTGTACCTCTTCCTGAAGCGGCATCGGATCGGGCGGTAACAGCTCCGGGGCGTAAGCGGTGACGCAGCGTGCGCGCCACACCGAAGCGTGTCCCCTTCTCAGGGGCGCTGGTCTTCCTTCCAAGCTCTCTGCTATTCTCGCGTCTTCGGCCTCGTATTCCTCCGCAGCCTCTTCCTTCACAAGTATATGTATTTACGTACGCAGGTGGAGGATAAACCGGATAACGATGTGTATGGAAGTTAAGAGGCTCGGCGCTCGGATAATTTGGCGAAACAAATTACGTAGGAAGGACAAGGGAAGCTCAGTATCGAGTGCAGTTGGTGAGAGTATGGTGATAGCACTGATATCAAATCTCTAGTTTTTTTTTTTTTTTTTTTTTTCATGTGGGGATAGTAAGAAAATCAGGTTGCGTTGTATAATTTGTTCGTAATTGTTATTGCGTTAGGATTTCGTCAACAGACGAAAACAATTGTTTGGATGCTGAGTGATTAATTATCGTAAAATGATACAGCTTTTCGATGTTTCACCAGAGGTACTTTGAGCTGTCTCAATCGAGGAAACTTTGGGATATTCGAAGAAAAATGTTTTTTTAACAGAAAGACAATGAATTTAGTTTCTATGAGTGTTGAGATGTTGAAAAAAATTTTACTCTTTTTTTAAAAAAGTCTATTTTGAAAAAACACGCATAACTATAATTGAGAAAAATGCAGAAAATCAGGCTTTGATAGTTAAAAACTATGATTTAATATTTAGTGTACGACAAAATAAATAACAACAACCCCATTATTAAAAAAAATAGAAAAACAAAATTTATTTGTTTTATTAGTAATTACAGCTGATTGACTAACTCATTTCTGACTTTTTTTCACATTTGAAAGCTATTTACAGAGAATATAAATTAATCTAATCTTTTGCCAGCAATAATTTTAAATGTAAAATTTCTTTCATTCCAATGTATATTAAATCCTAATTTATGCTACTATTTAAATGTTATTAAATCAACCACCCTTGACAGTACAACTGAATTAAATTATCTGAATGTAAAACAAAAATATAAGTTGTGGAATCGTGAAATTGTATCATATTTTAAAAAATTATTCATTAGATAAAATAATCAATTCAGCTCACCCTCAAACTTTCATCTGTCTCCAAAGCGTTATCATCCACTTTAGAAACAAGTGCATAGTAACCGTGCTGTAGGCTAGAAGTGCCGAATACGAAGCAACCTCGTCCTACCGGCTGCGAATTGCAAATAAACTTTTTACTCTCTAAAAATCATTAAAAAACTAGTATCATTTTGTAAAACCCCTTACTCTTATAGCGCTAGAAAATTATAAAAAATTCTTAAATAAATATGTTCATCGATCGGTAACAATAAACCATGAATTAAATTTTTTCATCATAAAGATCGATCCCATAACACCTTAAGAATTTATTCAGCGATAGTCGCTATTCGATGACCCAATTATTGCACTTCAGTAACGTTTCTCGTTTCAATTTAAAGAAATTGTGTCATCAGTGCGTAAATATTATCAAAAGCATGCCTCAGTAGAAAAGAATGAAATACCTATACCTTTAAAAAACAACTCAATAATCGATATATATGAAAAATTCAACAAAAAACTCTTGTTATGATTTATAAAATTAAAAAAAAAAATTAATAAAAAAAACGTATAAGTAGAAAATATTGACCAAATTAACGTCCCAAAATCCATGGAATCGATGCCGGTTATGAATCATCTGTCCGGCTCCCTGCATGCGATCGAGGATCCAAGTACCGTAAAACTTGCTTCCCGAGCTCGCGTACGTGTAAGTACCGAGGCCGTGGCGTAAACCACTTTTCCAGTTTCCCTCGTACACGTCACCGTTGCGATAATGGTAGGCCCCAAAACCGTGCCTCTCGTCCCTTTTCCACTCGCCTGTATTATTCATATACGTTTTATACATGGCGGTTTTTTTTTTGTTTTTTTTTCAACGTCTCACCTTCGTACCGAGAGCCATCGGGATACAAAAAAGTACCACTGCCGTGTTTGACATTGCGTCGCCAGTCACCGTCGTAACGTGGTCCAGCTTTGAAAACGTAAACACCTCGACCGTGTCGCGTACCCTCGCAGTACTTGCCCGCATACGTGTCGCCGTTAGGCAGCACAGCCTTGCCGTAACCGTGGCGCTGACCTGCCTTGTTGCGCTCACCCTCGTATAACTTTTTTTTTTTTTTTTTTTTTTATTCGTTTGGATTTAATTTTTGTGTGCTTTTCATACGCATCTACACGCTTAATTTTTCTTTTTTTTCTATGAGGTAACAACTTTTAAGCACTTTACGATAATGACTCACGTTAGTGCTTGTCTCGTCATAGAAAGATCGGCAAAAGATTGATGGAGAGAAGAGAATGTAAAATCAGAGTGAGATTGGCATTGTTTTCGACAAACATCATCGGTGAGAGTGTGACGCCAGTCAATGGATCCGGAGATTTAATCGGTCGATCGTTCGGGAGGTAATTGAAATTGTTACGTATCAATGAAATCGCGAATTACTCGGCACAAATAATGGAAACTTTTTTCGACGACTCCCATTGTGTAGCGATGACGCGTGTTTCAACTCGCCACGTAAATCGATCGTCATATATCATCGCAGGTACATCGGATACTCATGTTTGGCAATGCGACAATAACCACTTTTTTTTTAATAACCAGGCTGCCAACGTCAATGGTATACCTAAACGCTCTTTCTTGCGATCTGCTGACTCATCGAGACTAACTTGCTCCAAGCCTAATTGATGCTCGAGACGTTCGTAGATTAGTTGGCTCGCCGATGGCAAGATTTGGACCGAGAGCTAAGGTAACTCAAAAATAATATACGCATCGTCTTAAGCCGCGATTGAGCCAAACAATGTTTCCGACGAGGGAGCGCGTGTTAAGTGGCAGCCACGCGAAAACAAACTCGCGTCCAATTAATTTGATTACGCGTTTTTTCGCTCCCTATCGCCGACGCCGGCTGCGATTATCTCTCGCGGTCTATATTTTCCGTCTCGGGGCACGCAAGTACGTCACACGGGTCTTTCTTTCTTTCGCCCGCGTCGAGTGGAAAGAGAAAAAAAAAAAAAAAAAAAAAAAAGTAGCGCGTGATTGAAAGTTCAGTTGACATTTATCGCGAGAGAGTATACGCGGATGAACAACTGCGCGTTTTATGTAATGCCGCTCTTTCCATTCGAAAGCGGGCAGTCGTGACATGATGCGCTCTTCGAGGCTTGACAATGACAAAAGTTCAAAAGCATTAGGAACGCGTGTATGTCCGAATGATTCGTTATCTCGCGCTACGCCGACAATATTCATAACCTTTGCGCGGGGAAAAATCATCGTTCGCTACTACGACTCTTTCTTACTCTGAGCAGAGCGTACCCGTACTTACCCCTAATGGATTTTCCGGCTCGGTTGGTAGGGACTCGGCCTCGTACTCGTAAGACTCCTCTTCGCTCATATTGCCCCGATGACGGTTTTGGGTGCGGCGACTCTGGAAACAAGCCGAACGCCTTGAACTTTGTTGGTGTTTACGGGGAACAAAAGCACCCTTGCGCGGTAGAGATTTTAATGGTGTGTTGGGGCGAAATCAGCAATAACAAAATTTATTTAGTGTTTTTTAAAATAATTTATTATTAAATCGATAATTATTCATGAGATACGATTTTTACAATTTTTTCCACAGCTGTGACTTAGGTTTATTTACAGAGAAAAACTCGTATACGTCGAGTGACTCTTAATTTTGAGTGGTGTAAAATTAAAAAAAATAATAATAATAATAATTCCAATAATATCAAGAAACTTTGCATACTCTTTTACATATATATGATTGTTATAAGATGAGTTACAATAATTTTGTTTCAATGAAGATTGTAATAATTTTGAAATGCTTGAGTTACTTAAAAGTTTATCCATCACTGAAACTAATTACAATACTGTACAAAAAACGCCATTTAAAAAATTTTTATTGCGTGAGAGTACTTAATACAGGAAGTTTAAAGACGTATACAAGTATAAAGATTTTGTTTCATCAATCAAAAAATTCGAAGGGAATTAAATTAATAGTATCTTTACCTTTCATTATTATAGTTAACTTAACATACACAGCGGATTCCTATTTGGAAAATTATTCTATCATGTACATCGTCAAAACGGTACTTGTGTTTATTCTGTAACACACAAGCTTAAACAAAGTAAACTAATCCTTTGAATTTTTGCTTATAAATTTGCTATGAAAAAAAACTCACCAAAACGATGGCTTATCGTGATCGTATAGCCCGAAAGCTTGGAGGGTCTTGAGAATCTTGCAATTGAATGCGTATTTCTTTTTACAAAGGCAAACATATTGCATCCTAAAATTCAAGAAAAATGTTGTTAGTAGACACAACTGTTGTCCATAACTGCGAACCGTTTGGCGGGTATCCTTCTGCAGCCGCAAAACTTAACTTTATTTTCCGGTTAAAAGACCAATGAGAACTTGCTTTTCCTTTTCCTTCTTTCTTACGGTATCTAGATTTCTCTGCTTCCAGTTGCTTTTGCGCAGTTTAATGGGACGTGAACCAACGTATCTTCCTATAACAGAGGAGTGACAACAAAATATAAATTTTTAAGTTCGCATTTTTAAATATTTATAAATTTTTTTCTCAACTGCTATCACAGTAATGGAGTTAGAAAAAGTATAAAAGCTTGCGTCACGCTGTAAATTGTTTAAATTTCAATTTCAAGATGTGAAACACTAAGATTAAGATGTTTTTTTTATTGATTTTTTTACTGGTGTCTTTAAATAAATATAAGTTTTTTCATACATTTCAAACGCTCAAGGTGCATCACTTTGCTTGTAAACGTATAAACCAAAAGATCTCGCTATTACGAAACTTTAATAATTACGATGTCATATTAATACTCTATTTTCTTATTTATGTAAGTCACTATGTCGCCTGTAATTTGTTGTCTTAACTACTAAGCTCAGCCACGTGAGACTAATACTATCAAGTAAAAAAAAAAAATCTTGTCAACAAATAAAAATAATAATAATGCAGGAAAAAACGTCTATGTAACGGTGAGTTAAATAAAGTTATTTTAAATACTTAAGTTTTATTTTCAAAACAACACAATACATAACTTTCGTAGAAATTTATAAACTTAGCTTCGTGTATACATGTACTCGAACATCCCACACGCAGTGTTGCTATTAAATATACGTTTTATTAATAGTCAAAAATTCTACATGCCTAATAGGATTTAGCGTAGGCGTTATCCCTCCCCTTGTCGCCAAGCCACTCCGCCAGCTTTATACCAAAGGCAAATCTCGGCGAACTTTCCCACGATCGATTAAACGCACATTCCATCTAAATCCCCAATGTTTACATTTAAAATAAATTTAACTCTGTATGAGGTGTAAATATCACTTTAGATAACACGTTATTGCAACTATAAAAAAATGCTACATAAAGTTTTCTTGGATGCAAGGTAAATGTAGCTGAAACGTTTAGTCGATTATAGCTGTAAAAGCATAAAATGTTGTACCAATTATGACGTTATAATGCTATTTCAAATAATACAAAAGTTCTTTTTAGAATGAAAATTTAATATTTAGTGTGCCGTGGATCAGCAGTGTAAATTTGATCAAAGGGAACAATCTTGCCTCTGGGCTCGACCGTCAAATAATCATATACTCGACGGGAGCCTCAAGACAAGCGCTCACCTCACATATCCGTTCGTTTGTTCATCATTTCCACAGCACAACTCTCGGTAGGAAGTGAATGCAAACATTTCTTTTGAGACCAAAACACACGCGTATTTTCTTTTGTACCGCTGAAATTAACTCCGACTCAACTATTTTTTCTTTGTTCTGACCGTTGTGACGTTAATTTTTCTTTTATATTCCTTTGCAGGCAACTTGTTGCTTGTTATGAAAGGCATGGGTCAAAGCGTATATTTGCGGTTTGAAACAAAAAATATGGATAAACAAAGAACTCAGATGAGTGACGACCAGTAAGATTTTTAACGACTATTTTTTTGGGCAATAATCATAAATTTCTTTTAACTCGAGAACTTGCAAAATTTAATCAAATTAATGTACAAAATTAGCTAGAACTTTAAAATATTTAGGTAGCTGATTGAAAAATTAGAATTAGAATACAGTTTTTAATTATTATATTTTACTTGGAATTAGTTTTTATTGTAATTACGAATTTAATGTGATTTGTAACTGAAATACAAATCATCAAAATTAGTAAAAAATTCAGTTTCAATATTTATTTCATCAAGATGTAATTATAATATTAAGAAAAGTAATTATAAGAGCTTCAAAAATAAATAAAAATATTTCAAACATTCTACGCCATTTTAATAGAAATAAATGATATTTGCAATATCTATGTTTTTAATATGACATTAATAAAAAAAAAATTAAATTCAAGTAAGATCACGGGTAAAATAATTTATTAAAAAATAAAATTTTATTTCTGTACTGTAACGTACGATATGCAAGGCATATCTTTCCCACGTAACAGTACTGTTATTATATTTCATATCATAAACTTAAATTTATTGAAAAAAATAAAAGGAAATGTAATTTCAAGTATGTGAGCCAAAAGTATTAGTATAGTACAGTAACTGATTATTAAGAATTGGCTTATCGTCTATACTTTGTTTCATATCACTGAAAAATATGCGATACACTTTTAAAGATTTTCACAGATATCGTATCAAATCTCTGATTGAACATCGCATGTACGTACTTTTTTATCGTATCATCGATAAGCTGTAGTTTTGAAGTGGATGAAATGCTCAAATGTAACAAAATTTCTAATAATTCAACGCCTTTTCAACGAAAAATGATTATTCTTTAGCACATTGTGGTATGTGAGGATGCTCATACGTTTACTGAAACTACTTGTTATGTCGGACTATTCAGGCTCGTACTACTGCTTCTTGTTTATTTTTTACATCGAAGTATATGTTTATAAAAAATTTAATAAGCTTAAAACAATTTTTTTTATAGTCATAATGTTTATTTCTTTTAAAATGTATTTTAAAATCATTTAAAATGTGTATGATGAATTCTTGAAAAAATAAAAAATCCTACTTTTTTGTACCTTTTTCGAGTTTCCTTTTTCATATTCAAAAAAAATTTTTTTTTTTAATTAACAGATAATAAATCTTTTTTTTTTTTTTTTTTAATTAGATCACAATTTTATATAGTGTTCTTAGATAAACTACTATGTTAGAACTTCCTTCTTAAACAATTACACACCTTTCGTAAAAATTCATTAAGAAAACAGAAGCTCGCAAAAGTTCAAAAATTCGATTTTAATATGACTCTTTTGCTTGTTAATTTACTTGGATATTTTCCAAACTGAATTCAACGCTACTACAACCTGATACACATTCACAAAGAATGCCATCAACAGCCGGAAGATTTTTTTCGTGGTATTTGTGTATCTCAGAAAAACAAGCGATAAATTTATTACATGCGCTTATTTGAAATAATAACTGGTGCTGATGATGCTTCAAAAGAGTGGGCGCGTCACGTGGAATGTGACCAACAAAAAAAAAAAAAAAAACGAATTTGAGAAAAAGAAATGTAGGACATGCGAAAACTGGCAAGTGGATCTTGGTAGTCATCTCCTAAGAATAACACGGGACTAGTCAGCCGTTTTTTTCGTCAGGTTGATATTTTGTCAGTTTATGGTATTTCGAATAGAAACATGGAAAAATTGAGTCATCTTGTTATTTTAATGTAGAAACTTCTTCATTGCTCGATTTTATATTTATATGGTAAATCTGTGTACTGAGATTGATGAAATTAATAACTTTGGAGACTGACTACTGAAAGTTCATAGTTTGTGAAAATTGTTTAGTATTTTCGAGCTGTTGACTTATATTTTTACCAGTATTTTAATTAACTTATTAAAAATTATAACAATTTAAACAATGTTGAATGATATAATGTAGCTTAAAATTTTCATTCTCTCTTTTGATCGTGAATGAAAGTGGTAGGACAAAATTAAACTTTAAAAAAAGAGGACGTTCTATTTATAACCACGAACTTGTTTTCACGAACTAAAAATGAACTCGGTCATTTAATTTTTTTTATACGGTACTGAGTAAATGTGTCATCGACCTCTATTATTAGGTATCGTGAAATCATCAAAACTTATATGTTCAAATGTGATTTAAAATAACTGTTATTTCTATTCTACATCAATTCAAGTAAAAATTTACGCTTCCTCGAGCTCTGTGAATATTGTAGTATAGATTTTTTTTATTCTTTATTGTAGTATAAATTTATTTATCTAGTGTGCTATTGAGCACTTGTACGGCTGATTCTATCTCTGCAGAGTACAATGCGCACAGATGAGGGGAAAAGTACGGGTGCACAAACATATATATGGGCAACTAGTTTCCTTCGTACTTTACCCACTTGATTTTACTTTTAAGAATCTCAAAACCAAATCATTATTTTTCGGATGAATAAATAAATTATAGCGGATCGCAACAAAATAAAAAAACAAAAATGTAACCGAGATACAGATGATTCAATACCCAGTAAAGTTACTCGACGATAAAAAAAAAAAAAAAAAAAAAAAAAACGTATAGCGTGTAGGGGAGTCTGATCATTGCAATCACTGACCCTTTGTTCGACGTAATTTACTTTACAAATGCAACGATGATTCAAAACACATTCTATTGGGCTTATTTGATATCGATTCACACGGGACAAAAGTAACGAAACTACATGATTCCTACGACGACAAGATCCATCAGCACATCAGCATAATGAGTTTCGTTCTCTCTAAACGCGGAAAAAAGCCAAGAGGAATACAATGCCCTTATCTCGAGCTCCTATCAGTCACATTAGCCGCCCTCCCCCTCCACCCCAGCAATCATCTCTGCGCTGTCATCATAGCAATTATACTATCCGCAAAAGGCACACACGTGTACGTATCTCGAGTGAGTTAGCCAACATAAAATATAGGCGCAAGCTGGCGTCTGGCTCTTATACTGAACCGGAGTTCTCGAGTGTCGGGGCCTACAGGCGCCCACGATAAGCTGCGAGGGGCAAAAAAGCAGTACAGCTAACGTATATATACATGGGTTGTTCTCCCGTAACTCTTTTAGATCAACTTCAAAATTTGCTCTTATAGTATTTCTATGTAGTTGAAACGGTAATTCACACCTAAAGCGATTTTACAAGAATGTATAGTTTACGTGCCTATTTAAATACGCTTAATGGTCATTTCTATAGGGGAAGACCGTAGTTTTTGTGCAAAAATCAAACACTTTGCAACTTAAGAAATAAACCTCTGATTTGGACAATAACGATCGTGCAAATCGTAGGACAAAACGTATGACGGCAATAATCCGTGATAACTGTAATTGATAACGCGTGCCTACGCGTAAGTTTGGCAAAATAAGTTACAAATTTTTTATCGGAAAGAGCTTTCACGATATTAAAATGGAATTGGGAACACGGATGATGGGAACCGACACTCTGACTCTCTTTTCGAAGTTTTCCTTGCGAGCGAACGAGGTAATAATGTAATAATATTGGATTAAAAGACAAAGAAAGCTTGAAACTTTTACCTTGTTCGATTTCATTTATTTGCGAGTACACGCGAGGCCCCGGACGCAATTTGAGCTACAGATACGGAAGAATCACCCATATTTATACTTACATTTACGGAACGTCCGTCGCTCTTGGCAATCAAACGCACCGAGCGCGGAAAGCACCACAATTATATGCATGAACGAGAGATGCGCGTTATCACTTTACAGTCGACTGTAAAACATACCTACTCGTTGTAGGTACCTATACGTATATAACGTACACGAACTTGGGTGGCTTGGCGATAGAGCCGATTGGTCCCTTGTTACGCAGCAGGGAGGGACGCTCGTACTTCCACTTTCCCTCTCCGCCCTCCTCTGTCACGAGTTCAGTGTATACACATGGTCTTGCGCGCGCCCTGACTTCAAATCTCGTTTAGCATACACAGACGCATGTACTGTATAGGCAAACATACGAGGAGGAGGTGGAGAGAACAAGTGTAAGGGTAGGGGGTTGCTGAATGAAAGTGGCCGCACGCACGTTGGTGGGACGCACTTGGTCGCGGTCAGTCAGACTCGGAAGTCTAGTACTTGCACGACAAGCGGTAATATCATTAAAGCAAACGAGTCACACCCCCACGCGTGTACCTGTGACCCTTTGCACCCGCGCGACGACGAAACGATCGGCTGGTTGTGCGGCAGCTGATACTGATTTTTTGGTTCGTTAAACTTTGCGCGCGCGAGTAGAGAAACGACAATCGGTTGACGCGGTGGTACTTTGGACAACTGCAAGAGCGATCGAGTTCAAAGTTTTTTTTCAATATTTTTTTTTTTTTTTTTTTTTTTTGTCTCCCCAAGACTATATAATCAAGAGTGACATTTAGTTTCATCCGACGGTCGCCGGATCTGCTTTGGAGACAAAGGGAAGCGGACGGAGGGTTGTAGCTGGATCGCCTTTCGAGGGGCTTCCGGTAAGTTTGAAACATTTTGATGTTACTAACGGAATGTGGTGCTTACTTGGTCCGTTTTTGAGTAACTCGCTTGAACTAATACCCTGCTTTGATGTTCGTGAAATTTCATCGGATTTTTCTTTGTGTGTATCAAAATGGACTGAATTTGAAAAAAATGGCCTACATGCAACATAACGTTCTGGAAGCTGACATTACATTATTGTCATTGGAAATGAAAAAATATTCATTATTTATTAAAACTTACGGAAATATTTTAAGAAAACCTAAACGAAAAATGGTTGCGAAATATGCAAGACTAACAAAGAGGCATTTTTTACTGTGCAACAAGTTGTATTCCTATTTAAATATGCAATAGGAGGCACGACCATTTAGTTGCGTTGCCTTTATAAAATTCTCTACAAAACTTTGGGTTTCGTTGAAATTATTTCTAACCGTTCTTTCTTATTTGAATATTTGAAAATACTTGCAATGCGTTATTATCTGCAACACATGGTAATACAATAACGATTAAACGCGAAAGAAATAGAAGTTTATCCTAGTAAAAAAACAAATACGTTGATTTATTAAATTTTTAATATTAATGTTTACTGTAAAAATCATTAACAAGTTTTCATAAATAAGTTGCATGGTAGAAATGGCAAAATTTTCTTTATAAAAGTTTCTCAAATTTAATTTTAATAATAAATTTTTTTACTAAATTTAATTTCAATAGAATAAGAATTGTTTTTTTTTTTATAATAAAATTTTAAAAAAAATTATTCAAGTTTTCGATGTACATAATTAACATAATTAATAATTTGCGTACATTAATAAATCAGTAAATAAAAAAAAAAAAATTATGTGAATAATTTCATTCCAATCCAATATAGTGATTAATTACGTATTATCAAGTACCAAAGTATTTTTACTGTTGATACCATTAAATCAGAATAACCAGAGTTTAAAAATATCCTGTAATTAAGAACATTGACGCTATACAGATAATGAACAATCTGTATTACTCATAAGTCAAAATTGCTGCAAGTAATAACTACAATCACTATCGAGAATTAAAACAACTAACCGATAGTAAAAGTAATTCGTCGCAATGATGTGACAAAAGAAAATCGTGACACACTGTACAGTTAATTTACACAATTACATTTTTTTTTTTTTTCGTGTTTTTATATTACTGTGAATCGCTACTACTTCAGAAACAAAATTTCTTAATCGTCACACTTTCTTCGCATGACTGTATTTTAAAAACACTTTATCCAATGTCACGTTAAACAGAATTTTTCATTTGTCACGTTTTCTCCGAGTGTACGCGACGTACGATTAGATAATAATGGATTTCGTAATCATTTTCTCCACAAAAGGTGAAAAAACCATTTTGCAAATTACAAAATCCATGTCAACCATTTGGTTAAAAATTAGTACATAAATCTTTAAATTACCTTCGTATACCAACTCAAACATTTAAGGTAGTCACTACAGCATCTACAAGTGCGTAATAATCCAAAAATGCTTCAAGATGTTCATAAATTTTAATATGCGATATGCAATTTTAATTTTTTACCATCGAAACTACAGTAAAAATTGGGATGTGGAGTAAGTAACAATGATTATTTCATACGTTACAATAACGTATATTTTAAAATTAACGTAACATTTACCGAAGAACTGCGGTAACTATTCCCTAATAAAAAGTTTTGTATTGCAAATAAAATTTTTTATACTTCCCTTTTATACTATCCTATAATATGAAAAACTCATGAGATGTTATAGTTTCTAAATAATTCAACTTTTTAATTTTGCCAGTTTTTTTTATAGCGGAAAAAAAATTACCGGTGTTTTTACAGTAACAATTATAAGAGATTAAAAACAAATTTCCAAATAAATTGAAAAAATGACTTCCGTATCGTGGTAAAACCAACTAAAACCAACTAAAGTAAAAACCAACATCCCCGTAATTGTCACGGTGAAAATTCCTGCAGCAACAATTAGAATGAACGTCGCGATAATCTATTGTACCACGCGCCACCCGACGAAACGCTATTTCAAGTGGTGCGTGAGCTTGCAAAAATCTCGCGAGCCCAAACTTGAAGATAACGTCGTCTTCGTCATCGCGCGGGGAGCACCCAAATCCGTATAGCGTCACGCAACGAAAATCAGCTGTGCGACTCTATCGAATTCCACGGATACTCGAGTATAGGTATTCGCCGCTTGGCCGAAGGGGATCTCGCGGATAGGCTCGCGGACCGCGAAAATAGCCGCACGTTTTTTTTCCCCTCTCGGCCGGTGAGTCTCTCCTACATAGCTCGAACCTTTTGATCGCGCCATCGGCCCAATCGCTGGCGCCGTCGCGCTTTGCTGGCTGCGCTCATGTAGAGGCGCCGGCTTGACACTGTCGCCTGCCTGCACTTTTTTTTTTTTTTTTTTTTCTGCCGAGAGATAATTGGATACCCCGCGCGCTCGTGTCACACTTTCGAGGAGGGAGAATGGCTTGGTTTTTCTTTTTTCTCCTGGATTTTTATTCGGCGGAAGATGAGGAAAATCGCAGCAGTGGATGCACCAATACTTTGAGCAATTTTGTTTCCTCGCGGCGAGAGATCGCTTTCGCAGCTCATTTTTGTTTCGTGCACGCGCGCGTCGAGCTATTGTTTTAATAAGGAAAAATTTGAGCACTATATTATATTACTCTGGTCGCGGGGTGTGAGGTTTTTCCTCGTGCGATTCATCGCGTGGAAATCTAAATTTAACATAAACATCGAGATTTACGATTGTTTTCCCGTCTCATTGGTTCTTTCGTAAATCAATGTGTTGGTCACAGAAAGACGGAAAACAAATTTTTTTTTAATCTGAAAAATACCGAGTTTTTTTATTACAAACTATTAAAATAAGTCTCCCATTTGCCATGGGTATCTAACAGGATTCAAACAACAGTAGAACTTGTCAATTTCGATTAAACAATTAAATCAAGTCAGATTAGAGTCAAGCAATTAAAAATAAGAGAAAGCCAAGTTAGTCACAGTCTTGTGTTGATGTACTATCAACCTATTTAACAACCTACTTAACAAATCTATATAATCAACAAAAAAAGTAAACTATTCTGGTAGCAATATCAGTATACGAATGGCGACCGAGCTGTAAGCCCACAAAATTTATGTTCCAGATAACAAAGCCCAACGAGCGCGTCGTCGATAGACTCCAGCAACAACGACAGACGGAGAAGGAAAAGATATACTTGTATACTCGCAATGGGGCAGGAAAAACAACAAACTCGGACTCTGCGAGTCTCGATTGGTGCTTGGATCGTGGTAGGGACGGCACTCGTGTTGGGCAGTATCGTCCGGAGCTGCGATTGCGCGCCTACCGTTGGCTCGAAAAACGCGTGGCACGACTACAACGACGTCCCCGCGGCCCTCCTCGGTGCAGCCTGCGACCCGGAGACGGGCCGGTGCTGGGACTCGCTGCCATCAGTCGCGCGAGACAACTACCTCGTCGAGCCCAACAAGCTCTCCCACAGGTACACACTCGAGGTTTTTTTTTGTCACGTATAAGAAACGAAAGCAAAACAACATAAATCGCCGCTTTTGCGCAACGGAAAATGTTACGGGGATCCCGCCCAAAGTACGCTTGGAAATCGATGATAAGGCGCGAAATACCTCGTCGTTCCGGCTTGGATTTTTCTGTTTTAAACATCCACGCGATCGATGTCGGCTGTAAACGAACGATATCGAGCTAATGGTTTTGGGGGAGAAAAAAAGAAGCTTCCTTGTGGGTGTCGGTTGAAGAAACTTTAAAACAATTCACCGTCAGTTAAATCCCACCCTGGAAAAAAAAAAAAACAACGCACCAGTTCAAGGAAGAGCAACAAACAGCGCAACGAAAGGTAAAAGAAAAAAAAGTTGCAACCGCTCGAGGTAACGTATCACTCGAAGAATTTTTGAGTCTTCGCACGTGTGACATACGTAGAATAACGCGGTAGAGTAGGTCTGACCTATGAGCGAGCAAAAGGGGCTCGACCCACTCTTTAACCCCAGTACGAGGTAATTATATAATCTAATAAGTAAAGCGTAGGCGTGGATATAAGGTACAGGTTTTTCGTTATTCTGCAAGTGTATAATATATACCCTATATATAGTTCCTGTGCCTACGTCAGGCAGCAGCTTTGGACTTTGGCTCTAATCCGGCTCGAGTAGCTCGACATCCGGTGTGTGAACAGAAGGACTCTCTTTTTTGCGTTGTCTTTCATTCGTGCGCTTCTTTACTCTCCCCCAACTGATTAAGTAATTTGTCGCCGTTGTTGCGCGTGAAAACGAAATCGCGCGGTCGGTACTGCCAATGCATATACAAGTGAACGAAGATTGGAAGAAAATACTTGATTGTTTGTTCCAATCGTGAAGATGGTTTAGGTTTTATATGCTGCTGTCCAAGAAGATATATTATCCTTGAACGGTAGAAGCTGGAAAATTGGAGTTACATTCAAATACTTATTGGGCTTTGACACAAAGATAAAAGAGTTTTTGATCGTGACTAATGCTGACGTTGGCTTTTAAATGTCACCGTAGAGTATATATGTATAACAAAAGGAATTTCATTTTTTTAAGATGAACTGTTTTTTTTTCTATGATTTTTCATTGTTTCATTTAAAGCACGCGATGAAAAAAAATGATGATTCCGAAGAGATGTGTGATTTTTCCAAACTCAAACGTGAATTTGAAGTAAAAAAAAGCATAAGTAAATTTTTTTCAAAGCTTGAAGCTGCACATTAGGATCAAAATTCGCTTTAAAACGACAAATAGACGAAACTTTTTGCTCAAACGAATAGTGGGAAAAATAATTTTTTTTTTTTTTTTTTTCAGAACGCAACCGATACACGTGAGAGCCGCCCAAGAGGCAACGGACACGCTTCTTCGGGAACAACTACCGGCTAATCCCGCGGATTACGTGTCGAGTGTGAGAGGCCGGAGTAGAACCAGACACTCGAAGAAAGACACGTTCATGTCGCGCGGATGGGGCGCTGGGGGTATGCCCTTCTCCGTGCTCTCCATGAAGCCCCGAGCCAACAACCACTCGTCGTCTTCCAGTGAGTTTTTTGTCAAATGTAACATATCAAAGAGGCACTGGAGTGATGTACTTGATTTTCAAATGGATGTACATTTCTAAACAGCTCCCACCCAAGGGGAGACGAGCAAAAATGGAGAATCGGTAAGTAAAAACGGTGCAGGCGATTCTCCGGCCTTGGCACCGCCTACGACTGGACGGTCGGGTCCGTCCAACAGCAGCAACTCGGGACAACCCAGACGCCACTACTCCATCATACCCCAGCTGTTTATATCATACGGATGGGGTCCTTCGGGGAAGTAAATTCAAGAGAGAAGATTAAAAAAAGGAGAAACGAAAAGCATGTTGTGTATGGTCTTGGAACTTGACTCGTTTTAAGCATTGAAAATGAATTTTTTCGCGTGGATAAATGCATGAAAGATTGAGTTTGATCGTTATTGAAGTAATAGATTTTATGAAATGATGTAGCCAAAGATGTATTCATTGTTACAGAAGAAAATATGTTAGTCGTCAATAAATATATCAGATAATGGTTTATGAATCTTCAAGAGTTGCGATTGAACTGATCCAGCATGATATCGTTGCGCACTTTGAAATGGCACTTGTTACATTTATTATTTTTGTGTACGGAGGAGGTTCTTCTTGCGAAAGCGGTCCAAGTAAACTCAATAACTGAGAGACACGTGAGATTATTGGTTGCATCTCGTAATAAGAACATTAACAGTATTTTTCGTCTAGGCATAGGAGATATTTTAATGAAAATATTTAAAAATTGTGTGTCGTTAGTTTAATTTGCTAGGCATTTGTAAAAATACACTTCGTTTTTCTTTTAAATTCATTCTACTACTACTTGTATTTTATAACTGTTAGTTTGTTACATTATTTAGTATGACTGTTACGTTCATACAATTGTGATACTTTTGTTCATTTATTTATTCATGTTATTATTATAGTATCGTAATTAGAAAGAACTTTGAAAAACTTTTAAGAAGTTGTGAGTACTAAAGTTTATTTTCTGATTTTTTTGTTAAATAATTATCAGAATTTTTACTTTCGGTGATAATTAGTTGATTTTATCATTTAAAAATGTTTACTTTTAGTTTAGATTCTTTATGTTTTTAAAATAGTAATCTTACAGTTGAGATTTTATAAATCAGTAGCTTGTTATTAAATTATTCATCAATGTTTTGTAAATTTTGTACTTAATTTCAAACAATTTTAGTTTTATTTAAAGTATTGAATTATGAAGCATTATATTGAAAAAAATAATGGTAGGAAAAAAACATAGTAAATACACATATGTTGGTTTAGCCTAATAAATTTTTTTTTTTAAGATATCAATGAGTAAATTTTTGACTTACCATTCATTTCCTTCATAGCTCTAATGAAGTCTTGTGGATCCTTGAACGATACAAAACCAAAGCCCTTCGTTTTGTTTGTTCTTTTGTCACGAATTACTTTGGCTCTCTGGAAACTGGAGAACTTGCTAAAAACACGAACAAGCATTTCATCGGTAACATCGTTGCCCAGATCACCACAGAATATTCTAAAATCATCGTCTTCCCACTCCATCAACGAAGGATCTTCCCACGTTTGTCCACCAGCCATTCTGATGATTTTTTTGTTCTTTTTACCTTTGCCTTTAGGATGTGACTCTTCAGCATTAGCATTTGCCATAATTGAACTAGCTTTGCCTTGACTAATAGCCAACTCTGCTGCTGTACTGACACCTTTTGCTTTTGGCTTCTTTTTCGAATCATCATCTGGTATTTTGGTATTTATAATCTTCTCAATTATTTCAGGATGAATAATCGGTGCTACTGGAGTAGATTCATAAGTTTTAGTTGCTGCAGACATCGTTGCCTCTATCAAGTTTGGTATGTAAGGTGTAGTTATTTGTGCTGGAGATGAGTAAGTTGCAACAGAAGTTACTGGACCTGGAGAAAGTTATTTTTGAATTAAAAAAAAAGCTGCAAAATAGCATTATAAGTATTCAGACAAATTTTACTTACCTTGCCTTGCAACTTGAGCTGGTACCATAAGTGGTAGTGCTGGTGGTGGTGGAGGTGGTGGTGGAGGAGGAGGAGGAAATCCTAGCATAGGAGGAAAGGCTAATGAAGCAGCTGCTGCAACTACAACAGGGGATGGTTCGTGCTGCTCCAACTGTCTGGCTACAGTATTGTAAGTATTGGATCCAATGACAGGCCTCATCCCTGTCGATACTTGTCCTCCAATTTCGGCCTCAAATCTATAGTTGCAGGAAAAATTCAAGAGTCATACATTTTAAGATTAAGCTCAGCAGAAGGCACTTAATTCGCATTTTGGAATTTTAAGATTGTAAGATTGAGGTTATACGTCCTTACCGACTCATTTCGTCCTCCATCTGCCTCAATTTCACGTTTGTATCCATGATGTTCTGAAGAAGTCAAATTTAAAACGCTGTGTCTATTCGCACCAAATCCACGTAATTACGTGGATATAAGGTTAGGAATTTTAAAGAAAAATGCTACTTTTTCAAATGAAGTATGTCCACGTAAAGTGAAGTTCGCGTTCGGGTGCCCAATGGGCACTGCCCATGTCACACAGCCGAATGGTTGGGTGTGCGAAATCGAAGACCTAACCCCTTTGATAAATAAATAAAAGGCCTTGTCGATGTGATGTGCTATGTGCAGCTATGCTATGATGCTAGTGGCCAGTAGGTGGCAGTAGTGCCGGCACCGAAACGAAACGTGCGCACGCATCCCTTTATTTATATATATTTATATGTAAAGTCTTGTCGACTGCTGTTGTCAGAGTTGTCACAAAAAAATCTTTGCAATCATGTTGGGCGAAACGGGATACGTTTTCGCTATTTTCATCGTTCTTAGTTTATTTTCAAGTCGCACACTCGCAGAAATCGACGAGGATACGTCATCCGATTTGTACGTGATCGAAGGCAAAGTGTTTCCGTGGGAAAATGCAGCGAATTCGGGCTGGCAATTGATGACTCGAGTTATGGCCAATGGCGGAGAACATTATGGTTTCCTTAGGTAAATATTGACGCAACTCATGAAAAAAAATATCAAAGCTATCTTTTGCTTTTATTTGTTCAAATTTCTTAAAAATTATTTGTTGAATGTACTAAGATATCTTTATGAAGATACAAAAATCGTCAAACATAAATCCTAACCTCAATCAGTGTAATTTTTTATTAGTAATGCAACTAAGGCGTCTCTGACTGACTAATAATAATAATAATAATAATAATAATAATAATAATAATAATAATAATGTCACAGTATGAGAATTTCACCTAATTACTTACATGGTTGTACAGTATTGAGTTGTGCTATTTATTTTTTTTTTTTCTTTTACATAAATATCTTTGAATCATTGCACTTCAATTTTGTTTGTTTACAGAGAAGATGGAACCTTTGTGATATCAAATGTACCATCTGGTTCATATGTGATTGAAGTAGTTAATTCTGTTTATGCTTATGAACCAGTCAGGGTAGAAATAAACTCCAAAGGAAAGTTTAGGGCAAGAAAAGTTAATTTGATTCAAACTTCGCAAGTTATTCAAGTGCCATATCCATTGAAAATGAAACCACATTCTCCATTCAGATATTTCCAGGTGAGAGAACAGTGGAGGGTAACAGATTTTCTTTTTAATCCCATGGTAAGTTTTTTAACGATTGATCACAGCATCTCTACATAAAATGACAATATGACTGATTGGTGAATTTTTGCAGGTTCTTATGATGATATTACCACTATTCTTACTCATGGTGGCCCCTAGAATTATGAACGATCCAGAAGCTAAAAAGGTGTGTAGAGTTTTTGATTACTAGTTTCAAACAAAATCTATGATGACATCAATATTGATATAAATATTTTTCCAGGATATGGAGCAACTTAATTCCCTCACAAATTACAGTGTACCAGACATGTCAGAGGTTATAACATCATTTTTATCTGGCGGAGAGAAACAAAAAGCTAAATCCATTAAGCCAGCAAAAAAAAGACAAGGCAATTAGTGTGTGCTCACTTTTACAAGGTTGTTGCACGTGTGCAATAAAAGTGTGATTAAATTTATCTTGCACTAGAGATGCAATGTGAAAAACAATTTAAAATAGTGTGGTCATAAAAAAACTCAGTTTATTATATTTTTACTGTATGATTACTCAAATGAAATGACGAAATTAAACGAAATGGCGATTGTTTGTAAGTATTTAAACATCTTGCGCAAAATTAAACGATTAAAAAATTTGAGCATGACTGAAATTCAAAACCATACCTATTTTAATAGTTATTTGATCTAACTGTTTTTTGTGATGCAGAGTGGCAGTACGAAATTATTTTGAATAACATAATCTATTGTTGTTATGATTAGCTGATCTAGTCTTATAACTTTCAAAACAAAAGTTTTCATGTACATACAATAATATTCATTCAAATCATGAAACTTGTTACCATACAAATATCTTCAATTACTAATGTTCTACCGAGTTTATCATTATAGCAGCTTTTAATTTATGCACGATTTCGGTTCAGCGCGTGTTTATGCAGAGTTGAAAGTTTTTTAAAGATATTTAAAATCACATCTTTGATTATCTGTAATGTAAGCACTTTAATTTTTTTTTTTTATATAAAACATTATTTTAACTACAAATAAAAACGTACAACATTGGAACGAACTTTGGAAGCTATTTTATTTATAAATTGCAGTTCCTTCCTATCTGAGCCCAAAAGGCCACAACGCGCACTCGCTGCAAGTCGGAGTAGGTGGTACTTCGCATGTGCACTTGACGCAATTTTGACCGCTAGCTCGGTCAGCCTTCAGATTCAACTCGTCACCAATATCCATCGTTAAATTGCCAAACACACATTTCACGTCGCTTTTAACTTTTGTACCCAAAATTCCTGAAAAACCAATATCAATTTTAACGTGTGATTTATGAATCATATAAATCGTGTGTTCTTACCCAGTCCAAAGATTCCACCTAATTTGCGTTTCACTGAATCATTTTCCATTTCTTGGGGGGAAAAAAACATTAATTTTTATTTTTGCTTTCAGTAATAAACTTAAATTCTACAACTTAGACGGGAACATTTACAAAAAGTTGTATCTGGTATCAGAAGGTATCAGAAGGAAAAAAAGGTCAAGTCGCTGTTTTGAATAATTTTTCGCTACATCTCATAACACGTAACAGTCAAAACAATCCGTTTCCAAAAAATCTGCTCATTTCGCACATTAGCCACACTAGTATGATTTTAGACCCAAATCGACCCCTTTTTTGCACAACAAACACAGAGTTATCCCCTCTCCGTTTTATTCCCAAACGAAATTGCCATTCGTTAAAAAAGTTTTGCAGTGATAGCGCGGTAACGTTACGAGGAATAATACACCGTGAAAACGAGATTACTGTATTAACTCGGTTCGAATACACATGACGAGACGCGGAGCCAAGGTGATAAGATAATGGGTCACGTACAGCCGCGTACATTCCCGCAAACATCTCGAACGTGATTATTTATCGCACGCGACATTATCTCGAGCACTGCGCCATTTTTCGCTCGCCAACTCCACGTAAAATACGTATCTTTGTGCTCAAGAGCTACGAGTTTTTTTTTTTTTTTTTTTTTTTTGGTATCACACCGAGACAAGTTTCGTGTACTCACGGCATCGGAATTGATCGGGGCAGTAGTCGACTGGCGATTGGTTTCTGGTGTACACAGGAGTGCAATTGCGATGTATTTCCAGAGAATGCCGGAGCTCCACTCCACAGAACACCTTGCGACAGTAAGCCGAAAGGTTATCGCCTGTTTGGTCGTACAAAATTTATCAGTTATTTTTATTTTTTTATTTTTGGGCGAGGAGGGGCCGATAAAAAAAAATAGGGAACATTCGTATTGCATCAGTATGGGTACCTTTGAAGCCGGACAAGCACTGGCACTTGTAACCTTTTGGCTCGAAACGCTCCCCCTCCTTGTAGATCTTCTTGGCAAATTTGCACGTAGCTATGTCTTTGCCTTCCTCGGCTGAAACAACGATGCAAAAAAAAAAAATTAAGAAATAATTGTCCCCTTGGTTGTGGCACGCGTCACTTACGGCACATCTCTTCGTTGATGCAACAAGATGTCAAATCGTGTCTCCACCAGCAATCCTTTTTCAAAGGCTTGAGGGTCGGACAGTTGTAGTTGGAGCAAGCCCAGTCGAGACTGTACACATAGTGGAAAAATCGATTTGATTGAACCAAATTTGATTGAGGGGGAACAAAAACAGATATGTAACTTACTGGCCTTCGGGGGTCTTCCTGCAAACGCACACGTCGCAGTGGCTCGGCTTGTCTTCGTCCCGGAGTTCTTCGTCGTAGTTATACTGATGGCCGTTCATGTAGCACTTGTCCGGCGAGTTTTCCGCGTAAATGTGGGAACAGTCGTAACTTGTGGCGCAGCACCTGTCATTTTCCTCGAAGATCGGCTTGCAGTTGATACCCTCGTAGAACTTTATCGGCCCCTTGCACTTGATGTTTTTGCAATCTGATTTGCAGAAAAAACAAGGACAACGCGTTAAATTTCCAACAGACAAAAGAACAAGAGATAAAAAAAAAAAAAAAAAAAAAAAAAGAAATTGCCGTTCAACCTTGTGACAGAGCTCGAGGGATGATGATGGTTGTGCACAAAAAGGTGAACAAAATAATGTTGTTCGTCTGGCGAAACATGTTGGTGTGGCTCGTGCGATCACTGCGGGAAAAATGAGTACACCAAGTCCGCGAGCGCGGCTTGAGGCTCGTTTATATATACACAATTCGCTGTTTCAGAACTGCAGATACGAGATACGACAGCTGTATGGGAGAAAAAAGGGGGCGGAGAAACACACATGTACAACAACAACTTGATGACCTTTTTTTTGTTTTAAATCCGTTATGTCAGTTTGTATAACGTATCGGTCAATTTACAAAAAAAAAAAGTGCGTTTAAGTTGTCGTTTTGGGTCACCTTTCCTAGAGCTTTAGTGCTTTCACGCAACCCTTACGGAAAAGTCTAGTCGATAAATTAAACAAAAAAAAACAAAAAAAAAAAAACTGTTGAAGAGTCGCGTTTAAAATCGCACAACATCGAGTCACTTGTTCCGTGTATCCCCGTACGATTGCACATTAAGATTTCTCTCGTTTTTAAATCCTAAACAGTCAAGTACATGTCCCGTGGCGTTATTGAAGATTATTCTTTTTTCCTCGCGCGACACAAACGTACATATACATAGTATCTCGATACGCGTATACACACAACTCAATAAAAATTTATCTCAACGAATTAAGGAGTATGTAAGCTAAGTAATCGCAAGACTGAAAAAAATAGTAATAAATAAATAACCAATTGATTTTTGAATAATCAGGAACACAATTATAGTCTCCAACAAATCGGTTTTGGGTGAAATGGTAGTTTTGAGCTCGCGATAAGAGATAATGATATGTTTTTTTTTTTTGTTTTTTTTTTTCCCCCCACAAAACTCCAAATGTTTTACGCTGTTTCAAAAACATTTGCCTCAATGGCTAACAATGAACATATTGAATACATGATAAAAAATTACTTGGGGGTACTGCGAGGCTTGAGAGTTACTTTGATGGCTGCTATTATGACTACATATATAATATAATCATACAATAAATAGCGATGACCGTTGGGGAAAGCCACGTATGTAATATAATATTTAAATACGTATTCTGTAGATGGCAACAAATCGCGTGGTTACATATTATATAGGTTTTGCGCAACGATTATTCCGCCGGCAGATACAAGTGTATACTTGGCATATTAAGATTCGCGGATGCGTGTGCAGTTTTTTTTCTTTTTTTTCTCATTGGGGTCAAACACCCAGTTGACGAACATCAATGGCTTGCACCTATATATGTATATGCATAAACGATCTCTGTTTATTGGGTTTATCGATTTATAGGTAATAGAACTATGTCTTTGTAAATAAAACAATGGAAAACACCCTGACCTATATTCCCTTGCATTCAATGTCCGAATCACTTGACTCGAAATACCCAATTGTACATAATAATATATTCATAAATATAATATATACTTATATCCAAAATACAAATCACAAAAGACTATTAAAATAGCCGATTCTCATCGTATTCGGACTTTTTAGCGGGAAAGCACTGGTTAAATATGCAAAACCATCATCGTTACGATTCCTATATAGATGTATACATACCACTTGAAAAAAAAAAAAAAAAAAAAAACATATATACAATATTATTCGTCCCACGACCGCACAAGCACCGACTGCTAATACTCAGGTGACTCACGACAAATAGGCACATACCTACGAGTAGGGATACAACATTACATAGGCACACGTGCATCGAAAAGACGTACAGTGAAGAAGAGACGGAGAGGATAGAGCCCACCAAAGACGGGAAGGCCTCCCCTGGCGTATACACGCTATTATATACTTGATAATGTTCACTTCTCTCTCTGAAACGGTCAAAGGCGGCTGATTATCGCTCGAAATGACACCTCTTTCTACACCGGCGCACCTCTTTATTTCTTCCCCCCTCCCCTTCGCATGGCCTCTTCTTTCGGCATGGACTTTTTTTTTTTTTTTTTTTTCTTTTCATTCTAAACAAGGATACTTGAAAAAAGAAGAGTATACACGCCGCCCGAGAGATGACGTTTTAATTTATCGCTTCCCGGAGGGTCCGTACTTTTGATAATTTTCTCGCGATTAGGAATCCTCAATCCACGTATACCGGCTCTCTTTCTTTCCCCGTTGCGCTCGCGCGTGCGCGATATTTTAACAGCCGTTTATTTATTATCTCTGAGCTTTAATTTTTTTTTTCCTCCTCTCCAAGCTGTAAGTATCCATACGAAATCACCAATAGCTTTTTAAATGAGTTCCAGTCGATGGTTTTCACTCGATTGAATCCAAGATTTTTACGTCAAAGTTCGCTGATGCCAATAATTAGTGTGAAAACACTCTGGATTGTACTGACATTTCTTTTTTAAAGACAATTTTTCACAGTATACGTTCTACATGTGTATATATAGGCAAAGCATGTTATCCTACGCTTCCCAAATAAATCGAACATGCGTCAAATACCAGAGGATCGGTTAGCGTAAAAAGCGAGAACACTATGTGGGGCACGCGCTTGTTAACATATATACACAACCATATTGCGCGTGTGTCTGCCATGTCTCTCTCTCGTAAAAGTTAAAGAGAGAAAAAGTGATATGATTCAGCGGCCAAGGATGCGAGATTCTCCCCCTACCTCCCGCGCATCTCCTTTTTTTTTCTTCTTCTTGCTACACACGCACTACCGGTCGCTGCACCGGTCCTCTCCCTTTTTTTTTTTTTTTTCATTCATACTCCCATTCGCTTTGGGAATATCTTCCTCTCTCCTGGAGAGATTCTCTCGGGGCGGGGAGACTCTTCATTCATGCCAGCCCGATGACGCGTGAGGTACACGCACGATTTTTTTTTTTTTTTTTTACGAGACCATTTGAGGCATCTAATAAACTTTGCCTCGATGCAAATCTTTCGAAAATCGCGATTTTTTTCAAGGTCGATCTCAGGTGTACAGTGTCAATGGTGTCGTGTACCGTGCCGATTTTTCGACAACCACCTGAAAATATAACAGCTCCATGCATATTTACTTTGCTGGAAGTAAGCATTGGTACTGTAAGAAAAGTCACATTTTCTCCATGTACTATATCGTCTTGGCTGAAACTAACCGATTCTACTCATGTGTTTGCTTTTTAATAAAAAAATTGTGCACGTACGCACTCTCACTGACCAATTTGATCACCATAAAATGTAAACTACCTATACACTGTGAATCGCCTGACTAGGAGACTAATTTTTGTCGCCCTTTTTACGCGAAGCTCTCGGTATGTAATGCTCATTTCCTATTCTTCCTTCGATCGCTGACTAACTTCGCTTCTCGCTCCGTTACCGATTTTTCTGCCTTTGAATCGGTAATTTCTTCGACAATGAAGGTCTCCCTAAAATTGACGCAACGAGCTCACCATGTAGGACATACAGGAGAGACGATGCTCGTTTTTTCGGTAGAAATCGGTTTCTATAAAACGAGACCTGCAGTTTCGATAATAAGTATACTGCGATCACACATGTTTGACCAAGTGATGTTGACATTTTATAAACAAGAAGAATAATCGGTGGGCGCGAGACAGGTTAGAAGTCAACCTATATATTTTATTTTCTCGGTAGACGAGCACTTGGTGCTCAACGTTTTTATCGTCGCGGTGATGTTGAAAAGCTTACCGATTTTTTGAGAACCATATTACCTATTGATTCTCATGGCATGTGCTGTGAGATATAGATTGTTCTCGTGTCACCTTAAAAATCGGCACTTTAGACCCCCAAAATCGTGACCACAGATGTTCCAACTGCTTTACATATAAACAACGACTCGTACACATGATGTAATCCACGAATCCTTTACCTCGCCATGTATGACGAAAAGGTATACAATAACCCCTGAAACGTTGAAAGAGAGGGAACAAAAAGTCAACCAACTCCCGGCGAATCCCCGACGCGTATATAGTAGGTACACATATGTAAGAGCCATCCCCCGTCGGCAGCTCCCACCTGTGCCAAAGATGAGATAAAAGCGACTCGTTGGCTCTTACGCGGCTCCCTTCCGACAATCCTCTGCCTTTTCATCCTTCCTTGGCCATTCGGCACCAGTGAATGAACGGCCGAGCACGTGGTTGATTCATTCATTCGTTCCAACGTAGTTTAATCGTGCATTTTGGGCACATTGTATCCGTAAGCAGTGCAGACGCGTGTGCGTTTCGGCGAAGACACGTCAGCCGGATGTTTTAAGCCGGGAGGGGGTGGAGGAAAAGTCGGAAAGTCCGTGGATGAGTCGTTTTCCCGATAAACCGGCGAACCGTTCGGTACGCTTGTATACATATGTACGTGAATCAGCGATCGAGCGCCGCCGGTAGTCGAGGCTCGATAGAATCGCCGCGAGTGTTGGATGCCGGTGAAAAAACAGTCGGCGGCGCGGGAGCGTCGGCTGCCAAAGGGGATCATGCGACGATCGGCAGCAGCTGTGACTTTGTCGTCGCGAGACTTTGCAATTTGGTAAAATTTTTTTTGTTTTGTTTCTAGTGGAGTGTACAGTTGTTTCTTTTGCTCTGAGGAAAAAGTGGCGTTTGGGTGATGGGTGTGCGAATGATCGGTAATACCGCCACTAAACGGTGATGTTGGTGAGACATGGATTATGTACAGTGAACAACGTGTGAGTGTAAAAGAATATCTAATCACGTGATTACGGTAAGACTATAGAAGATTTTTTTTTTTTTTTTGTTAAACTAGCTGAGAAATTATTTTAAACTTTTCAGTCACGTATAACATTAAATAGTTTTACACGCTAAAGTATGCATATAATTGATTTACGTTGATTCAAAAGAATTCGTGGTAGTAAGTTAATGTCCAAAGTAAATCATTACTTTGAACTATTTCTAAATAAGAAA
Organism: Copidosoma floridanum; assembly: GCF_036245765.1. Lineage (NCBI taxonomy): Eukaryota > Metazoa > Arthropoda > Insecta > Hymenoptera > Encyrtidae > Copidosoma > Copidosoma floridanum. Next base: position 14,862,488 of record NW_028321896.1, on the reverse strand, counting down.
CTCAGAAAATACGATATTTCGTGCGAAGCCGTCTTTCTTTTGACGAGTATATTTATAATGTTTATTGTTTTCATAGTGTCGAATGCGGAGTTTTTTTTTTTCTTCAGTTGCTGAATCAAAATTTTACCGATCCAACCAATAAATTGTCGCGAAATTCGTCATCGAATCAATAGTGTTATTGAAAAATTCAAATATCATTTGAAACGCGTACTATTTCTTTTGAATGAAGCCTCGGGATTTGATTCAATTTTATGATGTATTTGTAAAAGCGATGACTAATTTTACTTGAAAAAATTAATTTAAAAATATTGTTACCGAAGATTCTCGAAATATTGTACGTGTACCTGTAAAAATGTAATATTTAAGAAATAATATCTAAATGAATCAAGTAAAATGTTTGAATGTACTATTAGATATTCTAGTCTAAAAACAAATATGGAGTAAAAATTACTTGTAACTTGTTTCGATCGATCAGTCCAATAGCACTGACGTAACTGTGGATTGTCGTGCAAAAGCCATACCGATCATTTTCATTGTTCGTACAACTCGTATTAAAAAAAAACTCTCACTCTACTATCACCACTATAATCAAATAAGTAAACAAACGAATAAAAAATACATTGGTGGAGATGTCGTGTGTGGTTTGAATTAAACGTATAACGCACATCAGGAAACGGAATCAAACTACACATCGAGCTCAGCCTCCTCGCCTCTGTTCGACGGACTCGCGGGCCTGGAAGACCTCGAGCATTTCCACGACACCCAACCACAACGTCCAACGACGGCAGGGATCCCCGACAGCGATCGGTTTTCCCCCGAGTTAGCCTCCCTGCTGAAAATCACCGAAACAGAGGATCACCAGTGCCAGAGCAAATCAGCCGACGAGGAGGAGGAAGATTCCGGTTCGGTGGGAAACGGAAGCGGAAGGACGGAGCGCGCCGACGAGGATGGGACCGGCAACTCCAGCGAACCGGTCATGGTGCCGTCGGGTGAGTTTTTCAAAGACCGGCCGTACACTTGCCCGTGTAATACGCCAAATGGAGGTGCACTTGCAGTGCTCCATTAGCTTTTTCAAGATGCGATCTATCGGTTTGGCTGCTCCAACCACTGTGGCTGTTGGTTCGGGGTTTTTTTTTTTTCCTAACTCGTATACTTTGGGAACCGACGGTATCTTGTTGGGTGCACAGTATAACAGGTCATTTTTGTAGCTGGTTTATACATAGTTTAGTGCAACCTGTTTGGCATTCAATTAACGTACGTATACCTACATACTACCTTTGGTTTTTAGGTAATTGCGTTGTTTTTTTTTTTAAACCACACGATTGATAAGTAACTATTATCGGTAATCACACGCGTGTTTTCGCAATCGCGAACAACAACTATTTAATATTATTATTAAGTGCATAATGAATCATCCTTGGTTTTTGATTCAATTGCAAGTGCTCCTATATTGGCATTGTAAAATATTGTTTTTGAAGTTGTCAAAAGTAAAAGTCGTACTTGTGCATCGCCTCAAAAATCCCTTGCAGACCCGTGCGAATGGAACCCGAGTCACGTGTCGAGTTGGCTGTCGTGGTGCGCCAGGGCGTTCTCTCTGGAGCCAGCCCCGGTGCCCCGAGTACTGGGCGACGCGTCCGGTCGCGACATTCTCGGTTGGAGCTTGGAACGGTGGAAGGAGCTTTTACCGAGGTGCGGTCGAGTGCTCGCTCGGCACCTGGGCTACCTCAGGCTGCAGGCCTCGGGGCACAGGACCGAGGCCCTCGCGCAGGAAGAAAAGTCCAGCAATCGTGGTGAGCCACTCTCTGGTCTTTGCGTCTCCCGCTTCTTTCTCTCTAATTTTTTTTTTTTTTTTTTTTTTTTTTCCGTACACAGTGAGACAGTTTGTGTTTCTGTTTTTTTTTATTTTAAGGTTTAAGTTTACTGTTGTTTTTTTCTGGCATTCCTAATTATACTCACGTGAAAAAAAAAGTGGTGTTTTGTATAGAAGAATAATTGGCGCTTTTTTTAGCCTTTTACGTAAATTTTTGTTTTTTTGCCAAGATGTAAAGAGATCATTTGGAAAATCGTAAGTGCCATTAAATGTGACGAAGGTAAAAGTTTAAGAAAACATCGACAATCGAATGGACGATTTTTTTTGTTTTAAAAAATCCATTATTTTACGGAATACTGAGAAATTTGCGATACCAGGTACATTAAAATTTGTTGTGCTCAAAAATGGATACATTTACCAGCCACGCAATAACAGCTTCTACGTAAATGACAGTTTAAAAACACCAAGCGGGTCTGAAATTTTAAGTGTATAGGTATATTGGGACTTGAACAACAACCTCTCGAAATTTCATCCAGTTCGTGAGACATTTGGGTTTTCTGGCAAACCAAATTGAAATGTCCTTGGATGCGCGATTATTCAAAATGTCATTGGAAATAAAGCCCATGTGAGCCAAAATGAAACTAATTCATCGGAAAAAAAATACAAGCTTGGCTCAGCTCTCTTACAGCCCTGATCACTTACTTGTAACACACACACACCTGCCCCTTTGGCCCAAAACTATCGCTTAATCCCACATACGTATTCATTCTCGTGAAAAGTACAGCCCCGTAGATCGTGATGCGAAAAAAAAAAAAAAAAAAAAAAAAAAAGTTCAAGCGAAACTGACCAGCTTGAAAAATTACCTCCAACTCAGGATTGCGACTCTCACGATACACGCCGTGTCGTCATTACACGCTTGCGCCGGAAATCACGATAATTAATCAGGTTTGCAAAAACCACGTCCATATAAGGTCCCGCCGTTACAGCGCACGTACATCCTAGACGTGTACGAATCAAGGATGCATGAAAAAAGAAAACCATTCGTCAACATCATCCTATAGCGCTACACCCATTTATGCAGGTATACACATACGAGTTTATACGGCACTAAAAGTATACAGCTAGGGTGTCCGTATATCCTTAAACGAGGGGCCCCGTTACCAACACCGCCTCCTCTGACTATATTGCACACACACACACGTACCGGATTAAAAAAGCGGATATCCCGTTCCCCCCGAGGTGGTGCACTTGTGTGTAGTAGAGGTGTATGTACAATATAGGGCAGGGACTGGACCTTCGACCCCCCCCTCCCCTGTCCTCGTTTATACTCTCTCGATGTCCATTATCGATAGGGGATGGCGAGTACCTGATGTGTGTGTATATAGGAGACTGGCCGTCCAAGAGTGGAAGAGTAAGCACCGATGGGCTGATAATGGGACTGATTACGGAGAAGGGAAGAAAAAACGATCGAGATTTCGGAAGGAAGATTAATTTACAGCTCTCACTTTGCCGTATCGGCTCGTTTTGTTTCCCTTACTTTCGGTTTTTTTTTTCTTTTTTTTTTCCAGATTTTTAGACGAAAAAAAGGATTTTTTTTATTGAATATCAATTGAATAAAAAGTCTCTGATCGTTACCAAATGGTCGCTCATTGGACCAGGTGAATTGCGGTATCTTTGTTGGAAAACAACAGTGTCTCGTGTTTGCCGAATAATCGTTAAATAATTGTATAGCAGCTGCAATAGAGTTCCTATCGGATGAACAACGAATTACTTTACAATTGTATGATCTATTTTTTTTTTTTTTCTTTTACTGAAACAAATGTTGGTAAATTGTGTGGTTATAATGGTTTCTTAATAAAGGACTTTTCAATAAAAAGTAACAACTTTTTTTTTTTTTTTATTAATATGTATCATGTACCTATGCCTCGACGATGGGCATTCCAGGGCAATTCTATAAACTACCCCCAAAAAAGTCTATGCAACTTTAGATATAATTAATTATACAAGTACATGTTGTAGCAAAGTTTTTAACGCACATAGTAATTTAATATGTGACGTTACACGCAGTTAGAGTTGAAAAAAAAAAAACAAAAAAAAACAAAATATCTCCAACATCTAATATTGCATTGACAGGAAAGAAAAAAAGACTACAAAAAACTTAAGAATCAATAAAATGGTAAAGACGAGCGTGAGGCAATAAAAATACACACAGGCGACGCCCACTTCTGAACTCATCTCTTGAATCCCTGCATAAACAATTAATCCTCTGGACTTTTTTCGCCCTAACATACGATACTTTCCGCCAACTTTTTTATCCTTATAAGTATATATAACCTTCACATGGCATAAATAACGCAAACGTATTTTTGTTTTGCTTGTATGTGAATAATATATATATTTATCTCAATGTAAAAAAAATAAAATAGAAATAATAATAATACAATCACATACAGTTCCAAGTAAGCTAACATATGTATATTTAACAAATGATAAATTTAAATTGTAAAAAATCATGGTTAATAAATACAACACCCAACAGTTAGTGCAATAGTTAAATAAATCAGCATAAAGTCGAGCGTGTAGAGCACGTGGGTAAGTAAACGCAGTATGAAAAATGGAGCTTCACGCTGCGATGAAGAAAAAAAAAAAAAAAAAAAAAAATGAGTAGCGCGGCCCTTTAAAATCCGGATGACCCATTACCGGATTAAAAGTGTACAATGTATGCCGGTGCACGTCCAAAGCGGTTTTTCAAGGGTAAAAAGCACGATTTCCCACAGCAAGGCACTACGGTCGAGCCGGGCCAGGTCAAAATCGAGGTCAGGCCCAGAACGGAATTAATAATGGATACCAAACGAACGAGAGAGAGAGAAAGAGAGAAAAAAAATGATAAAGAAAAGGTCGCGCCCGATCGGAAGAGTCCCTGAGAACGTATAAAGTTCTTAAAGGTATATATGCATACATGCGCTCCGGGTAGCGGCTAGCTCGAAATTCCGGACAATCTGGAGTTTGGTGATCGGTAAGTTTTAGATACTGTATACCTATAGGTACACATGTTACGTTTTAATACTTATTGTATGCACAATGGGAGCGGTGCATCTTTTTGCTGCTTTTCCGTTTACGGTGGGTTTGTCGTATAAGTAGATCGGAACGGAACGGGAAAAAGAGCGTGAGAGAATCAACACGATTGAGCCTCGGAACCAGCTAATGTTTTCGATTAGTGTGGTTTTTTTTTTTTTTTTTTTTTTTTCAAAACCATCTATTGCGGAAGAAAATTATACCCATCCTCGTATCGCAAACGGGGCTTTCAGTTGTGATGAAAAAAATGATCGACAAATTAATATGATCGTCCGGCTAAAAAAATCACACCGAGACCCTCCCTCTTTTGTACAAAGTTGCATATACCGTTTGTTTGCAAGTGAAATTAACGAAAAAAAAAAAAAAAAAAAATAGAGCCTCGTGCGATCAATCATAGTTGAAACGATAAAAAAGAAAAAAAAAAAAAAAAAAAAGAAGAGGCGAGCTATCGATAACGCAAAAATAAAATAAAATATACGCTGAAGCAGTCGTGAAAACACCCAGAGAGGGAACGAGAGAAAGAAAGGGAAATCTAAATCAGCGCTTGGCAAGTTAAGCCCTGGGAGATACATATATACACATTATTGCGACCCGTTTGAATGAGACTCCCCGTATATCTATATGTACATGTGCATGTATGTATTGACACACACACACATACTTATATACACACGGGGATGTAGAAAGTCAACTGGTGTCCTGTGCTCGCACCCCTGCGTCACCGTATACGTGCATGGGCCACAGCAGCAAAGACGCAAAGAGAGAGGGAGCCGTTTATTAAGCGAATCAGTGTTATCGCGGTGAGAGAGCCCTCATGAATAAGGCATCGAGGAGTAAGGTGTATACATATAATATGTACATACACAAGGGCAGGGGTATTGGTATAAAGGGGGAGGGGGTTGTGTTGGCACCGATGCATATGTATACACACACACACACACACACATCCGAGAAAAGCTCGGCGCGCCACGGGGCGCGGATATATTGTTTTCTTGATGAGCTGTTGCTATTGTGTGCGCGCGTGTATAAGTATTGCTCGAGTCCCCCGCTCTCGCGCGGGCACTTCCCATATACCTATGCACACCACCTCACCCCATAAGTCTTGGCTCACCGTCTTTACCCATCTCTACATAAGTGTGGGCTACATGTGCGCGAGGATCGGGAATCGAGTGATTGTCCGGAGTTGAGAGGCGGGATATCCATCAGAGAGTCTTATGGTGCAGGGCAGGGCTATTGTTTTTTGAGGGTTTATACGGGAGGGAGGGGGTTTATAGGTGTGGAAGTGATGCAAGATAATGTAACGTATCTGATGTCCACTTTTTTTTTTTTTTTTTTTTTTCGTACAGGCTAGGGGTTGAATGGTGTCCAAGGGAGGGTGAGAATTGAAACAATTATCCATATATACTGAGTGTTTTTTTTTTTTTTTCCCAAGATAGCTGTGCAAAAAGACAAAAATCAAATGGTTCCTTTACTCAATCAAGTGCAATTTTTCGCACAGTATAGTAAATCTCATGAGGATTCACTTGACCGTTGGTGCATAGATCCAACTAGGCTTCCTTTTGTTCGTCTTATTTTTACTCCATTTTTTTGTACTTATTATTTTATAATGAAAATTCGAGAAAAAATCGTTTTTCCCTACCATAATGTCGTTTTATCTGTCCTCGCTGTCGCCAAGTCGCCACTGTACTCCAAACCCCCCAAAAATAGCCCATCGTGTACTTACCGACATATACGTGGACAATAGGCACTTTCTGCAGTGTATACTTACGAAAGCAGAAAAAGTGAAAGAGCAGGTCCTCCTTTGCCGTCAAAATTTCGGCGCGCGCGGTCAGAGGGTTGAAGAACGGGGGGGGGGGGAGGGCGCAAGGTGGCCCGATAAGGTCTGAAAATCACTTGGGGAGCCAAAGGTCGCTCTCTCAGTTGCGTTCCGACGTCGGCGACCTGTACAACTCGCCGCTCGATTTTTACAATCCCTCCAAGTGTACAAGCCTTTCGTTGCACCCTTGCGCGCGTACGCGCATCCGATGTTGTTGCTGCTCGCTGTGGTGATGGTGTTTGTGGCTGAAACATTGACGGAACGGAGCAGTGATTGATTTTTCTTCTATTTTCATTTTTTTTTTCTTTTCATTTGACTCAGATTTTTGTTTTGTTTTAATTTCTCTTAGCTCGACGACTGGGTCTTGTTTCGTTGGGACTGCGAGAACGCGGCTCTTGATTGGTTGACGCAATGTCGTAATTTTTTTTTTTTTTACTATTATTTAAAAACGTAGCTGTAATTTACTTTGATAATTTGTTTTTCTATTGTTAATTCAAACGAACATTTAGACAGTTATCGAGTATCGGTGATTTGGGATTTTGAACTGTTTGATTTTATTTTTTTCCTAATTTTCATGAAAAATCAGTCAAGTCTCACGCACGACTGATGTGACATTGAGCACACGTTCTACCTTTTAAACGACGTCAGTTTCAGGATCTCACCCTATCACGTTGCGATGAACAAAAAAAAAACACAATCCTGACATGACGTAACGTGACTTTTCGTAAGTTTGAAAAAAAAATTAAAAATCCAATTAAACTGGTAAAACAAAAAATCCTTGGCACGTATAGTTACGATGTAATCGTCAATATAATGCACAGCGCGACTGGATCCTCGGGACTATCGGGCCTCATGAGACGCATGCGATACAGAGAGGACTGGTCTTCCGGAGAATCGAGCGATGTGGAGGATCCAAACCCACCCGCTGCACCTTCAGCAGGACGCGCGACTACACCCCTCGACCACGGCGGCTATCCTTTATAACGGTAGTTTCATCAATTGTTTTTTTTTTTTTTTTTTGTTTTTTTGTTTTTTTTCCTATGGTGGGTTAAATCGATGAAGTTCCAAACAGTCTATTATAGGTGATTGGCGAGCACCAATGTGTGAATTAAAGACCAAATACCAAACTTTCTTGCATTGTATTATTGTATGTATGGACACACGTAACGTGGGTTTATTTTTCCTTAATCCGTTGTTTCGTGAATCGATGTACCGTTAGGTAAGAATAATTTTTTCGAAAGTATAGATGTATACTACCCCAAATAAAGAAAACGGTTGAATTTCTCAATCTCAATCTCGATATAACATGAACAATGACTGTGCACGGGCTCAAACGGTGACATTTTTCAGTTTTAGAGTCGAAGCACAAGCGGATAAAAAAAAATGGGGTGGGAACACCCCTTTTTCTACAAATGCTCTTAAAAATGAGCAGACAAATAAATAAATAAGGTCCCAACATCCTGCCGCAAAAGATGACGTATATATACTTAAGCTTAGGCAAGACGTTGTCCCAACCAATCACTTGTGGGGAAAACCCCCAAAATTTAAATGATTAAAAATAGAAATAAACAAATGAAAAAAAAAAAAAAAAAAAAAAAAAGGAACAGTAGTGTATTCGATATTGTATAAGTGGATGTATAAAAGATAAGGCATATTATATTATACCAATATAATGTATACATGTATACAAAGGTGTTGTTATTCCCCTCCTATTTCTCGTCGTGTCCACAGAAAGGTTCGGCCTCCTGCAGCGCACGTGTTCGCTGATTGGTGCCGGCAAGGCCACCTCGCCGGGGGCGTCCCTCGGCGGCGGCCAAGTCCAGCTGTGGCAGTTCCTTCTGGAGCTACTCGCCGATTCGTCAAACTCGTCGTGCATTGCGTGGGAGGGCTCGAATGGCGAGTTCAAGCTCACAGATCCGGACGAGGTGGCGCGCAGGTGGGGCGAGCGCAAAAGCAAGCCAAACATGAACTACGACAAACTCTCCAGGGCTCTCAGGTGAACATTTTACAGCACTTGCTCGACTGTTTTTTTTTTTTTTTTTTTTTTTTTTTTTTTTTTTTTTTTTTTTTTTTTTAAGAAATCAGCACTTTTTGGGTTATTTTCAACAACCAGAGGGAAACAAGAAAAAAGGAGTAGCCATCGTGATTGCCTCACAACGATTTATTTTACGATTTTTAATTTCGGGAACACGCCAATGGGGCTCAGTGATGAGTTTGCGATGATTCACGAAGACTATATGTTTATACCACAGCGCCTGTAAAATCATTCGGTTTATGTCTCGCCGATGATTCGTGAGAAACGATACTCGTATATTATTTTAAAGCTGAACGAAATACAACTGGCAAGAGTCAACTTGTAGATTGTGAATTTCGTACATCCTTGAATAAAAAGAATATTGCGTTGTAATTTTCAAACAAATTTTTGCCTTTTTTTGCGCGAAAAACACATTACAATGATTACGTTCGTGTGTAGTGTGTACACGACTCGATACTTTTGCTAATTCAACGTTAAAAATGACAACTACTCGTGTATATAAAAAAAGAACCACAAAATAGATGGCATACCCCACACAAATCGGCACCTGATCGGGATACGACGCTGCTGTATCATTTTTTTTATTTTAGAGATTTCTCGTGTTTTCACAATATCTCGATTTTTCACGGCTAATGGTATCATCAGAAAAGTTATAATTTTTGTCCCACTACTTCAGTTTGAGAAAATTACGTTGCTATACACCTTTTTCAAATCGAGGATGAAAATAAGCGTAGGTATTATTAGTACATTATGAGGGCGAACCAGAAATGACTATACACCTATACACAAATCAAAGAATCATAATAGACGTTACACTCACCCTACAACTTTGACCAAGAGATGAACCCCCATTGAGTCCCGTATGTATATATTTATGATTATCCACTTAAAATGCCCGCCTGATCCACTTGTCGCAACACAACAGGTACTACTACGACAAAAACATCATGACAAAGGTGCACGGCAAACGGTACGCGTACAAGTTCGACTTCCACGGGTTGATGCTGGCCTGCCAAGCCCACCAAGCGGGTACACCGGGGTCAGTCGGGCTCGAGCCGTCCAACAGGTCGGTTAGGCCCCAACCGGCGCACCACCACCCGCATGACCTGCATCAGCATCGTGTTTATGCACCCTCGGCGAGCGCGGCGTCCACAGGAGCTGTGCCCCAGCACCGTCATCCGACGCTCGTTGCCGCGGGTTTGCGGGCGCAGCCACCACCGCCCCCACCGCAATTTTATTACAGATACTTACCATCGGCGTAACGTGGGTTGACTGCGGAAAGATGATTTTTTTTTTTTTTCTACGAGGACACGAAGGTGACGATTTTCCTTTTTTTTTTCTTAGTGTTTGTACATATTTCAGTATCAATATCTTGTGGGTTCGTGTCATCGGAAAGAAATCATCTTTTCGCATTTCAATTCATCGGTACTACACTTAATTGTTGTTGAGTTAATTTGTTAGGTCGCATGTGACTATACAGTAGGAGGTACAGCAGTGGGTTTTACAGTTTTTTTTTTTTTTTTTTTTTTCAACAACGTAATGATTTTTCGCTGTTGTTTCAACTACCAAGAACAAATTGAAGCTTTAACGAAATTGATATTAACATTGCGTGTGCGTATGTGTGTGAGAAATAGATTGTGATTTCGTAGTTTATTGGATACACGCGCTATAATTTAAATATATAATTTTTGATTGTCAATACATTGACATTAATTAGTGTATAGGTCCGCTGCCTCTTTGGTAATGGTAAATTATAATTGTTTCTTTATTTTCCGCTAAAGTGTGAATGTAGTGCTTGGAGTGTATCTGCACGAGTAAATATTTATTAATTGTTTTTTTAAAAGTTTCTTATATTCTGTACAACTAAGATCTTATGGCCTTGCAAAATCCAAAATTTCTGAATAGTGCCTCTAAAAGTAAATCAACAATCGATTGGCTTTCAGTTAAAAACGTTTTGTACAAAAAACTTTGGGTTTTTTGGCTACGTCGCAATTTTTCGTTAGCCGCTTTGTAATATTTGCATTCTGGAATTATGCAACACGTAAGATGAAAATCTTAGTATTAGGATAGAAAGAAACTTTCAAAGAAGTAGGAGCTGAGAAAAATTCAGTTTTTAATAATAACAGACCCCTTAGTGTGTATATAGATAAATGAATATTAACCCCATACTCGTTGATACAAATGATGATGCGACGTGATGAAAAACATGTTTAGCGACAGTGACGATTTAAAAAATGAATGTTAAACAATATCCCAGACGAAGAACATATGATAAACTTTTATGTCACAATTTACTTGTGCAGAAAAAATACCAATCCCATTAGAGTAATAAAGCATTAATTTTTTACATTTCATTTGACAATAATTTAAACGTTAAAATATTTTTTTACTCATGAGTCGAGAAAACTTTCAAAGTTACACCAAATAGTATTGTTTTTCGCCTGAGATTATAATGCTCGTATGTTTGGTGTTAACAACAATAAAATAAGTAGTGATTGATTGTAAATAAAATGAGAAGAATACAAATAAAGTAGGATACATGTACGAATACTAAAAGTCAAAATGAATGTAAAGTAATTAGACTGTAGTATACTCAGGTGTCATCATCGGGAGGAAGTCTCGTATTTTACGCACTGTTTTCTGGTGTAAAACTCGTGCGTCTTGAGCAAAGAACAAAAGTCTGCAGTCAATGTCAGACAAGTACGAATCAATTGCCAATTAATGGCAAAAATGTACATATATTTTACAGATGGAATGAGTTTCGAAATGAAAATGTATGTTTTGTAAAATAAAATGTATTTGAAAAAAAAAAAAAAAAAATTGCTGTTGCCTAATTTTTTCCCTCTTCTCAATTGATAGAGTATCAAATACGATAGAGTAAATCGATAAATTATTTTAAATATTTACACGATTAAAAACGATTTCATCGTTAAAATCTAAGTACAAATTAATTAATAAACCGATGTTTATGAATAGAAAAAAAAAAAATTAATATGTATACAAATATACATGTGAATATATCATGCAAATATATGTAGCAAAAAAAAGTGCTCGCACAGTAAAAAATGAAATCGAAGACGTACCAGCGTTTATGTGAAAATCTACGTTTCCTGCTGGTTACATAAATATACCATTGACTTTGTAACATTAAACATTTTTCATTAATTTCCTTCCCTGTGCATTTAGCTATGCTTAGCACTGGAAAACATATCCGATCGATGCTGAACAGTATAGTACAATAGCGTTGGTAAAGATTTGGAAACAATTATTTTTTAAAGATTACACGTACAACTCAACGCGAACATCCCACGACAACGTCAACAAGAGTGAAATACCTGAAAAAAAATCATAAAATATTAACGCGAATCTAACGCGTGCCACTCTCGTTGTGCCTTTGGTTTTGTCCTTTACTGGTAAAGTAGATCACACACCAATGACCGGTCGTCGGTACACAATTTTTTTTTTTCACATCAGTAGGTAAAAAAGTTGCCGTTCAAACAATGTATCATATGATGTTATTAAAGTGCGCAGACGACTCTTTACCATTTGCACAACAGAGATAGCACTAACCTTAATTCGTAAACACGCGTGTCCACACTACTCCGATTTTCAAGTTCCACGCCGCCGACTCTCTCACAGCGCCCAGAGCCCAGAGAGAGACTCGGAACTCGGAACGCCGGCGTCGCCGTCCCTCTTTTTTCTCGCTTGCTTCAAGGTAACAGACACATGCCGCTCGTTGGCTATTTTACGAATCCGTTTTTTACAATGGCATCGTATTCGTAAAAGCGCGTACAAATTTCGCTCGACAAGTACAATTGTTCTAATTTACCCTTGATCTTTTATTTTTAGCTGTAATCCTGTGGTAAACATGTCTGACGTCGAGACGTAAGTGATAGGATTTTTGTTACTTCTCCATAATTGTCAACTAGTTTGTTCTACGACACTATTGTAGGATTGTTATTGTTAACATCACATCTTTCACTGCTATTGTATTTCTATTGGCTGATTAATTTGTCAATTGTCACAGTTTACTTTGTTTCCATAACCTATAGACATCTGATTACATTTGGAGTTGAGATAACAGTGCCGGTTTTTCCTTTTTACAGGGACGATGTTCCCTCTGCGGGCATCGGAGGAGGTCAAATGGACGTCAATTCTGCTCTTCAAGAAGTACTAAAAAACGCCCTCATCCACGACGGAGTTGTTCGTGGTCTTCACGAATCTGCCAAGGTGCTCGACAAGTATGTATTCATTTTCAAATGCACAATTTAACTTATTTTAAAATACACGGTATGATGATACTTGTAGGCTCCCTCTACTGAGTTGTTACCCATTAAAAGAAAATCATGCGGATAGAAGCCTTTCTGATCAATGTTAATCACTAAGAAACTTGATTGTAAATATATCAGAACACGCTATGAAGTTGTAAACTTGATTTTCAGGAGGCAAGCACTGCTTTGCGTTCTTGCTGAAAACTGCGACGAACCCATGTACAAAAAATTGGTCCAGGCTCTTTGCAATGAACATCAAATACCTTTGATAAAGGTCGACAACAACAAAAAGTTGGGCGAATGGGCTGGACTCTGCAAAATCGACAATGCTGGCAAAGCCAGGAAAGTTGTTGGTTGTTCGTGTGTTGTGATAAAGGTAAGCTATTTTAATTTTTAAACATCAGTTTTCCAATATAAAATTATTTGTTTTATAACTTTACCAAACTTAGAAGCTTATTGTTTATTTAATTAACGTCATGAACAGTGATTTTTAATTTAATAAGTTTAAATACGTTCAATAAAAATACAATGATGAAAATTTTGGCTCCCTCTACTGACTCAAACCCGAATTCTTAAAACCTGGAGAGTAACCATTGTCTGATTGTTGAAAAATTCAACATAATTTCAAATAAATTTCCTTTAAATATTATAAAAATTGCATTTGTTTTTGTTACAGGACTTTGGAGAAGAAACACAAGCCAAAGATATTCTTATGGAGTATCTGAAGCAAAGCTCACACTAATTAGGAAAAATATTTTAATAAATAATATTTACAAAACATCCAAAGTCATTTTATTTATTCTATAAACACTGAATTCCGTGAATAAGTGACGTGAGTTTAATCAATAATCTTACTACATTCCTCTTTTGACTTTAAAATGTTTTCACATATTATTTTGTGGTTTGTCCAGTCCTTCACTTGACATTCTCTAGAACGCAGAAATATTTTTAAATTTAATTTAAATAACACAATCAACTCCCATATAACAAACAGCGTTTGAAGTGTACCTTCCACAGTACCAAGCTTCTTTACATTTCGAGCATCGATGCTTGGCTACATTCTTACATTTAAAGCACTTCTTTGAGTCTACAATATCAAGTTTGTCAAAGTCATAAGCTTCGCTCAAAATCTGCGCCATATTCTTGATATGCTCTATATCTTTTGAGAATAACGTTTTTGCTTGATGTTCAGCGAGTCTTTTCCATCTCTTTTTATATTTTTCTTCAATAGCAGAACTTATCTGTAATTTGGCCCAAAAATTCGAGTAATTTATAATCGATACTTTTTTATTGATTTTTCAAATTACCTCTGGAATGACTTCAACATTTATTGGCGGTTGAGAACTTGGAGTTTGAGAAGTCACGTTCAAGTATCCTAGCCATCTTCGAAGATCTATCAACGGTGCTATCTGATCAAGAACATGCTCTTGCATGTATTTCTGCAACTGTGAAAAATTTTTTTTATGACATGTTCAAATGTTCCTCAAAAAGTGATGACTGATTAAAAATTAATGAACCTTAGTTAGTTGGGACACTCGGACTTCGGTAATATGGTAGTACGGAGCGCACTTTGGATTCAACAGTAGTTCCCTCAATCCAAACCACACTTGAGCCTCAAATTTGCATATTTTACCTTGATCACAATCCTCTAATTTTTCCCATCTACCGTTGTAAATCATAGTGTCACCTAAAAGATAGCCCGTACTTTATACACACATTTGCTGATATTATCTATATAACATCTTAAAGTATCGAAAAACGCGCAAGAGAGTAACAAGTAAAAACCGGCAGCACAAAAGAACCTTTGTCGTTTCTCCTCCTCCACGGCTGGAGCTCTACAAGTTGAGAAAACAAGTACGGCACGTCGTTGGTGGTGAGCATACGCGATAGCGCGCATAGCGGCAAGTTGTCCGCGAACTCGGCCAAGTAGCGCAAGATCGAGACGCACCGCATCCCCAGATCGAATTCAATCTGGAGCCTCTTTGCGGCCAACTCTTCCAGGCACGACCTCAAGAAAATAAAACAAAATCATCGTTAGCCGTACACGCGTGACAAGTGAGCTTTTTCTTACTCAGAATCGTCAGCGGGGGTCTTGGTGTTCTCGCGGTAGAGCAGCATCGTCACGTAACTAACGGCGTAGTCGATGAGATCAACAGCCGAGTCGTCGATACTCTCAACGCTGTCCGAGTGAAACAGAAGGTTCTCGAGCAACGAAACTGCCACCTCCTCGTGGTAGAAGACGCTGAACAGCATGAAGGTGTTGCTCGGCTCGCCGTGTAAATCGACCAGCAGTGGAAAGACCTTGTGCTTCCATATCATTATTTGGATGGCCTCGAAAATCAACAGCGGGATCTACACAGGAAATTTTTTTTTTTTCTTTGTTGGTGTCTATACAGGTTACATTTTGTGCCATTTTAATGTTATCAAGTAGATTACAAAATGTATACCTACGTACGGACCTTGCCAAAAGTGACGAACCACTCCTTGACGCTTTCCTCGCGCAAACCGCTCGCCTCGAAAACGCTCTGCTCGTTCAGGAGCATCAGCTTTTTGTGGCACTCGAACCAGCTGAGAAAAAAAAAAAAGTCTCTTAAACCGTATGTCAACTGCCTCGAGTCCAAACAATAAAATGCCATCTGATTGTTTTATATCAAAACGAGAATAATCATAGGCGACGCGTACCTCTTGGTGCCGACATTCTCGAGATCAGTCCTCTGCAGATTTTGTACAAAAGCCTCGACTTCCCAGGGAGTTAGGATACTCTGCGCCCCTTGGGACATAATTAATGACGAATCGGCGTACTATAACTACGCACAACAAATTGTTACCATCGTGTCCACCATTTGTAAACAAATTTAATGGGTATAGGGGGGTGGATATGACAACGCTCGAGCGTCTACTGTATGGTAAAGGGAAAGGGGTGTGAATACATTCAATAGTCTAATTGGCTTTTGCGTTTATGTAAAAGATTGTTTTATTTTCAAACATCAATAGGCATTTTCAAGGCACTTTGTAGACGTAACTACAAAAGTATTGATAATAAATAAAACACGTAATAATATGTTACGGTAAATCTCCATTTGGGGGGTAATTTGTGTATATAAATATGTATACCAGAAAATATACATCGAATAAAATCACAGTCGTCAAACGTGAGACGATTCGTCGTTGTTATCCGCTGCCATGGCTTCTCGATTCTCGTATGCCCAGAATCCATGGAATTCGATTAAAATACTGATCATGGTATCACCCTGACCACTGCAGAAAATATCAATATGTTGGCGTTAATAGATGAGATTGTAAGAGGCTTCAATGAGAATTTTTTAGTGGAAAAAAACTTACCAAGCTAGAAGATCCTGTAACGTTATTTTAAAAGGATCGGCAGGCTTTACCATGTCAAAAATTTCATCTTTAACATCTTCGAAGCAAATGGGCTCTTGGCCGTGTACTGTCATCTGCTCTTGAATAGCCTATAATGTAAAATTATTTACTGATCAAGTTTTTTCGAGTCTAGCAGTATTTTATCATGGAGTACCGATTATTTTGACTTCTTACCCTGAAAAAATAATTTAGCGTAAATGTATCCAAATAACCTTGGTTTTTAATATCCAAAACTCTAAATAGATAGTGCAAGCTTTGTGGTTCTTGCCGATTTTCCAGTGCAAGCACAAAGTCGAGGTACGTTTTGTAATCCATTTCTCCTTCATAGGTCAGACACTCTTGAAATACTCTTTCGAGAAAAACCCCGGTTAAAGTGCCAGTTCCATACCTGAAGAAAAACAATTTATACTATCAAGTGTTACTTTTTCTGCTGTGTGAAAATTCAATCGTCGGAAAACGCCTTACCCAGATAACTCTTCTTTATTGAGCATACCATTATGATCTTTATCAAGATTCAAATACTGTCCGTAAACTTTTAGCGCAGAAGGTGCTGAAAACCAGTTTGCTTCTTGAAGATCTTTTGGCAAATCTTCATCTCGCAATTCTAAAAGATCATCAAGAAAGCTACATGCCAAAATATCTTGTATCCTTACTCTCCCTGTTCTTAGTGGATCGAGAAAGAAAAGAAATTTTCTGACTGCTGTACAAATGTAGAACGAGTGAAATGATTTTTCCAGTCCCTCAAGTTGAGACAGTGTTGGAATTAATTCCAGTATATAACTTTCCAAGTCCTGTAAACATACGATTTTTCAACATAAGAAATTAAGTATTTGACAAATAATTTTGAAGTAAATAACTTACTGTTTCTCTTAGATATCCTTGCCCTGTGAAATCGTACAGTGAAAGACCAATTCTTGTCTGATGTAGCCAAACTTTTCTCATAACGTAATTGAAAAACGATGTGATACTGATTCTCCCGTGTGGATCCCCTTGTTGTAGTTTTGCATATATAGTAGCTGTGAAGTATCTTGCGCATTTTGGCCCCACAAGTTTGCTAACCTTTTTAAAATCTTCATAATTGATCAGCTTGTCCTCACCCAATGTACCATTTGTACTGTGATGTTGACCCAGTATCATCCACAAGGATTTCAAGTCGATGTTATCAACAACTTGTTTGGAACGCCTTTGCAAAAACAGAGCTCGCGATTCTTCTCTGAGTTTCTGTTGCAGCTTCTCATCTGCGTTCGGAATCTAAGAGAAACACTATTAATTATAGTTTACCAACGCAAAATGACAGAAACATGAGATAGCCTGATCTTCTGTACCTTGAAATAAAATTTAGGTATCACTTTGTATGTTTCATTCTCCTCTTTTGGATCAGCACCTTTCCAATCTTTATAAAATTTTTGAAAGTATTCATCTTCAATTTTTTCATTATCTTCCTCCGTGTTTCGAATTGTCTCATCAGCAACTAAGGATAAAAAAAATAACGCTCTAATTTTATCACCATTATTTAGTTAGATGAAAAATGTATATAAATAATCTAACGCTTTTTCGAAACGACGCAATTCCGCAGCAAGGACGCCAATTCCATGACCAAAGTCTAAGGATGGAGGTTAAGATAAAATAAACATCATAGTTGGGATCGTTACAGCACTTTTTAATTCATCACAATATTTCTATGACTCTGTAGGTACATTTTGGATTTCTTAAAGTTTAATTTAAATATTATCAATCTTTCAATTTCGGAGTTTGTTTACTGGCACTGCACACACGCAGAAATACGTTTGTCAATGTTTACATTTATATATATATATATATATATATATATGTGTGTGTGTGTGTGTATGTATATATATATATATGCCAATTAAATACAAGTGCGCCCTATATTTCTGTAAATTGACAAATCCAGATCGATAAATAATACATTTTTTAATATTGTTATTTTAAACAAGAGACAAAAGTAATAACAGTTTCAGGTGAATGATAACACATTAATGAGTATACTTTAATAAAAATGATTTTTAGGACTGAAAAATGTATGTATCAGTGGTTTGTAAGAAACACCAATTATTATGACTGCACGACTCCAAAATTGGAGCTGAAGCAATGTGCGTGTATTTATTTATTTTTTTGTCATTCACATATTTTATTGTATACATGATGTCCTCGTGAGGAATAAAATACAAGGGGCAATCAGTTTACTCATAAAAATATTTGGATTTTTTGAACAGCAAGTGTACAGAATACAATCAATAACAATAATACAAGTACCTTGTAAGGGTATTGAATGTATATTCTTGTTGTTTTTCTTTTTTGTTATTTTCTTGAGAGAATCGTCGAAAAAATATACAGCTGTAACAATTTTTAACTCCTAAATTGTCAATAATGTCACAGTTGTTGAGTAGTGTTACATAGGATTCTGTGGCCTTGGGGTGCTCACATCAGCAAGGCTTGTTTTTACCACAATACCTATTGTTTTTTTTCATTTCTCTTTGACTTCTGAAAAACTGTCGCAAGGAAAATAAAAAGGAAAAAACATGAATGACAGCTGCGTACGTGATGTTGACAGTTATTTGCAAATTCTGCAGGACAGCCAATCGTGTGGCTGGATTTTGAATTGTTTCTTCCCTTGCCCCCGCACACCCAATCGTCGAACGAATCCAGTACAGCGTTGCCAAGTATTCATTCTGGCTCGGAGATTTAAACTTATTTAAAAGGCTGAGTGTAATACATACAATTTTTGTAATTTACTAGTGTAAAGGTGTTGTTAATTATTTTATATAGCCGCAAGTTCCTATACAGTACAATAATAGTGGTTGAAGAGGATTTAATTATCAAGGATCCAATGAACTTTTACTGAAGTTGGATCATCTATAATACCCCAAGCGTGCAATGATTAATTTAAAGATGGTTTGTAGGTAAAAATGTTAATGACAATAATCATTATAATCATAAGATTGAAAATTTTTATTGAAGCGCATGTAAATATTTGGTGGGATAATAGTAACTTGACGTATAAAAATAGATTACCAAAATTTTTAACGATTTGACTTTACTTTTTCATTATATGACAACGGCATTATAATTATGTGTACAAAATAACAAAAACCTTCTGATGACTCATCTATATTTTCCACTAATACTTTATAAGTTTGTATTTTTATCTAATAAATAAAAACATTAAATAATAGAAAACAACCCTTGAGAAAGGAGAGAGAAAAAAAACACTCGTTCAAACCTCTCCGGGAAACGCGGCAACGTCGAAAACAAAATTTCACCCCTGTCTGCTAGTCATCGAGCGCCGCCAAGCAGCAAAGAGTAACAACACGGCTAAGCGGGCAAAGCATGCAGGCAGTCCGACCGACAGTTTGCGAGACAACGAACGTACACGCATAACGCAACGGACGTTGTTTAAAAGTGCCTCAGTCTTACTTGCTGGATCAATCGATTCGATTATATTTTACAAAAGCGTGCAGTACTTGTTTACAAAAACCAATGAAGTAACCCTCAAAAAGACATAAACAAAAGTGTATAGTATCATGTGTGGTACAACGGGAGTCCGTTAAACCAGCGAATAAACAACAGTGTGTACGTGCGTTGGATATTTTTTAAAATCCTCCGTGGTCCCCTTCGCTCACACGGTGACCAACGGTTAAAAAAAAGGAGGCGCGGCGCGCTTTTAACGTACATTCGTCACAGCATCCGCTGAGGATCGCGTTCAAAAAGTGCAAACAACAGCAGAAGCCATTGATCGTGTCCTGCGGGAAATCCCGAGGAGAAAGGGTGCACCGATCACGTTCATCTGGGAGCAGTAAAAGGAGACCGTATACGCGAAAGCGAGAAACAATGGACCCCTTCACGCAGGTAACGACGAAGCCCTTTCAAGTTCACCCAAGGCGCGCTACACTTTTCCGGTTGATGTTGTTATTTTTCATTGTTATTATCTAAACTATTATCTACAGCTTCTGCTCGTACTTGTTGCAGCGGTGATATATATATACTTGTAACCAGTTGTACATACCTTACTGCAAGAAGCCATGTATATGCTCCTGTGTTCAGCAGCCGATTAATAACTTCCTTTCGTTCGGCTAATGGACTTTAAATCTTTATAAAGGCCTTTGTAAATAAAATAACCCGTCCATTTGAGGGAATGATAGCTTGATCTATATAAGAATGCATTTTATGTTTGATACAATTAAGTGAATATTTTTATTGGCGCTATACAAAAATCCGCGTCCCTGAAAGTACTTATACATAGTTTCTCACGGGACCAGCCAGTGGATACCCGTTTTTATTGTTGGAAAAAAAAAATTCTGGTCTGGAATGACTTCGGAGACGTTGAAAGGAAGGTTTGGATTTATTTCTATAAAAGTCATACTCTAAAATTTGTGAAAAAGTAGCAAGGAAGCTCAGTAATTGCTAATTACAACTACTACTGGTGGATTTTTCAATATTATTTGCAAATTAATTTAACATAGTATCACAAGGTCGTTTTAAAAGGACTAAACATATTATAGAGGCAATGGGCAACAAGTGAAGGGATAGATTAGCTTTATTGGGTCACTAAAAAAATCGTCATGTTTCTTTGCACTTTCTCATCCCGTTTCGAAAGTTTGAAGAGATGAACAAAATTTACTTATGTACATAAAAAAAAAAAAAAAAAAAAAAAAAAATTATAAAAATTGAGCCGTCATTCCTCTTTACAAATATCTACAGTAGCCATGAATTTTTTTAATATCCCGTGCCCTATGAGTCTCCAAAAGGTACAATAATTGTCAGGACTAGATAGGCTACTTGATACTGCATAGAGAAACAAAGGATTGTTTGAGAAAGAAAGGAACAAATTCTAATTCCCTTATCTATGTTAGCTTACAGATGCCTGTAGCTCATGCAAAGTCTGGATTGGGATCTTCAGGAGAGCTAGTTCTTTCGCAGAGGGCATCTGCTCTTTGCTTTCTCCCTCCCCCCCCAAGTTGTACATATAAACGTATCCCATGTTCTTTTCTCTATCCCATTCTTGCTTCTCTTCTCTTTCTCTTTCATTCCAAACGCACGTCATGCAAACGTGCAGACCGACGCTTTTTCAATAGGCTTTATAGCCCTCCCTTCTCCCCCTCGGTTTCGGGACAAGCAGGACTTTTGGAGTCGGAGCGACGTTTTTCCTCCGTTACGCTCAAGGACGCTTAGTCAGATGCATTTATGCATGTCTCTTTTGGCGCTTGCACGTTTTTATGACCCATATATTGTTTCTTTGACAAGATTAAATTACTTGCTGCTTTCAATAAGATCCCCTCGGAATTGGTTCAACTCGACACGTATTGCAACAATTTTTACAGAGAACCGTAAACTTTTCGTACTGAAAGTGTTACTTTCTGCCCACTATCTCTGCACGTAATTAATGTATACATAACAAAAGTCCAAAAGTACAGAATGTCTTTTGCAGCACGTATAATTTCATATATTATGTGCCTCTTGGGTGCAGAAATCGGCAATTTATAGCTCGAGCAACGGAACCATAAACTACCGATTTCCGTACATCACTGTAAATAAAATTTTCAGATCCATCCTACGGTTTATCTCTACTTTTAGCCGTCGTCCAAGAAATTTTGTATACTTTCACTTCTTTCGTACGTAGACGTGATGTGCGCGAAAATTGTAAGATGATGAAAACTTTTTTAATTAAGTCAATTATTTTTGTTCGCGTTACAATAGATCGTGTTACCATAATATTTTTTTTTGTACATTTTGAGCTCAGGTTGCAAAGTAAACAGTATTTCGGTCACCACTGAGCTTCATTTCATTTTGAGACGAGAGTAAGTTTCGCTGACCATTTCTTATCTTATCTCACCCCCCTTGATTTTATGCACATGGCATCCTGGAATTAAATGATTCATTCTCAACTTTGGCCAGACAATTTCTCTATACACCCGTCGGTTTCTTCTGAATTTTAGCTGCGAGAATATTATGTCATGGATTTTTTTGTTTGACATGGGACTGAACATTTCAAGAATATTATTTTTACGAGAAGAACCAACTGAAATTCAATCCAAACTCTAAATAAAACACAATTCATAATTTATTTTCTGTGTAAAATAAAAGGTTGTATTAATTTTAGCGTATGTTGGAACGCGCAAAGGCAAGGAGAGAAAAATTAGACACGCAGTTGTCGAATGCTGGACATGACGTACCGAAGAGGCGCAGCCCCTTGAGAGATGCAAACGATATCTTATCTCAAACACCAGGTATTAGTTAGCAAACAGATCCGTGCACAGCTCAATACTAAACAAACACAATTATCCTAAATCAATATATAATCTTTTATGCTCATTGAAACGCTTGCAAGCAATTATTTTTATTTACTCGATAAGAACTAGTTTTTTTTTTTTTACGATTTTTTTTTGTGACAAAATCCTTTTTGATTCAGTATAAAATTACTGTAAAAACCCTTTTAAAAAAATGCTTTATGTTTAATAATTAAAAATACTTTTCCCGTAAAGTGATCACGGGTGTCATTGCTAAAAAATCTCCTGTAAAAATGGTAAAAGCATCCGAAACCTCACCTACTGGATCACCAGCGAAAACAATTAGAAAGTTTTCGCCTGAAAAATTTGAAGAGAAAACTCCAAAAAAATACGAAGAGCCGAACAAAGAAAACGACAACAACCAGATCGACAGTGTCAAATCAAAACTTCAGAGATTGGGCAAACTATATTCTGGTAAGATTCTAATAGTACATACATACAGCGAGTTCGAGTGCACGCGATACACATACAGATTCACCCACACAAGCGTCCCAAAACTGGTTTCTGCATGTCCGCGCCTTCTTGTGTACATGCTCTACCTTTCTTCTGCAGGATAGCTCAAGAAAGTGAAAGGTCGTTCCCCCGCTGGAGCCCTTTGTTTACAAGCTGCTACGTACTGCAGCTTTATAAGATTTACTTGAGCTGTACCTGCAAATATCTTGTAATTCTCCTATGCAAATATTTTTTTTTTTTTTTTTTTTCTCTTATACAATTCAAAACGCATGACTTATGCTCGGTTGAAATGCATACATTTTTCCCGTTTCTGAAACAAGTTTATGTACTTTGACTGTACAATTAAAACATTATTTCATAAAAACTTGAAAAATTGTTTATTGCTTCAATTAGAGTCCTTTGAGCCCCGTACTTGAAAAAATACAAATTATTCTCATGCAATATATATTTCATTGATCCAGAGGACAACAGAGAATTGAGCTCCCCTATTCATAGGACGGAAGAAAAGTTTGCCATTGAGGAGATCAGACCAGAGCAAAAGTCTGCAAAGCCAATGGCAAGACTAAACAGACTGGCAGCTCTTGCCTCAGAAATAAATAATTGGGAGGATGACTTGTCTCACCCAACAGCTGTAATTATGAGTTCTCATAACGTATTTTGATGAGTTCTGCATCTTATGTAGATAATCAATCAGCCATGCACTAACTTTCAGGTAAAGCCTACCTTAAGCAAAGCGGAAAGAGTCCAGGCCAAGCTCAACGAGCAAGTGAGAAATGGATCAGATTCGCAGCCAAGCACCAGCAGTCTGAATAGAAACGGCAGCAGGAAATCCGGCAGTCCCCTCAAGCCTATGAAATGGGACAAAGTCATGTTGGAGAGTTTGGTAAGTGCTGCGATTGGGTTTCAATCCAAAGCAGTACAAATAATTTCCTAAATCCCTATACCTCCTCAATACACGCATAAGCGCACAAATGGCAGTGGTAACTAGGTACATCGAAACGCTTACACGCTTGTACATTGACAGATGACCATAAAATGATTCGTCAATTTATTGGGCCGAAAAACGCAATGTTTTACAGGAGGCACAGGGTTTTAGTCGCGTTAGCAGCTCGAGGCTCGTGTATGACTATAAGAGTTGTTCTCAGGGTACTGGAGGCAGTCAACAACAGTGGCAGCAACAAAAGCCGAAGAATTCATCACCAGCCAAGTCGCCAGCCAAGTCAATTCCAATGTTTGCTAGGACAACGGAGGAGAAGAGTAAGAGTGCCATGTCAACGAGTCCGGCATCATCGACGCTAAGCAACGACAGCGCGAGTAGCAACAATAAGACCCCGGAGAAGCAGATAATCAAGAGCACCGGGAGTGGCGCCAGCTCGCCGGCTGTTAGTAACGCGCGATTGAATTCGAGATTCGGTTATAAGGGCTCCCCTAACAATTCGGCTCCCCATCTACAGTCGTCCCCAGGTTCGGTACTCAGCAAGGCTTCGATGTTCGAGTCCAAGGGTTCGGCCACCAAGACAAAGGATCCCGCAGAGATGACGCTGTCCGAGAGAAAGGCGCTATTCGAGAGAAACAAGGGCGAGGCACTCATACCCAAGGCTCCGCTTACGATGTCCGTGCCAACGAAGATGCTGCAGGAGAAAGAAAAACAAGCCAATCATGCCGGTCAGATACGGAAAAATTTATCTTCGTTTCCTTCTTATTTTACAAAACAAAGAGAAACAATTATCTTGTTTTGAATTTGTTTATAAAATCGTGCGTGACTCGCTCACAAAATATATTCTTATGTCTTGTTGTACTTTGCTTGCTTACAAAGTGCGTAAACTGTTTGTGCTTTACGTATTGCTCGATAAGCATTTCCTCATTCGTAAAGCCGTGACGAATGTTTTTAAACATCTTATTGGTCGTTTGACACAACTGTTGTTACGCTCAGCCTCAGTTTAACTATACTCGCTAGCAAACAAAAGGCTGGAGATTGTAATGCTGACATAAATATCATGTGTAATTATCCCTTGCAGATTCAATCGTGAGGTCAAAAATCGACACTGGCCGAGCAGTGGAGGCCCAACGTTCGATATTCGAGCAAGGCATCGTCACTCAAGAGCTGGAGAACAACATCCTCCTGACCGTTCAGACGGAGAGGCAGCGTGAACTGGAGATGCTGCGCTCGCGCTTCAATCGCCACGTAGCTCAGACAGCCGCGAGCACAAATCTCGTGCGAACGAGCGAGAGTAGCGAAGGTGGCAAACCAGGATCCCCCAAGTACTCGCCGGTTTGCCCAGTTAAGCCAACCCCCGCTACTGTAATTCCATTGAACATTACCTTTTTTTGATTCATCTATTTTTTTTGGAACTTTGACTCTAACGACCTTTGTTTTTGCGAGATTAGGACCAGGCGCCGCCTCCTCCACCGCCACCGATGCCTAATGATACAAGTATTCAATCATGCAGCACTCCGTCCAACGTTAAAAATTCGCCAACCAAAAGACAAGGTACTAAATTTGTTTTTTATGAAAATTTGAAAAAGTATAACCAAAGTATCTGTAATCATTTTCAGTGGCAACAAGTCCTCCAAAACCAAGCGATTCGTTCAAGAAGCTTGTCGACGTGAAACGCGCCAAAGTGTCTCCACCGAAAACCAACCGGCTCTATCCAGATCTAAGACATATCGAATCGACCACAACAGATAGCGACTCTGACTATACCACCGAAAGCACTGCAACACTTGACGCGCCCACAAACACCGAAACCGAAGCTGAATATTACGTCAACGTAAGCAAAATTTTAATATTTTTATCAAAACATTTACTGTTCATAATTTAGCTAAATTAATTTTGATTCTTTCAGAATCAAGATGACGATTACAGCAGTGACGACTACGATGATGATGAAGACGATGTCGAAGACGACGATTTAGGCAATACAAGTTTGGGTCGCAGTATTTTGCAGGTCGCCAGTCAGAGTGCTCTTCATAAAAAAGTATATTAAATTAGAACTTGAATTGAACATCTAGTTTAATTTTATATCTAACTCATCATTTATGCTTCAGAGATCGATTGAACCTGATCCAGATAGTACGACTTCCGACATTTCGGTACTAGATGAAATGGACGAATATCTTGATGAATGTTTAGCTCTGCAAGATGCTACGGAAGAAGGCCCTACTCCTCCAAAACTGAACAGAAATGGAAAAAGCCCATCATCTGCTTCTAATAGTTTCAAGTACATGCAAGGGTACATATTTTGTAATCCAATGTTTGACAACTATTTTCTCTTTTTTTTTATTTTCTTTGTGCAGCTCTTCTTACAAATCTCCCATCAAAATAATTTCTCCTGCATCATCGCCGAGAAAGAGAGAACAGTATGTGGTGGGAGAAGGTGGCGTGGTTCCTCTGATGCACAGTGTTAGCTTTTACAGGAAACAACAGTCTCAAGTAAAATATTTTAAAAATTAAAAATGAATGCTTGATTTACAAGATTTGTCATTATGAATATCTTTTTTTTAGACTCCTAAAACTCCAGCACGTGTCATTTCTCACAAGCCCGACGATAGTGCTGCATCCGTATATAACCTAGAGGAAGAAGACAAAGAAGCTATCTTAGTTCAAGATAAAGTAAAACGATTGCTCGATGAAGTACAGAAGCAACAGACAATTATTGGTCAAGCCAGTCAAGCTTTGAATCTGTGCCATTCTACTATAGAATTTAGCGATTCTCGCGAGCAAGTTGAAGGAGAAAGGCTATTGTTACTCGCAAGTACGTATTGCCTTTTAATAATTAAATTAATGTTTTTTTTTTCAAAAAAA
This sequence comes from Copidosoma floridanum, assembly GCF_036245765.1. Classification (NCBI taxonomy): domain Eukaryota; kingdom Metazoa; phylum Arthropoda; class Insecta; order Hymenoptera; family Encyrtidae; genus Copidosoma; species Copidosoma floridanum. The sequence continues at coordinate 14,835,534 of NW_028321896.1, read as the reverse complement.
CAAAAAAATTGTAATTATATTCTCATTATTTTAATTTTACAGCGCACAGAAGACAAGCCGCTTTGAATGAAGTTCAACGGCTAAAGGTTGAAGGAACTTTACGACCAGTTGTTCCTGGAGCTCCTGAGGTCCAAGAAAGCGGATCTTTGACTATATCGGCCATCACTCTACCATTCAAGAAAGACTACTTTCACAACATTGAGCCCGGTAAGCCTGCATAACTTTATAGCTGACATCTACCGAGTTTTGGAAAGTTTTAAAATAATAAATATTTTTTTCAGAAACATGTTTGCACTTTGTGTGCCTTATTCGTTACCTGGACACGGTAATAGCTACTCCCGTCGTTGGAGCTGACTCAGGCGATTCTTGTATACGTTTTCCTTCTACTTTAAAATTGCAAGACTTGTACAGCGACTTCAAAGTAACTATCGAGATCTACTCTCTGCAGACTCGGGCGGAAATTCTTCCTCACGATATCAAGTACCACATCCACAGTAATGGAAGTAACTGCTCTGGCTTGAACTCCAATAGCAAAAAGGTTGTGTTTAATGTCGTGGATTACATTGAAATTATAATAAAATTATTTTTTAATATTAACGTATGCTCATTTGTTTTTGCTGCAGAGTGGAGGTAAAACACCAAAAAAATTCCTAAAGCAAGAGAGCAAATTAACGATGCCTAACATTCAGAGTCCAGCAGGTCCGTTAGCCGTCCGTACAACAAATTTCAAACTTGCTGGATACGTAGTATTTAGTTTGAAAGAAGTTCACAGACAACAGTTTACTTTAAATAAGGTATGTTATTATGATGACTGCTGTATGTACTATTACCGATGGTTATTTTCAAAAATGCGTAAAATAACATGTTTTATTATTTTCAGGTTCCATTGACGTCACCTTTAGAAGGTCGCTTACAAATGCATGTTTCATGCGAGCTGACAGTTTCCGTGGATCATCATGGTTTCTTAACGATGTTCGAAGACGTCTCAGGATTTGGAGCCTGGCACCGCAGATGGTGTCAACTCCAAGGAGCTTTGCTGTCTTATTGGAAGTATCCAGATGACGAGCGTAAAAAAACACCCATTGGAACTCTCGATTTACGAGGTAATTGTTTGAAAAATAAATTTTTTTCAACACTCCATTTGCGTTGCTTGATTTCATAACATAATTATTTCAGGCGTGTCAACGACAAATGTTACTTTAGTGTCTCGAGATATATGTGCAAGACCGAATACATTTTTACTGGAAACGACAAGACCAGCTCAGCCTGGAGACGCAGACTGTCTTGTTATGGCCAGAAAAGGATCAGAAACGACGATTAGGTAATTATCGATTAAATATCGATGTGTATTAAGAGTAGTGATTAATAAATCTAGTAAAAAATATTTTTATTTTTTTGCAGGCATCTATTGTCGGCAGACACAAAAGAAGAAAGGCTAGAGTGGTGTGCCAAACTAAACAAAACATTGAATCTAATTCGCGCCTGGGGTGGTCCATCAACATAAGTATGTAAAAATTAATACATGAATTACAAATTTTTATTTTATGAGCATGAAGCTAGTTTTCATGGATTATATTTAACAGTGACTATTTAATGCAAACATCAAGAGTTTGTGATCAAGTTATAAAAGATTGACTTAATCATTTGATTATGATAATTTTAAGATTATCATGGATCTACAATAATACTTAACAAACTGATATTGACTGCAACATTGTTTACTATTCGAATACAATTACTTAAATACCAGCATTAAATGCTGAGAATGTATTTAAAATATTTTGCATTTCGATGGATTTTTGCCGTTTTCTAAAATCTAAAGGCTATTGATTTAATATTTTTCAGGTATCAGCAATCATTCATATTAGTTTAAAATTTTCAATTGAGTTGATAGGTTTGTTAGATATTATTATAACTATTTAATGATTGATTTTTGCTTCTCTAGATAGTTATATTAGTTGAATTAGTATGTACTTATAATAATCATTGTAAATACTAAAATAACCTTTTTTTAATGTATTAATATATAAATAGATTTATATATCAACGCAGTATTCATATACACATGCGATTGTATGTATTCGTATTAGTTGTTAATAATTGGAAGTATCAGGACCGTGGTTTTGTATGTTCTTATTTGTTATTGATTTAATGATGACCATCATTTAGACACTACTGTTTTTTAAACAATAAATACTTGTAACAAAGATATAATTGTTCAAACTAATATGATTTTTAATGAAAATTGGTATGTTTTCCGTTAATTTTTTTTTTAAAACCTTTTGTTTTCCCACTTATTTATCTAAATCAATTGTGCTGATCTAGTAAAAAACTTTTTAAATGTTGATAAATCAAAGAAAAATAATTATGAGATTACAAGCACTGAACAACTATTAAAATGATTTCTAGGCTCAAATAAATCATAAAGCTTTTATTTACTCAATACAATACGTTTATTTTGACGTCGTTTTGAGTTGCAATTAAAAATATAAACACATGTTTATTTCTTGCTACCGTAAAAGTAACTCAAAATTACGTAGGTATATATCCAACAATCAATACATAAATGATTAAAATATGTTTGTTCATATGTATATCAGTGTATAGTTTATCGTTAGAAAACGACAGCTAATTTTTTTTTTTTTTAATCTATTTACATTTTTTTTTTTTCGTACAAAAATAGCATTGATATCCGCTCAATGACAACGATTTCTCTGAGTTTTCAAGTAAACACGAATAATTTTCCGAAATCAACAATTCAATTTTATGGGGCTAATTTTCTCGCGACAAACATTGCAAGTTCTCATTGAAAATAATGTGATCTAGAGTTATTAATTTTTGTACTATACAGGAAAGAAGAAAATCATCCGTCAAGTCACTCTACTTTAGCTGGCCCATTTCGATAAATTTTTCAATTACCAAAAAAATTAATAAGACAAGAATGATTTTCGTGCAATGAATTATTCTCAAGATCGATTTCGAGATGAACGACGATCTGGTAAAATTTACGATGTAAAAAAAAGAAAAACATGTTGTAACGCGTATCCAATACGAGAAAAAAAGGCTGAAAAACACTGGAGAGTCGGAAAAAGTATAGCGACAGTGGGGAAAAAAAAAAACAGTAAGCGAGCTTGACGTGATGGTGAGTATAATTAATATTGAGCGAGTGAAAAAGAGGAGGGTCGAGCGGTAAGGAGATGAAATTTAGAGGAGCGTGATCGTGGGATGGAAGCCGTCCTTGTCGGCCTTGTAGTCAACCCTGTAAGTCTTGCCGTCGGGCGTTTGGTACTGAAAACTGCCTGTGACCTCGAGAGCCTCGTCCTCGGTGCCCTGATTGACGATCACCGCGGTTTCCTCCTTTTTGTGCCCATCGCTTTGCTCGTAACTGTAGTGATAGCCTTCCACTCCGATGTTGTTGTTCTCCTCCTGCTTGGTGATGGTGATGCCCGCGTAAGGATTCGGGTTTTGCTGAGGCGCGCACAAGCAGCCCACCACGAGCAACGATAGCACGAAAATCTGCGAATCATACAATTTTTTTTTTTTTTTTTTTTTTTTTCAGGTGCTGTTAGCTGATAAACTAACGTGTCCCCTGGTTTGTTAATTTTCAACGTCAAACATTAATTTATGCCAAACGATTTGCCGTCAATACCTAATTCTTATTAAATCGTAGATTTATCATTGGCTGGTATAAAGGTTAAATTTTTTTTTTTCCATTCATTCATATCTAATTGTTTCTTTAATTTTTAATTGGATAAAGTAAACATGTTTTTATAACAGCATAAAAAAAAGACTTTTTTATTAGTACCAAATTTTTAAACATAAAAAAATTCAAAAACCTCTCATCTTGATTATTAAAAAAGTTTCTAAATAAATTGTTTTAAAAGGATTATATATTTAATTTTCAGATTTTCCTCCGTTATTGGCGTATTCAAGCAGTCCTAAACAAAAACTTACACAAGTGTAGAAATTTTATAATTTTTATTTACTAATAACTTCAAAGCGTTACCCATACCTATTTACAAATATGACGTTAAATAAAAAAAAGAAAAACAGTATTAAAAAATTAAAAACAACAACAAAGGAAAAAAAAATTATTAAAGTCGGTTACCGGTAAATTCAAGACGTTAACTTTGATCACACGCAAACGCGCATTTATTTACGTGACCAGTAAGTAGTGTAAACCATTTTTCCGACATGTTTAAAATAAAAAATTAATGGTACAAAGCTTTAAATTTTCTCTAAATTACACTCGATTTTGACATTAGCAGCTCATCCTCCGTGAAATGCAATATTCCGAAATGCTCTCGCTGTTGGTCGTTTTAATTAAAATCACGTAATTACAACCGTTTCCCAACACCCACGCAGCGCGCACATTTTGCATTATTATTTTCAATTCCTCCAGGATAATCATCTTGAACGCTGTTGTTTAACGATTCGTTAGACCTGAAATCCCAGACTCGCAAAAACCACGAATGAATAAGCAAACATCAGGAGTAATTGTTTGACGATTTGAAGGGGGATAAATGCGCTCATTAGCGTGACAAATAATTTGTGCAAAGATTATTAAAGTATTTTTGTAAATTACTGTTACAAAATAAGTGTCTTGTGTAGGCGATTTTAAATGAGTCGAGAAAAGCCCGAAACGAATCGTGTCAAGATTTGCCTCCATTCACATCAACATTCATGGTTGCCGAACTGCAGGGGCAGAGAGTATACCAATTTCAATAAAAAAAAAAAATAACAATAATAATATAATAAAAAAATAAAACTGTAACATAATACAGAATTTTACATTAACTTTTATATTTTTATAATAAATTTAGGACAAGCAATAATTGTACACTCATGAATTAAGATTAAAAAAAGATAATTTTTGTGAAACAATAATGTAAAATTTTATTTAATAATTGATAGCTTTTTTTATGATGAATTTTTCAAGTACCAGTGATCCCTCATTCAAAGCTGATTAGTCAGAAAATAGTTGGCATGCCTGTTAGATAATACATTCGCGAATTTATATTTATTTGAATATACATAGATAAAGCGTATAGTGGCTCATATATAACTTACAAACTCGAGTGTTAAGTAACACTAAAAGTTATAATTCCACGTGAAAAGCGCATGGAATTTCTGACGAATCACATTTATGTCGACTCAACATTTTCCATAGGGTACAAGTGGTGCTTGAATAGCAATTACACACATTTCATGAAAATGAAGTAGCGCAACTGGAATTAATAGTACACGCTTTTACGGCGACACTTGAGATACTATCAGTTCATTTTTTTTTCAAATACACAACGAGACAAGATTAATTATTATTATCTCTAATACCCATTCGTAACAACAAACTCTCACAAAATAATTTACCGTTACTGGACACGAGTATAAATAAATTTTAATACACTTCTCACCAAAACATCCGACATTTGGAGGAAAAAAAAAAAAAAAAAAAAAAACAATTACCATCCCGCACGCGTAGCCCGTAATTTACAACTCTACAACGAAAAAAACCAAGGCGCTCGCTACGGCCCACGCTAATTGGAAATTCATCGTGCGCCCGAAATCCATAATTAATTTCACGCATATAGGTACATCCCAACCGATCATTATGACATCACACCACCGTTTATACACATCATGTATCGCTCTTCCAGAAACCTCCTAATTATCGATCATCATTAGACTTCGATACACTTGTATGGCATGGATATTTGAAGAAAAAGCAAACCCACGTAATTTCCATCTTCATAGTCAGTGAGAACTTTCAAGGTAAAATAAATATTACCCTATCACCGAAAAAAAACCAGATCGAACGAGCCGCAATAACCCCACGCTTCGTTCTCTGTATATCAATGTATAAAAAGAAGCAAAGAAAAAAAAAAAAAAAAAAAAACCAGAACACCGTAAAGCTCTAAGGCACATCGATAAGCGTATACCAGCAACACGATACATAATATATGTGTATACATTGTATAGCAAAGATGCAATAAGATTCGCGCAGTGTAAAGTATATGCCGAGCCTTAAAACTTTCTCCTATATACAGGCGCGTGCTGGCGTCCTATAACGTTTGACAATTTTACGTAACCCACTCTTATTTCACCTCTCGCGGGCGAAAGAGGATCGTCTTCTTGGTTTTTCAGCCGCCGCCTCGAGCCAAAATAGGCGCACTCACGTATATTTAATTATACATATAAATCGAACAACATATATATACGTGTATTATGTACCCGCGGGGGGGGGGTCACGATTTATCTTTGAGGCGTCGCTGAGGAATTGAGGATCGCAAACAACAAAAACAAGCGCGTTTAATGCTTATGTGATTGGGTACAGTTGATACATAGGCCGATCGGGTAATTACAATTGGGACCCCATACCGATTTTCCGGAGGACGATCGTGATACGTTGATGCTTGGTAGTTTACATTCATGTACCCATAATTTACACGAAGGGGCATGGCATCGCAGTTACTTATGGAGCGTTTGATGAGCCGCGTGACGAATCACGTTTTTCTTTTTTGTTTTTTTTTCCTCCATCGCTCGTCAACTCGTGCGTGGATTTTTAATTAATTTGATCGGTAAAAATGAGTTGTTTGTTTGAATTTTTATGGAATTTAAATTATTTCTAGTCCGAATTCGCGGAAGTTTGTGGCTTAATTATTCGCGTGTACGTATACCCATACTTTTTTAACTTTAAATTAATTGAGTCTATTGCTAAAAAAATTCTCCCTTTCCTGATTGAAAAATCTCTCGACGCTCGTTACTTCCAATACGCTTGTATACCCGCACTGAAAAGTATATAAAAATCGGCCGATCTCAAAACGTGTATCGTTCCAACCGATAAACTGTATGGAAACGGTATGATTTACCACGATTATCTAAAATATTTTATAATCAGTGAGAAAAATGAAACGATGTGTATATGTATGTGCACAAAGTAAAATGTGTCAATTGGCAAATATAAGGTACAATGGCTGACTATAAAACGGGAGTATGAGCTGCTTGTGGGGTTGCTAACTTTTTCCTGTACAGCTAATTTTTTTTTTTTTTTTTTTTATTTCAACGACATCCTTGAACGGGTCGAGCGCATAAGTTATGACCAAAGGACGATTATTTACCGCGGGGAGCTCGTTGGGAGGAAAAACAAGGAGAGCACGTGGCGTGGAACGTCGCCCGAGTTGCTCGATCACCTTCGAACTTTTAATGGATGAGGAGGAACGAGATAACTTGCCGACTGCACGTGAACCATACATCATCTCGAAGAGTATGCAGGCCGAACGCAAACGGTTTGGTCGGTCCAAGTGATACCTCGATATTTGATGAAAGGGAAGAGTACTACTCCTCTGGGTTTAATTCTACGGGGAAAATTTCACATCCGCTCGATTGAGAGCTTTTTTGATAATCTACTGGTAAAAAAATACAGTAGGTACTTACAGGTGACAATAGTGTGAGCAAAGGGGTGGTATGAATTCTCATCAAAAATCGAGATACCTACTTACTAATATCTTTTTCCATCAAAGTGTTGGACCACGCGATGTATCATTATCCGTAAACACGGAAAAGACAACTACGCACAGTAAAGCTGGAGGTGTAACTCCAGTGAATGTTATTTTCACTCGTTTTTTTTTTTTTTTTTTAAGGGTAACTTTTATTCCTGAATTAAGATTAACGCAGTTTTATAACAGATTTTTTTTTCTCCTCGTATCGCCACCAATGTCGCAGCAAAAAAATGATTAAATACCCCTTCAGGATTTTCCTTAACAATTACTTAGGTACACTCGAGATGTACAAACGAGGAGGACAATTGGAGGCACACACGCGCTCTTTATACTATTGGATCCGAAAAATTTTGCAGTCACACGTCTTTGGTCCACTTTCACTGTACGTCCGCTTTGTCGAGTGGTGTAGTGTAAATATAATTACAGAAAAAAAAAAATCCAAGATAGAGTAAAAAATAAATAAAAAAACGGAAAGGGGGTAGTAGTAAAAACAGTTGATATTATATTTGTATGTTTACAGTACTTGATGACTCATCACACCCACCGTCTTCATGTTATTTTGCGAACAACGAAATGTACGTAACAATATGAACAACGAAGAACAGCACTGTATATATATACGGACGTCGATGTCAGAAGGAGCAGCTTCGAGACACACGTGTGATATGTGCTACGTGTACAGTACCCACACCGAGGATGCGCCGGGCGCACTTGGCTTTATATACCCGGATAATTGCACTTACCTGGGGGATACGTATACACAATATCTTACCCACACCGTTATACCACCTACCCCCCCGCCTGTTGTGTAGCTACACTCAAACGCGTATATCTATGCCTCTATGGCCCGCCTCCCCCCCCCCGTCGAAGTCGCGGTCTCTATTTCTCATTCTTCTCTCCCTCCATATACGCGTCTACTCTCCTACTTGAAAATATGTGTAGAAGAGACGCGAGGGCGCGAGATGGTACTTTTACGTGTACACCGGCTTACCTACATCCTCCACTGCCTATACACTCCTACTCCTTGCTTTGCTCTCACTCCCGGTACTTATACGTGTATGTACACACATAGGAGATGCGCCACCTCCTTCCATTAGGTACATTCTTCTTGTATACCGTGTGTTACACCATGTATGATCTTCTTTTTCGCTTCCTTTTTTCCCCTTTGACGTACCATTCGCTGGAATCGCGCATCGGCATTCGTGTTTCGGGGGGTACGCCCTAGCTGGGATGTTGGAAAACGGGGGAGGAAGATATCGACGATGCCGTTTTGCGGTGGTTATAAATAAACGCCACGTAATTCCACGTTTTTTTTTTCTCAAGTCACGCGAGCCCTGGCTGCATGCGTGCGCCTTCCGGTAAATTTTAATCTCTCGCGGTTAATTTGTTTATCGCTGCTGCACAACACTGCAGGTGCTCTGCGTCGGTGTACCTATACTTGCTTTGACCGTCCATCATCCAGTGTGGCTTTTTTTTTTCTTCTTCTTTTCTTACTTCTTCAAAAAACAAAACAAAATTAGCATAGAGAAAAAACATCCAGCGCCATGACGCGTGACGCGATGATTGATTCGTTAATTTGCAAACAAATCATTCTTATACTTTACTCGGATGATCTCTTGCCCTCGGCCTCTTAGGTGTTTTTAAAAAATATTGATGTTTCCTTGGTTTTGGATAAAATTAGATTCAGGTATAAAATGCCGATTCTTTGATTCTCGATTGATTGTGTGCATAGACGTCTCAATTATTTTTTTTTGTTGAAATTTTACAACGATTCATTTTCCAACTGTTCAAAGATCGAAATTGTCATTTTTTATGTAAAGACACGCGTGTTTTGTATACCAACAATGTTGTTACGTGAATTATCGTACGAGTGTAAAGTTGCGTTGATCAATTGAGACACCAACGCGACGCTGTTGCGAAATTACACCCATCATTTTTTATTTATCCGCGTATCCTATACGAATTTTTTCGAGTGGGTTATCAAAATTATTATTCGTGCGCGTATTTGTATTCCACGTGTCGTTAATTATCATGCTGATTCGAGGGATCTATCGAGACGTGCGAAAATCGCGGAAGTGCGGGGCTATAAATTTTTAACCCTGACATTTTTATTTGTCGTACAAACACAAGTCGGTGGTGCGAGTTATTTTGTTTTTCATTTATAAGACACGATTGGCACATCGTGTACTATAGTTTCGGCATTGTTCCGAGGTGATGATAGTTCATTCACTTGCTCGTTGCATCTCGATGGAAAAAATATCGAGTATCGACATTTGTAAAGCCCAATAACAACGATCATCCCTTATACCTCGTAAGTTTTGCAAAAAAAAGTAACACCATTTTTCCCAGACAGATTTCATGTGTACGATTTTGTGATGCGAAATCAGAAAAATCCTGGTTACTGCAGGTCATCGTCCATTTTAGTACCACTGAAACCAAGAAACGTGTACGATATTTCGAAGAACTGCTCGTGCAAAAGCTCGACGCGTAAATTTACCACATAGTGTATACGTATAAAAATATTACATCGCAAAAATTGAAACACCAAAACACCCAAGGGTTTTCACACCCGTGTATATATATGTATACACAATGGTGCTTATACTTAAACACGTGCGTACGCGCGCGCGTAAAATGACGCAAAGAAAAGCGCCGTAAAAGCCAGATTATGCAAGGAATTATCCAATTCCCCGTTTCGACGTTATCACCCGTGACGCCCAGCTAATGGACATTATTCGCGCAGGCGAAAATCACCGAGTACCTATACACATTTCCAACTGAGCAATTAAAAAAAAAAAAAGAAACTGGGTGCGGAGGGAAGATGATTAACGCAGGTAATTACGACGGAGCCCGTGGCTGCACACGTATACTTAATTTTTTAATGATCGCGGAACCAAAAGATCGGCACCACGCCGATCTCATACCGATCACTGCTCGTTTCTCGGGGCTGCATCGATAGCCAAACCTCTCCCCCTCAAATCGCGCAATTACAGAGACGAGCCGAGTACAGGGTGTGGGTGGGCGTTCATTTTTTCATTAGTCCCTCCGATCTCCGCGGTTGCATCAGATTTAAAAAAAAAAAGGGACGCAATTATGCTCCCTCCCAATTAGTACGAAAAATCCGTGGTGCGCGTTGATCCCTTTTGACGATCGAAAGAGGGAGGGGGAGGGAGAAAAGGCTACGAAAACCGATCACGGCCGAATTCCGCGATTTCCAGGATTCCCCGCTGATGCTCGGCCTCCCCTTCCACGGGCGCGCACGTCCTTGGGATTCCCTCTTTCTCTTCTCCGTGCGGCTCGTTATGACATTTACTTTCCTCGGCTATACGTGCACGTATATATATATATACTCTCTGTGCACACACGCGCGCAGAGCGAGGGAGGGAGGAAAGCATCTCCGTCGTCTCATCTCTCGCGGCGATCGTGGCGAAAGTGATGCAACCGAGTGAGGGGCTTTAGCCGTACTTACGGCAACGACCTTGCCGTGTCCCGTGCGTTATATATATATATATACCTATACATACGCGAAGGAGAAGATTCGCACGCCGCGGGGTACATTAGCGCCGTCAGCGCTCAAGAGTATACCGATCACTGCGAATCACGAGTCTTGCGTGCACCTGTCTTCTTTTGCAGCGAACAGATGGTGGAGGGGTGGGGGGGGTCCTTTTATAATTGTCGTTGCTCGATGATTTATCTACGCGCGGTACATGTACTGTTATATATACGTGTAATTTCTCGTACGTGAATCGAGCGTCTTTTCTTTTTTTTTGCGAGGTCTTTTACCGATTTCGCGTTTCGAAGGAAGATTGCAATTTAATCGCGATACTTATACATGGATGTTGTACATTCGATTTCGAGGCGCGCGTCTTATTATTATAATTTTTTTTTTTTTTTTTTTTTCCCCAAAAACTTTACGATGCCAAGGGCGTTTTCTCGCGGATATGACACGTTTGTTTTTCGAGGCTATCAACGTTCATGGATTAGCTCGCACGCGCGAGATCAAGCCCCGATTAAACATTATACGTAAAATTGTATAATGTGTACTCTTCGGCGTTGGCCAACGTTGGAGCGTATCGATAATTACACACCTAAGCGCGCGGGGCTCTATTCTTTGGGTGTTCTGTTTATATCGAGCATCCCGATCTTTTGGCGCAACAAAAGCCACTGAAATCAGATCGAAAGACAAAAAAAAATCAGGTCGGCGAATTTGTTCGACATATATATACATATTTGTGTACCCACACTTGTATGTACTTTCTTCCTCTCTGTTGTCTGGTACACTATTCATCGAAATTAACATCGCAACAATAAAACTTCCAAAAAAGTACGTCCCCTTGTGGTGAAAAATGTTTCCCACTGACCATCCAACGCGTATGAAGTAAGAAAAAAAAAAAAACGACAGGTCACTTTTCATAGTCTTTCGAACCATTTGTTAGACGTACACCAACTTGCAATTTGCGGAGCAAGTATATATACGAACACCTTAAAATCGTCTCGGAGGAAAAAAGAAAGAGGAATGTATCATCGGCCGAAAGTTGTACGTGTATGTAATTAAAAAGCAAACAAAGTTGCAGGTCCACGTCCTACTCTGTATTTACGCATACGTATATATATACACCGAACGAGGATCGCTCGGCGTTCCTCCCACGCGCCTTCTCCTCGAGGCGTTACCGGCCCAAACAATTAAGAGCTCGACGCTAAGCTATGCGCCTCTGCCCATCTCCGTACGTTGCGTAAACGCCTGTACGTATAATACAGTGTTACACTTCCCACGCTTGGCTCGCCGATTTCATACCGATGCGTATAGAACAGCGAAGACGACTCTGTTTGACTATTGGACCTTGCGCGTGTGTCTGAATCGATGATGTGTTGCGTGTGGCTGCGAACAAAAAAAAAAAAAAAAAAAAAAAAAGTACACATCCGGAGTCGAAAACAGAGCTCGCCCCTCATTGCCGATTTTATTATTCTCGGCGTTTTGCCGGAATCCCTGATTCTGTTTGTTCGGGAGGACGCGCGGAAGAGCGGTGTCGGTGGTACGGGTTACGAGACCTGCCTTCGTTCTTTCGAACTGGCATAAATTAGCGAGTGATGAAATCGGTTTCGCTGTACGATAGGGTGATATTTTTCGTTGCCGATTTTTGGTCGCTTACTTTTTTTTTTTACCGCCAATACATGGAAGAGTACATAGAGGACATTTTCCATTTTCCAACGAGCCAATACATGCACACGAGAGGGAGAGTCCCATCGGCTTGTAATACTTTCTAATGCATTTTTCATTCGCGTTGGCTTTTCGAGTGCATACATTGGCGAGATGGAAAAATTTACAATTATCGTGCCCTGAAGGAAAACCTGTACGTCGATGGATGATGTATGAAATTGACGATATTACGAAGCGTGGCTGTGTGTACAAAAGTATTGTATATGGTACATCGGTACGCCATATAGCTATAACCAAATGACGTAAGCTCTTTAAATGATTCATCAAAATTTTGCGCGACAGCCAGATTTTCGTTAGTATAATTACGTTTCGAGAAATTTACTTTGCAAACGAGTCGAATCGATTATTACAACTGAAACACGGCGCGTGTAATAAATGTCTTCCAGGGTTCGCGCATTGAATTAAAATCTATGCTCTGCGGTGCATATGACAAAATTATTTATCGCGCGAAATCGGATGACCGATCGCGCATTAAAATCGCACACACACGCATAGTTTCGAAGATTTTAGAAAGTACCGGCAACAAGGATAGATATATATATATATCTTTAATCATCCGCGAGTGTAATGTCACAAATCTCGTGCTACTGCATTTATGCAAAGTTGACGGTCTTTTATTTTGACGATGGGTAAGCTTTCGTCTTGGCATTCCTGTTCGCTCGAGTCACCGCTTTGTTTTATTATCAACACCGAATGACTTGGTTTCCGTGTATTGTTTTTTTTTCCCCTCTATATAGAAATTTAAATAAATCGAAAAAGTTGCAAATGCCGTGGCACGTGCGTATATATACCGTTCGCGATGTCAATAAATACCATTTTTTTAGTAAAAATTTACCGGGTAAACGGTGCGAAAAGTAGTAAAAGTGTTGTTTTCACGAGCGACGCGTCAAAAGTAGAACGAGCGTAACGATGGTCAGACGACGGATAAGTACAAGAGTCGTGTGTGGAAAAAACATAAGATACGACGACGGTGGAAAATCGTACAAGTACACGAGTCAAGTATCGTATAGTAGGATTTTTTAAAACAAGCGTTATACTTATGCCGAATCGGCAGGTATATGTGTACAAATGTTGCATAACCAGTCGAGGCTCGGTCCGATCAAGAGATTAGAAAATTGAAAAAAACTGCTTTCAAAAGAATCATTTGCGTACACATATAGTACCCTGTCGTGTTTGGTAATAATATATACCTACACGTATATATATATATTAATTTGCACAATCCGTTCCTTTGCGAAAAGTGTACCCAAATAGTGATGTAGATGAATTATAGCTTCTTCTTCTAATGCAACGTGTTTGGAAATGTCAACTGTGCAGGAGATGATGTACCTACGTACACCGACAATAGAGAGAACGAACTAATGGTTTTCTAAATATATACACGTGTCGCCCTTTTTCTGTTGATTTTATTGTAAAAACAACATAGGAGATTCCTTGGACCGTGTATTATTTTTATGAGTATCCACGATGAGTATATTGTAACAATTAACAATTGGCACGGCTAACAAAAGAAGTTTTTCACATTAGTCTCTCGACCGTATACGTTACCTACGAGGCGAGCATCGTTGATTTTCGAGTCGTTTCATTGAATGAAAAAAAAAAAAACTGCGTAGTTGCGTATGTACACACAATTACGCGCACACAGCTCTCTCTCTCTCTCTCTCTCTCTCTTATACTGTTGCTCAATTAGCAAACATTCCATAATTTTCGTTTTTCTCGTATATATAAGTACATACTCACGCACACGTGTACACCCATGAGTCGTCACGCGTGCTATAAATATACCTACGTGGGTACATCAGAGAAGGAGAGAAAAACGCTAAAGAAAGACACACACAAAAGTGGTGTCCATACGCTGGTTTAGCCGCAGGTGATCCGAGCCATCTGTACATTTATTATTCCACAGTTATGCGAAAAAACATACTAGCCGAGAGCGCCCATACATATATCCGTTCGTATACGTATATACCCATAGCCTAGGAATGCGCCTGACAATCACGAGAGAGGGACAATGAAACTTCTGTCGTCCTCGCGCGCGTGCAAACCGCAAATTCTTTCGGGATTGAAGAAAAAAAAAAAAAAAAGGCGCAAACATTGCAAAGAAGAAGACTATACGCTTTGTGCCAATGAGCGAGCGAGTGGGAAAAAAAAAAAAAAATTCCAACCCGATTGTCTATCGTCCGAAATTCCGGGTCACCCCTTGGAATCGGCCCTGACATCGGAGTGTATATACCCAACTCGGTGCTGTCGCCGAGCGTTCATCGCCGATCCTGCACACAAGTATATATATAATACCTATAGGAGGTGGAGAAGGATGCGGCTCTGGTTCACCCAGAGTCGCTTCGATCGGTAAAGGTCGCGCGCGCGATCGGCCGACCAAGTATATATATGTGTATTATACGTACACCGCGTCATAGTCATCCATGTGCTCTTTCGCAATTCATTGGAGTACGTGTGTGAGCGTGTTAATGTCTGATAGAGGTGATGCGCGCCGTTGCTACGTACTCGCGCAATTAAGACGCATTTTTCAATCCCTCGCGTTTGATGGACTTTTTTTTTTTTTTCACTTATTTTCTTCGGCTCCTCCATTCGCAGGGAGTCTCTTGACCGATACTCCGTTGTCACCCTTGTAATTGTACGTACAAAAATGGACTTTGACGGATAAACCATCGCGTATATAGTACATAAATATACGTAGGTTCGCGAATTTGCGCGCCAACGAGACACATTTGAAGTGCCGATCTATGTTTTATATGTACCCGAGAGGGGTGCAATCAATCATCCGCGTGTTTGTTCGTGTGTACTCAACTATATACGAGGTTGTTGGTCTTACGTAAGCTTTTGCCAAGCGAATTGGTTCAAAATTTATGGGCATTTTGAGATATACCCTTAGGGTGTACATGGCCAAGACGAGGATCGGTGATGTTCTTCGCTGGACCACTCGAGTGTTTATCTTTTTTTTTTTTTTTTTTTTGTAGATCAGCCGAATATCGATCGGTTTGAGAATTAATGCGAGCCACGCGAAAATTTTTCATCACCAAGTACTGTTTGACAAAAAGTATATAAATATAAGGGTTTGAAACAATTATACATTCAAAACTCATACATGATAATATTACAAATCTCTAGCTGTAAGAGAGCATGGATTATTCATTTTTACGTTTACTCAAAAGAATACCTTGTATGATAGGTTATTTGATACTAGTGATGTTTTAACGTTTCATTTTTTGTTCCAATCAGAAATATACTTGTCAACTGAATATTTGTCTTTACTTTTCTTTCATTCATAATTCTCGCTACTCGAGTAGTTGATTGATGGATTCAGATAGGTTTGACGGTCCACCAAATACTCAATAACCTCATTCAGATATATTATCTTGAATAGGAAAAAAAAAAAAAAAAACAACAAGCTCTATGCGTGAAAAATCGTTAGAGCACGGTCGAGTGTGGATAGAGACCTCAGGCCGGGTGATCGGCAATTCAACACGCTCGGGTGTGTGTATTACGCGAGACCTGAGCCAGCTGATTCTCAGATAAGTACGGAAGAGCTTGTGTATATGCATTAGCGCCGGTGAAAAAGAAAGACGGGAAAACAGCGACGTAATAGCCATCAGCCGGTGTTGGCTCTCCTCTATATATAGATGCACGCGATCTCTATGCAGAAATTACATCAGCTCGGCGCGTTTACCGAGCGTCCGGTGCCATCCTCCGGCGTTATTACGCTGCAACTACTTTTTAACACAATATGTGGGCCACGAGCCATGGTGCTTTCACGTACTCGTACATATACGTACAGATTTCTCTTCGTATACGTTCAGATTTTCGAATCAAGATGTACACGCGTAACAAAATCGGTGAACCGATTTCTTGTCTCCTTATCACTCGATGCACCGGTCTATCGGTATATTTGACTTTCCCTGCGTGTGGGCTGCAATTTTTCAAGCCTCTGACGATCAAAAGACACATACCCCATCACTCGTTCATTACTATCAAAGATCGTTATTAACATAGTGACCCAATTGTAGGCAAAACAGAGAAAGAAGGAAAAAATAACCGTTCCGCACTTTGAGAGAGAATTTTTCGCGCCGATTTTCAACTCTGCAAAACCACGGCGAGAGCCGATCGAGAGATAAAAATCGAGATGACGAAACGAAGGAAGAAAAAAATCCCACTCGAAATTGGAAAGAAAAAAAAAAAAGAAGATTTGGCTCCTCGATCAATTTCACGGTGCACAACAAACCAGACACACACTGATCTATGTATACATACATCCATCCACCGATTATCCGTGTAAAAATCTGTACACGTACGAGTACGCGATGCGAGAAAAGAGGGAGCCAAGAGTGTACAGATAACACACAACCGACGCCGCGAAATGAGCTGCAAAAGACGAGTTCGACGAGGTCGCAGATGCAGGCACTCGAGGGCGCGATTTTCGCCAACAAGTATAAATATACATACATGGCGCAGACGAGCATATGTAGGTACGTATATAATAACGTAACGAGACGACGGGAGAGAAGATGCGATCGCGGGGGAATCGCAATGGGTCGTTTTCTCGCACCTTTCGCGCGCGTATGAGTGTATATCAACGCCGGTGCGACCTGTGGTGCGGGCAGGACGAGTACATCGGTATATAGGGTGCGCGCGTGTGTTAACCGAAAGGACTCGAGGTGTCCGCGAGCCGGGCTCGACGAGATTTTTAGAGACAGCCCGATCCTTCACCCATCGGATGTAACTTACACCTATACTCCCACCGTATACGTTAAATTTATCGTCACCTGCTATAGAGATATATCCGTACAAAGTTTGAGCCGATGTCCTTTCCCTTGTCTCTGTGGATGTAGGGTATCATGACATGTATACATGTACAAGCGTTTTCGATATATACTTGCCTGTATATACCTACGAGGTGCATGGGTATTTGCTTCATTAAAACAATTGTCATTAAATCAGTCTTCTCTAATTACAATGATCATTATTGACACAGAGTGTTCACAGTTGTCTGCAACGCGTTAGTAGAAAAAAAAAAAAAAAAAAATCGGCACACGAGGGATGCGTTGGAAGGTAAATAGCAATCCGTCAACGCGACCTCTCCGATTCATCGGGGTGTATAATATATAATATACACAGGCAGATGCGACGCATCGGGCGTCAGGACGAGGGAATAATAACATTTCGCCTTTTGCCGTCATCCACGATCGGATGATCGTTTTATTAAACGTGAGCTTCTCCGCGACGGCGAATTATCCTAATCGGCCGATTAAAAGTTTCGACGATTACTTACGTGTACATACAAATGAATAACGTATATTTTATGGCTTTGCATACGTATGTACACAAGAGTCATCACGGAGAACGGGAGTGTCGCCGCTAGATTGGGCAATCCTTTTTTTTTTTTTTTTTTTTTTTTTTTTCATCATTGCAGGAAAATTGCCCTCGTGTAGCCCGTGTACAAAGCTAAATCACCGCGCGCTCTCGTCTTCAAAAGTCCATGTATAGGTGTGCATTGCACCGGGGTAATCGGAGAAGCGTTGATTGTCCGTTGTAGGGGTGTACGAGGTGCGCGATAAATGTGCACGATAATCACGAGGGATGGGAGAAAAAAAAATATTCGCGTGTTTGTTACCGCAGTGTATGAATTATACTCTCCTCTCTCTCTCTTTATGCATAAGCGATTATTTTCCACGAGTGTATACTTTGAAAAAGATATTAATTGTTTGGCGTTACCTGGACGGATTGTATGGTGTCATCGTCGCGAGGGTGGTAAACGCTCGGGTAAACGATGGGTGAGTCGTTCGGTTGCTCCTCGAATGTTTGTTGTCGGTGGAAAATTATGACAAAGTGGTTTTATCGATATTTCAATGATACGGTGTCGACAATCGTTGAGCGATTGATTTTTTTTTTTTTTTTTTTTTTTTTTTTTTTCCCCTACCAGTGCTTGATGGTGCATCTCCTGACTTTATTTTTTTTTTTCGTACATTCGTACACTCGTGTTAAAAATTAAAAAAATTTGTTCGTACACGTATAAACAACCATTGCATTAGTATAGCCAATTAAACCTCCAAATTTTTTATTTTTTATTTTAGTTGAAAAACATTCCTGTACCAAACGACCGTGTGTTTTTCCTGGGCACGCGTACTTAACTCGAAGCAAATGGCTAAAACTATACGTACACGATAAATCATCATCTTTCACAAGTTTTTTTTTTTTCTCAGTCCAAAATCATGGAATGTACATATGTTTTTCAATGCTATCGAAGTAAAATTTTGCTTCAGCGCAAACAATTTATTATTATTTTTCAAGGAACAAATTGTAACGCAAAGTGTAATAGAAAAAGTGTTAATCCCGTGTCTTATGACAATTACCAAGGATGAGGGTTACTGGGGTACTTTTGTGCTGATGGAAAAATACATTATTAGACGAGGTTCGAAATTACACAAAAATCAAAATTGAATTGTAAACTTGCGAAATTCACGCTACGCGCAAGTATTCATGCTGACGTTGGATTAATTTTTAAGTATCATTTGCCTCTTTTGCTACTACGTGTCTCTCTATATTCCCTGCATCGTTGTATTGTGATGGGTTGAATGAGAAATATTTGTTCGTGCCTCGGGATCAAAGTTGAACGAAAGTAACGTATCCCAAGACATACTGTTATACCACTTTATTACAAATTTATACGTCGTATGAAATTAATGGAAAAAACGAGGAGACGAAAAAAAAAAAAATAAAAGTTCTTGGGAAACCTCGTGCACGGCATGTTGTGCGTGCCGCTGAAAAAGTTATTAGACGAGCGATTCAGACTCGTCCTATAATAATTACGCATAGATTAAAAGCGCAGCTACTAGTAATCCCAGTTTTAGCACGCGTAATGATTTTTTTTACAAAAATTAATGAGTTGTTTCACAAATTTTTTTTCCAGCGACGCCAGTTGTTCGTGTCAAAATTTTGTCACGCAGGTTGATGTATCGTATTGTTATGAACATTTTCCAACGAAGAAGCGAAGCGTATCCTTGAATAATTATCATGACTTATTATTGCTCGACTGGATTATTAAACGATTACCTGCAACGTTAGATCATCATGTCGATTAAAGCTTAATTTTTCTTTGATGCGAGTGGAAAGAAATAAATTTTCATCATTTATTGTGATTGTTCTAAAAACACAAACGAGCCCATTAACCTTGATTTTCAGCACTTTGATCCAAATGATCATTAGTCCTGTGCGATTAAAAGCACATTTTACAATGAAAAGGAAAGAAAACAACAATCTTGTCTATCCATCAAATCACCAAGGTAATTTAAAATATATATATATATACATATTCATCGCAAAACAATGAAATCGCCATTTCGTTCATTGTCCCGTGCTATTATACAGACAAGTCTGCAACGCTAGCACCAAGGAAAAAACCAACAATTATTCTTCCGAAGACACTCGCACGTGTATTTCTCAAACCCAAAAAAAAAAAAAAAAAACAACAACCACCCACGAATATCTCGGCATTGGTAATGCGATCGCGAGCGATAAGTCAAGTAGACCATAATTTACAAATCGACCCACCACGGGAGCAAACTGCATTCCAGTGCACAGTTGGTACAAGTAGCACCCCAAGGCCGATGGTGATGGTATACACATAACGAACAAAGGAGGGCACACGCGTGACCCTTTGTAGTGTACCTATACCCTCGTGTGCAGTGGAGTGCAACATCAAAAATAAAAAAAAAAGTGGTTGGAGGGTAAGGGGATAACAACACGTCGTCCGCTAGGGAGCCTCGATCGCTAAGATAAGCGCTTCGATCGGAAGCACGACAAATCGTATGTGCAAAATTGTAATACTTTAAAAAATGGCCACTTTAATGGCTCTCTCGAGAGAGAGAGAGAGAGAGAAACGATGGAAAATGCAGTTTCATCGAGCGAAGCAGATATGTTATTTTGTAGCGCGCGCCGTACAGGGTGAATGAATATGTGTAATAGCTGTGCGAGCTACTACCGTTTCGACAGCCCATGTATATATATAACCCGAATTCGCTCGCGCACAATCGCATCGGCGTTACACGTATGGTATAATCATCAGCGTCGAGAGATCGAAGATCGGTATTGAAATTCCATTGGCGCGGGCTCGCTTTGGGGCCCAACGGAGAGAGGGACACACAATGGAAGAGGCGCGCTCGAGAGCATCCGCACCCACGCGGACGTTTGTTTTATTATCCCCCGTATACGTTTTGAGTTGCGATACAGACATGCATGCAGCATATTTTTGTAACCGCGTTCCTCATTTTTTTTTTTTCTTTTTCAACCTCCCTTCGTGTGTATACATGCTGTGGTATTACATTGTCTCGGGACCTACTTTCTCGCCGATGGCACTTTCATCTCGCGTAAGATCGATTAGCCATTTTTTCAATTGTATGGTTCGATGTTTCTTTTTTAGTTAATAAAGACGTCAAGAGTATAATGGAGTTGAGAATAATAGCTCGGTTTTTTGAAACATGCAGGTACTTATTGTGACTCGATTTTTCGTCATCGTAATTGAATGACACACTCGTGTGATTTATATCGCTGCTGCATATATGTCAGTTTAAGGGTGTCGGTGTATTATTCCAGTTTATATGTATTTACACAAAGCGTAAGATTTTTAACATAAAATAATTATACAAGAACTGTTTGACACTACATTTAATCAGCTTACCTGTATTGATTACTATTTTATAGAAAATGGCCCGATCTTTTGTATATAAGAGCATATCCTTAATATATATATATATAAATTTCGCGAGCAAAAGCACATAATTTCTACTAGAGTGCAGAAACAAGGTCCACCATCTAATCGAAAGATCACTTCAACGAGGAAATCGACCAAGACAAACAATAGCCTTACCCGTTTGTCAGATAAAAAATACCTACACGGTAGCCTATAACCATTAAAAAAAAAAAGAAAAAAATCCTTGTAAGTAAAAAAGCCAACCGCGAATTTTTCTCCACGATAATTCTGTGTGTTTATCAATAGCTTTTTTTTCCATACACGCGTGTATACCTCAAATTACGCCATAAATTAAAAACTGAATGGAACCAACCAACCATCCCATACACACCCGCGGTTCGCGCAATCGCTCGCTCCGATCGGCGGCAAACTAAACGTGCCGTTTTTGTTTTTCATTGAAAAAAAAAAAAAAAAGAAAAAAAAAAAGAAAAAAAAAAGAAAAAGAAATCCATACACACCTTTCTCCTTCTTACCTCCAACAGAGTTCGCTTACGTTAAATCACTGCCCCGTCATCACAATTGTCCGATCAATCACAAAATCCTTGCACCTACGTCGCCCCCCTTCGAGGCATCTACCGCTTCTTGTACAAACTCTCAAATGATACCTTAATTGGGTATTATAATATCATCTCAAAGTTTTTGCTCCCTACTCGACGAACGTGGTTTTTACGCAACGACAAAGCTATATCGTCATTACCATTAATGATTCTTTATTGGCCCTTTATACAAGTGTACATACACGTGTAACCGCCAATAATACGTTATTAGTAGGTAATTTTGTTTCAATACGATCGAGCGTATTATATGGTCTTCAAAAGTGTTGTTTTAACCACTGATTTATAAAACTTATCTTTTTTCTTTTAATTTTTTTTGGAAAATTAATTTTTTTTAAATAAATGTAAATACGTACCTACCAATGTAGAAAAAAAAAAAAAAGTTACAGCACAAAAGAGAAGGGGGAGAAGAGGAGGAGGGCACATTACATCGCATTATTGCACAAAAGAGGATGGATACTTTTTTTTTTATAAATATTTTTACCGCAAGGCTCCATATGACGACAAATCATAACAACGAGCATAGTTACGCTGCAAGCGCATACATAGGGAGATCCCGTTACATCTGCATATATGATATGTACCTATGTGTGCAGCCTATCCGCAGCGCTTGCACATCGCAATATTGATGCACAAAGGAGTCATCATCGTCATCATCATTCATTAACGACGCGCGCTCGATTGTGCAAATAAAGCGGAGTATAGGCATGCGTCGTCGCCACGTGTACCCATATATATATATATATATATATTTTTTTTTTTTTCACATCTACGCATACTAGACGATACCGATTACCGATCCCATAGACACATCAACCCGGAGCACAATGCACGCGCCGTACTTTCTTCTCGGGCCCGGTCGCGTATATACCTACACACATACACACATATATATATATATATATATTTATATTATCTCCCCGTAGCTTTCTCTCCGCGTCCCATGATCCCATTCAAAGAATACCGATACATCTCTAGCGAGCCACCCATCGAACACTTTTGCCCTGCACGCAGAGAAAAATCAAAAGAGAGATTTTATCTAAAGGCGCGTGTCTGCTCGTCATCCGTCATCATTACCGGTTTCCAAACGAACGTCTTTCTCTCTCCTCCCTCGACCTGTCGATCGCGACTTTGTTTGTTGTGCACGCGAAAATGCCATTTGCGCAATAATTACATAGTACCTAAGTAATAATGTACGAGTATATACCTACATACATAGGTTGGTTCGTATACTTTAGTGTATCTATTGGTGTACAGGTCAAGCTCCCCTTAAAAAAGATCGATAATAATGCCGTGATTTCGTGGATTTTAGTGCAACGTGTGCGTCGGGGAACCCCCCAATATCAGGTAACGCGGTTCAATGTATATAATATATGTGGAGCCGACATTCGGTCGCGGATACAAGTTATTACGTGCATTTTAAAAATTTTTTTTCGTGATGTATCAGAAATACTTTGGTACTTTTAACGATCCGACTTTACAACGAGTGTAAAAGCTATACGTCCCTATCGCCACTCGAGAGATTGTAAATACGTTACAATAATTGAGTTGCGTAAAAAAAAATAAATAAATAAAAAAAGAAAAAAGAAAGAGCCGCTCGCTGGATCATCTTTATTCGTTTTTATTGTTTTCGAGTGCAAAAAATCGTCGACGCGCGTTAATGCACGTATACATGTGTACATACGGTGGTACGAGGGGGGGATCGAAAGTATCTCTTCGATGAGCGCACGATTTTACGAGCTATCAGTCTCGTTCGCCTTGAACATTTTTCTTTCTTTTTTTTTTTTTTTTTTTTTTTCCTTTTTTTCACTTGGAAGTACAAGTGTTTAATTGTTAAAATATATATGAAGCAATAGGAATGCCGCGTTTACAATTTTATTTTTGTCCGTCATTTCGACATCTCGCGCGTCGTCATCATCGTCGTTGTCGTGTACTTGTGTACCCACGGTTGTATTTTTCAAGTATGAGCAACCAGTTATTAATGATACCCTCGTCGAGAGAGAGAGAGGAATTCTTTAAACATAAAAAAATATATAATAAAAGATTGTTTATCGTTGATAAAAGGCCCTGCGCTTAATTCTGCGCCTATTTACCTTGAAGGTAATTGTTTTTTTTTCTTCTTCTATTTCTCTCTCCCCTCGTCTCTTTGCCGCGCTAATTAACATCAATGTGATCGGCGACTTGTTTGCTGGTTATAACGTTGCGTCAATTTTTTTTTAATTTTCATGCATCGAATCAATGTTTGATTGTTAATACGTCGTTATATATATATTGTTTGATCGCGCGCGAGCCTACGTGATTACAGTGCCATTAGATTTTTATTAAAACAAATAAGTTGCTCGTCGTGCAAATGTACTGGTAACAGTGTAGTTACTAATTATATGAAATAGTGGCAGATTAGCTAAATTAAAAGTTTCTACGTAACAAAATGGTGGTAGCGAGTTGAGAGTTTGTTTGTCAAAGGGAACGTAAAAAGAAAAAAAAAATGCGAAAAAAAAGTAGATTCGTATGCATCCTGACAAGATGCAACCAATGTATAAGCATATACATCGGATGAAATTTGTTTTTTTTTTTCTCTTCACTTTTGGGAAATTCCCGGTTTGCCGTGAAAGATATTTTTATACCCTAAAGTGCTGGAGTGTATCATCGTCCTCTTAATTTTCTACATGTCCTAAAAAAACACCATATACTTAATCGTCCAAAGCAAATAAAGATGTACCAGTTAAAATCAATTTATACGCGAAGGTCAATCGATTACTTCGAAAAATATACATACTGGTTGTTTCAGTTCTTATATACCGCGTGTACTGCGGGTAAACTAATCCATTGCACCGAAATTAAAACTGTACAATATAGTAACACGCTAAAAGAGTTGAAAAAAAAAAAAAATAAAATAAGCCACCACTTGCTTATATCTCGAACATTGAATCTTGGGAAATAAATCACATATTATACACGCGTCGCGAGATCTCAAATGATTTTGGAGGGGACATGGGAAGCCTGCTGGGATGATGTATTTGGTACACGCGAAAACCACATGTATCGGTCGTCCTTCTTGCACGCGTGGACGAAAAAAATGAGGCAAAATGGGTCACGGTACAGAGGCAAAAATTGAGACAACACGGCACACGACCCATTGGCGATTATATTGCAGATGAAGTATATACATATATACGCACTTTATTTGTCGAATCGCGAGTTTTATAAAAATGCAAATAAATTCCATTAATTACTTTATAATCGTAAAAATACCAGTGACGTATGGCCCATCCAACGAACCAACTTAATTATGCGCCGTAAGTTACATCACTGCACAACACATCTCTTCATATGCACGCACACACTAGCTCGAAATGCGTCAAGTTTTATTCGTCGGTTCTAAATGACATAAGATTCGTAAGCCGAATTTCGTTACGTAACACTTACATATATTATGTATACATGAATGCGCCCACGAATGGCATTTTTTTTTTTTTTTTTCCTTTATTGATGCACAAACGACGTTTGCTATTAATAAAACGAAAAAAAAAATCGGACGACAAGATAAGTAGACACCGAGCGAATGTTGGGGTTGAAAAATAAAAATCGGCAAAAGCAACGGATCGACTGGTTTTTTTTTGGAAATGTATGCTTCGTCATCGGGATAAATGATACCACCTTTTCTTTCGCGTGGATAAAGCGTGGGGTGATAAAAAAAATTCCACTATACAAACCCCCTGCGTGTGTAACCCATGCGGTACGTAGCATAGAAAATTATTGAGTTATAACATTTCCACGCACATGGTCATACATAATATACTTATACTCAAGCTGCAACTTATCAAAAGCACAGCATCAGTAGCCGTCACTGTGTGAATATGTATAGGTATGACGCGGATGTCGCAATGATCATCGTTACAAAGTCTCGTGCAGGGTGATGCACGTGTGCGAATAAACGAGTGCACTCGTCAAAATGTGAGTGGAGCACAGTTGGAAAGAAAAAAAAAAAAAAGAAAAAAAAAAACAATCGAAGAAGATGAGATTCCAACTCACGAGGGAGCCGGAGTTATATATTTTGAATTCAGATCCCGCGGGAGCTCTCTCTCGCTTTCACTATTGCTCCTCGGCATATTATGTGCTACATGCTTACGCGCAACCTATCAAGTATAGGATCCTTTTCGGTTTGTTGCTACTGTGGAAAATGTGGATTTTTTTTTGACGTAGGTTTTACACGCGTATCTAGGAACGTGGTATATTGATTTTTCTTCTTTTTTTAATGCACTGTAAAATAATAATTACCATAGGTACACCGAAAAACTTGGAAATGATTGCTCCCCCATAGGGTATCGTAACTTTGATTGATACTTTTTCTTGTGCGTAGCATAGATCGATTTTCAGCCACCCCCTGATCGGTCACTTCACGAAAAAAAAGCCACGTTCGATGGCACGCCACCTAAAATGCACACCAACCAAGTATAATTCTGTAAACCGTTGTACCACACGTCCACACGTATAACGATTAAATGGCAAACTCGGCCACTTTTCATCCTCCCCTTTGCATGGTATACAGAGCACAGTCTCTACCTCCATACATTTTACGCTCGGACGCGTCACGACTCGTTATCCTAGGATAACCAGATAAACGGCCGATTGTTAAAAAAGGATAACCGGTAATGGTAAAATGGTATCCTTGGTCGGAGCCAGCTTCGATGAGCCGCGTATGCATAAATCTTCGGAGGGCTACCCGCAAATCGAGCCTCGATCGGCCGATTATTATTTTCTCCCCCGCCCGTACATCGGGCAGCTGCTTTTAACCGTGTCGCTATAGGTTGTGCAATCGGGGCTCGGACGAATTTTATAAATATATATGCATCCTAAAACGTGAGCCCGTCGGGGATTATGTGCTTCGAGCCAACCGCGATATCGTCTTCGGTTCGTGCGTTTATTCTCAAGTCTCATATAGTTGGAGAAAAAGCCACGTGTAGGTGGACGTATGGAAACCGATCATCAATGTGGATTCGAGCAAATAAATAACGCTTGATTTTGACTCCCATTTTAAATTGATTTTTTATGTTTGGTGATCAATTTCCTAATTGGGCGGGCTACTGGTGTTGCGTGTGCTCGCGCAAGACGAACAGCAGGGGATTCCAACGTATTATATATGCGTACGCGGAGAAAAAAGTGGTTCCCCAAATCTCAATGCATATACAGGCTGTTTTATCTCCTCCTGAAAACGTGGACGGACAAGGTTAACTTTTCATCTCGTTCGCGCCGAGAGACGACCGCACAATGTAATCTTCTGGTTGTCCGAGGATCATTTCAAAGAAACGATATGATGGGTCGTCGCCTTCAGCGGCGGTGCCATGGGTGCCCACAAATGTGTATATGGTAGCTGGATGTCACGCACACCATATACGTATATACAGCCTTTGCTCATTTGCGCATTTTTTTTTTTTTTTTTTTTTTTCTCATACGTTGCGTGAATAAGTATCCAGTGTATACTTTTTGCAATAACGTACTACCAATGGCCTAAATGTACGCTTTCGTTACATTTTCTGCCATACTTTTGAATCGTACATCGTTACACATTATATACCTTTTTCTTTTACCTGTACTACTATGTTATTATCATTTAACGATCGGTATTTGGGTGTTGAATTAATTGAAGGATTGAGACCTAAGAAACAATTAGTTTATAGGTTTCGTAATACAAATTTCTTTTTTTTTTTTTTTTTAATATGATGCATTATTTTTACCGAATAATTAAACAAAATTTTTCTCGTCACAAGTAGCGTGCAATATATTTTAATCTATTCAATTAGATATTTTTAATAAATTCTTCGACACTGTTGTCTCTTCGAAACTTTGTTTTCTTTTTAAATATGTTTTTCTTTTTTTTTTTTTGTAAATATTTATTAAATTTATATCAATAACTGTACTGCAAGTAGTAAATAATAGAATTTATTTTAGCCAAAATGGACCATTATTTTTTTGTATAAAAACAAGAAATGAAAGTACTTAAAAAAATGTCCATGCTTCAGTCTACATAATGTATGAAAATTCCCAAACTTCTGGTCCAAAATTTTAATGATTTAAAAAAAAGCATTAAGAATAAATTTTCCGACTTGTTTTGTGACTATTTCTATAATAGTATATTTTTCGAATAAATTTAGTCAATTTTTACGAAAATCAGGATTACATTGAAAATTACGTATTCTAGTAATACTTATTTGTCGGCGATTGACCGTAAGGGTTATTAGCATAAATTATTGTGAAATTTATTGTTATAGAATTTCAAAGAGAATCGTTAGAAATGAAAACGTGTTTAGCATCCCTCGGGCAAAATCATAAACCTTACTAAATACCCGAAAAATATAAATTCGTTTCCTATGATTTCTCAGAATACTCACTTGGGATTCAAATAAAAACAGTTTTCGGTCCTGCTTTTGCATCGAGGATTAATTTCTCAAGCGTAAACTCGTTTCGAATGTACAAAATACAGAAAAGCCACCGAATTTCAAATGATCTTTTAATATCGAGAGGATATTCAAATTTTCTCTGTACAACTTACGCGATCGTTTCGTCACTTAACGAGGGGCACATCTTCGTGCATTATAATGTACATTTCGGAATATTAGGCGACAATTTTTTCCTCTCGTTTTTACAATTTTACATAATTTTACAGGCTCTTGCCCATGAATAAATTGGGTGGGGATAAAGATTCGATTATTGAATGACAAAAACGCCAAACTCACGGGGTATAAAAACTCTGTGAACTCGTCTTCCAAGTCAGTCGCAAGTTTTCTTCAACTGTGCATCTTCCAGTTTCTGAGAAGCCAAAACCTCCACATCTGTCAATATGAAGACGGTAACAGTCATTTTTTATTTTGTTTATTTATTTATCTATTTTTTTAACAAACAATGTTTGAAAATTGGAAAACACTTTTCAAAATTGTTGCATTAGATTTTTTTCTCAAAAAAACAATACATCGTTTGTGCTAGAAAATTATTATTGCTTTTTTTTTTGTTAGTAGTTATAGTAGCAATCATAACACTTGTCATTGACAAAATTTTAGCCAGAAAAATAAATAATTATGTTGCGAAGAAGAACAAAATTGTCTTTTCAAGTTGTCTAAATGTTTATACATTATTAATATCTCAAGTAAAAGTAAGTTACAATGTTTTTCAATAAAAAGATTCGTGATAGGGTGTTTTAAAACGTATAAAATGCTTTTTAAGCAAGTCCACATGTGCAATTCCAAACGACAAGAAAAAAAAAAGAAAAAAAAATCATAGTATCGGTCCCTGGTGTACGCCATTCGAAAATATCGGTCAGGAGCGATTTGTGTTAAAAGTTGCAAAATACGGGCAAGAGAAACAGAGCAATTTGGATAGTCAGTCGCAATCGCGTCTAAAGTGCATCGGTATCCTTGAAAAACCGCGTCAACCGATTTGGGGAGAGAAAGAGCGAGAGAGAGAGAGAGAGAGGGACGCGCACGTGAAAGAAGAGGGGCAAAATAAAACAATAGCCGGGTTTCTTAAGGGCTGTCAGTTTGGTAACGGCCCCTCTGATCGGCTGACGTCCTCCACACGCGCCATTATTGGCCTCCTTTTCTCTCCCTTTTTTTTTTCTTTTTTATCTTTTCTTTCACGTGTGCCATTGGCGGTGAGCTTGTTCGCGTGCGGAACTCGTTTCGCTACCCTCTCTTTCTCACGGTGAACGAGAGTTGGAGGAGAAAAAAAAAAGATACAAAAATCGGCAATAAGAGGATGCGTCCGACATTGCCTAATATCGATCGAGATGTTGTATATGTGCCGTGGAATCGGGTAGTTTCTCGTGAATAGACTATACGTTTCGCCCGCATAATTACAAGGACCAATTTTTTCGGATTTTTGCCATTTATTTTTTGTTTTTTTCTTCAACACAAAAAATAAATGTAACGTATTTCTCTTGTTTAATATTTGGAAAAACAACCGGTGAAATCAATGCAAACTTTGACCCAAGAGAGACGCGTACGGTATATGTAGAGAGCCACACACATCGGCGGTACTCTGAAAGACCGGCTAGTAACGATCGATCCCCCCCCCCCCTCCAATAATTTACTTCACCTTCTCTCTTCTCTGTAATCTCTATTTAATACACAGCGTCTTCGAACGACAACTGAATACATTATACCGACACACGGGTGCACACCCACGCACGTATATACGTACATACCGTGGTTTGCGCAACGTCGCATCTGATGTCGCGAGTTTTTTTCCTTTATTCGTCCTTTTTTTTTTCTTAAACTTTTAACCGCACACACACACACACACGCACACATATTCATACGGGTATAATAATGATAATAATAATAATAATAATAGATACACGTGTTTGAAATTCACTGCGTGGCTGTATAGCAGCGATCCGCATGCCTATTTAGGTACCGCGGCGTATATACACATCGTGGAAAGGTCGCGTACAAGGAGCGTCTTCTTTTCCTCCCTTTCATTCTGCAAACAGATATATACGTGCAAGTGGCACGAGAGAGCCACAGATCGCAGCTTCTCTCTATTCGCCTATATACTATATATATATTGTATATATGTATATAGATGTATATATATATACGTTTAACACAAGCAAAGAGAGAGAAGTAGAGATTAGGTAAACGGCAGCCCAAACGGGGAGAGTTCTTGATGATTATTGCGCAAGTCGAGCTGAATGGGGTGCCCCTCCTCCCTCCCGACGAAAGTGTTTATCACACTCCGTTCCCTCCCCAGAGCTGATTCTATCGCCCCGAGGCTCTTCGATCCATACAGCCACGCGAATACATTCCTCTTTGATCCTTTTCTTTCCACCATCTCCCCCCCCCCTTGTCGCGACGTCGCTCTTATATTATTATATGCTCTTTAATTTTATACTAATGGCGGAGTGTAATAAGTACCTATGTACCTTCTGTATATATAGTATACGCTATAGCTGTTACCGATTACCGATTTATACTGTATTCGCAATGTAACATTATAAGCGCGTGATGGAATACCTTAGACGTGTACCTATATTATGTTATGTATACGTACCTTTCGATTAAATTTGCTCCGAAGCTGTTATGTAAATAGTGTATATTTATGTATATGTACTCGTACCTATTGAAATAACCGCGAATAGGATGCCGATACAATTATATACATATTATGCTCTGTTACATGTCTATCATTGGGTGTTTGCCCGACAATTATAACAACCATTAGCTCATTTCAATATAAACGCTCTCCTCTTTCCTTCGAATGTTGAAATGTATCGCAGATCGGTATTTTTTTTTTCTTCTAAATCTTTAAAAGTGCGTGATTAAAATTTTCATCGCCAACTCTTCGGAACTATTTCAAGCGTCTGCAGTGAAAAATCACCCATTGGGAGATGATTGAAAACCTTTGGATTAAATTTTCGATTTTCCTCGAGCCATAAATTTATAGTTAACACCATAGTTTATTTAATCATAATAAACACGCTCATCTTCACGCGTAACGATTTTCGACGCAATTCGTTAACCATCGTCCTCTCGCTCGTTCAAACCTCTCCTACCCCCCCCCCCTAATTGGGATACACATACCTATTACAACAAACACGTACAAGCGTGCTGTATAATGTAGTCTCTATACTTTCACAAGATCACCTTTAATTTATTAAGGGTTTGGCAACAACAACAAACCTACATGTACCTACAACCAGAAATTCATAGGTTATGAAACACGTTGACAAATAACGCTACTGTCTACACTATGTACCGCAGTACAAAACCGATAAATACTTGTAAACAGAAAAAAAAAAAAAAAAATCATTGAACCTCGCAATTTTTAATTCCAGATCGCAGTATTCGCCGCCCTCGTGGCCGTAGCAATGGCAGCCCCTCAGTTCGCCCAGCAACAACAACAACGTGTGCAGCCCGATGTGTACCTCCTGAAGGAAACCCCCTCGAACAACATCGGAACTGATGGATACACTTTCGGCTTCGAACAGTCCGACGGACAAAAGAGGGAAGAATCGGCTCAGGTTGAATTCCGTGGCCCAAAACCCGAGGATGCCATCATCCGCGTCCGCGGATCTTTCAGCTACGTTGCCCCTGACGGCAACACGTACACCGTTTCCTACATTGCCGACGAAAATGGCTTCCAGCCCCAGGGCGCCCACTTGCCTGCTTAAAAGACTCATGCAGGGATGTAGATAGTTGTTTTAGTTTGAATTAAATTGTTTTTAATTAGAAGCACATAAACATTTTTGGTTTTTTCATTTGTCTCCATTTTACAATAACCCACCTTGTCCGGGGGGGTTACGGAACCGATAACTTTTTCGCCCGTTGGGATGTGTCAAACTGACTTATTCCTGGAGCCTCTGAATTATAAATATGTTATTGAACCACTGGTGAGCTAAGGGCTCATTAATCGTTTTTTATACCTCTCGAGTGTGGGGTGGGTTCATCACCCAAATTAACCCCTTGATGATAAACCTCAATCGATTTCAAGTCTAACATCTCACTAAAATGAACCCTATGGCATTGACGTAACGGATATGAAACGGAATACACTTGAATGTAACTTAAACTTTTGATTTTTAATTGTTGAAAAATTTTTTACTTTTGCTCAAGTAATATAACGCGCATCAACTTGTTTATCGATTCATCCAAACGCAAAGCAGTATCATTACCTTTGTAAACGGGTAAAATAGATCATGTTTATTCAAATATTTTTTAAATTTTTGAAACTTTACTTCTACTTTATATAGAAATACTTTATGAATCGGTTGAGATTTTGGGCTGAAAAATACGAGTTAACCATAATTTTTAAATTGCATTTTACATTTAATGTGGTTTGAAATAGTTTTGCACCAAATTCATATTTCACATATTTACTTTTGAAAATTGATTTAAAAAAACGAGGGGAATCAAACTTAGTTAGGAAAGCATTGATCGATTCGTTGATCGTTCATCGCCTGTCAGTGAAAGATGTCCAATCGAGAAAATTAGCTTGAATAGCACAAAGCACCTTCCGATCGATAGACTTCCAATGCAAACAAACGTCAACGTCTGGCATTATACACACACGAGATCCGCCATCAGATATCCACTTACAATAACCCATTACCCTTATGTTTTTTTTTTTTTTCTGTTATCATTATTATTATTGCATTAGTCGAAACACACACACAGGCATAGGATTAAATTCTGTTATGTCGAATCCATAATCTCACTCTCTCTCTCTCATCTCGTCATCTCGTGTCCATCGCTCTTGTATACACGCACTGCCACGCCTCATAATAACACCATTGGACTCAATATCTTGATCGCATGGTACAAGCTACGTAATGTACTTTCTACGCGTTGATGGGAGACACGCGATGAAAGACACACGATTTTCTAAACTTGTAGTTTTCGACGAAAGCCCACGACTATTTCGTAATTGACGCGGAAAGTGACGCGTTCATTAGAGAGGCGATGTCTCACGTTTCAGGTGTGAAGTGCTATATGTAATTGATGGGAGCTAGACAGTGCTACTCTTTTACCATGGCTAGATGTATCCTTTTTTTTTTTCATCTCGAGATCTATTAACGCAGGGTTTCATTATCGATTCGGTATACGATTTCGTACCTTTTTTTTTTTTTTGCAATAAAAATTTTTTATTTCCAAACTATTGACCCACGCTCGTGTACTCTCGAATCGTTTCGCTTCGAAAAGTTTACCTGCGTGTACATACACGATCGTTACAAAATCAGGCCCCCGAGGCATCGTCGTCTATGATTATTAAAAATAAGCTTAAATTTTAATAGATAGCTCGCTCTCAGCTTGGTATACCCCCAAGTTATTCATTAAGCTCGTAATATTCAAATGATGCAAGAGCATTTTAAGTTTTACGAGATTGAAATAAGGAGGAGGAGAAAAAAAAAAAAAAAAAAGTCCCACAATCCTCGGCGTATCACGTATGCAATTACATAATGCGCTTACAACGAAGCTCATCTTTGGCTTTTGTAAATTTATTTTTCATTCGACGCGCAGTAAGAGGATTTTGTTAAAGACTTTCGAGTCAGTTGACAAGTATATTGACGCTTTTTTTTTTTTTTGATTGGGATGATAAATTTCACAAAGTTAAACGGTCCCCGGCTTGTTTGGCATTCTTTTTTCCTTTGTCACGCCTGAAATCCTGTAATTTAATTTTAATTTTTTTAGACATTAGACAAAGAACTCGTTGGATTGTTTTCGATTCAGTTGAAAAATATCTAAAGCACGTACAGTATAACAAAGCAACGGATACATACAGAGAGAAAGAGAGCGTACGCGGAGTGACAAAAAAATCAAAAGTAACAATATATAATATCCCGTCAGGGTGACTGTACTGTAATACGCTCTTCTCGATGATTTATAATACATCCAATGCAGAGGCGCTCTCCGAGAGTCGTTGGATGGGAGGGAAAAAAAAAAAAAAAAAAAAAAAAGAATTTGGCAAGGAGAAAGAGTAGCTACGTGTACGAAGCTCGTGTGTCTTCTTTCGAAACGCCTCTTCGTTCTGCTGCCACGTTACGATATCCAATATAGATATGGGTGTATATATGAACGTTACATACCGGTGAAAAAAAAAAAAAAAAAAACCGGCCGGCGTTACATTCCAGCTGAAATCTTCTTTTATAAGAGAGAAACAGTGGCGGCAGAGTTGCCCGAACAATGAACACATGCCGAAATACTTGTCCTATACACGAGACTCCCCCACACACCCTTTCTCTCTCGTTTTGCCAGTGTACTTATATACGTAGATTATGGTATAGGAAAATTCGCGTTGTTTCGTGCAATACATATATATTACATTTGCATGCACGTATAACGTGTGCACATTTTTTTTTCTTTTTTTTACCATAATACATGTAGCAAGTGTAGCCGTTGACGCGGAATTTTACGCTTCGATCGCCCATCGAGATATTTAATGGCGAGTGTTACAATATAACTTTCGATTGTTTGTGCGACTTACAACCTTTTCGTAAGACATGCTACTTTGGACGATTCGATGTTGTTGTTTAATCGCAATAAGCTTCCCCCGCGACTCGTTTCCCCGACCGATGTGTACACAGATTTTTTTTCATTTCAGTCGTTCGAGAAGAATGCGTGTGTTTACGTGGGTGTGCATGAGTTTCGTAATTTTCGTGAACATGCGCGCGTCAATCGAGCGAGAAATTACAAGCGCAAACTTCGGCTTGTCCCGGGATGTATGAAAAAAGAAGTGTCCATCTTCGAACCGAAGCTTCTCGCAAACACCATACACATATATAATATATATAGAATATACAATGATTTGCTTACTCTCTCTTTCTCTCGACACAACATCCGTCATGTAGGTATACGCCTTACGTGTATATATGCACGCCCGTCTCACTTCCTGGAAGCTCGAGTTTTTTTATCTTTCGACGCGACGAGAAAAGATTCCATTAGCGAGGGCATCGAAAGTGCCGATTTTTGGGTCACGGGTGCTCTGCTCTGTGTGTGTGTGTGTGTGTGCCGTCGCCTCTCTCTCTCTCTCTCACTCCGATGGGATGAGTTATCCTTTCGACCCGAGGCGAGAACGAGAAAAGAAGATGTGTACAACCTTGCCACGGGATTACCGCTTCGATCGCGTAATACTTGTGTATATGTATACCTGCTGCGCGCATCGGCCCGTAAAAAACACCAACTCCCCGCCATCCTGCTTATATTATACACATGTGTGTATTATACATATATGATTGCTTTCTTCGCTTTGCTTGTGAGTGTCGTTGTACGAACCGAGATTGTCTTGTGCGTGTATATGTGTGTGTGTGTGTGCTGTATTGTTTTATTTTATTGCGAATAATTGAATTTCAATCAACACCATTGTCTTCGGAAAATTATGTTGTTACATTGTTGTAATTATCTCGAGTGAAGAATTTACGTACGGTGCGTTTTGCGATGTGTCGTAGTTTTTTAGAAATATTTTTGTACTTTTCACACGCGGATTTTTATCATTGAAAATCCATAGTTGAAAGCGATAGCTTTGGAATACCATGGCTAAGGGTCATTATCTAATTGGTTGGTATACTTGTACCTCCAAACCATGTGAAATCTAATTGTAAGTTGTGAAAAATTTGCACAAATCAAACGATGAAACTGTGAGAAACTCAAAGCTAAACTACATATATATATATATCACTGAGAGAAAAAAAAAAAGAAAAATTATACAGAAATTCCAGCAATAATGCACAGTAAATTGGATGAAAGTTGGCAAAAAAAAAAAAAATTATTATTTTCAATAGTAAAGATTATTGTTTTAAAAGTAACAATTTCTGTGCGGGAAAGTAAAATTTATAAACCGATTCTTTTAAGGTTTACTGTTACAGCAATTTTTACTGTAAAAACAATAATCTTTACTATTGAAAATAATTATTTTTTTTTTTTTTTTTTTTTGCCAACTTTCATCCAATTTACTGTGCATTATTGCTGGAATTTCTCTATAATTTTTCTTTTTTTTTTCTTTCAGTGTCAATTTTGGATGACATCGCGATGAATCTTGCATCGAGCCTAACTTTGATGAATTACTGCGTCGAAATCTCTGAGTACTTGAGCGATGTCAATTTAACGAGTGTAAAAATACGAATGACAACAGTGGACGACGAGCTACCCGAGAGATCGAGAACCAATTTTTCATTTCGTACCGCAAAATTGTAAAAACTAGTAAAAAATTCGTAGCTTTTTTATCTTGCAAACAATAAATATATTCATTCATACATAATTAGTTTCTTTTTTCTTCCTTTCCAGCAAAGCCACCAAAATTTGACTTTAAAATTATCCTCTCATGATAAGCACCTATACGTAGGAAACTATTAAAGCACAAACGAAGAAAACTTTGGAAGACGCGGGCATTCGAGAAATCAAACCCACGATTTCGAGTGAAATACCTTTCTTTTTTTCCTCAACATCAGGTTTGCAGCCTTGAAATTACGAAAGAAGATCCCGGTCCTGTGTTGTACAGGTTTTTTTTTTTTTTTTTTTTTTTTTTTTGTTTCCCGAATCCCCAAAAAGGCCACAGCATCATCTATTTTAAACTCGATCGATTTTATTTACGAGAGAGTCCTCAAGGTCCTTTTTCCTCTCCTTTGGGAACCAAAGCCCCTCATTATCATAATACGCTTCCATCCGCACTGAAGCGGGTATTGTTTTTACAGGATAACGAAATAAATTACAACGAACGAATACATTATAGTAACAACGCTCGGGACGCGCCGGTTAGATCATCTTCCGTGTGGTGTTGGTTTTACGGTAAAGATGCTATACGAAAGCTCTATTCTATGACAATGGTATTTTTGAAGCTTCTAGTTGTATTAAAAAACAAAAAAATTGGCAATCTCGTAATGGATGGGAAATTTCGATAAATACAATTACTCGCATTTATACTTACCCATCGATAAAGTATTGGATTAATTTCTAATATTCTTATATATACCATAAAAAAAATGTACGTTCGTCCTTTTCGTTCGTTCGATTTTCATGTGTGATAACTGAACAAATCGCAGAATCTCAATGCACTTGGCATTACAATAGTGAGCTCAATGTGTGCCAATTAAGAAGTATATTATAAAGATATTACTTTTATAATTACAAAGGGTCAAAAATCGCGTGTGAAATTGCGTGACTTAATATCAATAGAGCTTCTTGTACCACGTAACCGTTGAATAATGGGTACCACTTATCTCGTTGTCATGAGTATACGTATATGTATACACACACGAGGGCGTTAAAGTGTTGTCCGGATGACTATATATACATTATACGCGTGAAATGTAACAACTGCGATAAATCGATATACAGTATTGTATAGGAAGTAATAGTAGATATAGGATTTTGACTCAATTAAACGCAACTCTACACCCCTATACAATTAATTGTTTAGACATCAGTTATCCAGACCATATAAGCGTGTGTTGGTAATTACCAAAACAGATGACATTGTCGGTTGAGCGGAAGGAGGGGGGCTGTTGGGATGTTAATGAAGAGATAATCCGATTGTTTATTTACTGTAGGATTAAACCTTTTTTTTTTGTTTTTGTTTTCAATCATCCAAAAGATAAATACAATGAGTGCTAAATTGACATTTGTATCCAATGATAAAAAAAGGGTCAAACCTCGGATTGGCGTGGATGAAAAATGTTCAGTCCAACGTGTGCTTCTGGGGCTTATATATACAATAGCCGTGGGGCTTTTTCATTAATAAAATTTCTTCAGCTGTCACTGGCCAACCTGTGCACGTGTACATATATATGCGAGACGATCAAATTAAGCGCGCGCGTGCAGAGATTGTTGCGTTGGCGAATTTATTAAAACCAAGTTGCTCTTCGAAGACGCGCTCGAGAGGTCAGAGAGAGAGAGATGCGCGCGCGGGTTGTCGTTGCAAAATTTGCAATTACGAAAGCACCGCGATAATTTGCATTTGGTCTGATGGATTGGCCAGTAACGCGTGTTAGACGCGTGTGGATTAAGGGGAGCCCCTTTGATTACACTCGTTTCGCGAATGTAGTCTCGGGGTTCGCCGAGTGATGGACGTTACTTTTTTTCTTCTTTCGTACACGCGTTAAAATGCCAAACGCGAAATGAAAACGAGTTTGAAGTGGTTGGAGTGGAAGGAACGATAGGTGGATAAAAATTTGATTTTTTTCCGAAAAAGTTACGTAATTTTGATCCCTGAGGGGGTTTTCGAGGATACCCCTCAATGTAAAGTGACAATAAATAAGATTAGATGAGATTAGATTTAACTTTATTGAGGCCTTGTGGATGTGCGATGTGTATGGCCCTCCAGCAAAAAAAAATAAATACATTGTATAATAGAAACAATGATCACAGAAGTACAGATTTATATCAAGGGTCACAAAATATATAAACATATAAGCTGTCCGTACAAGGTTTTTTTTTTTTTTTTTTTTTTAATATACATACAATCTAGCAATTTGGACACGATATACATTTATTTATTATGTTTATTTCCCTTTAATAAAATTACCGTATAAGTGAAAAATAAGTTATCCGAGTCTTTTCGAGCCTCTTACTTTATACAGATGTGAAATTAAAACAAGTAGAGAGTCACTAAACTCGTTGAATTTTAATTTATGTTAAACGTGACGTAACGAGCAATTAATTTCAAATGCAAAACTAGTTTAAACGCGACGATGTATTATCAGATTACACACGTGGGACTGACAACTCCTTTTTAAATATTCATGCTTTAAATCTTATAGTGAGATGTTAATGTATTGAGTATATGAATGTACATCAAAGTGCAAACTGCAATCAACAAAAAATTTTTAATCGATTAAAAAAAAATAGAGGTGTTAACGAAACTCCTCTGGTATAACGATTCCTCCATTAAGAAAATTATGATATTAAAACTATTGTTATTTTACGTGCATACGTATGACTATCAATTTTCATAGATTTTTTTTTTTTAATAAATAGAAAAAAAATAATTTCATCAAATGATGTATTTTTCTTCTCAACGTTAGAAATGAAAGCTGTATCGAAACTCATGAAAATGATAGTTGAATCCGTAAGT
Organism: Copidosoma floridanum; assembly: GCF_036245765.1. Classification (NCBI taxonomy): domain Eukaryota; kingdom Metazoa; phylum Arthropoda; class Insecta; order Hymenoptera; family Encyrtidae; genus Copidosoma; species Copidosoma floridanum. Next base: position 14,795,943 of record NW_028321896.1, on the reverse strand, counting down.
CTGTAAGCTCGTAATCTTTGTCTCTTCGAAGCGTGGATGGAACTGGGCATAAAAAAGGAAGAAAAAAAAAAAAAAAAAAAACCGAAAACGAAAAAAAAAAATACCGGTCCGTCGATGATCGGGCCAATGAGTGGGGTATTTTGATAAAGCAACAGAAGAAATTTTTTGGTATAAAAAGAGCCCGCGTCCTCCTGTTCGACATTCAGTCCTTGTTGACTCTTTGTCCTTAACTAAGCTCATCTCTCGTTGTCTCCTTTCGACTCATCCCCGTAAACATGAAGATGGTAATGTGTACTTTTGCTCACGTGATTTTCTCCTCTCGCGTACTATACTCTTTATTTTCGCGAGGTGTTACATTTTTTTTCGAATCGGGTGCGTAGCCGTCGATCATCCAGCGGGTGCACAATTAAGCTTCCGTGTGTACGAGTTGTTGCATAACGTTTATGTGTTCCGAGTACGCGATTCGTGTGACTCAGACATGCTATAACGTTACTCCAAAAGATTGAAAACTTTTTTTTTGCTACTGTTTTTTGGATATTTTTTAAAATAACATTTTACCATGAAATTACAAAAAAAAGGTTTCAACAAGAAATAGAGGGGTGTAAATAATTTTAAATCATGTAGCTTATCATAAAGTAATTAAGCAGAGTTTAAACACATTATTCAAATACTTTCACATGTTTTTCTTAAAATTTTTTCGAAGTTTAAATAAAAAAATTTTTTTTAAACGCAACAAATATATTATATTTTTTGAAAAAAAAAAAAAAACGCAAGGATCTTTTAAAAATATCCAAGCTTATGTTACTTAGTAATGAATAAAAGAAAATTTTTAAAGCACATGTTTATCAGAGAAAAATTTAAATAATAACTTTTCTTAAGCTGTTAAGTTATATTGGATAAACACCTTTATTATTCTGACCTCTGATTCTTTGATTTCTATGGCGAAATTGTGTTAAGATTTTACGATGGTATCAACCTTCTTTTCACGTAAACAATGTTTTTATTCGATTTGACGACTCATCAGTGACTATGATATTTAAATTGGCACTTTCGATTTCAAAATTAGTAATGTAATTTAGAAAGTAAAAACATCGATTTGCTATTTATCCGAGTCGAAACGTTAGAAAGTACGAACGAGCCAACCGTAGAAAAAAAAAAAAAAAAAACATGTTTAATTAAATTATTGTTAAAAATAATTTCAGATCGCAGTTTTCGCCGCCGTCCTGGCCGTAGCCCTCGCCGCTCCCCAGCACCACTTCCAACACCAGGATGATCCACACGTGGTGACCCTCGTCAAGGAAACCCCCTCGAACAACATCGGAACTGATGGATATACTTTCGGCTTCGAACAGTCCGACGGACAAAAGAGGGAAGAATCGGCTCAGGTTGAATTGCGTGGCCCAAAACCCGAAGATGCCATCCTCCGCGTCCGCGGATCTTACAGTTACATTGGCACTGACGGCAACACCTACACAGTTACCTACGTTGCCGACGAACATGGCTTCCAGCCCCAGGGCGCCCACTTGCCCGTAGCTTAAGACCCACACTTCGTCATTTCATCTAGTCTAACCCGCACCGTTCATACATTTTCTTCAGCAAATAAAAAAATCATTTTTTTACCAAACTGATTGTTTGTATGATTTTATTCCATATTCCTCCCTTACCTACCATAATTACAAGATTTTTGAATCTGCATTTGAAGGTTTCTAAATTTTTTAAAAATCATAAAAGATACATACAAGATATAATTGCTAGTACTCATGGTAAATTACTGAATAATACAATAATTGTAAGGTACTAACTTATTTTACGACATATTTTTTTTCCAAGATCAATGCAAAACTCAAAATTTATGATAATCTATCTACCGTTTAAAGATTCGAGTAAAAATATCACTCAACTTTAAATCTGCGTGAAAAATAAGACATTTTTAAAAAGCGCTGCCAATATTTATTTTTATTTTATGGAGTTTAATAATATTAAGCTTAATGATTTTTATTTTCATTATTGTTGATTAAATATTCGAAAGATCAATGAAGTACAAATTAAATTAGTTTTTTTCCTAAAACTAGGACTTCTAATTAAAAAATATATAAATTATAGTACGTATTGAAATTTCACTTTTAATTTTATTCTTTCATAGATGACTATTTATATTTTTTATGTGCACAACACATAACAATACTAAGATTTATTTCTACATTATTATTTTGCATCCCTCTTATACGAAATAATGAGTATGTGATTTTATAAACAATCAAATATCAGGTTGAATATTAAATAAATTTTAGTTTAAAAAATTTAAGTATTTTTATAGTATAATTATATCCCTTTCAAATTTTTATCAGCTATATAGCTCAGCTCTTTACAACATTTCAAGTTTCTATTGTATTCTGTTAGTTCTAAGACATAGTTTTATTTCTAGAGTGCATGTATAATTTTTTTAAACATCACATAAAAAGTAAGACTGTCTTACGGTGGAACGAGTAAATGTCAGATTTATATGCATAAACATTTTATTAAAATATAATCCACATGTTAGAACAATAAGGCCTAAACAGCCAATTTGTTCATGCGATGTTAAAAAAGTTACAGTAAATGTTAAATAAAAAACTACATCAATAACTCGTCTTTTGTCGTTTATAAGAGTAATAGGAAGGTAATAAGGTATCTATAGAACTGTACAAATCATATTAACTGATCAATGTATTCAAAAAATCCGAAAATCTGTATTATAAAAAAATCACAAAATTTACTGTCTTTTTTGGAGATACTCTTAGACTTTCGTTATTTTATTTAGTTTTTCATAGCCACCTAGTTGTGGAAAATTATGTTTTAAAATTCAATACTTTGCCAGCTTTGAATTTTTCCCACTCAATATTTTTGTATATGTATTATTTAAAAAATATAAAATTTTCAATGTATTTGGACTAGAATGGTTTTATTCACTATACATTTTTTTTTTTTAACACAGTGTCTGCATACTATAAATTATGTATATGGTGTTACGACCAGACGCCCTGAATGTTTTAAAAGATAAAAATAAGTCATTTGACATTTTGCACAAACGTTAAATACAAAAAAAAATTAGCAAATCGATTTTTTTTCTTTAATACTAGCAAATAGTTTCTGATGGTATTGTCTCTAAAAAACTTTCATTAATAATAAATGGCACGTCATTGTCTACCTCCGGCGGTTTTCTTCAATTTTTGGCTGGCTTGCTTTCACTATTTTAATTTAAATTCATAAAAACAATGTTCTTCTTAAAGTGCCAAATAACTGATGTACTATTTTTTATGTTCCGTGCTCGAGGCATGAATAAATTTTAAAATTTTTGTTTTCTAATATCATTATTTAGCTATAGAGAAATAATTTAGGAGGTAGAAACTGAGAAATATAATTTTTCTCAATGACAGACACCAAAATACATGTATGTACATGTATAAATATTAACTATTACTGTCTTGTAAATAGTAGAAGAAAAAATATTGTTAAAGACACTTTTTAGTTTATTTATGTTTTTTAATAAGTAATATTAAGATTCAATACGTACGTATTAAATAACAGTTGTGTGACTGCTACGTATATTTTTCCAAAACGAAATTTACAAGTAAACTTGGATAAATACCAACGTATAGTTTGACCAGATAATCTATTTTTGACAAATTAGTTAAAAGCTGATAGTAATAATTCTGTATTTAAAATATGAAATTTTTTAAATTAAGTATAAAAGACTTTTTTTTAATAAATAAAAAAAATTATCAAGCCCTACATTCTATGCTAGAATTCATAAACATTTAATTTTTAGTTTACTCGAACCCTCCACATCGAAGACATATTTCGAGAAATACGTTTTTTTTTTTTTAACTAACAGTTTTAAAACATAAAATTGTTTTGGAAAAACTGCACTTAACCTTAAGTACTCTTGATGCACAAACCATTTGATTATAATTTGGAATAACTAACTGAACGTAATGAGAGTCAATTACCAAGGAAATAGTTTGATATCCAATGAACGTCACATTAAACTATATCATTCAAATTTTTTGGACCAAAGAAAAGCAATTTAAAAAAAACGTTGACGAACAAAAATACAACTGGTTTCCTTTGATAATCAGGTAAATAAGTGCGCTCGTACATGATATGTAAAATCTTGTTATGGTGCAACCACCAATCGGTAGCTTCTCACACGCATGCACAGACCTATTCGTACGTACACACACGACACGCGCACACCAGCCGCGAAGGTCAGCAAAAATTTTCGATCTTATAATAGCATCGACCCATAAGGCGCCATGGGATGTCAAAGATGAGCTGAAAAGCGAAGGTGAATGGCAAGAAGGACAAGGAGATGGAGGAGGAAAAAAGGAGGATTTTTTTTTCGGGAGGCAGGGAGGATCCGGTCGTCGCTGCTCGCGCGCGCCTATAAAATCGTCCGGATCTACACTTGTGTACACAGTTTTTGTTGATCCAGCATCCATTTCGGACTCTGTTTTTCACTCTTAAACATGAAGACGGTACGTAACTATACATGGTGCTCGCGATTTCTGAAACGCGAGAATCTCAGACTCGGCTGGGCTGTCAGTAGTTTTTTTTTTTTTCTCTTTTTTTTTTTTGTAGCACGTGTATACCAATAATTATAACGCAAATGTAGTGTACTGTTCTATAATATTTCGTTGTACAGTAAATACAGTGTAATGATAAAAATTTTGCAGAGTGAACTAATAATTTTAAAAATTGATTTAATAATCTGCGTAATATTTTTTCTATAAAAGTGCAACTGATTGATATAAAATTAATTTGTACTAAAATTTCGTTAAAAAATTAATTTTACAAAAAGTACTTGAACACCATCGCTGTCTTGTATAATTTTTTGAAAAACAACATTTGACTAACTGTAGATACTAATATTTTTTCTTTAATATATTAATTGCCATCACATTTTATAATATTCACAAGATATAATTTAAAATAATATTTAAACAATCAAAACAAATATTATAAATTAAACACTTGTATTGTTACATACTTACGTGATAAATTAATTTATCTTAACTTGCAGCACTTGATGTTTTGAAAAATCAAATAGAAGTTAAAAGTTAAAAAATTTGAGTTGATTATAAATATTTCTCAGCAGACTTAGCTCCAATAAGAATTCAGTTATATTGTTAATAAGTATGAATGTTTTAACGTTTAAATACATCCGATGTATCAGTCCAATAATACTTAGCAATTGCTTGAAACGATTATCATAACTTATATAAATGGTGATAATAATAAATTTTACATATTAGATGTTTTACGTAAAAAAATTAATGAATTAATTAAACATCAACTACAGATCGCAGTATTCGCCGCCCTCGTGGCCGTAGCAATGGCAGCCCCTCAGTTCGCCCAGCAACAACAACAACGCGTGCAGCCCGATGTGTACCTCCTGAAGGAAACCCCCTCGAACAACATCGGAACTGATGGATACACTTTCGGCTTCGAACAGTCCGACGGACAAAAGAGGGAAGAATCGGCTCAGGTTGAATTCCGTGGCCCAAAACCCGAGGATGCCATCCTCCGTGTCCGCGGATCTTACAGTTACATTGGCACTGACGGCAACACCTACACAGTTACCTACATTGCCGACGAAAATGGCTTCCAGCCCCAGGGCGCCCACTTGCCTGCTTAAGACTTTATTTTTAAATAGTTTACGGTTAATTTAATAAATATTTTTTACAAAAAAAATTACGTCTGAATTTCTTAACCTCGTCCAATCTTCTGGCGATAACGCTAAACATACGAGAAAAAATGAACAGAAATCAGTAGAAAAAATTTAGTTTGATAAAAAAAAATGTTATTTGTCATCAGTATACAAAAATCCATTTTTGACGTTGTACAAAATCATCATCGTAATAATTGAAGCTCCTAAAATTTTTGGCTATAGTGTGCGGAAAACACCTATTTTCCGCACGCTATTGCCAAAAATTTTATTTTCCGCACAGTGTGTGGCAAAGGTTTTTCCACACACCGAAAAAAATGTTGCTACACACCAGAAATCTCTCAGAAAACGAATTAAGATACCGTCTGAGTACAACTATCGTAACCCTATCCGGTGTAAGTTTCTACTCTCAAATAAAATTCCTTCTTAACGAGTTTTTATTTATTATTCCATTAAACTATATCATATTAAAATTTTTGAAAATTTCGTTGGGAACCACAATCCCATTGTATTAGTATGGGATCCTTTAACATAATTTGTTACAGTTGAAAAATTATTTGAAAATGTTTTTGTTTAAATAATTCAAAGTTTACTTTTTAAAATATAATTTTAATTTAATCAAATTTCTGTTTCTATATTTGAGGCATAAAAACACTTTTTTTTGTTGGACGATCATTTGGTAAGTTTGCATAGTATGATAGACTCACACTCGTGGCTGGTGACGGTAACTCGTGCGTTGCGATCACACTCGTGTGCTCAACTGGTACTCGTTCCCGTCAACTCCAGCCACTTGTGCGAGTCAATCACGACTCGTGTGGGAAATCGTCTTTTCCGCACTTGTTACGTAAATAAATATTGTCTAACTAAGAATTTTATAAATAATTTTTTTTTTTTTTTTTCACTAATTTGAATAATTAAATCAATTACTAAAACTGCAGTATAAAGCAGATGTGAGAATACTAAAAATTGTCAAACTAAAGTGGTGTAAAAAATGTAAATATCACTGTGATTTTACTACTTCTTTGATAAGCACTGCTCCCAAGCAGCTTCGAGTATGGTGGAAAAAAAAAATTTAATATATGGCATAGTAATTTTAAACAACTAATTTTTCCTATCATGTTTACAAATACAGATTTAATAAATATGAAAAAAAAATTACTATCGTGATATTCATACAACACTACTCTACAACGACCAAAATTTAATTTTTATATAGGATAATGTGTATGGGTAAATAAAATTCACAAAAACACATGTGTAAGTCATGCAACACATGCGTTCACTCATTTCAAGTTTTTATTGAGTATTATATACGAAAAACAATTTTTTTCTGATAGTGACCACACTTTTTACATTCATCATTAGATTGAAGTTATTTGCAATGAAATTAAACAGCAATTTTTTTTTTCAATAATCTATCCTTCTATCTAAGACAATATTTTAATTATAAAAATGATATTTTAGATGAGCACATGCAAGTGTAAACAGATGAATTAAATTCGAATTATGACGAGTGATTAGCATATAAACAATTTTTTTACAAACTTGCACTTGTGATATAAAATAAAATATTCCCTTATAGATAAAAATTCCCCACGAATTGTTGTTTTTTGTAAGACTATTATAATTTAAGACGTCTCAGAATTATCAGATGTATGGTTGTTTTTTTTTTTTTTTTTTAATTTATTATTAAAATGAAACAATATTACTGCAAGTACTGTAGGGCATCCTTACACATTAAAATAATGGAACTACGCATTGTGCTCTTAAATGTTGTTGTAGTTCAAGGTAACAAACTTCATGCTCACCATCGATTCAGCACCGTCTTTAGAGAGGCTATTTATTCGCCGACAGCATTGCGATTCTACTTGTAAAACAGCCAGTATACTGTTGGTCTTTGTTCAAAATGTCATTAGACGGGGATCACTACGTCCAGAAGTATTACAAGCTTATCAAACTATTTATGTGCACGATAGGACAATGGCCGTATCAAGCAAAAAAATCAGCTAAAATATTAACTTTCATTACTGTTTATTTTCAAGCAACTTTCATCATTTCCCAGGTTTGTGATATATTAAGATCGTTTTTTAATTGAAGTTACAAAAATCATATTTTATCATCAAAAAATTTTTAGGTAATAAAATTAATAAAGGAGATGAATAATATTGATCTAGTTATAGAAATTCTTTCTCTGCTAATGGACAGTCTTACAGTTCTAATAAAATGTATCAATTGTCTTTTGAAAAAAAATCAAGTAAACTGATATCATGTTTTTATTTAAAAGTACCGACTGCATACTATTTTAACACATTTAATAAATATTTATTCGTAGGTAACAATCGTTTTGAACACAATTAGAAATGACTGGAAAAATTTAAAAGATAAAGAAGAAATTAAAATTTTATCAAAATACTCTTTGTATGGAAAATTAATGGGATATACGTACTGTTGTAAGTAGATACTTGAAAATTAATTCTAAATATTAAAAAGAGACATTTTATTCGTCTCAAGAAAACTAATAACTTTGATTTTCAATTAAACATAATAATCACAACTTCTTGTAGGCATTCTATTTGCAACTAGTATAACTTACTTTATCCTGCCATTTACACCTTACATCCTGGATATAATTAATCCACTGAATGAAACAAGGCCGAGGGAGCCAAAACCCCTGGTCGATTACTGCATCGATGAAGAGAAGTATTCTTTTTTAATTTTGCTGCATTTCACTTTGTCAATGACATCAGCCGTATTACTCATGTTGGCCATTGATACTTTTTTCGTGAGTTGCGTTCAGCACAACTGCGGATTGTTCGCTATTCTCGAGTAAGTTAACATCAGTGCCATGTATTGAAACAATATTGAATAAAGTAAATGTATATGTGTGAAGTAAAATAGGAATAATTTTTGTTTTTTAAAGGTACCGATTAAAAAGTACTGAGAACTCGGTGATTAATTATGATGATGGAGTGGCAGGAATTGACTTTAATAAATTATTATACTCTATCCATAAACATAACGAAGCAATTGAGTGACGTATTATTTTTTTCTATTGATACATATATATATTCGTTTATTTATAATTTTATATTATAATTCATAAAGAAGTATTTATTTATAGACAATCGAATATTTCAGATTCTGTAGGAAAATTAATGATACCTATAGTGACTCTTTTTTTTTTATATTGTGTTGTGAACTCGTTGTAATGAGTTTAACTGGAGTCACGGTAAGTAAAATATTTAACATGTCATCTATAAGTGTGTGCGTGCGTGTGCGTGTGTGTGAGCGTGCACTTATGTGTGTGCATAAGTGTAAGTGTAAGTGAACAAGAAAATCCGTATTTTTAGGCACTGTTGAAAACAAACATTTTCGATGTGATCAAATTAGGAATGGGTGTAATGGGTCAGACGATGCACCTTCTGTACTACTGTATTCAAGGCCAATCACTCATGGAACACAGTGATACTATATTTTATTCTATGTAATTTTCACTTTAATTATTTACTATATGTATATTTATGTCACCTGTAGGTTACAAGACAAAGTAAAGTTCCACTCGAAGTGGGGGGAAAGTTATACATATATTATACTTTTAAAGTTTTAGTCTAAATTTATACTACTTAATTTTTTATTTTTTATTTGTATTTTATATCAGATATAATTTGAAATGGTACAACTCACCGATAAAAGTGAAAAAACTCACAATGATGATGATGATGCGGTCCGCCAAGCAGTGCAAACTCACAGCAAAAATGTACGAGATTTCATTATCTACATTTATGGAGGTAATGTGGTTGATTATTAGCTATTATTGATGATAAACGTCACTTAGTAATAAATTTTATATGTTTAGGTGATGAAAAGAGCATCGTCATGTTTCACCGTACTAAGATCCATTAGTCAAAACTAAAATACCTTTTCTTGATCATTTTTGTGTGCACTATATTATAATCATATGTATGTTTTTCACAATACTTGGATTTTATAGTAATTACGTAGCAAAAGTACTTGATTAGTAAATACGATGTAAATAGAACCAATCTGTAAATAGATAATTGTCGAGTTAGTTAAATATGAGTTTTCAAAAAGTATGATTATAAATTATAAAAATTAAAAAATACAAATGATGCTTGAGTTTAGAGTTCGTGAAAAACTAATTTTTGTTTAATGAAACATTGATAATTTTTACAATGAAATATCATGAATTAACAGATTAACAAGAGGGTACAAATAAAAATATGAACATTTGTATTAAAAATCTGAATTTTTCGTTAAATATACATTATTCTTATTATTATCATTTGTAATAGTTATATACAAAATTAATGACTATTTTCTATAACAATATTACCAAAATTAATATTTTTAAAAATCACAATCATTAAACAATTAAAACGAAAATAACGTAATAATCATGATTGTGATCCTAAAATAAAAACGGAAAACCTTTAAAAATCATGAAATCAATGTATATTTTGTATGGAACTGATTTAATTTTAGTGGGTACACCCTTATTTTATGTGTACCGGTAGTTAACAGCGTTGATGCAACTGATGCGTGGACGTTAATATGAATAATAAAAACTAAGTTTTGTGCACTTGAAGACAGCAATAGTTCAAGGCAAAAAGGTTTACGCGTAACATCGATTAAGGTGTCCTTGAGGAGAGCATTTTCAATCGTCAACAGCTCTAGGTAAACTATGTATAAACAAAAAAGTTAGTTCTTCAAGAGACTTTGTTCATCACCATGTCATTCGAAGAGGGTTACCATGTTGGCTGTTTAACAAATTCACCAAGCTAATTATGTGTATGATTGAACAGCTGTACTATTAGGATCAAAAGGCAGATAAAATTTTAATTCTTGTTTCTTTTTATTTTCAAGTAACCTTCACTGTTTCTCTTTTATGTGTTATAAAAATAATTTTTCATAATTAACGAACACAAAAAGTGCAAACAGCAAACTTAACAAATTAACAATTACAGCCAACGATCTGGCTGTAGAAATTTTTTCTGTTAGTATAAACTGTGTCGTCGTGATAACATTCAACTATGTTTACAAAAACAAACAAATTAAGTAAATAAATCTAAAGTTTTTTTTATTTGATAGAGCTAAAACATTCAGTTACTTATTTTTCATATACCAAATCCATTTTATGTAGGAATGAAAAAAATAGGAATATTTAAAGGATAAAGAAGAAATTAGACGTACGTGTTATCAAACTATTTTCATGTGCCAAGGGAAATATTTATACCTGTCTTTCCGTCGATTAAATTGGTATCTCTGGTTTCTAATCTTAAATGATGATCACAACTATTTGTAGGTATTAAGGTTAGTATCTGCATAATGTACTTGTATCTTAAACTTCAAGATTTAATTAATCCATTGAATGAAACAAGGTCAAGGCAGCCAAAACTGTTGGGCGTCGTTTTTTTTTTTTTCACGACGTTTTTCTGTGTCACTTCCGTCAGTCGCTGTGGCTATGGTATAGCCAATGATACTTTGTTCGTAAGTTATGTCCAATGTAACTTGACGTATTTGCTATTCTAGGGTAAGCACATTACAGCAATTTACGTAAGCAACATTAACTAAAATAATTTTTTTCCCACACAGTTGGCTTTTTTTCAAACTGTATGTTTCAATAAGCTTAACGAGAGTCACAATGCAATTTAAAATTAATTTTTTAAATAATATTTACTTAATTTAATAGTGTTCTGAAAAAAATTCATTTTTTTCAAATGAAATTTACCATGTATGCATGTCATTAGTCGATCATTAACTTTAGTTTGACCACTTTTGTGCATTAATTTTCTGTTTTAATACAATTAATTTAATATTAATAAATGATTTTGCATCCATTGAACAAATACTAGTATCTATACATTTCATAGAAAATTAAATATGGTTATTTCAAAGGATGCAATAATCCATATCAAATAAACTAATTAATAAAACTATAATAAAATAATGTTCTGTAATAAATATAATTATAAATATTAAACACTTTATTAAAAAAAATTTTTCCGAATAAAGCCAATAGTTTCATAATTACAATTTTATACAAGATGGATTTATCATGAGAAATGTACGTGACATCATTTGTAATTCAAATTTCTAACGTATCGCTGATGTGAAAGAATCAAGTTAGGGACTATCCTTTTTTTTTCATCCAAAAACTAGCAGTACCATCTTTTCTTTGAAGTCATTTGTAATTATATCTGTTTGAGTAAATTACGGTGAATTATTATTTGGGTGTAGCCAGAAAATAGAAAGAGGGTGTCAGCTCCACCGAAGAGTTACAACAATTACTACCTGTTCCTTACAGGATTACGGAAAAATTCTTGGTTGAATGACCAGTCAAATTTTGAGTATAAAATGATCAAAGCCCCGAGAATTCGCACTCAGTCTTGTCTAATCCTTAGAGCTCTAACTTTCCCGTTTTTCTTTTTAATCAAACATGAAATTGGTACGTAATTTCTTAAAGTTGAGAGTTTTTTTATATTTTATTTTTTATTTTTATTGATGATTACTAAATATTATTCGTTAAATGGTGTTAGTATTTGAAAATCTTATTTAATTGCAATTGAAAAAGTTCTATTTGACCTAAACTTTTTATCTAAATAGAATATGATATTATCGTTATTGACAGTGCAGAGTACTTTACTGATATAATTTAGTACAAATTAATATAAATCTTCAAAAATTTATTACAAGCAAAAAATGCTCATAACAGTAAAAATGTTAAGGTCATGTAAATTATCTATATCGATTTCAGTTAAAAATCAATAAAAAATCAGTATTAACTTAATCGATTTAATTTTTGTACATCAACGTTTAAAATTAAAAAAAATATATTATAAGAAAAAAACAAATATAGTATAGTTTATTAAATTTAATAACAGTAAAATTCAATTCTAGTTCATCGCTTTCATTGCCATTTTGGCCATCGCTGTAGCTACTCCACAATTCAAAGAAGGACCACAGCGACCACAGCCACCTCAACGACCACTGTCGTCCCAGCGACCACAGCCATCCCAGAAACCTCAGCTGCCGCAACAACCACAGCTGCCTCAACAACCACAGCTGCCTCAACAACCACAACCACTCCAGCAACCTCAGCTGCCCCAACAACCACAGCTGCCTCAACAACCACAGCCACCCCAGCAATCTCAGCTGCCTCAACAACCACAGCTGCCTCAACGACCACAGCCATCCCAGAAACCTCAGCTGCCGCAACAACCACAGCTGCCTCAACAATCACAACCACCCCAGCAACCTCAGCCACCCCAACAACCACAACTACCCCAGCAACCTCAGCCACCCCAACAACCACAGCTGCCTCAACAACCACAGCTGCCTCAACAACCACAACCACTCCAGCAACCTCAGCTGCCCCAACAACCACAGCTGCCTCAACAACCACAGCCATCCCAGAAACCTCAGCTGCCCCAGCCACCCCAACAACCACAGCTGCCTCAACAGCCTAATACGCCATCGACTGTCCAGCCCCCCAAAGTCTTTGTCGTCAAAGAGACCCCCTTTTACAACTCCGGCGGCACCGATGGCTACCTGTACAACTGGTTATACGAACTCTCCGATGGTCAGAAACGCCAGGAGTCCGGCCAACTCGTGAGCATCGGCCCCAATTCCGAAGACATCGTCCTTCGCGTCCGTGGATCCTACAGCTACATCAACCCCACCAACGGGCAGAACTACACAGTCACCTACGTCGCCGATCAAAAGGGTTTCCAGCCTCAGAGCGCCCACCTGCCCAGAGTTTGAATTTAAATTGAGGTCAATTGACTTTGGTGTACATAGTAGTTCTAATTGGTCATCATTTATTGCGTTTCACATAAATTCGTTTCACCAGTGACGCGTATCATCCTGTCTTTTTTTTTTTTTTTTTTTTTTTTTTTTCTTTCGACATTGTGAAATTTTTCAACACGTGCGTGAATATGGAAATTTGAATTCATCAAAGTGATTAGAAATGCGACGATAAGTTCGAGCGTTTGCGTAAAAAGCCAGTTTCTAAGAATGCGATTTCACAAACGCTTTACCTCCACCAATCTGTACGTATATACTTTTTTTTAGAGTGTGCGATCGAATAATTCGTCGTTGATGTTGTTGTTGTTGTTTTTTTTTTTTTTTTGCGACTTTTCGTGTTTCATGTATCCTGTGAATTAGTCGAGTGAACAACGCAATTGTAAAATACAGTTTCAGATAAATTTTACTGCACGAGTTGTAAAATAATAATAATAATAAGGAAAAAAAAGACTTTTTACTCTTTTTTTATTATTACTATTATTATTATTTCCTGAGAACATTTTTAAAATTTGTATACACCTCAATTTTTAAAAAAAAAGAACATCACTTAATCTTAAGAAGGACCTGTGAACCTCAATATTTTGACGATTGCCATCGATGTCGTAAAAAATTATTCTCGATTTAGAGAACCGGATAAAACGTCAAGACAAAAACATCAGCATTTGCATCGTTTTGTCTGTTCAAAAAATGTTTTCCGACCAACGTAACATAATTGAACTGGCCGGGGGATCCCTGTTTCTGCCCACGATCCCATATCTGCGCCATTGGTAGCGGATCGTAGTCCAGTTGGCTCCGACCAATGTTCTCCGCCACTTTGTTCTCGCCTCGATTAAGGGAATTCATTAACCGCTGCGCACTGTCTGTTATCAGCGCATAGTGGGCTACGAGGTCTTGGTCGCCTCGGGATAAGAAACCCGATCGCCATCTACGCGTTCAATCACGATGTTTAGTATTTTTCAATTTTTTTTTATAATTTAAACGACACGTGTCATTGTGCAGCATGTAATTCTTTTATATTATGTATCGATCAACTTTATATTTTAACTGTATATTTATATTTTTGGATTCGTTTTGAAAATAAAAAATGCTTCTTCATTAAAAAAAAAATACGGAAATTCGAGGCTGTTTGGTAATGATGTCTTTGAATTTCATTGAATTCCCGGAGGAACAATTAGTAAAAGTATTGAAAAATAAATGAAAATTCTCTCAAAAGCACCATGTTTTCGTATCTCTTTAAATCCAAGAAACCATTTCTTTATTAAATAATAATTATTCAATTTTCAAGTTTTTAAAGCCACATCTGAAGCCTTCAAATTACATTCAAATGATAAAATCTGTTAGACGGTCTAGAAAAAAAACCCGCTAATCATACGTGTATGGTTGTGCAAAAATATTAAAAATCAGTGTGTATCAGTCAACGAGCTGTTTTTGTTTCAAATGCTGTTGTATGTAACTTTTATCATTTAATGAAGAAAAACGAATAAACCAAGAATGTTATTATCACCTTCCGTACGAGTAGGCTTCGACCGAATCGGAGCCTCCACCACCTCCTCCTCCATTCGAGGTGTGGCCTCTCGGATGCCCGGACCTTCCTTCGGGGTGGCATTGTCCATTTTGGGATGCATCCAATATGTACCCCGCATCCCTCGGTGATCTACCGGCATACCTGGCACCACCTAGCATCAAGTTGTCACTGGTATCGGCGTCCATATACTTCCCGATCGCATACCGATCTCGACGAAGTGCCTTTGCCGTGAAGTAACGCAGCTCAACGGGATTCCAACCAGTTTGCGAGCCGATCACCTCGTACAGACAATTGTTGCCTCCTGAACAAATGGTCGACGGGTTTTTACCTCCTTTGAGTACCCAGTGGCCGGTACCTTTGCTCTTTGTGTACTGTATTCGTATCTCCGTTGGCGATCTTTCGTTAAAAGTTCCAATCAAATAGTCGTCCTTGTACACTTGGATTTTTTGCTTTAGAATTTTAGCTATAACAGCCAAGTGTAATATTCCTGCCGGGTGGTTGTTGTATATGCTTTTTATGATTTTATCTTTTATTTTTTGTCTCCGAAAGTTTTTCGATCGACGATTTTCTATCGGATCTAGAAATTTTTCTTTCCTTGTGTTGTGGACGAGAAATTTTGTTTGCATGATAATTGACTTGAACGAAAATTCGCAACTTTATTGTAATTTGGACATTTTCCGGAAGATATTGCCAAAGGGTGATGTTTACTTGAAATTTGGAATTTAGATGTCCACAAGTACACGTCGCGAAAATTCCGTAACTAACCTTAACCAACGACTGTCACATTGTCACCGCTAAAAAAAAATGTTGTTTTCTATTATCATCTCTCACTTGCATTCGCAAGCAAAACATTTGAATTTTTCGAAGGTTAAAAAAAAAATAAATAGAAACAAGGATGCTTTGTTAAAAATTTATTAAGCAATGATAGAAATTCATGATTTACTTTTCATTTTTTTTTTTTTTAACCAAAATTAAACTCTGAAGATAAACGTGCTTGATGATTATCGATTTTGAGCTGCAATGGAGTAAAAAAAATCGCAAAAATTTCATAGATTAACAAACAGAGAATTAATCCCAATTTAACAAAGATTGGTTCGAGTATTGATTATAATAACGCTTTTTCATTTGCTGAATTGGATTATCACATATTTGATACAAAGTTATTGTCTGCCTAGAGTTGGTGTTGATAAAAAAACTACTTGATGAAAAATGTTAAATGAGTAAAGCTCCCCAAGTTGAGTTAAAATACTGATTAAATAGACCGCGAAACCTTGCCAATACATTACCGTCTTGTGAGAGCATGACACACTGCGTGTTACCATTGTTAAAAAAAAAAAATAATAATAAAAATACGGATTTACGAAAAATGATATATATTTTTAACAGCTAGTAAGATTTTTGAGTTTTTACACAGATTTTCGATGTTTAACGAAATAAAAATTTGGAGCAAACGAATGCTTATCAGGTGACTGGATAAAATGTGATGACAAAGATGTCCGCGCAAAAGTCATTTTGCCTGTTCCAAAAGTGCGTCCCGATCAGCCGCACCGACATAAAATTGCAAGGCAGCCCAATGGGTGCACCGTTTTCCCACGTCTGCATCTGCGGCAGCGGATCGTAATCTAGGCAGTACCTTCGAATGAACACGTCCATCGCGGTGATTCCGTGGTTCAGTTTGTCCATCAGTCGCCCAGCGGTTTCCGTCTTGAGGGCGTAGTGGGCCACGAGGTTTTGATCGTCCATCGACAGAAAACCGGTTTTCTTGAAACTGCACAACGTACATTTTTACGTAATGTTACCCAACTGCCCTTTCACGCTCGATGCAACGACACTGAGAAAAATGAAACGTTAATAACACTACCGAGACAATTTTATTAAATTTATATAATATTCATTTGCTGTGACCGGTATGATTTACATCGTCGGCATATACCGATACATCTTCCCGTCAATCCAACAGTACGATTACGATTGGATTGATTTGCCATGAATTTGCTCCATTTTTCTCAGTCGAACAGACTATAAAGGGAAAAAAAAAAAAAAAGAAAACCGATCACCTCGTTGTAAACGAATAATTCTCGATGCATTCGAATTCGCCGCTGGCCCCCAGACTTGAGGCGTGACCCCGTGGGTGTCCGGACTTGCAGTCCGGGTGGCTGCTCCCGAACTGCGACGCGTCCAACAGCCGGCCGGCATCCTTGGGCGACTTCCCGATGTACCTCGCACCGCCTCGCATCTCATCCGCGCCGCCGATCGCCCGCCGATCCCGGCGAATCGCACCCGCCACGAGGAACCGCAGCTCCGCGGCGTCCCAGCCCGTCTGGGCGGCCACTACTGCGTACAGGCAGTTGTTACCCAGGCAGGGCACGCTCCTCGGGTTCTTGCCCCCGCGAAGGCTCCAGTGGCCGATTTCGCGACCTTCCAAGGGACGGTGGTACTCGACGTCGATTTTCGCGCCACCGGCTGCTCGGCCGATCGTGCGGACCACGTGCCCGCCGCGCCAAACGTTTATGCGGCATCTCACGATTTTACCGAGGACGCGCAGGTGAAGCAGACCCGCCGGGCCGTCGCTGTAGATGCTATCGACGAGGCGATCGGTTGTCGCGCTGTACTCGGTGCGATTCGCTCGCGGACGACTGCGGAAATCGGTAAAATTGCTACCGATGGGCATGTTTAGGTTACTTCGATCCAGCCCCCGTTTTGACTGTGCCCTTTGCGGTACTTGTGAACACATGGTACTTTTTTTTTTTTTTTTTTTCACTCGGGAAAACTGTTGGTTACTTTGGGGATCTCATTTTTTTTTTCTTTTTTACGTATTTTAGGGTGACATTTAGTTCTTTTTTCCTCCCCACACAACGGTGTGTAAAAGTAGGTTAAATATCTTGCCAGCTTTTGTTTCCAGTGCACATACGTATAGCTATACACATTCATTATGTGTACGAAAAGCTCAAGGTGAAACTCGAAAAAAGTTTCATCCATACGCGATTTTCACTCAACTAGGTGTATATACATTTGCAACTGTAATGGCACAAGTAAGAGCGAGGGATAAGATAATCTTACTTAATTTCTGCGTGTACATATACGCTTGGATATTTATGTGCAAGTGTCGTTTGCCAGTACTTGTGGAGTAAGTATTTTCTAACTGCGTAGATCGGTGTACGCTTATGTACGGAATTATAGTACCTATTGATCGAGCGTGAAAACTGTGGAGTGTCGGGGAATGATATTATTGTCAAATTGACCAAGAGATCGATACGTAGGTACCTACGCTTGAGACGATGAACGTTGCCAGTTGGAAAAGGCCAATCACTCATGGAACACAGTGATACTATATTTTATTCTATGTAATTTTCACTTTAATTATTTACTATATATTTATGTTACCTGTAGGTTACAAGACAAAGTAAAGTTCCACTCGAAGTGGGGGAAAGTTATACATATATTTTACTTTTAAAGTCTTAGTCTAAATTTATACTACTCAATTTTTTATTTTTTATTTGTATTTTATATCAGATATAATTTTAAATGGTACAACTCACCGATAAAAGTGAAAAAACTCACAATGATGATGATGATGCGGTCCGCCAAGCAGTGCAAACTCACAGCAAAAATGTACGAGATTTCATTATCTACATTTATGGAGGTAATGTGGTTGATTATTAGCTATTATTGATGATAAACGTCACTTAGTAATAAATTTTATATGTTTAGGTGATGAAAAGAGCATCGTCATGTTTCACCGTACTAAGATCCATTAGTCAAAATTAAAATACCTTTTCTTGATCATTTTTGTGTGCACTATATTATAATCATATGTATGTTTTTCACAATACTTGGATTTTATAGTAACGTAGCAGAAACATTTGGTCAGTAAATGCAAAATATTTTTCAAGACAGAAAGAACCGGAAAAATGAAATCTTGTAAATTGTATAAAATCTTATTAATAAAAAATTTACGTGTGCTATGTTTTATACCCATAATCGCTTATTCCTCACAATTAATATTGTTTATGTTGAAGTTTTTATACAATAGCTGAATAGTTAAATAATCGTATATCCTATTATTTAGCTGATTGTTATAAATACAATTATTTGAAAAAAAAATTTTAGCTTTTGAATTGCGATTTTCATTCGATTGTAATTGCAATTTTTACGTATCTATTATTCAAGTATTGAAAAATGTAGTATTGCCAATAATAGTGTACAATAAAATTATGTGAATACAATGTGGTTATCTAAATTATCAAAATGCATCTAGATACCAATGAAATGAGTTGCAATTTCAGTAGTATAAAAATTGCATTTTACATTTATGTTTCAAGCTTTTTATGTCTATATAAACACATACAATTAACTATTGAAATACTAACATCATTTGTTAAAAATCATAAAAAACTTTAGTCAGAGTACTGTTAGCAAGAATTTTAAATTAATTTTTTTGAATTTACCGCTTTTTTAAAAAAGAAATGAGCGAAGAGAGGGTCAGGAGGGGGGGACTAAGAAAGTGGAGAGGGAATAATGGGGGGGGTGTTTTATATTTTTTTCACTAACCGGTGTATTTTGTATACATATATACATATATATGCAGGTAAACAGTAAATTTAAGGTTATGGAGCAGTATCACCACTGTCGGCGTATTTTTGATATTGTTTGTTGATGCGTTTAAGTAAAATCACACGGTAATTCGCAATTGTACACATGTTTGTGCAAACATTGATTTATTGTGATCTAAGCCAGTGTGAAGAAGTTGTTTAAGTCGCGGTAGCTGCCGCGGTTCGACTTACGTCTTCGGTTTTCTGCCGCAGGGGCCGTACCATATATAACTATTTTTCTGTATACTAATAAAGGGACATATATTCGCGGACTAGCTTGCGGCGGCTACGCGCGTTGAGTGTCGCTGACGTCTGGTGTGATTGATTTCGGTCCGAAGCTAGTCCGCGAATATATGTCCCTTTAGTGTACATTAACATAGGCCCGCGAAGCTAAAAAACGTTATATGGTACGGCTCCAGGCGAGAGCACTGGTGCGAACTTCACCTTACGTGGACATACTTCATTTGAAAAAGTAGTGTTTTTCTTTAAAATTCCTAACCTTATATCCACGTAATTACGTGGATTTGGTGCGAATAGACACAGCGCAAAACATATCACTCTTATTTGCCTTCAGACAAATTTAACCATCAGCCATGACGAACATGCTATACGGTGGTGATGAAATTGGTGCTCTGGTCTTCGACCTTGGACACCACTCGTTGCGAGTGGGCTACGCTCAAGAGGATACACCCAAGTCAGAGATCCCGTCTGTCGTTGGTATAGCCGAAGATGCCGACGGTACTGCTGCCAAGATTGAGCCCATGGACGTGGATGATAAGAAGCCAGACAACAACATCACCCAGAGCACTCCCAAGTACTATGTTGATACTACAATTTTGCATGTACCACGCAAGAACATGGAGGTGTCTAACTTTATGAAGGATGGCATGATCGAAGACTGGGATCATTTTGAGAAGGTAAATTTTGCCTTTGATCGTTTGTACTGGCTTTATTACTGATGCTGTTGTTTTGCAGGTTTTAGATTATACTTATGCAAAAATCATTCAGTCTGATGCTGAATTCCATCCAGTATTGTTCTCCGAGTCTCCGTGGAACATTAGGAGCAAGAGGGAAAAACTGACAGAGCTGATGTTTGAAAAGTACAACGTACCAGCATACTTTCTTGTGAAAAATGCTGTACTTGCAGCTTTTGCCAATGGACGTGCCACTGGAATTGTCGTTGACAGTGGGGCAACGCACACTTCTGCCATACCTGTTCAAGATGGTTTTGTTTTGACACAAGCTATTGTGAAATCACCTCTTGGTGGAGATTACATTTCCATGCAATGTCGACAGTTTTTACAAGTGATTATTAGTATTAATAGCAAAAACAGATAATATTTTCATCATTATAGTGCAATATCTGAAAATCACTCATATAATATATTCTTATTTGATAGGACAATGATATTGATCTATCTCCTGCATACATGATTGGAAGCAAAGAAGTTGTCAAGGATCATGAAAAGCCCAGATGGGTGAAGAAAAAAAATTTGCCAGAAGTGACAAAATCATGGCACAACTATATGGTGAAAAAACTCGTTCAGGATTTTCAAGCAACGACCCTCCAGATTTCAGAAACACCCTATGATGAGAAAGTAGTTTCAACGATACCAGCAGTTCCCTATGAATTTCCTACTGGCTATCGACAAGATTTTGGCACCGAAAGATTCCGCATACCCGAAGCGTTGTTTGATCCCAGCATGGTTCAGATGCGCGGAGGAGGTGTAGGCAACACAATGTTGGGCGTAGGTCATATTGTGACAACGAGTGTTGGAATGTGCGATGTTGATGTGCGGCCGGCTCTTTACGGTAGCGTCGTTGTCACAGGAGGAAATTCTTTTATTCAGGTATTCATCTAGTTTTTAAATTATTTCGTTCTTTCGGTAATATAATGGTAATCATTATTTTCCAGGGATTTCCTGAACGTCTGAACAGAGATTTGTCCATGAGGATACCAACCAGTTTAAGATTGAAACTTATAAGCGCTAATGGTAGCACTGAGCGTAGATTTGGTGCCTGGATTGGTGGATCTATATTGGCATCTATTGGAACTTTCCAGCAGATGTGGATATCAAATCAAGAGTACGAAGAAAGTGGAAAGAGCCAAGTGGATCGAAAGTGTCCGTGAATTTGTATAATTTTACATGCTGAGGATTGAATTTTTTGATGTAATGGAAGTATGATGTGAGACATTTTTTAATGTTTACGACTGACATGAAATTGTATTTTTAAGTAATTATTATACGAAAACAGTGGAATTTTCATTTTGAAAGTTCAAATAAACAAAGATTTTATAGTAGCTTAATTTACATGTGTTTTATTACTTTATTGAGTGTTTTGTCGCTTATCGTATGGTATCAAAAGTTTTAGTATAAAAAAATAGATAGCTATAAAATACGTAGTATAATACTGGGACAAAGCTTACTTTACATAAAAGGCCCCCAACCAATGTACATTTGGCACAAATTGTCGACATTGATAGCATCAAGAATCAAATGATTAACTTGACCTTCTACACTCAAATATAGATTCACGGACTGTCTTTTTCCTCGACTCACCACCATACCTTTCAATCGCTCTTCTATACTTTTGATGTGTTCTACAGCCTGTAACAATACGATTCACGTTAGTAGTAAATGAAAGATAAACGTATTGTTTTGTAAATTTTTACAATTACCTTTTCGTTTGTTTTTTCACCTGCTTCACTAACTTGATTTCTGTTCCACGAAACCAGAGGATCATATACAAAAGGTTTCAGCACACTGATAAGTGTACTAGATTGCTCTCTTAGAACTTTCATTGTCGTTCGGCAAGATTGCCTAAAAGGACCTTCATATTTTAATGGTCCCATGGCTTCAACCATATTGTGAGTTAAGCGAAATGGCACTCGTTCAGGCCACTCTAAATTTTCACCCTAAGAATACGATTTACAATGAGTTTCAAATATATATTAAATAACTGAAATGTTTTATTGCATATTTTTTATTAACGATTACCCTGTTAAACAGGCAATTGAAATCCACGTGAACACAATCACCAACTTTTGAATCGATCAGTATGTTTTCACCGTGACGATCTCCCAAGCCCAATATGTAGCCAACCATTGACATGACAGCTGCGGTACGGATGTAAGCCGTGCGAGCTTCATACCTGTAGTATTTCCAAAAGTATAATTAACACGGGACTAAATGTAAGATAACATATAGATTGGCTTACCATCCATATGGATCGGGAAACGCATAGTGAAACCAATCACCAAGAACTGGTGGATGACGTGGTATGAGTTTCTCTAAAAATATCTGTCTCTTTTTTTCCAAGGAATCCCTTAGAGCTAAATTATGATTTGAATTACGATTTATAATTATATTTAAAAATTTAAACAATTCATCTCAACATAAATAATTTTCTTACAGCATGACATGGATTTCAATTCTTTGGCAGAAGTCATGATATTTCTTTCTTTGTATATTCCCAAAAGAATATTTCTAAATCCAACTAAATTCGGCACCCATTCTATCAAACCACACTCTTCATTTAATGGCACTACACTCTATGAATACATAGTAAAATTATTTTAAAGTTTATAAATCAAATTACGTAATAAGTAGACAAAAGTATTTACGTATGTGCGAATATACAGCCGTCTTCGTCGAGATTCTGGATCCTTTTGAAGATACTTATTGACGATATCGTTAAACTCCATTAATCGAAAATCTCTTCGCAAATCGTCCTTTGGTTTGCACATAAACAAATACAATTTTCCATCAGAGCCTCGTAACGTTATTCTTCGTGGACGCTGAAGTGACGGCATTACAGTTACCTCACTTTCGATGCCAGCTATTTGTACCCAATTCCTAAAAATTTACGTCATTAATTAATGTGACTTTGTTGTTGAAATGCAGTTTATAATAATACAACTAATGTTTTACAGCGTAAAAGGATTGTGGTCTTCCATCGTGACACCTTTCATGGGCAGGTGAAGCTGTCTAAACTTGGACGTTGGTATCATTACTGGCCCAAAGTCGGGATCTGCTAGTAATTTAGGCAAAGACTTTGAAAGCAAAGCAACCGAAGTAGTTTGGATTGACTATTAAAATTAAAAAAAAAACACAGTTAATAAATTTGTTACAACAGAATCGTGTAGGTATAAAATAATTTAGCTCTACCTCAGGTATGTGTTTGTTGGATAATTCAATGAGTTTTTCCCAAAACTTATTGAAGCATTGTATTAGTTTCATCATTTCTAGAGTCTTAAGTTCTTTGCAGTTAAGTATTTCCTTGCAACATTTTTGACGAGCTGTATATGCCGACTAAGCGAAACAAAAGTTCAACTTTTATTTGTCAAAATTGTCGGGACTAAAAAATAAACAATTGAAAGCATTACTCACGTTAAATACTGAAGCCATCATCCATAAGCAGTGCTGTGGGTATTGTTCGATCAATTTAACAATGACCGTGAAAATGGTATTTTGAACTTCTCGATTCGGGTGACAAATTCGAGATACCAATTGACTGAATGCCGATAACCATATAAATCTTGGAATTCTTTCTATATAAACGTCTAAAAAGTGAATTTTTCATGTTTTAAAATATCGTTAACTCACAACAGAAGTAAAAATGAAAAACATCAGCCAAGTTTCAACAAACAACTTACCTACGATTTTTGTCATCTGAGTTAACGTTTTCGCGATCGCGTTGTCAGAACTTATGTGTAAGCTTCTGGTTCGCGATGCATAGTTCAACCAAATAGTCAACATTCTGGGCAGCGACTGATGGATGTATTTACAACCACATAGCAGTGATTTTCCATAGTAGTTGATTATATGCGTTTGAATGTCTCTACATTTTTTAACGTAAAAAAAAAAAATGTATAGCAGTAGTTTGGGCAACTTAAGTTTAACTGCTTTAACTCACCGACCACCCGACGAAAATCGCTCATCTTCTGTCATTCTATCCAATACACACTCATAATAACGAGCAATGGCCAAGCAACTCTTCTCCCATCCTCTCCAGACTTCATGAGCTTCTTTGTAATTCATCATGTTGCCATTAGCATCGACATTCAAGGTTTCATCGTTGTACTTTGCCCATAGTAATTTTGCCTGCAAATTTTATAATTTGTTTAAAAAACGTTATAACATGCTTGCATTAAAATGAAATTTTACACACCTTTGCACATTGCTTTCTTTCTGTAGTAAAAGCGTGAAGAGGTTGTTTTTTGTATTCCGCTACAGGTTTGAAAAAGGTCGTCAAGCAGCGTTTTAACGTAATCAAGGCATCCTCCTGAGAACCTTTTTGCCAATACAACTGAGCCTGCTCAGTGCAAAGATTTTGAGGTGGACAAAAGTCAGTGGCTGATAAAATGTACATGTAGGCTTGCTGATACATTCCAGCCCTGACAATTAAAGAACATACAATGCCTTACAAGTACAATTTTAGTTTTTAACATTAAAATAATAAAATAACAACGTCATACTTTCTGGCAATTTTGGCACTCTTAAGCCACAATTTTCCAATTTCTCCAGTAATGACAGTTTTATTACCGTCAGTATTTGACTGTAGCTGTACTGCCAAATCCAAAATGGCCCGGCGCATACCTAAAATGAATTCCGCTCCTCTCGAGGCGTTTATCAATTTATCACGCTTTTCCCATTCCTCGACTATTTTAGGTAAATTGTGCAAATCATCGAGCATTCTGCAGCATGCTTTTTCAAACTCGTTGACTATGTGGAGTCTGGAGAAAAAAAAAAGAATTTTCATGTATCTTGTGTGGATGGAAAAAAATAAGTTGAGAAAAAAAAAAAGATTTACTTCATAATATAAGAATAACTTTGTTCATAAGCTCCAGGTCGAGATGATGTCGTTAGTAGAGATACCAAGCGTTTTTTTATGGCAAAAAAATCTGGCTTCACGTGATTTTTCAAATTCTCGAGCAGATTTATTTTAATATCGTTTCTCGAGTGGCTTTCGATTTTTCCAAAGTGCGCCAACTGCCAAAACGGTTCGGTATCGCAAATGAGACTTTCAAGTTCGGGCCTGTGAAATTAAAAATAGGATTAAAACTGGATCGGTATACTTTTTACATTGATTATTCACCTATTTCTCAATACACCATCTTTAATATTCATAGCCGTGTATGGCTGATCTAGTCCAAGGTAGCATTGAATCATTCCCTGTATGTACTGCGGTTTGGAAGATGCACTTTGCAACAATTTTTCGTAGCAAGTGGCCGCATCCTGTTAACAAAAAAACCAAGAAGTTGTCAGTTAAAATAAGAATCAAACGTAATAATCGTATTTCATTTGACCAACTTGTAACTGGCGGTTGACTTCGTGGGCTAAAATCAATTGTTGGAGAGTCGGGCACTGATCTTGGCTGACTAAAATACCAGAAACCCCATCAGGTTCGTCGAGTCGCGTGTAAATTTTCTGCAAAAAATTCTCACTTTGATCAAACATCCAAATAAGTCAGATTTTAGTTTGTCATAAAAGAGTTTTTATTGTTACCGTCAGCAATCCTCCTTCCTCCTCTTCGGACAATCCTTTTTTACTAGATGACATGTGCTGCTCGAGATATATAAGCGCTCTGTGATACTCATGAGACTGATAACATCCTTGAGCCAACAGAAGCTTCGGAAAACCATCGACAAACTCTGTAATCAGAAAATAACAAGCTCTGTAAATAACTTAGTCCAATGCTCAAAAAACTTGATGGATTTTTATAAATGTTACTTTGAATTTTTTCGTATTTAGTGTCTTGCGTTTTTCTTTTTTCTCTCAACCATCTTTGCAAGTAATCTAAGGTGGAAAATATCACCTGAAACACAAATGCACAAGTGTTTCCATGATTAATTCATCAACGCTTGATAAATAACAGTTAATTCCTTTAAAAGAAATTTACTTGTAAGCAGCGAACGCGTCTAGCTTCATCCGAAACAGTCGTGTTGCTGGACACTTTTTCAACTTGGATGCGCAAAGGTCTGTTGCGCAAAAGCTCCTGGTCAACTTGAGTTTTTTCATTCGTTGCAACGACCGCTAACATTTCTGTGCTCAATTTTCTCACTTCTTGAAATGATCCGTACAAAACAACGTGGGCTGCGAAAATTAAATGAAAATTTTAAGAAAAAAAAAACGATTTAAACTATCGAATTCATCGAGTCATTGTAACATACCAACGATGTACGGAATGCAAAACGATATGATTTTAATGCTTCGCTTGAATGCCGGCCGGCAGGCGTTTAAAACGCTTTTGATCGTATTATCTTTCAAAATTTTCAACATACTGAGTATCCAATTGAAGGCCCACAGTTCAAAGGTAGATCCCGACTCCGATCTGTTACATTCGAATAATCGTGATAATATTTGTCGAATGTTAAGATCAACAAACATAATTATTATTCAACTTACCCATAAATAGGTGTTTGAAATTCGATCTCGTTGTTGGATGTGTTTGTGTAGTGAGACTTGAGTAGTGGGAAAATCATATGCTGAATTTTTGAGGGCAAGTCATTCCATAATCTACTGTTTTTGCCTTCTGGTGATATTTCATACAGTCTTAGTATTTCCTTAAATATGTTGACAGTAATACATTTATTCGTTTTTTCTTTTACATATCATAACAATAATACTTCAAAGTGCACTTACTTGTATAGCCAAATTGAAACAATCCATACTCTGTGTGTTCTTTTGCAATTGATAATCTTTTACTAATTCGTGCAGTAAATTGTAGGCAAATTCCTGATTGATATCGGGTATAAATTTTATGTCCTCTACAAAAATAAAAGAGTATTCCATAATTTAAATTTTAATAACATTCAAATGTATATTTTTACCTCGAGATATGATTCGTCTCGGTAAAAGACTTGGCTCAATTGCACCCAATTCGCCAATGCAGTCTCCACTGGCTACGCAAATGGCTTCATCTTTATCTTGACATCCGTTCATTAATACGTCCAACAGCTAAAAGTTACTCTTTAAAACATCTCAAATAATCGATGTAATTGATGTTACACAAAGTGAAAACTTACTTCTACAATTAGTGGATGAACATTGATGTCAGATAATATCAAATCGTTTATTTCGTTACGATGTCTTGCAAGATATTGTTGCAAATATAGCAGTGCTTTCAATCTAACTTCATCTGTTTCATGCGTTAAACGTTTCAGCCATATCTGCAAATTTTCTTCTACAGTTTCTGGTCTGAAAATATATGAGCAATTTTTTTTTTTAATAAATTTAGATCGTTATAAAATCGGATGAGTCACACATACTCAGTCAGCTGGATGCGATTTACAATCTTATTGGATATGTTTGATGTTTTTAAATCGCTTATAAAAAATAGATCAGAAAAATGCTCCTTCACAAGATCTCTATTTTTTATAAATAGATACTCCAACATTGAGTTTGTTTCCTTTGGATAAGTCTCAAGGAGCGGCACCAAGGACATACAGATGGTGGCTAACAGAGGCCCTAATTCTCTAATAGACGTACTGTAAAGTGGTAAGGAAACTTTTTCTTGTTATTCCATATCCGATTTACGTATTGTATAACGTGACAACTATACATACTTTCTTAAAAAGGCATTCCAAGCATCGCAGGCTAATCTTCTGAATCCTGGCCTCGTGAAACTGAGCGATGTTCTCAGTGTGGCCAAGATTTTATACCTGTACTGAGTAATGTAGTTTGGCCCCATAAAACGTATTACCTCGGCTAAAGACGCAAGAGCATACTTTTGCATTATTTCTTCGGAGTTGGAGCAGAGATTGGCATCAAACGTTACAAGTATCCCGTGCAACATTGAATTTAAATACTGAGCCTTTGTATCAAAAAAAAATTTTATGAATTACGTGTACCACAAATATTCGTTGGATCGTAAAATAACGCCTTACGATTTCGTTTTGAGATCGAAAGCTGGCACTTTCTTGGTCATATTTCGAAAGAAACTGCAAATGCCGGAGAACTTTCTCTTTTTGGGAGTGAAAATGCAACATCAACTCGCTAATAATGAGCTGAGGAATGAGAAAAAATTTAACAAACTTTTCGTGGCGCGAATTTCATAAAGTTGTAAAATGAAAACAAGTACCGTGAAAGAGTTGGCCGTCAGATCAGGTATAGTAGTGTGTGTTATTTTAGAAACAAGCTTGAAAATCTCGATGCCATCTTCGATACTTTCAAACAAAAACACTCGACAGCAAATGAACTACGGAACAAAAAACAATCATAACGTTTGAAAAAAAAAAAATTTGTAAAAATAGCATCAAAGTGGTCTAAAAATACAAATGCACCTGAAAATATGACTTGAACATTTCACTCTCTTCTGCATTGATCAGCTCGGCAATATCATGAAAAAGTGTGATTGCCTTTTGGCATTTAGCTACCTGAGGCAGTAAAAAACATACAGCGTGTGGTCCATCTTTTCGCAGCAACTGTCGAGATCCTTGAAAACCCATACACTTGGCTACTCTGTGTATTGACGTGGACATATTGTAGTCATAATTTAATCTATTATATACCGCCAGAGTCATCATCAACTGAAAGATGTTTGTTTAAATTTGTTTCACGAGTCATATTAATAGATGCGTTTACAGAAAAAAATATATTTCAATACTTTTAAAAAGTCTCTTTTGTAGCGAATGTAGATGGTCTTTAACGAAACTTTTTGATATATGGCAACTTCTCTATAAGCATCGGTTGCCAGTGCAACTGCCAACGGCGACGATTTTGCATTCAATATCGTTAAAATAAATATATTGAGACACCTTCGTTCAGTCAAGTGTAACGACTCTATGCTGTGATAAAATTAGTGAAAATGTATTTGATTTGCAACGAAGTTATAACGACTGATTATTTTAATTCATACCAGGCAGCATTTTTGGCTGTTAATAGCAAAGTCTGGTGTAAAGATTGATTAGAAGAATCTAACGCTTTGCTTAGTACCCTAACAAGAACATCCATTATCTTTTTTATGAATTCCTCCAAATTTTCTGGTATATCATCTTGAAATGATTTCTTGGGTAGTGAAATGTTAATTCGATTGCTTAAAATAATCCCAATAACTTCACTGAAGTTTCTCCGAATTTCTTCGTTTTCATCGCTAATGTATGGTATCCATTTTTCGGCTACTGAATCGCTATTGAAACTTTTGACGTGATTTGAAAATCTAATCATGTTTTTAGATACATTTAATCGAGTTTTTGTGGAATCAGAAGTTAAAATATCAAAAAACGGGTTGAAATAAATTTCAAACTTTTCAGACACAACTTTCGGATCGTCTTTGTCGTTAATCTGATAATTTTCACAATATTTACACTTCACAATCCATTTTTCAAAATCTACTGGATCCCTGTAAAATTTACATCAACTAAAGTATTTTCAAATACATAATGTTTAATTGTTGAGGCATTACTTAACAAATCATGTTCCAACAAAATTAATAGAATCATTTGTGTAATTGTTGCAAAGCTTATGGGGTAAAAATTTAAAATGTACCTAACGAGTGATCCGCTTCCTGAAACTATGCAAGCAAACTGTCCAATAATATTAGCAAGTACTTCTTCAAGAACGGGCTTTTGACTATTGTAGGCAGGTATAAGAATTTTTTCAACAATATCATCAAACTTTATGTCTTTGTCCATCAATAGCATAGGGCAGTTACTTCATGTAAAAACAATCATTTTATTTTAATTTTCGAAGTGCAATTAAAATACATATAAATTCAAATACATACACAACAGAAGCTACTCCCAATTCAATTTCATAACTTGTTATACACATATTGAGTATGTCTAAACGCTGACGTCCTTTGCCATACCTGATAATAGCTGTGAGACATTTTGCTTTCGTTGCAAAGTCTAAAGATTTTCCGTTAGCTAAATGAGTCTTGGCAATTCTAGACGTCAATACATTTGAATCAAGCCATGGTAGTGATAATACACTTTGAATTTCTGTTTTATTAACTTCTCTCAAAGAAATCAGTTGTGTGAAATTCTCAAAAACTAGTTTGTTATGTTCAAAGTTTTTAGCAGATAAGGCTTTTAAATATATAGTTTGAACATCAGCAATGTCAGAATCAATTAGTTTTAACGGAATATTATTCTGTATAAACCAGAGATCTAAACAATTAGCTAATCTTAAGAACTTGAGGGACTCGTGGTATTTTTCATGTTGCAAGTTTTTAAGAAACCAATCTTTCAAGGAAGACCATAATTTACTGATTTGCGTTATATCAATAGAAGCCACATTTGATGCATTGTTTTCAATTTCATAAATTACAAGGCTTACAAGAACTTTCATAAATTGCTGAAATAAATAAAAATTTGATATGGATATTTTTTTTTGTAGCTTCGTTTGTTATATTACCTGACTTTTTTCGTAATAAGCCACTAATTTCGCAACATCAATTTCCTTATAGAATCTTGGATATTTAGTCAAACGATCCTCAATTTTCTTATGTGTTTCCAAATCAAGTTTATTAGAATCTTCGTGAAATTTAAAATTAAATTAATGTTTCTAATATCACTAGCATAAAGACAATATATTACTGACCATTAGCATAATTGACCAATATAACGAATATTTCAAAATAAAAATCAATGTGTGCAGGATCGTCAACTAGAGACACTAGTTGCTCAAAAGTTTTTTTATGCTGTTGAAACTCGTGGACACGAATAAGGCCTCTTTCATTCCAATTTGGCAAAGCTTTTGCAATTTCAGTTGCGTAAAGTATCATACTCTGTACATCCTAGATTTTTTAACATTAACAGAATCGTTGTGATGAAAACTTTTGAAGTATGAAAGAACAATTTATACCGAGTGACTTACGTTATTATCTAGTAAGCAATAGTGGAAGAGTTTAACATAAATTTGTAATGCAGCAATTTTTACTTTAGGCTCTGCCTGGACTAAAATTTCTAAAAGTTGATTAATTAATCTTTTTTTGGGCCACACAGATACATCAGATTCTGCTATAATCTAAAGCATTTTTAAATAATTAATAATATGTACACTAAATAAATGCTTAATATTTACACTGAATCATACCTTTAAAATGGATATTTGAAACAATGATATATTTCGAAAAGTTAATTTAATTGGAAATGGTATTAGATTTAAGTATTCAATGGCACTGGGATCGGCTTTAAATTTATCAAGTGTCGTATCTTCACTTATTTTATTTTCACAGCTAAGACGATTCAATTCTGCAAATTTAAATACAATGCACGTGACAACTAGTTTTTACAAAAAAGTAAGCAGTAAATTTTTTTACCATTAAGAATATTCAAGTACTCTGCCGTTATTTTTGTGAGCATTTCCAAATTAAGCCTAGACAAAATTTGCACCATGCAAACTTGAATGTCTATGATTTTTTTATGAGATTCCAAACTAACTGGTATGTTAATCAAGTAAAACATTGTCCCAAACAACCATGTTGTAAATGCTATAAAATGTGTGATGATAAAGCCATTAAAATCTATTGAAAGTCAATATTATTGTAAAATATTTTTTCATTAAAATCTCACCTTCATATTTGCGCTGTACATCTTTAGATGGTGGCCCATTCGTAATCTGAGGTACCAAAATATTTAAATTATTAAATCTGCACAACAAGGATTCAAGCAACTGACAAAGGCTCTCTTCGGTGCAAGGAGTCAACGTTTTGTCATTCAACGTTGAAAATAACGTAATTATAGTATTGTTCATAAACGTCCACAATTGACGCTCGTGGATCAAACTAAAATCAATGCCATATTATTTAATTAAACATTTACAGCACTGTTTGCAAAAGCACTTTAATGGTACGGTACCTGCTGTCACTGCTAGAGTCGGAACTTGGTTCAGGACTTTCATCTACTTCCATTTTGATGTTTTTCTCCCAATGTACAGTATTAAAACTCAATTTCTCCTAATCCGTAACTACCGTTTTCTTCATCAGTTCACAACTAAATACTCTTTTGTCAAACCAAATGATTACATTAATATTTCTCCGAGTCGCAAAATAATCAATAGAATTTAAAATATTTACTGTTATTTGTAACTCTACAAAAACCAAGGGTGTTTATACACATTGTTGATAAACATAACAGTAATGTCACATTATGTCGTGCTGATTATCAGGTGGAAACTGTCGTTAATTAATCATACATCGTTCCATAATCTTATCAAACTAAAGCACAAATAATAATAATAACACTTCACCAAAATAACACCGGCCTTGTGGTTAGGCATTTATTGTGTTTCCGATTTATATTTTATTGTTTACCGCGTGTGTTGCAGTCGCGTTTGGCTAGGTATCGAAAATGGATTAAGGCTGCCTTACTTTCACCAAGGTTTCGCCAAACACTATGTATTTGTCGAAAACAAAGATAAAAAACTGATGGCTCAGTACAAATCACTCTACTTACAGTTATGAATAAATAAACAAAGTGATTTAAGAATAACTACGTTAATACTCATAGGTATCAGTTATCAGTATCACTGATAGCTATTCTACAATTTGAAAAAAGCGCGCCAATGTCAAAAGTGTCTGCTCAGTGCGCGCGCACGGTCTCGTAACCACGTGCATGTGTGTGTGTTCAAAACTTTTGAGAGCGCGCGCGATTGTCATAATAAGCAGAAAAAGTTTGAAGTTGGTTAGAAAACGTTTTCTGAAAAATTAAAATACATATTAAAGAAATATGATGTAAAAATGTTTATTGAATTGACGTGAAAATGGGTACCAAATAGTTTTTCCTAGATTTTTGCGCAAGTTTTTGATTCATCAACGAGAGAGGACGAAGTATCCGAGGTGTGTTTAGTGTTTGTTGTTAGCTGTGAAAGAAAGTTTTATTTTATTTTCAACTGTATAGAAATACTTTTTTCTTTTTTTGAAAAATTACGATTATAGTGACCGATTGTTTTTTTCAGAATATGCCTAAGGGAACTTTCAACTGCAGTGGTAAAGTGAACATAAATGACTGGCAATTAAATAATTCCAGCTTACTTCTTCAAAGAGAAGTTGACAATGTTTTGAATGGCAGAAGATCTCACTTAAATTTGAATTTTAATGTCTTTGACTGCGAACAGTCGGGAATCAGTATTTTATTGAATCTGAAACATTTTATACGGTGCATGGAGTAAGTAATACTTATCCATTGGCTCAAATTACTTTTTTTCTTATAGTAAGATGATTAGAAACTTGTGTAATCAGCTAGGTACAAACAAATATTTCTTTGACTTTTTAGAGCCAAAATGAAGCAGCTTGGTAGACACGAAAAACTTGCAACGTTTGGCAACAAAGTTGTTTCGAGCAGAGAAACAGACTTTTTTTCCATGAGAGAAAAGATTTGTGAATTCCTTTTTTATCTGAGAGATTATTTACTGAGGCAAGTATGGAATAACATTTTTACAACTAAGCCAGTATTATATCCTAGTTTCGTGTATTAATTTATTTTAATTGAAAATCATGTAGAATAAAGGAAGAAAATTGCACGTTAAAAGATGTAAACGAAGAGTCTGAAAAGCTTTTTGAAGATCTGTTGAATACAATCCACAGATATGGCAACCGATTGCGATATATTCCCGATTCTACGTTTCTATATGCTACTTCAAATATTGGCAACAAAGTACTAACCGAGAATATTATTTTTTCATTACAATTTCAATTTTCATGCAAATAAATCTTTACATTTTAGAACAATCAACCGGAGTACCACATGTTTCATCTACATTTAGATTTAAGATGGTTAGTGATTAGTCTAGTTTATACAAATTATCATTCTGGAAATGATTCATGCAGTAATTTTGAAAATTTAGAAAATTGTATTTATACTGCAATAGGGGACCTAATTTACATTGCACTCAAAATATTTGCAACAGTAAGTACATTTTATGAATGTTGATTACTATTACCGAGTCGAACAAAAGGTTTAATTTTTTTGTTGCAGATCCCTATTGAAGATTTAAGACTGAAAACACCGTATAGCTGCACATGCATTAGAGAACTATGGCTTATGCTACAGATATTCACAGACGATATCTTTGCAAAGAGTAAAAGTAAGGTAATAAGAATCAACTTATTAGTGTCCAAAAATTTTTATACAATTTTATTGTCATTATTGCAGATATTTTGGACATATGTAAACTCTATTTTAAATCAATCGTTTCCTAATGAAACAAACAAAAATATGCCAATGTTTGAAAAAAAAATTGACTTACCTCATTGCAAAAGTCCAGAATTGTTTTGCCTCTGGTTTATTTATCATCTAACGCTTTTGTATGGATACAGTGAGAATGGCAATCACTACAATAGTCCTTCCAGTAGAGTGAGAATTTTTACTATTGTATCACTAACTCATTGATTACTATTAACGTTCATAAATATCATTAGTTTGCAGAACTGCAGGAAAATGATAGTATCAGTGAGGTAGAAAAAATATTAAAGGCATATATAAATAAAGGAGGAAAGAATGGAGCCAGAGACGAGATAGACGAGGAGTTGTGTATCATGATACCCATGCTGCACACTTTGACATGTGAATGGTGGAAACCTCGCACTCAAATAATCACGTTATTGTGGGATTGTTTTCACAAACGACTGGATCAGCCATTTCTGATGCAAACTCGAGGACCCTGGTGTACATCCTCTGAAAAGTAATGACATTAAAACTATTTAACTTCAAAATATCCATACATTCGTATAATTTTTAATTATTTTTGTTATTTTACAGAAAAACGCCAATGGACATAATAATCCAAGTGAGAAACAGGCTAAAAAATAATTTTGAATTAGCCAACGAATCAAGTTTTGGATTGTTTTTACGACTATTGGGTAAACTAAAGACACTAGGAGATAACAAAACATTTTTACTAGCGCACAATTATTCATTATATCCTTTATAGGTATGTTTCTATTAAAGTACTACCGAAATGATACGAAAATCTTGAATCAAATAAGTGGACGACTTTATTCGAAATTCTCGCCAAAAAAAATTCAGGAATTTTCTGAAAGTGGACTCTTTAATTTCGTTTCTTTATTTCTCAATTTAGCTGTTACTTCGGATATGGTGAATGTGGTAAGTTGTTTTGAGCTTTCTGGTGTTATAAAATTTATTTTTAATCATCTTTATTGTTCAGTGTTCCAGGATGTTGAATTTATTGCCATCATTGTTGGAATTTGACGAATCAACGGGTGATAAAAAAGTTCGTTGTCTAATATGGAAAAGCAAACTTTCAGTTTTATTGCTGTTTAATGAGAAAAAATTGTCATTCAAAGACATAGCCGAAAGCTTCACCGAAACGGTAAATTTTTTTTTGTCTTCAATCGATCACATTGGTCTAAAATATAATACAATTATTAATTTGTCAATTACAAGGTAAATGCAGTAAGTTGCCGAACAGACGAATCGTCCCGTTCGATGATGACGTGGTTCATAGATGTATTGAGAATCATTTTGACCCAGAGCGAAGATTTTTCCCGTAGTGAGCACGTTTTTCTTGATGGCTGGATAGATCGCTACCTTGCGGAAAGCGCACCCAACAGAGTTGGAGTTTTGACCAGTACACTTTTGATGGTTTTTGATAAATGCAAAAGCTTCCAAAATACAATGGGTACTGAAAACAATTTCATCAACAAGCACATATTCTTAATGGGCTTATTGATTAATTTCAGGTTGCATACTGATGCTCGATTCGTTGTGGAAGCACGTCGCCATTAGAATTCGCTTAATGGTTGCTACTTGTGATTTGAGCAACGAATTTTACAAAAATCCTACAAAACTGGCTGCAGCTTTTACATTGGATGCGTGCCGTGATCCAGCCACTGCTAAAAAGTATTGTCACTCAGCCATCTCACTGTTTCAACATTTCACTGCCTCTCCCATAATAAAGGACTTGAGGTGTGCTAACATATCAATTTTAATTAACTGATTTGATATGAATGCTTATTGAATGATTGATTATAGGATTACGAGATTATACCTGACTCTGGTCTTAGAGAATGAAAACGCTGTGTTGAGTCTTAAAAGAGACATCAGCAATTTTAACATATGTTGTATACAGGTGAATTTTCTAAGTTTTTTTTTTTTTTTTTGCATTTGATGGTGAATTTTTCAAGAAATAATGTATGTTTTGTTTAGGCTTGGGTAAAATGCAGTATGTTA
Source organism: Copidosoma floridanum (assembly GCF_036245765.1). Classification (NCBI taxonomy): domain Eukaryota; kingdom Metazoa; phylum Arthropoda; class Insecta; order Hymenoptera; family Encyrtidae; genus Copidosoma; species Copidosoma floridanum. The sequence continues at coordinate 14,759,158 of NW_028321896.1, read as the reverse complement.
AACAATGAAAACAACGATGTCAGTGATTTTTTAAATAAGTACATTGTTAGTTTACCAGAAATCAGAGAAATTTTAAGTTCAGATGACGTGAACAATGTATTGAGAAGTAATGAGCCAATTATTAATTTCTTGCTCATTATTGCTAGGAAAAGAAACACTTTGACGGTATATCATTTTTTTTGAATTGTGAAACTATGACGTGTTAAATCTGTACTGAATTCAAAACATTTTTTTTATAGATCGAACATCAACGTGTTGCATTCGATTCTTTATGTAAATCATTTTTCCACAATGTTGACAAGTGGTCTATGTTGCTTAATGACGTGATAATGAACGAAGAGAATAAAGACTCAAAACTGTCTGTTTTTATATATCGCTGTATTGGGACACTGATCCTTTGTTGCTCTCCTATTTTATACGTTAAGGTTCGATATTACAATATCATTAATTTTCGGAATTTAAGTAAGAAAAAAACGAATTTCTTTAATTTTTTTAGAACCAGCCAAATAATACGTTACGATTGTTGATCAATAGAGTTGCATTGTCTCAAGAACAAGTAGCTCAGCAACATACTTTGAGAATATTTTCCATGATTATTTTAGGCATCGAAAATTTAACTATCAAATCAGATATTTCGCTGCAGCAATTAATCAGAGACCTATTTGAAAGATACCTTCCACTGTTGATATTGATAGACAAGAGCAACGGTAGCTTCAAAGTGACGGACACCCTTTCCAAGTGTTTCCTTGATGCTCAGCCTGATTTTGTGCATTTCATGTTAGTCACTTTGACTCGTAATTTTATCATCATACCTGGTGGTAACTCAACACACAAACATTGTCACTTGGTGAGTAAAAAAAAAAAAAAAAATATATCCAAGCATATGATGCAAGTGAACAAAATTTATTTTTTTTAAATGAACGTTTATTTTGCAGGTGATGTTACTGTTGAGAAATTTAGTTAGAGCCAGTAAACTTTACAGAATCAACATTCTAGAATCAATCATCACGGTTTGCATCTCATCCATACTTAATTGTTACATGCGAGTTCACGATCACCATCCACACAGACAGCAAACGCTCGATCTTTTGCGCGACGTCGCTGTTAACACGTATTATAAGGAAAGTTTTAAAATTAGGTACACCGTCGCATACACAATAAATGTATATATAAAAAAAATAAATAAAAAGTTTATCTTGCATGGTAAGTTCATTTGTCTTTTCTATTTCAGAGAAAAGATGAATGACACTGTCTGGAGTAATCTAGTCAAATATGTCCAGACAAATTCAAAAGTAAGTTTTGACTTTTTAAGCTGCATTCAAAAAATCAATCCTGAGTTATTCAGGTATTTGTTTCCTCGATTCGAGCAGGTAGTCTCGGAATGCGAGCGAAATAAACTACCGAACGCTGCAGCACTCAGGTAAGTCGTATTCATTTAATTAGGCTTAATAATTTCTTTACACAGACATAATTAAAATACATTTTGTTCTCCACAGATACGCATTCAGTAGCTTGAAAAGAAGCACAGAATGAGATAAAAGTTTTTGTTTATGTAAATACTGTCAACTTTAAAATAAATTACATTTTGAAAAAAAAAAGCTAATAACTTAAAAATTTAATTTTATCATTGTAGAAATTTTATACAATATGTACTAAAAGCCGTCAACTGCGTGACTTATTGACTTGATTTTCTGTGCCGAGGCCGATGGTGTTTCGCCGTAGAAGTCGTCGCTGTTACCGTCGTCGTCGCAGAAGCGACGCTTGGAAGCAAAGGTCATTTGATGAAGTCGAGGCGCGATACCGCGCTACGGAGACTGCTGCGCAGTGTTGGCTCCATGTTACCGTTCACCAGGCAATCGAGTTTCTCCACATAAGCATCGATATTTTGTAGAGTAGCACCTTGGTATGCACCTAGAGAAACGAAAGATAACGTTCATGGTTACGTAGGAAACAAATTTTTTTTTTTTTTTTTTTTTTTAAGAACCTGCAAGAGGTGTGTTTGAAAGACTCGTTGTAAGTTGAGACCGCAAATTATCTAAGTATCGTTGCAGTGCTTGATTAGCCGTTTCTTGATTACTCGTATCAGTCTCTAATCGAGTCACGGCTTGACGTAGACTTTCCACATGGCGCTGCAAAACAGCATTCTGAGATTCATAATCTGTTGTAGATTTGCGCAACTGCCTCAATTCCGCTTCGCATGCTGTTTAGAGAGGATTTTAACAAAAACTTTTATAGAGATGTATGAATTAATTGAAAAGGGGGAACGTTACAAACCTTTGTTGTGTTCCAAAAATTCTTCGGTGAAAATTGGAATTTCAACAGTACCATTCTCGTCAGTTTTTCCTTTTTTAGGGTCCTGCAATATGTTCAATTGTTTTATGCTGTAGTATTTTCACAGAATATTAGAAAATGACTGATTTAAACTTGTATACATACATTAATTTTCGATAAAGGAGTAGGAACAGAAACAGAAATTGTAGTAGCAGCAGTGCTGGCTGGACTGTCAGTTCCATTTTTCTCTTTTTTCAAGTCATTTTTTTCTTCAGCAGATTGTTGTTTTTCTAAAAACAATCTATAAGCATCTGTTTGCTTATAATCATTCATTTCTCTGTTATAACGCTCTTTATCCTGCTCTGCTGCATCCAAGTACTGTTTTTTCTCATTTGATGGAAGAACATTCCATTCAGCAGCCAAAAACTTGGTTATTTCGGAAAACGGCATTGTTGGATGCTCAGTTCGAACTTTTTCTCTATGATCATTTAAAAATCTAAAAGAAAATTTTAATATAAATTTTTAAAATCAATCATTGCAAGACATTTTTGGACACGTCAAAACAATGTCATATCAATTGACTTTTCTATTATTATTTAAAATAATTTAAAAAATAACTGTAGCATTAAAATATCAGTAAGGTTGTTGAATTATTGTTTTTTACCTGAAGTAGCCAGTGAGAGGTTGTTTCGGTGCTTTTGCATCTTTAGGACATTTTTTTCTTTTCTTAGCTTTCCCTACTGCATTTGTGCCTGATGCTTTTTTAGGTGTACTATTTTCTTTTACTGGTTCTTTTTCTTTGGGAGCATCAGTTTCTTCTCTCATTTCTGTCTCTTTGTTACCTATCAAAATATCACATTTATTAAAATTTTCAATTTTCTTATGAAAAAACTGATGAATGAACAACACTTACATTTCTTGTTAGAAAGATCTGTTCCATTCATATTGGAATGTGACGTCTGACTAATATTGTCAGCAATACGCATATCCATGTTGGATATTATTTTTTTAGTCTCAGTTAATAAAACACACAACTACTTATAATAATAATTAATAAAGTAATAATGATTCCTAGTAATGCTGCAGCACAAGTCTTTTCATATGAAATCAAAAGGTCAAAAACTTCAAGTATCACATGAATGAGGCCTATTATGTACGAATATCTCCATAAATATGCAAAATAAAGAATTTTTATGTGCAAAAAGTAAAAAACTACTCGAGTAAAAAAATTTTTTTCCAGCTGGTACGCGAAGTTTTGTAGGTTAAGATCAAAAACTTTTTTCCTTGTTGCAGATCAGTATATACATATATATGCACACACAACACAAATATGTATGCTGAAGTTTTTACAATGCATCGGCATTCGGCAACAGCAAATACAAAAATCCGATCTATTTAATTGTTTCTAATTCAAGTATACGTTTGCACATTAATTGCATGAGTCGTTCTAAACTGTAACTGAGTAAAAAAAAAAAAAAACAGTTAAAAATGTAACTGTATTCATGTATTTTTTTTAACTGTAATCACGTGTTTTCTAGCTAATATTTAATAGTAAGTAGCTGTTTTTTAGCTGAAAATTTAAGCTGTAAGTAAATCCATGTGCGGGTGCCCAATCAAACATTTTTTTTATTTACGTATACTTTACTTGAATTTTCCAGTAGCCATATTGGTGTTACTATGAGGGTGGCAACGCAATAAAAAAGGGGGAGTAAACTAATTTATTGAAATTCTCAGTAATGGCAGAGTATTTTATTTCATCAACTTAAAAAGCTTCAAGTAGCTTAGTACCCTAATTTTGATGTTGCTATCTATCAATGCTATCCATATAATAAGTAAAAATAATGTGTGGCCACCAAATTCATGTGCATTTTAACGTGTACGCAAATAACATTTTTTACAGGGTAAACGCACATAAATTTACAGCTGCAATTTTCAGCTAAAAAAACACATACTTAAATACAGTTAAGTTTTTCGCTTTGAACTTTAAACTCCAATAAGCTCAAGCGCTCGTCGAAATTGAGAACATGCCCGTCTTCTCAGACAATAGTTATGAAAATTTTTTTTGCATTTGTTACAAACGGCATTTCGTGTGTTCAAGACAAGTAATAAAAAAAACCCCTCACGCGTAGATGTAGCGCAGTCTTAATCGTTAAATCGTTTGCATATCGTAATTTTTGGTAACAAAAACATGGTAACGATCACGAGGTCGCCGATGTAGGAACTCTCATATTATACCTATTGTGGTCATTAAAACACAACAAAAACGTTAATGAAAAGGGTTAGTGTTTTGGTTTGGTTTAGTACCTATACCTAATCTATTACGAAAACAAAAACGAGAGGCTTCCAGAGATTTCCGCGAAAAGTCAAGTCAAAAGTAGCAAACGTTGCCTGACGACTCGACAAAATTCTATAAATACAGGCGGCACATTTATACCGGCAATCAGTCGTTGCTAAGCCAGCGCAGCTTAAAGTAGCAAACTTAACCAATAAGTTGAGTAGTGAGCGCTTAGCCCCTTCGTTCATTTGAGGAAGCGACTTCTTATTTATTCGTGTTTCTCAACGTCGGTTTACGAAAAGGTAAATTGTTTAAGTTACCTATGTACAGTACGTGAGCAACTTCGTAAGAAATGCATAAATTTTATTTTTATTTTCTCCAATTGACAGGAACCATGTCTCTCGTACCACTGTTGTTCTCGAACTGGTGGCAAAACCTGGAGAGCCCGCACCAACTCCTAGACCAGGATTTTGGCTTGGGTTTAGCATCTAACCAGCTCGTCCGTCCCAACGTGTTGGAGCAGTACTATCTGTTGCCCCACGAAGAAAGACGCTGCCCTGCTTCGAGGTACTACCGTCCGTGGGCCGAGCTTATGCGACAGGCAGAAGGAGGCGGTATTTCTACCGTTAGTGCTGATAAGGTATTTTTTTGTTTCTCAATTACTAAGAGAACCCGCATGATTTCCTAAATTAATCTTGATTATGCTTACGAGACGAACTATGTGATGCATGATTTTAAGTGTTTTTAAAAGATTAAAACTTACATGGAAAAAATATATATTTTACAGGGTGGTTTCAAGGCTCAAGTAGATATAAAGCACTTTGATCCGAGTGAAGTCTCTGTGAAGGTTGTTGACAATTTCATTGTTGTCGAAGGTAAGAGTCACTATTCTATCGTAAAATTTCAGTTATCTGTAAGCCATTATTTTAACTTGCACTCTTAACTACAAATACAAATAGTAATCGATTATTTTAAATTATTAGTTAAAAGCAGTGCAATACCCTATTATTTTATACAAAGTACCTAGTATTCAGTTGGCACTGGTATGAGTTTCATTCATTTTGTTTGTCTGTGTAACTGTTTAAAAGCTTTAAATGTTAGTGCTGTAAAAGAAAAGTCCAAGTAATATTAAATGGGGTTGATAAAATTAATAAAAACCAAATTTTATAAGCCAAGTCGATAAAAGTCAATTCGTTTTTGTATTGCAGGAAAGCATGAAGAGAAAAAAGATCAACATGGTTTGATTTCTCGGCAGTTCGTTAGGAAGTACATGGTTCCAGAACAGTGCGATATCAACGGGGTCGCTTCCAGTCTCTCATCAGATGGAGTACTTACCATAAGTGCTCCTCGCAAAGAACAACCAAAATCAACCAACGAAAAAGTCATTCCAATTGAGAAAACTGGAAAACCAGCCATCCAGGAATCTGGTAAGAAAAGCGAAGAAAAATGTGAAAAGAAAGAGTGATGACTTAATATTATGTGAAATCTTGAGATTATAAATTTCTGTATTATCTTAAAAATTATAAAACAAAATTTTTATTATACATGAAGACTTGATACATGTAAGTTTGATTTTCATAACGAAATCAATAAAATATTCGTTAAACGATATAAAAATGTTCTAATAGATGATTAAGTATTCCTTATTTCCTTGATTGCAATTTGGTTAAAAATGCCATCTATCAATGTAATAATTTATTTGATGACTTAATAAGAATTTACAAACGGAATTGGTTGTCAAAGCCTTTGGCAGAATATCTGTGCCAAGATTTAATTAAGAATGAATAGATTTTATACGTTGTGAGTCATTTAATGCGATTGTATTGATTACATGAAACAGTAAAGTATAAATAATAATTAAAATTTCTTGAAACAATATGTTACAGAGAGGGGGGATCATTAGTAAAACTGTCGATAAGCTGGAGAGAATATCGAGATACTCGATCTTACATGAATTATTACATTAATTTGTTTTTATTAGATTAAAAGTGTACAATATACACACATTGAGGTAAGAATACTAAAATATGTAAAAAAAAACTGTATCTAATTAATAAACAAGTATAAATTTGTCACTGATAAAATTAAATTCTAGTAAAGTTAAGTAGTTTCATCGTTCATCACTTTTGTCAAATACATTCATGGTGAAACGGACAATTACATTTTACTCAATTGAAAAAAAATTTTTATTTAAATTTTTTAAAACTAAAAAAATATTTTTTTTGCTTCACAACTATAGCGCTGCCTAGCGGAAAAAATTAATTTTTTTTCACAAACAAATATGCTCATTGCTGATCAGAGCTTTACAATTTTCAAGAAAAACAATCAACTGTTACGTGGAAATATTATTAATATAAAACAAGTGTAGCTTAATTACTTGATTAATTTTTATTTTATTTATCGTTAGTAAGAAGTAACAAATTATTCAACAATAATAAGTACCATTAAGTGGATTGTGACTAGTAAAAATAATCCTTATTGTAATCCTAAAAACTATCATTAAATTGTATTAACTCAGTCCAATTCAGTATGAATACTCGTAATCTTGTGATGTTTCCATCACAAATTCTATTATATCGTCGATATCATTAAGGTATAAATATTTTCGAAATAATTTATCATCCATCTCCTTATTCAATAAAAATCGTGTTACATCATATTCACCACGTAAGAATGACATGGTCTGTAAATCGTATCCGAATTCATTTATAGCTTGAAGATCTGCTTTATACTCCAAAAGAATCTTGACTACCTCAACACTTTTTGCACGGTGTATGTATACTGGTCACCACGTGAAATGTAATTAATCTTTTGACTGCAGATACATTATTTTTAATGACTGCCATACGTAGTTGATGATTTATATCCGTAACATCAATTGTTCTTCTCTGAACTACGTCTATTCCGTCTGGAGAAACCAACTCTGTTGCGTTGTTTGATGACATAGCTTATAATATTTTATCCCAATCCTGAAAACATTAAAACTGATAAGATAAGTTTCCGTGCGAGTGAGTACTAAATTTATAAAACATGAATTCATTATTTTTAAATGTTCCCGGGCTATACTCTCTCAGGAACATGGCGGACATCTTTTTCTCTCACGGTGTCCGCGCTGAACTCCGTTTTAAAAACACAAGTGTTTGGATGAGTCAATGTGCAAGTCAATGTAGTGAAAAAAACTCTGGTTGAATGTCAAAAATTTTAAAATTAAAGATTGATTGTAAAATAACTAATAGTCAAGATGATGGTGAGCCCGAATTCGGCAAAAATAAAAAATGTCAACGCTGCCAGGAAAATTAAGAACGGCTCGCCAAAGATACGCGAGACGCTTCGACAGGTTAGTTTTTTTGTACTTCTTTTTTTTTTTTTTGTTTTTTTTTTGTTTTTTTTTTAATACTTGTTAAAAATATTGTTCTTGTTGATGGTAAAACGTAGTAATCTTGTAATGTGAATCACAAGTATTTGTGTTTTTTTTCTGCTGTTTTATACATTTAGAAGTTTCGACAACGAATGCACGAAAGGCGCGAGCAAATATTTGTCATGAGGAGGCATGGAATGACTGACTACTCTCAAGAAGTAAAAAATGCCCTGACAGACATTGTTCACGAAGAATTTGACAACATAGCAGCCATGGAGTGGTTTAATTCTCCTGAAGAGCAGCGCCAACGGCAGTTGATGGACCTTGGTGTTTCTAGGATTGACGAGACCTTTAATGAGGATGAAACCGCAGAGATCGAAGAGTCCACAGAAGGTAGTATTGACAATTGAATGATACATTCTCTTCTGATACGTTGATCGTAGGCATGACATTTGAATATGATTATGTTTCCCCAAAGAGCAATGGATTCTCGAAGAATACCAACGAATATTGTGGGAACAAAAGCAAATTTCTTCTCTCTTCAATGAGGACGTGATGTGCCCAATATGCCTGAAAGGCTTGCTTCATGAATCCCCAAATTGTGTTACTTGCCGTCAGTGTGGCCTGAACTTGCCAATGCAATTTGGATTGGAAAGCTTGAAACAAAATATTCAGGAACATGTTAACACTCATTCCGCTGCATGTTTGGATGTACCAAAGTTTTCAGTTTTCCGTGACGGTGACAATGTTTCGTTATGTTTCTCGTGTGCTTCGTGCGATATTTTTGAACTGGTATAAAATTAAGTAATAAGTTTCGCGAAGCTACGTTAAATCTTTTTGTATATTTATTTCTGCACCAAATGTTTCAAACATTGTTTAAATTATTTATGTATTAAATCGACAAGGAGCAAATGGCTGTGTCATTTAGAAAAACAAAATAATACACTGATATTTTTTACAATCTGTGTACATACTGTAACCCGAGAATGTATGTTCAGTATTATTATATTTATCACTAAGAAAACTTTATTTTGAAGCTTCTTTAATATGATTTCTTTGCTATAAGACTTGATGATTGTTTATTTACTTCAATTTTTTCTCTAAAAAGGGTTTATGTTATGCCACAAATCTTGCAGAGACTTTGAATGCTTTTGTACATAATTAATTATAAATTTATTTCACAATAAATAATTTTTGATATAATCTTGTTTACATGCTGGTGGCAGTACTGTAATATCACCTATACAAATATTTTCCTATCCCTATCTTAAATTGATTAAAACAAGAATGGGATTCGCTCAGAATTCGTTTGAAAGTACTTAGAATATTACAGCAAAAAATACAATGACACGAAGCTTTCAACGATGTAATCTCACCTTTCACGTCAAGAACTCAAAATCCCGAATCTCCTACTCCAAATAACATGAGATGATACGTACTTGGAACTCTGTAATAGTAATGCCTATGTTGTTCCATTCAGATGAAGAAATCCGCTTTTATTATCAGTGACGTTCAGGTAAATCACATTGCACATACTTTAAAATCAATCACCTACGTTTAACTGTTAAAATCGTGTAGCCCATAAGTGTTGCAAGTTTGTTTGGAATTACCTATAAAATGATAATATTTTCGAAACGATGACATTGTTCAAGAGTAGTTAGTGAATAAATAATACAAAATATAGAGTTGTATTACATGCAAAGCTACGATGTTGAGAGATTTGAATTTCGAAAGGTCTTTGTGTAGAGTCAGACGTGATGAAATGTTGAACGATAAGTGTCTGCATTTACCGTGTGCACGGCTGAAATTAGGGTGATCTGTAATGCAATAAGCAGCACGTGTGCGTAACAATACACGTCGTTGGCACCGCTTAGTTAGCCGTTCAATTGTTTCGATCGGCAAAAATTTGTATTGCAATTACACATATATAATGATATATTTAAATCATTACGATTGTTTTTGCTACTTTTTTTTAGCCGAAATGGTACATTACGTCACTAGGGCGCAAAATACAAACTTGTACTTATGTGCCCGAGTCGCGTATATACTGTTTTTCTTACAAAGGCGTATATACCTACTACTGTTTTTCTGACAAAGGGCGAAAAGTGAAATTTTGTACCCTAAAAATTCGAGGAAGCTTCGATTAGATAATTTTCATACTTACCGTTTTATTCTTTTAAACCTAAGAATGTCTCGTATATTTTACCGATTAATTTTATGGCCAGTTCAGTATCGAGAGAAATTAATAACGATTAAATTTCAAATACAAGTAGTGGCTCTTGTCATTTCGCAAAGATAAACGTATTTTTATTTAAATGGAATTTTGTGTTTTCATGGCCCCTGTTTGATTTACATAAACAAAAATTTCACCAATCGCTAGGTCACTTGAAAAATCGGTTCATAATTTCTAGCCAACCAGAATTAGGATAAACGAGGAGTGTGGTGGCGCTGTAAATGTAATTAGGAAAAAAAAAAAAAAAAAAAACCATATTTTCAGAGATAACAACGCATTTTTTTTCAAACATAAAAAAACTCTCGTCCTCCTTGGCGGGGGGAGGGGGATTGGCAACGACACAATATAATTCATATTTGTATATACATACACGAGTACACACACAATTGCATGATGATTTAAACCTACAACAATAATCTGTACATATATATAATAATATATATACTTACTCAATAGACTCACTAACACACACTAGAAACTCGACCTTGCACAGCTCTATCCTTGCGACTATTTTCAATCTGCTGAGGCGAGAGTTTTCTAACTTTTCCACGACACGACGCGTCGCGTCGCCCGTTTTTTGCACACACACACATACACAAACGATCGTGTACTTATACTACTTATATAAACATAAACCTACGTGTTTTGCGTAATTGCGTTTTAAACTAAAATATATGTCTCTCACACTCCAACTCTATAATATATCCTTCTCTCTCCTATCCTATATATAATACGTATGCGCGCATACACGCGCGACGTACAAGTTGCCAATAAAATTTTTCATCATACATGTGACGCGCTTTACGTAAATGAATACATTATTATTATTACTATTATTATTATTATTATTATTATTATTATTATTATTATTATTACATATACCTGCTTTTTTACACTCTGTCAACTTAATTTTTTTTATCTCGCTTCCTGTTACACCTAACAAATTGTAAGTAAGTGTTACAGGTCAGTGTTGTAAGTTGTGCAGATTTGTTTGGTGTAACTGATTGTGTACACACATACACACACGCGCGCGCTCGCGATGTAGTCTGATTTGTTGTTTACAAGCCATGTATAAAGTAATTTGTTATGTCGAAAAAAAAAAAAAAAGGAATCTATATACACATAATAGGTACATTATGTCGTTGCGTAGATCTCGCAAGAGTAGACGACTGCGTTGTTAATTTAGTTCGATTATTTTGCGCATAATATTGCAGCTTCGCAGTCGTGTTGAGAATACAATTCGTTCTGTGGATCCGACAATCGTTACCTGTGTCGAGTACAGCGTGCACTTTCCGTTCAAAGCTATATTGTGAAGTAAATCAGTAGTATAGAGTAGCTTTGATCAGACGTGGCAGTATATAGTACAACGTGGGTAAAAAAAAAAAAAAAAAAAAAAACGCGTTTACAAGTCCCACGTGTGCCATTGAAGGATTTTCGAATGATCTCTCGATCGGCGTATAGCTTGAGATAAACAAAAACGACGAAAAACGAAGATCGGCAAGTTTCGCGTGACAAATAAGTAGAGTCTGCGGTCGCGAAACAAGTGGCGTATCGCTCGGCGAGGCTTGATCGAGCGCTTCCCCGTTTTTGCGCTTCCGACAAGTCTTTCGCGTTGTTTTATAAACATCACCCTCGAGTCGAGCCGCTCTGCGTGAGCCAGTGACGAAAAGCCGGTCCATTGTGTCAAATTCTATAATAATGGAAGTTTTCGTGAGAATTTTTAGTCCATGGACCCGATAAAAATCCAAAATATTGACATTTATTGGGGGGGGGGAGTACTCGAGCCCTCCTTTTTTCAGGAACTTTGTGAGAGGGACGACGATTTTTTTTACTAAAAACACCAATTTCGCGTGAAAAGTAAATAAAAATATGTATACGTGGAGGTTGAGGTCTAAAGGTGAGGCTCCGTGTGACTTGCAATCCAGCCTCGGCAATTAATTTCAAAAACCATATGAAAACTCTTTAAAATCGTGCATATTATGTTATATACGTAACGGCTGATTTTTCGAGGAAGCAGCTCAAACGCGTGCACGTCTATTCAACAATTCGACGCGAAAATGTGTATATATTAATAGAGAGATCGCGGAGGTATAGTATCGTCTCGCTCGCCGGCGAAGGCTGAGACGTAAATTATTTTTTGCACGAGCACGTGCATACCGATTCGAGGCGCAAACGCCCCGACATGCAGCTGCGTTTCTTGATGAGCCGTGGCGAAGAAAAGAAAAAAAAAAAAAAAAAAAAAAAAAACTAAGCGTGGCGACGCGGCTCGAGGCTTCGTTTGACGTAGTTTACTTGATTTTTGTAATTTTCCGGGAGTTTTGGTCTTTTCGCTGTTGCGGTGCACGAGAGAGGGGCGTGTTATTGCTTGTTAAGTTGGGCGAGTGGCAAATTTTAACGGCTTTAATTTATGATGGAAAGAGCGTCATATGACGGCGGTGCGCACAGAAACCGTGTGTTTGGGTTGGCCGGTAACACTGTTGTTGGATTTCGTGTATTAAACTGACGAATGAGTGGTATGGTTTTTTTTTATCTCGACTGGTTTCTTTTCTTTTTTTTTTTTTTTGTTTTCAACATTTATATTTGCCGACACAATTATTGAAAAATTTTGTTTATAACTGTACTTATGAAACGAAATTCAGCAAAATGTTTCTACCAAAAAAAACGCATTTAGAGAATAATTTTTATTTCAAAGTATTTGAGCGAATTTGAAAATTTAATACATAAAAATTTTTGTTAAGCACATTATTATGAGTAGAAATAAAAAAAAAAAAAAAATAGTGTTTGTAGGAAAAGTTATAAGGGAAAATATTTGAAAAATAATCCATACCCGAATTTTACCTTGATTTGATGAAGTTGAGGTAAGAGTTGATGGATTATTGCATAAAAATAATTTTTGCTACATTTACGCACATTCTGGATTTGAATGTGTTTTTAATAGAGATAACTATTGTACCACGTGTTTTTAATACTTGGCAAAAAATAAACAATGTCACGCCTATATATATAGAATAGATATACGTAAGATGTTTCACAAACACGAAGTCGACAACGTAAATAAATATTAGGCGAGAGAAGAAGGTCCGCTAATGCGTTCACACTTGCACGACGAGACTCAAGAGTCAGTAAAAGCTCGAGTTCGTCTGAAAAAAAAAGCCCACGCTCATTTTTCGTCACAAAAAATTGACGTGCACACCCTCGTTTGAGTACGGCAAGAGCGCGGATTTTCGTATAGATCACGCGTTGACACGCCGAGTGAAGAAGCGCTGGCTATTTTTAATGCGAGAGAGGGAAAAAATGTATGGCTGTTATTTCATCAGTTGTGTATTAATACAAGCCACGATCTATCGAGCGAAAAGCCTTTTTTTTTACTCCTTTCATCCTCTGTTTGTTTTTTTTTTTTTTTTTTTTTTTTTTTTTTTTCAAATAAATAAACCTTCCGATCGCTACCCACGAGCTCATCCAAGTGTGTCCAGTGATAAATTAATTTTCAAGTGAACGATTGATTTCGGTAATACTTTTGTCATCAATATTAGGAAACTTTATTTTTTTTGTTTCCGACAATATTTATTTCTGATTATGTACCCATGCACGTAATTACATGCATATTCATAAAGTTTTTTTTTTTTTAACTCTTGTTTCATTTTTTTATTATTTATGGCACTGAATAACAATGATTTTGCTGGCTGGCAAAATCTGGAGTATAATATGATGCATTCCAAGTATTGGTGCCAAATTTATTCACAATAATCAGACCAAAAGGTGTATTGCACATAATAATATATTACGTGTGTTGCATTAGTTATGTGAGATTCACTATGTGGTATTTTATAAAAAAAAAAATAATAATAATAAGTTGACTGTTTCGGTGAGTAAAGAGACGGAAAATCGGATCGTAGAAGGAGAAAAAGGATAAAGAGAGCAAGCTATGATACTATATTTGGGACGTTAAGATACTTGCATACACATACGCACAATGGTATTTTTAGAGCGTTTGCATGTGCTACTTGCTTACTTTTACCTGATAATGTCTCGATCTTCATTCATTTCGTTTTTGCCTTTGTTTTTCGGTATTGCTTATTTTTGACAATTGCATTACATCGGGTGACCAAAGCCGATCTATTTGTCATTCGATCTACTGAAAGTGATTGCGAACAAAAAAAAAAATTATAATAATAAGACGATAAAATAAGCTGAAAAAGTTAAAATTAACTGTTGTAAAAAAAGCTCATCCTTTGATTTGTCTTAAAAAAATTATGAATCCTAAACTTAAAGTAGTTCAAGCAAAAGCTCTTGGTTTTTTTTTTAAAATCTAGCCTCGGTTTGAACTTTCACGATAACTTATGAATGTGATTGGATACCCTCTCATGGGTGGTTCATTCAGTTTGCGATTGAGGAATGAAACAAAGAAGCGATCGTTCGTCACGGATAAAAAAAAATTGGATCCAACTACCCACAAATTTAATACTTCCTCTTACTAAACTGTACGAATTGGTAGCGAAAATTTTCCGAGGCTTACGAATAAAAGAAAATGAAAAAAAAAAAAAAAAAAACCACCCAAGACAAATAACTTCAAGACAGGCATTATACGTTTCATCGGTTAATTAAGTCAAAGTGACTGTACATGCCCACGTCCAATATATTTCACTATTAGACCGCGCTTAAGTGATGCCCAACAGGTGTTTGTCTAATTCGGATGAAACTTTACCTAATGTATATGTACATACACACACACTCCCAGGTCGTACCCATCGACTACTGCTATTTTACGTTGAAATCGGGAACAGCGCGTTTTCATAATTAAATTATCTTCTTCAGTTTACATTCCAAGTGTACATTATACATGTGTACCATTGTATTCCTGATAATATCATGGTACTGAAAATAACGTAGCAAAAAAAAACATGTAAAATTTATGCAGTAATAATAAATTCTTGTATGCAACGTAGAAAGTAGAAAAAATATTGTAAACAACCAGTAAACTATTTTTAAGTATTTCAACAAATGTCAAACTATCTGTTTTTTTTTTCCAAATTATCCGACACGTTCTTTCTCCTGCCAAACAAAATGCCTCATTTTTTCTGGAATAAAAAATTTGCCAAGTATTAAAAGGAAAGGAAAAAAAAAAAAAAATTGCAACTCGGAGTATTTGAAAAAGTATCCGTGCCCAAGTCATGTGTTCGCCAGTATACCAAATAATCATCGCAACACAAACATCACAAGTAATTTCTCTTCGATTGAGTGTACAATTAAAATTAACTTAACCGTACAACGAATCGGATATAAATCACACCAGTGCGATTTGGAACATCTCTGTCGCTGCGCTATTCATCTACAAGTGCAGCATCCACAGCGAAGTCTCAGGTGGTAATAGAAGTTTCGCGGCAGTCAAACGATGATAATAATAGTAATAATAAGAAGGGAGCGAGAATTATATACCTGACGGCTAGGGCTATTTATACGCCGCTCCGATATTACTCATCCGAAATCTTGTGCACCGAGCCCCCCCCCCCTCTCCTTGTCTCGTGTACCCATACCCGCGGTGGGGACCTCGCGGCATTCAAGGTTCCTTCCTCGCAAACTCGATTCTCGTACAGCTGCCGCCGCTACCTATACACACGCACATCCATCGTCGGTTTTTTTTTTCTTCTTCTTCTTCCCCTCCGATTTTCACCGCAGCCGCCAAGGAGTCCCGGGATTTTCGCCGTCCACGCCAACAAGGCCCTACACTGGCTCTATTTCCGAACGTATAATCGCCATGCGTAAGGATTACTCTTTGTCTTTCGGACGTTCGATGGCCACCCCTCTCTCTCTCTCTCTCTCGCTAAGCTCGCGTTTCTGCCGGTGTACGAGCTTGGACCGAATGTTTCGTTTGCCAGCTTCGATTGAGTTGAGCCAATCGATCGCTGGAGGGGGATGGGGGGGGGGAAGATTTATCGCGCCGGTTTGGTGGTTCGGTGCGATGCGTGTGTTTTTACGCTTCTGCGAACATTTTTATCCTTTGACGGGTGTACGTTACGAGCCGAAAAACTTATAGGATGAAATGATCGGCATTTTTACCCTATACCCGTTAGATCTTTCTTTCGTCTTGACCGTGTGGGGCTCGTAAACCGTCTGTTTATAGATAAATTGTGCGTGTGTTGCATAATTGCACGCGCACGAGAGATATTATATTCCGTCGATGGGTGAGAGTGTGTTTTTGTACTCGAAATTCTAAAGTTTCTTTTTTTTTTTTTTTTTTTTTTTCCTACCGTGTTTAATCCTCCGTGTGAGGCCAAAAAAAATCAAGAATAAAAATATGAATTATTTTCTATGCAATGACAAAATAAAAGGTAATATTTTATTCGGGGAGAGTTCAAAGTGTGTGAGCTGGGCAATTTTTTTTTTTGTCAGTTCTGCAGTGTTAAATATTTAAAAAAACAGCTAAAGAGAAAAACGTCAGGCATTATTTCATTTTTGCTCACAAATTTCCTTAACAATCGAACTTAAATTTTTTGCAGGATTGCTTGTGTACGTAAATAAGAGCAACTCTTTCCGCTGTAAGCCAAGAGAGAATGAAAAATAAGCGTATTTGCAGTAGCTATCGTTGAAAATCAAAAATGCGCTGGACCTAATTTTTTTTTTTCCGACGAGTAATCCATTCAGAAGCTAAAGCCGTAAAAATATTTTCTTCTATGCGTGAAAACTTATTTTCCTCGTTGCATTTGTGACACATTTTCACACCCAGTGGTGTTTTTCTAAAGGATAGAAAAAAGTAGGGGGAAAAAAGCACCTCCGCCATCCCGATGTTGCGACACCAAGATTTTATTTTAAATCCACGTAAAATCCATTCGAGAGCCAATGCCAAATTCGGCCCTCGATTTGCTTGTTCGAGCTAAAGCCACCCCAATCAAACGTACGAGTTGGTTCAAAGCCCGGAGTCTTGCTCGATGCTATGAATACTTTTTTTTTCCCCCCTACCACCTGCCGAAGAAAACGAAGTTATTAATAAGTACCGACACGTGGCATACATCGCTTAAAAGAATCTTCAATTACGGTTACTATACAATATGTTGTCTTACGAGAGGGTTAAAGGGAGAGAGAAAAAAAAAGGATTCACCCCAACCACCGAACTGTTTACCAACAAGAGAGAGAGGACCCACAAGCTCCGCATAGTCGTAGACACTCGAGTCTTATTAATGGCCCCTCTTTCGCGTAAGGCTCGCGGAGCGGCTGTAATCGAAGAAATCGAGCAACGACATCTACTTACCTTTATTTTTTATTTTGTTTTTTTTTACACCTTGCTCGCATCAGTCCTCCGTTGATTCCAACAACGCCTTCTCGCGACAGCGTTTTTCGAGGTGCAAAAATTTTTCCTCCGAGCTCGCGGTTTAATTTAAATCGCCCTCCTTCCCTCTTGAATAATCTGTCCATACCAATAAAATCATTGCACCTATACACACCAAAAACAAATTAATGTATATATACATATCGAGTTCACGGGTGACGATCGTATACATTCATTACCTCGTGCTGTTTTAACCCCCCTTCCCCTAGGCGCGCCTAATTTACTGCACGAGCTGTTGTGCTAAATGCGCGCGGCCGGGTTTCGTTAATTAGCAATCGAACGATTTTGCAGTTTGATTTTTCTCGGTAAGTACATGAGTATCCCCGCACCCCGAATCGCGATCTGTTTTATTGTTTGGCTTGTACAGACTTTGGTTTATTCTTTTTTCTCTTGGATACAAATTTACACATGTACAAATAAAGTATATACATATATACGTGCACTCCACGTGAAATGTACAAGTATATATAGTGTTATACCTACAGTCACGTGAAAAAAGAAACCGAGGCGGGTCAATGGAACGTGAAAAAGACAAAAAAATAAAGCAATAAGCCATTGACCAGCCATTCATAACAACGCCAGCTTCTCTCCCGATGCGCTACTCGCGGCCAGCGGTGCCGATTGCAAAAAATACCAGTCGCCTCGCCTGTGCGTATACACAAGCGCATATAATCGTGGCTTTTGTGGCTTGCTTCTATAAAGACATTGTCACACCTGTCGGTATTTCCATAAATTGTATACAG
The DNA here is from genome assembly GCF_036245765.1 of Copidosoma floridanum. NCBI lineage: Eukaryota > Metazoa > Arthropoda > Insecta > Hymenoptera > Encyrtidae > Copidosoma > Copidosoma floridanum. The sequence continues at coordinate 14,740,954 of NW_028321896.1, read as the reverse complement.
GACGGTGTATGCCAATTCATAATTGAGATTTTCAGCTAAAAGAGTAATGCATTGTTTGTGTTGAAGAAAAAGAAAGTTTTTTTTTTTTTTTTTTTTCCATACTACACTTTTTACTCGCTTTTATGCGGGTAATTTAACACTTTTCAAGAGTATATTGAGTGCGTGGATTATATTGTGTGAGCGATGGCTCTCAGATTTTCCGAAAGATATAACGAGAACTTTGTAAGTGCGGGTACACATTTGACTGAGATTATGTATATTTAACGCCTGTACTGAAATTTACCATCGATCATCACTAGTAAATTGGTCATACTTTTTTATTTTTTACTTTCTACTATCGTGAGATGAAAATAATAATCTTGTTGGCCTCTAAAAAAAAAGAAAAGCTGTTGTGGTATGGAAAAGAAAAATTAAATGTGGAAAATAACAAACATATACTAATTTACAACCAAACCAACGACGGTATATATACGCAAAGGCTATAGTCAATGAAAAATTTTGATCTAGTGTACCACACGCATCATATGGTATGCAGTGTATATTTTGACACTTCGATCTTTGCCGTCGTAAAAAATTTTACTGCCCATTTATTTCTTTTTACGCGTCTTTTGAGAACTCATTTCCCCCCAAGCGTTGGATATCACATTATAGGTGTTGTAATCGATGCGTTAACGGACTGTTTTTCTCATTCGTGATCCCCTCTTGTGTGTATAAAAGTTAAATTAGAAAAAAAAAAGTTTTACGATAATTCTCGGATATGAATGTATAGACACCACAAAGTATCGATGCCTCGGATGAAAAAATAAATCGGGTGATGCGTGTATATGGTAGTCTCGCATCTACGGGTGGCGCATTTGTACACGCGAGCGCGCGCGGAGAGGAGGTCCCCACACTTCTGACCCCGATTTTTCTCTTCCACCACGGTATAGGCACATATCTCTGTCTGTCGCTCGATTCTCGTTCGCGACCGAGAAAAAAAAAACGAAAGAAAGATCGGCTCGCAAGATCAAGGATAGACGCCCGGAGAGAGGCGACGTTGATTTCTCTTGTCCCAGCCCTCTGTCTGATTTTCACATCACCTTCCTTACAAAGTTTAAAGGGCAAAAACATTTTTTATAAAAAGTGTTACAATCAAACTACGAGGCAAACGGCAAGACCAACACGATGTCTTCGTATCGCGATCGTATATAGGTATATTTTCAATACAGCTGGTCATGACCTGTATTGAGTAAATTGCAACGATCGTTAAAAAATCGGTTATCATCGGCAAGTCGATGCGTCAAAGGTCTACAATGAAACACTTTGAAAAATGTCCCACAATGGCCCCGCAAACCAAGTTTTCGCGAGATTCATATCTCCAGCTTTTTCCTTTGTTTTATACCACGCAACACGCGTATACATGTCATCATCCCTCTTTGGTACACCAAAACCGCCCCTTTCGATCGAATCTCAACCCTATATATTATACGCGTGCAACGGCTGAACAACGCGATCGATCGGTCAGTCTCTGAGCGCCCGCGCTGATAAAGACCGGCGGCGTATACCCGAGATACCCAAAAGGACCACTATAGAAGGAACAAAAAAAGCGACTCTCCGGACAGGCATCAGTAGTCCGTGTCCAAGGGTGTAGCATCGTCCGGGGATGGACACGGTATACATAGAGCCGATGCACAATACCCAGGCAAAGCCGCGCTTGGCGACAGCGGGGGGTATATAATACACAGAGAGAGAGAGAGAGACCCGCGGACACTGGCCTCGGGCCAGGGTGACGGTTAAGTCTATAGCCGGGGGAGAGCCGGCCGAAGCAGAGAGGGGAGGAGGCGCGCGAGACCGTTTATACTCTTCGGGGCTTGGTGAGACCGCCGCCAGGGCGAGTACCAGCCGCGCTACTTAAAAACTCGGGCTCCGGACGGAGCCTCGTCCCGTTTGTCGATCGCTCGCCCAGCCGGCCTATCGGCGACCAACAGCGCGCGCGCGGCTCCCGTGTGACTTTTACTTCTTCTATTTTCTTTTTTTTTTTTCATTTACCGTTTTTCTTTTCCCCCCCCCCCTCTTTCTTTGCTCGTTTTACTTTTAGTACCTAATTTCGCTCGACGAGTCGCGAGTACAGGAACGTCACGAGTGGAGGAGAGTGAAAGGACAGGGCAAACCAACAACAAAATAATAATAATAATAATAATAAAAGGAGCAAAGGAGTACACCACCGGAGCGGAGTCGCCCCCGAGTGGGCCGGCGCGCGGAAAAGGCCGTGGACGCCGACCAATTTATTATTTTCCACGAGTGTGCGGGTTTTTGTTTTTTATCGTTTCATTCGGTACATCGGCAGTGCCACGGATTTTGTTGTTCCGTTGAAAATTATCGCGGAAACGAGGATCGAAGTTGAGGGTAAGTGCACGTTGTTACACGTATACTTTTCTTTGGGGTTTGTGTGAATATGGAGGCAAAGCGAGCCGATCCGATTTTTGCGCGTCGGATCGGTATGGAAAAAAAGGGGGACCTACTTGTCACGTGTATCTTGGAAATTCCTCCACCCCCTCTTTTTCTTCCTTTCTTTTTTTAGACGATTGGAGTGTTTCTGGAATCGCGCGGGGAAAAGTCAATGATCGAAAAAGCGCCCAAACAGCCGATTCAACGACTAATGTGCGTTTCTATGTGCTCTAAAAATAATTTTTATTCCCCTGAAAATAGTTTCCCTCTTTTTTTGGACGCGCCGGTGGTTAAGCCTCGCGATTGATGCTTTCATTGATTGAACTTGCTTTTTGTATACTATATACGAGAATCGGCTTGAATGTTTTTTTTTTTTTTTTTTTTTTTTTTTTTTAACTTGGCCGCAAAGATAGCTAAATCAAAGGTTTCTGTGCCAAATTAGCTAATAAAAATGTCAATCGAGTCCACGTTGTTTTGCCATTTTCAATATTAAAATTAAGTCACGCGAGTGGCCATGGATAAATACCGAGATACGTCGTTGAAGTAATTTCGAAAAGTGTCGATGTTTGCGGGTGGTGATAAAACATTTTCGATGCTCTCACAGTAAGCGTCGCATTGTAAGGCGTTTGGGTAAAACCCCCGAGCTGCGTGGATATGCTTTACCGAATGGAAGAGGAGGAAAAAAATGAAAAAACACTTTTTCGCTTTCAACGAGCGTATACGTATAGAGGTACAGAAGCGTACGAATTCTAGCATATCTACATGAGATTCGACGTCTGTCGACGCTTCGTCGAATTTTCCGAGCATACACATAGGCATGTATACGTATATACACACACGTTTACGTCAATTACAGCGCAAAAATACGAAAAATTTCCTAATGGCTCGTCTACGTCAAACGGCCCGGGATTTAAATATAACCGATATTGGAAGAAGAGAAAAAGAATCCACCACGTGTCAAATATCGAAACGATGGGGAAAAAACTAAAACATCATCATTTCTAACGGGCACTCGTCGCGCGATCGCCCCCGAAATTACAAATAGCTCGTCGCTTCGTGGTATAAATATTATACATATATAAATACCAGTTTTGAAACGAAAAGCCGCGGCTGCGGTGATTCGCGCGTGTCGAAAACCACCGATGAAACGCGAATCGGCGCGTTGAACAATTATTTGTAGATTGGGCTGCCTCTTAAATACAAAAATCAAAAAGAGGGAAAATTTATTGTACATTTGTCGTTAAAAATTCATTATCGCGACTTTGATTACGTGGATTATATTTTAATTAAATTCGGAAAAGTTTGACGATTTGGGCACGCTCGTGTTGGAATATCCGAAAATACCTTGGATCCGACGAGTATACATACCAACGTGTATATACGCGAGGAGATGAGCGGACGGGAGCGGAGGTGAAATTAATTTCACATCGAATTTTCGTTCCCGAGAAAACTCGTCGCTTGGAACGAAACCAAGTGGCAGAAGGTAGCCATCAGGGCTAAACTGTACAGATTCGATAGGATATTTTAAAAATTCTAAGGAAAAAACTAAAGGGTGTGTTGACTTTAATTTTTACCTTTTTTTTTTTTTTTTAACTTTCCTCGCAAATGTCTCGACAAAAGATAGCGACGGACCTTGGATGTCGGTGTTGTTGTTGATGTTGTTGTTCTGGGTGGTTAGAAAAAAAAAAAAAAAAAAAAAAAAAAAAAAAAAAAAAGAGCGGTGCAGCTGACCTACAACGCCTAGAGCCAAGAATTTCGCGCGTTACATGCGCCTAACTCCGTGTTTTGAGGCTCTCCTTTTCTAAAGATCCAACTATATACTTTTGCACGCACGTAGCAGTCTTGGACACAGATACTTTGCGTTACAATTTTTATTTAAAAATGTGCATTATTTTCATTTTTTTACAACTAATTACAAGTTATTTTCCTGAGTAGAGTATAGGTATTGTTACACTTTTTAAAATACTTTTCAAATAAAATAAAAATAATTCTTTAGTGTTCATTCGCGTTGTTTTTCGCTTAATAAAAATTTTGTTGATCAATTGTGTTGGTCAAATAGTGATAGAAAAAAAAAAATTTCCACCGTAAACAAATGTTTAAAAAAATTTTTAAATTAATTGCATGCATTTTTATACGTGTAAATAAGTACGTGCATCATAGATTTGGGGGAAAAAACAGGTATATCGACCGAACAAAAGACAAAGTGGGTTGTTTGCATAATTTCGTCTCGAGTAAATTATAATTACGAGCTGGCTGGCAATTAAGAGAAAACGATCGCGCCATTAATAGGGACCGATGATGTTTGCTCGTTATTTGCTTACGGAATTTCTACGATATGACGAACGAAATAAAAAAAAAAAAAACAGGCGACCCTGTCGTGCGAAAAATATTTTGGTCACCATCGATACCTGCCGTGGGCGGTTAATTTTAAGACATGATAATTTAATAGGGAAATAATTTCGTAAGATTATATATAAATGCCCCTGGGAAATCCTCGAACGATTTTTCTAGATAATTTTGTGTCACTAAAGTATGGGAAATGCACAATTGAAAAATTAGACAATACATCGCAATATCTTGTCTGTAAGAAAAATGTCAAATATAAAATGCAATTCGTTCAATCATTTGAAACTATATTTTTCGCGAGATGCCCTTCCGAACTTGACAATAATTTCTATCCAACCTTTCTCTTGTTCCAATCAAACTCAGCTCGCAGGTGCTTGCAACATCGTGGAAAAAAACACAAATATGCATCAAACGCGTGTCCATCGCTATACACATGCACCGTCGTGCCGATACTCTCGCGTGTACTACCCGTGTATGTAGGTATACATGCCATTGCCAGTCCTGCTGATGTAATTTTGGCGACCACAACGGCATACAAACATATGCGCATGGACACGTGTTAATTTCTCTCCCTTCGTCTCCATCGCTTTCCCCCTTTCCTCTTTGTTTTTTTTTTTTAAAAAGGATGACTTGACGCCTCTCGTCTTGCAATGCAAATACAAAATGTATGGTTAATAACAACCGCACGTGGATTTGCATATCGTGTTTTAAAACGATTACTATCCTCGTACAATTTCAAATGTGATTTTTTTTTTTTTTTTTTTTTTTTTTTCTAAAAATTTAACGCATTTAGTTTGCTGTAAATGATTTTATTACCTAATGCATTGAAAAAAGTAATGGAAATTAAACAGAAATGATTAGCTTTTTTGGGATAAAATTATCCCTCGAAGTATACTTAAAAAATAACACTCGATTGTAAATTTTACATAATACCTACAGGATATAAAATATATTTGTACCAGAGAAAAATAGAAATCGATCAACATAGTTGTAAATTGGGATAAAAAATGCGAATTCAGCGACACAAAAAAAAATCCATAGTCCGACGCACCGACCGTCTGACCATATCAGGTAGTATACTACTGACAAATGAAATACGTCAAAATCACGAAACGCAACGAAACATTCAACGTTACTCGCATGAAATCACGAAAAATTCTCACCCCAAAAATCGATCCGACGATTCAAGCACCTTGAAAACAAGTGTATAGGTATATGTAATTAATTCACCTCGAGAGTTTCCGTAAAATCGACGATTTAGCGGCGTACACATGACGCGCAAATAATACGCGGATGAAATGTCAACCGTCGCCACGTGTTGTGTCTCTAAAATATATTTGTGTCTCGGGTTGGTATATACTTAGTACACGTGCGCAAATAGTGTTCGACTATGCGTACCCAAACACACACACACACACACACACAATACATATAGGTGTTTCTCCCTCGCGTCTCTATACGCAAAAATACGCGAGAGCGCAAGGTTAATCGCCGTCCGAGAATAAACGAATCGGCGCGCTTTCGCGCCAAATTTTCGCCGATTTTTCCGAAGCCTCGACTTTTCGCAAGGCTAGACTGCTCCTCCTCCTTTTCCACATCATTTGCATCTCGACGACGGTATGGCCTTGGCGCCGATTTATCCCCCTCCGTTGCACCTGTAACGAGCACTCGACGTCCACGCGCTCGTAATACTCGTCTCCCTAATTTTTTTGTTTATTTATTTATTTTTTTTTTTTTTTTCGGCAAATTTGAAACGAGAGCTTTCAATGTTGGGTGATACATCTGTCGAGGAAAGACTCGCGCAAAAATATTTTCAATACATCGGACACGTGATGCAACAACAATCCACATCTCATTCACACCTACAGACAATATACTATAAATATATATAGTTTCCAATTAATTGAAATTTCATTAAATATGTTGATGGATCATGTGATATTAGGTCTTTCTTTTTTTCGATTATGTACGCGAAAGTTGACCGCAGGATTGAAAAGTTACGTCATACTCTCGAATAAAAAAAAAAAAACAAAAAAAAAAACGGATAAATTACACACACGTAGAAAAATACTGGCATAAGATGGTACATCGGAAAAATGGAAATGCAGACTGAAGTGCAGGGGAAGGATAAAATCGACCACAAAACAAAAGACATTGATCTCCCCTTATGTCGAAACAATTGTATGTTGTATTTTCAAAAGTTTTGATACTCAGTGCTACTATTTGGCTCACTTTTAACTATAATAATAGTAAAACAATGGTTATTGTTGTTTGAAAAAAAAAAAAAAAATTCTCAAAGAACGTATGGAGAAAAAAAACGCGGGCATTATTATACATAAAAATTAAAATTTTTTAATGAGAGAGGGAATAGGTATACCGATTCGTATAGTTTTTTTTTCGCGTCTTTGGAACAAATAAAGCGAAAAAGAAGAAGAAGAAGAAGAAGAAGAAGAAGAAGATGAGGAAGAAGAGAACGAAAATCCGGCCGATATTGTTCGTTCGGCTTGGACCTATAAATAAGCCGTGGATAGAGCTTGCGGGTTTTGGCGCCGTTGGTGCGCTGATGCTTCAACATATATATACATACACACATGCGCAGCGCTGTACTTGCGATAATATACCCCCCCCGCGCGTGTGGCTTACTGCGCGCACGCAGACACGGACGTTTTATAGTAAAATAAGATACACTTGCGCGCACCTGTACATATAAATATACACGCGTAAAAGTAATACCTGGCGAGCTCGAAATCTCGCGAGCTAGGATAGGTGCAGGCTACCTAAACGCTAGTCAGTCGTTCGAGCTGATGCCGGTGGTAGTCTGGCTCTTCTCACGGAGATGAGGTATTACTTATATATTATTATCTATAGACCATACATTGCTTGATTTAATTTACAGTTTTATTTTTTTTAATTTTTTTTTGCTATGAGTCTTTTTCACTGGTCCGTCCGTTTGTTTTGCATATCCATCTTGGGGGAAAAAATGTAATTTCGGTGAGGATGCAGGGCTGTAGACACGACTTTTTTTTATCGTTGCTGCGGTCGTTCTATGCTCACTCTCCGTGTATTCGTACAAACGAGTTTTTCCGCGTGGAGCCGTTACATTGTGCTTCGTCAACCACGTGGTACACACCTACACCAAAAAAAAAAAAAATATTTGTGTGTTTCTTCATCTCGTCATAGCTGGGGAGAAAATTTTGTTCGTGTCGTTTTGGCCATACAATGGCAAAGAAATTTTTTTTTTTTTTTAATCATCATCGATACGATCGAACAAATTGTGCGAGCCGTGGATTACCAGTACGCAAGTGCATTAGTGAAAAAAAAAGAAATCACGTAAAATTGACAAAGTGTATAGGTTTATGGCAGGTACGCGCTACACCTCGAAAGATAGCCTTTGCAACAAAATTAGAATTTGAAAGTTGGGAATCACGGCTATCGTCTGGTAATTCGTACAATGGATTTTGTTGCCAAGACCTATTATTATGCCTATTCGCGTGTATAAAGCGTTCACGTGGCGTCTTAAGGTTCCTGAGATTTTGCCATCCAAAAATACACCGATACTTTGAAATTTAATTTAACCATCTGTACATAATATATCATGAACAGGTCATGTGCTCGTTGCGCGTTTTTTAACCCGTTGGCTGTCGATTTTGCTCATTTTAATCGAAAATAAAGACCAACAATGGATTGCCTCTTTCCAAACATCCGTCAAATTTAACACGTTTAATACAAATTTAAATCCGCGTACAATGTACACAGCTTCGTTGGAGTTTTCAAGAATTATTTCACGAGTAGTTGACACTTTGGGTCAATCAAGAAAAGCTCCGTTTCCAAAAGGATCACTAGAGTTATATCATACCAACCTGTACATTAACCAAAAAAAAAAAAAAAAAAGATCGGTAATCGAAGGACAACCCCATGCGCGTGCTCTCTCGCGCAAACAAAGTGCAACGGCCGCTCCCGCTTGGAAATACGTTGTATACACACACACACACACACACACATTTATGTAACGAGCCTATCCCTCGGTGTCAAAGCCGCGCGTCCGTAAATAAAAGCCGTCGATGGCGCGTCTTTGAAACCCTCCCCATCAAAACAAGAGCGAGGAAAAAGAAGTACCTATGTATACTTGTATAGAAAGCCCCGCGCAACAAGTGCACCCTCGGCCGATTCACACACGCGCGTCACAGTAAAGCTTCGGTGGAAGGGTGAGGGAGGGGGGGGGGTGAAGGATCGCGAAAATAAAAACAAAGCAGCAGGTGGACAAAGACGGCTGCACCGATAGTTGGTTGGGTGTAAAGGGGGGAAAAAAAGGTGTCCCGCATCAGACGAGTAAAGTATGTGGAGCAAGCGCGCGCGTATAACCCTTATAATGTCGGGCCTGGCGAAATAACGAGGAAGTCGAAAAAGCCAAGAGAGAGAGAGAGAGAGAGATGGGTGTCGTCGGCGAGTATATACACCAGCAGCTAAAAGCGTCCCGTGTGCCGTGCGTGTGTACTCGATGATTATTTGGCTCGCGAGCCAGCCGCACGGGGAGGGGGGACCGTGTATCTCTCTCTCCCGGGCCGCGGGGTAACCAGCTGTGCCGCCGTGGCCAGTCCGTCGCCGAGATCGGAGCCAGGAGCGCTTCTTTTGACGGGACACGCAGGTGCGTTGTTGTGTGTTTGCCCGCTGTAACCGGGGGACATCCGATTTTCATCACCCCCGCGCTCTCTCTCTCTCTCCCTCTTGGGATCGGTACACCGATACACCTTTTTTTCCCCCCTACCCCCGTCTCGGCTCGGAAGGACATAAAGAAAGGACAAGGAGGGGATTTGTTAGAGTTCCGTGGCCGAGGTGATGCGGCTTTGCTGTCGGGCGACAGGAAGCCGAGACTCCCGGCAATCGCTCCCGGCTCCGGACGTCGTCTTCTTCCCGAACCTCGACGCGTGAAGCTACACACCACACGGGACCGGCTGCTCCGTCGTGCTATACCGTTATGTAAGTCCTTCTACACGCCATCACCCGCTTTACATTACCGATTACCGATCTTTTTTTCCTTTTATTTCGGCGGAGGGAGGGAGGGAGAGAGAGGGACGAGCTGAGGTTTCAAAGTGACCCCGCGACCTTGGGGGAGTTGGCGGAGGCAACGCGCGCTCGTCAAGTTTAAGGACGATCGGTCGTCGTCTCGGAAATGCGGATGATGGGGGGGGGGGGGAAACAACCCCACAACTTATTGTGTCACCGGTGGCAAAACACCATCTGCACTCCCGTTTAGTTACCATAGGTGTGTGTGTGTGTGTGTGGGTGTACAAGTGCACTCGTTGTCAATTTCGCATGCCAAAATCTTGGTTGATCGCCCGCAATAGTTATAAACGAAGAGAGAAGGTAGCTGATGGTCTCAAAAAAAAAAAAACAGGCACGTGACGATGATTAGAGGAAAAAAAAAAAAAAAAAAGTGCCGAGCTCGTGATGGGGGGAAGCGTGTAATTTTGTTTATTAAAAATGAAGGAGAAGAATAAATCGAGGGTAATTCGCGTTAAGTAACCCCCACCCCCGTTAGCGTGGAGTGGGTATGTATTTTTCCACGAAACATCATTAAGACGCCTATAAATAGAGAAGAATATTTTCACGCGTGGAAATAGTTCGCTAAAAGTTATATTAGTTTTGTCCAAAGCCAAAGCTGGGCAACCCTCTCTCTCTCTCTATCTATCTAGCTGGCTCTAAAGGTTTTTAAAGAAATTGCCAAACTACGTTCCACATACTGAAAATACCTGCTAAAAATAATAAAGAGCGGCGAGACCAAAGAGAGATAGATAGAGAGAGAGAGAGGGTGTTTGCAAAATTGAAACACACGGGCTGCACGCAGGTATAACACACAACCTGTGTACGTTTCGCCAAAAGCCTTGAACGCCCCAGTTTAGCTCTATTGCACGTACCCGCTGGCGCGCGACTCACGGGGATGATTTACCACCGCGATCGACAAATTCTTTGTGGAAGAAAAAGACCAAAAAAAAAAAATAGTAATCCCAGTGGCATGTAGCTCGACGCAAAGTTTATACATGTGTATATATGTGTACTCGCAAAAGTATAAATTCGGCCAACCAACTCGGCGCTCGTGCGAACTTTTCGGTGTATTACGTAAAGCTCGGGACTTTCTATTTTCTAGCCGTGCGCGTATGTAAGTGCACCCGTCTCGGCGGAACGTTGGAGCGAAATTTCTTTTTTTTTTTTTCCTCCTTTTTATTCTCGAGCTACTAGTTATAAATGCGTATCTCTCTTTTATATTTCAAACTCCAGCAAAGGTTGTGGAAACGAAGAAAAATCGGTACTCATAAGTGCGGGGATTTACGAAAGACGCATTTTTTTTTCTCCAAATTTTTGCGTACGCGTCAACCGGATGATCGATAAACACCTCGAAGGAAGGGGGGAAAAAAAAAATCGGCAACTGGATGAAAGGACAGCTTACATGGAAAAAACGAATCAAACAGAGATCCCGGGATGCCACATGTACGACACACACGCTAATAAACCAAAAATCACACTTACACACGCGCGCCCTCACAGATCCGCCAGCGAGGCCGTTACGTAAGCCCGACAATGCGCCCGCTTGTCCTTTTCAAAAGCGTCTTAAAATACGCGCCAAGGAAATAGCCTAGCCTAGCAGAAGCCTTAAAATAAAATATCATCATCATCAGCGCGCTCTATCTATCTATACCTATACGTATATACGCACGGACACACACGCGCGAGAGATTTTGGGCGAGCATAGGGAGCAAAAGCTCTCCGTATAGTGATGCTGCGCGCAAAAAAGATATATGAAAATATTGTGCGTTGTGTATATACATATGCATATATATACACTTACTACCTCCCCTCTCGCGCGTTTCAGAAAACGCGGGTGGAAGGGATATAACCCTCCGCTGGCGGGCGACCAATCGCGTGGTTCCACATGATCCCGCGCGCGCCTCTCTCCCACGGCAGCTTTGCTGTGCCGGGAAATTTGAATTTCGCAAGCTCTTTTTTTTTTTTTTTCTAAAACACCTTCACTCGACGATAATTGTAGTCATGTCGAGATAATGAGCGTATAGATAATAGAGACGCGTGTGCAGCGATAACACACGCTTCCCTACGATGATCGTGATAACAATGACAGCGAAAAGCTCGCGCGCGAACGCTCGAGTCAACCGGCCGATGGCGCTTGGGCGGTTGGCATTTGGTCGCGGTTCGACTGATATTATCTCTCTGATCCACCAGGGTTCCTTCGAATAGTCGACGTCATCGTCGTCGCCATATCGCCGTCGTCCGCTGCACGAGTAGTTCAGCTCGCGAAGGGGAAGAAAGAGGAGGCTTTGGTGGGTGGGTGTGTGTCGTCTGTTCGTTTTAAGGCGTCGTCGGTTGCAGTATAATAGTTGGTCTCCTCCTCTTGCTCCGTCGTGGTTCGTTGCTCGTTGTCAATCTGTACGGTATTCATAAACAAAATACACTTAAATACACGACAAAAAAAAAATAAGCTGCAGACGCCGTGTGTGTGTGTGTGTGTACGTGTTGATCGATTTCTTGGCGTTGGTGTGTTTAAAAAGTAAATATATACTTAAAGGTGTGCGGTACCTGTAAGCGGCAAGTATACGCGGCATGACAGCGAGCCTCGGATGATACTCTTACCATCTTTCATGAAAAATGAGGATACGGTAAAAAAAAAAGTAATTAACGGAACTCTGTGTGCATATGTGATAATAAGGCGAAAGCAGGACGACCAATTAGTCATATAGGGTTGACTTGTTGTGTGAAATAAGTCAAGGCTCTGTTTCTCTTTTTTTTCTTTTTTTTTTCAAAGTGAAAAAGTACTCAAGTATTTTTGTGTGTTGGAAACTCGTCGAGAGAAAAACAGACTGTATATATAGTCGTATATCTATATACAAGCACACATATATATAGCACACAGCATAATACGTGTACATGCTCGGATAGCGTACACGCGCAGAGCAGGTACGCAGCCGATGTGTATTAATCACCATCATTTGTTATTTATCTAGTATTATTCATTTCATTTTCAAGTGTGCAAGTAAGTGTGGGTGTGTTGAAAAAGTGCATCGCATTTAACGCTCCTCGATATCGTATTTCTGTGCAGAAAAAAAAGAGCGGTGGCTGGTCGTGTCTAAATGTGCGTCCTAACCTCTCAAAGATCCATGCAGCTGCAGCAGCCGTCAGCTCTGATGACTCCGAAAGAGCTGATGCTGCAGCGAAAGGACTCGACGCGCGTCCTTGTCTCTCGCGCGGTCTCTGCACTTCTGCTTTGACTGACGTTTATACAGTTTCTCCCTTGCATATATAAGTGTTACTACACCTAAAGAAAAAAAACCTAGGGCCTCAACTGTCATTGATCATGATTATCGTAAAAAAGAAGAGGTGAAAAAATTCCAAGTTTCAGAGTTGCTCGCGTGCGCCACGTTGTTAAAAAAGCATCAGGGTTTCTGGCTCCCTAGCTTTTAATCTCGCACCATACATACGTTTTCTTCCCCGCTTTTGGATGATTTAAAGGTCTTTATAATAGCGCACTCTGCAAGTACAAAGAGCTTGCGTTTGGGAAACTCGACGGTTCAAATAAAAAAATACATTTAAGGTTTATTGCTCAAAGTTATAGATTCTCTTGTACATTTCCGTGTCAATTTTTTATATAACCTGACGATATTTTTCAAGAATGAGAATAGCAGCCGACGCATTTGTGTCATTTAGGCCTAGAACAAGTTATTTTCCCCTTTTTATTTGGGGGTTCTTTGTGGGTGGTTTTGCCTTTCTTCTTTGTTGACCGCACAGGTACATCATATATAAGTTATACGTGCGGGTCAGAGCCCCCCTTGTGCTGTTAATATACGTGTGTATACCTACTTACAGTTGTTGTCGGTATACTTAGGCAAAACGATTTCTTTATGCACTTCTGCGCACTTGTACAACTTCGGCATAGTTCAATTGGTGCAAAATAAAAAAGACTGAAAAAAAAAGTATCAACGTGTTTATCGAGTGCGATTGGTTACTGCTGAAGTAAATGTACTCTTTTTGCAAAAAAACGAGAGTGATAGTGTCCCGTGTGTGGAGTGCACACAACAAAGTGCCCTAGTAACACGTATACGCTGTCTGCATTGTTTTAAAGTGCTGAGTAATAAAGCCTGAGATGGCCCTGGAGATTAAGAGATTTACTTTTTTTTGTTACTAAGTGTACCTGCTTACGTTATGTATACCTGGTGTGCAGTTGATGCTAATGATCATTTTAATGTCGGATTCGTTTATTGTCAAAGCATAAATACATGAAAACTAGAGGTGTCGATTGATGTTATTATCACACGAGTTTTATAAATGATGTGGCCTTCTTGTGAATGCGGGAGGTTCTTATCGTTTACTTATTTTGTTTTGATCGTAATACGTGTTCTTTCCGTAATTCTGATAATCAGAGAGAGTTTTATCAAGTAGAGATCAGGTTAGGTTTAGCAGACGGAAATAGCCCCAATGGGTGTTGTGGATGGAATGCATGTGATAAACTATTTCACATAGGATTTTTCATTTTTCATTTTTCATTTTTTTTTTCTCTATTGTTCTCTAAAACAACTATGTTTTCTCTACTATTTATCAAAATTTTGTAGTACTGTTACTTTTGTGATCACTTACAGTGACAGATGTCAACTACAATGATCTTCATTGTCTTTGTTGCAGATATTAATTAGGTGAATGAACGATTATAGTGATTAAAGAGTATTGGAGCAACAGTAAACATGGAGGACGCCCACTGCAAAACAGTAGACGAAGTTCTAAACTACTTCAATGTAGATCCAGATAAAGGTCTTGGGACAGACCAAGTCAAGAGGAACCAGGAGAAGTACGGTCTCAACGGTATGTAGTCTATACATTACATAATTATATCAACATTTTTACTAAACATGTTTTCCCACACATTTCTTGAACCCAGTAAGATTTAACAAACGTCGGTTAAGCATCCAAGTATCCTAAACTCTGTAAAATTTTAATTTAAAATAATGTGAACAGTGAACTTTAGTTTTTCTCTATTATTAGGTAATATTAACAAGTTCGAGTGAAGCAAACAACGTCAATTAAATTCAATTTGAATCGTCGTGAACGCAAATTCAGTTGATAATCAAAAATGATTCTTTGATTACTTTAAAACTAAACTCTAAAAAAAAAAAAAATAATGATTTCGAGGAATTCTAAAAGCATCAGCGACACAACTTAATGAGGGAATGCTAAAAATTGGCTAAAGTAGGTCCCTGTACTTCAACACAAACTAGCGCAATTTATTCATAGGTACAACTCGCATACAGACCTATTTTCTACAGTGACTCGCGTCGCATTGAGTACGTTTCGTGTCCCTAAGCAAACTATCAGGTTACGCTCTCGCGTACGACCGTTCAAAGGTCTTTACGAGCTTCATTGTCGGCACCCCCACTCGCGATGTTTTTTCAGCAAATCGTGTGGTTTTCCACTAACCCGCACCTGTGAATTCGCGAAAATTCTGATGAATTCGTGATTTTCTACAACGAAAAAGATGCTGGTAAAAAAATAAAAAAGAGAGATCGAAGATGGCCGTATAAAACGACTCGCGGTTTATCGTGAGCGCACATCCTTTTTTTTTCATTTCTTGATTCGCCACGTAAGTATATATTAAGCGGCGCGACGAGAAACACCACGTGGACGAAACACGAATGCTTTTTCTTTCTCGCCATGTCGGATCCCTCCAAAAAAATTTACACCTGTAAGATAATAGCGTCATTAAAACATTACATTATCATACCATATAATCAAGAATAAATTGAAAATTAGTCACCTTTTTTTTCTTTACAAAGTCATAGTTGTATCCTAAATAGAAGGATAATGAGGGGTAACCTGTCGTGTATATGAGACTAATCATAATGGTTGTGCATTAAGAACGACAAATATTTCCATGACGCGTAATTTTACTCAAAAAATTAAAACATTTCAATTTTTTTGTACCCGATATATGATAAGAAGTGCATTCGCTCAAACGAATTTTTTTTTTCTTTTGATCGTTAGGCTATTAGATTGTTTTAAAATGTGAGGCAATACGTGTATACGCTTGGTACAACGAGAGAAACGTTAATCGAATTAAGTTTCCAATTTAATTATTTATCATCGGTATATGTAGCCCAAACTTCTTTTCAGCCCAAAAACCCGAATTTGGAAAATACGGAAATTACATTATCTTGAAATTTCTCTCTCCCCCCTACGGTGTGTGCAACGACGTGTAAGCGCTTTTTAATCACTTGTAGCACTAAATAAGCTTGCTTATCTATCGACGGAAAAACAATGAATCATCACGTGCATTTAAACTCTTTTCGTGTTGATTCGTCATTAACTACCTAATCTCAATTGATTTTTACCGTTCGTCGACTTGGTTCTCTTTTTTCTCTCGTTACCAAAACAATAAAAACTCATTATTCATTATTCCGTACTTGATATTACTTGCTTGTACACGCAAAACAAAGAAATTTAGAAATTTCTCCGATATGATGATACGCAAAACCAACGATATCGCTGTCAAGGTCACCTCATATAGTTTCATGATCCGCGGATCAAGATAATTCGATGCCAAAGTGTATCGCCTCTGCATGACGCAACACTGAACAGCTGATGAAAATGATTCATCCCACAAAAAGCACGTGGCACGTCGTGTCACTGAGTTTTTTCACCCTCGCATCGATCCGCGAACTCTCTCTCTTATCATTATCTTTTTCCTCCTCTTGCCTCCGAAGGAACGATTGTTCACTTTCCGTTGGATAAAATAACAGCCTTTTTTTTACGTAGCCAACATCATAATAATAACATAGGTGTGATTTTGCTCGTGTGTTAAAAGATCGAAGGCCACTACCCGTTATTGTAACTCGGAATGTCGTACCTCGGCTCTTTGCTCGAAATTCCGGGTAAATTTTGCCGAACGATTTGTCATTGATTGGCAAAGTACTTTTTTTTCCCCCTCGGATACTTCGCGTTGGTATGTCGTTATCTATACGTACCTGCACGCCTGAATCAATAACAGTCCGTTGTGGGAATCCCGAAAAATCACCCGCGTCGGTGTGAATCTCGAGCACGTCCTTAACCACATTCAGACTACGAGCTGTACCACCACCTCGTACTTTTTTACATGGTTGCTTGGAAATATACACACGTGTCCCTCTACCGTTGCGCCACGTTGGACTTTACCCATATATATAGGTTGTATATAATAAGGGGCTCCTCCATCATCAGGCCACGTACGTCTTTGCTTTGTTCTCTTATATGCCCATGGCACTACACCACCTCGCTCTCCGGGATATTGTACCTAGGAATTTATCTTTGCTTTGCACGCGCGCCAATTCATCTTTGTAACCACCCCCGCCCCCTTACTGTACGTGTATTGTAGTTTTATGATGCACGTGACATGCTGCAACCTCGTGTATATAGTTACGAATTTACCTGAATATATATACATCTTGATCTGAACGTTAATCCGGAGTATTTCTACAATGATAGGTATACAGCAACTGTGCATTCAACTAATCATTGGTGGTGATTTTCGATTTTTTTACTCTCGTCTGTATGATTAATAATAATAATAATTTTACATTATTTTTCCGAAACAAAAAAAAATGTCAAAAATAGAAAAAATGTACTGTACAGTTTTTTTTCTCAAAACTTCCCTTACCCAGAAACTATGGCGTTAATTTTTGTCTATTTGATGATTATAAAATGTTGCTGCTAACATCCACTTTTCATTTGTGTCTTGAATCATTAAGTTTTTTTTTTTTTTTATTAATATGATGTACCTTGATTACATTTTCATCCTATATAATTGTGACAATTAATTTTTTTTTTTTTTACTCTGACGGAAGTTTGAATACTTGAAAAATAATTTTCTTGTAGAATTTTGCTAATTTGTCTTCTGAATGACCCATTGAACTAAAATTCAAATTAAGATTCGATCCATATTCGATGCAAGTATAAAAAACAAGGTCTGTACTTCTTGATTATTTCGATTGACAAAAAATTCATATATTTTAGAACGTTTCATCAAGTTGTTACTAGTGAAAGGTTCACAATTGAAATCATCAGTAATTTTTTTTTTTCTTCTTCCATGCATCAACTTTACGAACGCACATGACGCGTACAGCTCACTTTAGATCCGTATAACCGCGTGCATGCTTATGCGCAGCCGATGTTCTACCAGCGATGACGTTAATCGCCAAGTGCACAACACGCGTCACTGCTGTATACTCTCGATTGCGCAAATTTTTTCTTGCTTCTCTTCCAAAGACTAGCTGTGTACACGCGCTTTCGGCTTCAAACACATCACACATGTGTACCGATATTTAATGCGCGTCTATATACAGCTTGTTCACAACAATTTCTTTTCCATCGCAACGTGTTACGCGTAATTTGTTCAATCATCACATGCGTGTATAAGTAATACACGCATCGGCCCCCACGCGTAGTTTCATCCGTATCGACTTGTTTTTACGTATTCCTCCGTCGATGGTTCTTCTTTTTCTCCGACGCTTCCTCCATTCGCTTTGATGCTTGAGTTTTCCCTCGGCTTCTGTTGATCTTTCCTTCGGCTCTAATGAGCTCTGTCCTGCTCCATCAGTTCCTCAGGCCGGGTGAAACTTTTTTTCAAACAATTTGAGAACTTGAGTTTATTTTATTTACCCGAGTAACAATTTTATTTTTACAAAAAAAAAAAAACAACCCATGGGTTTTAGGATTTTTTTTTTTATCACTAGCTCGTCGAATTCAAAACTGTTGGAGGCTGGTCTCGAACGTAAATTTGTATCTTGGTTTTGATAAGTATGTATCTACTTCCTATATGCTGCACATGGTGAAAATTGTTGGAAAGAAGCCTTTTTTTACTTTCATAAATTTATATTTACGTATAGTAAATTCACATACATATGCACTTAAATCTCTAACATCTAAAACGTATAAATATAGCACCTTATCTACTTAAAAAGGCTAGTAAAAAACACGTAATTGAAAATATTACAATACTTGTGATAATTGTCTCAAACAGTAACTATATATAATATATGCACAATGTGTGACGGCAATGAAACGAAAAAACACAACGACGATCGAGCAAAGGACCACATTTACCTATTGCATTTTCCGTCATTGGCTTTTCCTGACATCGTTGTGGTGTATCGCGGCCTTGCAGCAGCTCGGCGTAGCGTGCCATCGCCTTTCCCACGTGCGTTGTTTTCCTTCAGGAAAAAAAAAAAAAAAAAAAGATAGCTGCATGTTATTAACTCTCTCGCTTTGTATTGTAGCTCTCTCTATATCTACATTGTTTGTACACACACACACACCATGTGCTGGTAGTTTTTTACCTTTGAACCGTAAATAGGGACAAAGAATACAAAGATAGAATAAGAGAGGAGTGGATGTATCGTCTGTTACACACACATTCATGTACATGTACGGTGTCTCTCTCCCTAAAGATACACGTGCACGTGACAGAAAAAAAAGAGAGGCTGGCTCACCCATAGACTCACGTGCATACTATTTTACACAATACATAGATGTATTTAACTGCATGCTGCATATCCTTGTAAAATTCTGTTGTATTTTAGACAACGTGCACTGCATATATTTTTATAATAATCCAAAGAACCCGATGTCGTTGCACGTGCATGTCATATACAAAGCATGTCATATACACCAATTTGAGGCTCAACTGTATACATGGAATAAAAAATTTTAACGTGTATGGTTTTTTTTATTGGTAAACTGTATAGGTAAATCGGACAAATTTTATAAAACCGTAAGACGTAAGATCATTTTTATCGATTTGTTGGGTGTGCTAAAAATGAGACGTCCGTATATTCCACGTCATAGAGTCGCTATAAATTACGTTTGTACGTTAATGGGAGTTTTCATGGTATGGTACCATCAATGCATTATAATAATTGCTTAGAGTCGTCGGAAACGAATCAATTGTATGAATATGGGTGTACGCGAAAAGCGTAGATGAAAGTAATAGAAAAGAAAGAAAAAAAAAATAGCGCTCATCAGCCCATCGACGCGTCAAGTGTGTGTTCGTTGCTCTCTGTTTGATAAATTTAACGTAAGCACTCGCTTGATGAAAGAAAAGTAAGTTGAAATGTGCACTTATGAAAAAAAAAAAAAAAAAAAAAAACGCGTAGTTTTTCTCTTGCTCACATCGCCACGTATACAGCAGCGATAAAATTATACGCTGTACACCGTGTACATGCAAACATTATGACGTACCTATGCGTTCAACACCATAATAGACTCTGGCCGTGTGTTTATAAGTGCATTAAGACCACCTCTCTTGTCGCTGTACGCGAACAGTGGTGTACACCGTAAACGTATACTTAATTTAAAAAAAAAAAAAAAAGCATTTTTTCCAATTTTCTTGTACGAATTTATTATTTAGTTTCATTCGCCGATGCATGAGTATAATTATTACGGTGCGCAAACAAGGAAAAATACTTAGGGTACTCTTCTTCTGTTCAACTTTCACGATTTTGGCAGCTATAAAAGATTTCTTGAGAATCGTTTGGTTTTGTATACCTACATATTATATAGGTAAAACTTTTTGACACGAATAATCTTATTCGGTCGTTTATGGATGATCACGCGAACGTCGGAAGAAGGTAACCACTATTTTGGGACACTCACAGTTATGGTCCTGTCGCGTCGTTGTGGCATTCTAATACCTACTTATTATACAATTGGCATTTAAAAGAGAAATGAATGAAAAAAAAAAAGCTTGTAGGTACCTACCGTTTACAAAGTGCCGCATTAGTTTCGTTGCAACTGCCAATGCGACAGTATATATATATGTATTAAATATTATAGGTGCATGTGCGCTACTACTCTCGGTCGTTATAACTGTTGTGCTGACGGAGATTATATATATGACCTACCAGTTAACAATTTGGTATCGACTTTCATTTCTCAACTCTTGTACATATGTATACATTGGATTTACTTGAGTTTTATTTCAAAATTTATACAAAGACACATAAATCACGTGTGTTATTCAATAATAGAACGTGTGCGGTAATCTGCTGCGTATACTTATTTTGCCCCGCGACATATATAAATCATGTGCAGTGTACGTCTTTGTAAATGGGAAGATTAGCTTTTATCCTTATGGAAAAACTGTATACAAATTGAACGACAACAAATTTTTTCTCAACCACGTGACTTGTAATGTGTGAAAAAGAATTACTACATACGTACATACCTTGATTTGGAAGGCAACGAGTTGGCAGAACGAAAAGGGGTATTACACGTTATGTCCCCTCGATCGTCGATGCCAATCCATCAGGGTTGATAATTGTCGCGCTCGTCCTGCATACGTTTAACTGTCAGGCCCGAGGTGAGCGTCAAATCAGCAATTTGTCCGGTAATAGAAAGAGAGAGAGAGAAAGAGAGAGAACTAGAGTGGACGAAGGGTATACCTATATGATGTGCAGAAATACGATTCCGCTCGCGCGCGCGCGTGTGTGTGTGTGTGTTTGTGTGTGCACATCACGTAAAGGCAGTACAGCAGTACAGTTATATATATAGCGATATCCTGTAAATGACAAATAGATCGCCAGTAGTAGGTATATAATATTTATACTTACCGATAAGCTGATATTACGCGTTCAGCAGCCAATAAAATGGCAATGGGATAAATTTCTGCTCGTTTTTTATTTATGTTTTACTTTTGTTTTCGTTGCTTCGTTTAGTCATTATTTTTCCTTCATGTACGTATATACATTTACCTATACCAACCAACGCTTTTCAATCGTCTAATCATAAATTCAGTGTAAAATCAGTTTTCGAGAAGTTTATTTTGTTTTGTTTTTTCAATTTTTACCAATTACTTCCAACATCATAAGTACCAACCAACTCTGCGACAAATTTCATCGATACACGTACATATTTAGAAGCTGATGCACGTTCATTCGAACTTATCTATAAAAATAAAATAAAAAATTGCCCGAAACTTAAAAATAATAGTGTACGTTTGATGCATTAAAAGACCTTTTTTTACTTTGATTGATGATCACTTCTTATCTCACTGTTTTACATCTGTAAAAGTATAGCAGTATAGAGCCGTGACGGTGTATTAGATTATTACGCACACGCATGCGAGAGAAAGAAAGATCAAAGTAAAAAATGATGTTACACTATACTGCATCTATAACCACCAATGTAGTAGCAAAATATAGTATCCAAAGGTCATATTAATAGTCGTGTACCTTGTGTTTCTTGATGTAAAAGTAAACGCTAATTTTTGTTCCTCGTAGCCTCATTTTATATAGTTACAATAACTTTTAATCGACCAGACCAGGCGTTTCTCTTTTCCATTATCGTCTCGTTATAATACGTGCGTGTATACACCTGTACGATTTGACTTTACGAACGAGAACTATCATGATTCTACATAAGCCACTGTCATTCGCATGCACGAAATCAACATCAATTTAAAAAAAATCTTTGGTAAAAAATTTTTCCATCAAAAATAATATTTTAAAAATAAAAAGTCAAAGTGCTTGTTAAAGTAGTTAGATTCTTTATTTCAGATGCTTAATAATAAACTGTAATATATAATGGAATGTATTGCGTTAACTTACCTGTCAGAAAAAAACTTTTCACTCAATATTGCATGGCGAATAGTCATGAATAAAAAATTTTTTTACAAAAAAAAAAAAAAAACAACAAAAAAAATTCACTTATTTAAGAAAAAATAATTTTCTCACAGAGTGTTTAGAGAAAAATTGAAATAAAATAAGTGTTCCCCAAGTCCAATTATGTTGGACAAAACTTAGAAGTGACTCGGTACCTGTACTGTCACTGCTCAGTCTGTAACTTTGAGACATTTGCCGCGTGTCTCGCAACAGAGGAGTACAGGGAATTACGTCGCAATACCTTTAGCAAATGAATTCGAAATCCATAGCATTTGTGTCGCAAGTTTGAATTGCGTGGATCCAAGGAGTAATTACAAATAAAAACCCTACCTTGCGCCTCGCAACAAATGACACAATTGCAAAATGTGGAAAAAAAAAAATAGCTAATCCTCAATAATCAGTGATAAACCAATTGTGCCTATAGTAATCCCCTTCATCACCCATTATATTGTTATATGCGTGTATGACCGACCAAAATATGTAACTAACGGCTCGTTTTTTTCTTTCTGTTACAGAACTGCCAGCCGAGGAGGGTGAGTACCTACATACAATATGCAAAGCTTTTTCTGTCGCGCCTCAACAACACTCCCCTTCAACGATGATGTGTATGTATGTATATATATGTGCATAACGTGTATCCAAATAATGCAATTATAGCGGTCGCACCGTGTCCGGTGGTGTATGGGTACACTGCACCTCATAAAGTTTGTTCAAAAAAAAGAAATAATAATAATAACAAATAAAAGTTTGGATCGATGAGGATAGGTATTGCGGATATGCAACGAAGAAAAACGAGGGAAGAAAAACATTTTTACAACGGCCGTTGGCTTTTTCTTTTCCATTTCATTGGTCTTGTTTTTCTTGCAAAAGTTGTCCGTGCGCGATGCTGTTTTGCTCGTTGAAATCTTTTTTTTTTTTTTTCTTTTTTCTCCGTTTACGCTGACACGCAAATATGGGTGCAGTCCAAATGTAGATCAGCAGAGCGGTGGCGTTGGTTTTTTTTTTTTTTTTTTAATCAATTTTTTCTTTTACTCGTGACGATCGTGTCAGGGGCATAAATAACGCGAGAAAAGACCACAACGAAGAATCGAATAATCTCCGATACGCACCGATTTTACGCGATCGCTCGCGACTATTGTACATGTAAATCAATAGTAATGTTATAAAAGCTGCAGATAAAACTCCCCCGTTTTTTAAATTATTTTTCAAGCTACCCCGAAAAGCTCAAGTCTTTGTTTCAATTTACCGATCATGCGAGCTCCAATTGCACGGTGTCACCGATTTTCCGTGACGGACCAAATAACCCGGTACAGCTCTCGTCCGCTGGGCCTTGTTGCCACCGCGCCTATGTAAGTGATGATTCGCGCGTGTGAACGCAATAGGTACACAACGGGCAAATGGAAAAAAAAATGATATATCGTGCGCTTGAGTAGTGGGTTACAGTGTGTCGCTTTCCTCACTGCACAACATGACGCGTACGGCTTCGTCGGCGACGCTTTATTTCAGTGCACTTTTCGCTCCGGTGATTTAGTTTTTTTCTTTTTTTTCTCCCGTAGTGCTCGTCAGAGACGTCAAAGTTGAAGCTGACGAGCTTGAGAGCACAATTTGTGCGTTTCTTTTTTTTCGTTTACTGTACAGTTACGGCTCAGCTTTTCGTAAGAGCTACAAGTATTTCAAAAGGAAACTCGAGCTCTTTCTTTCCAAGCTCGCGGCGATCTCATGCTCGGAGGAACAAAAAAAATATCCACCGTTGACGATTGTTTATTCGTCCCTCCGCGCGTTTACCCGAACGAACTTTCTGAAAACCAACACGGGGTGGGGGAAAAAAAAAGCATTCCCCTCGCGACAAAAAAAGGGGCAGCAGCGAGGCGTCGTTCAAACTCCAATCGATAATAGAAGCTTTGCACCCTTACGTATATATTTTTATACACACACACACAGCAATCCTCTCTCTCTCTTGTATGCACATGAAGAGCAAACGTTACACAGGAGAGCGTGTGCGGCGTCATTGGTGCTTATACATATATCGCGCCTCCGAAAAAGCTCGAACTGGGCCAACCAAACATCATCGGTGCCGCAATGCACGCGCGAGAGTTAAGAGGGCGAGCCGAACTCTATTATGTACATCCCCTGCGGTGGATATAACGCATAATATGATTTGTGATATCACCGCGGCTCGCCATCGGTTTCGTCTTCTGTGGGATACAGGGTTCGTTGTTCCACGTGGATGCACAAACATGTATGGGATGGTGCGAACAACCTCCACGTTGGATTACTCCCTCCCCTCCACTTTTCTTTTGTTGCAACGCGAGCTTTGATAGACACGAGGGGGAACGAAAATTCAAGTCACCTTCGTCTCTTTTGTGTTTTTCTTTCGTTGTATCGATTGTCGGAGACCATAGGAGATTAGACACGCAGGCCATTTGTTTCTCAACTCTGTCTCTCGTACATATAGGTACACGATACTCGAGGAGACAATAAGTGCGAAATGGAAAAAAAAAAAAACAAAGTTAATCATCGATGCCTGGCGGATCCTGTGTATTTATAAAAGCTCCTCTCTCTATGGAACACCTACACGCATATATATGGTACAGCCGCAAACTTGATTGGTCTATAAATAAGCTTCGCGCGGCTTTTGAACCGAAAGCTCCTCCTCTCGTGACCCGGTAACCATATATTTACCCAACGTATTATATCGGCTTGCGCGCAATATACTTGCGGGAGCGAGTTTCAGTTCATGAATTATGCACGTATACGTTGCCGAGTAGCAGTTCCGATATCCTCCAATGCCAAGCTCTCTCGGTCACGAGAGCTTCCCAATGGACCCTGCACTCGATTGACTCCATATATATACGAGAGCTTCTTTTGTTTCTTCTTCTGATTGCCGAGCAATTACTTATTCGCGCTGCTCGGGTGCGTTGATTCGATCGATTATTTGGCGAAGTGTGCATGCACACCAACGACGAAGGATCAAAGAAGATGATTATCGATCGGTTGGCGGTGTTTTGAGTGCTTTTGTTCAATTGCTGCTTAGCCGAAAGGATTGACAGATGTTACGTGTGACTTTCAACCGTTAGGAGTGTGAGGAAAAACCTGTTGAAATCGCCATTGTTTTTTTCGCCGTTATCTGTTAGTTTCAAGAATTGTTTTTTTTTTTTTTTTTTTTCAAAGTTTCGAAAATCGAAAAGATGTAAAGAAACGCCTGAATAACAATATGCACGTATATATACTAACACCTTTTTTTTTTCTTTTTTTTTTCCTCCACTGGCCACATTTTTTTTTTTGTTGATTATAAACAAAATATCAACGCTTGTGATGAATAAAAATCTTGGATCATTACTGATTTTCGTGATGTTGTATCTCTTTATTTCAGGAAAATCCATCTGGCAACTCGTACTGGAACAATTCGATGACCTCTTAGTTAAGATTCTTCTACTAGCAGCTATCATTTCTTTTGTGAGTACAATTTTTCTTTCAATTAATAATGTTTACCTGTAAATTTTAATGTTAGGGCGTGCAAATAAATTTTTTTTTCTCAATTACAAAGGAGCTTGTGAGAAAGAAAAAACATATAGTTGTCAAAAAATAATCATCAGTTGAAGGAAAAACAAAACAAAAAGCCCTAACTTTATCGTACGCCTTGTCTCTACCGTAGGTACTGGCCCTGTTTGAGGAGCACGAGGATGCGTTCACGGCGTTCGTCGAGCCCTTTGTCATCCTGCTGATCCTGATCGCCAATGCCGTGGTCGGTGTCTGGCAGGAGCGCAATGCCGAGTCGGCAATCGAGGCGCTCAAAGAGTACGAGCCCGAGATGGGCAAAGTGGTGCGAGGCGACAAATCGGGCGTCCAGCGGATCCGGGCCAAGGAAATCGTGCCCGGCGATGTGGTCGAGATCTCCGTCGGCGACAAGATACCCGCCGACATTCGTCTCATCAAGATCTTCTCGACCACCCTGAGAATCGACCAGTCGATCCTCACCGGCGAATCGGTCTCGGTGATCAAGCACACGGATCCCGTGCCAGATCCGCGCGCCGTCAACCAGGACAAGAAGAACATCCTCTTCTCAGGGACGAACGTGGCAGCGGGCAAGGCGCGCGGTGTCGTCATCGGCACCGGCCTCAACACCGCGATCGGCAAGATCCGTACCGAGATGTCCGAGACCGAGGAGATCAAGACGCCGCTCCAGCAGAAACTCGACGAGTTCGGTGAACAGCTCTCCAAAGTCATCTCGGTCATCTGCGTCGCCGTCTGGGCCATCAACATCGGCCACTTCAACGATCCCGCCCACGGTGGTTCCTGGATCAAGGGCGCCATCTACTACTTCAAGATCGCCGTTGCGCTCGCCGTCGCTGCCATTCCCGAGGGTCTGCCCGCCGTCATCACCACCTGTTTGGCCCTTGGCACGAGACGCATGGCCAAGAAGAACGCCATCGTCAGGTCGCTTCCGTCCGTCGAGACTCTCGGCTGCACCTCCGTCATTTGCTCCGACAAGACTGGCACCCTCACCACCAACCAGATGTCCGTCAGCCGGTAAGTCGACGTCTTCGTAGTATTACCGATTAATCTTGCATTGGATGTTTGTTAGTTGATCGAATTTTTCTTTGCTCCCAGAATGTTCGTGTTCGAGAGGATCGACGGCAATGACAGCGCGTTCCACGAATTCGAAATTACCGGTTCGACGTACGAGCCCATCGGTGAGGTGTTTCTGAAGGGCCAGAAGATCCGTGGTACCGATTACGAGACTCTCCACGAGCTCGGCACCATCTGCATCATGTGCAACGACTCGGCCATCGACTTCAACGAGTTCAAGCAGGCCTTCGAGAAGGTGGGTGAAGCCACCGAGACCGCCCTCATCGTCCTCGCCGAGAAAATCAACCCGTACGGCGTCAACAAGTCCGGCCTCGACCGTCGTGGCACAGCTATCGTCGTCCGACAGGACATAGAGACCAAATGGAAGAAGGAGTTCACGCTCGAGTTCTCGCGCGATCGTAAATCCATGTCCTCGTATTGCGTCCCGCTCAAGCCCACGAAACTCGGCACCGGACCTAAATTGTACGTCAAGGGCGCGCCCGAGGGTGTGCTCGACAGGTGCACACACGCCCGCGTTGGCTCGCAAAAGTTCCCTCTGACCTCTACCCTCAAGAATCGCATCCTTGATCTCACCCGTCAATACGGTACCGGCCGCGATACCCTCCGTTGCTTGGCCCTGGCCACGGCCGATCATCCCATGAAGCCCGATGACATGGATCTTGGAGACTCGACCAAATTCTACACCTACGAGAAGGACCTCACCTTCGTCGGTGTCGTCGGTATGTTGGACCCACCTCGTAAAGAGGTCTTCGATTCGATTGTCAGGTGCCGTGCCGCTGGCATCCGCGTCATCGTCATCACGGGTGACAACAAGGCCACCGCCGAGGCTATCTGCAGGCGAATCGGTGTCTTCGGCGAGGACGAGGACACGACCAACAAGTCCTACTCTGGTCGCGAATTCGACGACCTGTCCATCCCCGAGCAGAGAGCCGCTTGCGCGAGAGCCAGGCTCTTCTCCCGTGTAGAACCAGCGCACAAGTCCAAGATCGTTGAGTACCTGCAGAGCATGAACGAGATCTCTGCCATGGTAAGATTTTTTTTTTTTAATCTTTATTTTTTTCCATTCGTTTAAAAGTTTTCATGACACAATTGTTTCCCTACATTGATCAGACTGGTGACGGTGTTAACGACGCGCCAGCATTGAAGAAGGCCGAAATCGGTATTGCCATGGGATCTGGTACCGCCGTGGCTAAATCTGCGGCTGAGATGGTCTTGGCTGACGACAACTTCTCATCCATCGTATCTGCCGTCGAGGAGGGTCGCGCCATTTACAACAACATGAAACAATTCATCCGTTACCTCATTTCTTCCAACATTGGTGAAGTTGTGAGGTAAGGAAATTACTTTTTTTCCTTATTTTATCAAAGTCAAAATTCACAACAATCGTGTCATCCTCAGTATATTCTTGACTGCTGCCCTTGGTCTTCCGGAAGCCTTGATTCCTGTCCAGCTCTTGTGGGTTAATCTTGTCACGGACGGTCTTCCCGCTACGGCTCTTGGTTTCAATCCTCCCGACTTGGACATCATGCAGAAGGTGAGTTTCTTTGGATTATTTGTTAGCTTTTCAAACCACTTAGATATATATGCTTTGTTGAACATAAAGTCCTTCAAGCAAAAGTGATCAAAAGTCAAGTGAACCCACAGGTAACACGACTTAATTTATGTGGTGCGTGTGCATTAGAATTAAGAAATGAATATTTATTCTTTACGGTGAATAACCCATTGCGACTCTTACGTTTCAGCCTCCCCGTAAGGCAGACGAATCTCTTATTTCTGGATGGCTCTTCTTCCGTTACTTGGCTATTGGTGGATACGTCGGCGCCGCTACTGTTGGATCGGCTGCCTGGTGGTTCTTGTACAGCCCACACGGACCACAGATGAATTATTATCAACTGGTACACATATGATTTATTTTCCACGAAAACGTAAAACGAAATTTTACTTACTTTTTAATGCGTGATTTTTCAGACTCACCACTTGTCATGTATCGGTGGTGGCGAAGAATTCAAGGGTCTTGACTGCAAGATCTTCAGCGATCCTCATCCCATGACTATGGCTCTCTCTGTACTTGTCACTATTGAGATGTTGAACGCGATGAACAGGTTTTTTTTTTTTTTTTCACTCACCACGTCAAAAGATCACTGCACCTTCGATTACCTTTTTTAATGCCGAATTTTTCAAATCTTTCCCTTTAGTTTATCTGAGAATCAATCTCTGATCAGCATGCCGCCATGGTCGAACTTGTGGCTCATTGCCTCGATGGCACTTTCTTTCACACTCCACTTCGTCATTCTTCACGTCGATGTTCTTTCGGTAAGTAAAAAAAAAAAAGCTTTGCATGTGAACTGCGTGTTAAATAGCTGAGTTTGTAAAGCTTTTGTACTTAGTACTTAGAAACTTGAAAAATTTACAAGTCTACGCAGTCTTTCAACATTTTACAGTTAGGAGAAAATGTACAATGTTATGTAACGACATCATTACAATAATGTATCCATAAACTTTATTTTACAGACTGTATTCCAAGTGACTCCCTTGACCGGGGAAGAATGGGTTACAGTTATGAAGTTCTCGATTCCTGTAGTACTTCTCGACGAAACCTTGAAGTTCATTGCCAGAAAGATCACAGACGGTGAGAACCCAATTTACACCGTACACTGGATTGTTCTAATGTGGGCTGTGTTTTTCGGACTGTTAATTTACGGCCCCCTATAAATAATCCATTTTTTGGTGTAATGTTTAGCAAAAAAAAAAAAAAAAAACAAAAAAACAAAAAAAACAAAAACAAACAAATACAAAAAAAACGAAAGATGCCTTTCTTACACGGAAGCCAAGCTCACCGCCTTGGACTTGCAA
This sequence comes from Copidosoma floridanum, assembly GCF_036245765.1. Lineage (NCBI taxonomy): Eukaryota > Metazoa > Arthropoda > Insecta > Hymenoptera > Encyrtidae > Copidosoma > Copidosoma floridanum. The sequence continues at coordinate 14,711,054 of NW_028321896.1, read as the reverse complement.
TTGCATTTAACTAAAAACGAAAAAGAGCAAAAATTAATAATTAAGCATAACTTTTCCTCCACGAGGGAAAAATTGTGACATAAATTAACGAAACAAACAAAAAGTGTGTCCAAGTGAGATTTTAATTACTTTGATTGTTGCGCATGGTGTTAGTCGGGCAACTAGAGAAAGCAGAAAATGCAAAAAAAAAAAGATGTTGATTTTTTGTTTTATAGTCAACCGTATTCTGCACCGCACTGTACTTCATACAAAACGTAGAAGGGAATTATCACTGTATCATGACAATTACAGTGACCTGCTTATGATGTTTTTTTTCTCTTTTCTTAGATTTTTTTTTAATTTTCTGGCGTAAAGGAACGCGAACTTACGATCACATTGTTTCGTACAAGTGCCTTTTTGATGTTGACATTCTTTTTGCAAGGCAATAATCTTGTTTTTTTTTTCTCCGAACGCCAAATTTTTTCCTTCCTTTCACTCGATTAACGCTATCTTTGTTTTTAATACCGCAAGCTTTGCTCTGTCTTACTTTTAAAACGCTAATTCTATTGCATACGTGTGGGCTTTGCACATATGAATCTTCGATCTTATTCGTCGATCGATCGACTCGGTGTGATCGTACGTAGTTTTTCATAAAATTGCAATTTTCCAAATTTGATTTGTATTTTAGAGACTACCGTTTGATCTCGTCATCGATGATAGAATAGGAGCGTGCGGTGATGGTCGTTTTTCAGACATACACGCGATCTTTAAAAAAAATTAAAGTATGCAATTTGCACCCGATTGCATAATAGCAACGTTCCGTAAAGGGTACACACATGTAATTGCAATACATAATTAACTTTAAAATATCGTGCAGTTGAATGCTTTAGAATTTATTCGCAGAAACGGTTCGATAGAAATAATTAATTTATATAATTCATCTTATACGAGTTTTAAGAAAACAAATGATTAGATTCTTTTTAAGTAATAATCAATTGTACATAATAACGTAGGGTTAATATACTGCTGTAAATTTAAGCTTAAAAGAAAAAAAAAATCTGTTTATCGCTCGTCGCGTAGAAAAAGAATTTGCATTGATCTCGTCATTAGTTTGTCGATTTGATGATAAAATCTCTAGTAAAATGAATCAAAAGTATAATGACGAATTTTTGTTGGTCAAATAGAATCAACTGCTTAGAGTTATTGATCGTTAGAACAACAGAATTTCGTTATTATAGTCGTTCGAGGTTGATTAGTAATTATATAATGAACGGGAAAAAAATGATGAGGCGCAACTCACGGATCAAATCAAAGCAAAAATTCGAAAATTTAATAAAAAATATTTAAAAACGAGTGAAATAGTCAACCTTCACGTAATACAGCTACTTATACAAAATCCACTCACCCTCGAATGCAGTCTCTTTGAAAGATGAACAATCGCAGTTTTCATATACTTTATGTGTCTTTGTAATTGTACCTATCTAAGTAATTATCGGTGTTCTTTGTTTGATATTTATTAAATTATCGAAAAAAAGTAACAGTGAAAACAAAAACTACACTCTCGCAAATACCTGCACATTAGCTGTAACTCCGCTTTTTGTAAATTATAAACCCTATTCCGCTGTATGTTTTCATATCACTGAATGTTGAGTTCTTTGGCTTAGAAATATTAATATGATGTATAATGGCTCGATATTTTGTGGAAATTATGTGTGGGATAGCTAAGAAACTTACTGCGCTGTATTTAAGACCTGATTGCGGCGTGTGTATTAGCATGCACCTTTCCTCTAATTTTTTTTTTTTTTTTTTTTTTTTTTTTTTTTTTTTGCAACAAACAACTGTATGTGTCCACATAAAATCCTGTGCACCAACCACTTGTGAAATATTTAATTCCTCTGATGCTTCTTGCATTAGATTTTTTTTTATCCTTATTTATATTGTACTTTTATAATTTTATAAGGTCAATTCACAGTATCACGCTTATTACATTATGTTAATAAATTTTTCCATGAAAAAAAATTAACATTGATTCTGTGTGATTAATGCAAACTATGGACAATGTAAATAATAATAAAAAAAAGTAACGTAATCGAAATTCAGCATAAAATCAGACGCTGGTGCTTGCTTTTTTTCACACTTACAAAGCACTTTATTAAAATCCTGCATATTTTTTTTCCATCCAAGCCTCATACTAGAACGGAAGGAGGTCTTGATTACATAAACTTGTCTTGGTTACAAACAAATCATTGTAACTGTGATGTACTTTATTTTTTTTTTCTCACTTTCCTCACTACAATACCATTATTTGCAAATAAGGCGACTTTTTTTTTTTTTTTTTTTTTTTTTTTTTTTTTTTTTTTTTTTTTTTTTTTTTTTTTTTTTTATGCGAGTCTCGAACAGCGAATTTACCGAGATGCTTTCAATGAGAGAGTCGACTGAGTACGAGAAGTGATACACTTTTAACGTAAGAATAACGAGGAAAGAGTAACAAAAGTAAAGTCAGATTCAATCAACTAAACTGTAAATTTTATATATAATTGACATTGAAAAGTCTGCAATTCAGACGACTTGATTAAGTTGGATGATAGGTTCAAGTATAACCGCAGACACGAGTACCATATACATCATATGCACATACTTTATAAGAGAACTGTCATTGTGTTTGTTAAATGTGATAATAATAATTATTTACATGAGAAAGAAAAATGAATATATGTACATCTATGAGCTTTTGTTCTGATTTTATTAAACAAACAAAATATTTACTAAACAAACTAAACAACCGTTTGGTTGATGATGATGATGATGACGAAGCGTTTAGTTGAATGAATCCTCGTTCAAAGAAAAAGAAACGAAAAACACACGAACTAGATACCAAGTGTAGAGAATACAACGGCGCCATATAAGTATGTTCACTGACGATTGCAAATTCGCCATCGGTATCCTCTTTTGTCACTGTTCTTAAAATGTAAGTACTGGATTTTGGTTTGTGGCGTGTGAGTGTGTGCGTGTGCGTGTGTTTGTTGATACAATTAATACAATCCCTCCATCACTACCATTCTATATTAAACAAAACAACAAAACTGACTGTAACGTGTTGTTGAATTGTGTTTTTTTTTTGTGTTTGTATATTTGTAATCTGATGATATGATGTGATGCTTGTGACAAGTGTATTGGGACACGTGAAGTAACCGCAAGACAGGCCATCGACGAGCTAAACGAGATGAATAATGAAAGAAAAAAAAATTAAACAAAGGATTTAATAGTCGAAAAACGAAGTTATTAGGGTGTAGGAATAAATAAGTAAATAAGTAGACGGATGAAAAAGAAAATACGAGTTAGTCGTGTGCGAACGGGACGGGTATCTCTTTTCCGCGGGATGATGCACTAAACTCATAGATAAATAAATACGATTAATATATTAATAAGTAACAAAGAATTACTTGACGAGAAAAGGAAGAAAAAAAAAAAAACAGGGCGCGTACACGTGGAAATATCGTGCTGATGCGACACGAATTTCGGTATGTCCAGAACTTGAGGGCAAACTGTAGATCATCCTTCTTTTCGCTGATGATTTAACGAGTACATTTTTTTTTTTTATTCTAAGTGAGCACGAGTTTTCAAGCTGTGCATTTCAAAGTTACAGAATTTTACAGTAATTATAGACAAATCAGAAGAAATACAACGTTAACGTACTTTTGTAGTTTTCAACTGGTTCGCGTTGAACAAAATGATGAAACTTTGTTACGTTATGAATCGAGTATCATATATTAAGTATAGGTACTTGTAGATTCTCGTACTATTGTACATTTAAAAAAAAAACGTAGTCAAATACAAGTGACAAAAAAAAAATTTTTAGTCATCGTACTTTATAAACATACAATACATAACATATATATATGTGACTGGCAAATATTACTTATACGTATAAAGATTATACATAAGGTACATATCTACACGTTATTAACTTACATCATTTTTTTTAAATATCCAAACAAAATAAAAAAGTAATATTTCAAAAAAAATTTACATCATTATCGTAATACAAGATTAATGAATTTAAAAACTATATTATCAAACAATCATTTATTGTATATAAATATACATAGTAACTCTTTTATCTAAAAAAAAAAAAAAAAAATAGTCCAATTCAGTATATAAATCTAAAAAGTACAAATAATATACATCAAATTTGAAAAAAGTTTATTAATGACAGATAAAAAAAACGATACCTAATAATGCTAGTTCCAAAACAAAATAATAATAATAATAATAATAATGATTTTAAATAATCAGTTTTAAAGTCCTGGACTGCGTAAACGCGCGTTCGCGTATTAAAAAATCATGTCATGCCGATCGCGCGAAAAACAAGATTGACGATACCGATCGATTGTCGTAATACCTAAAATTAAATGTAATTAACGCTGCAGAGCAACGATCATTTATTTTAATCGCGTTCCATTTTTACGATAAATATGTTGTATCATCGAGTGTATAGGTCGCGCATGAAGCGTCCGGCAGGAGGCGCAAATCGGTATGAAAAGTATCAACTAAGTCGAAGGGTAAACGATCATAGATAGCTTAAAAAATAAAAAAAATTATTTTACAAGAGCATTATTAACTATTACTACGTATAAATATATAAATCGGTGTGATTTTTTTAAATTTGGTGGGAAAGGAAGTAATAGGGTGCCGGTGGATCGGCTTTTAGTATATAATACGTTTTTTTTTTTACGTTGCATATTATAACAAGTCATGAGCAAATGATGAAATGAAATTACCCATATTACTTGTTGTAATGATACAAAATGTGAAAGCTATATATATATATATATATATATATATATATATACATGAGAAAAAAGAAGGGAGAGCTCGTGTATCTCATGTGTGTACTAATGCCGGTTATTTTTTATTTTTAACGTTTTTCCTTTCGTGTGCGATCGGCCTACACTAATAGCAGATAATTATAGTTATCGACAAAAAATTGTCAAGTTACTAATAGAAATCTCATGTCAAAGTTGCTGGAGCTGGGCATTTGATTTTTTTTTTTTTTTACCTATACGTTTTTCGTGTGATTTTTGAAATCCTCAATCGTTTGTTGAAATTAAGATGACAACTTCCTGCGAGTGCCCAGTTCGAACGTAAATTTGATAATAGATTTTGCCGAGGCAAGTGCGTGCGTGCGTGTTTTTTTCCCCTTTGTTTGTGTGTTTCTTCATTGCATACTCGTTCCCTCGATTTCCGGAGTCACCACGTCTGGTATTTTTTATCGTGGCTGTCCGTTAATTATTGTTAAATATATATATTATGTAAAAAATTAAAAAAAAAATAAATAAATAAAGAAAAAAAACGGAATGATGAACTTTACGTTACGACCATGTCATAGTATAAAGTAAAAGGAATAAAACAATTAAGGATGAGAGCTCGCAACGATTCGCTTCGATCGAGCGATTTTTACTGTTCGTAATAATCCGTAATTTTATTATAAATAATATTATTATCAACTGCCGATATCTTGTGTAGATACATACATACATATGTATAATTATATTTATCGAGACATTACGAGATGATGCATATATGTACTGGACAGGTCTGCTCTCGTAAACCATATATAAATTATCATTGGGTATCGGACAATAAAGTTTCTTCAGTACACGTCCATTTTTTCATCTTTTGACATTCATACGAATTTTAAGTTATCAGCATTAACTTTGTCTTTTTTTTTTCTTTTTTGATTTAAAGTAATTTTACGTTCACGTAATTACTTTTTTTTCTATCCTTTCACTAGTGAGTATATACCTACTGCATTCTAACGCCACCTTTTTTATACTTATACTTAATTGACTGTGAAAAATATTACCACGGAAAAGAGTTAATCCCTTACGCATGAAAGTCCTTTTTGATAAGTAGTCGACATGTGAGTGTCTCCAGGATTGAAAAAAGATGTGTTCCCCTTTTTTTGGTTGGAGCCATTTCCCTCCCCCCCAAGTTTAACCCTCGATTGGATGAAGGTGTTTTTGTTTCATTGCCTAAACCTTGCCTGCTGAGTGGTTTGAAAAAGCGATAGAATATGTGTATAATGTAATCGACCCCCAAGGAAACTTCCTGGAGACGCCTTGGCCAATCGTCTGTAAGGTAAAGTACGTGTTTTCATTAGTATACGTTATCAGCAACGCCATCATCCATTTGAGTTCTCGATGCAACATTTTGCTTGGACCCGAAAAGTTGTGCTCATCGAAAATATATTTACATCTGCTGCGCGTGTGTGCAAAAAAAAAAGCTAAAGTTGCGATAGTTTTGATTATTTGGAAGCAGCATCTTTGGTGCCAAAGGATGTGAATAAGTATGCGGATGGACGATGCATATACATCCTGATTGATTTTTCTATTGTTTTCTGCCACTCGGAGGATGGTGTTTGTCGCGGAATGCCTGCTGCTGCTGCTGATTTGGTTTTTTCGCCTATTATAAGTGCATTGAAAATATCATGAGAATTGATTGTCTGATGTGTAAAATTTTCTTTTAGCCGGCTTGTATATATATATACTTATGGATTTTCGACGAAGACTTTAATATATATCTTTACTTTTAAATGATTTCAACTTTGAACGTGTTGTGCAGCTGCTTCTGAACTAACAGTCTGCCTGGCGTTCTTCTACCAACATCTGGTGTATATATATATTTTTATACTGCAGTGTGTGTGTGTGTACATGTATACACGTAAAAGTGATTTTTGGCTTCTACTTTTCATTTTTTGCGGGATATTTTAGCTGTGTCATTGGAATTTTGTATATTATAAAACGCGTTTCGGTGTCTCAAAGAAACAAGTCTCGCCGCAATTACCGCGATGTTTTTGAACTTTCATAAAAGTTGAAATAATTTGCCTGTATAATTATAAAGTCAAGAAAATTCTTTTTTCTTCTTTCGAGGCGCGATTTTTGCGACATTACCATGGGCACGTGTACGTTTTTCTCCCTTACGCCGTCAGTTATCGTTTTTTGCCGTCAAATTACGTTATATTTCAAAAATATACAGTTGTACATGAATGTTTTGTTTTCTTTTAAATTTAATTTTCAAATGAGATGGGAGAAAAAGGGGGCGGAGGGGAACCGAAGAATTTTCTTCCAAAAAATAACCAGCTCGCAAACCTCTTTGAAGTGCTGCAAGGCGATCACTCAGCTTTTTCCAGCTTTACTGCGAAGCCAGCTTCTCTGCAGAGCTAAACGAAAAAAAAAAAAAAAAAAAAAAAACAGCCGCTACTTCGCCGCCTCGCAGAGCAACATATATGCAGACAACAGCGAACAACAACACACCACCAACATTTACATGTCATATATATATATATATATATATATGTACACCAGCATCAAGAACGAGCCGTGTATATATATATGTAGATGTACCAACATGGTATGGAGAGCCGTATAAAAGTGTACCCTCTGTGTTATTGTTTCTTTTGCAGTGGCGCCCCCGGTGAAGCCGGTCCAGTAAATTAAGGATTACCCCCCGGAAACCGAGAACGAGAGAAAGAGAGCGCGAGAGAAAGAGATTAACACATTTATATGTGATAAAAGAGAGAGAGAGAGCCGAACGACGGAGAACGAGCATATATGTTACAATGAATATATTTACGTGCGTGAGAAAAATCAAAGGGAGACATATATGTAGTGTACAGAAATCGACGGATTCGGGCGCGGGCCCTTTTTTTTTTTTTTTTTTTCGTCCCATCCTCCCCCCACCCTCCCGTCTTCGTAATTGTTCCTTTACGCCGTGCGTGTTCTTATTATCGTCAAGGGGAATCCACGTGTTGAGGTGAGAAAAAAAAAAAGGAAAAAAAAAAAAAAAACGTGTTGCATATCGTCGCGATGAGCAAAACAAAAGAGCGCCCGAAACTATTATTATGGGCAGATCGGTACAATACTATGCGTGATCGGTACCGCGACCCCCTTCCCCTCCATATCAAAAAGTACCAAAAAGTCGATTGTCAATCATTGGAATTACAGGAGGGTACGCGATATTGCTGTCGATCACTGTCGAACCATCTATCCTGTACCGATTTCATTGGTAAAATGTATTTTAAGTATACTTGACATACGTGGACAAGTTGGCTCGGCAATGATGTACAGATATTTACGTCAAGGGATGTTTATTATGTCGGAGAGCCTTTTTTTTTTGTGCGATGGTGATATCGATCCAAAGGGTCCGGGGGAGGGGGTCCGAGGCCTCATTGACGATTGTTTTTCCTCTCGCGTCAACAGATGCACGTTTAAAAACATTGAATACATATACGCGTGCCATTCGTAGCAAAAAAAAAAACGTGATTATATATACTTATTTGTGTATTGAGATGCGAAATTTGATGTATAGACAGAAATATGAGTGAAAATATGAGGTATGGAAAAAAAAAAAATAATAAGAAAAAGAAAAATACACATGTAAATAAAGATGAAAGAAGAGCGTGTGTTCGACCTTTGTTTTTTTATCTCGATCCTTCCCCTCCCCTTTTTTTTTTAATTTTCAGTGGGGCCTTTTGCACCTAACGTAAGATACTTGACACTTTCCTATCACCGAATTCGTATATCCTCCTCATTTCGGCAAAACATCGATAAACTAATATCATGCAATACCTCCAACGACAACTGGAACATCGTGGGAAGCCGAATCAAGAAAATGTACGCGAATGGGGAATCAACAACCGATGATTCACCAATGCGTAGTTATACTTTATTGTATATATACTATACACATACATTGCCTATATATATATATACATATATGTACTTAATTGATGTGTTTCCAATTATTGTCTATACGTGTATATGACGTGTTCGTTACCACCTTGAAATACAGTTTCTTTTTTTTTTTTTTTTTTTTTTTGTCTCTCTCTCCACGCAATCTTATCTGATCATTGTGACCGATATGCGTAACTTACTGTTGCAGTGAGCGAAGAGGTGCACCAATGGACCTAAACACTCGACTTGGATGACCATCCGACTTATATACAATATATACATATATATGTATATTAATTTGACGCACAACCGCGAAATACAAGTTCGAAACAACGCGAAAACTCCCTCTGAGAGTAAATATAAGGAACGAGTGAGAAAAAATCGAGAGGAAGAGATGAGAGAAAGATTGGGGTGTTTTAGTAAAAAGTTGGACCATAAAAAATATGAGACGAGTTTGAGTGATCAACTGTACGTGTGATTGAAGTTGTTGATTTTTTTTTCATAATTTTGCTCTTCCAAGCAATAACAATGTGCTGAAAACTGTTGAAACTGTACGGAATATATGTATATGTATATACATTTTCTCTCGCAGACTGTACAAGGACAAACTTCTGACACGATTTTTTTTGTTTCCGATCCAACTGCTAGAGTGCTATGAAAATAAAGTCGTGTATTGTTTTTTTTTTTTTTTTTTTATTGAAAGAAAAAAAAAGGGGAGAGTCAAATCTGCCCACAGTGCGGATTTTGCCGACTCTTATACGAACCGTCTCTCACCAAATGAGCCTCCCTTCTTTTTCTTCTCCTCTCCTATACTCTCATGGAGGCTCCTTCTCCTTCCGTCTCTCTTTTTTATGGACAATCCTTTCCTACTACGAAATAAATATTTTTAACCAGTCGCGACAACATCCGACAACAATCTCTTTTTTCTTCTTCTTCTTCTCCTCCGCTGTTTACTTGCTTACCAACCACTGCCCTGCGCGAACTACTTTTACGTTGTATTCTGATGCCTTGGAAATACACGTGGAATCAACAATACTGGGCAAGACTTACTCTTCTTCTTCTTCATGTTCTTTTCTTCCTGTCTGTAGAGCTACGTCCGACGAAAAAAAAAAAAAAAAGTATAACATACAGTGAGCGCCCGGACTTCTCTCTTCGCCTCTCTTTGCCCACTTTTTTCCATTTCCCCGTACAAAAAATTATTATTAGTTAACATGAAAAAAAAAAAACAAATTTAATAAAAAATACAATAGCAAAAAAATGTTATTTCATGTATACGTATGTGAACGCGCGACCAATTAACATTCAACGAGTCAAAAGTCTGCGCGACCGAGTGAATAACGATTGTAGTTGAATTTATTATTATTATAATTATGTCAATGATTAGTTACACGAATGATGCAATAAGTCAATCCAACGGGATATCAAATAGTAGTACATCAGTTTAAAAAGTATGCAATGGCTTTATTATTTCTATGGAGCCTTTAACGAGAACTGATATTACGAAAAAAAAAAAAAAAAAAGAATAGAATTTTTAATTGAATGTTATACTTATGGATTCAATTAAAGTAAAACAATTTGAGATGAATTCATCTTATTTATGTATAAGTTGTAAGAAATTATATAATTTTTGATCTTACGTTTCAAAGTACGGAAAATATGGAGGAAAAAAAAATTACCGAAAATGAAGGAACAAACTATCACGTCTATCGTTATTATTCTGACTATTATAATTACAATATTGTTATAATTACATTGTAAATACATATAAATTATGTGATTATATAGTTGAAAGGGAATAATAAAATTTAAAAAATAAAATAAAAGTTATGTTATTGATATATATTTTTTTTAATTTAAAGCCAGTGACGTGTTGTACCACACGCCCTTGCTGGACTTTGTTTAGCACTTTGGAACTTTCTTTTCGTTATAATTTTATTTTAATGAGGATGAAAAATTATGAGGATTTTTTTTTCTTTCCATGTAATTTGTTACGGACTAAAATCGTTCCGATAATTTCTGTACCTGTGTACCGACTATATATATATTTTTTTTTAACCTCAATTGGCGAATTTTACCGTTAAAATGTAATTTTTCTTGATTTTACAGGAAAACTGTTTTTTTTTTTTTTTTTTTTAAACGTGGTGGAAAACAAGATTCTTTTTTGTCGACCAAGACGAGATATTTGTTAAAATAAAATGTTTTAATTTGTGATTTTTCCGATAGAATATTTTATAATGTACGTATTGTTAATGTTAAACAATAAAAAAATATTCAAAAATATTTCAAATTTCCGTATTGAATTAATGATAAACTCGTTGGTCCTCCAATAATCCCACTCATGTCGATAAAAATATACATGTTATCTTAGAGTATTATACAAGTAAGGATTAACATTTTTTCAGAGCACTATAATGGATTGCTCTACAACTAAGCCGCTTATCGTGAAAAATTTTTTCATAAGCTCGAAAAGCTAAAAGCTGTAAGTGCCTTTGTATCACTAAAGTCATGATTCATAGGTATAAAATGCATCGATCGTCGCAAAGTATACGTACTACTCGATAAAAAATAACATGTACAATTTACCCCGTTTCCAATCGAAAATAAATATTATAAACAAAGTACTCGAAAAGTCATGTCAAAACTGCAGAAATTTCGAGATATCGTGACGCGCATATAATTACATAATTCACGATTAAATTGAACACACTTGGTTGTTTCTATGGCACTCGAACGAAATGATGTTTCACTTTGCCAGATGATTTCCGTAAATTTCCCTTTTACTGTACCAAATTGTTTCGCTCAAAACAAACACAACAGATAATACTGTATACACCGCGAGATAAAGAAAAAAAAAAATAGACGTTGAATTCTTTATTTGTAATTGAATTTAATTTCACCACTGACTCATCAACAAATATTATTCCTGTAATCTCGATAAAACGTGCAGCAAAGGAAACAAAAAAAAAAACAGGTCAAATACCTTTGCAATTAAACCAACTGCCGTTGCATATGCAGTGGGTATATTGCATGGGTAAAAGAAGAAAAAAAAAACAAGGGAAAAATATGCTTAAGCACACGCGAGGCCTTTGGTTATAGATAAGATAAAGCGCGGCTCTGCCGGCCAAATGGGCACCCACGAGCGGGTCGATCGACGATTGAGATCGGCATCGGGATACATCCGTCTCTTTTTCTTTAACGTTCCGAGCAACGAACGAGTTCACCTCGGCCGCACATCAGCGCAGTCTTCGATAGAGAACATATCACTGAGCAACCCAATTCTTTGAATCAAAGAACATTTCTTTACTCTCGTCCCGTTAAATATTTTCTCATAAGTAAAAAAACATAAATTAATTGAAAATAATATTTTATTAAATTAAAATTTTCTTTTTTTAATTACAAATTTCTCATTTAGTTGTACGAAATGTTGGATCGACTAAATTTGTTTCAATTAAAAGAAAATATTCAACGGAATGAGGGTAAAGAAATTTTCTTTGATTGTAAGAATTGGGTTGCTCAGTGATAGAGGTAAAAAAAAAAACCCCCGCTCTCGCCTTATCGATCTTCACTTGTGCTCGGGTGGGGAATCGCATGGACAGCTCCATCACAATAGGTGTACTGCATAGGTTCGACTAAAGTGGCTCAGCCAAGTGGAGGATCATAAAAAAAGGAAGGGGAGAAAAAAGAAAAGCTTTTTTTCCACGACATGATGGATCGCGAGTGCGGAAAAGTGATGTGACGTGCCCGATGAATTTGGAGGATTGACGTGGGCCCTGCGCGTTAACCATGAGGCTGTTCTTTTGCGGTAAACTGTTGAGGCGCACCAGCCGAGATTTGAACGGGATCGAGACGGAGGCGAGGCCGGCAGATCAGGTGTACAGGAGGTTCTCGGGGGTCAGGAGGCACAGGGCCGTCAACGGCGGGGCTGCGGTCGATCGCGACAGTTTGAAGCCACCGCCCGTTCACCACAAAGACACGCTGTAAGAAACGGGGATTTTTTTTTTTTTTTTTTAGAATTTTGTTTATCACGCGTGTGCGTGGATTAAGATTTTTATTGGATCGATTTTTGTTGGTTGCCAAGGATGGCGTTTACACAATCGGTGTTGTTTTTGGAATAAGTACGCTGATGATCGTTTTGTTATTTCATCGGGTGTGACCGTGCATGGAGTCGAGTCATTACGAAGGAAAAACAAATTATCGTGATGGAATTTTCTGTTTTCGAAAATGAAAATCAATGACTTTTTATCAATGGTCGAACGAAAACGAATTTTCAACCGTTAAAACCGATTGGGCAATTAACATTTGCTGTTTGTAAATGGCATATAAGTTGTCAATTAGCGTATTCATTTTCATTAAGAATTTTTTTTCCTCGACTATATTTAAACAATTACGCTGTAGACACGTAACAATTAAAAAAAAAAAAAAAATCATTTTTGATTTGTAATGAATGTTTCCCAGTTGAATAAAACAACTATTTCAAATACGAACGTAGTCCATTTGAAACGAATATTTGTTTATGTCAAATGCTCATTCGATAAAAAAAAAATCGAAAGTTCACAAATAAACAATTTTTAAACTTGAACGAATTACTTATTACATTTTTTCTTTTGTAACTGATTTCGTCTCGCAATAAAATATGCATCGTTTTGATTGAAAACACACGAATATACTTGTAGTATACACGAATTTAATAAATATATACGAATGAACGAAACAAGCATTACACAGTCAACACATTGTAACTACTCGTACACGCATATTCATTTCTCGTGAATAATTGTTTGACCCACGAAAGAAGATTTATTATTCGAGTAATCAATCAATTCGATTAAAAAAAAAAAAAAAAAAAAAAAATTAAACACTTGCAAAAGCACGCGCGATTGCGTTCAAACTCGTTCATGTTTCCTTTGCAATTTTTGTTGCACACACGCTGCGGTTAATCAATCTCATGCATTAACGAAAAAAAAAAAAAAAATTGACAAAAATGGCTTAAACAAAAATGACGTGTAAGAGTTAAAGAGACAAACTTTCAGCACAAAGGCTAGATTGAAAGAGGCCCTTCGCAAGAACGAGTTCCTCCAAAACTTTGACGAAGCCTACCTCGACGCCTTCGTCATGGCCATGTACCTCAAAGACGTCCCGGCCAACACCCGCTTGATCCAGGAGGGCGACGTAGGTACGGATTTTCGCCATCGATGTAGCAAAATAACGAGTTGTTAAAAAAAAAAAAAAAAAAAAAAAAAAAACACCCACACACATAGGTTCCCACCTGTACGTGTCGGAGAAGGGCACTTTCGAGATCTACCAGGGCCCGACGTACGAGAGCTGCTTCGGGCCCGGCACCGCCTTCGGCGAGCTAGCTCTTCTGTACAACACCAAAAGACTGCGGTCCGTCGACGGTACGGTATATACATAACGATTGGCCACGCAGCCACTCCAACTCTTGTATTAACCCGTGCCTGCGCATGCATACAGTCAAACACGGAGGTAAGGTCTGGGTCCTGGAGCGCGAGGCCTTCCAAGCCGCTGTGCTCTTGGAGAACCGGTCGTTTGCCAACGACGACGTCGAGTACCTCCGTAAGATCACCATTTTTCGCACCCTGCCGAATCACACTCTGGCCAAGATCAATGAACTCATGCAAGTTGTAAGTACACGGCCCTTTTGGGCAAAACCCTTCTCTCAACCCAAACGATGGAATATAAGAGATTTTCGTTGCAACTTTATACGTTTGTTTTTTCAAGTTGGGAAAAAAAAAAAAAAAAAAAAAAAGCATCGCATACAAGTTGAAACGATGATAAACGCGCGCGTCATCGGTCGGTCGGATAAAGATCGGCGAGGCGGATGCTTTTTATGTAAATGAAAACACGCATGCACACGAGTAAATAAATGCACTCGCTGTTTATTTCGGTAAGGAATTTTTCCAAGGCGACGAGCTCATAATATCCCAGGGCGAGGTGGCCAACAAGTTTTTCGTCATCAACGGGGGTAGCGTGCAAATCACGAGGAAAAGACTTAAGGAGGACGAGAAGCTGCAGGTTCTCGGGAAGGAGGAGTACTTTGGCGAGCAGGCATTCAGCAACGACAACGAGCACTCGTACGAGGTCAACGCCGTCGCTCTGCCACCCGGGGTCGAGTGTTTCACCCTCGAAGCCAAGTAATTTGGGTTAACGTTTTTTTTTTTTTTTTTCATTACTTTCAACCATCCAAATTTTAACGGTCAATTTACACTCTCGAACTGATCACTTTTTACCCTAACGATCACTCGTACCTTACGCATAGAACAAATATCAATCGTTTTGTCTCGCTCTTTGATCTCGAACATCTCACAAGTAAAGTTTTCACTTTATCAAATTAAGATTCGAACAGTACCACCACAGTAAGAGTTATTTTATTTAACAATAACGCGATGTATGGAAAAAAAAAATCGATACCCAACTCCCGGCTCGAAAGAAAAATAGATGAAAGCTTTCAATTTTTGCGAAAAACAAAAAAAAGTGGACCTGCGTTTCTCTGCTTTGTAGAGCCCTATTGAACTACCTCGGCAGCTTGAATCTGATAAAAAAGGACAAATGGATGTTTGAGCTGAAAAACCGGTCCAACTCGCAAATAGCCGAGTGGACGAGCCAGTACGGGGACCTGAAGCTGCTGGACATCGAAGTGAGGGGAACCCTGGGCGTGGGGGCGTTCGGCAGGGTCGAGCTAGTCACGATACCCTCGATACCGGACAAGAGCTTCGCACGCAAGAAAATCCGGAAGAAGAAGGCCGTGGAGATGGAGTGCGAGGAGTACGTGCTCAACGAGAAGAAGATCATGGAGTACTGCAACTCGCCCTTCATTTGCAAGTGAGAATCGACATTGGGGTGAAAAAGGAAAAAAAAAATAAAAAAATAAAAAAAACATATTGGTTTTTTTCTCCCAGGTTGTTCCAGACGTTCAAGGACACCAAGTACGTGTACTTCCTCATGGAGGTGTGCCTGGGTGGCGATCTGTGCACGTACGTGGCGCGCAACGGGCCGCTGGACAACAACACGGCCAAATTCGCGATGGGCTGCTGCGTCGAGGCCATCGCTTATCTGCACAGCCACGGCATTGTTTATCGGGACCTCAAGCCTGATAACATCATGATCGACGGCCAGGGTTACCTCAAACTAGTGATTCTCTTTCTTTACCTGAAAAAAAAAAAAAAAAAAAAAAAAAAACAATAAATAAATTTACGCTTGATTCACAAAAATTTTCGGGGGTTTTTCTCGCAGACCGACTTTGGATCCAGCAAAATAATCGGCTTGGAAAGGACGAGGAGCTTCCTCGGCACACCCGAGTACATGGCGCCGGAAATCATTTTCAACAAACCGTACGACAGGTGAGTACCCGACTCTCACTTTATCCCGCATAACGAGTTTACGTGTATTTACAAGGTATTATTATAGTCATTGGGAAAATTTTTCACGCGCGTTTACGAGGGTGGATTAATTCGATGTGTTTTATCGAATGACTACGCGGAACCCAACCGTTGTTAATCTAAACTTCGCGTCAAGTGAGAAACGTATAGTATGATTTCGTGGAAACGTGAAAACTCGATCGCGTACAATTAACTTTTAAAAGTATACAGACATAAATCTTTATTATTGTATGAACAACGATATACATATATATATTTTTTAAAAAAAGCTCGTTTATTGCATTCATTCTTTTTTTTGAATATGAAAAACATTCGTGTAGGAGGTGAAAGAAATAAATACATGCATGAATGGAACATCGAGTTGTAAAATATTTCAGAGGATGAGGGAAGGATTTAATTTAAAAGCGGTTGTATATGGTTTAGGTAAAAAATAAAAAAAATAGTAATAAAAAGAAGTTACATCACAAAATCATTTGGCGAGTGAAACAGTTCATGTATATAGTGGTGACAAACATTACATAAATATCTGAAAATCTCCAACGTTTGATGAATTATCAGAGCCGTGGATTACTGGTCGCTGGGCATAGTGATGCACGAATTACTCCTGGGACGACCACCTTTTCAAGACACGGAGATGCTCTCGCTGTACAGCAAAATCACCCGAGGCATCGAGTCGATCGGTATTTACGGAAATTTGAAGAAATACGCAGAGAATCTCATACGCTCGCTCCTGCGTCCCAGTCCTACGGATAGGATTGGCAATTTAAAGGGTGGAATAGCTGACATTCGAACGCACAAGTACCTCTTTTTTTCTTTAGTTTTCTTGTTATATACACTCATGATGAATGATAAAGTGCGTTAACATCAATTTTTTTTTTTTATTCTATGTAAGGTGGTTCGGAGCGTTCGATTGGAACGCCTTGCAGAGCCTGAATATGCCATCCCCTATCGTGCCAAAAGTAAATATTTTACTTCGCCAACTCGCTTTTTCAAGTTTAATACATTGTCGATTATATATATATATATTTGTTTTTTCAGATGAAGAGTTACCTCGACACAAAGTATTTTGACGTTTTTGATCCCGAAAAGGGTCAAGCGGAAAATGAATTTTCTGGCTGGGATAGTGAATTTTGACTCGGATATACGTCTTTCTGTCAGCACAATTTTCTTTTTTCTTCTTTTTTTTTCATCAAAAAACAAAACGCGTACATAAGAGTATTCGAAATTTGCATCGATTTGACAAATTGTCGAGCCAAGAGGAAACTGGCGTGACTATACTTTTAATTTCAAATAAGAAAATTTTATTATTACGTCGAATCTTTCCTACTCATACATCGTTAAAAAAAAAAAATAATAAATTACTACAAATATTATTTATTCATTAATTTATATTACCAACATAAAGTTAAATTATAAGAAAATCTATGTTTTTATGTGTTTACTTAAAAGAACATGATTCTCGAACTATTTTGCATGTAACGCGCAACTGGATTTATAAACACCGTTCGTTAAAAGTAAACAAACGTTTAAAAAAACCGCCTTTTTTAGAACTCGAAAATTGCGATTTCATGATACAACCGTGCACTAACTTACCGAGTGTTGATAATAACACAGTGCACATGGTACAAGCGCGAACTTGCTTACCGATCGTCAATTGAAACCTAAAATAAGGAATTAAAATTGCGAGGCAGAGTTTGATTTGTTTGAGAATGACGTCATGCATGTAATATATGTTGCGTAGCATGTCCGTGCAAAAACATTAACAGATCATTGATCTACTTATCTTTGTAGGCATTACCTGCCTTGCACATATTTGCTTAATAAAACAAAGGAACTACTGGCCAAAGTCCCGCCACTCTAATAAATAAGTAAATCTTACTTATCATCTCCCAGACATCCACCTATGTTTAAAAGTAGTATAGGTAGTTGGTTTATTTATTCATATCAGAAATGACGAAACAGCGGTATCACAGGCTGGTAACGTTATCTCTATATACATAAACCGATAAACGCACCAATTCCTAAAAAACACGACAAACAGCAAGAGAGAAGGAAAGAGCAAATGGCGGGTGCGCTTTGCGCTGCTCCCGCAGCTGATGCACGCTCCGCTCGCTGACTGACGACGAATCTGTTGTTTGTCATCGAACGTGTCGAGAGCAGCGAACGGGTGGTTTATTTATTCATCTGTACGTGTACAAGTGAACGTGAAAATTTATTTACGGGCCGTGACAAATAATAAAAAGTATGTGACATAAACAAGTAGTTTTATTTATTATGTGCGACTGTTTTCGATCGCAAAGCTGCGATTCCGCCGTATGCGTGTTTTGTTCCAGTGTGATTAATCGAAAATATGCAAATAAGAATAATAACAATACAATGAAATAAGACATGCTGGGGATCTCTTTTTTCTTCTCACAATTGCGACTCCACTGACGGATACACTTAACCTATAAAAAGAAAAAAAACAGAAGGTTCATTCAAGCCCCTTTTGGTTCTGTTCGATTCTCTTAACAAAATATACCTATGTATATACGGAACCACTTCTGTTTGGTTCCCTATATATAGATATACTTTTTTTTAAAGAACCGAACCGAACCAAAAGTGGCTTGAACAAATCCTCAGAGAAGAGAATTGCAAGTGCAAGTCTGCTGCAGTCTGCAGATATGTGTGCCATTATTACAAAGTGCCACCAGTGCCTCGAGTAATCCAACGTCGACGACGACGGCAAATCTGCAACGCATACATATACCTCGATGAGAGAATTTCAGTGTTTGGAGTAAAAAAAACGAGCCAGCGTGTGGTTAAAAAAATATCATATGTGCGAGCGGACTGAAGAAAGAGCCTCTGGTAAGTGGTGCAGAGTGCATATTTATGCTTGTGCGTTTGATATTTTTGTGTCTATTGCCTATCCTCGATGGTGGCCTTCTTCTATTTTCCTTGATTATATCAAATACGCGTCGAAGAGTCTCGATAGAACGTAGTAGCAGCAGCTGTGCTCCAAAAAATTTCGGAGTTTGTTATTATTGTCCAGAATGCGCAGTGACCTATACTCTCGTGCACCAGCGCAACAAGGAATGTCAACTGTATACTTAAGTGGTACATCGTACTTACCCTACAGTGTGTTGTCAAAATATGTGAGGGATAGAAATAGGATTAGTTTTTTTTTTTTAATCATACGAGAGAGAATACTTACAGAATGTGTACATCGTAAAACGAGATGAAAATAGAAAAGGAGAGAGTGCACAAGAGAGAGATCGACTTGTACACGCATAAGTATGTGCGGTAACAATCGGAGCAGCTGGCTCGCCTCAGCTATTAGGCTGCACATGTATATATAGTACTTATCGTTGAAGTTTATGGTGGGTGTATACAGTGTGAGTGTTTATACTTAGTTTAGAGAGTGGTCACACGGGATAGATAAGAGAAAAAGTGCCTATCTAGGATATTATCTTAATGGAAGGGGAGAGGAAGTGACTTTTTAGCCAAACTGGCTGCTTATTACCAAGTATTGCCATCTTATGTGCTGGCTGACTGGAATTTGTTGTTCTCGCTGACGCATAAACTGCGCTTTTAAAAATATGCTTTTTACTGATTTAGCACTACGCCGCTTTGGTCTGATAGTTTATTATTAACGGCAAGCGTCGAGCAATTCGCGCGTATATTTTTATTTTTATTTTTATCTTTTTCTTCCGTAACAGAGTTGTTTTTCCAGTTGTTTTTCAAGAGGACTATTTTCTATAGTTATAGATATCATGATTGCACGTTTTATTTGGAGATTGATTTGATGTACGTAATAAATGCTCTCCAAGTATTTTTCAAGTTGTGATAGCAACACCGCCTAGCTTAGCTGTACACATACATAGGTATACGAGTGGTCGATCGTTTTTGATCATGTAATCGATATTAAAATTGACGTTGCTCGGTTTTGCGCTGAACAAGTGATTCACTCGAAAATATCCTCATATTGTGTGCTCCGACATATCTCAGTAGACAAAGTAGAAAAATAATTGTTCGAGATAAACGCAGGTAGCGTGCGAGATATTATTCATCGATGAGTGTTAATTGCTTATTACATGCCCATCTTTATTGGTAATTAATTGTTGCTATTGCTTAATTCTAAAAATACATGCTCTTAGAGTCAAATCTTATTATTAGGCTGGTTTAAAGGCTAGTAAAAAACATCTATAGACGCGAAATTTAATTTTACCGCGTATTTTCATCCCTAAAGAATTCAAAGATATACCGTACATGTTATGTGAAACGGAGAGAAAGAAGATAATAGTCCAAAAACAAACTTGAAAACACGTAGACGTTCAAACAAACCACTTACAGTGTAAAACTAAACTGTGTTATAATGTAACTATACTAACTTTCTCAACAAAACAAAAATCCTATAGTCTTCGATCATGGAATTTTCATCAGTTAGAGATGTTTTTTCTCTCCCCAGTAACAGTAGTTGAGTCGAAAAAAAAACGCGATTGTTTTTCGTATAAAATTACTCGTAAAATATTGTACTTTACGTGCTTATCTCACCCATGTAGCCCCCACCCATGTCTCTCTTGTCGCTTTAAACGCGCGAGCATCAACAAAAAGCTGACAATGCAAATAAACAATCGTCGTCCTTGGCTGCGTTTGCTGCTGATGCGCTTCGTATGTAGAGAGATGTGCCGATTTTTGATGAGCGCAAAAACATGTCTAATAGGAGATTAGTTCTATGTTATAAGTCTAAAAAATATCAATTATTTTTTATCTTACATGGCTATCTCGTGAGTACACACGAAACAGAGCGATGATTTGTCGCTGGTCTATTTCTCGTCTGTATCTTGCTCCCGTCGTGAACTCGCTCCTTTAAATAATGCCCCAAGTTGCATAAGCGAGAGAGCGCGCGAGTGTGGATGCCAGATAATAGACAGCTAAATAAGTATAGCTCGACTGCAGTGTAGGGTTCACTCGACTTTTCGGGTGCAACGTGAAAAAGAGTGGGGGTGTGGTAGGTGTGATTTGTCGCGTAATTTGCGTTCTATACTTCATTTCGGTAATCGTGAAACGCGCCATTTTTACGGCACGGATGTATATTATATACATTTATTGACTTTAGAATTTTTATACATAAATAACAATGCCGTGTAATCATTCATTTTTAAAATCAATATTTTTATCCTTTGGTTTATTATTAATTTAATCATAAAAATATGTATGTTAAATCTATATGGCCCTCTTTTTTTTACTTCCTCGCGCGGGGAATACCAAAATATTTGCATGAAAAAATGAAATTTTCTATAGCATTTGAGTAAATGAAGTTTACATAGGACTCAATATTGTTTTCTTCAACTTATGAAATAGATCTTATTTTATACAAATAATTATACTTATAAGTATCTTGATAAAAAAAAAAAAAAAAATTTCTCCTACCAAAATTTATTGGTGCCTATCACTTCATTGTATTGGTTCCATTCGTACTGTTGTTTTGATTCGGATAAACATGCGTCGTCAAATTAAACTTGCTCGTCAATGCGTGAGCGTAACTAAAACATACGGGCTATTATTACACGAAGCCGTACACACTCTCACGCATACAGATTTAATCAATCGATTCAATTTCGAGCACATCCATCTTATTTCTCTTCTTCTTTTAACATTTGGGCGTTTTATTTTTAACCACTCATATCCCGATCAAATCCACCATCTCGATTATTCTCGGATAAAAGTAGGGCTACGACAATATATTACATACCTCTTACTATTGCATATACGTGGAATGTATAACACACGTATGAAGATGATGTAAAAGACGAGCACGTGCAGTTCTAATATTCGTTAAACAAGCTTGAAGAAAAATAGCCTCGTTTTTCTGTCGCGCGTTTCTCGTGTCGAGAAGCAGCGATGGCTCGAGTTTAAAAGTCGCGTGCGCGAAATGCCATGTATATCTCCATCAATTATTATAGTAGTGTGCCACTCTTGGACAAAACTCTCTCCGTTTATTTATTTATTTATTTTTTTTCTTTTGTTTCTAACTACCGAATCAACTTTTTGGGTATTTTCATAACTTTGTCCATTCTCGGGAATTCCAGATTACAGTTTGAATCATATTTTTTTTTACGCTTAAAAGTAACTCGATTTTCCTATAATACGATGTAAACTAATGATTGTGTTTTCGGATATGCGACTCGAGTGCCCGGAGTCGAACACAACCATTGTGTAACATACCGTGAGCTTTCAAATACTTTTTAATCGCTTTTAGGGAATAAGATAATGCGTTATCGTAAACATTAATCTGATAATGGTAGTGTACGATAGTCAGTTTATGTCATTAACTT
Source organism: Copidosoma floridanum (assembly GCF_036245765.1). Taxonomy (NCBI): domain Eukaryota; kingdom Metazoa; phylum Arthropoda; class Insecta; order Hymenoptera; family Encyrtidae; genus Copidosoma; species Copidosoma floridanum. Next base: position 14,688,626 of record NW_028321896.1, on the reverse strand, counting down.
GTGACTTGCATAAGTTGATAATAAAAACATTAGTTTGGGTACTCTTGTAAAATTTTTTTTTTTTTATCAAATAAATTTGTGGTTTCTGTTTATAAGTGTATTGAGCCATCAACCCTACCTTTTGTAACTACTAGATATACAATCTTTTTTTTTTTAACAATAATGTCTTTAACAACAAAACTATGTAACATTATTTTACTTTTCCATCAGCACTACACAAACTAGGTTTTTGACAACAAATAACCACCGCCAATCGATTGACAATTCTTTGATTAAAAAAGCTATAAATTTTTTATTACAAAATATACTAGATAAAATACGTATGTTATTTCTAACATAATTCATGCAAACCAGGACTAAACTTTTAATTCTGATGAAAAAATTGTGATTTAATCACTCAAAATACGTGGGAAATGAGTGGACTCAACGAGGCTCCGTTGATTCGGGATACTTTTCGTCTTAATCTAATGAAAATAACGTATTAATACACATTATTTCCTTGGTGGTTATTCGTGTCGTAACTAAACTGTTCGAATGTATAGTATAGAAATCACGTTGAAGCAAGCCATTACGTCAATTTTGATTGAAAATCTTTTATAACTTTGGTGCTTTGATTTTTGATATTTTCTCTTAGTTCAGAACCATACTAATAAGCATTTTCTGTTATTTTAAGCTATTTCGTAGACTAAAAAATAGTTACGACATTTCCTTACAAAAAATATCTGTATTTCAGCGGCCTCATCAGTTGGAAACACTTGTATAAATTTGAATATTACAGTGCTAAGTAAAATGAGGAGAAAACAAAAGAATATTAGTATTTTTACGGAGCAGCTGACTTTTTGTGAATGTTATAAACATAAAGAGAAAACCCGAGTGCTCGAAAGATAACAAAAAGCAGGCGCAATCGTCGCCTTCGAGACGCCGGATTTTTTTTTGCTTTCTGCTTATCTGTTGTGTACTTTTTTCGGGTAACAGAAATATTAAATAATACTTGATAATTATTAGTAAATTTTTTCATTAAAAATGCTCTTATACATATCTTTTTTATTTATTTATCAATGTTAAATACTGCATACTAAAAAATTTAATTGTTTAGTTTTATTAAATAGTTGACTATTCCGTGTATTTGAATATTTGTTTTCAAAAACAATTTACGGCAAAAATACCAAAAAATTACGTTTCGAAATATTCCATCAAATCTTATGACTAAAACGCAATAATCAGCAAAGGTAATTTTCCAACAGAATTTTACAAACTTACAATGAAAGTTGAACACGATAGCACTTCATCAATTTATCGCCAGCGCTAAGAGTAATTATCATCTTTACTCTCAGCTCGCGCGTGGCTCATTTATCAGAGATAGTACAAGTGTCTCGTGGGTGTTTATCCGTATAATGTAGTTAAGGTAGTGTACAATCGAGCTAACATCGGTGCAACCATTCGTTGGCCATTTCTTCGTTACATTTTTGTTCTATTTTTTTTTTCTTTGTTTCACTGACCGATTTGTATTAGACTTTTACGCGTAAAGAAAGCTTTTGCATGTGTCAAAAACAGATCGTTTGAAAAAATACATCGATATATGTGTATGCGCATGAATGTGAGCAAGCTTACAAAACAGATTTTTTTGATAGCATTGAATTAGTATATTTCTAAACGAATCATATCTTTTATTACTCTAAAATTAACCATGTATTTTAAGGGGGGGGGGGGAGAGGGGCTCATCCACAGTGGGAGAAAAAAAATTATCCCCAGAGTTATAGGTTGTACAGCAACAAAATAGTAAACGGCATGAGCAATAAATTGTCTATTTTGCAAGATTTGCACTAGCCCCTTCTAAAGCTTGTTATATCTTAGCACCGTAAACAGCGACAAACTTCGTTTTCGCTTAAAAAATAAGCAACAAATTGTCCACAGGATTAAAAATAGGGGTTGTTACTTGGTGCTGGTAGCTTAATAAATGTACGTACCCCAAAGCTCGCATGCTGCAACATCAACGCTCATTTACCCAACGGAATTAAAAAAAAAAAAATATTATTTTCAGAATGTTGGCAAGCATGCAAGCCGAGCTGATGTACCGTAAGAGTGCGGCGATGAGCTCGCACCAAGAGCTATCACTGACGACAGCGATGCACCACAATCACCACCTGCTGCAGCAGCAGCACCACCACCACCGCCACCGGCACAATTACCAGCATCGACAGGTGAAGCTCGAGCCGGCGAGCCAGCAAGAGTCGGCGACCGAGACAATACACTCGGGCCACTTTATGGTCTCGCATTTTGAGGCCGAGGCCCAGGATGATGAGGACGAGGTGGCCGTGCCGGTGCCCGAGGACGACGACGACGACGACGACGGCGAGGAGAAAAACTCGCCCGCTCGGTTGTCGATCGTCGCCCAACCGGGTGGCTTTCAGGGCGAGCGATTCGGCGTGCCCAACTCGAACGCGGACAAGAGCTCCCAGCAACAGCTCAGCATCGAGACGTCCCTCCGTAAGCTGTTCCAGTGCATGTCGTTGGCCTACAGGTGAGCAGCACCTTGTTCCCTTTCATTCTTTTTTTTTTTTTTTTTTTTTTTTTTTTTTTTTTTTTTTTTTTTTTTTTCTCGAAAAAAGATTTCAAACGAACCTTTTGCAAACCGATAAACAACGATTGACTTGCCGTACCACTGTTACATAAAACGATGGATACACGTAACTCACTGACTAAACATTTAGACAATCATAGTTTTTTTTCATCCCACTACTCTTTTGTACCCTTGGATCTACGATTGCAACGATTTTCTTATTACCGATCTCCTACATAGCGTATCAATTTAATATGATTCGAAAATACGGCAATTAATAATACTTCATTTACGCAAACGTGTAACCTGATGTAACGTTTGATTAAGATAATGCCAAGCCTTCAAAAAATGATTTAAAGGTATTTCGCTAAGTACACCAGATCAGTGCGATTTGGTTACTAAATATCATACCATCAAACATCTAAATTCGTTGACTAATTGATCATTTAAATTGTTTGTTCATAGTTTTATGGAATGAATAGCAAACTAGTATACCGTGTAAATAATCAAAGAAAGTTACTTTAACATCAGAATGTTAAATAATTACTGTGGTAAATGGTGATACCAGTTCGAGCGTTAAATTTGAGGATGTGTTTTGCATAATAGATGTAATTTTCAATTATCATTTAATATCTCTGAGCAACCAATATTGTTCCAAGACTAATTATATGCCTCGAACTCGGGGCAAGTTTGATTACATTACCAACTAAATTGTGTCCAAGATTTTATAATGTACCTTCTCTTGTGTAAAATACACATTCGAATTCCGGATAGTTTCAACCACTGTAGAGAGAGAGAGAGAGAGAGAGAGAGACTCTATCGTCTAAAGATAAAAATTGTCTTCACGCTACTTCGCTCTGATAATGTTATGTGTGCACAATATAAATAAGGACAAGGCAATAAGTCGCTGCTGACAACTCATCGGAAAATACCTTTGAATAATTAATCAGGAAACTTGTACAAAAGCTCATTTGATGCGCGCAAGTTTATAAATGTTTGCTAATTTTATACCCTTTTCTTCTTTAAATAACATCGAGTTGTTGAACTCGCGAGTCTCTCGAAATTTTTACTCAAACTTCTGAGTTACAAATAATTTTATCGTTACCCGTTTGATATGTCTTTCTGATTGAAACTTCGTTTCGAGTGTATTATTTTGATAGTCGTTTTTGTCATTTGGGAGTTCCTGACCCCTCGAGTCAACGCAATCTCTATGGCTGTTCATACTTGTGTAGCAATAAATTGTCTGACCCCTTAATTCAACAAATTATCGTCTCGTACACGTGCGCTATTCCGATTTTTCATCCGCGTGACATCTTTTTACCTTTTTTTTTTTTTGTTTTTTTTTTTCCATGTACTTTGATAGATTTTGTATAAAAATATTTATTTTCACTCTTAACTTACACAAGTATTATCAGCCCGATTACGAAACAAAACAGCCAAATGATGCGTTAGCAGACGTGATACATACAGTTTTGGCTTGTTTTTGCAAGAACCCAATCATATATAGCCGGTGTTGATTTAGACGCCAATCAATTGAATTGTGAGGCCTTTTAGATTCAAAGTTAACGTTCGTCACAATTAAAAGTAATTTTACAAAGGCTTCCTATCCCTTCGGCGATGGAGCCATGGCGCCTACAGAGTATACGGCGATGAAATGCGTGTGGAATTAGTTTTCTGTAGTCTACATTTGGTTTATCTATTGTCGTTTTGTTGATCAATAAAATAAGGTATTCCTTGGTGAGCAAATTTTCTCGGTAATAAAGTTATGGTAAGACTGTTTTGTACTGTTCATTATTTTTGGATCTAAAGTTATTTTTTACGTATTTTAAGTAATAGTACGATTATTTTGTTTAATTAAAAAAAAAATTCGATATTTTATAAATTATAAGGTTGTTGCTATCAATTAAAGTGTAACAAGGAATAATATAATTATATTTGATAGTGTGAAAGACTTTCTTCGTAACTCGATTAAACAAAATTTTTACCTGTTAGAAATTTCTTACGCAAACAGCCCTTATTTCATTTAAATGGACATAATCTCAATATATTGTTTCGAAATTTCGATGCGAGGCTTAACAATTTCTTGAGACGAAATCAGAGTATGAATACCTGGTAGGTGTGTAAAATTTGAATATGCCAGCCCAACCGTAAGCGGCAAAATGCAGTTGTGATATCTTATCTGCTAAAATTGAAAGTAACGAGTGAATGCCCTTTCACTACTGTATTATGTGCAGTGCTGTGCGTACACCTGGCCACTCTTTCCTGGTCTCGGTGAGAGGCTATCGAACTGCCCCACCGAGGAATCGATGTAAAGAAAATTTAATTACATACTTACATCCATCACTCAACATAGTTACATTGTTTTTGTAACCACATAATTATATTCCTACATCCTTGAAAAAACACTTGCGTACTTTTCAATGTGACAACATTAATCTCGAAAACTTGAACTCACTTACGTAAGACTACATGCCAAACAAATACTCTTTTTTTTCAACGAAACGCGCTATATAGAACATATATGTATGCATACTATGTGGTATCAAAACACCCCCAAGTATGCATATGTAAATACGGCGGGCATTCTGCTCTGAAAAGCAGTCACTGTTGATTCCAAGGCTGCGAGACACACCTTCTTTTTTTTTTTTTATCTCTCCTTACCTCTCGCGACAATGAAGAATTCGTCGACTCTTTCAATCGTGTGCCAAACGAAAAAAGACCTGGCCACGAGCCACTGCATTCTTAAGAAAAAAAAAAAAAAAAAAAATAGTCGACCATCAAAACAAAGCTCGACATTTAAATTACCAATCGCCTATACTAATACTAAAGTGGAGTTTGTCTCTCGAGCCTTTGCTCGTGCTCTGTTTTTTTACTGACAATCTGTTTATTTATACTTGCTCTTACGCATTTTGTTTTTGTTTTTTTTTGTTTTTTTTTTTTTGAGCCATACTTAGTTGTTTTGTTAAGAAATTTTAAATATTAGCTAGGAAATGTCAAAAACTCAACTTGAAATGAAAAGGGTTTTAATTTCGTTCATCTGATTAGAGAATACGTGGTACCTGTAACGGGTGAAAGTAAACACAATTATTTACAGTTATGATGTCTGTTTACATGTGGGGTTGCAACGAAAAAAAAATGCAAGACACCGTCGCGCTCATCTGAAGGTGTGTGAAACCACTTTGCGATCTAACGTTCAAGTCTTAAATATACCAAGCAGTGAAAAAACAACTTTGTGCAGCACATTGATTTTTTTATCACTTATTTATAGATTTACCAGAAAAAAAACATATCAGGGTCAGCTAGTCTACTTTATCGACCACTAGGAATATTCTATCAACTATCGGGTGGGATTTTCTGAATTCTTCTTTGGTGTTATAATCGCGATTGGTATTTAAATCAATGGAAGCCACAAAAGTTTGTAGTACAAATGATTCGGTTGGGCTTGCTTTTAAAGTTTTATTAAAATGTTTGAAAAATTGTGAGCGCACGATGGTGGAAGCTAAAGAGCAAGAACGCCACCAACGCGCAAAGCTCCCGATAGATAAGAACCCGTGTGCTCATATATGTATATTTGACAAACTGGAGCTACTCGGCGTGTGTGTCATGACAAAATAGTCTTTATCTGACAATAAAATACGCTTGATTATGTGTATACGCACTTGCATGGCCCGTGAAATCGGAAAGCTTGATTTATTCATTCGTTTTACGTGGCGGAAAATGAATATCACGTACACGATAAGTTTATCACGGCAGGTGCTCAATGTAGGATACTTTTTTTTAACGAGTAAAAGTCGATTAAGAGATTTGAGAGCAATTTGAGATTATTTTCGTTCAAATTTAAAAATTTGTGGATTTATAAAATTGTCACTATTTTCCCATTTTTATTTATCAACAAAATTATAATTATATCATGCAGCACTGTTTAATTTACCATAATCATGTATATGTATGCCTTGTGTTTTTGGACGATTTCCTTCTATTCAGAGAAAAGTACCTACCAGTGTTCTTTACTGTGTCAATTGTATCTTATCGACAATATTTTTGGTGCCAATAAAAAATATCCTTCTTAGCAAACTTTGAAAATCAGAAAACAATATTTTGAATGTCGCATAGTTGACCGGTTAAAAAAAAAATTAATTAATAATTAAAATATATTTGTGTTGGGATAAAATTACCGTACTTAACACAAAAAAAAAAATATAAATAATTTTAGACAAAAATTACCTTTATGGTAAAAATTGCCTTAAATTTTAAAAAATTCATTACATGTGAAAATCGAAGTAACTAGCGTACCCCTCTCCCCAACTTTACTGTGATTTTACAATAAAAATCATCCCGTAATTTAATTTTTGATTCCTTGTAATAGTGAAAAACAATGACAATGTTTCTACATAGTTAAAAAAAAAAAAAATCACTGACCGCATTAGCATAACTGCTTTAGCGCGCACGAGACATCACACACAAGTGCTCACGTTAAAATGAATTTTTTTTTCGCGATCGCACAATATATAATACTCTAACGTAAGTATAACATAACCCATTTAGGTGATTTTCGAAATTTAAAATACATTTGTTTTTTTAATGACATGAATCACAATTTCGTAACTATGGACAGCTACAAGTATCAGTACAATACAATACATACATTTTTTAAATTATTCATTAGACGAAAATTGTACAGTGTTCTTGACTTAAATTTGTTTGAATTCATAGGCAGTTTATCGTAACATTCAATATCGCCAGTTATATAAACTTTTTCTACTAAAGGAACATTAACTTTTTGGTTATTGGCTCATAAAATCCAAAAGATCATGTAAAGTTTCCAAGGCCGTTCAGATAGTTCATACATTATTAGTATAAACGAGGAGGCAAAGCCATCAAATCTATGCTACACTGCACTCTGACCTAACTAGTATCTGAAGAGACAAGCCTATGCTCGTATAGGTATACGTATGTAACGATATCAGCCGAGAGCATCACCGTAATGTTTTCCCAAAACTTTTTTTTTCCCCCAGTCTTAAGTAAAAATACTATTGTGAGGCGAAACATCGTAATTTTATGTGGAGCCAAGATATGATGATTCTAATGTGGTGATGAAAAAAGTTTTCTTTTCTAGCGAGGCAAAGATTTTTTTTTGAAGCAACAAAACTGTACGAGTCGCACCTTTTTCAAAATAAAAATTTCTTATGGATCAATGGTATATTGCTACAACTGTCGATTACAAATACACAGCTGCGCAAAGAATGTGCTCAAGACACCCATCTTTTTATCTATGTCGACGGCAAGTCTAATCTTATCATTGCGTGGTGTTTCAGTAGAAAAAAAGACACAGTAAAAATGCTCACGAGAACACGCCTCCTTTACGTCATCGAAGGAAAACACGTTCTAATGCTCAATGCTCTCAAGCTTTGGGAGGTTATATTCTCTAAATTGAACGTGTAGCCGGAATTTTGTTATCTTGTTTTGAAAGATTTTTTTTATTTAGATACTTCATTAATAGCTTATTTTTCTGGAAAAATTAAGAAAACAATTCATTTATTATAGTATTTTTTTAACTTTTTTTTAAAATTAAATTACTCCTGTTACCACAAAACCAAGAATAATTTACCAAATAATGTAAGTTTAATGTTTCTTAAGTAGACTTAAGATTTCGTTCATCATCAGCAGTAGATTTAACAATGAGATAAAAATATTTGTTTCACGACCTCAAAAATTTAATCAACAATATTTAAAATAGATTAAACCATTTCAATTCTATGAATCAAAGAAAATAACTTTACTCTTATTCAGTTGAACATTTTGTTTTAAATTTAAAAAATTTTGAGTTTCTAAGAAAATACATATTAATAAATGTCATTATTTAATTATTTAAAACACGTTTCTTCCAACTAGTTTAACATTTTGTTGATTGAAAAAAAAACTGCTCAACAGAATGAGGGTGAGAAAAACTATTTTATTTTAAGAATTAGATGAGTCAGGATGATTGTAAAAAAACAATCATCATAACTAATTAAAAAAAAAAAACATGAAACTACTTACAACTAAATTTAAAAAAACTAAAAATTAATGTCAAAAAAATTCGAAAAAACCTAAAAACCACTACGCGTGCAATGACGAATAAACACGACGAAGACAACAAAAGCCGATCAGCTCGCACACGGCAGAGCAGAGGTCTAATGTCAAGGAGAACCAAGCGATAAAGCAAAAGGAAAGCGGAAATCTTCCAGCCCCGGAAAACTCGCTTCTCGCGAAGATTCGCACGCTCGTTTATCTCTCTCTCGTGACGCTGCGGCAAATTCCAGGAGGAGGGAGATGTTGTGCCTCGACGCGTCCCGTTACTCTTGTTCGTTTCCTGTTTTGCTTATCGTTGATACCCCCCCCCTTCGCCTTTTCATCTCACCTCTAGTGCAATAATATGTATTTTTTTTTTCTTACGTTGGGCTTTTTCAACTAGAAGTATTACTGCCTGCGAGACTATTATCGTTTTATGTACCGTTTGCTCGAATTATTTTTCCTGATTCGGGAAGTTTTTTTCGCGTAGAGCAATAATCGTATAAACACTGGTATGGTTTTATCGTCGATTCAGATAAAAATGACGGAACAGCTAGATTGGATTTGGAGATAATGATTGGTAAAAACTATTCAAATATGCGGAGGTTTCGATGGAAAATATTTATTTTCTTTTGACCAAAAAGTAGGGGAGATGAGGGATAATTTTAACATTTTACTTGAAGCATAAAAAAAAAAAATTTCTACATTCGTAGTTAAAAATCGTAATCTTTGGTCACAGGAGTATCAGAAGTGACAAAATTTGTACGAAGCATATTATATTTTGAAAAATTCAATGTCAAAAACAACGTACCATCTGCTTTTGCCTTACAAAATACGATAAAATCGAACATAAAATGAAACTACCCCAGTCAAAGGGATGCTTGTAGGGTTATCTATCTCTAGTGCAGGGACTATAACACTAGTAACTTGCTGACCGCATTTATAGATGAGACAACTGTCGAACAATCTTTCATCCATAAACCCAAAAGTGCAAAATTTTTCGAATGGACAATATTTTTTTAACCGTTGAAGGGAAGATTTTTTTTCCAATAGCAGTATTAGCTGGTACTCGAATATTAAAAAAAAAAAAATACTTTTAAGTAATCCTTGAGAATTGAATATCCGTCGTCCAGACCCCCCCCCCTCTCTTCTTGTGTGACGAAAAAGATGTGGTATCGAATTTATGGTTGATTACGAAATACGTGTGGGTAAAAAAAACTCTTGAACTAGCGGAAAAAAGAATTTTTGGCATCCCGTTACAACTGGTCGAAGCTATGTAAACACTTAATCAGTTGAAATGTGTACAAAACACGTTAGGTAAGACTTAAGCTAATGAAAAACAAATTATATCACTATTAATGAATACATTCCGTAACTGGTGTCTCAGTAAAGAAAGCAGATATTACAATCTATTGGTCGTTTATTGGTACTTAAAACTTGGTTCACAATTCATTATTGATCGATTAGGTCATTAGATTTAACATTACACAACAGTGATTGCAGTAAAAAAAAATCGCGCTCGAAACAAATATTTTCTTCGTTAGGCTGCTTTGACGCGTTATCGCTTTGTAAATAGCCGTATTCTGTTGAATTTATTAATATTAGTATATACTTTGTTCATTTTACTAAGGCACTTTACATGAATTTTTAACAAGGACTGCACAACAGAGAAAAAAAATTATTTAGTTTTTTTTTTTTATAAAATTATGTACCTACTTTGTTTCACTATACGTAAAATACGTGCAAATGTTAAAAATGCACATGTGTTCTTGTTAAAACTGATGAATATCCTCATGAAAAAAAAAAAAAAATAATAGTTGAACAAGGCACGATTTGGATTTGTTTCAGACAGAAGCTGACATCGCCCAAGTGGAATCGCTTCAAAGGCATCCGGCTCCGATGGAAGGAAAAGATCCGATTGAACAATGTTATCTGGCGCTGCTGGCACATGCAGTGTAAGCACAGTTTTTAGACGATACACTTTAAAGAAGAAAAACATTTTCAAATATACACGGGTAGCTATTTACTGCGTGTACTTGTATGGTCTTTATTAGCACTCGCAACTCGGTTACTGGCTGGAATCTAAGACCTTTTTTTTTTTCCTCCATTTGATTAATTTCTTTCGATTTGTGTTGCACACGCATACAACGGACATATGAATTGACAATGAACTTTACGCTACGTGGCGCTAGTTTACGGTGTAAAAAAATGAAGATATAACAGAGAGAGGGAGAAAAGAAAAAAATGAGAAGCTCAAACTGACGCAACTTTAAATTGAGGAGCAACGATCGCTCAATGGTTAACAGGTTTTTTTTAATCACAGCTGCGCCTGTGCTATCAACCGTCTTCGAGAAACGCGGTATTTTTTTTTCCCCCAATTAGCGTTCATTAGATTTTCATCGTTTTTTCATGCGATTTTAATTTTCATCAATTTCAAGTAATTGTGCACATCGCGGCTCTCGTAATTTATGGCTCGATAAGTATCGTTCCGCAGGAGTTGCTTATAAGCTCACAATTGCACTGGAATTTTTTCAATTTGAGCGTTTAAAATTGTTTTTTTTTTTTTTTTTTTTTTTTTTTGTACCTTCCACTATATTTATTATTTTATTGAAAATACAATTTTTTATACATTTCACATCGATGAATATAGAAAGTATGCGATAAAAAGTTTGTAGCAGCAAATACAGTTTGTGATGGTTCGAATGACCGTAAAATTGATGAAAAATATATCGTACAATTGTAGTTGGAAAAAAACAAAGGACAATAAAATTTGCGTAAAAATCCTACAGATTTCCTTATCTCTAAATGACATGTAAAATGTACTCTTGCTCTCACGCTTGTAATGCCACATGCCATTATTTGCGCTACAGCTCGCCTCACACGATCGTCATCTTGTCGTATTTTTCGAATCAAAAATGAAATGGACCGTAGAGAGAGAAAGAGGGGCTAATCAAATGTATAGGTGGCGAAGCCATAGCCTCGAAAACCAATACGGAATAGTAATTATTGAATTATCCAACTCTCTCTCTCTCTCTTTGATAAAACACAAATCGAGCGTGAAGAATTCGATTGAAAAAAAAAAAAAACGGAATAAAATAAAATAAGGCAAAAAAAAAAAAGCAAATAGAGGGAAGATTGTCGCGCCTTCACGTGAGAGTCTCGTGGACAAGCCTCTTCCCCCCCCCCCCCCACGATAATACCCGAGTAGAGCAGCAAAAACAATTCGTCTGTCTGCACTTTGGCGCTCGCGATATCGGTCTTTCTCTCTCTCTCTCTTTGCATCTGTGCCATACGTATGTGTACAAGCAAATACACAATACGTCTCCTCCCCCGCGTGGTGGCAATTTGTAATCATCACCGGCCCATAAAACTGCAGCCAATGCACAATCATCGAATACTTACTTGTTAGTCCGGTGGCGCGTGTATATCTCCTCGTCTGCGACTTTAAACTCTTACTTATATTAATTCCCTCTCCCCAAGCGCTCCGGCGCCTCCGTTTTTTCCTCTTCGTACCCGAATCGTTTTTACGTTGCGTTTTTTTCTTCTTCTGTTTTTCCTTTGGGTGACTGTCAACTAGATAATTGTTTTGACGCACTTCCGTCTCTCTTAATGCTCGTGTGTCGATTTTTCGGCCCCCCCCCTCCCTCCGGTTTGGGTATAAATTCGGGATTAGGCTTTAATTTTTGTATCAACTTCAATCAAGTTTTTGTCAAATTTTTTCTCCAAAGAGGATAAACGAATCAAAGGTCACACGAGATCCTTTTCACATCGTATAAACTTCTATTAATTTAATTTAAATGTTTGTCTTTAAATCCCCGCCAAACAAATCACGTGATTTTTCATGACCAATCATATCGATGATAAAAATGCCAAAGTCACGCGCGATGATGAATTTTAAATATGTAAACATAAAAATACCGATGATAATAGAAATTATCGCAATTTTATCGATTCTTTAACGTTACGACCACACGTTATCTTTGACGATTACCGTTTTTACCAAGGAAACGTGATGATACCTTTTTCGTTTGTGCTATAGCTTACTTGAAATAATAATAAAAAAAAATCATTTGTAGCTCTTTATACGATCGCACGTATCGTCAACACATCATCTCTGATAACGGCTTGATTCAACAAAAAATGGGCTCGTCTCTTACAGACTGAGCTTCACTCGTGGGAAAGGTGTACCGACTCGAAAGTTGTAGAAAAGGCGACTCTTCCTTTTCTTTAATTAAACATTTTTTTTTCACCCTGCTCTCTTTCACGCAGAAATTTGACTTGTATATAGACAACATACAATACAAATGATCATACTTAGACTAGTTCAATTACTTCAACAAGTTTTTAAATACTTTACTTCAAACACGTCACAATAACAACAACAAAAATCACTTATTCAAGAAAAAACATGTTTTTTTAGTGTATATTATTCCATTGAATAATTGTGCTGAAAATGATGAAACGTACAACAAATTGGAGAATCCAAAAAAGTGTTGGGGGACTCGAGTTCGAATAACTCAGTCGTTTTATAGCAAAAATATGATAACAATTATAATAAACCGTTCGGTAGTGAGATTATTATAATACTGGGAGAATTTTTGGTTTCTCCAAACGACTCTGATAAAAATAACTTTTTTTTTTTTTTTTCAAATTTTTGTTTCTTCCTTCCAGTTATACTGAAACAAAACACGTTGGTATGTCAATTTGCATCCCCACTCGATGTCGACACTCATAATAAACCTGAGGTAAGAGAAAACACTCTTTGCCCGTATAGTTTTATGGTTTCTTTTTTTTTTCTTCTTCCGTGCATGATTTGATGGGTTCATAAAATTATGCGAGAACTATAACACAAGACGCTCATGAAGGTTCAATTATTTTTTGAATAATTATGTGATCGATAGAAAAACTGGTTTGGCCATGGAGTCTTGGTGATTTTTAATAGATTTTTCACTTTGTCAATCAGGCGGTCGTATTGGAAGGCAAATACTGGAAACGAAAACTGAAAGCTGTTACTGCCGAGTACAAGAAATGGCGCATGTTTTATCGGAACAAAATTCTCGGATGGACGAGCAAAGATGGCAGCGACATGGTACGTATACAAGCAAAACGTTTTTAGTGTCTTATGACACAAGTAACTAAGTGTGGGACTCGTGTCCAACGACACTTTGCATTGCCAATTGTGAGATTTGATGTGTTTATGAATTGAAATTTCAATGGCTCGATAATATGCTGTGCATCTTCATTTTTACGTTACTATATCCTTCTTTGTTTGTTGGTACAATAACTTATTTTTTATGGTGTCTTAAATCGAAGGATAACACTTTTATACAAAGAAACGTAAAATTCGTTTTTGCTTTTTTAAAGAGGATCAAAAATATGATTTTCTCTATGAAAAGTATGAAAGTTATTATCAGTAATAAATAGTCAAAGAAGGCTTTGTGCCGAATTATTGGCAGCAGCAGTGACATTACCTCTATTGTGCTATTAAAAAAAAAAATTTCCAAACCAACAATATTAAACTTGCATCAGAAAAATCTCATCAAGTAAGCAACATTCCATGGTGTTAGGTTGAACGAAAGAAAAAAGCCGAATCAAAATTTAAAAAGTTTCAATTTTGACACAGTTCCAAATTCAAGTAGTAAAAGCTAAATTTGGTCAGACGCAGTACCCACGCTTACATGAATTGCTTTCAATTTACTTTACGTGGGATAAAAACTTTAATTTTGCGCAATGATATGAAGGTATTAAAAAAAAAAAAAAAAATTGATGCTCCATAGCTCGAGTCGATGGACACGTTGGAATGGGGCGACAGCATGGGCAACTTCGACATGTACGGCGCCGGATTTCAGAGCTCCTGCAGCGGGGCCGGCAGCACGACCAGCGCCGACGGCATCCACAGCATGATGGTCGACGAAGATTACCGGGAACTCATGACCGATACCCTCTTCTCGACCATCAGCCTTCACCAGCCGCTCTACTTTCCCGATTCGCGTGAAATAGGTCAGCCATTTTTTACCAAATATTCGTGGCAAAGGTACAACGTATGCCAACGAACGTTAATGCAATCGTGATTACAGCTCGGGGAGCCAGCCTGGCCGACTTCATTCAACCGAGTTTGGGACCACTGCAGCCAAACTTGGACGACTTTATCGACACTTTGGAGCCTCTCCAAGGTAATTACCAGGCAGGAAAAACAAAAAAATCGCGAAAACCGCATTCTTGCTCCATATCCCTTTGCTTTCAAACTGCGAAGTTTTTTTAATCGATAATGAACGCGAATAAATTTGACAACTGATGAGACAGCATGCATTACCCGATGACTTTGCGTATGGCCAATCAAACATCTTCCTGAACAACAATCGCATCGAGACACTCATACAAAACAATAGTCAAACTTGTCTTTGGCACTAAGTAAGTCTTGTTGAATTACCAGAGTTCTTGAGCTCGCGACTGCCATCGGTTCCCGAGGAGGATGTCTTCCAAAGCTCAGGGTTGAACAGCAACTACGCAGAACTCGACCTGATGGCCCCTATGAACCAGGTGAGCGGTATGCCCGACCCGAGTGCTGTCATGAGCGCAGCCACGTCCGCTGATAGTGCGAGTGCGGTATCCACGCCCGTGGCGACTGGGCCAAACTCGATGCAGACCGAAGAGTCGAGTGTTGGCTTGCAGAGCCTCCAGTACACCGCTAAAATCTTTACCCAGCCGCAGCAGCAGCAACAGCCGGAATCTGTGTTCAGAAATAACGCGTGAGTTGATAACAATTGTAATTAGGTCGAGGGCTGATTTTGAATCAATCATTTAACCGTGGATTTAATATTCATTGTATTTTTTTCGTAGCGATTTTAGTGCTCTCCAGCAGAGTTACGAGCAACAACTGCATCAGCAATTACAACAGCAACAGTTGCATCAGCAACAGCTGCAGTTACAGCAGCAACAAGTGCCTCAGCAAATAAGGACCAGGCAGCCGCGGCCGAGTAGAGCCTCAATACGAAACTCTCGGTTAACTCAACAACAGCAGCAGCAGCAGCAGCAGCAGCAACAACAACAACAACAACAACAACAACAACAACAACAACAACAACAACAACAGGTCTTTCAAGCAGCCGCGCAGCAACACCTAACGGCGTACAGAAATCAACAGCAGCAGCCAGACTATGCGATGGAGATACAGACTTCGAACATCTCGACATTACCAACACACCCGACGCCTATACACATGACTCTTGCCGAGCCAACGAATCAGCAAGTGCAGGTATTCCTTACCCAACAGCAGCAGCAGCAGACTTTCACGGTGACGACGGAAGCGCAGAAACAGCAATCCCAGCAGATTCAGAAGCAGCTGACGTCCAACCTAGCGATCAAGCCGTACAACAAACCAACCAGTTCTGGCTACAAGTTTCCACCCCCACCGCAAGCTTTCGATCCTCAACAGTGCAAGTTTACCAACAACAATCTCAAGGTAAAACACGATGCACCCAACGGGGCGCAAAATTATGGTTCAACAAAGAATTTCGATAAAGAACTGGCATTGAAATTAAAAAATGATACATTTTGTTTTTTAACATCACCGGTTTTGCAGTGCAGTATAATATCGATAAGTACGAAGATATTAATACCGAGGGAATCCTAAATTTATGCATCATTCAAAGTAGTAGCCGTGGAAATTAGTAATTCTCAATGGAGCATAACTCACGACTAGCGTTAGGAATTAATATTCACCTTAATGAATTCAAATCGGATTATTTAATCAGAAATAATTTTAAACGGTGTAACGACAGCTCGAGCATTCTCATTGGCATAAAGTTTCGAAAGCTCAAGTTTTCCGCACCCTACGGCAACGAGCAAGAAATACACTTGTATCGCGCTCCAGTCTCGCGAGATCGAGATTGTATAGCTTAAAAAACCCATTGATCACTCGCTCAAAGCAAATGTACATTTATTACACGTGAGTATTTTCCAACCTGCAGGTTTTTATATGCACTTTTTATTAATCTCGTAGACACTGCCAAGTCAGCCGGTGGGCGCAGTGGCGGCCCAACAGCCCGCCCAATCGCACGTGCTCCTGCAGTACAAACCCCAAGGTATCGATCTCACGGCGCCGGCTCAGCATCCAACTAAGCTGCTGCCCCGGCCTACCGCGGTTAACGTCACCTCACCGATCGAGGTTAAAGAAGAAGTCTTTGCCGTGCCAAAAGTAACCTCCTTTTCTCTAGCTGATTGCAATTCCAATGTTCCTTGAGTGAAATTTTTTTAAAATGAGGATTACTCATTGTTTTCAGTATCAAATGAAATCGAAGAGCAGATCTCGAAGTAGCTGCTCGTCGACGTCTTCCAAGATGCACCCTCCTCCACTTGTGTCAGCTGTCAGTGATCCCAACTTGAATCTTAATAACAACGTTCTTCTTGCACATCTTCTCACGAACAGTAGGATTCATGTTTTTCTTAGCATTAGACAAGTGACAATGATGATTTTTATTTTCTTAAATTTTCCTTTTTGTTTAATAATGCAGACACATCGAATCTGTACACGGTTAGTACGGGTCCGGATAAAGTCACAGCTCAGCCGGTGATCGGCGTCAAGCACATATTGCCTATGCTTTCGTCGACGCTTACATCCGGCGCACAAGTATCCAACGCCACTCATAACATAAATTCATCCATCAGCGCTCAAACCATGCACACCACCGCCAATGTACAAAGTCCTGCAACTCATCAGGTAAGTACATCATACAAGACACTATTAGTTCGAAATCATTTTCAATTGATATCGAAGGACTTGAATAAATAAATTCGTGGTACATTGTAGTCATTACAACAATCGAGTTCAAGTCAATCGTTACTTGCTCAGGCAGCAGCTGCAGTACACCAACAGTCGCCCAATAGCGATCCTAACTCCCCAAAGGATTCAACAGCACACAGTCCGCAGGCCCTGAGTCTCAGTCCTCTGCACAGTCCAATGAGCTTGGGTAGTCCACTATCTCCTGGCCGAGGTTACGTGAAGGGAGATCCAGAACGGGGTCAGTACAAAGAACAGCGCCGAGTCGGTCACATTCATGCTGAGCAGAAGCGCCGCTACAACATTAAAAATGGCTTTGACATGCTGAATAGCCTAATACCACAGCTCAGTCAGAATCCAAATACGAAAATGAGTAAAGCTGCAATGCTACAGAAGGGCGCTGATTACATCAAGCAGCTTCGATCAGACAGACGCGAGATCTGCGAGGAAAGCGAACAGCTCAGGGCACAGATCGAGATGTTGAGTTTGTCGATCAAGTGAGTTTGAAATTTTTTTCGATTCCCTGGTGCTTTTTTTTAACCATCATATTTCAAAGTATTAGATGTATCTGATTTTATGTGGTATTAGTAATTGCCAAGCCTTGCTACCCGCTACTGGGGTTCCTGTTTCACGACAGAGAACAAACAAAATGAAAGAGATGTTTGATGAATACGTCAAGGCAAGGACGAGAGATAATTGGAAGTTCTGGATTGTAAGTTCTTTAAGATTTAACTTTTTTGTTTTTTTTTCCAACAAGACATACACTATGAATTGACCATGAAATTCTCAACACTATAATACAGTTTAGTACGTTAATGGAGCCGTTGATGGAATCTTTCAACAATGCTGTATCCACAGCAAGCAAAGAAGAGTTATACAGAACGACAATAGTGTGGGTGGAGCAGCATTGTTCTCTAGTAGACCTTAGACCAGGTGCAGTGTCCATAAAATAAAATTTCGCGCATAAAATACAATACAATACACTTGAGACCCTTGTAAGTGAAATAAACTGCTTAAATATGTTTCAGCTGTCCTCAACTCATTGAAAAAATTGTGCACTGAAACGGACATTCTCAACGATCCTTCTCGTTTGCCAGAGGAAGCACTTGCAGCAGTGAACGTACCGAAACGGCGAAACTCTTTGCAGTGATCAATTTCATGTCTTGTGTAAATTAATAATCTTTAAGTGCGAGTTTGTGAAATGAAGCATGAATTCGATCTCCAAGTTCGATAAGAAACTTGTATCTTGAAAAGACAGTTACCGCATATTATCACGTTAAAATAAAAAATGCAGGAAAAAATAACATACATTTGTACAGAAACTATAAGTAGTCTTATCCTGGGGTACGTAAATACGTTTGAAAGCTCTTGTTTCTGCAAGATTATTCAACTTCAGCGGATGCAAAATAATATGAAGTGCAATTTTGCTGAGATTGAAGATAAAATTTTTTAAGATATTGAATAAAAATTGAACGTCTCGTGAAGTCGAAATTTTATTTTGTTTTTAACGGAACGAATAACAAAGTATATTTTTTAAAATTTAGATTCAAATAAGGTTTCGTTTTTGTTTTTTAATTTATATTTTCAAGATTCTTTTGCAAAACAATTTGTCACAATTATACCAAGTGTCACTTGAATGACTCCAAAGTTAAGTAATTTTCAAAGTTCATTCATGGAGGACTTGAAATACAATAGGAAAAAATAAAATCATTTTCACAATATTTCAAAATAATTATTTTTAGAAGTTGTTGAAATATAGTTGTTATATTTTGTATAATAGAGATTATTTACCCTTTTTTATATTAATATATTATAAAACTATTGGTAATTGTTTTTTCGTTCTGACTATTCAAACAAGAGAATATTTACAGACATGTCTGCTTTGTGAGGGGTCAAACATTTTTACAAGAGAAAAACAGTGAACCCGTGATGCTTGTTGAACGTATTATTATCGCAAATCATATGTATGTACGTTAAATATAAATGAATGCGAGATTTTTATTATACTTCATGTGATAATGTAAAAAAAAAAAAAAAAAAATATTACGGTCCAATTTTAGATAGAGTATTAACTGTAAAGAATTTTTGTATATCTCCGAATGTGTCATTGTTAATAATTAAAAAAAAACTGTATTAAATCAAAGTCTATTGGTTTTTATGAATTTCTATGATACAAAATAAATTGATAATCTAAAGATCATGTTTTTTTAATAACAAGTTTAAATTATTTTAATTTTGTAGTGGTAGTCAATAATACAAGTCAAACTATTGACGAGTACTATTGATTACCACTACAAAATTACATATATACAAGTGATCACAACAACATTGTTTAAATTATTTTATTATACACAAGGATTAAGTAAATAGGTAAAATAGTAAAGCACAAATCATTGTTCTTGCATTTAAATTTTATTTCAAAACTAAAATTACCCATTATATTATAAAATATATTTGCGTTATGATAAATGGTAGTTACTGAGCATATCTTACAAATAATTAATAATTTTCTTATCTAATAAATTTAATTTTCAGACTTTTGTAATTTTTAAGATCTTAATTCCTATACTTTTCAAGTACATTAATAAATTTAAAAAAAAAAACTCAAATTTTTAACTCAAATATAAATATTTGATAAAAACAAAGGAACCTATGAGCTATTCACGTCTTTGTAAGTGTATTATAACAGAGCAGGTACACATGCTTTATAAAAAAATATATGTTCATCTAGATGGGTGATACTGAGATTTTTGCTAATTTCCCTTAGCTTCCCAATTTAATTGGAATCATCATTGGCAATCGACTGTTCTGCAATGAACAAGTCTCATCAACCATTACATTAATCAACAGTAAAAAAAAATTAAAATATTGGAAAGTAACAATTACCAAGTTCAGTACGAAGTTCGTCGATGATCTGACTACTGTCGATATGCTTTTCAATTTCACTTCTTGCCTCGCAAGCACTGTCGGTTTGTACGAGGTCTTCGAGTTCCTCCTCTAAGATCTCCTTCAGCTTGTCGTCGACGTCATTGTCATTGCTAACGCCGAACCTGCGCTGCATAAACAATTCTTCGCGTTGCTCTTTCATGCGTTGCTTACACCTCTGATTATAAAAAAAAGCGCATTAAATGAGTACACATTTCTGTCAATGAAGAAACTCAATAGTAGTTAGTAATAAATATGAGAGTTAGTTTTTAACTAACTTGTCTCAAGTCCTCACGCAGCTTTGTAAAGTTCGGAGGTTTCCGACCGAATTGAGCTTTTACACCTTTTTTGGACAATTCTGTTGTTGCTGATGGCATTGTTGTCGTCGTCGGAGTTGTTGACATCTTGCCGCTTAGTGCTTGTACTAACTAAACAGTTAACTTGATGCCGGACAATGCGAAGGGAACTTCGACGTTGAGTGTTAGTAAACAATCACATACACTACCCCTACTGACCTTAAGAGCCTAACAAGTTTCAGAAATTAATAAACTTTAGGTGATTGTATCATTCACAAGCCGACCCAAAAAAAAATTCCTGTGGAATAAGTAAGTACCAAATGCTCTAAATATTATTAGTATATTATTCACACTATATTATATGCATTCGTTTTATTTTTATATTTTACACATACTTTTATACTATTTCAGTTTACAACAATCAGCGCCAGCAGTGTCAAGAAACTCTACTCTACTATGGACAGCGCTAGCAGTGTTTTAGCAAAATTAAAATTAAAAAAAATTTTTTTTTCATAGAAAAACAGAAAATGTCTACTTAGATATTTCTATTCCACTACTAGGCTAGCGCCGACTGTTAGTAATGAGTATGGTAGTGAGTAACTGAGTAGTCTCAGTGAGTACTTGAGTAATATGTGGTAATATTATTGTGAGTAGTAGAGAAAGAATTAAGTAGAGCTATCATCTATCACTCGTCAGATCACTAATTCACTAGTCATCAATAAGTTAGAAATTCCTGTTTACAGAAATCGGTTTTGATTTTTTTTTTTTAATTGTTAGCCGCGAAATTCGAATGCCCAAAGTAAGAACAAAAGAAATAATTTCGTGAAACCTCCGAAAAACACAGGATATATTTATTGTAAATGACTTCTGAAGAATTTCACTTATAATAACGTCCAAAAGTAAAAACCTTAAGAATTAAATTGTGATTACTGTTTGTTAGGTAATAAATCCGAGCATATAAGTAGGTATAAATATCAGCGAGTGCTGTACTGCTGCGGCTGCAGCGTTGACTGTGGGACTTGTGGAAGCACTGGAAGCTTGTCACATCCAAAGAGTTCAAAACTGACGTATAAGCAGTTTTAGTTAAACTATTTGGCAACTACTTATTTGGTTTTACTAAAATAATTAACAGTAATTTACTACTGTTGATTATCTTGTTTGTGTGCTGTAGTATAATTGTGAGTTGTCGCTGCAGAGAGCTGAAATAAACTGAAATCTCAGCCGCCGCATGGCGTGCATCTTTTTTTAACGACAAGCAGTGAATGAAAGATAGAAAGGTCTGTTAGTAAATACTGGAGAGTTGTTTTACGGTTGTTATAATATTATTGATCAAGTATTGTTGAATCTTCGCAAAAATGGGGAAGAAACGTAAAGGTAGGAAAGGTTTATAACCATTGGATATGTGTGGTGTTTAATTAATATTATCCTTGATATCTTTTTTTTACCCTCTTCAATATTTACAATTTATTCATCTGAATTTCTGACAGAATTCATCCAGAGTAAAGAGGAACGCATGATGATGACGATTGGAGAAATTATCAGAGAACTATGCAATGCCCATGATGAGAGCAGAGATGTTGATCTTAACAAATTGAAGACACAAATCTCATCTAAATATGGTCTATCGTCGTCTCCTAGGCTAGTGGACATCATCGCTGCTGTTCCCATTCCAGTTAGACCAATTTTATTACCAAAACTCAAGGCAAAACCCATTAGAACAGCCAGCGGTGTAGGTATCAAACTTTCATCTACCTTGGGTTGAATCAAACGGAAATAACCGGCTTTTTTTGCTTATACAGATCGCTGTTGTTGCTGTTATGTGCAAACCACACAGGTGTCCTCACATAAATATGACGGGCAACATTTGCGTATATTGTCCTGGTGGTCCGGATTCAGATTTCGAATACTCCACGCAATCATACACAGGCTACGAACCAACGTCGATGAGAGCAATACGCGCCCGTTACGATCCTTTCTTACAAACTAGGCACAGAGTCGACCAGGTATGCATTATTTGTCTCATTCAATAAGTGATTATAACGGTTTACTACAATGATCTATTGTTTTTCCAACAGTTAAAACAATTAGGCCACAGTGTGGATAAAGTAGAATTTATTGTCATGGGAGGAACGTTTATGTCTTTGCCAGAAGATTATAGAGATTACTTTATCAGGAGTCTACATGACGCTTTATCTGGTCACATTAGCAATAACGTAGCAGAAGCTGTTAAATTTTCAGAACGAAGTAATACCAAATGCATAGGAATAACTATTGAAACCAGGCCAGATTATTGTCTGAAAAAGCATTTGTCTGATATGTTGAACTATGGGTCAGTATTCTTGTGCTTGTCTCATATTTGTGGCAGGGATTTTAAAGTTGGCTAAAAATGTTAATTTTGATTTATCTCTGAATAGTTGCACGAGACTTGAAATCGGTGTGCAGTCAGTATATGAGGATGTAGCAAGGGACACCAACAGGGGTCACACAGTGAGGGCCGTTTGTGAAAGTTTTCAACTGTCAAAAGATGCTGGCTTCAAAGTTATAGCTCACATGATGCCTGATTTACCGAATGTTGGCTTTGAGAGGGATATTGAACAATTTATTGTAAGATGCCAAAGAAAAGCTAAGAAAAGTTTTTTTTTTTAAATCTCAATGTAACCTTTCCTTTTTACAGGAATTTTTTGAAAATCCAGCTTTTAGAGCAGATGGTTTAAAAATTTACCCCACACTAGTCATCCGAGGTACTGGTTTGTATGAATTATGGAGAACTGGGAGGTACAAAAGTTACCCTCCAAGTGCTCTTGTAGACCTTATAGCACGGGTTTTAGCTCTTATTCCACCATGGACGCGAGTATACAGGGTACAAAGAGATATTCCTATGCCTCTAGTTAGGTAAATTTTCTTAAAAAGTGGAATGGGTGGCAGTACATTTTTATAATGACATGAAAATAAAATTTTTACAGTTCTGGAGTAGAACACGGTAATCTTCGTGAGTTGGCTCTAGAGAGAATGGAAGATCTCGGAATTACTTGTAGAGATGTAAGAACGAGAGAAGTTGGGATTCAAGAAATTCATAATAAGATTCAGCCTCATGAAGTCGAATTGATTCGTAGAGACTACTATGCCAACAATGGATGGGAAACATTCTTATCTTATGAAGACCCTTTACAAGATATCTTGGTTGGCTTGTTAAGACTGAGAAAGTGTTCAAGCAATACTTTTAGGTATGATTTCAAGTTAGGTTTTGTAATTGGTCATTGGTCATAATAAAATACAATTTAATAATTTTAACAGAGCTGAATTGAAAGATAAATGCTCAATAGTACGTGAACTTCATGTGTATGGAAGTGTCGTCCCGGTAAATGCTAGAGACCCCACTAAGTTTCAACACCAAGGATTTGGTATGCTTTTGATGGAAGAAGCTGAAAGGATAGCTAGGGAGGAGCATGGGTCTAAAAAAATTGCTGTTATTTCAGGTATGAAAATTTGCGTATCCACAAATGCAATTCATCGAAAAAATTGCCTTCTCAACTAGTTAAAATTTTTTTAGGTGTAGGAACTAGAAACTATTACAGAAAAATTGGTTATGAATTGGATGGTCCTTATATGTCAAAATCTCTTTAATAATGATCGTTTTTACAAGAACGAGTAATGTCTTTCTTTTTTTTTACAAAATTGCTTTTCCTGAACCAAACATAAGGTAAATTGTACCTCCTATTATTTCTACGATGAAAATATAAATAAATACAACAGCCCAGCTGTGTGTGTAATGCAAAATGAGTCCAGCTATGTAAACTCCTAAGAAACCTGCAAAAAATATCCATTTATTGAATGCCAAGATCTTGTGAGGAAAAGTACAAAATGTGTGTTGTTTACCGGGAATGGCACCAATCGTATTCATAAATCCAAACACGCTACCCGAATGTTTAGGCGCTAAATCTGAGGGGTTGACGACGATTGCACTATTATGAAAACCAGATCCAGCTATTATTAAAGTCAGATAAGCAATTGCTTTTTCAGGTATATCTGTTCCAGCTGATAAAATAAATTTTAAGTAATACAGTAATATTTGTAACGTTATAAATACAAGTATGATTCGTATACCTAAAAATAACAAATTCACAGCCTGCAAAGCAAAACAGGTAGTTTGTATAATTTTTCGAGTCGCTGTGACAGAATATCCAGTCTTAAGTAGTTTTTCAGATAAAGCTCTTCCTATAAATATAGATGGTATTGAGGCTAGCCAGGGTACCATGTTAACTATCCAACCCTGAAAAATGTAATTTTTTTACTTATTGACAACTACAAGTGAAATTTTTGAAAAGTAAAAAGATACCTTGACTTCTGGAAAAGTGTCGTGAAAATACGTTGGCATCCACGAGAGTATGATGAAAAAGCAATTATTCTGGCATGCATGTCCAATCACGCAAGACCTGTAAAATGAGCAAGATAATATAAATTGTCAATGTGCACTGATGAAATAAATAATCAACAAAATTAAAAACAATCATGTGAAAAACAGGTGATTATCTAGTAATAAATCAGTGCAATAACATTCATGTACCATTATTACCAGAAAGGTGCTTTCGTAATAAGCTTTCGAACAGGTAGTTTGGTGTTTGATGATTGCCTGCTAGCTATGGGTCGACCATTTAAAAATGTCGAATAATATATTAGCACAAACGTCCAGCCAATACTGATACAACCTGTTAATTATAATTTAGTATACAACATAAGTACTAAAGCAGGCAGAAGATTATATTATGAATGTGGACTCTTTAATGCAAATAGAATTACCTAATACTCTAAAAACAGTATCCCACTGATAATTATCTAAAATATACGATCCTAGAACTCCTGTTAAAAGTGTTCCTAATGCCGAACCAGAAGTTACTAAACTAAAGAAAGATGCCCTCTCAGGCTCACTCAGTCTCTGGCTAGTCAAGCTTATCATACTAGGAAAATGCATTCCTACAAAACAACATCGAGCAGATTTAGTAGTTCAAAAAAGACAAGAATTAAAAATTTAAAAAAATCAAGGCTTTGTGTGCTCACCTTGAAATGCTCCGTTTATCACTCTGGTAAAAGTTACCATGCCATTGCCATTGAAATACCTTATGACATCAGGTAGGAAAAACGTAGAGGCTGCCCAGCCTATTGCAGCTATGCACATGATTCTCTGGCCTCCTATTCGATCGCTGACATAGCCACTTAATACTTGGGTAGTTGTGTAGCCCCAAAAAAAACTCGACAGTATGGTGCCAGAGTCTGTTTTGGTCCATTTTTTTTCCTTGCCAATCGTTGGCACTAGAAGAGGAACTGATGTTCTGGATGCATAAACAAGGCAGGTGCCAATCAACAATATGACGCCCCATTTGAATCGTTCTCTTCTGCAAAAATGTTTTTAATTGAGGGAAAAGCCAAATTGAAAATAATAGGCAAACAAAACACCACAGGTGTGACGTATTGAAAAAATGAATGTATATGAACGTATGATACATGAGTTGCAAACATGTTGCAGTAAGAACTCATGCATATGTGACATGTGTTGATGGTTTGATCAAATTTACGAAACAAAAGGTGGTTTGGATTTAATTAATGTAAATATATGTCAGTGTGCTCACCTCGTCCAGTGCAAGTTGTTGATAAAATCATGAGCCTGCATTACATTCGTGAAACGGATGGCTTCCCAAATTCATTCACTGTTATTAAGTATTACATGAATTAAATAGCTTGTGGCTCTTATCAATTTTCTGTTTTCAGCTCCAAATTCTACCTGACGTCGTACATATGTATATAGTTGACTCACCTGAGCTGAGAGAGCTAGGGGGTGAGGTAAAAAAGCAAAGCTTATTTAAGTACCTACTTGTCAAAAAGATGTTTGATTTGATTTGTTGTACTTATTTCATTGGTAATCGGCAAGCGCAGCAGCAACATACCGCATAAAGATAACAAGATAAGCAGATGTTTTTGATAGCTCATTCAAATATCTTGATAACTGTTACAATCTTGGTCAAGTTTATATAAATTATTACAAATAAGCTATGGGTGATAATTGTAATATTTTATATCGGATTTTTCTCATGTTTTTTCGTGACGAAAGGCAGTACATATATAAAGGGCATACGCCGTGCTGGACAATTTTTTGTACGTACTTATCATTATCACGTTTGTGTGTTAATCATAAAACTTTATCACCATACCATACTTAGTTGTGCGTATTTTTCGTTAAATTTTTTTTTAATTATCAGTTTTACAACTAAAGCTATGTGTTTAACATTCAAGACTGTTTAAAAAAAAAAAATATATATATATATACATACATAAATGCGCCATTTGTACTTACAGTCGGTAAGAAAAAATGGTCAGTTATTGGCGACCAGTTGGTAAAGTAGAGCCTTAATTTTTACGGATTGTTCCTAAATGCGTTCATTGATTGTGATTGGCTCGTGCGATTAATTCGGATAATTAGCATTGGTTCATCAGTGGAACCGATTTTTCGAAATTTTTGATATAAAAAAAGCAGGTAAGTTGGTATAATAATGGTAAAATGTACTAATTCTTGAGTAATGCGCGCATCTTAAGATTCTTCGGTAATATTATATCGGAATGTTTCGAAAACAAATTGTTGGCCTTAGGAAGCTAAATTAGCTTATCTTAACATATTGGTGGACACCGCATGTGGTACACACGACTCTTGTGATATATATCTATATCTCTAACTCTCTCTTCTAGCTCTCTCTCTCGTTTTTCTCCTCCTCCGTCCTCCGACCTAAACTTATTTACCTATGCTTGTTTAAAGACACCGGATATTTTCGTTTAATACGCTTTTTCTCGTAGCTGCGTCAGCACCTTGTCTTGGAGAAGACAAATAACGTCGTCGTGGCGTGCATACCTTGTGTGTGTACTTACCAACTGACTGGATCCTTTCGTTGATCCTGGCCACCCTGCATATTTATCATCTACAGAATCAGAAAATCAACATTCTACACTTCAGGTGCAGATTTCTGAGCGAGGTTCACACTTCACATCCTGACCCTTCTTCTAGACTAAACATCGCTATTAGCCGAGAAAGTAAAACTACATGTAAGTGTAAAATATACATATTTTCATAATAGCCTAGTTATGTTTTAAAAGTTTTGAATTCTATATATGCATGTATACAAAAGTTACTAGACACTATATATGTTGTTCTTGATTACAGCAGCCACACAGCCATCAGCACGCCAGCAGCAGAAAGCAGCATTAGCTTATCAGCTAGCAGCGTCATCGTATATACAATAGTTGATATACATTATCAATACATCGTGTCAGCAGTAGACACCACTGCGACTGCGAATCGCAGTCGAGGATTTTTTTTTTTTCCTGAGGAAGTAAGGAGGTACCATGCCATCATTACAGTGATAGGTACCTATGCGCGGCTGAAAGTGTAGGTGGTGGTGTAGAGAAAAGAGATTAATTGTACACCTTTTTGGCACAGCAGACCAGCGTTAGGCGGTAGCTCTTGACCGTGTGTTTTTAGTACGTCTTGTGCGTGTGCGCGGCGTGCGCGTATAAAAAAGCCTATTATAAAGTTCTGGTGTCTCCTAGAGGAGCTTAGCGTTTAGCACCTACGAGGACCAGGTACGTCTTGACGTTCCGTGCTTGCCGGCGTGGACGTACAACACACTACGTAGATGCTTACGCCGTATGCAGATCAAGTAGAAGGTAAAGCTGTCGTTAAACCATAGAATCGAGAAGAGGTACCTCAATATTTTCAAAGGCTTTAATTGTTGGGATCGAGATAGATGATCTACACTGTAGCCTCAACCATTATCGGAGCAACAACACACGACGAAGAAGGAGAGAGAGAAATAGTTGGCAATTGCCGTCTGCGGCTGTGTGTCTTGTGTACCTACTTGTGAGGTAAAACACACAGAGTCCTGTCCTTTACTATGCGCATTGATTCCACGCCGTGCGTGTGTTGGTAATAGTGCTGCGCGCTCTTTTCCCTAGCTCGCGCTCCGAGGAGAAGACGTTTCTGCATCTAGAGTAGCTCAGTTGCGCCACCTCCTTGTTACACACCATACGTGTACGAACTCTGACGCCAAATCAAAGAGGAAGAGTAGGACAGTATAAGTAGAGATCAAGAGTAGCTGGTGGATCAAGAGTGGCTAGCGGTGGGTGCATTTACAGTACTAGAGTACTATTACAAAATGAGGATGAGGAGATAAGGTGTGCGTCCGCGCGTGCAAAGTTATAGGTACGCTAGTAGAAGAAAAAAAAAAAAAAAAAAAAACATAAAACCGACGAGGAGAGAAGGTACCTGTATACGAGAGGATATAATAAGTAACAATAACGACGACGACGACGACGTCGAGCAATAGCAGCAAGACGTTGTTGCTGCTGACACAAGCGAGGATCGCTTGCCGCTTAACGATCGGGCGACTCTCTTCCATCATAAGTTGTATCAATGTTGTCTGGCAATGGTGTGTAAGGAGAACGTGGTATCATGGTTTGGAAATCTGTCCAGGTAAGAGTACAACCGACTCTCGGTGTATATAATTTACTCGCATTATAGCTATTCGGGGATCATGTCACTTTCTCGCATAGTGTCATAATTATTGTTCTTTCCTCACTCTCCTTTTTCTCCCACGTCTTTTTTTTTGTTTCGCGAATACGTTTCTGTCTATATAAGTAGTAGGCGCACGAGAGGGCAGCGAAAAAGAGCAAGAGGGAAAAAAAATACGTCACTGCTAAAGCGAAAAGAACGGGTGCATGGGAGTAGGTAAATGCGTGTGGGACGTTTTTTTGTTTGTGCCAGGCGTCTCGCATTCATGTAATAATGTACGATCACAATCGTGTAAGAGTTCAGACTCCAAAGAGCACAGACAAATGTGTGTATAACATACACCTACGACGTTTTTATTTGAGCTGTATGCTTTAGATTAAAATAAATGTATTTTTTTTTTTCCATTTTGTAATAGGATTAAAACGAAGCGAACGAGCCTCTGTGTTTATATAGAGAAGCGGCGCAACGTTTTTGGAGCGCGCGCGAGAGGACACCTTTTTTTTCTATCTCTCGATATCCACTTCTCTCTTTCTTACTCTCTTTCTCTTTCACGGACTTCGGTTCTTTATATACCTATTATTGCGCTACGCGGGCGTATAATACTTGCATATATACGTTTTATACGTTTGTCTCTGTCTATGATGGCTTATGAGCTCTTGTGCACTTTGGTCATGTTTTTTTTTTTTTTTTTTTTTTTTTTTCATTTTAATGATATAGTTTAATGTATTTAGATTACTTATTTTTGGTGAAGAAGATTTTATTTTGATTAGTTGCGTCCTTTTATATATTTAATACTAATAATTTTGTCAATGATCCACACGAGTATAATAAAGTTAACTCACTAATTGAATCTAAATTGTTGAACGCGTATTTGAGACGTGAAAGTATATCACAAGCTATATTTCGATATCAGTGATTCAGACGAAAGGTATTTAGAGTTGCTGTGAATTGAAAGACTACGATAATGAAGTTAGCACAACATATTCAACACAGTAGTCTGTTGTCCCACAATGTAGCTTTTGTACTACTTGTTGTTCAATCATAAACTTATGTCTAGTCTAGCAACTTGAACGCTTTTTTTTAATTGCTCGTAACGTTAATTACTTTGCGTTATCATAAATTTAATTTAATTTAATCCAATTTTATTTGTGTACTAGACATTTGTTGGTCAAATGTATGATTTTTTGTTCTCTAGTAGATGACGAAATCAAACATCACAGTTATTTCATTCAATTTTCTGTCTACGTCATAATGTGACGGTCGCTTCGTATTATTACTAGTCAAAATGTCTTAAAATTTGAAAAAAGGGTGCACATTCACAGGAAGATTAATGTGTATCTATTGTCTTTTTGTATATTCACCATGAGCACAGAAAGACAAAGCAGCTCGACCAGTCTTACATGAGAGATATTCTGTCGAATTTCATCAGTCACCTTTTGTTGCTATCTCACGGTCCCACTTTGTCACGTAAATCGTACAATTTTTTTGGGATTTAAATGTAATTTCTCCCGTCAATCCATAGTACTTTGATACTGATGCCAATGATTACAATACATACCTTTTGAACTTTTCGTAAAAACAATATCGTTTTAATCCTGACAGGTATCAGGAAAAAAGTGCCGATGTAACACTCGTTTATCTTCCGAAATACCTGCATATACATCCCATAGAAGTATAAGTTTCGGGTGGAAAAAAAAAAAAAAAAAAAAAAAAAAAAAATTAAAAGTAAAGGATTTGGTATTTGTTTGACTTTCGTTGCAGTTATAAGCGCATAGATGTGATGTGCACGCTGTTAAACATGTGCCTGCCGTTCGAGGTAAGGTACTTGGGCGCCTGCGTCGAGGACCTCGGTAAGCGGGACTGCAACGTCCTGCGCGACACCGAGCACCGGGCGAACAGTGTCAACGACCTGGCTGAGCTCAAGCACAACCCCATAACGACAGACAAGCGCACGAGGCGCAAGCTGGCCCTCTACATGGCCCTCCTGCACTCGTGCAACTACTCTTGTGCTGTTATTATCTACGAGAACCTTTCCAGCTTTGACTCCCAGGAGATGAGTGGCCTATTGAGCGGTGGTGGCCTCTCGCCCGGCGAGCAGCCGCTCGAGGAGCTCCTTCTGCTCTACACGATGGCCCTCAATCATCCGGCCTTCAACTACGAGCAGAAGAGCACCCTGGCCAATATATTTCTCAAGCTGCAGGAAGAGGAAACCCGCCTGAGCTCTCCCAAGACCGTCACGTCCGGATCCATGCCCTTCAAGTCAGCCACACAGGTATACCTTGTCGTATGAATTCCTGCTAATTTGATTGTATCTTGACTACATCTGTTTGCCTTGAGAATCCTTGTCTTATAAGTACATGTATTTACATCATACGCAATATTGCAATATCATTTAATATGATTGCAGAGCTGTATACCTTGTGTAAACCAAAACGATAGGATAGACTCGGAAATTTCGACAAATTGCGTGGTAGCTCCGCCACCGATGCAAAGCTTTCAAGGTAAATTGCACCTCTCTGTGTGTACATCTTACCCACATACCTCACTATTATATACCTATAACATTGTTTTTGCCGTCAAACAGATTACATATCTCAATGACTGTTTGCTAGATCTCATCGTTACGTTAAAATAAATGTTACATAACTTACTATAATACCTATACACATACTGTGCACAAAAAGCAGTCTTAGGATCTGTTGTTCACAATGCTTTTTGCTTTTTAGGGGAAATGCCAAACATACGAGGTAACGCCATGATCGCTACCGGTATGCCGCCTACATTGGGGATACCACCGACAGGCCTCTGCATTCCGAGTCCCGAACAAATGGCGATGCACGGCACTGGCCATCCCCAGTACGTGCACGTCGGTTTTCCCGCGGTCAACCACATGCCACCCTGGCCAGGTCAGGTTATGACGATGGGCCACAATCAGTTCATGTACCATCAGGGTGATGTCCTACCTTACACCTCGTCTAACTCTCCCTTAGTCAGCCGACAGTCCTCGCCTTCCCCGTCTCAGTCGCACAGTAGGAGTAACTCGCCGACCGCTGGTCTAATGCAGCGCAAAAACAACAACAACAACAACAACAACAACAACAACAACAACAACAACAATAGCAACATTAACAACAACAGCAACAGTGGACCTCAGCATCAACAGCAGCAGCAGCAGCAGCAACAGTTGCCGCGCACTTCCTGCCAGGTGACGCCGTCGACCTCGAATACGTTGACAACGTCTACCTTGACATCGAGCAGTCAGACAAACATTACGAGCGCCACAGTACTGGTTAGAATGAGCATCACTCTTAAATAATTCGCTGTTGTAAAACCGGTGACATAAAAAATTTCCTCAAATTAAACGTAAAAGTACTTTTTTTGTTCATTGCCAGTACTACTGTACGCTTTACTTCTGAGGCTGTTTAATTGATTTACTCCGTTTCATATGATTATATTTTTTATACCTTGATGTTTATCTCTTTTTCTATGAATGAGCAGCCGGGTACCGCAATGCCTCAGTCTCCACTGCCGCCGCTCAACACAAGTAGGAATATTCCATCACAGACTCAGCCGCCGCAGCAACAACAACATCATCAACAACAACAACAACAACAACAATTACCATCGTTGCGGCCGCTTGCCCCAATAAGCAATATTTACACGAGGCACAGCAACAACGACGTGTCAACAACGACGACGTCGTCAAAACAGTATCAACAACAACAGCAGCCGCCACCTCCACGGTTGAAGCCATCGTTGTCTGGAGAAACTCTGCGTGAAACTGGCAATAAGGATATGCCCAATTTTAAGGGCAACTTCCAAAATTATTCTAACAACGAGGTTGGTCATCATTTATTTACAATTGTTTTTTTTTTTCACTTATCATCGGGAAATACGTTTTAAACATTTCTATTGAATGCATTTGTGTTTTTCTAACAACAGATTAGGAGACTGAGTGATGAAGACATATCAAAAATCGATGTGACATCAAACGTACTGAATAATGTGAAGACACAAGCAGCAAACGGCTTAAATCAAACTCCAGAGAAAAAGATTGATAGCCCTAATAGTATGCACTTGTCTAATGAAACCGTTGAAAGCGATGTGAGTATAAAAATGAGTAATGAAAGTCATTTATGTTGCGTCAAACCAAATTTCAATAACATTTTTTCCTAATTTTAAAGAGCTTATCAATGGAAAATATTCCAAATGAAAATTCCAAGCCCGTGACGATAGCGGACCAAGGAATGATGAATTATCACCATCAGAATCACAATGCGATGACGAACATAAGACGATATCCACCTCCGCTGGATCAACCCACGCACATACAAATGATTCCCGCGCCGCCCTCTATGTATCACGCCCCCAACGCATGTTACAGCTGCCTTACTACAGTTCCAATGGCTGGGATTCAGAATCGTTTTTCTAGGTAATTATTGACCTTCTTGGAAAGACATACCTAATCGTCAAAGACACTGGTCTAATATTAAGGAAATCCAATTTGATATATTTAATTTTGTGTGTTGATTCAATTATTCGGTAGTTTGATATTTGTATGTGGTTTGATTTCAACAATAGGTGTAACGGTCCACCACTCTACTGCGTGACGCAGCTTCAGTCTCTTAGACTAGAACCAGAAAACAATAGACACTCGCACAGCAGTAGTTCAGACAGTTCGGGCAGTCGATCACCTCCAGAGACACCGCCAGCAGCGCCTTGGCTCGGAAACGATAACGTGCCTCCAGTATCGAACGAGCAACTGCAGCAGCAGCAGCAGCAACAACAACAACAGCAGCAACAGCAGCATATGGGTGGTGGTCCACCGTCCCTCCATTCCATCCCATCGTCACACTCAGGACCACACCTACAACAGCAGCAGCAGCAGCAGCAGCAGCAGCAGCAGCAGCAGCAGCAACAACAACAACAACAACAACAATTAAACCAGCATCATGATAGGCCACGAGCGCGTAAGAATCACACACACATGATGCGGCACAAAAGTGGCGGTCACTCAACGGCTGGCATGGTGAACGGAGGTGGCCCACCTCCTACTAGTTTGCAGAGTTTGCAGCCGTGCATGACATTTCTGGCACCGCCGGGTCACGCGCAAATGACCGCCTACCTGCCCCATCACTTCCCAACCCTGCGGCCCACCACCGGTATTTATTCAAATTTCACGCACGCTTACGCCACGGCCAGACCTGCGCCCGGTGGCTATCCAACTCTAGCCTATCAACCCAATGGCGAGATGATGTATCAATACGCTGGTCACCACCCGCCTCCTCCACTACCAGGGAGCAGTAATTCTGGCGCCGTAGCCGCCACCGGTACCCCGCCCCCGCCTCCTGCAGTGGTCTCGGTAGTTCAGAACGCGCAAAATCAGGTCCCGCCCCAGCCACAGCAGCAGAGCTACGTGACAGCTTCGCCAGTGGTATCGTACGCCCCTGTAAACGCGGTGCAGCCCCCGCCGCCTGTGCATCAGCCACCGCCTCCGGTCAAGGTGTCCTGTTACAACTGCGGCAGTAACAGTCACTTGGCAATCGACTGCAAGGAACAGACTATGGAGGATCTCACGAGGAGAGGTACGTCTTCGTTATTTTGAGCGATGAGTGGCAAACCCTTATTAAGCTTGTCTTTTCGAACGAATGATGTTGTGGCTTACACATTTGGCACAAAGCTTATGTGCTGAAATTCCTAAGGATAGTGCTGTTAATTTACAATGGTATCAATTATAGTCCAAAGTATAGTCTGCGTTGATACATTAAATAGTTTGTCCATTTAGGAATCATGAAAGTATGAGTTCTATAAAGAGAAAAAAGTACGTTTGCACAAAAAGCAAAAATTATGCGCCCACACAATTCGGAGGTTTTGCAACGCTGTTGTTATGCGTCATTTATACCTATCCATTTATATACATGTAAATATGTACATTTGTCTCGTGGTAATATTTATCATCAATTTAAAATCAGAATTCCAATCATAATATTATTCCAAACGTACTGTCTGCAAAGTTGCCAACATTACTATCGTGTTTTTAAATTTTGTCAATCCGACTTCATCGGTGTGAATGGTAACGTTTACTTTTCTTTTGCAAATTTTTGAAGTATAAACGTATCAGATTCAAATTAACTTAACAAAAAAATTTCATCTCAAACTTGGGAGAAAGATTACAATCAAACAAGCCATTCCCGTGCATGTCCCAATAGATCTGTAAAGCTACACCTGATTAACGTTTCGTGCGGTAATGGTTCTATTGGTTAATCCTCAGTACTTCTAGAATCTCCAAAAAACTACCTTGTCCAGTACCCCCATTCCGGCGTAGCTTTGTAAATACTGTGTACCCGAGCATCGGCTCGCCCGTCTATTTTGCAGGCCAGTTCCGGCTTGACTACACGACGGTGAAAAGCTCGGGTGGCGAGCAGAGCCAGAACATCTCCGACAAGTGATCCCCTGCTACGTGCCGATTGGATAAAGTCGCAGCCACCGTAGCATCAGCACCAATATCCGATGACAGGTGGTCGTCTTTACGAGCTAACACTTGCAGAAAGGGTATTACTGCTGCAGCCACCGATGTGGCAGCATCAGCAGCAGATGCGCATCATCTCATGTCTATTCGTATAGCTGTCATTATCATCATTATCATCAACATCATCATCATCGTCGTCATTGTTCGCTTTCTCCGGTATTTTAAATGCGAGCAAATCTCACGTCAAAGTACGCATAGCCATTACTACTCGTTGCTTTGTCATTATTGTTATTATTATTATTTTTTTTTCAGGCAAGTATACCCTCCCTGTATTACACAGTACACATGCATCGCCTTTAACTTTTTTTACCGACGTAAGACTCGAGGAGAGATAAGAAACCTGATTTTCCGTTGACTTTCCTTTTTATTGACTACTTTATTCTGTGAATCCCCCCCCCCTCCCCTCAGTACAAAGTACTCTTTTATGAATGTATAATTTTTACAAGTTCTTATTCATAATTATCATCATTGCCATTGTTAATTCAATGTTATTGCTTATCAAAAATGTAAATATTTTTGGAAGCTTTGAAGCGTTTGACACGCCCGTAAGGAAAAGGAAAAAAAAAAAAACATTAAGTTTCTGGCTTTTTCCTTCCAACACCAAACATCCTTACTTTCATAGTTTGGTGATATAATTTTACGGATGAAATTTTTTTCGGAAAGTAGGAGTTGAAAATTATAGAAAAGCAGATACCGTACGTTCATGTACGAGAGGTGCAAGCAAATTTTGCATTTTAAAAAAAAAAAGACGTGTCTCAAATTTCGGTTGTGTGTGCGTGACTGATGCATACGTACATTATATTTAATGTTGTTGTTGAACGTGTGGTTGACTTTAGATATTTTTTTATAACTATTATTGCTTTTCAACCGAATTATTATTTAGTTTAATAAAGTATGCGCGTATTATTTGTGTATAGATGAAATTTTTTAAAGCTTTGAGCGCGAAGTAACATGAAAAAAAAAATATATATATATGCATATGTATACACAAATATATATTTAGGCCTGGTGAGCCTCGGTGTTTTTTTTTTTTTTTTTTTTTTTTTTTTTATGAACTTTTTGTAAATAACAAGATCTAGGCTTGACCTTGTACTCTTCCTCTTCGCGCAAACAGTACGTACTCGTTGTAAAAATGATAAAATTGAAAATAAAACTTAATTCTTTTCTGTTGTATAACATTTTTATGCGCGTGATTTGAAATGATAGTAAATGAATTTTAAGGAAGAGTAAAGATAGCAGCGCGTTACGTGCTACAAACGTTTTTGTTTTGCCGTATAGCCATAATATTATAAATAAATAAGCTGCAAACGCTCGACTGAAACATAATAAGCAGAACGACGTATTTTTCATCCCCAGCATTATACTTTCCATCACTGCCATTAATTTGTTTGTTTTTTTTTTTTTTTTTTTTTTTTTAACTTAGCTACTTCCAAATCATCACTGTTAATTTGCTGCTACTAACAATTCTTGTCATTATTTTATATACTCTGTAAATAAATTGACTAATTACACTCACACACGTTCATGATATACACACGCGTCAGTATGTATATAGTTTCCGACTCTTTCTGTATAAAAGATACGAAAGCAACCATAAGTGTTCGATTGTCTGGCTACCGTTGCGCTCCTGTGTGTCCAAACGAGATTGTAATCATTACCATGGAGTTGAGTCGAGTGTCTCAACTAAAACAATTTTAGTAATTTTATATGAAAATTGTGTCTCTTGATTTTTAGTGCGGACTTTTTTTTTCTTCTTTTTTTTTTAATAAAAAATGGAGAGAATTGGAAAAAATTTTAAAAACAAAACAATAATCATTACCGACCATGGAGAGCGGCGACGCAATATTTACGTATCTTCTTGTATATTGTACAAATTTTATCGACGAATCTCGTATTTAAGAGTTTATCAGACTCTTGCGTTTGCAATATTTTGGATTGCAAGAGATTACTAGAAAACATCTATCGTTTAATCAATGCATACTTCGTGTAAATAGTCTGTAGGAATTGATCGAGCATGAAGAGTTGGATGGCGTTGAAGTTCGTCTTTTTTTTTTTTTTTTTTTTTTTTCTTTTCACTGTTTTTGCAAGGTAAAAATTTGTCCAGTACTCGCTTTGGTGGCATATTTTTACTTCAGTCAGTGTGGGAGTGAAAGAAACGAAGCGGTTCGAAAAATATTGTGTGGAAAGTACGTTGTGTTTGTGGCAGCTAGTCAAAAAGCGATGAGAAATTGTGAAAAAAAAAATGAAAAAAAAAATTGCGTATAGCTGTAATAACAGATGGTGCGAGATTAAGGGGCCCTGGTAACGTTATCCAGATTCGTGTTTGTCCAGTGAATAAATGAAACGTGCACTTTGCATTTTGCAAATCGTTTTAGAGTTTTGATAATATTTAATAAGGAAATTAAAGTTTTTAACAATGTATAATTTTTTTTTTTTTCTTTTCTATCCAATCAAGTGCACGAAATTTTAAATTTAATTGATCAAAAGTTACTAGAATTATTGTTTGACACACAATGCCATAAAACTTTTGTATCGAATACGCCATGGGATCGAAGAGTTAAGTCTCAACCCTCACGCAATAAACACAGTTATCTTGGTGTTACGATTAAAAAAAAAAAAAAAAAAAAAAAAAAACGAAAATAAAAAAACGAAAAAAAAGTAGGTAAACACATGAATGAATTATCTTTTCCTGCCAAAACAATAATTGCGGAGGTTTCTCAACTCGTCCACTACTCTCGTTGCATACACATATACTAAACTGTTGGCAACAAAGCGATCCGTATCGTCAAAATACCAAATAGTAAATCGATAAGGCTTAGAAGCATAATAATTGAAACTTGGTTTGAGCTTTCACTCGCAGTGTTCATTATTTGAATGTTTAAGCGCTGCGCGTGAGAAAAATGTATAATCACAGGAATTGGCACTTGCAGCGATTCCAAGTGACTAAGGGATTGAATGGTATCCCATCAGCGCATAATGTCGAGATAGACTGTATAGTAAAGAAAAAACGTAAAACTCGCATTGATCATATATTCTCTCGCCCACTTGGTCCCCTCCCCCCTTCCTCCTTTTTGTTGTTAGATTAAAAGAAAAGGACATTGTCTCGCGCGTATTATACTTAGCTGGTATTTGTTGGCGTTTTAAAGTATAATGGCAGTTGTGAATTGCGCGAGCGATGAAAAAAAAAATTATCTCTCTTCAGTGAATGAAATGGGCAGGGGGGGGGGGAACAAAGTAGAGAAAACATGTAGAAAGAAGTAACGAATGAAAAACGTGTCTTCGAAAAATCAATTCGATAATTATTCGTAGTCTTTTGATACTTCTTTTTTAACGCAATTAATTTTTCTACGGCGCTGTTACAGTGGTTGAGTACACGAGTGAACGTTCACGAGGCGGCGTTTCGTTAGACGCGTGCTCGGCTTTGATTCTTAGAAAACTAAGCTCCGATGCGCTCTCGCTGAATTCTTTTTTTCTTCCCGTTTGTTCTCCTTTCGTTCTCTTCTTTGGAAGCAACGAGGCGACGAAATTCTTCCCGTTGAAATCGAGCAACGATTTTAAAAATAACTTGGATAAACATGAAAGACATGCAAAATCCAAAACCATCTATATGTGAGAAGGTAAAAAATTATAGTTTCCAGTTTTTCTTACGGGATAGAGCAACGATAAATGTTGATTTATTGTGTGTATACGACTGGACCATTGAGGAGCGGTATGTTCCTTAAGGACGTGCGATTGGCTCTAACATTTGTGTTTCACTCGATTAAATCAGTATTAACCATTATTTGTCATATGTCCAAGGAAATAGAAAAAAAAAAAAAAAAAAAAAAAAAGTCAAATGAAACTATGGACCATATCAGTGTTGGAAGTTATGTATAAAAAGAGACGAACGCGAGGAAACTGCGATAAAGTGAGATTAAAAGAAATTTTCAAGAGATAAAGTGTTAATATAAACGTAAGAAATCGAGCGTTAGTCGTAAGTAGTATGTAAGAATAAACAAATAAATAGAAAAAAAAAAAAAAAAAAAAAAAAACAATTCATTTGCGATTGAATGATGAGTGAGAGTATAAGCGAAATCTCGTGAGAGAAGGCTTTATTATCCTAATAACAATGAGATCGTCATTGTGAATCGCGTTGGCACAGTGACTTACGTGGAGAAAAAAAAAAAAAAAAAAAAATGAAGAAAACATGACTGCAGTTTCGTTTAATCTTCACGCAAAATAATCACCGTTCATTGGATGAATTTATTGTAACGCGGATGATTTTTTTATTTTAGCGAAACTACAGCCGATGATTTTAATAGCTATTAAATATTGTTGCACAAGCGATGGTGTTTTTAGATTGATATCAAAGTAACATGTAATAGCCAATTCTCGATAATTATAAATGTATACATACATACGTACATATTTCAGTCATTTTTTTTTAGAAGTAAACGTTTCACTGGTGTTGGACGAATTATCAGTCTTGTCTCATTGTCAATCATATCTATTGATTATAGTTAACAGTATACTGGAAAATTATCGGTTTAACTATTGGAAAAATCAACAATTCAAAATATATTAAATATTGTTTCGAATACTCAAAATTTTTTTTAAAACTCTGTACATTTTTAATAACGCACATTAAAAAAAAAAAGGACAATTAAACGTGTATTTGATTTGTTTGGTTAAACAAGACGATGGTCAATTATCGGGTTCAATTTGACAAACCAACACTAGCTCAGTGTATACCGTGCGAACCGGTGCGTAAAAGCTTTACTTCGAAAAAAATATGCAAACGCAAGGATAGAATAATTGCGGAAGCGGTGAACGTTCCTGCCGTTGACGCGTTGCACGAATTTGTGTGACGAAAAACAAATACGAAGCAACTATCGCTCTTCCCCCGTCTCCCCTTTTACCTCTTGAGAGATGACGAGTATATTTTCTTTCACTTTTCAGAGAACGAGCAATACTAAAGTACATCGCGCCATTTGGTTTTTCACTGCGACTATCGAGTACAAGTAGTACTAGTACTGTTGTATACGTATAATGAAGTTCTTCTCTTTTGTAGTTTGTAAAACAGGGTGTATTTGAAAGAAGGAAAAAAAAAATCTGCGAGAGTGCTTAATCGATCATTAACTGCCGTTAAACATGTAGGTACAAAGCGATACATGTGTGTGTGTGTGTGCGTGTGTTGGAAGGCCGTTAATTCGCAAACCCAAGCAAATATGAACCCTCCGACATGATAAGTTGTGTCTCGTGGAATCACATTCACTACCAAAATCGTATTTACGAAAGGAAAAAAAAAAAATCTTCCAATGTACAATCATTGTCTTTGTAATGCGCGTGGCATGAATTTTTATCTGAAAAAGGAAAAAAGTTTTTCCAACTTTCCTTTGTACAAATAAGAGACGACGCGTTAGGATTTTCGTCGCATAATGATGATTTAATTTCTCAAGTAATAATTCCCACTACCGTTATAACAATAGTTATTTTTGTTTTCTTTTTGTTCCATGACTAATCCCTTATTGCTTTCATCAATTAAAGCTCACTTCTCACGCCTATACGACTCATTTGTCATTGTCGTTTGATCGCATTGTCATTTTCATTTATAACAGTGCTGTAATGATTTTTGTCGAATGAAAAAGCACGCGACGGCGGCGATAAATAAATAAATAAATAAATAAAAAAAAAAAAAAAAAAAAAAAATGATTGTACGCAGATACTGAGGACAACTGACTTCGTGTGCGCACTATTTCTTTGTGAAATCACTCATTATTAAGTGTGATAGATATATGAAAAAATAAAATAAAAGAAAGAAAAAAAGTAAAAGCCATATGTTTCCGCGAAATCTCAGCACAGTTCAAAGTACTTATATACTGCGCGATGACAAAAAACGTATAATAATAATAACAATAACAATAATAATAATGATATTGATTGACTGTCTCGTCAGATGCATCAGCACAAGAAAGAAAAAAAAAAAATTTTCTTTGTATATTGAATCATTGCCTCCTTTTGTTTTTACACGCATAAATATATGTACAAGTGTCGAGTGAACCGATGAATTTGGCGAATTTTTGTATTGAATAAAAAAAAAAATTATCGAATAAATAGAAGAAGCGCTATAAAGCAATGTTTTTTACCGTAAAATGCGAAAACTTAGTGGCGCGATGGTGTACACACACACAACAAAAATCAATAAATAGATTTAATTGGGAGTGAATGAAATATGATGTAGCGAAAAAAAAAAATGAGTGCGACGTACGCGTATATATTCGGCTCGGGTTCGTTTGATTTTTTTTTCCCAAAAAACGGTAACCCGGGGAACTCTGCATGAGTAAAGCAGCGCGGCGACGACGACTATTATACTTGTTATATAAGCGATTGTAAAGAATGTAGGTAACAAAAAAAAAAAAAAAAAAAAAATTTAGAAAAAATGATTAAAAATGAAAAAATAGCAAAAGAAAGATGAAAAGATATTTATCATCGAGCGGGATGGGGGGAGTTCTCGAGTGTGCCTGAGAAGTGTGCAAGTGCGTAAGAGAATATAGAAAATATTGTGCAAGCGAGATGGAAAGCGATTGATTAAGTGACTAGTTTCAAAGGTGCAAAAAAAAAAAAAAAAATGAATTATATTGTAAATTCACCGATATTTGCGTGAGTCAGAAAATTAATAAAAAAAAACAAAAAAAC
Organism: Copidosoma floridanum; assembly: GCF_036245765.1. Classification (NCBI taxonomy): domain Eukaryota; kingdom Metazoa; phylum Arthropoda; class Insecta; order Hymenoptera; family Encyrtidae; genus Copidosoma; species Copidosoma floridanum. The sequence continues at coordinate 14,646,260 of NW_028321896.1, read as the reverse complement.
AAAAAAACAACAAAAAACAAAAAAAATAACAAAAATGCGACTGAGAGTTTGCCGCTTGACGACGAAGGATCCAAACTAAGCGGTGCGAGAGAGAAATGAATTTTGCGGAACACGAAAATGTAACGTGGGTTTTTTGCTGTGATGTGTTCGAGAGCGTATTCGATGTGTGTGTGAGTGTGAGTGTGTGCGTGCGAGTTTTGAATGAAATTTTTTTCGTGTGCCACTAGGTCATGTAAATATATAGAAAATTATAAAAGAGTTTACATACGAACATGTGATGTGTATATACACACTATATATATATACGGAAATTATCGAGATATATTTGTAAATTCTGTTATCTGAATGCATTATGGATATTTTAACCTCCTGTAATAAAATATTTAATAAAAAATGTTACCAACCAAATTGACGTTTTCTTTCAACGAGTATCGTTATTTTGCTTTGTTTCGTTGTAAGTTAAAAAAAAAAAAAAAAATTTCACAATTACGTAAACTACTGTTCTTGACTTATTTGACATTACTTAGTTTAAAATTCTAATTTTTCAGCATTAGTGTATGGTAATAAAACAAAATGACGGGACAATGACATAATAGTATATAGTTCGTTTGACAAATACTTTTGTAAAATATCGACTAGAGAATTATCATTCAATACGTTCTAGTAGAGACATGTTTGCTTAACCAAGTATTTTTTACTCCGTAATAAATGTCACGTTCGCATCAATTACGATGTCAGTTGCAAAAAAGTGCAAGGACGGAACGACATACATGTAGCGACGAGATTATTATAATTATACGTGTACAGCTGATTTAAGTGGTAAAAAATCCATGTGGCGTCTATAGTCGTCATCGAAATATTCGCAAAACCATTTATTCCTCGCAACGAAAATTCACCCACTGATGAACAACCCATCAGTATCGTTAATTCAGTAGTAACAGCAGTTCAAGTATACAGATACCCTGCTTAAATAATTGATTTGTCGTAACACGTTTAAGGAAACGGTAAAACATTAATATTGTTTCATTAGCACCAGCAACATTTTTTCTCTACGAAATACCGCATACTCATTAAAAGGGATAATCGTGCGTCTTACCACGCAGAGTCTTTTTCTACTGATTCGCGCATGATCGTCCGATCGATCTGTTTTTCCTTTTCCTCTATCTCTCTCTCTCTCTCTTGTGGCTAAAACATCCTTCTTCAGCAGCACTCGGACGCTTATTTTCGTCTCGTTTACTACTTTATCTTTCAAATGAGTTATTGAGACACCCTGCAGCGCCGACCAAAAACATCCAAATCACCTTTTCAGTAGTAACAAGCGTTTACGGTCGTACACCAACGGTACACTTATCGCCGCACCCGAGCAGCTTTTATTTATTTTTTTCTTCCCCTCTCGTGCCAAGTACTTGTTGTTTTTTTTTTTTTTTTTTGTTTTTGTTCCAAGGGTATAATATATACGCTACACTTTTTCTCTATTTCTCTCTTCGGAGATAGCGTTACGTAACGGCGCCGTTTGCGGCATGTATAGACGAGGGGAAGCTACAGGAGACGAGGTTTCACCACCATCGGAGGGGACAAAAAAATATCATGTGCAAGGGAAACAGAATTTTTTTTTGTTTTTTCTTCCAAAAACCCAGGAGCAATGTGTGTATGTGTATGGAATATCTCCAAAAGCTCTCGGTCGAATGAGTCGAACAAAGAAAAAGCCAAAAGCTCCATGGGCACACTTTGTTAGCCACACACACACAGGTGCGATAGCTCCTCGCATCCGCTGCATCACGTACACCGGGGGTGTGTGGGGTAAGAAAGAGAAAGAAAGAAAAAAAAAAGAAAAATTAGGGACAGCCGGCAAAATGCGCGAGAAAGAGCCACCTGCACGGAGGTGCGCGCAAATCGAAGCTCCCTCTTCTGCATGCACACGGACGTGTGCAGGGGTGCAGCGCGCAACGTGTGTGTATTCTGTCCTCTCGTATATACAATATAAATATATACACACACACCAAAAACCCCGTGCATCTATATCGATGGGCACACCACCACCACCATTTAGCGTGTAGTGCAGCACCGCGACGTCACTCCGTACTATACAACTCTTGTCGTTTTTTCTTATGCCTACATGTATAACATGCACGTAACTCGGTGCAAATGCGTGCACGTATACGTATAGGGTATATATATATAACCCACACGACATCTCGGCTGCGTACGAGCCGGGAGGGTTGGAGGAAGGAAGGAAGGGAGGCGGTGGCAACTGGAGCATGCGTGGAAACGGTGGAGGAGGAGGGGGTGGGGGTGGGGGGGGGTCTCCGCGTCGAGAAAGAGCGGCTCTGGATCGCTCAATATTCATCCCTCGGTGGAGGTGGCAGCAACGGCGACCGCGCGACGAGGAGACGGAAGAAGAAGCAGCCAGTTTAGTCGGCCGATAGGGAGCACAGAGAGAGAGAACGAGCCGCCCGAGACACACACGAGCCGAGGGGATTGTCATACGTACTCCGGAGCCAGAAAGTCTCGTGGGGATTTTTGTTTGTTTGTTGTTGTTTGGTTGGTGCACGGCATTTACCGTATAACGGAGGATACAAAAAAACAAAAAAAAAACAAACAAAAAACAGCGTACGTATACTCGTACGAGGAGACGATTAAACGAGCAGTAGTAGGCACAACGATATGGACAAGAAGGAGCAATTTTACTCGCCCCCGCCCGAGGTCGGCAAGTGGGAGAGCCTCGGGATCTTCATCTACAACTCGGAGACCGGCCAAATACTCGGCCGTACCCTCGGCAGTTGGGGTGAGTCCAATTATTCTCTCTCTCTCTCTCTCTTTTTTTTTTTTGTTTTTTGTCTTTTCTCCCCCACACCCTCTCTCCTACACCGTATCCTTCCCGACCTGGTGGCGCACCAAACGCTTACCTCATCTACTGGGGTACTCGCGGATGGGCGCGTACCGGAGGACCGGCCCTGCAATAGACTCGTCGGCGGCAGGGGGGGTTGATTAATCTCTCTCTCTCTCCCTCTTACTCTTTCGAGAGAGAGGGACTTCGACATCACCGCCGACTCGGCGAGGCTTTGCGGCGCCATCGGTCGCGGGGAAAGCTAGAAAAATCAATGCGTGTGTCGTACCTTCGTCGGATCCTCCGTGCTCCAATCGATTCTTTATTAAATCATTGGTGTAGTTTGCTTATTCTCTCTACTTTAAATACAGCTATGAAAGCCTTCAAAGTCTTAATAAAGCTTTACTTTTTTTATTCTTATTCTCTGAATACAATATCTTCAAAGGTGTCGCTGAGCCATCGAGGGGGGGGGGGGGCACCCTGTATCCGCGCTCAGTCTCAATTGTTCGCCTCATCTGTTCCGGAGCGCAATTGCTGGCGTTTTCGGCAAAAAAAAAAAAAAAAAAAAAAAAAGAGGGCGAGAGGGAAGGGGAGGGAGTAACTGATCGATCAGCCCCTTAAAGTCGATGAGACCTCTGCCGTCCGAAGCGAGCGGTTGGCGTGCCACCTACGCGCGTACCTGCATTAGCCCAAGATGTGGCGGTGCATGTACGCACACGAGAGAGAAAGGGATCTCCCCCCCCCGACGCGAGAAGAGGAGCTTGGGTTTTCTACGGTTTCCCCGGGCCGGCCGCACCGAGGTATCCGTTCGAAGAAACCGTTGGGGGCTCTATGGGCATGACCACTTTTCTTTTTTTAATGCTCTCCCGGCACCTTCGCCCCCCCCCAGCCAAGGCCACGCGCCTCCGGGTTTCTTTGTTACGCACTAAAAATGCCATCGTCATCGTCGTGGTCGTTGGGGTGAAACTTCTCCAGTCGCTGGCATATCGATTTTACCCGCGCGGCTCCGCACGCCGCCAGATAACATGGCGACTGCACCCTCCTCTTGCTAAAAAGCTCCCGTCGAGGTGTATCCCACACACCGGGGAATACGCGATGGCGATGATGAGCGAAAAAAAAGAAAAAAATGGGGAGGGGGTTACTTCTTGCATAATGGATAGCCACTGGCATCTGTGACGTGATGTGCAAAGCTCATCCATACATATTATACGCACACTTGGAGAGAGTACGGCAAAGCTCTCGGGGTATCGAAAAATCGGAAAAATTCAAGCGGGGAAATTTTCATCCGCAAAAGAGGGTATACAAGTGAGCAGCTTTGGTCGGACGACATTTTGATAACGTAAGAGGGTATGGCCGTGTACGCTCGAGGCTGGAGAGCAGAGGAGAGTTTGCCCTTTTTTCCCGTGAATTACGTGCAATTAAAAAAATCACAATTTTGATTGTCTTTCTCGATGGACTTTGATTTACGGTCCAAGATAAAGGGCGCACGCGCTACCCTCCACGTGTGTGTATGTGTGTGTGTGTGTGTTCCAAAGAGGAGGTGGGTGTGCAGACGACGCGAGGGTTACATAACAGGGGCGTACGTATCGACGACGTGATGAGGGTGTGCGTTCGAATGTACACATCTCTTGTACTTGTATACAGCGCGTTCTGGTTTTCCGGGGGCCAAGACGCGGATGCTCGACTATTGTCTTTATTGTTTTTCTTTTTGACAGCGAGTCCTCTTTTTTTTCTTTTTTTTCCCAATTGACAATACGTTGCGGGTATATTGATTTCGGGGTGTCGGCCAATCGAGCCACGGGGCAAGGGGATAATATTTTATTTCTACTCCCTCCCTCCTAAATTGAAACGTGTATATAGTCGTTGTCTTGGAATTTGAGGACTCATCCTTTTTGCGGGGTACAAACGCGGTTTTAGTCCGACGTGTGTCCATCGGTCGAGGTGATCGATAGCGTTAGGTTCACATTTTCAACCCTACTATTGTAGAAATTTCAACTGCGCCATGGATTGATACGCGATTTCAATCTCCATCCGAATCTACGTGCACGTCCTCTCCCAAAGCAATCGAAGAAATATAAATTTGCTTTTTTTCGATGAACAGCGATGCATGTGACGTTAGGAGCTCGGGATGAAAAATTACATAATCCGTGGCGCTCGAGTGGCGGTTATTGGCGCCAGCGGACGAAAACCAGCCGCAGATCAATGAAACCGATGGATGATGATTATTATCATTATTTTGTTTTTCTCTCCCAAACGCGAATTAGCACTCGGTAGCATATAAGTTTGCGCGCACATAGGCTCGTCAGTGGGTGATAATAGAGTCTTTGAGCGAGGAGGCGCGCAGCGAAGAAACGAAGGCACTCGTCTTTGTCATCTTCTTCCATGCCAGGTCATGTAAGGTATAGAAGAAGGTAAAACGAGAGCAACGCGCACGTAGCGTATGTATTATGCACACCTGTAAAGAGAGTGAGAAAGGGGGGGGGTAAGAAAAAGAGGGTGGAAAAGATGTCGTTCTGTACGTACACGTATCTTCTTCTCGAATGTATACAAGTGTATACATTGTACTGGCGGAAGAATCCGTATGCACACGCGAGCGTTGACAGACATGCATGGGTCGTGTGTTCATTCGCACGTATATTTTGTAGATATAATATATATATATACGTGGGTACGCGTGTACGTCGATAACCGTAGACATGTACACGTATGTACACAAGTCAAATGGAAAATATGTAGGGGGGAAGATATATGTATATATATATATGTGTGTGTGTGCACCCGGTAGTTTATATAGGATCGATATGTCAGGCATATATATACATACACGTGTACCAAGTGTGGTGTTTGTTCCTTCGTATACATTGGAACCGTAGGTACTTTCATTTTTTTTTTTCTCCTCTTCTTCGCATCCACACCGAAACACCCGGACAGTTATTCGTGTGCACTAAAACCTTGCGTTGCATTCTCGGTGATGCCATCATCGGCCGATCGTGGCCTGGATAAAAGTTTTCCAACGCTTGGCTTTGCTCCCTCGGGCCAATTCTCGTTCCGGCGAAGTTGGGCTTCAATCTCTGCTTTGCTGAAACTACATAAATATAACCAAAGTCATAAACTCTCTTACCTCGCACGCTATCCTTGCTGTTTATAGATTTGTGAAAATTCTTTTTTTTTTTTTTTTTTTTTTTTTTTTTTTTTTTTTTTTTCATGCACAATGAACGGTGAATGTTTAAATTTTAGGTGTTATTTGTTAATTCCACGGTGAACGAATATACGCCAATTAACGATCGGGAAAGTAAAAAAAAAAATCCGAGCTTCCAGACGCAGGAGGCAAATCTGTAGTGACGGCCATCTCTCTTTCTCTCAAAGGTCTCCCGAGTGATCCGAAGGTCGTGCCCCCCTCCCCCCCTCGAGTCTGTGATAAATTTTCATTTGTTACAAAGATGCGCGAGCCAAGGCCTGTGCGTGTGACTGCATGTCTATGAGTATATTACATTGCGGGAGGGATGATTGGTCTTGGACGAATTACCGACCCGAAAATGGTTTACTCAGAGTCTCTTTCCCAATAATTTGATCTCAACCATATTTTTTTTTTTTTTTTTTTTTTTAGTCCAAGCATGATACCTGCTTGTTTAAACCGTGTAGATAATGTACATTGTTTATAAATTACTAATTTTACGTAAACCCAATGCTTTTACGGCATCTCATTATTTTTATGGTAATAACACCCATTAACCCCTTTTACTGCTTATTCTGCGCTCCATTTCACGATTAAAGTGTTGAAATAAGATTAACTCGCCTGTTATTCAAGTGTTAAACAATGAAAAGCGAGATTATTAAACTTTTTAAAAGAAATATTCGTGTCTTGAAAGAAAGGCACAAAATGATGATGACAAAATTTGAACTGTCCAAACTATGAATGACCAATTCATTGTAACTGCATCGGATTTAAAGATGTTTTAAATGCTAGTCTACAACCCAATTATCATAAAAATGCGATTGAACCTGGTATACCTTGTCGCTATGTTGGAATTTCAGAGTCATTCGATTGAAAGTCTTTCAACAATACTTGTACGAAACCGTTCAAGAAAATTATGTAGAATTATGCTTTGAAAATGAAAAAAACAGAGCGCGCGATGAATAAATAAACAAAAGTATTATCTTTTATTCGAAGAGTCACGCGACGCCGTACGATGGAGCGAAAAAGCAAACTCGATCAATAAAAAGCTCATCCTCGCGATCTCCAGCGATTGCATGGCGCGATGAGAAATAAAACGAGATCGGCAGATCGGCAAAATCAAAATGCATATCTTGTGTATAGTAGAAGATGCACGCAACACCGCGCAGAGGCGGAGATCGCGGCGTCTTACTAGTTACCAATTCGGGCCAATTAGACGGCGCATCGTAATTGTCACGGTGCGTCTATTTTAAAGCTCATCTCGATCCCTTCGACCATCGAGCTTCTATACCACGTGAACGCGCATCAGCTCGTCACATTGGCTCTCAAGACTTTTTTTTTTTTTTTTTCAATCTTTATTTATATCGCATGCTTTGGATTAGATTTTTTAATCAGGGGCGAAGATGGTTTTTGGACGAATCATCGAAAATTCCAACAGCCCTGTTTTACGAGCAATTATTTTGAGACACATTCCGTTTTATTTTTCAACAACATAATTGGTTTTTTTCTCCACTCGTAATTTGAGGTATATAAGCGTCAACGGTTATGAAAAATGAAAAAACGGTTGCGTCCCACTGACCCTTTGGACCTTGTATGGAAACATTTGATGAAAAAAAAAAAAAAAAAACAAAAAAAAAAAAAAAAGTTGTTACATCTAATGGTCACGAAATCCGTGAAAATTTCCTCTTCCCCCAGGCAAGATCCTGCTGTTCTACTTGATATTCTACGCTGTGCTGGCCGGCTTCTTCGGCGGCATGCTCGCCGTGTTCTGGCAAACGCTGGACATGAAGCAGCCCAAGTGGCAGCTCGAGAGCTCGCTGATCGGCAGCAACCCGGGTCTGGGCTTCCGGCCCATGCCTCCAGAGAGCAACGTCGAGAGCACCCTCATCTGGTACAAGGCCAGCGACGAGGGCAACTTCCGCCACTGGTCCCGCGCTCTCGACAAGTTCCTCCAGAGTACGTTACGATGTTATTATTGTCCTTTTGCGCCCAGGCACGGTCGCACCGTTTGGCGCTGATCTTTACGACTTTTGCCCGTTGCAGCTTACAACAAGACCGGCCAAGGTGCCGTCAACCAGGAGAACCGGGTCTACTGCGACTACGGCAAACCGGCACCTTCCGGCAAAGTTTGCGACGTCATCGTGCAAGACTGGCACCCCTGCACAAAGCCAAACTTTTACAATTACCAAAAGTCCGCGCCCTGTATATTCCTCAAGCTGAACAAAGTAAGTAGCCCTCCTTCCCCCACCCCCACCCCCTTTTTTTCAAATAGGCACGGATCCATTCGAATGCACCCTCATCGTTGGCCCCCCTTTACGTTTGAATGGAAAAAAAAAAAAAAAAAAGAAAGAAGCAAATATTAACCACAGCCCTTTTATTAACCAACGCGCAGATATACGGCTGGGCACCCCAGTTCTTCAACGACACGTCGAAGCTGCCCGCCAACATGCCCAATGACCTGAAGAACCACATTGCCAACCTGAAGCCGCAGAATCGCGACACCGTGTGGGTGTCATGCGAGGGTGAGAACCCGGCCGACGTCGAGAACATCGGGCCCATCCAGTACATCCCGCGCCGCGGCTTTCCCGGCTTTTACTTCCCCTTCACGAACACGCCGGGCTACCTGTCGCCCCTCGTCGCCGTCTTCTTCGAGAAGCCCAAGTGTAAGTTCCCTCGCTCCTCTCCGTTTTGCCCCACGTTATATCATATTCTTCCATCATGCGTACGACCGATGTGAACATTGTTTTGTATATTTTTAATTAATTTGCCGACTCTATAGATGCGGGGGGCAAACTGGAAAGCGCGATCACGATGATTCATTTTTTGTAGTTTTAGAAGAACGAGAAATCGCGTTATTCCGTAGCACGGGGTTTGGAAGCACGTATAGACCAGAGATTTGATATTTTAAGTTTTTTTTCATTCATTGAAACCACGTACAATCTGAGTTTTATCACTTTCAGCACGATAAAGCATTTATCTGTAAATGGATAGGTGCATTAAAAAGGGGACATTAAAGTCGAGGTTTTTCAATTGTGTTGATTGAGATTTGGTCGACTTTCACTTTTTTTTTTTTTTTTCTTTGGGGGGGGGGGAAAGGAGAAAAAATTAACAACAATTTCCTTCAGATGGTGTACTGATCAATGTCGAGTGCAAGGCGTGGGCGCACAACATCATCCACGATCGGATCGAAAGGCGTGGCTCCGTTCACTTTGAGCTGATGGTCGACTAAGGAGGCAACAACGCAGCAAACAACAACAGCCCCATATATGTATAACAACACACCGCATCGTCACATCGCATTGTATACCTCAGCAGCGGCAAATCACCACCACCACCACCAACATCAGCATCATCGAAGCACTTATGGCGGAGCGTTTTTCGACAACAAATAATAAATAAAACAAAAAAAAAAAAAAACAAAAAAAAAAATGATAAACTCAATGACACGTTGACATGTAGCATAACAATGACAATGGATCATCATCGCGATAATTTGGACGAGATAAAAAGGATACAAAAACGACAAGAACACCACCTCCCCGCCCGTCAGCCTTTCCTTGATTTTCACGCGAGCGCCTAGCCAATCCATACCAAGTGACGTCATGATTCACCGTAGAAAAAAAAAATCAACCCATCAAAAATACATCACCCACGGCCTCTTTTCGCCCCTCCATCCGTGCGCTTTCCAACACCGCGAGCCCCCGAAAAGAAGAATGCACGATTTCAGCATACGCGGCACATGCACTCGCTCCGATGAATATCCCGAGCGAGTTCACGGACGCGCCAAATCGATCCGCGGGGCCGCTTTTGGCTACAGCGCATTGTACCACCTACTATACGTATGTATGCATGCCTCGGAGCTTGGCGGGGCCGACGATACTACTGCATTGCACAAAAACGCGAGCGCGGCCTCTTTTCCCGGACGCAATCCTTGCTTTTGCCGATCTGTTCGCCAAACGACTTACCGATCCGAAGCGCGTGTTGCTGCTGTTCGTTTCAAACAATTAATGGGGGGTAAGTGCGAGGAAAATATTCCTATAGCTTCGTTACGTAAGAGGCGGCCGCGTCGTGTTACATAACATGGATACAGAAGCGCTCGACGATGAGGGTCGCTGCGCATCACCCCTCCTTCATCCCCTGCTCCGGTTGGAAAATGAAATTTGTTTTTCTCATTTTACCCCGATACGGAGAAACAAGACAAACTGCTCGCTGTACCTTATTAATATGTTGTTCCATCCCAATGGTGTTCCGTATGTACTTCCGCGTCGCGATGTGTTCCGTTAATGAAGAGGCGCCTATAGAGTGTCGGAGCGCACGCGAAATAAAACTAAATTGAACAGCAATTCGTGTAAAACGATGGATCGTTTGATTGAATGGGGATCAAGCGATTTGGGAAGGGGAAAAAAATCTGATAGCGTCGCTTGCAAAAGAAAAAATAAATAAATAAATAAGATAGTCACAAGTAGACCCGAACGGAAAAATTTATTCTCGCTAATACTCAGTTTAGCTGATCCTGTCCTACTTTAGATTTTTCGGGGGTTTTTGAACATATTGATTGATAATATCGTTAGTAGGCTTATGACGACCGCAATTTCGTCGATGATTATAAAGGGACAACCGATTCGTATCAAATTGACCATTGAAATGAAAGAAAAAAAGGCAAAATGTGTCGAGGATCATAAATTCTTCGAACGACAAATGTTTCGTGTTTGTTTCCGTGGCATTTGCGTTCGATTCGTGCAACACGAATATTGATTTAAAAGAAAAAAAAAAAAATATAACAATAAATCGTTATCCGTCGCGTGCTTTTTTAAATGTGTCCACCACTAGCTTTTACTCGATAATTATATATATATTATATATATACGTTCGTATAAACGTGAGTGTGTTCACGCCATACGCATGCGCTTTTTTCCAAGGACATCGTCCTTTCGACACTCGAGTGTCGAAGACCATTGATTTTGGAAAACGAATTCGCGCGATGGACAAGTGCATAATGATAACGATACATCGGTACTTAATAAAGGAAGCCAAGAAAAAAAAAAGAAAAAAAAAAGTAAAAGTAAATAAATAAAAACAAAATAATAATTGTTATTTTCTTTTTTTACATAAAAATACGCGCATAAGATGTCAGATTTAGTTAATCGTCCATATGTGTGTTACATTTATACGCATGGCGACGCTGTTCATTTAACGAGTGTTCGCGATATTTAGAAATAAGTATAGCGGCTGCGAAGATCGAGCCGAGTGTAATTTTCATTGTTCCAAAAACAAAGCGACACGTACTTATTTATCACATACGTGATGGTATGTTAAGTTGAAAAAACAAAAAAAAAAAAAAAAAAAAATGATTTGCCAATACCTCGTTGTTTAGTCCTCAGTTTACTTAAACATATAATTGATGAGAAAAAAGAAAAAAAAAGAAAAAGAAAAAAAATAATAAAAGTAGACGTGGCGATGAAAAATAAAATGTAAGATAAAATTTTACTTCTCGAGGGTGGATCGGTGCGATTTAAAAACTAATAAAACTGTTAATAATAAATAAACAGCAGTTGAACAAAAATGAGTGAAAGAAGGACGAGCGAGAGAGTTACGCGCACGAGAGACAAAAAGAGTAAGCAAGAAACACGAAAAGAAGGGAAAATCAAGGTGTGAAAAATTCTACGATGTACATTTATGATATTACTTGTAAACGTGCCGCTTAAACAAACGTATGAAAAAAAAAAAAAAAAAAAAAGTTGTACACACGCCCACGTACACGCGTTTTTAAATAATGGTATACACTCAAGGGTGGTGATATACAGAGATGAATAGTGGACGAAGAGCGTATTGTTGTACGAAAGTGCATCCAAAGACGGAAGCGCGTGTGCGCGGGCCCGTTGTAATAGTTCACATATGCAGTCGTGTAGAGGATAAAACCACAAGAAGAACGTAAAGATAAAAAAAAAGAAAAAAAAATAATAATAACAAACAATGACTTTTAGAGTCCGGTTGATAGAGCTTTGTGAGACGAGCGCGATTGGCTGACCCTCCCTCCGATGATTTTTCTCTCGTGCTTCGATTGTTCATCAGTACATGCAACACACACAGGCTGCCAACCAAACATTTTTGTTACCGTCGTGCGATTGTTTTTTTTTTTTTTGTTTTTTTTTTTTTTTGTTGCAAAAGTTGTCGTGCATATTTATACGTTACACTTTAAAGCACAGTAAATCCTTGTACAATGAGTTCTCAGTCGATTTTTTACTTAAAGAGAGAGAGGAGAGAGGGGTCGCGCGCGTCGTCGTAAATTAAGATTATTTAATTACATGCATAATATATTTATTATTATTATAACTAAAGCAAGAAAAAGGAAAAAAAGATGGAAAGATATCAAAAAAATAGAGATTCGAGATCGAAAATTATTTCCGGGCGTTACCCGGGCTCGTGTTATACATTTGAAACTAGAAAGCGGTCATTATTATCATTACTATTATTATTATTATTATTATTATTATTATTATTATTATTATTATTATTATTGTGCGTATAAATATATAACGAGAAATTCATTATTGATATAAATGTGTGAGAAAACGATGAGTATGAGATGTGCTACAAATGATTCGAGGAAATAAAACAAAATACTAAACATGAAAAGTATAATATGTTGCGATAAATGTCATTGACAACAAAAACAGAGCGTGTGTGTGTATGTGTGTGAGGGAGAGTGAGAAAGAGAGAAAATTGTTCACAATAAGCAAATGTCATTTAAATAGAAGAATAAAAAAAAAAAAAAAAAAAAAAGAAAAACAGTTTTGATTGTAGCGACTATTTAAAAACTTAATACGATTAATAAAAATTATTATCTTCGTATAAGAGTGTAAAACGTGTGCACAGCAAGAGCTCGATCTGTAGGTGGACTTTGTTAAATGTGATGAAAACCAATTTGAGCGTTGTAAGGATGTATTGAAAAAAAAAATATATATATATACACACTCTCACTGTAAACTCTACGAGTGGACGATCTTATTAAGATAATAAAATGAAATAAATAAAATAAAATAATAGTTATTATTATACTTAAAAAAATCATCCGGTACTTCATCCGTCGCCACAGTACATGAGTTGCGTATTTCTAATGATAAGTGGAAATCGAACGTTGTTAAACAATGTTAATTAAAAAAATCAGAGCGGAAAGGGATGAGATGATTTGCAAAAAATATACATGCCGATTGAAAATGAAAATCCGAGCATGAGGTGAAGCTGGGAAAGTAAGCGATGAGTGTTCCGTAGAGTAAATACCAATATCGCGGCGGAAGAAATGAAAAATGGAAATTGCACGCAAATGGGGCGAAAGAGATAAGCGTATAATATAATAAAGTGATCTTGCTACGTATGTGGTGTTTGCGTTTTTTTTGTTTTTTTGTTTCCGTTATTCCAAAGTGAGCGAGGACATAATTCTTGCACGATATTAACACCGTTACTCGTTAGCCGATGTATAAGCCTAGTTGATAAAAAAAAAGGGAAAAATGAAAAAAAAAATAAATAAATAAATAAGAAAACATTGAAAAAAATAAATAAATAACTCTTCGATGGGGGCTTTTTTGGGAATAAAAATGACAAACGAAATGAGTGAAGTGAAAAATAAAGAGACACTACTCTGACGAAAAATGTCGATTTATTCATTTATTTCAACATCTCATCCCATTCGATGTTTCTTCTTGATCTCATTTTTTTCTTTGTTTGTAGATACATTGATCGCAAAAAAGTGTATTTTTAGGGTGTGAAACTTTATTGGTCCGAAGAATGTGGTGCAGCTTTATAAAAAAAAAAAAAAATCACAATAACCAATTATTCGATCAATTCTGCTGCTAACAATTTTTAATTTAATTTTCATAGGATTTTTCTATTCCATACTTTTGATAATGTTAAGTGCAATAGTACTGTTAAGCAAATTGATGTTTTAAATTAATTGGTACTTACCATAAAAATCCAAAATAGTCCAAATAAAATTATGACATAATTATCAAGTACTGTTATTTTTATTGGTTTTTATGAAAATTCGATAAGCGCCTTGTTTTTGGAGGAAAAACTGTAACCTTTAACTGTACTTAAACGAAACATTATTGTTTCGATTGTCACAAATGTTAAAAATTTTCATAAATCCAAAAACTTTGTACTGATCATGCTGTTTCATATACATCACATTTCAAGAAGGTTCGTTTTTCAGGTTTGGACATTATGTAGAAAACATTATAAAAGCGATTTAGTAAAGTTTTGTAGTACCGATATGTGAGTTCAGACTATTATTTATTTACATTTTTTCAAACAGTGCGTTGACATACACAACGCATGTATTATATAGATTGATAGAACAAATAATATATATGACTGAATCAGTGTCATAGCAATGGAGTTGCAGATCAATTGGCTGTTTTCCCTTTGCTTTGTTATCATTGGGAAATTGGAATGATTTCTATTATATCTTGGTAATACCTGAATAAAATTAACGAGTGAGTATTATTTGACTACGGAATTCCATATTATTTTTCACTTAAGAACTTGAGTATTAGACCGGCAGCCAGTAACAGATTTTTGGTATCGATCGAACAGCCTATGCCATACAGAATTAAATTTTTTTCAAAATATACTGATTAATGATTAACAAAATTAAATTATCCTTAAGGGACAAAATAAATACATCTGTTTTAAACATGAATTAAATTAAATTAAAAAAAAAATTAAAGTAACATTTTTTTACGCAACCACCTACACCTATGCCACGCACATCAATTGAAAGTTATAGAAAAAATATTTGAGTATAAAGTTATTGGCATTTGCGTGAGGCGGGGCCTATTAATGCCAACTGTTATATTTTTTATTGGCATATTATATGGTACCAACTTCCACGTATGCTAGCGGATTTTTTTTACGTAATAAACTAATTTATATAACATTCAATTGAAATGCACGGCATACGCCCTAAAAAGCCCCATCCCACACCGTATGCTAATAATGATGTTGCGCTGCAATATTTTTCGTTGAATTTTCATTTGACGTGCATGGCATACGTGGTTAGGTCAAAAATAAATCATATATATTTCTTTCGACAATTTTTAGTTCAGATGTGCGCGTTATAAGATTTATTTTATACTAATCAATAATCAGTATTTGTTTAAATAATCACAAGTAAGTATACGTACAGGGGATTCCATTGATACCAAAAATCTGTTGCTAGTTATTAATATACACACATTACACACAAACATACGTGTGTTTTGTTCATAGCATTTTGTGCACCGTGTTGGCTGATGATTTCTGTACGCTTATGTACATGATTCGTTTACCAATCTCAAGATTTTCGTTAAGAATTCAAAATGCACCACATCTGCCGATATAAAAGAATTGCTGTATATCTCAAGGTTTTAAATCCATTGTGTAATGAAAACACTTGTATCTATATGTAAGTCTGATGAGTCCTTGTAAGAAACTGCAATAGCCTGTGAGGCATCAGGATGCGTAATAGCTGATACTTGTCGATAAAAGACAATAAATGTGCTAATTAAAATTATCCGTCAGTTAACGACAAGTACAACTACAAAATACATGTAAAATCTTCCTTTGTTGGCATTGATGCATGAATATTCAAATACGAAATGTAAGAGTTTCAATACTATTGTGAAAGTTTACGTTACAAGGCTTACAATTTTTTCCTGAGATTTTCCTCCAACTGTTTGGTGAGTACTTATACATTTTACTGCACGGTTATTGTCAAAATACTAGACCCAACTTCGCGTACTATCATAACTAACTAATGATCTCCTTCCGGTAGTTTGGTGATTAAAAAAGGTACAACATACATTCATGTTCCAATAATCTTACATTTCATTTAAATATTTTCAACTAGCGGTATATTTAGTGTACACTATACTGTGCAAAATAACATTGTCCAAATTAATATTTCAAATTTCTCTGAATCTCAAAAACACGTGGATTCCTGGGGTAAACAGGTTTTTGCGTGATGTGACTGCTTAGTAAAATGATCCAAGTATCGGAATAAAAAAAAAAAATTCAAAGAGTTACAATCGTGTAGGTAAATCTTGGAAGAAACTTCTGGTTCTTCTTGGTGTTCTCTTACAAGATGCCTACGTTTTTTCGTAAATTACTGAATAAAAGGTGTCGCCACTTTTTCAAATATAAATTTACAGTATTTCGACTAATTAGATGCATGGAACCGTTTAAATAGTAACAATTTTATTATAAAATTCGTTTATGTTAAAACTTTTGATTTCTGCGTGTGACAAAATATCTTGAACGAAATGTGATTCACCATGTGCGTAATAGCTAAATAAAACAAACGAGTTGCCATTTAAGTAAAATTTCTTATTATTCTTTACTTGAATGGTAAGGCGTAATGTTTCATCAACTCATCTTGTGCGTAATATCGATGGATGATTCCTTCTTAGAATTAAAAAGTTTCCAGATTACTTTCATTGGATTGTCTGAAATCTGCCGAGTTTTTTCCCTCTTGGTAGTGGCAACTTAACATTTTATTGCTATGTTGGACACGCGGTGGATTAATGTACGTTTGTCTTTTGCTGTTTCAAAACTGTACATCACAACAAATGGCTATAAAATTAAACTCTTGTATAACCATACGTTATAAAAGCGGATGTTATATATTCGCTATGACTATCAATTCATACATTAGAGCCGGTAAAATGTGTCATTGAGTGAAAACATTTTTACCTAAATTTCATTCAAATTATGTTCCTTGAATGTAAAAGAGCGGTTGCCATTTGGTAACCAATAATGTTTATAATATTTAGCAAGCACCATCCTTTCTATTAATTTCTGTTAATATTCGACAAGCGTTATTTGTTTTTACAATCTAGTGAATTTAAATGACAAGACTTACGTTTTGTTCGTTGCGTTGGATTCGAGCGCTCGTGCCCCATTAGAACCACGTCGTACCTCTCGACTTGGAACGATGTCGTTCGCTCCGGTCTCTTTTGTAACACCAGCCGATGGCTCCCATCAAGTTATTCCAAGAATCATCAGCTTGTACAGACGTACCGTTTGCCAAAAGACGGACCAACGTTTTTGTCCTCGGCAGCCACCAATGACCGAACACCCTTCCACGTGCGAGCGCACTCTGCCTCGCCAAAGAGATGACAGTCGACTGAGCTCCCGGTTAATCCCCAGGACTATTTATACGTGTCTTTGTACCAGGAGAGCCTCTGCTTGAGCTCCCTCCACCAGCATCCTTGGCTTCCTAGAACTGCTTTTACGTACCCGAGCCAGCGATTCGTAGTGTATCATCACGTCAAAGGGGCATTGGGTTATCATACAGCCTGCAAGTCGCAAGCTCGGCTCATAATCCAAGTGCCCTGCCGTTTGACATAGCGTGTACTCCACCCTGGGTAACCAATGCACCGCTGATATTATACGCCCGCTAATGGGTTGCACCTTAATTCGATTGTCGTATTGCTTGTGTCGTCGCGATGGGCACCAAGCGGATGGACGGAGACTCGGGGGGTCGTGACAATGCTGTATAGGCCCAATTATGACCCATCGCTCCGACGTTAGAGCCTATAGTGTGCATCCCTAGACTTTGGGGGTGAGCGTATGTACGCTCGACGGTGCCCCAGAGTGACAGTTTTGGTAGGTATGTACATCGCGAGGCCTATGGTATATATGTCGCTGGACAACGCAATAATTGTGCATGTATATGTTGCTACGCTGCGGTAGCCCAGAGGGTGATGGACATGAGCTTGCAGGAATCAATAAGCCAGCGCCTGCACAGGGCACAGAGGGGGCGATCCCGCTACCAACTATCTTATTGGGCTAAGAGCAAAAAATTTGCTTCTCTGTTTGTACCATCGAGATACGCGACGCGGTGGACCTATCCACATGCTGGACTAGTGCAGCGACGAAATAATCGAGTTAGCCAGGTACAGGTATAATCCGTATAGTCCATCGAGCTACCCCATCATCCAAGGATCTTCGGAGAAGCTGCTCTCCAAGTGCTTTGGTGCACCATAGAACCTCCACACATAGCTGTTTACATTGTCATGTATGTAGCTTGTGTGTGCGTTTAAATGCCCTAGTACATTATACCCACGGTGCATCCACTCAGTGCCAAAGTGCCTACACGCAATTGCGTTAAGGGACCCGTATATTAGTGTGTAGGTGTATATCCATCGGCAAGGTATCGGTTACACCGAACTAACCGACTAGAGTATGAAACGGTATACACATGCGATATATTATGCACTTGGGGTGAACTGAGCTTGTGGCTTTATTTTTATTTCGTACATTTTATTTCATTGCTCGTTTCTTCGGTGCCTCATCATGGCCAACTGCGTGTGTTTGTTTGTGTGTGTTTGGGCATGTTGTACCAAGCACGTACAAGTTGTACAAATATAATAGAGTAACTCGTGACTTGCACGTCAACTGTTGTTCATTTATTTTTTCTTTCCGCTGATGTCCGCTCGGTAATAAGTATCAACGATGTACAGCATTCGAAATGGGATCGACAAGCAACCTGCGATGATTTATTTATTTAATTTTTTTTTGTTTTTATAGATACCTTACGAGCCAAAATTAATGAGGGTAGCAGAGCAGAGGGTATAATTTTTCCTTAGTGCGAGGCACATTTGGAACGGTCACCGGTCATACCACCATCCACGTGGACCTTTCTGAGATTTGCTTCGTCGCAAGTATATACATCTACTGCATGTTTTTTCTTCCGTTGTTATATTTCATTTTGTTAATTTTACGATAAATTACTTTATACAAAAAATTGTGAAATAATATAAAGTGTAATAATAATATAACGAAAATATAAACTTAATGATGAGACAAATTTCTGGGTGGATGTCGCTTTGAATAATCTAATAGTTTTAAATATTATTGAAATTTGTGTTCCATAGTCCACATAATCTTTAACTAGAGCTATTAAAAATGTATCATTAAACCTACTAGTATTTTAAAATAAAAAAACGATGTTGCCTCTACAATACAATCAATCGATCTTGTTCCAAAAGCATTTTTGATCATTGGACGACAAAAATTATTATTATATGCAAAGCTATATCAAAAATTAGACCCACCGTAACATATGCATACCGATCTAACAGCACAAGCTTATTTAAAATGTCTAGAAACATCAGCAAAATCATGATCAAATCCCGGCATTGGCATAAAGAATCTAAATATTATAAAAAAGATGCCTATGCTGAACTGGCTCAAGTCTATTTTTATCAATATCGATAACTGGTGACCATATATTTATAATTAAAGGGATATTATTAATGATTGAACTACAAAGTTACAAGTTCCCCCGAACATTCAAGGATATTGTATTGAAAGCGATTACACGTGTTTCAGACTAATTTTTTTTTTTTTTCACAGAAAAAGAACAAAATTATTAAGTGGCATAAACGAGAAGTGACAGTGAGGGGGACTGTGATTGTGCTAATAGCGCATCAGTTCTGAACGCTACTTTTCCCACCAAAGGTTGCAGTACTTAAACGTACAAACTATAAATAAAAAAATAAAATAAAATAATTATCAAACTCCCAAATTTTATTTTTCTGCATATGACCAGCTAAAATGATTCACATTTGCAAACGTTCGTCTAGTTTTATTTTAATTAATTTTTTTTTTTTAAATCTTCAGATTACAAGTTTGTTGTAGTCACTTACGTTCTAAGTACAAAGCTGTACTATAGTTCTGTCTAAAAAAAAGTGTATTATATTTTTTTAGTGCAGAAAATAAATTAATGTTTAAAAAATTTACTGTTTGTTTAAAAATAGGTGTATTGGTAAGTGTAGAAAATCGTAGCATTGAAAAAACTTTAATAATTTATTAACCGACAAAGCTACGTAAAAATTCACGAGATACGTATCATTGTATGGCATACGAGTACGTATTTAGCAGATGTAGATATAAATTTACAAGTTCTGCAGCTAACAACAATTTTTAGGTAGCTTCGAGTGTACCCTGATTTACCGTAATCCAGTAACATTAGGCTTAACTGTTGACCCAGTAGATGTCGTAGCCATGATCAATATACACGCTGAAAACATTTTTATGAGTGTCAGTAATATAATTCATATAACATTTGAAATAAAATTTCAAAATATGTACGATACAGCCAAAAATGGATCAACATTCTTTAGGACTTTATTTTATTTTTATTTAACAGTGAATGTACGCATAGAATCTCATTACTTATCATATTGTTTATCTTTATTTACAACAATAAGTAGAAAACATATTATAATATACGTCATACATCACTTTGCCAAATAACGTTGTTGCAGAATAAATCCTACCTGTATCAGAAGGTTCCTGGTAATCTGGATGGATCATCTTTGTTGTTTTGTCATTGTTTTAATTCATCAAATCGTTTTTTTAAAGATTATCTTGAAAAATACGTGCTTGGTCATTTAGAAAAAAAAAGCAAAAAAAAAGCTGCCAATACTTGAAATATTCATATTACGCTATAATATACAAGAAATAAGTTTCACGAGTGCTGTAAAATTACTCGTCATAATTTTCATCCCACGTTTTAGCTAAATCAAGGAAATTATTCCACAAGACCGTGTTATTGATCATACGTTTGCATCAAATTGTAGATATCGTTACAAAGAAGTACAATAAATGACGACAAAAGGAGAGACGATGCAGAGGAACGACGCTTATTTTGATAATACACGAAGAAAATTGCAAGTGAAAACGTAGTATGAAAATTTTACAATAGTCTAGACAAAAGATTATTGTTATGAACATTATTTGGATTTCACATCACATGGGTACGTAGCTGATGCATGACTATTATGGCTCGCTCCCCTTTTGCGCGAAGCACAAAGTGTATAAGCATGGCCTTGTCACACGAAAAAATCTCCTTTGGCTGAACGTACAGATAGGAAGGTTGTAGTTCACCCAAGGCCATACAAGTAGAACTAACAACTCTTCGATGTAACTCCAAAAAACACTTTAGTCCATTTTTGTGGGTGAGTCGGGAGTATGCAATTAAACATTAGAACAACACCTGCACGTTGAAGTGACAATGTCACTTGGAAATGATGAAAAAAGATGGGAAAATGGATGAAATGTTTATTTTACGGAGAAAAGTATATATTACGCTCGACACACAAAAGCCGAGACTTTTTCTCAAGCACCTAACAAAAGGATCCAACTACCAAGAAAAAGGCAACTGGAGGGGACGCAATAAGGTCTCCTCGTATAATATTCCGGTTTTCGTCAATGGGGTCGTTGGGTATATCACATGGAAAGAAAAAGATCACAAAGGAATATAGAGCCGATGATGGTTCATACACCCGTGTTGTGATAACCGACGAGTAGCAACAACCCTTGGACACACGCGCAACACGCACGCCAACTCCTGTGGAAAAAGCAACAAGAGACGAAGAAAAACAGTCATATCCTGAGACTGTTGGGGCAGGCGCATCATCTTTTCTCCATCGGGCTCTCGTCAAATGGCCGGGTGAATCTAGAAACAAAAAAAAAGTAGCCACGAAAACCTGCAGCAAAGATGGGGGTAGGTATATAGGGTACGCGCGAAATGATCAGAGCAGGTAAAGCAAGCGGGGCATCATGGGCGGTAGGAATCGAGCGCGCAACTAGTTCGAACCAGAGCCGTCTGGGATGAGATCTCTGCATTCGAGCGGTGAAAACTGGATATTTCTGGATGCTACCGGCCTGCACGTGGGTATGCACCACGCAGCCACCCTCCCTCCCTGCCCCATTCTCTTTGGCCGGGGGTTGCTTCGGGTCGCACCCCTACCCCCCCCGACGCCCCACTCTTGCGCCTGTATACTCGAGCCACCCCTCTTCCCATGGAACGACTGTCGTATACGCACGTGATACCACCAACAATATCTATATATAGTATAAAAGGGGTTGTGATGAAATCTTGTCCTTGTTGCCATCGATGTACTACACCATAGATGTTGCTTTTTGAAGGGAGGGGTGATGATGCGGATCATGGCTATTAACGGAGGAGTTGGTCTATTTTTTCGCATCCCTGTTTTTACCGATAACAAAAAAAAAATGGCACCGCAGGAGGATTTGGTTGGTAGGTATACCCATAATGGCCGCATTACAACAGGTGATGGCATTCCATTATGATGGTTTCTGGATAACGAGAGGTTCATTTCATCAAGATGAAAAAATTTGTGTTATCTGTACTATATGATTTACCATTTACGGGATAAGCCGAACCACACTCGGTACAAAATATGTATGTATTTTCACGTTGCCCAAACTTGACGAGACTCGCGTAGTTTTCTGTTCACTCGTACAAATCGTATCGATTGGTTACAGCACTGCTTGATGTGAGATTTTTTTTTTTTCAAATTCATCCTCGTACTTGCCACACCAAGAGGTAAGGCAGCTCCAATATGGGTCGAGCTTTTTTACCATCACTTTGCATCGTCCTATTGCACTTTGTCATCAAAACGTCACCCGGTGGATCTATATTCTGTAGGCCAAAACCTTCCGAAATAATATTCGAAACATATATGTACCAGGGTCATTCGAGTGTTGTACCTTAGTAGGGGCATTTCAGACCGTAGGATGTCCTTTGTGCGATAACGATATAGTACATAAGTACCGATTCATGAAAAATGTACAGGAAAGATCGTCGTGGCAGAGTTTAACCATATCCGAGAATCTTTAGATGTTACAAGTTGAAAAAACATGTATATTACATCGACGGGTCTCAACCCTTACTTTTCATCCAAGCCTTATCATTATTATTTATACCCATGTACGATATAATGTAGGTACATCAAGTTCTCTTGAACCAATGATTCGAAGCTCTCTACCTGCACATAAGTATCGTATATAATATAATACCTATTGGTCCCACGTATCTGACTCATCTCTGCTCTGTACACCTGCCGATGGCTACCTTTTCTCTTCTTCTTACTCCGCGGTGATCTAAGTATATACGTTGTTGCAGAGCACAGGATGCGCCCAATTCGGATAAAAGCGTTTGCGTGTCGCGTGTACGTGGAGGCATTGTTGCTACACAATGTTGTATAAAACATGTATAACATATGATGTAAACGTGTTAGGTGTTATACCTATGTTGAAAAAAAAAAAAAAAAAGAATGAATAAATAAATAAATAAAAGAGCCCATGAGTCACTTTGACGTTAGGCTGTATCCATGAGCACGCGCACGCGGTACATGTAACCTACATATACGTAATCATCATGATCCACGTCGTTGCCGCCACCGTCTCCGTTATCACCGCTAATCGTTACGATTGTCATATATTGCCGTGGACGACAGCTCTGTTGCCGAGACGTATATACCTCGTTGCTGATTTAAACGATAATTTGACCTTTTGCCTCGTGCGTACGCGTATTTTCCAAGCAGCGCATATACATGACCCTTTACAGCTGTTCAGGTACACCTACCGTTGTTTGCCGTACATTTTAGGTTTTTGTGGTCGAAGACTTCGGTGCAGTGCACAGGGCAAGGAAAAAATATCGACGCAACGTCATAGTACTTAGATGTCATCGTTATAATATATTATGTGCAGTGAGTACAACGCAAAGTGTTGATCGTTTTTCCCTGACTACAACGTCAGTCGACATCGGTCATTTCGTCAAGCACCCGTTGACCGCGATAAAACTGATGTAATAATATTTTCTCACACGAGTTTCAACGACAAAGTAGGTAAGTATCGCAAGGCTCGCCTCTACCAAAAAAACGTATACGCATTAAGTAGTCCAAGAACGAGATCGGTATGTATATGCAGGACCCATATACGTATACGCCGGCTGACCCAATTCGTTGTACCTTACCGTGAATTTTCGTGCAAGGCACGTGTCTGACGCTCTTCGAGTCAATTGGAACCCTCGGATAGAGGCTCTAATAATGTACACGCACACATGCACGAGTACTCACAAACAGGATAAGGTGTACGTATATGTATAATATGTATATAACAGACGGACGACCTCCAAACGAGAGCCATTACAGCGCATCATAGGATAGCCGCATTTTTGGACGATCAAGCGACGACCGTTCCGAAAGTACGAAGTTTCTTGCAGGAGGTGGTGAAAAGAGTTAGGCATTTATCACACATGCCTCCAAACTCATTCGAAAAGAAAGAAGCGATCGAGCGAGCCGATTGAAAAGACATAATATGTATGATACACGCGCGCGCGTCGCCGTGGACAAAAGAGAAGGTTTTCGTGCGATGCAGCGCGTGGAAGCTCTCTTGTCCCGGAAAGCCCGATGCTGCGATGTGTTCGTACATTGTCGGCTGACCTTAGCCTCCAATTCATTTGTGCGTCGACGGCTGTTGATGATGATGGGCTCCTCTCGCCTGTATAACAAGTGACAAGAGAGAGAGACCATAGCCCGGACGTTGGGCAAGGACGCGCGGCCCTCGTGTATATATATATATTATGTGGTGTCGAGCTCGCCGCGCGCCGATTCATCCGATTTGCCGATCCTCCATTGTGACGCTTGCTCGAGCGTGTGTCTATAAACTTGGCTCCGGATACGATGATTTTGCGGAATTTAAAGCCCCTCCCCACCCCCACCCCCTCCTGCCCCCGTACCCAAGTGTAACTCTTTATGCGCGATTTCCGCGTCCCTCTTTTCTTTTTTCACCTACACCACGCCGATGTCGCGTTTCCTCCTCTTTGTTCCTTTATTTTTTATTTTTTTTTTATCTTTTGGTTTCGGGGCAACTGTCTCACGTTGCAGTCCGCGAGATTAATTAAATTACCTTTTTGTGATTCGATGGGTCTACGTAATCCGCGTGATGTTGTATGGAAAAGGGGAAAAAAAAAATTATTCACAAAATTGACGTTTCGTGATAAGTATATATTAGTGTCATACACCTAACTTGTTCAAATGGTACCTTTTTTTATGTCAAACGGTTTTCTTTCGAAAATCGAGTACAAGTACTTTAGACCGAACACACGTGGTTTAACAAAAATCGGTAATAGATACTAGAGTTTTACAAAAAATCGTGTCAAATGCACAAATTGTTGTCTGGTTATTGGACAAATCGTTTTTCATGCGATATTTTAAAATAATGTTAATAAATACAAAACAACCGTATATATATACGAAATACAATTACAATGCGAACTATGAAAAATAAACTAAAGTAAAAAAAAAAAAAAAAAAAAAAATACACTATAGGTCTAATGGAAAATTTTTGATGTTGTTGGAAGCAAACAGTTTACCTCTCACGTAACAAACACATACTAATGTACACACATCCCATGCTCGAGTAAATGGATACGGTAATTTTTTTTTAGATAAATTCAGCCACTCGTTTGAATGAGCTATTCAGTGTGGGAGCGAGTTGGCATCGTTTTTATGGACCGCGTGATCTGCAACTTTGTTTTATTTTTTACTGCTTACAGGTTTAAAATTGTTTTCAAATGTAAACGATGTGCAAAATTGAGTTAAAATTATTGGTAAAGCTTTTTAACGTAACTCGAGACGGTAATCCACCGAAAAATCTTCTGTTTTCTTTTAATGGCTCACCGATCGTTTTATACCATATTATTTGTCATAAAAAAAAAAAAAAAAATACACGCAAGCATGTACGCAAACAACAAAATCTCTCGTGATACAAGTATAGCTCGAAAATCAAGTCCACAATTTGTCTCGAAATATATACATTGACAACGTGTAAAAACTCCCTTAATTCAGCAATGCAATAACAAGAGATAATTTATGTAGGGAAGATACAACACCAGACACGGGCACAAGAAACAAATTTCGAGCCATAACGACTGGAGTTTCCCCGAGAATGATTACGCGCAATTAGCATGAAAGAGATGGACGTGGGTAGGTATATGTATAAATATGTAACAAACGTGTGCGGTAACTCCGAGCGCAAAGTAACAATTATCAGCGGAAACGGGAAGTGACGGAACATATAAACTCGCGGGGGGGGGGGGGGGGTAAGGTGGAGGGACAAAAAAAAGAGGAGATTCGGCAAAATTGTCTTGACGCAACGACGCGAGTCTTGAGTATGTACACATACACACCAGAGGAGAAGAAGAGAAGCTGGCGTGTACGACTCTTCGCCCTCGTCGCACCGCCACCGGGCATACACGTGTGCGTGGAGGGTTACTTATTATTCTTCCCTCAATTGGGGGGAGGGGGGGGTCACTTTTTATCCCCTCGGCTTCCGTTCACTTTGCGGGCGAAGCAACAATTCAATGGAAACCGGGTCTAACCGGGTGGAATACGTTACGTTTGGTTACCCGCAACTGCGTTCTACGCGTAATATCTAGGCCCAACCGCACTTTACACCGATCCAGGTAACTGCAGTGCACCAGTCCTATATACCTCTCACATCATATTACATTATCTTGGTCATGCTCGTAAGAATACATTTATACGTGTCTGCAGTCTTATGTATGTTACACCCGATTGCAAGTATATAAGTCAGTAGCGCGACGGGTGTAATATACCTACTACGTAATCGTCATCATTTGCTTTACCTATACCTCCTGTCGCCTCGGCACTCGGATCCTTTTCAGAGCCCGTTATACATCGCACCCATACGTATACACGTGCAGAGCACTATGCATTAAAATTACACTCGACCACAAGTGATACCGATTTACATGTCGATTTTATGCAGCAACGCGTGATGATACATGACAAGAGTGTCTCGGTTGATATTTACACCCAACAATTATATCGTGGGTCACGACATTTTCGTCATTTCGGATTATGTGTAAGGCGATTATTTCATTCTTTTTACTAAGCACGACCGCACTGCAGGAGTGCCTGACACGAAAATTTAAAAAAATGTTGCAGCTATACTAGCCACCGAAAAAAAAAAAATCGTGTTTCACAGCATCAAAATGTGAATATATCTATATATACATATACACGTTTTAGAGTAAAACTGGGCAATAAACTCCTTTTTTAAATTTTACACGCACCCCCGGCAAGCATCGAAACACCTGGCCTCCCGTTATACCATCGGGTCTAACCGTTTCGAAACAATAAATTCTATTACCCATGTAACTTCGCCACACCTGCGAGTACATAATCATATACGTATATATATACGACAGAATTTACGTTAAAAGTATATATACGCCAAGTCGGACTCGCGTGGGGTGCGTGCATTGGACCACCTGTACGTGCGTTTCCTAAAAACTAAAAAAAGAAAGTGGACGGATGAATCATCGAGGGGGTGGGTGTACACGTATAGCCAGTTTTGGGTTGGGCCAAAGGAGGGAATCGCGCTCCCGTCGCTGATACTTTTGTACACGTAGTAGGGTGTGTCTACATGTATTACGAGTGCGTTGGAGAAGGGAGGAAAAACGAAATTGAGTGCTCGGACGGACATGGCCAGGTATTGAAATTAAGGGGTACTGTGGAAGGGGGTTGTTTTTTTACACTGTTGTTCTGTTGTATATTTCACTGTCTATCGCGTTCGGGCACTTGCGATCTCGCCTCATCGGTATACATAATCGACCGATTTTTCAGCAAGTATATTACACGACTGTCGAGCTTCGAATCTATACATTCGGAATATCCCTCGTGTGTTAAAAAAAAAGCCACCCCCCCAAAGCTCCCAAGATCTGTACATGCATCCCTATAAATGGAGAAAATTCCTTCGATCAAACGAAATCGCGTTACCGATTTTGAAATCTCACGCTGTTGGGACGATTCGGTGGTTCATTTAAACGACTTTTGAAATGGGTTTAAAAAATTTTTGTTTTATTCGACCCTTGGCTTGGAAAGAAACCGCGATCGCTCGCAACAATTTTACACCTTTTGAGGTGTATAGGAGGGTAGTTCAGATGGTTTATGAACGTGTGTCCATCAACAGATGTATAATAAAACACCCATAACGCGAGTAGTGTAGGTATACGTGCGTGCCCACCCACACCACGCACATAATCACGAGTGACACATATATCTAGGAAAGGTAGGTGGGTGGGAGTAGCGGAGGGGCAACAAGGAACAGGTGGAAGGGAGCGTGAAGAAAGATCGGTAGGCGAGGGGCGGGTGGGGGCGAAGAGGCGCGGAGGAGAAATTCCACTATGTATACATATATATAAACACGTGTATGTCCTGTAGGTGTACGCAGATGGAGCCGTTGTTGGAGAAGCAAGCACGGCTAACGCCTATATACCGTATACAGCACACGCTACACCAGCTCGGCCAGCTAACCAGTCAACCTGCGACGCTGCGCTCGGACGATCGGTTGTTTCCTCGCGAACACAATATAACATAACACACGTATATGCGTATCGCACAGTCACCGAGAGAGCCTCGGCTGCCGATGAGCCGAAGCTGAAACGATCCTCGTCTCACTTTCTTTCCTTTTTTTTTTTTTTTTTGTTTCCCCCCTTTGGTTTTTACACGCTCGTTCGTGCGTTAGTTCCTTGGTTCGTGTCCCCCTCGATGGCTGTATGGTCGTTTCGCGTCGGCCGGTATCGGTAATCGACAACGACGAGGAGGCGATCGCGACCGTTGTGCTGTCCACGTCGTCCAAACGGTTCGCGGTTTTCGGTCGGTTCCCGTGTACGGTATAGCAAATGAGGAGCCGCGCCGCTGTGACAACGTGATTTGTATACAATACATAACTGCAGGTGTGCACAGTTGTAACTTTTTGGAGGCGAGTGTGACGGTAGGGTTGATACGCGAAAGGGGGCACAATGGGCATGGAGAAGGAGGCGAGGAAGCCGTCGGGCAAGGACTTCAAGACGCTCGAGTTCAAAAGGCCCGTCAAGTTGACCAAAAAACAGGCGTTCAAGCTGTTCATCTGGAATCCGGAGACCAATGCCTTCTGTGGCAGGACCGCCGGTAGCTGGGGTACGTATATAACGCGACATGCGTGCTTTAATCCTTCTGGATCGAAAAAACCTTAACGTAAACGTTACCGATCTTACGGCCACTCGGGAGCTCTTGTGTGATCGTTATCGGTACTATATACTTTTTCCATCGATGAGACAAAAAAAAAAAAAAAAACTTTGCATTCTTCGTTTCGCGCAACGTGTAAGCGTACACATACGTGAGTAACACGGCTCGGAGTGGGGAAAGGGCGCTGTCCTCTCTTTCTCTCGGAGCGTCCGACTCTGATGGCTACTTCGCGCGTTGTGTGTATACACAAGTCCACCGTGTAAGCGTTATACCCATAATATAATACACACACTCGTGCAGGACTGGCGCTTGTATAGTATACTTATTATTTGAGCTGAACGACCACTGAGCCGATTTTTAAATTAAACATGCCAGTGTAACACCTTACGTAGATCTACAAGATCGTCGACCGATTTTTCCCGATTTACCGATCACCGGTGTACCTATATACTTATCGATGCGCTTATGGGGTCTGTCAAACAGCATTTTGAAACAGACCCACTTGTCGTGACTACGAGTATTATTTACGATTTTACTGGTGGAGAATAGCCTAAAGATCGTAAGCGCGTGTAATCCCGCGTTGACTCATAAGATTTAGCGATGCTGACGATATTGTACGTCAAATACATGTGTATGTAGCATTCATATACTTATAAGCCAGTGCATGTACGCTCAATTGTATGGGAAACATTTTTATGGTGTACATAATATACACACAACAATATAATATACCGTGTATTTATGGCACGCGTAGAGGAAATCGTTAGGTTATAGAGGAGGTATCCGTGGACACGCAGGAGGGGAAGGACTCAGGGCCGTACACGGGGACCGCGGCTCACCGATCAACTTTCATAAAGCAGAATCTCTTGTTTATTTTACTTTGGGAGGGGGGGGGAACTCGCAGCGTTTAATATTTTACCAACATCCTTTTTTTTGTTAACCATGAACTAGATCGTAGGAATTTTTTTTTTTTTTTTTTTTTAGCGATATCGATCTGCAGGTCGTATTGTGTTTATTGAGGAATGTTTCGCAAACACAAATAATTGCATTGTAATGGAGCAGCGTGTTTTGCATTGCGATGCGAAATCGTGCCGATCTTGCAAATGATTGGCTAAAGTGGCACTCGTTGGTGGTTTATTGTTATTATTTTTTTATTTATTCAAGCACCAGGTGTGCGAATAATTGGCAGATAGCACGAATCGAAGTTTGTTCAAATGCAGAAGAAAAAAATGAGTTCACACGTATGTAGTAAATGATGAACCATCGAACAATGTAAATGATGTGGGTCATTTTGTACGTACGTACCTATACGCGTTTGCCCGGGAGGTTTTGAAGCCGCGTGTATATATGTGGGTGCGGTCCCATAAAACTAAAGCTGCGTTTACATGGTGTCTCAAACTCGTCAAATTAGCGACTTATGTTGACTCGAGACGTGACAACTTTTAAATATTGTATGGGCATCCAAAAGACAAATAACGCTGTATGTTTTTTATTCTCTAAAACTTGGTTTCAGGGTGGACGGCATTCTTTGTTTCATTCGAATCGATTTGAATTTTCGCTTTTACTTATATAATATGGGAAAAGGTAAGGGAAAAAAAAAAAATATTTGCAAAGTTTATCTTTTGAAATTAATTTTTATGTACCAGAAAGACAGTGTACTATGTGTTTTGAGCCATAAAACTCTTCTTAGCTGTAATTTTGACTCGTCACCGTCGAGCAGAGGTGATTCATTGTCTCGACGTTCAAGAGAGAGTGTTATACGCAGCTATAAAACGTATATGAGTATATCTACAAAAAATTTCCTACCCTCAATTTGTTCCCCGTTTTTTTATAGAAATTTTTTTTAGGCACATTGCACCTTCGAGACGGGACTCTATTTGTTCCCAGTTTTATGTACTATGTGGAAATATTCGTGAACACGAGTTTTAGTTAAGTTGACAATTTTTTCAACTTTTAACGCAATTCTTATACTTGTCTGTATAAAAACCGCACAGAAACTTTTCTTGTAAATTATAGAAAAACGTTGTCACCTCGATTGAAACTCGTGATGACGCTTTTTCGCACAAAGTATATAACGTTGCTAGCAAAATAAGACCAACCTCAAGGGAGTGACAAAAAAAAATTTGTTTTTTCCATGCCGGAGGATAATTTTGGTTTTTTTTGTGGATTTATTCATATATGTACGCAGCTGCTTCTGTACGTATCTTTGGTGCGTCGCGGAAACAAAACATAACGATATTACACTCGTACCACGGCACGTGTGTGCCGTTGTATTAATTTATTTCGAACTGTTGAAATAATAAAACGTGGACGAAAGGAAGAAGAGGGGAATTGGAAAAATGCGATGAGAAAGTGGAGCGAAACTGGTGAATCGGATTAATTAGGGTTGCTCAGTTGTTGGTTTTTTTTTTTTTTTTTTTTTTTTTACCATTTGGGCGTAGATACCTACTGTAATGAGTGCCCATTTGTCGATTTTGAATTCAATGCGTTTCTGCGATAGTATTTACAATCGAATTCGTCTAACTTTTTTTGGTTTTTTTTTTTTCTTTTGTAATAAAATTTTCACCACATATGACAGATAACGCCACGTGCGTAATTTTATCCAGAGACCAACAACACCGATCAGTGAGTTTTTACAAAAAAAAAGAAGAGAACGACTGATACATTCGTTACCAGAGCAAAAAGCTTAATTGCATGACAAATGAATTTTAAAAAAAATAATACAGTGTAAAAATATTTTCAAGACAATTTACAAATGATTTTTTAAACATCCGCAACTTTTTACTGATAATTTCGCTATAATTGGACAATTTATTTTGTTACGGGGCCCAAAAAAAAAAAAAACTACATTTTCCTACCTCGGATGTTTTTGAGGATCGGGTGCGCTCTCGGTAGAAAAAACAGTGGTCGTCACATAAGTGCCATCCATCCGAGACTACCTAACAGTCCCTCGGGCCGGAGAATAGCCCCGGAAGCGATGGCACTTTCGTAGCGAAAAGTGCCATTTCAGCGTCTTAATAATTTTTAGATCTAGAGTCTTCTGAGACAAAAATGCACGGAAAAAAATAAAAATCTCTCATGTAAGACGTTAATTTGGTGCAGAAAAGCGGACAAAATATTTATATATATATAACTATTTTATATTTTACAAACGGACACAATATTTGATTTTGTCTTAAAATTTTAATTTGCTCAAACGATTACACTTTTTTTTCCATGGTACAAATATCTACTGTAATACCATAAACAATACCTTCCTCCTATAGGGACTGTTGAATTTTCAAAAAAATCCTCGTCTCGTTTACCTTAAGCGCTAGTCAAGTATGAACAAAAAATTAAAACTTACGTAATCTGTTAACGAACTAAAGACAAATAAATTGATGTACACGTAAAAATCGTTGTATTAAAATTGTAGCCACTCTGAAAAATAGCAGCCACGACAGTAAGGAAATAGACACAGATCCGACGAATTTCAAGTGGCCTTGTGGCAGATTCATAGCACAACGGATCGCTACGTCCATACGTATATACATATATGTATATACACTCGTCGTGGATCAGATTTACCGTGCCATCACATAATAGTTATACGTGACATTTATCACACGTAGAGACGCGCATACTTACATGTAAATGTACAGACGCGTTGCACAAGAGAAGCGGGACAATTTTAAATTTCATCGAAAGGCCAATCTTCTTGCCGCGGGTACGTATTACACGTCGCGCCGCAATTTCAGCGCCCGCGTAACACAGGTATAGGTAGGATCGCGCCGGAGGAGCGCCGCCGAGGAGAGACCCTCGCCGTCCAAACTGATAGGATAATTGGAAAATCGCTTCTAAATCGTAATTAACCCTCTCTCTCTCTCTCTCTTTTTGACGTCACGGCCTTTGTCCATCAAGCTCCGGAGGCTCTCGTACGCGATACACCGCGACAGCGCGGAAAATATTCAAGATCACGGCTCGCGCCGCGCGTACATTTCGCACCAAGATTGTTTTCACCCCATGGGTTAACACCGAGGAGTGGCATCGGTGATTTGCCGATTTTTCTACATCAGTGCTTGTCATGGGATTTTGACCATTTTTTAATCGCAAAAGGTTGCCGGGCAGGACGACGAGAGGCTCGATCGGCAGCCTTGAAGCAGAGGATTCACTCATGACAATGTAACGCAAGTTATTGCGGTTGGCATGACAAAGGTGGGCGAGAGAAAAAAAATCGAGTCCCCGAGCCGTGCTTGGACAAAAGATCGCGAGCAAAGGCCGGACCGTCAATGGAGGGTACCCGTCCGAAGGGTATATAATAAAAGAGGCGGAAGTGCACAAAGCTGCACGCGCCTCGATGTGCGTTATACGTATATTGTTGGTGTATACACTTTGCTAAACAGTTTTGCTGGTTTGCCTCGTATATACATACACCTTTCATGTGTACCCGTACTCTCGCATATTTTTTTTCTTTCCTACAAGCGCGCAACCCCCGAAAACGATGATACGGTATATATATATGTGGGTTACGCGGGTCAGGGAATCGTGTCAAGCTTTCTTGGTCCATGTAGGTACACGTGCATGGCATTTGCTTGTATGTATATTATCAGAGATGAATATGGTGTAATATATTTTATAAGTGCGGGCGGTCGCGCTTGTTGCGTTTCATTCGTTTGGTTGTATATATAGGTATGTGTGTATATGGACGACGATGGCGCGAACGTGTGCCGCAACGAGGTCAATTGACATTAAACGAGAAGAGGAGGACGGACAGGGGAGAGAAAAAGGGGCAGTTTTGATGTGCATTGCGTAACCCGTAGGGCCAAATGAGTTTAGGGTGTACGCGTGTATTGGTGAACGAGGGGCATGCATTTTACTCTTTTCGATGTTTTTCATCCTGAGGTGTGGTACAATTTTTCGGCAAAAAATGCGTTAGGATGACATTGGAGAGAAAAATGTTAAATACAAAAAAAAAAACAACGAGAAAGAATTCACAATGTTACTGTGGTTTTGTGGGCTTAACGATTCCTTGTGCAATGCCGATTTCTGCATGCGATCGGTAATCTGAGGTGCTTTTGATGTTTCCGTTCCCTTTTTTACCCAGTAGAGGATTACAATACAAAAGAAATGTATGTTTCTCCAAGTCTTGGAACTTTGGATTTAACTTTTAACCGTAGAATCACAATTCGTTTTTGTTGTAAATCCAATTTTAGTACTTTTGGGATGGTGAAGCTTTTGGGATATTAAAAACAAAGCCATTCACTAAACTGTAGCCCAAAGGGATATAAACTATATTTGATGTCAATTTAGAATACACTTATTGTTTGCCCATAATTTATTCACAGTCCAAAAAAGGGATTTTACATTTTTGCTCTGGCTAACCATATGAAATAGTCGTGCTAAAAAATGCCTTGTAACATGTAACTGATGTTATTTTTCCTTCGTTTGGTATACTTGAATCTCAACGCAACCAAGAAAAAATGATACCGATTGTCAATGTCGTATAATGATAATGCAGCATACGTCGCATTAGAGCGACCGTAACAAATATACGTGTGTGTGTACATGTTGATGAAACACAATATTTAACGATCTATAAAAAATTAAGTTTTTCATGGATCATATGACGCTGTGATCGAATAATTTCCTCTTGATCTGCGACTCTGTACGTGTGGTGCAATTTTTCAATAAAATAAATCGGTTGTTTGGTACGTCGTTTGCTTTGAAGAAAAAATGATTGCAATTTGATTGCAATGACATTTAAAAAAAAAAAAGCTGATTGCTTTGTCCTTTTTTTCGTGTACTTATCGTGATTTTAGAGGATGAAAAACCCACGAAATCTCCGGGACGTTGATTCGATTAGCCTTACAGATCTCCCTTTTGTCACGTCTCATAAAAAAAATCGCTTTTGTGATTTACTCCCAATTCCCGACAAGTGCGTCAATTTAATAATCATCAAAACCGATGAATTCAAATCTCTCTGTCTCGCAGCCTCTGGTGTATTTTCATTTAATCTTCTCGGAGATGAGGTTGTTTTTATACGCAAGTGGTTATTGAATTACTCGAGTGAGCGCATAGATTTTCCAAGTGCTAACACATTACCACGTAACACTTGATTTATCCGTATTATGTATGCGCAGACTTGGATTATTTATTTGTTTTTTTTTTTTTTTTTTTTTTTAATTCCAGTGCTTAATATTTCAAAGTATTTTGATAAATATACTGTAACACAACTTTCGTAAGCAAAGTTTGGCAATCATTCATATACAAGTATACTTAGTCATGAAAAAAACCTTCTGTGATTTTAACAAATAATGTCGAAAAAGAATTTGCACCCTATCCATCATTTCTATGCGCAGTGGATGTTATGTTAAAAATCCCTGAACAAGATTAGAACAAAGTGCTAATGATCGGTTAAACGAAGAAGGAACTTAATATTTGTCTGCTTAAAAATCGGTTGCACCTCCGTAACCGAAGGAAAGACTCTTTTGAGCCGGCGATGAAAACAACAGTGTAAGACGACCTCGCAA
The DNA here is from genome assembly GCF_036245765.1 of Copidosoma floridanum. Lineage (NCBI taxonomy): Eukaryota > Metazoa > Arthropoda > Insecta > Hymenoptera > Encyrtidae > Copidosoma > Copidosoma floridanum. Next base: position 14,610,860 of record NW_028321896.1, on the reverse strand, counting down.
AATTGAATCAGGGGGTCGGCACAAATTGAATTGCTCCACTTGACCGATCCTTTTCGCTTGTTTGTAACGCCGATACTCGAAACTGGAAAATACGAGAAATCCCGTGTTATATGCACACGGAACGCACGGATCGCTTGATATTTTATTATTATTTTTCTTTCTCCCAGCGATACGAACCGATTAATACCCTGATTCTCCATTGCAGGAAGGATCGGCCTGTTTTACATGATATTTTACGGAGTCCTAGCTGCTCTGGTCGCCATTTGCTTCTGCGCGTTCTTACAGACCATCGACGTGAGGAGACCGAGGTGGCAGCTCGAAAAATCGCTCATAGGCACAAATCCAGGTGAGCCGATAAATTTCCTTCGTTTAAAATAAAACGCCCAACGATGAATTATCAATCGATTGATCAATTGGCCGTCTTGTGAATTATTGTTATTTTCTTGATTGATGTTGGATATACACGTGTGTGCAAAGTACCCTTAGCATTCGGTGTAATTTCAAAATAAAATTAAGCAATTAGAAGAGAGGGAAAAAAAAAGAAAGAAATTGCTAATGGAATTGAGCACAGTATAGTATCGAGATTAGGGTCGGCGTACGAATGGAGAGAATTACGTGTACATACATGTATATGCAACATGTGTGTGTATAATCAGGTTTACGCGAATTAATTTGTTTGTTGCGTCTAACTGATTGTATTGTTGTTCAAGGCCTGGGATTTAGACCTCTGCCGCCAGCGGTCAACGTCGAGAGCACCCTCATCTGGTACAAGGGAACCGACAAGGGTAACTACCAGTACTGGGTCAGCGCGCTCGAGGATTTCCTGCGAAGTACGTATACATCCTTGTACATGCATATTATTTGAAAAAAATAAAATAATAATAATAATTTTTTTTTTTTTTTTCCGATACCTACGTTTTTTTTCTCTCCATCCAGAGTATCGTCGTCCCGGTCAGAATCCCGGAAGCGGTGCCAACATCCACACCTGCGATTACAACCATCCTCCGGGGCCTGGACAGGTCTGTTCGGTCGATGCGAGAGAATTTGCACCCTGCACCTTCGAAAACCACTACGGTTACCACAAATCCTCGCCCTGCATATTCCTCAAGCTGAACAAGGTAAGAACTTTTTTCATCATTTTATTTCATCTGCGAACTTTAAGGTGGCCTATTACCAATACATATGGTTATTTTTAATGTAGTAATGTGTGCGACTGTCATATAAATACGACTTTTTGCTGCAAATCTAGAAGATGGTCGATTTGTAGGTAAAGATTTAGTTAAAAAAGTAATCCATCAGAAGAAATAGTGTTGATTTTTCATGTACACGAAACATCGATGGTTGAACAATGAAAAAATACATACCACGCACATTGTACGTCCGACCAGTCGCACGCATCGATATATTAAAATGATCATGTGTTATTCATGGCCTTAAACCACTTGTGCCATAAACGTAGCAAAAATTTACCAGTACAGAGAGTACAAATGTATCCGTTCGATTCGATTGTTGTGACGCTTTGGCAGATATTTGGCTGGAGACCCGAGTACTACAACGATTCGTCGGCGCTGCCCGAAAAGATGCCCAACAAACTGAAGACCCACATAAGAAGGATAGAGGATCCGCGGATGCGCAACAACATTTGGGTGTCGTGCGAGGGTGAAAATCCCGCGGATCAGGAGAACATCGGCCCCATCAACCTTTACCCGAGGATGGGCTTCCCGGGCTACTATTACCCGTTCGAGAACAGCGAGGGATACCTGAGCCCCCTCGTGGCCGTGCACTTTGAGAGACCAGCCAGTAAGAATAGATTCCCTCTTCGCGCGCATCACCACTATAGTGTATACAATTGGACTAAATGTTTTTTTTTTTTGTTTTTTTTTCCTCAGCTGGAGTCCTCATAAACGTCGAGTGCAAGGCTTGGGCAAAGAACATCATACACAATCGTCACGAGAGGCAAGGCTCGGTGCACTTTGAGCTTCTCATCGACTAATCCGTTTACACCCACCAGGAGTACGAGATAAAAGCACATCTCCTGTCATCCCTCAGCGACACTGGGCTCTTTGCGTCACGGCGGAGCAGTGTTGTTTCATCCATACACCGTTGCACCCAACGAGCCTCGACGTCTTCGTTGCGAGCGTATTACACAAATATACGTTATTCCTCATTGTGACCGTTGCATCGCCATCGGCAACAGCTTTTCGCGCTTCGATTTTTCAAACTCTCACGCGCCAAAGTAATACCAAACGATACACGTTCATGTGGGCCCGAAGCAGTTGCCTCTTGTCTTTGGTGAAGGTATCGAAGGATCGCCCGTACAAAAAGTACATAATTATAATAAGTGAACGACCTTCCACCACACGCGTAAATTCATGTATCGTGATTAACAAACGTTGCGCTGAAGTTGAGTGAGTCGTCGGTCACTATATTTATCGACAAATAGTTAAAGTGATGATGAGAGAGAGAGTATTACAATAATTCATACAATGTTAGCGACGTGTACATTTTATTGAAAAAGACAACGCGTATAATAGGTTGCGTAGACGCGTACACGTGTAGTAAGGTTTGATCGTAGATTATACACATATTATTATTAAACGTCATATCTATATTACCACATATAGGTTATTTCTCGACGAAGGGGAAAAAAAAAAACAAATAGTAAAGGAGGAGCTACAATCTCAGCGTAGAATTTTTAGCGTGTTATACTATGTGTATGTTCGTCTTGTTTCAATTGTGAGCGCATGTTAATTTTGTAAAGGACTATAATATTAATGTTACAGTGCTGATGTACGCGTGCAATGGGTGCGGTATTGGTCAGTCTGGTGTTTTTAAGAGCATTTGTATTTTCAGACAAATATAGTTTACTCAAAGTACATTTTAGAAAAAAAACAGAAAGTTTGGTTTTTCAATTGCATACATATCCGAAATACTGGTGCCATTTTCAAATAAAAGTTTCTTTTTCACGTATATTTTAAAATACAAATGCATTTGAAAATACTTGACCCTTCCGTGGACGTGAATGTTGAAGCATATTCGTCACCATTTTCAGTTAGTTTCAAACTAGAAAGTCAATCATTAATTTTTTTAAGCGTATGTTTCGTCTTAGTCTTTATTTTACAACTTGAGAGTCCAATGAACGTAAATATAGTTGTTAACAATTTTTCGTCGAAGATAGAAAAAAAAAAAGGAAAGATGTTTGCCGTCAATAAATAATTAATGTATTACGATAACAAAGAGAATATTATTTACATTTGTTAATTTTTTTTTTTAGTTCTTTTTTCGTGTCGTATGTTGTTAGAATCGGAGATTTTTATACAAAATTTTTTTTTTTTAATAAACTTTTTGAAAACGTTTTTTACGTAATTTTTTAAAAATTTGTAGAGTCCAATTTTTAAGATAAAAAAAATAATGATAATTACAGTGTACGAATGAAAACTTATTAGATTAGAATTTGATGTGAGTGTGGAAACATGATGATTATATTATTAATTCACCGACGAAGTTCAGCTCAAAGTTTGGCTTCTCTGTGATGTAATTACATATACATATACTTGCTTGCCTTTAAAATGTTCGAAAAACATAAACAAGGTCTGAAAAAATAATTGCACGAGCACTGAAGAATATTATTAGTTGTGCTAGCAAGCGTGGCCTTTTGTCACCCAAAGAATCATCGACAAAATGTTTGATTCGAACGATTACTTTATCGTAGGACTAAAATTTCTCATTACTTTTTGATATAATTTATTGTTTGACAATAAAGTAGAAAGATGTTATTTAAAAAATACACTCAATCTGCTGTCAGCTGAGTATTAAAAAAAAAAATTTTATTTTATTCTTAGATATATTTAATTGAGGTATCGTGTTATATCAACTACGACGTAATATAATATGTAATAAAAAAAATATAATAAAATTAATAAACAGAGAAACGAGAAAATTTTAAGTAAAGAAAAATAATTTAACGTATCAAAGTATAAGTTACAATTATTCTGATTCCAGCCATTTAATTATTTATGCAATAAAAAAACTTTTTTTTAAATAGTGAAATGATTTTTACAACACTTCCACAAACAATGACGCAAAAATACCAGAAGAACCTTTTTTTATTGATGATTTCTGCTCAGGACTCTTAGGGGAGTTGCATATATCTTAGTAAAAAAAAAAAAAAAAAAAAAAATTGCATAATAATTAACTAGGTCAAACGAATCTCACAGTATAGGAAAAATGTGTAAAAATAAAATTTTTAATAAATTATTTTTCGTCATGTGGTTGTTGCTGTGTCTCTTCTTTCATTAATTAACATTTTTTTGTGAACTTTCTTTTTTATACAATTTTAAAGACTCCAAACAAATTTCGTAAGTTGTATTAATTATAGAAATCTGAATATACACGTATATTTGTACGTATTTATAAAATTGTTCAAATATTTCATAGCATTATTTTAAAGTGTTTATTAAACAAAAAAACAATGTAAATTTAAGGATTTCACGAAAAAATCATAAGTCCTGTGGCTTTCATGAATAAAAGCTTCACGTTTTTGTTAAGAATCTTTATTAGATTGAACAATTTTTATTAGTTGTAGAAACGTGCCTTAGCAGATTTCAAAACGAATGGCTATTTGTACGCACGACATTAAATACTTTCTAACTGATGTACTAAATTTGGCCTCTGAATTTAGTTGATATAAATAAGATTACCCTAATACTAGTGTCATGACGAAAATTAGTGCAACAACAGTACCACTTTTTGACAATTTACTAAATATTGTACATTCAATCGCTACCATTTGTCTTAAAATTATGCTCAAGTCTGAATCAAAACTGCCATTTCTCTAAGTAATTACTGCCGTTTAAATGATTGCTTATGTAATTATTAAAACCATTTACAAAAATGAGGTTTGTCTATATATAATGGTCATGCTGAATATTCGAAATCGTAGAATGAAAAATTAAACATTTTATGAAATCAGGTGGAATGTCTTTTGAATAATTGAAAAATAAAACGTAGTCAATCATCATTCCAACAAAGTTAAATAAGAATGTACAAAATTAAATGGCTTTTCTAATGACAAAAATTTCTTTTTATTGTTCCAAATAACACTTATAAGGAAAATTTGTAAACCATAAGAATTTTAATTCACTCATCTATAAAATATTGACTCAGAATTGTTATGTAATGAGTACAATATGATTAACTTCGTTAGATCTTATCAATACAAAGAAAATACTTCTATCTATTTACCAATTTAAGAAGTGATTATTAAAATTGTTGCAATAAATTAATGTTACACACTAGAAAAATGAAACTTTTAACTTCATTGTAAAATATGCGCTAACCCAAATTCTTAAACACAGTATAGGCTTGTGATAGTAGGATTTAAAAATGTAATAAATAAATAAATATATAACTCAAGTAGCACAAGCTACGAGAATGTTTGAGAAGATGACAAAACCTCGGGGACCGTATTACTATTCACTCAAGTAACAAATACTTGAATTTTCAGATAGCAAGTAACTCCTTTTTTCCACGCGTCTATACTATTTTATTTTATTGTATTACACATCTTTAATACTAAATTAAAGATTCACCGCAAAAAATCAGCGAAAAGTAATTGTATTGTATTAATTTTAAAAATGCTAAAATCAAGATTGCTTCTACTTTAGCGTTAACAAGTTTCCGAGTGGTCTTACCCTGAAATTAACCACACTAATAATACTACATTCTGTCTGTATCTACTACTATGTGAATAAACGATGTATTAAAACTATCGAAATATTTTTACTATATGAATATTATGGAACCCATCAAATAATCGCAGTCTAAGAGACGTATAATCAATTGAGATATTGAAGTTCGTAACATCAACCAAGATGAAAATCATCATCAAAATTAATATTAATGTAATTTTCAGAGATATCTCAGTTAAACGAAACTCTCATATAGAAACTTGGTAAAAATAAACAGGAAATCAATATTTTTTATTCCCAAAAAGAATGAATCGTACTTGTTTAAAATTAATACAACAACCAATGCCTAACAATTTAAAATAAAACTACTTCATTAATTTAATAAAAAAGTTATGATGAGTATTATTTATCTTCGATAGGTATGTCAATATAAAGTTATAGAAGGTGTAACTTAATTTTTTTCTAACATTAAAAAATTCTTTTAGGAGGATTCTTGAAATATAATTTATGCCTATTGTTTCATTGAAATCACTTCGTTAAAAAATTTCTCTCTAAAATTGGTGTTATTGTGAATTTTTGGCTATTTTAATGTGTTAAAATGCAAACCGTCAGTACGAAAAAAAAGAAATAATTTGAATAATGCTTTATCCAAAGTACAAAATTTCAACTAATCATTATTTTATTAACAAAATATCAATCTAATGTAATATTGAGTTTTAATAAATAATTTAGAATATTTTATTAAATCATATTTCATATAAATCACTCAAGAACAGAAAGTAAATATGATAAAAATGTTTTATTAAATTCAAAAGAGATTTTCGTTGTACATACGAAACAAATTTTTTAAAATTCATTATTCAATACAGTTGTTTGATAAGACTTGTACGTAGAATCTTATATATTTTATAAATTAAAATAAAATACAACTCACAACATCAGTTAGAGAACACTTTTTTTCCAAAAAAATATACTCGACGCTTTTGAAAAAACATTCATTCTGCTATAAATATTTATGGTCGAAAAGATGTTCGGGGTGGATGGGCATACAATTTTCAATAGCTCACATACATAATTTTATCACCTACGAATCCAGCGTAGTCGTTACAATAATAGTTACAATCTTGAAGATTACGTGAAATGATCTATGATAAAATGTTATCAAGAAACATTATGCATTATTTGGTTGGCATTTGATTTATACCTAATCAATTAATATCTACGTAACAAAATGATCACGTCGGGTATTTTAGATGATTCAAAAATCCATACGATCGTGTAGTTATTAACTTAGAAACCCACTTTGTTGTGTGCACGTGTCATTTCGAACGAATTTTAACATGATGTCCTTCTTTCCATAAATACGTTGATTACCTTGATAACCCTTTAAGGGTGTAGAACACGTACAAAAATCGATTTTCTGACAATATTGATTAAAGTACATTTGTGCAAAACTCAGATCTTTATCGTACACATGAGTACAATCGTAATTTTGTCAGATTTTTTAAATTTACAATTTCACTACAAAAGAAACTCAAGCATTTATCGATTAGAGATTTTTTCATCACCCGTAACATTTAAGTTAGATGATGGAGAGACGGACTTGTAAAAATCCAGCGGTCCTGCGTTCAAGTCTTCATCTCCATTTTATCATACAATACGTGTAAACTAAGTTTAAGAGTTTTAAGCTCCGTATACTTACAATGGTGATGGTGCAAGAAAGTACAATGAACATTGGAATTACTTCACAAACAATTTTAACTATTCAAAAGCATCCGTATCCGAAAGTACATATTTTTTAAGAAAAAAAAAAAAAAACAATTTATCTATTTATTTATTTATAAACGCAATTTATATTCCAAAAAAATATGTAAGTAGACACAAACAAAAAACGTCACTGATTCGGAAAATTCAAGAGAACCGAAATATTTAAAAATATTTTTATGACCGCAAGAGTTTTAATCATTAATATAATAATTTTCTTTATAAGATTTTACAAACTAGTTTTCCAAATAAATATAATCTAACATAAATCCGGCAATAGAGACATCTTTTTTGAAAGTTGATTTCCAAAAAAAAATGCAAGAAATGAAATTGCTCAAAAACCATATCAAAGTTTATTAATGTATTCGAGCATATATTGAAATGATAAGTCCAACATTCGCATGTATGAAAATAGAAATTTTCCATGGGTGCAAAAAAGGTATGAAAACTATTGGATCGTTGTCGTCAGGGTCAAATTTATGTCCAAAGGAACGGGTGAAAAAAAAAAAATTCTCTAGTCGATAAAAGTCGAAACGAAGCATTTGCAAAAATTTCCTTAGGATCTACTTATATACAAACATGATAAAACACATACAATTACATGTACACTTGTGCAATAAAAATATCACAAAAATACGTTTTTCACATTAGAAAATTATTTTTTTTTTTTTCTTACAAATGCTCAAAAATCCAATGAATTGACGTTTAACATCGTTGCAGGACGCCACCTAATATCTCGTTTTACCGTACAGTGACACTGATTATCATACTGTACTCAAAAATGAATTTTCAGTAAAAAATTTCGCCAAATTGACGCAGTTGGTAAGACAAAAGGACAATATCAAAGATATATATGTGTATATATATATATGTATAAATAAACACGGGTGTCAGCAATCAATGCCGTTGTTGTGTTTATTCGATGGTAGCTGACGAAAGTGTGTGCATAGGCACTGAAGCAAAAGTGGACACTTGTTTATTTTATTCTTCAACCGCAGAATCTGTGACAGTATTGATTGCTGTTATTCCTTTATCAGCAGCTCGAAATGAACCGAACCGACCTTCTCTCCCCGGTGCGAGGAGTATTTAATGTTTTTAGCCCAAGCCTTGCACTCGACGTTTATAGTCACGTTTACTGAAAGCCAAAACATATATAAATATGTACAGATATTTTGGAAGTCAAGTACAATTATAATTAAAAAAAAAAAAAATTAATTCAGTTTCATATAATTATTAAATACTGATGATTAGGTAAATTAGATGACTTACTTTTAGGTCGCGTGAATCGAACAGCTACGACTGGACTTAGGTAATCTGGTGCATTTTCGTACGGGTAGTAGTAACCGGGGAAGCCTTGGTAGGGGTAATACTCCAGACGGCCCATATTTGAAATGTCGGTCGGACTTTCACCGTTGCACGACACCCAGATGGTATTTAACTGTGAATTTTAATTAAAAGTTAGTTTAGTTATTAAAAATTTATATTAAAAGTAAGGCTGAAGATAACGATGGTTTAATTATAATAAACTTATATAAAATTTACATTATTATTATTAATTTAAATTTTATTTTTTTTTATTTACCCTATCTTTACCAGCTTCTCCAAATCTAAGTATGTAATCTTTAAGGTCCTGCTTCATGCTTTGTGGTAGATCCTTAGGATTATTGTAAAAAATCGGCTTCCAGTCCATTATCTGCAATTCAATACATCGATAGTATCCTATTAAATAGTTATTATGGATTTTACACGGTAATAACTTAAATATTAATATTTTAGCACCGATCAACATAAGAAGTTATTACGAAGAAGAACTACTTTGTTCTTATTGATACAAAATCATCTAAAATTATTCTGAAAAATGTATTAAATAATTACTACAATTATAAATAATTGTACGACCATAAATTGAGGCATAAGTGCCAAAATAGCCAAATTGTACGTAAAATTACTCAACAATACCCAACAAATTATTCAAAAGATACTGATCTCATGTATAAATTAATACTATATGTTATTTTGGACGTTTGCTGCGTCCTTGATAGAAAAAAATATCATTTGTTACACTGATGTATACGAATAATGTACACCGATAACAAAATCTACTACTTATATTAAGTACTTATTCTTATTTTTGTATAAAAAAAAAAAAAAAAAAAAAAAAAAAAAAAAAAAAAAAACACTCTAATCTCCACTCTATTGTTTTTAATCTGTAGGTACGCGGTTCTGAAGAAAGTTCCAATAACCTTGTCAGTATCATGAAGAAGTTCCCTTAGAGCTACAAATTTCCCATACGTATACCCTGACCCTGTAGAAATTCTATTACTAGTCAGCGTAATTATTCAGAGAACTTATAAAATATAACCGCAGTTAACAGAACTAAAAGTACTTATTGTGATTAGAGCCTCGAGACCAATTAATTCAGCCATAAGCCTCACTAAAATGTAGTATCTCCTTAGGATATTGTATCCGCACAACTTTTTCACTCACGTACCTACGTGTCAAAAATAGTAAATAATTTTTTTTTTTAAATGAGCACACTATGGATGCATGATAGCCCATACATGTGACTTTGAGCCATGACTGAGCTATCGAGGCTCTTGATCAGCTAGGACGAGCACGTCAAGTCAACACCTAAATTATTCTACATTTATTAAAATTATTAGGCAATAACTTGATGAGCCATCAATAATTGGATTTCATCATGTGGAAATACATGTATAGTCAAATAAACGCAGGCGAATGTCAAGTGCTGTTAAAAAAAGTACAATTTTAAATAAAACTTTTGAGGTGGTTTTATACATAGTTATGAAGTGACGAATATAGAAAAGAAAAACAGGAGCCATCGAACTATTCGAAATGAACGTGGATGTCGATTCTAGGGGGTTGGAAGAGACGATTACCCGTCGAATAGAAAAGGACGAGGAGACAGTCGTATCGATTTTTTTCCTTCGAACGCGCACACAATGTGTACCCAAGTCTCACAAGAGACAGTCCAGAAATAGAACTAACAAGCGTGACGCATGAACAAGACACAATATGTACGTGTGGGTGCATGTTCGTATATTTATATTTATTTATTTATTTACCCTGTTTAGTTTGATGAAAACGCAGGGCGAGGAATTTCTGTAGCCGTAGTCCATGGCTTTCGAGCAATTTCCGAGCTTCCTTACGTCGACCTCGCACACCTTGCCGGGTTCCATCGGCCTTGAGTAGTTACAGATCATCTGATTGCGGCCTCCGTTCGGCAGCTTCGTCTTGTCCATGTACACTAAAATTTCGTCGTTTCAATGTTGTTGAGAAAAAAAAAATAAATAAATAAATAAATAAATAAATTAAGGTATAAAAAGAAGCAATGATGATTCGTAGGACTTACTTTCGAGAAATTGATCGATACGCGCCGTCCATTCGGCTATGTGCGAATAATTTGACAACGTGTACGAGATTGTGGATCCGTGTTCGAAATTTGGTAGTGGCCTAAAGCCCATACCTGGAAACAAACAATTGTTTTATTTTATTGGGGACATGCTTATGGTGACGGGGAAAAGTTTTTGTAACATAGAAAAGATTCTTCTTTTTTTTTTTTTTTATATTGTAATACACGAATGTACCACTTGTACGCCTGGACATCCACGAGTATAGTGCACCCACCTGTTTGAATAACCGATGCATTTATACCTATATAGTGCGACTTTTTTTTCCTTTATACTCCCTCTCTTTTTCTTTTTGAGTGATATGTCACGCGCGCTCTGCCATGATAATGATTTTTAAGAGATGAGATGTAAAAAAATTGCCCGTAACATCATTTGCTTGATTTTTCACGTATATTATTCTATCCTAAGTCGTGGGTGATAAAAAAAAAGTTGTATTAATTATGGTATCTGACATTTATTATTATTTAAAGTATAAATGTCTGTTATAAAGATAGAAGGGCTCTTTTCTTGAACTTCAAAGACATGTGTACATTTTAAAAAAAGATAACCGAAATATCTGTTATTAACTAATATTATACAAGAGTTCAAGAAAATAATGCTGAGATATGGAAAAAAAAGTTGTTGGCGTACATATAATTATAAGGAAACATATCGTCCGATGCATATCTATGCTCTGGCAAATACTATAGAGCGACTAATATTACAGCAAAAACTAGTGGACTCAGTGTTTCCAACATTTTCATTTAACTAATGCCAGTGGTAGATTTACGTCATAAAATTATTTTTACTCACTGATCTATACCTATTACTTTATACATGATGAAAAATAACAATTAATATTGAATTTCTAGGTAAAATAAAAATGTTTCAAACAATAAATATAAGCGATAATTTTTGTTGCAATAAATACGCATTCTCTGGAGTTTATATTATTATAATTCAATCTCGAATAAGGAATTATAATCTTCTTTGGAGTACAGAGAGTAGTTATAGTTTTTGCCAGAATGCAATAATGCGCCGTAGTAATCACCAGAAGGTTTGATTTATCGCACCAGAACCCGAGTCAAAAATAGTCTTCGTAAGCGTATAGACGAATGAGAAGTGTGTCGAGCGCACATATCATTATTTCTTTCGAAAATTGTGGAGTATTTAATATAAGATGTTTTACTAAAATGTTGAATAATTTTGTTTTATGGTTAAGGTATATTGGTAGTGGTAATACATAGTAGTTTATCATTGGCCATGAACAATTGCGAAAGAGTGTACAAAAAGTTGTATCGCCTTACCAGGATTAGTTCCGATGATGCTGCTATCCAGGGTATATTTAGGCCTGTTCTCGTCTATCGTGACCATCAATCCCATGTAACAAATAGCGCATAGCACAGCTAAAACGCTGTAGAATACCATGTAAAATACAGTAACGATACCTGAAACACGCAACACGTAAATCGGTAAATGCACAATCACGCCTGTGTGATTTTATTAAAACTAAAAGTGATCTTTAAATTTGATGCAAATTTAATTTAGATTTCACATTTTTCAGTGAATATCCGAGGGCAAAAAAAAAAAAAAGAAAGAGAGAGATCACAAGTATGCGTTGACAACTGAATGAGGTGGGTGAAGCTAGAGAGTAAGTAGAAATCTCTCGTACGAAAATACACCGAGAAGCCTATAGGCTTTCTCCGGCCCTTGCTCAGCGTTTTATTAAAGTTACAGTGTTTCTCCACGCAAACGCGAGTTATTTGAAAAATCCATGCAAGAAACCAATAACTCACGAAGAGAAAATTATCTCCGTTTTTCCTTCATCCTGCCTAGGGAATAGCAAAGCGGAAGTTAAAATTATACTTTAGAGACAATGATAGCGAAACGGTTTTAATGCTCGGGCTTCTTGGGATTGTCTACGATCGTGTGCTCGAGATGCGCGCGTTTAACTGGCTAGTTTAATTTATATTGCTTTATATTGCTCGCAAGCGTTATATTATATTTAATGATGTTATTCCACTTTGGATTAACTCAATTAAATTTACTGCTTAGAAGCGGGTTTTTTAATTGAAATAAAAAACTTGATCACATTGCAGATGTCAAATAGTTGATAGTATAAAGTAATTTTTAATTTGGATTTTCCTGAGTCTCATACTTGATAACACACTGGATCAAGTTGTTTTTATAAAAAAAAAAATTACTCCAAGGAAATGAAATTCTTTTGAGTAAGTTTTAAAAACATTTTGCCCACTACAAATAACCAAAATTGATCATTTACAATACCAAGACGTCCTTTTGTGAGTACGTATGAGTGTGAATGTTAATTTAAATCTTTAAAATATATTTTGTTATTTTTAATGTTTGAACAATTTTAATTTTTGTTCGTATTTCAGTGAGGGCTGAATCGATTTTTAAGATTGTTGAAAAATCATGTAATCTTTTATGTAGTGATATTTTAACACTAAATTTCAATGTTACAGCACAAGAGGTAATTTTGGGTTTATTTTATAAATCGAAAAAACATAACAAGTATTTTCAACAAAGTGTTCAAAAAACAGTGGGTAATATGAGAGTCTGAGAAAGTCTCAGGCCAATTAATTTTTAGTTACACACGTTCCTCAAGATAAAATAGATTTTTATGAAGACATACCTATGGTACAAGCATAGCTCCCACATTGCTTGAGTTTTAGAGAAACCTTGTATTTATTAGCATCGAAGTCGTAATGCAAGAGTTTACGAAGGCAATATGTTTTTTTTGTAACTAAGAAGCATAACTGAATACAAAAAAGAAGTAGGAGAAGGAAATATACTAATTTTTAACGTTACTGATGCGTAAGAATAAGAGAGAAGGAAGCTTTTTCATTTTTAATATTTGCCTTTTTTTCTATCGACAATAAAGGAACTTGGATACCGGCTTTTCCCACTGTTCTAATGTATACAATTGTAGCGAGCAAGTTTTTTTAATTACAAGATAGTCACTTGATCGGTCAGCAAATGCGCTTGAAACGACAAAATGTATGTTTCACATTACCACCTTTGATGATAATTATGTGGATGATAAAAATCACAGTCAATATATGATTAATTAAAAAACGAGTTCACTTGATGTCAAAGTCAAAATTTTTGCAGGTTACTATATGGTTGGATTGTGAGTATAAATGATTAAGCATAAGCTTATTGTCTTGTTCCAACTTATTTTACTTTAGTCCTGCAGAGTCGAACACGAAGAGTTGATTTTGTACGCTTACTAAAATATTGATCGCAAACTGGATTTTTCTGGTTTTTCCCTAGGGCTCTTTTAGCCTGTCGCAGTCTGTATTTTGGGGTCTCTGAGTTGAATAGATACACGAGGGTGCGTGTAAGTATATGTAGCACAAAGACTGTGCTGGAATATGTTTCAAAAATGCTTTGTACAAATTAATTACTAATTTCATTTTTTACATGTTAATAATATTATTGTTAATTAAATTGGAACATGTTACAACTCATGTAAAATAATAATAATAATTTAGAGGTTCTTATTGGTTTCAAACAATTTTTATCCCTCACAAAAATGACTATAATGATCTGCTAGGTAGGTTAGGGTGTTTGTACAATTTAAAAAAATTATTAAACGTTAATATTCTGTCAATTAATAACCAAATTATGAGTAGGGATATTATCTACCAGTTTACACAATCGAAAGGAATTTTATTTTATCCGTAATAAATCAAAGACGCAGCCAAAGGAAAATCAATAGATAATGATGCATGCGTTTAGTGCCAGAACTTTTGACTATATTTAATAATAATGATAATAAACAATTGAAGTTATACGTGAACTCTGTTAACATGCATTAACCATTTTTGTTACAGTTATTATGAAAAAAAAAAAAAAAAAAAAATTATCAGTCTCTTCTTAATGTTTAAATAACAATTTTTTCTGCATAAAAATGGAAAGAGTGAAATGAAGCTTTTTAAATGTACATGATAGAGTAAAATAAATACTTTAAACAATGTCCACGTATGTACGGTGCATTAAAACTTCTAATTATTTAATTTGATGAGCTAGGAAGGGCATGTCATTTTCAACATAATTTTTTAAAATATTTTCTTATTAAAAAAAATTTGAGTGGCTAAAATATAAAAAAGTTATTCAAAATTTTTAAAGAATAGGTTTTGTTTTTTATACTATAGTCACGACAAATAACATGTTTTTTAAACTACTTATAGCTTATATCAACAACTTGTTAAAAACTTCAGTTAATATTAATAAATGATATTCATTTACGTCTCGATGGTACGTTAAATACAAATATTTTTTTATTTTCTTAACACTCATAGACAATAGTTATACAGACGTAAAATTAGTAATTAGTAATTCTACAGATTATGATTGTTTTTAGTTTTGCGTCTGATTAAAATATACGTAATTGGGCTATATAAACGTGATTGTTAGTCAAATTTAATCATAATTTCATCAACTTGTAAAGCTTTGTGTCGATTGTATGTAAATTTTTCTTAAAAATGTATCAGAAACATACGTCGTACATCGAGATACGTCTTCAAAAAAAGATTCATCTCTGTTTACAAATGTCATAGGGATATTTTCTGAGTGTGTAATTATGCAATCAGTCCTATCTTCGGATCAGGGATTTCCAAGTCTTATGGTGACCAGTCACGTTACTACTCTGGTTGGCTCTCGCGTGACCGGTCATTATGCTAATTTTGGGATCCCTGCTCCGGATCCCCTCAACCGGTTTAAATGTTTGGGGTATTCAAAAATTTTTCTCTCTCTCCTAGTAAATCAGAGACAACGTTTTTTTTTGCTATTCATGACTTGTTTTGATTTTTTTAATTTCTACAGAGAAGTTTGTGAACCATTTATCTTTGGTCAAAAATGTTATCACTTAAATTTTCATCAGATGTTTTTAACAAAAAGTACTTTCATTTTGAAACAATCATAACTCGTTTTATTCATAAGTTTCCCGAAAAAATATTCACTGACTATTTTCCATAGTTTTTTTACTCACTTTATAACTTTGAATTTGTTTGCCAATATAAATACATATTAAAAATTTTACTGAGTGATGGTCTAGGAAATTGAGTGTTAACAAATGTGAAAGTTAAAAAAACCAATTAATATAATTTTTTTTAAAGTTTAGTATCAATAATATGTCAACTTTATAAGTTGCAATTGATATGTTTTATAAATTACACAATACAAATATTAAAGTCCAATACAATTTTAAAAACAAGTAAAGGAACGACAAATGCTCTACATACATTATCTTCAATGAAATATCCATATCACGAATACATATAATATTCATCTTATCTGTTCATTGACGAGTACTTCGTAGCACCGATAAATTATGACTGTTGATCAATGCATTTAATTTTTTCAACTCATTAGCTTAAAATGAAATCGATTTCAAAAATTCGTATTTCATCGACGTAGTCATTAAAAGCTAAGTATATATCAAACTGGTAAATTATAATCAAAGATAATATTATATCTGATTCAAATGAAATAAGTGTGAAACAGCAGTTGGCAGAGTATTACGCACTGACTTACGTATCATCGATTTTATTGCAATTTGTTTATATTAGTAAAAGTATGAAAACAAGATCATTAACTTTTCTTTATTCATCTCGGTACTCTAACAATTTCTTATCACATCCGGACTGAGAGTTGTTCGAGGAAATGTGGGTGACATTGATGAAGTAATAAATTTAAAAAAAAATGATACGTGGAAAAGATTTTTGTGAAGTATGTACTTATATATATTATCATTGAAAAAACGGGCGAGTACTTTTGTTGAAAGCTGGTGTAAAGTAAATAACCCACGTCACGAGTCTTTGAAGATACATCGACCTACTACACATGATAAAATTAGTATTAATAAGATCGTACCTAAAAATTAACCTTTTAAATTTTTTATCGAGCTGTATCCTATCATTCATCAAATGATTTTCCGTCATTTAAATTAACCAACTTTTCATGTGGAAATCAATTTATCGATTACTTCCAAGCAATTTTAAGTTCATTATCGCCCGATATAATCGCAAGATCCGAGAGATAACGGTTTGACAGAAAAAGCGTACCTTTGTTCGTTATCTACTTATAAGTGGATTAGAATATACCCTGTAACATACTGTCAGCTTCGAAATAAGTCAACGATAACAAAAGTTAAAAATGGAGAGGTTAAGTGAATCGACACAGATAAAAAAAAAAAAAAAAAAATTATTATTGTTTCATTAACACATCTTGAAAGCGCTTACTAAGCAATTATTGTGTATGCTTATCATCATTGAGAAAAGTCAAAACATTGCTGATAAAAAAATAAATAAAAATAATGCCACAGACGCCGTAAATTAAAAAAAAAAAAAACAGAGGCATTGCTCTCTCAACGAGAGGCATAAAAGCAATTAGTGCCGAATGCATCCTATTTTAGATAAGTCGACTGATAGCACAGTGCCAACAGACCGCTTTTATCGCGCAAAGTACGAGGTAGTTGTAGAAACGTCAGAACTTCCTATATTGCGAGCCGCGTAGCTCCCCCCCCCTCGTACACCTTGGTCCGAAATTAATGCCGAAAAATTTTGCTAAAAACCCAACTCGTTTCGAGACAATAAAAAAAGTATGACAATATCACTGCAGAGTCAATGCCCATAATTTTCCAATGTACGCTAAACTAATGAATTTTTCCTTCATAAGTATTATTTTTTTTTAAAAACTTTATCCATCGATTTATTAGATTGAAAATACGTGTAAAAAATCACGGATCGGACGAATGTTTGTCATAGCCACCCGTTACACAGTGCAGGCAACCTTGCCTACTCCTCTTTCTTCGCCGAGCTTTTTCCGCAACCACCGAGCTAATTTTGGCCGGCACGCGCCCGTCATATCATCAAGCGTGCACGGCGCGAGTAACATCGGTGAAAAATAAAATCTCGAGTTTTTGCCCGCAACCCACCACCCCGTATATTCCATATGATGACAAATAAACAATTGATATATATACCTTGTAAAAGAAAAAAAAAAAAAATTGTATAAACCTACCCCATTTTTTTTTGTCGCGCCCTAATAAGGTTTTCTCCTCGGGATTGTATATCGCGTTCTTGAACGCCTGCCACTTGGTCCTGGTGTCCGGTCTGCGGCTGCTAACCTCGTACTCGTCCTTCGTCTCTTTCACCGGCGAGCCCATCTCCTCGCAATGTATATATATATACCTTCACTCGTATATATATATGTATGTTTTTAATTCAACGCGTTATCGGAAGGGGGTGAGCAAAATTTTGACAATTCTCAACTCATTCAACGAGCCGTGTTCGCATACGGCCTGAAAAATTCAACAAATCGCACGATATACCCCTGCACCACTACTATCTCTTCCAAACAGGTGTGGATGTAATATTATTAATGTTATCACTCGGCGCAAGATCGGCGTATCGCTCTAATGCGAGTTTCGTCGGTGAACGCCGAGCGCGTACTGCCTTTGCCGTGCCCGTGCGTATATATACTTACGTACACTCGCGGGGAGAGAAGACCGTGCGTAAATGTGTACACGTATATATATAATATATCGGAAATCGGGAGCTCGTGTACAAACCTACGTGTATATACATATGTACTTACGCTGTCGGTGTGTGCGTGCGGATAGGTTATATATACTTTTGTCAAGAATGTGTGTGTGTGTGTGTGTGTGCGCGCTCACATAAACGTGATATGGGAACCGAAGGGGTACCAGAGGGGAGCGGACGAGTTTCGCTCTCACTCTTGCGAAGGCAAACAAAAACGAAAGCGAGTACTTACGTTATAGATGGATCGGAGCGTGGTTGCCGTGGTGCCGATCGCCGAGTATATGGATGCGTGTATGTGTATTATACGCCACAGGGTGCAGGGGGGGGGGTTCTGATAAAGATGGAAAGCTCGCGCTCGAGGGGGTGAGTTTCGTAGGTGTGTATATCGTGTACGTGTGACCTTGGCTGTACATGTATATTTATTTTGTAGATTGATGGGCGATCGAAATATTCCGTACTTATCGGTGTTGTACGTTACGTATGGCGAATGCCGATTTTTAGACTTGCCTCGATTTCGCGAGGGTTGAAAATGTCTCGACGATCCGGTTAGGTATAAGGTTTTTTTTTTTTTTTTTTTTTTTTTTACTCGCGGCTAAATATACCTCGTCGATCTACAAGACTGTTATTTGTGTATGCATACCGATCACGCGCGCACGACTCAATCGATCTATATATGCCACGCACTTGTGCACTCGCGCGGGTTTTTCATTCGCAGTTAGCGGGGAAATCGGTTTCGGGGACGGGGTTGTTTGATTTAACACGCAAAAAAATCGGTTTTCGAACCGATACCGACCGTACCTACATTTTGGACCAATCCGATTCCCATCGAGAGCAGAATCGTGCGAACAAAAAAAAGTAAAAAAAAAAAAAAACAATTGATTACACGAGTAACACTAACAATCGTGAAAGTGTAATGTGATTCGCGCGAACGAGCCCGCCGGCCCGTAATTGAATGATGTACTTTGTTGGAGGAGAGTAAAAAGAAGAAGAAGGAAAAATTGTATCGAGTTGGCGCACACACGCATGTATCAGCACTTGGGACCCCCCAATAACAACAACAACAACAACAACAACAACAACAACAATGACGATGACAACGAGGAAGAGAGCAAGTACAAGAGAAAGAGAGGCGGAGGAAGCTTCCTTAGCCACATACACGTACTACTATTATGATAAAGACGCGCAAGCGAGTACTTAATTCCGACGATTTATCATGCTATTAATTTATCGCCCCGCAAACTCAACTTTTGTCACACGCGTACTCGGACCAAAGGGTATATACCTACCGTTCGCTGCGCTTCTTTCTCTCATCCTCTATCGCGTAATCTACACAAGAGGTATATGTGTGTGTGTGTACCCCGATTCATTTGGGTCTCCCACAGTATACCTACCGTATATTACTACAAATTACCAAATCAAACGCATTAGCGCGGACATGAACATCTCACGTACACCCACGATGTACATAATAATCGCGTAGGGCCCAAAAGAGAGAGAAAGCCTGTGCGGATGAAATCTGATCCGGAGCGATCCGGATGCAAGATGAATTGATTTGAATTTCAAAGGGACAAAGCCACGCAACTCTGCACGCGTGGGTATACACGCCCTCGGGTGATGTATACCTGCAACTTCATTTTTAAACATAAAATAATATATTCGTACTTACGCGCAGGAAGATATATAGAGAGAGAAATTTAAGTGAAGCAACAGCAGTGTCTCGGTGCGCGATGGCAACGCTGCACTGTAATAGCTTTGCAAAACTAGAGAATGAGAGAGAGAGAGATTTTGCTCCTTTATCGCCCTGCTTCCGTCTCCCCTTATTTATATACTTGTTCCAGCTCCGCGAGTAGTTTATCTCGTGCGCCTTACCTTCGATGGGCCTTGCGAGTTGTTTCTCTACCTGCTTGGGCCCCCTCTATGAGTAGATCGGCCGCTACTTCATTCCCTACAGATGCAGCGTCATCGCCAGTTCTCCGAAGCCGTTTCGGACGTGACAAAGGGGACATTATGTCCGGGATTTTTGCGGTGACCATCCTCGAGGAAGCGACACCTATCGTGTATAACTGCGTCATGGAATTTCATCCGGATGGATGACACTCGCAAAATTTAGATAATGTTTTGTAACAAGTTATACATAAGGATACGTAAGAATGCTTTTGAAAAAACACATTCTTGATGAGCTTTTTTTAAAACACACAGTGCGCACAATGTGATACCCGTAAAAGTGTATCATCCGCGAAATCCACGAAACAGCTGACGGAGTTAATTTTTTCTTTTTTTTTTTCGCTCTCTGATTGCTCTTTTTATTTGCAGCCGGATGATTTTTTTTTCCCCCTGCAGCTTCGCTGTCCGGATTATACCGGGTCGTCGTGGTAATGCGGTGTAATGAACACCCAAGCGCGCGACAATGACCGTTAGATCGAATAACTGAATCCGATTCGTTTGCTTACGGACATTGTTTTTGTTTGTTTGGCTATTTATTGTTTTTTTTTTTTTTTTTTTTCTTTTTTCTTTTACGACTTCTTCTCGTCGTGTTTTGTACGATCTCATATCTCTGAGAGATAACGGATGACAGTTGTTAGCTCCAACAACATCCAATACACCTATTGTCCATGTTCTGTTACAAAGAGATTCGTTTTTATAAATCAATACATCACAAGTACATACAATTGTATGAAAAATTTAAATCAGGTAATATTTCACTTTGGAGTGGTAGAAATTTTCCAATTCCTAGTTATAGACCTTTTTTTTCGAGAAAGTAATAAGGCAAACAATTGTATCCAAGGATCGAACGTAATATTCAATGACGCAGTATAAAAATGCACGATTGACCCTAGTACTTACAACTGTAAAACGGAAATATTTCTACTATTCTTGCACTACTTGGGATTTAGATTTTGTAGCAGAAAACCTTACGTACGTGCTATTCATAGAAAATGAGGATCAACGCATATTATAGATACGTGTGATTTTTTGGTCCATCTTGGAACTACAGGAGAGTACGATACGTATAAATTTGAAAAGCTCCACTGCAAAGTGGATAACTGCCACGAATTTATTTTTAAAGCTAAAAAATCGTACAAATGATGCTGTGCTGTAAAATCGATTGGACGTGACGTTTATTATTAAAGGAAAGTTTAATGGTTTTACTATCGAACAAACAATCATACTCTTTACAAATACAAGGGTATATTACTATCAGCTCGTACAACTGGGTTATCTCCCTCGGTTCTTGATCATCACTCGAAAATTCAAATTGTAACGATTCTCGTTGTCAATATTATGAGCCCACGTCTTGCATTCGATCTTCACCAGGTGGTCCTCTAAAATGAAAGAAAAAAATTACAATAATCATTATCTCCATACTCGGCAAAGATCACAAAAGTTTTTGGATCATCGAATTTCGTTTACTACTTATCTGTGCAATCTATAGTTTAGTTTTAATACAGTAAATAGATGTGCAATTTTTATTTTTTTTTATTTGAAAAAATCACATGGTTCTTAGTTTTGCCTTTATTAATACAAGGTTTATCCGAAGCAACGAGGATAAAGCAGAATGTATAGCTTGTAATGAACAAGTAATTATATACATTGCAAACATTGCAAGTTACATGAATTCCGTTAATCAGTAAGAAGACTGTATCATGCGTACGTAAGTTATTCACTTGCACGATATTTTCAAAGTAAACGGTTGCTAGTTGATTTTTGTTTAAAAATCTATAAAAATACCTGGATTTATATTGTTTTGCAAGATGATATCATCTCAAGTAGTACAAGGAACAAAACCCGGGATGATGAAGAAGAGTTGATACATTTTTTTGAAATTGACAATATTCAAGTACGCGGTAAGACAAAAACTACTTTTTCGTGTCACATTTATCTTCTTTCCATCGTATTTCAACGATTTCTCTTATCAGTCGCTTACAAAAAATGTTACACAAACATATCGTACTATCTTAAAGAAGTTTTTTTACCTAATTATCATACGGCTGAAACGAGAAAAAAAAGCGCCAAACAATGCCTACACGTAGTTCTCCGTTATCCAATACCCATTACGCAATCAAAACTCGCGTCGGTGATTGCTCGAAAAAATAAAAGAACAAAATAAAAGAAAAAGAAAAAAACACATGTCCATATAATGATCATGACCGACTTTTCATTGACATTCTATGTATACCTCTGTTTTTCAATCGATATTTCTGCGTAGAAAAAAGTGACAAAAAAAATTTTGTTGAATCACTCCGAAAACTCGCCACACATTTACGTGTATACGTACACTGTCATATTTTGACTTGTTGGAACTAACCATGCAATGAAAAAAGCTCGCTTAAAGAAAACTCGGTCCCACCTTAAAAAAAAAAAAAAAAGTAACAATTGTAGCACTTGCCTCAGTGCTAGAGCGGTGGCATGAAGAAATAACCCCTCACCAATTTTTCCTATAAACAGCACAGCTAACTATATATTCCGTGGAAACTTATTGGGAAGAAGAAAAAAAAAAAAAAAAAAAAAAAAAAAACAGTACTTACATATACCGCCGATACACACACCCACACCCACCTGTTAGATTTTTGAAGCGCAAGGCAACGACGGGCGACAGGTAGTCCGACTGGCCGGAGTACGGGAAGAATTGAACCGGGAAACCGGATATGGGCAGGTACTCGAGCTCGCCCATCAACTTGGTGTCCTCCTTGCTTTTGCCCTCGCAGGACAGCCACACGTGGAACTAAAGCGGGACCGGTCGATGATTATTAACGCGATGAGAGACTGCTTTATATGTGATGGGCTATGCCAATCGATGAAAGTGTACGTTTTTTTTTTTTGTTTTTTTTTTTTGTTATTGATAAGGGGTGGACTGGGCTATATGTGCGAGGGACGTTGAACTTGCCGGGGTGACCAAAAACACGGGGAACAAGTTACGACGACCACTTTGGGGGGGGGGGGGGTTCCCACGAGCACGAGTCGTCTCTGTATAATTGGTTCTGCGGAGGGTACGAGGTGATTAAGTTCATTTACACTCCGTGGCGTGATTTTTTCCTGTTTTTTCAATATCTAGTCTCTGGACAGGTCTTGGAAAAATTTACTGGCTTCAATTGTTTTTTTAAACAGCAGGTGCCACGTGTTTCTTATTTAATCACCTCTCGTTGCGCACGGGAAAATGGACGTTAGATCATCGTATAGGTTGCAGTTTTGAGCTTTCGCATGATGACCAAGACAACAACTACGAGACATGCTTATTTCAAAAATTTATCAAAGATTTGTCAATTGGCACCCACTTTGACAGGTGCTCACAACACCCGATGTATTTTTTTTTACCAAAGTCTTGTGCTTTTCAATCCTTACATTCTCATGATGAAGTAATAAAAAAAAAGAAGGTTTGCACAAGCTGATGTCAATTCCCATTTATATCCCGAGGTTGAAAATGGATAATTTATAAGTTTTACCTTTGTGATGTACACCTACGTACAGCACGTTGTTAAGTATAATAAAATATAATTAAAGAAACATGGTTGTACTTTGTCGGTGCTTTTCACGACTCTCTGTAGCCTCTCGGGCATGTTCTCGGGTAGGGCTGAGGCTTGGCTGTAAAAAATGGGCACCCAGTCGAACCTCTGTTGATCAGCGAATGTTCATTATGTATAGATGAAAATTGTTACATCTCAAACAAAAAACAAAAAAGCAAAGACCTTGTTGAATTTGATGTAGACGCAAGGCTGTGGCTTCGACTCGTCGTATCCGTAGGGCGCTCTCGAGCACTGGCCCAGAGTCGCGAGATCGAAAAAACAGGACTTGTCGGCACCGCCTTCGCGCAGTACTCTGTCGTTGCAGCGCGGATCGTACCTCGATTTATCGACTTTGTATTCTGCGGCGCAACACAATTACATCACGTCAAACATTTACGTCACTTTGAAATTACACGCTTCACCTGACAGGGTCTCGTTGATGGCCTTGATGTAGTTCCTCGGTTGACCCAACTCGTTCGATTTGTCGATCAGGATGAGCGGAGGATTCGAATCCAGTCCGATGTTTGGTTTGAAAACGATGCCTTTTCCAACAATTCAGATAAAACCACTTTAATGACAATACGTACGTTATACGTACGGATAAAGGAATATATGATGCGATGGATGAACCTGGTCCGCGCATATTGAGCGATGTCATGCGAAAGACCCGCGAGGGTTCCGACCCCGACTTTGACTCCCGTTTGTTGTATTGGAAGTACGGCTTGTCGTGTATCGTCACGTACTTGTAGGTCAGCCACAGCTGCAACCCGGCGAATGAGAACAGCACTCCGTAGAAGCACAGGTAAAATAGTCCTACTTCGACTATTTCGAATTTATGGAACAAAAGAAAAAAAAACTTTAACGGCTAAAAAAAAAAGTTATGTAGCGTCGCTTGGTGCGAGGTTTTTTGTGAAGCAGAGGTCTATAAAGTTTCGAAACAACGGCATTGAGACAAGGGTGGCAGAAGGGTACCTTTTTTGAAGTGGAACTTCATTGTAAGTATCTTGGCGAAAAAGAGAAAAATAAGGGTTCGAGGCTTTGCTTCTTCATTTATAACCGGCCATCGCTCTTATCTCGGCCCGTGCCGTTAAGAAGGGTATTTTTTTGAAGTGGAACTTCATTGCAATTATCTTGGCGAAAAAGAGAAAACAAATAAGGGTTCTAGGCTTTGCTTCTTCATTTATAACCGGCCATCGCTCTTATCTCGACCTATTGCGGTTTAATGAAGGAAAAGATTACACGGGTTTATAGGGGCTAGATGTACGGGTGGGTCAAGCTTGTATACGGAAGAATTAGCTAATAGAGTGTACAGGACACGCGCGCTGCTTCGATCGAATCAGGGCTTTTTATTTATTTGTTTAGTTAAGAGAAAAAACGCAACGGTAAATCGAGGTGTGGTGTCGATAAAATCGGACTAACCCCATTCTCTGGCTGTTCGGTCGAGGATTGCTTTCCTCTCGGGGTCCCAGACGAAGAGCTTGAAGTTTTGGAGCACACCAAGATCGGGTTTGGGCTTCCTTGCCCTGAAGTAGTTATCGTCGTGCCTTATGGCCGGAAGGCTGTTCATTGTTGGGCAATAAATTCCACCGACGCAAATCTCGACAAGCCACTACGTGTATGCTATTGGGTTAACAATTGTTGTGTGCAGCAAACTTCAAGTAAAGATGATAATTCGCCGAATTTTTGTGCTTTTGAGAATTTTTTTCTGAACATTTATAATGTACTTAACAAGCTTTTGAATAATGAAAAATTTGCAGTTTTCACAACATTTATGGATGGCTGATAAAATATGGACTATACCATCGGATGTTTACCGCAGTACTAAACTTACTGCCAACAGATTGCGCTACTTACAACTTTTTTTAAAATATTTATTTTAACGTAAAGCTGGTTTAATTGAACAAATTGGAAGTCGATAAAAGACTAATAGGTATACTTACTTTCATGAGTTCAATGGCTAAATCGTTGAACATCAATAAATAATAATAATTAGCTTATGACCTAAGGTAAAAGTAACGATAAGGAAATAAATTGAATAGAATTAAAATCACAATTTTAATAACACTAGAGAATATTTATTGTTAATACATAATAAAAAAAACTCTGATACTCAAAATCATGTGGGTTTGTTTAGATTTTAAAATTTTGCGCCATTGTACAGCGCCACCTGGCGGAGCTTTTTCACACTACTAACCTACCCTACACTACCGCTCGAGCGATCTCCTCACTTTTACTTATCGAGTGAGCATGAGTGCACAGTGCACCGTGCGAGCAGAAAGCAGAATTGTAGAACGGCCCTGTTAAATTGTATTGAAATCCTTCTTGTGCGCGAATTAAAGAAAATACAGTACTTGTATAGCTAACTTTTGTTTGATAAGATAATAAGTGTGTGTCGAGACTGTCGAGTACTTTTCGTGTGCGGGGGCGTACTATACGCTCGACGATCGAGTTTGGCTCGGGATTACTTGTAATATAAGTACACTGGGTGAGGGAGAGATTACAAAGAAAAAAATCTCCACGCCGATTACACTACATATAGTGTGCACATTATTGTATGAAAGTAAGTACAGCACACTATACCTACCTTTATTGTAGTACTGCACATGCATGGCAGAGAGGGTGAAGTGTGAAATCGTAAGTAGGCATCTGTTTGAGATACGTAAACGTAAGTATTCGTTGTGCTAATGTGAGTTTATTTAAGCATGTTGAATGTACCGAGTCAGTGCTAAGTGCTAAGAATTCGGTGTTTGGTAAGTTTAAAGTGAACGAATGGACGGACGAGAATAATATTGAGTATTAAAACGCTACGTAAGTTATGCCTATATAGGTACTTCGTAACTTCACTTTACCGTCTAATGCCTATCACTCGCAAAACCTGCAAATAGAATAGGTACTTACCAGGCAAGTACCAACAAATAATTTACACTACTGTATGTGCAATGGGCTTAATTAAACAACAAGTGCAGTGTTTATATAGTTTAGGGACTAAATCGTGTGATTCATGTGTCATGTACCTATACATCCATACAAAAGTTCACAGGCACTTAGGTTACTTAGGATATAGTACGCATTACACGTATATATGTATATGCATGACGTGACTTTAAAAGCAAAGGTTTTTTCCATATACCGTCGGTTTTATTTCTGTTCAGTATTCGGTCAATGATCAGGATAGCGGTGGGTACCCATGCGATCGTAGATCGTAGCACACACTGTTATGCATGCAAGTATACCTACTTATGATAGGTACGTTATACATTATACCCTCGACATTTCTTACCCAAAGGTACCAAAGTAAGTAGGTATATATTATACGTATATATAGTCTTTCTTCACGAGAGAGAGCGATAGCAGAAGGGAAAAATCTAAAAGCGCTTCGTGTGATGTGCATTGTACCTTATGTATATACAACAATGCAGTGATGGATTTTACCTCAGAATCCGTTAACATTTCCTTTTTATATAAGTTTGATTACTGTAAGGTATTTTCTGTTTTTCGAAAGTCTCGAACCTTTCTCACTTTGCAATACTCACAGGGTTAAAATAACCATTTTTTATATGTGCACAGGCAGCTCATGTTTTGATTAGTTCTTTGGGATTTTCCACTATTTTTCTCCCTTCTCTCTCTTCCTGACGGTGATGCCTATAGGTATATGCATTTAAATTTCTTATAAATTCTATAAACTCCCGTGTTATTTGAGGGGAGACATCAGAAATTACGACTACGTAAACAATGGGGCTTTTGCTTGGTGTATTTTACTCTGCACTATCAGCACTTGAATCTATTTAATACAGGCTACTATATTATATCCAGTGAACATCTTGCAGAACCTACCTGGGCATTGTTTGTTTAGTGTATTTGTTAAGTACGCACATTAACGTGCAATACTGATAAATGTATTTTTTTTTTTGCATTTTCGTGCCAAATGCATTTATTATACTTCATATTATATGCAGGTGGGCGATCTCGTTCACAAAACTCTATTTTCATCAGCCAGTCAAACCCGATCAAGTGTCATCTCTTCGTGTGGGTCTCACACGCGCAATTTAACCATCTATTCTGTACCTACCGTAATATTCTCTATACGACGCGCATTACAACATGCGCTACTTACTTATATTAGGCAGTGCCTGCAAAAAGCCGTAGCCAGCAAATTGTTACACACACACACACACACACACACGTGCCTAGAGGAGGAGAGTCAGGAGAGTACGAGAGAGCCGAGTCTAGATCAGTGTTGTTGTACCACCGCAGTACAGCTTGCGGCAGCGCCGCTGCTCGATCGTCTCTGCTCTTTCTCCTTGGACTCCGATTCCAATATAAATCTCATCGTCGCATCACCCTCTCATATACATATACTGTATACTTTTTTTTTTTTATAGGTGCATAAAAAAACCGGATAGTGCATCATCTCTCGACAAAATAAATCGTCATCACCGTCGTACCACGTACCATCGTCAGAAAGAAAGAAAGGAGGGAAGAAAACAAAAAAAGAAGTTTTTTTTTTTTTTTTTGTTTCCCCCGTCCCAGTGAAGGATCAAGAAGAGAGGGAACAAGTATATCAATACCCACCGCCTACTATTAGATTTTTTGCTGCTCGCTCAGCTGAGAGATTGGCACACACGCACCAACCACCCACCCGCGCTATATATCCCACACACACGTAAATAGTATCCCCCACCTTATCGGCGTGTAACATCGGGAGAGCGAGAGAGAGATTTTTCATCTCTCATCCTCCCTCTGCTCGTGTTCTCTGGGCTTGATCGGTCGGTGCGCGCGCGGCGCGCGCCGTCGACGAATTTCCGACGGGAAGAGGAGAGGCCGCTGCCCCCCTGGGACACTGCCGCTGCCGAGGAAGAGGAGAACAATCAGAAAACAGCAGCAGCAACGGAAGCTAGAGGAGAAAGAGGAGCATAACTGCACTGCACCTACACATATTCTATTATTATTATTATTATCATTGTCAAACGGTGTGAAGTTCATGCACGTCGACACAACGTCGAATAAGAGGAAAACAACGACGAAGACGACGACGACGACCGGGACTAAGAGGAAGCAGTTGTTGTTGTTGTGGGTGACTAGGCAGGAGAAGCCGTCGCAGGTAGTGGTTCAGAGGCAATTGCTCGTGGCAGCTACCAAACGCAGAAGAGGACGACGTAGACGCGAATCTCACGTTGGTCGTTGCAGGGTGAACGAGCTGGGCTCGACTCTGGACTGTGGCATCAGTTTTCGTGGCGGTGGTGCGGGTGGTGGTGTCTGTGACGGTGGTAGTAGCAGTAGTAGTGCCATTCCACGGTTAGACCGGCTCGTCGATGATCGCATCTTCCAGAGATCTGCTGCAGTGAGTACCTACGTTTTATGCATACCTATACTCGCGCGTGGATTGCGCGGAATAGTGCAAGATATCAATTTTATTTTTATACCTGGAATTAAAACGCAAAATTACTTTTGTCGTAATAATATTTTTTTTTTTTTTTTTTTTTTTTTTTAGATGAGTTGACAAATTTAAAGTGTCCGTAATACGTATCACGAGGCAAAGGAGGCGAGCTTCAAGTGCCGCTTTTATCGATTCGAGCGCGCCGATGCGACCTGTTCTTCTTTTATTGAAAAATTTCGAGATTGATAAGCCACACACGCAGCCGTAGATCGTAGGGTATACTACACTTGCCACCAAAGTCACGATTAAGTAAACCCGTGAAAACAGCGTGCAGTACGAGATTTGTTTAAATCGACTGAACGGCGCTCGCGTGGGCTTCCCCTCCACACCCTCCCGCAACACACACACACGTATGTACACACGTACACTCTCTATCATATCGCGCATCGATTTCGTAACATGCAAAACATAACGTTATTACGTCAATGGAAACACTGCGGCGTGAGAGCGGATTGTTCGAAAAAGCAACGAAACTAAACAGCCCAGGATCGTCGTTGTCGTCTTTACGTCGGGGTGTGGGTGTGTGAGTGGATTTTCGTCTGTAAGCGTGTGCATCTCTCCTCTCCTATTTTATAGCGACACAGCAAATTTAAGCCGTACAAGTGTCGCTTCTCCCTCCGTTTCGTATCACGCGAGAGAAAAGGAGCGATCAAGAGAGAGAGAGAGAGGGAGGGAGAGAGGGAGGTACTGTAAGTATTTAATCGCACGTATATACGCGAGTACATCCATATACCTACACTGTACGTTTACGGGTGTGTATAAAAATATGTGTACGATGTAAGTATAGCCGTACTACGCGATGGTATATTATCTCGGGCGGTACAATAAATTTAGGTTGGTGCCTCGCAAAAAAAAGAAAAAGGTTTTTAATTCGATAAACAATAATTGGGTTAAAACGAAAACACCGCCGGGAGTTTTGTAATATTAGCACCACCAGCTCGAGGAGCGGGAAAGGCCGAGGAAGGAAAATGCCCGGTAAACCGATTATAAAGTGCGAACTAATCGCTTTCGAATGTCTATCCGTATACAAGACGCGTTCGATCGTCGTTTCGTACATACTTATTGTTTCAGTGTACGTATATACACTTGTTACAATGCTGGTCCGGGTGGTGCATGTACGGCTGCCTCGGTGTAACTAATGACGCCTCTGGAAAACTAGTACGTCTACTTAAGCGCGGAAGAGATCTGATGAAATAATTTTGAGGCGTTTAACTTTGACACCGGAGTCATCGTCGCCGTACATTAGTACATAACGTACCCTAACTCTCGTGTCTCTCCGTCCCTCCAAAGAGCGGTTCAAACGAGCTTCTCGTTCATTATTTCTCATCTCTTTTTTTTTTTCTTTCTTCTTCTTGAATCTCTCAAAAAGCGCGTAAAATTAAACTTGGGATAAATCGGTAGTAAAAACATTATTTGTGTACCAAATATGACTGGTCGTACCACATCACAACGCCACGTGATACAAGTTTTTTCATCATCATGAGAGAATAGAAAAAAAAAGAAAAAAACGGATCTCGATCGATCGAGTAAAGGGTGGGACTCGTGTTGCAGCTTTCGATCATCCCAGAATGAACGCACCATTGACTCTCCCTCCCAATCTTAACGAACGAGAAAAAACAAAGACACATGCGAAAGCAGAGTCCAAGTTTCTTGAACAAACGAGGCTCAAGTCGCGCATGAAATGAGAAGGAGGACCAGTCCACCACAGCGTCCTCGGGGTGTGTGCGCCATCCACCCCCCCATCTTGCCTACCTGTACCCTCCGATCCACCCACCCCCCCTAAGGCAAATTCTTCGGCTCAACTTGGTATACGTTTCTCGGGAGGAGGGAAACGCCTACGTATATACGTACCAAAAGGAGGGGGAGAAGAAAGCTCGAGCTTTTTTTCCCGGGCCTCGCTGCTGAGCAACCGATCTCGGGCTATTAGGCCTCTCGGCGTCTCTCGAGGACAAACGCGACGAGGGAGGAGGGTGAGGAGGAAAAAAAATTTTTTTTCGACGTTAAGCTCAATATCGATCCGTGGGGGTAGCCGTGCACAGCTTTCCTCTTGTTCCCTCATACGTATACCACCCACCCAGCGCCTCTTTTTTTTTCCTCCGCTGTAGCCGCACTCTCTCTACAGCACGATATACCTTCCAGTTATAGAGAGGATTGACTAAGGGACCTCCTTGTTTGTATACGTGTGTATACCTTGAACGCGTGCGCGGGGGGGTTCGCTCCTCTTTGGCACGTCTGACGATGCTCTCTGCTCTCCCTCAAGCAAGAACCGTAAAAGTTTTTACAATTTACCTACACGCCCGGGGGTCGAAAGTTAAGTAAGTCTGCGCCCTTTTCACGTTTACTGCTGGTAGACTCACACCATCCCAAAAGAGTTTTGTATCTTTATTTTTTATTTTTTAAGTGATAAAAATCGATCCTTCAATGATGATGGATCACGAGTCTTTGTATCGCAACAAGCACGAATGCTGCCAATCACGATAACGCGCTTATTTTTTTTATTTTTATTATTATTATTTTTTTTTTACTTCATTGTCTGGTGCGGATCAAGTACACATTTCTTTCCGCTGCAGTTCCAGATTTATCGATCTATACACGTTAAAAACGTCCTATGTACCTTGTAGAGTACTTTTCTCGCTTTTCTCTTTAGCTCACAAAAGCATATATAAACGCACGTGTTTGTGTGAGATTACAATAATCCAACCACGCCCTCGTTTTTGTACTAGATTGATATCTTTTTTTTTTCCTTCTTTTTATGTAAACACAAGTACCTTTTCATAATAAACACCATACCTTACATACATACAGTGACTTTTTTTTGTTGGACGAAAATTCGAGGTGTATAAGTAATATGGTGTTGTGAATCGCGTCACTGACTTCCAAAACCTTGTTTTTTTTTTTATTTTTTTTTATTTTTTTTTTTTATCGATACAAGTACACTGCAAAATGTTTAATTAATGAGCATAATACGTGTACGGGTTTACCTACCTGACGTGCCGTAAAACGGTATTTTTACCACTCGTTCGGCATCTACATATTATACTATAAATAGGGGTGCCATTGTATAAATATTTTATAACCTTATCTTGGAGACTCACCCCAATATATATATATATTTGTACTTTGGAACGCGCGTTCGGTCACGCGAAACATTCGTATTATGAATAAATTCATGAGAACCCGAAGAAAGAGAATACCCACTCCTTGCGTATACATAATATGCACACGGCGCCCTGCATGTTACACTATACGTTTCACGGGAGCTTCTTCAATATTTATTAAGGTTTGGAAGACAAGATTGTACATGTTACACTTGCGCGAGCAACCGAGGGAATAATCGCGCGAGTATTTTTTTAACTTTATTTATAATAAATAGCCACTCGGTTAGCGTAAGTTTTGGACGCGAGTCAAGAGTGTTGTACGCGAGTTTGCCGGCCGGTATTCGATAAATAAAGAATCTCATCTTGAATCCATTATTTCTCAAGCCCCATTCAGAAAAGTTGAGCGCGCGCCTCGATTAAAATAATATACGTATGCGGTCAGAGTTGAAAAATTTTTTACTCGTTTTCCCGTCGAATCTGTGACTGCGTGGTGCGAAAAAGCACCTTATACACATTTAAAAAAGGTTATTGTGGGTGTGATCGGTAAGTAGACAGCTAAAAAGAAAAAAAAAAAAACTTGAGCGTCTCTGAAACTGTAGATGGTTCATATTATGTACAAGATAATAAGTATGTACAATGTGTGTTTTCTCCAAGTCTCGTGAGCATCTCAAGCGTGCAAAATGGTACAACGAATACTCGGGCCGAAGGTGTGTTTACGTTGCTCATGGTTTTCGACGTGTGCCATTATACTCCAAAATCTCGATTCTCATTTTCCCTTTACTTACATACATCATCCAAAGAGCAAAAATATTTTAGAAAAAACAGATGTCGCGTGTGTAAGCACAGATGTTCATTGCCGTGCACGGCGGTGTGTAGGTCGCGGCACAAAAGTCTCATAGATCTGACCTCCATCGCAAGCGCATCCGAGCACCTACTTATAGACTCATGAATTTATTGTATTTTTCTGTAGCAAAGTATACATACGTATGTGTTTAACGATCGGGCGAGTACCGTCAATGACGACGAGACCGGGTTAACGTACAAATATACCTTTTTCAGTTATTAACACACACCTGTATAGGTGCAGCTGGCCTTATGTCTTTTCTTTCAAATACTTGGAAAAAAGTAAACAAAGTGGACCATATAGATTCATTCCGACCGATACCCATTCATCGCGAAAATGTTACCGATCACCGGTACGGGGAAGGGGGGGGGAGCACAATTCCCCACAACAATATAATATAAATAACGCAAGACACGTGGCTTGGAAGTGTGCCATCGAGAGCCGTTTCGAGAGCAAGACTCTCCAGTGCGGCTATATATATACATGTACAATATGCAAGCGGGATGGAGTTTAGTCCGGCACTAAAAGCTCCCGAGCGTTCGCCCGAATGACTTTGATTTCAGGCCGCGGATACACGGAAAAACGATTTAGCCGCCACCGCCGCTCGTTTGATTGCCGATCCTCGATGCCCCGTATTCTCGTATGGGTCTCTCTACTCACATCTCACGTGCATTAAGGCTCTCTTTCTTACGCCCGTGTATTTATAGAGCCCGTCGAGTGCAAGCGCGTGCTGGTGCGATGATAGGTGTATATTCATGCATCAAAAAGAAAAATCTCGCTCTCTGTTTTCGTATCGCTGCTGCTGATGTCAAACACCGCGAGAGATGCTCTCCATGTATATCGCATGCTCTCCTATCTCTCCGGCCGACACTTTTCTTCCATCGATGCGTCTCCCTTGTCTTCTCGCGGATGAAAAATCACCCACGACCCGAGGCCAATGTCTCTCCTCGCTCATTGTACATACAGCTCCTCGTATAATTCTCAAAACACAAAGCTCGTATACGCGCATAATTTATGCAAATGTATTCCTTTCTTTGTTTCTTTGCGAGTAACGTGCGTGTATATATACATATATGTATAGTTACTGGGAATAACACCGTATAGAGAGAAGATAAATCTTGTACGAGAAGGGGCTCTTGTTTTTGCACGGATATAGGTGGTGCGTTGCGTTGAAAGTACCCCGCTCTCTCGTTTTATGTAATACATATATACATAATTATACCGCGCAGAGATGAGGATAAGTGCCGATTCAGGGGAGTCAATTGAAATCGTCGAAAATGGGTGTAATAACGCGCGTCTGGGGCAAATATCACGTGCATCTGTATACATAACGAGGTGAAATAGCCCTGGGTCGAACGAACCGCATAAATAACAGTACTTTGAGCTCGTCGACGGATTCATCTCTGTCCGTCCATCCGATGCGCATCGTAAAAATATATATGCAGTTTGAAAATGAGCAGTGGTACATATGTGTATATATATATAATAACCCCATGACGAGGAGGAGTGCACAATCGCAGCGAACACACATCGGTACAGTTATGTCGGGATGTACCTATATTGTGTGTCGTAATGTAACGTGATGTTTCTACCGCGGGATATACACTATATCTTTATAATACCTATCTGGCTTGATTGACTTGATTTCCGAATTAATGCGATAGACATTACAGGCACACTTCTTAACTATTCGCGACGAGGAGGACACAATACATATAGAATAGGATACAACGCGATACGTGTACCCACATATATTATTATATGTGTGTTTGAGCGTTAATTCGATCGGATTGGCCTTTCCGACACTGCGCGTCGTCGTCGCCGTACCTATACATCGCTGAAATATTTAGCAAAAATTTTCAATGGAATTGTTTTTTTTTTTTTTTTTTTTTTGGCGGGGGGGGGGAATTAAAACACCGATTTTTTATATGTATCGTGTGTGTATATGTATAACATGTGTAACGTGGATCTTTTGATGCTTGCAGATGAGCGCTCAAACGTCCAAGGAGATAACGTAAAGAGGAGGCTCGCCCGGACGAGGGTAGAGCGCGCGCGGCTATTCCGTCATAATGCCCCTTGCACCGTAGCTCGCCGCTGCTACTGCTGCTACTGCTGCTGCTCTCTGCCATGCTGGTCACGCAGTCGCCCTGCTCCATGGACAATAACAGCGCGCCGTCGAACATGAGATCGTCGGTGACTGTTGCAGGCCCCGGTAGTGGCGGTGGTGGTGGTGGTGGCGGTAGTGGTGGTGGCGGTAGAGCTGGAGGTGGCGCCGGTGGTGGTGGTGGTCGCAACAACAACAACAACAACGCGAACAACAACAGCAACAACAATAATAATAATAACAACAACAACAACAACAACAACACGGCCGACGAGGAGAGCAACAACGTCGTCGACATTGACGAGGTTTTTCCGCCACACGTGGACACGAGCAACATCGTCGTGCAGCCGGAATCCCCGACCAGCAAGAAGCAGACCCTCAAGACGTTCAAGGAGATCAGTGCCCTGCTCCAGGCGGAGAGGCTCAGGGATGTCAAGATCGTGCTCAGGGAGAACGCCTGGCCGTTCAACAACAACATAAGGAGCCAACTCTGGCCGGCGCTCATAGCACAGCACAGCAAGGGCAACAATACCATGGACGGCTACTACTGGGACATGGTCAGCCAGGTCTTGGGCACTACGGGTAGGAAGCTTTTTTTCCTCTTCTTCCTTATTCTACTTCTGTTGTTTGTGATTTGTTGAAATAAAAATTTTCTTTTTTTTTTTTTTTTTTCTCTTCTCGCAGAACTGCCGGAGCAACCGATAATGCTGCCTCCGTTTGTTGACAGTACGCATCTCTTGGCGTATAATCTCACTCGCAAGGGTCGAATGGTCGTCGACAGAATCGTCACGGTCCTGGGCTACGCTTGCCCGGACATTACGTACAGCCCCACGCTTTACCCCGTGACTGCGATTCTTCTACATTTCATGCCAGGTTTGTTCCCTCGTATATGAGCGTTGATCCTCGTTACTTCAATTACAAGCCATCCGCGTGTCAAAGTTGCCTGATATTCACTGTTTAAACGTAGAATGGTTTTTTTTTTTTTTTTTTTTTCTTTTTTCAATCGAGTCTTTGATGTTACAGAGGAACAATGCTACCACTGCATACAGAGTTTAGTGGCGTCAAAGAAGAAAATGTTTATCACGCAAACAAAACTTCTTTACGAAGTGACGTGGAAAACGGTAGAACAAATCACGAGAAAGTATGTGGTACGTATTTGACTCGTTGGTGTTTGGCTGTACCGTAGTGCTTGAAGGAGATGAGTAGTTTTAATAGAACTTTTATTTTTCGCGATAGAAAAATGGTGCAATTCATTTGGCCAGACACTGTTCGGTGGCGAGGTCAGAAAGAATCTACCAAGACTGGGTTTGGTGGATTCTGCAAGCACTTCCGTTTCAACATCTAGTCAGAGTTATGGACTGTTTTTTACATGAAGGCATTAAGGTAGGCAGAGGAAAAAGAACAATCAATTTTCACCCACAACTTTGTTTACTGATGTTTTTTTCATTTCATATTCAGGTCTTCTATAGGGTAGCTATGGCTATAGTTTTATTATTCTATAAATATTCGTCACCGCAAAATTCTGAGTGGATGGCTGAAATCACCAAACATGGCATAGACAATACCTTCATAAAATTTTGCAGTACGATACCGGTAATTGAAACACATTTTCCTGTGATAATTTTTATAATCATGAAGTTCATACGTTACACATTGTGTTTTTTTGTTTTTTTTTTGCTACATACAGGTGACACCGGCAAAGTTTTTACGAACTGCATTTGGTATCCGCAACTTGAGTTCGGCTTACATATCAAGAGTATTCCTAAGCATCGAAATGAACTTGAAGAGTCGAAACGTAGTGTCACAGAGTAAAATGGTCAAGTCCCGATCTACAGATACATTACCAACAAGTCAATCACAGATGAACATTCAAATGATGTCCCACACCCTCACGATAAGAGAGGTAAGTGATTTCATTGTAGTTGTAATATTAAAATTTTTTTTTTTCACTATTATAATTTGTATTATATTGTTACTTCAGTAAAAATATTCAAGTACTAACGTAGAAAAGTATATACATTGTTTAAATTTAAGTTGGAAATATGATTTTTTTTTATTGAATGTTTTTAACTTGCAATTTATATTTTATACCTTATTTCTTTCTTATTTATTCCTTTTTCTCTATTCTATTTTCTCTTTTTTTTCTAAAATAAAAAAAATAAAAAAATAATAACAATGGTGCAGGGTTAATATGACTTAAAATGAAAGTGTCATATTTTAACAAACTTGGTTTTTGTGTAAGATCTATGGACGCTTGTTACCTCATTTTCTATGTGTATTACTTACACGCCGTACCTATAAATACAACTATTGTATTATCGTTGAACAACGCCATCAACTATTTTATCATTCGTAAATCGATAAAGAGACAAGTTAGAGGGTTCCTTATTTAAATGAAAACTTTGTTTTAAAATTAGTTGAAATCGACCGAAAACTGCAAAAGATTGTTTTCAATGATTCACTTTGTTTTCAGAAAGAATGTGAAGACACGTACAAAGACAGGGTATTGTATTATTTATCTTTTTGGACAATGTGCCGTTCGTTTCATGTGCTACCTTCCATTTTTTTTTCTCTGAATTGTCTGCCCTTCCTTCATCAAAAAATAAAAAAAAAATACAACTTACAACTCGAGTTTTACGCTCATCAAACATCTGTTTCTTTCCTTCTCATTCATCGCGACACTGTATAGCGTCGTCTCTCGGCTTTAATCGCTGTTATACCATTTGAATGCTACACATGCAACCGCTGCTCTCATGTTTTACTTTAATGTTTATTCTCAGCGAGTGGTGATAACACTTAATAAATTTATTGCAGTGTTTTTACCTTTTTTTTTTTCTGTGTGTACCATTAATCATGAGTTCTTGAACAAAAAAAATTTCCCTAAAAACATGTGATTACCCCGAGTTTAGTTTTAACACACCTAATTCATAACTATAGCAGATTTACTTGACACTCTCGCAAAAAAAAAAAAAAAAAAAAAAAAAAAAATGGATTCTCGTGCTTTGATTAATAATTATGAAAGAACCTCAATACGATCAGCCGAATTAAATTTAAAAAAATTACGTTTCAATACCGTGATAC
The DNA here is from genome assembly GCF_036245765.1 of Copidosoma floridanum. Taxonomy (NCBI): domain Eukaryota; kingdom Metazoa; phylum Arthropoda; class Insecta; order Hymenoptera; family Encyrtidae; genus Copidosoma; species Copidosoma floridanum. The sequence goes on along the minus strand of NW_028321896.1, from coordinate 14,572,363 downwards.
CGCACGTTTCACTTGTTTTACGTAATCAATTGACACTCGAGTGATTCTCCATTGTACATCTTGATCTCCTGCCTGCCGAAGAAAATAGAAGCTCGTAAGGTTCATGAAACTTTTATCGCCCGCTCGTACTGGCTCTTCTAGCCAAGATAAAAAAAAAATCAACGCCCACGAGTGCTGAACTCTCTTTTAATGTACCAAACGAGCTCGCGAGTCAATATCCAAAAGCTCACTTGTCGGAGGGGGAACTCACCGTTTCCGCGGCCACTGCACGTATCCTTGATACACGTACGACTATATATAACCATTATAATGCCTACGAATTATATATACGTACTCGACGACGATATGTTTGCTCGGGATAAGCCGTATACTTGTGTATACACTCTTTATTTACAGACATGTTCTATGTACATTGTGCACTTGCAGCGTCAACGAGACGAGACGCTCTGTAACTATATACATGCTTTGCTGGCGCATCTATATTTTTCACGTTTCCATAAAAACACACGACACCCTCTACACGACTATCGAACCACGAATTCTAACGAACTTGTCCATCATTTCTCAATCTCTGTTGCGAGGCACATGTGAATTGTCCATTGTTACCGATGATTGTCGTTTGTGCATCATCACTCATCAGCTATATTAACATATTCTATCAACCTCCTGTCAGTTGAGTATTTAATGCAGGAAGGAGCAAAATACGAGTCTCTAAAATTGATGCCGCAGCACCTGTATATCACATATATTTATACTCCATGCTCGGTCCATGTCTTTGAAATTTTAGTCTCGTGGAAAAAAAAAGAAAAGAAAACAATCAGGAAACAAAAAGCGTCTGAAATGAAGCGATCATGCATTTGTTATGGAATTTTTTTGCTCGTCGCATGCTCTATGAAAAAGGCTTGGTACAAGCTTGCAGTTATTCGGGCCCTACACTGTCTTGTGGTTTTTTTTTTCCTCTCCATATAGTTTTCATGTACGACACTAACAAAAAGAAAATCGAATGAATTAACTCGAATCTTAACGATTGATTGGCTGCATGAGTCTGCTTATCGGTGCCTGCGACTTCTAGATGAAAATCCTTCCCAACTCCCAGCTGCCGCAGTGCACCTCGTGCACTTGCATCGAATGAAAGTTTGCGCCTATACTTGTAACAGTCTCGGGATTTTTCAATGGAAGTCCGGTGCGTTAGGGCATGAAATTAAGACGAGGAGCAAAAGTTGTTTGTTCACCCGTATAGTGTAGTGGGAGAGAAAAGCACGAGGAGAGCAACGAGCGTACCTATATACGCGCGCGGTTTTCTCTTTCTCCCGCCGCGGGGGCAAAAAGTATTCGTAAACAAGCCGCGCGTCTATTTTCAATCGCGACGAGAATGAGCCGCTGATGCACGAAACTCGTGTGGCTCTCCCTCTCTCTCCCTCCCGTGTGTACATATTATTTTATGAGCAAAGGCACATCGGAAAATCTTGAAGAACGATGCCGATGGTGTACCAAAACGAATGATTATTTTCTTTTTAAGCGCATATATATAGTACGATGGATGCTCCACACACTGTTATGTTTATCTGTAGAAATCAGTTGTGACTGATGAAGAGTCAAAAAAAAAAAAGCCCTAAAAAGTTTGTCACGTTACGTTTTTGTGTACATATAAAATGAAGTAGGATAGAAAAAGACAATGGGAGTAGGGTTTCTCGAACTTTTAGTTACTAAGTATACTTAATTTTTTTTTTTTTTTTTTTCTCATCAACAAAAAATGTTTGATGGATCGTATCAAAAGTGAAAATAAGTACCCTGCGCTGCATGCAAACGAGCGAAACGGTGTACGTGTGGTTGTTTGTATACTTATGCTCGTTATGCATATACGCATATATGTATGTACACATGTATAGATAACACGTGTACGTGCGTCAGTACGAAAATAGATTTTACACAAAGCAAAACATATATAAGTTATTGAAGGCACATGAACGCGTTGGGCTCTCTTATATTGTTTTCTTTTTCTTTTTTCCCACCACCCCCTCCTCCTCGTTTTTCTTTCTTTAATTGTTTTCTCAACAAGTTTTTGTTTGCTCTCCTCGACTCGTTGTTATGTACCACATTTTTGTTCTGTCATATTTTCGATAAGACTTTGTTTTCCAAAGGAAGTTGTAAAAAGCGCCTTTATCGGCCGTACATACGCATGTGCTAGTAGATTTAATTAATGCGAGCGCTGATTATACCACGACGGGTAAATCTGTTTGCAAACAGTCGGTGCCTCTTCGCGATGCTGCGTCTTGTCTCACATTTTTCGAATTTATTTATTATTATTATTTTTTTTTCTCTCTCTAGAGCGATGAGCTCCGAAGATTACGGTAACGGAGCGTTTGTTTACGAAAAATCGACAGGCGCGAAAAGTTTTTTTCGCAAACCAAGAGATAACGATGCTCTCGCGCAAACTCGATGAATCGGGTTTATATACGAGGCCATGTGTGTGGATTTTTTAAAATTTCGGCCTCCGATTCGTGTGTATGCTTACACGTAATATTTAACGCGAATCCGTAAAAATTTTTCGACCATGGGAGCACCGGGGACGTGCTTCAGTTTCGCGCGCATTCCTTCGAGTTCGTTACCCTCCTTCGTCCGAGAGTAACTCGCACATACACGGGCGCGTGCGTGCCAAGTAATTTGTGCTTTAATTAAAGAAATTTTTTTTTTCTTACGAACATTTTTGCTCGTCTTAGTGCCAATACATGAATCGAAGTAAACGACGAGTTTCGACATTTGCGGCCTCGTTTGGATGTGGTATATTGTAGAATTTTTTATGTTTTTTTTTTTTTCATGCACACTGAGTCGATGCTTGTAACACATGTGTACCCAAGATATATATTTTTTTACAACAAATGATAAATAATAATAAATAAATAAATGATTTATTGAAAAAAAACAAAGCATAATCAAATACATGTATTGATAATAATTGGTGTTGGACCAAGAATTTTCACAAGTTCCGTATGTTGTCTTTGTGTTTGCGCTGCCTAACCATCACTCGCCGGCCTCTGCCCCGTCATAATCTCTCTGTCGCCGTGTGGAATTTTAAAACTCACCACGCAACGCACCGACCTGATGACGACGATGATCATGTTGTGCATGTGTAAACGAAATATAAAAAAAAATAAAAAAAAAAAAAATTATTTCAAAAAAAAAAAAATATATGACAAACAATGATTACTAAACAAAGGGAGCGCACAGTCCTGGACCACGCGCCCCCTCGATGGGCATTTACCCGATACAGAGTATACGCTCTCAGATACTTGACCCACCCGACGTAAGTATACCTTTTGGACTGGCTATAGACAAACTTGCCCTTTTTTTTATTTTCTCTCTGTCTTTTGATGTTGATGTGTATACAAGATTTTGTCGTATATACATACCTTGTGTAGAGACTTTTCGTTCTTAATTTTGTTACGATGATCATACAATTACATACGCACATGTACGTTGTATATTATTATTATTACGTTGGTAGGTGACATTTTATTTGCGTTATGTCTGTAGCATGTATTTAATTTATTCATTTATATTCATGTATAGATAAACAGTTGAAACTTCCCCATAGATTGTATTGTTCGTATGCACAAATGGATTTCGCAAGAGTTACAGTTGTTTAGCGAACCGCTTACATAATTGCCATTTTTATTCGAGCGACAAACGTATACCCCGTAGACACAGCCTCATGCGATGTAAATACATGTATATATCATCATTTTCGCTGTTGATACAATTTCGACGTATATATATACACGTGGTGTGTGCATATTATAATGCCAGTTTGTGCTATTCCGAAAAAATTTCACGTGTACATCAAAAGAGTTCAGGAGCAGGAGAGGCGCGGAAGATCATAGCTTTTCCTTGCATGCATGACGTGTATGTATGTGTGTATCTTTTTTTTTCTGCGTCTGGGATGTTTCACGGTTTGAAGAACCGTTTGATCTTTTTTTGCGTTTTACGCGCGCCGAGAACCTTCAGTTATGGCGAAACTTTCTCCGAACCTCGCTTCCTTTGACTTTGGTTGGAGTAACGCCATTGCTTTTTAAATTTCACCCACGTCACCTTTGCACAATCACCCAATATAATATTGTCCTTCTTTTTTTTGTGTACCGTCAACTCGCTTGGCTTTGATTGTTTAATTTTTAAGCGAAACTGTTATGCCGCATGACCTGTTTTTTTGATCGTTGCTCACACTAATTATCTAATGTTTCACCGCAGAAATTAATACGCCTATGATTTTTCTAACGTGCACATTTAATGTTGTAGTTATTAATACTTGTGTAGATTTTTTTGTTTTTTTTTTTTCAACATAGGTACTGTAGTTGGAATATTGTATACTAAAAGTAAATTTCTTTTGTTTATTAATTTGTACATGTACCTAGTGTAATTTTATTTATTTATACACATTTACCTGTTCCATAGTTATAGTTTTATAAACTTGATGAATTAACATTTTGTTATCAAAACATAAAACAGGCTGCCATAATAAATAATTAAAAGCGCAGTATTTTTATGTATCGTATACCCACGAAGAAATGAAAGAAAATAATAGTGAAATGTCGCGTAACGAACCGGTACTTTGATTTTCCCGCAAAAAAGCCGACTGAAGTTTTTGCTTGTTTTGCACAGCTTTGAGATTTCTTTCTGTTTGTCAGATAATTAATTACGGCAGGCTCGGTAATATTTTCTTTTTTGCATTTAACGAGTTCCCGCCTGATGCTGCGACATGTGCCGTGCACCAAAAATAATAGCCAAACGCACCCGCGGAAACCGTCGGCTTTCAATCTGTACCCATAAGCTTAAAAAAAAAAAAAAAAAAAAATCAATCAATAAACATCTCTGTATAACACAATTGTGTGTGTGTGTTGGACGCGCGCTTGTCTTGGGCAGTTGTTTACGCTCTGGTCGTGGCTACCCGTGCGGATAACGATGTACCAGCCGATATTGCTCTACACGACCGAGGAGCACGGCTGCTCGCTCACGACTTTCTACGTCCGGGTCGAAAAGTACGAGCCGACCCTCCTCATGATCAAGACCTGCAACAACGAGGTGAGTGCGTTTTGGTATATATGTATACGTACTAAATTTTCATCCATTAGGTGTACCTATTATGAACGCAGGCAAATTGGCATTGTTGGCTCGGGTTCCACGTTTCGTATACCCATCAAGGGGGAAGACACAATCGTTAATTAAATAGTTAAAAAAGATCGTGACCTTTTTTTTTGACCTTGAAGCCGGGATAAACTGTTGAGTCTGCGATAGTCATTGATTATAAGTACACCGAGTGTTTGTTGATGTGTGGTCATTGTTGGGCGTTACAGGTATTCGGAGCGTACTGCTCGACGAGGTGGTGCGAGAGAAACATGAAGGACGACAAGGGCCAGAGACAAGCGTACTTCGGGACGGGTGAGACCTTCCTGTTCAGCTTGTACCCGGAGCGAGCCAAGTACCCTTGGGTCGGCATGGACTCGTCGCACAACGATTCCCGGGTCCACCACTCGGCGGAGCTGTTTATGGCTGCCGACTCGAAAATGATCACCATCGGTGGCGGGTATGCTTTTGCACTTGCTCCTCCTACCTTATATACACCCACCTTCCTTCCTCCCCCCCCATTGATTTTTTCTTTCAACGGTTTGTTTCGATGGGCGCAGGGACGGCCAGGCCATTTGGATGGACGAGAACATTAGGTACGGCAAGACCGACCGCTGCTCGACCTTCAACAATCCGCCCCTATGCGCCAGCGGTGACTTTGAGATACGCGTCCTCGAGGTTTACGGTTTCCACGGGGCGTAAACGAAAAGAAGAAGACGATGATAATGAGCCAAAAGCGACGACGACGCTTTGCAAAGTATTTTCGATTTCCCTACTGCCATTTACGCTCTCTCTCTCTCTCTCTCCCTCCCTCTGTCTTTCTATCTCTTTCTCGTGTATCCTCGTTATATCTTCTCTTAGGGCCCATTTCATTGCCATCCAACAATCACGCATCATCCCCGTCGTCGTCGTCGTTGTTCAACGAATCACGTGTTTTCCTGTCCCTTCGAGGCTGCGTTCAATGCTTGCGCTTCTTTTGAGAATACCGACCTTATGGTTAATAATATTATACACATATATTTAATACATACGTATATAAACTTGTAAATGTGAGCGTGTGTGTGTGCGTGTGTGTATGTACTCGTGACTGTCTTGAATCAACCCTCGTTGCAAATCGCACGCAAACCCAAACGTGTTATGTTATTATTATCGTGCATACGTAAATTGTTGGTGAAACGAGAAAGCACGCGGACAGCCCTATTTTAACCTCGTCCTCCTTTCCTTCTCCTCCTGTATGTGTTATATATGTTGTTTCTATCTTGCCACGAGGAAGCTTTATTACGTAAGTTCGAACCGATGTATAGTTGTTGTGCATGTATACACACGTAGATATACATTATTATTATTAAAATTGCGGAATCCGTTTTTTTTTCCTTTTACAGTCTCCTAATCGACGAATCATCGTATTATCATCATCATTATTATTGGTACACGTAGCATAGGCCCCGTTGCTCGTAATAATTGTTTAGATTTTCGATTTGTTCGCTGTCCACCGGACTAATCGTAATGTATATTTTTTACGATGGTTCTCTCTCTCTTTTTTCTTTTCTTACTTTATTTTATTTTTTTCTTTAAATTGTATGTGATAAGGAGTTGGTGGGAGAAGAAAAAAAACAAAACAAAAATTTATTTTTCATTCGTCACGTTGTTATGAGGCCTACATTATATACATTTGACAAAAGTATAATGATGTATTTATATATAGTCTATTTTCTACATTTATATCATATACATATGGATATATACATAGATTTATACATTTGTTTTCTCTTCATATACATTTATCAACGAATGAGTGAACAAAACAGCCGTTACTATCTTGCACGTCTTGCGAGATCAGCGCCGCGGCTGAAAGAACAAACATTTTACGACAATAATCCTTCAGAAACGGAGCATCCATGGGATACCAGAGTTTCAAATTTCTTACTTTTTTTTTTTTAGAGGAAGGAAAGGGAAAACGTCATTAGACCTCAAAACAAAATGAAGATCACCAACCATTTTGTGTGGGTAGAGACATACATAAACTATTTTTTTTTTTTTTTTTTTTTTTTTTTACATCAATCATATTTCGTGGATCTTGTACTGACTTATCACCTAACATAAAAATGGCAGAGATGATAAATTTTTAAGGATTACTCGTCATTTCCAACGTCTATATGTATAGCATTTAACCGACTGTGCCGCTGTGGCTCGTACCTTGCGTGTACATATTGATTTAATTACGATTTTTGATATTATTATATGTTTTAAGGTTGCATCATTAATTGTACAAACGTGTGTTGCCTTGTAATTCCAGCCTTGTCATTATAGCTTTAATTTTTTCTTAGCTGATGAAACGAAAATTTGTTTGCTTTCTATTTTTATCTAGTAAATTTTTTTTTTTTTTTCCCTACAACCTATACACTTATGTATCGCGAATGTAGGAATGTTTTTTATGGTTGGTGCAACTTCATTCGATAAAAAGGTATGCGATTTACAAGCGGTGCTGACTCGTAAGCTCGAACGTAAGACTCATTCGGACACGCGTGTCTTAATTATTATTGCAACCCTTCCAGGCTTTAAAGTGGAGAAAATCATAAATAAAAAAATGAATAATATAAACATAATGTGACGCTTCGCTGTTGATATGAATAAAAAAAATAAATAAATAATTAAAAAAAAAAAAAGATATTTTTCGCTTGCGTTTTGTTCTCGTTAATAACGTATCTGTAACCCAAAACAGATGATGGCAGAAGTGGCTGGCACCACAAAAGTATAAAAACGAAAGAAAAAAAAAAAATTTGTCGTTTACACGTTACTATATTAAAATCGCGACGCGTACATCCGATGCGTGTGCATGTATTTTTCTTCTTCCTTTCTGCTATGACGTACGTATACGTAATATATTATATATATATACAAACGAATGATAACAATAACAATTACTCTGGTAAAAATATTTCTTACCCGCGCAAAGTATTCGAGAGGAACGGGAACAAGTGAAATCGACGTGACTCCAGTATTATACATATACAACTGAGTTAAACTGACTGATTGTTGAATGATTAACGAAACGGTGAAATTAGATCGTTGTAAGTAAAAGTAGGTAGGTATCTGTTTGTTTTACACGTGAGGATGTGGTGAGGGAGTTTTTCGTTTGGGAAATATTTTTACCAAAACGCGCGCGCCCGCATAATATATATATAGGCGCAAACACGTACACAAAGATGTTTATTATATTATACATTACAAATATACTTATATGAGATAGAAATGTTTTAAGATTCGGTATGATTGGAGAGAAAAAAAATCACATAACGTGTGATTGGATATCTTTACGTTGGCGAGGAGCTGCTCCCTCGCGATGTACAAAGTGCATATTGTGTAAGATTATATATATATGCGCTGTTAGATATTTAAATATCAAATGTAATGGATGATGATAAATCACCTATATAATGCGCCTGAATATAGAAAAAAAAAAATGAAGAGAAAAAAAAGCACTTTTGCTCCTGACAAACATCACGTGATTGACTGAAGGAGAGAAAAATATAGAAGAGAGCATGAAACGTGCGTATCGATGCATATCAGATTCATTTCGTTAGCGAGATGAATTTATTATTTTACTTTCCTTAGGAGAAATAAATTTCCTTCTGTCTTTCCTCTATCTGTATTATTACTACAAATTTTAGTCTATAAAAATGTTGAAAAAAAAAATAAAAATAATAATTATTGAGTCCTAAAGTAGCGAAATGTACGAAAATTTCCATCATTGGTCATCTCAAATAATATTAAAAAAAAATTATTTAAAATTTGTCTTGTTCGTTGACAAATACTCATAATTTTTCAAGTTGTGTTAAAAATTGAAAAAAATTTCATTTCAAAATTTATATTAAGTTATGAAACATTGTTTCATTTTAATAAATATTAAGTATCGAAATATCACAGAACAAAATATCAATGTAACAAAGGACACCCAATGGCTGTTTTCTACTTCTCATTTTTCGAAATTTTAAGTATAAAGATGTTAGTTAGGCGTGACAAAACAAATGAAAAACTGTAGCACATGATTTTGAAGGTTGTTAATGTATGAAGATAGCGTTGTACAATGTATAGAAATAAAATTTGAGCAATCCTTAGGTCATACCTGCGAGTGGCAATTAGTGGCGCTATTTACAATCAACAAGTAACAAGTTTTTTTTTTTCATTGTATTAAATTAATATATTGTTAATCTCTTCATTAGTTATTGTAAAGTTCGTATTATCTAGTTTAATATTTCGGAGTCAAGAACTGATACCGTTACTCTGAAATTTTGTAAATACCTTTCGTTATTTTTTTGGAAAAGTCATTAATTATAGCATTTTTAGTTGATCACCAAAAGGTATTACGTCTATAATTTTTTTCAATCGCTCATTAGCACTTGCACAACTCTTGTTATAATTTTTTTATAAATATATGTACTTTTTCCCAAAAAAATAATAATTAAGTTGTTAAAATAGATTTTTTGCGACGATTATGCAACTTGAAATTTTTTATCATGATTTTTTTCCATGTATTGTTATAGAATACTTACAAAAAAGGGGGCGCGGTATCAGTTTTCGATATTGTTGCGTTTGTTGCTATTGTTAAAAATGTACGCACCATTTATAATTCGATGCTTGTACAAATGTCGTAATAACCCTTTTCTATGTATGTTTTTCTTATAAAAAAAAAAAAAAATATAGATTCTTACAGAATCAGGTGTCAAAAAATCTTTGTAAGCATAGACTCTTTTTGTAACCTAAATTGATATGAAAATAAAAGCGTGAAGATAGTCGGAAACTTTAGTCAAAGATAGTATTCACAAATTTTTTGATCGACAAACTGTTGAAAATCTTGAATTATCGTGAAGCATTGTCGAAGCTAGCGCATATCATCAAAACGCGTAAATTTTAATGATAAAAAAAAACAATAATAATTATGTAGTTGATATACATTTTGCCTCGTCAATTTTTGTCGTAAAGCGTCCAGTAAAACAATTTACTTGTGACAGAGAATCGAAAGTTGAAAGTCGTAAGAAACGAGTCGAGTTAAAATATATATTTTTGGTCCAAGCAGCGTGTATTAGAATATCTTTTAGATAGCCACTTGATTATAAATTGACATGGTTGATCTTCAAAGCAAAGTCGAAATACGTTGTACGCGTTAAGCGTTTATGAAGCTATATACATGTACGTTACTTTTGATGGATTTTAAGAGACACACATATAAACATACATAATTAAAAGTTAGCCTATACTCTAAAAGTGATGTACACTCAACAAAGGTATTATATTATACACGAAACGTATATCTAAATATATATATATATATATAAAAGAAGGGAGAAAAATATATAAGATAAAAAATGGAATGTTTTTATAGCTTTCCGTGTGTAATATATGTTATATTATTGCCAGTTGTACTGTTTCCTCGATCAAAGTTGTTGCCTGATTATTATTAATTATTATTATCATTATCATTAATAATATGTAATACACATTATCTCGTCATATCATCGTCGTTGTCATAGATATAGAAATTAAAACGATAAAATACAGTTCTTGTTAAATTAACGATTCGTCTATGACTTTACTATTATTGAAAGTGTGGTTTTGTATACGTATTAAGTTTTTTGAACAGTCAAATTGACTCTTTCGTATTTATTTACGAAGTATGTTAAGAAAAATTCAAGCAATACGTGAATAATAGACTTTAAATTGAACGCATATATCTTGAGTTTCTACAAATAAAAATTATTTATTCAACGCATTTCTAGTTTTCAGTTAATATTTACGTGTAATAAAAATATACGTAATTAATAATATTTTATAAACCTTACGTTATAAATAAAAATATTAATAATCCATGACGAACCAGTTTGATTTTCTAAATTATTTCTTCCCACTTGTGACAATATTTTTCCTACTACCTTACCTTATACATTTATGAAATTTACAAAATTACAAAATGCTCAGTTTGCTGATAAAAACACGCAAATAACAGTAATACCTGGTAAAAAAAATTTGTAAAATAATTAATACTATTAAAACTTTCGATACTTGGGTGCAAATTGCTCGTTTTCTTATACGGCCTTGCAATGTTCATCTGTAGCGGAAGTTATTGCTTACTTGTTGTTGTTTACTTTTCCGTATTTCTTCTAGCTCAAGAAATTTAATTCATGAAAATCGTTTCCAGTTACTCTGAGTGTCCAATTAATTTTATGAATTATGGACAAGTTTGTCCTTATTGGAACGTATCGTTACTCTATTTACTTGTACGTGCCGCGGATACAACTTTTTTAATAAAAGATACGGAAGGTAAAAAAACAACTCGTATACTCACACAAGTTTGCATGGTTTTTGAAAACCTGATACCAAAGCTTTCAAAAAGGAATAAAGGAAGAAAATCGAAATCGGCACAAAACCTTGTCAAATTTTCTTTTTCAGCAGTCAAACTTTACAATACGGAAAAGTTTTTAAGATGGGCATTATTTAAAATACTTTGCAATACAGTTTTTTTTTTTCCAACATTAAAATACATTTGTGCTGAATTTTAAAAAAATTTTATCCATATTTATAACACAGTACTGAACAAAAATTTTCTTCAGTTAAAATAAAGCACAAAATTGTTTTAAAAAAAAGTCTTAAAATATTTATACATAGCACTAAACTTTATCCTACAAAAACAAAACGCACTATTTTTTTGTTAACAGTTGTATTAAAAAATATAGAAAAAAATTATTGAACTTTCAGTCTTAAAAAATCTATAAAATAAGAGTGAGCCCAAGTCTGCGTAACACCATTTTCTATCCAAACAAATGTTTTAAGAAAAACTGCAGGTAATTACGATTATGAAAAAAAAAAGTCTGAGCAAACATTGAAAGGAAGCTTTTACTCATCGTAAGTGTACATACTCGGCCTCTTTAAAATTCAAACATTCGATCATCACCATCTCGAGCGCACATACAACGCGTCTCATGCCCGGCAGGCGTACAAAAAACGAATTTTTCACCAATTCATCGTCAGCCAAATCGATGAGTTGCAAAATTACAGTCGGAAGGTTTCCTCGCACTCGCCCGTCCAAAGTGCAAAAAATACTTCTCCATTACACACGCCTGTCAAATAATTCGCGTACACGCTCGATGACGACCCCCGGAGTATTAGTCACAAGAGCCAAAGTCGAGTGGATAATCTCTCGCTGCTCACCGTCAGGACAAAGACAGCCGCGCGAGAAAGAAAAATGAGCCGAGGGAGTCTTTGTGTGACGGCGACTCTTTATGCGAGTACGCCCAATAAACTATGGTGGCCCTCGTATACGCACGCAATTGCTTGGCCCTGAAAGCCTTGCTTCTTTGAAAGTACAAGTGGGCCGCGAATCTCGGGCATCATGTCTCTTACGATTCTGCCTCGGGAAAAAATTATGCTCAACGGTACGAGCTGGTTTTTCGTATCACATTTATCGATAAAGGAAAGGTTGGTTGAAAAGCTCGGCTACCGAACAGTTTTTTTCCATCTTTTACTGCTGCTGAGCTAAAAAATGCTGATGATTTATCACCCGATGGGTGTAATCATATGTACCTGTTTTGCTCGAGTCGGGCAATCCGAATGGCTTTTGCAGCCGTGAAGATGCATAAATTTTCATCACAAGTCAATAAACCCCATTGAAGTTTATCAGCATTTGTTGAGCTAAATACTTCTGTGGAATCGAGTATGTAGTTTAACGTATATACAAGGTAGATTATACACAGCCTCGTCCTTTTTTTCAGTCATCTTTGAGGTGATGGCTGTTCAATAGTCGTGCGATTCTATGCATTTTTTGCAAATAAATTACTTTAACGGTTATACATGTACCCTATATGTGGCTCTATTCGGAACGCAAGTTTTTCATCCTTGAAAAAAAAAAAAAAAAAAAAAAAAAAAATTACATTTAAACTTTTCAAAAAATAATTCGTAAGGAATACATTTATCCCGAGCAAATTATGCCATCCTACAAGTATTTTGAAATATACATTGTTATGTAATATTTGTTGCAAAAAAAAGTTGTATTTATTATATTTTTTTTTCAATAATATTACTTTACGGAATAAAAATGTGATATTCAGGATGGTATTTTCTTCTGCGAAGTTTTGGATATGAAATTCAGGAGCGCTCGTCATCCTTACGCAGAATTGGATGGTTATTTTTATATTGCAATCAATAAAACAAAAAATTGAGAAAAATACCCGATGCCGGTGACGCGTGCGACGTTCGAGAGCAGGTTGGAAAAAACTCCCATATCCCGAAGCAAGCCGGTCGGCCGGCGTGAGAATATTGAGTTCGTGATTTTTACGTGCACGCATGTACCTACTTGTTGCACCTACGTAAAAATAAAAAGAGAGAAAAAAAGGACTCTTGTGTGTAAACGCGTGATCGGGCTTACAGTGTCATTACGCGGCAGTGGCGTCGCGTGTATCGCGGCACTACAACGCCGATCCTCGGATGGTTGGCCTCAGACGGTCGAGGACGCTCGAACCACCCGTATCGAAGAGTTTTTTCTCCCCACCCCCTGAGTTCGCGGTTATCTATAAAGTTTTGGAAGGAAGAATTTTTTCATCTATAGGTTTTCGCGCTTGTGGTGGGTTGAGTGGATTTTTTGTTATTTTTTTTTATCTAAAATTATGCATTGCGAAAAAAGTGCGCCGATGGCAGTTATTCCGGATGAAAAGTTCAATCGACGGTCACTAATTTTATAACGTAAGTATATAATGTAGTTTACTTTTTTTTACGGCTACGTAGTTATGCCTTGGTGATAGGATCCCAATATAATTAACGATATAAATATAAAATCATTTAGTTAATTTTAAAAATTGTAATAAACCAAAAATCATCTTTTTTTTTTTGTAAAATTCATTTCGTCAATTGTTTTTCAATACTTTTGTTAACTACTTAAATAACAAAAAATTCAAATTATGAAGCAAAGTGTTGCCGGAAAACCTTATCCGCCTTGTACCCTTGAGCTTGATTATCAGTAGAGCTGTAGTTTTTTTTCGACTCGAAAGTAAAATATTTTTCAAGAGTTTTAAAATTATCAACATACATGTATCGAAAACTTGTTAATTTTATAAGCGTACACTTCGAAATAGTGAGATTAGTTGTCGTATTTTAGTCGTATTTGCGTGTTTTTGTTAATTTACTCGATAAACACTCTCGCTAATAGTTTAAATGTACTACTTTATTTTTCGTACACATAGTCAAAGGTATCTTGTTGAAAAATAAAAAATAAAAAATTCTACTTAAAGTATTGTTAAAATTCAAACGAAACACTAGTTGTAAATCACATAATTAGGACAGGGTCCGAACATTATACATTTTAAAGCCCACGTTATGATGAAAATGACACTTTGGAGCACAAGTGTATGTAAACATTTTTTTCGGGCAGTAATAGTCCCAAGGATTGCACAGAAAAAGTTTTATCGCTGTGCCGAGGCCGCATATTGTGGTAAACAAACAAAAAAAAGAAAAGAAAAAAAGGAGATGGTCGATCGACTAAAAATCGAGTTGCCAGTACAATTGATACGAGTTTACGCGCCGATCTTGTGAAATAAAGATGCTTAAATATCAGGGAGCGCGAGTTCTTTCGATTTTTTTTGGTCTTTTTCTCACACTTCAACTACGGTTGATGCTGCGATAAAAAAAGCGCTCGTTCATTAACATTTTTTTTTCTTTTTCGACGATCACTGTGTCAGAAATTATGCCAACGTAGCGATGATCCACGTTCATTCAAATTTTGCGACCAAATTATATAAAATTAATTTTTGATCTAACGTAGACTTGATAAGCTGTACGAAAATTATATATGCTAAATTGCAAGCCTCCAATACAAACACAGCTATTCTACGCTTACTAATTTTTTCGTCACGCATCTTAAGTACAGGTTTTTTTTTTTTTTTTTTTTTTTTTCAATGCAACATCAAACGTCTTGCCAAAGAAAAGATCACCGTATTTCGGCGCGCACGCGAGCAACCGACACTTTTTCTTCATTGTCAGTTTGGCATTGTCATTTGACGCATACATTGACGGCCTACTGAATTATCGCACGTGCGTATTATGCGCAATGTGACGCTTGTTGTTTGGGGATTTTCGTACACTTCCTGCGCACTTTTATTTCACAGAAGATTAATTTGACTTTCTTTTTTTTTTTCTTTTTTTTTAGCTAAACCAAATAAATCGTTTTTCTGTTTTTTAATAAAATATATTGTGCAACGCACGTGGGTGTTAACATTTTGGAATGATATACATTAAAAGCTGACAAAAGAATTTTGTCTCGTTACTCATGACTTCATATAATTGTACATAATTTTCTTAACATTGTTTTTCAAAATAATGTTTATAAATATAAAGTTACATTTCTAAATGCATAATTAAGGATATACTATCAACAAACTTTGAACTTACAATATTTGCCAACAAAAATATTTTGATACATTATTATTTACAAAGGTTAAATCGTGGTAAAGACGGAAAAAAATTTTTAGAAACCAATGATCCATGTTTATTCTTAATTTTATAAAAATCAAGTAGTTTATTACCAAAAATATTTGGTAAAAGTTTCATAAAAATAAACTATCAACTAAAACTCCTGTGCATGGATTTTGGAAAAACAATTAAAAAATTTGCTTCGATTGTTCCTCCTTAAAAAAAATGTATTTGTAAAATATTTTTAAAATACTTTAATTTCGTATGGTAAAAAATTTCCTCTAGTAAATAGATAAAAGCGCGTGTAGCTAATTATTCTTCCAAATAAGCATAGCAGTACGAATAAGTATACACGGCACGAGTTTAAAGCGATTCTATATTTTCAAAAAATCCCCTAACAACAAGCTCCAGCAAATACTTAACTCACAGGAGAATGCGTGTGTATATGCGTACAGTACAAAGGTCGAGAGCGAAAACCACCGACGTGAGGCCTTGCCTCAGACAGAACACACTCGCCCACATTGTACATCACCTCACCGGCTATATATCAGTATGTACGGCGTTGAGTCTCAACGAATGGAGGACGGGTAATCGATTATCGGCAGCCATCAGATATGTTGAAAAAAAAAAGATAAATATTATATTGCAGGATTACAATTGCAATATCGTTGCTATTGTTTTGCATTGTATACTCTGGTCAGATAAATTAATAAATATGCAGACGTTGGCACAATTATTTTATTAATTGTTTACAAAAAAAAATTTAATTAATATACATTATTTTTCTTGAAAAATATTTTTTATACATCACCGTGTATCATACAATGATTAGAATTTTTTTTTTTTTCTATCAAGTAAGTAAGCACACTACATTTCATACATTAAACTTTATTCTAAATTATATTTAAAATTAAATATTTAAATACTGTATCAAATACCTTCTTTGGCTGTTGTTTTTTTTTTTCTCTTTAATCATAGTGATAAAAATTTTTTTTTACTATAAATATAGCGCCACACTTTCAGCATATAATTACATTTCAAAAAAATGAAGAAAAAAAAAAGTATTCGTTCCCAAGTCTGACTATGTATTATATTATAATAGCAAATGTTCGATACCTAATAAAATAATAGTGCCACAAATACAATATTTATAATTATAATTGTATTAAAATTATAGTCCAGCCTGCTTATAGCTGCTAAAAATTGTTACAAACTAATAACGCCCGATTTTAATAAACATTATTCGAAGAGGGATAGGACACAATCAGATGGGCGCCAGCTTATCTGTCAAATAGGATAAGCAGCTGTCGATAGAACTGAAGCCGGTAGTAGGTGAGATAATTGCAAAACGAGCCAACGCGCCGACGTGTTTCATTTATAAATTTGCAGTCGCGAGTGTAGTCCGGTGGTGCAGTGCAAGTGTCGTCGTTCTTTTTTGCGCTACAAACAAACGCACGCAAGCACGCGCTCGTCATGGAGAAGACGTCTTTTCTACCGAGGTGTTGCCATTTTTTTCTCGCTTACGTGATGTCTTACATGTGCTTATTGGTATTGTTTTTTTTTTTTTGTTTTTTTTTTTTTTTCTTTAGTAGTAAGTCGATTGTTTGGGGCTTTGTTAATTCTCCAGTTAGAGGAAGGGAAGTTGAAGTGCATCTGTAGTAAGACATATTGTAGGTGCGAACATTTCAGGGGACTGGTTATTTGCGTTTTTTTTTTTTTTTTTTTGTACATGTCGATATGCTTATCTAATTATCATCGGATAATATCGCGAGTTTTTGATGAACATTGAAAGCCTTTGCTGGTGAGTGGGGAAAAAAATGTCTACGGTGATAAATACGCTATTACGATCGGTATTTGTAAAAACAAATAAAAGACCAAAGGTTTTCATTGCTCCTTTTTTGACGCTGTTTTTAATGTCTCGCTGGTTAAGAATTTGCGAATCATTCAATTTCTTGGAATTTGAGATTGATAAAAAAAAAAAAAAAAAAAAAAAAAGAAAAAAAGAATAAGTACCTGCGCTTCTATTGTTATCGACGCGATGCAACGAAAATAACTATTTCGAAGAAGCACAAGGAAGGAGACAAAAAATAAAAATAATGTAGTTTTTTAAAATTATTATCGAGCGTCTCGCGTTAAGCGACATGAGTATGTAGCAGCGCGTGTGTCGGTAGACGCGTTCCGAATAAACAATAGGCACACACGTGCTGTCTCTTTATGTCTTATCTGTACATATAGGTATACACATAATATATACGCGTTGTACACACGCTCCCGATAATTCGTGCGAGTTTTTATTATTTTTCAAATCACGACCGGTAAATCTTCACTGTCTTATCTCGCGGTACAACGCCAAGATTGGCACTACACACTCTCCTGACTTTGTAATATATCCTTTTTTTTTTTTTTTTTTTTTTTTTTTTTTATTGATACCTCAAACAGTAATTTTTATTAAGTTGAAGATAAAAATTCCTGTTCAAGCCACCGGTTGTTTACAGTGCCAAGACACAATGATTTTTACGATTCACTTTTTTCAGTGCCCACCCAGTCTGCATTTCTTTAACCCCAACGTTCGTGTAATTAACGAAAGAAAGTATTTTTTAATCGTGAAAAAAAAAAAAAAAAAAAACGAACAGAAAAAAAAGGTACAAACGAATCCACAGACGGCGCCGGTGCACCTGTTGCCTGGAGTACCAGAGCAGCTGCAGGAGGCGCGCAACGCCGACCAGCTCTGGGATGTCGTCGGCGTCGGGGGTACAACTGCGGCTGTCGTCCGACGAGGCGGCCACCGTGACCGCGGCGGCCAACGCGGCCAAGAGCTACCGGCGGGGCAGTCTCGCGGCCACGCTGCACTTCATCAACCTCACCACAGGGCACCCGGACGCTTTTGACGTCGCCCGGCGCAGACTCAGCAACGTAGGTGACGTCTTCTCGAGAAAAATATCGCGCACCATCGGCTGGCGGCCCAACTCCGTCTCCGTTGAGAATACGGTTAATCAGGTGATTTAGTTTTCCTTATGTATCGATGGGTGTTTCGTTGTTCTTTTTTTTTTTTTTTTTTTTTTTTTTTTTTTGTGACTCGAAAAACTCTTTTATTCGTGTTGTTTCTCTGTGCACTGATCTTCCGAGGATGTAGGGAAACAATACTTACAGTGGTGATTCCACTCTGAACCCAAGGAAGCAAACTGATGATTCGCATTGTTTTTTTTACATTTTTCTCTTTATTTTTACGATACTCGCACAGAAAATCAAAACAACTTTGATTTACAATTTGTTTTTTTTTTTGTTTTTTTTTTTTTCCTTTTCTAGTTAAACTCGCCCGTTTTTCAAACAACAAGGGCTTTACATGATCGTATACATATATATAATAATCACACATTGGAGCGTACAAGCGACGGTAATTTTCGATTCCCCGAATTAAGTTTCACAGTAACATAAACACCACACTCCCAAACAACTGTACATCGAACGACTTAATCATCCCGTTAAAACATGAATAAAAGAAAAAGTGTTAATTCCATGCTCGTCTTCTCGCACTTGACGCATCATCATGATCGCATACGGTAATATTATACCTACAATCCATAAATTAATAAAAAACGAGTAAATTGAGCCGTTGAATGAAAAAAAAAAAAAAAAAAGTATGATGTAGGCGCGCGAAGAAAAGAAAATACGCGTGATCATCGATGTCTCACTTGAAGTACCTCTTGCTCGGACAGTACGGCGCAAAGTGCGCGGTAAACCGCTCGACGATCAGACTGCAGGATATCAACTTCCCTCGGATGAGCTTGCGCTCGACAAAGTAGGAATCGAACAGCGGCCGCTCGACGCGAAACGCAAAGTGGTACTGCTTTTCGGTCGCGGGCAGTGCCTGCAAGAAAAACGGTTCAAACCTATCGTCATTCAAAAAGAAAGAAGAAAAAAAAAAAAAAAAAAAAACCCTCGAATTCGCATTGAAATGTAATAGAATGAAAGGCCTCACCAGTCCCTCGTGCGATATAAACTCGTTGCTGTCCGTGTTCCGAATGATCAAATGGAACTTGAGCTCCAAGCCGCGCAACGGCAGCGCGTTGTTCCTCTCGACGAGCCCGTACAGGTTGCCTTTGTCGTCTATGAAGATGTTCAGCTTGAACATGTTCGGCTGGCCGAGGGCGTTGAACCGGTGCTCGTAGTACTTTCTCAGCTCGTACGTCATGCTCATGCAGTTGAAGTAGCGCTCGCACCGCTCGTCCACCTATTTCATGCGTGTCATCGTATACATTATATTGTGTCCCGTCTCTGTATACATATAATTATATGTATTGTCAACACATATCGTGGTACCTGGTAGGACTTTACGTCACGGGGTAGCCAGACCCTCCGGTAGTTGCACTGGCAAAAAGGCCTGAGTCCATCCACTGGAAAGCAAACCCCGCCGCGGCTCATGTGCTGTTGGAGAACCGGGGCTGGTTTGTTGTGGGCGGCCGCGTACTCCTCGAGGTAGGCCGCTCTGGCAACGTTGTTGTAGATGTTGAGGGCTTCGCGGCTCTCGTTGCTCTCGCGGTGAAAAAAGCACGAGCCGCTGCTGCCGCAAGGACACGGGGCAG
The DNA here is from genome assembly GCF_036245765.1 of Copidosoma floridanum. Classification (NCBI taxonomy): domain Eukaryota; kingdom Metazoa; phylum Arthropoda; class Insecta; order Hymenoptera; family Encyrtidae; genus Copidosoma; species Copidosoma floridanum. The sequence continues at coordinate 14,552,207 of NW_028321896.1, read as the reverse complement.
CGGCGTTGCTGGCCTTGTGCTTGTTGTGGTCCATGATTATGCGTAGGGCGCGGGCGGTCGAGCTGGTCGTTGGTGGTTGTATTGCGCCAGGGGATATCGGCGAAGTCGGAGCAACCGGTGTCAGGTTGTTGTTGCCGGTCGCTTGTCGCGCTGCCAGTTGCTGGGCCAACAACGCGTCTATCATCGCTTGCATTATCTTTTCCAGCTCGATGTTTTGCCGCTGCTGCTGGTAGAGTTGATGTTGCTGGGGAGGAAACTCGGGGTTTAATCGCTCGTCGCGAATGTTGATTTTCGATGGTAATTTTTTACAAATTAACGAAATACCTGTACGAATCCGGTGCGCGTCAACTCGTCCATCCTCGATGTGTATTTTTTTTTTGTTTTTTGTTTTTTTGTTTTTGTTTTTTTTTTTTGTATGTGTACAGGTCGCGTATACAGCTCCGCTGGCGTCCCGCGGTCGAATGAGCTCCGAGCTGGGCTCTCGTCTGTTTACTTATTTTACACTTTGGAGTTTGCGTGGTGTGTCCTGTTTGTGTAAGTGCGGAAAATCTTCGTTCGAGAATGTTTGTAAGCATGTGTGGATACTTAACGGTCGATGTGATTTTGAAATCAAACGATTCGAATCTCTAAAGGTAAACAAACAACGGCTTGGAGACAGCTGGGCCTTTTGTACAGGTATATGTGCACACGGAAGCCGGAGTCGAGGTATACTCGGATTAGCGTTGGTTTGAACGCGATGCCAAGTACTATTGTTATGATTATTATTTGTCATGCTTTCGGTTAAGCCTATATAGAGATTTTAATAATTTCAAACGTACGTACTTTGTTCAATCGACAGTTTGGTAGAACATATTTCGACTGACCGTAAAAAGTTGTGCGATCGACAAAATATACAGACGTACAACGTATTTTGAAGAAACTGCGAATGAATGAAAAAAGTTCTTGAAACTTGAAATTCTCTAATGATGTGCCGTTGAATCATACAGAACCCCGAGCTTATTCTGATCTTCGAAAAATAAAATTGGAATGAAAAAACTCTGTGCCTTTGAGCACCTACAATAGTTCCGGAATGATAAAAATAACAGTGGCAACATTAACGCGTGTCCCCAGGGCTCTCAGCTGTGTGCCCAGTACATACGGCATCGGTTGAAGCGGTCGGGCATATTCCAGCGTAAATCCGGCCTGAAGCGCATGGGCAGCGCCAAACTCCTGGGCAGCGACATGGCCCTGGTGAACGAGGTGCAGCACGACCTGTCGGCCGTGGGCGCCGAGCTCGAAAAGCTCCAGCCGCACTTGTTCGAGAAGATCGGCAGGCAGATCGGTTGTGGCAGCTTCGACACGGAGCAAAGGATCGTCGAGGCGTTGACGGACGTGGCGCGCGAGGTCCTCAGAAGTGGCGAGTGCACCTGGTCGAAGGTCGTGGCTTTGTACGCGGTGGCCGGAGGAATGGCCGTCGATTGCGTCAGGCAGGGCAAGAGGGACTTTCTACCTGTTATTCAGAGGGCCATGACTGTGGTGCTACAGGACGATTTGGCTGCTTGGATTCAGGCCAACGGTGGATGGGTTGGTTTTTGTTTTGAATAAAAACACGCGGACGTTCGATTGGTACATGGGGCCATTTTCATTTTGGTGCAAAAAGGGTAACGTCTGCAAGTTTTTGGGAATTTTAACATCTGCAAGGTAACGCGTGTTTCAAGTAAAAAAACCAGAGTACAGCCCTTTTTGCGTAACACGTGAAATGGTGCCATTTTTTACTGTTGAAAATCCAAGTGCAATAGTATTCCTCATCGATAAATAGTCCATCGAGTACCTCAGTGTCTGTACATAATACTTTTCTAATTGTTATTTTTCATGATTACAGAGTGCCTTTGCAATGCGATATAGACCAGCGACGACGAATCAAATGGAATGGCAAATCAACACGATGGTATTATTCATAGCCGCTACAACATTGTTCGTGGGCATAATCTCGGTCGCTATCAGGTTATATTTACTGTGATGAGTCCTTTTTCTACGTTTATCAAATTTCATTATTTATTGTATATAGTGTATAAAGTTACGAATAAAACAATGTAAGTGTTGAAAAAAATTTTTGTTAAGTGTAATTACTATTTTTTTATTTTTATTTTTCAGAAATAAAATGCGTATTTAAGTTATATACATGTTTATTGAAACAATTTTATATATGTACAAATATTAACATTTACACTTTACCTTTTCAATCCATTTTTTAATCATTACCTAAAATCGTTTTTTTTTTTTTTTTTTCAACAAAATGTAATAAAATTATCCTTGGTTGGGACATTAAGTAAAATGTATAGATTTAGGACATTGTGCACAGTATATTTTTTTAGCAAGATAAAATACAACGTACCAAACGAAATGAAAAAAAAAAAAACAATTGACTAGTCTGTCAGTATGTACCATTAAAAAATATTGTAACAATAATTGGGCAAAGGGTACCGGATCTGCCTAGTTGAACTTAAAAACCCCTCATGTTTGTCAAGAGTCAGGAATGCATATACTTTGCTCCCATACGATAATCAAGTACATTGAAATATAATTAAATCACATCGAATAACAAGTGTTTCACACGGTAGGTATACCATATTATTTACAAAAATTATAGACATACGCTGAACCGACTCGCGCTATACGCTCAATTAGGAGTAGTTGACTTCCGACTGGTAGTTCGGTCGTTCGAAGCCTGCCTTCTGACTTTTTCCTTCGCCCGTCCATCCACGGCTCGCCGCTCGCTCCTTTCCTTTTTCTCCCTCAGCTCTTTTCTCCGCTCCTTGGCGGCAGCCTCGTCCTTCTTCTCCTTCAGCCGCTCCTCCCTCGGCCTCTCCCTCTTGCGCTCCCTTTCCTCCTTGACCTCCACCTTCCTCCTCGCCTTCTTCTCTTCTACTTTCACCGGGTGGCTATCCTCACCCTTCTCGCCATCCCTAGCCTTCCTCTCTCGCACCTTCCTCTCCTTGGCCCTGACTTCCTTCTCCTCGCTCTTACCTCTTTCTCGCCTGATCCCCTCGTGCTTCCTCGGCTCGCTGCCAACATCCCTCTCCTCCTCCCCTTTGCCCTCCAGCACCCTCGCCACTTCTTCGCTTCTTCCTACTTCCTGCGCGTCGTCCAACCCCTTCGCGGCCACCTCTTCCAACTTCTCCACGGCCTGTTCTCTCCTCTCTTCCTCCTCCTTTTTCTTCTGCTCCTCCAGCGCGATTCTTTTCTCTTCCTTTTCCCTCTCTCTGGCCTCCCGTTCTTTTTCTCGCGCCTCCTGCAAAAAAAAAAAGGGTAGTAAAACCTCCTTTGCCGATTATTTCCCACTTTCCAACCTTTTTGGCCTCTTTGCTGCCGCCATGCAGCGCCGCCCGGAAATCCGCGCTGGTCTCCGGCTTCCCGAGAACCCCGAGGTACCGCTTGCGCTCGTCGAGTACCTCCTCGAGCATCCTCTTGTGCTTTATCGCCAGCTCCAGCGCTCGGCTCCAACGGTACGTCGCCACGTTCATCTTGATGGCCTCGGGGATGCGGCCGTTCTGGAGCAATAGGCCCTCGGCGCTCTGCAGGTCGCCCATTAGGGCGTACGTCTCGCTGAGCTTGCCGATTTCGTCGGTTATCTTCTGCGCTCGCGTGGGAAAGAACAACGTGACTAAAGTGGAGTTTGTACATTTAAATGTGAATACGGAGTGAACGAAAAAAACTCCCAGAGGGCTCACTTTTACATATCTTGCGCGTCTATTGTAAATATAACACAATTTCAAACGATCCGACGCGTTTATACCTTTATGTGTTTGATGTAGTCCACCTTGTCGTACCTGCCGATGGCCGCGCAAGCTTCCTCGGCGATGTCGAGCTGTTTGCTGTCGATCGCCATCACCGCCATGCACGTCCACAAGGTTTCGTTCTGCAAGTTAACGATTACCGATAAAAAGTTCAACTTCACCCTTGTTAGGAAAAATATAGCATTCGCACCTGGTGCGCATCCAACCAGGAAAAGTGCCAGAGGCTGGTGATTGTCCTGGAGGAGACGCGTCACCAAATACGAAAACAACTATTTCCAAAATTATACACCCTTTTAAATTAGCGCGGTAATAATTGGAGTGAAGAAATTCGTCAGATTTCAACACGTTTGACGGGCACGCCTCACCTGGACAACCCTACAGAGCGACACGGCCTCTTCCCACTTGCCGTTCAGCACGTGCCTGTGCAAGTTGATGAAGAACGTGTAGAACGACGAGACTACAAGGGCCCCGTCGCCTCGTCTCACCGTCACTCTGCCGCTCTCCACTCTGACGATCGACGGATGCTTGCCGTACTCGCTGAAACAAACGAATGATTATAAACACCCCAGCTCCCCCCCTTTTTTTTTCAACCCCAATAATACTTTACCTGCTGTCCTTGTCGATGCGAGTTTTCCGAATGATCTTACGGTCGCTGTAGTGCACGCAATTCGGACATAGCCAAACCGACAGGGTCGAGTCCAGCATACCAGCCAGGACGTTGGCGTCAATGGCCCAGGCAATGTTGTGGCCCATGCCAGCTGAGGGAGAACTTTTGAGTTTAGTTGTCTTTTCCTACCAGGGTTTTTGCAGTCACCGTAAAATACGCAAAGTGCGGATGAACCCACCTATTTTGCAAACGCGTCCGAATCCCGACGATCTGATGGACACCAAAAACAGGTCCCTGTTTGCGTCGATCAGAGCGAGCTGCCGGTCATTGGGGCCGCCAATGTAGTTCAAAGCCAGCACCGTGACGTCCTGCACGTGGGTGTACGGCTGAGCCTCGGCGATGGGCTTCTTCGTAGATATTTCCAAGACGTGGACAACTAAAGGGACAACTCGATCAAGCACATACACGCGTACAATCACAATGGACGCTATTACGATAAAATTACGTTTGCGGTTGCTCTGGTCGCGAACGACGAGGGTGTCCGAGCAGAGGGACGTGCAAGGCGGGTACAGAGGCTCGGAGGTCATGCCCTTCCACTTTGGCACGCCCAGGGACCTACCCTGGTAGCTGTACAGCGACAGCAAGCTCCACTCGACCAGCAGAAAGTGCCTATAAAAGCCACACAAGCACACAGAAGAGTACGGTCGGTCGGTTTGGACGAGGGGTATATATAGACGTTTTACTTTTCGGCCATGAGGACCGCCGAGACCGAGCCGTTCTTCAGCTCGAAGATGGCAGGGGTGTTCCAGTTGGCCACCGAGTACACGTGGCACTGGCTCGGCGTGACCACGACCAGGTGCTCGAAGCCAAACTCGAGCTGTATCACCCGGTCGGCGATCTCGAGGACCTCGCTGACCTCGCTGCCCAGCTCGACAACGCGCACGGCCTTCCTCTTCACCAGGCTCGCCTCGTACCGGTTGTACTCGACTTTCCTGCCACATTCGCCGAAACCACATTATTACAGAGTAGAGAGGGAGGGACAGGTGAATCCTTACTTTTCGATCGTGTGGGCAACGAGGACGGCCCCGTTGCTGCAGGCGAGCGCCACCTGGGTACCGTCGCTCGACCAGCCAATGTCGTACACGCTGCCCGACCGGACCTTCTCCAGGGAGTGAGACCACTACGCATGCAAACAACGACCAACAAACGATGAGTTACAGAGGCCACGGAATAGAGCAGAGCAAAGGGTGAATATCCTTACGCCGGTCTTGTCGCAGAGTTTGAGGGTGTCGAAGGAACCGACGGCGAAGCAGCCGCCTGAGAAACACCAGCTGACCGAGGTGACGGGCTGCTCGCCGACCGCGCTCGCGTACACGAGGTTGCCACTCGGGTCCCACACCTGCATCGTAGCATTATAATGTGTATTTTATGCTCGTTTGTGGGCACCGTGCACGGGGTCGATTGGAGTATCTGGGGTTTCGTTACCTTGTGCCGGCAGTCCTCGCCGCCGGATACGATGAGTCCGTGGAACTGGTTCCAGCAGGCGACGAGCACCAGGCCCTCGTGGGCGTGCCACTGGCGAGAAAGGAACGAGTCGGTGGATACACGCTCTTAGTGGACAGGGAATACACCTATAACTACTGTATGGCTTCTTCTTACCTTGTGGGGCTTTGAGCTGGTGGTGAGCGATTGGATGAGCAAAAAGGGTCCCTGGGAGTACAGGATGGCCGAGTTGTCGGGACTCCAGGCTGACGCGTGGACGGGCTCGGTGTCCCGGATGACGGTGGAACGTAGCATGCCGCTGCGCGACCACACCTTCACTTGGCCGTCCTCGCCAGCTGCGCGAGTGTTGGGACATGATTTTCGAGTTTTGGGTTTGTAAAGGAGGGACGGGAGGAGTACCTGTGTAGAGAGCAGTCCCGTCGTAGCTCCACTTGCCGGCTAGGGTGGCACCCGAGTGGGCCGCCACGGTTTTCTCGATCCTCCCGGTACGGTTGACCAGGTGAAACTTGCCGTCGTCCGTGGTGATGAGCAGCACGTCCATCGATTGCTTTTTCAGGGCTCCCGAGCTGGTCGGTTGGCTCGGTCGGGGGTGCCACTGCATGCCCGTGGGGTAAAAGTCGTCGGGAAACTCGGCGATCACTTTGGCGCTCACGACTCCACCCTCGAACTTCCAGCAGATCAGCTGGTGGTCGTCGCTATGCTTGTCAAAGGTGTCAATGTTGGCGAGATTTTTTTTCTTTTCCTTTTATAGAAATTGGTGAGTACTGACCCGCAGGAGAAAATTTCATCGGATGCGCTCCAGGTGACGCAGGTGACCATTTTTCTGTGGCAATTTGGGCCCTTTTGGGATATTTTGAACCTCATCTTTTCCGACGTTATTTCATCCAGCAGCGTGGAAACACAGTTCTGTTTTTCCTAACTGTTGGTTGTGCTGCACGTTCGTACAGCCGAAACGTTTCGTTTCCGTAGCAACTGCTGCTTCAAAACAATTTGAATGTACACAATATACATACTTACGTATGAGATTATTTTTGATGGTGAAACTATGATTTTTTCGATCGATTATGGGGATACGTTGATGAGTTGTTAAAATAAAGGAGCACTCAAGTTTATTTTCCTTCCTTTTTCCACGTTTATTGTATCATTTCTGTTTTATACACAGTTTTTTTTTTTAGGATAGAGACAAACATTACCCTCTGCGCAGGACTTGTTGCAACTTTGCAACCTTTAACAGCTCCGTAACACAGGTATTTTAGCGTTAAACGAAAAACCTGAATGCCACTGTAATACACGTATCTCACCCCCTTTTTTTTCAATGCTATGTAGCTGCCAGTGTTGGAAGATTTTTAGCTTTTTGAGAATCTCAGTAATACTTAATAGTACATACAAAATTTAAATTAACATTGTGGAATCTGTACAAATGACAATTTGCGTCATGTACATCATGTGTTTATATTCTTTTTTTTTCTTCGAATCTGCGTTACTTGATTGCGCGTTTTTTGCATGTACATTAGTTACTTTTTTTTTTCTTCACTATGAATAATTGCGAAAAAAAAGTTTCACGCTTGTATACAGTATAAGCTTCTTTATTTCTTCATTTTAAAAAACTTTTGTTTAATTTTTATTTGTACAACTTTACCGCACTACAAACAGCACCATGAATAATTAGTATCCCCAAAGGGTATATGGATGGAAATAAATCGGTTATTCGGTTGTATATACTAACGGAAAAGGTGAAATTTTCAAAAAATTGGCTTGAGTGAGAAATATATTTTATCCGACGAACAGTTAGGGAACTGTTATAAAATATATGTATGTACAGTTTTTTATTATTGTTATTGGCAAGTAAATCTGTAACGTAATTCAGAAAAAATATTTTACATCTCATTTACTTGTTTGGATAATTTTCACAGTTTTTTTGGCATTATTTTTAAACAAGTGATAGTTTAAACTGGAGCATTCGTGATATTTACCAATTTACATTAAAAAGCCTTCAGAATTACACAACAAATTTTCGAAAACTCGTAAAATTTATAAAAATATATTTCCGTTACAAACCGAATTTTTCAATGCTTTACCAGCTCTCATTCGTCGTTGAAAACATTGATTTGGATTTCATTTAATCTTACGCGATTTTTTACGGGAATCGAGACCGAATTTGTATGAAATAATTAAGAATAACAATCGCTCAATAGTACATAACACAACAATGGACGTCTTGTATTACATAAAGTATACGATATTATATTGCTCTTATAATTTTCTGAAACAAAGATACTTTGTCAAGTATAATCTTAATTAATAATATATACATTTTACAAGTGTACGCAATAATTACACGTAACTACATTTATGTATAAAAAAAATAATATGAAATCTAACTACTGGTTGAAAGAAACATTGAAAAATCACCCTCAAATCCTTGTTAGTTAACACAAAACGCCAACGATCCTTATTTTTAATCTGAACACATTTTGTTTCGTCGCTAAAGTACGAGAAACTTCAACAAATCGCGCTAAAAATACCTAATAAAGTATCATAAATTCTCGGAGCTATATTAGACTGTAAGAATTAACGCTATTGTTTCCTCCTTTATTCATGTAATCACTTAGTCGATACTAAATAGTTAGCCGACGATTACTAATCAACAAATTCAACACTTCGAATCAAACAGAGGGACTTTTAAAAAATATTTTTTCCCTTCTATAATTAGTAAATTAAGAATATCGTTTCCATAACGAACTACATCTACTTTAATTTTGAGATTAAAATAGCGAGGTTTCAGTGCTCATAAAACTGACAAATGTGGCGCTTTTCCTCCCACAACGAAAATTTTATCCATAGGAACCATCCACGTGGTTTCTCAATTTTATCATCAATCGATACTACACTGTTATTACTAATATTGTTTTTATAATTATTATAATTATTGTTTTTTTAATTTTTTTTATAGTTAATTTGTGATTGTTAAGCATCACAATCGAGTACTCTCATTCGTGCATCGTTGACTGACGGAATGTAAAATCGCGCGCTTGGGTGAAACGAGAGTGTGAGAGTAGCAATAAATCGTGTGAGTTGTCGTGCGACTTTTAACTAGTGAAGAAAAGCTCAATTGTACAAAAAGAAACAACACTAGGTACACCTACCTACTAATGTATATTTTAAACATTTTTTGCCTCTTCTAGTTTATTGACTGAATTTTATTGCACATAATTGTCGGGCGCTTCTTATCGTCGATGAATTGCAGCTTGCCCTCGTACACGCGAGTAAATATTGTCTCGTTTGATAAACCGGTGCACGCATTAAATGTAAAAACCATCAGAGCGGCTTTTCCGCGCGATGCATAAACGAGAATACTTTTCTAATACTGTTGGCTTGAAGAATATTACAATTAGGTGTCGCGTGTGCTCGACGCGAACCTTTTTTTTTCTCTCGCATACTGTATTCATACGAACTCGTATTTTTTCTCCATGTGGTATCAAGTCTAAAATTAATGTGCGCGACGTATAAGTGACAGTCGATGAACACCCAAACGGGTATTGGAGAGAGTAACCGAGTCTGTGATGGTGCAACACGTGAAATACATATGGACATATCCATGCGGTAACTACACGATTAAAAGATGAGCGATTTTTTTTTTTTTTTTTTTTTTTTTCATTATTGCACAAGTGTATCGGTAAACGCAAGGGGATCGTATACAGCTTTCATTTTCGTTCATCCGTCACGTATAGCTTCGGACAGTCTTGTGTCATGGAATGGTGTGTAAGACGATCACGGGGTGTTCGTCAAATTTCACGTTACACTCGCTTTCACCGTCCGACATATTCTTCAGGTAATACACTCATGTACTTACCCTAATACAAAAGCTACGTTACGTTTCTTTCGATTTTATTTACACCGCAGTCATTGCAATATCTTTCTACGCTTGAAAGAGAAAAAAACATCCTTCGCGTAGTTGTTGCTCAATCGATATAAAATTATCACCAATACGTATACTTCATCAATGATCGTTTTTGATTTTGCGAACTCACTCATTAATTACAAATGCATTAAATTTCTTATCAAAAGATACAACCATTGTTATTTCACACGTTACGATGAAAACATGTGTACGAGTGTGCGTGTAAATCGACATTCTCGAAAACGGAGAACCCCACACGTGTACATTACGCCGTTTTACTACGCCACTTAAAAATAATTTAAAAAAAAAGATTCGCATTAAAATAAAAAATCACTCAAATCGACACGTCTCGGCGTCTGTTTACCCATAAGATTCAACTCCAATATTAGCACCGATACCGATCACCCGCAACACGTACAACCGATCGCAGAGCCAAAAGATGAAAGCAGTTTAGCTCAGAGCGTGGCTGTTGCGTCGCCTGAGGAACACGCGGCTGTTGGCCGGATAGACTCGCGTGAGGAAGATGAGCGAACTGCCGAGGGCGAGTTTAACGGGCGCTTGAACGCCACCGGGTAGCTTTATGAATACCGTGACAACGGCCGCTGCTCCGTCATCGGTCGGCTCGACGGCCACCGGTCTCACGTCGCTGTGGAAATTGACGATCTTGTTGCGCTTGCCCTTTCGCTGCGGCGAACTCGGACTGCACTGGCTCGACAAGTTGCTCTGCAATCGAGACACGTATTTTTTAATTTTCACAATATTTATTGCAACGGATCATCAAGTACTACGCCGATGGAAAGGATTACCAATGCCCATACTTGTCCAAGGATTTCTTAACCGATTCATTTGTAGTTGAAAACTACTCTTGAATGAGTGATTCGCCTTGAGGCAAGTAATAAATCCTTCCCATGAGCGTGTTTTACAGCTCTCGTATGAGCCAAAGCATGTATATATTTACCTCGCGGTCGTAGAGAATAGTCGCAGAGGCGAAAGGCCGCTTGGCCATGTGGAGCATCTCGACGACGTGGCGTCGCCTGGCTCTTCTGACGTCGGCTGCTTGTTTGGTCTTCCAGGCGACGACGCAGGCAGCGAGAAAGAGGAAAAAGCACGAGAAAAACACCGAAAAGAAGACAAAGAGGTCGATGTGCAGCTGGTCCTGCCGGAAGAATATCATGCCGTAGGCGGCGCGGGTGAACTCGCCGGCCGGCGGCTCGACTGCCCTCAAGGCTATGTGGAACTTGGTTTGCCCGAGCTCGTGCTTGTCCTGGGGCAAAGTGAGCACCAGCCGGTTCGTTAGGTTGCGCACAAACAGGAAGGTGAAGCGCTCGTTTATAGTGACATAGGTCGCCAGACCCTCGGCACGGCGTTCCATCACCGTGTACTCGATGCTCGGGTTCCACTGGGATTCGCTCCCGTTGGCCGAGAAATGATAGGAACTGTACGGGTAGTAGTCGACCTTGCGGTCGCGGCCACGGTAACTACCGCCACCGATGTCGTCCGGCCAGACTTTCTCGTAGTCCTTGCGCCACTTTATCTTCTCGTCCAACTCGATCTGAAGAGTATCATTATTCTTTGAATGAGTCCATAAATATACATATATATATATATGACGAGGATTTGGCAAATATTGCAGTTACCTCTTGAAAACCGGTGGACGAGTTGACGTTCACGACAAAGGTGTCGTCTCTCGGACTCAGAAAGAGGTCAAGGGCACCCTGAGTGACGTCGACCAATATCCTGATGTCCACGTTCATGAAGCGCGGCTGTACCATGTAGAATACCGTCTGTCCGGGGTTCAGTGGTCTCGGCTTGACCTTGCATTCGTCTAAATCAGGGAAACAAATCGATGGAAGGTACAAACAATATTTGATGAACACCTATAAGTTAGCCAAGGAGTACAAACCGTAGGGTCCTCCAAAGAATTGGGCACGCGACAAAAACAATCAAGTAAGAATCTCATATTTATATCCACTTACAAGCGAATTGCAGTGTATGATACGATATGAGTATGAGAGCGTGAGAGAAAAGGACGCGGTATTGAGTTCTATGTCAATACGGATTTTTTTTTTTTTTTTTTTTTTTTTAATAAAAAACGTTTAGAATAGTTGTAATCGAAATGACTGATAGTGAACGAGTCTGCGATTGTATGGTCCAATGTTTTAAACATCGGCATACCTATGAGCTTGTAATCGAAGCACATTTTGTTGTCCACGGTGACAGTTTTGTAGCACTGATGGCCCATCACCGGCTTGCCGGAATAATTTTCCCGGCACTTGCTGCACTGGACCATCCAACAAGGAGTCAATCCCGAGTTACCACCCTTAGAAGGCCCACTAACGCAGGACGTCTCGCTTTCCGTGTTGTTGCGACAATCGCACTGCTCACCCGTCACTGGGTCACAAGTCAAGCCATGACCGTGGCATTCGCACCTGTAACGTTTGACCATGAGTTTTATAATATATCAGATTAGTCTTTGTTCAATGTCGAATTTGGATCATTAATGACTCACGGTCTGCACACGTCGCGCAAATCTTCCGTTCCTCTGAAGTATCCTGTAACGCACTCGCCGCATTTATCGCCCCTTGTATTATTGGCACAATTCACGCACTTGGCTTTTGCGACAGGACCCTCGACCAATTGTTTGGTCAACCGTTCGATCGACATTTTGTCAATGGAATTGGGATCCTGAAAGATTTAATTTTCATAAAAAAATAAACGAGGTATATGAGATAATTTATTGGTTTACTTACGGGTACAGTCATGCTTTCGTTGATACAAATGCGAGTGTGGCCGTTGCAGTACTCCAGACAAGGTACGCATTGCCCGTTATCAGCTGGATTGCCGACGTACAGTGGCTTGCACTTTTCGCACTGCGATCCCATGGTGTTGTTGTGACACTCGAGGCATTCGTCGAGCTTATCCGGACCCGCGCAGTTGCTGTGCCCGTTACACTGGCACTGGATCGAGCAGTTGCGACCGACGTAGCCAAAATCACAGCGACAGACGTCCGGTTCGACGCAGGTACCTCGAACGCAACCCTGAGTACACATTGGTACGCACGTTTTTCTGAAAAAAAGGACATTTTTTTTTCCTCATCGATTTCAATCATCCACCCCCCCGAAGTAAGTATATATAGATGTCGTGCCCACCTCCCGTATTCGTTGTAAGAGTGCGTCCTGAAAACACAACATCCTTTTGTATTATGTACAGAATCAGTGATTCATCAAATGTGGGTGTTTCGATGAAGTACTTACAATTCAGTTTTGTATCCTTCGCCACACATGCACTCGAAACCTTCGTCCAGATCGAAGCATTTTTCGCTCTTCGGCGAGCACGTGTGGTGACTGTTTTCACACTCGTTCTCCGGGGGACAGCGAACGTAATGCCACGAGAATTTCAAGGGCAACCTCGGCGAATCGGCTAAAGCGTCGCTCACGTGATGCTTCGACTCGTCGGACGTAAGAGCTTGCGCAATATTATTTTTCACGTTAAGTATAGCAAAAAAAAAAAAAAAAAGAACCAACGACAAAGTATTCAGTGATCGTGGAGTGGCTTACAGAGATTGGTCGTCGGATACTGCTGGTAGAAGAGCATTTCGCAGGTACCGTCGGCTGGGTGGTCGAAACCTGGCGGGGCTTCCAGAGATCCCTCGGTGCATATACCTTGTCCGGTCACGCTGGTCGAGTCCAGGGAGCACCAGCCGCAATGGGAGTGCTTCAAACAGGTGCTGCATTGCTTAAAGGTTGAGCAAGGCTCGGGACAATACTCGATGTCCGTGTTGCGCAAAACCAAGCCGCAGACTCCACCGGCACAGTAGAGCGGCTGATACGACGGGGATATACACTGCGAGAAGTTTCATCGTTACAGCGCTTACTTGGGACTCATTGTTAGGACACACAAACTGTATAAAGTGTCGTCGCATACTTCGTTCAGTCTCGTTGACCAACGGCACTCCCTCCAGCCACCCTCGGCACCCGTGCTCCTCAAACAGCTCTTGCAGTCTTGATGCTCGGAGCATCTTTTTTCGCACTGCGTGCTTGTCATCTTGATGCTGGACCTGTTGAATATGTCCTCCGGCACGCAGTTCCAATCGTACACCGGTTCGGCCGTCAACTTCAGTCCGAGTTCGGCTACATTTAAGGGAACATTAATCGGAAATGACGAATCACGTGGATAAGTGGCGGAAAAATTGTTTGGAAGATATAGTCTTACACGTCTTCAAGACTTGTCTGGTCCATACGCAGTTTCCTTGGCAGTTTTTGCATTTCTCGCAGTCACTGGCTGGACACAGCCTTTCGCCGCACTGGTTGACGTCGTTGACGGATTTTTGCCAATGCTTGCACTTGTTTTGCTCGTCGCAATCCTTGTCCGCGGGTATGCACTTGCCGTGGCAATCGACGCACCATTTGCAAACCGGCTCCTTCTCCCGGTAGTACGGCCACTCGGCCAAACAATCCGTGCAAGTTTTGAAGTTTTCGCACTTGCGGTTGGACATCCACTCGGAGTTGCAGAATATGCCGTTGGAACGATGGGCCTTGGTAACGTTCACGTCGCACTTGTCGTCCCGGTGCAACGACTCCTCGTTTGAGAAACAGTACGAGGCATTTGCCCCGGTGACGGTGGTGACCGAGCAAAAGGAGCAGCCGTAATATTTCCGACAGGTGATCTTGTCCGTCCACAAGTTGCACAAGTCTTCGGGAACGTGGATGAGGGTGACGTGGCTTTTGATTCCCCCGTCGAAACCCCCGACCACGTAAATGGCGTTGCTCTCGGGATCGGCGTGTGTCATAGCGTGGGCGTAAGCCGGTGGCGGTGGGTTGCCTATTATCTCCATGTCCTTGGTTATCAGCCGGATCCACAAGTTGCACGAGTACTGGTGCGCTATCAGCGAGTCCGTGGTGTTGTGAGGGTTTTGCCGGCCTCCAAATATCACCATGTAATCGTCCGTCGTTACGGCGGAGTGAAGGAAACGCGCTTGTGGCTACAAATTTGGAAAATACAACTTTGTACCTACTTTTTTTTTATATCCTCTATCCAACAATAATACGTATGTATATGCTTACCGTCCCATCAGACGCGTCGTCTTCGAACGGTGGCAACACGGACCACGTCTTTGTCTTGTAATTCAGCGCGTAAAGCTTGTTCGATATGAATGTTCGGTTGATGGCGTACGTGTAGCCTCCAAACACGTAAAAGCTGTTTGATTTGTCGTGAAAAACGGTGGAATGCCCGTAAACGCCCAGAGGTCCGTTTCCATTGGTGGTTACCGTATCCCAAGTTTTCCTCTCGAGGTTGAACTCCCACACAGTGTCCAAGTAGCCGTACCTAGGGCTGAATCCGCCAATGAGCACCAAACTCTCGGACTCGCCGTGATCCCGGTACAGCGTGAGGGTGTGTCCAGCCAGGGGTGGTGGCTCCTTCTGGGCGGCCGACCTGTCGACTATTTGACTCCAACGCTGCTGTTGCAGGCTAAACTTCCAAAAGTCGTTGAGCGTGTTGTTCGACAGGCCCTGGATGCCCTCCTCTTTCATGGACAGACCACCGTACACGTAGATCTGTTGGCGGCTGTGCACGATCTCCGCGGCGTGGAAGTAACGGCCCTGGGGCATCGAAGCCTCCGACGTCGATTCAACGGTGACGGGCATCCACGTGCTGTTTTTCGTGTCGAACAGCCGGATGTCGTTGAGGGGCCCGTGGCTGAGCGAGTAGCCGCCAAACATCCACAAACTGCCGCGACGATCCGCCACTAGGCTGTGACCGAAACGCGGTAGGGTTTTGCGCAAATGGTCCAGTTGATCGGCAAGGTACTCGCTGTTGAAGAGCTCCGTGAATACCAGCTGGTTGTCCTAAAAAATCACGGTGGAACGATTATTGTTCTCTCCTCGTCAATGTTATTGAAAGAGAATTTGGAGAAGTAGGTATTACTTACCTTGATGAAAATAGAGCAATCGCGTCCTCCAAAGCCCGGCGTGCAAACGCAGTGCCCGTAAGCCTTGTCGCACACCCCTTGCTTCTTGTTGGAGGAGCAATTTTTCGGGCACAGCTCGATGTCGCAATTGATGCCAACGAAGCCGGCCTTGCAGAGACAATTGCCGTTGCGGCACTCCCGGTTAGACGGGCAATTGTTGCACGTCATGACGACGTAGCTGGCGTTGAAGCCCTCGACTTCGTCCAATTGTTTGTAGTGTACGGTCAAAAAGCCAGATTTGGCCTCTACGGTCACGGGGTAATCGGTACTCTCGGTGCAATACACCCCGAGCAATTGGCTCTGATGGCTCGTCGTGGTCGACACGAAAGCCGGCAACCCGTCGTACACGTAGACACTGTTCTCTTGGCAGCTGACGTTTATGTCGTCGTGTATGGTGAACTGGATCACGCTCTGGATACTCGGGGTCATCGTGTCGGACGAGAGACCTGCAAGAATAAAATTTTCGAATCCAATTTTTTTTTACCAACAAAAAAAAGGAAAGAAAAAAAAAAAAAAAATACCTTTTTCGGGGCTGACAATCCAAAGGCACTCTCTGGTCAGCGAGCCACCGAGATGACTCTCCCACAGACTGAGCTGCGAGTGCCGGCTACCCAGGCCCTGCTTGTCGCTGCCCTCTCCCTCGAGCATTCCCCTCGACATGCACCCGTAGTAGCACATACCCCCGTTCCTCGGGTCCCCGTAATAGCCCTTCTTACAAATCTCGCAGTGGTCGCCCTCGGTGTTGTCCTTGCAGAAACAGATGCCGGTCTGGCCGTCGCAGATCCCCAAATCGCTGTGCTGGTTGCAATCGCACACCCGACAACCGAGACCGGTGGTCGCGTTGCCGTAGCTGCCCACTTGGCACGCGTCGCAGTACCTACCCTCCGTCCAGTTTTGGCACTTGTCGCACACTCCAGGGCCATGAACGCAGGTCGAGTGGTTGTGACACCCGCAATTGGTGCGACAATCGGGCCCGGTCCAGCCTAGGTGGCACTCGCACTTGTAGTCGGGTGCCTCGCTACAGTAACCGTTGACGCACTTTTCGTAACACGTTTTGGTGCAGTTCTCCCTGCCGTCGCCGTTGAAACCCCGCTTGCACTGGCAACTGTAGCTCCCGTGGGTGTTTGTGCACACGGCGTTCTGGTGGCAGTCGTGCAACCCAAGATCGCACTCGTCCACGTCCGGGCACTGGGCGTACGCCCAACCGGCCGTCAGCTCGACTCCCGGAATTACCGCGATCGTGGTGTCGTTTTGCAGTTGACGGTCGCGTATGACCTGGCTGCAATTGACGTGCGCCCGGTTAAAGTCACCCTGCACGCAGACACCGAGAATGGGATTCTCGAGGCTGTAGCACCAGCCGCAGCTCAACGAGTGCAGGCAGTTGGAGCAATTGGTGTGCCGGCTACAGCTTTTGCACTGGTCGTTGCCGCTGAGCGCCAAACTGCTGCTGCTGCTGCTGCTTCTGGAGGTGATGCCCATCAGGCCAGCTTGGTCGGTCCATTCGCGACAGAGGCCAAACTGGTATTCGGACGTGTACACGGAGAAGGAGAAGCACTCTTTGGTCGCCTCGCACCACACGCACCGGCCGCGCTCGTCCAGGCATTGGGTACAATTTGAGCGCCGTGTACACGGTACGGGACACTGGTCCAGGCTCACCACAGCGTTCGGCAGTCGACCTATACGGGTGCACCGCGCGTCCTCCGTCCACCTGTGAGCCAGTTGAGAGTATATTATACATGAGACACGTGTGATTTAGGACCATAATCAGGTATCATTGTCGACTCACCATTCGCAAATAGTCGTCCCGACGCAAGACTCGCAAGATATGTAGTTGGAACAATTGGCGCACATCGAGGGATTGATGGTGAGGTAGTGCCACTCTCGGGTGGGATGATTGTTCTCGTCCAGCGTGTCGACGACACAGCTCTCGGATTCATCGACCGAGCGGGGCAGGCACTCGTTGTTGACGTTGCACCAGCCGCAAGCCGAGTCCACCAGACAGTGCATGCAATTTTTGTATTGGCCGCACGAGCCGTTCTGGTACGGCTCGAGGTACTCGAAGGTGAAAACCTTCGGATTCTCGTCCACCCGGTTGTGGATGATCTCCATCTTGCTGCTCTGCGATTGGCTAGTGGTCACCATTCTCTTGGATTCAAAGTCCAAAAGGTAGCGGCCTGGCGAGAAGGAGATGGCGTTGAATGCCTCGCTCGACGCCCGCATTGGTATACACTGGGACGTTTCCGCGGTCAAATTTGCCACGACCATCTATTAAATCACAAGTGTACGAATTTTATCATATCACCGATCCTTGACAACCGATATTGTACCAAAGATAAGAGAAACACCCACCAGATCCTGGGTATCGTTGTTTTGGGAGACCCGCAAGGTGGCACTGTTGTAGCTGACGCAGATCTTCATGGATTCGAGTTTTCCGTCCCATATCATATGTGGCAGTCTCAGGAACCCAATGAGCCTGGCGATCATCTCACCGCCAAGTCCGGACTCGGTTTTGGCGCCCTGCATCGACGGCACGCTAAAATCCACCGTAGTCGCGTTGACGATCATCACGGAATCCGGCTGGCTGAAGTTCACCGGTGGCTTGTACTTGAGGAACGTCAAGCCCGGCCGCTTGTCCATTTCCCGGCACTCCTCGACCCGCGCGATTTCCGTGCCCTTCATGCCCCACCAGCCGGGTATCTGGCTGAGCGTGTCGTCCCGCAGCCCGCACACCCCGTAGTTGTCGTCCCTGTGATGGCAGAGGGCGTTCTGCACGCACCAGGTGCACGTGCCCAGGTTGAACTTGTTGGATGCAGAGCTGCGGCCGCGAGCGTTGGTGCCCCAACCACCCCCCGGTTGACCGTGTATCAGACACGAGTGGCAATCCTCCAAGGCTGGACAAACTCCGGGACAACGGGTCGTCTGGAGATTGGTCGTGCAGTTGATCACCACCGTCCTACCGTAACAGTTCTAAAAAAAACAGGGCGGAATTCATACATTGAACGACGAGTCATCGTTTTGTAAAGGAGTACCTCGTCAGCCGAACACCAGCCGCATTCCGGGTTGGCGGAGCACTCGAGGAGGCTCTTGTGTCTGGAACAGTATTGTTCGGGCTCCAGGGGATCCCCCTCGGCAGGGGCAAGCGTCGACGGCAGGGTATAAGCCAATAGATCCGCGTTGACGTTGCCATGATAACCACCTACGAGTAACAACGTGCTGCCGTACCTCACGTCGGAAGCGTGGGCGAATACACCTTGTTGTTTCGGATACTGCGAGTCTAGTGAGAAAAACATAGCTTTTTTGTTTTATGTTTCATTTCGTAATTGGATTGAAAATAAAACAGCATTACCTTTGTCACTGGTGTTCAAAACGTCATGGCTCACCCAAGCGTGACAACCAAGGTGATACAGGTACATCTGATTATCGTAACAAATCTCCTCCTTGTTGTGCCTGTGGGAGTAACCTCCGAACACCACTAAATAATTTCCTGAAAGCATTCGATTGTCATCGTTAGCCTCTCGTTGAAAAATTAAAGAAAGAAAAAAATAGCAATTTGTGTGGAGCCGCGCGCGTCGTTGCGCAACATACTCACCGATGACGTTGCACGTGTGAAACGCTCGCTCGCGCGGCACGTAGGTATCGCGCAGATCAGCGCGCGGATAATGAATCTCCGACCACACCCTCCTGTCCAGCTGAAAGACAGAGATCCGGTCGGACAATTTGCTGAAACGGGCCACGCTGGCGACCACGCCGCCGTAGACGAGCAGCGAGTTCGTGGCTCGGTGGTAAACCGCGCAGTGGGCCACGACTCGCACGTCGAGCTCCTTACCGCCCCTCGGTCGCACTTCCTGCCACTGTTCCGCCCTCGCCGTTTGATCCGCTGTTCAAACACCACGCGTTACTGACTCTCGATCCTTTGACCGATCGGCAAATATCGATCGTGTACTCACCGAGGCTCAATTTTATCCTGTACAGGCCCGAGGAGAACTCGCCGTCCGCTGTACTACCACCGAACAAGTAAACGTGGCCATCCTCAGCCAACGTGAGCGTGTGCCGAGTCAATTTGGGCGGGTAAAACGGCGCGTTCCTGGACCGCAAGCTCCACAAACTCCTCCTCACGTCGTAGTACCAGAGTTCGTCCGAGAGAGATCCGTCCTCCAGTTTGCCCCCGTAAATGACAAAGCCTCCTAAAGAAAATAAATCACCGTCATCCATAATGGAGGTGGTTGCTCTGCTTTGCACGTGGTGGATGTGAGGAAAAAAAAAAAAAAAAACTTCCTTCCCTACCTTCGTATTTGCACGCCGCGTGTCCGTACCGAGGAGCGGGCTTGGACGTGTCTTTTGTGCTCGATGCTTCGTCGTTGGTTGGCAGCCGAGTGGTCACCGGCTCCAAGATGTCCTGGAGAAACGGGTTGTCGTCGACTCTAGTCTCCACGACGCTCTCTTCCCAGGGGGGACCGTCCATGCCGGCGACTCCCTTGAAAGGAGAAGCATCCAAGGGGCTCCTACGGTGCCTAAAAACCACAACGGGGTATTATTACCTCTCCAGCAATCGTAAATTACATCGAGCCGTACCGAGCGTTCGCTGGTCGGATTCTCCTGGTGTGCTTCTTTTTGTCATCGCCGTCGCTGGTGTCGTTGGACGCGGTAACGTGCTGGTTTTTCCTGGCTCGCTCTCGGTGCTCCGAGATTTTTGGCTCTCGCAGCACGTGGCGGGTGCCCTCAATGTTTCCCCTCTCCCGCAACGACGACGTGTTGTTCTCCTTGAAGCCTATCAGCGACTTCCAAAATATCGAGGCCGGCAGCTCGTCCTGTTTGTTGGCGCCCACTCCCATGTTCTCCAATTCGCTGGCTATCAGCATCGGGTCCACGTATTCGACCGACGATACGGCTTCTGCGTCAAAATTGTACACATTTTTTCTCTCAGGTGTCCTTTTCGTCGAGACAAGCTTGGACTTTTTTAGCGGTTCTATAGTACCCAACACGTTGCCGTACTCGTCTTCCCATTGACTCGTCGAGAAACGGTAAGTCTCCAGTTCGCTTAACACGTAGTTGAGATTGTAGCCTCCGAAAACGTACAGCGAGTCGGTCTCGCTGACGTAAACGACAGTGTGGGCAGCCCTGGGAGTCATGCCCCCCTCGGAGTGCGACAGCCAATGCCACCTGCAACAATGACACATTATTATACCCGCACTTTGTATGCAACGTTTGTTGCAAAACATGAAAGACTAACTTGTTTCCTTCCGGGCGGCTTTTGTGGAGTGAGCATGACTGCCCGGAGTACCCGCTGTGGCACTGGCAGTGTTTCAATCCGCAGACACCTCCGATCCCACAATTGTTCGGGCACAGTGTTCTGGAACAGTCCTTGCCTCCCCAGTCGTTTTCGCAAAAGCACGTGTTGTTTATGCACTTTCCGCGTCCCGTGCAGTTGTTTGGACAATCGTTAACGGAAAATTCTGCGTGAAAACCATCCAGAACGTAATTCGTGTCACTGTACAGGAGAATCAGCATCTGCGAGAACGATGGTTTGTTGATTCGGTTAATGGGTGCCACAAGCAATATCATTAATCTACAAAGAGAGGCAATTGAAAAAAAAAAATAAATAAATAAAACAATACTAACGTGTCCGGACGAGGCTGTTACCAGTTGTGGCTCCGTTTTGCCGCTGAAGCTTCCCAAAAGTGTGGATCTGAAGGAATCCCCGTCGTAAACGAATATGTAGTCGTAACTGCATTCCGTGCCCATAGTCCGAAAATTCAAAGTTATGAATTGACGGCTGTTGTTGGCTAAAATATTACCAAAGTGTAAATTCATTCAGATTTCATTGATACAAGTTGTTTGATAAATATTACTCGCTAACGGTGCTTGAATGAAAAAAAATAACGTAAATAAGACGTACACATATTTTGACTCATTAGATACCGATACATTTTCATATTTATCCGAACAAAGGACTAGCAACGGGTAACACGTTATAATTGATGAAATTCAGAAGAAAATTTTTTATTTAGACTTTTAACTGATTCGAGAATTGAAATTACAAATGTTGTGTGACGAAAAATTGAGATACTATGCACAACATTGGATTGGAAAAAAAAATAATAATAATTCAGTTTACCGTGGACTCAAAAACTGACTGGGGAAAGCGCTACAATCGTGTTATAATTAATATCAAATATAGATTTAATTTACAAGTGTGAAGGGTTTACAAAAAATTGCAATGAAATTTTCTTCCCACGTCAACGCGACACTAACGATATTAGGGTCAAAAAGAGAAATTTCAGTAGCAGAATTTGTTAAGTCTCTACAAAAGTAATCAAACAATCAACTTTAGATATTTTTACTTATAATAAACTCAACAAAATGACCGAAAAATTACATTAAAAAAAAAAAAAAATTACACCTTACACCGATCGAAAGGTAGATTGGGTTGGCATTTAAAAAAATAACTGGTTTGGTTGATTATCAGAATGCATTAATTGCAAACAATGATGTCCAACTGTGCGTGTCAGATAATACGCACTTGCAATCCCGTAGGTCTGAACTCGGGGGTTTAAAGTCATAAACTCATTTAGATAATAAATATAACGCTCGTGCAAAAGAGCTTGAAATAAAATACCTTTGATAAGCCATTCGCAGTGAGAGTCCTGAGTGTAATTGGCCCCTTTGGGCCCATCGCTTATGACGCCCCAAGACTCGGCAAAGACTTTTCTGGTCTTGTCGCAGGGCATTTGCTTGGCTGACATCTGAGGGGCCAAATCGAATCCCTTCAGCAAACAGCACCAGGTGATGATCCATATCGTTGCAATCACTGACAAACCCATCACAGTGTCAGCAAATTTTTATGGCCACTTGACAGGACAATAATAACCATTATCGTTAATCTCAGTGATAATTTTGCTCTCCTTTCATGCAATGATAAATCATTAAACCGGCTTGTCAAAAGCATTCAAAGGATTATCTCACCATATTTACATCAATCTTGGTTTTAAACAATCTACATGTATGTATATATATATATTTTATTTTTTTTCGATAACACACATATTGCGTGTTGATATTACAAAAATTATTTGCGTCGCATAGTGTAATTTATACTACAATATTAATAATATTATGTCGATGGGAATATAGTGACATTTTACGATGTATGACGGATTCTGATGGTTTCAATAATTAACTACTTTAAATAAATAAATGAACGCCATAAGTAACACTATTCGCCAAAACTGTGTACGATAAAATAAGTGAAGTCGATGCAAAGTGTTTCAAAAGTAACTCGTGAGTATGAAAAAAAAAACCTTTTGTAAAAATGTTAAGCCCAAAAACGAGATGAAAGAGAGTATTTTAAAAATGTACGAAGGAAAAAGGAGCACTCACTCGTTCATCGTCTCAATTTCTATCTCCCAAGTGCAGAGCATCTCCAGGTCCACGAATCTTTTGAGGACTAGCCAAGCCCTCCCAGTCCTGAACACTTCATGGTTACATGCGCTGCTGCACCACCACCACCACAACACCACCGGACTTATGTTATTATCCCTCTCGGAGAGAAAACTCTCAGAGACCCAGGGGACTTGTAAAATCACGCAACTCCCTGCACGCACGGAGTAGACAGCACATAAAAACGCTGGTTTTTAAATGATGAAAAAGAAAAAAGGAAAAAAAACAAAAAAAAAAAAAAAAACTGCACACCTCATGAGCTCCTGTATATTTTTTCGCGAACGGATGTTGAGTGTGCACGTATTACGTAGATAAATACACATATGCATGAACAAATTCGCGCACACGCGAGCTGTGTACACAACAAGCAGCAGTTGGGTGGTAAAAGAGCGTCAGGGTCGCGATGTTACATCAAATTTATCACGCGCCAATCTGCAGATGGCATTAACGATGACATTTAACTACCCTCGCCCGCACTTCTTTTGTGATTTTTGCCTTCTTTATTTCTGACTTTTGTTGTTACTTTTTTTTAATTTTTTTTTTTCACGTTTCAATAACGATTTTCGTGACACAGCGATAATATGTTGGCGTTGTTTTGTATTCACCGTGCGAGATTTAATGTGTAATCCAGGCTGTAGCCGATTGTTGTTGTTGTTGCTGATGCACTTTTTTTTCTTACCAATCTTCCTACTCTTTATTTCTCTCTCTTTCTGTTTTGCACCCGCGTCATCTAAATAGTTAACTTTGAAGTTTTTACTAACAAGTATTCGCTATAGCCCCTTACCGATTGCCAGTACGTAATCAATACTTACTCATCGACAAACGGTAGGATGTGGCAATCGAGATCGGCAATAGGTTCGCATTTCGATAATACACGTATTATAAGCGTATGGGTATAAGTATTTTTGAAAAATTAAAAAAAATAAATAAATAAAAAAAATAACATTAAGTAAACAAACTTTGTTCACAATATTTTTATCGCCTGTAGAACTGGTAGCCTATCCGATTTTCTCTATACGTTTTGGGTTTCATAGATTATAATAAATACTTTGTATGTAGCTCATCGTTATCATCTTAAATTAAAAAAAAAATGATATTACCATGCTAGTAACATAAACATACATACAACGAACTTGTTTTCTACTCCAGGTGAAATATGAGAAAACAGGTTTATTGGTCACTACTCGTCAGAACAACCTTATGTATACTATTATCACAAAAAAAGTGTAACCATACGCAAATTACTCATTTCTTCATAATTTGTTCAGTAATAATTAATTCATATAAAATAGCAACAGTCTTTTTAATACGATATTTCTCATTACTACCTGATTCTATTTCTACAAACCATGACTAGTGAGGGTATACTTTAATGTAAATATGAAGAGTATCACGAAAGCCATATCGTCATATAAACAGACTAATGTATCATCTCGTTTCGGAATTCCTAAGTATTAATTGTTTCATTTATAAATTTCAGAACGTAAATCTCTTTTACTAATTAATAACCAATATTCTTGATCATGACATTGTGTGTTAAAAGTAATATAATTAAATATAAATAATAACTAGATGTAATAGAAAATTATTAGGGAACTTTATTACTGCAACGTTAACAAATTAAGGGATATTAGTGCATGTTTATACGACAAAAACGCTCAACGTATTGATGTAAAAAAACACTTACGGTCATACGGTCTATGCATCACAATAGAAATTTTTGTTTATTAATACTAAATCTTGTATTAACTATAGTTTACATTATTTGTTGTATTGAGTAAACAATTAGAATTGGAACATTAAATAATTATACATTATAACGTTTAAGCGTATGAATGCAAAAAAACACCTATTGTTGTAAGGTTACAAATTTTTGTTTATTATCATGAAAACTTATATAAAATAAAATCTACGTTATTTGATGTATTGAGTAAACAATTAGAATATGGAACTTTAAATTATTATATAATAAAACGGTTTAGACGTTAACACTTATTTTTATAAGGTTATACATTTGTGTTTATTATTATTAAACTTATGTAAAATAAAGTTTACATTGTTTGAGGTATTAAGTAAACAATTGGAATATACTTCAAACATTTATACAATAAAATCGTTCGTAAGGTCATCGCATTAGTAAAAATTTGTGTTTACTCTTACTAAATTATACATTGAATAAAGTTTAGAATATTGTACGTGAGAAGTAAACATTTCTAATACACTTTAAATATTTGAACAATAAAACCGTTCAGCGTATGAATATAAAAAAACACTTATGGTCGTAAGTTTATCGCATTAGTAAAAATTTGTTTACTATCATTAAATCTCACATAAAGTTTACATTGTTTGCTGCATTAAGTAAACAATTAGATTATACTATAAACAATTTGAATATACAATAAAACCGTTCAGTAATGAATGTAAAAAAAAATCACTTATGCTTATCGCATTAGTAAAAATTTCAAAAAATTTGTACTTTTTATTAATAAATCTTATTTTAAATAAAGTGTTTATTGTTTGGCGTAGTAAGTAAATAATAAGAATATACTGCAACAGAGGATAATGCCACGTTATTGTATTCTTATTGATAATTGACCGAACAAATGAAAAAAAAAATTTTTTTTCGTCGAATTCGTGTTTTGTCGATATAAATTTTCATTTTAAAGTAAAGTATGTAGTAACAGTGTTGAATGTGAGTACTGAGGTGTTAATTTCATTTGAATATAGGCGCCAGAATGGGAGAGGACCGAGCCGCTAGCCGCCGACGTCCACCGCTACGCTTCGCCCGCAGCGATTTTGCACTGCTCGCAAGTGTTATGCAAGAACTAGCTTTATAAAGTCGACAAAAAACGTTCGTTTAGCATCGCTTCTCGGCCTTTTGGCTAAGATCAAAGTGTAGTATCTGTTCTTATCAGCTTGATATCTGATACGTCCCCCATTGGGGGACCAGAATATCGAACTGATTTTTGAAAACAGGCGGGACGTCTGGGGCTTGCTCCGGTCCTGCCACGGGTCGGCCATGCATTGCAGTACCGCAAGGATCGGCCCACACAATATAATTAAACATTAAACCCTCTTCCCTTGAGTACTAAGTACTCTTTACCACACTCAGTAAGCAGTGGAATCGCTAATATGATGTACCACATCGGTACGCGTATAAGCGTAACCTGCGAAACTTGTTCTAATACATCAAATGCGTACTGCAGTTGGTTCGTAGATACTTGACTACTACTGCACCATCAGAATCTACATTGTTTTAAATTGTTAATAGATTTCTCCAAAAACTCCAGGAGATGAGGTGTGAAATGTTCACCCTTGGCACCAGGTACCTCGGGGACAACTTTTGTTGCGAAATTCGTGTTCAGTGACCCCAAAAACCCCCTACCCATGAGTCCCGGACCGATTATAGAACGAATATTCTGAAAACTCCAGGAGATGACGTTAGTGCCTTTCGCCCTGGGCACCAGGTACCTCGGGGACAACTTTTGTTGCGAAATTCGTGTTCAGTGACCCCAAAAACCCCCTACCCATGAGTCCCGGACCGATTATAGAACGAATATTCTGAAAACTCCAGGAGATGACGTTAGTGCCTTTCGCCCTGGGCACCAGGTACCTCGGGGACAACTTTTGTTGCGAAATTCGTGTTCAGTGACCCCAAAAACCCCCTACCCATGAGTCCCGGACCGATTATAGAACGAATATTCTGAAAACTCCAGGAGATGACGTTAGTGCCTTTCGCCCTGGGCACCAGGTACCTCGGGGACAACTTTTGTTGCGAAATTCGTGTTCACTAAAACGTACGGGATAATTTCGGAAACGGGCACTACACGCAGTACATGGCTACACGTTCTACTTATGCTTATTGAACTTTCTCGGATCCTACACATAGACGGTGGCGTGGTCAGAGTTAAAAGCTCGCACGTCACCTATTGTTTTGCGTTTTTGGTTCAAACCTCACTTCAAATTTTTTTTTTTTTTATCAATTATACGTTCTTATCCTGTTGCACTCATTGAAACACTAATTTTTTAATTTTTTGCACTTACAATATTTTTTTTAATAAGAAATGTAACAGTTATATAAAAATTCTGAATTAAAAGGTTATTAAGAATTGAATTGAATTGTTAATTGAAGTATGAATCGAATAAACGCTTGACTTACGTTAAATGAAATATTTTAGTTCTGCTACTTTTAATATTTTTTTATAATTACATTTAATATTTGTTGGAGTATTGTATGTTGAATGATGGAAACCCAAACCCATTTAATGATTCTACTTTACGTTACTTAATTTATCGTCTTCGCAAAACTCGTCAACCGATTTTTTTATTTCCTTCGTTTTTCTCTCACAAAACTAGGGAACAACGAAATCACGTGATTTTTACGTTAACACACCTTTTTTGAATAATAAGATAAAATTCTACAAGTAGGAAATTTTTTTTTTAAATGATTAATGTGCATTTTTTTGCTGAAAAAAATTATTTATTCATCACTTTTCACCATGTGCTGTCTCTGTTGAGCCTGAGTCGTCCCCAGTCGATGCGGCGGGAGAAGCGGCAATGTGGCACAACACAAACAATAACAACAGCACCAGTACTGGTCGGGCCGTGGAAATCCCAGGGGGCACGCAGCGGGAGAGGCTCAATAACACCGAAAGAGACGCGGGAGCGTTGGAAAGTCAAAGGCGAGCGCGGCGACGGCCGGAGCCCGAGCAGTTGGAGGTCAAAAACGCCCTCGTGCAAATTCAAAACAAACAGCAGCTTATCGATCTAATGCCGAGAATCAATACCTTTCTGGGCAGATTTAAAAGGCGGAACGGCCCGACGGAGAGGGAGAGAGTGAGGAGGCAGCCACGGGCTCAGGAATGCGTGGACAGGATACAGGCGGCCACGAACCTGCAACGCCTCTACAGAAACAACAGAAAGCGGGCTGTGCAGTCGATCCTAGCGGCCGCTGATCACCGTTGTGAGATTAGCAAGGAGAGAGTGGAGGATCACTTTCGGCGGCAGGCGGCACGTAGGGATGGCGGGGAGGAGTGGCCGGATGTGTTTCAAAGGGACCCCCCGACGCGAAGCAGCAATGACACCCTGTGTGCACCGTTCACAGAGGAGGAGGTGAACGGGTGCCTGAGGCGCCGCACCAACACCGCGCCAGGCCCGGATGGCATCACCTATGACAACTTGAGGAGAGCTGATCCGGGTGCGCTGGTGCTCACGGAGCTGTACAACGCGATATGGAGAACTGAGGGGGTCCCTGCTGAGTGGGGAGCTTCGGAGACCATCCTCCTGCATAAGAAGGGCGACAGGGACGACCTCCGCAACTGGCGGCCGATTGCTCTCGGCAACACAACGCCGAAGCTCTTCACAGCGCTGCTCTCCGAGAGAGTAAAGAGATGGGGCACCGACAACGCTCGCTTTAGCGCGTCGCAGAAGGGCTTCTTGAACTTCGAGGGTTGCTTTGAGCACAATTTTGTGCTGGGAGAGCTGCTGAGGGACGTCAAGACGCGGGGCGGTGAGTTGGTTGTGGCATGGCTGGATCTCGCCAGTGCCTTCGACTCCGTCCCCCACTCTTCCATCTATCGGGCACTCGAGGGCCATGGACTCCCGCTCAAGGTGAGGCGTGTCATTGGTTCGCTGTACTCGGGCCTTACCACCACTGTGCGAGTGGCGGATGGCACCACGGCCCCCATCGAGATCATGGCGGGTGTGAGACAGGGATGCCCATTGAGCCCGGACGTATTTAACCTGACCCTGGAGGTCCTTCTTCGGAATATAGCGACATCAGAAGAGGGATACACGCTGAGGGGTAAAAGATTCAACAACCTCTTTTATGCCGACGACGGGGCCTTGGTTGCCGACTCACCGGAGGGGATGGCGTCGCTGCTGAGGGCTGCGGAGAGGGCTGCGACGGCGATAGGCATAGCATTCAACCCAACCAAGTGTGCGACCCTACACGTCATCGGGGGACGCAACGGAGGTGTGCGGCCGACTGTTTTCGAACTACAGGGGGCGAGCATGCCCGCGCTGGAGCGTGAGGAGGCCTACGAACACCTAGGCATACCAACCGGTTACCAGGTGCGTCAAACACCGGTCTCGGGAATCAGAGACCTCGTGGCCGACGCTGGCAAGATCAACGAATCTCTGCTGGCACCGTGGCAGAAGCTGGATGCGGTCATATTCATCACTTTTCACCATACATTATTGAGAAAAGTTTTTTTTTCCGTCAGGTTAGTACAATAATTTTTTGCACAGCGCTTTGACTCTTTTCTTTATTTATAAATTATTTTTTCAACGTAAATAAGAGGCTACTATTTAAGCAAAAAAATTATATTGCAAAAAAAAAGTCTGTTAGTGTATGAAAAATTATGTAAACCATATTATTGGTAGAACTCAGTTGTTTTTTTTTTTTTTTTTTTTCATTCTGAATATAACTTGCCCAAAAGTATAAAAAAGAAAAAAAAATGTTTACAGGTATCAGAAGAAAATGCTACGAAAATGCCCGGTGAGGCAAAGGACGAGACAAGCGCGAGAGTCGGCGGCAGGTACGCGTGTGAAAAAGCAATCTACCACGCGGGTGCTGGTGCCGACGGTGCGTGCGGCAGCTGATCAATCCATCAAAAATCGCCATGGCGGCTGCGGCTGCCGTTGAACCCGACAGGAAGGTGTCACACGAGGACAACGGGCTCGTCATTCTCCTGCCCATCAGGGAGATGGAAACACTACAGTGTTCTTTGTGTGTGGGGTGCATATACAAAGGTGCGCGGAAAATCGAGAACTACATCCGCCATGCAAAACAACATCACGAGGGTGTGCCCTACAATTACAAGTGCTGGAACTGTGGTTTCGTGGCTCCGGTGGACAAGCGCTACCCGCGAAAAATAGTGTCTGACCACTGTGCGGAGTGTGTCACCGAGTTCGAAGGTGTGAGATCGGGTGCGGTAGACGTGGCAAGACGCGCCGGCATAAGACGTGCCTTGCTGCCGGTGGCCGAGCCGAGGGCGGCTGCGGAGGACGAGGGGCATCAGCGACGGCAGCAGCGGCGACCTGCGCGGCTGCGGCGGCATCAACCGCGGGGAGAGATGGAGCACAGTCCCCCGCAGAGGGAGCGGAGTCCGGAGGCAGGTATCGTAACGACACCCACACATACGCCGGCCTCCAGCGACGGTTCGCCGAGCACATCGAGTGCGTCGTCGTTCGCTACGCCGACAGCAATAAGCCCGGCACACACAGTCAACACCACTGCAAATAGCGACGACGATAGGCCTGCTCCGTCTCCCGCTTCTGCGAGTGCTGTCTCTGCTGAGCCTGAGTCGACTCCAGTCGATGCGGCGGGAGAAGCGGCAATGTGGCACAACACAAACAATAACAACAGCACCAGTACTGGTCGGGCCGTGGAAATCCCAGGGGGCACGCAGCGAGAGAGACTCAATAACACCGAGAGAGACGCGGGAGCGTTGGAAAGTCAAAGGCGAGCGCGGCGACGGCCGGAGCCCGAGCAGTTGGAGGTCAAAAACGCCCTCGTGCAAATTCAAAACAAACAGCAGCTTATCGATCTAATGCCGAGAATCAATACCTTTCTGGGCAGATTTAAAAGGCGGAACGGCCCGACGGAGAGGGAGAGAGTGAGGAGGCAGCCACGGGCTCAGGAATGCGTGGAAAGGATACAGGCGGCCACGAACCTGCAACGCCTCTACAGAAACAACAGAAAGCGGGCTGTGCAGTCGATCCTAGCGGCCGCTGATCACAAGTACGGCCACAACGGCGCCAGCGACACAGCATCACTCCTGGTATTGCCGCACCCCGGACATATGCTCCACGTATATGTCTCTGGACCACCGGACGGTGTCGCTCACCATAAATCGGCGCATCATCCCGGCATACCACCTGCCTATGCGGAGCAACTTGAGAACTCTCTCGTTGCGCCCGTCCCAGGCTCCGAGTGTACCGACAACGAAGGCCTCCACCTCGACGTGGTACCCCCTCGCCGTCAGCTCGTCGACAATCGGCTGGTACTTGGAGACCTTTTCCTGTCTCGCACGGGTAAACGCCTCCTTCCGATTTTCAAATGGCACGCACACGTCCACGATGGTAACTCGGCGGGCCGCCTCGTCGCGCACGACGATGTCCGGTCTGAGCGCGGCCGCTCGCCCGCGGGACCCCGTGACGGTCTTATTCACGGCGATGACTCCCGCGCAGCGCGCGGCCCTGACGAGGCGATTTTGGAGGCTGTCGTGGCGCCGCCGCCTCGCCGTCGAATGCGGCCCACAATGACACAGAACATGCGGGAGCGACTCAAGTCCCGCGCCGCACCGCCGGCATCTCTTATCCAGCCCCTGTATGCCTCGGATCGCAGCGTTGACAGGCAGCACGTTGAGGCGGGCTCGATGTATGAAGCGCCACTCGCAGAAGCGGGTGTTCCTGCCAGTCCTGAGGAAGTGGTTGGACGCTGCGCTCCTCCTCGTCACCTCAAACACCTTGCCCTGGTCCCTTTTGGCTTCCAGGACGCCAGCATAGTACATCCCGAGACTCGCTCGTAGGGCATGGATGACGCCGTTCTTATCTTCCGGCAGCAACGGCCCAGCCCGTCCGCTCACAATCAGACCCATCGAACCACTCTCTGGGTACCACCTCCAGGACAAACCCAGCCTTGCACTCAACCTTCCGGTGGAAGCTCTTACCTTCGACCAATACGACGAGCCCGCGCCAGATAATGGGACCTCCCTATCTCCGGACAGGTAGCGCGCGATGTCGCTCTCGTTTGCGCGCTTACGGAGTCGCTCCGAGGCGGCTTTCTGTAGGAGTTCCATGGCTAGTCCACTCACAATGGGGTCTTTGGCATAAAGAAGCCTGTAGCTATGTGCCACTGTAAGTATATCGTAGAGATCCGCCAAGGGCAGCAGTCCGCCGCCACCCTGTCTCGGGGCGATGTGTACGATCTCGGCGCTCGCTCGCTGGGGTAATCCCATCCACGCCTTGGCCATCCTCTTGATCTCCTTGTCCGCCGTTCCGAGGTACTCCTTCTCGATGCTGGCACCCTGCATAATGAAGTCCAGTCTCGGCAGCAGGAACGTCCCCACCGCATCCAGCTTCTGCCACGGTGCCAGCAGAGATTCGTTGATCTTGCAAGCGTCGGCCACAAGGTCTCTGATTCCCGAGACCGGTGTTTGACGCACCTGATAACCGGTTGGTATGCCTAGGTGTTCGTAGGCCTCCTCACGCTCCAGCGCGGGCATGCTCGCCCCCTGTAGTTCGAAAACAGTCGGCCGCACACCTCCGTTGCGTCCCCCGATGACGTGTAGGGTCGCACACTTAGTTGGGTTGAATGCTATGCCTATCGCCGTCGCCGCCCTCTCCGCAGCCCTCAGCAGCGACGCCATCCCCTCCGGTGAATCGGCAACCAAGGCCCCGTCGTCGGCATAAAAGAGGTTGTTGAATCTTTTACCCCTCAGCGTGTATCCCTCTTCTGATGTCGCTATATTCCGAAGAAGGACTTCCAGGGTCAGGTTAAATACGTCCGGGCTCAATGGGCATCCCTGCCTCACACCCGCCATGATCTCGATGGGGGCCGTGGTGCCATCCGCCACTCGCACCGTGGTGGTAAGGCCCGAGTACAGCGAACCAATGACACGCCTCACCTTGAGCGGGAGTCCATGGCCCTCGAGCGCCCGATAGATGGAAGAATGGGGGACGGAGTCGAAGGCACTGGCGAGATCCAGCCATACACATCGCCCCGAGACAGGGTGGTGGCGGTCTGCTGCCCTTGGCGGACCTTTACGATATACTTACAGTGGCACATAGCTACAGGCTTCTTTATGCCAAAGACCCCATTGTGAGTGGACTGGCCATGGAACTCCTACAGAAAGCCGCCTCGGAGCGACTCCGTAAGCGCGCGAACGAGAGCGACATCGCGCGCTACCTGTCCGGAGATATGGGGGTCCCATTATCTGGCGCGGGCTCGTCGTATTGGTCGAAGGTAAGAGCTTCCACCGGAAGGTTGAGTGCAAGGCTGGGTTTGTCCTGGAGGTGGTACCCAGAGAGTGGTTCGATGGGTCTGATTGTGAGCGGACGGGCTGGGCCGTTGCTGCCGGAAGATAAGAACGGCGTCATCCATGCCCTACGAGCGAGTCTCGGGATGTACTATGCTGGCGTCCTGGAAGCCAAAAGGGACCAGGGCAAGGTGTTTGAGGTGACGAGGAGGAGCGCAGCGTCCAACCACTTCCTCAGGACTGGCAGGAACACCCGCTTCTGCGAGTGGCGCTTCATACATCGAGCCCGCCTCAACGTGCTGCCTGTCAACGCTGCGATCCGAGGCATACAGGGGCTGGATAAGAGATGCCGGCGGTGCGGCGCGGGACTTGAGTCGCTCCCGCATGTTCTGTGTCATTGTGGGCCGCATTCGACGGCGAGGCGGCGGCGCCACGACAGCCTCCAAAATCGCCTCGTCAGGGCCGCGCGCTGCGCGGGAGTCATCGCCGTGAATAAGACCGTCACGGGGTCCCGCGGGCGAGCGGCCGCGCTCAGACCGGACATCGTCGTGCGCGACGAGGCGGCCCGCCGAGTTACCATCGTGGACGTGTGCGTGCCATTTGAAAATCGGAAGGAGGCGTTTACCCGTGCGAGACAGGAAAAGGTCTCCAAGTACCAGCCGATTGTCGACGAGCTGACGGCGAGGGGGTACCACGTCGAGGTGGAGGCCTTCGTTGTTGGTGCACTCGGAGCCTGGGACGGGCGCAACGAGAGGGTACTCAAGTTGCTCCGCATAGGCAGATGGTACGCCGGGATGATGCGACGATTCATGGTGAGCGACACCGTCCGGTGGTCCAGAGACATATACGTGGAGCATATGTCCGGGGTGCGGCAATACCAGGAGTGATGCTGTGTCGCTGGCGCCGTTGTGGCCGTACTGGTGAATCGGTGTTAAGTGTCTACTGTTATGTATCTAACGGTGAAAGTAAAACAGCAACGTAGGCCTAGCGATATTCTAAAATAGTTTTATAAATAATAACAAGTGACGAACTAAACACAACCTAATAACAGGTTCAAATTATACTGTATACCAAAGCAAGGATAAGTGTCAAGTGCTGTGATTTAAATTTAAGTAAGAAAAGTGCAATTAGTGTAAACGCTATATTTAATATTTTAATATCCTAACATCGTAATATTTTAATATATTTATTTTATCTATTTATACTTATTATATTTTACTATACTATAACGAAAAAAGAAAGAGAAAGGGGAAAGAATGAAAAGTGATAATAATAATAATGAAGCAAAAGACTGAAAATATACGTGATACTATAATCATTATATATATGTATAAAGTTTACACCTACACACTGACACAACATACAAATAACAACTGTACCTGTCCATGACAGGAAGTCTTTAACTTAAATAAACGTCTAATCTGTTCTTATCAGCTTGATATCTGATACGTCCCCCATTGGGGGACCAGAATATCGAACTGATTTTTGAAAACAGGCGGGACGTCTGGGGCTTGCTCCGGTCCTGCCACGGGTCGGCCATGCATTGCAGTACCGCAAGGATCGGCCCACACAATATAATTAAACATTAAACCCTCTTCCCTTGAGTACTAAGTACTCTTTACCACACTCAGTAAGCAGTGGAATCGCTAATATGATGTACCACATCGGTACGCGTATAAGCGTAACCTGCGAAACTTGTTCTAATACATCAAATGCGTACTGCAGTTGGTTCGTAGATACTTGACTACTACTGCACCATCAGAATCTACATTGTTTTAAATTGTTAATAGATTTCTCCAAAAACTCCAGGAGATGAGGTGTGAAATGTTCACCCTTGGCACCAGGTACCTCGGGGACAGCTTTTGTTGCGAAATTCGTGTTCAGTGACCCCAAAAACCCCCTACCCATGAGTCCCGGACCGATTATAGAACGAATATTCTGAAAACTCCAGGAGATGACGTTAGTGCCTTTCGCCCTGGGCACCAGGTACCTCGGGGACAACTTTTGTTGCGAAATTCGTGTTCAGTGACCCCAAAAACCCCCTACCCATGAGTCCCGGACCGATTATAGAACGAATATTCTGAAAACTCCAGGAGATGACGTTAGTGGCTTTCGCCCTGGGCACCAGGTACCTCGGGGACAACTTTTGTTGCCATAGTTGTATTCAGTAACCCCAAAAACCCCCTACCCATGAGTCTGGACCGATTATAGAACGAATATTCTGAAAACTCCAGGAGATGACGTTAGTGCCTTTCGCCCTGGGCACCAGGTACCTCGGGGACAACTTTTGTTGCCACAGTTGTATTCAGTAACCCCAAAAACCCCCTATCCATAAGTCTGGACCGATTATAATACGAATTTCCTGAAAATTCCAGGAGACGACGTTAATACCTTTCACCCTTGGCACCAGGTATCTTTAAGATGAATTCTGTCGTGATATGTGTGTTCAGTCATCCCAAAAACCCCGAACAATGAGTTTGGACCAATTATCTGATAAATTTCCTGAGAACTCCAGGAGACGACGGTGATACGTTTCACTCTGGGCACCAGGTACCTTGGGGACGATTTTTGTCGCAATATTTGTGTTAAGTAACCCTAAAGAAACCCCGGGTAACGAGTTTGGAACGATTATACAACGAATTTTACGAAAACTCCAGGAGACGCCGGTGATATCGTTAAGCGATTGTTGTTATTACCCCTAAACAGCAAGAATAACAACTAGTCTCTTAAACAAATAACAAAACAAAAACTTAAGTGTTACTGTTAAAAATATAATTTTCCGATTAATACAAGAACATATGCTGGTGTTGTAAAAAAAGAAATTACTTATTACTAATATAATGCATTAAAATACAGAAAAAAAAACAGTAATTTAAACAATCATAATGTTCAAAGTAATTTGTGCTTTAAGCATACATAACTTATAGATTTTGAAGACAGAAAACGTGCAACTAATTACGTTTTTAATACCTTAATAAAGCTCACTATAATGTTTTTGAAGGAAAGTGTTCGAAACATGCATTTTCTGTGTTTAAATCGAAGTCTGGAGCATGCAAATTATTCCATAATTAACTTACTGTTAAGTTTAATTTCAATAACAAGTCGGTTCAGGGTAGTTTCCCACTAAAACGTACGGGATAATTTCGGAAACGGGCACTACACGCAGTACATGGCTACACGTTCTACTTAAGCTTATTGAACTATTTCGGATCCTACACATAGACGGTGGCGTGGTCAGAGTTAAAAGCTCGCACGTCACCTATTGTTTTGCGTTTTTGGTTCAAACCTCACTTCAAATTTTTTTTTTTTTTATCAATTACTTATACGTACTTATCCTGTTGCACTTATTGAAACACTAATTTTTTAATTTTTTGCACTTACAATATTTTTTTTAATAAGAAATGTAACAGTTATATAAAAATTCTGAATTAAAAGGTTATTAAGAATTGAATTGAATTGTTAATTGAAGTATGAATCGAATAAACGCTTGACTTACGTTAAATGAAATATTTTAGTTCTGCTACTTTTAATATTTTTTTATAATTACATTTAATATTTGTTGGAGTATTGTATGTTGAATGATGGAAACCCAAACCCATTTAATGATTCTACTTTACGTTACTTAATTTATCGTCTTCGCAAAACTCGTCAACCGATTTTTTTATTTCCTTCGTTTTTCTCTCACAAAACTAGGGAACAACGAAATCACGTGATTTTTACGTTAACACACCTTTTTTGAATAATAAGATAAAATTCTACAAGTACCGCTAACCGGAACGAAAACGTATTTTGCGATTTCGCGGGTATTACACGACAATAGCGCCTGCGTGCCAACGTATAGTTGAGGGGGTACATTTATTACAAAAAAAAAAAAAAAAAAAAAAAAAAAAAAAGAATAAAAGGTGGGTATATATATATATAATCAACCCCTTCCCCGTCGTGCCAGCTGCCTGCAGCATCACAAAAGAGACGCAGGAATAGAGAGCGAGAGAGAGAGGGGGAGAGCTCTGCCCACCCTATATATATATATATATATATACCTACACAATATTGCATCCAGAGGAACGCGAACGTAAACACAGCCGGGCGGGGCTCCAACGTCAAAATTTCAACACCAGCCAGCATCGTGAGCGAAAATATAATTTTCAAATCAGCGAAAATTCGGCAAAAGGTAGATGCTCGGCGGAAAAATGGGGGAAAGTGAGCGAAAAAAGAAGCGCTACTGTAGCGTGCCCGAGTGTAAGTGCAGCGACGCCGAGCCCCTAATTTTTCACCGCTTTCCCAAGGATGACGAGGCGAAGGTCAGATGGAAAAGCGCCTGCAAGATCACAAAGGACATAACGGTGCACATGTTTGTATGCAGCAGGCATTTCAAGCAGGAGGACTACGTTTCAGGTATTTATGCCGAATTTGTACTTTTAACGAGATTAAACGCCGGTTCGCACGTCAATTGAGTGTTGCGTTGTTTTTTTTTTTTTTTTTTTCTTTTCTGTCCTATCAAATATTTAATGTGTGTTTCCAATGGCAATTGTAATTCGTCCCATTTCAGATTTAGATGCCAAAGTACAAAGACTCAAAAAAGGAACTACACCTAGTCAAAATCTACCCAAGGACATTCCGAAATTGGTGCCATGTAAATTACCAACCAGTTGAGTTCGTTGTGTTGAAAATAAATGTGGTTTTTTTGAAAATCGTCGTATTCGGTGTGAATCAAGTTTGTGATTTTTTTTTTTTTTTTTTTTTTTAGTTGCCGGTGTCAAGAGAAAAAGAATCAACGACCCGTTTCATAATGAAATAGCGAATATTTTGAGATCAATGGTTCACGACAAGGAAGAGGAGGTCCCCGTCCCTGCTACTTTTCCGGAAAATGGTGACTAACGTTATATCAACTACTTATAAATCTATATCCGTCAGTGTGATGTTTTAATTATATTACCTTTGGCTCTCAATGTACAATTATTTTATGGATTTAAAACGCTTGTCAGGAAATTTTTTTTTTAAATGATTAATGTGCATTTTTTTGCTGAAAAAAATTATTTATTCATCACTTTTCACCATACATTATTGAGAAAAGTTTTTTTTTCCGTCAGGTTAGTACAATAATTTTTTGCACAGCGCTTTGACTCTTTTCTTTATTTATAAATTATTTTTTCAACGTAAATAAGAGGCTACCATTTTAGCAAAAAAATTATATTGCAAAAAAAAAGTCTGTTAGTGTATGAAAAATTATGTAAACCATATTATTGGTAGAACTCAGTTGTTTTTTTTTTTTTTTTTTTTCATTCTGAATATAACTTGCCCAAAAGTATAAAAAAGAAAAAAAAATGTTTACAGGTATCAGAAGAAAATGCTACATACCGCACTGCATGGAAAAACCAAACGACGACAGGTTCTACCATTACTTCCCGCAAAACAACAAAATCAGGCAACAGTGGATGGACATTTGTGGCCTGAACGAAAAAGTAAAACCTTACATGTCCGTCTGCAGCATGCATTTTCAGCCCAACGATTACTTGATAGGTATGGCCAATATCCGTAGTATTGTGCGAACGAAATCATTATTTATTCACTTTTAAAACGTGTGTCGCGTGTAACAGAAATACCATAAAAGTAATTATTGATGTGTTACCGATCGAAACAGGTCCAGAAACGAACAAGCCGATCTTAAAGTCTCAAGCCGTTCCATCGCTAAACATATCATCGAACATCCACAGATCGGCCCAACCGCGAAGCAACGACGCGAAGGAAAAGCTCAAGATTCAGGAGCCAAAGTATAACATTACCTTCGCCGGCCAACCGACGAAAGCACAAATTGTCCCTAACTGTTGTTATTGTCGTGGTTTCGTTCATTAAAACCGCCCTCTTAAAATTTTGTCCAGGATCACCACCCATGAGAAAGCAGACACGATCATCTACACGGCCAGCAACGCCAACGACCTGATAAACTTCATCGAGAACTTCACCGAGGATTCCAAGGACCTGCCCGACAACTACCTGGACAGCAGCATCGTCATCGCCCAGCAGCTGAACGAGGACCTCGACAACAACCTCGACCTGTTCGAGGACAACCACAACCAGCAGAACGGCAACGCGGCCGACCCACCGAGTGTCGGGCGCTCCACGGATCATCGGCCCGGTGAGGCAAAGGACGAGACAAGCGCGGCCAAAAGGACCGGCAGCGACCAAGACGACAGCGGCCACGGCAAGGTGGTCGTGAAAAAGTCCGAGCGCGTGAACATGGTGATCAAGCGAAACGGCAGCGGCAGGAACTTCATCATCCACCGGAAAGCCAAGCCGGAGATCGTAGTTCCCCTGAAGCAAGGCGTCGCAGCGTTGAGCCTGTGCTCCGAGTGCGGCCAGCACTGCAAGATCGAGGAGGTGGACCGGCTGGACGGGGAGTTAGTGAGGACCAAGAACCCGGAGACCCTGGCCGCGCAGACGCTGCTCGAGCTCCAGAGCGTCGAACCCACGGACGCGATCGAGCACTCGATACTCGTGAGGAAGGGCCTGGAGATCTGCGAGAGGACGCTCCGCGGCGAGTCCGTCCACTTGATGGACCTGTTGGCCAGCGACAGGGAACTCGAGGCGTTCACGGGTCTGACGAGCTTTGAGAGCCTCGACAAGCTGACAAAGCTCGTCGGGCTGTACGAGGGCAACCACTTGGCGTTCAAGCGATTCGAGGGCGCCAGGGACCGGGTGGTCATGTGTCTCTGTAAGCTGCGGACCAATCTGTCGTTTGGCTGTCTGGCCAGGCTGTTCGGGCTCAGGCAGCAGGTCCTCGCCAATTGTTTTTTCACGATGACGCGCACCTTAGCAGTATTAATGGAGAAAACGATCAATTGGCCGAGAGCCGAGGAGCTGAGCAAAGGCCTGCCCGTCCAGTTTCAGGCTTTCAAGCAGACCAGGGCCCTGCTGAGCTGCATGGAGATGGACATTGACAAGCTGAGGTGTCCAAAGTGCCGGAGCTTGGGTAACGATGCCAACAGTGAGATTGATACTAGTCATGGAAAGGGTGGATGCGAGACGGTCAAGCTCGTGCTGGGCGTGTCCCCTGGGGGCTCGATAATATTCAAGAGCAACGTGTTCAAGGGCCAAAGATCGAATGGCTCGATATTCACGCAGACCAACATACTGGGGTGCTTGGACCCGGGCAGAGAAGCGATAATGACCGACGGGAGCTTGGACATCGAGGTGGAGTGCGCCGAGCGCAACATAAGCTTGATAAAGCTGCCGAGGCTCGACAAGGACGGGATCATAGACGCGAGTGATTTGGAGCTCGCGAAGAACGTGTGCACCGCTCGACTCCACGTTCAACGCGCCTTACGCCGATTCAGGACCTTCAAGGTAGTACAAAGCAAAATCACGTGGAGGATCTTGCCGTACGTCAACGAGATATGCACGGTGATCGCTGGGGTCGTCAACATGGGTAATTTGACCCCGCAGGA
Organism: Copidosoma floridanum; assembly: GCF_036245765.1. NCBI lineage: Eukaryota > Metazoa > Arthropoda > Insecta > Hymenoptera > Encyrtidae > Copidosoma > Copidosoma floridanum. Next base: position 14,511,587 of record NW_028321896.1, on the reverse strand, counting down.
CGAGACGCGACTCCAGTTGTCCTTTTTGAGATAATAAACGCGTTTATACGACGCCTTTAACTTATACGCTATCATCGGTATGATATTTTCTGTGAAAATCGTTTTTACATGTAATATTTATTTTACTTTCTATTTCTAGTATATTTACGCAGGTGATATTATAATATAACGTAATTATATGATGATCATGACGACTTTATTCCTCCGTCATAGTGCCAATTTTTCTCAATATTCTCGTATACTTACACTACATCATATTGTATACCTACTGTCATAAAATGTCGCGAGTATGTGTATGGTGTGACGATGTCACCCCAATACGTTTTACCATTTACATTTTTTTTTATCGCATGCTATTTATATACATATTATGTGCATGGCCTTCCGGCATAACGAACGACGACACTTGCTGCGAACGTTTTCAGCATTTGAAACTCGAGTTTTTTGTACTTTTTTTAAATGTACCGATAATAAAGGAAATACCAAGTTCATTTGTTGCAATTTTTATCAGTTTAATCTTGAAGATCCACAAAATACACAACCTCCCAATCAATTTTCTAACATTAAGGCGCGAATCATCGACTATTGCGACAGTGTTAAAAACAAATACTCAATGGTTTTTAAAACTAATAATAAAAAAAAAACGAAATTATTTAATTGGGCTCTATTTTTGCCACTATCCTTTTGCATAATAACATGATGCCTTGAATAGAATATCTTCTGTAATCTGTGAGCAAATTAAACTATTTTGAAAAAACCCGCGCCTCGTCCTAGTGTGCGCAAGATGTGCGCGCGAGAGCCGGAAGAGATGAGCTGCAGACGAAAAAAAGTGACAGTTTTTTGCATCGCATAACATCAGATATTTGTTTTTTTGTTTAATTTTTCATACAGAAGTTATGTACTTATAGGATTTTTTATATAATTTTATCTATTTGAAAAGCCTTTCAATAAGCAGAAAAAGTGTCATGTCTTTAAGATCACCGTGTGTACTTGTGTACATTGTGATGCTTGATGTTATTGTTATACATTAATTACGAGATTTTAGTTTAATTGTTGAAAATGGGAAAAAATTGCATAAGACCGAACTATTGGATACAAGACGATGATGAAGAAGGACGCTGTTTGAGTTATTTCAAGTGAGTGTAAATGAAAATAAATTTTGAGGTTAAGTGTCATAATTTTAGATGGGTCACGTGATAAAGCCGCTGTATATATAGATGGCTCGCTTTTATCACGTGTGGATTTTTTAAGCGGGTGATTTGTATTTTTTTTTTTTTTTTTAACGTAGATTTAAAATGTATATGAGTTCGACATTTAATAAAATACTTCGTGTGATTGCGGTAAGTATATTTATAATTATGACATTGAGAACATTCGAGGCATGTATTAAGTTTTGTGAGTATTCTTATTAGGTTGCCGTCTGACGAAAAAGTAAAAAACTTTGGTTGAAGAGTATAAAACAGCACTTTGATATAAAAGAGAATAAGTTTTCGTACTTGTGCAGCTTGCATTTTGACAATGATTCTATTGAAAAAACCAAAAGTGGACGAAATCTTGTGAAAAAAAATTGCTACACCAGTAAATTTTCACCAAGCTTAAAAATGTGTGTGGCAGCAGCAACTTTTAAAATTAAACTACTCATTTCAGATATTCAACAACATTTAATGAATTTCCATGTCAATTGCAGTTTGAGAAGAAATATTGACAAGTATCAGCTTGTATCTATGAAAAAAGAAAATTCTTGTTGCCAAACTTCTCATTCGAATATTCTGCCATCCGAATACGCGAATACGAGTATTAAATGAAGGTTGCTGTACCTCTTGTACAGATGATGTTACAGATGATAGTAGGAAAATTGATGGAGAAGGTGAATATAAATCGTTGGCGACCAAACATAAGTAACAGGTAAATCAAATACATATTGTTTCTTATTTACGAATACCAAATGAATATTTATCTACATCACGGAAGTAATAATAAAAAAAATTTTTTAAAACGTTGATATTTATAAAACAAAAGAGAATATATTCTTTATAAAAATTGTTCGGGATGTATCGAAAACGGTCCCTGGAAAACTACACACTACGCGATTAAGCTCATCAAGACAAACAAAAAAGCTATCAATTGAAAGTCACATTAGGAAAAATACTGAAAAAACTCTCTTAGCCTATTTTTACCATAAAATTCGTCAATTTTTAATTGACCATATCTCGGAATCTACGAGTGCTTTTAGGTTCATCTTGGTAAGCTTAATCGCGCAGTGTGTAGTTTTCCAGAATAATTATGGCTACACCCTGTATATTGTTATATTAATACATTCATCATGAAAATTTTGCTTGTAGTGTAAATGGTTAATAAAAACTAACTGCTAAGAGCAACGACGACTTTCAAAAAGAAGACGAAAAAGAAAATAATTTGTTTAAATGGAGGGACAACTTTCAACTTTGATGAAGAGACTTTGGAGAAGTAACACGTCTTAAAACTTGTCATGAAAGCAATAGCTCAAAAGCTCAATTGAAAACGTACTGTATACATTAACGCAATAAACTTTGTATTTTTTTTTTTAGTACAAATTTCGTAGTTACGTATTATGTTTTGTGTTTAATGTAAAATGAGCCATTAGTTGCTTCTGACAGTAGCTCCAAAGTGATGACCACTTAAATTTCTTTCCAGAAAACAACGGGATTCGTCGAATCTGTCAAAATTCAAATTTCCCCTACAAACCCCGCCAACCCCCTGATTCGAGGAACGAGGGTAGAAAGCTGCCGTACCGAACGAGCTTTCAACCCGCGCGGTTTACAATTTCGTATGTATTACAACAACGACCACCACCAGCTGGCATACATGTGTATAATACAATACACTTTGGTTTTGGTATACAGCTCCGAAAAAGAATCCCGGGAAGCGGTACAAAATTATAACCAGCATGTGGGAGCAAGACGGAGAAAAAGGGGGTGGCGAGAAAAAGAGAGAGAGATGTTGGCTGGCAGTGCTGGCACTCAAAATATATCTATGTATGGGTAAAAATGTGCTCCTCCCCGCGGGTGGATCCGAAAAGTACACACACATACATATCATACCTATACTTACGGACCGCGAGAGAGCGGAGCACGGCATGTTTCCTCGGTAATTACTTCGCCAGCAACATTTTTGCTCCTACCGGAGCACATACACGTAATACATCGTATATACATACATGTAATATACACCTGTAAGATATGCTGCTGACAGCGAAACGGAGGGAGTACAGCGGGTGCACGAGTATCGTTAGAATCTCGGTGTCGTTTCGTGTAATGTAGTGCACCGACGTTAAAAGAACAAAAAGCTCTTGGTGATCGCGAGATGTACAACCTTGTTACATTTTTATGTCAGTGAAACGAAAATTGGTGCTCCTCAACCCTCGCGCGTGCTTTGTAATTGTCCATGCGCGGTCGTGACGTTTGTCTCTGCGAATAATTGAGTGAAACAATGACATTCGCTTGACTGAAATTTAGGTAAATAATTGCAGGTACATCGATAACAGAGTGGATCGGTCTTCCGGGGTTTATGTATTACTCGTGCTAGGGTGTGTATTTTTGTGCGACTATATATATTGTTTAAGGAGATTCGAGATTTCGGATTTCGGAGCACAGCAGAAGAAGCATCCAGCAGCAGCCGACGTACGAGCAATGGTGAATGGTTTCATATATACATATATATAAATATATATGTGCACGTATACATAAATAGATATAGGTTCGTGTTGTGCTTCGTGTAAACAATGGACTCATACTTGTATATATTTTAACTTCTTTTGTGGCATAAATGTTCGTCATACGATTTTTGAGAAGAATCGATGTAGAGCTTGGTTTGTCTTCTACGCAGCAGTAATTCTTACGTGTATTCCTTCGATGTATATTTCTCGGCTAGATTGACCGTCAGTAGCCGCCTCGTTTGCCTGACCGTTAAGTTTAGCGCGCGCTTTTTGTATTTTCGTTCGAGCGATTGTCTGTGCTTTTTTTTAAAAACCAAATTATACGGTACTATAAATCGAGTTTCTTTTGCAATGTACAATTTAGGATTTTTTTTTTTTTTTTTTTATGAAAGATCGAACAGCTCCGCGATATTAAAGGGCCCAAGTCGATTTTTCGTGCAATGTAGAATATGTAGAGCTCTTGAAAATGAAAAAAAAAAAAAAAATTACTGTCATCTCAAATAAGGTATTAATTAAATCAACAGATTGTTTTCAAAACGTGTCTACGTAAAAGGCTGCGCGACTAGCCCCATTGTTCGTGTCCTTTGAACGATCTGTTGCTTTTAAATCTACTTATCCTGTATTCTTTTTCTTTGAAGCCGTCAACCTTTTCCATCAATAACATCCTAATGTTGGTCCTTGATACATAATATATATTTCTCTGGTCACACAATTCGTTGAAATCGACCGATTTTATTCAGCAGCGTGTAAATTCAAACGAAACTCACGTCAAAAATTATTTTAAGCCTCGTACGCGCAACGAGTATCGCTCAACGATGGATATGCGAGAGCTTGCGAGCTTTTTTTACCGAACAAAAGAGTTAAAAGATAAAAACGAACGTTTATGGAAAAAAAATACGTGTCTTGTTTTTTTTTTTTTTTTTTTTTTTCACTCATAGATTCAAAAATCGGTTGGAGATCTTCCAAAATATGTACCTCAAAAAAAGTGTCACTGCTCCAAAAGCGTTTGTTACGACCGAAAACAGCGACGGTTGGGGGGGGGAAGCTACTGTTTTCGTTCGGCCCTTTTGTTTTTCTCGGTATCATTCACGCGGGGTACATCTGTCAAATCGGACGAGTAATCAGTATCGTTTCTCGTCTTCCCTCGCTTGGGTGCGGGTGGAAAGCGTGAAAAATTAGAGTATCCCAATTTGCAGAAGAAAAAAAAAAAAAGAGCAAAACAGTAGTAAAAGAAGGAAGGAAGGTGGGGGAGAGGCGTAAGGGACACTCGATCGATCGTCATCTACTGGCCGTCTGGTACTCAATTACGGCCACGGCCCCGATAAGCAACACACGCGCGCGGCCGAGACGAAGGAAAACGCCGGGGCTACGGAGAGATAATGCGAAACCTGACTATCGTCACCCTAATCCTCTCGGAACGTGGATAATAAAACAGTCTGGCCGATGAGACCCTCCCTCATTCAAATAACTTGTGATTTTTATTGTGTACTTACGCGTGCTCGGTGTCATGTATTGCTACGAGAACCGGAACGATGGACGTACAAATTAGCTGTTTATTATAGATATACGTGGGTCTGCAGAGATTTTTTGATGGCACTTAATCACCGATTATCATCCATGTGACGCATGACTCGGCCTTTTTTTCCATTCATTTTGGATTCTCCAATGATGATAGTGGTTGGCTGAGTGGGGAGTTTTTTTTGAAAAATTACAGCGCGGCCAGCTCAAGTGGGCTGATGGAGTTACTCGTGTGTGACGTGAACATAATTTTTCCGCTGAACCTTAAACTTTTTTGGAAAAATTAGTGGCGTTTGTCTTTTGTCGTTGAAACCATTTGTGGAATTTAAATCGCCCCTTTTAAAGTATCGTAATTACAATAGATTCGACCTCGCAATCAATGATAAAAAATAGGGGGGAAGAGAAACGAGGTGGACCAAAGATTTATTCGATCGACAGAAAGGGCGCGATTGTTGCCTACTACATTGAACAGGATTGTACATTTCATGATAGCGTGTCGATGGAGGCCCATCAGCTCTTGATGCGACGCTTGAAGCAAACGCATTGTTTCGTGGTGAATAGCGAGACGTTTTGCAATGCATTGCATCTACATATACTCCGCATAAATACTCGAGAGATGCCGGTACGTGTGCACACTGAAACACGAAATTCCGTCAATCCAAATGAACGTTTATCTGAATGTACAAACAGAAAAAAATATTTATTTGAATGAAATAACTATTTGATGAATCAAATGAATGATTTCTTTGTAAAATGATATTTGATTGGTTCAAATAAACAACCAAAAGATTTTTAAAAAATTAACATTTATGTGGATTGACGAAATTTTTTTTTTAGCGTAATCGTGTAATGTATGGTTCACGTCGAGACTATACACAAGAATTGGTTGGATGTAAAAGCCACCGAGTTGTTCCACTATCGTCGTCGCCCCTCTATTATTTGGACTAAAAGGCCAGAGGCACCTCGACAAAAAAAGCCCACCAGCACTAAAGGGGCTCGAAAATATTACAAAGAAATTAAAGGAGGAGGGGGAAAGTCGCGAACTTGGTATGTACTACACGTGAATATCCGCGAGAGGAAACAAGAATAAAGAGGACCGGGAAGTAGGTGCAAGCACAGCAGCTGTTTTAGCGCTGTTTCAGGTCGATTGTACACCATTGCGGGGGGAAGGTGTTTCCGGGGAAATGCGTATCGATGGCTCGGTTTTGGGTTGTAGTTAAGGGGACGTAGTTAATTTATACTACTCGGAGAGAAGAAACGGATCAAGTTCTTTGGAAAGTCGTGGCAAAGTTTGTGAGAAAAAAAAAAAAAACTTTTTTTTTAACCAGGCCATTCATCATGTTTGAACGATAAATCCCGTACCCAACAGTGTGCACTTGACTTTTAAAAATGTTGGGGATGCCTTTTTTCTATACTCGTGCACCAACAGCAGCGTGCGAATCTGAGAACGAGGAGCATCGAAGCTCTATAGTCTTGTTGTTTTGATCGTCACTAAAAAAGACGAAAAGCTGGCGTATGTTGTAATCACAAAGCTCGAATTTTTTTTTTTTTTTCGTACACAGGGGTAACAATGCGATTTTTTTCTTTCTCAAGCGAAAAGTAGGTGTTTAAGCAAAATAGCCTAATGAAACCTGTGAGTTGTTAATTGGAGAGGAACAGAGCCTGAACTCGATTAAAAAACCCGATTGGTCGCGCCAACGGAGAAAGCGCCGAGATTTTAATTAAGATTCCGTAGGGAAAAGAAATTAAAAAAAAAAAAAAAAAAAAAAGCGTCGGAGATGATCACACAAAGAAGCCCTGTGCTCGAGGGTAGAAGAGTCGATTGGAGGGTTTTTTTTTCTTCGCCTCTTGAGCTGTTTTCGCTCGCAGTTCATTCGTGCCCATAAGTTTTTTCGAAATAGTACAGAACTCAAAGAAAGATAGAAGGATGTCCTTCGAATACGCGAAAGAAGAGAATTATTTCGTCTTCGGGACCCGATTTTTTTTGTCATACGGGTAATACGATGGTTGGGTAACGTGGGTCGCAAGATTACATTTTTCCTTGAAAAGAGAACAACAAGGATCGATCGAGCTATTTATGTAATGTTTCCATGTAACGCGCGTGCCACTGCTCAATGTCGCACGCGACGTTTTTTTTTTTTTTTTTCTTTTCTTCAACAAAACTTTATTTTACAAAATAATAATTGAATACAAATCGTACAAATAAAACTCTGATCAGCAGACTTTCAAGATGCGAAATAGAAAAAAAGAATAAATACTTTCGTTTCGATGTATAAAGTGTAGGTATGTTACATCGTTTAAATAGAAACAGACGAGATTGTTCGGACATTCTTTTAAATGGAAATTTAGATAGAGTATGGCTAAAAACCCCAGCTTTGGTATGTATTCCTCAAAATAATGCAGTAAATTAAAAAGAGACATCTTGTAGCTGCATAGTGAAAGAGAAAAAAATGATTCCTTTCGATGGGTACAGAATAGATGTGCACAATGTCTAAGTAGAAACAGACGAGGTTGTTTGGACATTCTCGCAAATGGAAATTTAGATAGAGTATGGTCAAAAATCTCACCATTAGTATACATTGCTCAAAATAATACGTTTCTATGTGTACAGTGTGGATGTTACATCGTTTAAGTAGAAACAGACGAAATTTTTAAGACATTCTCGCAAATGTAAATTTAGATAGAGTAGAAACAGACAAGATTGTTCAGACATTCTCACAAATGGAAATTTAGATAAAGTATGGTTAAAATTTCAGCTTCAGCATGTATCCCTCATAATAATACAGTAAATTAGACAGATACCTTTTAACTGCATAGTGAAAAAGAAAAGAATGATTCATTTCGATTGGTACAGAATAGATGAGTCACAATCTCTAAGTAGAAACAGACGAGATTGTTCGGACACCATCTGAGATTCTCCAACTATACTAAATAAGCGTTTTTTGTTTTTTTTTCGTCAGAAAGCATTACTGTCAAACTTAATAGGTCGCCGATGAAGATCAATTGGATACGTTTCATCCACACGTAAACCCAAATATTATAACATATACGTATTTACTTGTACGAAGCTGACGTTGAACTTTTGTCCGACGACTGATGCATAGTGCATTTTTCCAACGATGCGTATACATACTTGTATACATTGTAAATTTGCGTTTATCGAATTCTTGTGCCCGTGATGGGGGGGTCACGAGAGAATGACGCACTAGCACCGCTCGCCCCTCCCGCTTCACCTCGTCGGGCCAACCTACTTCGCGGTTATAAGCATCGATGATGACGACACGGACTACGTCGACACGAGAACTCGTGACGTAAACGCGGCCGTGACGTCAAATGCTCTCGCGAGAGAGAAGGGAGGGGGGGGGGATAACCGAGAGGGGTCAGGTCGCCTCCTCCCGAGCAGGCACATCGATCGTCCCGCGCCAGTCTCCCTTTCATCGTCCTGCATACATACGTGTATCCCTCTTTCGAGGAAAGGCAGCCCCTCGTCCTGCTGTACTTATTTTACGGAACGGAAGACTTTGCTCTGTGCGCGCGGGGGGTTGGATACAGTCGCATCTACGTGACACGGGCCCTCAACTCGACCTCAGCGGAGAGCCGAGACCAGCCTCCCGACGAGCCCTCCTCTCTTTTAGCTTACCGCACGCGTTTCCTCCCTCCCTCCCTCGCTATTTGTTTTTTGGTGTACCTTATATGTAACACATCATACGCATACAATACGTGTAGCACAGGTCTGTGCTGCATCTGTGGTCTCAGTGTAGCGCCTACGTCGCGTGCAAAATCCACCCCTATTTATCGTAGCCCTGTAGCTCTATTACTATCATTGTTTGGACGACCACGAGTAAGTCGGTCTCGCGCCCCTTTCTTACATATACGACGCATGTTTATCTGCGCTACTAATCCCCTACACCTATACTGGGTGAACTATACTTTGAAAGTTTACATACAAAAAAGTTAATAATTTTTGAAAATTTGCCTACTAAGGTGGAACTAAATTTACCAAGCACTCAAAGTAAATTTACTTTCGCAATTGTACTAGAAACAATAAGCGTGTATTGAAAAAAAAAAAAAAAAAAAAAAAAAAAGGTAGAATTCCAGCTTAGGGCACAATCAAACAAGTAAACGGACGGACAAACGAAAAATGAAACAAACGAACAAGACGAGGTAAAATTGAACAGTCCTCGTTTAGTCGCCGCGAGCTTTCAAATCATCGTAAAAGGGGAAGGAAAAAAAAAAATTGCGAGCTCGGGGCGTGGATCGCGTGTTCAATAAAAGAGCCGGAGCGTCCGTGTGTATACACGTATGTCATAACAAACTCTAGGCCAGCGCGTCTGTATATGTATGTACATACATAACGGATAAGTACTGCCCGGGACTGGCGCGCAATTCGAGAACCAATTCAATGGCTCGACGATCGATGGTATACGTATACATAGTACCCGCAAACAAACCACCTTCGCGCGTCATTCGATTAACAATGATTCCGTGTGTTTTTACGCTCACCCATCGATTGTACGCTTAGTTTCCTATACATGTATGTACGTTAAGGTTGGAGATTTTTATTAGCTTTTGCGTCGTGTAACTTTTATAGCCGGCCTCAACGTCATCGGTGCCATAAAAATCTGTGCTCGCAAATACCTTTTTTTTTTTTTTTTCTTCACTGTTCTGTACACTGATTTGCGTGTAAAGTATATATTCAGTAAAATTGTACTTGGCATCTGACAAGGAGAAAAAAGGAGAGAAAAAAATGCATCCCGCGTCGAGTCCTCAAACATTTATAGAAATCATTTTTTCACCGAAATTTACCGACAAGTCAAGTGTAAAGCTGTCGTTTGAAAAAAAAAAAAAAAAAAGCTCTACTTGTCGGCGCGACTGTCTTTCAAAAGCATATCTTTGGCGTTCGAGCGCATCACGCGCTATGTATACGTGTGTCTCTTTCCTCTTCCTGTGCAGCCCTTTACGTTGGTATGCGATCCCTCCGGGATGACTTTCCATTCGAATGCGAAGTGAGGCCCGTGGCTCGAGGTACAGGTATTATTTTCGCTTGTTGAGCCCTTTTTTTGCACTTCGGTACGGAATCAACTTTGAGTTTACAAAAGAGAGCTTACGATGAACGCTGATAACGTTAGTCGAGCGATAAATCGATCGGAGCTTTTGGCTTCTCGTGCACTGCTGACTTACTACTGTTGTTTTTAGCCGCGTTTGGCCAACTGATGAAAATGGATTCAACTGTTTGATATTGGAAAGCTGATCAAAGATTAAAATAGATGAAATGGTTAGTTGCGTTTTAGCGCCAACTACAGAATGTTCAAGTACAAAACGTTGTTTTACACAATGCTGTGCATATATTGCGCACCAAAACCTTCGACAAACACCTTCAAGGTACGGTCAATCATTGTCGTTGCGCGTACTTGTATTCTGTCTCTGTTTGAAAAACATCGGAGCAAATAATACGAGACTCCGATCATTAATTTTTTTTTTCTCTTAAAAACAAACATCTACAACAACTTGGTGACTTAAAAAATCCATCGTATAAATAACAACTCGATTGTAATGACATGGTTTGTTTGTTTTCCATAAAAAGTGCAAGAAAAAAAATAAATAAACATAGCGTACTGCCCTTTTTTTTTAATATTAACAGAGTTACATCACAACGTCGACGTTACGCGACCATTTGCAAATTACATTCTTCGCCGCATACGTCTACCCGTTTTCATCGTATACATTTTCTCTGTTCGAAAGTGAGCTGTATCTCATCCACCTTTAATGTGATTGCCTGCATTATGCGAGCAAACGACGGTAAAAAATTTTTCAACTACAACACAAATGCTTTCTATGCTTTCGGATGAACAAAAAATATACTACGATGTATCAAGTGAAAAATTCTTCGTTCAGCCCAATAATATTGTAATATTCCACCCATATTTTTGAAATGTATACATGTATGTACGTTCAATGGGATTAATCGCACGTGTCCATATGGATTCATTGACACAGGATGGAAACAATTGGACTAAAAGTAGAAAATAATACACCCCGTCTCCACGACTCCTCGATCATTTTAACATCAATCGATGGACGATCAAATGGATATTCCTTCCTTACCAACACTTTGAAATCATGTAATATTACACACTTAAGAATCCCATCATCGATCGTGTACTTACGTACCACCAACGTGCCCGCACCCTTTCCAACTTCAATTAGCCTGCACCACTCCATAGTTTCGAAGCGTCAGAGGTTGAGGCTCTCGCCGGCTTGTACAAGACTTACTCCCCCCGCCCCTGAGTACACACTCGACCAGTATTAATTAGGCTAATGTTCGAGGATGAAAACCATATGTATATGTATATACGTCCAAGCGGTGAAAAATCGATCATCTCGAGCCGAGCGCTGAAACGGTCGGGTTGTATTATTAGCATCAGCCGAAGAAGCTCCCGGAACCCATAAACATTTTATCTTGTTATCCCACTCGGCTTCGCATAGTTCGCGTTGGCGCGTACTTTTTCACCGACGCCAAACTCGTCACGGGAGCTCATTTCCCGAGAGTACATTGCTGCAGGAACGTTGTTAACTGCAACGGCATTAGCTCGTGTGGTACGTTGCGGGGTATTGCATGTATAGGATCGAGGTGGTGACGGGGTGTTATGCACACCCCGCGCGTGAGGAAACGAATGCTCAATTGGATCGCGTAGTGCGACGAGTTCGAGGGCGCGGCTTTGAAAGTATAATGGACGAGAGAAAAATCCTAGTCGCGTGTACCAATGGTTCAATTACATAATGGACGATAATGAGGGTGCGAGACTCGTGTGAAATTAAATATACCCGTGTATTCAAATGGGGGGGGGGGAAGGGGAATACGAGATTGTTCCTCATCGGGAGAACCAGAAAGTGAGCAAAAAAAAAAAAAAAAAAAATAGAAGCAAACTTTCCTAATTAGACCTTCTTTGCAATGCCTAAGGCTTCTCTTTCTCCAAGATAAATTGGCCCGAGAGTTACGCGGCTGTTAGTTATACTCCTCCGGACTAATTTAGCTCGTTTCGCTGGAGCATTCATGCGCAATTTCGATAAAGTTACGGGCATATATAGTACATACACGGCCGCGTAAAATAATTTTCTTGTCGCGCAGTAACTTTTGCGTCCTCGCACTTTCGTGGATTCATCATGGAGTTGTGTAGGTACACGGGTAAAATGGTAACGCTTCAACAACACCACATGGGTGTGTGTGCTCGCCCGCGAGTAATTGATATCGAGCAGAGAGATGGTTATAATTAGAACGTGGTTGGGCAAACTTTCGAAAACGTGTACGGGAAAGTCGCAAGCTCGTGGCTTGAATCTTTTTTTTTTTTTTTTTTTTTTTTTTTTTCATCAATTCATGTACCAGATAATCGTAAATCGGTTAGGGGAGTGATTTTGGGCGCGTTACGGTTGTTTAAACTGATATGAAAAAAAAGCTTTGATTAAAACCCTTTTATAGTAATATTTCTTTGACAAGGGGTTACAGCAATGAGATGAAATTGTAAAATAATTTTTAATACTCGAATTCCACTCGATTGGTTGAACCATCGAATTAAAAGAAAACAGCCGTGATGAATTATACTTTGAACAGAATGACGGTGTTGGCAGATGTTTGAAGTTCATCCCATAAACAAAACTATCGTCCAAGCCGTCCGAATGTCATTGCGACACGATGGACGAAGTGGCAATTTTTAGGTTTTAAACGCAAACACAACATTCGCGTGCCAATCCAAATTACCAAGTACCTTGACTAGCTAATCTAAAAAAACAAAACAAAAAAAAAAAAAATGGAAAAATAGAAAGAAAAAGAAAAATGTATATCCCGAGAATCCTGAAGAGCGGCGTCCAACTGCTGACCAAGCCAGTACCATTTTGGTCACCGGTCCGCAACGCGAGCAGCGGTGGCCGCAAAAGTTTGACCCCATCACCGAATACTTCCAACCAGGCCCACTCACGCCCCTGCCTACCCAAGGAGCCGAACCTCTGCAAGTTACCCTCGCGAATAAATGACTTCTCCAACCCCTCCTCCTGCTGCACGTCGTCCAACCCGGGAGACCAGAGACTGCCCTGCCGGAACCCGCACCTCAGCCCAAACCCCAAGAAAACACCAAACTCCAAGCTGGACCAGCCCTGGATGACCAGGCCGACCACCTGGACGCCCCATGTCTCCCTGCTCTCCTGCAGCTGTTCGCAGTCGAGGTTTTTCGAGTCACGCATTTTCTCCACCCACCATGTCTCGGAAGGTGGTCTCATCGCTCCTCGATTCCAGATCGAGTGGCCATCACCTTCCACCAGATCCCTGCGAAGCCCCGAAATTCCAGTCGACCCAGACGCCCCCTGACCCGTGCAGGCCACCTAACCTGTCGAACCAAGCCTGCGGCACCTGCCCACCACAGTCCTGTCACGGTACGATGGCGGGAGGTCGTCGTCCCAATGGGGGCTGCCTGAGGACCAGCGACAGACCATGTCCCTGCCTATACTCCCCGCCGTGCGATAACAGGGGTAAACTAACCTTCGTCCCACGTACGAATACATCAACATAACCTAACTTTTCGCGGGGGGTAGAGCACCTGGAAATGGAGAGACGGTACAGGCTGTTGACGCTTTTCGTGGCCCTGCCTATCGTCTGCATTGCGATGGGCGTCGTGCTGCCAATGGCTGAGGCAGAGTACAAGGAACCAAGACCCGAATACGTTCCCTACAGCTACATGTACATTCGCACCAAGGTATACACCGTGAAATTCCTTGCCCCAACGTATACATGCATATATACAAGCGATTGTCGATGTACGCCGTAATATGTATACTAAAACCCGATCGATTCGGTTGTATGCTCGAGCGCAGAAATTCCCGTGGGGAGACGGCAATCACAGCTTCTTCCACAACCCGATCAAGAACGCTGTGCCGCCCGATGGGTACGAGGAGGACGATCCGTACGCCATACCGGTCAAAGAATAAATAAACGCATTGGTGCGTGGGGAATTCGTTGCACGCGCATGGTACAATAGGAGGAGTTGTTTAAAGTGTTTTTCTTCATCGGTTTGGGCGTTTGATTACTCTTTCGTCCTTGGTGGCGTGCTCCGTATATATAAGAGTATAGTTGTTTAAAATGATGTATTTATACGCGATCGTGCCTTTGATTTTACCAAAATCTTGATGGTCCGTTTTCTCTTGTGTATAGGTAACTATGGCGCGAGGAAGACTTTGTCATTGAGTCAAAGTACTGATAAACTGTTGCACTCTACATATACATGTAGTGTCACAAGGGATCATCAGATGAACTACCTCGCAGCTACGTTTTTGCTATTATCGGGCCAACACAGTCCATGCACTTTCAACAGTAAGTCTGTGTGATATATTTATCTCATGTATATATCTGGATGTAAATTATTTAACAAAGAGTGCGTAACTGCAATTATTTCAACTACATTTAATGTAGAGGCGAATTTTCAAGGTATTGCAGTTCAGTCAATTTGTTAGTACGACTACGGGATTTTTTCTTTTTTTTTTTTTTTCGACCCATTTTTTAACGGACAATTTCGAGTTCTGTAAAGTAAACTTAAGTCGACCTGCTATGAAAGCAGAATTGGTAGGTAACTGACTTAAATATGATGTGGCAAAAACTTTTTTTTTTTTCGAAGCAAAAAATTTTCCATTTTTGCGAGAAGCAATCCCGAGAGTGGTGAGAAATGAGAAATTCGATAAGCGTTGCGTTTTACCGACAGCCGTGTGAAAAAGGTGACACCCACTTCAAAGCTGAAACGCCATCGGGCCAACGGATACATCCGTCAACGTGAATTTGTAAAAGCCTCTCGACGCACTTGTGCCATTTTTTTTTTCTCTCCGAACACTCTCTACTCCCAAATCGAATTGTTGATGTCTGTGTAAAGTTCTTTTTTTTTTTAAGGTAATTGCTATATGTATCATATTAAGGTTACATATTTGCAAGTGATCGATCCAACGATGTAAGTGAAACAAATAATAAAATGGCATGAAAGGTATTTTTTCTCTTTTATAATTATTGTTTGAAAACTATAGGTGGTAGAAATAAAATAAAAAAAGATGCTTGTTTTCTTACTCCCACAAGTAGTTTTCCAAATAATAATAATTAATACCGTCACTGTTTAGTATTTGCACCATTGTTCCAGTGATTTATTGACGACTATATAATAATAAAAAAAAAAACAAACAAACAAACAAACGCGGTAAATCGAATCTGTAGTTTTGCACACATGTTCTTTGATGTACTTTTATTAATTTTTTCGAAAGCATAAAATTTGCCTTATCATCCACTTTAGTAAAATTCTTTTTTTATTTTTTTATTTTTAAATGTAAAAATTTCAAGCATAAAGTGAGCGATCGAATCAGGTGAATTTTCCCGAGGCTTCAAACTATACGCGTTTGGTCGTGAATATTAATGGAGATCGCGCTTTTCAAGCGCCCCTGTACGTGTCCCGCGGTAAAAGGAGCGTCGGAAAGTTTGACCAAACTCGGACGATCGTTTGGATTACAAAGTGATGTGGAAGTTCCTCGAAAGTGCGGAATTACTCGCAAACGTCCGCAGTAACTTGGAAATGGAAGTTGAGTCGGTTGCGCGATAAGAACCTGGTGATGTTGAGTTTCGTTCGGTGTAGTTGGAAGCGTCTATAGATGAAAAAGTTGCTCATATTGGTTTTCTCCACGGAAACACATTGTTAAATGATTTACGGTGGTTGCGTTGTTTTCACTAATTATTAATCAATGTGTCTTTGTATAACTCACAGTTGCTGCTGAAAATCTTCAAAAACTACTTGAATAAAAACAACGGATAATCACTTGAAAATTTGCATTATGTATGTATTTATTTAATTCACTACGTTTCCAAAGAGTATACATACCTGATAGCCGTATGAGAAAACAGTACATTCTATCATAACTATATTACCTTAGAGTGATTGTAAAGTTGGTTCGATTTTTTATCAGCAAAAATTAAGATTCAACTGTTGGAATGACGTAAAGAAACTAGAATTTAATTACTACAGTCACCAATATTTATCTTTCGATCCCCACGTACATATATTTCAATTGGTTAAATACGTCCGGATCACCAATAATAACAATAATAAAAAAAATGAAAAAAAAAAACAAAAAAACTGATTCTAAAATATTTATGTAAGCAGAGTTGAACATACCCTATGTAGGTACACAAAAGTAAGTGCAACCTCCAAACACTTACTAATTTATCTTGAATCATTGAAACCGTAGATGTTTTTATGAGCGTACGGACACGAGCTTTCGAACGAAAAGTCGCTTTTCTCCGCCCACTCTCTCGCGCTATCTCTTTGAAAAGAGCCAAGCAAAATATCATAAAGAGATCCACGAGGCTCCGACATCGCAAACACAATAATATCACCTATTTATCTTCGACAACTTTGCCCCACGTTTACATATATATATATACACATATGTATGCATACGGTATATGTATACCTGTACGCGTATGTATGTTACTCGTGCACACGTGTATATACACAGTTTGTGTGCAGAGGGTGCAGGAAGGCCTTGGGACTACCCCGCTAATTATCACCGGGAAGGAAGCGCGAGAGAAAAGACTTTCCGACGCCAGCTCGCTCTTTTTACGGATGAGGAGCTAAACATATAATTGGCGGAGGGGGGGGGGCTTCCAGTCCGATTGCGTGTGCTCGTTTCGAGAGTTGCTCGGGCGAGGACACAACGAAGCGAGCCGTCGCTGCCGAATCGTCGAGAGACCTTTTCCGTGTCTCGAAAAACTTGCCCACTTTCGAAAGATGGTTAAATTATTACGGTGACAGGTATGGAAAAACCCCCAATGCATTTTGTTTAATAAGAAAATTGAATGAAAGATCTTCAACTTATACTGATACTGAGTATTGTCAACTCCTGATAAAAACTCTTACACATTTTAGGCGAGTTTCAACTGTAATTCTTACTGAGATATATTTTGAAAAAAACGTCATTTGTCTCCTACATTTTCAAAATCTTAAGAAGACCTTGATCTTCGCTTGCTATAAAAAATCAATTTCAAAGTACACAATCATAAGTACGTATATACATGCGTTTGCATATTTATAGTCGTGGGCGTGCGAGCATCATTCCCTTCGAACAACAACAGTTAGCAAACTACAATTTGCAGCTGACCCCGTTACTTTGGCATTTTTTAGACTAACCATCATAATACTGCACGTAGCGAGGGAAAACATCCAAACTACATTGTTGCTATGCGACCGCAATAATAAAATTTATTTCTACTTGCACGGCCTTTTTTATTAATTTCAAGTTACAAGTAAGTTTCGAATGTCATTTTTTTGCATCACGGAAGAACAATTAAAACTTTCAGGTAACAAAATAAAATAAACTTCGCCTACTGACCCAACTTTTTAGTATAGAATCAGAAATTCAATTCATACTGCTATGAAGGGTTTATCTGACGCAACCATTTGGAAAAAAAAAAAAAAAAACTTTGATTTCACTGTATGGTACTTTGTCCCGATGAAATTTCCATCTCACGCCTATTTGAGCCTAACCAGCTGTAACAGTGCCATACAGGAAAGACGTTACGTGTCACCATATCGCGTGCGTCTATATAGCTTGTGTCTTTGCTTCTTTTTCTTCTCGCATGCCCTCCGTTGGACCTTCGATGTTCCAGTATCGCGACCTTGGATGCACGTATGCGTGTATATACCGACACGTATAATATATATATATGTATACGTTATCGCAAACGCGAGGCTGCACGACGGAGAATCCTATACAACAGACGGCAAATTCTTGCCATTTTCGACATCTCTCTGCCTTTAGCTTTTGCGCGCTTTCTCCGTTCAATGATATTTCTATTGCGCCGTAGGTATTGCAGGTATGCGTATATTATAGAAAGCTTTTGTTTGCCACTCGACGTCTTCGCAGCTTTTTTGTTCCCCAAGACTTTTTTTTTTTTTTTTTAGGCGTAAATATACTGAATCTTTGTCCTCGAACTACATTACCTTTGCAGATTGAAAAAAAGAGGTAACATGTTAAATGTTGTATTTTTTTAACAAGCTTGTTTTTTTATCTGTTATTATTCGAGATAAACCACGTGATTTGTTTTGGAATTAATTACATAGATCTCAAAACTTAATTTTTCTTCATCGCTTCAAAAGCAGTAGTTTTTTTCACAAATGGTATGAGGAATAATGTAACTTCATTCAACCTATACATATACTGTTATATGGAGTTGCAAAAGTTGCCGAAAAAAAAAAAAAAAAAAAAAAATTGTTATTGCTTTCCTTCCATTACTTCGCTAAAATTACGACGTTTTTTTCCCAAATTTAGAGTTGATAGTGCAGTATGACCTCCCAAGATAAAAATTACATCCTGGGATTTATTGTAAAAGTTTTTTGGTACATAACATGTTCATCTGGAACCCGTAACAAAGCCAATCCGACATAAAACTTGACCACTACTTCGATAATTTTTCGTGATGTACCACGTATAAATGATATTTCCAGCGTCCCCGACAGAACAACTTCTAAATACCTGCAACCTCGGAAAAATCGCATCTCAATGAAAACGTCCAATAAAAACCAATCTCCGTGCATAGCGCAAAGCGCCAAGGAACTGAACGAATGAGAAGGGAAAAAAGCCGCGGCACATTTTCCCCCTCCGATCCGTTTTATTTCACCGTAACGGTTGAAAGACACGTTTATTTTCTTTCTTTCTCCTTTCGTTCTTCCGTTGCACCTCGATCGCCTCATTTTTCTCGCCACCCAGTTCTCCCTTCTCGGGTACCTTTATATATGTATACATATACGCGGGGCTTTGTCCCGCACGCCCTTGCCGCAAAACCGCCGTAACTCATCGTTCGACATACTTCTCTCTCTCTCTCTCTCAGGATGTACGTGAAAAGTAAAGAAAAAACCAATCAGCCATTGGATAGCTACTTTTGTACTTGGTTCGCGACACGCGTTTACTGCATTCATCACATTTCGTGTGTATATACGTATGGGTCATGTAAACTGCAATCGAATCGGTATCTCGATGCGCGTAGTGCAGTGCGTGGGGGAGTAAGCGGGTTCTCCGTGCAATTTATGCAACCCCGGCACATCTTTCGTTTCATCGCTCGGTCATACATTTGTACTATCGCTGAAACCCACACGTATAGTTGTTAACGCCGCGGTTCGAGCGCTTTGAAATGAGCTCGTCAAGAGGACCTCCATACTGTGCTCTTCCTCGATTTTTTTTTTTTTTGTTTCCCGTTTCTTTTGTTTTCGAAACAGTACAATCATTATTATTTGATGAACTGCACGCGTCATCGTTTACATAACCGTAGTTGTTGGAATTTCATTTATTGCAGTTGCTAATGAGTTGAACGTGTTTACGATATTTTTCATGTTTTTCCGAGTCATGCGTCACTACAAGCGAGATCTTAAAATATATATTTGGAGTTCAATGTCTGCACCCGCCGTTTCAGGGACAAAAAAATAAGGAAAAGAAAGAAAAAAAAAAAAAACTTTGTTGTGTAACCGGCCGTCGCTGAGGCGTTGAATGTTTTGTCACCGAATTCTTGCCAACTTGCCAAACGCGGGGAAAAGTTTCGGTAAACGAAAAACTCTTTGAATTAAAACTACAAGTATATTTTATCGACATCGATAATCAAACAAACAAAGCGGAGCTTTTCAGATAAAAATAAGTTTGTCATCCAACTCATGTGCGATAAAAATGTCTCCGAACCCATGCAAAACAGCTTGATTCATATTCATATCGCAGAGACACTTATGCAAGTATATGAAAATCTATTAGTCCTCAGCGTAATACCTTTGACGCATATGTTCGTGGGGAGAGACGGTCGTTAACGTTTGTGTACGTGATCAGGAACAACAGCTCACAATTCACGTTGAAAAAGTGTACAGGTAAGTCAGTCATTCCACAATTGGGCATCGAGTTATACACTGTATTTTGACCAAGTTATGGTTTCATTTGTAAATAAATTTTCCGCGTAAAAATATCTAATAGGATGGTTGTTTGTACTGTCCCAGCAGCAAGTCAAAGGAACGTGAAAACTCCATCCTCGGTAATATTATAACGATCTACCAAATTGTTTCACTGGATGTCATTTGTAACGCCGAACAAGCAATCTAATTCACGTTGATTATTTTTCAAAAAAATTGAACTACCAGTGATGCAGTAGACCCAACACACATGATCTACGCACATGTGATTATAAATATTCATCGTGGTGCATTTTTTTTTTCCGAGACATACTTATTGTTGTTAATGCTTTTCGCTCACGCGACCGTATCAAGCTATACAGAAAACCTTAGTGTACCAGTGACCATTGAAATTGAAAAGAAAAATGTAAGTACAACGACGACAAAACCGTTGCAGATAAAAAATATCGGCTCGTCGAAAGCAAAGCCACTTTTTTTCGCCTCAAGTACAACAATCACGTTAATCCACATATAGATTAACGCTTACTTCTCCGAAAGTGATGTATCAAATCGTACAAGTAAATATAGCCGCAAAAATCTCCAAACCCCCATATAAAGGCAACTTTTTTTTTTCCCTCGATTTTCTTGCCACGCTTAACCTGCATGTAAATACACGCTGGTGAAATGTGAAGATAAGGCCAGACACCTCGTTCGATTTCGTTTTCCCGTCACGTCTCCCAACTGGACTCCTGTTTCGTGATACATCATACGCAACGTCGGAGTCTGGACGCGTGGACGAGAATAGACAGCCACGAGAATCGTCGTCAAAGGATGCATAACATACGTGTGTACTCTCTGTTACGCGATCCCCTACATGTATATATATATATTCGAGTCGCTCGCTTGGTTATAAATAACAAGGTAACCAATCTTGATTATATACGCACTAAACGTGCAAAAGCATAATATCCATGGTGTATTGAAGGGTTAATTGGTAAGATGGAATGGAATATCATCCCTTGGGGCCGATGTGCCAAAACATACAAAGCCGTTGCATCATATTGGGTTTTATTAATATCAAGCGGTACTCCATACATCCCCTTTAATGGATAATGCCACTGGATAAAATTATCCTGTAGAGTCATCGTCGAGTGCGTCTGTATACTTTGCGCGGCTCTTTCATCGGCACGTATAATTATTATGTGGCAGCTAAGCTTCGCCCTCATCGAGATAACAGTGTATAATTGCACTCGTTAAGTATATTATACGATGATGATGACGATGAGCGTAGTTTTAATTGCGATTATACTCGGAAGCGGAGCGTATACGCGCGGAAGATTAAGTTTGCCTGTTGTACATTTTTTCGCGCTCACTCGCGGTGGCGATCGATTACTCGGGAATATCAGACTTTTCGCGGATTTCGTTGGAAATTGCGTGGGAATATTCGTAGGAAAAATTTAAAATTTTACCCCTAAAAAGTTGTATACATGTAGGGGCTCTTTTTTTTGGCACGTCCCCAAAATGTGTGTCGACAGCGTCAAATGTTGACGGGTGTTGAAAATACTAGGAAATAAAGGGAAAACTTTTAATTAAATGTTATGATTTTCTAGAGGGTTTTTTCAGAGCGCTACTTTTGGCACTGTCCACATGTATTTTAAGTTACACTGTGATTCAAAACCTTTTTTGTTGCAAGACTCTGTATTTTTGGAAATTAGTACGCCTTAATTGAAAAATAAAAAAAAGTTGATTTAAAAGTGTGCGTATCAGCACCCAGTGCTAATCGGTATCCCTGGAGAGATAATTAATCCTGAAGGTGCGGAATCGTCACCTTTGGGTGCGAAAAATGGCCCGTGCCATTGCCAAACTTCCTCTCGTACCAAAGGAAAAGAAAAAACCAAAGTCCAAAAGAAATTAAAGCCCCGTCGAGTCGATGAAAACCGAAGCAATCGGTAATGAGAGCACATGAGCCGCGACAGAACAGTAAATTTCGCCCGTCACAGCCCTTACACTCGCGCGCGCAGCCGTTCTCGCGCCATTCCTCTCCTGCCTTGCGATGTTATACCCACGTGGTCCCTCGCGCGCGGGAGGATCGATCAATAGGAGAAAACGCCCTCCTCCCCTGCACCCTCCCTCGCGAACCCGCTCTTTCATCCTCTCGTGTACCCCTTGGGTGATGGTACGTAGGTATACATATACACTGTGCTGCCGCTGCTCATCTTCCTCCTTACACATACCTCAGCTGTCTCGGCTCTGTTTATCTTTGTCGGTCGAACATCACAGCCATCGCGTCATCTCCTCCCCCACTAAACTCGTGTCAGCTGTTATACTTATGTACCTATACGTATAAATATTGCTTTGTTTCCATTTTTATTAATACTTTTCTGCTTTGGCGCGTGCGTGCATTTTGCTTTTGCAGCCTATATATTATGTCCTGTACATGTACGTAAGGCTATATACACGGAGATGAGCCCCAATCGATTATCATCACTCTCTGTTCGTATCTTTTTTTTTTTTTTTTTTTTTTTTCAGTATAATTTGCTTTTTTCTCCTTACACAATGTGCGAATAAGGTGCTCTTCGACTCCATCGACACGAGTGCGAGAGATCATTACTTATACAAGTGGGGCGCTGATTTCCCCCGAGGGACGAGCCCTACCCCCCCTTTTTTCCTCTCACTGGTATTCAATCAAACTCCCTCGAACAAAAAATTGTTTCTGCCGTTCATCGTTGTTCGTGGGTTTTTTTTTTTTCGCAAAATTGAATTCCTGATCTTTTTCCCTGCAGATGACACGATAACGGCTCTTTGGCTCATTGTTTACTTCTCTCCTTCCGGACTCTCATTTTTCACCCCCGTCGCTTCCAGAATCCTGTATGATTATACTTTGCTTCGACCTTTTGTCTTCCTCCGCTTTTTTGTGGGTTGGCGCCCTATACAGCCAGTTGGAAATTCAAAAAATGTTCTTCAGCGCTGTTTTCATTAAAAACAAATTCGCCAACAACACGGGGCTGTGTTTTCACGTTAGTCCTATCAATTGGATTTCAAGCAGCGTCTTGAACTCGAATAGGAAGTCACGGGTACCTCTGGCCGTGTCTACGTAATTGAATCGCGCCTGGAAGATACGGGGAGGACGCGTACATCATGGGATAATGAGTTTATCGAGTGACAGAGGGTGTTCCGCTAACGTGATCGTCTCCAAGTATCGGACGGGTGGTGGTCGAAAACGTCGCTCATGAGAAATTCGAAAATAATCCCCGAAAGCGTAGTCTAGGATCATTCACGTGCAACAAATAATGCACTTGTCACACTCAAAATACGCGGAATCATCGAATATTCATTGAGCTCCGCTACAGACGAACTGCGTTACAAATTACAGCTTCGCCAACACAACTTTTAATGGCCTTGCACTCGAGCGTACACTCGGAATATATATATAAATCCCTCCACCGATACACTGAGTATGCATGCAGTGATAAAAAAAAAAAAAAAAAAAAAAAACCATTTTTAACTGCACACTCCGTGTAGTAAACATTGCAGCCGTGTTTGCAATATCCAGCGCGCGAAACCAGCTGCTCAAAGGTGGGAAAGCTCGCAGGAGATTTGAAAACTCGCGGGTCTCGAAAGCTCGTATCCCTCTGGGGCTGCGGAGGCGCTTCTCTCCCCCCCCCCTCCTGACGACCCAACAACCCCAGCTGGCGGACAGAGACGCATGTATATAGTGTGTACGCTACTGGGTCCCGGCCAACGGAACGGAGCGAAAACCCATCGGAGGGGGTGGCATGTATCCTCACGGTCTCGTCAGTCGGTCGGCGCGAGCCATGCAAACGCGCCACCAGCTGACAACGCCAGTCCGTGCCCGACGCGCGCTTCGGCTCGACACGTTACTCCCGTACACCCAACCATCGCCACGCGTTACAATTATTACATTCGTGGTACTTTTGCGTTAGAGCTCCGTACTTTGATGGACAAAAGTGCCATTGGTTTTCCTTTCCGGCCTCCTTTCGTACGGCTTGCCCGGTGCGTATACACCCGAACAATAATTTCCATGTGATTGCAAGCTCACGAGCTTTTTTGTTTTTTTTCACCCCCTCCTTCAATTTTGTTAGTTTTGTCATCATTGGGTGTCGTCGCTATACTTGTCACGCACGTAGCGTCGTTGTGTAACCCGCGTATGTATGCGATACCGTTGATAACGATAGTCGCGGGCGTGCTTTTGCAACTCGATGATAATTGGATTGAGGTGACAATCGGGCGAGATAATACATCGCATACGTATATTATGTGTATTGGAGAGAAAGAGAGAGAGAGTGCGGAAAAGCTGGGCTTTCGCCTCTTACCTGCCTTGGCGGTTGGTGTTTGTGCGCGTGACAGAACAGCGAGGGTTTTCTTTTTTTCTTTTTCCGTCCTCTCATTACCATCATTATCATACCACCTGTTATTTGTACATACCCTCGGGGGACGTTTGTTTGTTTCGTGGTCCCCTCCTCCCGAGGATTTATTCATCAACTCGCTGGTTTTTTCTTTTATGCTTTCGGTGTAGGTTCGTATTTATATATATGTATATGTAAGGAGCGGGGCGGGCGATGGAGGAGGGTGGCCGGATGAATATGTAATCGAGTAAAAATCGATTTTCACCGAGTGGTGATTTTATTTTTTTTTTTAACGTGTGTGTGAGTGATCGTTTTAAACGCCAAGATCAATCATTTTTCCAAGAGTTATAATCCTTATACAAGAGTGGGTTTGTTCCCCTTTAATCTTTGCATGCTTTTTTCACGCTCGATTGGATTTTTCTTTTCTTTTTTTTTTTTTTCTCTTTGGGTAAACATTACCTGTCGCGTTCTTCAACCACTCCGAGACCCCCTTTTTTCGGTCACTTTTCCCCCAAACTCCGATCTCAGTTGGCACGCACTCTCGGATCTATTATTTTTCTCTCTTCTTCCGTCCGTCTTCCCAGCGTCTTTCGAGACGTTTTGGCCACGATCCACCAGCTCGGGTCACTTTCGCGCTACGCGTCGAACTTTTGAGCTCGAGAGCTTGCAATTCAGTCAAAGTGTACCAACAACTAAATTACCCCTGTAGTGTACGAGTGCGTGGCATATTTTTACAGTACGATGGAAAAAAAAAAAAAAAATTTTCATTTCAGAGCCACTCAGCTTTAGCACCGCGTGCAGAGTGTGTGTATACAGTTTTGTTTCACGAGCCCCGTCAAGAGCTAGTTACTTACTCCTACCAACGTTGGCTCATGTATGTCCTCGAAGATGAAGGTGCGGCGAAAAAAAGTCGCTAGTGCGTGTATTACTACGTGAAAAAAATTGGGTCTTTTGCGGATAACGAGGCTTGACATTCACTGTGAGTATAATTAAAATGTCACTATATGTTTGTTTTCAAATTTTGACAAAGATTTATTTATTTATTTATTATTTTTTTTTTTTTAAATCAATGGGGGTGCGATTTTTTACGAGTGCGCGTTTCTCTTTTTATTCCGATGTGGAGGTTTTTATTGAATCACACCTACTTATGAAAAACATCTGAAAATGGCAATGAAACATAAGGAAACATCGAACCGTTCAAATTTGAGCACGTACTTACTTTATTTTTGGAACGTTTCTTCCTCGATCGATGCGAAGGTAAATAAAGGCTCGCGATACACATGGCAATGAAAAATTCATTATCCCAGACGTTCGTGACTCCGACCCGCAATCCACGATAGATTTTGTGTGTATACGTATAAATCAAACGTCACTTTCCATTTAAACATCAGTGTTTCAGAAAGTGTCTATAAATACCGATACACGATGCATACTTATTTGTTTTTTACTGGTAGTAAAACCTATTAAAAAATAGTTGCAAAATACATAGGTATACATTTGGGAAAAACGCTTGTGGTGATAAGCACACATCGCAGATATGTATCAATTACAATAAATTACGCATTTGATAGTTGCACGTTAACTATAGAAAAATAGTTTATCTGTGTCTAGTTATTTAAATTAAGAGATGCTAACAATAAAAAAATTCAGTGATGTATTAAATTTTCTCGCGTTAATTGAATTAATTTCAATTAAAACGCGCGTATAAACTCTCTCGTACACAATTATTTTTTTCAAACACTCAAAAAAAAATATAATTCATTATTTTACTGGAAAGTTTTTTTTATTTTTACTATTTAAAACACAAAACTTTTTCCCCTTTTAAATTACAATGCTGTATTTTTAATCAAATTCTTTTGACTAATACTGTGTTTTTAAAAGCATGGAAATAATTTTTCTCGCACTTGATTAAAAAAAAAAAAAAAAAAAAAAAAAAAAGAGAGAGAGAAATAAAAACAAAAGTAACTCGATTTATTTCAAAAAACATCCATGTCCAATTATGTGTAAGAAAAATAATAAACCAACCAACCGGAGAGAGAAAATCGTGTCAACAGCATCAGTTTCAAAACGAGGAAAAAGGCAGTGACAACAAATTAGGTACTTCTGGTCAAAAGCACAACTTCAAAGTTTCTAGCTGTTATTGCGGGAAAAATAAAGCGTCCCTTTTGTTTCACTTTATAATGGAGAACAGCGAACTTCGTACCGTAGGGTTGAGTTTCATTGCGCGACAACAAACTGTACCTCGGTTTCTATACTTTTTTATTTCTCGCTATAAAAAAAAAAAAAAAAAAAACAATTTATGTTGAATTGAACTTTAAAGTAAATAAACGAAAATACCAGATATTTGTAAAAACAAACCCAACGCGCCATTTGTGCGAAATCTCTCCTTACGCGACGAAAAAGTTGTTTCAATTAGCGTAAAACACGCGGAATTGTAGCTGTTTTTGTTAACCATTAAATTTTATTGCGCCCAATTATCCAAAATGCGAAATTTACGGAATTTCGTTCTTATAAAACTGTATGCGCGTAGCCTTCCTCGATTTTAGTGTTGCAGTTTCTAGAAGAAAAAAAAAACAGGATCTTTCCAAAACAGGTACTTACACACTGACGAAAAATGCCAGAGGAACAATAAAACGAGTATTTTTATCGGTGTCGGGAAAGAAACTTTGTTCGAGATCGGCGTACGTAATGAATAACGCGCGAACTGCTGCCCCTCGTGCGACCCGTTACATATATATATGTATACATACGCGTGGCGTTGCGGCCACAAACGAGCTTTGAGCCGCACGTCGTCCGGTACTCTCTTATACTCTCTGCGGTGACATTTTCAACCCTCCGGAGATCGCTCGGAATGACCGTCAATTAAGCCCCGGGGTCTGATCGAGAGTGTCCGCGCGCTCGTTAACGAAAATTGTCCGCTTGTGGTACATGGGTTTTTCTTAGAAATTATTCATTCATGTATTTGGATTTCTTACAATTTTTCGTCCAAAGTTTAATCCTGGCAGTATTAATTGCTAGTACATGTTGCGAAAGTTGTAGAAAAAGTCCCGTTTTCCACCTGTTACAGCAAAGAAGTACAGTTTTGACTAAAAGTATGTATTTCTTTAATTACTTGCTGATAAATGCGAACAACTTTAATAATGATGAAATAAATTATACTCTGTGACATTATAGTTTTCGACAAAAAGGTTCAAATGTAACGTAAATAAATGTTAAAGTTTTTTATACTTTTTGAAGGAAATGAAAATTAATCTTTATTCCAATCGCATGCAAAAGCCTAGTTTATATATTTCCTAAAATAGGTGTTTACGCGAGGAGCTGATGTGGAGAGGCTAGCCAGAGAAAATTAAAATGATCGCTCGAGCGAATGATTGAGTTTAAATTCGCGGAAAATAGCCGGTACAGCGAAACAAATATTTCGTTACAGCCACAATCAACAATATGTTTTTATTTTCCGTATAGATTTTACGCAAACCCTAATTCGTCCTTTTCATTTTGATATGGAATTCAACAATTCGTTGAAGTTGAGTTGCGTGTCTGAACTCATCTCGTCTACCCGCAGTAAATAAGGAGGTAAAAAATAAGTTTTTTCCTCCAATAGTGTATCATATTTTTCGTTGATTACCGAGAAGGAAAATATTGTACACATTCGTTATTTTGAGATTAATTATATACAAATATTTCGACTCTACTTTATTATTATTATTTTTTTTGTATCGAAATTTAAGATATCTATCGATTATTCAAAAGCTCTCGTTGCCTAAAACATAAATTGTCAACAGATTTCCGCAAAAACACAACTTATACGCAGCGTATACACACACGGACCATTTGATCGTAACTCCATCGCCAATGATCCCCATCAGCTTCTCCAGACGCTGTAAAAAGAGTCCATCCTCATGACGCGAGCTTTTTTCCGACCCTCGAATAAGACCAACACCTTGAACCCCTGCCTTTCCCGTACACCCAAACACACTCCCTTTTTCTCGTGCTCGGATTTTGCTGTCGACGGCTCCAAGCTTTGCCCCACCTTCCCAATAACCCAAGCCAGAGTAGACGGAACAAACGAACGGGAAAGAGTAGCCACTGCTCGATGTGGCGTATAACGAGGCTTTGATTTATGGAACGGCGTCTGTGAAAAAAATACAACTTGCCGCTCCCTTTTTTTTTAAATCACGCGCACGAGAAGATGGGTATCTCGTGCGGCCCTTTCGGTGTTTTTTTTTTTTTTTTTTTTTTTTTTTTTGTTTCCTTCCCTTCATAAAAATCGGTATCGAGTAGCTTGTCAATAAAGACCGGCTTTCACGAGTAATGGGGTTTTTCTCTTCCTTTGCCACTATTTTATCGTTATTATTTATCGATTCTCCTCCGATCGGACCAAACGTACATCCTACTTTGATTTAAGAGCTGAGGGGGGTGGTCTTGGAAAAACCTTCCAGACCGAAAAGGCAGCCGAGCCTCTTTTGCCGACTTGTGCGCGAAAACCCTTTTTTTTTTTTTTTTTCCTTACTTCTACACTGTGTGGATCTTGGACATGATGTCGCAATGACTTTCGTGACTACTCTTACAAAATTGCATCACTGTTCGATTTTAATAAGTAGATGAATTCTGTTTGAAATTGAAGAGACTACACATGTTTTGTGTTACTTAAATCTGACACAAATATAAACTATAAACTATAAACATATTGTATAATTGAGCCCTATTTAAACTATTACTATACACTATTATTATTAGTTCAAGCAAAAATACATAAAATTTATGTAATTTCGACATTTTATGTGTGTGAATTCGCTAAATTATACAAATTTTTTGCCAATCATATGGAACAAAATGATCAAATTTCGTTGGTAGATTTCTCTGAAATATTGAGCCTTCGTCCTCGCTTGATATTTGTGTGGGCAGCTAGTCGTGAAAGTGTAAAAATAAAAAGAGAAAACGAGCATATATTGCGGAAACCGCAACATCGCGGTTCTCTCATTGTCGCCCGAATCGCGAATGCAATCACACATTCCTCACGTTTGAAAAAATAACCAGTCGTGTAAAACAAGGCGGTTTTGGCACACGTCAGGCAACCACTTGGTTAAATCTTGTACCTTCTATTGGTTCACTCATTTATTTGTCATTGGTTGAATTATTCAAAAATTTTTTTTTTTAATTTGTTTATAATATAAAATTCATTAAAAAGTAAGATAAAAAGCATTATTTCTACCAGAAAAAATGGTATCATCGACCAAGTCTAATAACACTCGGTAGGAGATAAAATGTACAAACGTGGGTGAGCTGTAGGTAGCTGCATGTTAAAGAAAAGTACCGCAGCGTGCTTTTCGAATTTCGAAGCAAGAGCTTTGAATTGCACAAAGAAAGGCCTTTCCGGAGGTTAAACGTGGAATTTGTGGAAAGCTGAAATGGCCACGCGTATCGATATTTCACATTTACTCCCGATCCCGCGTAGTACGTAAATACACACATCTAGAGCAAGCTCTAGCCGGCTCGGGAGCCAGGAGGCACATAAATAAAATCGAAAGCGAAATTCTTTGCCATGATATTTCACACGAGGTGTATAACATAGGTATATTTTATAGAAACACATGCAACTCGATGAATGAAAAGTATTTGTATGGATGGAGGAAAAATTATGTAAATTTCGTTATAAAAAATAACTACGTCACGTAGTAGCTTGTAATGTTACAAACACGTTTGTTGTAATAATTTTCGTTCCTATGTGACGGGATACGTATGATTAACATTTCATAAAGTTTAAAAGCTCGGCCAAAACGAAAAAACCGCAGCTGGTTTCGTGGTTTTGCAAAAATTTTGGACCAACGATGAACATTTTTTTAATCATGCTCGAGTTACAGAGGTTAATTCTCGAGTTTTCCAACAGTCATTTAATAATATTTTCCAACCCGAACACTTTTAAAATTCATACTATTTTTTGAAAATTACTATAGGTCTCATTCGGAAAATTTTTAAAGGTAAAAAATTTTGATCCCTCGTTTCCCAATTTTTTTTATCTTTTTTTTGGTTGAAAAAAAAAAAATAACAAATTTTTCGGTTTTTCACGAAACTTGTTGAATCAAACGTAAGCTCGACACGTAATTAAATTAAAAAAAAAAAAAAAAAAAAAAAAAACACTTGTGCCTGTGTGAGGCAGGCATTGATTTAGCACAGACGCGCAAAAATAACGTGGACAAAGCCACAATGCCAACCAAGGAGAGGAAGGGAAGGGAAAAAAACAATGAGCTTTGCTTGCATAACGAACCTTGAAGGCATCCACACTGAGCACTAAGGCTGTCCGCGAGTACAAATCTTGAATCAAACCTGTAAAGTGTGTGTATGTGTGTAATCCGTTAATGTGCTGATCCCTACCTGGTTTAAAAATTGTAAAAATACTTTTTTTAAATAAATAAAGCTTGAAGTTGAACAATTGAACAAACAACAATGACGCACGTGGAGAAAGACCGCTCATCAGAATTTTTTTCTTTTAATTTACAGGTTACAAATGCCATCCTGGTTAAAAAAAAGGATAAATGTATTTTCGCGAAAGAATCGTGTGCGGGTACTAGATAAAAGAAATTAAAAACAAGGTTTGGCCCGAAAGACATAAAAGTCGTGAAAAAAAAAAAAAAAGTTGTTTAATTCGGAAGGGGCGCTAGAAGTTGAGCTAGAAGATATCCCTCTTGCTGGTTTTCTTCTCTCGTTCGTTTCTCATCGAATAAAGCGATAACTTTTTTATCCATGCTATCCACTTAAAGTTATGTAACCAGTTTTTTAAATTTCTGGGCTTTAACTTTAATCCTTATAAAATGAAAAAATTAATAAAGATTCTAGAAACGAAGTGAATGAGTACATTATGAGCTTTTTTCTAACTTGATGCTTGACCAGTTTGCTTATGCATACTTGTAAAGCAATGTGTAAACCGAGTAAAATGAAATTTTTTTAAAAATTTTTTTGATGCTTGCATTTTCGTAGAAAAAATTGTTTTTTGAAATTCGAGTCTTCAAAAATGAATAGCATTAACACATCTAAAAGTGTATAAATGCTTTCACAGGCTTTGAACTATGGACAATACAATTCATGCTTGGCGTTAACAAGCGGGTAAATACACTTCTTTTCGATCATTGTGAATGCATTAAAATATTCCACAATACATGAACATCTGTGAATTGATGTGAGATTTTTATACGTCCAAGCCAAACCTCGCGTCCGCTAGAGAAAAAAAAGTACTCGAGGTGACGTAAATTACGCAAGACTGAAAAATAAAAAATGTACAAGAGCGACTCCGTAAGTTTTTTTTTTTTTGTTTTTTTTAGAACACCGAGCAAAAAAAATGTACAATAACAATGTTCATTAGCGCGGTGGTGGAGGACACCCGCGAGAGGAAAAACAAATAAAAATAACAACTCTAGTCGAAAGCACACCTTTGCATCGGAATCGTTTAGGATCCCTCTGTTGCGTGTACTACATACGAGTTGAAAAAGACAACGGAGGGCGAAAAAAAAAAAAAAAAGAAAGAAAAAGAAGTAGGCCAACGAGCAGCAGTCGTCCTCCTCCGTTTAAACAGCAGAGGCAATGTTTTGCGTACAACGCGTATAGGTACACCTGTCATGTATACAAGTAGGTACACGTGCGCATACTTATATAAATGTACAAGTAAAAATGTGCGGGATCAGGAATTAGAGAGCTCGGATGTAGTTGTACATACGTATAGATAGTAAGTATATATAGTCTCGGCGCGAGGTGATGCACTTGACGAGCTTCCGCGTTAGCCGCAGCTGGCCCAGCGGAGCTACATAGATATACATATATAATATACGTATGTACATAATTATATACGTGTACCCATGGAGGCCTGTGCTTATAAAACTGGTATTCAGCAGGAGGTGTATTACGTGAGATATTCCGCCGAGGCGTATATTACATATCGCGGCCCACGCGGTGTGGTACTTGGTGGTTTTATTGCACCTCGAGTTGTACCCATACCCGAGAGTTCTGGCATTACGGTCATCGTGGTGTTGTTGGAATTTTTGGGAGCTTACGAGTGTACGTGGAAGTTCTTTACCTCACGTTCTCTCATAAAAGCTTTCGCTCCCTTTTTCAGAGAGAATTTGCCATTTTAGGGGACAATCTGTACGCTCGTTTTTCTGGTGCTAAATAAACCGTGGCCCACAAGCGAAGAAAAATCACACGGCTTCATCCAACGCATATAGGTATCCTTCCATTTGTCCTCCAATTCGTCGCGATTAACCAAGTGTTAACACGTAATTGGCATACGGTAAACATATATTTCCTACTGGGTGCAAAGTTGTCATTATTACCCCTTCGGTGGAGGGATGCACGAAAAATTACTTGTATCCGGTTATGAGCTTGCGATGTAATCAAAACACGAGAAATTTCGTCACTTGAGTATAAGTAGTATGCGACCTGGAAACGGCCCGTAAACTTATCCCCCCCCCCTCCGAAATTCTCTTCACATTTGAAGCCGTGAAATAATTTCCAGTTGGAGCAGTAAACCAAACGAGCATGGAGCATACCAACTGTATAATATACCAACGCGTTTGAGGGTAGTAACACATGCGAGCACGTGTGGGGTCGCAATGTCCTTGCCTGGGGCGAGTGCAGGGGGGCTGTATATTTTATAACTCGCACACTTCGAGCGGAGTATTGTAAGCATTATATATTTGTGGCGATTGTATATTATGCTCGCTCGATAAACACGAAATCCCTTGAAAATAACACTCGAGAAAGAAGCAACTGGCATGCTGAGCTTTCATGGCACGAAGGGCAGGTGCATGTATGGACTTGCACGATGTGTCACCGGAGACTGTGTACTTAATAGCGTATACTATTATCCTTATGTAAACATATCCATAGTAAACAAACTGAAGGACAAGTGGCGCTACAGGACTCGGTGTAACGTAAGACCCTGCTCTTTGGGTTTCAGATGTGCTCATCTGGGAAAGGCTGTAACGTGGGAATTTGGTTTTAACGTTGTGTACAATCAAGGGCATCCTTTTGTCACCTTGTTTTAATGATTTTAAGAGCAAATTAATAGGAACACAACGATTCAAGCGATAATATACACGATATATATTCAAGGATAATTGTGATCCACCCTCAGTTGCGTGGAAGCAACGAGTCTTATAATTGTCGTTTGGAGCACCAGTGGAACCCACCACGATCTCCCGTGGGATGTAAATCGGCGACTCGCGCTTTGGGGACGAGTATACAACGGGCCTCTCGTCGCGGTTGTTTTGCTCATTTTGAAATTTTTTTTTTTTTTTTTCTTAATTGAGTACGAAAGATAAAATACCATTTTTCCAAGGTAGTCGAGTGAGAAACACAAAACTGTGATCAGTAGGGTACCTTATTGGTGGAGGAAAAAAAAATTTAAAAAAAACACGAGCGCGCGTTCTGTTGACAATGGAGTTGATTTTTTGCTTTTGTTTTCTGTTCCAGAGATGTACCGCTAGAGGAGGGAAAAACCAATCAAGATGTTGATCAAAGAGTATCGGATACCACTTCCGCTCACCGTGCAGGAGTACAAGATTGCCCAGCTGTACATGATAGCCGTGAGTTTTTGCTCGTCTTCTCCTCGTTTTATGGGGCACCATTTTTTTTTTTTTTTTTTTTTTTTTTTTTTCATGTCTTTGATAAACTTGAAAAAATTTAATTTCCATTCAAGATATAACCCACGTTATAATACCTACTACCCCCTTCATGAGAAATTTATGTGTCTTTGATACAAAATAAATCGGTGAAAAACGTAATCAAGTAACCATTGCTCGTCTCGTCTCATGAAAACAGTAAAGTAATACCTAGAGAAAATTAAAGTAAAACGGAAAGAGAAAGCAAAAAAAAAAAAAAAGTGACTGGAAGCGCAAATATTTTCGTCCCCCTGCATCGGAGAAAAAAGGCCGAGTTTCCGCATACGGTCATTTTTGCTCTTGAAAAACACGTGCAAGACGAACAGAGAAGCCTTTCAAGCAAGGCAAACAAACCTAATACTTATGGACGCAGAGCCGCCTGAGCCGCTACCTCGGAACTATATGTACATGAGCGAGGCTTTTACTGTTACCACCAATAACCCCGTTTGCTTGCGTCTCCCGAGAGAATATTTCCCGTTTTTCCTCTCAACGTAACATCGATATTTTCTCGGTCGTTTTATTCCAATAAATTATGTACTTTATACATCACAGGCTGGCATTAGGAACCCATAGCCGAGATTAGTATACAATATTATCGTTTTCTTTGAGTGAACGAAATACGTTTTGTTTGGACTTTCTAATATTTATTAATTGTAATTATCGGTATACGAGTGGTGAGACTAAAAAAAAGAAAAGAGAAAAATCGACCAAAGCGATACCGTGTTGCAGAAAAAATCTCGGGAGGAGAGCAAGGGTGCGGGCAGCGGTGTGGAGATAATCGTGAACGAACCGTACTCTAATGGGCCCGGTGGTAACGGCCAATACACCCACAAAATCTACCACGTGGGTAGCCACTTGCCCGGATGGTTCAAGAGCCTCCTGCCCAAGTCGGCGCTCATGGTCAAGGAGGAGGCCTGGAACGCCTATCCGTACACGAAGACGCGCTACACGTGTCCCTTCGTCGAGAAGTTTTCCATCGAAATCGAGACTTACTACTTCCCCGACAACGGCTACCAGGACAACGTGTTCAAGCTGTCCGGCAGCGATCTCAGGAATCGCGTTGTCGGTCAGTACATCGTTGGCTAATTTTTTTTTTTTTTTTTCATCACTGCTTACCTAAGTACGGTACAACACCAGCAAAAAGAAAGAACGTAATATACTTGATTGAAAAAATGTAGTATCACCAAAAATAGAAATAAATAATTGGATCTATTATTCATGAAAAAAGTATAGTACATTACAAGCGTATAATATTCCGTGAATTTAATAAACATGTCTCTCTCACGTACAGACGTAATCGACATAGTGAAGGACCAGCTGACTGGAGCCGATTACGTCAAAGAGGAGGACCCGACGCTTTACGTGTCGGAAAAAACTGGAAGAGGTCCATTGTCGGAAAATTGGCTCGAGGAGTATTGGGCCGATGTCAAAGTACGTATATATATTGTATATAGGTACTATACATGCACGTGTTTACCATAGCCTCTCTCCGATACTTCGATTAGCTCGCAGAGAACAACTGCTGCTACCACGGTGATGTTTTTTTTTCTTCCTTCTCCTCTTCGGTTTATGAATAAAACATGCCATTCTCGTGCCTATACGTCCTTTTCGCGGACCGCTATTGTCCCTCCACACCTTTCGAGCACACTCTTATAGCTAAATGTTTCCTTTTTTTTTCCACTACCTATACGATAAAGAACGCAGAGTTTTACGAGTGAATTACTTTCCCGAACGTACAACCAATATTTTGTTTTTTCATTGGATGCATATAGATGTATTGTACTTGTTTTTACCACAGTTTGAAAAATCAATTCTCCAGCCACCTGGCATTCAAAGAGAAACTCGATCATATTGATAGATAATTTAATTTCACTTTTTACGAGGAAAAAAAAACAAGCATAGCAGCTTTTCTCGCGAGCAGCTAACGATTTGCAAAGAAGACTAAAATGAGAGAGAGAGAGAGAGAGTGGCGCGTATTCGGAGCCCTCGAGTGCTCTTTGCAGTTTTGAAAAGAGAGAGAGAAAAAAAATGTCATTTCTCAGGGTAAAGCTCAGCCCACGCAGTCGGGCAAGTCGCTGATGTGCGCTTACAAATTGTGCCGCGTCGAGTTCCGCTACTGGGGCATGCAGACCAAGCTCGAGAAGTTCATACAGGATATAGGTAAGGAGCCGTGCAGTCCTCGAGTACTTTACTTACGGGGCTCTTTGACACGCGTGTGTAATTTTAACCAACCGCGTGCACGTTTTTTCAAACTTTAATGTTACGCCGAGATGTTTTTTTTTAAGCTTTACGATTGGGCTAATTTATTGAATCCGTAGATGAGTTGCATCGAGACGCGAAATTTCATTTAACGCCTCGTTTTTTCGTGCCGATTAAAATGAGATTGAATCGCATGTAGTTGAAGAATGCACACAGACGCGAAGCGAACGGTTTGTCGAATTTGAAATCATTTGTTTGAGGGGAAAAAAAAAAAAAAAAAATCTTTTGAATAGCGTTGAGGAAAACAATGGTGCGAGCGCACCGGCAAGCCTGGGCCTGGCAGGACGAGTGGAATGGCTTGACGATAGAGGACATCCGGGAGATCGAGCGCCAGACTCAGTTGGCATTGCAGGCAACGATGGGCCAGGGGGAGGGGGCCAACGAGGCCGAGGGTGACGACGAGCGCGAGGAACAGGACTCGGAGAGGGTGAACGCGACCATCACGCCCCAGGACTCGGCTCAGGTGGCAAAGACCCTGGCCGCCACCCTCGGCAGTATCGAGAAGAACGAGGACTCCCAGAGCCCGGCCTCGGCTCGCAAGCCCTCCGACATACCCGTCATCAGTACCGCCGTCAGCTCCGAGGCTGAGAACAGTCCCGAGGACTCGCCCACCGAAATACTGCCTATCAGGTATTTCTTTTTTTTTTTTTTTTTTTTCTCTTATTTGTTTCATCGAATGTGTTTTTATTTTTTATTGTGACTAATTTACGTATCCGGTGTGTTGCGTGGAACGTTAAAACGATTTTACGATGTTGTCCTTGGGTCAAAATGATTTTTTTTCTCCTTTTCCCGATGACTCGATTTCTACACGACTACTTTACTGAATACACATAATTTGAATTTTCGATTAAACACCTATTTTTTACATTCCAAGCATCAATATTCAAGTTTAATCTGAATTTACTCAAACATACATTCTACTCGAAATTCTATGAAGACACGAAGCGAAATTCTGTAAAAATTGGTAATTAATAGTGACAGAGGAATCATGGTTAGTGAGAGTTTTGGGCCAATTTTTCAGCAGCAACGTTTTAATGAAAAATATAAGTTTTTTTTTTTCAATTGAACGTACAACATTTTCCGATAAAAACCTGACGAATTTCATACGTATTCCTTTCCTAGTCTCAAATTACCGATCGAAAAAAAAAAGGTCCATTAATTTTGTCGACGAACGTTACGTACCCTTATGCCACCATCAAGGCCTTTGTGATATGAATATTTAAAACCATCGTTGACACCGACCTTACACTTATACTCTTCTTTTCGACTTTTGGTGAAAATTTCAAAAAGTCCTTACCCAGTCAAAGCGTGTACACACACGTCATTCCACCCACGTACTCGCCAGTCCTCTTAAAAATAAGTTATTAGAGCACACCTCACGTACTTCGAACTCGATTCAACTTTGTTCCCTTTCATCTTCCTCCGAAAGAAAAGCTCATTCGTCCCAACTCGATGATGCGTGAAAAGAAAAAAAAAGAAAAAAAACCCGAAAATCTGTTTTTCAGTAGGAAGCCAGAAAAAACATCCAAGGCGGAAAAGGACAAGGGCTGGAAGAAGAGCAGCACGTCGCTACACTCGCCTAGTTCGGCCAAGAGCTTCGACGCCCAGTTGGTCAATTGGCGAATGGAGAGTATTGTGCGCGAATCCGAGTCGGGCAGCGACGACGAGTTCTTCGACTGTCAAGGTAAAGCCGAATTTTTTCCCTCCCAACTCAGTCTATTTTTGATTTTTTTTTTGACCGGACACGGTCGCAATGGGCATGACTGTATGATTTTGTTTTTTTTTTTGTTTTTTTTCTTAGATAATCAGGTATTAGAGATTTTTGTACGAATCGTTGTTATCAAACCGTTTTGCTCGATCGAATGAGAATGAAATTTTCGTTTTTTTGGAACTTTCCAAGATTTCTAATGCATGCGGAAATCGTCATTAAAGTTGGAGTTTTTTTTATCAATGTGTACTTATTCGACGATGATTTAGTTTGTCGTGTTTGCATATTTTTTTGTTCACCTCCTTAAAAGTTTTTTCTTAAAAATTAGTCCCCGTAACAATACAATTGATTTTATTGTTTTAAGAAATTTTACTTTTCAGATTAGAGTTAAATTAACTGTTTTGCCATCAAATCACGTAATTTTCACACTACAAACAATAACACAACATTAAAAATGAACAGCAGCCCAACTGACGTATCCCAAACATCAAAACACTCGACAAACACTAAAAACACGTACATACCATGTATGGCACGATGTGGCATCTAAGATATTTCTTTTTTTTTTTTTATATGCATTCTCTGTGTCTCTGTCTGTCTGTCTGTCTGTCTTTATTGCTTGTCGCACGTGCAATAAATGCAGCTCTGAAAGGCTTCATTATACCTACTATTAAAGGTAGGACACTGCAGTAGACTGTTTTTATGTTTACTGGACAACAATATTTATAGATGAATAATAATAATTTTTTTTTTTAATCTCATGCGACATAAGTTATCTTTTTTGATCATTTAAATTTTTTCATCATCCCATTGATTCTAATGAGTAAGGAAATTTCTACTTGCTTTGGCTTTTAAGGTCTACAATGTACCTGACAACATTTACATTTGTTGCAAACAGTAACTTTACACTTGAAGCTGAATATGATTTTTAATTCACAACGACGTCGTGAACTATACGCATACCGAAACATGTGTAAATCATGACTTGAATGACAATTTAAAATTGTTTATTAATTTTACGTTTTAGCTAAAAAAGCCTTTTTTGCAGAACAATCCACATACCTTCTCTAAGTAATCTGAGGCATGTTCTTAAGCATGTGGTAAAGTATTCAAGTATACTAAAAAATTAACTTCTGTATCTTTAATATAACACCAACACACACACGTGTATCGTAAATATACGTATTTTTCTAACCACTTTACTATACTCTATTGTATATTTGGTGCAATTTTTTGGTAATGATATTTTTCAATTATTTACATTTGCATTCACTATCTATTTCTTATTGTTTCATCTTGGCGTTAATGAATTTTAATCGAGATGAATCTTTTTACTTAATTCTAAGTAAATTAATAATGTCAATTTGCGCGTTTGCGCTTTGAAAAAGATGAAAGCCATGTATTGGTCGATCGAGAGATCAGTTTAAAAAAGCAGGTTGAAATTTCTTATCACGCAGAAAACTTTGAGCTCGACGATAACTCGTCATTAGCTAAATGGAGTTCTTTGGATCTTCTAGCAGAAGAGGATGACGCGACCTCGCCGACGGTGCCGGATTATAGTACGCAGGGTGAGTTCATTACTGCCTTCGTCATCATTATTTTAGTAATCAAAGTACCCGAACATGGATACTTTGTCGATCAATTTTTTTTTTTTTTTTTTTTATTCAAAGAATAAGATGATTATTTGGGCTGAAAGTTATTTTTTTTAGCACTCTTATTGCAAGATTGTACTTTGAGAAATCTTTTTCAGTTGTACAATAAGCATTAAATGTTTGTTCAAGTTCTGATTGTAATAAATTTTTTCTTTTTAATTTTTTTACTGGAAAGTTTTTTTTTTAGTTTTATGTAATGATGAAAAAGTACTAGTCAAAATATTTATTTTAATATGTTTAAAAACCAGTTAAAAAAAGACTTCCGAATGATTTAATCCGTGGAAGCTGGTGCACGATAGTAATTATTAATATATGCTTGTAAAAAGTAGTACCATATAATCTCATCAAATTAATGTAACAAAGAGCTGAGCTACTTTTAAATATATTTATCATTTATTTGTTTCTATGTTATTTTATAAATTAAGTGACGCGATGAGTAACGTAAGAAATAATTTTAATAATAACTATACTTTTTATTGTAGTGAATCATAAATAAAAAAAATATATCTTCAAGATATTCGGCTCATCAGTAAAACTTTTCAGGATAAATAATGGATCGAGTGTCTCTCTCGATTAGTAACAAAAAAATATTACATGCCAATAATTATTTACAAAGGAGCAAAATACTTAAAAAACTTATCAAACCACACGTAATTGCAAGGAAAAAAAAAATCAAGCACAAAATAAATTTCCCTTTCCACATACAATTTTCCACGAAAAATCAAAACTACCGCGTTACGCAAACTGCCTTTTTCATCTTTGAAAAACGACTTGCTCTTTTTATCCTCTCAGGCGCCGAACTGCGCATAAAAATAAAAAGCTCCAGCTTCATCACACCCACGCAAAAAACAACCATTCCACGTCAAAGGAACGCCCTTCTCCGAAATTTTCCACTGTTAAAAAATCCCCAGTATTTTCATACGTACCTATAAACAGATGTTGAGGATGGGGGGGGGGGGATTAAATAGACGCGCAATGGTCACAATAACGCCCCAAATCGGGCAAGTCAATGGTAAATTCTGATTTCGCAGACGATACGATATTCTCGCCCACGTACCTGCAGCGGGTGGCTAGTGGACGTAGCGGGAAACGACTGCACATCCGCACCTCGGCCAGCGTCGACGTGTCGTGTCCAGCTTCGCCCCAGCACTCGCCCACCCAACAGCCGTGCAGCACCACCGTCCTCCTCATCGTCATGCACGCCGGCAGCGTTTTGGGTCCGTATACTCACTGGATATTAATTTTTTTCTTTTTTTTTTTTTTTACCATTATTGTTATTCTTTTGTACGTGACAACGTAAACACTGAGCCTTGAATTTATCTCTGTATCTTTTTACCATCCGTTTCACTCTCTACTACTTTTTTTTTGTCAATCCTTAGAATAACATATTTGTCGGACTCTAGAAAAGATGATTCATTTCTTATCGTCTCTGTAGAGTTACCAGATATAGATTCCTCTTACAGGAAAAAAAAAAAAAAAGGTACACGTGTACATAACGACGATCGATTATTTATGATCACGTGGCAAAGCACAAAGTGTCAGTAGTAAAAAATGAACTTGACCCGTTGCGGTTCATCATTGGGTTGTATTAATAGGTATCAGTCGGTACTGTGCATAACAAAGGAACACTTGATTAATGTTGAAAAAAAAAAAATAATAATAATAATAATAAATAAATAAAAAATAAAAACGTTTGCTTCGATTATAATAGACGCAAACGTCGACTTGACGGCCAAAAAGTCCGACATAACGACGTTCAAGGGAGCATTCGAGTCAGTGATAAGGCAGCACTACCCGACGATGATCGGGCACATAGCAATCAAATTCGTTTCCTGTCCATCGATCTGCACCGAAGGTCTTGGAATATTATCTAGGTGAGTGAGCACACACGCGTACGCTACTACCCGCCAGACGCGTGCTGCCATGGATATGATTTTTTTTTTTTTTTTTTTTTTCTTTTTTTTTACGCCCGCGTCACTGCAAAAGACATTAATGTTTGACCACGCTCGGCGCACACCTCGGTGATATACTTGGAAGATAATCGGAAAAAGAAAAAAAAGAAAAACCGAAGGGTATAACTTTGAATTTATATGTTGCGAGGGGCTTTTCAGTAGTGCAAATCGAGTTTGGTCAGACAACGTTGATATATTATATACGGAGTAGAGGCTCCGCAATAAAATAAAATCGAGTATCTCGTGAAACCCAAACGACTTGAGTATAGGAAAAAAAAAAAAAAAAAAAAAAAAGTCCATACTAACGCACTGTAAACCCTGCAGTCTCAGCCCGTACAGCTTCGACGTGTCGCCGTCGTGCATGGACGCGCCCCAGATAACGCACGACACGATACCGATCGGCGCGATACCGATGTTCGCGACGTCGACCCCCGATTACCAGGAATCGGTGACGCGCGTCGTCAACGGGGCCAACCAGGTTTACCAGGAGTTCGTGCGAAGCGACGAGGGCCGCGGCTTCCACGGCCAGGTCTGCGTGATCGGCGACTCGGTCGGCTCCATCCTCGCCTACGACGCGCTATGCCGATCCGCCCAGTACCAATCGAGACACGACAGCGAGAACAGCATACTCGACCACGACAATCACGAGAACAACGCCACCGACGACGGCAAACACCTATCGGCACCCTCGCCCAGGAGACGCTCCTCGTCCACGAGGTACCCTATCACCACCATTAGCTTTTTAATTTAAAAATAAAAAAAAAAAAGGCCCGGGTTTGAATTTGCGTTGGGTTGCCATTGCCCCTCCCTCCAAATAACTTGAAAAGTTACTTGGTACGCAGCGACCACTCGCACCAGTGCAAGCTCGAGTTCGACGTGAGCGATCTGTTCATGTTCGGGAGTCCGTTGTCGCTGGTGCTGGCCTACCGCAAGGTGTCGTCGACGGCCGAGCGAACGAGCGCCATCATCCGCCGGCCATGCGTCAACCAGGTCTACAATCTCTTCCACCCGACGGACCCTGTGGCCGCCCGCCTCGAGCCCCTCATCTCCGCCCGGTTTTCCTGTCTGCCCCCCGTCAACGTTGCCCGCTACCAAAAGTACCCCCTCGGCAACGGACAACCCTACCATCTACGTGAGCCAACTGTCCTATACATATATTTGTGTGTGTGTGTGTGTATACAATGTACGATCAACTATTAATTTTCATGCCTTTGTTTGTGTTTGCAGTCGAGACGTTGCAGTCGAACCCCCAGCTGTTCGCCGATGGCCTGAGCGTCCCCAACGTCACCATGTCCCATCTGAGACGACTCTCGGACATATCGATCCACAGCACCATGTCTGGTATAGATACAGTACCCCTCCAAGCTATGACCTCCCGTACGCATACTACGCCGCTCTTTGCTTATATATATATTTATAATTGCTGTTTCCGTACAAGTGTATTATAAACCTTGACCGATGATTATCTACCTTGTTTTTTTTTTTTTTTTTCATGTGGCGAACAAACAGTGACGCAAAAGTGGTGGGGCAACAAGAGGATAGACTACGCGCTCTACTGTCCCGAGGGCCTGGCCAACTTTCCTACAAACGCCCTGCCCCACCTCTTCCACGCGAGCTACTGGGAGTCCTCGGACGTGATAGCTTTCATCGTGAGGCGGCTCGGTAGGTTCGACATGCAGCTCCTCGGCAACGAGGACAAGGACCTCACCGACTTCCGTCCGGGCCAGCCGCGGGAAAAGTGGAACAAAAAACGCACCTCCGTCAAGCTCAAGGTGACCCAATCGCCACAAACGGCCCCCCTTCCTCGAGCTGCACATATGTGGCTGGTTATTGAATTTCGACCTCTTTCAGAACATTTCGGCCAATCACAGGGCTAACGATGTCATCGTCAGGGATACCGCGCCCCAAGTGCTCTCGGCTAGGTTTATTTACGGCCCCATTGGCCTGATAGCGCTCACAGGTACGATTCTTCTCATTATTTCACCAATTGCGTCCATACACGAAAGTATAACATGATGATGCTATTGCGTGTGGCTTCTTTCACAGGCGAGAAGGTCGACA
The DNA here is from genome assembly GCF_036245765.1 of Copidosoma floridanum. Taxonomy (NCBI): domain Eukaryota; kingdom Metazoa; phylum Arthropoda; class Insecta; order Hymenoptera; family Encyrtidae; genus Copidosoma; species Copidosoma floridanum. The sequence goes on along the minus strand of NW_028321896.1, from coordinate 14,467,787 downwards.
TTCACATAATGAAGGATCCCAGGGCGGGGGAGTGGTCGTACTACGCGACCGAGGTGACGGATAAGAACGGCAGGATAACTTATCAAATTCCGGACGACAAGACGCTCGGCTACGGCCTCTACCCCGTGAAGATGGTCGTGAGGTACGTGAGCTTGGAAACAGATTGTGTATACTTTTCGCATCGACTAATTCACACCCTCATTTTTTTTTTCTTTTTTTTTCTTTCTTTAGAGGCGACCACACGTCCGTCGACTTCATTTTGGCTGTGATACCACCAAAAACCGAGTGCGTTGTGTTTAGTATCGACGGTTCCTTCACCGCGAGTGTCTCGGTCACGGGCAGAGATCCCAAAGTCAGGGCGGGCGCGGTCGACATTGTCAGGTAATTTGTTGAAAATACACACGATAACTTAGCCCTTGGTGCGAGAGATAAACTTCTTTGTTCTCCCTCCCAGGCACTGGCAAGAGCTGGGCTACCTGATCATTTACATAACCGGGAGGCCGGACATGCAACAACACAAAGTCGTCTCCTGGCTCGCGCAGCATAACTTCCCGCACGGCCTCGTCTCCTTCGCCGACGGACTCTCGACCGATCCCCTGGCGCACAAGGCTGCCTACCTCCAAAAGTTGGTCCAGGTAAAGCCAGCTATGATTCTCCCTTAGTGATATCGCGTGCAATATTATTGATCTCGCGACTTGTCGCAGGAGCACGGGGTGGTAATCCACCACGCGTACGGCAGTAACAAGGACATAAGTGTGTACACGTCGATCAATCTGCAGCCCCACCAGATCTTCATAGTGGGCAAGGTGCCGCGGAAGAATCACGCCCTGGCTACCGTGTTGCACGACGGTTACGCCGCCCACCTGAGCGCATTGCAGGCCCACGGTGGCTCGAGGCCAGCTCAGGGCAACGCTCGGATGGTCATACCCAGGGGCCAGTTTGGCCTGCCCGGACAAAATGCATCGCTGCGTCGTAGAAGGTGAGCCTCGCGGCTTCGTTGCGAGGGTAATCGGCGAGGCCCTTCGAAGCCATGATTTCTTCCTGTTTTTGTGGATCCGGCGGTGGCTCTTTTTGACCTTTAACCCCTCTTTCTTTCTTGGACGCTGTTGGTCGGTTTTCATTTTTTTTTTTTTTATCATCTCGTGCGATTTTTCCATCGTACAGTCGATTATTGACTTGCGTGATGGAGTTTCTTTCTTTTTTTTTTTTCTGTTAGAAAACAAGTTTTTTGATTAAATTCCACTCATTGCCAAGAGAGAAACGGTAATGCGTCACAAAAATAGTTATTTATATTATACATACGTCGCCCTTTCCTCCGTTTTTTTTTTTTGAGTTTTTCTCGTTATGGTTTTTCGTTGTACCGCTAAATTAACTCGAGAAGTTTTGTTTCAATGGGAACACCCACCTGCTCCGAAAGATTCGTTACTACTGGTTTTTCCCTAAAGCTCGAGATGAATCTTCGTCTTGGACTTTTTTAACGATTTTTCATTCGAACCTTTTTTACGTTGCCATGTAAAGAGAAAGAATATTTCAGTTATTTTTCTACTAGGTTGGCGGAGGAACGAAATAAAAATACCTTTTTTGCCGGTTAAATTATACTTATAGCTGTTTTTTTTTTATGTTAGGGACATTTAACTACATTGACGTAGATGTAAGAAGAAAAGAAATAGTGGGCTTGGCGATTCGATCAGTCGTTACCCAATAGACCATGATACTGTATGGTTTACATTTGTGGTCGATCGTTTCGTCAAATTCACGAGTCCTTGGACACGGAAAAAAAAAAAAAAAAAAAATTATAGTGGAGCCCGTTAAAGTGTGATTTATAAGCTAGTTAGTGTCTGTGTGTGAATACGAGCTCCGGCTCTGTTCCAGTAACGAAGCAACGGTCAACTCACCGGTGCGCAGCAGTGTGTACTTAAAAGGGAAGCCTTCCTTAGTCACATCTAACACACGCCTATTATCTACGTACAATTAACTTACTCACATTGGTAACTATTCTATCTCGTACTTTTCTATCTTTGATAATTTTTTTTTTTTCTTTACTTTCTTTTTTTTTTTTTTTTTTCTCCATATACCACACACCCTCATGTTTATTTGTTCTTCTGTGTTCAAATAGCTCCGTTATTTAGATAGAACAATTGACATGTTAAGTTGAATGCGTCAAGTACCAGATGTTATACGCTTATTCATACAATAGGTAGATTGTCTCACTAGTCTGGATATACTTTATAACAATTGTTTGTGTGTTGTACCTTATTAGTCTATAGTATGTAGACACCACACCTTCGTAGGATATGATATATATTTGTGTGGCCGTCACATTTTTTATTTCGTTGACAAACGTATGATTTTACGTATTCAATTTTGCTTTCGTTCGCTTTCAATTGCATCTTTTTTTTTTTTTTTTTTTTTTTTCATGTCCGCTGCTTTTTTTCCATTGCAACGTATATATTGCTAAGAAATGTTCATCCACGTTCAGACAAAATTGCTTTTCAAATAAGTCAAAATGCCGTGCGCTGCTAAGCATGATGATGATAAACGTAGCATAGAAAAACGTTTACACGAATTTCAAAACAAATCAACATTACCAGTACCTTATTAGTCTATAGTATGTAGACACCACACCTTCGTAGGATATGATATATATTTGTGTGGCCGTCACATTTTTTATTTCGTTGACAAACGTATGACTTTACGTATTCAATTTTGCTTTCGTTCGCTTTCAATTGCATCTTTTTTTTTTTTTTTTTTTTTTTTCATGTCCGCTGCTTTTTTTCCATTGCAACGTATATATTGCTAAGAAATGTTCATCCACGTTCAGACAAAATTGCTTTTCAAACAAGTCAAAATGCCGTGCGCTGCTAAGCATGAAGATGATAAAAGTAGCATAGAAAAACGTTTACACGTATTTCAAAACAAATTAACATTACCAGTTTGCATAGTTGAATATATAACCATTTGACAAATCAATACATGCATACTTAAAAGAAACTTACGCGTCAGATCATTGACTGCATTACGCGCGAGACAGTCTCCCTACATGTCTTTTTTTTTTTTTTTTCCTCGATAGATGCACCCCTACGTATGAAATCGATCCAATAACAGTAATAAAATCAAATGGAAATAGAAAAAAAAACAAGAAATAGTGTTGGTAAAGAAAGGAAGGAAAAAAATGTAGATAGGCGCAAGGAAAATAACAAAATGTGTGGCTTCTTGAAATTTGCAGGTACCGCCTGTGAGGATTAGTTCGCGTTGAGCCAGCGAAACACCGTGTACGAAAGGACACGTGCATCACGAGTAAACCAAAACAACAGACTACGCGTAAAATGTTTGTACATCGTGTGACGGAAAAAAAAAACCAAAAAAAAAGAGAGAGACTATAGCTACTACTGCACTGTGTACCTGTGTGTGTTTTAACTCTTTAAAAACTCTCGTTAAAGAAAAAAAAAGAAAAAATTAATAAATAAAGACAACCGTATCGAGCAAAATTGTATAACGGCATATCGTCCAAGATTCCTCCAAGAGTTGTGGCCCATTGCTATATTGCTCCTACCTACTACTACTGCTACTGCTACGTACTTCTAAAAAACACACGTGATCTGCAATGATGACTTGTAACTTGCCCATTTACGCAGTCGATTACTTTCCTCTTGGGATGCAAGAGTCGTGCTCTCCCTTTAGCGACCAAGGTAATTTTTCAGGATAAGGGAGCGTCTTGGCCCGGCTGCCTTTTTTTTTCTTTTCTTATTGCCGTCGTTGCATCGCTGCACACTATAGTCAAATGTTTGGATTGATTTTTTTGTTTTCCACGTTTTTGATAAATGTTTCCTTTTTTTTCTCTCGCTGTTGGGTGAAAATACACGCGTTGTGGAAATTTGGTGGTATAGGTACAAGCTCCAGCCACAAGTGGTTTGCATCACCAGCAAAATGGAGATCACAAGCGCATAAATCATAGAGCTTGCAATGATTTTTTTTTTACATCTCACAATTGTTGCACTTGCATACATCGAAATGCTTTCTTTCAAATTTACGTATCCGCGGTGTTTTATCCGTTTATGTTTGCATAGGTGCATTGAAAGAAACAAAAAAAAAAAAAAGCAAAAAAACACTCTATTGAATTTTTTCTTTATTTAAATGAAATAGTCGTGATGTAACGAGGAATTCAGCGACTGATCATTATTTTCGAGTCGTTAGTATAGCACTCGGATCACAGGTGACAACAACATAATTTTCCAACAGTTTATGTTTGTTTCCCAAACTACGAAGAGCTTTTCATTTCCCAAGACACATTACGTACTGTTGATTATCATTTTCGCTTTGCGTTTACGTGCGTCGCACCGTGGGAGTGTAATGTATGTATAGGTATCCTGATTACAATTGGCTTGACAACAGGGTATATATATAATTATTGTGTTATTTAATATTATTTTTCGCATGGCATTTAAGTGTCCTACACGTGTGCGCTTTGATGTATCCATGTGTCGATACATCGTGTGTTTTTGTGTGTTACCGTCCCATGCTGCACGCATACATTTATCGGCTATTCCCACTTTGCAAGCGTACTTTATATACCTATTCACAGCTTACCAATTCCATAACTCCATATGAATATTTCATCGAGCTTGCGTATATATATATATGCCGTACCATCAATTTGAGCTTAACGGCTTTCACGCGTCACTTTCCCCACACTGCACTGTTATGTATGCATTTATACCAGCTCCGTGTGATCTTCCGCTTTTCATTGTACACTTATTACAATTACTTGCGTTGCTTCGTGCCGATGTTGAGAACATTCAAATCGTGTCTTTGTGAAAAAATCGCTTCACCAGGTTTTTAACAACGAGACACTCGGTTGAGTACTTTCAACAGCACGTGCTACGATTTCAAACAAATTGTTTTCTTCGTACGCACTTACTAACGGACGAACATACCCAATGACGTATGCACCGTAATTATTATATTACGTTGTACTGGTTGTTGACAATGATTGTTTACCTAAAGCATACAAAAAAAAAAATCGATAGTTAAAAATTTTAAATTATTTACAAAGTGTGTGTAACGATTTCAAGCTAAACCAAGCACTGCCGCTTTTTTACGTCGCACATTGGTTAACGTTCAAGTGTTAAGTGTTTATTCCTTTTTTTCTACCTAGAATTTAAAAAATATCAATGGATTCTATAAATATATATATGTGTGTCTCCATGAATACACATGGACCAAGAATTAGTGAAAAGCTTTTGTGTGGCGATTCGGTGTTCACTCGAGTGTATGGGTTATTGGGTCTTGTGAGAAAGATCGGTAAACTTGATCTACCTTGTAGACGATGATGTGTTGGGTATGTTTTGCATCTAATATCTGCAAAAAATGTTGTCTCGTCAGATCCCTTTGATAGTACCAAATGGCTGGTAAAAAATAAATATAAATCCCGCCACAGGAATAAACGTCAACTGATAAGATTTTGTTTTCAACTTTGAATTTACTTGAACGTGCACGTCAGAAGTGAGTTGGTGAGCAAAAAGTTTTCACGGCTCATTTGGCTCCAATAACGATTACACACAGGTTGATCAGAAGCGAACCAATCGTCACGCAAAAAGTATCACCTATATAATGCACATAACTTTGATCTCAATATGAAAATAACGCACTGTCTGTTTATCGATTTAAGTGACTGTTTCACCTACATACAGAAAGTAAAAGTATTTCACGAGTTTATATTAACGATCGGCGAGATTGTACCTAAACACTTGCATATACGATAAAAAAAAAAAAAATAAATAAAAAAATACCGATGCATCATATTCATACGAAACATTCTTTGTAACAACGAAAATCTCAAGCATAAAAGGTGGGCACACGAAAAGTATAAACCATAGGATCAAGTGATACATAAATACGTAACCTCCCCGATTTGTCATATTTTCCAGTTATGTGTACAATTAGCGAGTCCATATGAAAAAAAAACCATAAACTCGCAACAAACCCTTACGGAATAGCCCGATAGAGTAGTGTTTGTTTGAGCTTCGGCGGCTGAAAAAAAAAACCAAACCGCTCGTGGAGTACTTAGTGTGTGCCTTGCGTGTTGTTCGTACATACATACCTATATAATTACGAAAGAAAAGAAAAAAAAAAAAAAAAAAAAGCTACCGCATGCAACAACAAAAAAAATATATATATATATAATATGTATAAACAATATATGGGAAAACTCGTGGATTAACCGCTCGATTGTTACCCGCAGGTCAATGACGAAGCGCGCTGTGCCACAGCCGTTGGAGGAGAAGAGCCCACTCGAGCGCAGTACGAGCGTGGGCCCGCCGACAACGCCCTCCTCGCCCCATCAGGAATCACCGCCCGGCCGGTCGGTCGTGCCCGACAAGTTATGACGGTTCGCCCGCTGTCGCTCTCTATTCGAGCCACGGCGGTAGAACGATAAATTTTTTTTTTCTTCGCTTATTCCTTATATAATAATATATACTTTCATTTACGCAACTTCGTCACGATTACCGTACATTACTATTATTAATTGACGAATCGTTGCCGTTGATTGTGTTGGTAATGGTTTTGTTTTCGCGGTATAATTGTACACACGTGGGTGCTATACAATCTTTGATTGGCCTTTGGAAGGGTCCGCGACTTTTTTTTTGAGTTCATCGTATGCCCTTTGTTGCGCGTCATTATTATTACTCTTCTAATATGGTTCTCCGCGAACTGCTTCTTCCTATCTTGTTCTCATTCTCGGTGTTTGCGCACGAGGGTATCGTGTGTGCTTGTTTATACCTGAAACCTATATATATATTATATTGGGGTATATAGACTCTGGCTAAGCTCGAATTCCTTGATCGAGTGTGCAAGTATACTCACGTACGAAAATGACGAGGCGTCTACTGTTCTATTAAAAATAGACCGTATTCAATGTGGGGCTTTGATGTCGTAGATCATAATAATATTAATAATAATAATACGTTGTAGCTTGTTGTTTCGAAAAAATAACGGGTTAAAAACATTTGGTTTGACATATCTCCTGTATGCGCACTGCGCCGAAGACCTTGAATTCCAATATAATTAACTGGTGACTAAAATGAAACCATCAGGCCCTCTTTTTTGTACCTCTGATACAATATTGATTTAGAAAAAGAAATTCGATTTGTAAAACGTGCGTGAGATTCCCTCAAATTTTTTACACCCGCTGGAATAAACGTGTCTTCGCGTACAGCCTTTGCGGTTCTAAATTCCAATGACGTATGATTTTTAAAAGTCAAACACTGTATTTGCAGCCGAAATGTATAAGTACCTATGTGTAAGTATTGTTTATCGCGAATCAATGTCACCTGTGAGACAAAATGAAAGAAACGTTGTGCCAAATGTCTATTAAGTATAAATAAATGTTTGTACTTGTAATTAATGTGAAACGATAGTGTGTGCAATTTTATTATTTTTCATCCGACGGTGAAATTGTGTGTATACTTCCACGGTGTATTACAACAATTCATTTCGCTGACGAAACTTTTCAGTCGAAAATGTATAAATATTTATTGAGAAACGTTTTTTCATTGCTCAAATGTCATTGTACTCTGAAACATAGCAAAAACATAATAAATTTACACTATAAGAACGAACATGTTTTTCGAGTGTATGTGACGGTACTTTATTATTTATAAGAAAGTCACATGTTTCTAAAACATAAAAAACAAACACCTCAGCTTATTGTCTGATTAACTACTGTATTGGTGGATTCTTTGTATGAAAATTATGTAAAGCCCGAAAACCCTATAAAATACACTATCTAGAGGATAAACATGAGAAAAACCCTAGTAGGATTTTGTAAAAAAAAAAAATGAACAAAAAACAGGAAAAAACAAAAAAAAAAACAAAAAAAAAACTGAAATGTACTTTTAGAAATCATGACAAATACGCTTATTCCACATAAGTTAAGAACTACCAAGTTGAAAGAATCATTTGCTGTAGTCGAACAAAGTTTATTTTTTATACGCGGACTGTACAGCGTGTGCGTAAAATGTTCCCGGTAAAACTATACCACGAGACGATGGAGCTCATCAAAACGGACTGAAAAATGCCACAACAAATTTTGATCCAACGCGTACTTTCCAAGCTGTTGTCGACTAATACAATCAATTTAAACTGGCATTGCACTCTGTGATTCGAAAAACGTATTTATTCATTTTCAAATTACATTTTGAAAAGTACGCGTTGGGTCAGAATTTTATTTGTAACGGTAGTTTTTTTTTTTTTTTTTTTTTTTTAGTTTCTCTTGATGAACATTTTTCAAAACACGCAGTATGTATGTCCATTTCGTTGATCGTGTCCATGAAAGCAGTGCCTCGGTTGCTTCGCAATTGTCGTGTAAAATACGCAAATTTAATAATATCGGTATTTTCACGTCAACACACATTATGAACAATCAACGTAAGGATAAAAATGTTGCTCGCGATTGCGGCACTCGGTGATAATTTTTTCTAGGCATTCCCATACACAGCAATTTTTCTTCCAGACCTTTGACCGAAAAAAGACAAATAAATGTGGGCCGAGTAACATTTATCAATGTAAAAACGAGCAGACGCGAAATTATTATATAAATCCAAGTACATAAATGATAACTTGTAAGATGTAATTATACTCGTTGCCGTTGTTACCTGAAAAAAAAAAAAAAAAAAAAAAAAAAAAATAATCCAACCATCTCGTTGTTGCTGGTGTTGCGGAGGAAAGCTGCAGTGCATGATAAAACGTAAAAATGTGACCGACGCTTTGTACAGCTCAATATAAGGATGATTATTAAACAATCAATGATTCATGTCGCTGCAGCAGCATATAAAAGCCCGTGTGTGATATACATTCATGTAACCGACGCTTTCTACAGCTCAATATAAAGATGATTATCAAACAATCAATGATTCATGTCGCTGCAGCAGCATATAAAAGCCCGTGTGTGATATACATTCATGTAACTTCGTCGATGAATATTGAGGTGATCTCTCTCTCTTAAGGTAATAAGTTGTTTCGCTAATCATTTACCTGCTACGACTGCTAGAAGCATACGCTTGAGTGACACTCCATATATTTATACTATGATTATTAAGATTCATTAACGTGATTATTTCGTTTGTAAGATGGTTGTTTCCGAAAATTTAAGGGTTGGCAAAAATGTGTCATTTGATTTTTATTTTTTATTTTTTTTTTTTTTTTGCAACCTTTAAACTTTGAGACACAACGCCCATGAGCGCTTTTCTTTACTTACATTGATTAAATCGAGTTATCATTTTAAAAAAACTTTACGATTTTCTCACATTCTTAAAAAATTGAACTCGAAAAGCTCATCCTCGTCATTGGGTTTGATTGTAAAAAAAAAAAAAATATATATATAATAAAAAATAAATGTATATTTTCGGACATTGTTGGTACAAAAGTTATACAATCTACCTCACTGATTGATGTAAATGAAAAGTTAATACAACAAAGAGAAAAAACAGAGACTGCAATGCATGTCGGTTTATATAAAAAAAAAAAAAAAAAAAAAAAAAAAATGTAATCAAGTACGACAGGTATTAAGTATTGCAAAAAGGACAAGAGGAAAAATTATTGATTCGTAAGGGTAACGAAAAGAATAGGGCGCAGACTATTGAAAAAGTTCAAATAGGTGTATTAAAACGAAAAAAGAGAGAAAAAAATAATGTATTTAAAATGACAAAAATGTTGCACTATAGGAGTAACTGTACACACCTTTAATTTTCGTAGTATCTAAACGACGTAGCCAATGTACTGTTATAATGTGTAAAAAAAAAAGAAAAAAAAAAAAAAAATCCATCCGTTTCCAATGGTTTTTATTCCATTTAGCTAGTAAACCACTGTTCGATTTAATCCAGATAAGAAGTACAAGACACACTATGCTAAAATATACAATACATACGCAAAGCAACAAAATGCGTTCTGAACTTTACGTATTTTTTGGTTTTTACATTAATATAATACCAAAAAATCAGTGGGTTGTCTAATAACAAAAAAAAAAAAAAAATCCAGACACGCAGATATCTAAAAGATAGATAAAAATTATATATATTTACGTATATTTATGGTGCGGAAGTTCTCCCTTACAGTGTAAGAATATCGAATGTGCGAATGAAAAAAGAGTATTTTCAGTTATTAGGCAAATTATTGCAGGAATTAGGGAAAACGTCCATTATATTTGTGAACAATTTGAAGGAGAGAAACAAATAAATATTTTTATTAGCGACTACTTTGACGATGTAAAAACACATGATGATGTATAAAAAAAAAGGGTGAGGGTATAGTAATGATAAAAATAACAATAATAATAACTGTTGACGTGTTGACCGAAAAATTGAATGTATTTGTTAAAAAAAAAAGAAAAGAAAAAGAAAAAAAAAGCTATCGACACGTGTTGATAAATCTTGTTAAAAATAATAACTAACTAATCATTCAAGTGTGAAAGACATGTAAGTATGTGTAACACTGGATTATCAATCTTTGAAAATAAAGCTGACTATTAAAAATTTGACTTATTTTATTTTGCGTGAAACCCCCGTTTTTTCCACTCCAAAGATGTGTTAAGTCTATTTTTAATAAAATTTACATCTTTTTTTCACTTATCACACAGCAGAAAAATATGCCTAAGGCATACTTTTTATTGATATATCTATTTGCCAAAACTCGATAAGGTATACGTGTGATTTGTTTACTCAGACATTTCATGAAAACTTTAAATCGAACCGTGATGATAACGATATATCTCGATGGTACTTTCGAAAAATACAGTTGAAAGCCTTTTAATTTTGCGGTCTGCTCTGTTGTGTATACATTTACGTACATAGGCTGCGGAAGTATTTACACCAACGCAATAATATTTAATTTTTCATCTATAAAAGTCAGTTGATGTCCGAATAATAAGTTGAAACAAATGTCTACCATCAATAACAACTACAGAGTCGTAAAAAGAGGACACGATTTATCAAAGTTTCAAGCAATTTTACGACAGGTTAGGAATTTGATTTTCATGCACGACACAATTAATATTCAAAATAATAGTAATAATAATCACCTAAAAATTCAATACAAATGACAGTTGTATCAAGATTTGTTTTTACGAAAATCCATTGTTAATTTTTTTTTTTTTTTTTTTTCTAGAAATGTCAGCAACAAATGCGAGAGCGAAGAAATCAGTTGTTCAATAAGGGACGGGCTAGTATACTGCCTGCCGAGGATGTGCAAGAAGCGCTAACGGAAATAGTTCGTCGGGAATTTAAGAAGCTCGCCGCTAACGACAATTCGGAGCTCCCGTGTGCAATAACAATAATCAATGGCCCATTAAGTCAAGATGAGGCTCTTAAAGAAGAGCACGAAATCATTGCCGAGCAAGGTTTTGCGTTGCGTTTTATTTTTTATTTTCTGCATGCTCTCAAGGGTGTTTATATAATGTTAATTTTATGATACCCATAAGTATTTATCTTACTTAGCACATAATTTTTTCTGGATATTCACAGAGCAATGGTTGATGCAGGAATACGAAAGACTGATGAGGTGCGAAGAACGAATGTTCGATGCCCTTGAAGATGAAGCCATCTGTCCCATGTGTCAAAAGTCCTTCCTCGAAGAAATACCAGACTTTATAGTGTGCCATATGTGTGGTTTGAAAATTAGAACTGAAATTAGTCTAACGAAATTCAAGTGTGATCTAGAAATGTATGTAAATGTTCATTCCAGAAATTGTACCCAAGTTCCTGATTTTTCTCTAATATTCGATAAAGATGACACAGCACTGTCACTATCATGCTCAACATGTTTGTGTAAATTTCTGATAAAAACTGTTGAATCACAGTAAGTATTTAAAAATAATGAAATTCCATATGTTATACAAAAATCAAGTACAAAACAACAGACTTTTTCATTCTGATATTTTTATTCACTTTCGTTCAACCGAGATTTTAATGTCAATAATATAGTGCTGATCATTTATTTTCTCTTTAATCAGAGATTAATACGTACAGATTGAGTGTCAATCAAGTTTTTTTAAAACATTTTTTATTTATTATTCTTCATTGAAATCTAAAAAGTCTTTGTCCAAAAAATTGTAAGATAAATCTGTGATTTCTAATTACCTATAATAAACTTTCTGCAGAAAAATCGAATCAATCATCATGACATACTACAAACAAAAGTAGGTTTAATTTTAAAAATAATAAAATTACTGCAATAAATGTAGTTAATATTAATGTATTAATTTAATTTTATAAATCATGTATTTTTATAAACATATATTATTATTGTTAAATTATGTACAAGTTGGTTATTTAAAAGGCGATTCTATCACAAATAATCATGTATCAAATAAAAATTCAAACGTTACAAATTAACTTCTTTTTATTCTTTATTTTTAACACAGCAAGAAAAAAAGCTTATCATCACATAAAGAAACCAGTGAGACTGAAAAATTCAATCATTTATAATGCAATCCTCCAATTAATACAAGACGATTTTCATTATTGACTAATTAATAGCTATAAAAAACGTTCACAATGAACTCGTCGTTATTACATCATTTTTCACTTTTTTTTAGTAATAGTATATTACGCCACTAGGGCGGAAAGTGCTTCTTCCCGCCCGCGGGCGCACTTTCCGCCCGCCGAGTACTTTCCGCCCTTGGGCCGAAAGTACTCGAAGGGCGGAAAGTGCGCTCAAGGGCGGGAAGGCCTCCGCCCGAGTCGCGTATCCTATTTTTCTCCTTAAGGGCGCAAAGTGAGAACGTATTTTGTCTGGTTAATGATCACTTCAATAGAAATTTAACTACAGGATTAAAAATGAAAAATATTTATTCAATGTCTATCTAATGTCGCTGTATCACTGAATTTAACTATAGTCTGATGAGTTCATCCGATGTTTGTGTCAGTAAGAATAAAAGCTTCTGCTGACAAAAAAGCGTTAGTTAATATTTAGTATTCTAATACTTATAAGTTTTGTGAAAATAACTGATACTTACATCAAATTAGTGTTGAAAAACAAGAACAGTGCAAGTTAAGATTTTATAAATAAAGGAATGCGCGCGCGGCCTGTATCAAGAGAACGGAGCAATTTGATTAGTACTGCAGTAGTGGCGCTGTAGCAAGAAACGGTTTTTTATAATTTAATGAGTTGATTCACAGCGGTAAATTTAAATGAATTCTAAGATATTGCAACCTCTGTTAAAAAATAACGGAGGTGTTTCGAATAGTGTATTGACTAGAATAGTTGAGTACGAACAAAAACTTAAAGCTGGTATGCTAGAATATCTTGACTGCAGTGTAGATATTAGTGAACTTCCCTATTTATAAATTGTGTTGTATATATAAAACTATGTTTATTGATTGAGATGTCATGAAGAAGAACGGTAACTCGTATTTTACATCAATTATTTAAAATTGAGTATGATTTTATTTTTATAAAATAATAAGTCTAAAAAAGTAGTCGGTAAGGTAGGGAATTTTTTAAAATAAGTAAGAGTTAATTTTTAATAAACGAAAGTTCGCATCAAAGGTTGTGCGGGGTCCAGGGGCGGCAGCCCCTGGTGGGGGACCAGGGGGCAAAGCCCCCGGCGGGGGTCCAGGGGGCGGAGCCCCCGGTGGGGGGTAGGGGGGGCAAAGCCCCCCCCCCTCGTCCAAAAAATCAATTGATCGTTCGATTAAAAAAAATTTACAACCATTTCCCGAAAAAAAAAAAATAAATTAAATTAATCTAATCTCCCGAAAAAAAAAAACTTGGTGGAATGAGAGTATGAGTATCAAAAAATGGCAATCAGAGATATAATACTCCCTTATTGTAATATTATATTTTTTCTTAAGAAATTATACACAAAATATACTTATAATAGAATTTCATAAAATAATCAAGTCTTGTTTTGAAGATGTATAAAGAAAGATATTTGATAGATGTCGCATATAACATATTGATAATGTACAGCACCAACTACAAAATTTACTAATTTTTCTTATTTGCGGGCGGGAATGTACTTTCCGCCCTAGGGCAGGAATGTACTTTCCGCCCTAGGGCGGGAGGTTCCACTTTCCGCCCGTGAAATAGGCACTGAAAGTACTTTCGGCCCTCACTTTCCGCCCGAAAGGAGGAAAATTAAATTAATTTAATACTACTTAATATCTGCCCATTACTCACTGTGATCTATATATAGTTGTTCTGCAATTTGTTAAAAGTTAATCTCAACAAATGTTGTACAGTTACAATATTTGAACATATATGCAATTATGTTAATATCATAATGATAAATGTAAGTATGTTTGTTTTCTCCTACCCAAATATTTGTTGGTAACGTGACTGTCAAAAAGTCATTAAAAAAACACTTCATAATTCATAACTCATAACTCACTTATTCACTAAAGTGTACTTAAACTGTAAATTAATGGAAAAAAAAAAACTAAAAAACACATGAGCCCCGCTAGATGACGCTAAAATGTACTATTTTGTGGGGACGAACGACGAAATCACAGGGTGTATTCCGCAAATGCTGCCAGCAGTTAAGTTACGTAGGTCGTGGTAACGCCGCATGGTCTGGCGGCGCTAGCGTCAACCTGTACTAACTGTCGGGGTGCGTTCCGAAAGTCAGATTCACCGCGTAAATGGCAACGCTGCTGTCACAGATCGTCACATAAGGTAAAGTGACTACTGGAGCTGAGGTCCGAAATGCCAAAACAAATCGCGCTTTTTTCCATAACACCGTCGCTAAAAATCACGATTTGTTTTGGCATTTCGGACCTCAGCTCCAGTAGTCACTTTACCTTATGTGACGATCTGTGACAGCAGCGTTGCCATTTACGTGGTGAATCTGACTTTCGGAACGCACCCCATGGTGGGTTCCGCATGTCAACAAACTTCGATATTTTTTACTGTTTTCACTCCTATGCCATCTGATATTTCGGAGTTTGTTGACATGCGGAACCCACCGACAGTAGTACAGGTTGACGCTAGCGCCGCCCGACCATGCGGCGTTACCACGACCTACGTAACTTAACTGCTGGCAGCATTTGCGGAATACATGCACCCACAATGTTACCAGACGGTAGCGCCACTCCTACTGGCAAGGAAAAGTAGAGAACTACTTATTAATTCGAGAATTTTTTCGAGTTTTGAGTTGAGCGAGGTCGAGGTGAGGAGGAAGGCACGCATCGTAAGAGCCCCTGTACATGTACATACCTCTTTTCTTGAATCATCAAAAAGATATTCGTGATGTCCACGAGTCGCAACAACAAGTTTTTCACTTCAGACGATTAAAATAAAATAAAAGAAAACCATCCAATTGGCTCACATCGATCACCACAACAGTGTGCACGAGTGCACCTACGTTTTCCAGGCAAGTACCTACAGTAATGTATAATACGAAGTAAGGTTAAGTATATGTCCGAATTTTTCTCGAAGAGGGCATTTCTGTCGACTCCGTAGGCCCTTTGTTTTGAGAATCGGGGAGCTATTGTTTACCATTTGCCCTGGCCTTTCTAGCCCACCTGGGCGTTTGTGCCAATAGTCGTCAGAACATTACGTTGTATTTACGTAATTCGTCACTTTTAATTTAAGATTTTTTATTTTTCTCTCGCCTGTACAACGCCCGAGATATCCGGAGCTACCTACTGCGTATATTGACGTATGGACTTTGTTCCACTCTCTCTCGCCTCCCATTTTGTTAAGTATTCCCTTCTGGTTGATTATCTCGCCAAAAGCCCTGTTGCTTGATGTTTCAAAATATGTCTCTAATTACTTCGATCCGCAAAGTAGTTGTCAAAATCGAACTAACGTTATGAAAAATTGCGTCTAATCCATTCGTTTGAGACTACCCTAGTGAGAGTCGTTTCAAGGACAAAGGACCAAACTGCGGTAGCGATCTATGCCTTACATCGTTTTTAATGTTTACATAAGTGTATTTTATTGTCGCAAGAACATGCAAAATCACCATTATCGCATGTAGGTCCTTGATGAGTTATGAGATCAATTTTGCGCAAGTGCGAAAGAAACGGAGATAATATTCGTGCATGCCTTCAACGTGTTTGTGCACGTTGCACGTACCAGCTGAGCTGAACTGTTGTGTATATATATACATATACATAATCATGTTGGTACAGTCAATTGACCGTTTTACCAATAGAAAATCGATTTAAATAACTTTTCAAACCTTCTCTAATCCGAATCTGTAAATTTTTGTATAACATAGTTTGGATTCCATCTTAAATTTTTTTATGAGCAAGTAACAAGAACCAAAGCTTATATTTCTAATTTATATTTTAAGTAATTAATTTAATTTAAATTGCCGTACTGTAGATAATAGTTGTGCAACGAATGTGCATTATGAGTGAATTGTACTAAGGTCCCATTGCAGAAGGTTCATATAGTTCAGTTTTGCAAAAATCTGCCAGGTTGTAAGCATCTAAAATCGGTTTATATTTTAAGGGCATGATACTCTTGTATGCAAATTGTGATGTCCCTGAATTTTATTAAATGATCAATAATTTTTATATCCTCTTTTTCACTTTTCAATTATAAAACTGACTATGATACGTTCATTACTAAACATTTGTTTAATAAAGTATAACAACTGTTCATTTCAGTAATATATTTTTTAATTTGGGATTTACTTTATCGTTATTATTAAAAATATATCACCATAAAATATTTCATTGATAAATAAATAATTACTTGACCGATTTAAATTATTCGCAAAAAAAAAACTTTTTTACTGCTAATAATAATCTTAATTTTTCGTATAATTTTATAACATCTCAAGTAAAATCACAAAAAAAAAAAAAAAAAATTATAAATATTTTCTCTAAATTTTATAATACATGATTTTGTTCTAAGCTATCTGAAACGATAAATCAAAGGTCACAATATATTTCCCCGGTGATTTGAATCAATTCAGTACGTGATTTGGTACAAGAATCACAATAATGATTATTGATTGATTATGTTGTTTAAACAGAGTAATAAAATTTTTTTTGCAAAAAAACATCAATTCAATTAGTCAATTTTTATGAGAAATGCATGACTTGTAGCATCTTAGGGTTCGAATAACGATAAAATCAATTTTTTTTGTGCTCGGAACGCTGCATGAAAAATCAAACAGTTATACGTTAAGTACAATATTAAAAAATATTAGAGAAATGTTTCTTTATGTATATGGTAAGCAAATGACTTAAAAAACCGACGGTATAAGATGCATGACGATTGCTTTAAATTTTTTTAATTCCAAAATTTTCAATCTTTATCGGCGTTAAGTTTTATTTCGTTAGAAAAAAAAAATCTAAATTACGTTTGTCTGATGGGGTAATCCAATAAAATAAATGTCTTGAAATGAATGATATTTGATTATATTATTGAATATTCTTTAGGATTATTATAGTCTATACTTAAAATACCTTGTCACTAAACAACTATTATTTTATTGTTTTTGGATAATTTTCTAGAATTCTTGAAATAATTCATAAATAAATTGTTTTTGTCTCAACCATTTTTAGCATACTTAAGTAAATCAGAAAATTTCTAAAAAATAATTCATGCAAGCAAATTTATTACCTAATAGTCTCGAAAAATTATCTCTTAAATGTAATAAATAAATACGTACCAAAAAAAGTTATGTTTTATTGTGTCGGTGTAACTGACTGAAAATTTACTTGTTTAAGTAACTAATACAGCACAGATTTCAATAAAACAAGGATGACTGCCCTTCTTTTTTAATTGCATCAAAACTTGTACCAATACTCCTCGCAAATAATATTGTCCTTACGTACATAGATTGTTATTGATTAAAATTTCATATTATTCGGAAAGGCAAAATTTTTTTTCACACGTCGTTATCTATTAAAATCGATTGCCCAAATTATTGTACGAATAACGAACATTGATCCCTTTACCGGTCCTTTTTTCCGTATATTCTATCATTTGCTTATGTATAATGACCTATGACTTTTACAGTTATCCATGACGCAGTGCTAAAGTGAAAAAAGTTACAGTAAAGTATCAAGGACGCTTTATGAAAGTTAACGACTTGTGCTTGGTATAAGATTCTCAAGTCTGCCATATAATTATATACACCATATATTGTCCAGAGTATTGGGGCGTGCCTAGAAAAATTTAGTGGATGATTAACGCCATTTTCATTGATGATGATTAACTCCCAGGTGTAAAAGGGTCAAATTTTATGTAAAAAGCTATGAGCTTCTATGAGCTTTTTAGGGGGGAGTATATCCCCAGACGTACAGGTCCATGTGCCACCAGCATCACCTGTACACATATACACCACGAGTGGAAACCTGTATGCTCTTAAACTCCAAAAGCACCGTTGCCACACGATTTGTTGCTTCCATCCGTTTCTTGTTTCTGTAGACTACTGCCGTGTAGAGAGGGAAAGAGTTGTAATAGCAATACTCCGTGTACTCTCTGATATATATATATATATATCTGTACACACTCCTAATTATCTATACGTATATACCGTTTGCAGTCGCCACCTCCGCGGCCAGCCTTACGAAATGGGACTCTCTTTCGTTTGCCACCAGTTATATACCCATGCCCAAGTGCCACACCGATATTATTCTCTTATTTCTCTCTGGAGCCGCTGCTGGCACGGCTTCGAGCTCATGTTGGCTGACTCGCGCTGTGCTACGTATATACATATACACCTCTCATATATACATGTCTGTGTCGGGTGTGTTGTATGCACGGATATCTAATATTGCTGGGCTCGGGTGAACGATGCCTTTGGTATATACATGTATATAGCAGAGTACCACCACCAGGGGTGGCTTTTTCGAAGGGGAGTATCATGCCGAGCTTTTTCCGTCTCGTGATTTAAAGGGATGCCCGTTGCCCAACTCTCACTTCCCTTCCCCTCCCTCCCTGTCGTCGACGGCCCCCGTTCGATTTATCGCAGCGACGGCGGCTCTCTTGTTTGTTGGGTGGTTTTTTTTTTTTTTTTTTTTTTTTTCCTTCAAACATTAAACTGGATGTCTTTCAAAAGTTTTACCCTTGAATGGATCCTATTTTGTACAGGGTGATGGTTAACGTGCGGGGGAAGGGGTTATGGAGTCTTTCAAGTGCTCTTTTTATATTTGAAAAAAAATTTTTTTCTTTAATTAAATAATTAATACAATGAACATTGATTTGTAGCTTTTACTTTAATCGTTGCGAGTTTTGTGGTCTTTTTCTGCCACACGCCGCGATTACAAAACGTTGTCGTAGCAACTTATACTCTCTGTGTAATAGTAGTTTCTTATACAATCTTTTTTCTTATTGTCGGGAAAAAGTTGCGAAAGTTTACGTTTAATCTCTTGTGCGATGGGCTAGGAGCCCCCAACAATGTTTAAAAATTTTTTTTAATTTATTTTCCTTTTTTGCCAAAATTTTGGAGTTTGTTTTCAGTGTGTATAATTTACTAGAGCTTTCGATGTGTTCTTAATTTTTTAATTTTTTTTTTCCTCGAGCGATTTTTAGTATTTTTAGAACAATCGGTAATCAAAATATCTATTCAATTTCGAACATAATTTTTCTGTTTAAAGTTAAACAGGCTACACATAGTTTGTGTAAGTTACATTCTACACAAAAAAAAAAAATCTTAAGATAATGTATTTCAGCCCTATGCTAACATCATACACTGATTTTACGTTTTTATTAATATTATTTTAAGTAAGAAGATACACAGAATGTATGCTACTCCTATAGTCGTGAAATATCATTATATTGGTCCCACGATTCAATGTTTTCCGTACGTCGAAGCGAATGAATCGATTGTTCAATGTAAATGAAAAAAATAAAAAAATGTTAAATAACGTGACTCCAAAAGTTAACTAATGCTGACAGACACGAACGAGTCCTTTCGACGCTGCTTCAGCTCTTCACATGTCCCTTTCTCTCACTTTTATTTTCCGATTTCATTCTCAGGTATGCCTCCCAACATATACATCTACAGACAAAAAAAAAGTCTCTACCTGCATCAAACTCCATGTGCACGCTCGCACGCACGCATAAGTACCACAGTGTCGGGAGAAAAAGCAGCGAGTGCCTCTATATTTTTCTCATCCCTCCTTAATACTACCTTCTATGGTACAAAATAAATGTTGAATACGCGGGAAGTCTTTGAACGTTTCATTCGCATAACATATGTGTAGTACATGCATGTACAACACTTACCGTTCACTACAGCTCCCCCATCTCTCTCTCTCTCTCTCTGTCCAACTCTGTTTTTATAAATAAAGTTCCTCGTCGTCGTACAAACGATGATGATGAATTTAACGAGTTTTGTTGAATTATTATTTCGCTCGCACGGCAAAACTTCACGCAACTGCGGATTTCAATATCTCTGATCACCACTACCCCCCGCCGCGCGAGGGAGGGTCAATGTTCCGATTGTTTGTTCCGTTCTGCGTGTAGTGTGCGTGTGTGTTTAGTGCATATTATCGTCGATCACATCAATTGTGAACTTTGTGTGCTGATGCGCAGTATTTTTTTTTTTTTTTTTTCTTTTTTTCTCCACAGCTTTTTATCTCGCGTACGTACAATAATCTTACTTTGACTGATACACGCTTTTGGAAAGCGAAAATGGTTTTTCACGCAGCAAAATCGAGGAATCGTTGCCGTCGTCGTGCCGTTGATCGTGGGTGACGAAAATTTGGTCCCGTGAATTCCGAGTACACCGTATAAATGTACCGTTCGTGAGAACATGGTTGAGATAGTTTTGCGCTCTTTCGTGTAAGTGGATCCGAAACTAGGCCAAAAGATGTAGGTGAATTATTTTATTTTTTAACCCTCTCTCGCTGAAAGTTTCGATGTCTGCGATTAACAGTCTTACGTTTTACGACGTAGGACATAGGGAATTTACTTACCTCGGAAGTATTTTCAGTTTTTTAAAAAAATATTTCAAGGAATAAAAAAAAAAAAAAAAGTGACAAGTACTCTCATACCTGACGTAAAACTTTTGCGGTATCACAAACTATATACATTACAAAGCTCGGATATAAGTGCACTACTTTCTGCGATGTCAATAAAAAATTAATAGTTATATTTAGACATTTCAATAGTTCATGAATGCATGTATTTTAATGTCTTTTTCGTTTCAGTCCACGATATAACCATCATATTGTATTTTTGTTTTTACCATTTTCTTCTTATTAATTTGAAGTATACATACGTATATAATTCAATTACGCTAACATGACACGGAAGTTCTTTGACGATAATGAAAGTGAGTCTTAGATATGTATGTACTATATGTTGGTGTACTCGAATAGATGATACATTATAGATATATGCAAGATGCGCGTATCAGCTTTTTTTACTCGCTTTTCTTTTGCCAAAATGAAGGGTCGAAAGATCAAAATGCACACGTAGCGTATTTAAAGCAGCAGCTCTAGCCTGTAAGTCTTGTATAAAAATATTTGGCTCACCAATGATATGTGCTCCAAAGTTATATCTACACCTACTTCAACACCTTAATTCAATTTAATGAAAAACTGTTGTATTCTAGCTTCGAAAATATTACTATACAATATTTTTATAATGTAAAGTGTTGCCCTCAATGAAGCATCCATTGTAAGACGGCTAATTTACTTTTTTCAATGTGATATTTTCAATTTACTGTCCAGACAATGGTATCATTTGAATACTTGAGTATTCAAACCATAACACATTTTTAAATTCAAAAAGAAATTTTGCGAGTAGAGATTTCATTGCATAATATAAATGAATTTTTTTTTAACTATCTACTCAGTCATTTCGAGTTGCTGGTTGAAAAAATCATATGATATTGATGTAAATACTTGATCCAACCTCCAAAAGTATCTCTGTCTCCAACTCTCAAGTTAACCGTACACAGTAAAAAATTTTTTAGTAAAATTACCACTCTTCTATAGTAAATGTACCTCGTCTGACGAAGTAAATTTACAAGCGGCTAGTATTAATGCTAATTTTTAAGTAAGTTCACTACGATGGTAGTAATTTTGCTACGTCTAGAGTTGGAAATAATCCGACCAATGCGTAGCGTAGTTATTTTACGACGCCGTGTAGTATAATACACAACTATTGCATTGGGTAAAATACTATTTTGTAGTTATATATTACTTGTAGAATTGTAAAAACACTATCAGCGTAGTATAGTGAAATTCGTTGATTTCTATTGAAATTTCATTTTCGCATAATCTGCAGGTGCTGGAATAATCGAAAAAATGTCGTAGTGCTGTTTGTGTGTTGAAGCTCTGGTTTTCGTGTCAGTTCCAAATTGATCAACTAAATTGTCGTTCCTAATGTTTAATTAACTTTTATTTTGGCCATAGATAATCTTATTGTGGAAAACAAAGTTCATAATTCACTGGATGCTTTGTCTATGCTACTTTCAGCTTATTTTGTCTTCAATCGTGTGTATCCAGAAAAAGCAGCACATTTTTTACTTTTTGTACAGTATTATTTTTTACTGATAGTGCCTGATGGTGCTAATAGGGGAATGAAGAAAACGGTCCATGACAAAGTATTATCATTCGAAAAAAAAATTTTAAAAATTAAGGCTAACCACCAAAAAAAAGTAATCCATAAATTATAGTCGTTAAGTTAGTATTATAAACACAATTGTAGTTTTATGAAAAATTTCACAGCATGGAGTTCCCTAATTAATAAGTAGGTAGTAATACAAACAATCACACGAGTTTAATTATTAAGGAGTGGATGTCGATTTATCTTTAGCCCTTTCCTTTTAATTATTACTATTCACGTAGTAATTTTTCTACTGTGGCCGTATTATAGCTATATCCATAGTTAGTATACAAAACTGATAGTAATTTCTCTAATGCTGTCGTAAATATACTATAGACAAGTTTTCTTCTTAATTATTACTATTCACGTAGTAATTTTTCTATTGTAAAAGTATTGTAGCTATTTTCATAGTTAATATACTACGTCTAGCATTGGTCGGATTTTTTCCAATGCGTAGCGTAGTAATTTTTCTACAAAATTTTTTACTGTGTACCAAATCATTGTCACGAAGTTCTCTTTAATTGAATATTGTAACTGTATATATTTGGGGTTTCCAAAAGTAAATGTGTAATATTCCATCAAACATCAGCTTTTGTTTTAAATTAGAAGACTACTTTTTAATACACACGTGTAGGAATTAATTTTTTTTTTTTTTTTTTTTTTCTTCACTCGATAAAGCTTCGGTCAAACCGTACACATATCCCCGTGAGCAACCAGTTTCGACGTACAAAACAAATCGATTGCCACCATCCAGACACAAAGACTCGCATGTAACGCGTATACCACAACACAGTCCTCAACATCGTTGCAATGCCCTCGGTTGTAAAACCGGAAAGTCATATCCATCGAAGAGCCAAACTAAGCGAAAATTCGTCAAATTCCCTTGTGCGTCTCGTATCAGCTGCAGCATCATAGAATCGAAATGCACTCGTCCGCACGTATATGCATGGATTTCGCAGCCAGCCAGCCGGGGCGACACTTTGAAAATCGTGGCAATTCGCGGTTGTCGAAAATAGAGAGTCGCGACATGGCAACGCCGCCGTTTGCTCTCGGAAAGACCTTTCCTCTCTCTCGCTCTTTTTTTACACACACACACACATCTGTCCTTCTCTTTTCCTCTTGATACACACAAGTGCGCACACGACGGTGTATCAGGGGCGGCGACAAACCTGGTGGTGGGCGCTCCCCGTGTGAAATTTCGTTACATGGTGCAGTCCCCACGCGGAATCGGCTGTAACAAAAACTTCTACTTTAGACTTCGGATGGTTTATGTGGCGTAAAAAAAAAAAATTTGAAATTCTTTTGTTTTACACATTGGCTACATGTATAGAAAAGTAACTGAGTACCTAATGGCCTAAAGTTTAGAACAGCGGTATAGAGATAATGCTCACTTTGTACCTCCAAGGATTTATTCTACATACCTGGCTTTGTTTTCTTCTTTCTAACGATATACTGTGTATACTCGACCGTTCCTCCAAACTTTGCGAGAACAGTGATATCTCCAATTTAAAAGTCATGAAATACCCCACGTAATCTCCACCTGTTTGGCCGTCCCTGCCGTATATACACTCCGACTGGCTGGCTGCTCCATTCCGAGCTTCAGTCTCGTATCGCCAGGCAAAGCCTCGCGGTTTCAGCTGTCAGAGAGAAAGAGAGCCCACAACAGTATGTACGATAATACACAAAAGTAAATGATAACCTGTGCAGTGTGCGTCGTACCTTGACAGTACTTGCATGCCGTGTGTTTGCTGATATCAACACTTTTATAGCACGGGGACAATACTTATCTCAACGGCCTCCTACCTGTCGATCTACCCCATCATCTTTCGACCTGTGTGTGTTTGTAAATTAAACTCCAGTCGCAATTTTCGGCAGTTCTGATATAGTTGAAACCAACGAAAGTACAATTGTAATCAGTGAGTTTGCAATATTTTTTTATTTTATTTTTTTTTAATTTTGTGCCTGCGATCATCGAAAGCACCAGCAGAGAGAAAGAGTATAGGACGCGTCGGAGTCGAGAAGAGTAGAAGCCAGTCCACGGGAAAAGTGTAAAGCATAACTCGCGAGAGACACGACGCGTCCAAAGAGGTGGGCCAGGGGAGGATGGGGCTCGAGATTATTGCACGAGAGGAGGAGCCCGTAGGCTGTAGCTGCTGTGCCGTCGTCGTCGTCGTGTGAGAGGTTCTCTCTCGAAAAAAGATTTTAAAAAAAAAACGGGGAGGACGGCGAAGAGTATGTAAGAAAGAACTAAAAAGGAGAAGAGAACAGAAGAGTGTGCAGGATATCGCGTGTGGGTATACGCCACCACTACCACCGTGCACGTAAACACCGTTCGAAGGAGAGGAAGGGAAGAATAAAAAAAAAAAAAGCTCGCTGTCTTTCCTCGTCGTCGTTGGAGTTGGAACCTGCGCGACGAGAACTCATGGTGTAGGAGAGATACATGCACGACGACGACGACGACGACGACGGGGTACAGATGCCGAGAGATAGGATGCACGGGCACTCAGAAAGGAGTTGAAGAACCATGAATTCACAGTAATATCATAATTTCTTATCTGTACTCTTGCATCTCGTTTCTCTGAAATTTTTTTTTTTTTTTTTTTCGTTTTGTACGTAACTTGGGTACTATTGTTGTTTACCCTCCGCAGATTATGGTAAACTACACACGATGTGCGTGCGATTATTCGAGAGAGATCCTACCCCCAACCAACCAACATCGTCGCATGTTCCTTTGTTTCCTCGATTTCGTTTGTATAATGCATTCACGTAGGTATTTTCCCTTGTCTCTTGTTTCGTACCGTTGCTCCACATCACCACCAGCCCTCTCCCGTCTATTTACGTTCTATGGGGAAAAGTACCTGTTAACACTCTGGAAACTCGCTTGTTCTTTTCTTTTTTTTTTTTTTTTTCGCGTTATGCTATACCACCAAAAACGACATATTCCTTTACAGGTTGAGTCGAGATGATTTTCCGTGCTCACCGTCTTCGTAGTCTTGCTATTGTGCTGCAGTACAATTATTATTATTATTCTCGTGTAAAATTATTCTAGCGTTCACGCGGCCGTGAGACTATACGTGATTGTGCGCTCGCGTACTGTTGTACACACACACATACACACACACATTGTCTTCGTGTAGTTTCAATTGAGAGATGTTAAGCAATAATGTGTACTTGGGTGTAATAGTTTGTAGGTTTGAAACGAGCGGAAGAAGAAAAAAAATCATGTAAAAATGACGACAGAACTTGTGTCCAACGTGATGATACGTGTCAAGGGGTTTTTTTTTTTTTTTTTTTTCACATTTTCGAGTACAACGAGCGTACGAGGGCGTAGTGAAAAAGAAAGTGAAAAATCGAAGCGGAAAAGCGAAAAGTATATACGAGGTACAAAAATGAAAGCGCCGAGCGGACGAGCGAAAGAGAGAAAAAAAAAAAAAAAAAAAAAAAAAACAATTTTAAAGCACCCGCAACCCGTACACACCAGGTGCACAAGTGGGAGGGGGTCTTGCACACATGTAGTGAGCCCATCAGATGTTGGCGATGGCATTTAAAAAGGCGGGCGGTTTAAAAAAACCTATCCCACCATCGCCACCCCTTACCTCGCGAGTGCGCAGTAGCGTATATATAAAATACAATATGTATACCTATATACAAGTCATATAAGTATATGTGTATGTACCAGGGCTGAGGGGGTGAGGGCCAGTCCCCGGACATACTGTCTGGTCTGATCCCCTCCCTTGCCACTCTCGTGCTCCCCTGCACGTGCGTATAAAGAGCGGAGGTAGGGTAAATATACACATGCACGCACACACGCGCTCTTTTTCTCTTCTATACATATACAATAATTTCATACCTAGCTGAACCCGACGATATACAGTATACAATATATAGAGGCAGACAAGAGGAGAGGAACCTGATTCCCCGCGTGTGTTTGTGTGTGTATATATATATATCTCTGCCAGCCTTGCTACATGTATACGTTAAAATCTGTAAAAAAAATCAAGAAACGAATGTTGGAAAGAAACAACGTTTGTCCGTACGTATATAATCGCTGTCTCGATTGGATTCACGAGAATTATCAAGGAACGAGCCAAACCTAAGCTTTTTCACTTAAAATTATATGATTCCATTTCGTTTGAATACGCGATTGAGCTTTGAATAAAATTAAAATATTTATTTTATGGGAATAGCAAGGGGAGTTGAAAATATCGATAAAGTCGAAAAGTTTGGGGACGTTTCCAAAGTATGATGTCAATAATGTCCCATTGGATTTTCCACGAGCAGCACTTATGGAACAACAGAGACGCGGAGAGTTGGTCTTGAAAGTGCGTCACTCAAAAATATTTTGAAAATCCAAGCCCCCCCACCCCTCCCCTTTTGGCCCCCAATTTTATGAAGATTTCAACATGTGCCGATGATAATGTTACAGCCAGACAGCCATCGATTCCCCTCTCACACGTTGCGTGCATATACATACGTGTACAGCAGTCAGCGGCGACCAAGAGAGCCCAGGGGTTAACATACTCGGGGCTGCTGATTTGCCTTTTCAGAAATAAGGTCCAGCAGTCCCTGGGCCCCCACGCACACACACAAAGCCAACCAACCCCCTTCGAACTTTCTCTCCTTTCGGCATTTCTTTTTCTCTCGGACCTTCCCACTGATGGGTATCTTTCTCTCTCTTGCCTGCTGCGGACGAATTTGGTCTGTGGATGCTCTTATAGAGTGCCTCGAGTTCTTTTTCTCTCTTTTCCGTTTCAGTTTGATGCCCACGAGCGTCACAGGGTGAGCATATGTGCCACATAATATGTAAGCGTTCGTATACACACGTATATATAATACTAGACGAGCTTTAACTGTCACATATTATACCTATGGATACGAAAACTGTCACACATATCCTTTGGTTGAAAAATTTAATTCGTTAATTTATGCATACTTAATGAATGCGTTTATTTGTGTTTAAGTGTGGGAGTAATTCCAATTACAAAAGTACGATTAATGTTACTGGTTTTTATAAGTTTACTTTGGTAATGAAACTGCAAGTTTGGGAATATCGAGAGACTGAATTTTATTTTTCATACGTGATTGAGTGAGAAAATGTTCATGCTCTATTATCAATGATTACCTACTTGACAGAGTAGGTTGAGAGCTACTGATGGTGCTGAATCGCCTTAGAGTTTGGGACACCCCATTGGAACACCACGATCACCAAGTGCTTAAATCCATCAATTAACAAGAATTAACAATTTTTACGCCTCGTGTGTTTGTTTTTTTATATAAAAAAATAAATTTTTTCTCTCTTCAATTTCCTACAAAATAGAAACATCGAATATATTATCGTGGTTAAGAGTTTTCAGATTCCATAATTTATTAATTTTAATAGGTATCAGTTACTTGCTTTAGAGGACTAGTGCATTTACATCCACTGTGTGCTCTAGAACGTGTTGAACGAATTTCGTTAGTCATACGTGTTGCTATGAAAACGTTTGGGATTGACAAACAATAACCAAAGAATGTTGACTGACCAATTCGAAATTTTTTCTTTTACTTTCTTGACGTCAGCGGGAGCTTTATGTTCCTGGGACGGTATAAAAAATTGTGTACCGCTTCTACATTAGCCTGGGAACTTGAAAACAAATTTTTTCAACTAACTAAAAGTAACGAAAACGAGCACTATTAGGTATACTGCATTTTTAGTGTTTTATACTGTTTGCATGCATGATATAAGAAACGATCAGCTGATGATCCGCCCAGCCATTGTCTCAGCGGCTGACGGTGCCCCATCACCTATCCCATTTTAATTCAAATAGGTATTACTTGAGTAAATTTTGAGATGGAAAAAAAAAAAATTTACGGTGCTCCAAAGTTGATAACTCGAGCTGTCAAATGCATTTTTATTTTTGTCGATAAAACCCAGTAGTTTCGAATTGCCCCGAGCTAATGAAAAATAAAATAAAAATACATTATTTAGCTCTGTAAATTATAAAATAACGTAATATACGGAAACAGCAGTTTTCGTACCTGGTGACGCGTGTCGCCAGAACAAGCACACGGGGACCCCTTATCGTTGGATCATGCGCACCAGGTGCCAACTCTTATCTTAATTATTTTTCATTAAATTAAAGTGCCTCCTCTGTTGTCGTTTAACTGAAAAAAACATTCGAAGCAAACGTCAAATACAAAATTAAAAAAAAAGAGCTCAAACCAATGTAAATTATCATCGTTTTAAAAGTCCATACAATTAAGATCGAATGGGTCGCGTTTTTCCAAAATACCCCACTCTTTCTTCTCCGCCGTACCGTCTCGATGTACGTGGGTGTGAGTCTCGAAATTGCGCAAGTTCAGGCGAGCGTATAACCTGTGCCCAGCCAGAGAGCCTCTCTCTCTCACACACACACCAGATCAGCATCACCAGCACTATATACCACTCGAGCTACAACTCGATATTATATGAGCGTCGAGGAGAAGAGGCAGGTATAGCTCGGAGTGGGGTGGTGGACTGGTCGGCCCTCCTCCTCTGCTCTCACGTGTGCGCACACGCGCCGCAGCCACACACACGTATATGACTGGACGACCCGACGACGACCTCCCCCCCCCACCCAGGATTTCCCGACACCTCCGGGTGGACGTCGTCGCCGGGGAAAAAGAGCTGCGCGTGTGGCTATGCCCATGTATATGTACGTTCCTGGCAGGGACTCGCGCTTGCGCCTTTCCTCCTCCTCCTCCGCTGTATAACTGTGCTCTCTCGGTCGCGCACAAGCGCACGCCGCGCACATATATACAATATTCATGTGGAACAAACACACTTGGCGGAGAGCAAAGGAGAAAGAGAGGCGCATCGGAGTCGCGGAGAGCCGAGAGCGATAGAGAGCTCCGTATGTGAGAGTAGTAGCGTAGTGGAGGCTCCACTGCGCGTTGCCCGTTCACCACCGTCTCCCTCGACCAGCAGGGACTGCTCGTTTTTGTTGGTTCGTCTGGCTATTTTATTTTTTTATTTTTTGTTGCTTCTCCGTCCGAGGCACCTGTACACCAGAGAGAGAGAGAGAGAGAGAGTGAAAAAAGTGGACAAGCTTCGTCCGGGCTCCGAAAGAGTTGAAAAATATAGCCATATATACATATATATATATATATATATATATATATTATCGACGACTCCGTTATCAGTGCGGAAAAGCAGCATCGACTGCATGGCTCGATTAAACCGACACTAGCAGCAAAAACAGTTATACTATTGGTGTTATGTGCTCCTCTCCGTCGTCTTTGTCGACGTGTATTATCAACAACAGCAGGGGGCGACAACCTCCTCTTGGTCTTGGTCGCGTTACGTGGTGTCGTTCTGTTACTCGATAAGCCATCCAACGCAACGGCAAGACAAAAACTCAAGTCTTCTTGACACTCGTCGTAGGTGCAGTATCCCTACGCGACCAAGTGTTTATATATATATAATATACTGTTGCTGCTGCTGCTGCTGCTGCTGCTCCAATAAGCTCGACAATAATGTTCGGACTCCAGCTATCGCTACCAGCAAATGCTGTTGATCTTACTCCTGTTGTCGACTGCGAGAGCGTTTATCGTCATTCAGGTAACCAAGAACAAGTATACAGGACACATACATATTTTATAAACCATGAGTATAGGTAATAACTCTTGTGCTTGCTTTTCTCATCTTTTTCCCTCCCCCCACCCGCTATATATATATATTGCTCTACCTCGTCGCGGTGCTCCGAAAATCCATACCTATACATACAGTCTCGTGTAGTACATATATTATGTATATTGGTATACGTCGCTTGTATGTGCGTGTGCGTCCCTGTGCTACATAAAGAAACCCGCGAAGGAACCCCCTCCTCGCGACGGCGATACACACACACACACACACTAGAGCGGAGAGTGGCTTAATAATTTCCCCTTTTCTTTTTTTTCTTCTTTCCTTTCCCTCTTATGGGTCCGGCCTCTCGTTCGTGCACGATTTCACCTTGCATCGGTTGCTGCAGCCCGCACACACTGGGAAAAGCTCTCCGGGTGCAGAGCTTTTTTTTTAGCTGTATACGATGACAGGGGAAAAAAAAAAATTGTAAATTTAAAATCCAAGGTCACCAAAAGAGGGAGAGAAAACAGTTTGGCTGTCAAAAAGCTGGGCGTGCGTTTTAGAGCGTAACCGCGTAAGTAATAGAAGGCACATCATCATCGGCATCGGCTTGTTGATGCGGTTACATGTCATTCTTCGCGAGGATCGACACGGAGAGCACAAAGAGGCGAGACAAAGCTGGTGATGTTTCAGCACCGAGGGGACGACGTCGAGCATGGGCTGCGATGGCCATGTACACGCTGTTAACTGTGCGCTAGTGCGCCCGTGCACATATATATACGAAGCGAGAAGGGGGAAAACGCGAGAGCCAAAGGGAAAGAGCGGAGGAGTGTGTGTTCATGAGCGAGAGAGAGAAAAAGACTGAACCCGCGGCCTCCATTGCTAAGCAGGCTCTGGCTATGTGTGTATAACAGCAGCGAACGAACGAGCGCTCGGCTGGTTGCTCGGTTGGTTGATTGCAGTGGCTTGCTTCTTTGGTTGCTGCGCCAGACAGCACTTTTTCTCTCCGTATTGTTATTATCATCTCTCTCTCTCTCTCTCGGTTTGTTTCATCTCGGACTTTCTTCTGGGGTGTAAATAATACCGTGTATAAACAAAAAAACGGCTGTGTCACCCATACACGTGTACGCGTGAAGCTTTAAAAAAAAATCGAGAAAAAGAATATCATTATAGGTACGCCAATCCATGGATGGTGAGGGAGGCAAACACACGCGGTGCTGGTGATGTGTTACATTTGCCAGAGACTCGCTTTGCCTCCCGATCCACGATCTTCGGGGCCGGGAGAAATTTAAAAAGCCCTGCCCTCCTTTCCCCGGCTCCCCCTTAGCACAACAACAACAACAACAACGTACGAACAGAGAGGCACAAGCTCTCGGGCTAATTAACGAAACTTGATTTCCTTGGGAAAAATCGGTGGTCGTTCAGACTCCGGGTTTTCCTCTTCCTCCTCCTCCTATCGACTGTATACGTATACACGTATATACTTGCAAGTGTACGAGCGAACGAGAGGAGGCATCGTGTGTACGCAATAAGTGATGTATATACATAGGTACCGCCAACGCGCAGAGACCAAAGACGACGACGGCCGAACCTTTGTTATCGACACGATTCATTTTGCGAACAAACACTACTACACTTACCTATAGTATAAACTCGCACAGAGAGCCAAACCGTTGTCTTTTGCGTGGTAATTTTTTTTTTTTTTTTTTTTTTTTTCCCCAGTGTTTTTAGTATTAAGTGTGATGTTGTGCTTGGTATTTATGTGGATCCAGCCATGTACGCGTGAACCCTATAATCGAGGGTCTGAGCTGTAATCGCGTAAAAAACAATACTGGTGGAATATTTTATACAATTTTTTTTTTTTTTTTTTTTTCTATAAATTCATACGATCGTGTAATTTACTGAAAATGTTTTACATATGTAATGCGTAATGACGTCAATCTTCGTGCGATTCCCTAACGATTTTCTGAAGAAAAGCTATAGTTTGCTATCCTTTACGAATTTACCACGTTTATCACGCAGATGATAAAAAAATGCGACAATAACATTAAAATACTCGTGAATAACGCGACCATTTCTTTTTTTTTTTCCCTCAAGTTTTCCTTTTCTTGTGTATCCATTAACAATAAAGTCGATAACAGGTGCACTATTTTCAATGACCCGTCGAGCCAATATCAATAAGCTGCGTCGCGCAGTTGAGTGATATCGTTAGATTTGCGTATCCATATACCTTATTTACAAAGCATGCATGTATTACTACGTACGATACCTAATTCATCCGTTGATTGTTGCACACAACAGAAAATTTAAAAAATAATAACATAAAACTCATATA
Source organism: Copidosoma floridanum (assembly GCF_036245765.1). NCBI lineage: Eukaryota > Metazoa > Arthropoda > Insecta > Hymenoptera > Encyrtidae > Copidosoma > Copidosoma floridanum. Next base: position 14,435,346 of record NW_028321896.1, on the reverse strand, counting down.
CGCGTCCCTTAATGTATAGCTGGGTGAATTTTGAAGCTTTGATTTACGAACAGCTTAGCCAGCACCAAAACTGCACAGAAAAGCGATCATTGATATGGGGTTTTTATCCACCAGTAGTACTTCCGGAAATGGGGAAAAAAATTTGGAAGTTACGAGGGTTTCGCATAGTTGATAATCAACAATAATCAAATCATACTTGATGATACTTGAAAAACTTGACTCGAGTCACCTGGTAGTCTTCATTCCAAATTGAAGAACCTACCTTAAGTACTAAGAAAGCTGATGAATCCGTCGCAAATATCATGGAAAATTCATTGGTTTCTAATCATCGTATTTAATTTTCTTCTGAAAGTAAATTTTTTTGATTGAATAAATTAAAATAAAATAAGTACACTCAGTATAAAGTATAAAAATAAAATAAGTACACTTGAATTGAAGATTTTCATCAGGATTAAGGTGGTTCTTCACGATGATGCCGTATCAAAGCGACACGGGACCCTGTGGTTTTCTAATTTTCGATTAGCGTATTATTTGCAACATAATATATGTTGTACTGGCACTTGACTATAATATCATTGCATTTACATACAAATAAACGTGCTAATAAAGTCAGAGTAAGAGTTATGAAAAAATTTTTTTTTGAAGCAAGGTTCTGAAAATGGCATGTACGCTCCTACTCAAGCAGACGTTGCCGCCGATTTCTGCATGATCGATAACTGATTACGTTTACGATTAAATATCGTATACTATTTCCCTGATTAGCCCATACTTTTGTTATATTATTACAAAGCTGAAAAGTTCTTCTTTCACTACAAACTTTTTCTATTACGATCTTAAGTCTACTTTACGAGATATTACATGATATCGTAGTATGGAAAAGTAACCTACATAAGAATACATGTTAAAAGTGCATTTTTTGACTGACTTGTTTTCAAAAATTTGCCTGATAAAGGGACTTGAAATTTTAAAAGAAGATGCCTTATAACTTTAAAAACAATCCCTCCAAATTTCCCTGTAAGTTTAAGTAAATGGGTTAGGTGAAGAACCACCTTAAGTTTAAAATATTTATTTAAAGAAATGAGATCATTAAATAGTATAGTCACTTTTATTTTAAATCAATAATTGGCTGAAAAATTTCTAGTATCGATTCTTAACATTTTTTAATCCGTTACATGTGCTATAGTGATAAGTTTTGTTGCCGATGCTAGTATTATTGTGGTCTTGTATGTATTATTGTAAACCGCACAATACTGTCATAAGGGTTGTATTTGCATCAGTTATTGCGAGTGTTGTACTCTGACATTTAAAGGCGAAATATTTAATGCAACTTTTTGACTGAATACCGATGAACTAGACATAACTGAATCCAAAAATAAAGACTCTTCATTTGAGTTTCACGACAACTAAGTAGATCAACCGTAATACGCAACGACCTGTTTACCCATACTTTAACAATACAAACCGTGCAAGGAGTTTTTCTCAATTAATCAATTGTTTTGTCTACTTATAAAGTTACAGTACATAATTTAGTTATAATAATCATACTATGATAACATTTTGGTGATTTCAGTACATACCAATGTTTTAGAAAAGTAATCATTATAAAGTCAAGGGTAGATTAATCGATGAATATAATTTATATCCTACGATTGATTTTGCTACATATCTGTTCTGTAACTTTGGTTGAGTGGCGCTTACGTGGCAAACATTATTTTTTCATTGGTAGGATATTAAAAACACCATATGTAGGAAAAAGTTATTTAATTTTAATGGGTATTATTGTATGGTGTACAAATGTAATTGATATTGTTTGTACTTTTTAATTTTCTAATTAATTTGTGCTATCAAGTTTTCACGATCCAAGATTAAGTGGGTATCTTGCACTGATAAGTCAGCTATGGAAAGAAAGCGACAATCTTCATTTTATTTTCTTACGAATAAGAAAAAAAAACAAAAAAACTTTGTCAAGAGTATGAAAAACCAAATCATTGATATTTTTTACGTTAGAATTCTGAGAACTAGTTAATTTTATTTTTATTACTTTTTTCTTTTTTTTTGCTTATTATATGGATGATTTAAGTATTAATTAAGTAATTACGTAATAAACGCTAATTTCGATGAGTTTTTAATTAAAACATAATCTTTCATGAATAAAAATCACCCTGTTACATTACAGTGCTATTTCAATTCAACTTTTCGAATACTTGCTCGTTTGGTTAATCAGCATTTAATTATAATGCCAAATATTTAAAAAAAAGCAAAAATATGCACGCTTGTTTTGTATTGTCATTTTGTAGGAACACGACTTACTAGCAATGAAAATTTCTCGGTAAAAAAATTTTATTATTCGCAATATTAAACGATAGTAGAAGTAATGGTAATTGAAGCAGTTTTCTTACCACTGGCGCAAAGAGTTTGCGCCCCTTAATTTGTCCTTTTTTTCCCCTAGGCGAGAAAATTTGTTGCATCTTTCGGACGCGTAAGTTGTACTATTCGTAATGAAAAATAAATCGTTTGTTTTAAGAGAAAGTTAAACATGTCCCCGCAAATGTCATTATCAGCTAAATAAATATACTTACTTGAATGGGCACAGAAAAACAATTTTCAAATTAACAATCGTTTTCTTCGATATTTTCCAGAAGATATTTCATTCATTTTTTTTATTTTTCTCACCTCAAATGCAACACCATAGATCTTCATCTAAAACTCAAATTTTTTGTCTTACAAGACGCGAGCTCGAAAAACTTTTCGATTCCAGGCTCATCCAAACCAAATTTCAAGTGTTACGAAATTCTCAGAAGCCCAACAATCCACGTCACTTTAACCCTTGTCCAAGTAATCCTTCACTTGGACCCCATAACAATAGAATTTTTCTTGCATATTTTATTCGTCATACGTAAAACAACATGTATGGAAATTTCATAAAATATCTCAGTACCCATGTAATGATAATTATTTTCTTGAGGTTGGTCCCACTTCAGTACAAAATTATTTTTCAACATATAAGTTGAAGTAACACTGCTCTGTTTAAAAAAAAATCTTTTTTTTTTTTTTTTTTACACAAGTAGTACTTTTGTTATACTTTCTTACCTACCTACTTTGATACTGCATTTACTTAAAATGCTTATGCAGTAATTCATATCATTTTCACACCTACTTTTTTATCAAATACAGTATGGATCTATACTGACAGCGTCCATGTGCATGTATGAGAGTCGCATTCATTTGTGTGCACATCCACTGCCTGACTCACTGCAGTGTGTGCAGTCGTATAAAAGCAAAGCTAAGTAAGTACAAGAGCTAACGCGGCAGAGGTTGTGAGTTATAAGTTGCGACTCTTGCTTGTCACGTTGTTTTTTCTTTCGCGCAATTTTACATATATACCATAGTATTGATCATTTGTTTGTGAACAGTGAACACACCTCGTGACCTCATCTCATATATACTTATCTACCCACTTAAATGTTTGTGTTATTTAGCACGTAACAAAAATTTGCAAGAACGTTCCAGTTTGGAATATTAATTTACCCAATCGCTGCTGCGATTGAAATAAGAACAAGACTCGGTTGCACGATTACTTATTCTTTTTTACGCAAGTAATACTTGAAGGATTAATATTATTATACTTCCGCCGACGACTGATCGTTTGCTTTTTTTGTGGTGAGTTGTTGTAGGGTTAGTTTATATTACGTACTTGTACAATACTTTCATTATTTTATGATATAATTGATGAGAAAACTATAAGTGTATACTTGAACGTAACATTTGTTTACGAAATTTCGTAATTACAAGAGCACCATTTCACGCAGAGTGTGTGTATTATTGTTGTTTTCTTTTTTTTCGCATATCATTATCGACTTATCAATTCACCGTTAGTGGAAAACTTACCAATATTTCGTTTTTTTTTTTTTTTTTTTTTTTGTTCCTTTTTTACAACCAAAAAAAATTGTGAGGTTAATTTCATTTTAATAGTCCAAATATAAAAAATAGTACTTTTTCAAAGCGTCACATTAGTATTTCTAACTGGAAACTCCTTTAGTGTCACCCAAAATTGTTTTTAATACATTATTAATATTTCCATGGTATGCCAGGGGTACAATGTTAGCCAAACAATATTTGTGGGATAAAAATAAAATATCCTATACTATACCGTAGTTGAAAGAAAACAAAAAAAAATTATTTTAATAACATACGTCACTTTTTTATGTTGCAGATAGAATAGTGGCATGAGTCGTTTAATCTATGGCAGATCAACAAGATCATTTGTCGTCCGGGGGGTCTGTAGCGAAGGCTTCAGCAGACACCTCTAAGTCTAAGGGGAAAAGCTCGAGCAGTGGTGGAAGTAGCGGGTGTAGAAAACGTCACAACAGCAACACTGTACAAGTTACTCTTGAAGAGAAAAAACGCAGACCAGTTGCTGCTGACCCGCACACCCAGCAGGCACTAAATAATAAAAATCAGCGTCCTGTTGAAAATACTAAAGGAGAAGGAAGATTAAGGAATGAGCGTAGAAACAATGGAGCTGGTCTAGAATGCTTGTTCGGTAATTATATTTTCAAAATGATCTTATTTTCTTGGACAACTTGCGTCAAGAAATTCCTGTCATTAGAAACTTGCTCAAGTAATAAAATAACACTAGAAGCTCATGTTCTGCTTCATTTAAAACTGGTCTTACTTGGTGTCAATATCTTTTCTTTTTTTTTTCATTACAAGAATTGATTGCCACTTGCCAGTAGTCGTACAACTAAAAATTAAATTTCAAATTACAACTGTACATTGACATTGAAATCTCTTATCTTTCCAACAGATACAGATTGGAGACAGCAGCAGCAGCAAAGAACGCACCAGACTAATTACAGCTCTACTGGTAACAGCACAAGAGCACGCAGCTCGAAAAACAATAATCACTCGTCCGAATTAAATTTGGCGCCGATTGATTGTGTGGCCTCGCGCACTCGATCCCACACTCCTCAAAATCGACAAAATAACTATCTTATCAACAATCAAGTACCCGAACTGAATAGTGCCTGTGATTCATCTTCGTCAATCTCGTTGCAAGTTAGCAATCACAGGAGCAGTAGTAGCAAAAAGCCCGCTCATCACTTGCTGTATAATACTAATTCAAATACTGTGGTCACGGGTCATCCTTTATCATCCAGAAGTAATAGAGGTTTGTTGACATTTTCCTATATTTTTTCTGAAACAAGTGATGTTTACCGTTGTTGCAATACTGTTATAACTATCTAAATCTGATTGAACCATACTACTTGTATGTGGTATACTCAGGGTATCAAAGAACTTATGATTAAAAGTATTATTATGCTTCAAAGGTAACATAAGCATTTTTTGTCTTTTAACATTTATGTAAAAAGGCATAACCTAACTTTTCTCATAATGTGTTGAACTTATGCAAAAAGTACTTTTATTATGACATTTTAAGAAGTACTGCTTATATTTGTCGTATAAGTTATAAGATATTGCAACTACGGTGTAAGTTTATGATAAATATGGTGATGGGATCCCTCGTAAAACTTTATCAAACATCTTGCATTTTTTATAACAGCATGATTCCTATTAACAATTAAAATTTCAAGGTGCAAAAGAAATTGGTATCAAGCTTCTGTATGCATTGTAAAATAAAACTTTTACCTATAGGTAAAAGCGTTATAACGCTTGTTACTAACAAAACACTCGTTTGAACATTAAAATCATACAAACTGTCAATCATCTTAAGATACATATACACAAATAGTTTATTTTTTCAATACTCATAGTATCCAATGAAACAAAACATTTTGGACTACTAACTACATTATAGTCAAAACAAGAGTATTTATTTTGAAAAACACATTATTTGTTATTGAAATGCTTCGCGGTAATGTTTACAAACTTGAGTTCAAAGATAAGGCTTCTATTAAGTTCGGATAACTAAAAAGTTGTAGTAGTACTGCATAAATTAAACAAATGCAATGAAATAATATTAATTGGCAAGGGTTTAAACGCTTTTAGAAAGAACAGAGAGTATAGAAAATAGAAATAAACTTAAACAGAAGTATGTAGCTTGTAAAATATTAGTGGGTAGGATTATATGTTAATGTTGTTGTTTCTGAGAATAAACGCCAAAGAGTCAAATCGTAATGTATGACATTAGGCACAAAGATGAGCGAATGTCTGGAAGGATTCGTGTCCGCTGTCAAAGCGCTTTTTCCGATATCAGCGCAAACCTATCATCAGGAAGGTAAGCCGGTGCTAACAAACGTTACTATTCTCATAATCGCATTTATCTTGCTCTCTTGATTCTTTTGTATATCCTTTTGCGTTTTTTATCAAAGTAGAAAATTAAAATCAGAAACAAGAAATTTTAAGTGTAAGATTGTCGTGTATGTTGTAAATTAACGAAAAAAAAATCTTTCTTGGCGTACTTCTTTTTACCCTTGTACATCCAAATGTTGCACAATATCGTAGAATATGTATACTTTTTAAAATGAAGGCATCAGAATTGCTGAACATAGAGTTTGATTTACGTATTGTTGCATAATGCATGCGAATAAAATTGTTCTTACGTCGTAAGGGTTTAACGCAAGTATATCAATTCGTCAGTTTGGTTTTTGTGACTGTATTTCATATTGAATTAGAAACAAATTGTATACATTTTTACCCGAAACTATGTGGATTGGCATATTTACGTAGCAAGCAATGCTCATCATTTTTAGTTCATTAATTAATTTTTTTAGTAATTTATATGACAGTATCGGAATTAAGACTTGAAAACTTTAATCTAAAGTCTTTGGATAAGCAGTCTAATTTCTCTTTTATCCGTAATTGCGAATGGCAACAATCGACATCAGTTGAATGTATTAACAAAAAAAAAAAAAAAAAACGTTAAATTACATGTATAAAATAAGTTGTAAACAACGAATTCGTTAAAAGTGATTGTAAAATGCAACACTGACTAACCCGACTCAAAATATTTTGCATATGTCGTTAGCATCTAACACACGTACATGTGTGTAAATTTTTGCATGATTGAAAACTTTTGTAATTATGATTTACTTCTTTTGGTCACAAATAATTTACCATATAATATTAGCATCGTTAACATTGAACTGTTACAGTTTTGCCTGGCGTGGTTGATAATTTTTTTATTTTTTTTTTTTTTTCAGATCTGTTTAATTTTAAGTATTTGCATTAAAAAGTGAGTGTATAAAAACGTGGGAAAAATAGTACATGATCCACAAGTTTATTTAATGATTATTTACAAATTTAGTATAAGGTGGAAGATTGTTTGCCTTACCTTAAAATGTTTTTATTTTCTGTAACCAAGTGTTGTATTTTTATTTTAAAACCACTGAATTTTTTTTATTACAGTGAATTGTCATTATTAAGAATAAGTTGTTTCAATTTATTTATATTTTGTACCCTGTACTATGTTGTTTTTAGTTTAAGACAAAGCTTTAAAACTCCCAGAACATTAATATTTAAAAAAGTCATTCTGTCTTTGGCACTAATAATTATTATTTCACGTAACAGTTTTAATTTAATACAGTACTCAGTGCCTAATGTATATAAAAACTATTTACTCCCATAAAAGGAATATTCGATTTGTAAATTGCAACAGTCAGAGTAATACATTCATTGTATGCTCTAAAATTTTTATCTTAATTACATTAATGTGTTGAAAATTTGCAGACCATCGAATTTTTAAAGTCTTGCGAAACTCCAATTGATTCACAGCAAAAAATGAATCAGCTATTAATTGTTAATCGGTACATTTTATTGACATAGTGAGTTTTTCCCATGTCAATTAACCGTCCTTACATTTAAGGGAGCTTTATCGTTGGAGCATTCAAATTTGAAATTCCGAGATAAAATATTTTAGCGCGCATTGACCCTTTCACCCAAATCATTTTTTAATTGTTGATCCGAACTGAACCATCAAATTGCCCAACATCTATGTATTAGTATAGAACGCGCTGTCTGTATAGCTGCATCTCTCGACTGTCTTTCCTTTTGCACCATTCACAAGATAAGTACACTTTTTCCCCCCTCAGCACTTGGCTAGAATCAAGTATAAAACGATAAGCATTCTTTTCATCTAAAAATTAAGATGAGCGATAGAAAAAATTAATTAATAGACAAACAACAATAATAATCACTTGTTTGGACGTTCACTATATTCGCAGGCTCAAAGGGCGTTCAGGGTGGCAGCAGTTGTAACGTCAACGGAAGCTCGAGCTCGTCCACGCTCGGCAGCAACAGTGCCAGCAGTAGCAGCAACAACAGCGTCGTCATTGTCGGTGGCAGTGGCAACGGAGGCGGAGGCAGCGGTGGTTATCATCAGACGCTGAGTGTCAAAGCCAGCATCAGAGTGGGTAACACGGCCAGCAACTCCTCGGCGGAGAGCGGTGGTGGCGGCGGGGCCTCCTTGCACGCGGCTGCGGCGGTGCACGAGGCTGCCGGGCTAGCTGCAGCCAATTCTGGCAGCGGCTACCCCAGCCATCATCACCACCAGCAGCAGCAGCAACAACAACAACAACAACACCACCAACAGTCGCAGCCACAGCACCACCACCACCATCATCACCACCATCACGCCGTCCCGAGTAGTAGTAATAGTATTGGCAACAGCAGCGTAGCCGTCGTCGCGGCCGCTGCTGCCACATCGTCGTCGGTTTCCTCTTCCACGTCGTCCTCAGCGGCAATTGTATCGCAGCAGCAGCATCATCATCACCATCAGACGTTCAGTAGCAACGCGACGCTAGCAGCCAACTTGGCCGCTGCAGCCGCGGTGCACAGCAGTTCGCATCAACAGCCGCCCCAGCACAAACATCTGCTGCGCTCACGGGTCAAGCTTGGTAACGATCACGTCAAGGAGCTTGGCCAGGCATCCGGAAAATCCCAGGGCAAGTACCACAAGAAGGACAGCTCGTCCAGCTCTGCTTTCAGGTGAGTACTGTGTTCGATCTCGTTCATAACTTCATTTTTTTCCAATTTCAATACATACGGAGAGGAAAAAAAAAAAAAAGACTACAATTATATAATTTCAAGGTAGCGCTTGCGATTTGCTTTGAACTTTTGAATTCTAATTATAATTAATCTGCCTGACACGTGAATCGCTCGATTGAATAACGATCACCGCTGCTGATGTCTCAAATGCATTCAAACGCGTTTATTTTTTAAAATCATTAAGGTTTTCACGCGTGTTTTGTAAATTGCAAAAATCAGCTTCGATAAAAAAGAGTTTCAAAAAAATTTTTGTATAGTATTTTTATGACATTGGTAGTTCAAAGTTAGTTGCCTCGCGCGTGTTTGATGAACCAAATTGGCAACACTTGCGCGCATGTGCTTCGCTATAGACACTTATACAGTACCTATATAAATGTTGGCACTTTCAATGTTGTTGCTGCGACCTGCTTTAACTTTGGACAAACGGCTCGTTACGTTCGTGTCGATGAAATTTCCGAGATGTCCAATTATTTTCAGACGTTTTGAATTATAATAGCCATCAACGTACGTTTAAATACAACTTTATTTTATTTTTTATTCTTGGTACTAATCTTTGTTTTCTTGGCACATAAATCAATACTAGTTGAGTATTTTCCCCAACGAATTTGTATTACAATTTCTATGGTCACTCTAAATTGTATTGATCATGGATAGGCTGAATAAATTAGATGCTATAATTAATTCATTGTTTTGATTTTGAATGCCACAATCCCACAATCAAACAATAATATCGTCTTATGTAAAGAGGGGAAATTTATGCTTGTCAAAGAACAATAATGCTAATGTATTAACGACATTGATGCGCAAAGGAAATTTAATAAACAATATACTGAATTTACCAAAGATTTTCAATGTTTTATTATTTAAGAAATAAGTATGGTATTTTATCTCTTTTGCAAAAATACTGCATCTTAAAAATCAAAAGTGCCTTACTGGCTTATTTTTTCTATACTCTTATAGATCAAAGATCACATACCATTTATTTTTAGCGTTAAAGGTCGTTAACAAACCAAACTACATACGCAATCGATAGTTTATTGTCAATGAAAACAAGTTTTGTATTTCTATTGTAACTTCCATTACTACCTTTATATCGATATGAACGGTCTTTGTTTTACATTGCAACTTTTAATTATTTAAGCGATGTGAATTTTGTCATATCAAAAAAACCACCTTAACATAAGCTCAATATACAGTAACCAATCATCATGTACATCTGTGAATTACAGACACCGTTCCTCATCACGGGCTCGGAAGTCAACGCTCGAGAGCAGTGCCGGAAGCGGAGCGATCAGTGCCGGGCTCGGTTCCAGCGGTGGCAGCCACGGTATGTCAAGTAGCGACCCGTTGTCGAGCAATACTGGCGCCATTGGTAGCAACAACATGGGTGGAGCCGGAAGTGGAGTACCACCAAGTTCCTCATCGATTTCCTCATCGTCCTCCTTAGCAGGAGGTGCGTCGTCTATGACGCCACTGCCAGCACCGCCTGCGCCGGATGACGATTCTAATTCTCAAGCCAGCGGCACGGGTACTGTGAGCGCTGGTGCAGCTAGTGGAGGTCCCTCTGGACTGGCAAGCGGTGGTGCTGCCGCGGCAGCTGCTGCTGCTGCCGCGGCCGCCGCTGCAGCCGCTGCCGCAGCCGCTGACAGTGAGAGCGATGACGGCGAGGTTGGCCAACTACAGGCACTGCTGGAAGCCAGAGGTTTGCCTCCACACGTGTTTGGTGCACTCGGGCCCAAAATGCAGCATCTGCTCAACCGGAGTATGGGGAGTATGGGAGCTAGCTCAGGTAAGCCAGGGAACCAATCCTTCGATTGGCTTTGAGTAAAAAAAAAAAAAAAACTTTCTCATATAAAAAAACTTTACTCTTTAGCCGATACAACACATAAAAACGCACAAACCAACATGATCTCGTTGTCCCTAGGCGTTCTTTATTTCGTGTCAAAAGGCATCAAATAAAGTTTTTCATACCTTTTACTTTTCTCAAGTGTTTTTTTAATATTTAATAATAATCACGCAAAATAGTCACCGAAATTTTTTATACACGCACACGAATAACCATTGGCAACTGGTTTTTTTTTCGCTTTGTCCCAAAATTTAGCACATTTAGCCGCATTGTACACTACAGTTTCAGCTGCGAAAGCTCAGCAGCTTTTGACGGGCCTGCAAGCCGATGATGAAGGCGAACAGCTCCAAGCTGTCATTAGCATGGGTGAGATACTTGTGATGGGCAACGAGGATACGCTCACGGGTTTCCCGGTAAAGCAGGTCGTTGCTGCGCTCATCAATCTTTTGAGTATTGAGCACAATTTCGTGATAATGACGCATGCTTGCCGAGCACTGACCTACATGATGGAGGCGTTGCCGCGCTCTTCGACCGTCGTCGTCGATGCAGTACCCGTCTTTTTACAAAAGCTCGAGTCGATCGAGTGCATGGACGTTGCTGAGCAATGTCTCACGGCACTCGCCATGCTCTCGCGTAGACACAGCAAAACTATTCTCCATGCGGTAAGTAACTTAGGCTTTTGTTGATTCATTCACGAGATGCTTCCATTAAACTGGCTAATAAATCCTATTTTATTGTTCTTGTATGTGCAGGGTGGTGTGTCGGCGTGTTTAAAGTTCGTTGATTTCTTTAACATTACCGCACAGCGCGCAGCCCTAACGATCACAGCAAATTGCTGTCAGAACCTGCATCCTGATGATTTCCATCTCGTCACGGAGAGTCTGCAACTTCTCACCAGCAGATTGACTAACCAGGACAAGAAGAGCGTCGAGTGTGTGTGCCAAGCGTTCAGCCGGCTGATTGACAGTTTCCAGCAAGACGAGGTGATGCTATACAAAATAGTGAATACCGAGCTCTTGCAAAATCTTCAACAGCTGCTGATGATCACGCCACCGGTGAATAGCGTTGGCAACTTCATCACTGTACTGAGAATGCTGTCTGTGATATCGAATCGCTGCTCTGACCTTGCGATACTGCTGCTCCAGCAGAACATAGCATTTACCTTGAGTTATCTGCTGACCGGCTCGCTGGACGTAAAAATAGAGGATGTCGAACTCGTACCGCGTTCGCCGCAGGAGCTCTTCGAAATAACTTGTCTGATCGAGGAGCTGATGCCGCCACTGCCGACAGACGGCATCTTCAATGTAGATAGTTTACTCGATAGATCGAGCAGTCAACAAGAAACAGTGCAATGGGAGTGGCGCGATGAAAGACAGTGCTGTCATCCATTTAGCGCCATTGACTCGAGAATAATTGAGGTACTTTAATTTTCAACTAATAAATCTTCCTTGTCTTTTTTACAGTGTAACCAAGATGAGTGAACTGATTTTTTATTTTTTTCATTCTTTAGATGGCATTTCAAAATGGAGAAGATGAAATCTGTCTATCCACTCTTGGACGAACTTACACCATAGATTTAACTGTGATGAAACAAATCAATGAAGATTTAGGAGTCGCGAGAAGTATATTCCGTAGAGTAAATACTCAGCCCACTGAAGGTGATAATGCACAGTCGTCATCAAAGTAAGTACTCGTCTGTGTGATTTTTACGAGATGCGTTTTCACACTCACGTGCGTTGTTTTTTTAGTGGCCCGTGCGTTGTACCTCAGATGATAAAAATTAACGAGTGGGTTGTGAGCTTTATACGAACATTGTTTTCGGTGTTATATGAAGTCTACAGCAGTTCGGCCGGGCCAGCAGTTAAATGTAAATGTTTACGAGCGTTACTGAGAATGCTGTATTACTCTTCGAGTGATCTTCTAAAAGTGAGTATTTTTATTGAGGTATTAATTTTTTTTCCCATAGTATTGAGATTGGAAATTCAAATAACAAAAGTCTGTTTTACAGGAAATGTTGAAAAATCAAGTAGTTTCGTCTCACATTGCGGGTATGCTGGCTTCACAAGATTTGAGAATAGTCATTGGAGCTCTGCAGATGGCCAACATTCTAATGACTAGGTTACCTCAAGTATTCCGAGTTCATTTTCATCGTGAGGGAGTTTTACATCAAGTACGTCAACTAGCTGATCCAGATATTCCTCTTGGAGTATCGCCACCCAAGTGTCCTTCTGGTGAGTTTGTAATTATATTTATACCACAAGGAAATGTTTGATAGAACGTAACTCGAATTTTGTTTGTAGGTGCATTATCAAGTCCCCAACCAGGACCATCAAACACTCCTCTATCTTCCATCGCGACGTTGTCGTCCAGCAGTGCTACATCCCCCATTGCTTCACCCACAACAAATGGTAATATAATGTTCGGTGCTGTTGCCACAAGCCAAATGAAGCCAAATGTCGCTGCCACAATGGAAACTCGCAGTCGAACCGACATGAACGTCAATATAGAGGACGCATCCGCCACACCACCTAATGCTCACCTGTAAGTAGCTTCAAACATTTTTATACTGTTTTTATATTGATAAATTTTCTTTGAATAATCGTAACCACGTAGCGTTCGTATTATTACTTAAACATTAGAAATGATAAAACTTACAGAAGGATTGGCGATGTACTAAAAAGAAAACGACAGAACAAAAAGGGCAAGTTCCAGAGATTGGCGAGTACTACACCTCAGCAGCCATTGCCACAACAGCAGCAGCCTCAACAACCACAACAGCAACAGCCAGCGGAACAGTCACAATTTGCTGTATTCGCATCGAAAAATAGTAGCCGCTTCTTGGGCAACCTGAACCCCGCACGTTGGGGAAAAAAGTCCTCATCACCAAGCAATACGAGTGATAAACGCGACTCGAGCTCTTCATCCAGTCTGTCCAAGCCTTCTAGCAATCAGAGCCTAACCGGCAATAACCGTGAGAAAGCCAAGGCTTGGGTACGTGAAGAAGCCCAGCAGTTCTTAATCAGGTATCAGCTCGACTCACCATGTACGCACCCTGCCCTTACCGTGCTGTCAAGACTTACCGCAGCTATTCAACGTCTACAGTCCAATGTAAGTATCAAATTTACAAGAATAATCGTTTGTGTATTATTTTTTACGTTTAATTTCAATGTAAAATACTCTTTACCAGGATATGGAAGAAGTGTACTCAGCTCTTACTGAACTTCGTGATGTTGTTCTGGAAAGTGATATTTCGCCATTTGAAATGAATCACAGTGGTCTGATCAAAGCTTTGCTCAACTTCCTCACTACGTCAGAGGGATCTGGAAATAGATACGATCGCCTTAGGATGTTTTGGAAATTGTTTGCCGAATCTACAGTAAATAGTTTTTAACTCAAATATATTCCATTTAATTCTAATTGAGTTTATACGGTTTTTTTTCTCCTTTTTAGTTACAAAGAGATCCATCAGACTACAGTCCGGGAGCGTTTGGTGCTCTTGTGTCTAAATTAAGTAGTTGTGTGTCTCAATTAGAACAGTTCCCAGTCAAGGTGCATGATCTGCCCGCAGGATCTGGAGCTGGTAGAGGTGGGACTAGTGCTTTGAAATTTTTCAATACACACCAACTTAAGGTACTTTACTTTTTTACTTCATAACACGTGTATTCGTGTTAAAAACTTACAAAAAAAAAATATATCGGTTTCAGTGTAATCTTCAACGTCACCCTGACTGCAATAATCTTAAACAGTGGAAAGGTGGAACTGTAAAGGTGGATCCATTAGCTCTGGTTCAAACTATAGAGCGCTACTTGATGGTTCGGGGATACGGTCGGATTCGCGATGCTGATTCAATGGTCAGCGATGATGACAATAGTGAAGATAATGTAACTGAAACCTTCGTAAGTGCTTGTTTGAAAGATTCTTCAGGAGATTTTGTCATTAGACAGGATCCTCAAAGAAATTATTCAGTACACGATTCAGACGTAAATTTGCTTTTTAATACTTTTCAAGCAATATTAACATTTGATGTAAAAGATTTCATTGCTTTAAATTCGATGGTATTGGAATATTAATTGTTAGATAATTAAAAAAATTTAATTGTAACCTTCAAGTAGTCTTATTTCTTAGCCGTTGTCTAAAGTCGTAGAATATTTAACTTGAAAAATTATGACTAAAATATATGCATTTGTAGATTTCAAAGCTTATTTGTAAAATATGGACATTTTTAGATTATAGCACGTAGTAGCTAAAGTATTTGGCGACTTAGTATGATAACTGGGAAGTTTAGACCACTTTAAAGACTTTTAAAATTTTCCAAACAACTATTCTTTTAGTACTCAAAAGCTTGAGATAACTTCATTTTTTGCCCCCGTGTTTTATGGACCTGAGCCGGAAAACGTCATTAGCTACGCTGTGTTAATTTCTTTAACTTTTTATTATGTTTAATTAGGCTGTTGAAACAAATCATGGTTCGGTGAAGCACAAGTTACAATTCATAATTGGAGAAGAGATTTTACCATTCAATATGACTGTTTATCAAGCCGTAAGGCAGTTCAGTTGTCCCGGAATCGATCACTCAGAGACCGATGCAGACAGTGAACCACCTCTTGGTCATGATGCAGTTTGGGTCCAAACACACACTATATACTACAGGTAATCATTAAGTTGACAAAATATCTATTGTACAATTGATTCTGGTTTCGTGAACAATAATCATTTCAGTAAAATTTAAATTTCTCGCGTGATCTTAGGCCAGTACCAGAAGAAGAATTGTCTGCATCTTCAAAGCCTGGTTCAAGCTCGCAATCTAGCAGTCGTAAGGGAAAGGGAAAGAGTACAAAAATAAGCTCAAAGAGGAAGGAGGACTGTTTGTGGCTGGAAGGGACGATACCCCAGCAGCGTTGTCCACTTTCGCCATATTTGTTCCCAAGCTTGTCGCCTGTGGTCAGCATCAGTGATGCATCCCTTGACGGTTTATGCCTGTCGCGTCTCTTGTACGCCATGAATCGCTCCTGGAGCGTTCTATTCCCGCATACCAAGAGCTTTAGCCTACTTACGCCACATGATTTTATTAACAGTAAAATCGCGGCTAAAGCCAGCAGACAACTGCAAGATCCGCTTGTTATTATGACAGGCAATCTTCCATCATGGTTGCAACAAATTGCTTCAGTGTGGTAAGTTTGAGAAATGTTTATTATTCAACTATTTTTGGTTGATTGAATAAATTTGAGTAAAAATAAATATTTTATTCTTGTCTTTGCAGTCCATTTTTATTCCCATTCGAGACAAGACAACTACTATTCTACGCGACGTCTTTTGATCGTGATCGAGCTCTACAGCGTCTTCTCGATTCAGCACCAGAATTAAGTGGCTCTGATAGCCAAGAGCGCGTGACACCGAGACTGGATAAGAAAAAACGAACAATTTCGAGAAGTGATATTCTTAAGCAAGCTGAACAAGTTATCCAAGAGTTGGCATCGTCTAAAGCTCTGTTGGAAGTGCAATATAACAATGAGGTAAAACAATGCTGCAATATTCTAGTAATTAAAGATTATTTTTTGGGTTTTAATCATAAATAATTGTATTTTCAGGTTGGAACTGGTCTTGGACCTACCCTAGAGTTTTACGCCTTGGTATCTCAAGAACTGCAGCGCGCTGACTTGGAATTATGGCACGGTAGTTTGAGTCCTACAGAACAAGGATATGTAAATACGGTACAAGGACTATTTCCTGCACCAATCCCATGGAACACGAAAGCTTCACATCTCACTAAACTAAAGACTAAATTCAAGTTTTTGGGAAAATTCATGGCTAAAGCGATCTACGATTCGAGGATGGTGAGTTGATTTTTCAAGTAAATAATTGCATATGCAACGTTTTGATTATTTTCAGCCCCCTTAAATAATAATTTCGATTCGACAGTTGGATCTCCCATTCAGTTTAACCTTCTATCGTTGGCTATTGGGTGAAGAATATGCACTTACTTTGGCGGATCTCGCTTATGTTGATCAAGATGTGTATCGTACGCTTTGTAAATTACAAGACACAGTGAGACGGAAAGAGATTATAGAGCGCGATCAGAATTTAAGACACAACGAAAAATCTCTGCTTATAGAGGCGCTAGATTTAGATGGCTGTCATATAGCCGACTTAGGATTTGTTTTCCAACTACCCGGCTACGACAATATTGAGTTACGAAAAGGCGGTAGCGATATCAACGTTACAATTCACAATGTCGATCAATACGTAAAGGTACGACAAATAAATTTTTTGCATAAAAATGAATAGAAAAAAAAAAAAAAAAACCAATCGAAACACTTTTTTCATGTTGCGAAATTCATTGTCTTAGCTGGTGGTTCATTGGTATCTCTACGAAGGAGTCTTCCGGCAAATGGAATCTTTCCGAGAAGGTTTTGAGTCTGTTTTCCCACTCGCCCAACTACGTCTATTCTTCCCTGAAGAATTAGAAGCCGTGTTCTGTGGTCACTCACAAACGGGAGGAAAGTGGGACATTAAGACGTTATCCGATTGCTGTCGAACCGACCACGGTTACACACCAGACTCACGAGCTATACGTTTCTTGTACCACGTCATGTCTGAGTATAACAGTGAAGAGCAAAGACAGTTTATCCAGTTTGTCACTGGCTCTCCAAGGTTACCTGTTGGTGGTACGTTTCATGTTATAAACTCCTATTTTTACCAAAATCGCAATTATTCAATATCTTGAACGATTACTGATACCATTGATATTTTTTCAGGTTTTAAGAGTTTAACGCCACCTCTTACAATAGTACGGAAAACATTCGACGTGTCCTCGAAATCGGACGAATTCTTACCATCCGTTATGACATGTGTCAACTACTTAAAACTGCCTGATTATTCAACTTTGGAAATAATGCGAGAAAAGCTTAGAATAGCTGCTCAAGAAGGCCAACACTCGTTCCACCTGTCCTAGACATGGACGAGCAAGAAGCAACAGTTTTTCTTTTTTTCTTACTCCCAGCTCGGTTTGATGTCACAAAATCGCAACAAGCAATATAAATTTGTCGAAACAACTCGCATACCTGAAAATACTAATATTCATACAAGTAGCTGAAAAATTCTTGTTTTTTTTTTTTTAATACTTATTTAAACATTTCATAATATTTTCCATGCCAATTCAGCATTCATTTTTTTTCTACGCCTTAACAATTTGGAGTTGTGATAAACAATAATTTTTAATTAAAAATAAATGAAGTGAGAATAATGTTTTAATGTCAGAATGCAAGCTAAAAAAATTGAAAATTACTCATCTGACTTATTTCCTTAAGCAGGAGTAAAAAAGAAGTAGAATCTGCTGCGAGTAAAAAAATAAAGAAATAAAAAAGAAAGAAAATGATATAAGCGTTGTACATATAAAGTTTAATTATCTCGATATAGTTTGATATACACACGTCTATATAAATACTTTATATAATAGCGAACGAAAAGTTTGATTTAAAAAATAAAGTATAATAAAAAGATACCATTCTAATAATGAACCAATACTACAATTGAAAAGACGTTCTGCCTAGGTGTAACATAAAAAAAAAAATTTTATATAAATATATATATCATCGATGCAACTCGCGTGTCTCCGTGTATGACAAAGATTTCACCCATCTCTCCCAGCCCTGCTGCTCTCGTCGAGCCGATCGTTGTTGGTGTAAGAACGAGCTCGCGTTTTTCGTGGTGAGAAGCAAATATATTATAATGAAACAAAGAATGAATCACAAGGCGTGTGCTACATCGAGTTAGTACATAATTTCGATAAATAAAAAGGGCTTTGGTGAAAACCCAAGCCTAAACGTATGTAACATTAAGTATATTGACAGTGAAAGATATCGTGTCTCTTGTTCGTTGTTCTCTTTAATTTTTTTTTCTTCATCCTTTTCATTTTCTTTTTTGTAACAGATCTCTCGCGTATAAAGCCGGTGCTGCTTTGGTCAAGCGAGCAAAGGATATACGAATTTGTATACATACTTGAGCGCACGAAGTGCATTGTTCATCACAATGTTTATCATTCTGCGTATCGTCTCATGATTATTTGATACCTCTTGTAGACGGATAGTTTTTATTATTTAGTTGTGTATTAAGGGTGCAGCCAGCATCACCAGACCACAAGTTTCGTATTGAGCTTTATCGAGACATTTTATTGTAAATGTTTTTTTGTTTCATTTTTAATATTGTCATAATTTAATATTGATTTTTGATTTTTGTTTCAATGTATAACTAGTATTTACGTCCATAACATTCAAAGGAGTTTCAAATATCATTTCATGTAAAAATTTTTGAATCCATTGTAATAAAGAGCAACATTGCAGTTTACACCTTACATTATGGTCTGATGGTGAATAACGGAGTGAACAACACTTTGTATAGCCATTAATTATTTTTATTACATTTTGATTAAGAGAATCGTTACGAAAAAAAAGTACACAGTTATGTCAAAAGAATTGGAATCGTGCAAACGAAAGAGACAAGTGATACGCGCGATCGTTGTGCGAAAAAAGTTAACTTAGTTACAGTAAAAAAAATAAGTCTTAAGATCCATCATTAAGTGCATATTGGTTCTAAGTGGTGATTCACACACAAAATTTTCTTATTTAACATAAACTGTATTTATATGAATTCTTTTATCTTTTTCATTTTATTTAGCAAAAATTGGGTTTTTATGACATTTGATTCTTTTCATAAAAAAATGGAATAAAAAAATGTAAGAAATACAATACAAAATTTTTCGTAAATATTCAAAACAAATTTTATAATTTTAACATTCCGCACAACCTGCTCCTTTCTTCAGTTAAAGTTTTAAACATTTATTAGAGTCGGATGGATTATGTCAAGAAATCATATGATTGGATATATTGAATAATTTTTTTTCATTACAATTCTAAAGTTTGTTACTTTTGTTTTTAAGTACATCGGATTCGTTTGAAAAATAGTGATTAAAATATTGTATAACTAAGAGAAAAAGAAGTAATTATTATATCTTTAATTTTTTTTCACATTCATACATTTTTTTAATACAAATTATTCGTGTCTTAGCAAAACATATTTTTATATTTCTTATAAAAATAATGATTTTTATCAATAATTTATTTATTTTTAATAATAAAAATAAATAGAGGAGCTATTAAAGCATTGCTGTGATCAAATTATTTAATCAACTTTTTACAAAATAAAATTCATTTTCCATACAACATTTTACATTTAACATCAATATTGGTAAATTTACGAATAAAAACCCTTTGATAATATACGAGATCTCGAATCAGTTTATATTAGCATGGCCAACCAGCCCAAAATAAAGCAAGTACCTCCTACTGGAGTTAATCTGCTGTAACTTTTGTCCCCTGTGAACGCATAATAGTAGCAGGTACCAGAGAATAGAAGTATTCCAGCGATCAGAAGGCTACTAGTCTGAAATTAAATATTTTATACACTCCTGATACATATATATACCTTACAGATCTAATATTTTTTATGTTTCTAACATAAAAAACTTACTAAATAGGGCATTCTGCACAATGGTGATCCAAGCAAAGCTAATGTATGAACAAAGTGATATCGTGAGGCTACATCGAAGACCCTCCTCTGTTCTTGACCTTTGTCATCTGGATAGGCCTCTGCGAAATTTAAATAAACGTTTAAAAAAGAGTAGATTAAATTTTACGTATAAACTAATTAATACTAACTGTGTGATCCATAAGCTCCTAAAATCACAGCCGCAGCTCCACTAATGGCAGCTATTCTGACAAATGGTCCAGTTTGTAATGCTAACTTCCATAGTGGTTCTGGTGGAACCATTTTAACTACTTCAACTTTATTAGGACCCAAGCCCAGATAGCTAGATACCTGAGATGTTAATAGCACTGTTATTTACACTAAACAAATCAAGATACAGGTTTTGAAATATTGAATAACCGTAAACTGTTTACACTAAAAATCAATTAATCGGTAAGAACTAAATCAATCAACTACTAATAAAAGTGCACACGCTGAGACTGAGACTACTGAGAATATAAATTACACAAATAATGACAATTACCAAACAAAATAAAGAGGTTATGATAAAAATGCTTGCACACTTACGCCGCCAGCAGCTGCTTTAGCAACATTGATAGTGTTAGCACTTAATGGATTTGTAAAAAGAATATAACTAAATGTGTCATCTAATCCCATCGTTTTTTTTCAGCGATATTCCTTAAAACTAAAAGCACAAGTCAACCAACGAAAAAAATAAGAAATCCTCCCCAACAATTCAACTGAATTTGGAATAACAACTATTTATTGTCAATACTGATAGACGAGTTTGATTGTTGTCGCGTATTTCGACGTTATTCACACATTTGTTTTCATTTTCCTTCACAAATTTTAAATTTTAAGCCACTTTCAACTTTCAATACTTATAAGTTATAAGTACTTTACTCATGAGTGATGCATCATACAATTGTAAATTTCACTTTCACCTGTCATGCAGTCCTGTTCCTGTCACCTGCTGTCACACTCAAAGTATAATATACTTACCTAAGACCTAAGGCCTAAGGGTAGTAAGTAGTAAGGGTATACTTAAGTATAATACTTTTACGGGTTATTTAATTTTACGATAGCATCATACCCTATAAAAATTCATGGTTTTATTTTTTTTATTATAATTAGTGTGAAAATGAAGACAAACAAAATAATAATGGAAAAAATTTGGAGTATAGAAAAAATAAGATTCTTTATTTTTTTACTTCAAAATTTCTTAAACTTTAATTCTATGAAACTCGAAAATGAATTTTGCAATGCTGATTTTCACTTGTAAATATAGACTAAGTGATGTTTATTATTGTTAGTACTGACTGAATACAAATTAATGGTTTATTTCAACATTGTCGAGAGGTATGCTATTTTTTTTTTTTTTTTTTTTTACTTTCTACATATTTTATTTATAACAACACACATACAGTACCTACTGTGAGTGTAATAAAAACTCAATATTTCACAACTATGAACAACGTATGAACATACCGATCATTTTGTGCAGAGTACGCATTTTGAACCAAACAAAACATTCATTTAGCTTATTTATAAATATAAAATGGGTGTTTTTTCATTACGAAGAAAGAATTTAATATAACTTTATTGGTTGACGTCTAAACTAATAAATAAAAAAATTAATATTTTCTAAATACGAAATTCCCGCGTGTATATAGATATAGAATTGAAGCGCCAGTGGGGCAGTGGACAACACAACACACAAGACACAACTAGGCTGCATTGTATACGCAGCCTAATACTACATAGATATAAGTAGATATTGTTGATTGTTCTGCTTGTCATTGTCTGCGCTTCCGCCGCTGTCTTTATGTTGCAATTTGTATCAATTTGTTTGTACCTGAAACTTGAAACCCTATTGCGACAACCGTTAATAGTTGAATATTTTTATAAATAACGACTGAATTTTCACCGAGTAAACTAAATCAAGGTATTTGAATCCTGATACATGAATATCTGCTATTAAAATTCAAAATTTTTCTGATTATCAATAGGTTAATATTATATTTAACTAAAACAACTTTGCAAACTTTCATTGTAAAACTGATGAGTAATCTGTTTTGAAGCTTAAGTACAAACTTGGAAAGTCATAAATAATATATCTACGAGAAATCTTTGTTTATTTTCGAGTTTTTTGTTCAGAAGGGTTATGCATATAAACAAAATATTGATTTATACTGAAAATAAGTTACTATCTCTCATTATATCTAACAGCAACTAATTGTATGTTTGAAAGATTACCAGATTTTCTTACACAATAAATTATACTCACCATAATTTACATTGTAAGTCTTCATCGACACAAATTGTTATGTTCTATTAAAACATAAAACTTACTTATAATTGTCATATATTAACAGTTATAATTTTATAGGTAAACAAAAGGCATCTTCATCCTTTTTTTTTTTTCAAAAGCGTTTTTGTAAAGACACAATGATTGAAATCACATGTAACGACAGACTTGGTAAGAAGGTTAGAGTAAAATGTAATCCAGATGATACAGTTGGTGATCTCAAAAAACTAATAGCAGCTCAAACTGGTACTCGCTACGATAAAATTGTGCTAAAGAAATGGTACACAATATTCAAAGACCATATTAAACTACAAGACTGTATCCTTTTGAAAATATCTTAATATTTTTAATTTCAATTTAAACATATTTCTACTTAACATACAAAATTTTTTTTTTCACTCGACAATACAGATGAAATTCATGATGGAATGAATTTGGAACTCTATTACCAATAAATAATTGAACGTGGTTAAATTATTAATTTTAAGACTATGTGTAAATATTAAGTATTTTGTAACATTTTGTTAATTCATACGGTGCAAACGTCACAACCAATAAACAATTCTTTATTAAAAAAAATATATTGCTTTTATTTGTCTTCTTATTCCTACAGTTAAAAATTATTCTGTCAAATGCTTCACATTGCTTATACCATTGTTAGCTTTTATCACTCCTAGAGATCACATGCTCATAAGTAACTTCAGTATTGAATGACATTTAGTATTGGTAATATTGGTAACATCACATGAACAAATTTTTTTAACAATCTATAAAACTACAACTCTTATAAAAAAAATAACTTTTTTTACTTTTACCAACCAATCTTTGGTTTTAAGCTCTTCAAATCTTATTTCTGACGTTATCGTCATTTCTAACATCTTATATTTTTTTATTAAAATAATGGGCGCTGTGCGTATTCTAAAATAGAGTTTTACATATTTTTCTTCTAAAAATATTGTGAAAGCTAAAATTTTTTTTTTTTTTTTTTTTTCTTTTTTTTTTTCTTCAATCGTTCTATGTAAGCTTTTGCGCATTTAAACATTTTTTTTTTTATAGCAACATCAATGTGGTCTCTTCAATGTTCCATCAGAACGTATAGGACTTTCAGGTTCCATAATTTCCCTACCGCGGTTGCTTAGAAAATCTTTTATGTGCTGGACAATTAAATCAATGGCCACTGAAACAAAACGGAAAAAAAGAAGACTCATTTAATTACTTAATAAATATATTGATCAATGAAAAGGTATATTTATAAATTTTTGTTACAAATTCCAGGTATCCCTTTTTATTACATGCACTTGAACTAGTTGTACACACTTATACTACAATACTAACTGTCTCTTTTATAATTCAACATAAAGACACACAATTATGCAATTGCAGTAAAGTAAAGCCTACAAGTATGGTTTTGACTTACGTAACTAAACAACAGTTTAAAAAGTTCTATCATTTTAGATAAACTAAATTAAAAGCATACACATGGAAAAATCTATAAATGTAATTATTATGCTTCATTCTAAGAGATCAGAACCAATTAACAAATTTTGTCTATTATAAAAGTTATAAAATATTTACAAAATATGAATAAAAAAATTGTGTTGTGTTGTTAACGGAGACCCAAAAAATACATTGATTATCTCCAATATACTTAATTATGCTCAGGATATAAAATTGTAATGTATAAAAAGTTGCAATGTTTTTCTCTTATGTCTATAAAACAATTCACAGCAGAATTATGCGCTCTTTAAATAAAAATACAATTATTCGGCGATAACTTACATGTAATAAAAACATTTTACATAATTAAATGCGACTTAATGCAAAGAAAAAGCTCGAGTTGTATTATTTTAAGATAAAATATTTTTTGAACAAATTAAGAAAAATCTCAAAAAACTGTTATTTAATATAAATTGTATGTAAAATTTCAAATAAACCTTGCAAAAACTGTCAGCAATTCAAAAAATTAGCTACGCTTTTCTTAATTTGCGACCTTATTCCTTAATTGTAAACTTTCCATATCTACGCAAATATACGTACAATAGAAAGTGTATACTCTTTTTTACTTCAAAGTCCCTATCAATCCTGCATATAGAAATTTAGTCACTAAATGTAAGTGCAAATACTATGCTGCAGGAAAGAGTGTCTGGTTAAAATAGCTATGTGTGCTTCTGTTCCTTTATGCGTTATTGTTACGTGTAAAGTTATCTTTTTAAAAATTCTTTTTCATTTTTTTTCTTCTATTTTTTAATACTCCTTAAAAAGTGGTGGGACCTTTGTAATTACAAAAAAAAAAAAAAAAAAAAAAAAAAAAAATAGGTTTAATCTAATAAAGTTATCATAGAGACTGCTGCACAGGAATCGTATTATGATGTTGACGTTCGTCTAAGCTCGATGTAAGGATGCTGCCCGGATGAGGAATCGCCATTTTTAGAATGCAATATGTCCCAGATGTGGTGCACTATAAGGTCTATTGCCACTGTAATCACACAACAACCAAAAAAATACCATAGGTACGTCTAAGTTTTTTTGTTTAAAAAAACATTTTCTTGTTTCCATTGAATAAAAGGATGTACAATTTAAATTCCTGAATCCAACATTTTTTATCCGTGAAGCAAAAAACATTGTAAAGTTGTATCTTATAGTATTAATAAAAAATAACAGTTTAAGCCTATGACTATTCTACAACAAATAATTATTCGATATTACAATTTTTGCCATTGAGTTGGAATTCCTGAGAAAATTTTATTTTCAGCGCAATAAAACTATAAACAAACGAGAAACATTTGTATTATTATACAAAACTCGAACACTGATAGTTGGTCTAACATAATCGCTAGGCATCTAGGATTTATTGAACTTGAAGAATAAAAACAACATTTGATTTTTTATCTAACGGTGTATACATCAAAGCATCTATTGAATAAATTAAAATTTTGTTTTGTACAAAAAATTATATCTTCTTGTGGCTTTAGTTAATTCTTTTTCAACATCATCTTATTCCAAGTATAAAAAAAAATCATATTAAAAAATCAAAACGCAATCAAAATTTAATAAATGCGGTATTGTGAAATCGTGATTACAACTTTCTTATTTTTTAATGAATAAAACAGTGAATTAAGCAAAGAAAATACTACATTTATTCTAATTTTTTTTTTAACTCAAATCACACCTAAATGAAGTTCAATACAGTGATTATAGTCTTATAGTACTCCTCGAATACTGGGCAGCAGCCACAAGAAATTTTTTTACAATACGTTTCATAAGGTAGAATCTTGATGTACAAAAATTTTCAACTATAGTTTAAAAACTAATATGTGTAGAAAATCTATATCATGAGTGGTAAAATTATAAGAGAAGCATACCAATGGTTTAAGGAAAGAAAAAATTATATCAAATTTGTTGAAAAAAATCTAATCATGTAGCACTAGCATTTTCAAACTGCCAAAACAGATTTTCTGATAAAGCCTTTCAAATCATTCAATTCAAAAAAATTTAGTAATAGAAAAAAAAATTATTACAAGTCAACTTTACTGAAAAAAAATTTTACTTTCGTAATAAGTTGATTAATAGTATATTACACAATGTAGGTACTTGAAAAAATTTTATTAAAAAAAACTTTAAGTAGTTCAGTTTTTTAGTTACAGGACAATTAATAAATTCGAAATTCTACCTTATTTATATTTTAATAATAATATATAATTATATTTTAATATAATTATAAAAGAATTTTTTTAAAAGAGCAAACTAATAAAAAATGATAAGTGAGAATAGTTCAAATAAGTTATTATTAAGTTATTATTAAGTATGATATAAGTTATATGATGAGTAAAAGAAAAATTAAATGAAAATATTAATGCATTAGTAAAATTATTATAAATTCATGCAAGAACTATTTTACACAAAAATTAATTGTAAATTAGCACAGATTTGTTCCCTTTTTTAAGTGCAGTGCCTGATGGAAAATTATTTTTTTTAAGTCATACCTGTATTATCTGCTCCTCGTGGGATAATGACGTCAGAAAATTTTTTTGTTGGCAAGCAAAACTCCTCAAATGCTGGCTTTACGAAATTCATGTATTGATTAAGGACATAGTCTAAATCTCGTCCTCTTTCAATGATATCTCGAGGCACTAAATCATAATTCAAAAAAGTTTATTAATCGAAGCATTTTTTACGTAAATACTTATGGGAGGGCGTAGTAATTCCAATAATACTTTATATAATATTTTTGAAAATGTTAAAAATAAATCAAGTATACCATAACTTAAAAATTCAATAGCGTCAATAATATTTTATCGCTATGTATAAGTGTTGCTTACGTATTAACGGATTATAAAAACTTGATAAATAATTTTTTAAACAATATTTTACAAACCAACAGCAAGTAGATTTAAATAAATTGATCTGTCGTATTAATTGTGACAATTTTACGTTATATATTTGTAGATTCAATAAACAAAAAATACCTTTAAAACTGGTTGAGTAATAAATTAAGTTATATGAATGACACTTCTCTGGCGGACTCTACTCTCCCCCATACATATACGTATATTTAACACCATAACAATACTTTTGCAAAATTTAATGGAAATTCTTGAGAATTCCTACCTCGTCTGGCTAATCTAGTGTCGGAATCAGTGTCAACAAAAAGCTTCATGTGAAAGAGATCCCTTATCTTTGGAAAATAAAAGACTAATATCCCTTCAAACAGCACAACGTCGGCCGGATAAATCGTCGTGATCTGATCTTTTATTCTGAAACAAAGGCAAAAGTACATATTCATAAACATAGGAAGCTCATGACAGTCACATTTTTTAACTCAAAATATCTCGCAAAAAATGAAAGCACGCACGAGGATGTTGACGCTTTCCTTCGCATCACTTTTTATAACATTACATCAAGATACAGTGCAAGGTGCTTGCAAGACACCTAAAATCTTGATATTTTGTTTTCTTTACGCAAGTATAGCTTGCGCAAAAGTCAAAGCAGTCAAAGGCACGATCGAAATTTTTTGCTTACGGGTGTCTTTTACTTTTCTTTGTTTTTTACCAAACAGCTGGCAAAAAAATTAAAACATGATCCTGTTGAACTTCCTGATAGCTGGGTATAAAAACCCAAAGTCGCGTCAAGCAGAGCACAAGTTCGCCTTTGGTAATTTTAGTCTGAAGTCATCAGTCAAGTGTATTCATACGGACAAGAAGATGAACGGAAAATCGGTATTCGATAACGTGCTCGCCACCCTCGCAGTTCTGTTCTTGCTCAGCTATGGCTTCAACGGCATCGAAGCTTGTTTTCCACGGCACAACTGCACCTGCCCGCCAACAACGACTCCACAACCAACTACAACTACTACTCCCGAAATGCCACGGCAACCGTTCATAATCCAAAGACTGTTATCACAACCGCAACTGGCACCTACGGTATCGGCACAGGCTTCTCCTGTAGAGCTTCAATTTGTTAACGCTGCTCCAATCCCAGCAGCAACCCAGTACTCATTACCAGTGCATCAGCCATCAGCAGTACTGACACAGGCTCCTCATGTAGGGCTTAAATTTGTTGACTCTGCCCCAACCCCAACAATAGTAAAGTACTCATCACCACCTGCTCTGCCAATGTCATCCACTTACCATTTGGATATAGCACGAGCTCCAATTGTCGAAGAGCCACAATTCTTTATCCCTGACCAAAAAAGAGAAGTGTACACTGAAAACAGATACTTAGAACTAGAGCCCACTACATCATCTAACATTCCTCGTGCATTAACCGATACAAATCCGGTGAGATTTCTTTTTTTATCTTTACTTTATCCAACAAAAGAGCCTATATTCTCAGTCTGTAATTTTTTTTTTTCTTCTACTTAGTACTACAAACTGATCAAAACTTTTCTACAAAGTATGTGTTATACTAAGGAATATGCATTAAAAATGTGTTAATTTCTCTGTATATAATGAGTTGAACTGTAATTTATGTATTTTTTTTTTTATGTTTCTAGATTCCAGCTCCAGTTGCCGTGAATCGACGTGGGACATGTAATATCTATTGTTTCCAGTCATGTTAATTATTTTTTTGATTAATTTTTGTTTAAACTTATTTAATCAAATAAACAGCTGCATAGTCAACCTGAGTGTCCATTTCTTAAAAGCCCCAATAATATCTAATATAACAAGCATATAAATACTTACATACTGTTTGTCCTGTAATCATAAGCTGGAATTTCACATTTGTTTCCTGCTAGGATATCTTGGAGTGATTTGAGGATCAGATCATTGTCAAACGCATCTGGATGATCAAAATTATATTGTCCCTTTTCGGCTTTTATTTTTTCCGCGGGTGTCAAATCTTTGTAAAAACTGTCCTGTGATATGCATACAACTTGTCTTTCTGTGTGATCCTTGTCAACTTGGCCAAGTTTTTCCATAATCCTTTTACACACTGTTGACTAATGTAAAAAAAATACATTTATTTATAAATTCCAAAGATGTTTGTTGAAATGTATTAAAACATTTTATCACGCGAGATTTATTTTTCTCTTTTTATTGTGATAAAAATATGGTGCGAAATCAACATTTTTTCAGAGCGTAATCTAAACAAAAAATGCAGCGGAAAAACGTATTGTAAAATATGTGCGAATGTTGACAAAACATGCTTTAAAATCTCGCCACACGTACAATACAACCAAACGTTGTGTATATAAATACAATATTACTTCAACTACTAATGACACCGACTAAGGTATATAAATATTTGAATGAAATATTTCATTACCACATTTTTGATGATCAAACTGTTAGTTGCATGCATGCAACAAACGTGTGAGACCAAAATAACTTTCAAGTGTAATACTTATAGGCATAGCTATACACATGAATATAATGTATAAATAATTGTTTAAATCAGTCAAAACAAAACAATGCCATGACCACGCGATAAAAAAAAAAATTCAAGTACTGTCAATAAATAAATAAAAATCATTTTGTAGAATAGTATGGAGAATATGGGTGCACTTGTGAATAAATTTAACTAAATTACTAATACGCTCTACCCCATGAAAGCCAAAAATCACCCAATAGATTAAACTCAAATGTAATTTATTTCTGATAAAACAAGGTACCTTTCCACTGGCTGTACCACCAGCCACGCCGATCAGAAAAGTCTTGCCCTCGACACCGTTGATCTTACCATTGAAGTTTGAGGTGTTCATGCTAACGTCTGCCATGACAACGGTGGCTCGCGAAGCCGTCCGGACTATTACTGCTGCTGCAGCTGACAGCAGTCGCATAATATATTTATATGCACCACCAGTGAGACGATGGTCTTAAGGTCAGGGCTATATAAGCATGTGGGGGATCGATTGATTTTTTTTTTTTTGCACGCCGATGCACCTCTTTCTACCTAAGGTAAAACGCCCAATACTTGGACAGATTTTTCGAAACTAATTTTAACGCTCATATTCCGAAGTTAATGTGCAATACTTCCATATTTTTTAAATAATTACTTGTAATTAGGATGCCTTAGGATTATATAACACACAAAAAATGTTTTAAAATAGCTCTTAAATAATAGTTATCGTACATTTTAAAACATGTCAACTTATCGGAGTAGTTGGACAATCATTCTCGACTGTCGTAGTAGTTGGACAACCTTGAAAACCAAAAGTTGGACAATGCTGCAGTACTTGGACAAGTTGGAAAGCAGTACTTGGACAATACTAACTTAAACGATTTTACAGTTGTATAAATTACGATAAGGCACAAGTACTTATTAAAACTAAAGTATGTATTTAGATAAATACCTTATAACGAAAAAATGTTAACGAAGGGGATAAATAATAACAAATTTATTACGTAAAATTCGTAAGTAAAATTATTAATCTTTTTTCCAAAAATAATTTATTAAATGCAAGATAAATCCCTCAGGGTGCATTTTGATTTTCAACATTTTCAATTGTGAGGAATCGCACTTCTCCTTCTTGATTTGAATTTTCTTTAGAAGGAACTGCATCTCTTCAATAGCAAACGAATTATCCAACTCAATTAAGCTCTCACCTCGGTACTCAGTTTTTTCAATTATTCTATCAGTGAGATAGTGTAAAACCAATTTTACTGTTTTTTTTTTAATTTTGTTATTTAAGATTTATTTTTAATAAGACTATAATTTTTCTTACTTTTCTTTTTTGTTTTTGTTGTATGACCTCCACTTTTGTTCTTTTTCATTATTTTATATTTTTTTAAAAACATTTTTCCTCTTTTCAGAACCCATACTTCATCTGTATTTACAGTGAATTGGAGGTTAACTTTTAAAAATGTTGAAAAAACAATTTTCTTAAAGCGGTGCACCCCTTAACAACAAAACTGATTAGTAAAGTGTTTTTTTTCTACAAAGTACTTCACTTTTTATACACTTTTGTTTAAAAAATTCGCATAAAAGATTAACTACGTTAAAAGGTAAACAACTTTGATTGTATGTCCATGTACTGGCTACGACGTTTTTGTGCCTATGACCTGAAGTTGGACAAGAGCTCCACGTCTGTCCAACTACTACGAAATCGTGAGGTGTACTTGGACAGCTAATTTTACATTATAAAAATTTTTTTTGTCCACGATTACATTAGAAATATTGTTAATTAATGTAAAAGTTGTAAAATAATACCATACAGCATTTATACAAATGCATTGGATTAATTTTAACGAGCATTACCTATTATCAAAATCATAGAAAACGGAGAAAAATTATCGCAGTCTTATGGCGCCTACGGTGAAATTTAGAATCATTCGCATGTATTAAATGTTGCTGAAATTTTTTTAAAAATTCAAGTATATCATCAATAATAATCATAGCAATATTAATCTATTACGTTTTTTAAAATATCTCTTTTTTATTTGCTACAATGACTGATTTTCCACTGTCCAAGTATCGGTCTGAATTTCAGTTTTGTCCAAGTATTGGGCGTTTTACCTTATGGTGTTGGTGTAATCGGTGCCTTTTATCTTTATGTTACGTGCAGAGAGAGATAAAGTGACTGAAAACTGAATATATGCAAAAATATAGTCACAGGACAGGAAATTGACTTTGACGCCGCGCACACTCACTTGGATCTGCAGTCTGCACTGTCTGCAGTTCGAACGAATGGCGTTCACCTCTTTTTTTATCTCTACATTTACTTACACGTGTATTTTTTTTTTTTTTTTTTTGTATTCGTTTTGCAAGGGGATACACGCACTGTCGCACAGAGACTGCAGTATACTGTACTAATTACAAATTAGTTTGTATACAATTATCACACATTATGCATTACACTACCGCACTACCACATCAACCACCACCGACTAGAGCCACGAGGGAATATATTTCTATACTTATGTATATAATATAAATCAGTACTTGAGTACTTGCTTATTAAATACCTTGATACTTCTCGTAAGTTCTGCAATACTTGTACACGTAAATAACGCGTAGTTATTAAACTATATATTAACAAACACATGTAAAAGTCGTAAAGTAGTGAGTACTGAGTGGTGTAGTGATATACGAGTACTTAATATACTATTTATGGCTGGATTGTCGTGTATTTTTTTTTGCGTGGGTTGTAAGTTATAAATAAGTCAGGCGCGACTTGTTTTTTGCTTGCAGGAAACAGTTGATAAAGATGCTGCTGCTCAATGCGATAATTGGTTTGTATATTGAAAAAAAGATATTTATATTAAAAGCTTTTATGTGTAACATAAAAAAATAGGTGGTAACATTCTACTTTCGGTGCGCTGAACTGAAAAATAATGCATTTTTAACCACATAACCCACAACCCGGTAACCACGGAAAATGCATCGTTTGACTGTCCATGACGTTAGAAACTAATATCCAATCCATATCCATAAATTAAAAGTAATGTAGTTATAAACCAGTTAACGAGGAAACAAATTTTCACAAGATTTCAAGAAATGGACATTATGTAGAAGTCTACGAGAAATCTTGAAAAAATTTTTTTGCTGCACGAAGCTGTAAGCTATGGAACGCATATTTTTTTAATGTTGGTGGCAGGAGTGGCAGGGGGCAGAGGTCCGGCGTGTAAAAAATTAAAAAGTTTCACAATTATCAAATTCTGATAAGAGCGCGGCTTTACTTATCGACTGCCAAGATACAATTTTAGAGCACGTCAACCCGCTCGTGATATTTAAAAACGTGATATATAAATTTATACGTTACAGATAGATTACCTAAGTATAATTGGGCACGAAATCATTGTTGTAATGTCTTTTATGCAAATAAAAGTTGTATTGTAGAAGAGAAATTTAATATACTAAAAAATGGTCTATTATTTTTTCATGAGTATTAGTATACCTATAGATAAAATTTACAAAAATACTGGTTGATAACGATATGAAATCGTCTGCCAACGCGTGTATCCATATATTATGTTGCTGTTTTTTTAGTTTTTTTTTTTTTAATAAGTCAACCGCTTCATAATCTAACCCAATAATATTAACATTAGTGCTCGTGAGTTTACCTCCTGCACTTTTAACTAATCATTGGTATTAATTAATATTAATTGAGTTCGATTCAATTGACTGGTAATACGAAGCACTATGCATATACAAACACCATAGAGTGGTGCAGTGAACTCTTTCAAAGCGTTGCTATGCTTTTAGCGCTTTTTCTTCTTTCATACCATTTCTATATAGTTCACCATTCACCATGTGTATTGGCCCGACCATTCGGTCGAATGCGCACGTGTGCGAGCTGCTCCGAAATCAAAGTGTCGAAAAAATATTCATCAGGCCACTTTGGGTACAGAATTTATAAATTTAACGACTCAAAATCGTATTGTCATTTTATTGTACTGGTTCAACAATAGTATTTGAATCTAGACGATGATGTGTCTTACATTACAATTCAAAATTCAACTGTGCATGTGACCACGTGGGTAATGATCCATATTTGTTTGAATGATATCCCAGCCAGCACAAGCTAACTTTTAGAAATCGTAGATTTGTCGTTCACAAGTTATCTTTACGATTATCAAAAAGGTAAATTGCAGAGAACTATAAGATAAGAAGAACAGTTAGCTTTGTAATGATAACATTAAGCTTTATATTTTAAGATAACTTACGTTATCTGACAAAAGGTAACTTAAAGAAAAAATTTTTAATATAACTTTACGGTAACTGGAAAACAACATCGTACAGTGGTCCTATTTGAAGTTAACTTTAGATATCTGAAAAATGTTAACGTTTAGTAGAATTAGTCAAGTAATTTTCCAGTAAACATGTAAAATTTACCGTAAAGTTATCATATTTCGAAGTCAAAGACGTTACGTTGGCTTTCTTAGTTAAATCATAACCTGCAATATTAGTCCGACCCGCGATAACGCCACGCGCACGTTTTTGTATGTAATTCATCCGTATATTGTTGATAAAAATCAGTTTTTGCCATGAACAATAAGTGCCCCAACAAATTGAGTGGAACGAATTTTGCGAAGTTGATTGTTCGTAAGTTCAATTTTTAATTTTTATTAGATTTTTATGATTTAAATATTAAAGCTTAATTATATACTTTTAGATGTGAGCATAAAACATAATAAATCATTTAGAATGGAAGATGTGAAAAGTATGGGTTATTGGCTGCAGAGATCAAGCTTATAAAAAATGCTCAAAAAGCTCTCGAAAAACGAATAGCTAATGCCAAAGAAGTTGTCAAAAGAGATGCAATCAATGGAGAGAATTCGGTGTAACCTAGATTTCACCAAATCTTATTTCTAGTATTTAAATACTTACTACTTGATCAGTATTTTTAAAGCTAGTATTCAAAAACGTGATATTACTATATGACATACAAAATAAAAATATTAAAAATATTTATACGAAAAAGATTGTATTAGAGATACGATAAAAAGACATATGTTCTTCGAAGTGATTACAAATATCAGATTGTGATTAACGCTGTATTAGTTGTAATAAATCTTGTAAAAATATTTTCAATTTTTTTAAGTTTATGATAATTATATCATAGAGCAGTGTAGCTTTAACCTAAATAGATTTAATTTTTGTAACTTATCAAGTGTAAGATAGTTATGAGCTGATGCTTATAATTATCTATCATTTTTATAAGTTACAAAAATTAAATCTACTTATATGTATATATAAGAACATTCCTCTAATCTTAAAGTTAGCTTAAAGATATCTAAAAAAGTTAGCTTCTAGCATTAGTTCCATTAACTTCCATTATAACTATAAGTTACAGTTCAGTTAACTTAAGTTAAAATTTTAACTTTGAAAGCTTAACTTGCAGTTAACTTTAGATGACGTGAAGTTATTCACTTCAGTTATCTCTACGCTGGTATTAAGAGAACCATGCGTTGTCTGTAAGTTTTAGCAAAGTAACTTCCAAGTTAACTGGATCTTGACCTTTATCTTACAGAAGTTATCTTCCAGAATTCCTTAGGGTAACTCGGTGCTGGCTGGGATACATATATAGGTACGTCTGCACTCATTTTTGTTGTATATATTCATTCTAGGGGTTTCGCGCGCCAACCCCTTCTCAGTTAATTACGAATATTAAATTTCCCGAATTGGTTAGAACAATTGAACAATTTGCTACTGTAAAACGTATAGTTTGGATTTTTACTCAATGCAAAAGCTTAAATTACTCATATTATTTAATCTCATTTTTAAATTTACGCGACCGAAACCCGTCTCGATCAGTCACAGAACGAATAAATCAGAATAAATATCAATGACAATTAGGATTTATAAGGAAAAAAAAGGATGAAAAAAAATAAAATCGCTTTAAGATATTCGCATCCGGTTGATTAATAGAATTTTTTTTTTTTTTTTAATTATTATTGAGACATTTCCAAAGGTATAATCGATATAACAATAGTTATAGCTAATTAGTCGTACGTGTATGTATGTACACACCCAAACGAAAAAAGTTGTAACGCGAGTAGGTAATGATAAGTACATCTAATCTGAACGTGCAACCTAAGTATGATATTTTTGCTCGTTGCACGCACTGAAGCGGCGAACCGGTTTCATCGACGATCGTCGCGGACCGATCGCATGCGGTCGCCAGTCACTACCTGTTGCCGATCTCAACGCACCATCGATGCTCTGTGCGCGCTAGGTCTTGGTGCTTGGAAAATGTACAGCCAACGAAGTCTGATGCCTACGACCAAACTACCTACTGTCAGTCCCGGGTACGAGGTGAGCGTTTATCATCATTTGTCATTTTTTTTTTTTTTTTTTTTTTCAGTACATGTATAGTTCTGTTTTAGTCGACTTGGCATGTGCGTTTTATATCAAATATTCGCTTACGTACACGCGCAATGACGCAATCGATCTCTATGTGTCGTGTCGATGGGAATTATCGGTCCCGGAAAAATCAAACATGTACATTCGCAACACTATATATACGCGCACGGATCATTTTACACAAAACGGAATTTTCCCT
Source organism: Copidosoma floridanum (assembly GCF_036245765.1). Classification (NCBI taxonomy): domain Eukaryota; kingdom Metazoa; phylum Arthropoda; class Insecta; order Hymenoptera; family Encyrtidae; genus Copidosoma; species Copidosoma floridanum. Next base: position 14,399,199 of record NW_028321896.1, on the reverse strand, counting down.
GTCCCAGAGTCTTGGTTTCAAAAACTTTCTTCAACAATACCGAGTAATGTTACTATGAACAATTATCTGCTGTAGTTACAACGAAAATTGAATCACGAAGAAAATGACTGCTTTTGTTTAAAATGGAAAATGGGCGTCACGTGTTCGACGCCTATGTAAGAAAAACGCGTATTTTTTATGTTTTTTGCGCCATTGTGTCTGAAAAGAATGGACCTAAATAATATTTTGAATTATTTTGAAATTTATATCACAGCGAAAATGACAACTTGTTTTGGTAACGAACAATACACAAAAAATAGAGAAACCTTTTTACCCTGTCCATGTCAACCCTCGTACCGATTTTCGTAAAATGGCCCATATTTCCTCATAGAGAAGGTGACTCGTGTGTGCACGCGTCACTTAATCACACTTTCGGAAGAAACAACGCATCATGTACACGTAATAAATGCACAAAACTCGGCGAGATAAGCAAGATATTAGCTCACGATCGTCTATCAAAAGAGTGCAATTTGCATCAGTCGATACGTTACATCCTCAAGTGACACTTAGTACTGCGCGATTCGAACGATTTAATTTTTGTATTTACGTTCGCCATACCGATTTTTTAACCACTTGCTTTCTGCCGCATGGTTATCATGGTAATGTACACACACCAGCTATACAAAGATACGTGTATGTATTTGCAAGTGTTTACAAGTCAGGAGTCGCGATTTATAGATAAAACGATACTTATCTGTCGCACAATACGTGCGTGTGTTCGAGTAGCGTCAGTTTTTTTGAATTCACTCGAAAGTATGGTATCGCTGCTTCATGGCTGCAGCTGTTGGATCGCGTAAAAATAAACATGTCGTGTAAAGTGATAAACAAATTAATGTCAAAGTTACCAACGGCAAGTCGTATACCTACGCAGTTGTAAAAATGCAACAAACAAAAAAAATTCTTTTTTTTTTTTTTTTTTTTTAAACTGAAGAGAAGGAAAACGAAAAAGCGGGGCATCGAGTTGTAAGTATGAAGTTCATTCAAGAACGTTGTGCTTTCAAATTGTAGGACACGGTGAAATCGCTGAACAGCTTGCAGAGTAACGCGGCTTACATAAACGCGAGGAAACGAAATGCAACGACGCCCAACACCACTTTGCAAGACACCGAGAAGTACTTGATCCGGTAAGTGTGTGGTAAACTGTACTGATCTATATTTTGTATACATATATGTCGATTGACATAACAAGTGTGTACGTTTGAACTGAACACGCGAAACAACATACGCATTTACAACGTTGCGTACGGTGTCCATTTATTTATTTTACTTGTTATCTATGGATAAACAATTTACCCGTTTATATCGTTATGTACATTTTATTATACTATAACATGACGTGTGCACGAGACGCGCAGCTAGTGATTATTTTCGCGCACGATAATGTGTCACTTTGAGCGTGTATATATGTACACAATATGTGTATATAACTGGAAAAAAAATGTATGTACAAACTGAAGGTCAGGTCTGAGCTTGGAACAGTTGGAGAGCCTGTCGGTGATCCACGTGGCCGGCACCAAGGGCAAGGGCTCGAGCTGCGCCTTCGTCGAGGCAATACTACGGGAGCACGGTTTTCGCACGGGTTTTTACAGCTCGCCCCATTTGGTATCGGTGCGCGAGCGCATTCGCATCAACGGCCAACCGATCGGCGAGCTCGAGTTCAGCCGGCACTTTTGGCACGTCTTCGGTACCCTAGATCGGCTCAAAGATGACGAACAGGACATGCCCCAGTACTTCAAGTTTCTCACCATTCTCATGTTCCACGTGTTCGTCAAGGCTAACGTTGATGTTGCCATTCTCGAGGTTGGTTCAATAAGTACGATTATTCTACGCAAACATTAAATATATACATCATCCGATCCGATCAGCTTGGATAATACTTGCTTTCGTACAAATTACCTGAAACTCAACAATCAGTGCATGTATATCTGCAGGAAGGAAAACAAAAAGTACACATCTCGAATCCCTTCTTCCTTTTAATTTTTTTTTTTTTTTTTTTTTTTTTTTTTTTTTTTTTTTCAACATCAGGTGTAAAATTCCTCCTTCGTGGAGCTACTGCATGATGTAAATCATCAAATACGAAAAGAATTTCCAAAGTCGATTTTCCGATCCTACTGGATGTTTATTTGGCTGTTAAAAGTCGGAATTATATAATAGTTGGCTTTTCACTTGCACATACTTGTGGATTTTAATTTATTGCAGTGGATGAAAAAATAATAATGATAATAATTTCTCCTCGAGGTCGGTATCGGCGGGGAACACGATTGCACGAACATCGTCACCAACACCGTGTGCGCGGGCGTAACGAGCCTCGCTTTGGATCACACCTCGCTTCTGGGTGACACGATCGAGGCAATAGCTTACCAAAAATCGGGCATCTTCAAACCCGGGGCTCTAGCATTCACAGTTATTCAGTCCAGGGAGGCAATGGATGTGCTGCTAAGTCGGGCACGGGAGAGAAATTGCACGCTCAGCCAAGTGCCCAGTCTTGACAGCTATCCTTGGCGAAAGTCTGTGCCGACATTAGGTACGCTTTTTAAATCTAATGAATCCCATTATTGGTGAAGAATTGTAGAAAATAACGTTTGTTCGAGGTAAGCAGGTATTCGGAGCGACGTGCAGAAGGAGAACGCCTCGTTGGCCATCCAGCTGGCTTCTACCTGGCTCGCGCGCCACGGACGCAACGGTAGACGCTTGAGTGTTCTTGGGAGCGCGGAAAACAAAATCGGCACACGGCTCAACGGCAAGTACGTTGCAACCGACGAGACACCTCAGAAAAAACCAAGCTTGTGCTTTGCGAAGGTTGCCACGGCACTCGAGTCGTGCAAGTGGCCTGGTCGTACGCAGTACTTGCCGGGAAGGACGATAGATTTTTACGTTGACGGGGCTCACACCGAAGAAAGCATTGAGTGTTGCATCACGTGGTTTCAAAGTATCGTCAAAGATTCTCGGTTTGTACAATCAATTTTGTTATAAATATTGTAATTCGATGTACGTTGGTATATAATAACTGTACGCGATAATTTGGATTTTGCAGGCGAAATAGAAGGTACCTCATGTTTAACAGTACGGGCGACAGAGACTCGGCTAAATTACTAGCGCCTCTGAAATGTTTGGGATTTAGAAAAGCCTTCTTCGTGCCAAATGTTGCTGGTCACCTTGCCTCGGTAGATCAAGAGAATTACAATATGCCTATCACCAAACAAATGGAAAAGTGCCGATTTCACGCTGAATTTTGGGGTGACGATTCAGTATTATCCAACAGTGTGTTCGACGCACTCATGCAGATCAGGAATGATGACCAAGTTCATAAAACAAGTGCGGAAAGTTATAAGCCACAGCTGCTGGTCACTGGATCTTTGCATCTGGTGGGCGCACTCTTGTCTATCGTCGATCCGGAACTAATCATGTCTACGGATTTTTGATTATGGCAGCTGTTCTCTTTTATATTTATGTAAATACTATAATTAACAACATGTTGCTTGATTGCACGTGTATTGCTGTAAATATCGGTTATTATTAGAAATAAAAATAAGCAACACTTTTGTATAGCTAAGAATTTGGAGAATAATGTTACTATTGATAAGATCTTCAACGTTACAGTGCTAAATAAATTTTTACATTTGTAGATAGTTTTATCCATTACCTACGGTTATTATTGATGTGTACTATAGTTTTACATGAAAATCATAATTTGCATAATCATTCAAGTAGAACATTAAATAGTTTAAATCATTATGTCAGATTATGAATTTCAAGAGTACTAAAATCACTACATATTTCAGTTCATTTTCACTAAATTTTTCATGTGTCTTATGTACTGTCATACAGGTATAAGTTTGTGACACTTGATTGGAAAATACTATTTTTCTTTTTCTGTTAACATGAAAAAGTGGAGGAGAATAAGTGTGTAAAAAAAACTTTTTTAAATAATAAATATAACTTCTTTTGTTATTTTATTCTTATAATTATAAAATTCTAAAATTTTATTTAACATTTACATCTTGGAATTTCCGTAGGTGAAAAACTGTTTTGGATCACTCCTGTGATACTCTATTTGGGTTTCTGCTTCGGTATCGGAGAGACTCAGCAGTCCAGCTCTTCTCCTCAAATGATTCTCGTCCGGGCTCTAAAGTGGAAAAAAATTAAAATAATCAATTACTTGAAGAAAAAAAAAAAAAAAAAAAAAAAAAAAAAAAAAAAAAAAAAAAATACAAATTTCACGTAGAGAAATAAAATTAAATAATACTTGATCCGAAACGCCAACAGTAGGTTCGGAAGCGTATCCAACTTCCTGTGCGTCTTCTTCCAGATCAGCCTCGTACTCTTCCATTCCGTCAGAGTCGGAGTCCAAGTCCGGATAGCGGTTACAAAGTGATACTTTGCAAACCATTTGTGCCAGATCAGTGAAGGTGTACGACGAAGGGGCCTGCTGCTGACTTGCAGCCAGTGATTTGGCTCTCAACAGTTTTGCTTTTTCTCGGTCCGCATGGAATCGTGGTAAAATTCCTACCTTCGTTTGCCCTTCAAAGTAAGTTTTGCCTGAAAACATTACATTTGATCAAGTTGACTGTTTTTGTTCGTCGCATATTTTTTATTTACAGTAAAAAAAAAAAAAAAAAAAAAAAAAAAAAAAAAAAAAAAAAAGATTTATAAATACATGAATGCGAAATAGACACGTGCAAAATCTTACTTTTTATTACAAGTGAACGGGCTAAACTTACCGTGATTGTAGCCAACATCCTTGATCTCGTCGAAATTGGCAAATTGCAGGGTCTTATACCTGTCGATGGGTGGCCTGATGTATTCACAGTAATCTGAGTTTTTGACCTCCTCGAGCTGCCGTACACAGCTGACGTAAGCCAGTCGGGACTGTATGTCAGGTAGATTTGGCACCTTGACCGGCTCAGCGAACGGATTCCAGCGCTTCCATAGTAGCCACCAGCCCGACAGCGAATCCCCGTAGTTCGTGAGGTCGGTGTCGTCTTGCGACCCAACATCGATGGCTAGGATGTGTTGTGCACCTTGTCTCAGCATCTCGTCAGCTTTGAAGATCGATTATGGGGACAAGCCAATGAAATACAGTGTACGGTTACTGGGGGCTAGTTATGTTTTTTTTTTTTTTTTTTTTTTTTTTTTTAAGCTAACTAGCTTGATTCAAAGCTTGGGAAAACTGCAAAAAAAATTCTAGCACTTTGATCGAGAAAAAAGATTTCTGAAAATTTAATCGTCTAGCAGTTTACAATTTTGGCGTGTTGACATGACAATGCGTGCGCTTGGAAATTCTTTGCGGATAAATTTTTTCGGTTTTCAAAAGCAGTGATTTTGAAATATTTTGTATTCATAACTTTCCGAAATTTTCCGGTTCAAATGGCATGCAAATTTTAACTCGATTTCATTTTATGTTGAATAAATGTTGGCCTTTGTCGATCTTTTGTTCCCTTTTTTACTTTCATTAAACACACCACCATCAACAATAATAGCTGGATGTAGTAAAACTGTAAATTTATTTCATTTTAAAGAAGGAATAGAATCACTAAGATAAGAAAAACAACGCGTTTGAAAATTTGTTTCTTAATAATACAGTTTAAAAAAAAAAGTTAAGTAGACGTTAAGAAGTTTAGTGTATCTTAATTTCGGATAAATAGAAAATGTAACCGCGTAAAACGCATACCTGGAACGTTATTAACGTAACACCCGTCGACCAAAAGATGCCCATCAATAGGATCGCACATCGGTGGGTAAACACCGGCGAAGGTCATGCTGGCTCGAGTGTACTTCCAAAGTAAGCCTAATTTTTATAGGCAAACTAATATTGTTTACATTACGTTTACAATGAATTTTTCTATCAACGGGAGCGAGCATGGCGTTTTCATTTTTTTAAATTTTACTATACACTACAAGGAAGCAGGAAGTATTTCGATCTAGTGTTTAAACTTTACTCTACGTTTAATTGATGTGATAGCAAACAAATAAAATTTTATGATACTTCTAGCTATTTATAGTGTCATCAAGACTGTTAAATTTATCTTGGAAAACACATGAAGTTTTGAAATAAAAAAAAACAAATACTCAATAAATATAACATTTAACAGTCTTTCAAACGAAGCTGGTAATGTGTTTTGTACAATTTTTAATTACTTCCTTTACCATAGAGAAAAAGAGTAAAATCATTGCAGAAATGAAAAAAATTTTCAATGCAGGATAAAACAAGATAAAAAATAGAAAAATTAAGTGTAACAATCAACAATAAAAGCAAAAAAGGATTTAAAAAAAGCGTTGTAATCAAGCTATCAGTATGTAATTATGTAATTAATTTTTGTTGCACAATTCAAATTACCTGGGAGGTTATTGACGTACCCGCCATCGAGGAGAAGGTGGCCATCGGTTGGGTCGCACATTGGCGGCATATAACCGGACAAAGACATCGAACCACGTATGTAACGCCAAAGCGATCCTAAACACGTCGACACTTCATTATTTGACTATTTCTGTTTGCTTCCCTCTTATTATGCAGCTATACACAGATTGTCATCGTTTTCCTATTTGTGCACTTTTTTTTTCTACATAATTATTTGTTACGTTTCGATCCACGATGGCCTTCCTGCAGTCTTAATCATATAGCTATAACAGCGCTTCGAGGCTGATACATGATACACGTGCTTGGCAAGTATCAAATTCTAAGATTGTTTTGTTCAAAAAATTAAATTTTTTAATAGAGAGCAGGAAGGATAAACTTTTTAAAAATCAAGTAAAGTAAGTGTAACATGAAATTCGTGTGAATTCCAACAAAATTTGTTTTTTCGCTTTGAAAGACTGAATCACGAAACGGAGAGTACGTCAATAACATCTATATGTATTTTTTTTGTTCACACAGCTCACTCCCGCTCTTATAAAAGCAATCTATTAAAAAAAAAAAAAGCAACTACGTATTAGTGCAAAAACGAGGAATAACGGCTTAAGTTACAACGTTGGTATTGAATTTCTCAACGTCAGAGAGTCGGTAAATCAACGTTTGCCGAGTCTTTGGATTTTGCTTTTTTATAAAAAAAAATTAAAAAAAAAAAAATTTTGTTATATCTTTAGAATTTTCACGAAAATCAAAGCAATGGTTATATCAACTTTACAGACCGTGTGTGTGCGTACGCATACAAGAAGCAGTTATGTCAGTGGTTATCGTAAAATAAGGAAGCCACAAGTCTTCGATGTACACGTCCCCAAATGTGCTGTGGATCGTATTATTGAAATCTTTGCCAGAAAACATCGATGTCATGGGATACGTGAGATCCAAAATTTGCCTCCACCATTGAGTCATTTTCTACGATCGACATTGTCGCATTAATTAATAATATATAAGATTTACGACGGAGGTCAACTACTTTCAAGTCATAGGATTTTTTAAGCAAAGAATATAGATAAAATTTTTTCCAATTTATCCAATTAAAATTATACCTGTGACCATTCGCGAGCTTTCTGCGTGACTGTCGTGATATTTTTTTCCATACACCAAAGTGCACCCATGAAGGCTCCTATGCTCACGCCCCCAACCATATCAATAGGAATGCCAGCCTCGATGATGGCTTTAAGCATTCCCACATGAGCTGCACCTCGAGCTCCACCACCACCCAATACGAGACCTACCGACGTGCCGGTAAGCCAGCGCGCCAGTCTACTAAAGTCACTGTGTACGTTCGGCTCTGACATGAGGACCTTTGAGTACAGCTCGTTCTGGAATAAAACAATTTGAAACGAATAATAATGATCCAAATGGATCTCTTGTGTCCCGAAATAGGTACTACAAGTCCATTACTCACAATTCGATACTGCGATTTTCTCGTAAACATGCGTTTAGGGCACTGGATGTGATGATGACTCGAAACCCAGGACCTCATGTTGAGCCATTGAACGGTATTGGTAGGTTTTCGTCCACCTTGTTCTTTGTGCAGCAGCACCAACTCCTTCTGCGTTCGCATGGCCAGACGTTCGAACTCGCGTTCCGTGCGACCAAGCGAAGGCGGTCTGTCACCTAGACCAACGATGAGAATACAATCGGCTTGGCGAATGCAACGTTGCGTCCACATGGTGTAACTCGAGTCGCACTGATAGAGCGTTATGCGATGCTGGTCTTCTTGCTGCGCCAGCCATGACGTTAGTCGATATTCGTTCATTGGTTCCATTATGGTTGCCCCTAATGTCTAAAGAATTAAGATACTTCGGTTAGATACGTTAAATATTAGATTTTCAAAGACCTTTAAACGGTACACTTACTTTTCGTACAACGTCGGAAGTTAGTCGGGCGGTAGAACCAATGGCACACAAAGAGTGGTACAGCTCGTAAGTAAATGCCGTCAGTGGAACGTCATCCGAGATGGGAACAATGGCAACTGTTGAAAAATTAACTTGTGCTGGTCGAGCATCTAGGGCTGTTTGCCTGAAATGTTTGAAATTAAAACTGGAGCCTTTAACTTCACTGAGATAAAAAAAAAAAAAAAAAAAAAAAAAAAAAAAAAAAAAAACAGTTTGCGTGGTAAGTATTTGTACGTACCTTCCGTCACAAGACCCATTTTGCGGTCGCGATTGCTTCCATGTGCCTAACAAACGGTGACCAAGTAAATTAATCAGCCTTGTCACAACAATGGGATACCGGAGCTTGATGACATTAAAAAGACCCTCGGGTAGCTTTGCCAGCTCAGAGTCACGGACTGCCATGACAGTGGTAGATCGCTGAGTCTGCGTTACCATCTCGACGATGCCAACCAGGTCACCTTTACCGTATTCGGCGACCACCTCTTTTTTTCCGTTTTCGTACGTAATTACCGATCTCAAGCGACCACTTAAAACTATGAACGTTGAGTCAGACTCATCACCTTGGCGATAAACTGCTCTTCCGCTTTCCAAAAACAGCCAGTCGAGGGCAAAATCGACCTGAAAAATTGAATGATTTTATCTCAATGAAAAGGAAATTAAGCGTTATCGCGAAAAAAGACTGTTATTTGGTTACCTGTCTAACAAACGGGCTCAACCGTCGTACGACGGTCTTGGCAATGTGTAATACAACGGTGGGCCTCTCGCGCATGATCGAAAAAAACGTGGATTTGCTAAGCAGTGCTATGCGACTCGAGTGTTTTGCTCTGATTGTATAAAACGATGGCTCGCCCGTCAGTACGGCTAGTCCGCCTACGATTTCACCTTGATGAGCACTGAACATGTGTACATCTTCGCCGTCGCGGCCCTCGGAAGAGCGTTGACTGATTATCAAGGATCCCGACACAACGTAAACCAGTGCTACATCCTGAAAATCACATCGTTAATTATTTACTATTATAGACTCAAGCTTTGTGAAACACTCGGTTTGCAGTTGTATTTTTTACAAATATCACTGTGATATCTGTCAATCATTTTTGAATGGAAGAAAAATTACTTTGTGAGATTCCTCCTTCATCAGATAAGTACCACCAAGAACTTCGCGTATCTGAACCTTGCCACCTTTAAGAAGTGTATCGTCTTCTAGTCCTAGCTCTTTTACGAAAGCTTCGGTGGCAATTTGAACAACTTGAGCCTCATCCAGGTGCTGCTGAGGGCCCTCGATTTTCGAGTGTTTACGACTGGCACTACCAGAGTATGTTCCAGGACCACCGCTGTCCGATGGCTCCACACCGTGCTGTGAGGGAGGCTGATTAGAACCCGGCCAGACAGATTCGCTTTCGGGATTCTCGGGAGTGTACTGGGTAGCATGCGAACCTGGGGTTGAACTCTTCATTTCTAAATTTGTTTTCGATCTGACAAAAGTACAAGATAGCATTATGACATATTATAGTTTAAAAAAGTCTCAAGCTCCTGTAAGACAAAATATATATTAACCTTCGAGATGACATTATTGGGACAGGTTGAGACATGCCAACGTTGTACTCACGCAGAGTAATGTCTGGTTGTTGGTCGGTAGTTGCTGAATACGAACTAGTAAGATTATCAGACGCGTTAAAATTTTCGCGGGTTCTTGATCTAACTGGAGAACCCATGACCGAACTGTGCTTCTTTTTGTATGAACCTTGGTTAACTAATTCCGCCGAGAGACCCAAGTATTGATGCAGTGCTGTAAATGTGACACGTTGTAATCTGACCATGATGACCTGAATGACTCGAACAAATGCATCTGGATGATCTTGGAATACCTAAAAATTAAAGAAAATATTACAATAATTATGATTTTAAGCAATGCACGCATTAAAGCATATTTTTGGCTATTCCTACTGACTTCTTGAAAGGCGTTCATCGGCAATTTTACAACAATAGAATTTTCTACGGCTCGTGCGGCTACTGTTTTATACGTGCTCACGTGACCAGTTAATACATCGGTAAAACTTAAAAGACTAGTAACAGATTCCCCAGTTTTTACGAGCTTCAGTGAGATCTGAGATCCATCTGGACCTGTTATGTAAACATTAACTAAACCCTGTTGAACAATAAACACATTCTCATCTGGATCTCCGATTTTGAATAACTGATTTCCTGCTAGCAAATTTATAATTTCAGTGTGCTTGCACAGCTTCAGAAATACTGGCTTTTCAAAATGACCAAACACTCGTATGCTCTGCAGTATGTAGAGCGCATCCGGTGGCACTCTGTTTCCAGTGCCTATTTCTTCTTCTAAATACTCTGCAGGTGGCTCCAGTACTTTCAACTGCTGAGGAGTGTTTTCTTTTTTTAACTGCAAAAGCCGTCTGGCAAATCTCATGACAGCTCTTCTCTTTTTTCCTTGTCCCGCACTGTGCACTTGGCCACTTATGGATTTCACCTTTCTGAGCATTTTTCTGCCGTAATACAGCATTTTGTCTCGCTTTCTGAACCTTGGCCTTCCCGTGCCTACACCCACAAATTCTCTGACCTGTGGCAAAAGTTCTTTGGTCTTCCATTTTCGAAGAATATAGATTGACACAGCCAAGATTGTCAACAGAATACCGATAGACACTGCTAGCAGTGTCTTTGAAGTTTGATACTCTATAATTAAGTGTTCTATCCATCTTGAAAACGCATAGGAGCCAAAGCTGTAGTCAAAGTTGTTGATCAGCTCCACAACCTGCACAAAAAACATTTCAATTTATTTTTAAACGACCTTGTTTACATTTTTCAAGTTATTTGCGCAATTGTAAAATTAAATTTTTTCATAATTTTCATAATTGTACCAACATTAAAATCTCCTATTATGTAATATTTTTTTTGAAACGAAATGTGAAAAAGAAGAGTACTACATAACAAATTTATCTTAACGAAGGGTATTGATTAATAGAAACTGGTTTTGAGTTGGTAACTTTAGATAGAAGCAAATTACATGAGCAAGTATTGTTTTCCAATAAATACACTTCAATCAGAGTAACTTAATTTGTGCAAGATAATATAACGAAATTCATTGTAATTTAGTATCTATTACATTTGAGAGATGGGTACCAAATCATTTTCATCCAATTAAAGTAACAGTGAATGAGAGGAATTGCTTTTTTTATCGAGCAAACAACATTTTTATCAGTTACAACTCACAAACGATGCTTGATTATGCATGAAGTCCATTGCATGCTGCAGTTACACTGTTTGGTTACTTGATAAAAAAAATTACTGCATGACATCATACATAGATACTAATACTTGTAGGTATGCTAGCACGATTTTTCAAACAATTGCATTGAACCTTGATTGCATTGACAACGGACTAAATGAGATAAAAATCGACCAAAACTTATGTAAAACGTTTAATCGACGTTTAAATTAACGAGACAGAACTCGAAGCAAGCAGAGTACTTGTTTTGATGAACTGATCAAGGCTCGATCAAGAGCCAAGGCCAAAACGCGAATTTGCTCCTCCACACATAATAAGTATTTTAGATTAGATATGTACAGAAACAGAGAAAGAGAAGTAGAAACCTCTTATCAAAGATAAGACTGTCATGTGTATGTATTATAGTGTGTGTTGGTCAAGGATGTATCCAATTTCCAATATCCATCATTAGCAAACATACAGACAAGAAATTATATATCTTTGTGTTTGTAAGAGTAAAAAAAAATTATGGTTTCGATACAGTGATAGGAGTCTATCATATGACTGAAAAAAAAGTGAAAAGTAGCCGTGCATGAAAATATGCTTAAGACAAGGAGTGTGCAAAAAGTTATGAAAGTAAACAAGGAGAGAAAATATATAGATACAACGTAAACGTTGTCTTTGCATTTGAAATGTGCATTGATGCATTTTACGCGATTTGTGTATGAGTATACAGCCCAATGTTGGTGAGTATAAATAAAACTTTTTAACAATCAAGACGTGCGAATAATAGTCGTATCGTTGTATGTATGCACATACATACCTCCATCATGGGCGTTCATGTCTTTTCCGAGTAATCCGAGTGCAGAGCAAACTTCGACGAGATCGCTGAGTCTGGCCTGACAACTCAGCCAGGAACAAAAACAATAACAACGGCAGTTATATATACATATACTTAACAACAATGACAGTGACTATTTACGGGAAGCAGACTGAAGATGTTGAGGATGAGAGATAAAATATGCTTATCGTCCATCGGATTTACATTTGACGTTCTTTTGCAATGAAAAACAAGACCTGATGTATGAATAATTGTGAGTATATGAGGTAAGACGAGATGCAAGTGTGCATGCATCAATGTCGATTTGTAAATGCAGGTTCATGTTTTGCTTGTATTGGAGTATTGGTCACGCGATCGATAAAATAATAACAGCTGTTGGTAAGGTAGTGTGAAGTAGGGCTGGTTCAACTGGTTCAAGTTTATAGAAGCTAGTTTTTTTAAAACGAGACTAATATATACGCTATATACTAACAACTTACAAACGACTCTTTTAACATTTCAGGGAAGCAAGATAATTTTAAGTTGAAAAAAAAATCAGCTCTATTGGTAAAAATAACAGCGACAAAAATGGGGGTGTTTCAGTTTTCAGTACCTATCGCTCTGGACAACTTACCGCACGTATATTGTATACGTATGTAACATACAAAATATAACATCTATATATCAAACAAATCTGTCTCTACGGTTCCGATGACTGTTCTGAGTAATCTGAGTTCTGACGCGTTTTTTATCCATTAAAAGATGATCACGGATAAATTAAAGTATTTGCTTACGTAAACCGCAAATATGACATCAAAGTCAAACGTAAGCACATAGGCGAAAAGTATATTATCTATCATACGAGACACGGTATAGTGATTAATCGATTTTTCTCAAAACTCTATTTTCTTCTCTGCTGCTGTAACATTTTTTTTTTCTTCCTTTATATGATTCATACGAGAAAATTTAATCAATGTTGTTTGTCTAGGAGATTTTTTTTCCATTTTTTTATTGCTAGTCTGTTTTTGTTTTTATCCTTATTGCATCCATCTCTTTTCGGCCAGATGTTTTTACAGATAAAAAAAAACAGCTTTATTGGATATGGACACCGCGAGGAAAAAAATGCGAGAAGCATGTAAGTATCAAGCTTTTGTCTCCATTTTTTTTTCTTCGGGTTATTATACGCAAAACAAGCTGTTATTGTGTGTTGCAAAAAGCTTATGTATATATACTTGATTATCATTTATGTAAGTTACAATTGATTATTCGTTTCTTAGGTAGATACGAGCTGTTGTTGCGTTATGTGTGCATGATTAAAAAATCATTCATCAGTACTCGAAACGATTTTCCGATAGACATTTCTGAGATTTGGACTTTCCGTTTAAAAGTGCTATTATTAGTATATAAATTAGATAACAATGCACGACTATAGCAATAGCAATTATAATATTATTATCTAATACAAATTTCTGTTTTTGTATTTAATAATTACTCAGGAAGAGTAGGAGCCTAGCCGAGAGAGAATTCAGAGAATCCGAGAGAACTCTGAGAAGCACGAGTTTGAATAAATAGTTGCGCAACTTGACCACTTGACGTCGTTGCAATCGAAGCGCCAAATTCAAAAACAAAAGCTCAATAATTTTCTTGATGATTGATATCTTCTTTCTTGTTATTTTTACTGTGATTTTGTAATATATTTGAAAGTTGTTATTTTCGTGACATAATAAATTCCTTACTCAATTTTATTTCAAATGAAGCATGAAAATTGAACTTTAAAGTTTATTGGTGATGAATATAAGTATATACATTTTTATCACGTGTATTTAATCTGGTTATACGCTCAGTTAGCACTTAAACATTACAGTTGAGAAGAAGACTTAGTATGTATGTGCATATAAAATCTGGAATCTACAGCGCGTGAAGATACGTTATTTCAGTTCCTTATGTTATCAGTAGAATCTTAGAATAACAGATGATTTCGGCTTCTGCTCTGTTTTTTTTTTTTTTTTTTTTTACTTCGATGGAAAAGTATTGTTTTATAGGTTGACACGTTTGGTAATTGTTCAGGAAAATAGTGGATTCCAGTAAAAAAAGCACTTTTTTTTAAGGATGTTGATTGAAAAATAAAAAACACCATTTTTCAGATGAAAAAAGAGTTGTTGGATTTTCAAAGTAGAAAAAGAAGAATACAATAAATATCCGTAACGTGTGTAAAAAGAGATTTAAAAAAAGTGCGATAAATAAAAAAAAAAATCAATAAAGCAACAACAAAAATACGTATTTGAAAGTATCATAATAATAAGTTCTACAACGTGGTTCCTATTAATCGTGCAAAAGTCGATCATATACAATAAATAAAAAAAAGCAAACAATCAAATCAATCATTCGCTCGAGGCATAATGGATCTATCAGTACCTATTGTCATAAATATGAAAATTAAAAGAATATGTATGTACATGCGCATATAACTCGGTTTGTCTATCATCTATCTGCAGCTCTGGATTTGAAGCTGTGAATTCGGGCCAAGTGTACCCACTCGATAGACAAAAGCCTTCCTATATACATACGTAGGTACTTACTCTCTCCTTAGCGCTCTGAATTTCTCTTCTCTGCTTGAAAAATATTATTTACTCATTCTCCACGTAAATGTACTGCGTGCAATAGTAAAAACAACCTGTTTTTGTGGCTACTTTTACTTACTCTCGTCAACAAAAAAGACTGGGTGAGGGATAATTTTAATTTCACCAGCATAGCTGGCTAAATTATTAAAAAAAAAAATAAAATAAAATAATTTTTTTGCGGTAAAAAAAAACAATACTAAATGTTGCGAAAATTTTTTGTTTATTTCAATCTATGAAGTTTAAAAGCTTCCTCGTGCGTGTTGTAATAAAACTCCACTTCGCGCTCTACATATTTTCTAAGCACAGCAATATTACATGGAGCCCAATTAAGCGTTTGGGTCTTGCTCTCTCGCTCATCTCGTATAAATAAGTACAACGTCTTGTTTTCTTTTACATCCATGCAAGTAAGTAAGTATACTGCAGTGTAATCCGCAACCGGATGCGTCATTTCGTCAAATACGTCTGTATTAGACGGGTGTACAAAATATGTACACGTACGACTGGTACCTACGTACGTATGTGTATACATATAAAAAGCTATTTTATTACTTTGCTGCTCTCCAAAACATACAGGATGGATGGGCTTTCGACCGCTGCGCTGAGTCACAAGTATATTGTACATGTATATGTATATTATGTATGTACTTGCAGCTTGCAGCCCCAACTGTCATATCCGTTTTGTTCTTTATGAGTGACTGCTGCACCTTTTCTTTCACCCCAAGCACTTTACCCATAATATGATTATACTCACTTCCGATAATTTGAATGCTTCTGCTACGTCCGAGAATATTAACGGCTGATGGGATAGTGAAGAATTCGGGGCTAAAATAATATTCGTTAAATCTATCAGCCAGCAGTCAAAAAATTTTATTTTTATCATGTGCAAATAAATTATCAAAATATTGTTGATATGGCAATTGAGAAAAAAAAAAAAAAAAAATTCGAGTGTCAACAATTTTTTTTTCATTCAAAACGACGATATCGTAAGACGCGGCTGGTACAATGTTCATTAGAGAAACAGTATGATTATAACGTACAATGAAATCTTTACAATTATTTAGCATTTGGATTTTCTACGAAATTTTCGCATGGTTAAATTAATTTTCCAAGTCTTTGTACTAATTGGAAAAAGAAAAAGAAAAAAGCTTTTAAGGAATTTAAATTTGCATCTTTTATTTTCATTGAAAAACTCTTTGATCCGATTACCATTGTTTGAGATGAAATATAAATAAATTTGCGTGTTTTCAAGCGCTAAGCAGCTTACTTCTGCCTTTGTGCCTTCGATTATTTTTCTTCATCAAATCATGATTACTTAGACATGAAAAATTCACTGAATAGTATTAATATATGGTCTACTTAAAATTTCATCAAGATTAAAAAAATTTTTTTCTTCTTTTTTTTTTTTTTTTTTTGTATAGAATTCTGTTAAAATAAATTAATTTTTTAACCAACTCATAAGTGATAACTTACAAGTAAAAAAAAAATCTTCTTAGGACCTTTAAAGAATATTATCCAATCATAAAAAAAAAGGTCTTAAATAAAATTATGACTGGTAATATTAATTTAAAAAATAACAACAAAGAAGAGTTCAAGGGGCCTTTGTGCCAAACAAACATTTTTTTATTTTGCTCCGAAAAACTTTAAGGTATGTTCAGTACTGGTGTTTATAGTTTTCAAGATTAAGTAAATTTTTTTATTAATTGCGAAACAATTGTACAATCAAAATTTTTGAATTTCAGAATCCGTAAAGTACAAATTTTTGTTTTAGGCAACAAAGAAAGTTCGTTAATGGTTTGGGGGGAACGAGAGCTGAAACAAAATATATAATACATAATACACACTCGTACTGCACACGTGCGTACGTTAATGATATACGTCAGTCAGCACTGCATCTGTTGAGCTTCTGTTTGGATGACGAGTCGTAAAAGTATTTTCTTTCTCCAGATTTTTTTCTTCTCCATACTTAAGTACATTCATATGTGACTCATGGAGAAAAGTATACCGTATTCCCAGTAAGTATATATTTATTACGTAGATATGTAGGTATACAAGGGCGAAGAAAACAGATTGAGTAAAATCCGGATATTAGTAAAGCAGCATCGCTGCGGCATTCGAGAAAAAATACAAAAAGCCATGATGTATACAAAATAAAATGTGTTGTACAGTTATTTAGTGGCAAAAAATTACAAGAAGAAATAATAATAATTGTAATAAAATCATAATCAAATTATTCGAGCAATTTATTGTACTAATAGTGAGTCTGGACATATAGGTTTTCACCCACTATTACTTAATATATAAGTATATAAATATATATTAATAAGTTGTAGTATGTACATTTAAATTCTGAAATTCAAATAATTTGTAAAAAAAGCTCTCGTTAAACAGCCGCGACGACGATTTCATTGCAGCAGCGCTTAGAAAAAATATCTTTAAAATAAATCAGAACCACGTCTTGTTGATTTTACTAATCAACTTACAAAAGTATTTTAGTCTTTTCTAATTAACGACCATAAACATTATAAATAACATGTAAGTAAGTACACTTTTTTTTACGGAATACTTAAGTATGCGAACTGCGACTGTTGATGCAAGGACGAAATTAAGCGCTCATTCATGCGTGTGCATTTGCATTTTACATGCACAATGTACTTAATGGATAAAACAACATGCAACTGGTACAAGTATAAGTATATATAGCTGCCGCTGATGTGTGATATCCAGAGCTATAAATAAACAAGTAAGTAAGTAGGTATAGTTGTGAAGATGAGATTTAGATCCTTCAATCTCAAACGGCTAGCAGATGCTGGCTGGAGTGGAGAGAGAGAGAGCTGCTCCGGAAGCAACGAGCATCAGCAGCGCTCCAGGCGGCAGCGGCACGCGGCGGTGCGTGTGTGTGCGCGAGGCCCCGCAAGGCAGACAAAGCAAGAGCAAAAAGGGCAAAAAAACAAGGAAGCCAGTCAGTCGGCCGGCGAAAGAGCAAGTCCGGGGATTTAAAGGCGCGCCTCGTCGTCGTCTCCGAGGACAGGGGGGAAAACAAAAAAGGAAGGCGTGCGTGTGCGGGAGAAGCCGAGGTGTATACATTGTCGTGGCTCGTATGGAGATCTCGTCGCTTTGTACAAGTAGTCGAGAGGAGTTGCACGCACTTCCCTGTTCTCCGGGAGGTGCTCCTCCCGGGAATTTGTCGCGGAGTGTCTTGTTTGCAGTACATCTGCAGCAGCCCGTATTTTTGCGTGTGGGCCGACTTTTAGGCTATGGGTTGTCATACTTGCACGGATAATTCGAGCTCATAGGAATTAAGAGAGAGAGAGAGAGAGAGGCAGCAAGGAGCATTGAAAACAGCAAGAGGTTCGTCAACGGTTCATCATGAGCGACGGCGAGGAGGTTTTCAGGCCTCTTCTCGCATCCACCACCATCCAACTCCTGCTCTTCGTGTCCAGCTGCGTCAGCTGATCCAGGGGGGCATCGATAAATTCCATCACTGGCCCCTGCAGTCTAACCGATCCAGTGAGTCGTCCTGGCTCTCCACTCTGGGGCCTTTCAATAATGTATTACTTACAAGTACCTATACTTATTCTCTGTCCAACACACACTCAATGCTTTTCTTTCCTCTTCGATTACTCTTTCCTTTTTGGAGTCAAATACTCGACAGTATATGTAAATATTTGGTAGTAGTACGAGCAAAAGCGTGCTCCGAATTCACAAGTACCTCCACACCTTACTCTTATATACCTATGTGCTTCGTGTACGTTTTTTTTATTATACCGGAATTCGCGAGCTTCGCCACAAGTTATTGTTGAAAGACGTTTGCAGAGGCGGAATCGGTGGAAAACTGAGTATATGTATAGAGCGGGCGGTTTAGATTTTATTGGAGTGACTCATAAGTAATAATGGTCTTACCGATAATGCATTTTATTGAATGCGTTGTGCCCCTTAGCTCTCTGTGTCAGTTCTATAATCATTTGAATATACTCGCACGTCTTATTGGAATATGACACTTTCTCTTGACTGTATAGTACCTACTTGGCCTGTAACTTTTGTGCCAAAAATTTATTACTAAGAGAGTTATTCTATCACAGAATGATATTTTTCTTTTAATGGTGTTACAAAAATCAGTAAATTGATTATAATGGTGACTAATAAACTACTTAATCTTATCAATATTTTTGTATCATAAGTTTCTAGTTTGCTAACATTTTTTTAAAACCTATAAAAATTCTTTGAACATTACTTTCTCTAACTGATGATAAAGTTTTTTAGAAGCCTGCAAGCTTGCAGATCTGCCAAAGTTAGTTGCTGTACGGAAATCAAAGAAAAATGGGTAACAAAAGCAGTTGCTGCTCCTACTCTAGTCCACAAATGGGACGTAAGGAGCATGCAAATGACATTGGCGTGAGAGGTCTTGAAGATCATCTTCCAGAGGGTGAGATCAGTATCAACAATCTTC
Source organism: Copidosoma floridanum (assembly GCF_036245765.1). Lineage (NCBI taxonomy): Eukaryota > Metazoa > Arthropoda > Insecta > Hymenoptera > Encyrtidae > Copidosoma > Copidosoma floridanum. Next base: position 14,379,745 of record NW_028321896.1, on the reverse strand, counting down.
AGCATATAAGCGAAAGAGAGCCTGAAGATTGGGATTCCGATCCGTCCTTACATCCCTGTGCTGGTACTATTTTCATGGAGCGTTCCAAAAAAGCTATTGAAAGTAAGTCTAACAATCAAACAATAAATTTTGGGAAATAAAAAAATTAATTTTTAATATTAACGTGCTATAAATAATACTGTAAATGTTGTTGTTTTGTTTATTACAGATGGATTAGTTAGGAAAAAAAGTCAATACCAAATAGCAGAGACAAGGCCTCTTAAAAAGAGTAGTAGCTGTAGTACAATATACCTAGATGACAGTACAGTTTCTCAGCCTAATTTAAAAAATACCGTCAAGTGTGTAGCTCTAGCCGTGTATTATAATATTAAAAATAGATCGTCCAACAGGCAACTCGAAATATTTGATGAAAAATTACATCCGTTGACAGTAAGTACAACAAAAATTATTTAATGTCACGATAAGGGCACAAGCATTTTTTATTTAATTGCGTTAATTATTTTTTAGCGTGATGGAGTGTCTGAGGATTACGATAAGCACAACCCAGAGCATAAACAGATTTATAAATTTGTAAGAACTCTTTTCAACGCTGCACAACTTACGGCTGAATGTGCCATTATAACGCTAGTTTATCTTGAGCGCTTGCTCACATATGCAGAACTAGATATAACCCCAGCCAATTGGAAGAGAATTGTTCTGGGAGCAATCCTCTTGGCTTCAAAAGTATGGGATGATCAGGCTGTATGGAATGTTGACTATTGTCAGATATTAAAAGACATCACAGTGGAAGATATGTAAGTGTATTGAACACTTTTTTTATTATCGTTGTATGCAAATGGAAATTGTGATTATATTTTTTTTTTTTAGGAATGAGTTGGAAAGACAATTTTTGGAAATGCTTCAGTTTAATATAAATGTTCCTTCGAGTGTATATGCCAAATATTATTTTGACTTACGCACGCTTGCCGAAGCAAACGAGTTGACATTCCCCAGTGAGCCGTTAAGTAAAGATAAGGCGCAAAAGCTCGAGGCAATGTCTAGAATTTACGAGGACAAAGTAATGGCTGACGTTTTACGGAATGGTATTAAGAAGTGGTCTAGTTTAGACAACGTGTGCATAGGAGGGCACAGGCGTAGTATAGCTATTTTATCTTAAAGTAAAGAGAAACTGTTATACAAATCAAAAGCAAACGTTGTTTTTGCCTCTCACAAAAAGGTATGTCCGCAATACTAATCAAGTAATGTATATAGCCGTTAGAAATGACGGTACGGATATTTGTTATGACTGAAAAATGGCGTAATCAAATTTATTATAGTGTGAAATTTTGCATAAGCAAGATTATTAATTATTGTGTGATTTATGTTTTTTTTTTTTTTTATGTGCTATTTATTATTTTTATTTTATTAGAAAATATTTATTTAAGATTTCGAAACTATATACACTGAAAATTCGATACAGTTTTATGTTTAACAAAGATTTCAAATCATGTTACATTGAAAATTTTTACAAAAATATTTTAAAACTCTGATATCGTATTTTTTTTCGAGTCAAGTTTTTAGTTGTTAAATTTTACAAATACGATTGAAGAATAAGGATTCGTATGAATGTTCAGGCTGAATTGAAACATTTTTTAATGTGAGAACTGAGTAGCATTCTTGTGTATGTCGAAAAGTATTGGTTCTTGCATAGTTTGTTTGTGCTAGGACGGTTTGGGAACAAGCTAGTTTCAAGGTGTAAATCAAATTTTATTCCTAACTTTTCCTTTATGTAACCTTAATGACTGAATCAAACAAACTTGAGTGTGATAATTGTAGATTATACTCAGTCACAGGTTTTCAACAGAAATCAAAAAACGTCAAAATTTCTTACTTTCTATAAACTGTTTTTTTTTTTAATTTTTTTTTTTTTTTTTTTTACAAAGCATTAAATAACCCGAGTGAAACTTATACAAAAGTGCCAATACTAATCGAGAAATTGTAAAACAATTCATCGATTAAGTTTGCAGTGTCACAAAGAATAAAATCGACAAAGCAGTCAACAAAATTATCATAGCGCATCAATTAAACCGATTTATTTTTATATTCCCATATGACGTATAATATATACAATATTTCCAGAGCTGCAACACATGCTTGATTCCACACACATAGTTCCTTGTCTTTCTTCATTTTTTACTACTCTCAAACAAAAAATAAATATGTAAACGAAATGAAAAACATCCTCAAAATGAAAGTGCAAAAAGAGAAATTTAAAGGACACCAAGCTAAATGATAAGTGAGATGCATGAATGACGTTATGTTGATCAAAGTGTAAGTCAAAGCGACATTTGAGGTGGACGTAGAATTTTCACGCATAAATCTATTTTTTTATCTACAGTTATAATAAAAGTATAAGAAAATTAATAAAGAAGTTTAAGGAGATCATTTTTAAGACAATCTAGAGTCCCGATTGCGTCCTGTATAAAATACGCCGTTGTCGTTGTTCCAAAACAACGAATAATTTCTCTCTTAGGCCGTATATTTCATAGCGTATGCTTATTCCGTTTCTGTTCCGATTTATTTTTTATTCATGTAAAATTAATTTGATGCATATACTTTCAATTTTTTTTTTATCCTGTAAAAATATATTCAGCTTTATAAATTTTGAGCTAATTTATTTTTTATAACAGGTAATCTGAAATATTTGACATGATAACATTTTAGCAAGGCTTATCCTATGTAAACTGATAACTAAATGTAACATACCATAGTATTTTGAGTTTATTTTTTAGTATTAAAATTACCATCCAATTGGGAGTGATTATCCAGAATTTTTGATACATGTAACAAATACATATCTTTTTAAGTTGATTTAGAGAAAAATTATTTGAAACATCAGATTTTTTGAAGCATTTCGTTTGTTACGAAATTTTTTTACAAATAGTCTTTAGTTGAATAAAGAAAGACATAAGTTCCTTGTGCCGTATGTATGTTAAACTTTCCATGAATTTTTTTATCACTCATTTTTCTCATGAATGAAATCATAGTTTTATTTAAGTTTCCTATTGGACTCCTAGTATCAAATAAAGTGTTTAATCACTCAGTGATTGATTAATTAAATACATATGAGTACTGATTAAATGCACCATCATTAAAAATAAAGGCTTATCTTACAACTTTTTTAACAAAACCATAGCTAGGTAGTCTTATACATAAAATGAAAAAAATTGTATGATTCTAAAAAACTTATGATCTTGTGGGCGATGTGCTTCGCGATTTTTTAATAGGTACCGCACGTGTATTTTTTTTTAAAGTGAACACGAGTAACCACGGTTTTTTAAATTTATGTAACCATTATAATTATAATGTCGTTCGTTTAAATTTTTTGATTGTTTAAAGGCTGCAGTAACTCCATGTCGTGACCATAAAATTTTCATTTTGCAACATTTCAAATTCCAAAACAATATAGAAAAGTCTGACAGTAAAAATTTCGACTCGTAGCTATCCGAGTTAGATAAAAAATTAACAAACCACGTATCCAATAATTTTAAACATTGAAATCCAAATTCTACAATTTTTATCAAATTTTTTAAATAATTACATAGGATTTGTGTTAGTTGGGTTTATTGTTTACAAATTTGTAACAATTATTTTTAATGCAAAAAAATTAATTTTGTCAAAATGATTTTTTTTCGTCTGTACATAAGGTATTTATTTATCTACCTTATTGATGTAACGTCGTTTTCGCACGAGTTGCTATACATATTTTTTTTTTCTTTAACGAAACTTCAAAGCAAGTTTCTAATCAATTATATACCCATAAATAGTTCAGGGACACGTTTACCATGGTATTGATTTATACAGATTTGTACAAAGATTTATCGACACAGCGTTTTTGTAAAATAATCACGTTTTTCTTTGTAATATTAAAATCTAATTCACATAAAGCAATTGTACATAGAAATATTTTGGGGCCAAGAAGTTTTTGTACAAATAGGGCCATTATGAATATTGTTATAATAAAAAAAATCAATTTTGAAAATTGCACGGTGATTCTGTTTTAATTTTAAGCCGCTTCATACGTCCATGTGTAATATATGTATACGTTTTTTATAGCGAGTCAATACGTTTTTTGGTGCAAATTTATCTTCACCGCTTTTATAGGGTGCGAGGTAGGAATAAAGTAACGATTAAACGAAACAACGTAAGGGTAGAAATGTATATATTAATGACACTGCAAAGGTCGTTTGTCTTTCATCATATCTTACTTTTTTGTCAACTTTGTAAGTACTGCTAAGATATTTTAATTACTTCTACAGTAAATTTACAACCGACGGAACGTTAAGGAATTTTGATGGATTATACAAAAGACAATTTGAATAAAAAATATAACATGCGTATTAGTCCGGATGTTGATTTTATTGTAAAAGTGTTGAAATATTTTGTAGTTCATTATTAGCGATTTATAACGTAATAGTCTTATTGTCATTAAAAAAAAAAAAAAAAAATAGAAAAAAAAATATTAACCAAATCACGTAAAAAGTTAAATGAACGAGGTTTAAAAATTCTTTGTCATAGAATTAAGTTTCTAATTTACGAAAAAGAAGTAACTTGTAATCCTATAAACTTCAAAGCGCGTAATAATAATAATAATAATAATAAAGTAACTTCTTCGACATACTCGTAACATACTTTCGATCTCATCGTCATTAGTTCTAGCAATAATCGAGTAATCACCTTTTTCTTTGTGTTTGTAATATTTAAAGGAAAAAAAAAATCTAGTGCCTGGAGGAATGAAAGAAAGTTTTTTCATAGACAGAATGCCGGCTGTAATTTTTCCATTTAATTACACTTTACGTATACTCTCGATTGTGTGTATTATAGTGAAGAAATTTTGTTGTTTGATCAAAAATTTATATCGTTATATGCGAAGAGTGATGAGGAGAATTCGGAAAATGTTAATAACTATTGTGCTCAATAAATCGCATGTTCATATAAGATGTGTACTTGAAAATTTTTTCCCTTACACAATATAGGTACATTCCAATCAACAAAATGTACCTGCAACATTTGTATAAAATAAAAAATAATTGTCTACTAGACGCCAAAAGAGTTTTTTTTAATTATTATTATTATAAAAAGCGATTATTTACAGTATATTTATACTATATGTTATTATATTATGCGCAAAAAATCTATTTCTACCGCATTAACGGGAGCTTACAATATTTTGAAAATCTTGCAAGGAACATTTTATGGGCGCGTTCGAAAATTACCGTTCGTTACTCGGATTGTTCGTTCCAAAAATGCACAGAAAATTTAACTGGTTGTGGAAAGAAAAGTATACTCGTTCCATAATCAGTATAAGTTTCTTTGTAATTTTGGAACGAACGGTAATTATCATCAAATGCGCCCATAATTACTCCACAGTAAAATTATTGAGGAAAGAAGCATTGTTGTACTTACAAATTCATATGGTGAGATTTGGTTTCTTAGGTTGTCAGCGAAACGTAACTAGAGACTCGTGACATTTGTGACGTCCCATTCGCAGCAGGCTCGGAGAATTGGATCATTGGATGCGTAAAGTATGGATAAACAGTGACTTCCTTTTGTTAACTTTTTTCAAATAATATCCTTAACTATTAACGTTCAATGTAAAGTTAAAAAAATATTTATGGTTTATTAAAAAAGTATTAGTGTTTATTCCGGATTTCCGAAATATTTCTTACCTATCCATATTAGTATCCACAGTATACTGAGTACGTTATAATAATAATGTAAGATGAAATGTCCACACTTGGTGTAAAAAAAAAAAAAAAGAAAAAATAGTGAAAATTTAAGTTCGCTCGGGTATCATTTAATCGAAATAATCCCATGAAGTATTTGCGCATGTTTAAAATTATAAATACAAGTGTTTGCAAGCACGTGCTTCTACAAGCGTATGAGATTATGAGAGCTCGTATGTAATATAGTGCAGTTTATTGTTGTTTGTTTCCCTCTATTTGTTTGAAATTTTGTGCTTAGCTTTTTACATAGTTCTTTGCAGCACTGATTAGTGAGATTTTTGCTTGTCACAGTGGCAACACTTGATATGGTTGTATATGGCACATGTAACATACTTAATTATTATCCCTGTGTGACTGAGAATGAGACTGTGAACAGTGTGAATGTGTGAACTTGTGAAGGTCCAAATAAGTTAGTCCGAAATCCGAAATAGAAGAGAGAAAAGAGTAGACACACAACGCGGACACATGACATTAGTTTCCATACCTGGGGATCGAGGACAAGAGCTGGAGGAACGGAGGCGACAAATAGAGACGTGGTGTCATCATCGTCGGCTATATATTTAAGTATTAGGTATCATTGGGACGAGCTGCCGCAGCCCAGCTTTCTCGATCGAGGGATCTGCATCGTTCTCTCGTCGTCAACTTGTACATACTTATGCCTAATACTTGTTCTCCTCAATCGACTGACCAGTGATCACGAGGATTGGAGCACGCTGTAGAAGAACATCCAAAAAAAACAGGTAAGAAGGAAAAATCACTGTATCTTCGATCTTCGGTACATATACGGTTATACAACGGCGACCGTTAGAATCGGAGCGACCAGCTTTTCCAAAAGGGGGGCTGCATCAAGAGCATCAGTTAACAATAAAACGCGTGTGTGAGGCGGCACACCAGGTGTGCGCGTGTGCTCGTGTAGTAGTGCTTGAATAGCAACCTCGAAACAGTCGAATCCCTCGATCCTCCATCACACAAGTGTCAGTGCTACACAGAATAGCTCAGCTTGTTTCTGAGGGGGAAGAGTTAAGTAAAGTGTGTAATAATGCATACTATATGAATTGGAAAACGTTTTAACATCGACATTGAATAGGTCCAATAATTGTACTTTTGAAACGTAACAGTTGAAGTGAGTTATACACATTAGTATCAGCTTACTTTATCCTCATCTGCAGGACCCAAGATGTGTTTATTATACTTATACCATCGTTTACTCGTCATATAGATCAGTTTTCAGATCAGCTGATAAGTTTCGGAGCGCACATATATATATATATATATATATATATATATATATATATATATATATACAACACCCATCCTATATTCCATGTCCCGGGCGAGCTGTTGGTGCTAAATTTGGGTATGAACTTTTTTTTTTTTTTTTAATGCTTGTATCATTAATTTGTTAACTCTCAAAGTGTTTTTTCAAAGTGTACGATGCGTTAGATATGACGAAAAATTCATACATGTGTGTGTGATAGCTAACGCGACACCTAACACCTATGACGCAACTCAAATATAAGTGTTTTGGAAGCCACGCCGTGTAGCAGTGGCAACCTTTCATGACAGCGTTGATTAACATTTTATATTGTCCGGTCAATACAATGCTGTAAAAGCATGTTTCGTATCATGATAATACAAGGTTATAGCAGGAAATGTAATACTACTGAGGATAGGTAGAAGATATTACCTATATTGGTCACATGGACGAGCGACGTGCACATGATGAGATAGCGTCGATAGCGATAGATACCTATTAGGCGTCACATGCACGTATAATGTCACCAACATAATCACATCACGCTCTGGTGAAACAGAAAGCTGCAGAGTGTATAGCAGATAGCATAGCATACAGACGACCAGGGCAGGAACAGTGTGGTGATCGGGGAAATAAGTTTTGGTATGTAAGTACGTCTGTAATTAAACACTGCTGCTGCTGCTACTGGCTGCAGGTTGACCTTTTTGGTTTTTTGCGCTATATATAGGGCGAGCAAATCGGAGCATTCGGAGCTCGTGAGAGAGAGAAAGAGAGGGGCATCAGTGAATCTAGAAAGTATAAGTGGCACAAAGTTGTAGGTGCAGTTGGACGTTGGATTGCAGCGGCGTCATATAAACTTTTTCTTTTCTATATCTCGTCTTCTGTTACCTGCTGATACCTAAGTACTTTTTTTTTTTTTTTTTTTTTTTTTTTACAAGAGCTTGCATAATTTTAACGTTAGTATATTGTTGTCTGTAAAGGTGATGGGTGTCCAGTGTACTTAAAGTTAATGTATCTTTCATTGAGCGAGTGTACGTGAAAGTGTATGTGTACATGTAAAGTATATACAATATTACACTCATGACACGACGACGCTGCACGACGGGAATTTCGGAGCAAACAAAATAAGTATGAGTACTTGTGCATGGAAAAGAAACAGCAGCACGGAAGCAGTGTTATACACTGTTTATATACATGACGCGTCATTTATGCTGTGTGCTAACTGTACGAGCGCGTCGTCACCAACTCTTTCACCAGTCACTGCATATACTTACTTACTCTTTAGACATTTGCAGTCTTCTAAGTACCTCATTTTTCGTTTCTTCTTATATATTATCTCTACTTGGGGACTTGGCGAAAGTAAGGTAATATCAGTTTATTGCCATTTCTAAGTTTTTTTTCGAGGAAATCTAGAGTTTGTTCATATTGTTGTCGCTCGAAGTTATGATGTTTTGTACAAAACATGCGTGTGTGGTTGTATATTTATATTGATGAGTGAGGGATGAGTTGTAAAAAAGTATAAAAGCTCCTTACTTTCTTGCTTGAGTACTTAGTCTGCTGATAAACGTATTGAATGAGTAATTGTGAGAGTGCAGAGTTTACGTTTGATCGGGTATTTGATACAGTTATTAAACAATGACTACGGAAAAAGGTGCACCTAATAGTTTTTAACAAGCAGTCCGTATACTATTTTTTTTTCTCAGTTTATACATAGTTTTCACTACATCGTTTTATTTTCCACAATTCTCCGTAGTCCAAAGTGCTGATACCCAAACTTTAGATTGTCGATTGTTTTTGAAAGTACTTATTTACTTGCCACAGAATTCAGATATACGTATAGTTGATTGTTACACGTTCTATTGTGTAGAATGGACTGAGACCTCTACTTACGCAGTCGTTTTTGTTATTGTCGATGACTATACGTCATAACGTGTGGCATTTCATGATACGTATCAAACGAGTGCTGGGTATGTGTGTGGGATTTTCTTTTGCTCTCTGTAAAGATTATAGGCATGTGCGGGGAAGAAGGATAAAGGATTGTGCAGTGCTTTTCTTGCATACCTATGTATATTTTTTGTAAGACACTCGGCTGTTTTCGCATTTTTCGAAGTGTGCAAGGTATAAGTATGGCCAGTGATGAATGCGCTCCCCCTTTTTTTTTTTCTTTTATGTCATTTGTTCTTTTTGCCGGATCCCCGTTCATTTGTAAAAGCCGATTTTCGTTTTGCCACGCGATGACAGACTCGCGAAATTTTTAGTCGTTTTTGTTTTCGTTAAATAAAATTTTTCTTCCTTCAAACGCTCAGTTTGCATCTTTTTCAGCCAATTCATTGATTCAGCTCTGCTTAACCTATACCTATATAATATAAATACACTTAGTTGTGTTCTACACACGCTGCACACTGGATTTCCCAAGAGGCCTAATAACGGTGCGAGTTTTACTGTCGTTTTGCAAGTGTTGGTGGAGATAAGAAAGTATCCATGTGCAACGGAGAGTGGCTTGAGTGTGGATTGGCGTTAAAAAATATACATATATATATATATAACACATTTTTCGCGATAGTTGAACTGGAAAACATTTAATTATTGACATGATTTAATATTTTTGATCTTTATATAATCAGTGAAGCGGAAATCGACATAAAATTGTATTTACTTGTTTACTTTTCAGATTCACACTGAAGGACCGGTGAAACATAAATACCTAAATGGGTAAATTAAAAAATGACAAGTCCCAAAGTGGTCGACCACAAAATGTTTTACGGAGCTTGATGATGCGCGAGTGCAGTGCTCGAGGATCGCAGAAATCAAACAATAAACAATTTGAGTGCCTCGCCGAGACGAATTTTATTTTAAAAACGCTGAATGAATTGGTAAGAAAAACATTTTTTTTTTTTTTCATTTTCAAACGTATGCACATTCCTTACTTTCTTCATTTCTTTTTTTTTTCTCTGTAGAAATGTGACTTACCGGGTGTTCCGATATCGACATATCTGATGGTCTTTAGTCCGGATGGGTGAGTCAAAGTGCCGATAAAAGTTTTGCATTATTAATCTACGCTGTACTTAATGCTAGTATGAAAATTAGTGTATTGCTGTTATTTTATTATTATTATTTTTTTTTTCATTAGTACAAAAGTTGCGTCGACTCACGGAAATCACAAGATTTATATCACAGACATCACAACCGGAAAGAACGTAAAAATCCTTTCTGGTCACCCTCGTACGCCATGGTGTATAGCATTTCACCCGACTTCAAACGATATTGTGGCATCTGGTTGTTTGGGTGGACAAGTTCGTATTTGGGACCTCAGCGTAAGCTCTTGTTTACTTTAAATTTTCGATTGATTTAAGAATGCATTTGCGATTACATCGTGAGTACGATGAAAGATTTTCTTTTTCATGCCATTAGGGAAGTAGCGAAGTTTGGAATTGCAAACCAAAGAGCCAAATAGCATCGTTAGCTTTTCATCCAGTGGACAGATTGCTTGCCATAGCTACGGATAATGAGATTCATTTTTGGGATTGGGGTAGTAGTTCACAACCGTTCACCTTCATCTCCACGAAAAGTATCAGGGAAAAAGTTAGGTTGGTATGATTAATAATATATTGTTTCAAAATATTTCATCAAATGCTTGAAAATAAATAATTTTCAGATACGTAGCATTTGATAATTTGGGAAGGAAGCTTATAACAGGCATTGAAAATCCGAGCCCTACTTCTCAATGGGATCGACCTCCGATTGATAATTTAATCAGAACCATCCCTGCGACAAGGTAAATTGATCTGCTTTTCACACTCTTATCTTTTGTACATCTATAATTCAACTTTTTATTAAATCTACGTATTACAGAGCAGTGAGGGATAGGTTTTTACGAGTCGACCCCACTGCTCCATCTGAATCAAACGATAGAGCATTTATCCCACTTCGAAATTTTAGTGATTTTTTATTAAGACCTTGGTGGTACGTTGACACAAAATATAAGAACATCCTTCATCATAAACGTGGTTCACCTTTGTTTAAATGTTGTAAATTGACCCTGAGCTTTATACTGTGACAAAAAACATCATTTTTTAACTGAACATTTCACATTTTTGACATCAACTTTCAATAACTGTTCTACTATGTCGATTCATGTTTTATTGACTTATTCTTTTGTAGAATAGTGATGCACCGTTCGTGTTAACTCTATAAACTTCTCTCACAACTCACGATTTGTTCCAAAAAATCAACAATATTAAATAAAAAGAAAAACATTGAGTTTTTTAATGGTATTTTGATATTTCAACATAGGGAAGCCGGACGGGGAAATGTCGTCATCCCGGGAAGGCTACCAGTACCCCCGTTTTTTCGCGGCCCGCATCGAAGCCCGAGGAGCGAAGCAACGGTCGAGAGAATAGATCGCGCGGGTAGTTATTTAGTAGTAAGACCCGAGTTCAGGACATCAGAATCGGCCATTGTCACCAATAGCAGCAGCAGTAGCAGCAGTACCAGCAGCGCTAGCAGCAGCGCTAGCAGCAACTCGCGACCCGAGGATTCTTCGGTCAGCAACACCCGTAGCCTTGCTTGGTCGATCTTTCATCAAGATGAGCCGTCCGTTTCAGCCGCGGGGGCCTCGACAAGCGGCACTACTAGTAATAACCCGATTCGCGTGTCTAACATCGTTATCGAGCGGTTACCCGACGAAGAGCGACGCAGCAATACTCCGCCACTAACACCTCGGCCGCAGCTGCCGAGAGTCGAGTCGGACGAGGATAGCAGTGAAGACGAGTTAGTGAACATTGACAGCTCGGTCTTTGACAGAACGGTAACGTCTCCTCTAGACCGGCTTATGTTCTATCGTCGGTTGCGACGTGATGGCATCTATCGCAGGATGTCGGTGGCTAATCGTTTGCAGAGATACAACGAGGTGGTAAGTTGATAACGATAATGGTAAAATTCTCGTTGAACGTACATTGTGCTGTAAACTATTACTTATTATCATCAATTTATTTTCTACAGTTTGATCAAATATTAAACACCAGCGTGCGGAGGAGGGCTGCAGCCAGCCTGCAAGCGAACTCACGGTTGTCGAACAGACTGTCCACGGATTTTAACAATTACTACATTCTCGCCGAGGCTTTTGCGCAGTTACTTCGTAATATTTTGCGAACCAGCGTATATGAATTGGACAATTTCGTTGATGAATTGCGACGCTCGCTGCGCTGGACGGTGTTATATGGGACGAGTCGTACAAATTGGTCTTACCTGCAAGAAGAGGTATGTGGCATTGAGCAGAACATCACCGAGTGGTTGCAAAATTTAAGGAAACTACGCGAAGGCTTGCGCACGCGAATATCTGCGATAATGTCTGACTCAACTACCCGGCAAAACTCGGTACAGCAAAGTTTTATCAACGCGGTCGGTAGAGAATTGGAACTTTTGAATAACATCGAGCAGACTTTGTCAAATATTAACAATGATATTGAGAGCATACGCCAGGAGGTAAATTCACACTTGGATGAGCCCAATCAGGGTAGAGAGATACGGGTTTCCCCGTCATTGTCCTTACGCCGACGTATGCAAGAATTAAGACGAGTAAGGGACACTTTTCTAGAGAATATGAGAAGCCATCAATCTCCGCAAGTTCGTGTGAGACGTCCATTGGAAACCGATCCCATTGAGGATGACCAGCCACGGCCGACTCGACGCAGGCTAGAAAGCGATTACAGCCCGGCCGAATCCTCGCTAGGTAGTTCGTCAACGACGACTACCAACAACATTAGTACACAGCCACAACAACAACAACAACAGCAGACGCAAAACACGAGCACCTGGCAGTTGCCTACTCAGCGATTGCCATTCAATTTCTCTGTCTCGTCTCGATCGGCATTCCAACCGACCCGTTCAACGAGCAATCAGCGAAGTAGTACTTCCGAACCAAGCCGTGACCAGCCGTCCACCTTCTCTTCGACTCGCAATGGCGAAACATCTTCAGCCCCGTCTACTTCGACTTCCGATAGAAACGAGCCGCCGAATAATCCGAGCCCGTCAGGCACAACAAGTAGCATATTGCTGCGTATCCTGCGCCATGTACAGCAAGTCAACCAGAACAACTTTGACATCATCTGGTGCGCGTTCCAGCTCTGTTTCGATGATGAACCAGCTAGGTCGAATAACGATAACGCCGAGAGCGCCAGCGAGCCTATGGAAAATGGTTACTGGTTATTGGAAGAGAACAGCAGCTCGGATTCGAATAATGAAGAGTCTAACAATGGTGCCAGCGTTCCGACTACTCTCTTGGGAATAAGGCGCAACAATAGCCGCTGGATCCAACTGGTAGCGTCAAATAGAAATTCCGAAAGTAACCGTTCGTCTAGTGTAAGTTCAATCGCGCTTACTTAAATATGAATTGTGATGATCCAACACTCTTTCTGTTAAGTTAAGGTTAATTTTTTTTTTTTATAGGCAAATGGACTCTTGAATAACTTACGCCAATCAATGCCCAGTTCTGCTAACCCACCATCCAGTTCCGATGCTACCACTAGTACCAATTCGAGTCGTAATAATAGCGAGCAGAATACGCTATCCCCAGAATCGATATTCTCGACGAGATACGAACAACCGCCACTTTTTCCTTTCAGAAGTTTGCGGGAAACTGTAAACTTGCATTTGGAACAAAACAAAGCGAGAGAATTAGCTGAAGCTAGTCAAATAACACCTGAAAACAATATAGAGTCTACTCCTTCAACTTCCTCGATAGAGGAAGATAGTGTTAATGGATCCACAAATACCGAGACATCCAATAATCTTGAACCTTTGGAATCTGCAAATACTGAAACAACTAACAACGAGCAAGCGAACGAAGGATTTACAGAGCTTCAGTTGTTGGGTAGTTATTTCAAACAAATTTTCATTGCTCAAGTTAGTGATATTAAAAATCATTGCCAAAAAAGTGTGGCTTATATTTTTTTTAACACTTTTTCAAAGGTCGACAAATTGTTCATATGCAGCGCTTACGTCGTACTCGTTTGGAAATAGATCAATTACTGCATGTACGTAAAATGCTGGAAAAATTACAAAGACACATGGAGCAACTCATTTTAAGCTTAGACGGTGATGGAACGTCCACGAACGATAATTCGCAGCCAAGTACAAGCAGGCAAGAATTGCACTGTTCATCCATCTAAGAATAAAAACTATTGTTACTCATTGATAAATATTTTTTTCCAACCAGGGGAGACGTGAATCAGGCTTCTACATCGGGTCTACAATCGTCAGCATCTAGCTCGCAAGCATCTACTTCCAACAGTCGATCTACAACTGAGACTCGTAGCTTTAAGAAAGCTCTGTTGGAATATTACCAAAAGCAGACTGAAAGAAATGCTGCTAATCAATCGTCTGCATCTACTTCCACCTCATCAGCTGTTAGCACTGAGGATCAACCCAGTACTTCACATTCTTCTCAACCTCAACCAAGCACAAGCACGAGCAACGATAGTGCTGGTTAGCTATTAAAAGTTTCATTTCACTCATATTAAGTCTGACCTTATTAAGTTGATTTTTTTTTTTTTTTTTTTTTTTTCCTAGTAGCAAACTCAGATTTACCAAGTAGTGAGGAACTCAAACAAATGCGATTCGGAACAGCTTGTGAATTTATAGTTCGTTCTTTTCTGAACTCATCACTTTCATTGATGTCGAACAACGCGCAAAATTTATCGCCAAGGAGACCTGCTTCTTCCTCAACTAGTTCACCATCGAATGATCAAGCCGCTGCTGGTTCAAGCACTAACAGCACGACAAGTACTGCTGGTGCAACTGCTGATGGTAGTGCCACTAATCCATCCAACAGGAATTATAAGTCAATGGTCCTTAACTGCATAGAAAATGAACTTTTCGTTAATTTAACCAATCATTTAGCGGCTCGCTCGCGCTTTTTGGGTTCACAAAACAATGTACTTTCACCAAGAGATCCTAGGTAAGTTCACCCATCATTTATTTACCTCTTTAATTATATCTTGGCTAATATTTATTTTTAGCTCGAGTTTATTGGGAGACATCCTAAAATAATGTAAAAATCAATGTTATTCCAAACAGATCAAGAAATATGTTTTTCCTTCAACCAAGATTCAACCGCCAACTGCAGATCATGAGAGCGCGTAACAATAGACGATCATCGATTCGATTTCAGCGTCGAATAACCAATATGATAGCTAGAACTTGGTCCAACATCAGCGACGTTAACTTGAACGTCAACTCTAACGATAATGCCGATGCAAATGCTAGTACCAGCGGCAATACAAACTCCACTGAGGCGAATGACAATGATTTTGCTTCCTCAATTCATCCGTTAGTCGTAAGGTGAGCACTAAATATTCTCGTGTAATGATCACTGTCGTTATTGATATATTCTTGATCGAGTAATAATTATTTTGATTACATCCTTTAACGTACGTGTTGTAGACTGATGTCCCTGATTCGACAGCAGATAAATTCAAATCGTTCAACAAACAGTAGTAATGTCGACAGCAGCTCTAGTAGCAGCAGCAACAACAATGGCGCTAGCGGCTCAAGTGCAAACCGAGTTCTTGACTCTATAATAGAGAATCGTCACGAAGTACAGCGTTTACAGGCCAGACAAGTGCTTAGTCTCATTGTAGAGCGGCTGACACGCTTCTTCGAGGAGAATCGTTTGGGCGACGCCAACCAAAATCGCAGGCTTTACGATCAGATCAGCAAAATATTTTTATTACCCCTTCTTGGCTTAGGATTGGCAGATCTACTCCTCGTTCGATTAATCGCAACATCCAATGGCGATGACCAAGATACGAATTCGGCTCAAGCTGGTCCAGCAAATTCTGCTACAAATAGTACCGAAACTCGAGCGACACAAGAAACACAAGCTGCGCAAGTCATCGACCTTAGAACGAGGGTAGCTGCAACATCAGGAAATGGCACAATGAGTTCGCATGCGAGAACAGCAACTGAAGAACCTTCTGCTGTTGGTTCACATGGTGCAAGAAATACCAGCATTTCGGGATATCCTGATGCAAATGCTCAACAAAGAGTTACCAACGGTTAGTATACACATTTATAAATTGTTTTGCAACTATGCGATCATGTAGTGTACAAAAATTTTCACCACCATGCATTGAATATCTATTACTACAAAAAATGAAAGTGAAAAACAGTATTCTGTTAAATACCGTAATATTACTATTGAAATGATAATAAGAAAGAAATTAAAAGTGTCATAAGTTAATTCTCATAAATGGAATTTCTGACATTGATAGTTGTAATGTTAATTCAACGGTAACATTACTCTCTTGATTACCGTGAAGGTAACTGTAAATTCACTATAATCATTGTGGTGAAAATACCAGTTTAGTCAATAAAGAGTATTATTACAGAGTACTCTTATTTTGTAGCAGGACCACTGAGAGTGACAGCAACAAGGCGAAACATGCGAGGACGCACAATCTTTGATCGCTTCCGTACATTCTACCATTGCATAAACGTATTGTTTCCTGATCGAAATACATCAAGAAATAGCAATATCACGGTTACAGCGAGTCGTTCTGAGCCCTCTAGTTCTAATGTAAACAGATCAACGGGCAGTAACAGTGAACCTGACAATGAAAGTTCTATGGCAAACGACTTTCGTAACGAGATGGCCTTGTCGGCGGAGATTCAGAGCATTATCGAAAGGATTCAGAGTAATAGTACTGTGGCATCTGAATTAAACCAACGCTATCAAAGTCGCAGTGGCTCTAATGTTCGTCTGGACAATGACAGTGACGATCGTGACGATGACGATGATTCTCCTCGTAAGTTTAATTTTTTGTTCACACGTGTAAGAAAAAATATTACGTACAGGTTAAAAAAAATTTCTTTCCATAAGCAGGGCGTTCTCCAGCTAATCCACCAAACTTTAGGGATGCCAATCAAAACGGACTGTCGTCGTATCGTTCGCTCGTTCAGCGCTTCCCCTTCCTCATGATGCCTCCTTCCTCTCGCAATAATTTTGAGGAAATGACCACTCCCCGGATGCGTTCTCTTGCAAATATTCTTCTTAATTCGCGCGCTTCGACTGGCCGAAATGAGCCAGAACCTGACCTAACAAGGAATCCATTCAGCGGTTTATCTCGCAGCGACGCTAGTCCTTCATCCACGACTGCTGCTGCGGGCTCGTTCACGTCGTCATCATCATCCCCAAGACAGGATCTTAACGTGCCGCTAATACGCGTCAATAACGTTCCTTTGAACGACACCAACAACGTCAATGGCAGCAGTGCAAGTGGACAAAATAATGATACTTCAATGCAGGATCGACTACGACGGTTGAGCGCGGCAATTCTTCGTCTCAACTCTCCTCGCACAATAAGATTGCGAAATAGATATTACAGAACTGACGCGGCTGGTACTAGTGATCGTAGTCCTGTTCGGGATAACGATAATGCTGACCGGCGGCACTCATCTGGAATCATCTTTAGAAATCAGGTTCGTGTTAACGTTTTTAATTTGGTTATCACGTGTCTCTTTCATTTGGTTATTTAACAAATTAATAAGTAAAGATAAACTCGCGTGTTATATATATATATATATATATATATATATATATATAATTTGTATCTACATAATTTTTGATTTTCAATGTAGGCACTCAGAGATCAAGTTGTACATTTGTATCAAGCTCGATTGGGTAATTTAAATCAGGAACCTGAAAACGATAGCGATGACGTAGAAAATAGAGGTAAGTTTTTTTTACATTACATTCCGTATTAATTTTATTTACCTACGTATAACTTAAAGTAACGAATACAACAGTTTTATGAGGTATATAGATTTTAATACTGCACAGAATAAAATATGGTCAAGCCAAATAATTTAGTATACAATTTTGTGTAGATCGACAAATAACTGTGACTTTCAATGGATGGGAAAATCAAAGATATCGCATTCAAGCATGGGACTTTTCTTCAATCCCAGAAATACATGACCGTGAGTTGTACAATTGTTTCAACGCGCCTTTTTCATTAAAATAGAGGATAAAAATATTTTCGTATTTGTTTCCAGCAAGAAAAAATGTGATAGTGCGTGACTGTAAGATATTTAATGACGCCAGTATTGCTATTTCTTCTGATGGTACATTATTATCAACTGTACTACCGTCAAGTCGTTCGAATCAACTGACAACAATAGGTGAGCTACCCAATAACACGCTGCGTGTTACAAAAAAACCGAAACATGGAAACATTCTGATCTTGAAAATGGTGTTATTGTTACACCGTATATTAAAAATTGTTGAATCTTTATAAACAAAGTGGTTAATTGTCGTAATTTTTTTTGCAGGTGTATATAGTTTAGAATGGGAAACGTTAGGCGAAAAGGTATACTCGACCCAAACTGATCAGTCGGTTATTTCGGTATCAATGTCCCCCACGAAGCAGTATCTCCTAGTCGGACTAGCTGCTGGACGTATTCACGTGCCCACGAGACCTACTCCAATAGCCTTGATTTATAAACTAGTCGAACCTGAGGAGGCGTTACTCGGCACGGCGGCGGAACAAACGGAGGGCACGCAAAGCGACGATCCTAGGCGTGATTTTGAATACCTTTGCTACCTAAACAACTACTTTAATGATTTGCGCCGTATTTCATACAGAACTAATAGAAACCGAACTCAACCGGCCAATAATGAGGTCGTCAACGACGCTGTCCCGGAATGGAGGAGTCGTATCAGCAGCGCGGCGACGAGAAGCAATGATAGCAGTGCCGAGTCCGTCAAGCAAAATCGCAAAAGTATGGTGCTGCTGCGCGAGCTGTTCGCCAGTCAGAACCGTGAGGTACCAAATTATTTCAGTCTCAATTGTATCAGGTGGATGCCTCAAGCTGGCCAAGGTATGGTCTATGCTACCAAGACGGGCTTGTTGACGATATTGTATTAATGCACAGGGATAGTTTTCGGTGTATGGCTTTAATTGCTTGTTTCGGGTCAAATGTGCCCTGCAACTTGTCCATAAAAAGCGTAATGCTTTTTGTTACGTGTGATCTAAAAAAACTACGAGTTTGTTGTAGTTTTTTAAGCATATTTGAAAAGAGGAATTTGAGATTTTACGAAAGCTGAGCTGTTAACAGTGGTGATGATTATTCAAGTAAAATGTGTAAAAAAAAAATAAATCAAAGCATCAATTAGGGAGGGCCCCTGTTAGTTGTTTGAACAGACATAGAGAGTCAGTCATTTTTCTTCATCCGAGCGTTTATCACATCAAAAGAAGTCTATTGATTCACGTTCATTCAAATCGTGTAACAAAAGATAAATGTTTCAAATGGTCGAATTTTGATGGAAATAACTATTTCACTCTTTATAGAATAGACGATTTAGCGATTAATATTCGATGGAAATTTTAATATTTTGTCACACTTTATTCAGTCCCACTCAATTATTGCACGAATTACCAGTTCAAAGATCGACGCAATATAGCGCGAAATTCACTTTGGGACTGTGCCTTATTAAAGGTTTCTTTATTTTTTGTTCTTTTGTTATGCTGATACGAAAAAATCTTTATTTCAAACGACAAATAAATCATTGAAAAAAAACACGATTGTATAAAATGTCAATCGATTTTATCATTAAAATGATCGATGGGTAGTGCGCATTTAAGAAAAGGTATTTTAAATGCGTTGTATTAGTTGTTAAGATTTTATAACTTTATTAATTAAGTCGTATCATTTTGATAACGTTGCGCTATTTTTATAATCAGACTGAATTCAAATTGCGATCTGAGTATTTTTTGATTATACATATGCAATATACTTTTGTGATAGTAATTAGGAACTTAGATAAAATGCATGGATCTGCAATGCGTTATTATTCCAAAGTTGGTTTTTTTTTTCTTATTATTTTTTGTAATATGCACATCATTGTTGAGGACTGCAGTCTATTGCTACGAATTTATTTTATTTCGTGCCATTTTATTCTATTTTTATGCTTGCTCAACAAGGTTTATTTTATTTTTCTTGAAATTAATAAAAATTTCCACATAAAATACAAAAAATATTTAAAAATAATACCTATTAGCCTGCAAAATCATAAAAAGAAAAATATTTAAAAAACCGTCGTACTGTGTACTGTTAAATGTCTTACATATTGAGGTATCTCAAAAAGTGTTGAATAATGTAAGTGTATTTTTTGTAGAAAAAGGAACGGTCACGTGTTTTTATCTTAAGAATAAGACCAAAGTTTCTGAAATATTCCTCTGTAAATATATATTATAATGGAGTTCCTAATTCATCAACAAATTTCTAATTATTCGCAGAGTATAAAGTCAAATATGTGAAATAAACAAAGTAATAATAACGAGATACTTATTCATATACGTTAAAACACTGACCGTTCCGTGACTGTAAGACCAAATCAATTTTACTTGCTTTTTTTTTTTACAAATATTTTAAAATGCCAATAGGTTGGTAATACAAAATGTATTGTTATCATTGCTATTATTTATACAAAATAAAACTATCCAGTCGACATACATTGTCAAAAAGTTTTTCAAGTTTCTTACTGTTTTTCTTAACAGGTTGAAACTTTTTTTGTGTTAATGAAATATTTTTACTGCTCTTGATTTTTTGCTTTTTATATAAATATTAAAATAAATTAGTAACAAAAAATAAAATGTTTTTTTTTAATTCCATTATGCTATTATATATCATGCAAAGCTAATCACAGGTATCGTAAATACATGATGAATCACTCACGTATGTCATATTTAAAAATGGTTATTTCTCTTCACTTTTATTAAACACTCGCTAAATAAATAGACAACAATTGTGGTTAGTTATAGTGGATCTAGATATAATACGTTTTTTAAATTCAAGTACGAAAGTTACAAGTATGCATATGCATTCAATATACGAGTTCATTTAATGAACATTCAACACCAAAAAAACTAATGTTAAATTTTTTAATCACCATAGAGCAAGCTATGTAGCAGTTCCGGAGTTTCTGGCTGTTTTAAACAAAACGAGATTTTTTCCTGGGTCGAAGTGGTATATTTCTGCTGCTCTAGCATCCTCTCGATCTCGTCGTCGATGTAAAGTTGATTGTCGTAAGATTTGTTGAGATACGAAGAACTCGAAGTGGCCGTTGAATTAATGGTCTCGTTGATGGTGTCCTGAATCTCGGTCTCGGTAAGGAAGATTGGCTGGAAGGTGCTCATCGCATTGGCTACACTGCAATCTGTCGTCTGATCGATCGTATGTTGCTGCTGCAGTGGTTCTTGAGTATCGGGAATAATGGGACATGGAATTTGGTGGTATTTGATCTGGTGCAGTTTTAGATTGCCGGTCTGCGAAAATGAGCGATCGCAATAGTTGCATCTGAACGGCTTTTCGCCGGTATGGCATCTCATGTGCCTTTGTAACTTGTATCTCGTGGCAAACTGTTTTCCACACTCCATGCACTGTAGTGAATGATCCTGTATGCTTATCAAATCGTTGCCAATGACGGCTTGATTGTTACCAGAATGATAATTCATTACGTGGGACTTCAGAGAAACTTTGTAGCGAAACGATTGATGGCAGTTGGCACATTGAAACGATTTTTTCCCCTCGTGAATTTGTTTGTGCTTTGTCATAACTTCGTGCTGATTGAAGGACA
Organism: Copidosoma floridanum; assembly: GCF_036245765.1. NCBI lineage: Eukaryota > Metazoa > Arthropoda > Insecta > Hymenoptera > Encyrtidae > Copidosoma > Copidosoma floridanum. The sequence goes on along the minus strand of NW_028321896.1, from coordinate 14,358,087 downwards.
TGTTGCAAACCTATGGAACGAATTTTGTCTTAGTGTTATTCGTGGGCACTGATATGACAGCCTTTAAACGGAATTTGACAATAGAATAATCAAGTTGATGAAGAAAGGATACTGCACTTACATCACAAATGTAAGGCCTTTGTCCTGTGTGAATAAGTTTGTGCCTATTCAAGTGGGCCAGACACCTGAAACTTTTTCCGCAAATGTGACACATTTGCTTTCTTTTTTTCAACATATCTATTTGTTGTTGATCAGGTTTTTCGGTTAAGCTTGTGTCTTTCAAGTGACACAGCATGTCCTGTAAAAGTTTGTAATCATTTTTAATGGATTATTTCAAAATCTGATATAAAGTGCACGATTTTTTCATCATATGGATTCATACGATGAGATTGCGAGTTTTCACGCAACAGATTTGAATAAACATTTTTGTAAAAAAGCAACGACAAAAAATATTTCCTGGATTCAGAGATACAGCTTATACAGTTGAATATATTCATTACATCGACTTTAGTCACAGTGAAACTGACACGTAAATTAAAATTTAAATCTATAAATAAGTTATTACCGTTAAAGATTTTATAGTAAACATAATTTTTTTCTTGGTGAAATTAAGAAGTAAACTTTAAAATTTAAATAAATAAGCTTTACCTCAGCAAAGTTAATATCTAGGGTTGGTGCAGCAAGTTGCTTTTGTACATTAGCCACCATCAAACAAAATTCATCAAAAACACAGATTTTTTGCTCACAATCGTTGCAAACATACTTGGAAAAAGCATCTGCAATGGAAATATTTATTATCTGAAACAAGGTAAAAATATAATTTTGACAACTGATGAAATATTGATTTGTTGTTAAAATATTTTTTGTTGTGTTTTTATTAAGTAAACTCACATCTTTTGCAAAATATTTGTTGATTATTGATATAATCACTGAACCCTTTATTTTGTCCTCAAAGAGATCAGTACCCAATTGTTTTTCTTTTCCACATAATCGACACACTCTGAGAGCGTTGACTTTGTGAAGCATCATTGTGATGAAAGTGAAATAAATATTTATTAGCACTAAAATATATAGTACTTATATAGCGTTAGTTTGCAAAAGGGTCTTATATTTCTCTGGCACGGCACTCGATAGTCAGTTTCGACCTGCAGGTTTCGATGGCTGCAGATTTGCAGGCTGTTGCAGGTATGTATGCACATACACCGATGCATAGTAGATGACAGCACGGCGTTAGTGTTAGTGGTGACTGGAACCGTAGAACAAAAAAAATTGAGAAAACACTACTAGCGCTCCTTCAGGCTGTGGTCACATCTATAGGGTGTCTTCCGCAATCGTTACCAGCAATAAGTAATTTTGGATTGTGCTCTACGTTATCGTTAGGTCGGTAAGTCAACTACCTTGAATTTACTGGCGCTCTCTGTTCCGTAATCTGCGGTAATCTGGCCAGTCAAAACAGCAGACGACAATAAACAGCAACAAATATAATGATATAATATTATTATATCATTAAGTATATTTGTTGCGTGATCGGGCTTCGTCGGTAGCCTATTCGCTCTTGTATGTATTTCAATCAACGCCATCTAGCGTGCGATTTTTCTTATCGCTTATCGCAGTTATCGCTCCGAGACCCTACTGACGTTTTTTTGTTTCAGGTGACGAAGAAAAGCACAACTCAAACTCTTCACTGAGGCTGTTCGTTCGGCTTTTAATTTTAACATCAAGTCAAGTCACATGCAACAATTGTACAATATTTTTGTGCGTTTATTAACTTTTATAAAATGAAATTTTATGCTTTTAATCGTTGAAATCAATCATGAAAAAATATTATAGGTGTTGGGACAGGGATACTGTGAACAGAAGGATGAAAGTAAAACAATGAAGAATAATATACTTTACATCATATAAGGTATGTTATTTATTATATCTTATGTACATTCAACATCGTCATGACAACACCATAGGAAAAATGTTTAGATTCATCCCAAAAATTTGTCGACAGATTCTATTTTGCGCTCTGTTATTTTACTATGTATTTTTATTCGTTCGTATTCATTTTAATCTTTTTTTTTTTTTTTCTTTGTTCTTTATACAAAAAATTGTAGACGCACGGAGGTGTTGTGTTGTACTCCTCGTAATATTTTTTTCACGTGTACGTGTGTTTGATTTCTGGTTTGAGTGTATGTATATTGGGTGATAATATTTAACGTATAATAAATAGAAATATTGAACAAAGAATAATCATAACTCTGTCCAGGTGAGGGTATAAAAATGTCATTTATCATGCGTGAAAGCGTACGTGGGACGGTACCTGTTTTGCTTGATGGTTTATTGCAGGTACTTTAGCAAAGATTTCTTGCTCAATTTTTTTTTTTTCTTTTTCACTTGTTTATTTCTTGTTTTCAAGTTAAATAAATAATTATTGAATCAAAATTAAAGCAACGCAAATATGCGACGCCCGTAAGTAACTCTTAACTATCATAATCATCTATGAATTGCTTATCGATTCGACGTTTACGTTTCATTATTTTTTCTATTATTTCTCACTGCTGTTTCTTTAATTTTATTAATTGTTTGCACTTGTGTAAATTAATACATTTTTTTTTTTAGACAACTTGAAACTCTCGATGGAATTAAAAAATCAATTTCTTTCACGCTAACAAATAGAAAAAATTTCGTACTCAACAATGGTTTATTCAATTTGACCAAATCGTTAAACAATAAATGACTTTTTTCGTTTATCGTTGTTATTTGTTTTTTATTTTTTAATGAGTAGTAATTACAGAAGCAACACCAATAGTTGTGGAAAAACAAGTGAAAGGAACGAGGGGGCATTAAACGACACCACGTCGATTTCCCAGACAAGGACAATCACGCGGCCCCATACATGAAATTTTGATTATTTTTTCTTCGCTTTCTACATTCATCTATTGTTTTTCTCTCTATTAAATTTTTAACTCGATTGATATTTCACTTTCCGCTCTTCATTCTTACTTGTAAACGAGGTAACCAAAATACGTGTATGTTTGTCTGATTTATTAATTTTTTTTATTTTTATTTTTCGCGTGACTGCGAGTACGACGGCGAGTTTCGAATGATTTTTTCGTTTAGTTGGACTTAATCTACGTACAGAGGGAAAAAAAGAGGAAGACCTGGGATTTTTCAATATACTTAACGGATAATTTGATTCTTCATTTCGAAAGTACTGATCGCACTCGCACGCTTGTCTTTTTAAACACAAGACAGTCACGGCACAAAAATATCTGAAAAAAATCCTTTCCCGGCGTTCCACTCGAAAGCTCCAACACACACGAATCACAATTAAATAAATATCATATTTATGTTTGCTCAATTGCGTGCACGGATCCACTTTTATCATAACCACTCCTCGTAAATTGTTAATCATTCAAGTACAAATGTGTGTGCCCATGATTTCGATTAGAACTCCGTGCGCCAGTTTTGGCGGTGTAATTTTTTGTTTTTTCCTATTACTTTTATGTATTTATTATTATTATTTTTTTTTTCCCCGTTACTCCGTCTCAAATATTGTTTAACTTGTAATACGAACATTTAGGAAGATAGCACTATTCGATAATTAATATCATCTGAAATTTTTTAACATCTCTATATAAAAATCTGCATTTGCGTGTATCCACTTATTGCTTCTAATAATCGCCGCCGTTTCCCATCTTCCATTTTTTTTTTTCTCTTTATTTATAATTATTACTTTTATTTGCTTCGATTAATTAATCGCGTCTTCGAATCCCGTTTAATTATCATTACTTTTTTATTTATTTATTTATTTGTTTCATCGCACTTGAATTCCTCCCACGGTAAGAGAGGCCTCGCAAATACACCGACGCGCGTTCGAGTCATTGCTAACCCGGTTCTGAGCAATCGGTCGGCGCTCCTCGCATTCCTTCATTAAAAAAGAAAAGCACAAAGACGTGTGTGACACAAAATATAGAGCCGTTCATTTAATATTTTTCGTTAGTCTTTCTTTTCGATTACTAGTTTACAATGTCTTTGAAAGCTCTCGGAATATAAACACTTTCACGAGGCGCGTGACAGACCCGCTCGCCTTCATTTATGGTTCGGACAGACTTTTTTATTTTATTTATATTCATATATATTTATATAATTCATATAGTAAAAAAAAAAAAAAAAAAAAAAATTGATCAAAAAGCATTATAAAATACTTTGTTGTGATTCGATAGTCTGGCGACGGTGCGCTAGACTAATTATATTATTATTCATTTGGGCATCTTTCTTTCTCTGTATATGTGCAACGATATAAGGGAACACTTCGAGGGGACATCGAAGTAATCCCGAGCTAATTTATTCTCGTTTACTATTTTTTTTCCGATTCTAATAGGCTCGTATTTCAATCATTACATCTCTCGACTTAATCTTAAGTGGAATGGACGTAGATTCGTCTTAACTTTAAGACTTGGTCTGTATTTGTGTGTGCTGCTACAGCTGCACGCAGAGACTGAAATTTTCGATGTGTTGGCGCACTTTCAAACAGTTTCTGCTTTGACGCTCAAGAGGCTTTTTTTCCTTCTTACTTGGACCTTTTTTTTTTTGTCAGAGCCGCGCGGCGTATAACCTTTCGTTTGTTTGTTGCTCGCTCGCGTTCGCTCACCGAGTTCATGTTATTGATATGTTCATGATACCGAGGAACGCGATACAGAACGTTTTTTTTTTATTACTTTTACTATTAATTATCATTATTGTTAACAATATTATTATTATTTTACTTCCTTACGTCAAAACGATCGGTTAATACGTTATCGCCTTTTTGCATTTTTTAATTCGAAATTGTCAGGTTTTCCTCTCCAAGAACTTTCGATTTCGCGTTTCAAGTTCTCGTCGATACACGTCCCGCCGCAAATAACATGGACCTAACAAGATTTCGCTAAATAAATACGTATCTATATATCTCAAATATCAAAGTACAATCACCTTAAAATAAATAATTATTGATTAATCATATATGCATATTTACAATTTTTTTCTTTTTTTCTTTTCAAGCTCACGAGTTTTATAATTTTCGATATAACTAAAAGTACCCTTAACATCAATTACTCGTAAAATTTCACTAGCGTATGATGGAAAAAAAAAAAAACAAAAAAAAAAAAAAACGATTCGTGCAGTGCATAATATGTACATATTCTTAATCGATGTAGTATATAATGTATAGTCGCTTGGAAAGAAAGGTCTGACAATTTTTTTTTTTTTTTTCCTTCGAAATGATTTGATACACGTCTCTCTCTCTCTCTCTCTTCTATTTTTTTTTTTTTTATTACTCACACAAATATAAAATGTGTATACGGTAGAAAGATCGGCGCAATGTACAATAATAAGCACGAAGCGACGGGGACCGCTTCTGAAAATGCACTCACCGAACAGACACTCTCTCATTCTTGCTATCTCGTGGCGTCACGTTCATCCCCTTGCCTCCACCTCTTGAATGCACTCTCTCTCTCTCTCTCAACATTCACTCACTCGAGTCTGTCTCTTTTCCTTTCTTTTTCTTTTTCTCTCTCTCTCTTACTCTTGCATTGGCACGTTTCTCCATTTTGATATAAGTGACAGGTACCTACACACAGACCACGCACACAAACGCACTCACGTAGGTGCATACGTATGTACACGTAAATTTATATTTATATATTTTTTTTTATTACTCTATATTCGTACATACATATATACGTACATGTTAATTCATCTATTATGTGTATACGTATCTAGATAACGCTAAAGGCAAGAATTGTATCCTTTGTAAATCGAAAATTTTTCGTGTTCACCCTTTTATAATTATTACACGCGGATACAGACAAGCACACTCGATAAACGAAGATAATATATAAATATTTATTGTATTGTACATATACATCTATGATTTGTATAAAAAAATTAAAAAAAAAAAAAGAAAGATTTTTTAGCACGCATCCAAATCACTCGATCCCTCATGGGACGAGCGCACGTATAGAGTAAGCGACACGGATGATTCGTATGAAAAAAAAAAATTACCATCATCTTTGGCAAGCTCCCATCAAAATGTAAAACGTTCGAATCTCAAAACATTGCTCAATAGGCCGTTTCATTGTATTAAGTACATTAGTTAGAAAACTTAAGTAAAAAATGCATGTATATGTATATAAATATGTATACGATACGTATGATGCAGGGCAACAGGCAGTGTGTTCGTACTTTCAATATATGGCAGTCGAGTGATGAACACGGCAGCTTAAAATGTGCTCACTCACGTACGGTAATAAAAAAATAAATAAAAAATCTTTAAAAAAAGGACAAAAATTATGTACACACGCGCACACACAATAGTATATAGGCCATCGGCTGGTGCCGAACTAATTTTCCCGAATCACGTGGCGACTCTCCGTGCGCTCGTCGCGTCTCGTTTCACGTAAAAAAAAAAAAAAAAGAAAAAAAAAACAAAGGATTTTCAAGCATTCGGAAAAGAATCACACACGCGTCATCGGTATTCTCTTTACTGCCATATCGGCTCTGTTTAAACGTATTTCATATAAGGTCACACAGCCCCTCGGTTATACTCTCAAGCACATGTTACAAGTAACAATGTATATATATATATTTAGAATAAAAAAAGCAGTTTCTTTTCCACACGTCGCAGATCATAAATATATGGACACGATCAATGGCGAGAACTCGCGAAAACTCCCGCACAGGGAACACCGAATCGTCCGTTGCCGGGTTTTCGTCTCACGATTTAGAGCCGACTTATCGTGTTAGTGTCAAAGTCGGGGGAGTAACACTTGCGCCTGTAAACGGCAGCCGTTACGGGCAGCCCGGCAGTCGTGATAACGCAGCCGTCGTCAAAGTCAAAGCCATCGAACTCCCGACTACCGGTGTCGAACATAACCTGCTGCTGTTCTGCTGCCACCAGCATGTCGTCGTCGTCGTCCTCGATGATCTCGTCGATCATCATCCGGCCACGATCGTCCTCGTCGTCGTCCTCGTCGTCGTCGACGTGGATGCCTCTGTGCTGCTGGTGGTGGTGGTGGTGTTGTTGTTGTTGTTGGTCCAAGTGTTCGCGGCGGTAGTAGTAGTCCTCTATGACCGCGTAGACCCTCTGGGGGTCGTTCGGCGCTAGTCAGCGGGTGAGTAAGAGCTCGATCTCCTCGTAGCGCCGAGGCAGCGCGGGCTAGACGAGGAAGCCCTGCGACGTGGCGGACATCTGGGCCCTGAGCGCCTGCACGCTGTTCATGATCTTCTTCTGGTGGCCGACGAGGGTTATCCCGAGGGCCGTCAATTCCTGGACGGTGACCCGCGCTGCGGCCTCCAGCGTCGTGACGCCCGCGCGCTCGAAGCTCTCGGCGTAGCGCGACATCTTGATCGAGGCCAACCACTCGCCCACCGAGCTCAGCTGGGTCAGGTCGATCGCGTCCGGCGCCAGGGGGTTCGTGCTCCTGTAGCCGACATCAAAGCAAACATTACTTAGCTTTCATTCATGGATAACCAATTTTCCCCCTCTATTTGCTACACGATCTCTCCCGCAAGCCCACTCAGCCCCCTTTTCATTTTTCATCATTTACGTCTCGAATTCTTTACTTTTTTTTCTTTTTTTGCAAATATTTTTACTCAAAAACAAGTATCGTTCCATTGATTTTTCAGGGGCTGGTGGCTTTATTTCATTTGTTTTACGATCTAAAGTTGGTATGGGTTGCACTATTTGTGTGGTACTCTATAGGGTTCAATCGTTCTAAAATTAAAAATTCGTGATTTGCAATAGTAAAGGAAGATCTTTGATGATTCAGGTGTGATATTTACAAGGGCTCGAAATAATGTATTACTAAAACATTTGGTTGAACTCGTTAAACACATTCTTGTCTATGGGATGCTTTAATCAAGTCCATCATTGCTTCATTGCATTGTTCAATGAAAAAATGGCTACAGCTGTGTTTTGCACAATGTGGACTTTATCAAGCAACTTTGCTATATATGTGTATAATTATTGAGGATATTACGGGTAAACAATGAATATAATGAGCTGAATGAAATAATTTGGACGTCTACAAGGGTTTAGAGGTTTCAATCATTTCGATTCGATTTATTCAACAAATCCTCAAATATGAAACAATAATATATATATACCATTAATCATAATAATAAGTTTATAATATATAATATGATTCGTGTGTGTATTCATTTATTTATAATATTTGATGAAAAGATTGGACACTCACAGGTGTTTAAACTATGTTGATGATCGAGATATTCATTCGTATTTACAAAAATTACGTACAAGTGTATGCATTGATATATATAATGTATAATTATAATAAGTGATAAAAACTAGAGTTACATAAATACAATTGAATGAAGGGGACATATACTATAACTTGGAGGCAATCGATCCTCGCGTGAGCTCAATATGCGACGTATCGTCAAAACCATACATAATAAACACTGTACGAATAAAGAGACGGAGAGGAATCCTAGTGAAGTCGCTCGCTCTCGCGAGGATCAATCATCTCGCTGCACATACAACACAATCCATCGATGGTGTAAAGTGGTATAAGGGTAAAGGTATATATATATATGTATTACGTAGTTATATGGCCGTAGGGGGTCGATGGTGCAGTAGTTCCGCTGCGGTACCACTTTTATAGTTTTACAGTTTAACGCTACAAGTGGCACTCGTATACGGAAGTGGCATTACTGCCGACTACCAAGGCACACACATATTTATACACGAAACGGCCTATTCGTCCGTGTTTTGCTACAAAATTGCTCACTAATGACAATAACAGCGGTTTATCGGCCATCGTAAACTTTTGGGAGCCACGAGGTGTATTACTTATACTTACGTTTTGTCGGACACGCGCATCAGATCTCGTAAAGCACGTACACCTCGAGCATATACGTATATATACACACACAAACGCTTTTTTTTTATAATACACATTACAATTACACGTATTTCATGATTATTCGTACCATTTATAGCAAAGTTTGTATTATTTATAGGTCGTGCGACGTCGTATGTGTATATATATACATTCTATTATTCATGGAAGTTTTTATAATTAAACTTTGTGCTATGATACAAACTTACGTACTTATTTTATACATCATACAACAATAATTACAAATTAAAAAAAAAAAAAAAAATGTAAAAGAAACATTCACACGAGTCTAAGAGTGATACAATGTATTTGCGTAATATACTACAGAATGTGTTATAATGGAACTGGTGCATATAAATAAACATACATGTAAATATATATATATATTTTATACAAGAATATGTATAAAAGCAGGCAGAGGTGCGACAATACATGGTGCCAAAACTAAAAGTAATAAAATAAAAAAAAAAAAAAAAGCAACACGGATACAAATATTTACACAAGCAGAGCGATACTTCATATTATTATGTTGTACATATTGTAAATACGCTGGTCGTCTACGTGGTTGTGTATGGAGAGTTATACATGTTACATACACGACGAACGCATAACCGGCTGAGACTGCGGTATATATTATTATTATATATATATATACTTGTAAATTGCATAGTGTCTTGCTTCGTATGAAAGTCAGAGGGGCGAGAGAGGGAGACGATGAAAATGAGTGCGCGACGCGGCTTTTTTTTTTTTGTTTATTTCGAAGCTTCTGCGCCCATCGCTAATTGGAAAGGTAATTAGGGAGCCAGCTAATTAATAGCTTGAAATATTCACAAATCGCGTGCCGTTCGAGCTCTCCCCTCCCCCCACCCTTCTTTGCAAATCACCCCGTGCAGTGGTAGGTTTGAGCTCTCTTTGAGACGAGCTTTCGTCTTTTTTTTTTGTTGTTGTTTTTTTTTTTTTTTAATTTTTCACCCGTTTGGTTTTTTTCAACCCCCTTTTCGCAGGTTTCGCTCCTCTCTCTTGCCTCTCGAGACACTTTTCCGGTTATACGTGTAGTGGTATACATAACAGGGGGTGGTGGTGGTGGTGGTGGTGTAGGGCGCCGAAAACTCGGATGGTTTTTCTGGTCTCTTTACCTTTTCTTCGAATGCACGTTGGTAGCCGAGGTGGCGGGCGGGGGCGGGGGTGGCGCACCCCTCTCCCTGATTCTGACAATCGTTAGCATTCGTTAGTGTAAAATGGAGTGGTCTTTTTTTTCCTCTTTCCTACACGTTCGCGCGACTTTCTCTCTCTCTCGCTCACTTGCATTCTCGCTGTATAATCATGTAGTATCATTTTTTTCGTTCTTATGCTCGTAATCACGTAGCGGAGCTTATGCGTGTGTTTGTTTTTGCCGCTGTGCATTTTTTTGTATCGATGTATATTTATGTGGTGTGTATACGTGTCCAGTCATGGCCTCTCGTTTGGCATGTTTTTTTTTTTTTTTTTTTTTTTTTTTTTTCGTTTTCATTAGCGTTTGCGCTCACGTTCGCAACATTTGATAAACGAACGGCTCTAAAAATAAAAAAAAAATGAAAAAAATTTCTCCAAGGACGCGTCAATTTTGCGAGGCTCGTCGTTTTTTTGTTTTCCTCTCTCACTCGATGGGAGAACGAAATTTTTTTTCTTTTCCATCGCAACGCACGAGACCGAGGTCCTCTCCGAGTGCGTGCGGTCGAAAATTTCTCTTTTATTGCTTCTCGAGTAAGCGCTCGTGTATACACGTACATAGGCAGTCTTTGATAAATATTTATTTAATCAAGCAAAATGAGGAAAAACCAAAAATAAGGAATGCTAATGAATTCATTTTTATTTGCTCTGCGCATCTGTACCTCTCGAAGAGCGGAAATATATATAATATATAATATGTAATATATAACTATTCTACGAAATTGAAGCTCGCGATTGCTATAAATACAATTTAACTGTTATATTAATAATTGTAACGATAGGCGCAGTTGATATTCATAATGCTACAATAACACATGGGCAATGATAATATGGAGTTCGTTGTGAAAGTAATCTTGCAACAAAAATTACAATAAAAATTGCAGCAACGGTCATAAAAGAAGCAAAAATATAAAGCTGATAAAATTGTTATAAATAATACAACGTAAGCAATCGTTTATTCGTATTGTTACATAGATACTTTAATCAATGTTATAATAATTATCAGCTTTTACCATAATGATTTTGTGGTCAATAAATATTATTATCTACTTATTTCTCGTTGACTATGTATATCGCGTAAAGTTTAATTAATTCATAACATTGTATAATTATGCCGACAATAGCAATAATAATAATGATAATTCTTTGTCTCTCAATTACTTTATTACTTTTTCACTTGTTCGCTCGCCTAAATAATCGTAAATATCATCATTCGGTAGAAATATCTGAAAGACTGTAAAGACGTCGTTTTTTAATCGCCGACGTACAGCTCGCCTAAGCTCTGCCTCTACAGATTCTACGTATAATATTCATATTGCTATTCGTTGGTTGGGCTCTCGTCCTCTAATTTATTAAGTCGATAGCGTAAATTTTATACTTTTTTTTTATTTTTTATTTTTATTACTAAATTTTTATCTTTTCCTTTACTCATTATTCTTTTCTACGGTAATCGATAACGTTTAATTTTATTTGCTCATCCATTATCTATAAACTACATATTTTGTCTTCGTAAAAAATTACCTACGTGAGGGTCGACTTGGAAAATTTCGAGCCCCGAGCGTCCTCGGCAGGTACGTGTGTATCCATCGTCATGTTTGCGTGTTTAAAAATTAAGAAGTACTATTGCTTTGGGATTATCGTGGGTGCAGGGATTTTCGCTCTCGCCAAGAACAAAACTAAAACGCTTGAATACATGGCATGGCGGGTATAAGATGAAAAAAAAAAAAAAAAAAAAAAAAAAAAGAGGAAAAAGGATGTTAAAAGATAATGAGGGCAGCGCAAGACTCCAATTTTTCCAATCGACCGTATACAATTACAGCAATGTCATCGCAATATCTTGTTCTCTTTTCTTCGTCAACTTGTGTTTTCACGCGGAGGGAAACCATGTGTTGCGCACGTATACGATGTTCGATGGATCAGAAATTGCTGTGTTTTTTGACAGATTGGAAAAGCACTTGAAACATTGCGAAGATTGCTGTTGAAATAGCAATTCGTTTCAGTTCTAGTACCTTATACGAAAAAAAAGGATCCCAGTGTTGCAAGAGTTGTACGCTCGTTTCAAGTTTTTTTTTTTTTTTTTTTTTTTCTTTTCTTTTGTCAATACCTTACTGCGCGCTAAAATTTCGGAAAATATTGCCTCTGGCCGTGACAAGGGTTATCAAATCATTTTAAAAGTGATATGGCAAAACTCTAGAAATAATCACGGGTCTTTTTTCATTTTGACAATTGATTGGTATTTTATCTGTTTTGCTAAACACACATGTTTGAATTTCTTTTTATATTTAAAAAAAGATGTTTCCCGCTGGCAAGGTTACATCGTTATGAGTAATTATACGATGTATACGCGTGAAGAGTTTGAATAAAATCACTCGTAAAGTCTCGCGTTTGTTTGAAAATAAATGGCAGTCATTTATGCTGTCACTGATGTTATGAAAAATTTTACATAAATTAATGAAAATTGCTGTACAACGTGTTTATCTTGATATTGTACAGTCTTTTATAAAATTAGCATGGCACTTTTTCTGTTTCGTGTCACAAGTTATCAGTCGATTAGTTTATCACGACGACGCATACTTTGAGTTAATTCAACAGATTCGTTATGTATCGGAAACTTTTTTTTTCAAACATCAGCGAAATTACGTAAAATAATGTGTACATCCTTTGTAAACTTAAATAAAAATTGTATTTTTCATACCCGTTACTTATACAGTTGATCGTTTAAAAATGTCTCTACTATTATTACTTCTTTTACTGCAAATAAAAAAAAATATGTACAATTTTTATTGTTTCACGGCGTATTTATGTACAATTGAGTTTTGTATATATTAGTTAACGCGATTGTGTACTTCAGTCTCAGCAGTGTCGATATTTATTCAGTCTCCATTTGAATTCTATGATTCGCAGTTCGTTAGGAATTTAAATGAAAATCAACAAGTTGATTAAAAAAAGAAAAGTCAAGTGCGTTTCCAATATAGCAAACACGTCAATTTTAGCGATAAAATTTCTTTCCGCGCATCAACAACAATCACCATTAATATTAAACATTTTCTGAAGTGTGAAAAACACTGGTCAACATTTATTAATTTAATGTTTCGATTGATACTTATATACTTTGTATAATTATACATATACTATTCTCAGTCACAGGCTCTGTGTAATTCACCGCTCGTCTTATTTACTTTATTATTATTATTATTAATTTTTTTTTTTTTTGTTTTTTTTTTTTTCTTTTCATAATATATGTATTTATATAATATAATGAACAATAAAGACGTGAAAACGGCAGCGGCGTCGACGACAACGCACATATTTATGTACTATTAATAATAATAATAATATTAATTACGTGTGAGTACGTGCACGGTGATATATACGGGGTGATTAAGGGTTTTTCTTCTTCATTTTTTTCCTTCTCGCCGTGAGCGCGTGATACTTCAACCCCTGCGATTTGTCATTTTGTTTCTTTCATCATCATAATTCTTAACGCGCTTTGTTTTCCGTAATTAATTTTTCCTCATCGGCAGTACGTGAGCATGAGTTATTTGCTCGTGACTCGAACTCGAGTCCTCGACGACGACCTCACCCAACGCACCACATCAGCGGGTCTCCTCGAGCCACACCAGGACAACTTAATGTATAGGTACCAACATCCCGTATATGCGGGCTCGCTCGCCTCCCTCGCGGATTCGTATGAAATATCGTATAGGTATACAATATACGTGTGATGTATATGAGGGCCACGCGTGATCAGTCGCGGCACACCGGCATTTTAAAGTACTGTACAATTTGCGCGTTACAGTGGGACGAGGATGCAATTTTTTTTTTTTTTTTCAGGCATGGGAGAGAGTCGAGTCGGTGTACTTACAGGTGGGGGGGGGAGGGGCTCTTTGTTTATTTTTATCATCGTTTATATATTATGTATACGTCTCCGTTTGAAAAAATAGAATTCGCCATCTTCTTGGAGCGGCGCTATATGATAATACACGTGGGTTTTTGTAACGAGCGCGCGAAAGCGTTGATTTTACAGCAGCAGCGTCGCGTCGGATTGTCTTTTATCGGGGGATGAGGAAAATTTGCGGGTGATGCATACACGTATATTCAGTCGAATGAGTTGCTTCTGTACAAAACTGCAGTGGCTGTACAAGAGTTACACACACACACACACACACCTATATGTTATTGTTACATAAATGACCGTGTGTGATCAAACGAGTCGGAGGAATAGAGATTAATTGGCTTATCCACACAACAGATGATGCGTTAGTTGCCTCTGTTTTTATAAGTATGCGAGTGATTACATTGTAGTGGTATATATAGGTATCAGGTATTGTGATGTTGCGACGTCGGGGAGGCGATATATCCGTAAAAGTACGGCAAAGTATATACACACATACGAGATGTAGGTACCGGAAATATGAGTAAAAAAAAAAAAAAAAAAAAAAAAATCAGGGCCTGGTGTCAGTGCTCGAGCTGATGAGACTCGAACGGCGGTGGGTAACATTAGGTGGGCTCGTCGGCAAGGTGCTCGGGTCGGTACAAGGGTCAGCCAAAGTGGGTGAACGGCACCCAGTTCGGGTAGGTGAGGGGCGGCTGGTGTGGCAGTGTGTGTGTGGCCGCGTGGGTGTGATAGTGTAGGGTACGGCCGGCTCCCGCTGGCATTACTGGAACGGCTAGCGCTGACTGGGCCTGGGGATGGGCCACTACTTCAACGAACGGGCCTCCGGCGCCAGAGCCGTGCCCCGAGTGAGCCCCGGTCCCTGGGCCGTGGGGCAGGTTCGCCTGGACGGCAGCGGCGGCCGCTGCGTGCGACGTCGTCACATAGTACGGATTGTGGGCGGGTGGCCTCACGCTGCTCCCGTTCAACGATTCACGATCATCATCGTCGTCGTCGTCGTCGTCATCATCATCATCGTTGATATGTGTCCATCGGAACCCACAGGTGCAATGCATGGTGATGGTGGTGATGGTGATGGTGGTGGTGGTGGTGGTGGTGGTATTGGTGCGGTATTGGTAGTAGTAGGCGGTAGTAGTAGTAGCAGTAGTAGTAGTAGCAGTAGTAGTAGTAGTAGCGGTAGCAGTAGTCGACCAGTACGATACCAAAGACACCACAAAACCAAAACCACAAAGAATTAGCCCAGAAACAAAAGAGAAAGGCGAGTGTTTACAACAAAGCTGGACTCCGTCTTTAATTCGTTTTTTTTTTTTTCCTTCCTTTTTCCATTTAATTAACTTTTTTCTTTTAATAAAAATGAAAAAAAAATAAAAATAAATAAAAAATTTAAGAAATTAATAAATTAAAGGCCGTGGTACGAGAAAACGGCACTCTGTGATCTCGTATTGCGGCTCTGTACCGAGTGCCGTTTTCAAGATGCTCTTTCTCCATGAGGATGGGTAAGTATGTGTGAGAGTATGTACACGGGGGTCATAAGCGCTTCGGGTTAACGTGAGTTTAATTTGTGAAAAAAAAAAAAAAAACAAAGTGTTTACCAGTACAATCAAAATTAGTTGCGTGAAGTTATCGAATATTAATTATTGTTACTTGAGATTACGTATTAATACTTATTAGTCAACGAAATAATTATGTGAAATGTGGTCATGTGTGTATAAATAATTAGTTTTTTTTTTTTTTTTTTTTTAATTTTTTTACTGTTGGATGATGAGAAGGACAACTGTTTTGTGTTTCAGGGATGAAAGGACAGGAGAAATTCATAAAAATAATGCTAAGCGGTGTAAGCGATGAAAAGCTCTGTGAAGCCACCGCGTGTACATTCATGTACTTCAAAAAATTAATGCGGCATGAAAAATTAAAAAAAAAAATTTTAAATAAATGTTTCTTATGAAAATGTGAGATCAGACTTGCGTCCATAAATTAATTTTACTCCCCAGCTGCTGCTGCTGCTTGCTGTTGCTGCGTCAGTTTTATCGGCAAACAAAAGTCAAAAGCTGCAAGTGTCAGTTTGAAATTTTTTTGCAAATTTTGCTTATTCTACGTGCGAATGCAACAGCGAAAATAAAGAAAACAAAAATAAAAGCAATTATTACAATAACCAAAAAAGGTGTAAAGTCAATAAATAAAAAAAAATAATAATAATATAAGTAGAGTATAAAATAAGAAAAACAAAAAAATAAAATAAAAAAAAGTGAACAACTTTGTCCTATTATTTCACCTGTGAGTAAAAATCAAAGAAAATGTTATATAAATTGTTATTAACATGAAAAAATTATATTTTTTCGCTTATTCTTGAATTTGGGTGAGTTCCAGTAATGCCAATCAGGTTTCCGTGATCTCAAGTGATTAAACATCTCTGTACAGTGAAAACACATTCGCACAACTTTCTCACACGTGATGTAACTCGTATACAGATCTTGTTTGTCGTAATCTCGTGTATCGTCAGTTTTTTTCCTTTTAATCTATCATTTTGCATTTGTTTGCGATTCAGCACACAACATCAAAGCTCAAATGCACGACAGCACCAGTAACGTAACAAAAAAAAAAAAAAAATAAATAAATAAATAAATAAAAATACACAACACAGATAGCGTAAAGGCTTGATTTTCGTCGACAACAACATTTTGTTCGAAAGTTTATGTAGCTTTCGAGAGAAATTAATTTATGGACTCTCGTGGCATGCGGTGTGATTCACTTGAAATGATAATGGTCGAACGATTTAATGCGCATGATGCAAATTGCAATGTGCGTCCTTGTATACATGTGTATGTTTTGCAATGCGTCTATCGGGATTGGCGGTCAAGTCGTCCTCACAAGGATTATACCATGGGGAGATCGACCTACTCTTTTTTTTTTTTTTGTTTTGGTTTATCCGTCGTATGTTGTTGTTTTCTTAACCAATCAATCCCAATAGTGATTTGAACGTTAAATCGTTCGATTAAATGTAGGTATTTATGCGACTTTTGCTTACACCGACATCATTCTTAATGCTAACGCAGCGAGTTTCCTCAATGATGCAAGTGGGAAAAATTAGTTCAAGTACAGCCGCGTCGATTGAATGTTTATTTTAAATTTCACGAAAAATTGAAAATCGTACATCATTGAGAATACTCGAGGCATAATTTACACAACATGTTCACCACGATAAAAGATACGTAGTAGCACTTTCGTAATATTACACGACAATGAAAGCCTTTTGATATACGTGACATAATTTCTGACGAGACTTAAAATAATATACGACGATAATAGTAATGATGATCACGAAACAATATAATAATTGTAATAATAATAATGATAATGATGATGATGATAGTAGTAGTGATAAGATAATCAAGTGGAGATGAGTGAAAGCCAGGGTGGCCTAATGTACCTGTTCTGGGCGATTTTCCTGAGAGTGTCCGGACTCCTGATGAGCTTGTCGAGGGTCTGTGTGAGATTGGCAAAGGTCGGCCGATGGGTACGCTCCTTCTGCCAGCAGTCGAGCATCAGCTGATAAATCGCCTCGGGACAATCCATGGGCGCCGGCAGCCTGTAGCCCTTTTCTATCGACTTTATCACATCCTGGTTCGACCAGTTCCAGTACGGCCGCTCGCCGTACGACATCACCTCCCAACAGACGATGCCCATGCTCCAGACGTCCGAGGCGCTCGTGAACTTGCGGAAAGCTATCGCCTCCGGCGCCGTCCACCGCACCGGGATCTTACCTCCCTGTGTTGACACAACGGGATGGAAACATTAACATGTGCACAGAGAGGGTGGGTCGGGGGAAATAATAAAAAAAAAAAAAAAAAAAAAAAACGAAAACAACTGACCCTCGTCGTGTAGGCGCCCTCCGTCGCGCTCTCGATCTCGCGGCTGAGGCCAAAGTCGGCGATCTTGCAGACGAGTGCGGCATTGACGAGGACGTTCCTCGCCGCGAGATCCCGATGCACGTAATTCATCTCCGCGAGATACTGCATACCGCTCGCAATACCGCGCAGCATACCGACCAGCTGGAGCACCTGGAACTTGCCGTCATTCGCGCGCAGGAAAGTATCCAGGCTACCGTTCTCCATGAACTCGGTGATTATCATCACAGGATTGCTCTTCGTCACGACCCCTTGGAGGAATATCACGTTCGGGTGCTCGAATTGACCCATTATCGAGGCCTCGGTGAGGAAGTCGTTGCGCGCCTTCTCCGCCGAGCCCGGTTTCAGTGTTTTTATGGCCACGTCGATCTCCGAGCGGCCGTCCGGCGGTAACTTCAACTTGCCCCGGCACACGTCCCCGAACTCTCCGCCACCTTAACCCAAAACACACACACAATTATTTGATTCTTACCTTCTTTGGCTCGGTTTAACGTATGGGTATATATACAATATACCGTACTTACCGATTATCGCCTCGATAGTGATGTAGCCGGCGTCGATCTCCCGAGCAAACTCGCGGACCGCCTGGTTTGGATCCTCGTAGGTGTGGGGGTCGACGTAACTCCTGGCGCCGGCGCCGCCAGTGCCTCCGGGTCCACCAGCCGACGCGGCCACACCCACTGCGGGTGTGAATAACGGCGTCGTCACTGCAAAGTCACGAAAACAGACCTCATTATAGTTAAACCGACGGCCGACGCGGGTAGACTATATCGTGTTATTGTCGTTGCGCACGTGACAACAAAGTCATCCCGATTGTTTTCTCTTTTTTTTTTTTTTTTTTCCGTCCCAATGTAATATTGTTAAGCACGTGATGTGTCGAATAATCAAATTTTCTTTCGACTCGCCGCTCGCTCGACTCGCTTGTGTACATAATGCGGGTAAGTAAGTGCGCGTCGTCGCGTGCACCTCTTACTTTTTTTCGTCAACCCTTGTCCGCTCGTTTTTTTTCGACAAGAAAAAAATAAAAATAAAACAAAATTCAAATAACAACATAGTTTTCTTTCTCTGGCTTGATCACCTACTTACTTTCTTATCGTTACAACGATCACCCTCGTTTTTTGTCCGTCTAAAATGTGTGTATGGTAAAAAAAAAGAAAAGAAGAATGGAGGAAAGAGAAACAAAAACAGTGGGTATGCCATTATGCGCGAAACTCTATATGCCCCGGAATTCCAGTGCCCCGTGTTAATGCCTTGTTTATGCTGTATTTATGCAGTTCCCCTAAATTCCGACAAGAGCAAAAGAGGCCAATTACCGCCGAGAAGTGCAAGACCCAGTTCTCTGACCCCCATCCCCGTCCAGAGTTTTTCCAAGAGAATACCCTCTTATTGTCTTTCTTTACTTTCTTTTGCTCGTTTCATATACTTGAGTATTATTATTATTATAATTATTTTTTTTTTTTTTTTTTTTTTTTTTAAGCATCGTGTTTTATTTTCAGCAAGTGGAACACACGAAACTCCAGAAAATAAGAAGAAAAAAAACCCAGCTCTTACAAAACTGAAATTTATTTTTTTTTTCTTTCACCTGCTTATCCTTTCGTGCTTTTGTTATGCTGAACAATGCAACGACCATGCGCTTGCAAAAATTTTAATGCGAGAACCTTGAAAACATGTTTCGGAAAATTTGGTACGTGAACCCACTGAGACAAAATAAGCTTTTGAAAAAGCGCTGTGTTTTTATCTTTGGTGGATTGCAACGGTGAATTTGGTATCGATAGAAGAAAAATAACATGAACTGTAAATCATTGTGACCAGTAAGTATATTGTGTGCTTTAATTGTCAAATTTTAGTGATTCATCTCAGCTCTGAATTAGCAAGCTTTTACATTATTGGAAGCCTGATCGCGGCGATCTCGGTTAATAATAGCGAGTCTGCGTTAATTGATTAATCAAATGACAAAAAAACAAAGACGACAATTCTTGTTCACGGAAACATGCGACTATGAAACAAAAATCCACACGCGTCGGTTTTACTTCAATATTATACATGTATGATAAAAATATTTATATGTATATATTAAATGAAAAAAAAAACAACAAGGCCAAAATGCAGGAACAGCATACGGTCAAGGCTTGGAAGACGCAATTGTAAAAAACGATAACGATAACAACATGAAAACAAACAGTCCAGTGTGTTTGTGTGCAGAGGATCATACGCATGCTTTCCTCACAACGTAATTGTGAGTGTATTATTTCGTACTCGTAGGCAGCCAAATACACGCGTAGACGCAAGCACATTGCACGATAAAAAAAACGTGGTAATCGTTGCAAAATAAGACCATTTTTTATTAAATATCAGAAACAAATTTGTCCATTGTTTCCCCCCGTAAGCTTTCAGAGTAAAGAAGAAGAAAAAGAAGAGAAACAAAAAAAAAATAGAAAATAAAAAACAAAACTGCAAATCGAGAGCATTGTGTGTGTATGTGTAAACTTACGCGAAAACTTGTTCTTGTTCTTGGAATGGGTAGTTACAATGGGCGAACTGTCCATTTTGCAGTGCACTGTGAACAACACAACAACCAACGAACTGATTGACAAACAGGACCAAAATAAAAATACACCGGCTGCTTTTTTTGCTTCGTTTAGCTTTCTCTCTCTCTCTCTCAAACACAAATAAAAACCATTAATAATAGTCAGAAAAACACAAGGTGGCTGTTGTTGTTTTATTATTATTATTTTTTTTTTAATATAAAGCGAACTGCGAGTGGCGAGCGCAAGCGTTATGATTTAATGTTAGACGATGATACTTTTTTTTACAAGTTTGTTAGTATTGAAGAAAAAAAAAAAAAAAAATCATACGCATGTTAAAACATCATAATATCTAGAGTTAAAACGCTGAATGAGTTGTTATATAGTATATGTACGTATACTAGTATGCGATGACTACGTGAAAAAAAAAAAAAAAATGTAATGTAAATATTTTGAATTATACTGTAAGCGTCAGCGGCATTTCGGCAATAATGAAGGATGAATTCATGCATACGTGATTTGATGAATAAACTACCGGTATAAATCAAATATCAAAGTGGCTACAATGTACTCGTACCCACATTGTGTTTCGTCCAGTAAGTACACAGAGTTCGAATGCATAATTTATGCTTCACTGCATGAATTTTCATTTAATAAATTATTTGTATACATAACAAGTCATTGTTTATTTTATAAGTTTATTTTTTATTATTATTATTATTTTTTTTTTTTTCAAGTTATAACAGTGTACTCAAACTGTACGTCGTACGTTTACATAATACGTGCAAACAATAACTACAACTACGGCGTAACAGCACTATATAGTTAAAAAGGAGTGCAAGCTACGTATAATCTACATTGATTTGGAAAAGTTAAAATTAGGTGTTTGGAAAAGACTTACTGTAGGTCACAACTAGTCCTGGTAGTAGCAGGCGATTGCATACATTGTTTCATTGGGTTTAAAAAGTTTTTTTTTTTTAAATTGGATTTTGTTCGTGTGGAGGCAGGTGCGATAGTTGAGGGAATTCGTACATGAAAAGAAAGAATCGAAAAGAATTTGGTTAGACATTTTATTACTCAAGCTGCATGGCCAAATTAGTTAATAATTTTTTTTTCTTTTTTTTTTTTTCATAATAAAATTTGTAAGCAAAAGTTTATATTCCAACAATTCTTTTGATCATATAATTTACTTTCAAAGATATTACTTTCTTATCACTCTGTAATCTAACACAAGGGTATATAGACTATCTCACAATATCATCGGAGGGGTTCATTACAAAGGGTTCAATATTCAACTTGCTTGCAGAGGGCTATTTAATGGTGATATCAATATTAGTTCATACAATACACGTGGGGGAAGTTTGGGGTAAGTGAGACAACTAATATGTAATAATAATAATAATAAGTAGTATAAATAATCATATGTATATAAATATACTGTAATAATAAAATAGTAATCAAGGGGGTACAGGGGGTTGGTTTAGTGAATATTACATTACTAATGAAAAAAAAAAAAAAAAAAAAAGAAAAAAATGCTGAATAATATCAAGGTATAATTACGAAAATTGCGTGCAAGATTCAACGTACCTTCTCCATTACGGTATTCCAGTGTGTCACAGTCGCTCGGCTGCTTCTTATTACACTCGTCCGAGGCCCTGCTGCATCGAAATCGCATTATATAAATTATAAAAGGCACCATTGTACCGGTATTAATGAATGAAAACTTGGGTGTATTATAATTATGCGTCCACCGGATGATGTTGTTATTATTATTATTATTATTGTTTCAACGGGTTGATTACCTTCTCAAGAAGAGGACAGTCATGATGATGATGATAACCAGTAGAACGACCACCGCGACTATCGCCCCGGCGATTATGCGAACCTGCATATTGTCGTCGTCCCCGACGTAGTCTACACCGATGAAACGATAAGCAGCGAAAAAACAAGGACAAGGTTTTAATCCGTTCCATCACGTTCAAGTGTAAAAGCGCGTATCCGCGCGTACCAGCCATTCGACTCACCTAGTCCCATGGCGTGTTGGGTCTTTTTGAAGACAACAGGTGTGTACTCGCCCCACCCGAGGGTCGTTTTGGCGCGCACCTGCACGGCGTACTCCGTCATGGGCTTGAGACCCTTGAACGCCGCCGAGAGGTCCGAAGTTTGGATCACAGTGGCGTTCGTCGCGTCCTCGTATCGCGGATAACACCTCGCTGGAGGAGAGATTTCCAAACAAAGTTACACAACGAACTTATACTCTATACGGCCAAACTCGAAACCCAAAGCACCCTGTATACTTATACGGTCACAACTACAGACAGATGGACAAAGTACAACTCTTTTTTTCCCTCCCCCCTCCCCATCTTATGACTTTTGCAGTTGGATTAGTCAGGTACAACACCTGGTTATCCATACATATGTACCTACGACTGCTATTATAGCTGGTAAATAATACCTTCGTATCTCTCGACGAGATCGCTGTCGCCACCGACGTCGTTGGTCGGGGCGTCCCAGCTGATGCTGAGCTCGGTGCTCTTAACGCTCGTGATGCGGACGTTGCTCACGAGGCTCGGGACGCTCGCTTCCGTGGTCACCGTTATGTCGACGTACTCCGACTTGCCGGCCAAGTGCGAGACCCCGTTCTCCGCGAACACTTGGAAGCGATAAGTCGTCACCGCGTTCAGGCCCGTGATCGTTATCTTCGTATCGTTGAAGACCTCCTGGCGAGCAGAAATTCAACCCCACGATTCATTGATATGTATTGTTTTTTTTGGTAAAGTAAATGAACAAAAAAAAAAAAAAATCAACACAAAGAGCAAAAAAGATTAAAAAAAAAAAAAAAAAATGTATATGTATTCGTGCTTACGGTGCTAGGAATGTACTTGACTCCCGAACCGCAGGCATCGCAGACCACTCGGTACGTCGTGTCCTCTCGACCACCCAGCACGTGCGGGGAGTTCCAAGACAGAATTACGGTCGACTGGTCGACAAAGTTAACCGTAAGGTTCTGCGGCGCCGAAGGTGGTTCTGCAGCAGAAAGCACACGATCGGTAATTACTCAAACTATATACTTCCCGGGCAACTCTTTAAATTGACTCGACTGATGCCCCCCCTCCCTCTTTCACTCTTGTTTTTTTTTTTGTTTTCGTGCAAGAGCGAAAAACTGCAGCCTCGTCCTGTTTCATGCCGATTTTCGGCGCTCGGTATTTCACGTTACATATACCTGCATTGGGAGTAAAACAAGAAAAACAGAGAAAGGGAGAAAAAGGAGACTCACTGGTGCAGGGGTAGCGCTTGGGATCCTTGGCGGACCTGTAGTAGCCGGGA
This sequence comes from Copidosoma floridanum, assembly GCF_036245765.1. Taxonomy (NCBI): domain Eukaryota; kingdom Metazoa; phylum Arthropoda; class Insecta; order Hymenoptera; family Encyrtidae; genus Copidosoma; species Copidosoma floridanum. The sequence continues at coordinate 14,334,335 of NW_028321896.1, read as the reverse complement.
TCGCACCTGCACTCGGTGAACGCGTAGTCGGGGGCCATGCTGTGGGCCGGGCAGACCTCGCAGCCGTGGGCACCGGCCTCGTGCTTGTACTTGCCGATCGGGCACTCCTTGCACTCCTGTTTGTCGACGTCCGCCTGGTAGCCGGGCTTGCAGTGGCAGCCACCCGAGGGCAGGTACCACTTGCCGTCTCCCTTGCACAAGAACTTGGGCTGATCGATCTCGACTGCGTTGGCCACGCACGTGCCGATCGTTTGCTCGATGAGGGCGACCTCGCGACCTGTCGGCGTGGCCGGGAACTGGGCAAAGTTCACCGACACCTCGGGACAACTGATGTAGTAGACCTTGATCGCCAGCAGCGAGATGCACGCGCCCTGGTCGCGGAACGCAAAGTAAACGCCCTTCTTCGTCACCGGGATTGACTTGACCTCCGTGTTTATGATGACCTCGGTGTTGCTGTTGAACCGGCCCTCGTTAGCCGCTATCCTACCTGTGTAGACACAACAATCGTTGATGGGCAACAAAAAAAAAGGAGCGCACGGGTGGCGAGACACGGAAGAGATGATAAATAAACGTACCTATGAGCTTGTAGCTGTCGGGCTCCCAGGGTGGGGGTTCCTTGGTGGCCGCGTCGAATTCGTAATAGAGCAGGCTGAAGGTCTCTTTGCAACTGAGGGCGTTGCCGGGAAAGAGGGAGCAATCGCGGACCGTGAACTTGATCTCGATGTACATCCGGTTGGCCGGGCCTCGCTCGATGAACGGCGTCCACAGCCAATTGTTCACGTTGTTGTACGCAACGTCGCAAACCACGTAGCTCCTCCAATTTATGTTCTTCTCGAAATTCGTGAACGACTCCTCCACCCACTGCAAATTGACGATGAAAAAAAAAAAAAAATAAATAAAATAAATAGGACACGATTCATTACTATATGCCCAGGATCTCACGTATATCATGTATATGCTATCAACTATTTAATCAGCTCTATGCATGTATACACCAAAGGGAATTGGCATTATTATACTTATCATGTAAAGGTATATATCGAATCGATGACATTCTTGGCTTACTTGTATAATTAAGATGCGACTCGAGGACGATGCGTGCGTAAGCCCGGCCGGATTGATAGATTTTAAAGATCGAAAATGAAGGACGACGTCGAGGGGCAGGCAGGCAAACGGCGCGTACATGTATATACGACAAAAAATGCCGACGACAGAGACGCTGGCCGGTCGCGCCAAATTGCGTGAGTCGTAAAAAGGGGGATGGAGGGGGGGGAGGTCCCTATACTCGTGTGCAACAACACACATAACGAGTTGACCGGCCGGCGTCTTTTTGCGCGCAAATGTGAAAATTGCTCATTTTCTTCTTTTTGCGGGCGAGGAGGAGACGATAGTCGTACATATAGCTGTACAGAGATGTATAAGCACATACACGTGTGTATATATATAAACTCTCGGAGGAGAGGAGGAAGGAAAAAAAGCCGGCCTCTGCCGATCCCTCTAATTGCGCCCGTAGTCGCGGCAGCAGCTGCACATATACAGGTACTTTTCTTTCTCTCTTCCTTTTCCGCTCGTTCGCCCTTGACCAGAGCGTATATACACGCGGACACTGCTCGCAAACTATACATTTATACATGTGTATATATATATATACAACACGAGGAAAAGGACGTCCATCTTGGCGACGAGGATGGCCGGATCCGCGACAACAAACACCGACCACGAGAGAATTGGCCGGCGTTACCATTAGTTTTATTGCCCCTCTTTTTTTCTTTCTTTCATTCCCTTTCAATTCCTTCCTTCATAAGCTCGTGAGACGACTATCATGAGACTATAATAATTATACGTGTACACGGTATAACAAAACGTATATTGCGCAAAAAGTGCAAGTAGTTGGAAGCTCTCTCTCTCTCTCTACGATAGGCATTCCCATTTTTGGCGGAGTAAGTAAGTATATTTGGTACGATGATGATGTGTACCATATTCCGTTTTATAATTTTCTACATCGATGCTCATTACTGCACTTGTGTATATATTATTATTATTATTTATACAGTAACGACGCAGACGGCATATTTATACGTACATATATACATGTAAGAGCTACTTGCGAGTCATTGCGCGTAGTCCCCATTAGCGACATACAATTAGTGCAAGTTATAATACCACGGCAAGAAAAAAAAAAAAAAAAAAAAAAAACAATCCTCGCAAGAGCAGCAACCCGACAGACGCACGTACCGATGCACGACGAGCGGCATGTATAATCTGCGCTTATAGATATATAAGATTCTCATTCCTTGGCAATAATTTAATCTCCCGATTTTTTGGTTCTTTTTTTTTTGAGGGGAGGGGCGATACGATTCAGAGGGATATCTCTCTCTCTCTCTCTCGACATCTGCCGATGCTGGAAAAGAGATCTGTTGGTAGGTACAGGTAGCCCTGCGCGCCGCGGAAATAAGGAAACGAGTAGGATATATAGTTCCTACTACACGCGTGTATGCAAACAGATTGTTTTCCGTGCGGCGCGTGTAGGGTGGAAGAAGAAAGGCCGTATAGTCTAGCCCACAGCAGCATCCAGAAAGGTACACGAGAGGTGGAGAACTAGGAGGCAGGGAGGCGCGTTTGTTTTGCTCGGGATTTACGACGCGACGATGGGGCATAAATTTCCAAACGGACTCCTCTTCGCACCGCCCGAGACTACAGTAGTAGCAGTATAGCATGGTCTATAGGGTAGTAACAGTATAGGCGCAATACATACACACACACCCGCTCACCCGACGCTTTGCTATTCCACTCGCGCGAAAAAGGAGCATCGCAGACGCGTATGTATATATATGTACAAAAGAACAAGAGAATAAGGATAGGTGAGAGAGATTCTTCCCCCAACCCCCTTTTCTTTTCGACGATGCGCCGGATGCGTAGGCACACACATCTAAATCGTAAATTCAGCCCGGGTGTGAAATAAATGCCAAGGCGAAGGTGGCTGGGATTATACGTGTAGGTACGGGGTGAAGAAGTGGAATTCGGCTGTTGAGCTGGGGGGGGGGGAAAGACTCATGATAAATAAAGGAGAAAAGTAGCCGTTTTCGCATTGCCGGTGCTCCGCAATCGGTAGTGCCGGCAATAAAACTCGAGGGGCTACCGCAGCCATGCCGTATTTATATATATACACGGACAAGTACCTAATCAAAGTTGACCGATAAATCGCAAGAGGAGGCCCTTGGAGAGTTCAGTTGCTGCTCCTCGTGCCCCGACGAGCTGTAAAATAAGGGGGAGAGGAAGATACCTCGTTCGCCGTTCTTTGCGTCGATTGCGCGAGATTTTCCCTCCCCTTCCCTCTCACTTGGCGCCCCGAGGACTCGTCTTCTTTTCTACTCGGCTCATGTATTATGCAGAACGGGGCAAACACGAGAGCAGGGCCAAACAGATGAGTCGGTCTCAACCCCCCCCACAGGAGCATTTACACTCTGATTTCCACTCGTAAAGTTGCTCGAACGAGACGCGGCCGCCACCGCGGGAATATCATATTAATCTGTCCCCGCCGTAAAAAACTTACTCCGGTGTCTAGTGCTTTTCTCCCCTCTGTCTTTCCTTGTGTGTGTGAGTGCTTTTTGCGCTCCCATTGGCAAATAAACGGAAAAAACTTTGCGCGCCGTCAGAGTGTATACTTACCTACTCTCCCTCTCTCTGAGCAAACGTTGGAGAAGGAAGAAAAAGAGACTCGAGGGGAGAGCGAATCTTATTGGTTAATCGATAAAATATTGCTGATTAGGTGTTTTCATTTTATTTCTCCTTTATTTTTGTTCCACCAATCAGGGCAGCTTTCCTTCGCCGGAGGAGAGTTTACAAGCTGGACATTAGCGAGGAAAGGCCTCGTCGTCCAGAATATTAGGAATCTCTCCTTCTGGCGGGGCAGTTGCGGCGCGAAATTCAATTATCCCCCGAGGGATTTAACGCCGCGTTCGCACCTGCAATTTTTCCGCGGCGCGCTCGCTTTATATATATATATATATATATATATATATATTCACAGGGATTTTCTTTACGGGGCCCTCATCGTTCCTTTTCTTTCGTCTGCCCATATATATACAACCGAGCGCGTAATAAAATGATAAATGCCGCTCGAAGCTCCCGAGTTCGGCGGAGGGGGTGATAATCTGGGCCTTAAAATTAATTAAGCTCCTCTGCGCTCTAATTTCCCGGGATTAATCCGCGCGTCTTTTTCTCGGCCACGAGGTGCCCGTTTCTTCTTTGATTGTCCGATCCCCGACGTGATGGTGTCGTTAAGAGAAAATTCAACCCCTTCTACGACCGCCCCCACCTTTTTTTTTTTTTTTTAATTCAAAGTACTCTTTGTGCCCCAGACGTATGTAGGTTGTTGGAGTAATATCTTTGAACACATATTTTCCCTCCCACAGTAGCGACACCCCCTTTGACGCGATTCGTTGGAAAAAAAAAAAAAAAAGAAATCACCGCTACTTTTCAGAGGAAATCCACCTCGTTTGCGATCTCGATGTTTAATTAGCCCCTGCGATCGAGGGCGACGAGCTCGAATTTTCCAAAAGACGAGGCTGATGAATTTCCGCGCGAGAACGAGAAAAAGGGAAGGGGGAGAGGGGGGAGAAAAAAAGGATTTCCACAAATCGCGCAAAATTGGAATAATTTAGCAGCGATGGCAGTAATTAGGGATCGGCGACATTCTCCGAGTTTTATCGCGCAAATTCCTCCTCCGCTACTCCCGATGTAACACCCACACTGAAAACAGTGTATACACAATTACGTAAAAAGTTTGGATGAGGGAAAATTTTAATTGCCGCTGAGCGCGAGAAACCGCGCCATACGCGTGTGGGATATTGGTGCATACGATTTTTATTCCCTGCCCCCTCGGAGCAAAAGGCAATTACGAATCCGCTGCCGCTCGCTCGATACAAAATTTTCCCGCGCCCCTCATCCTCCCGTCATTTCCCAATGAAACGCATTGACGTAACGTACGCACGGACTGTCTGCCGCGCTGCTCCGGAGAAACACGTCTCTCGTTAATTAACCGAAAAGCCTAGTGGAAAAAGACGCCGTCCGATACATATAACCCGCGCATGATCACATATACGCGCGGCGATGATTATCTTTTCAGCTCAGACGTGAGCATTAGCATACACAGGTATTTCGGCAGCAGCGCGTCACAGTGTATATCTACACACACTATGTTGATGCATAATAAATGTGGGAGAAAGAGGCGTAAGGGCTAATCAGGGCTGTTGAGCGCAAACGGACCGTTAATTAATCAACATTAATGGGCAAAGAGGGGGGGATGCTGTGATTATTTTGCGGCGCTGCGCGGTACCGATGTACCAAACGGTCGATCGATCGTTAAATCGATATTAATTATCGGTGCTCTCTGCTGTTACTACCGCCGGCTGCGACACAGCTCGACGAAGGGGAGGAGGAGGGGCGACGTCGTAAAATGGAATTACTTTGCCATTCGGTAATCGGACTTGCTACGTACATAGGCACATTACACCGGGGGCTTTGGAGGGGGCTCTACCGAGTACCCCTAAAAGCTGCACGCGTATATATATATATAGAGGGACTATCGGTGCACACGAATCCGTGTAAGCGAAGCTCGGCTCGCCCGTTGGCCCGCGAAACGGAATTGATTTAAGCGCTCGTATGTTTACCGGCTTTCATTGTTAGCCACCTTATATATACCTATACCCGCACGATCTTTTCTTCCGAGTATACATTTTGAATCGATGTACTCTGAATTGTCTAGATTTTTTAGTTGATACAGGTACACTTTTTTTTTTTTTTTTCATGATACGCAGACACTTGTGGTGTTTGGACCCTCGGTCGATCGAATAAGTTTCGGTAAGTACGCCTAATCTGATTTTGTTTATAGGCATCAGGCACATACAGCGCGGTTGGCAAGCTATACATCGGAATCCGTGGCTTATACTCTTTTGAAGCGCAAGATGGGCATAAATGTGTATTATACGGTGAATATGGGTACCGGGGCAACCGGTTGGGATTAATCAAAATAAACATGACGAGTCGACGGGCGCGTTAAAAATGTGCCTTTGAAGATGGAATGTACCGGTCGAGCCGTCATACGTGCGTGTGTATAATACTCGGAGGTATAATATACGAGCGCAAATGTATCTGCCTCTCTCGTAGAGCGGCGCGGGGCAATATAAGTAGTCGTTATTACGCAAGCACACGCGGGAGAATTTGTTTAAGCCGATGCGCGCACCTCGTGAAAAAAAAAAAAAAAGAGGGTCACGCTTTCTCGGGTCAGAGGAGATGCGTGCCCCCGGGAAATAAGAACCCAAGACACGCGCGCGCTAATGTATTTTAACGGGTGCTTGTTTTAATGTAAGGAAAATTAATAGAGCTCGTTAGGCGGCTGTCAAAGGTGCATTATACATCGGGTAATGCGAGGCTTTCGCTTCTTACGAAGTAAATATATACACATAATAGTATATACATCGCGACCCGTCTGCAATCAGTCAAGTTTCGACTTTCACCTCCTCGACGACTGCTTGTAAGTATATATATATATTAATACATTATATTATTATACATATAACTTATATGATCGCAACAACAATCGCCTCGGCAGTATATATGTATATATAAAAATGTGTCTAGACCTGCGCTCTCTCTTTCTCTGCAGCGCTCAACTCGGCACGTCCATGTGTAGAATGTATTTTGTAAAAGATCGCGCGGTAAGTATGAGCAAAGACAGAAGAGCGCGAGAGACAAAGGCGTATACCTATATGCAGAAAAGGTACGCGGGAGCGGGTGTGTGTATGAAACAAGAGAGAGAGAGAAAGAGAGATCGGTAAGCGACGCCAATAATGGATATGAACTGCCGGGAAAAAAAAAGCCAATAAACCCCGAAGAGGGTGAGCGTATTAGTAAGAAGAGATGCGGGAGGTTGTGTATAGGCGAATACAAGTTGAGGGAGTGGTATAATAGTCGTCTCGACTACTCGGTCGCGTTGTCGCGTATATAAAGAGGAAAGCATAGCAGAAGAAGAAGAAGAAGAAGAAAGGCAGAAAGAGCACTGCACGTACATTGCACACACATTGACGACTACTCGTCCTATAATATTGCCGCTATAAACGCGATATCCCACCACCACTATATATTTATATACCTATCGTGCACACGCACTCGTGCCACCAGCACCACAAAATACACAAGCCCCGTACATACGCTCATGCAGACAGTGTGTTAGTCTGTTGTACACGCACGCGAAAAAGGGGATGATTTACTCGCATATACATACGATATCGTGCGTATATATATATATATATTATATGCCATACAATACGGGTAACGTGTAGGTGCATCGCGATTGTCTGACTTGTTCTTTCTTCTTCTACTTGCCGTACTTCCACCCCCTTCTTCTTCTTGTGATCCTAACTCTTGCACCCACACGTACCTTTTCGGCGGACTGATGATTGTGTGTGTCCCATGCGCGCAGTCTGCCGATGCGTGATGTCACATATGTATAGACGAATCATAAGCTTTACGCGCGAGCTATGTATATTTTACCGTTCGATAATTGTCGTCCATTCGAGCGAGGTACATAATATATTATACGCTTACACGAGATCGCACTTTGTGTTAGTCGACTGTTACCGCGCCAAATACTATTGCTCCCTGTTACATAATCCCAATATACCCACATCACTCGATCGTTTCATTCGTATACTTACATCCCTCCTTACTTTCTCCCACCATCCCGTGGACTCTACGCGCTTTTCGTCGAGAGCACGTCAGAGGATCCCCGAGGCTGTTACTATATCCATCTAGCTCGCCGCTCTCCAATCCAATTACATCCCCCTCTCCCTTTTTTTCCTCCAAATGGAAAATAGATACTTTTACGTATATACATGCATATTAATCGTCATTTGTATGGTTCCCATTGTTTATATTATCATCAGTACGAAACGCGTCGGCCGCGAGTACATCCTTTTAAATTATATAATCATTGCGATGATCGTCCGCCGTACAACCAATCCCAGAGCAAAATTGCAATATACGCTGTGCATTCATAGTTGCGCAAAAGTGCACTCTGGATTTCGCATATTACACACTGTACCTAAGCGTAATCGAAATACCGCAATTAAGGGGGGGGGGGCGATTACGCAATTTGGACGAAATGTAATACACCGATCGAGTGTATGAATATATATATAATACGTTGTGATGTAAGTTGCGGTGCATCGATTATTCATCCCCTTTCTCTGTGCAACGCTATATATTGTCACCGTATGGTCTTGAAGGGGGGGGGGAGGTCTTCTAATTAAATAAGTACAGTACAAAAGCTACCTATTGCAAAATGGCCTCGTCGACCTGTCGTACATTATACATAAAAGTGATGTACAACTTGATTGAATTACTCGGTAAACGCCGTTTTATATATATATATACATAAGAACGAGAGACAAAAGGGCCAAGCTTATCCGTTGCAACGCTCGCGAGACGCTGGGGGGTAGGTACCATAAAACTTGAGACATAAACGCCAATAACATTGTTAGAAAACTTTCACAAGCCGAGCCGAACGAACGTTTCAAGGACTGTGTGTGTGTGTATTGGAGGGAGGTAAGGAGGAAAAAAAAAAAAAAAAAAAGGTAAAGAAAATTCATCAGAGAGACTTAAAAGTATTTTCATCTTCCCTCGGGCTTCGGAAGGGTAGCGGTGGTGGAGAGGGGGTGGAGGAGGAAGATTCCTTGGAACTTCCTTATTACTTAGCTCTCTCTCTCTCCTTAGCTCGCGCTTTTTCATAAAGTTAATTTCCGCGCTGGAGCGGCAAGGAGCGAGCGAGGGGTGATGTGTATGTACGCGAGTAAGTAAGTAAGTATATACTTATGTGCGAGAGGAGGAATTCATCAGCGAGCTGTTGAACGCATCAGTTGAGGTGTATACGGGGTATAACTGCACTGTTGGGCGAGGATGATGTGTACATATACTGTGTACGGATATAAACTCTCTCTCTCTCTCTCCGGGGCTGATAAAATCAACAGAGCCAAACGCAATGTAAACCGTATATACGTATACCAGGTGTATATACGTGTGCTGCACCAGAAGGGGGGGGGGGCGCGTGTTTGCTTGCATAATTTGGCTCTCGCGCGCGTGCATCGCCTGATGCAACAACCCCCCGTAATCCTCAAAGCATAAGGAAAATTGGAGAACGAGAACCATATATGCGCCCATGTATACACGTACACGTATACCTATACACGGCCGACACTGCAGCTAACCGCACGCGCTATTTAACCACGTGTGTGTACAACGTGTACATATATATATATATGGGGGAGAGGGATCAGTCTCTAAAATTGTATTAGGTGGGAGGGTGCAGTGATTGCCGAGATAAGCCTCGACCGCGATCGAGTGGACTGCACACACGGGACCCGTCACATATTATATTTCCCCCCCCCCCTCCATGATGTGTATCATATACACCTATGATTGTCATTTGGTGCCAATAGGGGAGGTATAAATAAATACGGAAAAAGCAATGGATGGCGCTTTCTCGCCTCGTGGAGCACTTTCTAGTGGGTATATATCCACACACACACACGCACATAAACATAATATACGGGTGTGTATATAGTAACCAGCGGTGGGCGTGAGGGTTGCAGCTTTGGGGCGCGCAAAATTTCGTACACGCGTCTTGTAGGTGTGTGCGCGAGGGGAGGGTGGCAGAGAGAAAGAGAGGCGCGCCAGACCACTCGAGGCTGCGCGGCGTCGGTGACGACGATGACGGCGACGTCGGCCAGCCAGCAGCAGCGTACCTAAGGGGGGGGGAGGAGGAGGCAAGGGGTGACGAGGCTGTAATGCACGTGTGTACGGAGTAGAGGAAAGAGAACAGAAGATGAAGGCACGAGTAAAAAAAAAAAAAAAAAATAAAGCAAAAGAGCGCGCGGCGGCGGGGTGGACGAACTTTCCGAGTCTGGCGTGTATATACGCGGGGCGAGGAGGGCTAGGGAAAGGGGGTGAGAAGTTTGCTGCTCCGCAGTGCAGCCGAGAACGGATCTTAATATATATTGAGTTCGTGCCCACTAGTAGCAGCCCGTGTGTTCTCGTCGATCCGCTATCCTCGGGACCACAGGGGGGCTGAAAGGGAAGAAGAAGAAGAAAAAAAAAGAAAGAAAGGCGTGGGTGGATGAGTGCGTGAGATGCGTGGCGCCCAGCCCGGAATAAGGCACGTTTCTCCGTCCATCCATCCCTGTATATATATATATGCTTACCTCCCTTTTGCCGTGTCCGCTTTATCGAGGGGGTTCACATGTCTATATACTTCTCACCCTCTCTACACGGGTGTGAGCGTGTTTGTCTTTCTCTTTCGATTGCCATTGCCGTAGCCGTGAAAAGTATAACCAATACACCCCACGGGGAGGCGCGGGATTTCTCGAAAGCCCCGCAAGCTCTCGCTCTCCCGTTCTTTCTTTTCTCCCTCCGTCTGTGGCTCCGTTTCTTCCTCTTGCGCGCAGCTGCCGCCACCTTATTCCTCTTTTCCGTCTCTTCTCCTTTTTCTTCTTCTTAGTGATGGTGGTGGTACCTAAGGCTCTCTGCCGCAGAAGCATCGATCGGGTAATTGGCGTGGCGGGAGCGTCTCCTTTGGAAATTAATTGACCTTTCGGATTTACTTCTTGTCAAATAAACTACTCGCGGGCCCTTGCAATAAAAATTATGTCTGCTCCCGTCGTCGTTACGTACATACACACGCTCGTTGGCGCGTACCTAATCTTGATTTATCGAAGGATCGCGGCATATATACGGTGCCCCGTATGTGCACACGTGTTTATTTATAACGCGAACGACGTCTACTATTCGCTCTCTCGTGGTGGTGATGCACGTGACACAAGTAAGCATTACCATTCGTGAGCGCCCGTGTCGTATTTACGATTTGCTCGCCGGCCTATATATACCTATTGTTCGATCTGCCTTATTTTTTTATTTTTATTTTTTTTTTTTTTACCGACCGGAGTAAGTACCTATTTCGAGGGTACGGATACATTATCTCGGTTGCAGCAACAAATTTTCAACCATCGCAACGAGGTAGCCAGGGATGATTGTTTGCAGCGTAAATAATAACCGATGATGTTTACAACGGGGACGATTGTCTTTTTTTTTTTTTTTTTTCCATCGTCTCGCTTTTTTTTTCTCCTCCCCAACAACCCCGAGACGTACAGTCGAGTATCGGAGGGAGCTCCGGCTCGAGATGTACCCACCTCGCGTACAAATTTTAAACTCAGAGGGGCTCCAGGATGGGAGAGGCTCGTGCGACAAACTTTTCACTTTCCGAGCTCCGCAACGTTTCAAAGTTCATATAGGCGTACTTCCCTCTCCTCCCCCTCTCTCTCGACGAAAGTTCATGGCACAAAGGGAACAGTCATGTTTTTATGACTCGTCAACCCTTTCTTTGAACACGCCCCCGTCACTTTTAATCCCGACAAGCTATGTGTCCGTTAAACACCGCGAGTTGGGCTGCAAACTCGTCCTCTCTCGTCGAACTTTGTATTTATTTTGCGAAAAAATTAAACACGCCAGTGCGCACGGAGAGCGAAATTTTCGAAATATGTAAATAGAGCCGACTTTCGCTGCGTGCGCCTCCACACCCATATACACCCGTAAACACACGGCTGCTAGGGTTGCAGTTATACACATGTGTATTTTGTGTATATATACACGTAGACAGCACTTTTCCTAATTTAGCTCGAGGGAAAATGTGGAGCATCCAGCATGGGAGAGGTAGCCGCGGGGCTCTTATCAAATTTACGATCTCGCGCGTACATGTGTGTACGCGTGTAGGCACGGCCATTTAAATGGGCCTGCTCCTGCCAACCGCCACCTCTATTCCGGGCGATAAATCCTCCCCTCTGTGCTGCACGCCAACTTCTTCTTCTCGGTTTCGCTCTCTCGCGGAGTGTGTATAGGAACAAAAAAAAAGAAAAAAAAAGGATCGGCACGAAATCGGCGGCGGCATCCTGTCTTCTCGACACCACGCGTTCGCGAACACCGATCTGCAGTGCCTTATTTCCCCGTCGCGCGAAAAGAGCGAAATTGTACTCTTGTCGGTATGGAAAAAGAAAAAAAAGAAAAACAACTACCACCTCCGTCTTTCTTTCGTCGTTCATCCAACGCGGAGTTAACGACGCGTAAAAATAAGCCGCTGTTTACAAAAGGAGGGCATATAATATGTGCCCCTAGATTTAAGGGTACGCGCGTGAAATCGGGTGTATACACGTGCGGGTGTTTGTAAAGAGGAAAAAGTGGGGGAGAGAAAATAAATTTTGCTCGGTTGTATTCCGTGAAAATGGGAAAGGGTCGCGTTCAGCCTCTTATAATACACGAGGGTAGGTGGATGTATCATATACTGCTCGTATACTTACGAGTATTGGCGCGAGGGTCGAAACTATTTGGTCGTACATTATTTCCGATATGCGTGTAATTTCACGAGATTTTCATCGATGGGCCCGACTAGACCAGAATAAAACAAAATATACATCCTTGTTGTGTACAGTACCATCCAATGGTGCGGCACTACTCGATCAACCAACGGGATGCGCATTTTTCTTCGACACCTTGCACGTGTATACGTATCGATTTCTACTTTTCTATTCCCACTCAATTTCCTCTTGTGGAAACGCTCAACATACCATTGCGGGGGTATACGTATTATTGTCCCTGCAGCATATCGGGTGATTGCAAAAAAAAAGTTGGCCACGCGATCGCAGGAAATCGTATGAATCATCATTTCTCTCGCACTGTATACATATAGTGCGATGTAAATTTGAGCAATGGACTTGTCTTGATGTTGCATGGTCCGAGACGAATGGGGAAAGAATAAAGATAAAGACGAAACGTCATATGTACAGTTACGTGGTGGGGAGTATGGGAACGTAAACTTTTCACGTAAACGCTGTTACGTTGATTTCCAACGACTCGAGGGATAATCTCTTTTTTTTTTCCAGAGGATATTGAAAAATTCACGGCAACGTGTTGGCGTGTCATCCGCGGGGGACAGAGGAATAAGCAGGATTCCTTGGATCCGTAATGACGTCGTTGTTTGCCTTAGCTCCATGCACCAGCGTCCCAAAGTGGCACGTATATACACACACCCATCGCGTACATCTATACCTTACCCAATGTATAATATGTACCCATTACTGTGCACGCGCGTATACCCAAAGGCGGGAAATATTTGTTTTTAATCAGAGACGCTTATCATACACATACACATAGAAAAGAGATGCCCTATTTGTCCTTCGTCTGTGCACACTTGCGCACACATACCCCCCTCGCGCGGACGCGGATCTACACCGGCACATATATATATAGGCACGCGTTATTTACTCGGATTTATATATATATCCGGTATCCGCAAAGTCGCCCCGTTATACGTGTAACTATGTATATACGTATGTGTGTGTATACACAGCAGAGGGAGATTGTGGTATAAAAGAGGTCCCACGCGAGCGCGTGGGTATCTATACTTATATACCTCCGCGCAGGGATCGTAATATACGTAAGTACGCGTATTCCCCGTATCGAGGGAAAAAAAAGCGTATACGTAGGTAGGTATACATACGAGGGGCTAGCTCCTAGAGTAGGTGGGGGGTGGAAAAGCAGCTAGGGTGAGGGCGCGTATACGCTTATATGGGGGGGGGCGAGCTGGAAAAGATGCGACGATTTATTTCCGGGTTTAGCGGGCGAAAACGAGAAAATTTGCCCTTCGAAGCGCGGCTTCCGAAAAAAGGGAGAGGAAATTCGACATTTATCACTTTGCGAGCAATGAGAGAGAGAGAGAGGGAGCTGCGAAGGACGAACGATTGTGTCGTTTAAACGACTCTTGTTTTCAATTACAGACGGAGGAAAGAGGGGGGGGGGTGGGATTGGTCCAGAAAAGAAATCTCTGTGGTGGCGGTGGTGTATCGTTGGGTGTAGAGAAAGGGAGGGAGCGAAGGATAAAGAAGAAGAAGATGAGGGGAGGAGAGAGATCTCGGGAACGACTTCAAAGAGACGTTTATCCGGGTGGAAAAAATGCCTATTTTCGCAGTTTGAAATTGGTTTTGCCCTGCTGGGAAATCGATATTCCGAGCTCGGGGGGTTGGCCAGGCTTCTCTTTAGCCCTTTAAAAAGGGCTACAAAATATGAAACTTTTGAAAGAAATCTTCTCGCGGGAGACCATAAGTCGTTTAGCGCGTTTTTTTTTTTATATCGTCGAGACATTTGAAGTTGCGGGGGTGAGATAATCAAACGTCTTTATAGGTACGCTTTGTGCCCTCACACATACAGTATACATTAATTATACATACTTATAAAGCGTTTGCTTCAAATGTGATGAAAAAGTATACCTAATATAATCGGAGATAATATGGTTATTGGGTGAGCTCCTCCTCGATTACCAACACCCATCAGGTATAAGCCATAACAGTCGAGGATGGAAAATTGCAATGATAGACTGCCACGCCAGAAAAATCTGCAGGTACGAATGAAATTCTGGCTCGTAAAGCTCGACCAGCACGACGAAATTGGATCTGCATACGAGTGCAATGAACAAGTACTTACAGGGTATACGTTTGATCGATTATACTGCACTCCATGTCGTGAGTATATTTATGTATATGCATTTGGATCTCCGCGCGCAAAGAAGATCCGATAGCCAGTAGAGGAGCAGAATAGCGAAACAGGACGAATAAAGGCCTTTGGGTGTGGGCATTGTTCGACCCTTCCGGGACGTATCTATACGCACGGAGATGAGTTCCTACATGTATATAGTAAACACATAGTAAGTATAGATGGCAGTAACCCATGTACACAAGTATATAACTATAGGTACAACCTATGCAATCCTACAACTACACAGTTTCGTCCCGATAAAAGACCCCCGCGTGTTCTCTGCTCCGTACATGTATGTATATATATACGGTGCACGGTTTAATCACACGCAGATAAGGACTGACTCGCTTTCTGTTCTCTTGCAGCTGCAGCTAGCTCCGGCTTACCCTCAATACGCGCAATATACATGTGCGTATAATACGTATGGGGCAACACCTTGCAGCCTCTGGATGAGCTTTGATTCTTGCGCCCTACCCACCCTTGTACTTACCCCCCCCCACCTCTATCTCTCTTTCTTTGTTTGTCGTGCTTCTTATGCTGATGATGGACAGCAACAGCGGCAACACGTGCATTACCCCCCCTTATGTGTCTCACCCCCGTTCGCGTGCAACAGCTGCAGCTGGAGCTCGAATGCTTTTGGATATGTGCGCCGCCAAAGGGAATTTCACCACCATCGGAGAAATGTATGTATATATACATACATAACGGAGTAAGGCGTGTAATATATACGTTTGAATATGTGTTGGAGGAAAAGTGTCGCTTGTGTACTCTGTCATTGTCCATCCATCACTTGCGCTTAATGCCCATCTCTCTCTAGTCGCGTATATTCGCTCTGTATACTCTGCTTGATTCACACTGCGAGCAGTGACGCCTGAGATGGCATTTTAACAGATTAGGTTTTAATAAAAAAAATAAACGTCGGTCCTCCGTTTCTTTAGTCTTTACGGGAGCGGCTGTTTGAATTACAAGATATAACATATATATATATGCTAGTTTATACCATGTGCTATCTATATACATTAAAGTTGTTTGTCCGTGGGTATTGATGTTTGTTTGCCCGGCGCACACGTTACGGACTTTTCAGCCACTATTTTCAAAAATGAAACACACAAGTGGCCCCTTAACGACGCTCTTTTCACGGCAGATTTATGACGATATCGCGTGAGGCAAATACAAGTGCCCAAGGGTTACTGTATATATAGGTACACACGACCCCACTGCCATGTGTTATTTATTTGCTTTCTGGGTTTTTTTCTTTTCTTTTTTTTTTCCTTCCTTATTATTAGTATTATTTATTTATTTACTTGTTTTTTTTTTTTTTTTTTTATCTATTAATCTGTAAATATTTGATTCCTTCACCAATAGCTACAAATATGATTGCTACAACGGAGGATTGAATTTACCAAAACTATTGAATCGCAAAAAATTCTGTGACCAACCACGATGGCAAAACCAATTTGACAAAAGGACGTGTGAAATTTGAAATTGAAATTCATCTTTTCACCCGAAAAGACACTTGTATTTGTATACCGCTATTATTTCACAGAACGATTATCTCGAGCAGTGCAGATAACGGTAAAAAAAAAAAAATAATAAAACCATGGTTAACCCGTTCATGTACACGTGACGGGGGGAGTCGCAGTTGACGCGAAACCGGACCTCGATCGCAAAGCAAATCATTTCGGAATTTGAATAAACCCACTCTCTCGTACACTTTAATGATCCACCAAAAATTACTGTCCCCCCCCTAACTTCACGACGAAAATTAGGTCACGTACATTTCTACACACACACACACACACACACACGTAAAAGTATAGGTACAGGATACACAACGCACACAGTGTGCATTATTCATAGCGCATAGCGTGTAAATATATATATATATATACACATTACACGCGACGACGAGGCGGAGCTTTTGCAAATTGTCACTGTCGTGTGTATAACGTGCATACTCGAGTAAGTAAATTAAACAGAGCATAACAACTATCATCGAGATGAAGGAGG
This sequence comes from Copidosoma floridanum, assembly GCF_036245765.1. NCBI lineage: Eukaryota > Metazoa > Arthropoda > Insecta > Hymenoptera > Encyrtidae > Copidosoma > Copidosoma floridanum. The sequence continues at coordinate 14,317,691 of NW_028321896.1, read as the reverse complement.
AGGTGGGGGTGGTAGGAAGAAGCGATGCTCTCGAGTTTCGTCGCGGAGGTGCATGATTCCGGCGCTATCGAGACAGGTAATTAGTTTTGCATGAACTTGGTAACCGTGGAGGGGGGGGGGAAGCGCGCGCAGACACACCCACGCGCGTATAGCAAAGGCAATGTAGTTACCGCTACGAGTGCTACGGGTAAAATCAACACTGCGAGGGAACTCGGGCTATTGGAGGTAGGGCATACATGATATATATATATATATAAACACCGGTCGTGTGTGCGTTGTATATTCGGTATAGCAGGGGTGGCGCGCCGAGTGAGAGGGGGAGGGGGAGGGTAAGGTTTGACGAGCGGTGTCGCGGTGCTCCGCCGATGGAGGCGACGTTGATAGAAAAAAAGAACGTGCGCGGAATGTGTAAACGAGACGAGACGAGAGGGAGGGAGGCAAAAATAAATGCGGAAGAGAACAACGCTACACGTATATTATGTTTGGTTCCAATGACGCACGGGAGGGGTTGTGGCTCGATGCTCGCGCTTGCACCACGTCTGTCGATGTATGGGCACAATACGTGTGTAGGGGGTGCGGGGATCGATGCTCGGTGATATGAAATTTCTCGAAACGAGGGTGGTTTTTGCGGGCACGTTGCAGGCATCCCCCTCACCCTCTATCTCGCTCTGTGAGGGAGTTGTACCTATATATACAGCCAAGCAAGAGGAAACGGCAGCAGTAACAAGAGCCTCCGGTCAACGTTGTGCCTCTGTAAGATTGACAGGTAAGGGACAGGGGCTATATAGGGGTGCTTTCCGTAAACTCGCCGTAGTCCAGGGCCCTTCCTATGTGCCCGTGCACGCGTATCAGTAGTCTGCCTTTGTCCCGCATGTACATTTACCTATCCCCCGAATGGCCGATCGGGCGATTCCGAATTCCCTTTTCGCCATCGGCTGGACAGCCATATACGCGTACCTCGTACGGCACTGCGTGTACGTCAGATCATCCCCAAGGGGAAACTCCTTGACCGATTGTCCGTTTCGGGTACGTTTCGTTTGCGCCGACTGTCGCTGCCACAACGGGATGTGAACTCGTATGCACGTACGGAAGGGATGGAGGAAGTTTTTTTTTTTTTTTTTTTTTTTTTTTTTTTACGCCTAACGCGAGAATTCGACGGCCAGATCCGACGTGCGGCGTAAGCATGACACGCGCACGATCTCTCTCCCTCGGGAGGATCCAAACGCGTGCGTGTACGTTTTTTTTTTTTTTTTTTTCCTCTCTTTTTTTATATATCTCTGCTTCGCAGGCATCACTTGAAATTCACCGGGGGTATAGGTTTGCAATTTTATACCCAATAACCTCGCCCATCCGCGTGATTTTATTTATTACACGGCACTTTGGACGGGTCCGACTCGGTAAATGACTGTACCAGCATCGTGATATATATTGGATACCTCTTCTTCCCCCTCTTTCGTCCTTTTATTGCGATGGCAAATCACACGAGAGACAAAATATATGTCACGTAACTTTTTTTTTTTTTTAAGATGTACTTTCGTAAACGTCTACGGTACGTACAATATACATGTAAAAAAAAAACGCTACCATGTCCGCACAATCGACGCTTAAACTACGTAGGGGACGATTTGACGCCGCGGCTCTATGAAAATAAGCCCCCACACTGCCCCACCAGTTGTATACAGAAGTTAATGAATTCTTTCACGCTCGTGACGCGGGCGAGCGCGCGAATACAAATGCGCGTGTACAAGCCGAGGGGCGGGTTTTGTATGGGGTCGTTAGCCGGCGTATTATTACGAATTCGGCAGAGAGAGCGCGGGGTGATTATCGGGACAGAAGAACGAAGGAGCATCAACGTATAATACAGAGAGAGAAGGGCCACCTCCCCTCTATATATATATATATATATATATATATATATATATATATATATTATACGGAGCAAATAAAAAAAAGGAGAGAAAGAAAAGTTTAATCAGCGCTTTCGAGGAATATATGTATATACGCGTGTGTGCATAGGAGGGACTCGAGGGTGCTGGGGCGTCAAAAATTATACGAGCGCGGTTTGAGCGGGGCGATTCAAGCCACCCCTTAATACGCAAAGTCCAAATCAGAGGAGCGGCGCGAAGCCACGGAAGGGAGGGAGAGAGAGAGAGAGAATCGGACAAGTGGTCCGCGAAATCGCCGCGAATCAACTCGGGGTGGAACGGGGGGGGGTGGAGGAACAAATGGGGTGTTGGTTGTGTAAGCCCGTGCGGCTGTAGCAGGCGTCCGTCCGCGTCGGGCCCTTCAAATTATAGCGAGTCGGGACGAGAGAGGCGGGCAATGACTATGACAACGAGCCCCTCGTCCTCCCTCTCTGCGTCCTTGTCGTTGATGCTTATTGCTGGCATGCCATGCTGCCAGTGGCACACGCCTACCCCCCCCCCCACCCCCTTGGACCTGTCACTTTGACGTATTGCAGTCTGTCCCTGGAATCCATTATGTAGTCAATTACTCGTCGCGCGCTCTATATATACGTACATATAGGGCCAGTGTACACAAATCGCGCTTCTATACGTCCCTGCACTTGTCGTTCCGCTAGCCGTTAGGGGATGGCTGTGCATATACGCATAGGTTGTACATGGTACACGGATCATCACGATGATGGTTAAAAAGACAAGAAGCACGTCCGATGCCTTTACGTATACACATGCAGGTGAATCGAAAAACGACAAGGAAGGTATATAGGTATGCCTATATGTATAATTATCAATTAGATGAGATTGTAAATTCAGTTAAAGGTATTTTCGAGGCATTGACAATCACTCGAGACTCCGAGTGTACCACATGGAAAAATAAATTCAACTCAAACGCTCCAACTCAAGAGAGTCCGTCCGTCCGTTTGCGCAACGATTTCCCCTCTCCCCGTTTTCCACTCGAATCTTAAATCACCGCAAACATCATCTATTCCCCCTCCTCCACCTATGTAAATTTTGACCTCGGAAAAATTACTTTCCGCTCGCTACTGTACAACGTACTTATAAGTATACCGGTACGCGAGCTGCAGCGAGAACCGAGAGTTGTACGTGGTTTTTTCTTTCTTTTTTTTTTTTTTTTTTTCTTCTCTTTCGTTGCGTACACCTACCGTCTCTCTGTCTCCTCTTTCCACGTGTACACGCCCGTAACTTCTCGTTAACTCGACGTCCCGTCTTTTTGAAAACTTTGGTAATTTCCCTCGGCATTATCTTTCAGTCGGGGGTAGGGTATAACGAAGTTACTCCGCTTCCACCGGTGCTATACTGCTCCCGTAAAAATACACCTCGCGCTCCCCTTTTCCCTCTCTCTCTCTCTGCAACGAGACGTTCGGAAAGTCAGTTAACAATCGTCGGAGTGGAAAAATGTGTGATTCCCCCTCGCGCGCCTTTTATTCGCGAAATCGCAGGGAAGAACGCGAGGGACGGGGTAAATTGAACGGCACTCGAAGAAGGGGGGGATGTACGCGCGCGCTTGGGAAGCGACAGAGAGACGCCACCGTGCGAGGCTCAATCTATACCTTTGCGGCACACTCCCTCTACTTTTTTTCATCCAAGTGTGTGCACACACACACATATACTTACGTACACTCGAGCAAACGCACGGGTAAACTAGAAAATCCAATCGGTGCTTTTTGTCGATGTCTCATTGTCATGGATATCATGCATATATGTACATGATTAGGCGTGGACCTTGATATTGAACGCTCCACGTCTGTCTCGTCCAATCCAACCGCGCGGACCGCGGCGAGACGGGCGTAACGCGCGAGCGGGGACGCACCGAGGTGTCGGCGGTCCGCGCCCTGGGACACACGCCGCGCTTGCGTTATATACACACACATAGTCATTCGAGGGAGATGTCGCTGTACAGCAGCGAGACGAAAATGGAATGGAAAGTGACGCGAGCTGCCGCAGGGGGGGGGAGGAAAAGAGACGACGACAAAGAAGAATGAGAGAGAGAGAGGCTCGCGTTGGCGGGGGGACAAAATTGAGTTTTTCCTCCGTCCCCTTGGGGGAGAAAAAGGAGCGCTGCGGCAGGAGAGCTATATACGTTCACCTACAAGGTCGCGGTCCGATCCTGCACTCGACTTTTTTTTCTTTTTTGCCACCCTTCTCCCCGTATCCACCTCTCGGCGTTATCGCAGTAATGAAACTCTGTTTATGATAATGGAATGCTAAAGTCGCGGCTCATTCCATCCCCCCCCCATCCCCTTCTTCGCTGTGCAGCTCAAGCTCTCCTCGTGCCATATATTTGTACGTGCTGCACTCGAAGCTCTCGAAGAGCCGCGTTAATGCCCTCGCGACTCTCATCGCGGGAGTGAAAACTTTTTCTTTTTTTGTTCCCCTCGTCCCAAGCATCGTCTCGTCGGATCTGCCCAGCTAGCTGTATATAACATATGAATCTTTTTCTAGTGCCAACAAACAAAATACATTATATAATGGTTATTATAGGTATACTTGTGTATACGCATCATCGCAACCGATCGTTCGTTTAGACTTTTCGATATCGTGCACGACTACTTGTTTCAATATTCTCGCTCCTCTGTTCGTTCTCTCGGGTCATATTAAATTTTCATATTAATCGACGACCAGGGCATAGTATAGCGAAATACCGGAGCAACAGTTTTTTTTTTTTTTTTTTTTTTTTTTGCCCAACAGAGAAATCGCTGAGAAAGATAACAGTGGCATATATATATATATATATATATATATATATATATATATATATATATATATATATATATATATATATATATATATATATATATATATATATATATATATATATATACGTGTATAGACGCACAGAGAGAGGGCGCGAGTTATTTTATTATGAAACAATGCAAAGTGTATATATATACAGAAGACCATGAAGGTGTATGGGAACGAAATGAGTGAGGTGATGATAGCTGCTATCCAGCTATGTGTTTTTTTGTTTGCGCACGACTTATGGGCATATACCCTGTAATGCACGGCACGTATCTCTAATTTGGTTAACGCTATGTAAGCCCGACGAATGAAGCGCACTTTTTTTTTTTTTTTTTTTTTTTTGGTCCCAATGGGAGAAAGTAAAAAATAAGAAGCGTAACGCGAGACGGGGTACAGTAAGCTGCTAATTAAAACATTAGTTTGAAAATGAGAGACCCCATCCGAAGGAGGGGGGGGGAGGGTGGCAGAGAAAAAGTGTCGTCGAGTGTCGGTATAACAACAGTCGCGTTTTCCTCGCGTATCGCATCGAAGATTAATAACAAGAGGAGAGACGAAAAAGAGGAAGGGATCGGTATACGGGCGAGGGAGGGGGTATTAATACAATCAGAGCGTCGATAAATCACATCTCCGTAGAGAGCGACTTATCATCGGGGCGCGCGGGCCCTAAAAAAGACCCTCGCCGACGATCGTTTATCTTGCTCCGGCCAAAAGCCATATATATATATACATGTACAGCGATTCCACTCTCTCTCTCGAATGTTTATTATTCCCGACAGACAGACAGGCTCCCTCTTCCTCGCGTGGTGCGAATTACGTACAGAGAGTCGGGGTGCATATCTCTGACGTGCTGTGCACCGCGTTGTTGTTATGGCAATCCATACTTCTCTCTCTGACTTGCGACGCCAAAAGTCGTGTTGTATCCCCTGCGTATGTCCTATACCCCCAGCGCAGCGTATATATATATGGCACGGGATGTATACGTATATATGTACAGCTATTAGCTCTTCCCGTATCTTTTTCATTCCCAATGTTTATTGTGCAAAGTTTGACAAATATCGGCCCCTCCTCTCGTTACCTATGTATACTCACACCCTCCCAACTTTAATTAGCAATTTCGCGACCCTACGCGAACCGACCGATAAGACGCTGTATTATATACGTAACGCGAGAAGGTGGAGGGAAGAAAGGGCGAAAGTCGGCACCTTTTCCCTCGGGGAAACTGGGTGTACGATGTTATTATTATTGTCCGTGTGTTATACATATAGCAACTTTGGGCGCAAGATGTAAAATCCTTTCTTGCGCAAGCACGCGGCCCTCCGTGCGCGCACGAGTGGTGTAGGTGTACGTCGTGTAACAAACAGCCCCCGGAAAAATGGTTATTGCCTCGAGACGACTCTATATTATAATATACCCCTAGTGGTGTACCATATACACGTCGGGTATATGGGTGTCGGGGCGGTTGGCAAATCGAAGGCCCGCGTGCGAGTTAAAGTATCCCTTGTCCCATGCGCTAACTTCCATTATTCCGGATGATCCCTCGACGGGAAAATCTTTGCCGATGGCCGAGGGAATTGGGAACGGAGGGGCTGGTTGAATTTATCAGGGGCTCAAGGGCGCCTTGACTTGCAAAACGAAGAGGAGACGGCGAATAACTGCATCAGCAGAGGGAGAAAAGGTGCTCGAGCCCGTGGGGGCGAAAATTCGCGAGAAAGTCTACAGAGTACAAAAGTATATAATACCTACGTATACATCTCTGGGCCCTTTGAGTTTAATTCAAAAAGAATCCCCACTGTAATCGCTCGGGTGAGGAATATCGCAGCCGCAGCAGCTACGGCTTTATTAAATTCTCCCCGGTGGAACGTTTAGCGGAGACTCGAAGCTCTGGGCGATTGTTTTCGACTCCCACTCGGCGGCTCCTTGGCTTTCTATATACCTTTGTTGCCAAGCGAGATGTACGTACTCCGTTGTTGCGAGAGAGTTGCCGAGGAGTCAAGGGGGTCGCCGTCCCATCGCGAATTAAGATTTTACTACGGGGCTTTGGAAAACTAAAAACAAAGAAAAAGAGCACCTCGAACCGTTGTTTGCGTTTGTCTTCGATAACATCCGTCCGACCGGCAACTAAATTAAAACACGGAGGTGGCGCATCGTACAATTGTACACCTCGTGGCCCGGAAACGTGTACGACCTTTACACGCCTTGGAGCGGTATGTATATAGATGTGCAAGGTTCGCAGTGAAAAAAAGCATAGTATAGCGGAGGGTAAAAATCCGTAGATCACGAGCTCTCGCGTGCGTGCGGACAAGAGAAACGCGAACAATAAACCAAACCGAGTGTATCGAGGATCGTCGATGATAAAAACAAAGGGGGGGAGGGGAGGCCCACCGCCAGCCAGGTGCATTATTCTCGTTTGTTTTTTGTTTGTACCCGTTGTGCGCCAAAGCGCGCTTCTATACCTGCCGCGAAAGTGGAATAAGGCGAATCGCGCAGATAGCGGTACTTTATTCGCAAAGATAATGAAGCGCGAAGTCGCACGTAAAGCAGCACAGCAGCGGCAGGCGGGCGGATAGGAAAACATTCCAAGGATAAAAATGCCAATGCCCTCGCTCTTGTATACACGCCGCGGAGAGCGTGGAAGCCGCGACCTAAAAACGGCTGCTGCGAACAAAGTGTATACGTATAGCGCGAGGTTGGGTCCTCCTGCTCCTTTTTATACGTATATATATGTATATACATAGACTCCGTATCGGTAGTCGGGGCATACCCGCCGGCCTATGGAGCACCTTAGCGAAGAGAACGGGGAGAGACACGAGTCCCATTGTGTGTGTACTCGTGGTGGAGCCGCACAGTGAAAATTCATAGATAAAATACGTGTAGGTATACCAACCTCGGGTGTTTGAAAACAAAAGTGTGTGCACGCAGCATACGTGTATATATAGGTGGGCAAAGAAAGGGAGAAAGAACGGGCCTGATGGGGTATAAGTAGGCTACCGAGGTGGCGCAGCTACACGCGGGGAAAAGCCTCGAATGTAAGGCAAAAGAGTGAAGCGTGGGAGGCTGTGTAAGTGAAGGGGTGGTCGATAAGCGCTTTTTCAAGGGTTGGGGGGGAGGGGGGCTCAAAGAGAGAGAGGAGTTAGAAATGAAGATCGGATATGATGGACAGGTCAGCACGAGGCAGCCTAAAAAGGGAAGGCGGCGACGACGTGTCGCTTGGCTCTGTTCCCCTCTTCTCCTCCTTCTTCGTCTTCCGAACGGAGCAAAACTCGTGAGAAAAGCAGAGCACGAGTGCAGCAGCGTATAGGCTCAATGACCACCGAAGGCCGTTCACATGAATACCAGTCTTTCCATTAGCGAGAGAGGCGCGACGACGAAGAGAAAGACGAGGAAAACGAAGGAGAGCCAGCGGGTATGTATGTTGTATATACATGTACGGGCAGAGAACGAAAGATCAGATCTCGTATCGATCCTCTTTCTTCTCTCTTTGCTGTGATATATATATATATATATATATATATATATATATATATATATATAGTGTATCGTGGACGCCAAGCACAGCAGAGGCTCGTTGGCCCGCACATGCATAACGCGAGAACATGTATATATTATACTCGACAATTTCTGGACGTCGCTGGTGCACAATGACCCCCTTAACACCCAAGTAACCTTTCCGACACACATGAATGACACACGATGGAGACGGGACTTTAACCACCAACGAGAGGAGGCGCCTCTGATGGATGGACCGACCAAGTCGAACGGAAAATCGTTTCCCCCTGCCATTCGATCTTTTTTCCCTCATCAACGTCCCTTTCTTTTTTTGCTCTCCCTTGTCCTTCTTTACCCTACACACTTTTTCGGTCCCACCCATTATTTTTTTACACGGGTTCGATGACTAATAAGGGCCTACACCCAAAATCAAGGAGATTTTCATCGCCGATGCAACACAAACATACATATATATACATAATGTCACGGGCTCGTCGATTCATCATCAGCGTCACTCGTTGCGGGGGGACGTGTATAGGTGTACCCACGTACGCGTCGTCGGTTACAATTACACGCGGAACGAACATAGGGACTCGAGAGAAGCGAAACACGTTCAGCAGGAGGAAGAGCAAAGAAAACTGATATCCCTGTGCGTCGTACTTTGCGAAAATGACGACAAAAAAAAAAAAATTCGGCTAACGAGGCCAAAGGCGTAAGTTGTTTGGTTGCACACACACACACACACACCGAGGTAAAGTAGCGCCGGGGTGCAGGCAGCGACAGGAGAACCGGAAGGCCGACGAATGCCGCGGGTATAAGGAGCACTTTGGTCGCCCATTGAGTAGAATCGCCGTGGTAAGTACAGACGTCGAGGGGAGACAAAAGCGCGCGGCGTTCGGTCGCGGCTAAAATTGGACGGTGGGCCGCGCGAATGAAATCCGAAAGCCCAGAGAGGGAGCGGCGGAATAGAAAGAGAGGAGGGAAAAATGAAAAAAAAAAAAAAAAAGAGGAGCGAGACGCCGACGACGATTCAAGACCCGGAGAGGAAGGAAGGAAGGGCGGCCTTCTAATTGCGGAGATCCGAGCGTAAACGCTAACGAAAGGAAGGAGGAGGGCCATTCCCCCCATTATTCTGCGTGAATTCCTTCTTTCGTCGGCGTCGCGCGAAAAAACCGAGCCAACCGACGACGCAGCCCCGGAAGGTGGAAAAAGGAGGAGAAAAAAAAAAAAGTGGCCAACGCAGCATCGGGGCGTCAGGCACGTCGAGTGGTCCGAGTTGGCGAGCGCGCCGGCTAAAATAGGTCTTCCTCCTCCTCCTCCTCCCTGCGGAAAATGTTGTATAGGTGTATATATATACGTAAGGGGAGAAAACGAGAAATGGAATTAGGGAGGAGAGAAAGAGAGACTCCCCGCACACCTACCCCTGGCTGGAGCGAAACTCTTGGGGATCGGGTCCCTCCACCCCCGCACCTCCTCCTCCTCTTCTTTTGTACTCTTTTTTTGCCTTTTCCTTGAAAACCCGCCACGTCTTTCGTTCCTTCGCAAAGGTAGAAAAGACGGAGAGAGGGAGAATCGAGCGGAATATTAATAGTCCCCATATTTTATAAAGAGAAAACGGCGCGCTCGGTTGTGCGTATGCTCTCCTTGTATGTGTACCTTGCCGCCGCCGTCTGAGCGCGGGCCATATCTTTGCGGGAACAAAGAGGAAAAATAACACGATGTATATATATATACGTATGTGCAAGAGGCAGTGGAGGAGGAGCACGTTTCGCGAGATCTCGTCCCTCATTTTATCTTGCGCTTATATAGCAAGCACACCGTATATTATGTATATAGGTACACGCACGCGCATACTCCGTTGGTGATGGTTTTACTCGATCCCTCGTACAAGAAAGCTAATTCTCACTCATCCAAATTAGATCAAAAGTGTACGCATCAGGCCAAGTTGGGTAGAGGGAAAATTTTCGGCTCGGCTCTTTCGGCCAATTGAAGCTTGTTCTTTGCAAGTTTGGCAAGCCCTTGGCACAGGAGGGAGGGAGGGAGGTATAGCCGAGCTTTGGGAAGATACATGCCCAAGTTATGGGGGAATTTCAACTTTGCTCTTTCCTCCTCCTCCTCCTCCTCTCTTGCCATCCCATACACTCTCCGCGGACGAGAAAGTCGAGTGCAGAGCTCCACGTACATTATCCCTCCCTTCCTCGTTCGCCCTACCACCACCTGTGCCACACGAAGTTTAATCAAGTTTTAAGCTTTGCTTTAAGTGCTGATTAGCTTGCCGAAAGGGGATCTTCCTTCCTCTCCCCCCCCTCCCTTTTTTTTCTTTCCTGCGACCGCAGGTAATATGTACACTCCCTCGTGAAACTCCAAATAAATAAACAGGCCAATAAAACGAGCTTTTACCCATTCTTACTTGAAATCCATTCCGTTGTACTTGGGTGTATATGTATATATATAAACGAGTAAAAACTACGTCGTAGGTATACTTGTTTGGAGCAAAATTTTACCCAACTATACCAGAGCTGTCGTTGCGCGTCTCCGATAAAAGCCAAGAAAGAGGGGTATATAACCAGTGGAAGGGAGGAAAAAGCCTGGGCGACGAAGTGGAAGAATACAGCAAAAAGTACGTGTGTATAGGCGATGGGACGAGGGCGGCTGCTGATTGGTCACGATTTTCGCACCCAAATTGACTTTCGATCCCTCGAATAGGAGTTACTGTACGCGCTCTCTGAAAAGCGTATGTATGTATATGTGTGTATGCCGAAGAAAAAAAAAAAAAAAAAAAAAAAAAAAAAGTAAAAGAGCTGATACGTGCCGAGGAAAAGCGCCTCATATATACAGAGCACCCCACAGAGACGGTATGCGGAGAGAAAGAGCAGAGTCTCTGGTGTGGAATCGGCCGCTTTAGCACAACAATAGCTGGTAGAAAGAGAGAGAGAGAGAGGAGAATGAATCATCGAGGCACGCAGCGCGCACACACACGTATATCCCACACGGGGGTGTTCAGACAAATTGCCAATCGCCCTCTCCTTTGCTTCGAGAGCTACCGCTGCTCTGCTCAGTCTCCCTTAACTCTCTCTCTCTCCATCATCCCCCTCTTCCCGTGTACAACGTTCTCCGCGTCTTCATCAAAGCTTTGGCTCTTGTGCGTATATACGCACAGAAGCACGCGAGCTCGTGCGCGGAATTTTCGGCGGATAAGGCCATCCCCTTACAGCTCGACTTAGCCCGAGGTGACGTTTTAATTGAATTATCATACATACCGCGGCATATGTATTCCTTTGTCCCGCTGCTAAACCTCCCCGTGTGTATGCGTCCAATGTAATACACGGTTACTCGTTTGGTTGTACGAGCCCGGTGTTGTTATATCAACACATCCCTGCAGCGGGTCACCATCAGTCATTCGCGTTAATGGTCACTGCGTATATCGTTTCCATCCGTATGGCTTTCTGATGTCCCCCGTTCGATTATTCGAGACAAAAAAAATAGACAAACGTATAATAGCCTCTTTGGCGTGTTCCATCCGAAAAATAGCTCTCGCGTCCCTCTGTTACAAGTAATCCGATTCACGCTCTCTTTCCCGACTTTAGACATTTCGCTCGGGATGGAAGGGGAAGAAGTTTTGTCGCCGTGTTGACTCTTATCGGCTGCGCGCAATCCTCGGCCCCGTAATCGAGTCAAGCAGTCCTCCGCCGAGCCAAGTGAATTTTCTCGTGTTTGCGCAAAAATTTTCCGAAAACCCCCCCCCCTCCCCTACGAACTTTGGGAGCAGCTGCGAAAGCAAAGAGAAAAAAAAAAAAATCCACGTTTCCTCGCTCGCGGAGCAGAGGAGAATCTATTTTTTTTTTTTTTTTTTTTCTGTCAATAATATCCGAGCCGTCGGATCCGCGAGGGCGCGCGCGTGACAAGAACAACCGCACAGCTCGACAAGCTGCAGCCGGGAGCTCCCGGGACGCGTTAAATATGCAATTCGTGTTTCCATTAGACATGCGAGAGAGAGAGAGCCACATTATACTCGCGTGCAAGCTGGTCCGTGTCCGTGGGGATTTGTTATAATAATATACATCCGCGTGCGGCTCACGACTGAAATCGTATGAAATTGAAAATTACGTATACAATTCGTACACTTGCTACGAGGGGTAGGGCTGCACTGGATTACTTATGGGGAAAAATTGGGGACTCGTATGGATGCACCTCTTGGAGGGATTGAATATATCCGCGGCCACGGTTCCCCAAGTATGGCCCTATACGGTTCATATAGATAATATATAGCATCCGTATATCCATCCTCTCCAATCTCGTCGGATTCGAATCTTTTGGCCGCCCAAAGCTTTTTAGAGGCGAAGACGGGCGTCCCGCGTGAGAGCAGCTATGTATATAGGTACGGTTGGTTAAAGCACTCTAGCTGCCTCGGTATCCATTTATCCTGGCCATACCTATATACCAGGGCACATAAGAGCAGTACAAGCAACACCGGCATCTCCGGTCGAGCTTGACGCTCGTACATATTATATATGTATATATGTATGTATATACGTGGGTGCCGAAGGTAGCCCATCACCCGCCATCCACAGGAGGAGAGAAAGCGAGCGTGGCAGGGTTGGATGGCGGCATCACTCCCCCCACCGCTGCTCTTTCTCTCGCTCCCATGGGCAATGTGGTCACGTCTCGCGGTCGTCATGGAAACTCGGAGCAGAGAGCCGATTCGGGATGAAAAGCATTACCCTCCACCCTGACTCTCTCTCTCTTGGGCCCCCCCAAACTCCGACGCTCTCTCGTTAGTTCGAGCCCACGCGTCCCGAATCGTAATGGGAAACGTACAGATGCATTAGGAGCTGGCTTTGCTCTCTCTCTCTCTCTCTTTCCTCCCCCTTCTGTACGATCGTGCCACCATGGTATACGTACAAATATATATATATATATATATATATATATATATATATATATATATATATATATATATATATATATACATACCCACGGCGTAGTGGCGTACGCCTTCAAATACCAACTCTGTGTATATCATACCTATTCACGTCCTGCACGAAGATTCCCTTCCCTGTATCGATGAGAGTGTGGCGCGTCCTGACGTTCTACCCGGCGCGAGGATGGCCCGTCACGTCTGCAGGTGTACCTGCTTCCGTACGTGCAAGGGCCGCTATCGGCACTGACGACAGCCCATACACCTTATACATACGTGCATGTACAGATAGAGAGAGAGAGAGAGTGACAGCACCCAAAATTCCCTTATCCCGTCGTATATATATATACGTGTGCCGTAATCGAGAGAACGTGCAAGGCCTCCTCTCGGCTCCTCCTCGATGCAAATGGAAGTGATATCTTTTCGCTCTCGGTATACCTATGGACAAGATAGTGCGCACGGTGATTTTTGTATACCTCCTCTCTTATCTCCGTCGCACGAGCTCGCGAGACGATTTCTCTCTCTCTCTCCCTGTACCCGAAAATCGATGTGTGTGTGTATGCGCAGAAACTTTTTTCATTGTCAATTTTGTTTACGAGAGCTCGTCGCAGAGGAGAGTTGGTAGGAAAATTGTTTAAAAAAAAAAAAAAAAAAAAAAAAAAAGAAAAAAGAAACAAGTGCAGCTACCAAAGTTGAAACTCGCGCGCAAAAGTAAAAGAGATGGACGGAGAAAAACAGCATGTGGATGTTGTACAGTTTGGGGAAAAAGTTGGTGCTCCACGCGGGGGGGACAAACGCACTTGATTAAGGAAAAAAAAAAAAAAAAAAGAGGCGTAGAGAGAGAGAGCCGGGCAACAGTTGCGCAAAAAAATACAAACTCTCGTTGGAAATCAGCGTCGCTTGAATGCGTGGAGCTGCAAAAAAGACAAAAAAAAAAAAAAAAAAAAAAAACAGATACGCAAGAGAGCGAAAAAGAAGATGCCATGCAGCAGTGCAGCTACACGGACTGCTTTTCAAAGTAGATAAACCGCTGTCCCAACTTATGTACACGAGTGGCAAGCAAATAAAGTTTCGCCGTCTCGCGAAACGACTCTCGCGGCCCTGCGATGGGGGAGGGGGGGGGAAGAAAAAAGGGACAGCAAAGTTGCGCCTCTTACTGCCGCTGCACCGCAATTGAAATCAAATCCAGCAGCCGGCAAATTCTGCGGATGCATGGGCATGACTCAAAAAGAAGGAGGTGGACGGACACGTATACGGCCGGACCATACAACACAGCGAGACCTTTCGACTCTCTGCACGACCAGGTACGGTAATCCACTTTCTATTCGTCGCGCGATGCACCGGCGTGTGTCTCAAACCGCGGATGTCGTTGTCGTTGTTGCAGCTTCATGCCAGTCTCGGGAAAGGGGAGGGGGAGAGGTCTCGTAACCATATGCGCATATTATATATATGTATATATATATATATATCCACACTTATACTTAGCCTGCAGCTAAAGCTATATAGATATATAAATAGGTATGTGTGTGTATATCCTTACAGGTGGTATATGTATTATACAACGAGTATGGTATATGTATATTATATACGTGACAATGAAACCGCACCCGCGGACTCGAATCTCACTCCTGTCTGTTGCGTGCGTGTCCTCCGCCGTGTGTATCGTATGTACTTACTTACAGTCTCTTTCTTCCCCCGGTCGATTAACACCGAGTGAGGGAATATCAGCGACGAAAGAGCGTATGTATACTTATTAAATAAAAACAAACTCTCGGACAGTCCCGAGTACAACACCTATATAGCGTCTCGTACTGTTTCTTTTATCTTTGCCTTTATGATCGCTATATGCGTAGGTACATGCCTTTTTTTTTCTCTTTCGCACATCGAATCCTTGTACCCCGGACGTGCGTGTACCTATACTTGCTCGCGTGTATCGAATATCCACGGCTGAAGAGAGGATCATTCCACCGCAAGCCGAAGAGAGTGTGTGTGATCGTCACCCCGGCGACAATGACGAGTGATTACCTGACCCTCTCTCACAAATATAAATTATCAATCCGAAAAGCATGTAAGTTGTACTTTTATTTATTTTTTTTATTTTTGCTTTTTCACGTGTTGCATGTATACCATATACCCCACATAATGGTTGACCCGACATGGTCGAGTATGTACTATCGATACAGAAAATTGAAATCCATACGCGTACCGCACATATTTATATACACGCAAATGAAAGTCAGCCAATCGGCATCACGTATCACATATTCGAGTAAACAAGCAAAGCCTATATTATTATGTGAATAATGCGTAAACATGCGGGTACACACGCCATACAGGTATATATATATAGATCGTGATATTTGACTGCAGGTTACTTATATCCCTATTACTAGACACGCGCTATGATGATAAAAGTAATATAGTGATGTCGCACATTTATACCTATACAGGACACGTGTATCAACATGGAGGAGCTACAGTTGTGAATCGGCGGGTACAACTATACCATATGTATATGTATACTGTTGACCGGCACCGTCGTATCCCTCCCTTTTGAATTATTTACCTGATGGGTTGGTTGCTCGGTCGACGGACAAACCGTGATGGTAATCGAAGCGTAAGTCGATAGGCTAGTTATACCAGAACATATACGGCCATTACTATACCCGCAACCGTGTATCAACTCTACACACCGAGGGGGGGTCTCCTCTGTATCATATCCAAAGCTCAACTTTTGCGATGAACCTGCGCGGCAATCCTATATATTTTAATCATGCAAGAGAGAAAAAGAGAGGATCCGACGGAGACACCGGCAGCTGACAACTTTCTGTCATACGGGAGACGGGACGCGACTTATTTATCATGCGTAATGTAAGTCCTGTTGCTGCACGTGCTGCAACTTCTTGTGGGAAAAGGTTATTTGGCATTCCTCTCGCATAGATCTGTCATTTGCTTCGTCATTTCGAATTCTCTGCTATGGTATATTTCGACATTTTTAATGACAAAGCCTCAAGGTATACATTCCATGTGTATCCAACCCGGTACGACTATATGTTCATGGATGCACATGACTCATAGCTAGATTTACGTTGGTGTACATGCTTATGGACAAAAAAGAAAAAACGTGCAATCCGTTAAAAGGGGATGATGACCAACCGGAGTATCTACTTAGCTTAAAGTCTGGAAATTGAGGAACGCCGCGTTGCTGGTCAGTTGTTACATGCAGGCAAGGTTTTCACCAGACAAGATAACCAGAGCGAGTAAGTGTTTTCTGAAAGATCTCGTCGGTCGAGTAAACGAAAAAAGACCCCTTACTCCATTCCCTTTCCTCTCTGTACCCCAAAGCTGTCTATTACAGCTTTGGTGCTTCATATTGTACAGAGAAACACGCTATACATATATCTATATTACACGCGAAAAAGAGCAAAACAGCCAATATATATATATATATCTATCGCGATATTATTCAGAGTCATTGTTAATCATCCCCAGGAAAATGAAGGACGTCGACTCGGTGCACGTGCACCCCAGTGCGTGTGCAGCTTTGTCCACACACATATATATATAAGATAAGCACGTGTGAGTAGGTGGAGAGATGCAAAGCCGAAGTGCGCGCGTTTGCTCTAGGACTCTTACTCTTCCCCCCTCGCGTCTCTGTACATATATAATATTATGTGCATGTGTTGCAGGGGAGATATACACAATCAAATATAGGATGGAGGGGTTGCTAACTATATAGGGAGACGGAAAAGCACGTGCTTCGCATGCATTGCCACACGAGCAGCTACATATATGTATATATATATGAAGAAAAGTGAACGATGCACGCGCACTTTGTGACGCGACGGATAGGGGCGCGTCTTTTTCTCCTCATCGTTTTCAAATCCACTGATTGATCGTCCAGCATTTATATACACGTTTGGGGTATATACAAGGGACGGGTCGATGTGTTCTTTGCGCATTATACTTATTCCTTTCCTTGATTTTTCCTTACGTTCCCTGCACAATCGCCCGAGGGGGTCTTTCTTCTTTTGTGTATAGCTCTCGAATTTTTTACTCTTATCCGTACCAGATACGCGAGTCTCGTTATCACCGTCGGGCTTACGAGATATACATCCGGGCCTTGCACAGCTCAAAGCCCTGGGCGCATTAATTGTTCGGATGATCGTGCGAACGTGCGTTCGTGGAGGCAGCTTTGACGTATATATATGTATACACGTATGGGCGATCGATGGCTGATTGACAGGCCGAGGCGTTGATTAGAATCGATTCTCGACGTGATAAAAGAGAGAAAAAGAGAGGCCGTAGTAGTAGGGGCTGTTTCGGGGGGGGGGGTGTATACAACTCACGGAGAGGACCGCGGGGCAAAGGGGAGACGGCGGGGTGTGTGTGTACCGACTGAAACGTGTTGTGTGGGGGGAAGGACAATTTTTTTTTTCCCTTCTAAAAGCGCTTGACGCTTTACAGACACGCAGCAACTAATAGCCAAAAGCGAGAGGGGGCTGAAACAGCGTCCAAATGAATTTCTAGGAAAATCCCGTTAGGGACTGATGGATGGAACTTGCTTGTTGACCGACAGGTGAACTATCGTTTTTTTTTTTTTTTTTTTTTTTCTTTTTTCCAAACGAGAAAAATATACATGCATTTCTCAAAAAGTAGGTGTACATAGTTGCGAGCTTGTTAACCCGAGAGATCATCCCAATAGTTTTGTTCACGTGTCGTGGTGTTTCAAACAGATGTACGTGTACCATAAACTGGGGTAAATGCGCATATTGTTGAAAATACACGAAAAATTAATAGAACCACAAGAGATTGCGCGCTCTCATGTCGGAAAAACTGTGCCAAAAGAAAAAAAAAAAAAAAAAAAAAAAAAAAAAAGGGGTGCATCAGCTGCAGTGGCAATAAACACAGCAGTAGGTATACTTATACATATACATACATTGTGGAAAGCATGTATACAGATCAGCCGATGTGGAGCAATCATATACCTACTCTGCATACATGACAATCGAGCTGCATGCAGCAGTCGTGCAGTATACTGTACACAGCTGTATCACACACACACACACAGTGGTAGGTATAACAAAAGTGCCGAAACGCTGAGTTGGCTTTAATTAAGCCGGCTGATGCCGAGAGAGAGAGAGAGAGAGAGGAAAAGGCATGTACATATATATACGCAGCAGTAATAGCGCGTTATAGCGTCAAAGACACATGTATCCCACGGGGGCTCTCGCCGCATGAGTGCCTCCACCGCAATCGTGTACGCGACAGTTGTTCGACGCTAATCTCGAAAAAATGAAAGTCATCCGTTGTTAAAGCGCAGCAGAGAGCCACCATGCGACTACAGTGTGCACACACACACATATATATATATATATACAGAGCAGAGAGAGAGAGAGACACGCGTCGCGAATCGCGAACCGAGCGACAGATTTGCGGTCCGATACGGGTGGGAATTTCTCTGTATATACACACGCGTTTTTCTTCCCTTTGTTTTTTTTTTTTTTTTTTTTTTTTTTTTTCACCACTTCATCCTGCGCGATCTACCTACATGCACGTAAAAAATGTCCGCCCAAACGAATCGTTCAAATCGCACCGACCAACAACCAAACAACGCCATGTCCCACGTATATATGTATAACACGTATATTTATTCCCGTGTGCGGGTTAAAGTAGTAAGTATGATACAGTACACGCAGACCGAGGGAGGGATTAGCCGGACGCGGGGGGAGCCTAATCCCTTTGGCTCGTGTTATATGCTGTGTGTGTGTACAGACTGGCGCGGTGTAGTGTTTCACGAGGAATTCTTCTGTTCTCCTCCTCGATTCGACCGACACGAGACTTTTTCTTTTTTTCTTTTTTTGCAACACACAGAGAGAACCATCCACCCCCTGTATTGTTTCGTTTCCCCCAAGTTGGCAGTCGTCGCGGTCGACCCATTTCTTTTACTGCGCTCCTACGTTATAGGTGTATATATACGCGCGTGCGTAAGTATATGTAGGTACAAGTATACTCGTGCACGGCGCGCGTTCTCGAGTGGTTGCGTGTGCACGGGGCTCCCAACGACTTGAGGCGCGCTCGAGTGGCGCATTGATTTTCTAGAAGGCCAATATGGACGGGTGGTGGAGAAGGGAGTGCGTGCGTGTACATGGAGGGCCCCAAGGGGAGAGGAGAGAACAAAAAAAAAAAAAAAAAAAAAAAAAACACACCTAATCAAACGAGGATGAAGAAAAAAGTGCACGCGCGTGCAACGGTGCCCTTTCTTTTTACTCCACAGTTGGCGACTGCTTCTACAACAGGCCTGCCTGTCGTGCCCCTTTTCGCGCTCATATATCCGCTTTCTTCTTTGCACGTTTCATACACACCCCACAACTGTTACTCATAGACGCGAGCAGTTTCTGGTCCATGTCGTAAATAACGATTTCGCGTTCGGGAAAAATATACGATAACCAACCGATACACCTCACGGAGATCCATCTTTTTCGTGCTCTCTGTGGTACCTATATATATATGGAGCGACACACTATACGTGCTTTACTCGTTACGTACAGATTGCGGGCTTCTTTCATTACGACGATTTGTCGCTCCCTCCCCACATCGCAGTCATGCTCCTTGTATATGTACGCAACCATGTGACTAATGAGCGTTACGATGACGCAATGATTTTTGCCGGTTCGCTCGCCACTGACAAATGGATTGCCACCGACTGGATCAACCACACACTATTTACCGTCTCTATTATGCGATGCTGCTCGCTCGGTCCCTTGGGTATATCGTGGCTGGTTAACGTATGATATACTCTTGCCGGTTGCTGTGATACCCCGAAAATTTTCTTGATGCATTTCGAGGACCAACCGCGTACTTATAATGCATAATTACATGTCCTAAATACTTTGACCCGCATGGATAATTGTGTACATACCGATTGGCTGATGGTTCAACTCCAACTGCTGAGGGAAGGAGGTATACGGTACTTATACGATTTGAAAAGTGAATCAACTCTGAATTTATCGGACATTTATAGGTTTTGAGATGAAATTATTTTACTCCGCGGAACGGAGCTGTACGAAAGTAAAGTTTCATCGTAAATCGATTTGGTAAAAATACGACGATGTAATGGAGTGACTATTGGTTTTATACGGTTCGAAAAATTATTGGATTCTTTTTTTCAATGCTCCTTAACAACGTTAAGGGACAAAAAGCTTTTCACAGAATAATCAAATAACACACACACGTATGGCTGGTAAAAAGCCATCCCGTCGTTTATCAATAAACGCGAGCGCTATGTGTCTCAATTACCTATCATCGACGGTGGCCTTTATGTGATAGTATATGCATATATGGGACGTACCTACATTGCAAGTATACAGAGAGACACTGTAATAAAAAAACAAGAGCTAAGAGAAATTAGGAGACTCGATGGGAGCATTCAATTGGCCGATGTCACTTTTAATATGCGTCAAACGAATTTTCAAGCCAGTGATTCATCGTTCGCTCGCATCGAGAAACCCAGAGAAAAAAATTAAAAGAGTAACTCAGCGATAAGGAACGAATAACCACGCTCCGTGCAATGATACCTATAACATAATGTGTGTTTCGTGGGGAGGAAAAAAAAAAAAAAAAAAAACATGCGCTCAAGGGGCCCCAAAAAACCGGAAGGCCACGGCGCGATGGCTCTTATCGAGCGGAATTAATCATTTGTTACTCGTGATTTATGCCTACCAGATGAGCCGCTGCTCTTTAAACGAGCGACACACGCGTCCGCCACCCCATACACACACTACCGACGCTGTCTGTACACATTATATATACGTAAGGTATACACGATGTACTTAACATAACGTGTACAGATGAGCCGCGCGTGCACTCGTTCCCTGGTAATTCGAAGCCCTTGCGCGATTAGATTAGCAGAGGCTTTGCTCGAGCGTGTCTGCGTGGGGTAAGAAAAAAAAAAAAAAAATACATGAACCTCGACCGGATGGCGCGTACAAACACACCACTCGAGAGAGAGAGAGAAAAGTTAAAACGTTCAAGGAGAAGGTGGAATGGCGCAGAGAGGGATCCCAGACTGAAATATATATCTCATCCAGTTAAAACGCTATCAGTTCTAATAAACGATCGTGCCCCGGCGACGACCACGACGTCGTTAGCTCTCCTGAAAACGACGCCGAAAATTACCAGCTCTCTCCTATATATATATATACTATATACACCTATGCCTATACCTTTTAATGTTCCTGTGCTTTGCTGGTGTGCTGCTACAGGTCGTTGCGTCTAGAGAGAGAAAAAGGAACCTGTACGTGAAAGGAGAACCTCTTCATGATTATAAATCGCGTGTTTTGAGCCCGAGGACAGGGGAGGGGTGGGGAGATATTTTTTCCCCGATCTCACGTCTCGTAATCCGGGGAGACGCGTGAGAAGCGAAATTGAATGGTTAGCTGGACGAGCCGTATTGCAGGTATACGCGCTGACGGATGAGTCGTCATTTTTCACTGGCGTCGGCGACTTATAGATGCTACGGGGTGGAGGGGCAAAAATGTATATAATGTGGCAGCATTAATTTGGGAAATGGGGACGAGGAGGCGAAAATTATTCGGGGAGAATCGGCAAATCCCATTATCCATCCGATTTGAGTCAAGGATGGCGTATACGCGCGTATATATACGTTCACCCGGTCGCTCGACCGCGTCACCGGGAAAGAATGTGGAAACCGAGGTGTCCGAATTCCACGGGGTCAAGTCATAGGTGTATTTATCGGTAACGATAATTTCGATACTTTAGGAGACAGCTCGGCACGCGCCGCGGGGGTATCGGGACACGCACGCATAAGTAGGCCAACCGGCGCACGGCGCACACAACAGAAACGAGAATTTGCATTTTTTTTTTTTCCCTTCCTCCCGTTTATTTATTGTTGCTATCGTTTCATTTATTTTTTCAATTTGATTGCTTCGTGGAGGGACACCGTGCGACGATTGATACCGTCGTAGGCACGTTTGGTTCCGGCTCATTCGGATGGTAATTTTGGCGACTCTGGTACGAACTTTCGCAGGACTCGGTTCGGAGAACGATATCTCACCGGGGCTTACGGCACTATACGCTGCGCCTCCGGGAAGTTTCAAATTTGTTTTTGATTGATTCGTGTGTATGTGTGTGTGTGTGCGTGTGTGTGATGTTTGAACCTATGCGAAATACTGCCATCTCTCTCCCTCCGACACATCTACATATACTTAATGTGCTTGAGTTGGTTCTTTGATCACAATGTGCAATCGGGCAGGCCTCTTTCGAGATCTGGGGAATTAATTCGAGTTTAGGAAGCGAGAGGTAAATTAGCGCCGGGAACATAACGTGATTACGTGATCCATACGAGTATATTATATTATTCAGTGGCGGTGTATATACACATGCAAGGCGATAATGTGTTGTTTGAATTCTCAAAGTGGTCACTTTGGCGAAAAAAAAAAAGAGTCTCTCGGTGTAATTTTGGTAATTTCAAGGCGAGAGGAGAAGTTGTTCCCGGGGGTGCACGGGCGTGCAAAGATGCGTTTAGCAAAGTAATTGCCGTAGTTAAGGACCATGTACAGCGAGGTTTTAATTTGTAAAATTTGTAGGTTAGGCCCCCGCAAGGAGGAGGAAGAAGAAGCGGCTGGCCAGTGTATAGGTGCAAGGCAACAGCCATTACGACCAAGTTTAGAGAGAGAGAGAGAGAGAGAGGGAGGGAGGAGGTCAAATTTACGAGAGGGATTTTAGCTGTTATTAGCCGAGAAGAACGAGAGATTCATCGAAGCCGCATTACCGCGGTGAGCGCGGGAGGGCTATATATATACACGCGAGAAAAGAAGAAAAAAGGTCCGCGGATAAATTGAATCGACAAAGTTTTTCCATCTCGAGCGGGTGCAATAATAGCTGGTCCATATATATATATACTTACAGCGTCGCTTATTCTCCCATCGATTGGCCATCGCGCCCCAGATTTGCGGTCATTAGCCCAGATATGTAAGCTGATGTATGTATATAACGTACAGAGGGAGAGCTTGCAGCGGAAGCCATTATCCCCCTCTAATCCAGGGGCTCGCGCGGAAATCACACCCTTCCTCCCTCCGATCCATTCGCGTACTCCTTTTAGATACCCTATGTCACACTAACTGTGTACCAAAATGTGCCCGCGCAGGCGCTACGCGATAACATGTTATATGTATGTATAGGGACGTGGATTAAAATTCAGGGAGATGACCAGCGTATACCTGCAACGGTATAGGTATAGATAAAGAGCAAACGAGGGTAAGTTACGAATCATCGGGTGCAAACGTAAGCGCGAAAGCGCCATAGTTGTCGGCAACAGGGATGCTCCATTCGCCCCCTTCCTTTCCGTTATCCCTTCGGAGGAGGGACCGAATAGCCGAGGACTTTGTCTCGTCCTTGCCACTCGGGCCAAGTGATATGCCCGAAACTATACATTAGACGGGGAGAGAAGGGTATGGGGGTTGGCGCTGGTATAAGGTGTAAACTTTGCTGATTTCTCTTGCTCTGCGTCAGCTTAGCGCGCAAGAAACTCCGCGGGAGGAAGAGCCATCACCAGCCGAGCACCGCGGGTGTGGGGGGGGGGGAGAGTATCCGAGCCAAGGCGCGATACGAAATTGTTGTTGCACTAATGGATTGGCGATTAATTGTTGTTGAAGGGGATCGGACAGCCAGACGATAATATATACTGCTTTGCCATACGTGTATGAATGTAACGCCGAGTAAAGTGTGGGCTTCTCACTTCTGCCGAGCAGTAAGTATATTTGGGAGGGAGGGTGGAGCGGCCGAGGTCGCGCTGTGCGTGTAAAACATACGCAGTGAAACAAATTAGATTGGAAACTATCGCGAGGAAACTTGATAAAAGTTATCCTTCGGGGCTCCGGCTCCTTAGGGCTGATGAAATTATACAGAAGAACGCGAGGACGGTGACTATAGAGGGTTGGGGGGGGGGGGTGGGGAGCCTAGCGAGCCGGAAGCTAATTTATCTTCATTTGGCCTTTCTGCAAATGGGAGCATGTGTAGTCGAGCAAAACTTTATTAATTGTTCCCCGGGATAATTACACCGGCACACTGCACGAGGGGGCGAGGCAATGATTCGACGACGTCGCTCGAAGAGCAAGGAAACGATGGGGTACCAGTATAGTTGGAAAGACAATCCAGACAATTTGCTGGGATGTGAGCGCAGTACTTATCGGTACGGTGTATAACATCATGTTGTAGTATTTAGGTACATCACTTGTTACAACAACAGAGAGTTATAATACATTGTCTCCCCGCGGTTGTATAACCTATACCCCGAAAATAACCTTTAGATGAATTTTGGAAATCAGGGGAACTCTCTCTCTCTCTTTTGGCGTGGCATGGATCTTGTATATTATGCCCCTCCGGGAATTTTAATGGAGTTTTTCTCGGATCACCGGAGACATCTTTCGCTCGGATTTTTTTTTTTTTTTTTTTTTTTTCGAGGCCATCGATCATATACACTCGATGGTAGAAAGCGACGAGGTGTACAGAGCCACCGGAACAGAGAAAGATTAATCGTGGCAGGGTAAAAATATCGGCAAAGTATATATGTATACGGGTTGTATTTGCGCAGCTTGATTGTTTCGGGAGAAAGTCGCTCGCAGCCAAGACGACGATCGCATGTATACGCAACACAGCTCCGAAAAAGAGAGAGAGAGAGAGAGAGAAAAGTGGATATATGGAGCTAATTGCTCGGCTCACATGTACCAATGCGACTGATAGGCTTCCCTCGCTGAGCATCGTATATCCCCCGAGTGCGCGCGACGCACCCTTCGCCTGTTACGTGTATATGGAGGAAATTCGAAGCGGAACTGCGGAAGATCGGCGCCGTGGCTGAACTCTCGGATTGGCCGACATCTAAGGACTACTTGTACATATATACACGACGACGACGAGGACGAGTATGGATCCTACATATATAAGGTATAACTGCAGGTGCACGTGAAACAAAGGAGAAAAAAAAAAGAAAAAAAAAAGGGGGTGGGGGGTCGAGGTAAGGCGACGACTGCGTTGCCTGTTCACTCGAGATGCGCGCATCATCGATAATCGAACAAAAAATGCACGAGACAAGTGCCTCGATCGCTGGGGCCGGCCGGTCGTGGGCTCATCTCGGATTACCCCAGACTCATGCAGTCAGCCGAGAGATATCGAGTGCAACTCCCTCCCATATGTGCACCCAGGTACATATATATATATACACGAGAGTGCCGAGTCCTTTTATGCATATATATTATATATATGTATGTATGTACCTTTTTTTTTTTTTTTTTTAATTTATTAAGCCGTTAAGACCGAAGTCCAATAGGCCAAAAGATACAAGATTTATACAATATACAAAATTATTAATTTAATTTACACATCTTAAACGTAAGAATTATACACTATTTCGCTATACAAGAAAACACATCAGTTGAGTAGCACTTTGCTAAATATTGACATTGCAAGTATTAAGAAAGGAACATACGCACAGACAGGCATCTATTTTAGGTTCCGTTACAATGCTTTCGATGTTCAGTGGTGGGTAGAGTTTTATTATTCTGAGTTTGCGGATCATTTCCTCTCTTTGTGTATCGTATAGAGGGCAGTTCCATAGAATGTGGTTTATGTCCTCCTGTTCAGCTCCACAATTGCACTTGGCATCATTTAGGATATTTACTCTAGTGAGTGAGGCAGCTAAGTTATAGTGGTTGCAACGTATGCGATTTATGGTAACTGTTATTTTTCTGCTGAGGTTGAGATTATAAAACCATGATTTATTTCTCTTTTTGAAGTAGTTTTCAAAGTAGTATTTGCCAGTAGTAAGGGGAGGGCTGGAGATCGTATTGAAAGTATTTAGTCTGGCTTCTTTCTTAAAGAATTCGAAAAAGTCTGAGAAGGGGATCTGAGGATGAATCACATTTTCAGATAGACCAGCTAGTTTGGCAGCTGAGTCAGCCAGTTCATTACCAGAAATACCGATATGAGACGGAATCCAGAAGAATTTGATTCGGCAGCCGTTTGAATTTTTATTAAATAGAAAAACTTTATTTTTAATGTCAAGAATATAGGGGTTGGTTTTAATACTATATTTTGTAGAGGATAAGGCTTCAAGTGCGCTTAGAGAGTCAGTAAAAAGGGAAATGTTCTCATCTAAGTGGTCGAGAGCGATGTCTAGGGCGTCCTTAATTGCAATACATTCAGCAGTGAAAATTGAGGTTTGTGGGTGGAGTTTCCGACTGGTTTGTAGGTTGAGACTTGGACAGATACAGGCTGAACCAACGTTCGTTTTAGACTTACTACCGTCAGAAAAAATATTGAGGGTTTGGTTTTTTGAAGAGAATTCGATGAACAGATCGTTGGGGGAGTCAGAATTTTCAAGTATTTTTCCAAAGCTTGAGTTAAAATCAATTGATGTAAGGAGTGTTTGGTAATCATGTTCATACAAGCAAGGATTGTTAAAACTAAGAATGTTGTTTGAAATCCTGTCAACTTTTTTGGTACAGATTTGTAGAACTTTATTTGAAAAAGAGTTGTTTTTCTGCAAAACATTTTTGTGACATTTTAATGAGGCAAGGGTAAGCGAGGATTGACACGAATAAGATTTTGTTATAAAACGACAGCCTAACTGGATAGAGCGATCCATAATACTTGTTAAAGAAGATTCAGCTAGTAAAATATTAGTCGGGGTGGTTATGCGATAGCCAAGAGCTATACGAATAGCTTGATACTGAATTTTTTCTATTTTATTAATTAGAGTGGGGGATGTATTAAGATAAATAATACTGCCGTAGTCGATAATAGGTCTGATAAAACTTTTGTACAGAGTAAGGAGTGTCTGTGGGTCTGAGCCCCACCAAGTTCCACAGAGATATTTTAGAATGTTCATAGCTTTAAAGCACTTTTTTTGAACGTTTTCAATATGTGAAAGAAAGGTAAGTCTGTAATCTAGAGTGATACCCAAAAATCGAACTGAAGAGCTGGAGGGGATTGAAATATTTCCTATTCTGATATGCGTGTTTCCAGGAGTTATCGTTTTTCTGTTGAAGTGAAGGAACCCAGTCTTGGGTAGAGAGAGGTGCAACCCAATTTTAAGTAAATTATTTTTTATTCTTTCCGCTGAGTTACCTATGATTTTAGAGGCCCATTTAACAGACGAGAATTTAATATAGATGGCCAAGTCATCCGCGAATTGGGATATTTTGACATTTTTAGGAAGGTTTTCAGTGATGTCTTTTGTAGCTAGAGTGTACAGAAGTGGACTAAGGACCCCTCCCTGTGGGAGTCCCTTGTGCAAGGTTCTGGGGGAATCCATATTGACTTCAGAGTAAATATATCTTCCATTAGTGATAAAATTAACAAAAAAGACGAGGTTAGATGGACAGCCCAATTCCGATAGTTTACTGCAAAGAGTGTCAATGTTAATGTTGTCAAAGGCTCCAGTGACATCTAGAAATACAGCTAGAACTTGTTTTTTTTCCGCAAAGGCCTCTTCAACTTTTAATACGAGTTGCGTTACATTGTCTAAACACGATTTCCCCTTGCGGAAGCCATTTTGTGAAGGAGGAATCAGATTATTGTATTCTGCCCACCACTGAAGCCTAGATTTCAAAATAGTTTCAAATAATTTACACGAACAAGATGTTAATGCTATTGGTCGGAGGCTAGCTCCATCAGCTTTGGGTATGAAGTGGACGTATGAATTTTTCCAGGATAGAGGGTACTGATTTTTGCTAAACATTTCGTTAAATATATCTAAGAGAATTAGTTTAAATTTTGTTGGTAGGTTTTTAATAGTTTCAAAATCAATACCATCTAGACCTGGGGCAGAATCGGAATTTTTAGTTTCAAGAGCGACATTAAACTCA
Source organism: Copidosoma floridanum (assembly GCF_036245765.1). Lineage (NCBI taxonomy): Eukaryota > Metazoa > Arthropoda > Insecta > Hymenoptera > Encyrtidae > Copidosoma > Copidosoma floridanum. The sequence continues at coordinate 14,289,681 of NW_028321896.1, read as the reverse complement.
AGAAAAGTAAAAGGGGCTGAAAGAAACTGATTGATAGGGCAGGTGGGCGTAGGTGAGGGAGTAAAGGAGTCATTGACCAGAGGAGCAAGCTTGTTAAGAGCTTCGTTGACGAGATCCTGATGATTCAAGTTAGATTCAACGTGTTTAGGTTTAATTTTGACCCAACTGTTTTTAAAAATTTTACACTGATTCCATACATAGGTAGGATTTGTCTTAAAATTAATGGATTCCGCAAATCGTTTGAAAGAGTCTTTTTTATTTTGCTTGAGAGTTTTTTTGGCGATAGCACAAGTTTTTTTATAGTCAATAAGATCGAATAATTTACCAGAGTATTGCCATTTTTTAAAGGCCGCTTTTCTTAGTCTAAGAACTTTGTTGCACTCTTCGTCCCACCACTTAACCGGGTTGTGACCGCTTTTTTTGTTTTTGGTGAATTTATAATTTGCATTGCATTGAGGGGTAGAAGATACAAGCGCGTCAACGATATTTTGAAAGAAAAAATCATACTTGGCATTAGGGGAAAGTTTATCGTAGTAAGTTGTTAAAAACTTCAAATAAGTATCTTCTACCTTTTCAATGAATATATTCCAGTTAGTTTTTTTAGATTTTAATTTAAAAGTTTTTTTCTTGTATTCACATTTTTCGACGCTTATATCAATATAAAAAGGAAAATGACCTGTACCACACGTCTCGTCATTTACTGAAAAGTTTACTTTATCTGAGAAATTGAGAGAAGTGAGTATGAGATCGATGTTAGATTTGTTATTGTTGTAGGAATTCACGTAGGAATAGGTCGACGTGTTATGGATTTGCAAATTATAGAATTCGATAGATTTTGATAGAAAGGCTCCGTTTACATCGGTACGAACGCAATTCCAGTCTTTGTTATGAGCATTGAAGTCGCCTATAAATAAGGTATTTGAATTTTGGTTGATATTAGAAAAAATTATATCCCATTCATTTTGGGTTAAAGTGATTCCCGGAGCTCTGTAGCATACAAGTATATCAAAGACTGGATTTGTGTTATTTATAGTTATACCACAAATTTCTGTTGAATCCACAGGAGAGGCGATATTCACGATTTCTTTATAGCACAGATTGTTACGAATGATGAGGATGATTCCGCCACCTTTACAACGAGTCCTGTCTTTTCTGTAGGTTAGATAGCCAGGAAAGTTAATATTGTCACTTTTAGTCAGCCAAGATTCAACGAATATGAGAATGTCATATTTTTTATACACACACTGAATTTCTTCAATTTTATTTCTGAGGCTACCACAGTTCCAATAAAAAATTTTCAAATCACGTTGAACGATGTTGTAAGAGTTATTCATTTTTTTTTTTTTTTTTTTTTATAAATATGTATATATAAATAAATTAAAAATTAGCCAAGCTCCTCACACGAGCTTGATTCGTCAAAAGTAGATTCCGAATCGGGATACAGACGGCTTAGACCGAATTTTTTTCTTATTCTGGAGATTCGGTGTTTTAAATTGTTGTCGTTGACTAGATTTCTTATCACTTGGAGAGATTCATCCATATTCTCTACACTACAATTTAGTGAAGTGAGAATATCGGAAACATTGGATTTGCCATAAGACAAGAAAAGAAACGTTGTAAGTTTTTCCCAGTTGACTGCTAATTGGATGTGATTGTCTTGGAGATGTTTCGATACAGATTCAAGTTGGATATTGATTTCATCGTGGGATATGTTTGCATTTGGAAGTGTTGTTTGATGAGGCTCGGTTTTTTTCCTTTTTGGCTTATTTTTAAGGAGCCGGGCATTGGAAGGGTTTGTGATAGCTGTTTGTGAACTAGATTCGGATTCAGCATGCCTTTTTTTTCCATCAATTGGAGCGCTCGGAGGTGGCATAATTTCAAGGTCGTTGAGGTTGGGTATGTTAACAGTGTTAGCATAATTATTTTGAGTACTGTTGAGATCGCTGCATGTTGGAGGGAAGCCATTTCCCAAGTCTTGTAAGGGAGGAAAATTTTCCTGTGAAATATTCGTCTGTTGCTGTTGGCAGTCCTTTGCCAAATGACCTTCCTCTTTACACAAGAAGCAAGTGGGTTTGTTTGTCGAGAAATATACGTGATAAACAATGTTACCATTGCTGACTGGAACAGAGGGAACAAGTTTGGCTTCGTCCTCTTCTCTTATATAGATTTGTCGTCTGAAGCTTCCTAAGTGTGAAAACTTGGGTAGATTGCTATTAATTCTCAGGTAATTAATGTGAGAGACTGGATCAATGCCCATTTTTTTCAGTTCTTCAATGAGGGTAGCGTTAGAGATGACAGGACTTGCATTGGAAATAATGACTCTTTTGTTTCTTGATCTTAAAGGCCGAATGTTGACTTCTTGATTATTTACTTTTATTGACTTTACTTTGTCGCACAGATATTTAACTGACTCAATGCTATCAAGATACACACAAATTCGTTGGTTGGAAATGCGAGAAGCGAACTTCATTTTGAGTGGATCTAAATGGTTTGCAATTTCACAAACAAAATCCATACACGGGACACCTTCAATCGCATCAACTATAACTGCCATATCTTCGGTGTAGTTAATATCATTAGAAGCCATCTGAGCATACGTTTTTCGGTCGCGATGCAGTGTGTGGCTGTTATTGAGTCGGTTTGCATTTTGTGCTATGCCTGTGTAGGCATTATTTGGTTGTGTGCTGTTGAAATGATTAGTGCTGCCTGAAGAAGCACTTGCAATCTGAAGCTGGCTAGGCAAGGCGTTGTTGTCGGCGGCGTCTACATGAGACGACATTTTGAGGTTAAGATGGCGACTTTGAGAGCAGAGTCGTCACTCGGAGAAAAAAAAAACAGGCACAGAGCCTCTAGAGGATAGCACACCACGAGGAAGGTGAGCGCCTGGATCAAGCCGACCCAGGCACACGCAGCAAGCACAAAATCATTCGCACCTGCAGTCTCTATCTTTAGGAGTTTTACTCGTTAGACGGGACATAAACAAACACGACCGAACTCTGAGGTGGCTCAGAGAGCACTCTCATGTATGTACCTATATCAGAGGTGTACCATGCGTGTGGTGGATGTATAGATCCAGTTTCAAAGCATGCCCACCAACATTCTGTACTCTAATGACTCCGTGTGGGTGTGTATGATGGGTTATACATATATATATATATATATATATATATATATATATATATATATATATATATGAGTGGGTATTACACGGTGGGACGTCGGCTCCCTTCGTCCGTTCGTTCTTCTCACCAGTTCTCCCACTCCGACGGAGGGATTAATTCAATTGAAACACAATAGTCACATAATAATGGGATTAGAGGAGTTGGAGGAGATGATACGAGGTCCGAGAAGACGCTCGGGGTTGGACCGATCTCGGGTTTCCTCCTCTCGCCGCTCGGCAATGACAATAATACTAATAACGGGACGTGTCTCCATGCCCCGCTTGCAGATATCGAGTTAATAACAATGCCATTGAACGGCTCCGAGCTACCGATGCCTTGGAATCGAATCGCGTCATCGGTAGCTGGGCGTACAAGCCGATACGCCGACTTCCTCTCCTTTTGACCGCTACGATTACCGGCTATGGTCACGAGTCATTCTACCGCGTATCTATAACTCCTTTTGTACATTTTCCGTGCACGCCCCACTGTACGTTTCTCGTCGAGAATTCGCGAGTTGGAATATATTCGCCGAACGTCAATTTGCGCGTGCCAGCTGGTATTTGCGATGTGGGTAAAGCAGCCGCGAGTGAACATCAGCCGACCGGCGATGAATTAAAGCGCAGCGGCGCCAAATGCATATATACGGGTGTATAAACTACATATGGGTCGGTCCGTGGTTTATGCGCCGTGTATTAATTCAATTCGCAGCTGGACGCATCCGGAAATCAGGGGAAATACGCCAGAGTGCGCGTGTGGAAGAAAAGCAAATAAAAAAAAAATTAAAAAAAAAAAAAAAAAAAACATTCCTTTCGAGCGTATACAATGTGTACTTATTTACGCAAGTACGGGGGGAAATATTTTTCACCTCGATACGTCCGTACTCGAAAGGTGGCCGCACACTTTATGACGAGCCATCGCGATACCGCACACAGTCGGCCCTCGAACCTTTCGCGACGTCGAACGGTGGAAAAAAAAAAAGAGTCGCTTGCATTAAAATCAGGGATTCGCTGCCGTTGTCCCTTTCGCTCGCGTCAAACCCTCGACTCAAGCCTCTCGCGTAATTTTTTCCGAGAACGCTCGGAGGCATCGTAAATTCGAGACGCGCAACGGAGTGTGATTCACGCGGCCCTTACTCCTGTCGTTATACTCCACATTGCTCTTATATATATTTACGATGTGGATGCTAAGAAGATGACGAAAATCGGAAAGTTATAGTGTTCGCATATGTGCGTGAGTCGATGATTGAGAAATTCGAGAGAGGAGATAATTTGAACAAACTAGAAATCGGATAGGCTCGGTTGCGTTGACGACCCGGACTATATATTATGCTTCTCCTTGCATTGACCCGAAGGCTCCGCACGGATGCATCACCCTCTCCGCAACTCTTGCTTTTTTTTTTTAATTTGTTTTCCAAGGCAAACGCTGGAGGACACGCTCAACTAAGCCAACGATCACACGCCATACCGATTTCTACTCAGCTCGGGGTGTCCTTATCTTACTTTGACGCTCATTCTTACAAATACGTGGATTACGTTGGACAACCGAAATTTGCTCGTCCGGGGGATAAAGCGAAAAGAAAATGCGTTGTAATGTATATATACGCAGGATTAATAGGTTTGAGTGTGTGTACGTAGGTATATATTATACCTATACCGGACAACTAAGAGATTTGAATTCCACGGCACACACAAGTAACACAGGAGTTGCCGACGACGCGGAGTTTTCATTAAACGAGTGAGTTACACGGAATATATACCTACATCAGCGGCGGTTGGTGGACAATGTAAATCACACAGAGTTGAGCGTGAGCCGGCCATCAGGGGCATTAGAGGCCCTCGGCGCGTCTTGGCTGGAAGAGACGACACGTCATCGAATCGTCGCGCGGACAAGAGTGAGAGAGAGAGCCAAAGCTCGTAATGTACACCGAGATGCGGCTTTTTGGGATCAAAACAAGAGTGCCGCGCTCGCAAATCTTTCCCGACGACGCGTACACAGTAGCGAGCTCGCTCCCGATGAATAACAATTTTATTGCAAGCATACGGGACACATTATACCGCGCAGGTTCACCCATTCGCGGACAAACGGGTCAGCGGAGGATTGTAATATTCGTGTAAAAAAAGTATGCCTACGGTATGCACGCGTTGAGGAAAACATGCACATCACGTGCCGTACATGTATATAATACACGCGAGAGAGAGAGAGAGAGATCTCGTTACGGGTACAGAGGAGAATCGAGACGTGTCCGCACGGACAACTGCAATCGAGGCTCTGGAAAATGGGGTTTTGTTTTTAAATTTTCTTTTCTTTCATTTCGTCCACCTCGGCCACAACGGAGCCAACGAAACTCGCGTATATACACGAACGTATGGACACGTGACACGTGCACCGCAGCTTGCGAAATTGTCGCGGTCAGCTGGGCTGTCGACGCAGTTACGGGAACGGGGCGTATATATGCTTATATAAAAGGGAGAAAAATCGATCGAAATGGGCCGACCTCGTGCACGTTGTGCGAGAAAACTTGACGATGGACTACATGCAAAAACGCACAGAGGGAATAATAATACACGCGATATACATTATACTGACAAAAAAGTGTACATTATTTACGGGTGGGAGAGGCTCGGAGCGTCTAAGCGAATCATCGTCTCGCGAGCGCTAATTGCTTCCGAAGGGAACTGAGGATCCAAAGAGGGGGCGAATGTCCCTTCAAAGGACCGAAAGGCCGTCGGTGAGTTGCGGGGGATATATATGATCACTCCAGATACCTATATATACGTGTGGAGTCCACAGGGCGAGTAATTGGCTTTTCTGTACAGCGACGACGGAAGGTGCGGGTCGCGGTGCGTCTCGAGGAAGCGTGTTTTGTCGTTTGTTAGGGGAAGGGGCGAAAAACAAAAAGGTGGGGACAGCTGTAAGTACGCGAGAAAAGAGAAGAATCCGCCTAACAAACAAACTGGCGCACAAGTGCTCGGGTGTTTTTTTTTGTTTTTTTTTGTTTTTTGTTGCACCCGATGCTGGAGCTACGAATATATGAATATTCCGTTTTTCAAGGATGAGAGGGTTGCCGTATACTCGAGAGCCGCGGAATAACGCGAGTTAAGAGAGGATACCCATGTATATTGTATTCGGCCGTATAAATATAGGTATTTATATTTACACAAGAGAAACGCAGCGCATATTTATGACCGAACGCGTATACATATTTTTATGTATGTATGTATGTATGGATGCACGAGGGATCTCGTCGCATTCAAGAGTCTCGTGTTCATCCTTTTGTTACACCACCACTTGATAATCAAAAGTTCCGCCGGCTGCTGTTCAACGGATTGCAGCTAATCTTCTCTTCAAGGATTCATTGGTAGGTATATATGGGCGATATAAATTGTCTCTCCAGCGATGCTTTAATATTGTCGCCAATAGGTATGATAATGTGATATAATATGAAAGTCCAGGTGAATAAAGCTCGATTCAATCGAGACGCGCGGCAAGGGCAAAAAGGAAGCAGCAGAGGGTGTCACACTCGCGTTGCACATTTACGTCAATCTCGATATTCCACGGCTAATGACTTTCAAACAGATACAAAGAGAGAGAGAGAGAGAGATAAGGTATAGTATACCTATACATAGGGCGGCAGGGGGAGACAGATAAAACCATGTCGGACGAGCATGTAGTATAATAATTGTACAAGAGGTTATGGCATATATATATATATATATATATATATATATATATATATTGTATGTAGGTAGAACAGATTGATCGTATGAAATAGCGGTTAAGCGTACTTATATATACGTGGGGAGAGAAGCCAGCAGCACTAAATCCGAGGTGAATGAAAAAGCACTGCTCTCGCGTACAAACGAGGTCGATAAGTCTGCGCTTGCCGTATACCAATATACATACGCATCCAGCTACATATTACCTATATACGGCACATGCACGCGGAGCGATATATGTTTGCCGAGAGAGCAGATAATATACGTATACAGATATAATATAGGGGGATAGGTGGTGGTGTAGGGGAATAAGAAGAAGAGAGAGCAAAGCAGCGGTAACATATTATACACACGAGCATAGCGCTATACGGTTATCGAACGCGCACTACACGCAAAAGAGCGAGAAGAAGTGGTACATATATACATGCAGGCGAACGCGCGGGGGTGATGTACCTTATGGAGCAAAGAGAGAGAGAGAGAGGGGGGGGGTAGGGAGGAAGGGAGTAGTAAGAGCGCGACTCGATGGGCGTAGAGTAAACGGAAGCGACGTCTGTTGCCGGGTGGGTTGCAAGGGTTGCAGGCGGTGTAGGCTTAGCTGTCGGTTATCTCTTGACAAAAGGCTCCCTTCCTCCTCCTCCTCCTCCTCCTTTTTCTTTTTCATTACAACAACGGTGCACGTACATGCATTGGTATGCACACGATCGCCGGTCTAATTGCCCCGATGAACGCGAGCCCTCTCACTGCAGGTATAATAAGCCCACCTAAAGCGTGCCTACACGAGTGTATGGGTATATATACATGTAGGCGTCATCACGTATATATATCGGACAGGTATATCTCGTTCAGGCCATACGTGTGTGTAGAGGGTACCGGTTCGGCCGTACTGCAACACGCGTGGCTGTACCTAGCATTTAAATCGTCCGACGAGTACTCATACATACCTCTCGCTGCCGATCTCGGACCGACCCGGTGTGTGTGCGCGTGTGGGTTACAGCTGACCGCATAAAAATACAGGGGATGGATGCACACATATCGCGTGCATCCTTCCTACTGGCCCACCTACATTCATACGTTAAGAGAGAGAGAGAGAGAGAGAGAGAGAGAGAGAAAAAACAAGAAAGGGGGAGGAAGAGGGTGAAAGGAAGGGTCGAAAGTTGGCCTCGTTCGAGCCCGATCTCTCGGCGATTGCCCCCTCCTCCTTCTTCCCCTACTTCGGCCCTCCGTACCATGATGAATGCAAGTTTTCGAAGCATATACATGTACCCCCTCCCTCTCAGTGTGTGTTACCTATCACGCGTGTATAAATCAAATACTTGTACTCCCTTTGCTAATTTCGCCCGTCTTGTTTGTTCTGACGCTGTTCGACCGCGAGCAGCCCCCGGGCCCCTTTGGGTATACTGTAGTGTGTGTATGCGTGTATATATATATATATATATATTAATAACCCTCTTCTCGAGCCTCGTTCCAGCGCCAAGTCCATCTTCAAGCGGCAACTACACGCATCAGAGAAACAGAGAGAAAGAGAGTTCGCGTGCCTATGTACCTATACAAGATATGTATACACGTTGCGCGTAGGTCAACCTCAATTTGCTATTTTGCTTTTTCTTCTTCGTCAGCGGGGTAAAACAAAAGATCAGAGTGGGATTCTGCACGACGGTGATGCACACGCGATACCATACCACCACCACCACCCCCCATGTCAATCTTGTGCCAATAGAACCACCGGGCGCGTATGTCCTTTTGTCGGATCGTTAATTCATATACTGCACCCGCCTCGAGTATCAATAAGCTTTCGTGGACTCTTAGTCTCTGTATATGTACATACAACTCGGCAAGTGATGTTAATTAACCCGGTGATACTTATACGCACTCCTCCCCTCGAAGGCGCGTTTATTGGAGTTGACGCTGATACGAATCGTCGATCGCAGGAGAGCGATAAGCCTAAAAAGAAGAGGAGGAGTAGCTGCTGCTGCGTTTCTCGGCTAATAAAAAGCAAAATTCATCGCGGAGTATTCATGCACGCACGCGTTCAACAGAGGGGGAGGGAGTCAAAAAGAAGAAATTAAAAAAGAAACGACTTCCAAGCTGTGCCATGGGTAAGGGGATGGCTGTAAAAGGAACTCTCGGCGCAGTAAATACACACAGCCCGTGAGGCGCGTAATTAGAGGCTCCCGGGCAAAAGCAGCAGCTTTCCTTGCCCCCCCCCCCCCGTTCCCGGCATCGGGTTAGCAGTAAAGTCCGAAAAGTCACTGGCCCCCGCTGGCTGCACTGCGCGCGTCAAAGGCCCACCTGCAATCGAGGTCATCCTCATCATCATCCGACCTCCTCCTCCTTCCTTGTGTGTGTGTGTGTATCCCATCGTGGCGTGTCCAGGTATAAAAAAAAAAAGGGGGATGTGAAAAATAAAAGAAAAAGAGGGGAGGGATTGGAAGGGCTGTTTGGTCGTTTAGCAAGTTAGCTGTTGCTCCGGTGGGCGCACACGTCGCACATCGGGTTATACATGCACGCGCATCCGAATGGCACTGCCGAAAAATCAACAGCAGCTCTTCGAAGAGCTTTTTCAAACATGTACGCGCTCGATTAGCGCCCCCGCACTAACGATCGGAAATCGTGGGCCGCGCACACACGCGCATGGCTTTTTTAGTACGCGGTGCTGCACGCGGTGAAAAGAGAGTCGCTAATAAAAAAAAATAAAAAGCGAAGCGCGTAATTCTTCCTTCTCCGTGTGCGTAGGCGATGCGCTGCACCCGCTCCCTCTAATTTGTCAGCTCGAGCAAAAAAGTAATTTGCATCGTCCCTGCGTAGAGGATTGACATGTATACGTAAAATTTTGGCGAAATTGTCGAGGAAGGCGTAGCAAAGGATGATTCAAATACGCTCGTAGGAGCGGCCGCAAAGAGAGACTCTTCGCGGGTAGGATGACGAAAGTCTCCAGAAGTAGAGTCCTGAAGAAAAAAAAAAAAAAGGACTTTGAGGCAGAGACAGAGAGCTGTTGGTGCACTCTCTTCACGTGCACAGGATACACAAATCAAATAGACGAAAATCGGGGGGTCATTGAGTCAACTGTCATGGCTGGTTGCCCCCTCCCCCCCCGTTTGTTTTATTCGTGTTCGTACGCTGCACATATAAATCCCCCATGCCGCAATTCTCGTAAGAGGAGCCACTCGTGAAGCAACTCTACAAAGTTTCGAGGAGCCCACAGGTATACGTCGTACAGGTATTATGTACTTGTAATGTATGCACAACTGTTTTCAAGGACGAAAGCGGACTACCGCATCATCATCGCGTACCTATATGCCTACATATACCTTCAGGTACTCACCGGAAACGCCGAGTCATACAAGTCGATTAGAGAGCCGCTCTATTGGCTCCCCTTGCCGCACTCGACGATAAAAATACAATAAAAGGTAAAAAAAGCCCGCAACAACGGCTCCATTAACTCGCCCGGGAGCAGCGTGAACTGACCCTCATACATAATACACAGGGTCCTCGTGACGTCCTCCTTCCTTTCTTCCTTCCTTCCTTTTTTTCCGTCCGACGAGGAGGAGCGTGTGAATTTCAACAGCCGAGCGTCGCGCGTAGGTAAGTTCATAAGTACACGTGCAGGTACAAGTAAACACACGTATAGAGTCCACAACAACGTACTTACATTGAAATAATAATAATAATAGTAATAATAATAATAATAATAATAACGTGTAAGTATGGTAGCTGTGGCGTTAATAGTCGGAATGTGTGGGCTCGTGTTTGCTTTTTCCACGTGCCATCGCGCGCCTCGAGTGCCGTGGATAGCGCGGACTGTCAACCACCGCGATGAGTGTTTCTTCCCCCTGCGCCCTGTATACACGCTCATCACGAGCGATGACACTTTCCATCCGGCCAAGAGTGCAAATACACATTCCGGCTCCCGCTGGACCCTACGACTCTCTCTCTCTCTCTCTCTGCACTTGACGCTCGACAGTACAAGGAGTATAAAAACAACCAAAAGTCCAAGGGGGATACGGAGTAGCTCGTAGTTGGATTTTTTTTGCGGCCAATGCAAACCATCGCCTTTGGTTCTCGGGTTGTGGGCCCACTTGTAATCAGCTCGTCGTCCCACATGTGCACAGCGATCGACCGATCGGTCTTCCTCCTCCTCTCAACTTTCGGGGACCCGTGCCAGGGGGGGGGGAGGGTGCAGAAGGAGAAAAAGCTCCGCTCGACTTGCTTCGACGAGAGGTCGAAATGCAAATTCGAAGCGTGCAGTCCTCCGGTGTGTATACACACGCGACGCTTGAGACGAAAGTTCGAGATATACAATACACACGCTGTCGACTTCTCGTGGTCCAACAGTCGACAATGACGTACTTTTTTCTCTTCTATTGGGTATGAGGTGGGTGGTTGGGTCGGTATACCATCATCTGCCCTCTCGATTTTACGTGCCTTGTTGGTGGTTTTAATACGTCATACATCGATCGTCGACTCCTTTCGATCCAACAGCCATTGCAAATTAATTGTTAATCCATGGCGATGATGGTGAAAAAATTACTCGCGCAAACACGTCAAGTCCGAAGAAGAAGAGAGGATGGGACTATTAAACTTTCGGCGTAATTTTTTTTTTTTTTTTTTTCTGCAGCTGCTGCTGTTTAAAAATCCCAAAAAGCAAAAAAAAAAACTTTTGTGCAAAAGCACTCAGAGTTCGGTAAGTGCGCGCTGGCCTCGAATTTAATCCAAAACTTTTGCCCCAGTGCCCACGTGCTCTCTCATTCTCTAACGAGCGCCCGGCGAGGAGGGACATTTTGAATTTGAGATGCCTTTGACAGGTGAGTCCAAAGGGAGCACTTTAAAAGTTAAGCCCGGCGCCGAGATGACTAGTCGATTACTGTATACTGTATATTTTTTTTTTTTTTTTTTTTTTTATTTATTTATCTTCTTCTTCTTTCTTCTTTTTCTCGTACAGAGTGTAAGCGCACGCAACCGAGTCACGATGATGGCATCGCTATTGTTTCTCGTTTAAATTATACGACAACTCGTGTTTCAACGAACGAGACAGTACTTAAGACACTATTAAAAATGAAGCAAACAAAGCACTTTCTAGCAAATAAGTTTATACATTTACATACATATATATTAACTGGCAATACATAATAAGCATAATAAGTTTCAGACACTGCAGAGCATCTACGTGTATTACGTAGACAAAATAAATATCAAATGAGCACTAATTAAAGCTTTAAGGGAGACCAAAGTAAAAGGCGATACTGGAGATGTTGATACATATATCGACGACTCGGTAAAAGACAGAGCCAACTCGAAAAATTAGTGAAAAATGAGCCAACTCAAATTTGGGTTGAGAAAAAGTAGTCAACTCGGATCATGTAACACCTATAATGTAAATGTCAATGCTGCGACGAGAAAATTTGATGAAAAAAAATAACATGTATAAGTTGGCTTCAACCCAAATTTGGCTCCGTTTTCACTCATTTTCCGAGTTGTCTCTGTCTTTTACCGAGCCATCGATATTCACGTAACGCGCACAACTCGGACAAATCCAAACTATTGGTACCTATACTAATGACGTGCGAAAGCTGCACGCGTATACACAGGTACCACTTGTGCGTGTGGGAAGGGGAAGGGTGAGGAGAGTTTCGAGGGCGCATGTATAGGTATAGGGCCCTCCTGACCGGTACCGCACATGCAACCCACGAGCAGGTTTTACGATTTAACGCCCTAGGCTCTCTCTCTCTCTTGCGTTACTCGGTCCCTCTGCGTATATATATATATATACACGTATCAGCGATCCCCGCACGTGAACGCGTGCGGCCCGTCCGGGCCTCGAAAAAAGATTTCAGCGAGCGATCTTCCTCCCGAATCCTCGTGCTTCGCATAATATACGCTCACCCCTGACGATTTCATTTTAAGGCGCTGCGCGATATGCGAGGGAGATGATCCCCGGAGATAGGCCGCCGGAGCGCAATTACATTTTCCCGCTTGATATTCATGCGATACGAAATTTCAGCATTTTTCAGAGAGAGATCGCATCGTCCTCCGGGCCCTTTTGGCTCGCGCGAAATTATTTTATCGGAAATTAGTTATCAGGCCCGACCGACCGCGCGCGTCATCATTATTATACACGCGTACACGGCTGATGTTCGAGATTTCGCGAAAATAATAGGAAGAGGTTCGTTCGGCTTATTGATGGCGTTTTTATCGCGCGAGGCTCGTTTTTTATCAATTTGCGGCCGCTGTACGCTCTGCTGCCCATCTTTTCTTTTTTTTTTTTTTTTTTTTTTCTTTTCCATATACACGTGATCGACGTACAGCTGCATCCCCTGTTTCTTCGATGCGCAAAGTTAATTCTACGGCGCGAGCAATATTCAAATGAGGCCGGGGAAAGAAAAAGGAGGAATGAAATAAAATTCGGAAGCTTGACGAGTCGCGACTGCTGGTGACACCTTGGCTGTGCATAAGTAGACCTATGTATACATTCGTCACACGCGCGATGCGTATTGAAAAGGAAAAAAAAAAAAAAAAAAAAAAAAGAATGTAACTTGCTTTTCCTCCACCGAGTTTTAGCCTCATAAATAATATCCCATTTTGGATCGAGATGCTACCGATTAGAACGGGAGGAATGTATAAACGCGTGTGTGGTGATGTGTATATTTCGTGGGTGTACGGACCCTTGCCTCCCTCTGCAGGGGGTGCATTTTAATGCTGCTAGAAGCAGCTCTCTCCGTTGGGGGGGAGCTCGAATTTGTCAGTTCACTAGGCTTGCGATTTCAATGCAAACTACAGCGAATGAGCCGGGGTTTAATTTCACCGAGTTTGCGAGTCAAATTCGAGCGCAGGACAAATACGACAAGGGAGAAAATTTCATTTCACGCCGAGGATAAAAAAAAAAAAAAATTCAACACGTTTACATCGCTCGCGCGGGCTTTTTAATCGAAATAATAAAGCGAGGATTTGTATAACCGTAAACCAATTCGAGGGACCGTTTTATTCCGAATAAACAATATTGATTGGTTATTTGATCTACTTTGATGGTTAAACACACACTCGCCGGCCGCTTGCCAACATTTTCCATTACGTTTGATGAATATTCTACAATAATAACGATGCCAAACTCCTCGTTGGCTACATATACGCGCAGCGCAAACTCATTTATTGCTCATGAATATTTATAAATGCGCTGCGGTTCGTACACACAGAATATGTAGGTATATTTTAGTAAGTGATCGTTACAGAGGTGCCTTTTTTTTTTTTACCTCGAGAGCACACGCACATACATTACGTACAAAGTTTACGAAAAACTGTATACACCTGTACCTTTCGGGTAACTTTCTAAAAATGTACAAGTTTAGAAAGAGTGTAAGTATAGTAATACATATAATATATATGTATGACGGAGAGATACCCATATTTATATGCATTAAACGAGTAATGCGGCTTCATCAGCGTTAAGGGGAATTTGGATGAATGTACGGGCAACGCGCCTACATTAAATACCGACTGTCCGCAAAAGTGGCCATTTGGGCGTATAATCGATAGACACCCGCGACTTCAATCAATAATTTCAAGCGGAATAATTATTCGTCAAACGAAACTCGCCGACCGATGTCCATTTTCCACCTCACGTGGCTATTATATGCGCGTTGACCGATAATGTGTGTATATACATGTATATATGACGTGGGAGGACGCGCGACCGCAGTGGTATTGGAAAATACTTTGGTTATCGTTATTTGCCCAATTGCCATTAACGGTGGTGCGGGTCTATCGAGCGGACCAATCGTTGGAATTGTCTCTGGTATATAATACATACATTTTTATTATAATTTTTTTTTTCACCCACTCCTGGATACGTGTGTAATTTTAATTCCTCGATTCCATAAAGGGCCGAAAATTCCACTTTCAGCCACTAGGTCGGTGGGTAAGATATTTGAAAAATTTTCTCATAACGGATCGTTGTGCCGTGTGGCAGCCAAGAATGTCATCAATCATATACATATAAGCTTTGGTACATTAGGATGATATAAATATACGTATATTGAATGAAAAAAAAGAAATTGCGGACACGTGTACGCGTAAAAAAAGTATATATGGCTTACTGATGATCAAAACAAATCGACGAAACGGTTACTTACGCCTGGCGTGTTGGCTTGCTTTCCGAAGGGAAACTTGGTCCATTTTAGGCTGTTCTCCGTCGTCGTGTCCAAAAGAATGACTGGAACAGAAGAAAAAAAAAAATAGAACCATTAATACATCGATTAAAATGCGTATACAGTATATAGTAGTGAGCTATAGTAATTTTTTTTTTTTTTTTTTTTATTTCTTAATGGGCCTCAAACATATTGCTACGGGTCGATTATATTTACGAAAGTCAATTAGCATACGGATTCAATCAACAATATTGATTACGGGAATAACGTTTAAGCATCGGGACAAGATCGAGATGGGATGTATATTATTTGACTGTAAGTGCTACATGAGCGCGAGTATAGGAGGCCTCCTTTGAAGGACGAATGAAAAAAAAAAATAAATAAATAAATTGGTCATAAAAAAATGACGTCAACGTGACTTTTACATGCTTCTCTCCCCCAGACGCGTTTATGAATTACATCCGCGTGCGAGTCGCAACGTTAAAATAAAGGAGTTTCGGTACATGATAATAAAAATAATTTTTTTTTGGTCCAGAGATAAAGGTAGATTTAGTCGATTGTGAATTCAGCTCCTGCCGAGTGAGCTCGTTATATACACACGATAACGCGACTAAAATTTTAGCTGCTCCGTTTATCATCGTCGAAACGATGTATAATTTTATACAAATATATATACATATATACACGCTACTGACGAGTTCCACACGCGTAAACTGGTATGCTGAATCGAGCGCGGAACAGCAAAACAAACAATTGAATTTACGCAACGCGTCATCGGTACGTGAATATAGTAAGTTATTCTATATACCATCAAGGCATATAATGAACCTAAAAAATCAAAACACGTCGATTTAGCCTCGCGCGGGGTAGTTTTCCCCCCCTTCCCGAACTGATGCTCCTGGCAGCGTCGCGCTCAATTAAATGCAAATTAAAAGTGGGCGCAAACTAATTATATTCCCCGTTTCGTTGAAAAAGTGCGCGCCGAGCGGCTCTTGTAATTATCCGTCGTGTACGGGCGTGTCTTGCGGGCTGGCCGCCACCTCGTGTGTCGCCCCGAGTCCCGGGTAATTAAATTAATTACGAAACCGGCTGAAACGAGGCAATTTTTGTTTTCTCCTCTTTTTTTTTTTTTCCCCCTTCTTTCTTTCATTCTCCTCCCTCGAATTTTAAGGTATCAAGTTCTCTCGGGGCGCTACTAAGGGATAATGCACACAGGTGTGATTATAATTATGCGCCCAACGCCTCCTATACCCGTACACCCATACAGTATCAGCAGAGAAAGAGAGGAAAAGCCAACTTTGCGTCCTATCTATCTATAGATATACATATAACAGGTGCGCGCGTGCAGGGGGTGCGAAGAAGAGAGACTCGTTATCATACGGTTATATACATATATGTATACAGGTAATATGTACACAGTGCGTCTGATGCTGGTGCTCCCGACTAATTAGGCTGTGCGTGGGGTAGGGATCAAAGTCGTTTGGTGCTTCGCGTCGATATATTTTCCAGGGCACATGGTATACTGGCGTGGCAACCGAGTCCAAGGGGAAAACGAGAGCATCGCAGATTTTCACTCGAGACAACCAGTCGCGTAATCTGCTCTCGAATTTTTGTGTTGGGGGGGAAAAAAAAAAAAAAAAAAAAAAAACAACAACAACGGCAAAAGTGTGTATGTGCCGGCGCCACTTCCTCCCCCCAAGAGCACCGGCAGCAGACGGTGTTTTTCCTCGCGAGATGAGCCCCGCAGGCTGGCGCGGGTATAACATTACACATCCCACCCACCCCCTTGGAGAAGAAGAGGAAAAAAAAAGGGTCGAGCAGAGTAGGGAGGGCACGCGTTCCCTTTCAAAATGGCGAGGGCTATAGGTGTAGATCGTGCGACACAGCCGGCTAGAAATCCTCGAGTCGAGTCTCTGCAGCGTATAGTGTCCGTGACGTATACATATACATATACACACGCGTGTGGATGATAATGTATACATGCACGTTTCACCTTTCCGTCGACTCGCCCCTCGCGTGGTACATATACATGCATATATATACAGGGAGGAGGTGAGGAGACACTCGACTAACATGTACACGTACCTATATGCATATATAAACAACACGGGGCCTTTCCCTCTCTTCCTATGCCCGAGACGGCAAGTCTTTCGTTTGCAAAGTTCTACACGCACGGGTGTGTGTGGGTGTGGGTGGTTGTACCGTTTGGGTCGCATGCGCAACACAAAAAGGGGGGGGGGAGAACGACGGCGAGCGAGGACGGCTTCCATCGTCAACCCTCGTAAAGGACGCCTATGTATTCTCTCTTTCCGCCACCTCGACGCGAAGTTCACCACCCTCAGCTGTGTTCTCCCTCGTATCGCATTCTCTCTGGCCAACGGCAGAGAGCTACAGGCCTGCGCCCTTGAATTTTCTTCATACATGCGGTGCGTATACTATAGGTGATGGTTTTACCTATATGGAATATACACGTGCATACACACTGACTCGACGAAGAAAAGCCCCCGCCATATTCTAGAGTATATCGACCATGCAACCATGACGCGTGTAGGTAGACACTGCACGCGCACACGGTGAAAAAAAAAAAAAAAAAAAAAAAAGTGTCAATGTCGTCGTCGCGCGTGCATACACAATACATATATACGGTACACACGCGTACCCACCCCCCATATCGTCGGCGCCAACAACTCCATACGGGTACTGTAAGGTCTCGGTGCAGTGTGCGGCGTGTGCACGAGAAAGTGAGTAGGTACATTATCACGTACGGCGCACAACGGTGCTCGCGGCTATATATATGTAGCTGCCGCGTCGGGATCATTCATTCCCATAGCGTCAATGGACCTCGTGTGCAGTGTGGATGCACGCACGTAAAAACGGCGCACATAATATATATGTTATGTGTACATATACTCCCCCTCTCCCCGTTTCTTCGTCGCGACCTTTTAATTACTTTGCGCTCGCTTTGGGGCTGTTTTGTTTTTTCCCCCTCTTCGCGCGTCAAGTGCCTTATACTTTTATTGCACGCGTGGCACGGAGGTAGTTAGCTCTGCTCGTACCGATGGCTGTGTAGAGATGCATATGTATAGGTACGCAACGCGCACGTTAAGCGGAAAGATTTGATTCGTAAGAGCAGCCTCGGGCTGATAAGTATAAGCTTTCTCGGTGCGTAATCTGCGCTTAGATGGGATTGTTGCACCGCCTCGGCCACTTTCACCCAACAACGTGACCCCTTATAGAGACGACGATTATCGCGAGCTTATACGGAGAACTGAGACGTTAATATAATATACATATACACGCTGTGTTGCGAAAGAGAAAGGTATACATATATATGCATCCGAGTGAATATATTATGTATGAACATTTCGCGAGGATAGAAATCTAGATGACCCGCTCAACCGAACCGGTGTCAGGGAGCTTTAAAATCCTCGCTTTCGGTTTGCGTGCGCGTTGAAAAAAAAAAAAAAAAAAAAAAACTTTAGTCCATGTATAAATTTGGATTTTCGTCATTCAGAGATTATAGCGTTATTGGATGTAATTGCACGATAGATTCCAGAGTCGACTTGAGGATATACAAAACCGGCAACGACGACGGGCGTTTGCTCGCTCGGGATTTTATTTGTCCGAGGGGAGTAAGGGTCAACACAACGGGACGACGGCCACACCGCGGCGGTCACTCATCGGCCGGTGCTAATTAGGTCTCATCGTGTTGCGGGTTCGATTAAAAATTCAGGCCAAAGCCACACACGGTCGGTGTATGTACTATATTTATTTACGCCTCCGCGTTGTCCCGTCCGCGCGCGTCACATGGACGATCCTTCCTGTAAACATCTACACATACATACATCCATACCCAACAATGCGTCCGCTGAACTACTTATGTATAACTATATGGGTGGTGCTCAAAGTGGGAAGCTGTCGGGGAAACGTCATGTCGCGCGTGGGCGGCCGGATTGGGAAAAAAGAAGGAGACGATGCTCTTGTCCTTTCTCTTGACTTTTCGGGAGAGATCGAGGAGAGGATCGGTATACACACACGTCCGCGTTTCGAAAATAATAAAATTTAATAGCATCAGGGCGAGAAAAGTATAAAAGAAGAGAGAGAGCGCCCGACCATATACAAAACAGCTGGTGTATTTTACACGGCTCCGAGGAGCGCGTACGCGCGCATAAAATTTTTCGACCGGGTGAAATATCTCGATGGACACGAGATATTTTTTTTTTTTTTTTTTTTTTTTTTTTTTTTTTCTTTACACTGTACATACACACGGTGTCTATACGGTGAAACGAGTTTGAGTGTAGGATCGGGGCCTGCATCGCGGGCTCCTTAATCGAAAACTTTATACCTTTCCTCAGCGCGTTCGACGCTTTCATTAGCATATATAGGTGCGCTCGGCGTGCCATAAATTTTCGTCGGATTCGCCGGCGCGTTGTACGTATACCAACCGTCATCTCTTGCGCTGCACGGACACCCGCGTGTCTCCTTTATCTCCAAAAGCTTCACGATGCGAGATAGTAATCAACGCGACGAAAAAATTAAGGAGATGGTGGGCGCGTACAACAGGAGGCCAAAGACGACGAGGATGAAATTGTTTCCGAAATTCAAGGCTCGCGAGGGCTCGCCGTCGATACAGCGACCAAGGGAGGGCTGCGCGGACGACACGTAATATAGGGGCTACGACGGGGGACGCGTCGAGGAGAGGCTAAGGGGAGGGACGCACGGCTGCTTTCTGCTTCTCTGATTTCCATAGAGATTGCGTTATTCGGATCTTCGGCACATCTCGGGGTATAGCCGGCTGCTATCGATAGGACACGAACTCCTCTCCCACCTCCCTTTCTCCTTTGCGAAAACAAAAAAATCGCCCCCAACGCCACCCTTGTGCAGCATCACATATATACTCAGCGGCAACAACAACATCATACTTTGCAAGGGTTTGTATTTTCATTTTACTTCACCTGCGCGTGCTCGAACTGAAAGAAGGAGAGGAGCACTTTTTTTCCGTATAGTATAACAGCAACCATGGCAAAAGCGTAAAACGATTACATTGATCCATCTTTTTTTTTTTTATGAATAAGTGAAAGCAGCGGCAGCTCATTTCGAGCTTAGCATGTATCAGCTCTTACCGTGTGATTGTTGAAGCGAAGCACGCATGTGCTCTCGCATGTGCTCCTCCCACGAGTGCGCGTCACCGTATTTATGCTGTCGGGGGCTTGATATTTTGCATTAAAACGAGAGAGCACGTATAGTACGCACACCCGCGTTGTTAATATTCCCGCTTGAACGAGAGATGAAAAGCGAGGAGGAGATACATATATATATATATATATATATATATATATATATATATATATATATATATATATATATATATTTACCGTGGAAGAACAGTGAGCCGCAGCCACCGCAACAGCGTATTTACGACGTCGAAAGGGTGGGTTTTGGTCGGAGCCGGCGAATCAGCACGAATTCGCGAGATTACATCGCGAAAGATTAGAAATTCAAAAGCCGGGGCTGTCCCTCCACCGCGCACATGCCATAATACACTTTTTCCCTTTCCATTGTCATCATTGCGCCCGGAGCTTCGACTGCTCTCTCTCTCTCTCGGCCTTTGCTCTTCACTCAAAGCCATGTAGCTATAATTATATTATGTAGTGTCCCGTAAACATTTTGTCTCGTTACTCTATAGTATAATATTATACATACCTACGAACATACCGTCACATGCAAACAGACAAACAAAACCCGCGCACTAACATGTTCTTGATCCTCTCAAAATATATAACCAGCGCGAGTCGCGTTACCCAAGCGTTAACTATATACATAGTATATGTATCCATATATATAAATTTGCACGTATGCATATATGTATATATATAGGTACCGCGAGGCTGCAGGGACATTAACTTTGACGATCGCCGCCACCGCGGCTCTCTAAAGTTTTCCCTTTGTGCGGAGTCGCAAACAGAGACGGGGAGATGCCTGGGAGAGACGCGTATATATGCGGTAAATGTGTGTGTTCGTGTTCTCTCTTCTCAAGCTCCTTCTGCATCAGCCCGCAGAGCCACTTGTCAGCCGAGCTAAGCTCTTTCTCCTCCTCCTTGCCACCGCGCGGGGAGAGCCCTCGCGGCGGATGTGTACGGCTGCTGTCGGAAGAGGAAGACGCGCGCCTGTGTGTTTTACGGTGGATCCGCGTATTATCTATACTTACGCTTTTTCGTTTGTCATGTGCGAGGGGGACGCGTGCCACGATTACCATACCAATAGATGCAAATTAATATAAGGATCTCGGGTGCATGGGGCACACGGGTTAAACGAGGGAGGAGTCTTGGCTACTTTTTTTTTTTTTTTTTTTTTTTTTTTTTACAGTCGCGATTAAAATCCAACGGAGTATCGGAAATATTGGGCTTGAGCTTTTCCATTGTATACGGGCAAAATCGCGCGCTCGTTTTTTACTTTGTCGGCCTTTGGGATTTTCCACTTGGAATATTTTTATCGCCGTCCCTTTGCCACGCGACTAGACCAGACGTATTTTTTTTCCCCAATAACGAAAGTAATGATCTGTCGGATTTTTTTTTCCCCTTACACACAAGGGTAGATTCGAACAAACTAGGGTTTACTCGTACATGGTTTATCAAGTTTTTAATTTTCAGCTGATGGTGAGAATTAAAGTTCAAATAATAGCATGAATGACAAAATCTGTTGATGTTTTTTGGTGACATATATACTCGTGTGAGAAGAAGTAAAAAAAATAGACACGATTAAATGTACGAAAAAAAAAAACATTACGAACATGCCCATGTATACATTGTATTCATGAAGCTCGCGGTTGAGGTAAATTTTTCCACTGTAGTCGCGCGTGCCGACATTTTACGGGCGCGAAAACAACCGCAACGTGACGCTTATGAAAAAAGTTATTGAACAGGAGGACCGTAATTCCTTGCGAGTTGATATTGCTCGTCCCCCCCCTCCCGCGTTCGCTTACCTTCCCTCCATACCGTCAATCCACCTCCACCCAATGCAGACTGTCTCGCCGCGTATATACCTGAGCGTATGTATATATATGTACAAATTTAAACCGGCGCGAGATCGCGAGCACCGCCCAAATATATACGAGTCTGCATTACGTACACCCGAGGGAAATCGAAAAATAATATGCGTCTGCCTGCTGTACGTACATGTATAACCGAGGTAATGCTCGGCACGACGCTGGGGTGGGTCGACCCTGGCTACGAGGGGCACGAAAAAAAAAAAAAAAATGAGAAGAAGAGAATAGAATTTGCGCGCTTTCGGTGTAAAACAGCGCAACAAACGAGTCTGTGGGTGAAACCAAGAGAAAAAAAAAAGGTACGA
Organism: Copidosoma floridanum; assembly: GCF_036245765.1. Taxonomy (NCBI): domain Eukaryota; kingdom Metazoa; phylum Arthropoda; class Insecta; order Hymenoptera; family Encyrtidae; genus Copidosoma; species Copidosoma floridanum. The sequence goes on along the minus strand of NW_028321896.1, from coordinate 14,267,316 downwards.
AACGAACTATTATACATGAAGTTTATTCGTGGCAATTTTCAATTTGAAAAAAAAAAGGAAAAATAAAGTTTCGCGCAAAAGCTGAATAATTGATCCCACAGGGCGCCTATACACGGGGAAAAGGGGGATCGAGCGAAATGGATTGGCCTTTTCATATTTCACGAAGGTCCGTCTGTGCGAGCGCGTATTAGGGTGGCTAGGGTGTATATATCTGCTGCTTCTTCTTCCACCCTCGGCCGATCTAATTTTACGCGGTTGACGCGCGCTGCCTGCGCCGGGGTCCCATAAATTTTCGAAGCTCATCCCGGGCCACGTTTAATACGCCCTCGCTACTTTTTCTTTTTTTTTTTTGTTTTTTTATTTATTACCCTCCTCGCCGACTCCAAGCGAGTACAAAAGCAAGAGGAGGCTACAAGTTGTAAAAAGGAGCGAAACGCAGCAACGGGTGGGGGGAAGTAGGTGAAACTACTCCTATAACGGGCGAAAACGAGGAGAACCACCGATAGCGATCGCTCGGCAGTATATAATATAGTAGCGATAAACGCGCGATACCGCCACCATCGGAGTATATACCCACGCGCGGATAAGAGGAGAAAGAGGCTGCTGTACCTCTCGAGATGCACCGCGAGAGAGTATATATATATATATATATATATACGCGGAGCGCGACGTGTTTCGTCTCTCCTTTTCCTCCATCCATCCGACTCGTATACCTCCTCCCTCTTTCTCTCCGTACTCGCGAGGGACGAGCAGGACCGGAGAGCGAATTTAAATTTCAAATTTCGAACGTGTCGCAGGGTGTGACGGCATGCATAGTAGGCCGCCACCACCGCGACAGCCGCCACTATATGCCCCGGCTGACGCGGCCTGTCGTTCCCCACTCGACGCGCTCACTCCGGCTCTCTTGCCTTTTCGCCTCCTCGCGTCCGCATGTACGTGTACACGTACATACACAGCCGCTACTGACGCCCAACCCGCGTTCGTTGGGCAAAGGGAGTTTGCGGGGCCACCACCACCGCCACCCATACACATGCATACGCCGGAATGTGCGCCAATTTCCCTCGCGATTTTCCCCATCAAAATTCCAGGGGACACCCTCCTCTTCCTCCGGTTTATACCAAAGGCCTCCTTTTTTTTCCTCCACCCCCCCCCCTCACCCCTTCCCGAGGAATTCGCTTCCGGCCCGTATATTTATTAAGTACAAGCCCTGAACGATCGTTAAAAAGCGACGATGAACCATATACACTAGGTCCGCTGCTCGCTTTTTCTCTCTTACGGCAAGAGAGAAAGATGATGGTGGTGTACCGAAATATAACGCGGCCGGTATATACATACGTCATTACGGCGCCAAACGAGTTGGAGATATGTGTACGGGTATGCATGTATACCAAACAACCGCAACCAACAACGAGAGCACATTAGCGGAGCTCCGAAAAACATAGAGCGAGAGAGAGAAAAGGGTATACGCACGCGAACGATCGATCAAATCTGGCTGTATACGTGCTCGCGCGAGCGTAACGGGATTTTCTCCTCCTCCTCGTCTCGTATCGTCCACCCGAAAAACGAGCGAAACAACACACACACACACACACCACCGGCATCGCTTGCTTGGTTGGTTCGCGTGTACACGTCGCCTTGAAGGAGGAGGAGGAGGAAAAAAATTCGGCACTACTCGAAACGCGCCGGGTTGCAAATCGAGCGCCTCGTTTACGCTGAATTAACAGCGGACGAGGCTCGTTAGATCCCGGTTTCTCCCCCCTGCCTCGGGTGCACCTATATATGTATATGTATATACACGTAACGTGTACCTACTGCGAAGCGAAAGATGCTCTCCGCGCAGTTGGCGCGAGTCTCGCGAAAAAAAAAAAAAAAAAAAAAAAAAAAAAAAAAAACAATAGTATAGGTATATACCACCTACATATAGAGGCCCGAGTGGTCGTGCAGCGGGGGCGAAGACGACGAAGAAGAGTATAGTATAGACGACGTATTAAAGGGACCGTGATGGGCAAGGGGGGATGCGTCCCTGTCAACGAGGCGCATGCGTTCAACTCTCGGGGCGCCCCGGCGTCGCTAACAGCTTGCCACACGCGTGTATATTTATATGCAACAACCAGCCGCCCCGACGAGCGCGTGTGCGTGAATCTCTTGCGCCCGACCGAGCACAGAAAGAAGATACGACGACGCTTGCAGACACGACACGAGAGAAAGGAGGAGTACATAATATAAGTATATAGTGTGTTTCGGTGCGTGTGTCTGTTGAGACGAGGGCCAGCTCGTGCATACATGTGTACGTACGTATGCACGTATATGTATATGCAAGCGGAGGCCTGTAGCGCGATGTAACGAGCGAGGACCACCTACGTTCCTCTCTCCCGTCCGCGTGCAGGCTCTTCGCGACTCCGCAGCCTCCAAATGTTCCCGGATCGCGACTTGGCCCGAAAAACATTTCGGCCGAACGCTCGATGTAAAGCTCTTCCTCGCATACAATATTCCATCCCCCGTCTTCTTTACCTCCCCCCCCCCCGACGTCGAAGCCCTTGCGAGGCAAGCCGCCCTTGGTGCGTGCAGCGCTGGCGAGGGGGCGGTATCTCGTGCATTATACATTTGTCTGCGTCCGCTTGTCCGTAGCCGAAGGGTCGCGTGCCACCCTTTACCTTTATACATACATACATCGTCTTGTTTCAATAGGATAATGCCTCGAGTGTAGGTGTTTTATGTAGCGACGCGATTTTTCGCTATGCGCTATGAGGAATAACAACATGAGGTTTAACTTTATTGAGGGTATATAGCAATGTCCCAGATGATTCCCCGTACTGCGGACAGCTCAACGGGGAACAAGTAATTTTTTTTATGCCAATAACAATCAACGACCACAAGGAACAAACAAGATATACTTACTTTTTTCCTTTACCGAGTGGCCCTCTTCACAATGTATAAATATATATATATTTTGTCTTTTGATCCATAGGATCGCTCAACAATCATCAACCTTTTCTCGTGTCTCTCCTCTAATGTTCCTGTGTTAATTAATCAAAATCCGCAGAAATGACAATACTAGCCCGATAATGGAAAGAGGATATGGGCCATGTTCAGCGACATCACATACAATACCATCGTACTTCAGTTTAAACTATGTAAAATCCATTCACGAGAAATCCGATCAACGTGCAAAGGAATGAATATATACTTGTGATGGTAAACCCCAAGGATATCCAATGTATTAACGTAAAGGAAAGAGATGTAGCGCGACGAGGAAGGAGCTGGATAACTTGTTGGCTCGAAGCGCCTTCCAATTTGTCAAAACCCTTCCCCCCCCCCCCAACTTGATGTCCTTCTCTCGTCCGCACGCTTTCGTCGTCTCCCCTTTGACTTTGGCAAGGTGTGTGTGTGTACAGCGAGGCATTGCACAGGACGAAACTGCCGCCGCAAAGGTGCAAGGCGGAAAGGCCAGGAGAGAAGGAATTCCTCGAGGCGCTAGATTTATATTTGATTTACGCCCGAGCGAGCGCGTAACTCTTTTCAGCGCTACGTCAATACACGTCGAGGGTTGCGCCTTTCTTCTCTCGTCCCCCTCTTCCTTCTCGAGCTGCAGCTGCTGCTCGGAACTTATCGAAAAAGAGAGAGTGGCCGGGCCAAGGTGTTTGGCCGCCGATAACGACACCTCGTACTTATAGGTGATCATAAAGACGTGTCCCCTCCCCCCCTTACCCCTTTTCCCTCATTCCAAATCTCAACAGAGCCAGCTTGTCGGTAGCGACGGCAGAATTGTCATATTTTCTCGTCCAGGAGCTTCGAAGGCGAGTACAACTCCCGGTGGAGGAGCAAAGAGGAAAAAAAAGAGAGGGGGCAGAACTTTGTCCAGGCGCTGGCACGCAATATTTCTCTTCCGAGCCAGATTAACTTATCGCTTCCTTAGCGCCACGACTTTTCCCACCGCCCACATATTTATACGTATAACCGGGGCTTGTGCCGAGTACCGATAAACGGGATAAACGAAACAAGTGCAGCCTTTTGCACGGCTATATACTGCCCTTGCACCTATATACATCAAGTATATTATGTATGTACTGCGCTATAATATACTCGTCCTCGTTTTACGATATACCTACACCTTAACATGATTGCTGTAGGAAAAGAGTCTCCTACTCGTTCGATTTTTACCTTCGCCTCGCGTCCCATAATTGACTCCCCTATAACTCTCTCCCCTCCGCATACATATACGCTGCCGAGGACGTAACGTGGCTCGCAAGTGTGTATATGATTATCAAGTGAAGCAGTACATGTGTGTATAGGTAAAGGCACTCGGCACAAATACATCCGTGTCCCTTTCTTTAAACAGCTCTCCTGTATCGCTCGTTCACGGAAAGAAACGGGGACGCGAGCTCGAGATTAGCATTTTCATCGGCTCGCAGTGGTACAGAGTTCGAGTGACGGGAGAGGCAGAGGGTGGTCCTAATCAATCGGAAGCGCCTGGGGTTAACGCCGATAAAGAATAAAAAAAAAAAAAAAAAAGGAGGAGGAGGGGCAAGAAGATGATTCGTCAAACGGTGTCTGTTTGAAGGGTAGGTGTATATACACGAGTTAGCAGCACAAAAGAAGTTTGTAGAGGGCTAACTCGCGGTGGTTGCGGTGTACATACGTGTATCGTGGAAAATAACGATGTAGCCCAGTTGAAGGGCTGTAGGGTGAAATATAAATAAGGTCGAACGAGAACGCGAGCCGAGGGATGTCGAAGAAAAAGCGCGCATGGATCGGAGAGACGTATCGATGTACAAAAATGTACAAAAGTGGTATCGGAGGAAAAGTAGAGTATATAGGAGATGGGTATATACGTCGTCATAGGTATAATATATAGGTAGACATGAGAAGAATATAGGTGTACATAATATAATGAGCGCGGGGATGAACGAGCACTTACATAAATATACATATATAGATATGTGTGTACCGTATATACCACGTGCAGTCGGTTCTGCAGTTATATACAGCAGAAGCAGCGTATAAGCTGCTCTCCGGACACGAATTCTTCGGGGAACGACTTCTTTACCGAAATGGGAGTAAAGTTTGTTCGCCACCGGTTACATACCTACATACACCACTTGCAAGCAACGTGCTGCTATACGTATATACACATTTAGGTATCGGGCGCACGTCGAGCACACGAAAGAGAGAGAGAGCAAACCAGCACGGCGAATGAGAGAGAGAGAGAGAGAGGGATGTGGAAGATGTCGTTGACCCCCTTGTATTTTATATACATGTATATACACTTGGGCACACGCGGTGGTGGCGGTAGAGGAGCACACACCCCCTCGATAATTTGGAGGTTCTCTCTTACCTACTCTCCCGTGAGAATACCCCGGCTGCTGTATCTCTCGTTCGCCGCCCACCCGGCCTCTATACCCTCGCTTTGATTGTGCTCTCGCGCGACTGCGAGAGTGCGTTTGTGTGCATCACTACTGCCGGTGCATCAGCTACATAATACGTTAATTACGAGTGGTAGGAGGTAGGAGGGTAGGAGGAGAGTACATGTTGTACGGGTGGTGTAGGTATATATATATATATAGGTACGCGCCACGCACTCCCAATTCTCGCGTCTCGGGGCCTTTGTCGAGAGGATGCAGCGCCCGTGTATATACATACGCACGTGTAGAGGAAGAGAAGGAGGTGGAGATACAAGGGAGATCTCGAGGACGGGGCGAGAGATAGATCGAAGCGCGATACAAGATGACGAGTAGATATTACCTCGCGGGGGGAGAGAGAAATGCAAGAATTTCTGGAAATCCGTCCCGAGGCGTAAATTAAGTAAAGAGGCGTGCTGGGGTGGAGGGACCCCTCGGAGCAACGAGGACGTGTATATATAAAAGGGTATGTACCTTTTTTTTTTTTTTTTTTTTTCCCTCCATGTGGTGCATAAACCGATCTCCTGTGGGGGAATTTATATGCAATTATGTGCTGCCGGACGGACCCCGTGGACGAGTCCGCGCGATGAAAAGTGAATTGTGTGCGAGCGAGCTGCTGTTTATATTCTCTGTAAAAACGGCAGCTCGTCGTCTCGGCCAAGGAGTGTAGTGCTCGTTTTCTCTCTCTCTCGCTCTTTACGACAAGACCGGCCGATAAACCCGGCCTCTTTACGGCTTTGGATTTTTGAATTATGCGGAATATTAAGCGCGACCGGAGAATTTGAGAATCCTCGAACGACCTCTGCCACCCCTCGTCTTTTTTTCTTTTCTTTTTTCTTTTTCTTTTATTTATTTTTTTTTTTTTTACATTCCCGGCGATACCTACACGTGCAATATATGAGAGAGAGAGAGAGAGAGAGAGAGAGAGAGAGAGAGTCAAGTGTTTGAAAGTGCAGTTTGACGCCTTTTCTTGAATGGCCTTTCTTCGAGGGGCGAGGGGGGGGGGGAGCAGAAGAGCCATAGCGAGAGAGACAATCGTGAATTTGCATTCGCCTTTCCCTTCCCACACGCTATACGAGTATATGGAAGAGAGAGAGAGTGGGTATATTCGATGCAGGAACGGTTTACGTGATTTACATCGGGACGGACGAAATCATCGGTGTAGCGTTACACTTGAGTATACACATATATAGGACACGTGTAGCGCGTTGCGCGGAACAAGTTGAAACGCCACTTTCTCCGGGGCACTTTGAATGTGCCCCGTCGCGGAAAACCCCCTCGTTTCGATAAATCTCGCGCAAGAGCTTCTCACATCTCTGTTCCAACTTTAACACCACCGCGTCTCTCGCGTGTTTATTTTATTTCATTTTTTTTTTCTTTTCTTCTTTTTCTTCCTCACCGCGCTCAGACAAATTATTTTGAAACGCCATGTATCTCTCTGCCTGCGAGGTACGCCGCATTGCATAATTATCGTCACCGCCATGTACCAATAGCAGCGGGCACGGGTGTCCCTCGGCTTGTTTATTTCTCAATTTTTTATTCCCGCCTTACATATCCGCGGCTATAAATTTCACGCTCGTTTAAATGCAGATAAATTACGATTCTCGGGTATAAAATTGTGTTTATAGTGACGGAGGGACGAACGAAAACGCGGAAGAAAAAAAAAAGAAAAACTTTATTATTTACGGATGCGTCGGGAATACCGAGTTTGCCGATGTAGGTGTACTTACGTGCAGTACAGCCCCAAAGACTTTACTATTTTTTGAGCTCCTTAATCCTTACCTTTTTTTTTTTTTTTTTTTTTTTTTACCAGTGCTCCAATGCACGAGGGCAGCAAGTTACACGCGAAAGATGACTCGATCGGGGGGATTGTACACACTCAAAGAGTACTCGTATAGTAAATTTCAAGAAAAAAAAAAAAATTCGATCGAGCACGACGTAAATTTTCTCGCTTTGCAAACACAACATGGGAGGGGAGGGGGGAGAGAAAAAACGTCTGAAAAAGGTCGGGGAGGTTGATAAAAACCATGGGTTATATGGTACGAAACTACTTATACGAGGACGCGTTGACTCTGCGTATGTATACCTCAAAGCATCAAGTTGGCTCGCGGGGACTTGGGTAAATGAATGCGCGCGCGCCTAATTGAGCTCCGCGTACAGAGCGGGTATATTTATACCCACTTGTGTGTACTCGTCCGGCGTTCATAATCCAAACGTATAGGTACATGGTAATGATGATGTTACCCTCGAGCTTGAATTTTCTCGTCGATGTTATTTCAAATATTTATAGCGCAGAGCTTGCGTTTGGAAGCAAAATATCGGAGGATAAAAAAAGAAAGAAGAAGAAAAAGCGCTACGTCGGGGTTTTTCATATATAATTTCTGAGAAAAAAGTAGAGGTGAACTGAGCCACGCATCAAAGTCCCCAGTCTGCACTACATTCAAACTAACGAAATGATTATCGTCCTGTTATCATCTATAAGATCATCAGCTAGTGGAATAACTAATTCAAGGATACAATTTATGAGTACATACGTATAGTGATAATTATGCATACTCAAGGGATGTAATGTATACACTGTTCTTTTTGCACGCGGATCTCGAATTTACAATCGCGCGCTTCCCAAAGTATCGTCCGAGAGCCCCGCCTCCTCTACTTCTTTATCAAGAGTATAGGTACAGCAGGTCACCCTCTGTGTGTCCGGACGCCTTTTATAGTCGAAAGGCAACTGCCTGCGACAAGATATGTACCGGGGACAACCTGTATTGTACACGCAACGACTTTTTAATTGATCCCCAATGGTCTCGAAAGTGATACCCTATATACACAAGTATATAAATGACCCCAGGAAGTTGAATCCAAAAGCGGTTCGGTGTAAATACGTGACTTTCTTCTCTCGCGGGCCGTGGTGGTACACAGCTCTCTTTCTTTATCCCCCGATGATGTCTGTTGCTTCCGCGGGTGCTCGTAAAGCGTATACGTACGTATATTTATATACACATGTACGTGCAAAGCCTCGACGGTGTCTGGTATAGCCTCGAAAAATAATTGCCGCAAAAACGCGCTCATACGGCTACTAATCCAAGCGCGCGCTCGCTAGTTTCTTTTTTCGCCAATTTTCCCATGGGCGCGCAACAACAACAATGGTAATAATAATGTCTGTTTCACGTGTATAGGAACTCGTGTTGTAATCAGGCTGGCCCGGTTAAGCGTGTGCGGGATATGTATGTGTATATGTGTATACACAAGCGATCTTTCATGCGGTGTATCCACGTACACCTCACTTGATTTCTCGCTCTCCCGTGATTTACGTGTGCATAAAGTAACAACAGCAGCAGCAGCAAACGCGGAACCGATGTACACACAACGTCATGATGTACGACGACAATATCTCGCACTCTCGCTCTTTTTCTTGGTCCATAGCGGTTAGAGTGGTGTGTTTTATCTCTTGTAACTTTTCACCCGTGCAGACACATCTCCAAAACAACCAGAGACGAGACACGCGTGTATAATTATACATGTATAATATATACCTTTGTTTCTCCACCATACGTTTTTCCATCGATCACGCGTCCGCTAATCAATTTGCGGGATTCAGTTATTCGGCAACTATATGGCGATGCGTTTAGCGCGTTGTGGACACTTGCGTTTACCTGTGCGGGTGTGTATTTATACCTCCGGAGGGAGTGCATAATGCGTAGGTATTGTACAGATATGCCGTGAAATTATCGCATGGCAGCGGCAGAGCGCGCGTGCTTTTGACGGCTCCGATTGACTTGCTATGTAAAACCAATGCGGCGGGTCTTTCGTCCTTTTTTTTTTTTTTTTTTTAACAGAGGGAAATGTAGAGATTTCTTTCGATGGTTGTCGTTTTTGCCCACGCCAGCGGGACACGGATTAAATTTTTTTTTTTTTTTCTTGAGGAGGGCCATTCCCGGTATCTTAATTACCACGCTAATGCAGGCCGTAGACGAGGGCTATTAGCTTCGGAGGAACAGTCAACGACAACCAACAACTTTGACGGATAATTTATTCGGCATATACAGGTATGTTCTACACACTCATGTCCCCTATTAAGATATAATATACCGCCAATATTATCTATTATGGCGATGAGAGCAGAGAAAAATAGAGAGAATATACCAGTTGGCCGGTGTATCTTTACAGTTAGGTATGTATATACCTACATGCGCGTATTATACGTATTTATATATGTATAAGGTGTATATATATGTACGGCCAAAGACATATAATATTATACATGGGAGTGTTTATGTGCCTATATATTTGCGAGTAGGCGAAGAAAGAAGTAGTTACGAAACTTGAGATTATTGGGACTCGCGCGGTGTACATGGTATGTATATATACATATAAATATATAGAACCCAATGTGCTGAGAGAGAGAGAGAGAGAGGAGCGATGAACGAGCCAATTGTAGACTATATATATGTGCTGCAGAAAGAGAATGAGATGAAGAAAAGAGGGACGATGATTTTGCAGCAGCGGCAGCTAGGGTATAAACGTTACACGGGCACGCTTCATTACGGGGCAATTAAGTCGATAAGGCAATTAGCCGCCAAGTCCGCAATTTAATAGCAGTATACTCCTTCCCCGCCCCTCCTCACTCTCTCTCTCTCTCTCTATCTCGCGAGCAATGCTATATTTATATCATGTGTATACAGTATACAACCACCACCAGCACAACTGTATAGGTATTACAACTACTTCTAACCACACGTGTGTGTGTGTGTGTGTACTGTACATTGTGGCAGAGTAGCACCCGCGTGATAGAGACAAGTGAGTGTAGTTATAGGATACCTACATATATTAGGTATGTACCATACACGATACGATAGGTGGATACAGCTGAGGTCTGGGAATCGCGCGTATATATAACACATATATATATATATATAAGGTATAGTATTATATACCGTAACAATGAAGTGAGCAAATGCCTGCAGGCGAGGCGAACCGTACACAGAGTTCAATATACAAGTAGACATAATATACCTACTTATGGCGCTATATAACCGTGTACATACAAACGATCGGCCGATCGAAAATGTACAAGTGGAGAGGAGGGAAGAAGAGAAAAATGTAAATCCAGGAATCGCGGGCGAGATATATACAGCGCACACATGCACGCAACACTTGGCGCGCGGTTAATATACATAAGCGTATCAAGGGGGAGCGCAAGCATCAGGAGCAGCGGGCGATCGAGAGATGGCGGAAAAGGAGGGAGGCCAGAGAGAGAGCTCTTTCTCCCTCTCGACTTCATTAGTCGGGCACCTGTCCGATCGGAAATTTATGCCCGCGTCCCCGGGTAATTCTACATACCGGTAATATTACGCGCGCGAACCCCATATGTGTGTGTGTGTGTGTGTATATAGGTACTGCACGGATCTTACATATATATGCAGCCTCTCTTTCTCCTCGTACATATTATATATATATACTATACATATATGATTATATTATATATATATATACGAGCAACGGTATATTGTATACGGAGCTTGGCGTGCACACGTCGATCTGTCTCTCGACCGCGCGACTGTGTATATACGCATACTGCAGCAGCCGCGATTTATCTCCCGACCGGTTGATGCGTTCCGAGAATCTATTATGGCCTCCCGATATTATAATTATTTTATTAGCGGCTCGCTCGCTTATTTTGGCCCTTTTTTTCGCTCAACCCTCTCTCTCTTTTTTTTTTTTAGACATGCATGCGCTGCCGCGGCAGCAAACGAGCGAGCTTTAAGACGGCACGATGCACCGAGGATTATATGCGATTTTCTTCGAGACGCACGTATACGTATGGGTACTGGCAGATGAGCGTCATCGCACACGTATAATGTATAATATTATCATACGCGCATACCTCTCTCTCGAGAGGGAGTTGGATTGACGAGACCCCATCACCGATCGGCGATTATTCCCTCTCGCTTCTCGTCTTTCCTTTGTCTTGTATACGCTTAGTTACGCGTGGGGTGTACGAGAGCAATGTAATATTGTTGACGATGTTGTACCTACGCGGCATTTGCGTACAAATCTTACATGGGTCGCGCAATCATTCGGGTGCATCGAGATGTGCCGAGCGAAAAATCGTTAACGCCTCGGATCGAGTTTACGATGGGAGACGCCAAAGATTTTATTGCGCCCGTATACCCATGTATATTTGTATTGTGCAAGGCACCTTTGGAGTTTTCAGGCACGGGTATCGTATTAGGTGAGTCTCCTTTTATTTCCCGAGTTATTATTCCGTTTTACATTGCAAACGAGATAATGGACTTTCACGGTGATCACGGCATGGCGCGGCAGGACCATGGCATGTGAAGTTTCTGGTGGAGGGATTTTCTGGATTACGCCGGGGCTAATTCAGTTACCGCTTGTATTATATTTGATTTGCATGGGACTCGGGAGACCCACTTATGCACGCATATCTACACCCGTACGCGTGAATGACCTCTTTATTTTTTTTTTTTTTTTTTTTTTTTTTTTGTTGGAGGAAAGGAACTGAGAAAGTGAAACCGTGCATGTGCTGCTCAAATTATAAATACCGAAAATTAATTCCCATGGCGATTCGTCCAGCATAAATCGTATATGATACACACCGGGCGACAGCAGCGTACAGTTCTCAAACAAAACGAGTGTTTGTGTGTGAACACATTTTCAAAGGGGGTATATATATACATACACACCTACGATGTATTTGAAATTCGATCTATTTGAGGAATGCATCTCCGCGTGATTTATCAAGCCACAAATCGCCCCGCGCGCCTAACGAGGCCTATTCGTACGAGATTTATATTGGTACACCTTTTTTTCTCTCTCTCTCTCTCATCGAGATTTCCGATCTCCCGAGACTGTGTATCTTCTTTTTCCCTGGCGCACCACCGACCGAATATTCTATATTTAACGTGTCATAACTTATCCCCGAATAGATTAAATTTAATCGCTGCGATAAATACAATTGAATAAAATCGTCATAACAATGTACACATACCTATACATTCTACATTGGTGTACACACACACACTATACGATAATTTTATTCATCCACTCACAAGAGTTCCAGTGACTTTGGCGCTTGGTTTTGTACGCAACGTTCTCTTATGGGAATTAACGGGAAAAGAGAAAAGAAAAAAAAAAAAAAACCAAGAGAAGGGGAGTAAGTGGGGGGAATACATAGGAGGAGGAGGAGGAGGAGGAAGAAGCGCCCCGGAAATTTATTGTAATGCTCGTAGAGGGTCTATTTTCGTTTTTCCTAATGACACATAAAACAAGTCGTAATCTGAATGAGGTATCGCGTTGGCCCGAAAGGGAATGCGCTTGCGTGTGTACATCGGTTGGGCATACGTTTGGAAATGAGAAAAACACGAGCGCTAGCTGTTACCGGAGATGTCGTCCCATAAACTACTACGAGTTTATAACGAGAAGAAGGTAGGGGGGGGGAGAGGTTGGAAACAATTTTCCTCGGAGAAAAAAAAAAAAAAAAAAAAAAACCGAGAGACGGGAAAAAGTGGATGCATACAACATTGAGGGTTTTGAAGGTAAGAATGGAGGATGAGCCATGCACGAGCGAGTAGAAAGTACCACCTATATATATATATACCTACCTACCAACCAACCGCTTAGCGGAGCGGCTATCACACGCGCATAAGTGCGCAGACAGGCTCCTCGTAAACAATCGAGGCGCGGGAAAGTAAAGAGAGGAGGAAAAGGGCACTGGACGACGACGACGACGCACTTTGTGCACAGGCAGAGCCTTTATCCATCAGAGAGTCCGGCCTGCCAGGCGCGTGTATTATGGAGGGCTGAAATTTAAGGCTCGGCTTTACCATCACCTCGGCTACGTTGCATTAAACCACCCTCCTCGTCAACCGGGTGCACTCATCATCGTCACTACAATGCCAAGCGTTAGCTGCCCTCATCTTTGCACCGGACCCCCGCGCGAGCGTGTATTATCGCCTCCCTCTCACCGCTTCGACCTCTGTATATTATTAACGCGCTCGCACCGGCGGTAATACAACAGCACCTCCTTGGGGCTACACACTCTCTCTCTCTCTCTCTTTTTCCCTTCCATCGCGCCTTGTCCCACCGTATCGCATATTATAGCCATGGGTATCATGTCCTAGCGTCGAAAGACGGATGGGAAAAACTTGTAGGCTAAACTTCTGGAAAACGCGTATGGTATACATACACACTCGAGCACACGTGTTTCCCCATTAGTTTGGAATATATATACATACACATGTATAGCTACTACATATATTTTTTATGCGTAGAGGAGGGGGCATTTCGAGTTTTTCGCCGAGCATGGAAATTCTATCCGAAAATGTAAAGCTCGGCTCTTTTTCCGACTTTTTAGTGCCGCGCTGTCGTCGGGTATACGGCTGCGTGAGACAGTGCAGGCGGCGGGGCTAATTTGTCTGTCAGGGTGAATTACGACGGCGCGCGAGCGCGGCAATTTGGCCCTCGAATTTTCGACTACTGCTACATATATATACATACACGCGGGGGTCGATTTCTCCTCTCTCTCTCCTGCCTCTGTAATATTATTATATGTACGAACGGTCCCTCGCAACGCGGGATTTTAATTAAACTTATTAATTTACGCGCTTTTTCTCGGACGCGACGCGCTAATGCTCCCTCAAGATTCTCGGATACAATTAACGGAGGAGAATATAAAGAGGAGGAGGAGGAGGAGGAGGAGCGTTTTACGCCGACGAGAGAGGCTTTTACAAGGCACGCGCTTACGCGTGTGTATACGGGACAAGGGAGGTGTGTATAATATACATGCATGTGTAAAAAATGATGAAAAAAGTTTGGAATATCTTCGTCAAAAACGATCGTTCCATAATGCCTGCGGAGAGCATATATATAATGTAATATATGCACGCGCACACGGATATATAGCTCGTCGACGCTTGTTTGCTTGGTTGCTCGCTCGCCAAACTAAAGGCATAAATGTCAAATTGCAAAAAAATCCCGGGGCCTGCATCCTTTCCTTCTTTTTACGAGCATCGTATTACTCCGCGCGAGCGATCGTATTTTTTTTTTTTTTTTTTTTCCTCTTCTTCTTTATAAAGGCACCAGCAGCGCAGCGTCAGTCCCGAAGTATCAGAAGCCTCGTAAAGCGCGGAAAAAAATTAAGACAGAGGAGAGAGAGAGATCGAGATTTGACAGGCGACTCCTTGCACGTGTATACATATACGTGCGCGTACAATACATGCGAGCTGCAGAGTGGCAGAAAAAAAAAAAAAAAAAAACAGCGAATTTTAGCTCGTTGCGCCACCCACTCAGCAAGAGGCGAATTAAGCGAGCGAGAGGAAGGCTCCTCTAATGAACCGGAGCGAGGCATCGAGAGAAAGGAAGGATGGGCGTCGGAAAAGCTCACAGGTCGAACGTGGTGTCGGAGAGCAACTCGAGGGGGAAAGTCATAAAACAGCAGAAGCAGCCGAGTGTGAGAAAGGGGGCGGGGGTGGAAATGCATAAAAGTGCGCCTGCCACGTACATGCACATAAATACATGCCGTACCGTGTGCGTGTATAGGTATATATGTATAAGCGGCGAGAGAGGCGCAACTATATGAGGAAGCAGAAGAAAAGGAGGAGGGCTGGGATAAGGGAGCCGAGGTGCGAGAAAGAGGCTGCTACCGTTGCCGGGGCCGTTATACAGAGTGCCCAGACGGAGATACCAGCGATGCGCGCCAGCCGGGGAATAATAGGTCTGCTGCTCGAAAATGTAACCGTGTCGGCCGGCTCACGCCCCTTGTTCTCGTTCTCCGTACGTATAGTATACTCTGCGCGCAGTAGGCTTTACGCGGAAAAATCCGAGAAAAACGGGGGCGGAAGCGAGGGACCGTGAAAAGGACGAAAGCAGCGTGACGCCCTCGATATTGTCCCACCGATGAGGCCGTGGCTCGGCATTAAAATTTTCATTTGTTTCTCTCTTTTTTTCAGAAACACACTGTACAATATAGCGATACACTGTTTAAATTGCCATACGACAACAGTAATGAACGAATGACGTTTTTGTCCTGTTGTTTCGCAGTTAACACCCGGTTGACAATGATTCGGCTAATTGCAATTATTAAAGTTGTGCTTTCGTGATTTTTTTAATCAAGCTGACGATGCGAGTTCATTAAGCTTCCCGGGTACATATTATATATGACGCGGAAAAAAATCTTATTTTTTGAATAATGTTGCAAAAACAGCCAAGTAATGATAAAAGCAATTAACCTGCATCGAAGGTACATATACGTATATTTTAAAGCCCTCGCGTAAGTGACTGGGCCATTGTTAATGTAACGTTTGCAGCAGCGAAAATAAAGCTAACATGTCGGTGGATGCAGGGAATATACTTGGGCGAAAAAACGTGTCCTTTGACGCAAACCAATTTCCAGGATATAACGAGGAAAATCGATCGATCGGTTGTCGTGGAAAAACCAATAGCCCGAAAGTTTAGTTCTGGGGAAGTGAATCCACCTGTTGGATGGTTTATACGCTCGAAACTGTTTACGGTGACACAATGGAACGGCTTAAGGAAAAAAAAAAACAACAATCCTTGGAAAGAGGGAAGAGCTAATCGTCGAGCCACGAAGAAGCGATCTAGATTGAATTTCCGCGCAAAAATTTTTCCCAGGTTCGGACCGATCGTGTAGACATCATTTGGGACGAGCGGTGGGGAGCTAAAAAGGAGGGCAACAGAAAGTGAGAAGAGGCGGGTTAACGATTCGACCGATCGACGGATACATAGTAGCATGGGAAGGGGGGGATAAAAAGGTACGTGCGCGTGCAAGCACGAGACCAGCGCTGGGCTAACTTGGACGAGGAAACACGTGGAAAGTGGTACACGGAGACGGAAGTGGGAGAGCAGAGACCTCCGAAAAGGACTATAACCGGGTACACGTATTTGCCATCGGAAAGAGAAAGTTGCACTCGATCGTTCTTCTACGATCCCGCGAGGAGATCGACTCTCCGATGTTTGCCACCGAAGGCGATCGTGACACTAAAGGCATGTGTATGATAAGCTACGAAGAAAACGCGTACTCGCACACCTTGGCACCTACACTCTTACGCCCATGGTATCGCGCTAGTGATTCCTTTTTTAATCACCTAAGCCATCCCATCCACCTCCTTTTTCCCCTCGTTATCTATCTCCTCTCTCATTCCAAATTGTTTCACTCGCTACGGAATTTCTTTTTTTTTTTTTTTTTTTCCTTTCTCTTATCGAAAAGTAGAAGCCGGGGATGCCGACCATACCGGGACTTTGTATTTATGAACCAAACTCTATAGCACTTAGCTTGAAAGTTTTCTTTATTTTTCTTTTTCCATTCCGACTGCGTGGGCTCGTCTACACGTGACGTTGGCCACGCGAGTCGCGTAGTTGTGGGGCTCATTTTCCAGTGCTCATCGATGATTTTCAAGTTTTCGCGTCTCTCTTCTTTGCGTGCTCTCGTTGCAATTACACTTCCAAGATTGGCGTCAAAGGCAACGGGGGGGGAGAAAGAAAAAAACAAACAAGCGCTCCGCGGAATAAACAATTTAAAATGGGAATCGCAGAAATCATAATCCCGAGGAGAAAACTTTTCGCAGCTCCTCGCAAGACGCCCGATGAGGGAGAAAACACACGCACCGGGGGTGTATATACAAATACACTCGGAGCCGCGGAGTCGTAAATCTTGGCGCGCAACTTCCAAGTCACCGGGGGTCATTTACAACGGCCCTATAGGCACTACATGTATATATACGCATACCTGAAAAACGCCGAGCCTGATTGTGCCACGGGACTTGGGAGAGTCATTGCTCCGAGCGAGCTATGTAAATTTAACGCTCGGAGAGTCGGAAAAAATTCGCGCGGGCCACGACGCTCTCTCGCCCACAAAGGGAGAGGGGCACAAAGGGGCGAAACTTTTTCCACCCGACACCCCCTTCCTTCCTTCTCCTTTAGCTCCCCGGCGCCACTACGTACCGAGGAGCAAAAAAATATATAACACCCATTCAAAGGCCCTCTGATTTACTCGAGAGAGAGAGAGAGCAGCGCCGGAAAAGAGGGCAAGAAAACTGCCGCGAAGGGCAAAGAAACTCCGAAAAAGAAGTATGCAAAGAACGGCTGCTGCGTAAGAATCACCGGGGCAAAAGGGCACTCGCTACCCCCTTCGCTTTTTTTTGTTTGCCCAAAGTCGTCGCCGAAGAAGAATCGCTGTTAATTAAGGAACATTATTAAAAAAGTCGATTAATTATCGGCCCCACTGTAGAAGGGGTAACGCAGGAAAAGGGAAAGGGGGGGGGTGGCGCGGTCGGCTTCTTCGATTCGGTTGAGAAAGAAATTCATACCACGCGAGTTAATTTCTCGGAGAAGGGAGCGAGGAAAAGCCTCCACCGCGTACACCGGGACATTCGACGCCA
Organism: Copidosoma floridanum; assembly: GCF_036245765.1. Taxonomy (NCBI): domain Eukaryota; kingdom Metazoa; phylum Arthropoda; class Insecta; order Hymenoptera; family Encyrtidae; genus Copidosoma; species Copidosoma floridanum. The sequence continues at coordinate 14,249,501 of NW_028321896.1, read as the reverse complement.
TCGCATACCTATATACCTGTGTATAATAATTATCTACTCACGGGGGAAAAAAACATCCGGCCATATATAACAGTACATATATAGTTGGGGGGGCATCATGAGATCTTGGTCGCCGTGACTCAACTGACTGCTGTGTTATTTATACTTATATTGGCTCCGCGTGGCACCTCGCGCGTGCACGCGAGCGCGGGAGCAAAGGAGGACGAGATGCGGGCTCTGCCTAATGCACCATCCATATAAATATATTTATCGTGTACATGGGTAACCCACTTTGGGAGGGACAACGACGTTAAAAGTGGTTGGTATACGCGCACGCGAGAACGCACACGGCCAGGTGTCGGTGGCGCAGGAGCAAAAACGGGGAGGAAAAAGTGATATCTCCCTATATACACACACTTCTCTCTCCTGGCCCTTGTATAACTACACAGACACCCAGCAGCGAAAAACTGACTTGCGCCTATATATTATATTGTAGGGAACTCTGTGCTGGTACGTGTATAATATATATACAGTGTATATATTATTATGCTATGGTGCAGGCTTGCGGGGGGGGTGGGGTGGTACAGAGAGTATATAACGGAAAAGACTAATCGCCTAAATCTCGCGGAAGCTACCGAGGCTGGATTTTCTCGAGCTCCGTTACATATTATGCCCGTATGTACGACCTATGGGTGTATGTATACGTGTTGTGTGTAAGCACGCATGGATATGTAAATATGTATAGCAAAATCCGCGGGTCGGTTTGCTGATGGACGAAAGGAAGCCCGTGCCGAAGAGGATGAGAGATAGAGAGCGCGAAATGCAGCTCGCTCTTCATACGTGTATACACATATCATTGTCTTTCCCTCCACCCCCCCCCTGGCCTCCTTTTGGGGCTTGGCCTCGCAATTGGCCGAACACGCGCCGATTCTCCATATAATATGCAATGCATGCACAACTGCGCGAAGCTACAGTGGCGAATGAATATACGCAACGACACGCAATAATTCCGGCGAATCGCAACAGTACAGCAGCTCGCCGGCTTATCATGCGCTTCGGTGAGCTTGATACATATACGGCTGTTGGACACTCTGACGCTAACGAAAAATAATGCCGCCCGTCTTATTTGCCAACGGGGTAATAATGACTATGGAAAAAGAAAAAAAGAAGAAAAAAGGAAGAACAGAGAGAACCAAGGATCAGAGGGGGAGCTAATCTTTCGGCAGAATTTAACGAATGCCACACAAGCTACAATTTTAAGGATCCAGGGTTCCGCGTATATAGGTGTAGCTTCGTAACGTGGTCCTAGAAAAGCCGAGTTTATGTAAAAATCGCTTGGTTTGTACAGCCTCGTAGAGGTCGTCTCTTTCTCTCTACTCGGTTCGACTATAATGTGCATGTGTATGAGGGTGCGTGTACCTACTTACTTTGCTCTTCTTTTTCGGTCCGACTCTGGTGTCGGTGTATACCGTGACAGCCACACGTTTCATACGTAACATCGTACAACAGAGAAATGACCGGAGACGGAGCGTGTTACTTATACGTTATATGAATAGGATAGGTACGCTATACCGACGTGCAGCGAGAAAAAAAAAAAAAAGAAAAGAAAAGAAAAGGCCAGCGGTCCACACTATTGTGATAGACGGGTCAGAGTGGGAGGAGGAGGCAAATGTTGCCGGCGGCGCGCGGGCCGCTATACCACCACCTGTGTGTTATACTTATACCATGATGTATATATAATTTAACCGGAGATTATGTTGTAACAGGGGATTGCGAGCCTTTTTATCGCCGGGGCCTATCTTTTCCCTCTACACTCGACTCTCTCTCTCTCTCTCTCTCTCTTTCTTTACGGTCGCAGCGAGCCGACGACCAACATATATATATATATACAACCACGGCAGAAACAACAGCGGGAGAGCAACGGCAGCCGATTAAAGGCCCATTAAAACATTTCAGCAATTCTCACCGCTCGCGCTCACGATCTCTCTCTCTCTCTCGGCTGTTCCTTTTTTTTCGCGCATATAAACGATAAGCAAGCGCTGATATACTCTATATGTGTTTCTTACACATACACACACACTACAATAGCGTCGCCCTGGAACCGACCGCGTGCATGGCATGCAGCGTTGCCGGGAACGATAAACGATTTAGCGAGGAGATTATCTGACTTTGTATACGTACACACACACACACACACACGCACGGCTCGTTTTGCAATTACCTTATTTCGCTATTACCTATCGAGAGAGAGAGAGAGAGAGAGTATATAGATTGGCCAACGCGATCTATCGGTAGCCGGCCGAGCAGCAGCCAGTGCGCGCGCCTTTGTGTAATACCTATCTCGAGGTATAGCGGCCCCCGATTTCTTTTCACTTTTTTTTTTTTTTTTTCCCCCCCCAATTCAGCAGCAGCTGCTCTGCCGCGAGTTTGGGCGAGCTATTGTGTCGTATATCTGTGTACCTCGCGCGCGCGATCACGAGCATATACGGCCGAGAAAAACAATCGGCAGCTTCGCTTGGCCCCGAGCGAGCGCGTCTCGGGAATAAAATTTAATTAAGCCATAACTCTTTTCCGGCACTCGGTCGGCGGTTGGGGAGGGGAGGGGGGCAAAAAGAATCCGCTGCTCGCACAACAAGAGCACTCGGGAGCACACATCACAATGTGTGCGCTCTAATTACATATATATATATATATATATATATATATATATATATATATATATATATATATATATATACACGCCTACTTACCGCATACAGAGTACGGGTAAGCGTGGCTCCTTTGGCTTACACCTACAGGTGCCTATACGTATATACACATGTATAAGTCCCTTTTAATTCTCCTGCCAGATATTTCCAACCGCGACGTCGTGAGTAACAATAACTACAAGAGTTATTATTATCATGAATTATCATCATCATGGTAACGACGATGCGTCTTTGGGGTTGAAAAAAATTTGCGGAAGTCATCAGTTCGGACGTACATGAAATATAGTATGTATAATGTCATATACACGGACCTTTTCTTGATGTCAGTGCCGGTTATTAAATTCCTCGTAAGTATTGTCTATATACGCGTATACGGGTTTTTCAGGCACATCCACACACACCAGAGGCTCTCATCGAGGTGGAAACAAATAACGGATATGAGTTGCCATTTATCAGCCCCGCGAATAACGAACCGAGGCAACTCCACGCTCGTCTACGCGTGTATTATAAATTTCACTTTATTACCGGCAGAGTGACACACTGTTACACGAAACGAATGATAAATCCCCTTTTATATCTGTCTCTAATGTGCACTTTTTCAATTACTATTGCGATATGCTAACAGGACTCGCGGTAAATGCGCGGAAATAAATGAACGGGTATACGTATACACACACGGGTGAGTATTATAAATATTGCGAAACCAAAGGAGCACAAATGTAAGATACTCTCGATCGCGATGAAACAGAGAAGTGTGAGTATGTAGGTAATCGTGAGGTAACTCTCTGTACCGAATAAAAAAAAAAAAAAAAAATCACATCGGGCTCTCGGCCCGTCAATCTCCGGCTCTTTTAAAACGCACCACTTTGCTTTTCCACTGAACCAAACGTACCTATATGTTCAAGTATAGTATACATATAACACATACAGAGTTACTATATCTCGCAAGTGTGTACACACACAGTGGGAGGCTCATTCGCGGAGCGTCTAATTAACATTCGATGCACCATTTACTTAGTTTACAGACCTGTCTTTTTCTTCCATCGACTATGTATATATGTTTATTGTAGGTATACGTATGCTCTTTTGTCGTCGAAAACGCAATAGAGATGCAATGCCGAAGGAAAGGCGGCCAAGTTTCCAAGAATTTTAATGAAGCACAGACATCCGCAGTTTCGTCTATTGCGCGGAGAGCCGCGCTAATTAAGTTCCAAAGCGACGCGCGGCGGTGCTGGGCAAAGAAGGCGAAGGACGGGGAAAAAAAAAAAAAAAAAAAAAAAAAAAAACACCAAAAAGAAAGAAAGCCGCAGCGAAACAGACACAATCGCGTTTGGGTGTACAAGTGAGAGAGAGACTTCTACTGGGGGTAAAAATGGCCAGTGCCGGTGGGCTCCCACAATTTCATTTACATCCAATGCCGCAACAATCGGGCTGCCAACGCTGCCGCTCTTGCGGCGAGTCTCGTTTAAAAAGGCGCGCTCTTGCACGGAAGGAAAAAAAAAAAATCGCGCTAAACAGGCGACGGAGGGAACAAAGGCCCTCTTTTACCGTATTGTATGACATACACGGATACGTATATATGTATATATATTCATGTTTGTTCAAGTGTCTCTGATATGATATCGGATGGGAAAAACTCACGCACGTGTGGAGTAAAAAGGGGCGGGAGAAGCAAAGAGTGCGTGTCGACGGGTGTAACCTGAGATTTCACGAAAGTAATTTTTTACTATGAACATTTTGCTTCCGCACCAACTTCAAGTCATGATCTCCATCCAACGTTAACGAGTATATAACCTACATCACCTGCCCGACACTTGGTTGTAGGTATACTCGATGTTAAATTAAATTAAAATTAAAAAAAAAAAAAAAAAACCGCGTTTTAATTAAAACGAAATTTAATGTTAATGAACAAACAACGAAAAGCCGAGCGCCAGCGCGTGGTTTCCTGTCTCGTTTCTCTCTTGCACTCGGCGTCGATCTGACGTCTGATTATTAATAATTAAACTCTTTAAGGAAAGACGGGAAAAGGGCGCTTAAATCCAAGTGTAATTACATATAATTTGCGCAGCCATCAGACAACGACGGCGGCTCTACGGTTTCCACAAAAGAGTCGGACTATCGCGCACGTGGTGTTATACGTATACACATACGTATATTTCTTTATCATCGCGCCGCTTGTTAATGCAAACATTTTGAAGTACTGTGAGATGGAAGAGGAGGAAAAAAAAAAAAAAGTCCACAATGGCTTATTCAGCACCTGTAATTTGCCTTCCTTTCTCAAGAGAAAAAACGAACCTGATGCGACGCCGGTAAGCACACGGAGACGCGAACGGGGCACTGTGATTAGGGAGAAAACGCGCGCGCCTCGGAAGAAAATTATCGTTACACACACGGGATCGGAAAAGAATCGAAAGAACTGTTAGAATTTCGTTGCGTTCGAGAAAACGAATCATCATTAGTCAATGGATGCAACTAGAGAACAATGAATACTCCACAAGCAGGTAATTCTATTGAGATCTAAAGTAACTAGCAATAAAATTTCACGTTGAAAAGTTAACGATTTAACTGTCGATTAATCAACGAATTTAATTGCTAATTAAAAAATACGATTCCATGAAAGAATCGAGTTGAATTCCTAATGAGACCTTTGTCGTATTAAGACTCGATTTAGAACTCACCGCCACCCGCGCTATCACTGAAATCGAGGGTCGATGGCAAAAACTTTGGCCATCTGACATCCTCCTCGGCTCCCATATACAGCTTATTAAGAGTTCACGATGGCTTATTCAATATACCCAGACGTTGTTCAAGATTTTAATAACCGAGAGTGGCATCAACCAAGTTACACCCGGTAGATTCGTAAATCCGGAGAAAGACAATGTATATATAGGTACATTCTGCCACTCCCATGTATATATAGCGTCTTGGCTGCATATTTCCCACAAAAGGACGTGCTAAAGGATAAAGTTGAGGGACGTGAGGTATTATTTTTTCCACAAACGCTCACCTATATATACACTCGTCCGAGCACCAACACGCGACAACAGTATAGCAACCAGTGGGGTAGCCTCGGTTTCCGTAATCATTTATAAAGCACACCCATATGTATTCGATTTGCAAAATATATATATACTGTAAGCAACGAAACAACTTTTGAGCCTGTGAAAAAACTACCCTTAGGGGAGGCGGTAACTACAAGTTTTTACATATATACGAATGCATATACGAAAGAAAGACAGACGGACGGAGGGAGGTGTACCGGTACCGCCCAATGGTTTCGATCGGAGCCCGTCAATTTGCTGGAGACAAAGGGTGTGTATCACATGCGAATAGTAATAATGACAACAATGCACGCGCGTATACTCGCACATCAAGCTCATATTACGCGCGTATACGACCACGTATTATTAAAAGGTATGTATAGTAGGCTACTCCCCGCGCTAAACGGTGGTGGTCGCTGCACAAGGAGGTCCGCCGACCATGTATTTATTATGCATGTATACGCACGTGGAGCCGCGGCAAAGGCTGCAGACCGGCTTGCTTTGAAATGGGAAAAGTAAAAGTAGACATATACACCGGGCTCTGGCATTCCTACGGGGGGGGGGAGGGGGCAGCGGTGATTTTCAAGCGCGCGCGTTCAACGCACACGTATGGGTATATACATGTACATACTTTGCGCGGAAAGGGAGAAAATGTTTTGCGTGCATCGTCACGCTCGAATAAAATGACGATAATGTGCCTTTTATATTTGTATACGATTATTTAACAGAGATAAAGAGAGCATACATATATATATATCATACAGAGGATGAGGGACAAGCGTATATATTCGCGAAAGAGAAGGTGGAAGTAAGTCGCGCTGGTGGGCGTACAATGGAAAAAACGAATGGATCCGAAAGACAGACGGGCGAGCAAAATATTGTTACGGGGTAAGTGCAGCGGCAGCTCGGAACTAATGGCGGAACAGAGAGAGGTAAGTAGGGTGCATGCAAGGGAGCACGAAGAAGAAGAGCCCGAGTTGAATCGTAAAGCTCTCCCGGGCGCGCGACATTCGGCTGTTCTGGCGGCTCCCTCGTACTCGATCATATATATATTATACTCTTATACGCGCTCGTATCATAAAACGGACTGGTGGTGGCTGCGATGCAGTTTCGCCGAGGAGACGGAAAAGGCGAGCGCCGTTTCTTTTTCATCTTTCGTTTTGGTTTCATCCCCCGGCCCCGTGTGTGCAACGCAACAACATAAGCGAGAGCTGGGGGGGGTGAGCTTTTAATGTCTCGTAAAAGGGTGCGATCCATCTCTTCCTACTCTTTCGCTATACTGCGGAGAGCAAAGACACCTTGTAGGTACCATTGCCCGCGCGATTTTTCATCTTAAAGAGCTTGCGACTGCAACAGTCGTACAGTGAGGTTTCTTCCTCTCTTCGGAGCACGCGAACGGCTGCACGTCGATTAAAACCCTCTCTCTCCCTTTTGGAGCTTTTCTACGGCGCATAGTATCGCGTGCGAGCACGCGAATGTGTACGATAACAAATACTGTTACGGATTGCAATTGTGTGTACTCTCGTCGTGGTATGTGTGTATGACGTACGCGGACGACGTGTCTATTCCAGAAGAGGACGGGGAAAAATCCAGGCGCGAAATGGAGCTGGCTCGGCCGAGATTGTTATCTCTCCGCTTCGGACGGCACGCGGAGATGGGGATATATATATATATAATACCAAAGAGGAGAGCAACGCAACGATCGATGCGGCAAATGGAGACTTGTAAAGTGTGCGGGTGTTTTTTTGTTATTTTTTTCATGTATATAGTCAGGGTTAAGAGCATACCTGTATATACCTACACGTGAGTGCACTAAAATGTTTGTGTGTACGTATATAATAGCATCATCATCATCGTCATTAGTATAGGGGCATCATCTCTCTGTGCCTGCAGTAGCTTTTTGTGGCTGTATGTTGCGTACACCGCAAAAAAAAAAAAAAAAAAAAAAAAATCTCTTTGCAGTCGCGCAAAAGTGCCTTCCGTGCTCTGATCTTTTATCGCCTGCTGCTGCTCTCTACCTTCCCGGCTCGGGAGGATATTACTGTACGAGTACATTGTAAAAAGTGAAGGAAAAATAAAAAATTTAAAAAAAACCAAAAGAGTATATATGCACGCCGGTGTACGCGTTAAACTCTTTGAACGCATTGCACTTTTCTTCTGGCTAAGAGGTGCCCGTGTTGCTTAATTATTGACGTATAGATACAATATATATATTATAATGTATTACACAGAGCAAAGCTCCGTTGGGTATCTATACGTAAAGGTCGTTCCCGCAAATTACCCGACACGTATAATAACCAAAGGCTGCTAGAGTCTTCTTTTTTTTTTTTTTATATTCCCGCTCGACTATAAAACATACACACGTTATAATGTATTATACTGAACGCTACAAGTATACGTAGATTCTTTGTAAAATTTTCCACGCCGTATATATAGGTGTATATTTTGTATAAGCGGGGTGTCTTGGAGATGATCGTCGGATCGCCGGCTAAATCAATATATCGTGTCGCGTCAAGGGTATATAATATATATACCTATAAAATACTGCACCAGAGCAAAAGCTGGACGTGTGGTGATGATGGTGGTCGTTTTTTCCTCGGAGAGCTTTTTAATAAAGTTTATGCGGGACATAATGGTAACGGTATAATAATAATAATGGCGTACGAGAGAGACACGCCGTGGTTGATGTGCATAATATATACCTATGTATTGTAAGTGTGTGGGTAGGTTCATTGCAGAGCTGAGCTACTTTACGCTCGGCACCTCCGTGAGAAGAAGGAAGAAAATCCTTTTAAAATAAATTGAATAGAATAAAACGCTGGCGAAACTTTGCTTGCACATCGAAAAAAAAAAAATAGATGGACGGATCAAGCGCGTACATAAGCTGCTATATATATATTCAAGTACCCTCGGAGCGAACGAATTTGACTGTTCCAATTTTCTAGTGCAGGGTGAAAAAACGCTCCCGCAGCTAAATGAACCGGTTTATCCGTAGGGGCCAGGATCCCAGGAGGGAAGGGGTCATATTCGTTTGTTTTTGAGATGTGGGTGAAATATCGGCACGATGCGCGTATATATACACGTATCAGCGAACGAGAGAATATACTGCAAGGAAGGCTCGTGGCGGCCTACATTCGACCGACGAGCGAAAATATTTGCCCACCACCGGGTCTTTCCTCCGATTCTCTTGATTATCCTTTTCGAAAGCAGTCTCTCGCGCATTGTGGGCGTATGGACAGAAAATGCACACCCTCGCACCCAAACAAGCGTATACGTGTATCATATGCGGCCACTCGCTTGAGATGGGGTAGGTATAATACCTTATTATACTAACATCCATTACAAAAGTTAAAGAGAAAGAGAGGACGAAAGGACGAGAGAAAGAGCTGTATAGCTGCAGAAACGGAGTAACTATACTTACGTCAGGAGCCGAGCAAACAAGAGCTGCAGAGCAAACGAAGAGGAAGAAGAACGCGATTGCTGCAGGAGCGCCGTGGCGTCCTTGTAAGAAGCAGCCAAGAGCTGGTGGTGGCCCTTTCATATACACGTGGGCCTATACGCGCGCATACATGTATACACATGTGGGGTATACACGTACATAGAGAGGAAGAGAAATAGTACAAGGAGCATAGCGGAGGGACCCCGATCGAGCTCTGCAGGACGTATACGTACAGAGAGTAGGTTTAATCCTGTAGGTGTATAGGTAAGTATTATATAGAGGGTATGTACTATGTAGGGTATATAATATATGGAGAGCACGAAAGAAAGAAAGGAAGGAAGAAAGAGAGGGGCAGCACAGGTATGCAGCCTCTCTGGTGAGCACCGGCAACGGCGTCGGCAGCGGTGGGCCTCTCTGTGGGCATTCCTGCGGCGTTGCCACTTTTCTCCCTGTCTTTATCCTTCCCCACCCCACCCCTTCTCGGTGATGCTTGCTCTTGATCCTGCAATGATGCTGATGCTCCTTCAACTGCTTACTATACACATGGTACACAATACTTTTGATATTTGTAGGAAATGTTAAAAAAAAAAAAAATAATTATATTATAAACGTGTATCGAGGCACCATATTATTTCGTCCAGTTGACCCATCCGCGTCCTCGAAATCGGTGAACTTTATCCATACAATATAGTATAGGTATATACGATGGCCGTGTGTGTGCGTTTGCTTGAGCACCGGAGAAGCTCGAGGTAGGTGGTGTATGGAAGGGCCACCGAACAGAGGCACACAAACTTTACTCCTCGTAAATTCTTTATCCGAATTCTTGTACCTATACGGTATACACCAGCCGCACAGAAGCAGATCTGATGATACATTCGGCTGATTGTGCGTGTACAAGAGCTACTAGATTATCATACATATATTATAGTCACCTGTGTGTGTGTTTTTTTGTATATACCTATAGGTATACGTAATATACCTACGATATAAAGCGCGTATGATAAATATCAAGGAATTCCATCGCGTGGAAGCGCATACACTAGGATGTACCTACTTACTCCTAGAGAGAGGATGGAATGATTACGAACCATATATTTTTTTTCGGGCCATACTTATACTAGCTGTTATAAATATGTGGGGCGATGTGACGCGCGTCCTGCCTCTGTGAAATCAACTTATTTCAAACTATGGAATTTGAGTGTAAAAGAAGTAGGTGAACCTCGGGGTGGAAACAAAAACTCCTCGTGTAAATTTCAGGCTGGATATATTGAACTTGTGCACGTGAATTTCAATGGGTAGGTATGCGTAACTGGGAGGTCGGCTAATATGCGAGACGCGAAAAAAAAGGTGCCTTTTATTGAGTGCGTGCAGGCTATATAATATATAGGTGCATATTACCAGGTCGCAGTGCAAGTTAGTATAGACACGCTAGTGTAATACTATGTATGTACATGCAATATGGGCTGAGGAATCCGCGAGCGGGAGTCGAGGAAGAGGGGAAAGAGAGAGAAGGGCGCACGATAACGAGGGAAAGACGGAGAAATCGAGTTACTCTCCGGCGCGCTGGAGGCACTCCTTCCTCTCTTTCTCGTATATATACGCGCTCTCCGGGGATCTCGGATCCTCTCTCTTTCTCTCCGCGAGTGTGCATCATATATATATATATATATATATATATATATATATATGCAGGCCCGCGAGGAGGAGTTCCGTTAGTGCGTTACATGTATATATTTTATATATATATATATACATGTACCTTCGAGGTGATATAGATATAATATACGTGTCAGAGGCGCAAGGGCTCGGTAGATATATTATATAAATCAACGTTGCGGAAAAGAAAAAGGGAGCAGCACAGCTGCGAGATATGGGTATATGTATATACAGACTTTATAGTTACCTACTCGCGCCACCGCGGCTGACGGAAAAGTTTCGCGAGTCCAACGGTTAATCGAATTACGTTTTGGCTGAGTCGATTTTGTTTAACAACTTTTTCGCTACGCTTTTTCCCCAAAGGGGAGATTTCCTACTGTCTATACTATCACTCGCATCTGCAGGAGGAGGAAGAGAGTCGGAAGCTTTTCTACCCGAGTATACACGTACAACACCTATCCGACGCTTTGGACATTTTCGTTGACCTTCCGATTACAGTAATTTTGTATATGCTTAACAGTGCACTTGTTCATCCACAGTTTCTTCTTCTTCTTCTTCTTTGGGCAGATTCGGCAAAAGGAAAGTTGGACCGTGCAGTACAAAACGAACAGATATATATTATCATTGGCAACTTGCAAGCTCTATTTTTACTCAACTCCATTAAAAAGTCAAATCGACCCTCTACGAGGTATACACAATTTTGTTTTTTTTTTTCCCCCCTCGGATTTCTCATTACTCTGCGGCAAGAATCGAAAAGCGGAGGGATGGTATTCGAAATCGGAATAATTGAAACTAAAGTTTGATCGACCGCTGAGAGCGCCGCAGTGACCGTACCTATATACGTATCTTGGCTCCGAGACGAGGGAAACTATATAACACACGGGGAACGCGTTTTACACGTCGCGCGAGTCGCGAATATCAATGACCCGTCCGCAATCGCGGCATTCAATTATGCATAACGGTATCAAACTTGTTCCCAAACTTTCCTCCACGTCTATTCCGGCCCCTTCGCAAGTGGCGATTCTCGACTCTTACTCTCCTCCGGACGCAGTGTACACTGTACCGGGAATAAAAGAACCTCTCCCCCTCCTCCCCCCATCGATAATTTTTTCATTCGCAAAAGTGATGCGGTAACTTTATAGATATTGGATAAACTCCTTGGACAATCGTTACTGAGACGTACCTAGTTCAACTCAACTTTGGCACGACGCGGGCCATGCGCTCTACCGTCATATGCTCGCCGAGTCGAGAAAAATCTCTTCATCTAATCAACCATCAGCAAAATGAACTAACCCTTTTTTTCCGAGCTGATTCGAGCCGCTTCTTGATTGTTGCGAGCACATTGCACGTGAAAACCGGTACATAATATGTATATACCTGTACCCTCGAACGAAAAAACTTTTTGCAACGCTTTCCAGCTGCACCACCTTAATACGCACACGCGTACATCGTACGTAAAGTTCGAGGTCGAACGCCTTTTATTTTATTTTTTCCCTCCCGTTTCGTTCTATTATTATATACACACTGCAGCCGAGCGGTGAGAGTCGGGACGGGGGCCCTCGCTCGAAATTGCCGGCTCCGAAACAAAAATGGTAAATGAGAAACTCTATAATTTAATAGAAAATTGCACGGCTTCTGTTAATAATAACACATCGGACGGGGGAAGTTTGCGCAGAGGATGCAGCCGAGAGAGGGAGTAATTCTCTCGCGAGCCGAGCTTGTATACGTTGGATTAGATAGAGGATTTTGCATTCGGGGAGGGAAGGGGAGGGGAGGCCGTAAAGCGCAGAGATCGCGGCCAAAGCGCTGATTACCTTCGAAAGTTTTGGCACACTAATCGCGCGGGGATATACTCCATACACAAACAATTTTTCCTTCCTTCCTTTTTTTTTTTTGTTTTTTTTTTTCAAAAGGGGTAGATAATCCTTGCGTTGCAAGATGATTGGCCGTACTTGTTACACACGTGAAATTATCGAGGCCCCCTAGCTGACGTCCCCCCGCACACACGTGTAGTCACGTTACCGTCCTATATAATATATACAGATGAGCGCATCAAGGACCCCCAGGCGATAAGATTACGGCGTATGTATGAATATGATATACGGGCCCACGTACGTATACACACGTGTACACTCTCTCCTCTGGTTCTCCATTTCGCAGCTCGTCCTTTTTCGATGAAATTACGAAAGAAAAGGGCAAAGGAAGCGGTATCAGCAGCAACAGGGGGAAGGTCGGCCTTGATGCCCCGAGAATCGATACATGTATATATATGTTACGAAGGAGGCCCAAAGTATATTATGCTCGTGTACATGGTAGACGTAATGGGACGACAGAGCGTCTACTACACATATATACACAAGGAGCTCTCAGCTCGCATGCTGTTATACATGTACATCACACACGCGGGAGAAAACGAGAGCGCGAGAGATGCTTCTCCCGTGTCAGTCGGCAATTTAGCGCCCGCCGCGGGCCCGATTCCCCTATTTACTTAATTACCGATTATTAAATTTTTTTTTTTTTTTTTTTTTTTTAATATACATCCGCAAAGCAGCCATGCACAGCGCGGATATAAAATATCCTTTTTTTCTTCTTCGAAACGGAAGAGGGGTATCGCCATTGTTGTATACTTTATTTTTTGTTCACGTGGTGCGAGTTTGGTAGCTCCTATACATATACCATTGGAGTCGCTGCTATTACATGCGATCGATTTAATATATCAACTATAATCACGTACGTTTTATTTTAATACCAAAAAGACGATGGGGTAGGCGCTCGTCGATTTTTTTGGTTACGGGAGAATCCCGTGCTAAAGATGCTAAAGATGTTAATTATACACGTTTAAAAAAAAGTAAAACTATGATGGAAAAAATTGCGCCATGTGCATATGAGTCGTCTATGTTTGGGGCCGGGGGTGAAAACTTCGTTGCGGCACGTAAGATGATTTACTATAGCTCAACATTTTGTGTTTATAGATACATAGAAATAATATATGTATAATGTCATAAAGTGTGTGTTGGTAATGGTTGATTGGTATACTGACCTTGTTCCGCTTGGCTGCCCTCGAGAGTCGCGAGTAACATCAGCGTGACGCAGCAGCAGAGCAGGAGGGCCTTGAGGGCCGGTCTGCGTTCCTCCTGCGCCATACCACTGCTGGGACTGCGCTCAGGCAGTACGGCCAGCCCGCGGTCACGGTAATGTCAGCAGCAGGGCTCCCGAGAACCGCGTGTATACCACGACCACGACTATCAGGGAGCTGGCTCAACGCGCCCTCAGCAGTGATGACGGTTGCTCATCCTCGCCACCTCCGATCCTTGTATATATATATATATCACTGCTGCTGTCGTCGTCGTCTTCGACGTTGTTCCTGCGGACGCGAGCCTAGCATTGCCGGCCGTTGCGCCCGGGCGGAGGCCCCGAGCCCTCCAGCCCCTCCTCCTCCCTCCTCGGACCCGTCGTCACAGCCAGCCTGCTTCCTCGCCTGCTTTTACCCTGCAATCCAACAAAAGACAAAACAGCGCATTAGCCGGGGCTCTGCGAAAATGCGAATGGAAAAAATCTAGAACGCGTCCTCATCCTCCCTCCTCCCCAAATCCAACACCCCCCCCCCCAACGCGTCTCTTTTCATCCCTCGCACCGGAGAGCTTTTCTCATCTTAGTTCCCCCCTCTCCTCTCATCCCTACTCGTATATATAGCCCTTTGATACGCGGGAAAATGCTAAGTGTATCCCTCCTTTTTTTTTTTTGCCAAAAAACGCAAACAATGGCCCTGTCCCTGTGCGCTAAGGGCGCGCTCAGAGTCGACGCTGGATTTCGTATTATTTTTCTCGCGCTCGGCGTCGAAAGCTAGACGACGACGTACGTAGCCCGCGAGCTCTTCGACAAAATTACTTTTGGCCTCTTTTTTTGTTATTTTTATTTTTCCCTCCCAAATGTATATCATTAAAGGGGATACACACACGACGAATGAGAATGTACTAATGGTACCTGGAACAAGAAAAAAATGCGCCATTTTCGTCCCTCCCCCACCTTTGTGGCTCTCAAATATATATATGACAGTACAATGGGTGTTGATGTATGTTTAAGGTTACACGTGTGACGTACAGCCAACAGTGACTTACGAGCTAATGATACACTCTGCCCAAGACCCACGGGGCATCAAAGTTTTAACGAGCGATCTTATCGCCCGTACGAAAAAATACCCTCTCTTGCGCAGGTTTAAAAGAGAAACAAAAAAAAAAAAACAAATCAAAATAATGTAGAGCAGTGTCATTTCGGTTTTCCCAGCCGAAGCGGAAGTAAGTACGTTATTCCTGAAAAACGAGGTCACAAAAAACATACACCGCGACGTGTTTGTTTGTCCAACGGGGCAACTATACCATATCCTATATACCTAAAACACCTAATCAGATGGCGCACGAACGAGCAAAATTATACGTGGTGGCAGACGCGGGCACGCCAACATTGTGTATACGTAAACACACACGCACGCGCAAACGAGATTTTACAGCGGCAATCGAGAAATGGACGTTGTAAAAAGACCCTCGCATCGGGACGTCATTTTTAGCGGATTTCTTTTATCGGCGCGTTTATCGTCACAGTGCTAGTCCCTTGATGATAACAACAACCTGTGTATATGTATATATGCTCGTGCAGTTGCCCGTCAAATGAAAATTGAAAGCGATAACCTTTGCGCCCAAAGTACCAATAACCAAGTTGTATCTACGTCGTATAACGCTCCATCGCGATCTTCGTTATATTACACATCGAAGTAAGTATAACTTGATGTGCGTCTGGCGCTTTCGTCTTAATGAGGCCCAAGCGGAAAATACGTCGTAGGTATAACTGCGGGGAATTTATCGCTCGTTGATCCCGAGCATCAAGGATGCTTTGCGTGGAATGAAAAAGGGTGACTTTACCATGACTATTTCACGGACCTAAATGGAAAATGAGAAAAAGCCGAGGTGACACGATGGCGTTTTCATATCTCTGGACAAATTACATCGGAGCGAGGGAGCCCGAATGTAAGAAGTTGGGGAAAAAAAAGCCTAGAGTAACGAGGAAAAATCCGTCGCGATAAAAAAAAAAAAAAAAAGTGGAAGGGCGCTGGAATTTTATTTGCGGCGGTATCAGTATAGTGGCTACGAAAAATGAAGAGAAAGAAAGGAAAAAAGTAGAGAGACAGGGACCCGTCCGTACCGTTGCAAGCCGAAGCGAGTAATTAAGAAGATCTCTAATGAGGACGAAATAATCATGCCGGGGGAGGTGGAGAGGAGGCCCATGTCTCGCCGTATGAATCGGCTTTGAATGAATTTCCCTTCTTTTCCACCTCCACCTTGTTAGAGGGAAGCCGTGCGCGCCCCCATAAACAAAAAAGAAGGAAAAACATAGCAAGAAAGAACGAACGAATGAGATGGACGTGTATATATACATATCCTCTTTTTATCGCCACTCCGATGCTTAGGAGCGAAGAAAGAGAGAGAGAGCCGCGAATTTCTCCCGCTATGCTCCGCCGCTGAATGGAGCGCCAACGGAAGGATATGCACGTATTCTCGCCGGCGAACGAAATTCCCTTCCATCGGATCGGATCGGATGGTACAAGTGCGATTCCTTTAACCTGCTACAGAGTCCCCCCCCCTTCTTTGAGTATACACGCGAGCCAGGTAAATAGGACGACCCCCCCCCCTACTCTCTTTTATGCCACCCACCTGCAGGATAGAGCTCGTTGCTTGCTCCCTTTCACTCGGTTAAAGGTAGCGCTCTACACCTTTTCGGACTGGGGTGAGGGAGGGAGGGAGGGGGCGAAATTTCCCTCCGACGATTGCATCGCCATTCATTGGCGAGAGACACTTCAAGTTCGAGACGAGGCTCGAGAAGGTATACATTTTGTCTATCGGCGACGCGGCTTTCCACAAGGACTTGGAGGACTTTCACGAGAGGAGCTTCCTTTTTGGCCCCCGTCTTGCCAAAGAAGAAAGAAGGAGGGCTCTCTTTTTACTTTCACCGGCGAAATCTCTTGCGCTTCCGGCGATCTTTACGCGCTCCCGGAAAATCGCCGAGCCGCGAGAGTCTCCTTTGCCCATAAGCAATCGCCGAGGACCAAGAAAGAGACGCGCAAAGCTCTTTCGGCTCTCTCTCCCCCGACTATTTGCTCCTCCGCGGCGGCAGCTGTCTGTGCGCGAGCTCTACTCGGAGCAGTACAAAGACGCCGCAAGACCGACCGCGAAGCCCCGGCAGCGAACTGCGCCTGCAGATAAAGCGGCCAACAGGACGGATTAAATTTAACGAGATGCATCCTCTTTGCCTATACGGCAGCCAGACGACCCGAGGCCCCCTCCCTCCCATGGGTCGGGCGGATATTTCTTTCCTGCTCCTGTAAGCTTTTTGTTTCCCTAAAACCCTTCTCGCGACGACGCAAATAATAAAAATTCATCGCGGCCAGGGTAAACACAGGCACTCCGCGGTAATATTTTAAGGCTCAGCGTCCCCTTTTCCCTCCTCGATTTGGCTGATGAAATTTTATTTCTCCCCGACGAAAAGTCGTGATAAATATTTGCGCGGCCGCGAGTCGATTGGGGTATAGAGCGGCAACGTTTCCGCGTTTTAATGAGAAAAGAGAATAAAGGAGGAGAGCCAGAGTGCACATCATTTTTGACAACAAGAGGATATGAAAAAGTTGGCGGCGGGGATGTATTTTCAGCAGCTGAGGGAAACAGAGCGCCGACGACGACAACGAGTGCTTTGCGTGAAAATAATCCGGGAGAGCGAGAGAAAGTTAAGATTGTTGGAAAAAAACAAGGATAATGCATTCGAGGGTTATTGTCGTCGTCGTCGATTGGTCGATGCTTCACTTCTTAATTAAATTTCGTCACAATGCACAAAGCGAGAGGTACTCTCGAATGTCATTCCCGAGACATATAATTATATTGCATACACATTTCCCGCGGAAAAAGTTGTGCGTTTTCCTTTTTCTTTTGTCGTGCTCTCGGATACTGGTGCGCATAAAACACGCCGACGAGTCGTGCGCGCACAAGGCAAGAGGTGTAGTGTTCCTTAATTTTCGGCAACTCGAGTTGAGGAGAAAAAAAAAAAAAAAAAAAAAAAAAAAAAAAGCACCAACAACGAGCACATAGTCGTCTAGAGGGACCGAACGACATAACAATCCACTCGTCACGTAGCGTAAATTTAAAACTCGAGAGGGCAAAAGTTTCCTCACCGCCGCGCCACCACCCGTGCACATACATACCTACCAGACTAAAGCAGCGGAGAAGGGCGAGAGGGATATGAAAAAATAAACGCCTATCGAGAAAGAGAGGGATGATGCTCCCTTTTCCGGCGAAGGCACGTACGGCGATAAAATAGAGCGGCGTGTAACCGATGGGAGAAATCAGCGTCCGAAAAGAGCCAATCGCTCGCAAATGGCACACAGCCTCTCTTCTTTTTTTTTCGTAAAACCCATTCCCCCCCCCCTTTTTTTTTTTTTGCTGTAGGTGGTCAAAATCGGCGATGCAGGCATCCGTCATTGTTTCGGTGCAAGCACATGGGTGATGATAGCCACAGCAGCACGCACCAAATCCACCTCTATCCGCATGTATACACACACACACACACACGCATACGTATGTGTACAGAGAGAAGGGCTGGACGCATCGAGACCCTCCCCCCCATGTCCCTACCCCAATGGAACTGCATTTTTCCCTCCCCTATGTACCAACGTATCAGATGGAACCAGCAGTCCGTCCGACCGGCTTTGGCTGTATCTACTGTATCGGTACTGTTACATAAAAGCTACTGCGCTGGGTATCTATATATGTATTTGATTGCGCCGCCGGCAATTTCCGCGAAACCAATAATACCCAGCTGTACATATATACATCCATCCATCGTAGACAGCGGCAGTATAATATACAGGTCTGCCGGAGGTCTGCTTACGTGCAGGTAGCAGTCACTGCACCCGAAGGTAATTGAAAACGGCGATTCGAACAAATCCGTTTTATACGGGGGGACCGATCCGTGTACATATTGTGGGTATATATATATATGGGTTTACAGTTGTCCCTTGCAGCGACTTTTTCTTTATACACCGTGAGGTGCTCGCTGGAGAGCATCGCGATAACGCGTATCTCCCACCCAAGTTTTTTCTCGTCACGGCTCCTCCGGGGATCAAGACACCGCGGCCTGGATGATTTTTCCGAAGCAAAAGACACGTTATCCGTACACACACACACACACGAGAGAAAGAAATGGATTTATTGGCCATAACAATATATATATATGGTATGGCGCAAAGAGACGGATAAGTCCTTGGCAGCGCGGCTGTCTTGACTCGATACGCGATATTACAAAGAGACGCGCATACACGTACAGATAACAACGACGCCAAAAGAGCCCTGTACCATTGGTACATACTCATACGCACACCCAAGGGGGAGAGAGAACGGCTATCGATCAGTTTTTATTGCATACTCTTCCGCTTACCTTTCATCTCTCTACTGGCTCTAACTCTGTCGAACCACGCGCCATCGCCGTTCGTTGCCATTGCCTATATATATATATATATATATACATATACATACACGCACATTATACGACGGACGTTTTACGACAGCGGTAGATCGTTTAAAAACAACTCTAATTCCCCTCTATTTATCGTTGCGTGCGCATCGTTTCCTCGAAAATTCGCCGTTGCTCGTAAAGTACCCATTTTACCATCGGACGCGTCTGTCCTGTACTCGTTCGCTCGATTGTGTAAAAATAAAGGAAAAAGGAAAAAAACAGCAATTTTGTTTAACAGCATTACCCGAGCTAGTCCCTACTAATTGTGCTTAGGTACATAATATACACCCACGGGGTCGTTCATTTTAATAGGCCATAGGATTCCCCAAAACGCAACAAACAGCTGTGTTATGTATATACGCTCTACATGTAAGAGGGTATATAACTGCGTACATCGAAAGACAAATGGCCCCTCTGAGCCTCGCTCTACATTAATTACGCGGTATATCTCCTGGTTTTAATCGAAGCTCGTTCTTTATCGCAAGTTGCCACACGGGCCGAGAGTATATTAAATTCCAAAACGGATGCCAGTTACGGGAGAAAAAGGGAAGGGAGGAGGGAAACGCCGGTATCGAGTCGAAGAAACGCGGGTGATTTGAATGCGTGGCCAATGCGAGGGAGGAAGGTACACGCCAACCAACTAAATAACAATAATATATTGATTATATACAGCAACGGTGCTAATGTGTACGTGACGGGAATAATCTTCGCGGAGGAAGGAGCAAAGGAAAAGTAAATCTCGCGAGAAAGGGTGCATTTGTATGAAAAGTCTCTTGCGCCTGATAACCCTGGGTGCGGGTAATAAATATATATGTATACTTGCGATGACGTTTGCAAAAAGAAATTCCATCGAAGAAAAACAAAGAGAGAGAAGGGAAGGATAAAATACGATTTCTCCACCTTTCGCTCCTCGTTTTGTGTTATTTTCCTTCCACACAGACGCATCCCTCGGACCGAGCTTTATTAGCCGAGAAGCTTTTCTCTCTATACCTGCTCGCTCTCGTGCAGATGATCCCATTACGAGCATTAGTCGTCCAAAGTGCCCATTGATAAACAAAGAAAATGACAGCCCGCACGTGTCTGACGGTCGTCTGCGTATCCATGCGCTCGCGAGAGCTGGAAATGAGGGAGACGGGTGGGGGGGGGGGCGCCGGCGCCTGTATACCTCTGCATTTGCATATTGTACATAAATTTGCGCGTATCAGCGAGCAGAGAGCACGCACGTGTGTTGTATTACAAGCGGCTCCTCGTATAATTATAAGGTGAGAACCGCGCGACGCCAAGGCGACAAATGTTCACACGGCGCGGGTTGACAAATCACCGGGTTGTACGATACTGTAAGAGGATATATAATATATGTTATGTGCATGCACGTGTATACACATGTAGGGAGGTCCAAGGGCAAGGCCGCGTGCACCGCAAGCTCGAGCGTCGGAGGGCGATGGTAAACGCATCTGAGGCTACATATACACACACATATATATATATACGGCGCGAGGGTGGTGGTGTTTTCTAGATACGACGAAGGCGAGGGAAGTTTTGGGGTTCGCCGCCAAGAGAGCCAGAGAGAGGGATGGGGGTGGATGGGAGGATAGGATCAATACCCGGAGCCCCTGCCATTTTGCCCATGTACACACTTTGAGTTGTCTTGAAAGTGCGACTCTGCCGCGCTTGGGAGGAAAAACGAGAGAAAGATCATACGTATACGTGCACGGCATGAAGTAAAAGCTCGGGAGACGAGACGAGGCTGCCGTGTACCACCGAGGAAGAGGAGGAGGGGGAGAAAGAGCGAGTCGAAAAAAAAAAAAAAAAAAAAAAAAAGCAGAGGAGAGCGAAAAGGTACACGAGGAAGAGGAGAAGAAGAAGAAGAAGAAGAGTATGCCGGAGGAAAGATGATGAGTAGGAGTGCCGAAATGTATAGCGCGGAACAGTGCAGTTCTTGTAGAGCGGGCAAAGACCCGCGAGCCCCCTCAATCTCTTTTCGCAAGGTAAGATGATGATGCAAGTAGATGGTGGGTATATATTATATATGGTAACAGAGCACAGGAAACTGCAGACTCGAGTGAAATGTCGTATAGTCGACACATTGCATGGTTGTAGGTGGCTAGGGCTTGGTACACGCGTACAGGGCCTCGTTTCGGCGGTGCCGTTTGAGCTTCGTCAAAAATTTAGGATGTCCCCTCTCTCTCTCTCTGTCTTCTTTGTGGCCCTCTCCTCCTCGTGAAATCTCTGAAAAATGTGTAGTGGGCTCTTTCACGGGTGGCCCGGGTGCTTTGGTTCGCGCGCGCGCTTCCTCGAGAGAACATAAGCACCGGCTCCTAGCGATTGACTCAAAAACAGAGTCTCGAGAGCACCCCTCCCCCCCGAGAGAGATGAGTACGGAAGAGCGAGGGAAGGCAGGTGCCGGGGTTCGCGTTCTCTGATAAGCCGCGATTTTTGGGGGTGGCTCTCTCACTCGACTCGCTTTCCAGCTCTTTTTTCTTTTTTTCTTTTTTGGTAGCGGCTGCTCGCAGACGTAAACAGGATGGATATATTGTATACAATACCACGCGCCACTACTACTACGGATACTGTGCAGTAAGTGCGCGGCACCCGGGGCTACAGCTTCTCGAACGGGCAAAGGCCCCGGCGGCGCCCCCGGCCGTGCAAAGGTACTCCCGATTTTGCAGATTTTTAGTAGCCCCCGTGCATACATATGTATATATACATACATCCCTCTTTCCTTTTCTCTCTCGAGAGCGGCACTGTAGCTGCCTAAAAGAGAAGCAAACCAACAGCCAAGCGGGCGACGATGGTGCTCGAGCGCGCGATTCGACGAGCCGACGGGGCTCTCCGTTCCCTCGGAGAAATAAAATATTTCAAACCAGTATACGTATACCGATGTACACGAGAAGCACCCCTTCCCCCCCCCAACACCCCTCGTACCTGCTATCTGTGATTTTCGCAACAGCGTATATGGGTCCTCTCTTTACCTATACCCATATACCTGCCAAAGTATGTACATGGCAAAGGGACCATCATGCCGAGGGGGGAGTAGTCCGCTAATTTATCGCGAGCATATTTATACGTCCGCGTGTAGTACAGGGGCTACGCGTGCGGTGATGAAATGGAGGAGGAGGGAAAAAAAAAAAAAAAAAAAAAGATTTACTTTCCTCGGTCCGCGTGCACTGCAAGTGTGTGTATACGTATTTTTCAATTCGCGAAATTGAGAGCACGCACGCACTCACCCATCGAGAGGAGTACAGTACATAATATGGAGCCGTACACATCGGGGTATAATATAGGGGAGCGAGCGAGAGCTTTCGCCAAATTAGCATATCCGAGTGTAGTTATACACGGTATATGTATATATATACGACGTACCGGCCCCTCTCCTCCTCGTGTATATATCTGCAATGTACATCGAACATATGGGCACTGGTATCGTAAGGTGCGGACTCTTTTTTGACCCCTTTGCCATCGCCTGGCTGCCATTAAAAAAAAAATTAACTTGAGCCCGAATCAGCCATATTTGAGCCTATACGTATACATTGGCAGGCCTCGACTTTGCAAGTTTCGAGGTAACAACGATTATATAGGTATGCCCAACAACTGCAGAGTATGGTAGCTTTGCTGAGTCGTGTCAACAGCGTATTTTTCATACGTGTTTATGTGCAGTAGACAGAGCGCTCACCCCCTAAGTATGCATCCAAAAAAAAAAAAGGTTCGCTATCACCGTGTTTACGAGAGTTGCCGTGTGATGTACTTTACGAGGCGGCAAGTGGCACACCCTCCCCCACCTCCTTCCATCCATCCCATTGTACTTGACATCCACGAGCTCTTATATACATTGCGCTAACTTTTCCAAACTCGTCTACGGAGCCTATAATATGTATAGAAGCGCCATAGACGGCAGCATACATTACAACATATGTATAATTTATTTATACCGTATAACAAGTGTATACAAGTATACGCCAGCAGGAGCAGGCCGTCGCGACGCTTTTGCTCGTAACAGCCATCAGCGCACGCGGTCATCACGCGTTTCGGGATCCCTTTTCTCTCCACCGGGTTGATCCCTTGGGAGTATTACGCTAATGCTACACCGATATACCATTCCCGTAATATTAATTTGTGTGTGTGCGTGTGTGAGTATAATACCACGCCCATCCCCTGACTAGTGGGAGCCGATGTGTGGCTCGTAAATCAGCCCTCTCTTCCTCCTCGCTCTACATAAAATGTATATATACTCTCATACCGACCGAATTTGTTTCCGCTCCTTCTACTCCTCTTGGGGAAAATGAAATTTTTCTCTTTCGTGCCATCTAATATTATACGCACGTATGTGCATGTGCAGTGTACATATGTATATATATACATACGCAATGACCGTATTATACACGCAGAGAGCATCTTCCTTCCTTCCTTCTTTCTTTCCATGCTCGGTTTAAAGCCTACTACACGCAGAGAGTATTATACACAAGGGAAACGGAGATATAAAGATTTCCTCTCGCGCCAAGGCGAGTTTACATTCCTTCTGTTTCGGAGAGTGCATAGTGTTTAGGGATAATACATGTACATGTATACCCACGCTCTTCTTCTTGATGCACTGCGCTTCGTCTTTCTCTCACTTTTGGCGACAGCTTCCGAAACGAGAGGAGAGACGAGTTGCATTTCCGGTAAGTTTGAGAGCTGCCGAGCGAGGAAACGCGGATTTATTTCACGGCCGTGGGATTTTTTTTCTTCGTTTTTTTTTTTTTTTTTTCCTTTGGATACCATGTAGGTACTGCCTCGCAAATATGAGAAAAGAATGTATATACGTGTACTACATTGAAGATTCATATAGGAGAGAAAAATTGCCGACCTCTCTCGGACACACTGCGGCACAGCACCAACATCTTGTTACACTTGAAAGAAATGTCCAATGAAATTGTACTTTCTACGTGTTTTGTAGCGAGCTTTCGTCAAAGAGACAAAAATTAATAAGTATCGTACGTATATAGCTTACTCTGACGTACAGTTCACAGCAACGACAGCATCAGAAAGCGTCGGCTTTCACCGCTGGTGCGATATTCTCTTGGCGAATAGTATACGGTGTACGTATTGAGCGAAGGCTTCGTTCTTTCGCGCGATGAACGCGTACTTTGATACACGTGTATACATATACATATATGTATACGCATACGTATAGACAGAGCCGTCGTGCATTTTAGGGGAGAGCGAGATAGAGTTCGCCCTCTCGCGCACTACGAATTTAAAACACAAGCTTTTGAATCCGGAATGCAGCAGCAACTCTCTTCTCTCCTTTCAGAAGGGTCCTCAGCCCCCCTTCTTGGTTTTTTTTTTTTTTTCTTTCCTTTCCTTTATTATTCGCAAGCAAAACTATATACACGATGCATGTATATTATGTGCGCGCATGTACCTGATGCACACCTACTGTGCCAGTACTATTTGCTACTGCTGATGCTTGTGCTCTACAACTACACGTATATACTGGGAGCTGCACCTCGGCGACGAACGAGAGAGGGACCAAAAAGGGGGTGAAAAAAAAAATAAATAAAAAAAAAAAGCAGAGAGACGAGTGCGGAGCAGAAGAAAGAGACGGCGAGAGACAATGGGAATATGCGCCCGCCACTGCCGCCTGGCAGAGGAAGGGAGAATAATGGGATTTTTTTTTGACGTCTCGCTGTAATTCGGCCTGATTCTCGCTCGTTTTCCTCCTCCTCCTACACACTTACGCGTACACACCTATAGTGAGCTTAGAGTGACGCTGCGGCGCGTAATTAAAAATCATAATATGCTGCTGCAACACGCGTTTGTCCCTCCCTTATTTTTATTTGCATTACATTTGTCATACTTATGGTGTACACGAGCGATCTCTTTTTTGCACAATATACACGACGCCGGCCGCTCGGCAACCCCCCTCCCCCTCTCTCTCTCTCTCTCGCTCTTTGACGTTGGGACACATGTACCGCGACTATTGTCATGCAGAACATCGTGCATAACGTAGATCTACATACGTTGTTCCGATATATCCTTTGGAAAGGATAATTTAGCGCCCGAGTTGCAGCATAACCAGCAGTAAAACTGAGCGACGCGTAATAGTCCATACGTATAGGTTTTATGAATGCGTAGGTGACCCACATCCACACGCAGGACCGCAGTCAAACTTACTTGCACGTGTAGACCAAACATATGTATGTGTAATATACCTATGCAATGATGCACGTTGAAACTATACATGAAAACACGGAACCGTGAACGTGGTTCGTTTCGTAACGAGACGTACGTACATTTCTGTGGTATATATACTAAGGTAAGGTATTTGTAAAGACTCACGCGGGTGAAAGTCATATTCTGCAACACACACGATATTATTGTGTACTTACTGCATGATAATATGTAGCTCGCACTGAGTCAACTATGGTCAATTTGTGCCAGGATAAAGAAAGAAACAACCCACGACCCTTATAAGATTCCTTTTTACCTCACCAAAGGATCCTTTTGTGTCTCTACCCTACATCATCTATATCAGCTGCCTTTGCTCTGTTAACGTTGCACGCAGTACTGCCTATACTTACAACGTTAATAAACATTATATATACACTTATGCATTTCGTTATCAGTCAATAAACCACACATACATTTGGTGCAATACCCCAATCCAATGAACTACGTTACAGCAGCATAAATACAAGTAGCATGTAGCATAGCGCGCGCGCGCGCTATCGCCGTCGCTAATCAACCGTGAAATTCTACCGGTTTTTCCGCCTCATGCGTGTACTAAATCACTCGCTACTGCATACTTTCGCAGAGAGGGAGAGAAAAAAAAAGAAAACAACAGCAACAGTGGCAAATTTACGCGAGTGAAAACAACAACTGGTAAGAAAAAAAAAAAAACAATTTGGAGATATCATTTCGGTGGGGCCAGACTCGGGAAACTCTTTTAAACATTTCCAGCTAGCGGGAAGTACATTTACTTCCCCGGACTTTGGGTTTCCCAGTTGCGTATATTTTTACGTATAGGTAAGTCTCGCCCGAGGCATCTGTACGCATATACGTAGTGAAAAGAAAAAAAAATGGCATGATTCATTGTCCTGAGGAGACAAGGAAAATCTTTTCGCGGGGGAACGCTTCCGAATCCATTTGTTACACCCTCAAACGTACACCTTTGCGCGCGTGTGTCTGTGTGTGTACGTGATGTTGTAGAAGAGCAGCTTTTTAAATGTTTGATTCCCTTCGCCCTGCAGGCCCTCGAGGCTTCTTGTGGAAAAATACGAGAAAAATAATAGCAAAATTGCGCTAGATTGATACGATCGATAAAAAGGGACGTAGAGGAGGCAAGCTCGCGGGTGAAAAATGACGGCTAAGCGGCTGCAACGACAAAAAATATCGTAAAAGAAAACGCTGTTTGCATCGAGCGTATATTCCATTTTTCCACCTCTTTTCTTGTTTCTTGCCTCATCGTGCACGCGTGCATAAATATGAGGTAGGTATACGAGGATCGATCGAGCGCACAGCGAGGCAAAACAGTCCGACCACAACGAAACTCCTAAATCGGCTTTTTTTTCCCATTATCTCCTCGAGGCTAAGCTCACAATTATAATGTACCAACGCAGGGTCACTCCGTTAGACATGCAGGTGCAATTATAATCATACGCACACACCGCGATGACTTACGCGTTATTAATTTTTCCCTTTTTTGTTTTAGCGCACAAAAAACGCACAGCCTTCGAGTGTCCCATCTCGTTTTCTTCCCCCCTCCCTCCCTCTCACTCGCTCTCTCCGTATTACGTGCGAGTGCCCTTGTTTCGCGGTTTCTGCTGCTGCACATTACGTCTTTCCCAGCGTAAATGCCCGTGCTTTGAGAAAACAAAGCTCGTCGGCGTCATCGTCGTCCTCGTTTATGTACCTATACAAGTAAGTACACGCGTTGTCCGCAGAGAGTATATATAGTATATCAGGTGAGGGATAGAACAAGTATGTATATGAGGAATGTACCCGCGCCAAGAAAGAATACGGAGAAGATCCGCGTGTGTGAGTATACATGTAGGAGGAAAGAAGACGATGGTATAAATATGTAGCCATGTGTGTGTTGTACAACGGACCACGTAGACGCGATAAAGCCCAACGCGATGTAATTCCTCAAAAGCGAGTGTGTATCCCTTTTGGCTGTTACACGAGTAATCTTTTGAGGCGAGCCTTTCCGGAACAATGCCCCGTCGTCCTTCTCCCTCGTAAACCGTTGCTGCCGGGCACTTTTCAAAGTTGGTGTATACAACAACGGGCCGAGGGATCTCTCCTCGAGATTAAAATAGTCTTGCTTTCCACGTAACATTACGGGCATTTACCTTACATTGTACCTGTATTATCCTTTACCCCGTCCCCCTCGCCGATGGCTCTTCTTACCGATTTCTCTCTTTGAGCTTCGATTGTGTGCACATGTACGCGCCAAACGGTAGGCAGAGAGAGAATTTTTATTTAACAGATTAATTATCATAAAAAAAAAAATAAAAGAGCAATAGCTCGTTGTTTCGATCGATGACGTTTTTTTTTACCCCGCTCGTGGGAGCGTGCCGTGCTTTTTAAGTAACAAAAAAATCCCGACGCACGCGATAAACCACGGGCAGATCGGCCATGGCTTATTTCACTGCAGACGAGAAATTTGAAAAATTTGCATTTCACCGTACCAACTATACATACAGTCTACATGTATATATGTATCGCGGTATCGGAGGGGGAGGGAGCAGCTCACGCAAAACACGGAATTAATAACTCGCGCGCGCCGGGCGTACAAGTACATATACGTACGCGTCTACTACACCCACGCGGTGCACTCGGCATTAATCAGCAAAGTTTTTTTCTTCTCCTCCCCCAAAACTCGCTCTCTCTCTCTCTTGTCACCCATCAGGGTCGCACCGCCGAAAGAATGTGTAATAATGCAGACACGCGTTGTACGGGTATATATAGGGGTACGCCCGTCAAAGCGCGCGTGCCTCGCCTGATGCTCTCTTCCTTTTAACGCTCGCGCAAAAATCCCGGCAGCCTGGAAAATAGGAAAATGCCATCTCTACCCCCTCCATCTCACCCCACACACCCTCCCTATACCTCTGTCGCTTCCTCGCATATCAGCTTTGACAACGCACGGAATTATTTGTCAGCTGTCGCCGGGAGTAGGGAGAGAGAGAGAGTAGACTCACAGGGGCTGGTATATATGTATAGGTGGGATCGAGCTGACGCGGTAGTTTTTCCCGTGTAAAGTACACAAGTGCGGACGGAAAGACAGAGGGTTGAAAACGAGGTAAAAAAAAAAGGTAGTGCACGGGATATCGCGACACGAGGGATGATGGGTCCGATGTAGTTTTATGGCCGTGCAATTCGTCGGGACGATTAGCGGGGCGAAATGACAAATGCACGTATACGTGTACCACCCCGCAGAGGCCTCCGGCTGCTGGCTGTGGATGCTTGAGAAAAATTTCTTTTTTGCTACCCCACGGAGAGTTAACGCCTTTACTTAACCATGTTTTTATTTTTTTGTGGGTTATTCGGCGGATACTTATTTTGCAGATCAGCTTAATTGCAACCTTATCCGTATCTGCCGTGTGTATATTGATGGATGTATCGACGGTTCGATTATTTTTACTATTGTAAAATTGTGCGAACCAACTAGTTTTTATCTTATTACGCTGGACGATCTATTTTTTTTTTCTCTCTCTATCTCTCTCTAGAGTCGACTGATTCATCTGTATTTAATAAAGTGTAAAAGTAAGTTTCTCTCACAAGCTCTCTGTTGTCCAAAAACAATTATAGTTTGAAACAATTACCAAAACTGCAGGAAACAATTTTCATGTGCTGAGAAGATGTAAATAATTAAAACCATGGGTAATTTGTGATGTATAAAGACCACGTATTAGGCAGACATGGCTGAAAACTTGTCATTCTCTTGGCACTTGTGAAAGAGGTACTCAAGAGGCATTTTGCGTTGTAAACAATTATATTCGCGAAAAATAAAAAAATAAAAATAATAATCCTACATTTTTCACATGAATTTAAGTTAATTGGCATCAAATTAACACCCCCGTTTGAGCTGGAATAGTGGACGATTGGGTAAAGATAACAATGATTGAGGTAATTAAATGTGCTGTTACGTTAAGTAAAAGTTCACATCGAGATATTACAATTCATGAGACCTCGAATTTAGTAACTTTGTGCAATGTTTAAACAGTAGAACGCGACATTTGCAAGAAGAGACACATTTTTTATAATGTGTCAGTGAAATAACTTTTCGCGTGTATTTTATAATGAAGCTAAAATAAAAAATCTCACTTTGTGTCTGAGTTGGTTATTTGCTCTCACTGTCAAGCTGACTGTGATGGAAATCAATTCTTCATTCCAGCCAGTTGAAAAAAAACATGCGCGTAGAATATCGTGTCTTTGATTCGAATGTCTCGCCGGTGAAAATTGTAAATATGACATTACTTATTTGTGTCCCCATCCTCAAGTGTAGCTATAAAAAGGTTACAGTTTTTAACTCGAAACGAATGTGACCCAGTGGTTTTAAATACACCAAATAAAACTGGAGCAACTCAAAAAGCACTGCAAGTGATATAAATAAATTTTGTCTTAATATCATTGTCAGCATGAACTCGGCAAACAATTTTGTAACATGTTGTAAAGATTTTTTCTTTGATTTCCTTATTTTCCAACTGATTGAGCCAATATATAAGGGGTAAATTCAACATAGGGATATATTATACCTTGTGGTGCGGGAAAACCCGAGAAAATCTTCGACAGAACGAGCCCTGGAAACAAATACCAGCTGTTGATCAAGACGGGCAAGCTGAGCCACAAAGCCTACTTCAGTCGAAATAATTTCAACGATGATGGTGGTATTCGGGCAAACTGTACTCTTTACAGCACACGCATTCGTACAGTGTGCAGCGGCCTCGGGTCCGACCTTCCCTCGTTTGACGCGAGTGCAAAGAAGAACGTCTACCACCCAACGCTGAACCCGAGTCCTCGTTTTTCCAAAAAGAGCATACAAGTACTCTCATCCCTGGCCATTTTTATGCCAATCATCTCTCTCTCTTTCTCCCTTTCGACACTATTCATACAAACACTTATCTAAATCGGACACTCTTTTTGTTGCACTCTGCAACCTGTCAGCTATATAATTGAGGGCCAGCAGGTGCCTCTCACCTTTAATTCTCTCGTACAATCCTCCGCTTCTGCTTCCACCATTGTTCAGGCACGTGTATCATTATATATACCACACTGAAAGCGAAATAATTATCGCAATAGACGAGGATGATTTGCAAAAAAAAAAAAAAAGAGCAGAAGCAGGGTGGGGGATAAGGGTTTTTTTGGAGGTCCACGGTCACATTATACGCGTGGGTTCGTACCCATCATCAGTAAGCGAGTCAAGAAAGGCGGAAACGAGCGTGTATTATGCGGATCGGAGGGCGCGCGTCGGGAAGAGAGATGACTCGATAGATTGCTCGGCATACCGCGAATGCCACTACTGCCGTGGCAGTTTATTTCAGTAATCGCCTTTTCCCGATCTCTCTCTCTCTCTCTCTCGCTTGCGTCAATCAAATTTTTTCCCTCCTTTATTCCTCCTCTTCGAGGCAAAAGGGGAGATTAAGCATTACTGTGCAACCTCCCATCCCCTTCGCCTATTCCTGTATATCAACCTATACACGTCCTCTCGGTGTCTCCGGCTGCAGCGGCTCGCACGCTGATGCTCTTTTGCAAATTGAATTAGGTGGTGGGAAACCAGTTTTAGCTCCGGGTCCCGTGTACACGCCTAGACCATTTATCGAGCCATAATTAAGGGAGATCGGCCGGCATAATCCACTGGGCGCTTGCATACCTCGCGATCGAATAACGCGCCCTGACGTTAAGGGACCTCTTTGAGTAGATTTTTTTTTTTTTTTTTTTCATGCGTGCGGGTAAGAGGTGATCGATGCGCTTGGCCAAGATGAATATCATCACTTTCTTTTTGTGCTGGCTCGAGCGTACGCTATCAATTTATTTTCTCAACTTGAGAAATATGCGTTACGCAATGATTGTTTACAAGTGACTAGTGCTGCTACGATTTTGAAACTCTTTTGCCTTGCCGCGGTGAACCATAAAATTTAAGGGTACGCCGACGATGATGAATTTTAACTTTCTAAATCAAGCGTCGAACGTAAAAATTACATTTTACGACACCTCGAGGATGAACAAAAACATAAAACAATTATCATTCAACCCGCAGTGGCCAAATTTTTTTTTTTTCAATGCGCCATTACTGCTATAAAGTTATTCTTCGTCTGGCTTGGGAATTTGGGAAGGAAAAAAATTAACACAGTCGTTAAATTCGGATTCACAGAACTGTTGAGGAAGAAAATATTAAAAAATACACAAGTTTATTGTTGTCGAGTATTTTAAAATGTTTAATTTATCACGCGTGCTCGCATCGCTAAAAAGTATAGAGAATTTTTTTTTTTTTTTTCCAAAAGATAGTAAACCAAAGTTTTTGTGTCCACCCAAAACTGAAGCGCTCATTTTTTTGCGTGACGTCAGTTCGTGTTTTAAGACATTATTTACAACAAATTCGGTTACACGCTCCTGAGAACGGAAATGAAATTTTCACTTGTAAAGTCCACGTGAGTAAACCTTTGTTTTCATCGTAAAAACCATCCAGCGCGACTTTTCGGAAAAACGCGAACCAAATTGCGTGCGTCAGTAAAACCCTCGGATCTCCATTTCGTGTCGATAAAGCGCAAATATCTGTACGCTACGAATTTTTTTTTTTTTTTTTTTTTCCACCCAAACACCAAATACGACTACACGCAGCGCGGCCATATAACGTTTTAGCACAGAGTAGCGAACAAAAAACGAGAATTTCGGCCGCACGCAACCACGGAGAAAAAAAAAATCAGAGTCGAGGGCATATACTACGGGGGAAGCGGATATATATATATGTCCGCCTAAAAGCTAATAACGTATTCCAGTGCGGCGCGCACTTCAAAAATCATCTGGCATAAATCAAGCGCTGAAACTTCCAACGCTACAGTATACAGAGTTGAGTGAATCACGCGTTCGAACGAGAATCGAGGAAGGGGGGTAAAAAAAAAAAAAAAAAAAAAGGTAACAACAAAAAATGGGGAACGAAAAAGAAGAAAAAAGTATCGAGAAGCGCGCGGCGTCACTCCGCGGGCCAATAAAACCATAATCGCAGCTGCTGTGCACCCGAGCCGGAAAACGCGAGAGCTCTATATGTACCCCTCGGAAATTTGCATTGCAATTCGAGCTTCTGCGGGAAAAAAAGGGGAAAAAAAGCGAGAAGGAGAAGAGCTGTTACTGCTATCCCTGGGGCGGTGGCACGGCGTCGAGGGGGCCGAAAGAAGTGGCTCCAATTTTTAGCCGTCGCGGATCCCTTCCCCCCCCAACTCCCGGCCGCCGGTTTGCGAAAATCGTGTATCCGACTCCCACACCATCCCCGACTCCGACTAACGTTATATATAACTAATATCTCGTAGCACTATCTACTACACGTGAGCCGAGCTGCCTGCAAAAGTAGGAAAGAGGAAGGAAGGAAGGAAGGATGGAAAGTGATGGAGCGGCAGGAGCGAGGACTTCATCTATCTTCCGGCACGCGATTCTCCCGATTCCGGATTACGTGCGTCCGTAGGTGCCTACGTAAAGTATATACACACGCACGCACCCCCTTATATACCCACCACTTGTGTATTATCTATATATACGTAATATATACTCGGCACACACGCTCGCACCTACTGGCCTCGTTTTTCTTCCTGTCTCTCCTGTAGGTGTAGGTATATTATACACCTAAACGCTACTCTACCGCGCACGGCCAGCAGGAGGGAAAGATCCTCCTTTTTTTTTTTTTTTTTTCCTTCCTGTTCCCTTATTCTTATCGTCTTTGAGCGCCAGTGTCGCGGAGTCGAAGCAGCAGACGGTACTCACTGATAACCTAATGGTCACCCCCGTCACACCCTAACACACGGGTATAGGTATCTTCTTTCTCTCGCACCCCCGCCGATGCTATATAGGCATCTCGATACATGCAACACACGAAGGTATATATAACAGTGGTGCGATCAGTCACGCGACTTTTGCTCCCTATGTGTATATATGTGTGTGTGCGCTAAAGCAGTGGCAACGGTAGAGGTAGAGGGTCACACATAGACAGACCGGGTGTACGAGGTTCTCCTCCTCGGGCGCGAGGGAGCCTTTAAAAATAGTCGCTCATTAATCTCGAGGCGCGACAAATCGCGCGACTACTGCGAGCTACACGAGCTGGCGAGTCCCTCATTCGTGACGCGCGACGTAACGAGGAGGGAGGAGCAAAAAAAAAAGAATATCACTCCCTTCGTTCTATCCTGTTTCCTTTTCGCGGGAGCTTTTTATCGCGTCATCGTCAGTGCCTGGTGTTTCTATAACTGCCACCGTAGAGGAAGGGAAAAAAAAAAGGAAGAGGAGCGCTTCTTCTGCAGGGCCGATTAATTTTCTGATTCTTGTTCATCGCGCAGCTGATGGCGAGCTCTTTGTTATACAGTTGCCCGTAGATCGTACCTCGTGCTTTGTTTTTATACTTCCTGCATGCAGCTGTACACTCATGGCTATACTGTAACAACGCGACAAATTTTTATTGTTTTTGAAGTGTATAACAAGCCGCTCGAAACTTACGAGGAAAAATCTATCTATCGGTGACGCGGACGATTTATCGTGACTTATAAATGATAACCAATATGGGAGCGATGACAAATCGAACTGAAACTACATTCCGATACTCAAATGCCAAAGGTAAATTCTATTCAAACTAATGGAAACTGGGTTGTAATTATCGGGGCGTTATATACATTTCGTGTATTTGTATATGCATGGGCGAGTTTTCTTCGATGACTTTGATGAGAAAGAAAAAAAAGGGGGGACCGGAAAATTCGTGATCATGGAGAAAAGTAATAGGGGGGGGAGGGGAAAGCTTAGGAAGTACGCTTGGGTGGCGTTAATTAAACAGAGGGACTGGAGGGGACGTATCGAAATTACCTCGGGCCGCCGGGGCTAATCTTCCGAGACGACGGTAAAAAGCAACAAGGGGCAGAGATTCAGCCGGCCAAAGTGGTGTAAAAGCCAGTGAGTCGGCAGGAAAAATGCACTCGATTTCACAGACTATATCGATGCAAGTATGGGCGTAAAGTTTTCCAGTGTTTTTTCTTCCGATTTCCGCGTCCCACGTATACGTATTGTCCGGAGGAGCAGGAGGAAGAGACGTCGAATCACTGCGGAAAATAAAAGGAGCTTCCTTTCGTGTCCGGTACGAGAGAGGGGGGCCGAGAGTGCTTTCACGTAATACCGGAGATTGGAGGTGGAAAATGAGAGAAAAAATAAAAGGCAGCGTGAAAAATCCGTGCGTTGCGTTCCTGAGCGCCGTACACCATTGTTCCTCGGCAGAAAAAAAAAAAAAAAAAAAAGAGAGGGGGAGATAGATAAGCCCACGTGTCCCGAAATCGTAGTACCTATTCCCATTACATACAGGGGCAGGTTGGAGCTCGCTGGAGCGTCCGAATTTCTTCTCGAGTGTCGTATCTGTCTCCCGCGAGATGAGAACACTCCTCTATCGGGAAACGACGAGCGAAGGTGCTCGAGGCACTCCGAGTAATTTATACGTCTCTAATCTCGACGATAAGCCGGCTCCTCGTAGTTCGCGCCTCGAGGCCCTCGAGTACCACTGGAGAAGACTCTTTTCCCGTGCGCGGGCGCGTGTGTGTCACGATGCACATCCTACCAGCCAGACGTGTAACCACTCAAACTCAACTGGCTGCCGGCTACCTCTTGAAATCCCTTTCCCACTCTCTCTTTCGTTGCGGCTCGTGTGTATTCGTGGTGTATATCTTTCGTATGTCCAACGGACATACTTTCCGCCCATGCATGCATATTTTTATGTGCGGAGATTCGTTTTTCCCTCCCACCTCCTATTTATTCTCCCGAGTGTATGTGTGTTGTTCTTCTTCTCCCCCACCTTGGAACCCGTATAATTCACACGCGGGAGAAAGAGAGCCAACGGAGAAGAGATACGAGGTGCACGTCGCTTGGGTGAAGGTGCTCCCGTTTCTTTCCATTCCCCAGCAATTACCGATATTTACCCCCTCGGTAGGTTGGTGGCGCTTCCGGTGAGATACGCCACCTCGTGATACTACACGTACATTCTTACACTCGAGAGAGAGAGAGAGAGAGAGAGAAAAAGAGCTTTTTTTATTGCTCCCGCAGGTGTGGAACGGGGGCCGATAATCTATCCGTCTATGGCTGCCGGAAATTTTCCCGGCGCGCTTTTCTATAGGTAAAGAGATATCCTTAAATCGGCAAGTCTCGAGTGTGCGCCCGGGGTATGAAAGTAGAGACTGACCTACATTAATTCGGCTCTCGTTTTGGATTGTACACCAACGCCGGTGGGGAAACGAGTTTTTTTTTTTTTCTTTCCATGGGTTATCGCGAGGAAAGGTAACTGCGTTTGACGCATGTAGTGAAAATTTGATCGATCGTTGCGGCTGAAGAGGGGAAAAATCCCGGGTAATTGACGATGATCGAGCGATCGAAAATGTTGCGCTCTCTTTATTTATTTGTTTTTTTTTTTTTTTTTCAAAATTACCTCTCACACATCGCACGTATCGCGATGAATCAGTGCCGATCTCTTCCGATCGAAAAACACCCATCGACACGCTCTCGAACGTGGGGCAAACAAAAAAATACAAGGAAAACGCCGCGTATACAAGGCATTATATACGCACAGGAGGGGGGGGTGGTGGAAACATCCTCGTAATAGCTTGTTATTCACGTGGATGTATCTATGGACTCTGCGGAAGAAAAAAGAAGAAGAAAGACTGGGATGGGGCGAAGAAAGTGAGATCACAGTCCCGAGGCGCCCCATATACACGCACACAACACACACTCACACCAGTGCGCACACCCCCTCGTCACGCCCAGCTTGACTCAAGATCGAGTCCCAAGATCGTGCGGCCAATGTTTACCGAAAAACCTTAAGAAAAGTTCGCGGCTCTCGCACACACATCCATACCTATACGGAAGAAGAAAAAAAATGGGCGGCAGAGGGGAGAGGGAAGATGGATTTTTTTTGTTGTTCTTCTTCGCATCTTCGTACAGGGAAACGGAAGAAGGACGCAAACGATACAGTGCATGCACGAAAGAGCACCGTGCAGATGGGGGCATTCGTTGGTTTTTCTATGGGGCGTTTCGCGCTCCGCAAAAACTTCCTGCCCTATACCCACCCGCGATTTATATTGTGTGTGTGTGTATCAGGGGGTGGGGGAGGGTAGCGAAGAAGCAGCTCATCCTCTGTCCCACGATAAATTTTTAGTTCCCGTTCCCCCGACAGTGGTAGCCCTAGGAATGCGCATATCCTCCGCGCTAAGGGACAAAAGCTCCGCTCGAGCCTGCATATATAGGAAGAACGAGAGAGAGTAGAGAGTGGATGCCCTATACGCGCGTAAATGTTTCCGGCTTGTCTGTGTATGCCGCCACTGCGCGTATATATTTGTGTATCCCTTACTTCTGCACCGATGCTCTTTTTTTCTTTTTCTTTTTTTTTTCTGCGGGTGTACACCAAAATTACGTATCGCCCAGCGCTCTTTGGTACTTTACAGCGGCGTATGTACCGGCAAACGATGCTATTATCATAAAAAAATCGTTCCGCGTTTTATCGCCCGAGATGATTGACGATTAGGTAAATTTGGGTTTGCCGGGCACAGGGAAGGGGGGGGGATATATATAACAGTTGCTTGTTTTCAGCTGAAATATACGTATACATACACGTATACACACCAAAGCGGTTTCGAGTCAAGCCAACTCTCGCTCGTCCGTTTGTTTGATACCGCACGAAAAGACTGTAATAAATAGCCTCGTTAATCTCCCCGAGATTCACTTTTTCGGAGGGTGGGGAGGGGGGGGGGCACCGAAAAACTTTTTGGCCCGACGCACCGAAATATATAAATGGGCATCTCGAGCGATTAGCTCTATCCAGAAAATACTTTCTATTTACCCTCTTTTCGGACATCGTCTTTTCTTTTTACTTTAACCCCCGCGTTTAACTTTCTGCATAAATACACACGCGTGTATACACGTACGTGTCCGCAGATCCGGTATACTTTGAGCATGGCCCCACGTATATTGTTCTTTTGGCTTTCGGCCACTTTATATATACATACGACTGGTCATTCATACTCACCGCTGACCGCTGTAAGATATTGGCCCCTTTCTTCTTCTTTCCCAACTAAACACTCGCGTCGATCCATTAACCAAATAAGTTACGCTCCCTTTGCGGTATGTATAGCAAAAATGGCTTACCTGAAACAGAGAGAAAAGACGGGAAAAAATGAAAAAATCATCCATCAAAGCTCCATCAGAGATTTTTAGAGATACGCGAGTATATATTACGGTGTGGGTCATACATAGATAAGAAATCTCGGGAGATTAAAAGCAAACTTGGCCAAGAAAGAAAGACAAAGACGCTTTTTCTCCATGGGTTGTGACGTACATACATACTTTCGCGAATGATATTATTTGATCGCGAGCAAAAGGGAGTGTTTATCCCGGCATTGTTGAATAAATGTAAACGTCCTTTGATGGACGGTGATTAGCCGGGGCCGGGTGTAATTCTAAGCTGAAACTTTCTTCTTCTTCTCCGCCTCCTCCAAGGGAGGAGGGGGTGAGTCAACAGAGCGTATACATACCAAAGAGAAATTCCCGGTGTTTCATCTGGGGGGGGGGGAGAAAAGAGAAACGAATCAAGGGTTCGAAGCGTAAAATTGTCGAGGGGAGTGGAGGGGCGCACGTACACACAGAGTGTCCAGAGTTGGAGCTCTCGCGAGCGACAGCCGAAAAAGAAGGAGGATATTCGCAGCGAAATCCTAAGTGGCCGAGATAAGCAAAGAAAAGAAGTGGCGCGGGGTTGGGGAGTAGGAGTCACGGAAAAGCAGCCGGGAAAGAAGTTTGCAGGCGGCAGTGGCTGCTCCCTCCCGAGGCGATGAATCAACAACGTCAACGTTGTCGGGGGGGGGGGGGGGGCGAAAAAGAGAGCGCACACAAAAAAAAGCAGGCCGACTGTACCGTATATACACATGCACGGCCAACTGGAGTTGGAGAAGTAAGCACCGGTACCATCTCTAGCGCGCCGAAAAAAATATAAGGGAAGAACGAGCGGAGGGGAGGCACGCGCTACTACTTCCTACTGCTGTATCTCAGTGACACTTTTTTCTTTTTCCTCTTTTCTTTGCGTCGCGGTACCGTAAAGAAGAAGAAGTAGCAGTAGGCGGAAAAAAAAAAAAAGAAAAAATACATTACGTAAGCCCCTCGTGCCCAGTGGGAAAAATTCATTCGCGCCCCGTCGTCCGCAAGCAGACACCCCCTTACAGCTCCACTCCGGCGCATAAAGATATAATACATGTATATGGGAAGGAGCTCAAAGAAAGGGAGAAAGAAAAAAAAAAAAAAAAAAAAAAACACGCTCAGCCCCCCGAGGATTAATAAAAAGCGCGAAACTTGCTAGCGCGTTTTGGAGCACAGCATCATCATAAGTAGCGTGTGTAATATCATATACGTACAATATATGGGTACATATACGGTAGTTTTTCTCTCGGCTGTTGCAGCAGTGGCTCATCTTTTTTCCCTCCCTCATCCCCGTACGTAGTGTCGTATACATATATACCTACCATCCCTTTTTCTCTCGGCACTTACTCGTCCGCTTGTTAATCCCAGCAGCATCAGCCACACGGTCCGACTCCAACGACATATGGACTTCTCTCCCTGGGCGTCGCGAGCTCCGTAACGTCTCCCCCGAGACAGCCGATTTCTTTCACCCCCTGCCACCGTATACATTATACACGTATACACCGTTGCATCTCTTCTCTTACCCCATAACATGTTTTTCTCATCCATAGCCACCGTACACGCTACAACGATAGTAATAATCATAATCATAATAATAATCACGATATCCCGATCATCAGTAGCGGCATCAGTGTCTCGCTGGACGTGCTGTGCGCTTGCAGTGTATATGTATATACGTGCGCGCATCTACGGCGACGATGATGATGGCGCAGTAGCAGCATACAGAATGCGTCCCAGAGGAAGCAGAGACAGCATGGGGTTTCCGCCCGCAGCCCTACTGATATGCACCGGAGAGAGAGAGAAGACTCGATGGGGGGGAATCACCCCATTAACAAGTAAGCGTTCATTAGGTCTGACCTGCACACCCTTCTTTTTCCCTCTCCGATCCCCGTTTTTTTTTTTTTCCTTTTTTTCTCATGTACGATCTCCCACACAATGCGGCGGCGTAT
This sequence comes from Copidosoma floridanum, assembly GCF_036245765.1. Lineage (NCBI taxonomy): Eukaryota > Metazoa > Arthropoda > Insecta > Hymenoptera > Encyrtidae > Copidosoma > Copidosoma floridanum. The sequence goes on along the minus strand of NW_028321896.1, from coordinate 14,209,786 downwards.
TTTCCTTTGTACAGTTGCTTTGTTGCATCTTATACTTACTTGTTGGCCTTGGACTCTCCAATATCATCATTCTTTTTGTTTATTTTTTCATTTCAATCACACGTACACGCTCTCATCTACTACCTTTATCATCTCTCTCAATGTACGCGCACTCATCGAGTCAAAGTGCTTTAAGTACTCACGCATGTTGCGCGTCTAAATTTTTTTTTTTTCCATTCGTGTCATGTACTAACGCGCGAACAAGTCTAGACTATAAGGAAGGAGCTAGAGAGAGAGTGACGGCCTGTTAGGGCAGCGGCATTTGTTTCCGCGTGAATAATCATTTCAAGTTGCTCTCGTGCTGAAAAACTTTGGCTGCAAGCAAGCAAGCTTTAACGACGATTCGAGTGAAAAAAAAAAAGTCGTTTCTTTTGTTATCGGGCTACCACCGCACTACTTACTACCGAGAGTAGGAGAGATATAGAGAAAGAGATGGCGAGCACGTGGGGTGTATATATATATATGTATACATTTATACCGTGTGACAGGTTAAATTACCCCAACTAATTTATGACGGCGACCAGTCGCATGGAGAGCAAACAAGGGGGCGAGGTGGACTCATTGTTGTCCAGGAAGGACATTTCCAGCGTTTTTGCGGTACGCTTTGGTTTGTACCTACATGCACATACCGAGTGAGAAAGCTCCGCTGAATGGGCTCGTGCGGCGCGGCGACCGGTGACCGCTGCTGTCCCGATGCTGGTGACTTTTGCCCTGAGAGGTTTATATATATATACCTGTATGTACCTACTTATAATATATATATGAAGGGTGAAAAAGTTTACGTGTGGGTATATTAGGGGAAGGTGAAGCGCAATTTATTGCCGGTTAATACGCGCGCTAATCACATCTTACATTATAATATAGAAACGTGTACCTGTACCTACCGTGAGTTTATATGTAGAAAGTGAAAAAACCAGGAAGAGCTATACAGTTAAGTGGTTTGCTCGAGCGTGTTTGTACACTCAACCGGTGGTGACAGGCTTTTCGTTCATATACGTTGCTTCCGCATCATTGTGCGTGCACATATAAGCTCAGGCTTTTTTTTTTTTTTTTTTTTTTTTTTTTAACGGGTAGAACTGGATATTGCGCGTGGCGCAGGGAAAAATAAATGATTAGTTGAAAGAGGTCGCGACGAGAGTGCATTGGAAAATACGGGTGCCGAGGACCAAAAAACAGAGTATAGGAAGAAGGAACCGCGAATTAGATGTACAGCGGATGCACCTTAATCCAAAACGCGGGCAGAATAGTTAAAATTCATTTGTGAAATCGAGTCAACATGGGTAGTTTAATTTAATTACAAATTAATGGATTTAAAGCTTGTCTATTACACATCAAGTATATATTTTGATAAAACCTACACGTGCGACTACCGCACCAAAACACATAATATAATCCAAGGATTTAAGTGTGATACAGCGGAGGAGCGTGTATTAGAGAAGAGTGGTGTAAATATGTTGTTATTTTTTCACAATATCTTAACCAAGAAAAATAATTACCTTGCACCTTGTCTGGAATACGAAGCTTGAGCCGGTCACCGGGAAAATTGTAGAGTTGTAGAGCAAGGTACGGACGACGCACAACCCGTAAACAATACTTTCACTTGCTCCATATGTACGAGCAACAAAAAAGAAAGAAAAAAAAAAAATGAAACAAAAAAGGCAATGAAGCAAGTAAAGACGATAACGAAAAGTATGAGGAAGCAATTGAGCAGTCGATCTCCGGGGAGCCCCTGCCGTCTTCCTGCCGAACCAGGTAATTAGCAAAACAGCAACAACAAAACCAACCAACCAGCGGAAAAGGGCAACTCGGATATACAACATCGAGGGGGCGTCGTCATAATCGAGGGAAGGCCCGTCACGAGGTCAAGCTGCTCTTTCCCTCTCGTGTCTTCGGATGCCCACCCTACACACACACACATACAGACACGTGTAAGTAAATATAAGAAGAGGGGCTACATCACATTATATTTATGTATATACAGGGTGTAGGTATATGAGACACCTGACGCGCCCCCGGTTCGGAAGAAGAGAAAGCGAGCAAGTATACATGTATGTATAAAACGAGAGAGCCTATAGCTATATCTCACGGCGCGGCTTTTTTTTTTCATACGTCGGCGGTGGTTCTTGAATTCTCCGGTGCAAGTGAACGAGAAACAGAGCCGGCTGATTATCCGCATTATTTCAGCCGGCCCCCTCTCAACCCGCATATGCCCCGACATACGCGTACACCTTTAATACATCACATATTTATATACGTGCAGTGTATGGTGGTATATAATATGTTGTAAACTACGTACAGCGCGTCCGGTGGCTCTGTATGGGAGCACTTCCTGTCGGCGAGCAGAGATCGACCTCCACGCCATGTGTGTACACCTTCCACCCTCGAGTCGCTCCCTTGGTGGAATAATATAGTCATTAACGTCAGATACGATTTCAATGATCAAAACGCGTTTAATATATCATTATTATTATTATTATTATTATACTCCCTGTATGTAGTAAGTTCTCGTGTATGTAAGTATCCTCGTTTTCTTTTCCACGGGTATAATATATACGTAGCAGCACAATGTTGCTAAATTATTGGTGCTGTTGACGTATAGGTATATACGAAAAGAGAGGAAGCTGCCTCACGACAGTACTACCCATCACAACCGAGAGACGATCACTACAGGTACAATACATATACAGGTATACCTCGTTTGCGCCCATTCACTCTTGGAGTATAACTCACGAGCTCGCATATTATTATTACTATTATCATCATCATCATTATCATTATTATTGGAGGCAGTTGACGTGCGAGCGGTGCTGCTACTGCTTTATTATAGTGTGTGTACCCCGCGTGCGAATAAAGGAGTTTGTGTGCGTGAGTGCGAGCCATGACCTTGCGCTCTCCAACATTTGTGGAATGTAAAGGACGCCCTGACCGAGATATATGTATAAGTACGTACTCTAACACGTGCGTTGATTGAGGAGACGTGCATGCAGCGTAAGTATTGTAATGCCCATACGTGTGCGCCAAAAACTCCCGGTCTCCTTTAGCGTGGCGCACGCACGAGTTCTAATAAGCCCACTGCCCGTGGCAGAAAACCTGTCGGTCGTTTTACCGCGTACGCTATTACAGGGACGACCTTCCGCGGATTCCTCGACGCTCGCCTCGACGTGTGTCTGCCGTTTTGACTGATTGGCCGGGTCGTCGGTGCGTTTTCCTCCTCCAACTCCACGCCCTTTTCTTTTTTTTCCTCCAACTTTTGGACCTTGTATTACGCGCGGGTGCACGCGATCCTCGCGAGTGTTTGTCGAAAAAAGGCATTTGCAAAAAAAAAGGTATGAGCGAGTGCGTTTTTATCTCCTTTAGTATATATACATTAAATCCATCCACATATACGTACAGGTATTGTATACCTGACGGTGCTGCTCGCACTCGCCTTTTTTTTTTTTTTTTTTTGTTCCCTACCTTTGAATAATCTTTTCTAGGTAAAACATGCCGATTACTCCCTCGTGCGGGAAAAACAAGGCCACGCGGCTTTATATTATAATTTCTTTCGAGAAGAAGACGCAGAAGAAGAATGAGCTAGGGGGGGGGGAGAGAAATTTGAATCGGCTGCATGTGAGCGCAATTTTGTAAAAAAGTTCGAGGAAGCGAGCACCATAATAACAGAGATGTGCCCGCATATATATATACATGTACAACGACGATCATAATTGCCACACTCGTTCTTTTGGAAATATTGTGCGTTACTTGGCTTTTCTTTCTTCCTTTTTTTTCCATATGTATAATATTATCACCTCGTTCCAAGAATAATTTATTATACGCACGGACCGCCCGCAATTTCATTGTATAGGTACAGCAACGCGTAAGTACGGTAGTTGTATCATTCTCGTGCGTGCACGTGTACACAAAACACGCGAATAGGTATAAACGAGATATCAATTTGCTTGTCTCTCTGGTACATAATGTGTAAATTACCCAAAGACTCGCCTCGGGGAAAAAAAAACGACAAAATTACCTGCCGGTTAATTGCGACGAAAGGACGCGAGTTGATCTCTGGAACGAGGGACTCTTCTTCATTCCCACGTCGACGTGGTTACGATCGAACGCACAAAGCCGAGCACAAAGCGAATGTGCACAGCAAACGAATGCTAACTCAAAGTCGCGTGCGCGCGTAATATCATACAGTCACATGGTACTACGGTACAGCCAATGCGCATTAGGCATCGGCATCACCGAGAGGTTGAAATATTTCGGAGTAGGTGCACCAGCGAGTATTGCCGAAATACGTGTGTGTGCGAGATACGTTCGTGGGGAAGATACGTCTGATTGTATTTACACAATACGCACATTTGACTGATCTTCAAACCTTCAACTTCTAATCGATGATGATGATGATATAAATATGTAGGTACGGATGGACAGCGGAGGCGCGTAAGTACACGTTACAATGGACGCGTGCTCAAGCCTCGTCGTGTATACACATACACGTACATTTGATTCGAAACAGCCTCTTTCGGACTTGATTAACCGACATCGTTCACAACGACCACAATACAATATCCTGTGTGCAGAACAACGCTTTTTATTATTTTACAAGTGAGCTTATACTTATCAAAGCAAAGCTTATATGCCATCTATAGTGTGGAAAAATAATTAGTGATGAACATAATCTGATCTGGTAATTAGTATCATTAGCATTTTTCAGTCGGTTGGTCAGATTTCCATCGAGTTTTGTATATCTATATACCAGCGCAGCGTCGCGGCGAGTTGTTATGATAATAAATAATAATAATTATGTACGTATAGGTATACTCAACAAACGGAGGGATCCAGCTGACCGACAAATGCACTTGCTACACCAACAAAACACGTGAGGCGCCAGTTTTTGGTAAATTTTCAGTTGGAGATCAAAGATTCATTTTCTTTAACAAATAAATACGAAATATCCGCTCATTTGTCATTCAATAGCGCACGTCATACGCTTTTAATTTTATTCAGCTGCACATTAGCTTCAATGTTACTCACGTAGACGCTTTGTTTTTCTCACTCAAGGGGGCGTAGAAGATAAAACTTATCATCTAAAATGCGACGCTTTTAACATCGCGTTGGCTTTTTGTTGCCACTTTTCTTCCAGTGTGATACTATATTATAAGATGATACGTTGTAATTATTTTAAGCAAACACCCACGGCTACGTTTGCACATCATTATGTGTCAGCTGGGCCTCAATCGCGTTGCAAAAACGGCGCCCTCCAACGAGAAATTTGATAACTATGTGGGCCTCGCATGATATCAGTATATCTGTATAACCGATTACAGTCAAGTTGGTCGGGCATATAGATATACTTACCGATACGCCAAGCAATTAACACATACACACGTATCTCACTTACAGGCATTTTGTTATCTATACCAAACTAATGATTGAAATATACTATTAAACAAGCCTGGCATTAAGAGCTCAGTAGCTGCGTGGTTAAGTGCGTATGAAAGCTTTGGCTATCAGATATTGAGTTGCCAGGAGGTCCGGGTTCGAGACCCAACCTTCGACGTAGTTTTTAAGCGGTGTTGGGTAGAAATTAATTAATCTATAAGCCTTAGTCAGTAAGCAAATAGATTTTAATGTAGAATTAAAAATTGTAGATTTAAGGTAGAGTAGTAAGACTAGATGTAAGGTAGAACAATAAGAGTAGATCTTAAGGTAGAATAATTAGAATAATAATTAGTAATAATGTAGAATAAAAAAATAGTTGTAAGATAGAATAAGAAAATTAGAAATAAGGTAGAGTTAATCCTAGATCTAAGGTAGAATCATAAGTAGCACATTGAGGGTTGTAGGGCTAGATAGAAAGTAGGATAGGGAAACTGAGCCAGGAGCCTCCCACTAGGGTGTTAGAAGATTGTAATAACAACTACTAGGGATTACAGGTCAGCTAATACCTGGCTCAAGCGCGGTCGTGCGCACCCAAATTTTTGCAATTTTTTTTTTCAATCCATACCACTTGCTTAATAAACTTTTTGATACCATGAAAATCTATTTGCCGATGGTAAAAACATGTTTTAATCAGATAGAAGTCTTTAAATCAAGGGTAATGAAACAAAACTTTCAGTTAGCAACTAGGTACATTTTTTTGACTTTAAAAAAATCTCTGAACAAAACATATAATATTATTTAATTGTACATTTTAAAAAGGATCACCGAGATCGTTTTCAGGCATTATCAGTACACAGTGGCTTTTATTTAAAAATAAAAGTAGTTAGACGCATTACATTACTATTTGACGGGGTAAAATTAATTATTAGCATAAAAAGTCAAGTTTGTCTTGTGCTGCGTATGAAAGTGATTATATACTTGATCATTTGGTCCATAAGAAGAAAAACAGCTTTATTTGTATATTTGTACACAAGATAGTCCTTGAATTAAAATCTTTGGGCTCTGCAAGCATAAAAATATTTTATACATTGCGCTGTTACGTGTGATGATGGCTTTAGAATGTATTATATATGACATTCTCATTTCGGTAAAACATAAAAATTTCTACTCGAGGAAGAACCATCATTTTTATGCATTCAGTTCATCTAATACATGCATGATTTAACAGACAATCATACTAGAATTATTTAATGATTTTCGTAATAATCACTGATCATTAATTAAAATATTTATATGCCACTAACGTTCTCTGATACTTCTTTTTCTAGATGAAAATTGATACTCCTGAATTACAGAATACCTTGATCGTGCTAATGAATGACTCCGAAGAGATGAAACAGTTTCTTAAAGTTAGCATTATGTTAATTTTGGTTGTTTTGTGTTGATAAAAAATGTTTGTAGTCGTGAACTTGATTAAAGAAACAAGAACCACTTTTCAGATTTCACGATCTGAAGATAGTTTTTGCTAAGCAGTTTTTTTTATTTGTATACGTTTTTATACTACTTTTGTAATCACAGTAATTGAGTGTGCGATACGCTTTTAGGAAATATCCTTGAGGTTTGTAACGGACAACATTCAATGCATGATTTTTTTGAGTGAAAAAACAAAAGCTGATGAATTTTTCTCCAACAACTACATTCCTTTCAACTGCCTATTTCTCGTAGTGCAGAAAATTACGGGTATAAATGCTCGAGAGCTTAGCGAAGTTTACCAAATTGCAAGGGATCGAGAATTGATTAAAAGTCATTTTGGAACTTGGGATGAAAAGAAAGGATTAAGCGCAACTAATCTGACTTTTGATCAGCGCAGAAATGATTTTCAAGGACAAAAAATCCGAGTTGGTTGCTTTAAGGTATTTTACCATCATAAAGAGCTAGAAAATAATGAAATGTATTGTTTGACGAGAAATTCTTTAGTATACAAGTTATTGTCGATATCAATAAATGTGTGTTTGACCTTGTTGTGGAATTATGCATTTTATTTTTTACACCTTTAAATATGATTAAATGTAACAGCGAGTAGTTGAAATATTAGAATAATTTAATTTGGACAATTTTCAATAGAATAGGAGTTATATTTTATATGCAAGGTTGATTAAATTGGTATAATTTATACAATTAATACTGTACTTCAACGCAAATAAATAATTAAAATATGAAAGAGTTATACAACAGTAATATAGAGATCTAGACATGCTGTTTATCTTGTTCTCCCATTTATGCGTGTTATTAGTGAATACCTGGAGATAAGCTTGTCATGAAAGAATCCTAATTGTTTTTTCTTGTCACGGATAAATTTTTCGTTGTCCGAGCGATAGAGTCCTGAGCGAGTATACAAACTATCTGTTTGACTTTGTTGCAGATTCCACACATTCTTGAAATAGATACCGATGCCACTGGCAGGATAACCGTACGGAATATCTTTTTACGAGCAGTACTGGACAATTTTCAGAAAAACACGAATTGCTCGTCAGTATTTGTCAATTGAAACTGCAGTTTGAATTTATTAAACAAAATATCTGATTATTTGTTGGAAAAATAATTTTAGTTTGACGTTCATCAAAAGAGATACCCTATCGGAGTGCACGAATAATTAAATCAATAAAATAATTAAATCAATAAAATTAAGTTTAATAATTAAATCAATAAAAGATTATTTTATTAATTAATCCAGTGAAAAACAGTTGGGTTTCTAATCGCCGATGCTCACTCGCCTCAAAAATTAATTTTTTAATAAATTGTCAAATAATTAGTTTGGTTTCTAATCGCCGATGCTTACTTGTTTAAAAGATTATTTTATAAATAAATCCAGTGAAAAACAATTGGGTTTCTAATCGCCTATGCTTACTCGTTTAAAAGATTATTTTATTAATTAATCCAGTGAAAAACAGTTGGGTTTCTAATCGCCGATGCTTACGCGCCTCAAAGATTTTTTTTTAAATTAATTGTCAAATAAATAGTTGGGTTTCTAATCGCCGATGCTTACTCGTTTAAAAGATTATTTTATTAATAAATCTAGTGAAAAACAGTTGGGTTTCTAATCGCCGATGCTTACTCGCCTCAAAGATTATTTTAATATTTAATTTCCAAAAAAACAGTTGGGTTTTTAATCACCGCTGCTTACTCACCAAGGCATATATTGTTAATAAATATACTGATAAACTATTGGGTTTCTTATCGCCGATGCTTGATTGCTTAAAAGGTTATTTAATTAAATTAAATTTTTTTTTGTGATTCAAGATTCAAATCCTAATTGAATCGTTATTATTTCTTGAATCTTTGAATCTCGTGGACAGCCCCTCGTGTGTGACAACACCGCGCGTGTACGTATTACGCGAGTTACCGCATATAACATTATCATCATCAGCGAGACAAGGCATGTATATACAGAGTTGAGAGTTAAATTGGCACTCGCAAAAGGTGCATATGATAAGTAGGGTATACTGTATGGAGCGTCGTTAACGAGCCAGCGAGAGCAGGAGTAGGAGGAGGAGAGGAAGTCGGGTGCAGGATATACACCTAGTTATCATTTGCGTATGGAGCGCGATGCCGATTCTTCTTCGTCCTCTCGTTAGCGGTACAATAAGTATATTGTACAAAAGCGCCAAACCCATCGTGTATGCCCACGTGGATGCAAACGAGGCCGGCGGAGGGGAGGAATCACCGACCAAGAGCTGCATGTGTGTAAGTATACGTTTTGTTGCGCCTCCACCGGCCTGTCTTTTCCCCCGTGCACGTGGCCTCCTTTCGAACAATGCCCTTATACCTACCTTCTTGCAATGGCCACGGCTATCTCACGCACCACGGGAAGTTTGACCCGCGGACAAGCAGCCGAGCCTTTGCGCGCGTATAAGTATGCGGTCGGACGGAAACACATACTTTGAGGGAACAGTCGTTGCTACTGTTTTTGTATGAAAATAAACAGAGAGGTATATACGAGCCAGTCAGTCCCCGTGATATCGTTTACAAGCGTATATAATTATAATATACTGTGCGCACTGTTAGCCCACATATAATAACACCAGTGTCTTTTCCTTTATACTCCTCGTGCAACGACTTGGGCCACGTATATAAATATATACATGTGTATTTGGTTTTACGGCTTAAAGTGGGTCTTAATGGATTCCTAATGACGCTCGCGGGGGTGTTAAAAGGGCCAGCATCCACTCTGTATATATTACGTTGTACACGCTTCGGTCTTTTATCTCTCACATTTTCGTCATCGCAAGGTTTCTCTTGTTATTGCCTGTGTATACTTTTCAAACGCCCCTTCGAATGGGACACTCGAGAATTATTGGTTGGTTATTTCGGGAAGGCATGCCCGTGGAGCATTGGGCGTTCACGCGTTTCCCTCCCTGTATTTTCCAGTCCTCCGCACAACTGTTGTGGCTGCTTTTTCTCTCTTGTCGCGCGGACGTGTTTATTTCCGTAGCGAACGATTTGCCTGGTGAGAGAGAGAAAAAAATTGAGCCGACGATTCTTTGCCACCGTATGTAAGTACATTATATATGTACACGCGGTAATTAATTGGCTGACGGGTATAATGGATCCCCGAGTGTGGAAAACCCTGTGTACATATTTATACGCCCATACTTGCGTATGTATGTTTATTATTTCGAGCGCGGGGTTGCGTGATTCGCGACATCCACCAGTGCAGCAGACACCCGTGCACTCAAGTTCGAAAGGTGTGAAATAAAAAATTGAATCGCTATAGGCGAGATGTTTCATTGCCAGAGTCGGACAACACGCATACGCCAACTATTTTTTTTTTCCTCTCACTTTTATTAAACTACCTTGCATATAATAGGTGTTTGCTCCCGAGGAAACGTCAAGCGTGAAAGTTGTCGTCTTTCTAGCCGATAATATATATTTTTGACGCCGAGCCGAGGAGTCATTGCATAAGAAACTCTGCGAGACAAGCGATGGGAAAAAATGTTCTTTTATCTTTCGCCGTATAGGCTGTAGCGTTGTTGTATACGTTGAGAGTAAAAACAACGTGCATCAAGCGACGGGATATTGTACGTAAAGTTAAAAAAAAAATAAAATAAAATAAAAAATATGAAAATGAAAAGGAGAATTACACAGTGTACAAAGGAGCGTGACTGATTGCGTCCGCGAGCACCATCATCTTTTTTCCCCCCGCACCCCTGTCTCATCTCGTTACTCAAGACGCCATATTAAAAATCCACGGCCGAAATCAATCTTCATAATACACATTTCTCAATTCGCTGCTCGTCAATCTCCTCTTCCCATCCTGCCTGGAGTGATTGTAGGACCCGGTGTCCCGTAAACGCTACAGCATATATAAGTATGCAGGCATTGGACAACAAACACGTTACCCCATGAACCAGCATCCAACATAAATATATACATAGATAGATATGGACGAGTGAAAACAGATGGCCCTCCCAACCGCTGTATATATGTGTACGTACGGTTGGTCACTCGTTGGTATGTATATATACTGCGCCTAAAATGAAACATCAGCGCCGGCTGACGTATAGAGCCGTCTGTGTCGGCTTTCCAGGATATTGGCCATTGCCATCGCCGGCGTGCGCGCTGATTTTTCCGAAAGCCCGTCACTTTTCCTCCGGCATGCCTTCCTGACCGATACACCCCTCACCATCCGCTGCTCCAAGCCGTGCGGCATAACAATAATGGTAGCACATCCACTGCGTGTTTATAAGGGGGCAGGATAAGTCGATTCTTTTTTTTTTCCACTTCCCCGTCGTACGCATCATATAATAAATATACACTTGTAAATAGACATACGAGTATACGTCGTATACACCGAAGGCTCCCTAATGATGATTGACAAGCTTCCCACGACGAGCTTTCAACCTCAACGCGTGCGTGCGTGTGGGGGGGGGGGCGGCAACAGTGTGCATATAGTGTAACACTGCAGTATGGCACATCAGAGAGACACGCATTACATTGTATAGGTATAATTTTATACTTGTGTCGGGAAGAAAAAGAGACCCTCTTCCCTCGACGTCTTCGTCGCCGCGTCCCCTCCTTCTTCTGCCGAGATTGTCGTCATCGACACGTACGCGTATGTCATCTTCCCCTCCACCTGCAACCACGGACGACCCTTTCCTCCTCGGGGCGCTTACCCTACCTTTCTTTTTCCATTTATTTCCACCCCGTGGCAACTGGATTATATACGCGATCTTTCCACAACCCGCTTCTTCACTCTTTTCCTCCCCCTCCGAGTCCAAGTCCGAGAGATAAGATGATTGAGAGGCGATGCTGATAGAGGGTCCCTCTCGCGCCTTATCGCTACCGTACGAATGGAAACTCGGCTCTTTGCCGCGTGTTGGAGCATATATCGATAAGACTACTTAGTCGCTTACTTAACTCGGCTCGGCTTTTCCTTGCCATTTTTTCTTATTAACGGACAACACTATTAATCAATGCTCGCTCGCGGCACACACACCTAACGCGCGTACGACGACTGATAGATATACGGCGCGCGAAATTACTTTCGACGCTCCGAGTGAAAGAGCGATGATGCGTGTACGGGATGCGAGAGGCAGCTCTTATCCTTCCCACCCCCAGGTCATTTTTTTTTTCTTTTCTTTCTTTTTACTATTATTAGGTAATTTTTCGTACAAATGAGGTGCCGCGTGAGACTGACGCCGGGACACCCGATAAGTAAACGAGGACAAATTATGATTGATTGATCGTCGACGACGAGCACCGGCCGCTTTCATTTACGAGCTCCTCCCACCAAAGTCGCCAGTGCGATTGAGCTCTCGGGCTGTGCTGGTGTGATTAGCAGTCGGTGGCACGGCAACTGAAGAGTTTTTCATTCGAGGGAGGATATTACAATGACGTTTCAATCTTTATGCGAAATTTCTCATTTTTTAATCCCAATAGCGGTATTGAAAACAATTTATCTCTTTTTTTTTTTTTTTTTCATGCACTCGCAGGGGGATCTACTTTTAAAAGTTTTCCTCATCGCATTTACAATAACTTTGTTCGCAAGCACACCACGCATTTCCCATTTTTCTGTATAAAAACACACGCTTCTCTCTAGTGTTGGGAAAGAAGAAGAAGAAGAAAAAACAGCACGCCAGTTTATGGAGGTGCGCTGCCGATTTGTCGGCGCGCCGGGGGAAAAAAAGAAAAAAGGGAGAGCAAGGTTTATTAGCTTCGATCGAGCGCGATTCTCCCTCCCCTTGCAAATTTTCAATGATAGGTCGCGCCCACGCGGTCGTAATTAAAATTTTTTGCCCGCCACCGAGAGTTACTCAAGCGTCTGATGTACAGTGGTTAAAGAGGGAACCATATAATTATATACGGATATACATGTGTACACTCCGGTTCCCATTGCAGCCAATCTCATGATGTATACGACTCGTAATTCTTTTTTTCTTCACTCACTTGCCGCCAACTCGAGACCAGAGGGTTATTGTTTTTTTTAATTATTTTTTCAGCAATAGCAAGGCACATATACAGTTAGCTCGCACATCTCTTTCCCTCCTCACCTTTATCCGCTCTAAACTCTCGTGGTTTTGCGTACGTTTATTTACCTGCGCGCCGAAGAGGCAAAAGACAGAGATCGAGGAGTCCGGGGGGTTTCCGATGATTATACGTGATCGATCTCTCGCTCCGACGTCTCCCATATTTCGATTTTCCACGCCAAATGGCACCAATGCGCGCTCGCATTACGCTTTATCAGACCTGACGGTCCCAGCATTATTTAACCGGTTGCCGCGCAGAACGAGAGAAAGATCGCGTACATACACCCATGTACAAATACATGTGTGGTGTGTGTGTGTGTGTGTGTGTGTGTGTGTGTGTGTGTGTGTAAGTATATAAGCGACGTGCACAAATCCCCCAGCACCCGCGCGCTCTTTGTTTTTCATATACCTGCCTACATGCTCCGCGCGTTCGGCTCGCCAGCAAGCCCGGCCGTTGTTGCTGCCACGACTCTCCTTCCTCCACATTCCGTTTTATCGCGCTGTACCGTTATGTCTACTTTTATGTGTATATATATATATAGTATGTACTCTCTCTCTCTCTCTCTTCGTACGTTCTGCGTTCCACCCCTTGCCCCATCGCCCGCGCGCATGTATCTCACTGTCGCTTTTTCTCTCTTTTTCGTTCGGCTGCGGCTCTTTGTACGCGTGGCTGTGCTCGGCTCGGCTCCTCGAACGAGAAACCGAGGGAGAGATCAGTCAATCGTCGGACGACGAAAATATCGATGCCGATTTGCCGACGGCGCGCATCATCCTCCCTCGCTCGAGACGAAAATCAATTAGTCCGCCGATGAGTCCCAAAATCCCGGGGAATATCTCTTCCCTCTACTTTGATACTCGTGTGCGTTTGTAGCCGGTGCGGATGGGCCGAACAAAAATATCATTTCGCCACCGCTGCCGGTATATATATAGGTACTGCAAGAGGTTCGAAATTAAATGGCCCGTGTGCCCATGTGTCCACTGGCAATCGTCGCCGCATCGCCGAAAAAGCAATATACCTACTCTTTTCTCTCGAGCCGATGATTATACAAATAACTGGTCTCCGACTCTGTCTCTCTATTTTCCAAATAAACGCGTCTCAGTGCACAATGTATTGTCTTGAACTGCTCTTTGTTATTCTCGGCAGTTTCAATTGTACTTTTTTTTGTATGCCTTTCGAAAAAAGCCGTGGCTCTCGGTGGCTGTATCACGTGCACTCGAGTTAATTGGCAGACGTGTCGGTGACGATAAATTGTTGAATAAACAAACACGAAATGCACATTAACTCGGGAAAACGTCTCGCCTACTCGTGACCCCATTAGAGTGTCTGAATGCCGGCACCACCAACGGCAACAGCTTATGATATTGTATTTCGCAAATAATAGCCTCGAAGAAACAATAAACAGCATCACCCGCACCGGCGAAATCATCAATCCTTGACGAACGTGCAACACCGCAAAACATCATCATGCACTTTTAATTATATTTCTGCTTGATGCGTTTAATCGCGTACACGCGATAAATGATGCGCAATGTTAAATTTTACCGTTTATTTATTCCCACTGTTTTCTTTTTCCGCTTGAGCTTCCTTCCTCCCGTGGGCGTTTTTTTATGAATCCACGCAATCCCGCGTGTAATCCTAAACGCAAAAGCCCCGACAAAATTTAATAGGATTAGCCGTCCCTCCTCTCTCTCTCTCTCTCTTGTTTTCTTTTGTCGAAAAGAGGAACAAACGCATCTATAGCTACTTGAACAACAATGCCGCACGTGATTTTTTTTTTTTTTTTTTTTCAATCTCCCCTCCTCCCGCAAAATCATCATCCTGTGCTCTCTCAGGAGCCACTCGTTCAATTCCCACGCAAATTCGCCGGGATCGCTTTCACCGAAATGTTTCAGCAAATATTCGCGCGCAAAATTCTCCCGCGCCCGGTATTTCCACGAAGCGATAGCGATACGCCGATCGATCCCCCTTCCCCCCACCAACAGGGTGCCTTAAATTGCGCGGCGCCTGTTATTTAATTGCCCCGCGCGCTCATTGATCTCGTAACTTAATTATCGACTCCCCGCGCGCAATGGAAAGGCCAATTTTATTACCGCGCAAAGTGTGAGAGTCCACATATATGTGTATGTTGAAAACACCGGAGGGAGAGAGCTGATTCGATGAAAATACTTGGCTGAAAGTTGCGACCTGTTTTTCGATAAAAGTGAACTTTACGAGGGAGAGTTGCTGGCAGACTCCGGCAAATTGTCCGATACGCCGTTGATGTCTGATCTTTTATTAGACCAGTACTCCGAGTTTTCATCCGTGCCTTTTGTTTTTTACGCCGAGACAAAAGGAAAAAAAAACGTGGGATCCTCGTTTTCGGTAACTCGGGAAGAAGATAACTTCATTGCAATCAGAGACTCCGCGTAACAAAAACGAGAGATGATCCATTGTGTGTCTATGGGTGTACATCGTAACGAGCGATCGATCCCTTTCGAGCAACGAACAAAGGCTACATCATTACCAATTTATCGATTTCTTTCAGTGAGTTTTCTCGCAAAAATCCGATTCTCTCGATCCATTCACGAGCTCTGCAGTGTTGTGGAGAGTGTGTGCGTGCTCATCGTTGTCGCGGCACATCAGAGCAAATGTAACAAAAATCCGCGTCGACTAGCGCCAAGTACTTTTAAGGTCTAATGAGACCGTGGCAATTTCAATAGGACTCCTTTCCCGCACAGAGACTTTCCTGCATACAATTAAAATGTAAAAAAAAAAAAACCTCAGGCTGTAATGCACACGAACGTCCCGAACAATGGGAATCATCAATAAGCTCTCGTTCGCTTCTTCGGACGGCGCGTCACGGGGCACGAGGTATAAAAAAAAAAAAAAAAAAAAAAAAAAAAGCGCCAATGAAAGGTGCACCTTTATCGAGGGGGGTAAAAATATTTGTAATGACGAGGCGGAGGGCGCGCTTTTTTTTATGTTTCTCTTCCTCGTCCTCTGTTTAGGGCTGCTATATCGCGCGACGCGATGACATAACGACATTGTGTCCCAGCGAAAAATAAAAAGATGCATATAGACGTTTGCGTAACATGTACATACAAGCGCGCGGCGTTGCGAAATACATATCTTCCATGGTGCACACGCATGTTATGTACTTAGTTGACGATTATTAGTGTTGTATAAACACGCGAAAGCTCGGAGTCGTGGTGTGGCGGTGCAGCCTGCACGGATGTAATCGATCGGGCAATCGCGCGTGAGAAAGTGCGTTATTCGCTTCTACTATCTTTCATCTGCCGCGTGACACACGTGCAACCGAGTGTTTGTGTATTCGTATATGGCCGAGCAATAGGTATATATACAGGATAGAGGGCAGCCGATATCTCCTTGCATGCGTGGAAAGGAAAGGTCTATACATACACGCACGAGATCGTGCGTGGTTTCACTTTCCTTTCTGCACGTGTATACATATAGGTATAAGTACAAGTACCCTTTGTGGTGTGGTTTAGGTAAAATTATTGTCTTTCAATCGCACGTATGTGCATAACGAGTGCACCAAGGGTGCGTGTCTTTACTCGTTGTGGAAACAGATTTCTCGTGTCCCGGTTTCGTTATATGCAAGACATTTCGCGAAAACCCCACTGATTTTCTCCAAACCAACCGAGCCGTTGGGTAAAAACTGCGTAAGCGCTCAAATTTTCAGTGATGTTTATTCTTACGATGTACTGTGATGTCGAGTTCATTCAATTGTATTGAATAAAGAGATGATTGGGGAGAAAAAAAATTAACTCTGTGTAATATGGTTGGCTTTCTTCTCGGTTGCTCCTTTCTCTTGCCGAGGTACACCCACTAACGATGATCGCAAAAGTGTAATCATTTTTCCAAGTTTTGCTCACCATTGGTATCCTTAGAGAGATACAAAGACTACTGAACTCGAGGATACAAAGAAGGGTTATTGGGGAAAAGCGCGCAGTTGAATGAAAAAGCGGAAAAACTGATTTTTTTCTTTTCTTTTTTTTTCTGCTGCCTCGAGAACGTCGGTCCCTTTGAGAGCGAATAATAGTAATGTAAGAAAAAAAAAAAAAAAAGGAAGAGAGGAAGAACGAAGCTTGAAAGTTTTTACGCTAGGTGGGGGGGGGGGAAGGAGTGGATATTTTCCTTAAAAGCAATTCCCGCGGACGATTTGGCCGTTGCGAGCGATTGTTACGGTATTATATGCCGGGACAGGAAGTGATGGGGGGAACGAGATGAAGGGACCATCAAGAGGAAGAAAGTAGACGCGAGCACCTACACCTCCTCCTACTACCGAAGGTGGCGTTGCACGATGGCTATGTAATCGAGATGATAAATATATGTGTGTATTAGAAGACAAATGCCTATATACAACAGCGTCTGGATGTATTATATGCGTGGATTAGCTCCTCGGCTCTCTTATTACTCGCAATGGACAGTGTATACAGGGTGTATTAGCACAAAGAGAGAGAGCAGAACAGATCATGCCAATTACTGTAGGAACGCAGTATCTCTCCTATTTTATGTGCCAAAAAGAAAAAAAAAAAGGACAAGATAAAGAGAAGAGTATAGGTATGGAAAGCAACGGAGACGATGAAAAAAAAAAAAAAAAGTTTTGCGTATAATGTCCTATATGTCGTGCATTATATACTATATAAAAGAATGAGAGAGGGATCGGATTGCCGCCGCGCTTCGCGAGAAAGTCAGCGGCTCTCGTGCTTAATGATACGGTCCCGCTAATGCGTCCCTTTCATATACCTACTCTTCGCAACAATGTCTGGTACAGTACCTACATATATGTATACGCGTGCATGCCAGAGGATGCGAGCGAGGTATAGATGGGCTGGAGTGGCGAAGGTATAACGGGCTCTTCTTCTGCCCCCCGCTCCCCCTTGTTCCTCGACCTTCCCCGTCGGCCATGCACATGCAACACTCGCGCGCACGCTCTTATTGGGCCCTACACGCTCTCTCTCTCTCTCTCTCTCTTGTGGGTTTACAAAAGCTTGGGCCCCATTATATATATATAACCACTCACACATACTTCGCGTATCAGACAACTCAACGTTCCACTTTTCTTCTCCCCTCCTTCTTTCCTCTCTTTACTTGCTCGTCCTCCGCATCCTCTTTCCTTCTTCCTTTTTTTTTTTTCATTTTGAAGTGTACAACGACGTCTGGCTGGGCGAGTGCAGCGTTTGGAAAATTGCCGCGCCGTTCGACCGGCAAATTTCTTTTTCTCCGCTGCCTCGAACTTTCGTCTCTATTCTTTGGTGCAATATTATACACGTGCATGGGGAAAAAAAAAAAAAAAGAAAGAGGAAGTAAGAGAAGGACACGGCCTTTTCATTATTTCGTGGTCTAGTGCTGCCATGAGTACCTTTCACGGCTCGTCACCGGCAAATGGCCTTTTTTTCCACTCTCCCGCGTCAACTCCTGAGCTCTTTAGAACCACACACACACACACACTCGCATCATAGCTCTGTCAATTAATTTTATCCAACACCTCCATCCCTCTTTCTTTTCCATCAGCAACGTCTGGCTTATTGCAATTTCATACAAAGCCCACGGAGGGACATTTCACAGCGTGTTATCAAAATGCATCAAAAACATACGCGATCCTTTTTTTTTTTTTTTTTTTTTTTTTTTCGAGCCCAGGAGCTCGTAGCATCAGGACATAAGACTTATCTGCACGACGACGGGTTATTATTTTATTTTACTACTACTCTACCCTCGCCTCGTCTCGTAGGAGCAGTTATATTGTTGTTGCAACGAAAATTCCCTGGAATTTATTAAAATGATAAAGTTAACTGCGCGGCAGGTTGTTGCGGCCGGACAGAGATACGGAGCGGGGAAAAAGAATCGTGCGTCCCAAACGAAGAGGAAAATTTTGCACCGAGCGTCGTTATTGCACGCGCGCACGAGCCTCTTAGAGAGAGAGAGAGCTCGAAATTATGGCTGTAAAAGGCTTAAATTCCCGAGTCAACGGCTTAATTAGTTGAGAGGGAGAAAGCCTTCAACTTTGTAGCTATAAACGCGAGGTTCGAGTGCATGCAGGACCGCTTATACGTATGTATATATGACAAGTATAGGGGCTCGCGGTCGTAACGCCGGTGTATGCGCTGGTGGTGCCTTTGATAATGCACAGAAACGCACGCGGGGTTAAAAGAACCTGACGCTCTGGCGCCTTAGAGAGAGAGAGAGAGAGTACAGGTATATATATATATGAATGCATGGTACTTGACTGCATGACGGTGATTTGTATCGCTCGCGTCGCGAATTTATCGCGAAACGCAGAAATTTCCACGAAAACTTTATCAGCTCCGTGCGCTTTTACAGCCTCCCCCGGCCCCTATTGCCGATCTCTATGGGTATTAATAATAATACTCGACTCGAGAGCGATGCACGACGTATGCATGTGTCTGTCTCTGCGAGTGTGTAGCACATTTGCAGTAGTTTCATAAAACGAGAGTAGCATATACTATTACGCGCGCGAGTAGTAACGAAGGCTATCTTTGGCCGTATACGCGTTTCATTATTGACACAGTATACGTGTGCTCGAGAAAGCGAAAATCGCAATAACAGCAGCGTGTGCATAGGGAGACGGAGCGATTTGCAGGATGATATTTATGCCACTAAATGCTGGATTTTCCCCCTTTTCTTTCATCATTATTATTATTATTATTGTTATCATGATCATCATTGCCGTGCGCGTGAATCTCAAAGCGTATACGTAGTAAAATGAATATGGCTCTCTTTTGTTTCGTCCCGAGGTACTCTCGTCGTGTGCACATGTAGATTGCGCTCAAGTGCCCACGTATATGTGCAGGGTATGTACTATACACGGCACGCGTAATTCATCGAAATCTATTATAAATTAAAGGAAAAAAGAAGATAAGAGAGAGAGAGAGAAGAGGAAACCTCCGTCTCTTTACTATACGACGCGCAGGGTGGGGGGGAGTACGCATATACATCGGGCAGGCAAAAAAGCAGGGTAAACAAAAATTGAGGAATAAAACTCGAGTTTTATGACAAGAGTTAAAAGTTACGAGGGCCGTAATTCACGTGCCTCCTCGAAAAGCGCCGTCGGGCTCTCTCTTGGTGTGCGCGCGCGCGTTTATACGATCCAACGGGAAACACGCACACGTGTGCTCCCATACACGTACATGGGCGATAATACGAGGCAGCATGTGAAAGGAAGAGGAACGCGATACGTGAAAAAAGTAAAAAAGAGTTATGTATATATAACGCACTCGCGGCAATGAACTCTCTCCTCGGCTATTAAAGATTTTCGGCAACAGGCATATCCGAATAGAGAGAAGGAAGAAGACGTCTTTCGCGTCCATGGCACGTATATAGTGGTGCAGGTCGCGATGGGAGCCAGACGAAAATATGAGCTCGCTCGGGGTGGTGTTCAAGTATATATATACCAAACGCGTGTAGTAGCTGCGGGGAGAAGTTGGGGAGGGGGGGTGTATGGAGCACCGGCGTATGTTTAGAATAGTTCGGGTAATAAAGCCCCGATGTGCGAGCGAAAGCAAACAATTTATCGTCCAATGTGTTACGGAGAGGAAACGGACTGTCCATTTATACACTTTTACACACGTATATCCATATGCGCGAATGAGTATATTTTACCAGTCAGGCCAACAGTCCAAATCGTAGAAGTCAAGTATCCTTTTCTCGGTGCCTCTACCGATATATATGTACCGCGTCTCGCAGGATTAGTGATAGCAGTAGCGTTGGTGCGTAACTGTGGCCCATTTATCCTGCCATCCGGCGAATTATTGTAGGGATAAAAATCTGATGTACGTAGCGCTACGAGAGTGCCCCCTTCCTAGTCATCCCTTCATTTCGACACCATGTACCAAAATGCCCCACACATCGTCTCGGATAGAGGGCCATTTTCAATTTTGTCCAAATGAACTACGCGGTGTACGAACAAGCGTATACTGTGCACGTATATCGGGTTACGCGAAACGAAACCCATCGAGATATATAAGGAAAAGCAATTGTGCGTAGTCCGCGATATAAATTAAACCGCCGGGCCAGTAAGTCGTTATAAAAGTATACATGTACTTGTGTGTATGCGCGTTCAAAAAAGAAAAAATATAGGGAGGTGGGGGTGGGGAAAGGCGGAGTATATATACGTGAAATATACGGAGCCTCTCAAACTATTCCCCAGGAATGCGGACGAACGGCCGGAATTCGAGAAAACTTCTCTCAGCGCCGAAACGCTTCGTATCGTCTTGTCCATTGCGAGAGGCAAGCCTTATCGCGCTGTGTAATACCCACTCCTTTAACTTCTCTCTTTATACTTTTGGACGGGGTGGGGGGGGGGAAATGAAATTTCAGTTTCGCGAACTTTCCTCCGGCGCCGCGTGCAAACAGCAGTGCATTAAGCGATGATTGTGCACGGGGAACAAAGAAACTCGATTTGCGCCCCAAATTATTTACAGCGAAGGTGAGTATCGTTGCATAAGCGAGTAATCCGGGCAGTTTGAACGAAACGAGAGAGAAATACAAAAATATACAACTTTGACGCGCCAAAACGTATACGGTTAACAACGTGGCTTTACGCGCGCACTGCACCAGCTATATGGTAAGAAGGGATGGAAAAATAAAAAAGCTCATCGACGGAGAGTGAGAAAGAAGGGAGGAAGAGGGAAAAATTCATGTCTCACCTCGATACAAAGTTCAGGGTCGCGCGAGACATAAAGGGCGTACTCCACGGGGTCTCTCGAGACGCACTTCTTGCGTGCATTCACCGAGAGGAGAAGAAGAAGAAGAAGGCGGGGGAAGTAGCTGCTGCTACCATGCACTTCTCCATAATCGCGCGTGCATGTGCATGCACGCATACACAGTCAAATGACGAATTGATAGAGAGACGAGGGGGGGGGGAAGACGAAGGAGAAGCTAAAGGGAAGCGCTGGTGAAAAATAATTGGACGCGCGTCGTCGTCGGCGTTGTAGGGTGGCTGTTGCTGCTATACCTTTCAAGACGGAGAAACAAGAGACAGAGGGGCAGGACGGGTGCGGCCAAGGGCTCCGTAAACGATTCAGGGCAGGTGCGATATCTCCTTTTCATTAACGCGGGGGATGAGTCCCCTTTCGTGGGTTTCTCGACTCTCTTTGCCGCCGATATGCTTCACGAATATTGCGCCTTTCGATAATCCCTCCGCGAAAATTCTGGCGTCTACTTCTTTTCCTGGGCACTCGAGCCTCCTTCCTCAAGAGATAAGTATTATCCGCGTCTGGGCGGCGCCGCTGTTGCTTTTAATGGCAAACGGGAGCAAAAGACGAGGTCGACAATAAAGGGCCGCCGAACGAGGCGCGATAATTATTTGTGCCCCGTGTGTGTGCTCCCTTCGCCCCCCGAACGTACCTATGAGCCGTACAACTGTGTACCGCGCGGGGAAAGAGCCGAATTTTTAATTGAGGAAAATAAAAAAATAAAAACTCGAGCACCCAGCCTTTGTTTGCTGCAAGCGAACGACCCTGCCTCTCTCGGAATATATACCCACAGCCTGGCAATCCCTCCGATACTATACGTATGGTGCTCGAGTACTCCGTAACGGCCTCGATCATTATCCATCCTCCCCCGCTAATGTACTGCGCATTGTATATTATACCTGTGGATGGATTCGCGGTGCAGCCAAATTTTCACGCGGTCGCGCTACAGACTGGCTGCTCGTTATGCCCCACTACTCGATGGGGCCACCGAGAAATCATATTTAGAGGTCGTAGATGGGTGGAAAAAAAATAATGGGTAGTAAAATCATGTGTTGTTGGTGAGAAGTGGTGCAGGACGTTTTTTTTACTTTTGAAGGCGAATGTAATAATCAGTTAACAACCACCAATTGTGTGTAAAACACTATTTTTAATGGTACACGAATAACGACAATAATAATTGTTCGGAAAAACCAAAGCAAAGGTGAAATGAGAAGCGAGTTACGTATCGATTTGGCGAAAAATGATTGAACAACTTGGCGTGGGGCGTCTTTGACGTGTGTATGTACGAGTATTAAAATACATCGGCTCGGGGATAGCGACGACGAAGACGAAAGGACTTGTTGAAAGTCGACTCCGTTTGAGCTCGTGCAGCCAAATCTTTGCCGATTCCACGACAAGAGAGGGGGGAGGGATTATCATCCGCGGCCTTACGTAAGAAGCCACACTCGGCGAGAGAGCGCCGAATATGTACCCCACGGTGGCGGTGGCGGCAAAAGACCGACAGATACAGAGAACAGATGGATGGATCCGAAAACATTTGCCTTGGCTCGGGCTTTCGTTTTCCCTGGGCTTCGATTTCAAATGCACGGCTGCACTGCTGGGATTTCGCGAAGGCAAAAAGTTATGAAAGGCCCGCGAGGAGGGGAAAGGGAAATAAGAAAAAAAAACAAAAAAAAAGAAATAAAATTCTTCCCTCCGCCAGAGAAAGAGCCGGCATATTCTCGCACTTATCGATGGATTCCCATCTCTCGCGATATATATAAGGAGCAAAGAGCTCGTAATACAGTACACGTATAACATATCGAGCGATTTCCCTCTACCTCGTGTACATAATATATTATATAGGCATCAAGGGGCAGGAGCAACAGCCTCACACGTAACAGTAGCACAGGTGTGTATATGGAAGGAAAGCTAAATGCATATACGTATGGCAGCGGCACAAAACTGTGACAAATCGTGCCGTCTCCTGTTAAATATACATATATATGCATTGCAATGTACCCCTATTCTCTCTCTCTCTCTCTCTCTCTCTCTCTCTCTCTCTCTCTCTCTCTGGTGTACATACACATGCAATCGCCATCCACCCTCCTGTCGCTGTTTCTTCTTCTTCCTACTTTTGATAAATAAAAAGGGAAGCCAAAACTGTCGCTCTTGTTCGGCTCGACTAGCGAAAGGAAACGGGCAGATCGTGAGCGACCCGGAGACACGTGCACGTGTAACGATACACTCATGTATGTTGAATAAAAAAAAAAAAAAAAGGGAAAATAAAGTACTTCTCATCGTCGTCGCTTGCACTTGAGTAGGTATATATATACATACACACCTGTATATTTTCGTGCTCGTTTATATGTGCATCTATACCGCCAGTATAGGATGACTATAGGATGACAACAACGGTGGCCTGGGAAAACGAGTAGGTATAGCGATTGAGCCGTCATCGTAAGGACCTCGGTAAGGACAAGCCACCCTCCCTCCCCATGCTCTCTCTCTCTCTATGTATCGTGTAAAATATTCACAAAACTCTACCAGTTTGCCCAGAGGAGCTTCCGCAGTTGCGTGTTTTCGCGTCGTCTCTCTACGCGTCCTGTTGTGGCTCGTGTGTAGATATATATACATATACCTACCGAAAAAAAGGGCGAGAAGGAGGATGATCAAGAGGTAGGGGAGCACGTTATAAAGAAATGGGCGAGGGAAAGGCGGGCCGCGTTGTTGAATATTAATACGAAGAAAAATGAGCCGATGCTGAAAAATGATGAGAGAGAGAGAGAGCAAGGATACATATAGGAGGTAGGGCCCGAACAGCGACCGGTTTCTATACTGCCGATGCGCTCCCTAAACTCCCCACCATACTTATATGTACATATATAATACTCGATAGCAAGCGTCCTTTACTCGTGCGTGCTTCTTTTTAGTTTCGCCTCATCCAAATTATACATACACACGCGCTCCCCGAAAAATGCACACGCGGATCGATCGAGGGCGCGCGCAGTGCCCTGTAAGCAATATAAGGCAGCCAAGGTAACGAGGATAAATTGCAGATTTCTCCCTGATCGGCTCGAGTGCATCGCGAGTCGTCGCGAGTAACGACGCGCGAGAGGAAGCTCGTGCAGCGACAATGTTGCCACGTCGAAAGAGAAGAGAAAGATAGAGAAGGAAGGGCCGACAGGTTTATCGGTGACTGTATAAATACATACTTATAGCAGGATCAGGCGAAGCTATTAAGCGTATGTATGTATAAGTAATCGAGCGCCGGCCGGGGCATCAACTGCAATTGCTAGCACAAGAGCCGGTGGTCCGTCGTTCTTGTGCGAAGCGCGGAATGGCCGGAATGCCCCGATGTGCTTACAACATTTGCCAAAGAAGACGCGCTGCTCCATTATACAATTTTCTATCCGTCTCCATTGCGATTTTCTCCGTTAATTCTTGCAGTATGTATAGCTGAAAACCGTTCGACAACGCGGGTCGAGCCTTTACCTATACTACTGTTTATACGTATGTACTTGTCCTCTGTATGGCAGTGGGATAGCGTCAGTTGCGTTGCTCGGTTTTGACCTTCATTGCAATGGACTCTGATCCTCTACTTATTATAAAAGGATTGTGGCGACAAAAGAAGACTAACGAATAAAAGGATGGAAATGACCTTAATTGCTTTTGTAACAAAAGCCAAACACGCTTTGGTGTCAACCATCCCTTTTAACTCGGTAAGTATTGTACCCATTGCCTTGATGGAAATTATCAGGGGCGATTGTGTGAGCTTCGGTTTGATTAGGCTTGCGTACATATTATGGTTACTCGCGAATAATTTATTTTTTTCAACTCCTCTGATGGACTTTTTCGAAAATTGAAAAACAAAAAGAAATTTCATAAATATCAAAGTACGGCCGAGAGAAAGTCGCCCCGAGGCGGCTACTAATTAATTCCTTCGACTTCTCTGGTGAAAGAGCGCGCAGGGTGGTGGGCGTCATATATATAGCTTTTCGGTAGGTATGGTGTAAAAAAAAAAAAAAAAAAAAAAAAAAACAAATAGAAGGAAAGCAGGGCGAGAAGCAAAGACACCCACCAAAGGGCGAAAAAACGTGAAACAGGGAGGGAGGGAGAGAGGGGAGGGGCGCCAGAAAGAGAGAAACGTCTATCTCCATGTCGTTTGAATTTTCCGTGGTGGCGCCCCACGCGCGACGAGAGCCGGCTGGGGGTGTCTGCGGCGTTAAACACCGCGAGAAAGATGTAACAATAACGCCGAGCTCGCCTCTGTTTATTTTCGATGCGCCGCGGCGGGGCCCCACCCGCTTCTTTAATCTTCCTTCTGTGAAAACAAACCGGAGAGAGAGAGAGAAAGAGAGAGACGGGAAACGAGACTTTTCAATTATTTTTATTTGCACTCTGCTGCTGCAGAAAGCCTGCCTCCGTCGAATACAGTCACTCCGAATCCCCGAGACGCTGATGGAGGGAAAGTATCCACCGAAATTCTGTATCAAAAACCCTTTTTTTTTTTTTTTTTTTTTTTTTGGTGCGCATGTCTGTGTGTATTTCTCTTTGTATACCGTCCCAACATGTACACGGGGAGGGGTGTGACGACGGCGCTGGTGCGAACGCGCTAATGAAGATTAGTACGCAGTGCGGGGCTGTTGCCACTGGCGGGGCTGCACAAACACGCAGCCGTTTATTATTTCAACGAGCGTCGAGGTTGATTATTTTTATTGCTCCGAAGCTTGGCTGCTGCATTGGCGAAAAAAAAAAAAAAAAAAAAAAAAAAGGGTACCCAGCCGGCTAAAGCTCTCCGCCCGTACCTATGTATATAGGGATGCCACGAGGAAACTGTCAAAATTCAAGTTGGGGGTGTCCGTGTGTTTACGCGACGGTATAGGCCCGGGATGAAAAATTCAACGCGGCTATTTGTCGGCGGTCATTTGCTCGCGTCCACCAGCCGGAAAAAAAAAGAAAAAAAGTGGATTGCTCGTCGTGCGCACATGCGGGTACGGGCCACTCGAGCTGGATTAATTTCGCACCTCGCGCGTACGCAACCACTTTGGCTTGTCGACGCAAACATTTTCCTTCCTCCTTTTACGAGAGTAACTAAAATTGTTTTTTCACAGGTTTCTGTCATTTTTTTTTTTTTTTTGTTTTTTTTTTCCTCACCCGAGAATTACATCCTTTCGCAAAATCATCGGTACTTCCCGCAGCGGTAAATATTATATCCAAGATCGCGTGTCAATGTTGTAATTAATTAAATACCGATTATTACAAGGTAAATAAATGCAAGACCAGTGTGGTAGGTACATCATTCTCAGAGCGCACTTTTTACAAGACAAACACGCAAACTTACATGCATCCTGCACGTATTGACTTTCGAGTAGAAGCAAATTTAATATTTGCTCGCGACAACACATATAAACGCGTGCTCATAATATAATACATCGAGTTGAAGGCATTAAACGCACTTGTACCTTCGAGCCCGTCGTGTTCTTAATTATACATACACGTGGGGGCACGAGGAAGCAAATAATCGGTACACTAATACTCAACTGTTAGTTTTGTTTAGCCGCTGCTACTAGTTGTTGTACCTACGTAGTAGTGAAGGCAAGTTTGACTCCCGAACCCATGCAAATAGGCCGGTAGTAGAGCGCGCGCGCACGTAACGAGCTTTGTTTGCCCGTTTGTTTATTTATACCCTGACAAACTTTGGCCAAGCTTTCCCCCCTTCCCCCGAGCGAAACAAGCGCCCTTGGGCGCATCGGAGAGTTTCGTTTGCCGCTGATTTCGCTGCTGCAAACCTAATGGCACGAGTGTCTACTTTGTTGTACTTTCGCACCCCTCGCTCCTTGCTTGCTCTCCGATCTCTCCCGTGTACTTGCTCGCCGGCTAATTGTCCAAATCACCCGCCTCCTCGTGTTTTCATTACCATTTTTGCGCCACTTTGGATTGTAGCAACGAGAAAGTAAAAGAAACGGCAGGCAGTAGTCCGTGGCAACTTTTTAAGTGCTTCTCGGGAAAACTCGAACGAAAGAGGCCTCGATTGAAAAGCACCGTGTAAGCCGCTCTCGTTACGGGTCTTACTGGTGTACCATAACGATGTATATATACATCAGCTTTCCTCCCTGTATCCGCACCCACTTTGCTCCTTTCGAGCTACTTCCGCCTAAACACTGCTAATATAGTGGTACACGCATATTCGACTCTGTGTTTTTCACAGATGGCTTTGGGTCTTTGCTTTTATTCGTCATATTGACTGATCGTACCTACATGTCATATTTGGTTTATCCTCACTCAACGAACGAGACTTTTCTCGTGCTTTCTCCGGGAGGTTCACCGAAAGAATTTGATTGCTCATTGTTACCCAACTATTACGATGCAAGACTACAATTATGTATGAGAAAGAGAGAGAAAAAAAAGGCCAAGTTTCATTCGAGGAAAATTAATGTTTTACACGGTAACTCGACGTTATATTCGCAGAAATACAAATTTTCCTTCCTAACTCGCAAAGCACAATGTGTATAGGTATGTGTATGAATAAAGGCCTCTACAGCTTTCTCAGGAGTTTGGAAAAACTTACGTAACAAGAAAAAGGGGACCACTGTTCCGTGGAGAACGTACTTGCTATGTGTGGTTCCGCGTGACTCACCTGTAACAGAAAGAAGAAAAAATCTTTTTAGACGCATTACATTTAAATAGATATGCACATAAGAAACAAATATATTGTATCCCACATAGAACGAGATAGAAAAATATTAAATATTATCAAAAAAAAAAAAGAAGTAAATTCAACATACAAAAGTCGAATGAGATCGCGTTCGATGATGAATGGGGGTGGGGGGAGGGAAACACGTAAACTGCACACATTTGATATACCGAAAACAGTCACTTTTCTCACGAGGCTACATTTACCCGGCGCGACCGAACGGGTTATAATCCTCATTCGCCTGTATGTATCGGCGGCGAAGTCGCTCTCCCTACCCCCCTTTCCCATCGGCCACACAGCCTCTCTCCTTGAACGTGAGCTCCCGTCACTGTGATATTTTATAAACATCAAAAAAATAATTAACCCACGTGCACCGACAGCCGGGCAGGCAGGCAATTTTCATGCTAATGTGTTTGAATAGCGTATGCACGTGTATAGGCGTGTGAGTATTGCAAGCCAGATGAAAAAAAAAAAAAGAGGAGTGCTGTGGGGGTAGGGTGGAGAGGGGGTCAAGCCAGACATCAGTGTGTATTATACGAGAGGCTCTAAAGCGAGAATAAAAAGGCTCCTCGCTAATAGATCATGAAATGATTTTCAACGACGCCAGGAGTGGAGGTATAGGGGGGTTTATCGAGGTTTATATACACATATACGAACGAAAGGCAGGTTCATCGAGTAAAGCTCATCAATATTTTTCAATCTAGATATTTGCCCTTGCCTCTTTTTTTTTTTTTTTTTTTTTCCAACGAGCTCTGCAAAAGATAAAATATCTAGGACGTTCTCGACAAAAAACTGGGGATGGAGGGAAGGGCAAAATCAAGTAATCCTTCGGCGCTGCTGCCAATAATCGATAGCAACAATAGTCCACCGGCCATAAATCGGATCGCACACACGTATATATATATGTGCACAAAAACACACTCGCGCCGATGCAAAAAAGCTCACCGCTTGTACACCGGCTGCATCAACGAAAGAGCGCGTACACGGGAAGGTGGAGGACGGCTATATCTCTCTGGCGTATACGCGCGCGCGTGAATTTCCGTCGAAAGGAAAAATAATTCGTTCCTACTGCTGTTGCTGGCAATTTCATGCCTATGTGCAATTTTTCCTAGCGCTAAAAGCTCTTCACCAGCCCCGTGCCATACGTATACATCCGCATGTATACGCGGATGGGCGCAGGTTTCGCCCCATATATGGTATATATACACGTTTGTGCACACGACGGCGAGAGGGTATAATAAAATACCACAGCGGCGCTGTAAAAAAGTATTAAGCGCCCGTCGTCGGTTTTTGTAATCCATTATCGATTTCAAACGGAGCCACTGCACTTTTCTCTTTTTCCTCCCTCCCACGTGAGTATAATTATAAACACACACACACTCGCATGTATATTGTACGAAGCTCGTATGTATACAATTTATAAACCTCTACATATGTATACACATGCGGCTTTCATTATATCGCAGCACTGCGTGGCACTGGAAACCACATTAATATGGCGTATCCACTCCCTCTCTGCGCAACGGTGCTCGAACGTGCACGTTTTCGGCGGTCACGACAAATATAATACAAGTTGGATAAAAAGGGGAGGGAGGGGCCCCCGAAACGTCAAGCCGCGTGCGAAAAATCTCTGCTCTCTGAGCCCGCATTCCTCCCGACTCAGCACGTGCGCACATATAATGCACATCCCCGCCCCCCCTCGCAGGAATTTCGACGTCCTGCCCGCTCTGAACAATTTTCGGCTGCAGGGGCACGCGCGCGCATGAAAATTCCAAACGGCACGTGAGCCGGAATGAGCGCTAGAAACATGTACTGTAAAGCGGATGATAAATAAAGAGGAGAGAGCAGTAGTGGAAGCCCGTACCCGAGCTGTTTTCTGCGTGCGCGACAAGGGAGAACGAAAAGTCCATCTGTATATACATACATACGAGATAGGAAGAGCGTGTGGTAAAAGCCGAAAAACGAACAAAAGGGGCCCTCGCAACAGCTGACTGACGGGAGTATAAGTATATAATATGAGGTATGCGTCGAGGGGACTGACTTACGCTGGGTCCTGATCTTCTCGTCGTCACCTCCTCCTTGCACCTCACCGAGACCGATTTGGTGGGTTAAAAAAAAAACCAACAGTAATGGACGGAGCGCAAGAAATGTAAATAACAGCTCCTTTCCACTGCATAAAATATAAATAATCATGTGTACATGATGCCCCCTGAACAAGAGGACACTGCCAATGCCTGGTTCATTTGAATTATGGAGGAAATCACCGGAAATAATTTACGACAGCGAGGAATCGATAAATTACTCGTACAATGCATTCAGGTATATATACCTACACGTTTTCGTGGAACTATTTGGTAATGTATACCGGGAGGGTAGCGCGTCCCATTGTATTTTTACCTACTTAATACGTCTACCCATTTCCTTATAAGGGTACAATAAAAAAAAAAAGGACAAAATACCGAGATCTCGAAACTGAGTCTGCAACGTGTGCGCACATACATAATGTGTATAAGCGCCAGATGGAGCGGCTACATATATACACGCGAACGAGTCACGCGTGCCGAAATGAAAGAGAAAAAAAGTAGGCATTATACATGTGTACACGTGTGTAAAATGGAAAGAAGGAAAAAATTTTCCGCTACCGTGGTTCTCCCATCATTTGTTTTCCCCCAGCCACGCGTCGGTTGTTCGGTATACCACACGTATATTGTCCAAAAACGTAGGCAATGCCGTGTACACCCCTTTCTTCTCGACTCCGCCTCCGAAACACCCTCCTCCTCCTCCTCCTCTTCGGGACGAGACTACAGTGTCCGTGGGGGCACTTAGCACTATCTGGAGGCTAATGTAGCCGAGGCCGATAGCAGCCCGTGTATGCCCCGAGCCGCTACCACGGCAGCATCGGTCCTCCTCGCGGTGATTTCTCAATCTATACCGACGGTGCCTCGCGTGCGCCCAAAAAAGGCCGATTACAACCGTTTTATTTCGAGAGAGGGGCCCAAACAACAACGCACTCGAACGAGATTAACGGCTGCGTGGAATTGTATTTCGGCGCGCGTTGTTCCGAGAAACTCAGCTTCCGAAGTACCCTTTGCGCTGCTCCTCATTATGGTGACAGCAAAGACGAGAGACCGGGTGGTGAATTTTTTTACGGGAGTATAATCCTGTTGCAACACATTTAAGAGCTGTCGATACGGGGGGAGGGCCGACGACGAGACACACACCTATGAGAGAGGATGGATTTCGGGCAGAGTTGGGTTTAATAGTGCTCGTACTCCTACATTAATTAGCTAAAAGTTTCCTCTTTACATGTATATGTAGGGCCCACCAGTCACTCGGTCAGCCAATACCCCTAATTGCCGCTCTCTCTTTCTCCGAGTCGAAGATTATGGGTACATTAGAGAGAGAAAGAGGGGCAATTTTATTGGTTCCTGTGCATATATTGAATACTGGGTCGACACACTAAAATTTACAACCCTTGATTATCCTTGTAAATGAGATGGTAAAGACAACGCAGGTATAAATGTAGGTGACATCTTTTCATTTCCATTGAACGCTAGGAACGAGCACCTGGATACAATTGGGAGGGCCAATACATCGAAACATATATAGCTGCGGGGAGAGTCGACGTATTCAAATAACGGATTCATTGACGATATCGGACTCGCCGTTGGTCATCGACCCGCACGGCTAATAGCCGCACGCTTTTAAAATTCAAGTAATCGTTTGTAACCCTTTTTCCCCTTCCCCTTTTGCGTTTCGATGGCAAAGTGTTTTTCTCTCGGGGATGGAGCTGCATCGCAACGAACGTGTTTGTAATATGTTAATTCGTAATGCAAATGATGAAAAAAAAAAAAAAAAAAAAAGAATGGAAGGAAGAACAGGGTGTATACGATTATACGCGCAAACGCACGCACCGCCGTTCGTCGTAATTTATGCACGGAAAATAGAGCCAATATATAAGGTGGGAGGGGGAAAGAGACCCATCGTCCAGATGATATTCGAAAAAGAGAAGGACTGCTACTCGCGTAGATACTAGACAGTTTGGGAGGGAGAAGCGTGCGTATACATTACGCCGAGAAGAGAGATATATATATAGATACGTATAGAGCACAATATATATATATATATAGGTGGCGTCTGGAGCACACGCACCTATACATACTTTTACATATAGGTGTACGGGTACATCCAAACGCACGTACGCGCGCTCTCCTTACTCTTATCTGGATACCGCGGAGGGGGAGTGGGGGCACTTTATAGGGGAGCCCATAAGTATAACAGCGGCGCGCCAGAGCACTACTCCCCCTCCCCCCGTCTTTTGGCGTCTTCGATCGGTTATTCGACGTGAAATTTTCGATTTCTCCCTCCCGCTCGGATTTATTGTACTCCGGGGTGTATACAGACACGGGTACGTGAAGGAGCACCGAAAGATAGCCATCTTAATGTCCCATCCCGAATGACGTATCTCGGAAATTTTTCATCCTAACGATCCCCCAAAGTCGTGTGCCATGGAAAAGCCGGAGGGGGGCTGCTGCTGGCTTTTGGCTCCTCTTCGCGAGTAGGTGCTATATATAATAATAATAAGTATATTATGTAGGTGGCGGCTACATGCGCGTCGCTTCCACGTTAATCGTACGAGACGTGTAGGGTGTGTGTGTATACGTGTAAAACGCGCATAATTTACCGAGTCTTGATCACGCCGAGTTCGAGAGCTTAGTCTGCATGCATATATACATTCGCGGATCCACCGCGTCGCTGTCGTACACACGATGTATTTGCGTGCCGCGTACATAGTATTATCTGAAGCTCTGGAGAAATTTACCCTCCCACAATCATTACGCAATATACGCGCAAACGAACGTGTAATCGGATATTATACGAGTTCGTATAACGTATAATAATAATGTATTGGGGGAAGAAAAAGGAGGAGGATAGAGGGGCAGAAGGAATAAAATTAATTCCAATTCCTCGTATGTAGATAACATTTGCGTGGTTGGCGACTTCGTATTGTGACTGTATCATGGCCCGGTTGTGACGCGCGAATCCTGATAATGTAACGATGACGATTGTAATCAAGGAGATTCCTGAGAGAAGGGAGTACGTATATTATTCGATATTATTTATCTGATCGTTAGCCCGTCTTTGTGGGCGCTACCGTAGGAAAATCCATATACTAATAATAGGGTGTATTACGTACGTATGATACGCGAGTGGAGCGGGGGGAAAAAGAAATACTTGAATGAGTCATCAAGCATATACACCCGTGGTGCGTGGAAAAAAAAGGGTCAAGGGAGAACGGAGGGGAGTTAAAAAAAAAAAAAATAAAATAAAAGGTGCGTTATCTCAAAACAGGTGAAGCGTGAAAATTGAAAGGAACAAAAGCTGCAGAGGTGGGGGGGGGAGAGAGTGCTACTGCATTGTGGTTGCCTCATTAGTAGAAAACCGCGAAACCTCTCACAACATGTACGTGTGAGTTGGTGCACCAGCGCGTGTGTTGATCTACAGAGGGGGATAGAGAGGGGATGGAAAAATGAAATAAAAATTCCAAACACCACCACGTATCTGTAATAAATTACGCGCGAGTATACGGACTTTGTTGGGCAAAAGGGGAAAAAATTAGGGAATCTGGACTCTTTTACGCTGAAAATATAAGAGATGCCCATATTATATATTCAGGGAAATGGGCACATACGTAGCACACTTAGCTTGCGCATCGGTTGTATAAACTCTTGGTTTGGATGGATGTAATTGTCGAGAGAGGGAGAAGCACACCTCGTCCTAATATTCATGCAAGCGCCTTATGCTAATGAATCAGGGCGACGACGGCGACGACGACGACGATAACGACGAAGGGGAGGAAGGGGCTGTATTATGACGACGTATCTTCCATCATCACGTGTGTACGCGTGGCAATGTACCACCCTCTACATACATACATACATGCATACAGGCATATAGGGCATATACTAAGTATATTATGCACATAACAAGGTGGAGGGAACCCATTGCCGGAGTGGTTAAATGCAAATATGCGAGCAGTGGTCTAATCCATCCAAACACAAAGTGTATAGCATGTATACTCTGTATGGACCAAATCAAGTTAATCCAGATGTGTGCGTGTGTATCTTTTCTCTCTCTCCCTTACTCTTGAGGCTTTGTAACCTTGCACGTATATACTTACACCTCTCTTTTGGAGTACATCAGGGGGTTACTGCTCAGCTCGCAGCCGTCATCTCTATTCTATACATCCCAACTGGCACGCACACACACACACACATAAAAATATAGCGAAAGTTCGGGCTCTTAAAAATTATTCATCTATACTCGCTCGCTTTACTCGTGCTCCTCCTTTACGTGTCGTGGTATGCAATATATGTGCGGGCGGTCTAGCTAAAAGAGTCGGAACTCCATCGAGTTGGTGTGGGAAAGAAGAAAAAAAAAAAAAAAAAAAAGATGCAAATCTCCGCGGCTACTCCTAAGCCCTTAAAAAATTAAACGTCCCGCGCGCCGTTAATCCAGGCGCCGTCGTTGAATAATTCGCCCGTGTATCGAGCGCTTGCTCCAGCAGCACCCCCGCCCATTGCCGACTCTCGTCCACCACTTCTACCGGTACTATGTATACAATAAATACATATACTGCAACAGCAAGCCGGGGACTTGTGTGTGCACCAACCATATACATACAGCGAATAATAAAAAGCTCAGGGGGCCACGGTCTCCCGATCTCCACCGGCTAATGAAAATTGATAGGAATCGAAGGAAGGAAAGCCCTCGTGGTATATACAGCCGGCCGTGGCTCTATCTCTCATGTAGTGTGTGTGTGTGTGTGTGTGTGGAAATGCCGGGTAGAGACAGGGTTTGTACGTACAGGAAAGAGGAAAAAGAAAAAAAACCAGCACATATACACTCT
This sequence comes from Copidosoma floridanum, assembly GCF_036245765.1. Lineage (NCBI taxonomy): Eukaryota > Metazoa > Arthropoda > Insecta > Hymenoptera > Encyrtidae > Copidosoma > Copidosoma floridanum. The sequence continues at coordinate 14,174,550 of NW_028321896.1, read as the reverse complement.
CGAGCTGTGCTCACGCGAAGGGAGGAAGGGGGGGACATTTGATTTGTCGAGATAAGAGGAGGACGAGGCAACGTGTATGGAAGCGGACGCCTGATTTACGGGGCGAAGGTCAGCGATCGCCCGCAGGTATATAGGGATTGTACGGGTTGAAGGATATCGCATGTTATATAGAAGGGGATTGGCAGTCGTATACTTGAGGGGAGGGGGGAACACTTGGCGCTTTATTCGGGCACTCGCTATTAGGACAAATTAGCACGAGCAAGCGAAAATTCATACATGTATATATGTAGGCGTCGACACGCGCGCGAACGCCTCTGCCATGCTTTCTTTTACTCTTTGTTCTTTCGTTTGTTTGTTTCCTTCCCCCGCTGCGTGAGTATATTTTTCTCCCTTTTTTTTTTTTTTTTTTTTTTTCTCTCTATCTCCCGCCTCTCCGTTATCCCATTGTCCCTCGCGATATTGGCCGCGCCTCCTCTTTTAATCTGATCTCGGACTTTTCTTATTTACTTCTTTTTACTCCCGCGTGTCTACTTTTCACGTCGCTCTTTGAATCATTTCCTTTTTTTTTTTTTTTTTTTCTTTTCTTTTTCGCTCCAACGTGTCATCATCCACGTCGATGACATACAGGAAAATCAATGAAACCCGCGGATAATCGAGTATAATTAAACATTGTCATTGATTGTAAAATTGCGACGTTCAATCAACGCGCAAAGTCGTGCGGTATAGATAATATACGTTGATCATTACCGCGAAACGAATTATCCATCGACACGCGATTCCGGCGAATTGCAATCAGCGCCGGTGACGAGATACATAATAATACTGTACCCTCGAACTTAGTACGCGCAAATCAACCCAATTTTTTTTTTTTTTTTTTTTCATCCAACAAGGTGTACCGGGGGTTTCGTTTTGTATAAGACACGCATTTTATTATTACCAAGACGATAATATGCTCGCAGCCCTCTGCAATAATTGTATTATTTGCACGCATCCTTCGTATTTGAATTTAAACACACCATACGCGAGGCAAACGTGATAAATAGGTGCTTGAACAAACGCAACGACTCTCGACACGAAACACAATTGTACTCTCGGGCGAGAGGAAAGACACGATATTATTTTTAAAGTGCAATCCTACCTACGGCGTATAGACTCGGCAGAAATAGCCAAAAGGAAGTTCCTCTCTTTCTCTCCTTTTTCGGCAAAAGTATTTTGCTCTTTGCACTGTTATGGTACTGTCGGTAAACGGAAGCGGGCGTCTCTCTCCCTCCCACCTATAGGGGAGGCTGCGCTGAAAGTGCAGCGAGAACAGAGCACTCGAAATTACAGAAGGAATCCCAGACAGCTAAACTTCCGCTACGGAGGCGTAATGAATTTCCAGATGGGGAGGAGAGAGAGAGAGTGAGACGGGGTGTGTATAACATTCTGCGGAATTTTTCAAGTTTCCACTCCTACCCTCACCTCTTCTTTACTGTATATACAGGAGGTACATATCTCTGTGTGCACGCAAGGAGCGAGAGAAGAGAAGAAGGATGTAGTAGTATATACGGTATATATATATATATATATACGTGTGTGTTTGAAGGAGGGGGCGGGGGAGAGACTATTGGGGCGAAATAGTTTAAAGGCTGCAGGAGCGAGTTTGAAAATAATTCTCGGTAAGAAAACTCGTAAAATTTATATCCGCGATTAATCGCCCGTGTGTGTGTGTATACAGTACACGTACAAATGTATGTATATGTATACGTACGCGGGTGTTTATATATATATACATAACGTGTGGGTGGATGGGTGCAGCGCTCGTGTGCAGGCATCGGGGAGCGTGTAGTAAGTATATAAAGCATAAATATATATAGTCGCCGTTCGCTGGGTAGTGTAACCATTGTATTTTATTGCTCGGCAATAAAGGCCGAAATTAGCCGATGTCTCTGTACATACACACGTATACGTATGTATATATTTCTTGATCTTTGTATTACGTATATACATACATACATTTCCTTTTCCACGGATCTATAGATTATTAATGAAAAATACAACAGCAGCAGCCCACACGAGCGTTACCCACCCACCGCTACAACATGAAGTACATATATTACGTGTACGTAAATATGTATATTGTCAGCTCGCTTCGATTTACCGAATGGTTTCTGCAACTAACTAAACTTACTTCCGAGGCCAAGGTATACACGTCAGTCTGCGCTTATAGCCTCGCTTATAGCCGCAGAGCAAAGTCGAAAAAAGCATGCAAGTGCTGACCGAGTATACGAGCCAACGAACCAACGAACCAGCCAACAAGTAAACGTCGTCTTTTCGACCAGGTGTCGCGTACAATGGCATCCTGCCACTTAGCGCTTTCATGGGTCAGCATCAGCTCGTGGAGGCGAATCGTAGGGAGAAAGAGAACCCACAACAGCAGCAGAAGGACGATGTCGGCACGAAGAGGGAGAGTCGAAGCGGGGAAGCTGCGATGCCGAGGAGGAGGGAAAAGGGGGGGGGGGGCACGAAAACCGGTCCGTCCCGTATACACACAGGCGCAGCTACACGTGCCCCTCGCCGCCACACGGTGCAGTTTTCTCTGTCGTCCGGCCCTATATATATACACACGTCCTCTCTGCCAGCCGCCGACAAATTCCAATGTGTGTGCGGCAGTTCCTCGCCAACAGCGCTAAATCCCGAAGCTGCATATTCGGCTCCTCGATGCAGTTGCTTCGCTTCCATGCCATCACTGCACGCTCTCGAAGTTGCTCCGATACATACCCATATTATATAGTTAACTACTCTTCTTCTTCTTCTTCTTCTTTTTCCTGATGTAGTTTTATAAAGCAGTATACCTACATACGCTTGTGCACCAATATAAGCGCTCATCCGGTGATCATGTACATTATTATACTTCTTCGAGAGACTATTTTTTTTTTATTCGAGGATTAGGGGAAAAACGATATATATATATATCCTCTCGATCGTCCGCGAGTATACATACATCAGGGATAGCGTATAGGTACATGCCTCCTCCTACCCTATTTTCCCCTGCATTTTCCTTCTGGAGAAATTCTCCTCTACTGTGGTACACGTGTATATACGCGTTGGAGCTAGAGTGTGTGTGTCGTACGTACGCTCGATTTCACCTCCTGTACCGATCCCGGTCCTCTCTTTCTTCCTTTGATTTCCTCCTCCTCGCACTAAGGTCCAACAGTCCCTGTCTTCCGTTCGCCTTACAGCCTATAGTTTCTCTTGGTCCCCTCATTTGTCGGAGAGAGTGTATATAGTATATTATGGCGTGCGACACTCCGTCCGTGACGAAGAAATGGGGGAGGAGGGCGATGAAACGACGATTTTAAAGGCACTTTGTCCACACACAAATACTTGGTTGGGTGTGTATAATATCGTAGCCTCGGCCCAGCAATTTGCCAACGAGTATTATACATATACAGTGACGGAGGAAAAGCTTTTTCCATGTTCTTTTTTTTTTTTTTTTTTTTTTTTTCTCTCCTCGCACAAAAAACGGCAATTTGTACCGAGACACGTACGCGTTCGGCAGCTCCTTTGGAGTGGGTGTGTACGTGGGTTGTTGTTGTTGTTGTTGTTGTTTTTTTCCTCCGTTGCATGCAATTAATATACGAACAACAGGGGCCTCGCGTTAAATATTTATCGCGCCGCTCTCCCTGGAATCCGCGTAAAATATTTAAAGCAGCGGATACCGTAGGATGGAAAAAAAAGAGGGAGAAACTGGGGGGGAACGGAATGAGAGCTTATGTAGAGGTGAACGAGGTCGGCAAACGTTTTAGTTAAATTTGAAAAGCTGCAGCGGGAAAGGCTGTACACGAAGGAGGGAAAAGCAAGAAATAATATCATAAAAAGGGCTTTCACGGCCCTTCCCTCTCTCCCTCTCGACGACTCTGCTGCTGCTTTTTGCCGTATTAAACTACGCAATGTAGTGCATTTGCGAACAACAACGAGAATAAGTCGGTAGACAAATCTAACGGAGGGTGTAGCAAAGTTTCCTCCGAGCATCAGTATATTTACTTGTCGTAAAAGCATCAGGATCGAGTTTTCGGAAGAAAACATTTCCCAACGCTTGCGGCGCGTGTGTAGGGTGTAGTTGGTGCATCTATACGTTGGTTGGGGGATGTGCACGTATTATATACAGGTATAGACATATTGTGTCGGGATGTACGTAATACATATGTATATACAGGTATATGTATAAACGCTGGCGTCGATCGATGCATCGCCGCTGAAAAATGACGCGAGAGAATAATATAATCTCGGGTGCTGGTGCTGGCGGGTTTGGTTTTGAAAGGCCCTGGCTTTCCCGGAAAATATTCGGGAGCGCACAGCGCCGCGGGAGAGGGAAAATGCATAAATCCCACAGGGCGGGGTGCTACTGCTGCACATATATATATACACGTGTGCCGGGATATAGAAGCTGCACGATAAATGTTCTGGATCTGTACGTATACGTAAAAGGTCGTGTATATATATATTCATGTACATCCGTTTTCTACAGCAGTGCTAATATAAATATACGGTGGATGGAGGAGAGGATATAATATAATAGAGAGAGAGGCGAGTATAGCGCCGTGAAATTTAGGCCAAACGCGTTAAAACTCACTCTCTCTCTTTTGGAAGAGCCATACGTCCGTCCGGCCGTGGGTGTTCTGCCAGTGGTATGTAGCCCCTCTTTACTTCCTCGATATCATCTTCGCATCCTCCCCTGTTTATCCATACCCATGTTTGCGTTATTCCTCACTCTCGGCGTCTTCCTCTTATTTTCTTCTTTGTTCTCGCGCATACACGGCCTCAGTTATTCACCTTTTCACCGACTTTCGCTTTAATTTCCGGCATATACATATATATTGTATACACAGCAACAGCAAAACAGGAGTTGTGTGTGTGTGTATACAAGGGATACTAAGTATACTTTTTCTTCTTCTCTCGGCGCAGCGCGAAATTCTTCCGCTGATTGCGGCCGAGCTTTGGAGAACAAATTGGATTTCACCTTCATCTATTTTTATTGCCCCCTCATTTTCCACTACGCCGCCGCTACGGCAAATAAAATTGTCGAAGCAACTACAAGCTTAATTGGACTTTTATTCCGCTGGCACCCCCCCCCTGAGTTATACACCCGAAGCGCGACTAACTAATCGATTTAAAAATTAAAAGCACGACAACAACAACAGTGGCGGCAACCGCGTTTGTTTGCCCTTCTCTCGGGAAACTCTGTACTTTGCGGAAGAGCGTGGACACGGATAGAGGGAGGGAGGAAAAAAAATGTTGTGTGCACATTGAAAGCTTTTAATGCCCGGTTATAGGTCGTCCCTTATCCACTTTGGGCAACGACTGCGTACCTCCGTCGAGAAGGGAGGAGGGGGAGTTTGCAAAAGTGCCGGCGGAGCATCACTCTGGATACACTCCCGAGACTTCTGTGTAAGAGAGCGACAAAAAAAAAAAAAAAAAAAAAAAGGCAAAGGAGGTGGAAGCGTAGTCTTTCAATCCTTAAAAAGTTACGGGCGACGGGATACAAGTAGCAGAGTAGACGACGACGGCGTTTCAGGCAAGAAGACACTTGGTTCTCTTTCAACCCCTTGTTCGCCGACGTCTTCTCTTCTCCTTCAGACGCAAGACGATGGCGGAGGAGGAGGTGGAGCTCCATCATTTTTACTCCTCTCGTCCCGGACGCTGTTCTGCTTATACTCTCTTCCGGCTCTTTTTTTTTTTTCTCCTCCTTCAACCGCTGGTGTACATAGGTATACTGTTGCACACCAGCGTAGCCGGACCAACGGCATCGGCAAGTGAGCCATGTAGACTCGGAGAGTATCCGAGCTTCTGTTCAATTTTTCCGCGGGACAATGGGAGGAGAGGAGAGTTGGACAGAGAGAAAGGCGGAACGGTACACGAGGCTATATGGAGCGAACAATGGTGCTTGGATGGTATATGTATATATGTACGAGGAGAAGGAAAAACGGACCAGGGATAATATACACCACTGCAATACCAATGTGCAGCAGCAGCGCCGATACGTCTAGTCACATTCTAGATCAACGACGACGGCGACGCTTTTGTATCTTTATACTCTGCTCTTTCTTCCTCACCTATATATAGGTGCACGCAGACCGTAGAGCAAAGTATGGGCTATGCTCCGCTGCTACTTATCGCGATGATTTTTTTGTTTTTGTTTTTGTCAGCAGTGCTTCTTTTGCCGGTACTTCCACACGTGTTTGTATCCACCACGTAATATGTATTGGCACCTCGTTCGCTTTGGAGCGCACTTCCTCCGTCGCTGATGGCCCCTAACCGTGTACAGGATGTGTCGCCAAATAACAAAAGCAGAAAAGAAACAGAAGCGCTCGATTAACTGTACAAATTACCTGCATCGTGTATACGTCGACGCCTCGTGGGAAGACCAGCACAGTTCAGATTTTCCCATTTAAAATAACATTGAAAAATCTGAACTGTGCTGGTCTTCCTACGAGGCGTCGACATGTACTCGTAATGAGCAACGATGGGAGAAAGACTTTTTTTTTTTTTTTTTCTTTTTCCACTCTTTGAAACGTTCGACAAAATCATTGAATTGTCTCGTGCAAGGGCTAGACAAGGCTCAAACTTCTTCTTATACCAATGATCGTGTCTCAAGACAGATGAGAAAAATGCACATAAAAAAAAAAAAAAAAAATACAAAGCACATAAATTATCATACCGGCTTTTCATTCGCGAATACCGTTGTATAGTTGATCGCATTGTTACATCATCCGTGATCATTCGGGCTTTGGTGATGCTTTTTGTAATTACGGCTGCTTAAACATTTAATTTACGACCTCTGGCCCTTTAAATTTATGCCCGCGTTAAATTATTTCCTCTTCCTATACTCTTGCTCTTTTTGCTTTCGTTCTTCCTCTCTCTCTCTGCTGTACATGGGCTTTTGTCGTTGATCAAAGATTTACACCCTTGACACGTTGGGCGGGGACGGGAAATAGCACAAACAAGCAATGAAAAAAAAAAAAAAAAAAAAAAAAAGTAGTAAGTAAGAAAAAAAAGAGAAACGTTGGATTAGATGCTCGAGGACAACAAAGTGTTTGGACACTCTCGGTGAATTATCGTTTTATGCGCGACGAGAAAGCTTCGATTGTAACGGAGACAAACTCGTGAGATGGAGTAATATTGCGCAAACACTCTTTTTTGTCTCCCCCCCCCCTTGCCCGTACGATACTTTTATTTACACGATATTTTCGAGCACTCGCTTACAAGCGATTAGATATCACAGAGACGGTACGGTTCAGTCGATGAAGGCGTGTTAACTCTCAAAACGACGAGTGTAAAAAAGGACTTGTAATGTCCACTGATAACGATATAAAAAGCAAAAGCAAAAATAAACATGTAACAGGTAACTAGTTATCTAGAAGTTTTTTTTTTTTTTTTTTGTTTGGTTTTTTTGTAGGTACTAACGTATGGAACTATTTTAATTTCAGACCAAAGAGTCGGCGAGGCAATCACGGGAGCCCCATACCTCGAGCAGTTTACCTATAGGTATATAGGTTATAACCGAGAGGGTCGAACTGAGTGTACCCCGTCAGTTCATCGTTTCATATGTTTGTTTCTCTTCCCAAGCGCCAGATCGCGTTATTTATTTTCGTAGAGATAAATGAGGGGAAAAAAAAAAAAAAAAAAAAAGGACACAAAAGGGAGAAAAAAAAGAAAAGGTCAAAGCCGCAGGAGCGGTAAAACAAACTGCGTGTATTGCACTTTGGGGGCTCCATCGGGAAGACGTAGCGGCAGTGGCAGTAAGAGTTGCGGATGGCGAGGAGGCGCGCGCGACAAAGCGCAGCGGCAATAAAAGGGCCGTAAATTTATTTCGGAAAAAGCCCGAGCTCACCGAGTCGGCAATGCCTAGGCATCACAACGGGTATATATATATATGTATATACACGCACATAAATCCTCGATCGCCCGGTCGTTGTGGCCATATATATATATATATTTTTTCCATCTTTCTCTCTCCGTGCAAGCAATTTATAACCCTCATTTTACCCTCGTTCGCCCGTATACATATATATACGTATACCTACCGCCTGTAACTAGAAAACGCACGCCCAACCAACCAACCTGCCCGATGCTTAACTCCCGGTGTCATACATACCTAACATTTCATGGGTCTCGGGGCTCTCTCTCTCTCTCTATATCACCAGTAGAGATGATATTATATACTTATACTTGCCCCCCCCCCCAAAAAAAAATCACGGTATATCCGCCATGAAGCGAACAAATAGTGCAATCGTGTATACACACACGTATGGGCCCAACTGTAGCAACAATCACCGTGCGATACGATCATCATTCCTACGATGTGGGTATATAATGCCCGTACACTGCTGTTATTACAGAATAATACATGATCGCGTGTCGCGCGCTTCTCGCGACTGAATTATATGGCTGCTGTACGCGTATACACACACCCGGTAGGTATATATAACTACATACACGTACCTACACCGCGTGTGTACCCAGGATGAGCTTCCGAAGTGAGAAGGTGGATTACTATATATGTGGGGGAGAAGAGCACGCAGGGGATGGATACAAGTATAGCAGCTGCTGCGTCAGGCGTCGATGATCCACACACGGATATAGGGAGTATACGGTGCACACGCGTATCCCCCCCCCCCAAATATACCTACCGATCGCGCACTGGCGATAATAGGTGAGCCAAGGATATACGGGACTCGTATATTCTCTCTCTCAACTCCGTTCGTCCATAAGTACCTCTTTTGTCCCGAGGAATGTTCGCTTCCAAGTGCACATATATATATAATATATCCCTGGCGTTGGTCCATATTTTTCTAATACCTGTTTTCTCAGCGATGAGCGACTTTTCTCCTTGCGCTTCTTTACCCTCGGCCCTCGTCCCCGACTGGGGGAACCCAACGCGCGTGTGTACTCTCGTCAGCTCGTCCCGATCCTCTGCAAACAACGTCCCGTGAAAACTTGTCGATCGGACGGGGACGGGCCTTAAAGGGCGGCACTGTCTGTCTGTTTGTTTGTCCGCGCGCCCGCCGGCTAAATTGCGAGAGGGAAATTGCCTCCGCTCTGATATTACCACTACTATTATCATTATCATTATTATTATTATTATTATTGTATACCCCACAGTGTGGCAGTAGTAGTTGCCGCCTTCCTCTTCGTCTTTTCTTGGAGGCTGTTGTACAAATTTCTCGAGTCTCGTGCGCGAGAGTGTGGGCGTATAAACATATAGGCGCCCGTCCAAGGGATGAAATCGTGTTTGCCGGAGAAGGGAAATATTGGGGGTGCAAACACGCGGGGCCCGCTCGCTCCCTCCGTCCCCGTACTTATTACAATATGAAAGGAGCAAATGAACGGCGATCGAGGAGAAAGAAAATACTGCCAAAAAGGAGATGAGGTACAGTATATATTATACAAATGTATGTATTTGTGTTCTCTCTGGCGAATCAATCGGTCATTGTTTCATGTAGCGACCAGCGTCCCTTTTGTGCATTGAATTTAAAAGTTTGATGCGGGGAGCTATAATATATATATACACACGTATAAATACGGCGAGTGTTTGCGCGCCTCCGCAAACGGGTGGTGGGTTTGCGGCTCTCGGGGGTTTCTTTTACCTCTTTTTTTATTTCCACACCAGCTCTCTCGCTTAAAAAAGAAAACAGCCCCGAGCCACTCGAGCGACTGGATCCACGTGGTGGCGGGTCTCATAGTCAAGAGCGAGGGACAGGGTGAGATATGATTTTACACAATAGAGACGTGTGCGTTGGGACGGTTGGAGGGGAAGGGGGTGTGAACATGGTATGGATGGAAAATGGGCTTTGGTTATACCCGAATTACGTACGTTGGACTGTATTTTGGTCCGTGGCGAATGGAGAAGGGGGGGGGGTGGGTGGAAGAGCCGTGTATACCTAATCTATTGGGGCGAATTCGTGGAAACTACATGCACGTACGTGGATGCACGTTCGCTTTGTCTGCGGGGAATCGGAGAGCGGTGGAGGGGGGAAGGGAAGGTTCGTATAGACAAAGAAAAGTCTTCGGCATCCGAACGGAGCCGTTTCGGAATAAAAATGCAAATGCATTTGCAACCGAGCTAGCGGGGAAAATACTCATGCCTGTACTGCTCCCGTCTCTATCCATGTTTGTGTAAACGCTCGCTCGCGTCTGACACGTGTGTATATGTACGTGTATGAATCGACATCGGCAGGAGACGCCGAGAGTTTTCACCGAAACTCGATAAATATTTGTATCGAGAGGGGGGGTGGGGAGAGGGAATAAGAAGAAGAGGAAAAAAAGGGGGCCAGCCAAGACAATCGAAACAGCCGCGGTATATGGAAGACGTGACCGAAAAACATTCACGAGTCTCTCTTTCTCTCCGGGCTTGCTTATTTGGTACATTTGTGGCATAGATAAAGGATTGAGGGGGGAGATGAGAAGTGGTTGCGGGGGAGAAGGAAAGCCAGGAGAGAAAGTGCATTGCATGCAGCGTATAATATATATAGGTACCGCATCGCTCGTACACATTCGTATCGACAGCTTCGTTGCGAGAATGACAAAGATTTGCAAAAGTGATTCTGCACCGACTCTCTCTCTCTCTCTAGCCAATTTACATGCCGGCACGTATACACCATGGATTAACAACACACAAGTGTACGTATTCATTTCACCAGAGAGGGAAAATACAAACAAACACCGCACCTCGTCCGAGAAAATGAATATATACTGGACAATACACACAGCCCATCCAAGGTTGAGTGGGTGGTGGTGGTGGTGTGTATGCGTTGCACAGCGGAGCAGAGCGCACGAGAGGAGAGAAGAAAAAAGAACGGCGGCGGTGGCGGCGTAAAGAAAAAGGGAAAAGAAATTAATCGCGCATGCAGGTGCCGAGAGCCGCATGCATGCCGAGGGAGGGAGAGAAACAGTGGTATAGTGTATATATAGCACTGGAGATTAACCTCGACCTGAATCTTTTTGATCCTCGTTGCGAGATAGGGGCACGCGCGTGCATGCAAGCATGCAGCCTCTCTCTCTCGCGGGAGCGCGATTCTCTTTTCTTTTTTTCCCTTCTTATCGTCCACAACGCGCCGTATACTGCAGGCTCACTTGCACTCTGCACCGTATATACAAAGAGGGCCCGCTGATCCTCTTCACGTGCACACACATGTATATATATACATGCATACCTATAGCTATACTTGCCCGAGTATTTGTGGTCAAAGTGGATTTAAACCATCGAGCACCACCGCGGAGAAAGTCCACACACACGTTTTTCACCCGACACTTGTACATTTTTTACACATATTACGCTCATCACAGTACTATTAAAGTATACTCGAGTTGCGACCAGATACTGCATGGAAAGAAGAAATAAGAAAAGGGAGTCTCTTCAGAGTATGTGTGTGCGCGCTCGTGTGCATGTATATATACACTTACGTACTTGCACACACAAATAGGTATTCTCTAAAAAATGTATGCCTTGGGAACGCTCGGAGATACCTATCGGGCGCGCATAGCAGGTAAATCGTGTGTGTGTGAGTGCGTGCGCGACGCGGGCTCTTTCAAATAACGCGAGCTAACCAAGCCGGCATGGTATAGACTATACCAACTGAGGTATATGCATGTGTGTAAATGCACCTACCATGTACTGTACACGTAATGTTAACTATAAACGCCAGCTACGCACGAAATTTCTTAATTCAATTAAACGCCAAATTATTTATGCATTCATTTACATATATGTGCATATATACGGATCGTAAAGGTACATCCGCGAGTTACAGGTGGCTTAATTCATTCGGAAAATTACCTGCCGCGGCTCTTCGACTGCACGGGTGCGTTTTACCATACACAAGCAATTTATTGTTTTCCTCTGCTGCCACCGCCTGGTCCGCAGTTGCTGCTCTTTATTGCGACCCCAACAAACGAGCGAACGGGCTTTCGCGTTGTTTTTCAAGCGCGCAATGTAACAGAGGGCAAAGGGAGAGAAAGTGATAGCGCAAACGGTGGTGGTGGAGGCGCTGTCCCTAATTTTCCGCCGTGATTTCTCGCAGCAGCAGCCGAGACGGAAACGCTAGTTCGCGCACGGGCTCGATGTTTTAACTTGATTAATGGCAATTTCGTCGGCAATGCATACATATATATATATATATACTATCTTTATCCCGGTAGGTACGAGGAAACGCGTGCGCGCAGAGTATGAGCCTGATACGTGCACGAGAAAAATTTTCGAAAGTTACCCTGTGCAGTGTACCTATACCTGTGCGCGCAGGGTAAATATATACGAGCCTGGGTGAAAATTCAATTCGCCAGCGTTGGCGGCTTTTAGCCTGCGCCGTGGCCCCGAATGGAAAAAAAAAAAATCCCGAGGATTTAGCTGTTTAGAAAGTTTAATTAGGTTTGTGGGTTTTATCGCTTTTACCTGCGGACCGACAGCGGTTGGCTGGAGGCATACGTACATATGCTTACTTTGATTTATTTTGTATACCGAGTCTCCCCCCCCCCCTTCCGTGTGGCGTGTCCATGTGTGTGTGTGTGAGATTCGTCTCTTTGAAATGTATGCCCTGCATGGTTGTTTTCCCCGACATGTACGGAACATACTGATTTTATGAAAATTGAGCTGCAAAAGAGAGGTAGAGAGACGGGAAATACACGTGCAAATAATGTGAGACAAACAGAGAGGGAGAGAGGGAGGGGCTTTTAAAAGCAAAAATCCAAGTATAACATGAATATCGAGAGAATTGATACAAGAGACAATTATCGAAAGGTTCATCGAAAAAGGCATAATCATCATCATCATCAGCGTGGAATATTTATTGTCCATTTTTTTGACACGTACATGCGTGAGCTGCACTGGACGGAGAAAAACTTTTTCTCAGCTTATGTATGAATAATTTTGGGGTAACAAAGAAAAGCGAAAAAGAGTGTATATATATATATATGTAGGCGTGTATACTACGCAAGCACGTGGGTATCTGTACCTCGATAAAAGCTCTCGAATAATATGTTAATTAACATTCGACGAGAGGCCGATAGCCACCTCGAATTATATAGTCGTGTAGATAAATATGGTAAACGCGCAACGAAGCATCACCCATGGATAGAGAGATGAGGGAGAGGCGCTAAAACACATGTATGTACAGTATAAGAGAGAAAGACTCGAGTGAAGAAGAGAGAGAAAGAGAGATATTGGTTTTGAGAGAAAAGGGAAAAGGAACGGGAGAAAGGAAAATCATCAGTATAGGTACAAATACATATATATGTATACGATAAATCGCGAGGATAATATACCAGTGCATAATTATAATCGCGTAGGGATTTACGTATGTATAAAAGCACGTACTCGCGGTGGAAGATTTTAAAAGAGAGAGAGAGAGAGAGAGAAAAAAAGCTACACTGCACGTATTATGTATATATACCAGAGGGAGGACGGACGCGTGTTGTAGCAGCAGCGCTAAGAAGAGGAGGAGGAGGAGGAGGGGAGAAATAGCCGAGGCCCCCGGCTGAGGAAATAATTAATCCGTGTAGGTATAGGTATACCTACCCACCCTCAGTATACATATATATGTATACACGTGCGTGTGTAATGCGGACGACACGCACAGGCCTCAGGGTGCGAGAAGCCTCCGAAGCCCGATGCAAGTCCAAAACCCGTTCGATCGCTCCCTATTACATATATATATGGACTTGTAGGCGTCGTCGTTGCCGTCATCGGCGAGCTTTGCCTCGCAGCACCTATCATAATACGTGTGATACTCGTGTATACATATACCCACCTCTACGAAATAGAAAGGGAAAGAAGCGCATGGCGGCGAAAACGGAGATGGGTATAAGTATAAGAAAAGAAAGTGTAAGGAAACGGGCAAAGTAAAGTATATTAGGTGGATTTGGGTACAGCAGCAATATTACATGCACGTATATGCTGCACGGGCTATTCGCGCTCTTTTGATCACAGAGGTAAGGAACAAAAGGGTGGTAGTAGGTAGGGGGGGATGGGGTGGTACGTAGACGAAAAAACAAAAAAAAAGTAAGTCTCCCCTTTGTCTCTTGTGCAGCCACAACCACCACCACCGCCATCATCCACCAGCACAATACAACATATCCGCGAGCGTTGCCTGGAAGCCGCCAAAGCAGCACCGCGCAATATATATATATATATATATATATATATATATATATATATATATATATATATATATATATAAATATCGTACGCAACCGAAAATCAGGGTTCAGAGGAGAGAAAAGAGTGGTTGTTAGTTGAGTACCTAACCCCTATACGCATATACGGTATACTATAGTTATGAATCACCGAGTATACGGCGTATGTGCATGCACGTAATGCGCGTTCGGTTCCACGATCAACTATATACCTAAACGGTGCAGTCGAGTTTTCTTGAACCAAGTCCTGGCGCAACTCCCGGGGGGTGCTCTTCATCCCGGCAAAACCACCCTTGCTGCGTCAGTGGCGGCTCTTTTGGTCGTTCCGCCGATCGGAAATTCGACAATGTATACATGCATAATAATATGTACGTATACCTCTATATACAACTCGTATGTGTATACTCGTAGGAGTTGGCAGTCCTGTGAGGATCGCCATGGGGAGTTGGAGCTACTCTGTATATTATTGTAGGTACTTTCTCCGCCGCAAATGCGTACCTCGGTTGGGCCAATCGCACTTTTTTTTCCCTTTCGCCTCCTTTCCTTCGCTCGTTCTCTTTGTTCTCGCCTTTTTTTTTTCTTTTTTTTCTTCCTCTTTCACTCTCTTAACGAGAAATAGAGCAGGAGAAACGGAGAAAGAGTGAGCTCTCGAGTGCTAATTCGAAATGCGAAACGCGACCGTGTGTGCAAAATCCACACACGCGTACGCGGTGCACGAGAAATAAGAAGGAAAAAAAGGGGACGGGGAAAAAGAATCAACGAGTTGTTTTTGCCTTTTTTTTTTTGTACCTCTTCCCCCCTCCACCACACCTATTCGTTCATCATCCCAAAAACAGGCGAATGGATCTGTAACGTATAAGGTGGTACTTGTACGTATTGTACGGTATAAACCGAGTGGCCATAAAAAACGACATCGAGATTTCGTGTGAACTCTCGGGAGCTGACGGATCTCTCTATGTATATACATACACATAATATTTTTGTACACCGCATCTGATGGCTACTGCTGGATGCTGTGCATGGATCTGCTCGATCGTGCACCCGGCACTGCACCGTACCTATATACATATATATATGCAAGGTTGTTGCGAAACGCGAGCCCCTCGCCGCCACTATACCACCGCTGCTAGCTGCACATTATTTACTTTTACTTTCAAACTACATGTTGGAATACATATATATACTCTCGCTCCTGATGACGCTCGACGCATGTGTGCATAAATATGTATGTATATATATATAACAACATTCAATGCCCGATGCACACACGTATACCTGTGGCCCTACGTGCATATACAGAGCACGTTACGTACATGCATAATAATAATAATAATAATAATAATAATAATAATAATAATAATGTACGTGCTGCGAGGGGTATGGAGGGCATTTGTTTTTTTATCGCGATTAGCCATGGCAGTATCTCTCTCTCTCTTCCCCCTGATCTTATGCGCATTATATTGTGCATCATACATATATATATACATATATACCTGTGTATCTGCGAACCGGGGCTTTCATTAGCTCTATTTTGCCATAAAGCCGCACATATAATTATGCACTTACGCATGCACGTAGCGTTATATCAGCCAACTGAACTTGCACATAATATAACATGCAACTCTTGTAGGACTCTTTGCCGTATACGAGAGCCGCGTGTGCGTATAAATTTACAAAAGCTGATTAAATTGTCGATCGGGCAACAGCGCTGTTGCCGATTCATGTTAATTAAATTAAATTACGTATATTTATCACCCCGAAGGATTGAGTCCAGATGAGAATGACAACGCGACCCGAGACCGGAAAAATAAGATACGCCGAGTACATCGTTCGGTGTTGGTGAAAACGTCAAGAGTTCGTACAGCGATTTCAGAGGGAGAAAAAACAAATGAAAAAATAAGTCGATTCTCTCGGTAAAGGAAGGAAAAAAAAAATTCCCTACAACGAAGTTGTAGCACGTAGGGGCAATTCGAGCTCACTAGTCGCTAATTTCGTAAGATACGTCATAAATCGCCGGCAAAGTCCCTCCCCCGCTGGAGACCGGTTCGCTTGTGTGCGACTTGTCTCTTCTTTACCCTCCTCCCTCGTACGTATGTATATCTGTCTCACGTATTTACATATTATACTGCCAAAACTTTGCTGCGACTCTCGTAAACGCGCGCAGTCACGCATACGCGATATAATTCCCGAGACTCCCGGAGACTGCACGCACGCACACAAATATATATATATATTACATTCCGCGCGCGTACGAGAGTCGCTTTTTTTTCAAATCGGTGCAATTAGCCCTGCTCGAGTAGCGCTAATATTGTACGCACATACGCACGCACCCTCGTGAGAGCAAATTGAATGATTTCATTATTCGCTCGGGCGTGCATTCAAAAACCTCTTTCTCCCCCCAACTACCATATTTATGTATACATACTCTCTTTGGTTGAGGTAATACGTAGGAGGGAGAGCGTGATTTTTTTCTTAAAAATTAGGAGACGATGCGGTCTGTCCAGCAAGGGTTCTAATGTTGCATCTCGGTAGTTTTGGGGTATGAACAAGTATTTAGCGGGTAAGTTTTCGTAAAACAAGCGTACAGTCGTGGAGTTTCTCGAAAACAAACTGCGGTAACGGCGCCCCGGAGCGAATTTTCTATACCAACTATACTCTGTGCTTTCTCCTTCTCTTCGTCTCGGTCTGTCTCTATATACACGCACGGCGGCCGAGCAAAACGAGGAGACGTCGTCTACGGCGCCGGAGCTGCTTAGGGTGCCACCACGGGCGCATTCTTCGCGAGCAGCGGCCCAAAAGAAGAGAGCCTCACCAGCTCGAGCCCACGCAGACACGTGAAAAAAAAAGAGTTTCGGTACATTAGGTACAGCCCAAGACGCGCGAGAGCTAAAAGCTCAAAGAAGAAGAAGAAGGCGCAACTCGCGCACAATGGCTCGAAAACCGGAAGCTCCGGAGAGCTGTACCGACGCGAGCGCCCACTTCCCCACAAAATTGAAAGTGACGAGAGAGCAGTGCAGCGGAAAAAAAAAAATTGCACGCGGCTCTTGTTGCGAAACGCAGCGAATCATTATTATACATGTGTATATTACAATGCAGAGGGACGCGTACACCCACCTTTCATTCCCACATGTAACTCGAGCGCGCACATTACGCGCCACCCCCTCCCACCCCATCCTGCATCTGTATTTCGTAATTATAACATTTGTGTACCCGTGTTGGGTGTGGGCGACGCGCGCTCCTCTATGGCCCTTCTTTCTTCAGAATCGTCATGCCGTGGCAAATCTTTCGGCGGACGCGCGGTGGCGGCGTGCAGATGGCCGCGCGGGCTGAAATTAGACCATCAGCGAGAGAGAGCCAAGAAGAAGAAGAAGAAGCAGACAACGGACGCCAAAAAAGAGAAACTCATTAGCCTCCACTGTAGCAACTATAGACGGTGTAGGGGGGAGGGAAGCTATTACCGCGGTGGACCACTGTGTTCTCCACCGCGTCACGGGTGATGTTTTATCGATGCCGCGCGATCGGCCGTAAGAGAGAGAGTGCTCTGTGCAGGACACCATCACCCTGGCATCCGCAAGACGGATGAGCCGGCCGGAAGACAGAGGAGGGCCATTGGGTATATTATAATATAGTCTCGGTGGGCCCTCCCTCCTCCTTTGCTTCTACGTCTTGTGCTGGATTTTAAATGTCGCGCGCACGCACGTTGCGCCGAGAAGGGTGTACTTATATATACCAGCATGGGTAGCCATCAAGATAGAGCCCGCAGCAGTGGCACAGTTGGTTCCGAGACGACGGACTAGTTTGAGAAAATTGACTCACGCGTTGTAATATATAGATAGGGTCGAGGGGGAGGGAAGGTAGAGATACACGAGCCCTCGGGCCTTCCTTCTTCTTCGTTGGGTACAGTCAAGCGCACGTCATTGTTATTTTAATGTGGAGTGACGTTTCTATTGCCCGGCCTCGGAGCTGAGTTGGGAAAATCAAGGGGGCACCCTCTCTCCCGAGCTTTCCACTTGACTGTTTTTTTTTTTTTTCTTTTTTTTATATTTTCGTGCTCTTCCTCCTCCTTCAACCCCCGAGATAATCATGTTTTTCTTAAATGTATAACATAGGGGAGAGAGGGATGTCCCTTTACAAAGAGGACGATTGTTTGTTGAGTTCCCATGGGACGTGATTTGAATTTCATTGCCGAAAAAATAAAAGAGACCCCGCTGATGTGGTAGCCCGTCCACGTTTTCCTTTTTCGCTCTCGAGTGGGCATTATGAACTTTTTTTCCTTCTCTCTGTCTCTCGAGGCTCTGGACCTCGACGACAACACGATGGCGCATAATGTGCAGACGACGACCATACGGCTGTATATGCATCACGAGGTTCATGGAGAGATACGATGAATAAAATTAAAATTTGGGCTCGCGCGGCCCTTGGGCACGTACGAATGTACCGGGTATAAACACACGCGCGCGCGCAAAACCAAGTTTTTACTCCCAGCACGCGCCTCGCAGTTATATTGTGTATTATACATATACACTGCACTCACGGGCCTCCTTCTTTCGTCGTTGTTTCTCCTCGCGACGGATGATCCTCGTTCGTTCGTGTGGCGGTGCACTACAGTGCATTGCAACCGTCGACGTGGAAATCTCGAGCGAGGGCGCTTGTACCTTTTTTTTTTTTTTTTTTTTTTTTTCTTTCTTTTTCGTGTCTTTCCTTTATTTTTCTCGTGAAATTCAATGAATACAATAGCGAGCACGTACTCCCTCTCCCTCTTAGAGTTATAAATTATTAAAGGCATTGTCTTCGGCTGCTGCTCCCGCATGAAGAATGCAATCTCAAAATTATCAGATGAATAATCAAAAGGTACGAAAAAAAAAGTATACACCCGCCTAGATCGTTATTGTTGTTGTTAGTATTACTTTACATGCATCGTATAACGCACAGGGTTATTGTGCTTTGTTATTTTTTCACTTCATTCTTTACGTTCATTCAAATTGTTGAGGAGGGCCTGTAGGTACGTGTGTGCATCAAATCAAAAACTTGTACATTTACTCTTTTGGCTCGAGCATTTCTTAACTTTGTCCATCTCGATGGAATTTATTTAAAATCCAAGTCTGAATTTTATTAGTAAAATAAAAATAAAATCATGTACCCTACATGCCCATCAAATGCTTTTATGGTACCTGCTAAAGTGGGATCACAAAAGTATTGATGAACCAAAAACTCTAAGTATTTTTTATTGTTCTCGATTCACTCGTCAAAAGGAAAAGTCAACATAATCTACACTCATCAATAATAAATACACAGGGATAATTACCTCATACAACAATGCAAATGGAATTATTGTAGAAAGCGATGTATCAATATAAAAAGAGCTTGCAAAGCCTGAATCACCAACAATGTACGGGAAAAATCGTATTTCTTGTTACCATTGTAGCGTGTGCGCTGTGACAGAAAATGTAAAGAGGAGGAGGGGCCAAAACAACTCCAACGAATAAATACACATAAATAAGGGAAAGAAGGACGACTCCGAGTAATTAATCGGGAGCACCACCTGCGACGAGTCTCGCGCGCGCACACATGCATGTACATAGATTAAAACGCACAAAAACGTAGAGCAAAGGTAGCGGTGTTAAGGCGGCCCTAATGATAACAAGAGAGCTACCAAGTGCTTCCGACGTATCTACGTAAGTACAGATGTACAATATTTTTGTAAATGTATAGTTTGGGTGTCGCGATTAATATGGGTACTGACTGGCACACTGCTACTATATGCTCATTTATATTCGTGAGACGAGCAAAAAAATTTGCTGCAACAATAATTAGTAATCCATGTTATGCGGTAACTCTCCTCTAACAGCAGCAAAAGATACATATTACATGCAGGAGAGGATGGCGATTGCTTAATTATCGAGGATTGCTACTATATACACGTTTTTTTTCTCTCGGCTGATCGATGCTTAGCCACATCCGAGTAAAGTGTCCTCGAGGACCTCTCTGCAATGGATGTATATACTTACTTACTCAGGAATATTTATATACGTATTTCTCGTTAGCGCGTATACATATGATTTTCCAGCTGCGCACGGCATCGTACACGTGCAATAAAATGTAGAGAGAGAGAGAGAGAGAGAGACACCAGTCCTTCTTTTCCCGCATCTCCGAACAGACAGACCAAACAAATCAATCGGAAGGAGCTGCCGTGCGCGCGAACCCGATCCTACGGTGTACCTACATATGTAATATACATATATATGTACGTGCGCACGTATCAATTGATACAGTCATGTATAGGTATGCAGGTCGGTGTCGCAATGGGAAAACCACGTCCGCCGCGGGTAAAAATTGTCTTCTCCGGGTGGCGAGCGAGTACCCAACTTTATACGGCTCTCTCGCCGCCACCACCGCGCGATACACGAGTGTATATTCGCGGGTGTACTATATGGATAACTTGTACTTACAGCAACAACTAGCACAACCAGCAACGTTGCGTGTATACGAGATGTGTCTTTGCTTATACGTTATACAATCGAAGAGAGAGAGAGACACTGCTAGCTCCCCCGCCGGTGTGTGTGTGTGCGTGCAGTATTGTATATATACTGTATAATATGCACGCACCTAGGTATGGGTTGCAACAACTGCATATTATGCATGCGAACAATTGGTACCTATATGCACTGTATGCAGATATGGGGGTGCTTGCGTATAATATGGAGGCAGCACGCACGCACGCACGCGCACACACACACATATGTCGAAACGAGCACATGTAGAATAGAAGGGAAGGAGTGAACAACAACAACAACAACAACAAAAAAATAGAGCTCAAAAGAGAAGAAAAGGGAGAAGAGAGAGAGAGAGAGAGAGATAGCTGTGGGTGGACACATCATGCGCACGAGTGCTCCGACCTACAGAGCACTTACTTACTTACTTAACACAACGAGACGAGGAGAGACGCGGGAATAATTGCAGCTAGACTATATAATATGCCCACTGGTGTACACGTTGTACACTACCTATACATGCATGGGGTATACTAATCTACACAAAGAGCATACAGAGACCGAACAACAGAGTCGCGGTGCTCGCGTTTCTTTCTTTCATTCTTTTTTTTTTCTCTCGATTCGCGTACATGTATCATATGCATGCAGCTCACTCGCATAATATCATGCCCACTGCATGCAGAGACACCAGTCGGCCTGCGTGTATAATTACACGGGATGGATGGATATACGATATATACCCTTGTGCATAGCCGAGCAACAACCCCGTGCAGCAGAGTGGGGAAGAAATAAAAAGACCTATACGGCGGAGACGTGGGTACGTGTATATACGTAATTACAATGTGGAGTATACATGGATACATTTTTTACAAAACACCCCAGGTGAAGCAACGAATACATCAGCCTATGGACGTAAGTATATAAATATAAGTGTATTATATTATATGCATAAGAAGCGACCATCACACGGTGGTGGTGAGAGGTGCAACCTATAGGTGTATAAAAGTATATATCTATGTACACACGAACCAATCGACCGATCCGGAGAGTGGCGGGTATATATTATACAAACGGCCTTCTACGCGAAAATCTCGTGGCTAACTCATGTCGCTGCTGACAAGTGAATTCTCGCTCTTATTGCTGAAAACGAGGGAGTGGGAGGGAGGGAGGATGTATGTATATACATACACAAGGGTTACCGTGGCTACATGGCTTCTGCTCTTTAGCAGCCTCCTAGAGATTCCCGGCTCCGATATGCAGCTACGCCGAGGCTGATTGACTGCTCGCTTAACCACATGCCCGTAAGTACGTAAAATATATATACATGTATATTCCCTCTCGGTACAGCTTGCGGCGATACCTATACAATGATATATAATATATATATATATATATATATATATATATAGTGTTGGTTCAATGCAGTGTATATACGTATGTATGGTGTATAATAGTATAACAGGGACAGCGTTGATGCCGGACTGCACAGCAGCCACTCTCTCGGATGTATATCTCCGCGAAGGGGGAAAGCCATCAATTTCCCTATGGCTCCGATTGCTGGGCGCGCACACGGCCAGCCGAGCAACCGTGGCTTGCCTTACTTTTAGCCCCTTTAGCCTCCTTCGAACCTAAGTGGCCCCATTTATATAAGACGCCGACCGCGCGGCCGACTTTCCATCCATAGACGAGAGATGAGAGCGCAAGTGTATGCGCGACCATCACTATGCCCTCCCCTCCCCCCCCCGCACTACCTATTATACATATATATACTCAATAGGTGTATCTATAAATTACTTGGATACGTAATGTGTAGTATATGGCAACCTACCCTTTGACTGCACAGAGATTGACTGCATTGACTGACTAGATGTCGCAATACATATAGTATTGCCTACACACACACGATGTACTACAGTATTATAAACATACTGCAATTGGAGGTGGAGTGTATACGTGCTTGATGTATTGTTGTTATTATTATTATTATTATTATTATTATTATTATTATTATTATCATTGCAGAAGGTTGTTGCACAGATTTACATAAAGAGACGCGAGACCCGTCGTCGTCGTCGTCGTCGTCGTAAGTCCCCGTCGGGCGTACATAGGTACAGCAACATGTACTCGGATACATTGAGTCATTTTGCGATGATGGTCGCACGTAGGTAAACATATATAAGAAGTATAATATACCTGTCCCAGCCCTAACCTGCAGCAGTAATAAGCATACGAGTGTGTGTGTGTGTGTGTAACCAAGTAAACACAGGCAGCGACTCAGCGAGCAATCGTTGGTCGTAAGAGTATACCTTATATATACATACTTATATACACTCCTTGTCTGCGAAAATTGCAGCTGCGGTGGTGCATGCGAGCACGTGTGCACATATAGTGCGGGAATACCTATCTACTTACTTATTGACGGTTCAAGGCGGATTAGATAATAAACGAGCCATGAAAGCGAGTTACGTTGCCTGTAATCTGTTGCTGCTGCGCCTATGTGTGCATGATGCACATTTTTCGCTCTTTTCCTCCCTCCCTCTCGCCCAACTATTGGGTGATCGTATACATTTATGTATATATATGTATTCGCGCAGTGAGCAGCTTTGCAAGTTTGTTTAAATATATTACGGCAATTAAAGTTTATTACCCTCTCTTGCGCCAATACCTCTCTCTCTCTCTCTGCGTGTATGTGTGTCATTGTTCTACTGTTGATTATATAGGTGGGGTACACATATATACTCGGTACGCTGCGAAATACCTGAAAATTCAACGCCACGCGAGAGAGTGATTTTTTGCTCCCCTTTATCTTCCACATTGCCACTTAATCTTCGTCTACGCTAACGCGCATTTTGCAACACGTACATATAGATATATACGTATTTCGATCGTTAGTGGCGGCGGCGCGTTTCATATGATTATTTCGCTATTACCATTAGGTATACGTATACAAATATATATATATATATATATATATATATATATATATATATATATATATATATATGTGTATATAATATAGCAGCTAATTTTCTAAATAACAATTCTCTACAAAATCCCTGCATAAACAAATAAACATCTGTACGTTGGGAGAGAAAAAAAAAGAAGAAAAAAAAGCGTTACACAATAGGTGCAGTGTACGTGCATGGATAATCGTGGTCGAGTTGTAAGCGTCGATCGGTTTAATTTTAAGGATATCTCGAGCGTGTGTTTTTCCCTCCCACCAGCGGGTCAATTAAACCCGATTGTCCGCAAGGTGCTGTTGACGATAAAGCAGGTGCTCGGGTCTCTTTAATCCATCTGCGTGTGTTTCGTCCCGGTAATTTATAACGCGGCTCGGGACTGCTGCTCCCTTTCTCTTTCGATCGAGTATCGGTAGAAATCGGCACTGACATACATGCCAATCGTAACGTGTAAGTACATCACAAATAGTATGCGTGGCTGTGATAGTGACTGTAGTTTGATTCGAGTGCTTGTGTCGAACAACAAGAGGCACATGACGGGACAAAACCAAAAGCTGCAAGAAGGCGCAAAAAAAAAAACAAAATTAGAACGTCTCGAGAGAGAAACAAAACCGGGTGGGGGGGAAAGGATTATAATGAGGAATGGTGGTAATTACTTGTCCCTCGAAATTCATTGTTTTCGTCAAAAATTATATGTGATAAACAGCTGATGACTGGGATACATGGATAAGTGTAAAAGACCTGGTAGACACCTGCCTTTTGGATATTTGGACGATGGTAACTGAAAAGACAAACGGATTTTTTTAGGAAGGCAGAAGTATAGTAACTGCGGGAAAAAAAAGACTTGGTCTAATCAGGTACAATAACAATTGATAACAATTCATTATTACAGTACAGTATATCTTGTGCAGTGTATGCACAAGTGATTCGATAGTTTTGGAAAAAAAAAAATGATTATCATTAAATGCTGTAAAAGATTCCAGAACAGAGGAAATAAAGGAACCAACCAAACAATTATACATTAATTGAATTGCGTTCACAATTGCACATGTAAGTACCGTATATAGTTGAAAACGATGAGACTATAGATTTTTCAAAATTGTACGGTATGTATAGCACGCGATCCCCAATGATGAGAGTCAGTGATGAAAGAATAAGTAGAGGAGAGGGAAAAAGAGGATTCGACACGCAAAAAATGTGTACCTACACTCGTCGGGATGCACACCGCGCTCTCACACAGTAGGGTATAATCAGAGAGAGGGTAGGTACATATCGACGCCCCGTACGAAGATGGACATAGCTCAGGCTACTACGAAAACAGACAATGCTCAAGGTATCCGACGAAAAAAGGCACAGTTCAATTACGGCGAGGAAGACAGACACGAATGACTGATTTCAGTCGAAAAAAGACACAGGTTATTGCACTGCTACGAAGACAGACACTCCCCACTAACCGTCGTCGAATAAAGGCACATAAAATTGTGTTGCGACGAAAACAGACACTTGCCACTGACTTCCGATGAAAAAAGACACAGATCATCGCGCTGCGATGAACACAGACACTGCTCACTAATCTCCAACGAATAAAGGCACAGAACATCGCGCTGCGGCGAAAAAAGGCACTCTCCATCAATTTCCAACGAAAAAAGGCACACAATATTTCGTTGCGACGAAAATAGACACTCCTCACTGACTTCTAATGAATAAAGACACATCATATTTAATTAATTATGTTATCCCTCTGACGAAAACAGACACTTACTACGAATAAAGACACATCTCATCTTGCTACAACAAAACGAGGGGCTATCCACGGGATGCAAAGATTCAAGAAATAATTACGATTCAATTAGGATTTGAATCTTAAATCGCAAAAGAAAATTTAATTTAATTAAATAACCTTTTAAGCAATCAAGCATCGGCGATAAAAAACCCAATAGTTTATCAGTATATTTATTAACAATATCTGCCTTGGTGAGTAAGCAGCGGTGATTAAACCCCAACTGTTTTTTTAAGAAATTAGATATTAAAATAATCTTTGAGGTGAGTAAGCATCGGCGATTAGAAACCCAACTATTGTTTACTGGATTAATTAATAAAATAATCTTTTAACCAAGTAAGTATCGGCGATTAAAAACCCAACTTTCTTTCACTAGATTTATCAATAAAATTATCTTTTAACCGATTAAGCATAGGCGATTAAAAACCCAACTTTTTTTCACTGGATTTATTAATAAAATCATATTTTAAAAGAGTAAGCATTGGCGATTAGAAACGTAACTGTTTAGTTTGGGAAATTATTTTTTTTTAAATCTTTCAGGCGAGTCGGCATCGGTGATTAGAAACCCAACTATTGTTTACTGGATTAATTAATAAAATAATCTTTTAACCAAGTAAGTATCGGCGATTAAAAACCCAACTTTCTTTCACTAGATTTATCAATAAAATAATCTTTTAACCGATTAAGCATAGGCGATTAAAAACCCAACTTTTTTTCACTGGATTTATTAATAAAATCATATTTTAAAAGAGTAAGCATTGGCGATTAGAAACCCAACTGTTTATTTTGGGAAATTAATTTTTTTTTAATCTTTCAGGCGAGTAGGCATCGGTGATTAGAAACCCAACTATTGTTTACTGGATTAATTAATAAAATAATATTTTAACCAAGTAAGTATCGGCGATTAAAAACCCAACTTTCTTTCACTAGATTTATCAATAAAATAATCTTTTAACCGATTAAGTATAGGCGATTAAAAACCCAACTTTTTTTCACTGGATTTATTAATAAAATAATATTTTAAAAGAGTAAGCATCGGCGATTAGAACGTCAACTGTTTTTCACTGGTTTTATTAATAAAATAATTATTCAACCTAGTAAGCATCGGCGATTACAAACCCATCTGTTTATTTGGTAATTAATTTTTTTTAAATCTTTTAGGCGAGTAGGCATCGGTGATTAGAAACCCAACCATTTTTCACTGGATTTATTAATAAAATAATCTTTTAACCGAGTAAGTATGTAAGGTAAGTGTTGTTACCTAACTATAAAACAATCTTAATGAAAATCTTTAAACTATGTGCTTTTTTTAATTTTAATTTTTATAACTTGTTCTTTTCGATAAACATTTTTTTTTAAAGTTAAAGAAGAATTTATTTAAAAAATACAACGTGTAGAAAGTTAGGTACTCGAAAACGTGATTACTCATTCGACTATGTCTCAACGTTTTCGTTTAAATAATAGATTCTAAGCAATTACGTATTAAGTATTTTAAAAAATTTCTGTGTCATCTTCATGCAATAACTATTAAGAAAGAGAAAAAGCTTAAAACATTAACATGATAAAGAAATATAAATTCGACGATTTTAATTGAGTTCGATTGTATAGCTCAAAAATACAGAATTAAATTAAAATTTTTTTGAACAACGAAAATTCTCTTACAAAGTATAGAATCTATTTTTTCACCATAAAATGTCTACAATAAAGTTTATTAACCATTTAACAATAGGGTCTTCGATTACTGCACAGCCCTTAAAATTTGATGATTTTCTTAGTTCTTAGAGATAATCCTGTACAACATACAGCATTATATCGGATTAAATTCCAATTCTACTAATAATGTTTCCCTTTATGTAAACTTATGCCTTTTTTTCAGGATGCTGGATTCGTAAATATTTCATGAAAAATACACACACACATATTATACACAGGCAGTAGTGGCGTAATATACTATTCCTTACGTGATATTTAACTCCAAGATATGTGATTTTTAAAGTTTCTGCTTCACAACTCACGGTACTCGTCTCTGGCATGCAAATAGAGTCTCCAATTTTTCGTCGAGGAGTATTTCTTAACACTTGTAATGTCTAATGAAAAAATACGCATCATTTATTTACTCAGACTGCGTAGCTAGCACGCTAACCACTCAGTCATCAGAGCTTTTACTTGCACCTTTGCCAACTGAGCTATACGACTGCTCATGTAAGGAGCTTCAATGGTTCTCTGAAAATGTTGAGAAAGTAGTGAAACTTCTTAGAATATCTTCTATTCAGAGTGTCAGGAAACCGAGTGAATTATTTCAAAACTTTTTACAACGATTTATTTCATTGAGGAAATTTCAACTTTTAACAGAAGCTCTTAAGGTCAGCAATATAATCTGGCTCATTTTTCATGAATAAAAAATTTCGTGGTAGAAAATTTTGAAAAAATTTACACGTTTTCTGGACACTCTAAATAGTTATCGTAAAAAGTTTCATTGTTTTTTTTTGCATATTTAGAAAATCATTGAACCTCCTTAAGACTGTATAATACAGATTTAATCATTAACACATTGAGTTTTACAAGCGACTCAAACATGAACACTCAAAGTTTAAACTAAGGTGGTCAAAAAAAAGAAAATTATTTTTTACATTTTAATTCATTCAATAAAAGCTTGTTTTAAAAATTAATTTCATTTTTTGATTATTATCAAGACAGGAGGCAAGGTGTCACGTAATTTATTGACAATGCTATTTGATCGTTTTTATTTTCTGTTGTGCATATAAATATACAGTACATGTTTATATTAAACGACTGAGTTAAAAAAAAATTATACACTGAGCAAGCGGTTGGTGATTTAAATTTCACATTAATTTTATTAAACTTTGAATGCTCATGTAATTATTTTTATTACTACTTGTTATTTAAGTATGTACATTTATTAATCTATTAGTCTACTACGAAAAAGTTTTACAGTCTTTATAAAAGACTTTGAAATTATGTATCGAACAATTTACTTCAGCCTATTACTAACTGTTGCTCTGTACAAACATGCAATTCAAATGCAGTAGTTGGCACTCCCTGTTTCCCGCCGATTCTCGACGCATCATTGGCCGCAACAAAGCCCCCACCTTTACCGACCTGCCTCACAGACGGTAGATTGTTTCTTTGTGTTTCCATTCGTTTCCATTTGAGGCAACGGGAGCCAACATCTGAAGCAAGAAAAAGCTGATACCTATAAAATATCATTAAAGAGTGCTTTTACGGGATTTCCCTCTTTTTATTCAGTGTTTAAGATACAGATTTTTTGGCCACGGATTTGTAAGAAATAAAGAGAAAAATGCAGCTAGAAGAGGAAGACTGTAAGCATAGGTTGCATCAGCATGCATTAATATGAAAGTTTCTGCCCGACTTCTCTGTACAATTTAATGAAGCTTTGTTTAGTAATATTAACGAGTCTTTACACTGACATACTTTACTGTTACAATCGTCTAATTATGATGAATGCCCACAGTTTATATTTGAACGATATTTTTTCTAACCTATGTTTTAAAAATTCATGAAATCTCCAATATTATATTGTTACCACTTGCTTATGACAACAAATAAAAAGTTTGCTGTACTCAGAAACGGGCTGTAGGTGGATGTTCCCGTAGTTTATACAGGAGGGCTAGCTCTTGCAACCAGCTCGCAAAATGAGCAGATGAAACTTTACAGAAAGCTTCATTTGATGAAAAATCTACGTGTTTTGTTATTATTGGCTTAACGATTCCACCTAACTATGACATACTCTCATTTTTACGATTTTCATGTCCATAAAGTATTTTCCTAATTGCGACTCATGCTTACTTTTTGGTAACAAAAATGCAAAATCTTTCAATGATAATTCGATAAAAATATCTTTTACGTTACGCAACTAAGTCACTAGAATCAACAATCTCTTAAATTAAAGACTGCAATTGCATAATTCTAGGTTCAGAAGTGAAAAGACATAACCTTGTTTACCTTAAATATATTGTACTTCAAAATAATCATCTGTTACCGTTTAGATTGTGATTCATGGTACAACCAACCTCATCACTGCATTGCAGAAGTCGCAAGGGATTTTCAGAAAGATTTGCCCCACAGTTCTGAACTTTTAGGTATGCAAAGCTAAAAAACTGTTAGAAAATTGTTGAAAAAAATGAACTTTAATATTCTTAATGCGTATTTTTTTTATTAGACATTAGTTCTTCGAGAAATGACAACACGTCTCAGCAAATGCTCCTCCATGGAACAAATGTAGCTGATACAAGAGTTCTCGGGGACTCTATTTGCATCCCAGGGACGAGTACCGGGAGTTGTGAAGCAGAAACTTTGGGAATTTCTGAAGTTGAAGGTGAATATTACATAAGAAATATTACGCTTTTACTGCCAGTAGGAAAAAATTATATATATTTGTGTGTGTATGTATATGTATGTATGTTTGTTATGAGATATCTGCGAATCAAGTATTGTGAAAAAAAGGCATAAGTTCTCATAAAGTACAGCATTTTTACAATGATCGAAATTTTATCCATTACAATACTGTATGTGGTTCAGGACTATCTCTCAAGAATAAGAAAATATTAATATATTGATTCTTATTATTTCTTTTTATTGATTATATTAATAAAAGCTGCAGTTCGTGATGCTGTACCTGAAAAAAATATTGGAACTGATACTAGAAGATTTTTGAAACGAAAAATAAAGAGAAAGCCCAAAAAAACTATTTTAACAAAAAAAAGGCAAAGGCGAGAATCTGAGTGGATCGATACACAGGCAAAAAAGGCTCGTTCTGAAGGAAAGGAGGGGATCGGTAGAAAAGGACCCATACAAGCCAGAGCTATGAAGCCCGGCTGCTCTGAGAAGTGTCGCTTTGATTGTCATCAGAAGATTTCAATAGTTGATCGAAAATCGGCATTCTCTGAGTATTGGAGTTTAGGAAGTAAGACTAAGCAATGGGTGTGCCTTAATAATTGGGTTCCCAAAAAAACATCAGCTAAAACTGATGAAGATTCACTGGAACTTGAGAAATTGCTACCAAAAGCGAACAAAATATATTACAATTTCACGTTGCCCTCTGCAAATGGACAAATCTCTGTGTGTCAGAAAATGTTCCTTGACACTCTAGGTATCTTTTTTATTTTTTTTCTACACTAAATGTTTGTCTAAATTATCGTGTTTTAATAAAATATATTTACATTTTTAAGAATTCATAAATTTATTAAACAAAATATAATTAGGGAGTATCAAAAAATTTGCTGCCAGAGGGCTGGCTTGTTATTATCTTGCCTGCCATGGCTGCAAAGTATACCTACATATTTATACGATTGAAGTATATGGGGGCCCATATTTTGATACTCGCTAATTAGGTTTATTTCATTTTTTTTTAAATTATGTTAGTTTATTTGTTTAATTTATTTTATTCGTAGTTTTATGTTGCTATTATGTTGCTGTTATTTTCTATTAGTCAACTGTAGCATATTTCTCCAGATATTTCTTACAGAGTCATTAGAACAGCCAAACAAAAGCACGAGAAGGTTAATTCAACTGGTGTAATGGATAGTGACTCTCGGGGAAAACATACCAACCGTCCATTTCGCTATCCTGAAGAACTAAAAAATACTGTGCGAGATCATATAAATCGGTTTCCAGTTATGGAATCGCATTATTGTAGAGAGAATAGCCAGCGGAAATATCTCGAAGAGGGATTGTCCATCGCTAAAATGAACAGAATGTACAATGCAGAAATGAAAGAAATGAGCGGTATGGATACTGTAGAGGGCAAAAATCAAGAAAGGGAAGAGAAAGAAGATGCTGAGGAAGAGAGTGAAGAGGATGAAGAGCAGGAAGAGAATTTTGAAGAAGGCGAGAATGAGCAAGAAGTGAACGAAAAAGATGGATTTGAAGAAGAAAGAACTGAGGATAATTTATACATTGCAAGTCTCAACATGTACAGTAATGTTTTTAATTCTGAATTTAACCTTGGGTTTTTCAAACCAAAAAAAGACAGGTATGTTAGCTCGATATAATTTATAAAGTAGTCATTCAATTTTTATAAAATTCACGGTATTCACATCTATCAGGTACGACTGCTACATTCATCATCAGAAATACCAAAATTATTATTTGATGCATTTAACACAAGATACGAAGTAAAATACATTATGCAATATTCTATGAAAAAAACTTTTTGGATCTCGGGCGGTTTTGGGAGGCTTGTACACCCTCAAGGGAAGAACCAGTTTTCCGATACTTGTTCAAAAAGTCTCCTTTACAAACCTCCTTACGGACCTCGCCTTTAGCTCGGGCCGCAAACCTCTCAGTTTGCAAATAAAGACTTTTCAAATTCGTAGGAAAACTACTATTCTGAAATTTATAACATTTATTTCGACAAATAGAATTGAAAATTTTTATGAAAAACTTTTACTAATTGAATGCTTATATTTGACTCTTTATTTGGTAATATACATAAAAGAAAAAACTTAAAAATTTGTTGCTAAAAAAATTAATACTTTCGACGAAAAAACATTTTTCTCAGCAACAAATTTTTAAGTTTTTTTGTCGAAAGTATTAATTTTTGATCATAAATTATACTGAAAGACAGACATTTTTGTGTATTATAAAATAAACACGTTTTCTATCTGTCACTTAATTGCAGAAAGTTTTACAGTTTTTATGCGGATAGTAGATAATTCCATCTGTTTTCGCAATTTCAAGTTTTAATAAAACTTTTTACAGAAAGGTGAGCAATGCCAAACAGTAACAACTAACAAGTCAACAATATTCACACTTTTTGTACGGTATAAGAAATTTGTTTGTTACAAAAAATTAAACGTTTAACTAAACCCTGGTTAATAAAAAGGTAATTTATTTACAAACTCATGTCAAAACGTAATTTGGGAGTCATTGTTTAGTATGGTGAAATTTTTTCAAAATTTGATTTCTTTGATAAAATCACTGTAATTGTGAATCATAAAACTTAAGAGGCTGTGCAATTAATGAAGATCATATTTTAAAATAGTTTATAAAGTTGATTGTTGATATCTCTAAAAGAAGAAAATGATTGTCTACGTTATGGGAGAATTTAAGTTGTTCCAAAAAAGTTTAATTAAATTTTGTATTTTGTATGCATACATATTTTTTAACTATAAAAAGAAATCAATCGAAAGCTTTATATTTTTTTGTTTTTTTATTTTACTGTTTTTAAGCTTGTTCTGTTCCTTCATAGATTTTGCATGGAATTGACAAAGAAGTTTAAAAATATATTTAACGTATAATAAGTAAGGTTCTATTATTAGACAAACACGTCGAGACATCCTGTGGAAATTCACATTTTAATTTGAACTGTTGCACCAAACTTTGTACACGTTAAATATTATTAATAATTTCTTCATTAACTCGAAGCAGTCGTACCTAAAAATAGAGTCAGTTTTAATTCTATAATACTGTGATCCATACATTTGTAAAAACTGTGATTACAAAATTTCGAAGAACAACGTTGAAAATTTTGAATTAAAATGAAATTTCATATTATTTACATACTAGTTTTGAAAAATTATTTACTATTATCTTGCGGAAGACCTTGTGTTGATGATATATATGTTTTTCTGTTAGATGTGAAAACTGTGAGGCGTTTAAAATCATGTCTCAAGAAGATCGAGAAAAACATGAAGCTGCTATGAGCAAACATTTATTGATGAAATCGGAAGCAAGAAGACTGATGGAATATGATAAGCAGAGATCTATAAGCGATAATACTGTGTGTACTGCAAATTATGACATGCAAAAAGTGTTGACTACACCACGATCTGAAGTTAGCATCATGTACTACCTTTCAAAATTAAGCGTATGGAACTTCACGATTTTTGAGTTGGGTGAGGCGCAAGGCCATAGTTTCATATGGAACGAGAGCTTAGGCAATCGAGGCTCGAATGAGATAGCTTCTTACGTACTTCAATTCATTCGCTTGAAAGCTGAGACCGGTACAAAGGAATTTCAGTTCTATACGGATAATTGCTCTGGCCAGAACCGAAACAAAAATGTTTTTTCTATGTACATAAAGGCATCGAATGAACTGAAAGTTCAAATAACTCATCGGTAAGAATGTTGTATTTTTTATTGTATATTTTCATAAAAATTATTTTTAATTTATAAATATCACTTATTTTAAAAAAAGAACTAGTTGTAAATATTAATTTGTTTATATTAAGTACTCTCATTTAAATATCACGAAAATTTTGTAACAGCTTCTTGGAAGTAGGACACACACAGTCTGAAGGAGATTCGATGCATGCGCGAATAGAAAATCACTGTCGGGGAAAGTCTATTTTCAGTCAAGAAGGATGGATTCGATCAATAAGGGACAGCAAAATAGATAAAAAGTATAAAGTGAAAGCTGTGGATCAAAGGAGCATCTTAAATTTTGAACCCTTGGCAGACTTTTTTAACTGGAAAGCTGTGAAAATTGCAAGTATTCGGGAGATTAAAGTGATGCCTGAAAATACAAATGTTAATGTAAAATACGATTTCTTTGATGAGCCAAAAGCAATAAAAATTCTTAAACGAAATAAGAATTTAAGCGACGCATGTTCTCAAAGTCTAGCTGAAGCTTACAACGAAAGAATATCGTTATCTGAAAAGAAAAAAAATGATCTGAAGTCTATGGTGAGAAAGGGTCTTATCCCTTCAGAGTATATAACTGAATTTGAAGAGGTACTCAAGTACTAACAATAGCTATGAACGTTTTAAAAGCCTGTATTCAAAAAGTAGCACGTAGTTTAATCAATACTTAAGTTTTTTTTTTTTTTTATAAAAATTTTGAATACAAATGTCTTTGGGATGGAGACTGTACAGTATCAAGTGTACTCATTTTATTATCTATATATAGTTGTAAATACGCTGATTACAAACGACACACCAAGAATTCCGTGCACTGCAAGACTAGATCCAACTTAAAAATCACCATTATGCACGTCTGACTAAATTTTTAATTGTAAAGTTAGTATTTAAATTTTGCAAAAAAAATATGTGAGAAACATTAAATGAATAAAATTAAAACTTTTATTATTGTCTTGATGTAACTGCCTCTCGATTGTTATTTTACATTTGAAAAGTGGAAAATAATATTTGCGTTGATACTTTTTTCCTTTGGTAAAAATCTTTTCAAGTTCACGATTTTTACCCAAATTACAAAAATGTGTGTACGGCATGTTTGCTTTTTTATTTTGATACCCTATAATAATTCAATTAATTGAATCGTTATAGTTTTCGTCGGAGCGAGATGTGATGTGTCTTTATTCGGTAGAAGTCAGTGAGGAGTGTCTATTTTCGTCGCAACGAAATATTGTGTGCCTTTTTTCGTTGGAAATTGATGGAGAGTGCCTTTTTTCGCAGTAGCGCGATGTTCTGTGCCTTTATTCGTTGGAGATTAGTGAACAGTGTCTGTGTTCATCGCAGCGCGATGATCTGTGTCTTTTTTCATCGGAAGTCAGTGGCAAGTGTCTGTTTTCGTCGCAACACAATTTTATGTGCCTTTATTCGACGACGGTTAGTGGGGAGTGTCTGTCTTCGTAGCAGTGCAATAACCTGTGTCTTTTTTCGACTGAAATCAGTCATTCGTGTCTGTCTTCCTCGTACGATCGTAGTTGTGCCTATCTTCGACGGACCATTTAAGCTGTGTCCATCTTCGTACGGGGCGTCGATATAACGTGTGCAGAGCAGCAAACATTGTTTCATCGCGCGAAAAAAGAACAAAAAAGGGGGGGGCGGAGAAAGAAAGTACACCACGTTGGGTTTACACACATTTACGCGTACTTCCTTTTTTATTTTTTGCGGGCCAATTTCGGCGAAAAACGGCCGGCTGCGATCAACAACAAGCGGCAGTAGGTAGCGACGACGGCGGCACCGATTACAGTCCGCGGGAGAAATTACGTTTTTTTTCTTTCTTTCCCCGCACTTACACATAAATGTACCACATATGCGCGCACACGTCCCCCGTCTCTCCGGCGCGCGTGTACCGTATATATACGCATATAAACGCACTCGCTCTACATAATACGCAAGTATACGAGGAGGAAGAGAAGATGCACCTGCGGCAGACGGCGCAAACTTTTTTTGCTCCCCTTTCTTTTCTCTCCATCCCTCCCGTAACTATATGCGTACGAGGGGTGCTCACCGTATGTACACTCTTCTCCGTGTACGCGCGCAATCGCGGCTAAAAAAAAAAAAAAAAAAAAGGGGGGGGGAGAAGAAAACAAGCTTCCAGACGCGCACTCCCAAGACGAGAGGGGGAGGGACAACCACGTCCAATTACACGCACCCCACAGCTCATACATGTATATATATATATATATATATATATATATATATATATATATATATGCGTACAGTTGGTGCTAATCGCGAGGTCGAAGCGTGACCTTGAGCGGCAAGGAAAAATCACATAGCGGCTTATCTCCGTCGGACGAGCGTGGATCATCGTCGTCTCCGTCGTCGTCTCCAAGATGAGCCACTGAGATGTACGTGTGTGTGCCAGCTCACAAGGGAGACAGCGAGTAGGAGAAAAAGAAAACCGGACGCGCAGCAGCTTAGTTGCCGGCGTGAAAATTTAAAGAAAAGCCCTTTTCCGAGTGACAAATCACGGATGGTTGTTTTTACTTCGGAGAGCCGCGTACACGCGTACGGAATACCTCAACATCATATACTTTGGCTCGTCTGTTTCAGATTTTTATCGGTCCCAAGGTGTATATATACATTTGTGTATACGCCACACAAGGGGAAGGGGGGGGGGAGCCAAAGGTAAAAACGCCGAAATACCCGCACACCCTCCCTTGCCTCTTCTTATACACAAGTATACCGCAGTTTCGTTTCCTTCGATGCGTGCGTGAAAGGGGAGGAAGAGAAATAAGAGAGAGCGATAAGGTGTTTATTGCGCGCGCGCTATTTTCTCCGCCGGATTGCTCGCGTCGTAAAGAAAACGGAGGCGGAGGGATTGAATTTTATTGGCTGCACCGAGGGCGCGTGCACTGTTTACAAAAGTTTAACAAGCCAGTCGTCGTACAACCGAGCGATCGCCGATGTGGTCCCCGGGAGAGAGAGAGTGACATCCCTAATGAATGGACAAGGTGTGGGAAGGCCCGAAAAATCTCGGCTCTTTTTTCGGGAAAGATCGTACGGGGCGATAGGCTCGGTAGAGACGACCAAAATAATTGCCGCGGATCGAGGATCATTTTTATGGGTGTAACTCTCTCGCTCTCTCGCGTGTCTCCATGTATTCGGTGTCTCGTTCCTTTTAGGAAATGAATCGGCGTGTGTGTTTATTCTCGAGGTATTTCGTGGCTTGATTGAACCATTATTTTTCTTCTCGCCGTCGAGCTGCATTTGACACTTTTTACGTGTCGCGAGCCTTGGTTACCTGAACCCGCGTGCACACCACCAACCTCCGTATACGGTTTTTTTTTTTTTTTTTTTTTTTACTGCATTCCGACGTACCATATACACACATATACACGTTTGCTCGAGTAATTCGATAGGGAGAGGGGGGGGGGTCGATCGGTACACGCACGTGTGAATAATTTTTCCATATTCGCATATTTCATCGGGACGCGCTTGTTTATTGAAATATTTCAATTAAAATACGGGGGGAGGAGGAGGAGAAGAGAAAAAGAAGAAAAAAAACAAGACAAGACAAGACAATGAAATAGCAAACAAAGAAACTCGCGCGCTCGTGATATTACATTTATACGTGTATCCTGATTAGTATCGTTCAACAACTGTACAACGCGCAGCAGCACAATATATATGTATATATATATATATATATATGGATATATCAAAAGTTTTCAAATGATGAAAGAAAGAAAGAAGGAGAGAAAAAAATTAATGACTCACAATTAATAACACACACGTGTGTTTCCCTCTGTGCTCACGCTTTTGACTCTTTGTATGATTTCATGGACGATTCGAGCCTGAGATTGTAACGTACGTGTATAAGTAACAAAAGCAACGGCTGAAAGAGAAAAAAAACGAAGGGCACAGGTATGTATATGTTTGTAAACCGCGAAAGGCGTTGAAATCGGCAATTGTATTTTTCCGCACACAATCTGGAAATATCATCGGGGCCTGATGTATGAAATTTCACATGGCTACACGCTAACTATACACGCTCTATGTGTACACGTTTGTAAGAAAATCTGAACAGCACACCACACAACGTACTCGTGCACCCTACCACGAGTGCATAGGTATATAATCGCACAAGCTCTTAGTGGGAGTAGAAGGAAAAGAAAGGAAAAAAAAAAAAAAAGGAATGCCCGAGATCTCTGATAGACACAGAGGCATTCGCTTCGATTTGGTAATTTTCACGTTTGCATTCAGCGTTTCATTTTTCCGTGTAAATGTTGGGAGAGAGAAAGAGCGCTCTTGTGTGATTGAAAGTTCAACACACGCCGAGAGAGAGAGAGAGAGGAAGGGGGGTTAGAGGTGCTTGTCAGACGGAAATTGATGCTCTGTGTGCAGCAAAATCAAATAGGTACAACGAGCGTGGGAAAATTGATATTATATTTTATGGATACAATAATCATACGTTCAAACACGAGGTATGTACATGCCCTATACGTTACATTGATTGCCGCAGTGGCAGATACGAATCTGGCCTTATATACGTATGAATACGAGATTAGCAGGTTCGCGTATAGGCACGGGGTGGATATTATATTTCTTCTCTCTCGGTGTCGCTGCCATTTGCTGCATGTGTACGTGGTGTGTGCAGTAGCGCGAGCGAGAGAGAAAAAAAAAGGGGGGGGGGAAGCCGAACGGGGTGCAGAAGAGATCAAATAAAATGATTGGCTTCATTCACGCTCGCAGTGGCGCGGCGGTGGCGTGATTAAAAGACAACAATCGGATACACGTCCGGAGTAGTCGGCGGTACATCCTTTTTTCTTTCTTTCTCTCCCCGTCAGAACTGAAGGGTGAAAAATTAATTCACTCCCGCCCCGTCGTCGCCAACGCCGATCGAGTCGATGCAGTGCAGACTACCTATTTTTTTTTTTTTTTTTTTTTTTTTTTTTCCAAATCTCTTTGCTTTTTACCGGCGAGGAAAATTGCGCGGGCGCGCGAAATCGGCCCGAAAGAGCGTCCAAAAAAGCTGCAGCGTCAAATCGAGGGATCAAAACTTTTCCAACGTTACACTCGCAAGCGCGTGAAAAATTCAGCTGAATTTCCCGAATTCGCGTAATGGACCCCACCAAAGTTTTTTTTTTTCTTTTTTCTTTTCGGGTCACCTTTTTTCTACCAGCTAAAGAAAGGCGCTCGTCCGATAGTACATAAAATCGGCCGAGCGAACTGCCTAATCTGCGCTTCCCATCGAGCAGCGGCGGTCGTATAATGCACGTGCGCGGACCATTAGACGGTGCGTATACGTACGGAGTGCGAGCTGGAACTGCTTTT
This sequence comes from Copidosoma floridanum, assembly GCF_036245765.1. NCBI lineage: Eukaryota > Metazoa > Arthropoda > Insecta > Hymenoptera > Encyrtidae > Copidosoma > Copidosoma floridanum. The sequence goes on along the minus strand of NW_028321896.1, from coordinate 14,135,701 downwards.
GTCTGGCGCTATCGTCATGTCGGATATCAAAGGGCTGTTCAGAAGGGGGGGGGGTTGTTATCGTTTCTGAGGTACGAGACTGCGAGTATTGCGAGCAAATGAAATTTATTTCAAAGATGCGAGCCCTGCGGGATTGTTTGGTTAGATATTAAAACATACACTGTTATTTTGGTTAGTAATTGGAGAGTGTATATATATTATATAGTCAGAGAAGACAACGCAACGAGTATAGACAGATTCTCATTTTATATAGAGTTTTTTTTTTTCTTTTTTTTTCAAACATGCATGTGCGGCTGCTACTTTGCATGAGACATAATTCATAAACAAGAGAGCCCATATCAATTACTCCTCCTCTTCGTTACTCGCATTATTCGCTGGTTGGCTTAAAAATTAACATTTCAGCATAAATTGAGTAAAAATAATTTTTTCCCTTTTTTTTCTCTCTTATTAATTGATTCCAACTCTCTTTTTTTTATTATTTGATTGTATCTTGTATAACGCGATAACGCATCCTATAAATATACAAGACGCACGAATAACTTTTTTTCTTCTTCTTCCTTCACATTTGCAAGTATAAATAAAACGCTATATAAATAAAAAGAAAAAAAACATGTCATTTATGTATGCACGAGTAATCAATTAATAAAATTAATACGTCGACGACGATTTTCTTTTCTCATAAATATTAATGTATACAGCCTGTTTATCGTGGTCCGGGAAAACCAAAGAACAATGCGATGGGTATTATTCCGGAAACGCGTGCAAATGAGTAAACTGCACGTACAAAATCAGTACTAAATAAGGTGAAGGAAAAAATGTATACGTAAGTATAACAATATGTACCATATGCGCGCGGAGTCGCATTACTCTCTCGAATATTTTGACTCAAGGCGCGTGTACCACATTACATGTATTATGATTCATATGATCTTTGGATGGACTGTTTGTCAAACAATGTTGCTGCTGTTGTCGACGCTACCGCAAAAATGACTCATCGTCAACGAAACACGCGGATAAAGTGCTCAGAGTAATAGATCGCGTCAAACGAAACTTATCATTATCAAAACTTAGTCATGCGTATATATGAGCATATTTATTTATGCCAAGAAAAAAAGAAAAAAATATCCCACATACGGAATTGCATGAATGCAATATACATATAGAAGGCTGAACCACTGTCTGATGTGTGGGGGGTGGCGTATCACGTATAAGGAAGAGACGAATATATACGAAACATCAGATGTTTTTTACCCTGGTATGTTCAAAAAGATTTTTCAAAGTTGTTGATAAAAAAAGAGCAGAATTGGCGCTGTGGGTATGTTCCCTATAGTCATATAAAATATCTATGGAATTTTCCAACAAGAATTTAAGTTAAAGAAACAACAAATACCTAAATGCACATCTGGACGAACGGTGAAAAAAAAAAAGTAGATAAAAAAATTAGCGAAATATTTCAGCGAGATGTAGATCGAAAACAAGTGAGGAGAGAAACGAATAAATATATTATACAAAAAATAATACATAAAGAAAAAAAAAAAAAAAAAAAAAAAAAAAAGAAAGAAAAAAGTTTGGACACGCGAGGTAAACGCTCTATTACACAGAATATCATGCAGCACAGAGGGAGAGGTGAAACATATATATTTTTCCCGCCTGCGATTATTTTCTATTAACGGTACACACACTGGAGGCGCGGTGGCGGCGTCGCGCTTCTGTATCGACCCCGCAAGATCTCTTTTTCTCTCTTCTACACTCCTCGTTCCTCTTCTTCTATATACCATAGCTCCGGAGCACGTACAGATTCTTATTTCTTACCTTTTTATTTTCATTCCTCGTCTTCGTCTTCTCTCTCTGGTTTTCTCTGCTCGCGAGTGTACAGCCAAGCATTTCGGTAAAAGACTTTTAGCGTTTGGAAACAAGAAACAAGTACACGGAGGGAAAAATCATGGAGCTAACGCTTAGCGGCGATGGAAGTGCCCCCCCTTTTTTGAACTTATGTGATTGGCTCATGACGCGTGTGCCTTATTTAACGCATGTAAGCTATAGCCCACAAGCATAAGCGCTAAGCACAAAGCAAACGAATAAAGGCACTGGCTTTTTTCCATCGGGCTTATGCGCTTTCGGGAGAGAGAGGGGATACCGTCCTATATATAGCAGTCAGTATAGGTACGTATACACTTCTTGTCTGCTACGCACTATAGCTGACTATATAGGGCGGTATTCCCTCTCTCTCCCGAAAATGCATAAGCATGATGGAAAAAAAGCTAGTGCTTAATCACATAGGTTCAAAAAAGGGGGGGCTTTTCCATCGCCGCTAAGCGTTAGCTCCATAATTTTTCCCTCCGTGTACATGTATACACATATACATACAATATAATATTATACAGTCGTCGGAGGACGTAACGGGTACATGGTATAGTGTAACCTCCTCTTCGTCTCTCTGTCTCGCCTCTTCTTCTCCATCTTATACTCCTCCTTCTCTGCTTCTTCTCATTCCTGCTGTGCTTGCACCGACAAGCCATATGTATATATACATCGCCGAGAAGCTGCTGCTCCTTCTTCCTCTACGTATACATATATCTTCATGTATATATACATGCACCTCCTTTCTCTCTTCTCCCCTTTGGCTCCTCCTGCATGATTCCTGATGGCTGTACACCTCTTTGTCACGGTTGGGCACGTATATATATATATACATGCAGTGTAGAAGCAGCCGCAGCAGCACCGAGCACGGCAATGCCGTCCTTTCCTTTCCTTTCCCGGTACAGGTATATAATATCTACAGCATAAGAGGATATAGCGATGGGTATACCCTGGTATGCACACCATAATGTATACATATATATATATAACCTGCGTACGGTATTAGTTTGTGCTCCCTTTCTTTCTTCTTACCATCAAGCCCGCAGCTCGCTCTCGTCTTCACCGATGCATTTTTCTCCCTCCTTCTGTTCTCATATTCGTCGTCGTCTTCCAAGTGTATATAGAATGTGCGCCTCTCTCTCTCTCTCTCTCTCTCTCCCCCGAGCCGAAACCGTATCATTACGATCAGCGGGCTGCAGATGCGCACAAATTGGTTATTACCCATCATATACCGTACCATCAGGATCTATATACGTACACAACCTCAAACACGATAGAGGACAGCATATATTATTATGACAAAAAAAAGAGGCATATACATATATGGTATATATTACATAGAGGCCTAATTACCCATCTTATATATTATAATATATACGAGTAGAAAAGGTACAAGGCCCACATGTTTCTTCTGTTTTGATTACTTTGGCTTCTTCTTTCTTTCTCTTTTTTTATTATTCTATAAGTTTCCATTATTTCATGCTCGCCTCTCGCTTGGCCGTCGTATTATAGCCGTCGCGCTTATAGTCGCAGCAGCAGCCAACAGAAGCTACATACTGGAGGTATCGCGCGCCGATCTCTCGCGGCTCTCTCTTGCTCTTATCTGTCGGCCTCGCCGTTTATAGAGGAACCAGTACAGGTATGGTACGAGAGAGGGGGGGGGGCATTAAGAATGGAAAAGAGCCCCGCTCGAGAGATACCCTGGGAGGTGTCCACTCTCTCCCTCTGCTGCTCTTCTATGCCCAAGTCTGCGGGAGGAGGCGGAAGGTAACGTATACACACAGCCAGAGAGTGGATCTATTCCGGGTTGCTTCGATAAGAAAACTCTCTCTTTGGCTCCTCTTTTTTGTGGGCGCGTAGGTATACGTGTGCTTACAGGTGTCTTGTATACATATGTATATACGGTGTAGAGAGGATTTTCAGGAGCACCACGGGAAAACCTGTGCATAGGGGTTACACCAACAATGCGGTATAAATGAGCCAACCAAACAAACACAGAGTGGTGGTGGCGGTGGACTCCCCCCCCCCTCTGTGACGACGGGGAGAAGCAATAGAGGGACGAGGTTCGAGGGTACAGGAAAATTGGTAAGGAGGGAAAAAAAAAAGTTGCCAGAGGAGGCGTCTGCACACGCGGTCAAAGTTTGTGTGCGCAGGGAGGAAAATTAGGAGGTATACGCAGGGTAGTTCCGTCGCGTCACGTCCACCTCTTACGTGTTGTACGCGCGAGAAGGGGAGTATCTGCGGAAGCACGTACGGCTACACGTTCTTCTTGGCTTTTTTCGTTTTTATCATCATCCGTGCTGTGATGTGCTGTGTGCGGTGTAGTGTTACGTGTACACGCAGTAGCACCAAATAAGGGGAACGAGCACTTGTATCGATACACCCGTGGTCATTTTCGTATGAATCGTTGACAAAAAAGAGTAGAATAACGAAGGGGGAAAGCTAAATGAAGCACAGGTAGATAAACAAATTAATCATCGCTGAATCTCAAGTCCTTGTCTTTTTCGGGGGCACATATTAATTTCGAGATCATTGTTCAATACGTTAATACCGCAATTATCACGTTGCGTATGAGTCAGTGTATGTAATATAATATGTACTAGCATCTGGAATAAGCAGGTAATAAACGAGGATGAAATATAAAAACGCATGAAAAAAGAAAAAAAGAGGGTTGAAAAATAGAGATGATGATGATAATAATAATAATAACATTGGTTCTCTATACATGGATAGTGGTTTCCATGTGCTGGAATATAAATATATCCAATCTCGTTAGATTAGGGTCCCCATTAAAGGCTCCTGCTTGGGGATCTTCCTCTCTTTGTCCTTGTCCGTGCAGCTCGGTGCAGTGTCACGCTTTATATGGAGTCCCTCTCCGAGCTCCTTCTGGAGCCCGTGATAAGAATCGGCAATAGCGGGCAACCGGAACGTTCAACAGTTCCGCTTCTCAATATACCCCCACACGCCTTGTATAAATATACACTGCACTGCAACGAAACAAAGATTATACCTATATATACCTACGTACACGTATACATACGAAGAAGAGCTTTCACCCTTGCACCTACAATAGTAGTAATAATAATAGTAAGTATACTCCCAGCTCTCATCTCTTTCCTCCGTATATTATATATATATATACCTGATGTACTATTTACTACGCCAGTGGTGATGCACATAATATTATTATGATAATAAGGTCCTCGCGTGTGCACACCACGGATGAGCAGACCATTGTTACGTGGACTCGTGACACGTATGTGTATACACACACAGAAGTGTAGGTATATACATATGGTACCACCAAGTCTCCCGGAGAAATTCACTCTCGGCCCCTTTGCAGCCCCTAATCAATTGCCTTCACTATACCTACTCTCCTTTACGCGAGAGAGAGAGAGAGAGAGCCGTCAGCAGCAGCAGCATGCATTCCCTTTCTCTCATCCACCGTCCGAGCTTTTGAGAGAAGAGAAACTGCATGCGCGCAGTAAGCCGAAATCCGTGCAAGCTCCTTTCAAAGGAGTCCTCTCTCCCTCTCTCTATCTCGTTTCCTCCCCCTATGAGCTAAATTAAATTCCAAGCTCACTTGTCAGTCGAATTGCATGGGAGTCACATAAGAAGAACACGTGTGCAGTTGTACAATATAATTTGTTACCTATACTTACACAGGTGATGCACCTTTGTGTGACGAAAAGCTCTGCAGTAGAAACTAAAAAGTAAACATAAAAACAACCATCCTTACCCTTTTTTCTTCATTGAATACCTAAAATTAAAATAAAAGTAATAATAATAATAACAGAGATGAGTAGGATAAAGGAGATTGTGCCTTCGGCCCCTTTTACAAGCATAATCACACAAAATATCCAGTAAGTGACATGTATATACGAAGGTTATACGACAGCTGCACGCGCGCTCACGCAATAATTACCATAGTAATATATACATATAACGTAAAATATACCAAACGTCATATTTTTACGAGGTACCTATATTAGGGTTGGTGCATGGTACATAATATACCCTACCCCTTTAGCTAATGACCTAATGGGGTTATTGCCTCGTAAATAAGCCCGGTACTTCTTGTGGTCTTCCGTCTCTCTCTTTCTCTCTCTCTCGTGATTGTGCTTTGGTTCCTCGTGTAATATCTTCTCTGTACTCTCTCTCTCGTCGTCGCGTCTACTCTTCATTCCCGATAAGCGATAAGCCCCGAGTATATTTGCCATATATTCAATACGAGTTATGTATATATATGCTTGATGCCTGTGTAATACACGAGGAAAGCAAGCCCGTGTGCGTGTGTGAAATGAACCAGCTCTCTTTCCGCGCACGGGACGGTGTGCACAACTTACAAGCACTCCCGACAGCTACTCGACAACCCCGCTATATAATACGCTCCGCGTTTGTATGTGTACCTATTATCTATATGCCCATACGGTTAATATATCGTTTCCATCAAGCTTATAGGGGAGCCTCGCAGGCACTTGGGACACGGTTATACTCGTATACCTATGGTCATGGGTACAGTTATTCGCCGGTTACGGCAAAACACGGCGATAATAATTCAAGTTTCGTTTGTATGCGTAGGTGTACGAGTACGCATCGATCCATTAGTATATATAATGTGGTCATGCGAGGGAGGAACGGAGGAACAAAAAAGTTTTCGTCGTCGAGTTGATATTATACATGTATACGCTCACACGCACACACACTTGCGTGTATATACGCATACTTAAAAAAAAAACAGCTTCTCTCCATTTCTCTCCTCCGAGTCCTGCACGGCAGTGTTTATTAACACCTCGTAAACAGGGGGGTAAACTGGGTTACTTAGCGACTGATTTGAATTTCGCGTGGATTTCACGCGAGCGCGCGCGCGAAAAGTTTATACGTGTGTACACGCACACAGATATATAATACACAGGTACAACGTATCCGTAGAGCCTGTGGCCTGGCATCTAATTAAATAAGGCTTACAACTTCATAAATTTTCAGTGATTTAATAGTTTATACTGGCGCGCGAGGCAAGAACGCACGCAAGTCTCTATGTGTGTGTTGCTGCAATCTTGATCGGATCTCGCGGGTCAGTGTGTGTGTGTGTGTGTGTATTTTGTGCCGGGTAAGTGCGAGTATTATATATATTTTTAAGGTAATCGTAGAAACTCCATCTGCCTCCTCCCCGTCCGCTTTTCTGATATAATATTCAAATGAATCTACCTGGCGTTTGAGGGGGTCGCTTTTTACATGATAACAGCATACGCGAAAAAGCAAAGAAGCCTTTAGATGAGATAAATATTGTTTTAATGGGATGGAACTTTTTTTTTTTTTTTCCTTTTTTTCTTTCGTCTTCTTCTGGTGAGCGAAATGTATATTTGATACTTTACGAGAGAAGGCGTGTGCTTTTTCTCTCTTTTGAACATGTTTCAGACTAATTTACATAGTTAACGATGGCATAGTCTTCACTTTTTTTTTTTCTCCTCAATAATTTAGTAATACGAGAATCACATTTTTTTTTTTTTTTTTTCATGCCACAAGCAAATTGATTCATTTTTACGACGAGCTCGCGTGTCACACGTTTTTTTTGGTCCAACAGTTAATTTGTATCATCATCTCGAGCTTTTAATTAAATCCCACAAACATAGTACAAGTCGACTCGTGAATTATTCGCCCTCCCAAAAAGTATTACGTACACGTACGCAAAAAAACAATGAAACATTAATTCCTCGCGAGTATTATTTCGAAAATCTTCACTGAAGCCGGTGCCGAAGCTGCTGATGTTGAATACACATTTCACCCAAGGACCCAACGCGTTTGTATTTCGAGCCGTAATTTCGTTACGCCAAATCCGAACCAATAGCGACTCGTTAGTGAAATCTGAATAATTGTCGAGTCAAACTGGCAAACTATGCGTAGTTTCGCGGAACACCACCCATCGACCAACAGCGAATGCAAAAACAAAAACCATACATTCTTCCGAATCCATGTCCCGTCTCCCACAATTATACACACACACTTTTTGATTGTTTGTTTGCTCTTTACTTTAAAAGGACTTCTTTTTAGTCTAAAAAAAAAAACAACCCAATGAGCTTCAACTTAAATCAGGGGGAAAAAGAGAGCACTTTGATCTGCGCGCTTAGCAACGTAATATACACAGTACTATTATTCATTTTATTTTTTATTTCTCACTTAAATCCCGTTAAAGAGACGACTGGGCGAAGAAAGAAGGAAAAAAAAGATCCAGCAACGCAGATCAACAGCGGGAGTTTATTTCAACGGCGCATTGTACATTTATTTATTTTTTCTTTTCTTCCTCCAAACCGCGATAATACGCGGCGTGACGGCGGTGATTTTTCGCAGGTGGTGCACTATTACTCGAAAGATAATTCACGCGCACACACACAAATTTTTTTAAAGCACATTATCCCCCCCCTCGAGTGTATACACTCTATACATAACGCACCTTTCACGTGCAGGTTATCCGTAGAGCCGTCGACGCGTTTTAGAGCGTGTCCTCGCGAACGCACGCACCAATGTGTATATAATACAGGTATGTGTACTTAACACCTCTCCAATGAGAGAAAGAGCACCGGCAGCAGCAGAAACGCGTGCTCTTGCGTAATATTTAATATTCCCCGCGTCGAGGGAGAAGCGTCGAATGAAGCTGTACCGGCATCACACGTGAAAAAGTTCTAATTGAATTTCGCCCCGGTCGTAAATTCCCGAACTCTCTTTCTCTCTCGTTTTCTATATGTACCTGGTGTGCTTATTGCGAGCGCGCGAAGAGGATCGACAAAAAAAAAAAAAAAAAAAAAAAAGAAAGAAATCCATAGTACACCTGACAGTTAAAAAGGCCCATTTAGCGAGAGATGGAGATAAAGCCGAGCGATTAAAAAGGGTGGGGGAGGGGGACGAATTTACGTAAGCACGCGACTTTTGTCCGCCACACGCTCCGTATTACGATATGATGATCCATTCGCATTGGCTTGCGGATCTTTTTTTTTCCCCCCCCCAACGTGAGCGCCTCTCGAAGGATATACATATCGCATCTCAATCGCTCCGAGGTAACGGGATTATGGTTTTTTATTTTTTTTTATTTTCTCGATCGATATACAGCTGCCAATGCCACTGTAGCTGCGATCGAGATATTCATCCACTCCTTGTATTTCGACAAATTACGTGTACACAATAATTATCAGTTTGTGCGTTTGGGCCAACTATTTGTACGATCGGCCGGAATTGCGTGTACCTATATTATATTCACGCTCGAGAGATCGAGGACATGGGGGTAAGCGAGTAAATTCGCAAACGGAAAGAAAAAAAAAAAAAAAAAAAAAAGGTGAAGGAGGAAAGGACGACGAGTAAAAGCGAACAGTGTGGTGGTGGTGCGAGTAGAGCAAGAGGACCGATCACATCTCGGGGGGGGAAGGAGGAGGAGGAAGAAGAAGAAGAGGAGATTTCCGTGAGAGTTGTAAGGAGCAGGAGATTGGCTCCGCTGGCAACATCAGTAAGTAGTGCGGAGCATCATCCTCTAACGGGGAATAATCCGTCCTGGGGCCGCGAGGGCGTGCTCGTGTTTGTCGGCGCAAAATATTTGCCCCGGGAGAACTCAAATACTTACACGATCTTCATCCCCCCCCTCCCCCTAGGTATCTGTGGCGCATCAGCATCTCGAAAAGACTTGTATGTATGTGTGTATACCAAGCATACAAAACGTACGCATATATAGCACGCACGACCTCAGGTCTGCAACACCCGTGTGTGTGCATGATGCGTCGATCGATCGATCGTTCGGTTGGCTGGTTAGTAGTGCAACGAAGGAAGAAGAAGAAGAAGGGAGCGAGATATAATATAATATTATGTAAGGATGCAGTGTATACAATAGGTACCTCCTGCAGAAGCAGCACTGTGGCAATATAATATATTATAGTATACGCAAGTAAGTAGATCGAGCGTAATCTTTAGCTGCATGCATCTGCAGAGGCGAGGAACCAAACGCGCTGTTGGAAGGAAGAGCAAAGAAGAAGCTGGGACGAGGAAGGAACAACTATATATATACATTATGGGCTTTGCAGCGCGTCAGCACGAGGATCCGCGTGCGAAAGGGCTTATGTACTTAGCCGACACTCTCTCTCTCTCTCTCTGCCGTTGCTGATGCATTTGCATGCTCCTCTGATGCAGTATATACCGTGGCGCGCACACGTAGACGGTGTACTATTAGGTATATGTGTATAGACGAGAACTAGAGAAAACGGACAATCTTCCTTCTCCTCTTGGCTAACTACCCTTCCTTCCTGCGCTATCTAGTCTAGTAGAACTCTCTCTCTCTCTCTCTCTTTTACTCCAGTATAGGGGCAGTGCATGGCAGTGCAGCTTTTCTGCATTTCCTCGCGGTGCGCTCGGTTAAATGCCACTTTGTTATTTATTGGCCACGATGGGGTTCTCTCTCTCTCTCCTCGTGTACGATCGTGCGCACATTTTCTAATATATGTATATATGCAACCGATCGCCAGGAGCAGCGGAGGAGCGTCTTCCTATGTGTATCCAGCCTTCAAACCATCGGCTGTATAGTCTCGATTGGGTCACTCGTATACAGCACCGCCGAGCAGGAGAAAGGGAGATGTAGATGCCCCCCACCCCCCACACTACCTTGCGCTTACCGCCGAAGGAGATGTGCTCTCGCGGGTCATTCCGTGGTCTGTATATCCTTTTCCTCCTCCACTCGCAAGCGATTCTTCCTATCGATTGGGCCCTTCCCCGCCCCCCCCCCCCCATCCTCGCCCGAGTCGATGAGGGAGAGTAACCCAGCGGGGGAGAGTCTCAAAGAGAGCGAGAGCGAGAAACTTAAGTAGGTATACATGGACAGTCCCCGAAGACGACTTATGAGAAAACGTAGTGATAAATGTACACCTGTACACGACAGTGATGAGGAGGAGCTCGACCTGAAAAACACACTTGTCCGAGACAGCCGGAGCTTCTGCTTCGGAGACGACTTTTTAGGTGTACACACCCCTGACTGTGGCCTACAGTCATCACGATACGTGTGTGGCTACGGCGAAAGGGAGGCCTGGTAACTATGTGGGAGCTGAAAACGTGTGGGCCGAAAAGAGAGAGCGGACGAGGGCTCTGCAATTTTCATGCGATACGTCTCACCACCACCACCACCATACGTACAATCTTACATACACACATACACGAGAGAGAGAGAGAAAGAGAGAGCGGTGCCTGCCTGCTGATGTGGGCTCCTTTTTCGCCTATTCACAGAGGCATTCCGAAAGATCGGCAGTCGCTACAGGAGCGTAAGTGCACGTATGCATAATATATAGTATACAACTACTAACTTGCTAACACAGCCCTACAAGGAGTTTGCGTTACTATATCATGTGCCTACGTATGTACATTTGAACGTATTTAAAACAAAAAATAAAATAAAATAAAAGGAGCTGCTGCTGCTGCGGCTTTAACGAAATAATTCCATGTCATGTCCCCCCCCCTTGCATGTTTCATCGCTGGGTAAACACGAGGTAAACATTGAGAGCCGCCTTCTCGTGCGACGAGGTGCACTATACCTTTCTTTTCCTAGCTTGACTTTTCGGGCCAATAAGTGTCACGGCCGAGCTCAAGAAAAATATACACCCCGTGTTTTTCTTTTCTTTTTTTTTTTTTTTTTTTTTTTTCCCTCCCTTACGCGTTTCATGCAAACACGGGGAGAACAGTCGAACCGTAAACGGAGTTTTAATTTGGACTCCTTGTTCGGTATTACCCAAAGTCAAGTGTAACCGGGATGAGGGATTTTTTTTTTTCCTCGGCGGCTTTTCCATCTCCGTAAACGGGATCGCGGAATTTATCGATTTCTTTTTTTTTCGGAGGAATATGAGGGATTTTATTTTCGCTTTTAATTCGATATATTATTTTCTTGGAGGTGGATAGTGGAAGTAGTGTCGATGAAAGTATTTTCAAGAACAGTACGCTACGGCTCGAGGAATCTCGAAAAAAGATTTCATCGGAATAATGCGCTGCCTTTATTATACACTGAGAAAAGTAGTGTTAAAAAAAGTATTATAACTGTACTAAAAATTACTATATATTTAGGAAAGCTAAGATTTTCTTAATACGTTCTTATTGTTGTTACAATGAAGCTGTTAAAATTTCAAGAGGTTCGTCTGTTTCGTTTCCGAAATATAGAATTTCAAAGTTCAGTCATTTTAACACGGTCGCTTATGGGGAAACCTATAAAAACTCAGTTTAAAAAAAATTGGCGTGATGAATGTCTCCAATTTTTTTATATGTCACAGATAATGTTATTAACTATATGTACACAAAGTTTCACGATGATCATCTGATTAGTATTTAGATTACTATTTTTCTTAATAAAATTTTTAACTTGTAATTTTTATACAATACAATTTTTTCACACAAGATAACAAAATCATATGCTTGTAGTAGTTGCAGAGACTAGAGTCTGTCCTAATCATTTAACATAGTAATTTTTATTATAGTTGTAACACCACTTCTCTCAGTGTAATGTACAGGAATTTGAGAGTTCGGGGGCAAAACTATATCGGATAACAAAAAAAAAAAAAAAAAAAAAAAAAAAAAAAAAAAAAAAAAAAATTTGAATGAATAAATCGTAGTGTGACGCGACTCGTGTGGGTTTTCTTTCGTTATGTAACCAACCATTAGAAACTTTCGAGATTTATCATGCATCTCTTCTTTTTTTCTCCTTTCATGTCTATATCAAAACTCGATTTGTAGCTATTAAAAGCCTCGGTAATGCAAGTACTTATCCAAGCAATTTCAATTTATTACAATATCCCCACAAAGTAGAATTTACGTGCGTATCTGATGATTGAGAACTAAGTTGATTAAATCCTGCAATATATGAAAACTGCTTTGTACGTTACCTAGCAACGTGCATAAGCAACTTCATTATTCGTGAGCACAAAGTAATGGTTGAAAATATATTTACAAGCTACGTCTGCCAAACGTGTTAACATGAATTTTGAAATGTTATCATGGTCCTCGTATGAAGAAAGAAAAGCGGTACTTGCAACTGGAATTAATTAAAACATGTTCGTGACAAAGGAGCATAAATATTCTAATACAAAATTACTTTCAGACTCCCATTACGATCAAGTGCACGGGTCTCGTTGAGGAAGGTTATACTAAAGTACAGCATGCATAATAAATACTTGTTGAAACGAGCGAGGAAACGAGTGTCGTGACAGGAAATACAATTTTCATTTTCCACACTTACTTTTTCTCTTCAAGCAGCGTATTAATTTGTCACGATTTTACGAAACGAAGAAAGGAAAAAACACCCAGTTAGCACCTGTTTTTTAAGTTAACATATTGACAGCAGTTGGTTCTCAAATCGTCGAAGATTAAACTGGTTTCGACATGTATTTATTCTTTAATTAATCACACAATAGATTCTGTAGTATGGGTTAACTATGATGGGTGTATACTTTTTTGGTACCTGCTTTACTGTTAGTAATCACTATAGTATGACAATTAAGTAACGAATTCAAATTTACAGCAAAAGTTTCATAGCTCTCCCGATATTATATTTTCAATTATAGTCATCTAATTAATTTATCAAATATTAAAAAATTCAGCGGTTTGAAGATATTATATCAACTGTTGTTACGCGGAAAAAACAATGGAACTACTGATTATTACAAAATAGAGTAGCCACTATTTCCTTTTTATATAGTTAATCAATAACACAAGTACTTAATAGCCAAATCATTTGATTCTGCGACTATTGGATAAAATCAATTTTGATTTCGGAGTGTAAATTTCAATCTCTCGCGACAATTACCGCAAAGCATTACCATTATTCATATTATAAGTACTTAGAAGTATCGAATGAAATCTCGCTACAAGCATTAATGGCCCTGTTTCGTTCGGAGTCAAAGATTAATGAGTCAAATCATTGTTGTCGAGCAATTAGACGTGCGGCAATAATCAACTATGCCACGGCATGTGGATATATTTATACGATAGATACACGTACAGTATAGTACAACATAACAAATATATATATCAACTCACGCCTCGGCTCGGCTTACGCATTCAAAGAGAGTACGAACGATTACACTGTTTGGCAAAACGGTACCAAATATTTTAGAATCACTAACGAGATATTATTATTATTTTTTTTTTCTAACTTTCATGTAACATACAAATACCGGCCATCAATCATCCTCGCAATCATCCACTGCGGAGATGTTTGATATAATAAATCTGATTGTAGATACTACCTCGAATATTACAGTGGTGGTGATCGTAGCTCGGATTGTATAGTGCGGGTATTAATCGAATTTTGAAATAGTTTTTGAAAAACAGTCTACTACCTCGCCAACAGAATGGTATATTATAAGTTTAAGAGTTTTGTATGAAAGGTGATAGTTCTTGCGCGAGCGAGCGCGTGATTTGAACGTGTCGTAATTGAGAGCTGTGCATGTAATGTGTTGGGGGATGGTGTAAGTATATATAGTTCCTACATGCAGCTTGGCTTGGTGCACGAACTTGGCCATTGCCGGTATAAGTGCACTGTGTACTAGTACTATACATCTGTAAATACGCGGAGGAGGAGGAGGAGAAAAGCAGAAAGAAAAGAGAGTGAGAGTATGGGCTTTGTTGTGTGTATTACAATGTATCTGTGACCATGTACTTAGTCTCGGAGAGGCGAGAGACGTGCGAGGCAACAGTTACCTTCACGCCCGCTTAATTAAAATGTTTGTTTCGCAAAACTATTGCGCGAGTAAATTGAAAAGATGAAAGATAAAAAAAAAAGAGAGAGAGAAAAAAAGTGTACAAGTAGCATTGAGAAAGGGACATTATTGCAGCGCGTAAATTGTCGAGAGATTGCGACATGGTGTGACAAAAAAAAGGTGTCCTCGAAACGGACGCACATTATCGCGAGACGATGAAATAACGCAAATGAAATCACACGGTTTTTTTGTCGTCCAGTTTTGCAAATGCGATTCGTTGAAGTTGGCATATTTGAGTGATTGAAGATATTAACCCCGCTTATTAAAAAGTTCAAAAATCAACCCGTATACTCTAAGCTCTGTATTGTAGAAAAACTGAACGAGAACGAGAGATTTTCTGGTTAAAACAAAAACAAAAAAAAACGTTATTTTAACTTTCTCGAGCATTAGTAACGATATTGGCGTTGAGAAGACAAGTTCACACAGTTATAGGCTACAAAGGAACGCAACCCAGGGCGCTTACTGGCATACATTGATAGAACAAAGATTAATAAGAAAAACGCCCATAACCAGGTGGCACGGAGGGCTTGTTGAAGGGGTAAACGCAAATCTTGTAAATTAGCAGACACCCCCGTAGATATTCGTAGTCGTGTTATCCGTCGTTTTGGAGCAAGTTCCACAACAATAAAGAAGTAAAAAAGAGTTAAGCAGACGAATCTTTAGTTGCATCTTCGACTTGTATATATATTATGCGTATACACGTATAAGAAAAAGAGAGAGCCAAGCGCAGCCTTATGGTAAACCCCATTTTCGGGTTTCTCTTCTTCTCGCGTTCGCCACCGGCTTTAGCTACTTACTAACACCGTGCGCGCACATCTCTCTCGGTGAAACACCTGCAGAGCAGTCCAGTCGCCGCTCGCCTTGACCAAACCCATGAGAGCCCATGCTGCTGTTGCAGAACCCAGCAGAGAGCCGAGGGGAAGAGAGGCAGCGGTGGATAAGGCTATATCTCGTGAAGCCGCAAAAACTTTTCACAAAGTCGAGAGAAAGAACGCGGGCGTCCGACGGACGCGGCACAGAGAGCCGGCTGCTCCCCGGTAGGTAAGTATAATTATACGGAGGACCAGCAGTAGTTTGGAGGGGGGGGGGAGAAAGATCTCCAGCTTAAAGGATGTATAACCAATACGAGAAAGGAAAAGGGAAAACTTACCGAAAATTGAGTGCTCCTGCTGTTTCTGCCGCAGCTCCTTTACAGCCCAGACCGACACCCCCGTGGAGCAGTAGATCTCCTCCCAGCTCCTTCAAGGTTAATTTCCTCTCCCGAGCACTTTTTCTTTTTTCTCCTCTCTTCCAGTCGACGTCTATATCTATTCACTTTTGTTTCCTCTCTGCGGTTCAAAACAACACTCCACGATTAAACAAACTGCACTCTTTTATCGATGAACGAAGGGGTTGTTAGTTGCCCGTGTCATAGTTATACACTCTATTTTTTTTTTTTTTTTTTTCTTCAACACACGCGACGCGAATTACTTGTGCTCTTGTAACACGGCAAAGTGAAGAGAGTATAGAGACGGACGGGCAGACAGAGGGAGGGCAAATTTGCGAGAAACAGAGAGTTAGAGAAGAGGGTAGCAGCTCGTAAGAGAAAGAGAGAGAGAGAGAGAGAACAGCGAGGGGGTGAGTAGGGGGCGAGGGAGGACTCAAAAGTGTCGGAGTCGGAGCTGAGCGGAGTCGTCGTCGTCGTCGTTCCTCTTCGCCGAATTGTCGTCCAGCACGGCGACGATGAGGGTCGATAGAGCAGCCACTACCGTACCTTTTACTCCTCCAAGCGCCATTTTCGCGCTCAACGGCAAACACGTTTCACCATACATGCAGCTTTATTATTTAAGTACCGCACGTTCTTTTGCTCCGCCGTTGCTGTTATTGTTGTATAAAACGCGCGAGTTAACCACCGCACGTATGAAGGTATCGGTATACTCGAAATCCGCGAAAAGAATGCAGCTCCGGAAGGTATGCGGCACACCAACGCGCGCGATTTATCTGTGTATGTACCTGTGTGCGAGGGAGAGGTTGTTGCTGATGTTGCGGGAGGAGGGTTAGCAAAACTAGTGTATGTATATACGTATATCTGTCGGTATATATATATATATATCGTGTGTATCACACTTTTTTCACCATTCTTTTTTTTTTTTTTTTTCTTCTCCTCCTTGCACCACCGATCATTCACCTCTCTCTGCTGCTTGTTGTATATCTATACAATACATGTATAATAAATACGTAAGGTACACCACCCACTATACACACTGTACACCCCACACAGACACCTGTGCCGGTCCGACTCCAGTTGTGTATACACTTGTATCAATTTAATTCTAGTCACTGCATTTCTCCCGCAAAGATACACACGTAGTTCGCAAAGTGGATACAGTACCCGACAATTGGACACTGGACCACCAGAGGTGGATGATAATTTCTCCGAGTGTGGGTAAACACGGCGGTGCACCCTCGCTTTAATCGAGAGAGCAATAAACTCGTGTAGCCATTCAACATATACTTATGTATCCAAACACACTGCAACACAAAACGCGGCGACAACAAAAACGCAGACAAAATTTACGCAGCCACGCACAACACCCGCACAGCCTCCACTCGTTCCAGCTGTGCTTGCGCGTCAGACACGAACTGAGGAAAGGAGTCGAGGCGCAGCGAGCGCCAACCATACACTCGCGGTCGTAGTGTTGCCGCCGCCGCCGCTATTTCCCCTCTCTCTCCCCCGTGACTATATCTATACTATATACATCAACACTCTTCTTCTCTCTTTCTGTCTTTGTGTGCGCGTGTTGTTTCTCTCTCGCTCGCCCTCGCGGTGATCTCCCCCTGAACTTTCTATACCTATACATTTGCTCCGAAGAGTCCCCCGAACACCGCTACTCGGCCGCCGTCTCTCCGTGCTCCGCACCACGACCCTTCCACACTATAGCTGCAATCCTCCGTGTAGTACACACACACGGGGTAACAACCGAATGTCCCTATTTCTTTATTTCCTACAAGTATATTTATATGCAGCCCTTCGCATGCCGTTGCTCCGGAATGCATTGTCAAACTTTGCAGAAGCGCAAAATCGAATAAGTAGCATCCGCAGCGAACTCGGTTATATATTTATAAGGGATGAGAGCCGTTGGTAAGTGCACATTATAGGGAGAGACCGGTTGCTCGCTGCACTTACCTACGGAGTCCCATCGATTTTCGAGTCAACATGGCGTCGAGCCCGAGCCATATATATATATATATATATATATATACACGAGTGGACGGCAGGGGTGCAGAGAGAACGAAACAGATAGCGCATAGTGGAAAGTGGAAGAGATAGAGAGAGAGAGAGAGAGAGTGCATCGGCACTTTAATATATTTATATATTATAATGTAGCTCCACTTGGATGACTCCGGTCGGTGCATTTTGCAACGATGATGACGCTCCGCGCTCGCGGTGAATGAGCCCCTTCGGGTCTGCCGGCCCTTTAACGTCGCCCCCTCTTTCCATGTCCGTTCGTCCGTTTGCTTCTGCTTCGCCTCCTTCTCGAGAGTTGACCGAGAGGAGAGCGTAAAGGCAGGCAAAGATCGGTATAGGTATACATATATGATATGAAGCGTCCCTTCGACTCCGATCCTTCCTTGGCAATGGGTATGTAACCTATACGTGTCCTCCTTCTTCCTCTTGCATGTATACATATAATATACCCACTGCTTCATTGCCAATCTTTCGGCAGGTGCTCCTCCTCGCTCGCGATACATCACATCGTTTACTGCGTGAACAATATTGTTACATTTGGTCGAAAGTACGCGCATCTCTGATCACCTATATGTTATGATGCACTGCATGCGCGGGCGACCGGGTCCCCGAGGCGATACGCGCAAAAAATACCGTTCGACGTCGCCGATATCTTTCACGCCGCTCTTTTCTCCCCTACCGATGCTTACCGATCTCGTGCGTCGCGTCGGTGTTCACCCAACGAAACAAACTCCGGCGCTTTTTGTCTTATATAGCACGTCTCACCAATTCGTTTTTTAAACGTACTTTTATTTCTCCCCAATCGTACTTTGGCCGAGAACTGGGTTTTTCGTGTCGCAGAGGTGGAATCGGTAGTTATAAAATTGAGAAAAAAAAAAAAAAAAAGATGTCCTCGTAAGTAGTTTGTGCAGAACAAAACGTCTGCATCGAGGTACCCAGCGATCGTACATCTCTCTTGTTCCGTGCATAGTTCACGAGTACACGGACAAACAGTCAATCGAACAGGTATCGATCGGTATCGTATTAATAAATCCGGGAAACCGCGCATCCATTACCCCGTCCCTCGGCACCCAATTGCGTTTTAGTCTCAGCTTTTGCAAACTTGTGGGTCTTGTTCATTGTTCGTCGGTTGTACCTCCAAACATTTAATTGGATTTGCCCTCAAACAATAATACGTATTCCTATACACATGGATCCATCTTTTCCTTGCGGGCGTCATTCTGTTTTAACGACCAAGTGTTATTTGTATATACCTTATACGTGCTCAAACGTCCCTTTGATGTATACATATATACGAATTATGTAATCCGCAAGTTTACATTTTCCCCGTTTCGTGTATTGTATGCACACTGAACGTGCAATTTTAATTACCGCGTCCGTAGTAAATTTATCCCTCATTAAAACTGAGTACGTATTTCTGGCTTGTTTTTTCTCTCTTTGAAAAAAAAAAAAAAAAAAAAAAAGAAAGAAAAAAAAAAAGAAATAAAAGTTACGTCACACAGAGAGGGAAAGAGGTGCTTTCATGATTGTGTTTACCAAAAGTAGATCACAATTTTGATACGCGAGCGTGTACACTTTATCCGCACCTGAGACCCAGAGACCCGTAAAAAAAAAGAATCTCGAGCTGCGGGTGCTCCATTAAAAAACAGTAGGTGTTACTTTTGATACCCGCGATGAAAGCGGCACTCGCTACGAGGAGACCGGCTGGGCATTCTTCTCGCAAAATACCTACTTAGCCGAACAGAAGGCCCCGCCGGGCTTGATAACGATCAGCGACCTGGATTTTCCGCGCTCGACCGCGCGAGAGAGCCACCCCCCGAAACTCGAACGCTTTTTCTTTCTCCTCCCCTTCCCCCCCCTTTTTTTTATTTTGTTTGTTGGTAGAGAGCGGCGCTTGCGAGTTCAATGGAACAAAGCTCCGACTTTGAGCGCCGCGATTAATGATCAAAAAACGAAAAGAGTAAAAAGTGGAGGCACAAGAATTTTGTTACCGCAAGTAGAAGAACGCATCCTCGTGCAGGCGCGTACACTCAATCACCTGTCGTTGAAAATCTACTTTCGACTGCAGGGCGTCAAAGTGTTCCGCGACGTATATACGCAAATACTACTCCACTCACCTATATCCGGTAAACAACTTGCCACACGTATAATATATACATGTAGCTTTGTCGAGTGTTTCCCCCTTTCGCGGAGTAGTTGTCGTATTTGTAACGAGTTTATCGATGATCCTCGGCGTTCGTTACTCCGTTTCTTTAAACAACGGGCCAAACGAGGGTGTCGCGGAAAGCCAAACTTTTGCACAAACAGCGCATAATATACACCCGTACACGTATATGGTCTCCCCTTGGCCCCCCTTTCGGGAGGGGGGGCTATCGTATTTCTTATACACGACTCGAGCAGCGTATGGAGGGTTTCTGATTGCAGCGCATCCGAATAAATTCACGCGCCAGTTCCACATAACGAGAGCTGGAAACTCGAGATTCCTCTCTCTTTCTCCGGTGCTGTGGCTGAAGCGCGCGCGATGCCGAAGAAGAAAAAAAAAAAAAAAAAAAGAGTAGGTGTATATACTGCGGGGGACGAAGCGACCATCAGCCGCGAATTCTTACGCGTCTTCCTCGGTGTGGGCAAGTTCGTGTGTCCTCGTCCTCCTCCTTTGACGGAAACGACGCAAGTACGGATGGATGGACGTACACGTGTACACGCGAGACGCGATTTCGTCCCTCGATCTCGGATTCTTGGAAACCGGACGCGGGTGCACGTATATGACACAAAAGTACCTATATATATATATATATATAAATCACGCTATACGTGTGCGCGCCGTGATCGCGTACGAGTCGTTTTCAGCCCCGGACGATTGAAGGAGGCGAAAAGTGGCGCGGAGAAACGACTGCCTTCTCGTATTGCTCGTAACCTTTTGATCTGGACGCGCGCGTCCCTCTACTCCGTCCAGTGTGTGACGATGCGAGGTTTTGGGGGGTAATCGAGCAAACGATACACCCCCGCCTTCGATAGGTAGACCGTATAGGTATAGGAGACCCTCGAGACGTTTCCGCGTGAGATCACACCTTTTCGGGCACGTGTAAGGGCCGGAGACCAGTTTTGGCTCGAGCGACACCGGTGGTCGTCGGAGATGACTTTTTTTTCAGAATTTAACGGCATCGATGACTTGTCATATACGTTGTGCATATACATATAAATAAATACTTTGGGCTGTTCTTGCCCATCGCGAATCACGATGATCAGTAATTCGCTTAAAAATTTCGTTATTATTTAATGAGGCCTAAGTAGCCGTAACCCCTTGGATGCATCATCATCAGCATTTAACTTTTTGTCCGGTTATAGGTGCTCTCCAACTGAGGCCAGCCGAGACCCCGCACTTGTGGCTAACTGTATACATGTTGCACGTAAATGCACTTGTGTATATATTATACTTACTCCCATTCCTCCCCAAGGACCAACGGAGAAGACCAATTTTGTGATTAATCCTATAACGTGTGAGCTGATTAGAGGGGCCGCATGTTTGTACATATTTATACACTATACGTGCGGTATACAAAATATTACAACCTTAAGTATAATATAATATATGCGTGGACGCGAAAATTGGGTGTTATAAATGTTTGAAGCGTATGGCGGGTTTAATCCAAAAAATATACTCTGTGCGAAACATTACCCATATCGACACGTTAATCAACATTAGAGTTTGCGAGTGTAACTTGTTACGAATTTTTTCTTCAGTTAACATCATAGTTAAAAATATTGTGATTCGGTTGTGTGTATTGATGTGTACGAGCGTTGGTACATACCGAATGGTGAAAAGAAAAAATTAATTTTCACCATCGAAGCTAGGACTAAAATTTAGTTGTTGGTTCTACGAAGACTTAATATAATCCTATGTGTACGTAATATACCTGCTACTGTCCAAGTTAAGATTTTACCATGTAAGTTATTTGCTTACTTTTGTAAGCCATAGTTGTAATAATGTATTACTTGAGGCCCCAGTTACAACTCGACGATAGTTAACGAATAAAATGCCACGAAACTGCATTCATAAGACACGATTACAACTACTGTTATTTATTTATTTATTTTTTTTTTTTTTATTAGTGGAAATTTAAAACGTAAATTTGGCCTACTGCGGTCACAGCTCGTCAAATCTTTTTTTTTTTTTTTAATATGCCCGATGGATTATAAAATACAATTAAAAAATATTGACCCAACAATTTTTAATGAAAATCACTTTTAAAATCGATCAGAGCTTGTTAAAAAAGAAAAAAAAAATTTATTTTTCAAGTACAGCGCAGCCAGCGGCGTTTAGTACCATAAAATAAATAACCAATTTTACTTTCCGCAAAATGTATATATTTTATTAAAACTCCGGCTCGAAAGATTTTAATCAGTTTCGATGCCGAAAAATCGCTCGCCGCGCGTAAAATTTAAATACACCCAACATATTTCAGGACACACCCGACAATCAATTTTATTAACAAAATGTTTTTTTTTTTTTTTTTTGTTTTTTCGTCGTACTGCAGATGGAATACCGATAATTTGGTAAATGAAGCCGTTGTCAATTAAGTTGCGTTAGTTGTGTAATCTGCTATACGTACAAGGTACCAAGAGTAAAAAGGACTTGATTAAAACGAGGAAAAATTTTTCTCTGAAAAGGAAGAAAAAAAAAGAAAATATATTGATGAGCCTTTCCCCAAAAGTTGCGATACTGCAGTAGTGTATAAACGGTCATTTTCGTTATACAGTTAACGGTTCAACCAATTTCCTCGATTCACCTAAAACAAAGACAACCGTATATATTTATCTGACTCGTACAACATACACGCAGTACTTGATTTTCATGGTAAAATCGTTCAGTTGATAATGCATTTTCTCGCGTAGACACGTAAGATATACATGCCCGCATTATCCCCTCGATACAGTATAATAATACTTACACGTTAATCTATCGTTTAGGGTGAATACAATACGCGTCACTTGAAAAGTTTCACTTTCACGGCCACAACGAGAACTATAGATGATTAAAAGTAAAACAAGTTGATTCGGACCGTGTATAGTGTGCGATCGACCCCATCACTCAATATATAAGAGATCTATAACGAGCCATGAGTATATAAGGCACGAGCATGGAAAGGAAAAAAAAAAAAGACGGAGGCATGATTTTTCTCTCTATTCTTATTTTCCCGTTTGCCCCGAGCCTGTTTTCGTCTTTTCTCGAGTATCATCATCATCGTCGTGCCGAAGAGCCCCGATGAGCCGGGCAACCAAGTGGCACAGGACACGTATACCCGCATAGCAATAATATCTTTCGACTTTTCAGCTCGGCAGGATCTTTTTGTTACCCCCCCCCCCCCGAGCCTTTTTTATCAGCACGAGATCACTTTAGCGATGACCCGCCGCACTACGTTCAATTAATTGGCGAGTGCATGTCTCTTGTTTACTCCCTGCTCGGCTGGCAAGTAGATGGTCACGTGAATTTAAGTGCGCGCCTTATTCGATCACTGCGAGCACGGTGAGTCTTTTTTTTTTTTTTTTTTTTCCTTTCAGCACCGACGAGTCCATTGAGCAGCAAATTTTTAGAGAAATCTATTTGAATGGTTGTAGCCAACTGTTTGACCATTGCACGTCTCTCGTGACGTTCATCAATACACATTATAGGTATGAAAGTCGGAAATTTGTACATAGGGCTCCGTTAGTTAAGTCAGTTTAAGGTCGAGTGATCATATTTTGTCATGAGCGCGAGTGAGACGCTGACCGGATTTGAATTTCCGCCACGTCTCTCGCGGATAATGCAACAGATAAAGTTAAAGCCGCGGGTTTATGCACTCGGTATTTCTTCTAAACACACGGCAAAAGGGGAGGAAGACGCGCGCGCCTCTTAATTAGGGGGGACGATCGTTTATCCAAACGAGATGACAAATAAAATTTTAATCGCACGGCTCTTACGAGCGTAATGTATACTCCTCGGACTCCGCGATGGGCGAAGGGTCTCGTTAATAATGTGCTTGTTAACTTTTCGAGTGAGACGAATAAGGTATATAGCATATATGTATACGTGTAATATGCGTGCATAGCTCAAGCTCAGTCATGAGTGTACATGTACCACCGGTTGGTTGTATCGTAATGTGTGCTCTCGATAATTGCGATCTTATTTAAATTCCGGTGACGTACGTGTATGTGTTTGGCCCCACCTGCGGTAACTACCGGTACGCAGCGCCGCACCTGCATAAAACCCGTTGATTATTCGTCTAATTATCAAAATTACCCGCTCATAGATTCCGGGGATAGATAACTTTTGTTTTTTATCGTCACGGTGTACCATATACAAACATATATGTATATATATATATCCCGGCAGCAGCGCTGCAGGGTTTCTCGTTTGCCGTGTTTTTTTTTCTTTTCTTCTTGACTTGGCTTTCGTGTCGCTCATTGAATATTATTATTATTATCACTGCTGTGGGTAATTTCATTAAATGTGGTACAATAACGTACAAGTTGACGTGCGCGCGCGCGGACACTCGGATGGAGATTTTTTTTTTTTTCGATTACATAACGTTCAAATATATATGTATGCGTATATTATTGGTTGAGTTGTTTATTACACTAGTCTCACGGAATTGGTTATATGTACCAAGAGTTGTGGCGATGAAAAGTAATGGGGCGGCGTACACGTTGGATGAAAAAAAAAATAGATGAATTTTTTTTGACAACATGTTTAAATTTGACAGGCCTATATATATATATAAATGGGTACATATTATATACCTACACACGCAACTGTAAATAGTTTTCGTGTTGAATTATCATCGTCATTTTTCTTACCATTAAAAACAATTATATTCGATACATTTAACTTTTGCCCTTTGCGTTTCTTCCGCTCGTCAACGACCAAACGATGGAACAAACTGTATAGAAACTCTCCTCGAGCAGGTTGCACTTGATATCTCTCGTTCAACCCGCAGCGACTGTCCCTCGGCTAATATACATTACATACACCCGCAAAAGAGGTGGGGGGGGGGTCGGTAAAAAAAGCGACTGGCCGTTATTAATTCAAAAAATTGTCCTTCCTCGATTAGCCGCCCGGGGAGAGAAAGAAGAGAGCCAGCGGGGGCCAAAAGATCTCGTTTCCTGCACCCTTTCCACCCCATAATGTTCCGAGCGCACTATTATCACTTAACCGCTGTATAAACACAGAGCGCCCCGCAGGTAGCCGTCCTCGTAGTACTTGTATATACATACATATACACGTAGAATGAACCACCGACGACCGCAAGCCGATGACCTCCTCCCCTTCCTAATCGACAAATAATTGCGCCGAATTTTCGAAAGCGGCAAGGACGCGGCGCGGCTGCGGTGGCTCTCCGAAAATTCGAGGAGGGCCGGGAGGGAGGCCTCATTTGGGGAGATGAGCGAAAAAAAAAAAAAAAAAAAAAAAAAAAGGCAAACGGACCAAGGACGAAGAAAGGAAGAACACAATGGCTTGAGCGCCGTCGGGGATCGCGGCTCCCAAGCGCACGCAATGTCACTTTTTACGATGTTACCTATACAAGCTCATCAGGTGTGCCAACATATGTATATTATTCATATAAAGTTCACCTACGCGTGTACAACAAAAGAGTGCCTCTCCACAATTTTTACACGTGACGCGACCTTCTCCGAAGTTCTCATGCTAATAACACTCGCGCTTGGCCGTTCCGTTGTTCGTTAGCGATGATTATATTGCAATGCTTTCGGCGTCGAGCTGTTACTGTTTTCTCTCTTTGAAGTGTGAACGACAGACTTTTTTTTTTTTTTTTTTTTTTTTTCATCCTTCGTTGAGCAAACACGCATGTGTATATATAAATATATATCGTATGCGTGTACAATATGCGCTACTTTTCGCGCGTTGGCGAAACGCCGAGCGACGGCACACAGGTAGCGACGCCAATTATCGGGACGCGTGTGTGTGTTGAAATAATAATCTTCTCTAGCGGGTGAATTCAATTAGAGTTGGTAGTCGGGGATGCGTTTGGTTCTTCTTCGAATCCTGCACCGCGATGTGTTCAGCTGTAAGTGCCTATAATTGCCACCGGCAAGCCTTCGCTGCTTATTATTTTTGTACTATTTGTTGTTGTTTGCAATGATAGTCTTTTCATCTTTCAACTGGTGTGTATCCATAAACAACCAGTGGTAACAATAGCGACGAATTTTATTTTTCGGATAGTTAATATTATGGCATCACCGTTGAGAAAGTGTCACTTGCTATGTTGGCGCGCGTGATGCTCATCGAGTTGTGCAATCCTTTAATTGTGTCATTTTCAACGAGCTCATCTGAAATTCGGTTGAATGTTGTACAGTAGATATTGTAGAGCAATACAATAGAAACGCTAAAGTTGGATGCTCGATTTTATGGCGTCTGAAAGGAGATTCATTGTTTTTGTTGCAAAATTATTATTTTGTTATTATTACCATTTATGTAGTGTCTCGTTCAATCAAATCTTTGTATTGGTAGATCGATAGGTCAGAAAATTATAAGGTTTTGTTGCAATCAGTTTAATTCATATTTTGTACATCTACATGATACGACTCGCACCGTTACGCCGAACGTTATTTCGCGACGTTTTTAAAATATTGCATTCTTCAATCGGCTAATGGTAGATAATAACTATAACGCTTATACCCAATATGAAATATTCTGATATTTTTTTAACATTTACAGGCTTACGTTACGAGGCAAACCAACGAAAGTAGAACGACGTAGTATTAATTCACTCGCAGATTGACGCTCCTACTTTTTACATTATTGTTCTAGTAGTTAGACCAAAGGCCGAAAAAGTCGGTGGTTTGAAAATGCACTCTCGGCAAAAAACTGGGACGTCCAATTATATTCCGCTGTGAAACGGAGTACCCTCGGTGCGGAGTAACTTTATACGAAGACCCGGGAAACATTTTTTTTTTTTTTTTTTACCTATTCAAAAAACGGGAGAAATCGCGAGAGACGCCACGAGGATGCCCCGAAATAACGATAGTACAGAGTTTTTATTTTCAAGTAATTTATTGGATAAAGAGGGAAAAATATCAAGATGGTAAATCAAATCGAGTCTACTTTTCGCTACATTTAACTCCTATACATATGATTTCCGAGCGATAACTCGAGAAAGTTTTTCCTCGATGAAATAAAAAAAAAAGGGGGGGGCGAGAACGCGTAATTACGTAATGAATATAACAAAGAAAAAAAAACAACGAGGCGAATCCGGCGAATAAGACGGTTGAAAACCGACAGGTCCAGCTCTCTCTCTCTCTCTCTGGGGCTTTCCAAACAAACAACCGCACGGCGTGTGCAATAACAGCTGCCACAGCTCTTCACGCTTAAATGCACACTTTTTTTTTTTTTTTTTTTTTTTTGGCATGTAAAGGTGAAAATTTCAAAATCACACAAATCCGCGGGTCGACCAATGACAAGTGAAAACCGCAAACCGTCATCTCCGAAATAACACAATATCGCTTTCGCATTTGCAATAACCGATGCAAGTGTATATTATATATATATAATACTCAGTACAGCTCCGTTGTGGAGTAGGTGTAAATGATATGAGCCCCGAAGAAAATTAAACGCCTCGACGAGCATCGAGGCACCTCATTCGCCGCAACATCATCCGCCAATATGAAGAAAACCTTGTCTTTCTTTGGCGACAGCAAGTATATATTATACATATAGCCGCAACGTCACGATTCATATATGTTTCATTCGTCATGCCACCAGATTTCCCTCTTCGTATATACGTATACATTATGTACGTGCCAAATACAGTCGGGCGCTGTACTTTTCTCTCTGGTACTTAGGTACATATTAGCAGCCACTCGTACGGAGGAGTCCTTCCAATTGATCGACGAACGCGACGAATCGACACCATCACACATTGGCTCTGCTCGAGCTTATACTTGTTCCCTTAGAGTATTGGATCGATGGAGTAGGTAATAAGCATATACTCAATAGTCGTCGAACGGGGAGCTTTCTTGCTTTTCGGTTGATAAAGCTTTGTCGTAATTAGGCGAATGACCGCACAGAGCGGAGATTTTCCTATAGGACACTTGCTTACTTGCATGACTATAGAGGCCCTTTTCGTTTGACTCTTTGGTCTCGAATGCATATCCCTTGATGGTGGTAATGATGCACCCGTGCATGTTCAATTCGACATAATATATGATGTGCTGTCACACGTTTTTTTTTCCTTAATGCCATGATTGCACAGTTATGCACCTACAGCATGTAGATCCGTCGAAAGTTGTCTGGAGTATTTATAGGATCAGTATCTGGTCAATCGGTTAGGCATTTTTTTTTATCGAAGAATTTCACCCAAATTACTGAACAGTTGCATTGGCGAGGATTTATGTTTAATTATTACTCAATAATTTTATTTTCAGCGACGTTTAATAAGCTTGCTGTGTTAAAGCTAGGCGCATTCGTGTTTTCACTACCAACGATTGCCTGTATACGACTTCATAATGTATAACGAGGACAAAAAAGCACAGATGATGCAAAAAAAAAAAAAAAAAAATATGTACGTTAATCAGTGCAAGCACTTTATATAAATTTCAGTGATGATTGATTATTATTTGTTAAGAGTTTGTAGACGATGCCTATAGTGTCGATTGTATACATAAATTGATAATTTATATGCATAATATTCAAACCTGACCCAGTCCCTATACCAAGCCATCGAGACGTTGCTAAAAATGAAAACTATGAAGAAATAATTCAACGTCCTTTTCCTCGACTAATCGACTAATTTAATATTATCTCTTGGTTGCAGTCGTAGATGACATTTATCAAATAGTTAATGGAGGTGCAGAGTACGAAAAACAGAAATTAATATTTTAAAATTTGTTAATTACTCGAGGCTCGCGTTAGTTATAACATTTTTGATACCCCTTATTCGAGCTATTTTTTTGCATGAGCATTTCACTGTCAACTGAATAAGTCTCCAGTTTTATTTCCGTAGACGTATATTTGCGACATTTCACCGCGGTGGTTGTCATCAGGCTAAAATTACACGCAACCACCATCAGCGAAACGTCGCAACCGTTATACACCTTTTCAAAAGCAATAAAATACCAAATAAATTATTTTCAAATTTGCACCCAACTTGTACTTTTCTGTATTTATTGTTCACGATGTAGGGCACTTGTGCAATAATTATTCTAGTGTTGGCCAACTCGGCTTATTTTTTACAAGTAAGTATGTTATTAAAAAACTAGCAAAACCATGCAAAAAGTTTGCATAAATGTACGCACGAGAAGACAAAGCTCTGAAATCTCCCACGACGATACACCGAACTCGACTGCTCTCGCGCATCATCTGCAATTTTAGATGTCTCTCTTTCTCTAGCGTGAAGAATTTAATTCCATCTCCTTTTTGTCTTCTCGTTGAAATGCACTCCACACCTTCAGCGATTCCTTTTCCCCACATTTACATCTCTTGTTGCAGTCGTTCGCCGCTTTCCACTCTCTCTCTCTTTTTTGTTCATGCAAATGCTGTGTAGCTATCATTTTTCTCGGTACTGCATGGTATATATTATACACGAGCCTTGTTGGTTTTCAAAGTGTCAAAAGGATACAAAAAAAATGTGCTTACATCTCTCGGTTTACATTAATGTTTCATTTTTTTCGCAGAATTTGATTACGTCAATTGAAATGCCGGCAGTATTTTTTTCAACACAACCTTAGTGTAAGCAAGTAAAAAAAAAAAAAAAATTATATTTATATAATATACCGATGTATTTTAAAGTGTACTAGCGCGTTACAAATAATTCCATCAAAGCTGGAAAACTCACATAAATAATGTACTTATTGGAACTAACTCTAGTTATTCGTTTTTTAACGATTGCAACGTTACGAGATGGTGTTGATGAAATGACAAGTTGCACGAAGAAAAATACTATAATGAGTATTGATTGATCGCCACAGCTGTGTATATGTATATTCCGATTGCCGCATGCTGTAATTGAAATTTCAATTAAAAAGTGTTTTTATTTGAATATTATTAAAAAGCATCAATGGAATTGAAAACCACGACCATACCAGCCGGTGAGAAAGACGTGTGCCGTGAAAACGCGTAAAAGAGAAGAGATCTTATCGAGATCGAGATGGCGCAGAAGAATTTCCAAGAATTTTCCAAAACAGGCGCAACGCCAGAGGTTTATTTACAAGTAATATTCCAGGCAGGAGGGTACGCGCAATGCGAGCGCATTAAAAATTCTAATCTCACAAGCTTTTGCCTTTCGAGAAGAAAGAAAGAAAGAAAAAAAAATAATAATAATAATATATAAGAAGCAGAGCCAGGGAGGGCACAAAGCGCGGTCTTGTCCCATCACATCGACAAACGACTTTATCATCGTACACGTGGGTAGACTGAGGATTTCGCTGAATATGGATTTTTTTCTTTCTCAAAGGGAACCCGAAACTTTCGTACCTCCGCTACATGTTAACGGGGCTCCGCTTCGCGCGCTTCAAGCTCTATATACCAAAGAAAATCACGGACGAAGGTTTTTTTTTTTCTACCTTTAAGGAAAAATCATTTGCCCTTTCTTTTGTTGTTTCAAACGATATTTTTTTTTTTTTTATAATAGTCACTTTTAGCTGAGAACACTTTGCTAATGAATATGTTTGACAGTGTCAAACGCGTCATTTTAACAGCTGTCAGTATAACGTTAATAATTACGAAAAAAAAAAAAAAAGTTGGGGGATTCTTTTTTTTTTTCGTCGTTTCTGGTATAACGCGTACCGTGTACTTTTATAGGCAATTTATTTAAGTGTTATCAATAAAACAAATTTGAAAGCACAGCACTACCGCGTGCATACGTTATATACATACACTCAGACGCGGGGAGAGAATAGTTTCGAATTAGCATACGAGTAGGTACGTGTGATTTAAACTGACAGGCGCGGACTTAAAAAATCCATGATTTCACAACTAAAGTTCACGTACGTTTACATGTGTATGTATATGACATGTACACATACAAGGTTGTGCCTTGTACGTACATACGTATACACACAATCAACGTTCGTACGTAGGTACATTTCACTTTTGGAATGCCGGTCTGTGATGTGATAAAATCTATTAACACGTTCGCGCGCGTATATATATATATATATGTATGCGCAACTCGAGAGAGATTATTTGTAAAAACAATTTTAAATAATGTTGCACGACGGTTGGACAATTAATAACGCTGTATACCGATCTTTCGTGCGTAACTCGATACTTATAGCCTAATATATTTATATGTTTATCAAAAATTTTTATGTTATGCTTAAAGTGCGTTAATATGCATCCATCGTCTTAATGTACCCAATATTACGTTAATGCTTCGGACTTTCGTAAATACAAATAAAGTGTAGAAAATCTCTCTGTTTTTATGTAACGACACAAGACACGCCTGATTTATGATGGCACATTAGGATCGTAACGTAATATTTATACGCGTACATGTTACCTGTAATGTCTTTCAATTTATACAAAAGTTAAAATTTTCAAAGCGCACCAAATGTGCACGAGTAACCAAAACCATCAACAGTCGATTTTTCAACTTGCGCAGTTGCTTGTAACAACGAAAAAAAAAAAAAAACTAAAAAAAAGTAGTATCGATACATTTGATACACCCGAAATCAGTAATACGAGTCCGTGCCATCAGAAGCGAAAAGTTTACGCGCACGGAGGGATAAAAACACCATTTTATACCTCCGCATCTACTTCGAACAATAAAAACCGTCAATATTAATCTCGGCGTTCGCAAAGAGGTCGTAAAAAAGAATTTAGGCACCCAAAAATTGAATGAATTTTTTTGGCACGAGAGATAAACGACCCTGGCGGGTATTTGAAACGCGAATGCGGCGAGAGGGAAAAAGAAACCAAAGGCACAAGTGCTGCGGAGGAGCGAAATAATAAAAAAAAAAAAAGGATGCATCGCGAGGGGGGGGGGGAGAAAAAGAACGGAGTTGCACACACGGTATGATTATATATATTCTTTGTTTCCGCGGTCTAATGGATTTGCATATCAAAAGGCGCAATTAATTCCACCACCCGGGGAGAAGATCTTTTTTGTTTTTCGGAAATCGAGCGAAAAAAGGAAGCGGTGCTAACGAATGCCGAGCTCAGTAACAATAACGCGGTGGTTTTTTTTCTTTTTTTTCCCACAACATCCATCCCTGAATCGGACAACGAAAGTCAAAATATCTCCTGGAGCCTAGTACAGATGGTATATATAAGGTATACATGTAAGTCACGTAAAAAAATACACGCCACATATGTGCATACGACGTAGATATACATATCATGCGATAAGTAGACGGTGGGGTATAGGTACAGCAGCAGGTTAAACATAATATAATGATCCGCGAGACGGCACTCTTATATATATACTTATGTCTACTCTGATTCTAATCTAAACCTTTGGAAGTACACGACCCATAGGGTATACGTATATACAATAGCGTTGTACATCCCGTGCGCGGGCTATATATACATGGGGCAACGTGTGATAGTGGTTGAATTCCAGATGAGAGAAGTACAAAGAAAAAATAAAGGGCAGAGAGGGAGAAAAAAAGGCGAGCGCGTCTCCGAGCGTGATCTCGGCGGTGCAAAAGAAAAACTGAAAAAAAAAAAAAAAAAAAAAAAAAAACGAGAGGAAGGTACGTACACGAGCAGGAGGCTAAATTGCCGTGGAACGAGTTCGCCTCGAAAAGCGACCAAAAGGCGCGTCGCGAATGCAAAACGATGAAGGTATAAGAGTGTACGTGTATACATAGGTACACCAATGTAGCAGCATGTATATATAAAGGAGGGACGATGAGCAGTTCCTCCTCGGCGCGGTTGGGCTTTCCGAAAATATATCGCGCCCTCGGCGCGTTGCACCCATCAAACGCCAGAGTTTTTTCTCTCTCGTCCCTCACTTCGCCCGATTTCTTTATAACGATCCGCTCGTTTGATCCCTCCCCCCCACCGAAAGTGTATATATAGGCGACACGGCAGCGAGGACGCCGGGAAGCTAATGGCCTCGTAATTGAATAAATGTCGGCGATTAGTCGGGCCCGACGCCACGAGACGGGGGCTATTAACAAAGTCGCGCGGGGCGCAAAACGGCTCGGTTAATCCCGCGGTCCTATCCAATTTAGCTTTAATCGGCACTGCCGTATAGCCACGAGAGCTGCTCCTCTCGTGTATTAAATATATAACACGCCGAGTTTTATATACGTGTAATATTATAATGTGTATTTTCCTGTCAGGCGTCCCATCCTCGCCGCCGATCGATCTGTCTCTCGTTATACGCGATGCGCCGCGGACCGCGAAAAGTCTCGTTAAATTATATAACGTGTTTATTCGTTGGTGATGGAATTATGTGGTTCCGCGATGATGGTGTTTATTTTAAACGGTGGCACAACCAAAGAGAGAGAGGGAGGAAAGACGTGTGGGTTGTTTAATCGAAACTTGCCATAAATCGGTAGCCCGTAAGTGTATTATATGCATTATAATATTTTTTCAGATTTTTTTTTTGTGTTCTCTTTGATCCACGTGGAAATAAAATTGGGCCCGAGATGTCTCTGCACAAAAAAAGGGCCCCCCCTCCCCCCATGTGTTATCAAACTGTCTATACGTTGGTGAGTTAAATTGGTAGCTTTTAAATGCTTTTGCATCTATAAAATTACGTAGTCGCAAACTATTGACTTGTTTTCCTAAAAATATGATTGACGAGGGGAAATTCTGCTTCAGCTTGAGATTTCCAAGTTTTCGTTCGAATGTCACCGGTACCTAAAATGGGGGATCTGTAAAAAATATTTCAACAAATGTCTAACTTGTTTCAACGTTTCCAGTTGTGATTTCCCGACCAACTGGAGTATATGTTTTACTGACATATTCTGGGTCTTGATTAACTAACAATAGGTTAGAGTAACAACTAAAACACGTGCACGTGATAGTAATTGTACGGGTCACCTATTCAATAAACCGTTACTTACTAAGAAGGAACGCTTACCGATCATTTCGTCAACTCAGGTGAAAATTGATGGTGTAAAAATACTCACAAAATTATTTATTCGATATCAGTGAATGTATATTTTTTGATCCCTTTACATAAAATCTTTTTCGTTTATCGATTATTAAAAACTCGTGAAATATTGAATGTCGTATCGAATATCACGTTCATTGCATTTTTATAGCGAACCGCGAATAGAACGACGAACGCGGCGAGTAGTCGAGAATATATATATACGCGTTAATGAACGTACTTAACGTATATATGCATGGAGCACACGCGAAAAGACACGATATTATTTCTCTTTCAGGTAGTATCACGCACGCTTTAGTTGGTTTAAAGATTTCAAAATTTTATTTACAAGTTCTAACGGCACTTTTTGCTAGTCGTCTCATTTTTTTGGATAGTACAAAGGAAGAGGAAATAGTACTGATAATATGAACACGCAGTATAAATGAAAAATACATCAAATCGTATCACATTAGCTCTTTGTAGTTACGTTTTACAGAAGTTATGCTATAGGTGACAGATAAAAGTATTTTTAAGTTACCTCGTCTAATAACAGCCTCTAGTGCTCGTCAATGAGATTGGCGAAAAAAAAAAAAATAATAAATCAATAAATAAAATAAAAAATAAAAAAGGAAAAACAAATAGAAGTTTTGATGTTGTTACTAGTAGTGAAAAGCAATAAAACTACACAAGTACTCGTTATGCCTCAGCTACTGCGCATTAAGATCAAAGTAG
This sequence comes from Copidosoma floridanum, assembly GCF_036245765.1. Taxonomy (NCBI): domain Eukaryota; kingdom Metazoa; phylum Arthropoda; class Insecta; order Hymenoptera; family Encyrtidae; genus Copidosoma; species Copidosoma floridanum. The sequence continues at coordinate 14,101,076 of NW_028321896.1, read as the reverse complement.
GTTATTTGGAATTGTAATGAAAACGTACAACTATAAAAAAATTACGACAATATACAGTTTAAAATTTTTTTTATACGTCAAATCATTAACATGTGAACCGAATATTTTTATTAACCCTTCCACCTTCATGTTTGTACACGTATATACTACGGACTTATAGTGAATAATAACGATTTTACAGAATAACCTTAACACAGTGATTTCATTAGTCAAAATTCTTCGCATGAAACAGCATCTAAGTAGAAATTTCTTCTAAAAAATTCATGTTGCCACACAGTTGTCATTGCGTTTTTGACCAATAATATAATTATTTGTTTTAGTTTCAGTACCAGTATGAAATGCTTTAATTATTCAAGAACATAATTTTACAGTAAGAATGAAGTATGAGGAAGCTCTGTTATTACATGCACACACTGTACACTGTGCAAGTAAAATAAAAAAACTTCCATGTATACAGTTGCCCGCTACTGACAAAAAAATATTTGTCTATTAACGACTTAGAGTTTCATATAAAAAAAAATAACACAAGATAAAAAGTAAAGATCAACGGTGTCATTGGTACACATGTAGTACCATACGCCTCGATAATTTATGGCCCCACTACAAAAATCACTAAACAATATCGACCACATTATTTGTGAGATTTGCTCAAAAAGTTTATCAAGGGACATGTGAGGTCTTGGCAGATATAATTAAAAGCAATATTATTCTGTTTTCTGAAGTTATTCTGACTAGAGGAAGATCCCAGATGACTCTATAGACAATTGAACAATAGTTAACTCATTATTTATCAAACAATCTTGACATGTATTTTATACCTTGTGATAAAGGAATTTCATGCTTTTTCTTGTTATGATATCAGTTCATCCTTATTTGTGTTTAGCCTAAGCTGATTAATGATTAATAAAATCATTTAGTGTTAAAATGATTCTTACTGTACCATAAGATGGACATTGAATCTTGTTCTCGAACGTTAATCAGGTAGATTTCAGTTCAACAGTTTTAGTATTAAAATACATATATTTTTTCATGGTATAGCAATTATGTTTCTGACCACGAAATAATTGAAAACTACTGAAATCTAACTGATTTTGATTATCATTGTATGTTTGCGTGTTATGAAACAGAGACTTGGAAAATATCTTGAAGCAATTCTACTTTTGATCTAAATGATGCTAGTTTCAGCGGAATTTTTCAGACTACAAATAGGTATTTCACAGCAATTCAAAGCAAACTAATTCAATAGTTATTTTGAGTATGAATGAATTTTTTCACAATACTCTCTCACACATATACATACATATACACACATATGTGTGACACTAGCAACATTATTCATTAGGTCAGCTAGGGGTATCTTCACTCATTTACTTTCCTCTGTATTCCTTTTTGTTTTTTTTTCGTCGCTGAACCAGAAGAGGGCTGCTGCTTAGGGGTTATTTGACTTTTGTGTTTTTTACTGTCCATGTGCTGTGCAAACGATGACTCTGAGTTCAAAGACAAGTTACATGGTGCACAATAATATTGCCCTAAAAACGTTCAAACTTATTTTATGCATCATAAATACTCATTTCGGTACATAATTCATTTAAATACTTTACCTGATGGAGTACGATATATTGAATAATCTATGGGCGGTGGCACCAAGAAAACAGGATCTAGAAGCACATGAACAAAATTATTAAAAATATACGCAAGTCTATTGTCACTTGTTTGTGGTAGACACTAACCTGGTTGTGGCAGAGAAAGGCCGTGATGTTTTAGCATTTTCAAGTGCTTTGCACCACGTTTGTGCGTTTCCAGTTGATCTTGTCGGTTTACAGAAATATCACAGATTTCACAACGAAATGGAATTGGGTAAGCTACAAGTGCCGGTTTGTACTGTGGAATAGGTGGAACAGCTGCAGGGGGAATTTCGGGAGGTAGTGGTAATTGAGGGATAGGTACAGCTTCAGGTTGAGGCGGTGCAAAAGCCATTCCTATGCCATATCTTCCGGTGAGATCGATTGGATTTTTGTTTGGTGTTGGTTTTTTAGGTCTGAAATGCAATGTTATATTTTTATTGTTAATCAAAAACATGACATGCATTTTATAAAAAAGTACTTTGATCACTTACTTCGTTTTTGTGGTGCCATATAGTGCTTTTAAGTGCTTTTTACCGGCATAATGCTGAGTTGCATCCGTCATGGATGTAAACCATATTTTGCAGATCTTTGAACGAAAGAACAATTAAGTATTAATAATCACTATAGTTGCCTTTTAAATTGACCCAGCTTACCTCGCAATGAGAGTAAGAATCATTAGTTGTACTCGAAACTTGACCATCGTCTATTTTTATTTTTTTAGCACTTTGATTGAGGTACATGGAAACTTTTTTCTGATGTGGTTTGCCGCTATAATGTATAGCACTCTGACTTGTACTATTCATCTTTAAACAGCACAGTGAAATTAGTGTTGAATAAAAAAATCAAGTATGGCTAATGATTTTGCATAACTACTTACCACTGCATTACACAGATCACATTTGAGGGGTTTCATCAGGGCTGACAATTCTTTCTGAGCATTTGCAACTCTTTCTAAAATGTTTAATAGAAATTATCTGCCTGAATAAGAAAAACTTGCCCAATATTGGCTCAAATTTCAAACAACGCTTATTGTACCTGCATCAGCTTGAGGATCAACAACTTCCAGTTTTCTTTTGACATATTTAACTTTGGGCTTTCCACTGCCATCTTTATCTGATGAAGCTCGTAGAGCAGCTTTATAAGCAGACTCGTACCACTGATTGTAAACTTCAGAATCTGTTTCATTGGGTACCCACCATGACTGATCATGCTGAGGAGGCAGGGGAGGAGTCACCATAGAAGGAAAATAAGCCTGTTTGGGAATAGGGTAAGCCACCAGGTTTGTCGGCTTAACAACATTGGGGGTGCTTGCTGGAGCTTTTTCAGGAACTGGTGCTGGATTATTATAAGAGATGATTGGGGGTGGAGGTACCGGGGGCAGTGGATCCTCTAGTCCTGAAATAAAGTACAGCATGTGTGTAACCTATAATTACGAGAACTACATATTTTTGGATGTTACAGAGCTAAAAATGATTTACCTGGTACATCAGGATTTTTTATTTTATCCAACACAGTTAATTTGGACATTGTTTCGATACACCGTTATCAGTAGACTGGACTAATGTGATATAGGAAAAATATTTCGAATCGCCGATTTGTTGGTTGTGTTTTTTGTTGTGGAAGTATATACATACAGTGTGGGAGATATTTACGCAATATTTACACTTAAACCCACAAAATTATAAACAATTATACAATGAACTCAAGCTATCTTTGTAATAAATACTGATACGTGAAACCAAGGCAGTTTTATCTGGTATTTTAAATCACTATGTACATGCACTTTTTGAAATTAAAACTTTGTTTTCTACTCTTTTTAGTAATTCAATAGTTGCTTGGTTAATGCTTTATATCTTTATATGTAGGCACTTACAAATACCTACAATTAAAGTATTTAATTTATATCATAACACACTTTACTTTATACTACATATATTTACTTTTTTGTGTACAATTTATTGATATAGAATCGTATAAGTGCGGAGTGCGGAACTGCCACTGGATATTTAGGATCCGCTAGATGGCGCTGATCCTATGTTTATTTTGTGACTTTGTGAGTCAATGTGGATCCTGGCTGGGCCGCGTGGGACTCCGGTTTACCGTCGAAAAAACCATTTAAATATTCAAAATGTATAAACAAAAAGATATATATATATAACTACATACCACCGTTGCTGATTACTGTTCAATTTACTAAGTAATTTCTCAAGAGAACGATAGGAGATATATTCTAAAATAATACGCTAATAAGTGATTATTTCACTCTCCAAGAGTGGATTTTTTAATTTTGTTTTTGCGAGCAATAAAAATACACTCAGAGAGTGAAGAGAGCGCGCATCTCAACTCTACAATTTTGATACATATCGAACGTGAAAAGGCGCCCTTACAAACATACACCTGCTTTATTACTATAGATTATATATGCAGAGTATTTTTTTGCCTGTCATCAAGCGCAAGCACACACAGTAGTGCATAATTATTCATATTTCGTATATTACATCTAACGACATAATATATAATTCTCAGTGCAAAATGAATGCATTAAAGACTTTCAGAGAAACTCTATCAACAGCAAAAAATATACTTATTTTGACAGGTAGTGGGATATCTGCGGAATCTGGTGTGCCGACTTTTCGTGGTACCGGTGGTTTTTGGCGAAAGTATCAAGCTCCGAGCTTAGCGACGCCGGAAGCTTTCGCGGCTAATCCATCATTGGTATGGGAGTTTTACGAATATCGAAGGACATTGGTTAGCAAAGTTCACCCCAACAAGGTAAACATTTCAAGTACACGTGTAAGTAGCTTTCAAATTTATGAATGAAATCGAACAAGTTTACATTTTTAGGCTCATGAAGCAGTAGCCGAATTTCAAAGTAGATTGTCAAAAGAGGGTAGAAATGTTACAGTTGTAACTCAAAACATTGATGGCCTACATCAAAAAGCCGGTGCCAAAGACGTAGTAGAGCTTCACGGATCACTGTACAAAACGCGATGCACGAAATGTAAAACGATCACTTTTAACGACACGATTCCAATATGCCCTGCTTTAGAGGGAAAAATGTACGTATGTTGCATTTGGTGGAACTTATTTTTTATAATTTTTATGTATTAACATATGGTAACACTTGTTTCTAGATCTCCAGATCCCAACTTTGTGTCATCAGACATTCCTATTGAAGATTTGCCAAGGTGCAACCAAGGCAATTGTCAAGCTCTCTTAAGGCCGGATATCATATGGTTTGGAGAGGGTCTTGATCCTGAGGTTCTCAACAAAGCAAGTGCGTTTATAGACAAAATACAAAAACTTTTATTAAATCACAATCGAATAACAATTGAATAAATATTTCAACCAAAATATTATCTGAAAAGGTCAAGCAGTAGAAACATGCGATGCTTGTTTAATAATAGGCACTTCTTCCATTGTCTATCCTGCAGCAATGTTTGCTCCTCAAGTCGCCAAAAGGGGTGTTTCAGTAGCAGAATTCAATGTGGAGTCTACTCCAGCCACAAGAAAATTTAAGTAAGATTCAAAGTGTTTAAGTTTTTTTTCACAACCAATAGTTTTCTTCAATTGTTCGTCTAGAAGACGTATAACATTTTTTTATTTTTTTTTTATTCACATGTTAATAATCGACTTACAATATATATTATAGAAACGTATAAACTATAACTCAAAGGTACACGCTATTTTGAGCTCCTTCCTAAAGCTGTAACAGAATGAAAAAAATGAATGTTAAAAATCTTTAATATCCGTTTGACATTTGTAAAAATATTTTTAGGTACCACTTTGAGGGACCATGCACGATCACGGTACCTGAGGCATTGGCACCATAAATGAAATAAATGAATGATGAGTATTTTGATTGAGGGTGGGGGGGGGGGGTAAGGTTATAACAATAATAAAGAAAATGAAATATTTGAGCATTAAATGTTAATACCTTCCACAAGACACACTTGAACATCTACTCCCAGCTGTTCCAAATACTGAAGCCACAATTTTTGCTTCTCAGATAGCGAATCCCCAGGTCCTTTAACTTCAATAATCTTACACTGTATTAAACATTAAAAAAGTTATTCAAAGGTTTTCAAGTTAAAAAAGAATGTATCAATAATGACCAGCAATGTTTTACCTTTGGTATAAGCTTGTTCCATACAATAAGATCTGGAAATCCAGACCTCCACAGTCTGTAGTTGGATACTAGTTTTTGACAAATACCTACTACGGCATTTATACCAAGGCACGTAACAACTTCCTGAGTTAGAAAAGTAATTTAAAGAAAATAAAATTGTTGAAATAACTGGTATCAAATTTCAAACAATGGATACCTTAAACTGTTGGTCCGACTTGAATAATGTATTTGGCATTATGGTTCGGTACTGTATGTTGCTGGAATATTTTGTGTACATCCAATCGGCAAAAGTTTCTAAATCTAATGCTTTAATAAACTGAATTTTTTCTTCTATTTTTTCCTTTCTGTTATTGAAAAATTCAGCAGTAAAAAGATCTAAGGGTGCTTCTTGATAGGAAGATACAAAAACTCCGGGCACAGAAACATTGAATAATTCTTCCCAAAAGAATATTGTAAACAATGTAATTGGCAGAGAACCTTCGCAATGAAGTCCTTCGTGAAAATCTTCTTCACTAGTGTAATGTTGAAGTGCTAGTACCTCTACCCTACCATAATACTTGTCATCGCCATTTATTTTGATTGACCATGTAGTTTGACCAGTTGATTCAGCCCTGAACATAAATAATAAAAATTTCATTTTTTTTTCAAAAATGAGCTAGTAAGTTTTTAAGACATTACCTGTTTGCCATGATTGCAGTGACAGTCTTAGTATTCACGGGTAGGGGAGTTAAGCCTTTTTTTGTCACTTCATCCAAAGTCATTTGAATTTTAACTTTGGTTTCTGCAGATATTCCAGTTTTTCGTCTCATTAGTTTTGCCAGTCTACTTAATAATCCCGAAACATCAACTTCTGTCAAAGTGTCTTGTTGTAAAGCGTGCAGAGTTAAAGCAGCACTGGTTTCCAAATCTTTTTTATGGTGCATCTCTATTAATGCTAATTCACTATACCACTTTCCACGACTACTTTGACAAAAGTGTTTATCATCTATTAAAGCTTGCAAAGCGTTCACAGCCTCGGGAATGGTCTCTGGATTTTTTTTGAAAGCATCAATGCTTCTGGACAAAACTTTCGTCCACTCGTATTCAGGTACGAATTTTTGCACATGCAGAGGGAGAGAATTTTTTACATAACTGTAAAATATTATGATTTATTACTTAAAAATGCATAAGAGGTCTAAAAATTTTCAAAAAATTTCTTACTTTTCTTGTCCTTCTTTCAAATTTTTAAGAGCTATGCGACCCAATTCTTTAACTATGTCCCATTCTTTGTTTTCAATAGCAGTGAGCACTTGTCTGTATGCATTTTTGCTTTCAACATATCTAAAAAAACAAATACGACTGAAAAAAAAAAATTTATTTCACTTGAATGTAAAGAGTCATTCAACTTACCCTATTAAATGCGACCTGTTTTGAAATACAGGATAAGGATCTTTTTTTGGGACGTATGGGTATAGTATTTCTCCTTTATGAACAGTGGTCAACATCAGAAATAAATCTGCAATACTTTCTGTAGGATCTTGCATAGGATGTAAAAGAGTCATAACTCTATCAAACAAGTTGAAAATTTCTTGGGACAACGTTACACACAGTTGCAGAACTGACAAGACTTCAGACCTTAGTATGGACTTGGGCGTTTTTGCTCCAAGGAAAAAAGATTTGGCAGAATTACCATATTTTTCAAGTCTATTAATCAGTACTGCTTTGTTACCACGATGATCAATTTTCAATTTCTGACACATATGTTTGACTTCATCTGCTTGTAGCATATTCAGTAAAATCGATACATCCATTGAATTTAAATCTAAACAATAAATCCAGTATGAGCATATAAATATTGGTAAGAAAAACTTGATTGTGTCATACCTGATGTGCAAAATCCCTTTTCTATCAACTCCTTGAAAAATGGAGTCAAATCGCTAGCAATTTCCAGGTACTTAATGTTGCTCGTCCTATGCCATCCTATTTTTCTTTTCAACAGTCTTACAAACAACGTTTGTGCTTCCAGAGACAATGTAAATAGTTGAAATATTTTATTAAGTTCATCTTTTAAAAAATAACCGCAATTCATAGGTTCAGAAAATACATCCATCACTATCATCAACAAATGATCTGCGTGCTTTTCACGAGGAAAAATAATATCTTTTAGCTCAAACTTTTGAGATGTTGGATCTATATTATCACTGTACACGAAACTAAAGTTTTTTTCCTCATATATTGATTCCAAATCGAATTCGTTCAAAGTAATACTACCCTGCCTGACAAGATTCAGATTTTCAACAGCTTGCTGCACAGTATCTATAATAACTCTATCTGCAAAAAATAATTTCCTTGGAGATATTGTTTTTGACGGAGATATCTTTTTTTGAGGTGTCATTTCTTTGGGTAAGAAATTTGATTTCTTTCCAGTAGAATTAAGTTTGTTTGGACTTGTTACTTCTAATGGGGTTTGATATCCATTCTTTCTAGGTGTTTCTGGACTTTCGGTCAATGACTGCATACATTTATTTGGCGATGAAAAACTTTTGTCATTAGTTGACATGCTTTTGCTTGGAGTCTGAAGACTGGTGTTCTGTGACTGAGGGCTTTTGTTGGGTGACATAGTACTTTGGCTTGAAATTGAGCTTTCTCTAGTTGTTGCACGAACTTGACTTGATGTCAGATTGTTTACGTCTAACAGAGTGCTTTGATCAGAGGTTGATGTCAAATCAATTGATGACAAAGTAGTTTTAGCCTTTTTGTGCAAACTTCCCAATTCCGAGGAATTTGTTCTTTTTTGATTGTTGGTACTCTCATTTTCAGTTACTGCGGAAGGCCGACATACTTTAATGATTTGGACCTCACTTTCAACAAAATTTAGCATTTTTGTTGGACGCTTTCTTGATTTTCGCAAAGCAAACTTAAAAAAGTAAAAAGCTTGAAATATCTATTCAATCATAAGTGGATCAAATAAGCTAAAATTTTCGATACTTACGGGATTACGGTGAGAACTTCCTTTTCCGTTTCCACCTTCTTTTCCAACTAAGATTTCTTTTTGCGAAACCTTTTTATTGTATATTACTTTGTAGTACTTGTCTAATGTCGTTTGAGACGGCATTTTGAACGTTTTTACATTTTGTTTCATTGAAGAAACGCAATTTATGTACCTTATTACTTACCATGGGTTAAAATAAAATGGCTACATTTTTTATTTGCTTTTACATCTTAAAATACTGTTTTCGGGACTCAGCGATTTGCAGTAGAGACCGTAGGCTACGGTCCGTAGCACTTCAAGTTGTTACGGAAAGCGGGAAATCGGATATCGGAAATGCGGGAAACTCGATAATCGTATCACTCGTAAACTTATCTTAACTCTTGGACCTTATTTGGACATCGGAGGAAATTGGACACTGCGTAAATGCGAAATATACTTAAATTAAAAAACGTGCACGCGTGCATATCCACACACAAAAACAAACGTAGCCCAAAAATATCAACTAACCTAACCCTTGGAAATACTTGAGAGTGATACTATTGGGGCCTATTTGAAATAAAAATTTGAAATTGACTTTTGATTAGCTAAAGTCGGTTCGTTTTTAAATTTAAATAGGACGACTTATGAAGACAATATTTTCATTGTCCACATTTCCTTTAGTCAACGAAACCATAATAAACAAATTTCCCAATTGACAAGATTAAGTGTTTTCAATTAATTGATTTACTTTTCCTACTCCATGCATAGAAAATAAAAATCATGTTGAATATAAATTGGAAATTTACGATATGAAATTAAAAATTGAAAAATTCTAATAAATGTGTGCATTTATTAGGTGCAATAAATTTATAATAGTATATGAATAAATAATATTATAAATGTGATTAAATAATAAATAAATGCTGAAGTGTAGGTATTTGGTAATGGTCAATAAATATAACAGCACTTTTCGTAACGTTTTGACTTTAATACGCGAGTATTTGACTTAAGATAAATGATAATCATTTGCAATTTACATCCTTACCACCGTTTACAAAATTTTGAGAGAACTCAGTCTTTGCAGTTGGAGGGAATCCCGACATTGATGCGTTGATGTTGGCTTTCTTTATCATTGATAGAACAACGTCGTTTCACTGCATAATAATATAAGTATGTATACATATGTAAATAAGGGAAAAATGGCGAATTAAAAAAATAAATATCCTTGTTTTGTTTGTTCTTTTGTTTAATTTTATATAAAACTCTGTGTACCATTATTTTTTGTTGAATCATTTAACCAAATCAACAGGTATTTTCTTACAGTTTTTTTTTCTTCTTTGATTCAAATGAAAAACCGAACAAGCCTTTTTTCCTCATAGAGGTCTTGTCTTTACAGATTTGCTACACGAATTAAAAAAAAATATACAGAGTAAAGCTCAAGAAGAAAACTGTGCCCAAGTGTTAACTGGAAATGCAACTATTTAGCACATTTCTTGCATTGATAAGTTAAATTATCCCTTAAATAATTATTCATTCGTGAATTTTTTAAAAAATGTACAGTAGACTCGACACGTCTCTCGGTCAGCGAATCTGTAAAGATGCTGTTGCTAATGATGCTTAAGAAAGTATTTACAAAGTACATCAAAGAAACGCATGTGTAAAACTTGCTTCGCGCGATATAATGTACATCGTATGTAAGCGGAAATGATCTCGCTCTCGGACGAGATAACTCAAAATTCGACGAGTTTCTTAAATCCATTGATAAATTTTTGTTTGTTAAATTTAAGATGAAATTTCTTTCTTTGTAGTTTTTTCCTTTAATCACACCTTTCTAAGATTGATTCGAAATATTGATGATTTTCATCTTATACATCGCTGTGCGCCTACCACAACAACATTAATTACATTTATTTGTTTTTAATTAATCATCTAAATGTAAGAGATACAGTAAGCGTAATTATCTTTATATATACAATTTAATTTGTTTTTTTTTTTTTTTTTTTTTTTTTTTGTTATATTTCTTTCTTTTGTTTTTCTATAATTTTATAGAAAATTCCCTACATGTATAACTTTTGCAATGCTTGATAATCTTTTCTTTTACTTTTCTGTTTAAACTTTAATATTTGTATGGCTGGCACCTGGCTTCTCTTTAAAATAAATAACTCACGATACTAACTCACAGAATTAAAATAGTGGATTGAAAAAATACTGGTTTACTTTGCATGTAATTACTTACATACCACAAAAATCAAATAAAACTTTGTGCAATATTTTGCAAAATTTTTCTAAAAATAATAAAAAGATGTTAATATGAATTAAATGATTTGAAAATTTATTCGATTGTTTCAAGTAGTCAGTAAATGAATAATCGTAAAAATTAACCTAAAATATAGAAGTTATGTTATACCATTTAGATAAAAAAGTCTGATTAACAGAAAAAAGAAAAATGTGAAGGGCGTTAACGGACCACATAAAGTACAAATTCACGTGAGCATAAAATCGTTTAGTTTTTAATTTGTGCTGCTAAAATTAATCAAGATTGGTTCATAACATAAAAAAATCTGATTCAAGTCGCATTGGATCTGAAACACGAGAGACACTCCTTAACACATAATTTATTTTCTCTCACATACACACTGATCAACAAATATACGTCAACAGTTTACGCAAAGAAAATTTTAGTAACGAAGAAAAAAAAAAGCAAAAGCGATTTATTTAAAAAAAAGAGAGCTTTGCACCAGCCTATGACTTATTTCTTTGAATTTTTTTTTTTTTTCATCAAACTAGGAATGCAGAGTCTATATTTTAATTTTCAATTATTTCTCTCACACTTTTCCAGTAACCCTAAGAATTATTATTTCCTTTCATCATACACACGTGCACACTTTGCTCTCAGAACTGGCAATAGATTTCTATCAGCTGTAAAGGTTTAGGAACGTTACGTAGAAGAACAATGCAGAGATTGAAGTCATTTTTTACTTAGAGTGTAACACTTTGAGAACTGAAAAATGACTATCAATTTGAACCAGGGTATGCTACTACTGTTCATTACGCATTGAAGTAACATTTAGATTTTTATTAACATCGCTGTCAGTCGTTTTGAGATAAAAGAAGTAAAATAGATTCTACTTGTGTACGTTATTTTCCAAAACGGCAATAATTGCTAGATTTCTATAGGCTATCTAAGTTAGTAGCATTAAATATTAACATTAGGGGTCTGACGGTATTAACAAATTTTAGGAAACATTTCTAAATAAAAAGCTTTGTTTACCAAAGATTTAAAAAATGTCATCAGGTGTGTGATTCAAGGTTAAATCAAAGTTTAACCAGTATGTAATTAATATATAAATCATATGTTTTGTTATATTTTAATATATATTTGAGTAAGTGAACCACAAATGAATCGCGAAGAATTAGATTGTTTTTAAGTACAGCGTTATACTGCTTTGCACATTTTTTTTGATGACAATTTCAATATATTTTTGAATAGATATGTGCAAAGCAATACATATTATCATTATTATTAATAGGAAATAAAAATAAATCCCGCCATTTTCTTTGGTTGAAACAGTGTACTTAAAAACCAAACATTATTCACACACACTGAGACATAAGTAATGTGTTTCTTCTACGTAACGTACACTGCTGACGAAGGCTGCTACTCAAAAAATGTAATACAAAAAAAGAAAAGGAAAGTGAATCTGTTGCACATTTAAATCTTAAATTTTTTAAATACTGTTCAAGTTGAATAAAGGGAGTTGTATAGTGTATATGTGTGTTCCATCATTTTTTGCTTTATCTTGTTGTGAGCGCACTTCAATCTAGTTGTCATGAAACGGGTGTTAACATCACGCTGCTTATTATTTTTTTTTTTTTTACTCATTTTTTCTTCATTTAATATTTTCGTGCCCTGACCACACCACGATATTTATACTTATAAGTGTCACAACGAGTTGTAGAAACCTCGACTGTAACCATTGCCAATAAATTGTTGTAGATATAGATTATCGTGGCATGGTAAAAATGATTAACAAAGCCCCCAGTGACATGACAGCAACAGGGGTGCCGACAGCAGGCATCATGTCACTTCCATTGCAAGTGAATTTGTTTTGCTTGCTCTGACTAATTGCTGTTGTTGTGGCTTGCCATCGCAGGGCGAACTCTCAACTTCATCCACTTCCATTTCCAACTTTTCACTGTAATTATAACCAACAGTTTTGTTATTAAATTCTTATGGTATGTTGAAAAAATTGAAAAATTTTCAGTTTTACGCCATTATGTTTTCTACTAGGTAAGATTGCCGCGACAACTTTTTTTTGTTCAGTTGTTCACTCAACTCTAATATTTTGTCTTACTGGAGAGTTAAATCCAAACAATAGAGCAACACTTTATGGAATTCCCATGTAAGAGATGTATTTTTTAAATATTTTAGAGAGTTGTTAACAATAACAATATGTTAAAAATTAGGTTAGTAACATAACCTCTTGAAGAAAATGATTCTTTAAATAAATTAAAAAATTTGTTTTCATTTTCACGGTAAAACACTATTTATAAATTGAGAATTTCGAGTAGTACTAAAATAACTCGAAAATTCTTTAAATTAAAATTTTTTAATATAACTGTCCCACATAAATGCTTGGGTATTTTCTTAGAGCAAGAAGCTTAACCAAATGTAAAACGACTATTAAAAAGCTCAAAAAAAAATTTTTATTCTAAAATGAGTGTGTTTTACAGTTGGTTTATATAAAAGATATCTCTTTAAAGTAATTGCGTACTTTGTATTCTTTGATTCAAGGAATTTTACCGAATTGAATTGGACACATTGACTAATATTTGTATTTTTATTATTTTTTGTGACTAAATTGATTTTTACTTTCAGCGTATTCTGGAAGAAACCTGTTGATCCTATTGAAATACTATTTGATACCATTTACTTTACTTTAGAAGAAGTCTAATCTTAAGAATAACCAAAAATGAGTTGAAGCTGAAACGGCGAATAAAATAGATTTTCTCTTAAATTAAGAAATTAATCTAAATGACGAAAATCTTTACTGATCATAAAAGGATAGTTGTATAATATCTAAATCTTGTGAAACATTTTAGGGCATTATATCGAGTACAAAAGTCATGCATTTTTTTTATTTGTAAAAATATAAATTTTTAGTATAGAACACGATATCATGTTTTTATTTATAGTGATAGTATCAGATAGTAGCAGCTTCGTTATATACGCAAAAGCGTAGTTTCTTCAGTAATCCATATATATACTTATTTTATTAAAAATTATTGGAATACTTTTTTATATTATTAGTTAAAATAAAAATCTATCATTTACAATAGTAAAAACAAATCGTATAAAATTTATAAGACGTTTGTAGAACAAAAAGTATTATTACTATACTAAGGGGGCAAGAATCAAAACTTATAATTGTTTTGAAATGTTTGTTTTTCAAGATATAGATATTTAAAGTATCATTTGATAACTTTACATTAGGATTCTTGATGAAAACCATATCTACTGGCAATTTAATTGTATACAATGGACATTTAATGTCCATCTTACATGAAGATACCATTATGTACATAACACAAACCACCTCAAAACTACATTCTGCTATAAAAGACGGCTAGTTTAAGAAACTTTTTTTTTTTTTAATGTATAACAAAAAAAAACTTTACCTATTACTATTAAGCGTAATTTCCCCGGACGTTGGGATTTGCTGAGTCTGATTTTGCTGAGTTTGCTGCTGCTGTCTGGCAAGATTGGCAAGCTTGAGACTTGGCAGCAAATTGGACGGGGTGAGCTTCTGCGATAAAATTATCGTTGGTTGATTGTTTACCATATGAGTACTGTTCGGCAAACTCTTCGCATTTTGCACGGAATTAACAGGACCGTTTGGATGGCCATTACCACAGTTTGCGCCACTAGTACTAGTACAACTAGCACTAGTTACAGTTCCTGTCGACGTACCAATGACTCTGACCCCCCCAGCGCCACTACTCCTGTTATTTGTCGGACTAGTCAGGGACTTGGACAGTATGGAGGCAGCAGTGCTGTTATTTAACAATTGTTTGTGAGATTTATCCTGGTTATTACTCGACTGAACCTCAACACTTAAACACTGCGTAGACACAGACGTGCTTGACACCGTTGTTGACTGGCTGCTACTGCTGCTGCTACTGCTTGTCGTATTCGACGACATGGCATTCGAACAACTTGACGTATTTACACTATTAGCACTATCACTGCACTGCGTCGTCGGTCGGATTTGTGGTACGAACACATTTCCGACCTCGGGTAGAACATGGACGCGAGAGCATCCTAGTTCTTCTGTCCGCCAATCACTAATGTCTGTTGTTGGCTCCACACTAATATCAGTAGGCAGAGCTAGGTCAAAGTCCGACACTCCATCTACAGAGAAGTAGTCCGTTATGTTGAATTCAGACGTGAAAGGTGGCTCATCGTCCATACGATCTGTTTCAAAATCGACGCATATCGACGTTGCCTCTAGCGGGAAAGGATATGGAAGTGATTCTGGCTGCGATCTTGGCATCGATTCTTCCTCAGAATCACTCGAACTACTCTCTTCACTTGGGTTGTGTTCCGTAGGTGGCGGCGTCTTCGGTCGAAAGTGAAGCCTGTATAAATACAAGAGATTAATTTAAACGTAAAATTTGTAAATTAAAAGTCGCAATAAATCTATGATAATTAATCGCACCAATCGTGTTTAACTGCCGTTGGATCCGATGCATCACGTTTAGATTCGTGTATCGTAAAATCTAAAGAGGACCAGACATCGTCCATGTCGTTTGAATAACGATCCAATATGACCCTAAAACAAAGTTTTTGTTTTTTTAACCTCGATTAAACGATCAACCGATTATACGAATTTCAACAATTTCTGTACCTGCCACCACGACCTATCCTCCGCCGAGCGTAACCAATACACCTTGGTGTAGGCTTACTAATGCTCGTGAGAGCAAACCTATATTTTTTATCTGCTAGACCTCCTTCTTCTTTAGAACACCAAGGCCAATTTCCAAACCCTCCTGATACAGGCTGCACAAATAAGTTTATTTGATGGATAAATAAATTAAATAATTTGCAAATACCTAAATCATGCAAGTTCATTAAGTGTAGAGGAATATACGACTTACAGGTAAATAACTATTATATCTATTTCGTCGAAAAGTGAATTGACCTTCATCTGCCGTGTCCTCGTCGTCGCGATCCGAAGGAAGAGAAGAAGACTGTGTATGAGACGGGAGCGGACCTTCTTCGTCCGAACTAGCGAGCGGGTCCAGCCCGCTTCCGAAGCCCATACGATTGCCTCGGCTTCCACCAGTTCCGATGCCCCCACGAATATTACCGTCATCCAATCCACCGCTCCTGATATCCGATTTATGTTTTCGTTTTTTATACTGTCTTTTTTCCTTCCTTGGTATAGAATCGTCCTGATCACCAAAAAAAGTTGTTTTAAAAATACTCTGCTTCATCTTAACAATGCATAGACAGAGCGACTAGCGGGGTAAAAGCTTACTTTTCCACACACTTTGTTTGCCCAGTTTTGGTGGACTCCAAACTGGTTAGTGAACAGAGGAGCAAACGCAGGTCTGGATGCCTTAAGTGCCGAAACTTCGGCGAGCAGTTGTCCACTGAAGTCTTGCGCTTGATACCTGGTGTTTAAAAAACATTTCATAGTAAAGTAAAATAAGACATGGTATATCCAACAAGACAATGATATTAAAATAAATATTTAATAAACATAAAAAATAAAAAAGAGCCAATATCAAATAATAAAATAATAGTAGATGTAAATCCAACCTTTTTTCATAAATTTCGATAGTAACATTAAGATGATCACGTTTAAGATTTTCTCGCGTTTTGACCATGTCCAATAGTTCCACAGCTCTGAAAAGATCCCTTCGAAGCTTAAGCATCTTTTCGTAGCTTGCTTCGTCATTTTTACGATGTTTGCGCGTTTGCATTTTCTCTGTTCTTCTTCTAAATGCTAAATAAGGGTTATTGGCAGCAGCAGAACCACCCCGAATTTCTGTTTTTACGGCCAATAGCAAAGGATGTTGCTGAAAATATAAAAAATAAAAATGAGTTTGTTTTGTGGAAACTAATGAGACTCTTTTTAAATGTAAATATAAAACAACAAAATTTAAATCCACATTGAAAAATTCAACATTTAATCAATGATTGTTTGAAATCATCGGAAAATACTTAATATCTTCACTTACAGTTTTCAGTCGCTTATTGAGCCAATAGTCATATACGGCGATGATTAGGTCTTCATTTTCTTTTAGAATTTCTTTTGCCTGGTGTAACTTAATGACCGTTTGCTCTGAATTCTTTTCTAGCCTATCCAACATCTCTTCAAACTGTAATGGCGTCAGATTTAGTTTTCGACTTTGTGCTTCAACCCATTTTTCATCCTCTGAATCCATATCGTAATCTGGGATATCTTGTTCCATTGCAAACGCTGAAAATCAAATACCAAGCATTACGTTTGTTACTTTAATCGTACAGACCTAATTTATATGCAGCGAGTATGGATACTTGATTCTAACAAAAGACAAAACTTACGCTGCATGTGTATCAACTGCTTGGGTTGTTTGTAATTTGCAGGATACAATTTGTCGTAAAACTCTGTATCCGTGATATCGCTGACTTCGGGTGTTGGAATAATCAACTTTTTCTCCATTGCTGCCTGAAGGTGGAGTTCCTATCAAAATCAAGGGAAACATTATCTATTGACTATTTAAAAAAATGAACAGGAACATCATCAATTTAAATAATAGGGCACATTCAAGGGTTATTCAGCGGAAAAAGTGAAAAAGAAACATTGGTACTTGTCTGAGTTCGTAATATATGTAGGACCATTGCAGCAGACAGTTGAGTGGTAAACAGTGGATTGTTTACATTCATATAGGCAGGCGTGAGATCCATCAATGTGCAAAACATGTTAATTGACAGAGCAAAGATCAAGTGCTTGATTGACACTGACATTTGACGCGTTGTAAACAATATAAAAGACAGTATAAAGTTGTAGGGAAAAAGAGTTGTTTTCTTGTATGATAAGCATGGGTCAGAGAAAAGTCGTCTGCTCTACGGGAGCACTGACAGCTGCGATCCCGTGCGAATACGCGCCCAGCCATGACACTGCCGCGTAAACAAACACCTCGAGCATGGTGATCAAAGTGTTTGGGATCACTCTGGACTTCGGGGGCTCAACACCAGGTAAGAGAAGAGCCCCGTGGTCAACCCGGAGCTGTCCCGTGGGCCGCAAAGAGCCGGCGACAGAGCCACCTGGCGATTGTTTACGAGAAATCGGTGTTGATCGGGGAGGGCAAGATGGCGGGCTGGCAAAAACACGCTCGCGCTCGGGGCTGCTGCTGCTAGTGCTAGCCCTTCAATGGCGGGCTGGTCATACGAGTAGTCAACCGCACGATGGAAAAAGAAAAAAAAGAGATATGTGGGCCGCAGACAGGGGGAGGGAGTTGGCGCACTTGGCTGCTCGCGGGCGACACTTACGCACTCCTCCTCCTTCTGCATGACGCTCGGCATCTGCGGCAGGGCCCGGTTGATGGCCGAGAACTCCGGCAGGCCCGGCAGCTCCTCGGCCATGAAGATGGGCATGGGCTTGCTCGCGTCGAGGGCCCGCGCCCTGAACGAGAGCTTGCTCATGGCGCCGGCGCTGCTGCACCTTGTGCTCCACTCTCGGTCGTGTTGTGCTGACAGTCGTCAGCTAGCAGGCCACTGCCGCGGCTCCCCTCGGAGCTGCGGGAACGGCGGGCTCGGCGCGCGCGCGGGAGGGCGCAGCTGCAGCCGCTGCTCACCCGCGCCTGCTCCTCCTCTCCTCCTCGACTCGCTCGGTAGGTATATTCTGCTCGTCCCAGTAGTCGTATATATAGCGCACGGAGTTTCGTGGTCGAGAGGGGAGGGAGGGGGCACAAGTATTCCGTCTAGTGTGACGTGTATGTGTGTGTGTGTGTATATGGCTAATGTCTCTTCGAAGCTTCCTGATTGTCGATATGCACTACGAGCTCGACAGACAGGTCTCTGGCTGGCTGGCTGGACCTCAGCCAGGCATCGTGTGCCGTAAGCTGGGCAGCAGGCCCGCGAAATCACAAACTGCTGGTATCGACGATGAGTTGGCCCTACGCTTCGCCATCATGGCCGCCACGGCAGCCATTTGCTTGCTCGGCCGTGTCCCATCTCTACTATATCTATACGTGCGCTTTTTCGTTTTCCGTCTTCGTCGCGCTCACGCTTCTTCCCTTCGCTCTGTCTTTCTCGAGGCAAGTTGAACAGGATCGTCCAGCCCGCTAGCAGCGCCACTAGTTCGGGTGGCGATGTCGTGCACTCGCGAATGGCTTCACACACTCGCGCACAGACGCTGCACACCGATACGCAGAGAGGGAGTGAGAAAGAGAGTTCGTTTCTCTCTGTCTTCGTCGTTTCGTTTCGCGATGCACTCCGGCGGGCCAAAGCGCCGCTCGTGCACTCTCGCACGCTACTGGCTTATCCCAGACGCCCGTGCGCCGGGATCCCCCCCCGCCACCCGACCCCTCTCTCTCTCTTGCTCTCCGTCTTTCTCTACTATATGCTTATATTTCTTGCTGCTCGGCGCCAAATTTTCCCCATCAGCTAGAGGCTAGAGGGGCCATGAAGCACACGACTGTTGTTTACCGTTGAGCAGAGTCCGTTGTTGCCGACGTCCCTTTGATAGTATTTAGATCAAGACTTTATGGGTCACCTAATGCTTATGATTTAACTCACCTCACCTCCGTCGGCTCAATCTTGTGCGCAAATTTCGGTATTTTCGGAAATTTTTCCCTCTCAAGCATGACAATCCACCGGTTTTGTGTTTTTCACAGAGTACCAAAGTAGCGTGGTCAGACGCCGACACTTACCTCTCGAGCTCGTTTCATTTCTAACTTTTTATTTAGGTGAATGTGAATCGGTCACATTGTTCAAGCGCCAACATTTCAAATATTGTGATTTTGTTGCCTATTGCAAGGTATTATTAATTTATTTAAATTCAACCCATATTATTGAGAACGCCGTTACGTGAACGCTATCTGGAACGGAGAACCGGTAAAAATGATTGTTACTGTGAAAATAAAATAATTAATAAATGCCAAATGTTTCCGGAAATTTTGTTCGAATAACATCCGTTTTTTTTTTCTTTATTTCACATCATTTAAAATTAAAAAATGCGTTGCATGTACAAGTCTCTACAATAAACGTTAAAAACATTAGTTTGCGCAAGTGCACATTTTATATGTATTTATATTAGTTTTCTATTTGATAGAAAAATAAAGGGCCGACTTTGTCGCCAGTCTTGTTTATAAATAGTTGTAGAAAAATATTTAAAAATTAGTAAAATACTGAAAAAAAGTTACTTTGCTTCTTAAACAGCATTTTTTGCCGCTAGCGATTCTTGCGATGGACAAGAACCTGGTTTGAGACCTCGAATACTGAGATCATAAACGACTTCTTCAATTTTCTTTACATCATATTTCAAGGCGTCAAAGCGTTTCCTCAAACCATCATTTTTCAAATTTAACAGTCGAAAACCTGCATTTAATTCGTTAACGAAATGGGCAATTTGCATGGGACGATCGTAATTACCATTGGTAACACTGTTTACAGCAAAACGACTCTACAACACAATAATTCCTCGTAATATAAAGATCTTGTAATATTTCATCAATTACTTACCAGTTCAGAAGACATCTGCAGCAAACCCATTAAAAAGTCTTCCAAATCCAAATAAAATC
Organism: Copidosoma floridanum; assembly: GCF_036245765.1. Lineage (NCBI taxonomy): Eukaryota > Metazoa > Arthropoda > Insecta > Hymenoptera > Encyrtidae > Copidosoma > Copidosoma floridanum. The sequence continues at coordinate 14,080,579 of NW_028321896.1, read as the reverse complement.
CTTCTTCTCTCTTGGACTTTACTGAGATATCGTATTTGAATATTTTGAACAAACTTGAAAATAAAAATTAAACAAAATTATTTTAGATGTGTAACATACCTCCCAAGATTTCAGCTACAGTTTCTATAGTTGCAAGAGTTCCGACTTCTAAATATAAGATAAGAGAGGCAAGAAAACACAGTTTCTGTGTAACCATTCTCCAGTGGTCATGGAAACGATAGTATTCATTTTTTGGTACAATAAATGCCAACTTTTCATAATAGACACGTATTTCTCCAAACAGATTTCTAGCTTCGGCACAGTATTCCGCAACAACTGTATGGAAAAATTTTCAATGTTGAATAATTTAAAATATTTATACAAATTCTTAGAAACTGATAAAATTTAACAACGCATGAACTACATACTTTTGTTTTCTTCTGGAATCTCATTGTGTATGTTTTGCATAACCATAACAATGTTCCTGCTAACTTTTTCAATGTCTCGAACTATGGTACGAATGTCCTGCAATAAAATTTTCGTACCAATCAGTTTTTTTAAACAATTTTTAGTTAAAAGTCAAGTTTTTCCTGGTATTAAAAGTTGCACGACTTTAACACATTGGCATATAACAAACATTCTTAAAACTGACACAATAGCTGTTGTACGAAAAAAAGATACAACTTTCCATTTATAAAGTAATGCATTGTATTAAGAAACAATCAAGTATTTCTTGAGATTACATAAATACTTCAATCTAGACACAATCGCAGCTGTATGATAAAAAGAATAATGTGGTTATTGACGACTCATAACCTAAACCCACTTTTCAACAAGAAAGAATTAACTATAAAAAAAAAAAATTATCATTAAATGTACACACCTCACGTGTCTCTTGTTCTTTGTTGAGATAATCTTGAAATGAGTTAAAAACTTTAACTATTCCGTCACTCATTTCGTAAGATTATTTCGTAATTATATATTTTAACAAAATACTTGAGTATATGTAACTTATCACCGGCAATTTTTTTATCCACGTCGTATATATAGTTTGTGTAGCAGACTGCGACCGACTCGAGTGAGTGCGTTACACACGTCAGTCACATCAACTTTCATTGTTATCAACTGTCGATACATTACCAACACTCTTTATTCAAAGAATATAGCGCGGGTAACTTATAAATTATGAAAGAGTAGATGTAATTTTAGTTGATAAACGAGAAGTCCTACGAACAAAATTCGATTTAAGTGTTAAGTAATGAGTATCATTGAAAGTTATAAAAAAAAAAAAATAATAATAATAAAATACTCGTCAAAATTATTCTTACCATTATTCTAATCGTAATGTAATATTTTTTAATTAAAAGTGCAAATAAGATACCATAATAGCACGTAAATTATATTCTATTGCACATATGAAACTCGTGTGGAAGAAGAAATGATAATTGAAATAGTCAGAAAATTACGGTTTCTCTTACAACTATACTTTTGATATTTTTATTTAATTTCAACGAAAAAAAAGGTCACAGCGATGAAACCAGTACCGCAAGTACATCTCTATAACCAACAATTAGGATTACGATTAATCAGATCACCATACGAAACGTGTAAATTAATATTTTACCGATTGTACATCGATAATATGTCAAAACGCGAACAAAAGCATGGCAAAACATTATTCGGACATTTCCGTGTACCTTTGTTGGGCGAAACATGTTTATCTTCCAACTATACTTATATTTATTTGTGGTCATTAAAATTTCAAATTTTTATGCATTGAATCAAAATCGTAGGACAACAAGTACTTTGTATGATATACTGTTATTAACAAAAAAAATTTTTGCTTTACACACGCGCGAGCCGCATATTGTACAAAAGTTTTAAAACTATTTATCCATCTTCTTTTCTTTTTTTCCGAATAATCAGCAAACATTCCACCGTCGTGTAACAGTTAATATGTACATATAATTATTCCATTCGATCCCGGCAAAATATTTTGAGTTGGGGCTTTCTTTGACCGAGACGTCGATACCCCCGAAAGCGTTTTTGTAAAAAAAAAAAAAAACCAGCACCTTATATACTTACTTCAAGGCTTCCTCATTCGCATTTCGGAAAAGCAATCTTCAATCTCTCTCTCTCTCTCGCAAAGTAAGCCAAGAGAGAAAAAATAAAAGGCGATAAGATGTTGACTCGCGATAATAGAACGAGCATTTCCAGCTCGTAACTCAACCCCTTCCCCTTATAAGCCAGCACGTATATGTACACATACAAAGGGGGTTTATACACGCGTGCAATTTTCCATCAGGCGCGAGAGAGGAAGTTGAAACTAGCGAACCAAGAGAAAAAAAAAAAAAAAAGAAGATCGATGGAGGTAGACGCACGTGGGTATAATACTTACGCGGTAAGTGTATCGCGGACAACACTTGCCGGGCGACGGAAATCCAACGCTAATAGAGGATGGGGTATATATATATTTTTTCAGTCGCGCCGGTCTTGTATCTTGTCGCGCGGCCTCTCCAAGTGGCATCATCAACAGAGGCATGCGTGTACGTATATATTATGGAGAATCGCGTTCGGCTCGCCTGATTGCCGCGGCATAAAATAACAGATACTGGTGGAGGGATGTATACATATATATATATATGGAACGAGCGAATCAAAAGGAGAGAGGAGCATTAAGCGAAACCGGGCTTTGGCCTCGGCTGAAAAGGGAAAAAAAAAAAAAAATATACTTACTTAAAAATCATGACCAAGAGAGAGAGAGAGGGACGCGGACACGTTGTCGGCTCAATAAGGGCGCGCGTCGGCGCGACCGATACGCGAGTGCTCTCATGAGGAAGCTTGACAGGATCCGCTGCAGGACAGCGACATGGGGGGGAAAAAAAAAACACCATCATCCAACCGATAGCTGACGTACAATAAGTCTACCTGTGCATGTATATACTACAAGTAACTCGTGCACACGTGTATACACATATATATCATATCAACTGCTAGAACATAAAAAAATCGGTATTATCATCAAGAGAGAGGGGCGGGGCGATCGGTATATATAGTGAAATATAAAAATCGGTATAGGTGCGTAGGTAATGCATCTGATGGTACCTACCTGTGCATGGAGGACGAAGGATGCGAGCGTATACATATATATACACGTAGATCGGCAGCTTTTGCAACGGCTATAATAATAATAATAATAATAATAATAATAATAATAATAATAATAATAATACATACATACATATATACATAATATACCTATGTGGGATAGGGCACCGCGCGCGAGGGGTTTATAAATAGAATGCATGCAAGCGCGAGAAGAGGATCGGCAGTGGTGGGTCCTCGCTGGCTGTAATCCTTGCCAAGAGAGAGAGAGAGAGCGAGCGAGCGAGAAAGAGGGAGAGGTGAAACTCGCACGGCCGCTGGAATTCCGGGGAGCGATCGCAACAACCCACGTTCGTTCATTCGTTCGTTCATACACCTTTGGCTGTACCTATACCTATAAACATATATATATATATATATATATATATATATATATATATATATATATATTTAACACGGCACATGTAGATAATACGTGCATTGCACTTATACTTACACATTCCCGTAGACACACACACATATATATATATATATAATACACAACAGGTATATCTTATAAATACGTAGCCATGCATATATACTTATGCGCAATCTTGGCCCCAGCAGGAGCTCTTCTCGGTGCACGTACAAGTATATACATGTAGCGCACGGCGTCAGTGTCGTTGATCCCAAATCCCAATCACGGGGCTATATACATAATATATATATATGAGTTTTTGCCGATCTTTTTTTTTTCTCCTTTTTTTGTTTTTGTTTTGTTTTTATCCCTTTTATTAGCGATCGGCAAACGGGAGAGAGGATAGCTTACCGGTTTGCTAAATAAGCTTTTTACGTATGTATACATACATGTCACATGTGCGCCAACGTAGAGAATATGATATTTTGTGCTTGCGCATGTACAACTATTGGGTTCTGTTGTGCAGATATTCAATTTTTGCAACGTTTAAATAGAAAGTTTTTGTACCCAAGCTTTCGGCACCAGTGGCTAAAAGCTACTTTCCTTGTGGAAGCTTTCGATAATCGCAACTTTGTAGGTCATTGCAATTATGCCGTATATTAATTAATTGTAAGTTCGTTGGAGTTGATTTTTTGAATTTTTTTTTCTCATCCAAAGGTGCAGATGTGAAAAAAAACTGGACGTTTTCGCGTTTACAATTATATGCGATGTATATAGTTTTTTTACAAGCACAATTATCACAAGAAGGTACAAAGTGAGATGACACGATATCAAATTTCTAAAAATTCAAAACGATTTTCGCACGCCGTGTGCCATATTGCATTTACCGATTTGTACACGTTTTTTCTTCGTTGGGTGTGAGAAACCGATTTTTTCGCTAAATACTTCGTCATTGTTTTTTTTCATTATAATTAGAAAGTTTTTTTTTCTAACTCCTGCAGTCAAAGGGTTAAAATAATTTTTTTTTTTCCCGAAGCACATTTACCAAACTTAAAGTCGTTTGATACCAAATTTAAGATGCATAGAGTTGGTTCTACATCCAATACAAAATAACACTATTACACTCATAAATTTTTATTGCATAAGAAAATAAAAAAAAATAAAAAAATAAACATTTTATCTGTGGTTACACTATTTGCACGGGTACAAATAAACGGTACTCCCATGAAGCAGCGCGTGTATAAAAAAAAAGCATTGCTTTTCCTTGAATTTTTTTATCACTTGCCGATGGTATGTAACATGGAGATTTTCAATGGTATGGGTATAAATGTGTAAGTCTGCAATGGTGACGGTGACGGTGCATGCAACTTGTTCTCTCTCTCTCTCTATCTTTATCTAACAGTGGATTTTCGCTTAAAAATTTGTGACGTGCTTACACGTACGGGGTATATATTGTCGAGGTCACACAGAGCATGAGAGAGAGAGAGAGGGAATGTTTCTCGATTCACTTGTATATATATAAATGCCTTGTATATACTGCTTTCAAGCTGTTACATACGAAGAAACCGTTATTGTACTTTTTATTGTATTACGAAATCACCGAGTCTGCTACAGCCGCCAGATTTTTGTGCTTATTCGGAATATACGTGCAAAAAGGCACAATCGTATTATTCATTCCAGCAGCGTGTCGTAAGAAATTAAGATCAGTACAAGTAATCGGATGATGCATTGGTTTTTTTTTTCTTCATTGTAAATAAGCTTTATAAATATTTTTATACGTTTGTTTTGAATTTCATGAAGACAAGGATTAGCCTTTGTAAACTTATTCTTCCGTCAAAACTGTAGGATATATATACAATAAACGTAAGTATTTCCACATTACAAACGCAATTCTTTCGCTCAAAAGTCTGCAATGGAAACAAAAAATAATTTATGTTTTTGCGTGATCCTTGAAGTCTCTCTTCTTGCGATATTAAAACAATCACTGATTCCTGAATTTAATTAGCCCGTGTACGACTTTGCTCCCACTTTTTGTCGGATCCCCTCAAATATTAATTACATTACATAATTGATTGTAGCTCTGTTGGCACTAAGGTCACTTAATGTAAATTAGCGTTCGAGAAAAAAATGGGTATCAAAAAATTATAAATCAAACAAAATTATCGGTATTCAAACCTTGGATAAAATGCAAAACGAGCAAAAATATCACTTTAGTAATAAGGGCCAAAGCAAATCCACCTTGAGATCTACTTTTTTGAAAAGTCTCGTCAAACATTTCCCTCAACCTCCGACATTGCAATATTCCACGTAAGGGCTCTTGGTGTAATATAATAATTAAGACGACAATATAAAAATATGTGTAACCCACTCGCGTGTACACGTACACCTCGAAACAGTTACGACGTCCTTTCCAAAAGTGACTTTGTTTGCCAAAAGAGAGAGAAAAAAAAAAAAAAAAACAACGTCCGAAAGAGGTGAACGAAAAAAAAGGGACGCAAAGAACGAAGAGGGAGGAAAGAGAAGTGCTACGTTTTTTTTTTTTTTTTTTTTTTTTTTTCCAAATATTTTTTTTCACCACACGAATGTACCTTGTACGTATATACATACGTGTGCGCGCGAGTGCAAACGGAGGAGGAGGAGACACATAAACCGGCTGCGGGCACTCGCCTAAATGACTTTCGAGAATATTTACGGACGCGCTCGCCTCTGCAGCGCAAAAGCGAACGTTCGATCATCATTTTTCAAAAATACTCTCAAGGCATCCTACACGTACTTGTACCTGTACATATATATATATATATATATATATAGGTACACCACTATACGTGATCAACTAATTATAATTGTCATGATAAATAAGCGAAGGGGGGGGGGAGAAACTACGTGCATCTATACGAGATGTTGCGACAATGCGGCTCCTTATGTATAGTTCTGATAGGTAATAACCGTTTAAAACTGTTTAGCGAGTATCAAAGCACTTCAAACTGTTACATGTTATATATATAAAAAAAAAAAAAAAATCACAATAACTATACAACGTGGATCAAGGCGTCGCGCGTTTGACGGCAACCTACGAAACGCACCGTTGCCCGAATCGCAATTAAAAAAAATTACTGCAAAAGGGGGGGGGGGCACAGCAGTGTTATAGGCAGACAGTTTGCAAAAATTCATGAAAGCCCCCTCAAGAGAGAGAAGCGATCGCCCATCACGATTCATGTACCCCCGCGATAAATTTTAAAATCACACGCATATAAATGAGCTTTTTGCGCGGTAGGAATCCACATATCCTTCCCCCCGCCAGAATTTATATACCACGGGTGTGCACGTATTCATATACTTATATTATACTGACACCCCATCGAGGAAAACGAGTCGCTGAACAATAATTTGGCACATATGATTGTAAGGACTATTCGAACACGAGAGCATGAAAATAAAATCATACGCCAATTTGAGCTTGCAATCCGCAACTTTAGAGGCAGAGGGGGGGGGAAAGGTTGCAGAAACTACGGGTGGAAAAAAAAAGGGTCAGGTGGGACTTTGTATGAATATTCATCGGTGAGTAAATATTATGTACATAAAATCGCGCTCCCCCTCCCCGCATAGTCGCAAGTGCGCGTATACAGTATACTTGTAAAGGACGAGGATGAGCGCCCAGATCGTATCTCTCGCGTGCTATTATAAAAATAGCGAGGAACGCGTTAACCGCCTGTATAATATATGTATATACATGTGATAGGGATTTGTTGGCAGCGTTGGGCGTAATGAGCGAGAGAGGACGAATTGGCGCCACGTAAAGTCGCTTCCCAGGAGACGGTTTAAGATTTTGTGCTCATATGGACAACTGTGTATACTCACTTATTCACGTGGAGGATGCCGAACGAAGCGGCCCGTGGAACGTATATATACACTTATCTCCCTCTGTCATCTGCGCCAAAGTTTTATTTTTTCATCGTTGTTATTTTATACTTTAATTCCGATCTCCGGGGTATATATTATGGACCCCCTTACTTTTTTTTTTTTTTTTTGCCCCCTATACGTATTAGGTGCAGGTTTTTTATTTCAAAGCTTCGACAAGTGGGACGCATTTCCGTTTGTTTCGATGATCCGAAATTGTTTTCTCAAAATGAGCAAAAAAGTAGAGTACCCGTGCCTGATCTATTATGCACTTAATTTTTATTTCAAGTCCGAGGAACATAAATATACACTCGCGACTTGTTGGGGGGTGGGGGGGGGGTGCAGTAAAGTTGTTCGAGCGTCTTTCGATCCATTAAAGACGTCCCGTTACGAGTAGAGCGAGTTCATGGACTCGATATAGGTGCTTCGTACGCATACCACTGTACAAAGGTACACGTTACGTGATACGTCTGTAACAACTGTACATGCGTGTGCTTGCATCAGCACACGGCGTTTACGAGCCGTGCGTGTATATTATATTATAATGTATAGGTGGGTACGCGAGCTTTTACACTCCCAGTGCAATCAAGTTGTTGGGTAATTTATGTGTAAATATCTTGGATTTTGAAAGAGAGAAAAAAAAAAAAAGAAAACTAACATTCCAAGTTCGCTCGTACTTACAAACACACACACACACGATACAAGCTCGCGCACGTACTCTTATCTCCGGGAAATCTCCGCGTTGAACGCTCTTTTAGTGCCATTTGCACCGCGTGCACCCATACACATCTGCATGCGTGTATAATGTATAAAAGAGAGTCATTGCAAAACGAGCGTTTAAACGAGCAAAGAAAAATCTCCCCCCCTTGTTTTTCATTACACCGAGATCGCGTTTTACGATCAACCTAAACCATATATATATATACATATATACTCGCTTCGCTACACCTTTTCGTTAACCGCAACGAATAACGCGATGAAAATAATAGTTTTGATACGCCTACAGGTAAAGCAAAGAGAGGGGGAAGATGTTATGGGGCGAGAAAAAAAAAGCAGATACGATTGCAAACCGGCATATATACATATACACCTAAATAAGAATCGTCATTTGGCGCTTATGTATAGTGAGTATATGGTAACCGAACATCGTATGTACGTACCATCGTATGTATATATGTTTAATCGTCGTCATGATTTGTAAGATTTAATCAAATTAAAATTTTCTTCAAGTGTCGCCCCCTCAAAGACCTATACGGTGCACTTATATATACATAAGCTCTCAAAATTGCATCTCTCTCGCCAAAGTGATCAATTGTTACAATTTTTATCCTTCATTTCATCTAAAAACGGGAACCGTCTCTCTGTATCCTCATAATACCTATACCTCTTATTTGTTATTCTTGAATTTCTGGATTCGCCTCACGCGAGCACTGCATCGAGATATAGCCCGAGCGGAGAAAGAAAGAGAGAAGATGCGCGGCGACACAGCAGATACTCGCCGGACTAGTCAATAAATTATGGTACACATATATATATATATAGAACGCCATGCATGTTCTTCTCAACTCCTCGTATACACCCATACATGCACGTGTGTATTAAATATGTTTAAGGAGGAGGAGGAGACGCTCGCGCAGGTTTGCGGAATGTCGTCTCGCGCAATCTCGATCCTCTTCAGCCTCTCTCTCGAGTTCCGATGTATATATATATCATATGCACACACATATACGGCCGCTGATTAAACCCTCCCCTATATCCGAGACTCGCTCTCGCGATTTCCTCAAAATACACATAATCATCAATAATCCTCTGTGTACCGTGTATGTATATATAGGTTGCATCTCGCCTCGTTTGGCTCGTATAACAGCCGATACATCATGACGCACCGTTGCGAGTATAGGGCCTGTACATAGACCGCACCTATATTCTGCCCATCGTCTTCTTATTCTCTTATTTACATCCACTTATTGCTTATTGCCATTGCGGAGCTTTTACTACTCGATTTTATTAATCACTCGGTTCCTTCGTTAAGTTGATCTCGCGGCTGCGACTATAAATATATAATATACGAACAGTACCGGTTCGGCGGGTCTGGATCGTAGATGTGCAATTAAAATTGCCCGTCCGCGCAATTTCATCGGGTACACGCTACATATATATATATACACGTATATGAAGCTGCCGTTGCGCGAAAAATTATACATTGCTAATTGCTTGGGATAAACGATTTAGCTGAATTTCGTACGTTATGATTCAATATACCTATATCAGTTGTGCATACACGCTGACGCTTCCGGCTGCAGTGTACATAATATAGATATAGACCTTTACCCAACAGGGGAGAACCGCGAGGGTTGCTGGATTAACAATTTTCCGTGTAGGTACTTTTACTGGCTTTCATTACCGCTGGTGTATAAATATATGTACGCGTCATGGAATGGCCGTATCGGCGCTCGCGAGAGCCAAAAGAAGATGCAACATCGACGTCACGATTAAAGTATTCCCGATCTTTCCTCATCACCTTATTTCCCCACATCCATGCGTATATATATATGCTTAATTGCCCAAGGCGCGCGACATTGTTTACTCGCGAGACGTTGCCCCATTGTTTGTCTCGTTTATCGATTTTAACTCCATTCTTGCGAGTAGATTCAATTTCAATTAATCGAAACAATTGAGCAATTTTTGTTTTTTGTACTCTATTATGTGTATAGATTTTCATCCGCTGTAGTAATACTATTGTTTTAAAATTATGAACGCATGCATTTACGTGTATATACAACGGGTATGTACAGGCACGTTAGCTGAAATTAGCTGAACAACAAATGCCTTCAGGTATTACGTCTTGATCGTAACTTGTTTGACTCGCTTGTGTACACCCAAAGCATAACTTATACCACTGCTAGCAGATGGGTAATGGGGGAAAAAAAAAAAAAAAATGTATACGTATAAACTTCAAACACGTGATTTACGAGTAACTACGCAATAAATGCATTTTATATATAGTGGTTATATCATCGTATGCGAGAGTTAAAAATAGATCTCTTGTACCAGTGCGGTAAACGAGTAAAAAAAATAAAAACTGGTTGATACATAGGTAGAGAGCAAGAGAGCAAACGGAATGAAAAACTAAACGGCAAACAGGTATTATAAGTGTTTTAACTGTTTTTACGGAGTAGAGAGTACTATACTGTACACATGAGCACACGCGTAGACAGGAGGGATGAGAAGAAAAAAGGCATCGGAAGAAGAGCGCAGTTTCTCTCCATCTTTTACTTTCAATCGAAGAAAAGGGGTGAGAGTTGTACACATGCACCCATACATTATTATATACGTGTGTACGCGTTGTTGTTGCGCGACCTTCATAAAAAGCTATCGATAAAATCGGAAAGATTGCGGGGAATGCGGCTCACGGTGAGTCCGAGATGTATCAATCGCTTTACTACTTCGGAGTAGGAAAAAGCAGTGCGACAGACAGACAGAGATATCGACGCTTTGGGAAGGGAATTTCACGAATTTTTTTTTTCATTTTTGTTCCTCTGTTGGACGTAACATATTCAAAATTACTCACAAAAATATTGCTACTGTTCCTAGTATAAAAAATATACCAGAGATAAGAGACTGTAGGACCAGAGGAAACTTTGTAAGATGGGCAGCGCGTGTTTCGTCCAAGTCAATATTTGAACCGAAGAAATTGTTGCTTGATATGGGTGAGAAAACTTTTTACGATATTTTGGTAGTGGTGGTATGGTATAGCTGACACTTTCACTCAGCTCACGATTGCGAAATCTTGGAGGGTTTCAGGACTATTTTATTTTTATCGCGGAGATGCGCAACCTCGAGGCGAAACACGAGAAATCTCTCATCATTGGAAATCGGCAGTGAACGTAATTTTTTTCGCCCAGAGATTCGAGTCGTTCAGAGATGTGTTGGAAAATTATTTTATACGCCAAAATTTGCAATCGTTTTGATGGGAACGTTATGTTCTAATGTAGCTCTACGCAAACGCGAAAGCGTCGACATTTTTTTAGACGAGGAAAAACGCCGTTACGCGATTTCTCGCCACAAACTTTCCCCACGGAGATCGGCGTTGGGTTCGTAAGATCGTCGCTTTAATGACGACGCGAAGATGTTGAAATCGTTATTTCGAGTTGAATACGTTATCATTAGTGATTTTTTTATTTTTTTTTATTTTTAAGTTTACTCTCGTAAAGTCAAACAAACATTTTAAAAAATTGCCACCGTCATTTCAAGGAAGTATATTCCCACGAACGAAACTTAACATTCTCATGGTAATTTTTACGCTCGTCGACGTAGTCCCCCCGAAACTTAATTTTGGATGATAATTTTTCTCCAACTTCACTGCCGTATCTCAACGATCTTCTCGAGACGTTTTAGGAGGTAAAAAACGAAGAAGAAAAAACAACAAAACCGGCTCTCGGTCCGGCGCTTTTAGCCCTTTTATTGGTTGGCAATCAAACGAGAGACCAAAATTTTAATACCACGTGTCCAACGCATATACACACACAAAGATTTTGATTTCAATGGAACGCGAAGCTGTAAAACAAGAGGGGATATACCGTTTGTGGTTTCGTGCACACGAAAAAACAGAAATACGTAGGGTATACAGGTTGTACTTTTGAGGGAGAAAAAAAAAAATCCACGCCAGTCACTCTGCCGGGCCACCAGCGCAATACTTTGCCGATCAATGTTCACGGAAATAAGTTTATCGCGACGATAGGCACGGCTCTCTCGACCGTGAATAAAATTTCATGCCCGAAGCGACCGCGGAAGGGAGAAAAAAAAATCCGATCGCGACAGAGAGCAACTGTGTGCGTGTATACATAAGCAACAACTTCAACCGATACACCAACTTGTGTAACGCAACACGTACAATCGAAGGCTGCAGGAGAGAGAGAGATCGGTAAGAGAAGTTTCGGTGAAGTGTTTCCGAGCGCTCGCCCGTACCGGTCAGTGCCTATATATTATATCTCTCTCCTTTCAAAAACAGTCTCGTCAAGCCGGTCTCCCGTTCGTTTTTTTTTCTTCTTCTTCTATCTTACCTCTACCTCGGCTTCTCGTTGCTTTACATACATACCGATACACGCATACATATAGCTACGAGCTTGTTGTACCACGAGAGTTCGAGAGAAACGGTCAGAGAAGATCGAAGATGCTGCCGGCTTCGTGGCGTAGGTGCACTCACGTATACGTTATACATACATACTCATATACCTGCCACCTTTCTTTCCAGCTTGGATTCCCCACACTCGTATACATATGCGTATTTATATATATACTGATGTAAGTGCCCATGGATTCAAACACATATTAAGTATACATACATGCATATATGTATATATACATCAACCGATCGCGCGTAGTTTGTCGTTACGTGTGTGTATACCAACACTCGTATAAAATACATGTATACGTATAGAGACCCGGCGTGTATATATATATATACGTGATCACTTCCCTCCACCTCCTTGACTCGCGTCGCCTCCTCCTCTTCGGCCTTTCGCCTCGCCACCTCCTTTTCGTCGGGGCCTTACGTGCATGTGTATGAGTATTATAGAGCCCCGTCGTCGTCGTCGCCGCCACCGTTGAAGCCGCAACAACCGCTGCCAACCACCGCCTTCCCGATCCTTTGCCGCTCACCTCGTCGTCAGTTAGTGGGTGCACAGGTAGCTCGACGGACTACCGACAATTACAATCACCCGCTGCGAGCTTACCAACTTTTTTTATCATTTCTCGTAATTACCTGTTACATATATACATATAGTGTGCGCGTGTGTGTGCACCTACAATATAAATATAATATGTGCTTCGCTGCCTGCCGTTTCCTCATGCTATATACGTGTACCGGCTTACATTGAGAACAAGCAAGACGACCGGAAGACACTTTGCCCACGAATCGTGGACGATGTTGCATGGAAGAGCGACCGACGAGTGCGGGCTTTTCTGTGGAGTTGAACTCTGTGCGGTGAACAACAACGATCGGGCATAGAAGAGGATGGGGGTGAAAAATCGGTAGTACGATCTTTCGTAAAATCGGCACGAGTGCGACCTGTTGATCCGTTACGTCGTCGTCATAGTCCGTACAAGTATAGTAATGTTCGTGCATGCGTGGAGCTATTCTAGGAGAGAAAGCGCGCGAGTAGAAAGTGCCCCGTTCCGGAAAAGGCATAACGTAATCGCCGAGCGATCGCTCTCCCGCTCACTGCTCCGCGAAATTGCGCGTCTATATGGTATACGTGCTGTCTAATTTTAGAATCCCGCAACGTGCAACGCGACCATGTTCCTATATGTATGCGTGTTGTTTGTTGTCGCGAGTTGTATGAAGATTTCGATTCATCGGCACGATCGAAGGGATCGGTAAGGGCTTTCCAAAGCGAAGGAATATAACACCCAGCAGCCGAGGAAGATCTGACGATAAAAGAAGGAAAAGTAGAGCCAATTAAGCGAGGATGCGCTAGTAAAAAAAAAAAAAATTATAATTAACCACAAGACACCGTTGGGTAAGATTTTATGCTCATGTCCAGGACTCGACTATCTCCTCTAATTTTCGATATCGTAATGCGAATCTGCTTCGCGAAAGGTGCCGATCTGGTACGACACAAGAGAGAAAGAGACAGTGATTTGAATACCAAATGACCGCGGAGAGCCCACCTCTCTCTCTCTCCCGTCTTCGGTTGTGCAACCTTCTCATTCAGCGGTCCCAAGCTCGTCGGCCTTTTTGGGCCTCTCTCTGACTCCCAGCTACAGTCAACTTTCCTCTACCTGTCTCGCCTATTTTTAACCGTGACACATCTCTCTTTCCACCTTGGCTATGTTTATATGATTTTTTCACGCCCAACGTATGCATTGTAGGTGGCAAAATGGCAGAGGAGGAAGGGGGGGGGGGCAGACAGACGCAATCGCGGTCTCGCGAATCGCCAAAACCGGATAGCAAAATTTGAGCGTGGCGATGGAGGGGCTGAAAATCGGCATACCTGCGCCCGCCTCGCGTGCTTTATAGATGGCCTAGACAGCCTTGTTCCATACGTGCTTTTTGTAATATCGCTTCTATCCTTTTTTTCCATTTTTCTCCTTCTCTCTCTCTCTCTCTCTCTCTTGATCGTTTCGAAAGTGCGCGCGGAATTTTTGCACGACGGCAAGGACGTGTGATCTCTCTCTCGGCCCCTCTGTTCAATATGTATTTTCTCTCTCTATCTCCCTGCTTGTTTTTTCTTTTTTTTTTACGCAAGTATAATTGTGACGATATCTCATTCGTTTCTGCAATAGTCGCGTCGATGCAACATCGCGAGCAGGGGGGAGGGGGATTTTTTATTCAACGAAGGTGAGAGCACCGGTTTGTTACTTAACGCAATTACTTAACTGCGAATCCATAATCATGTTAATCTGATGTCGGTTTATTTATCACTCGATTAGCACTGCTCGAGGATATTAAATGCCTGGGCGCCTATTGATCGCCTAATGAGCAGAGTTGATTTTGCCATTACAGCTTCTCGTGGTCAGCTTGTGAGGTGGTCGTGTGTGCGTAAGGTACACAACTTTGCGGAAAAAAAATGGGATACGAAAGATTCCGCGTGAGCACAAAAACTTACGAAAATCCGCCACGATACTCATTCGACTTATTACCACGTGACCGCTTCCTAAAATTTGTTTCATGCGTGGTAAGCACCAATAGGCGCTTTTTGTTTAATAACAGTTGCACCCGTCAATCATGCAGTTTGTAATTTGAATGACTACGTATTAAAATTAATTATCAGTTAATGTTTTTTCATATGTTCACTGCAGTTTGAATTATCTTCGAGTAACTATAAAATGTACACTGACGTTGTCTGTTACTGGTTGTTTCGATCTGAACATTATACACATTATTAATCATTATTTCACGGTGCATGTTTTCTACTTCGAAAGATTGACATTCTTAATATTAAAAGGAATTTTTCCTCATTTGAATTTTTTTTTTTTTTTTTTTTTTTTTTATAATGAAGTCTTTTTTGTCAATTAAAAATAATGCGGCCTATGATCAAGTAAACATAAGTGGGGCTGTGTGGGTATGTGTTTTTTTAAAGAAATTATTTTACTCCAAATAGCTACTTCAACTATCACTGCGGAATTATCAACATCCTCTTGTAACTTCCGCAAAAAGCGATAATACGCTCTCACTGGACATACTGAAGAAGTTTACTACTTTTTTTCCTGCTTACGAAGAACACTCAAGTACAAAAAAAAAAAAAAAAAGAAAAAAAAATATTGTAGAAGCAGCTCGAAAAGCCCAAAATTTAGCCTCTCCTAGGCTTTGTCTGTTTTTGTTTAAGCTAGACATAGCCTAGAATAGGTTAGGTTTAGGCTCGTACATCGACGTCCAAGGAAGATGAAATATAATTATTTATCTCCAGAGCAATATCGTGCCAGCCAAAACCATGTATTTTTGGTACAACTTTGTGAATTAAAATATTTTTTTATATATACTGTATGTTCACTCATATAAAATGAAAATGTAAAGAATTTTGCGGATTTTAGTGAACGTGACAGCCAAATAAATAAAATGAATAAAAACGTAGTTTTTTTTTTTTTTTTTTTAAGCCCTTCGGCAACGGGTAGTCGGGGTTGCTCTTAATTGTTCGTTCACGTCCACACGCGCTTTCATGCGTCGACGGACGCATTCATGCGTATTTCAAGTTTTTTTTTTATATCCATTAAAAGTAAAGCTCCCCTTCTTTTCACAAAATTAATTTTTTATATTATTTATTATTTTTTATACTATTTTTGAAGTATCAAGTACACATCATATCTGTTTCTTACGAAGATTTTGAAAACGTTGTGAATGTGATAAAGAAATATTCTTGGTAAAGCCATCGTTGGATTGTGAAATTTGTAACAACGTAGAATCACCTCCAAATTTAAACTCTTTTGAAACACCCATTTCCTTGAATAAGAACATGCGGCTTTGAAAAATAATACAACTAAATGGAAACAATGAAAAAAGAGTACTGAGTAAAATAACAACGTGTAAGGAAATGTAACTGTGTAAATTAAATAAACATTAAGAATCTGTTGTAAAAAATTTGATTATACAAGTATTAATTATTCTTAAACAAAGCTACTGTGGATTTGAGAATGAAGCGCAGAAGACAAGACTCTTTTGTTTCGATAAACAAAAATGTATGCACGCGTATATACTTGTGAAAAAAATGTACACAATTTATTTTACCCACCAAAAAGTAAATTACTTCCTTACCGATGACAGAGGATTGGTAAAAGAAATGTTCTAACTTACCAACTGCTAAACTTTTTTTTTGCTGGTAAAGTTGCGCCAGCATTACCAACAGCAACAATAGTCGTGACCAGCTCAACCAGTTGATACCCATATGTGGTATAGCAGTGTAAATCTATCTCAAAAACGCCGAGTCGTCGAGAGGGCGAAAGATGGCGCTGATTCCGATTGCGCGCAGTTCAAATGTCTTCAATCTTCAATGTATATGTATGTACACATCATGTATTTATAACATAGCATTTTATTCCGAATGCTCCGAAGAGTGAAATACTGTGAAAGAAGTCCGAATCTCCGAAAAAAGAGTGGCGCGCGCAACGTTGAAGATACAAATAGGGTGAGGAGAATCAGATCTGATATATATCTATATCCATACAAGTACAATTTCTACCCTATATCGAGTGGACGGAAGCATATTGGTAATAGGTACTTATGTGTGGTGCAAAGCAAACGAAACGGCTGGCGAAAATTTCGGGCGCAGCTGACTCTGAGGCAGCTCTCTCGCGCTAGCCGCCCGCCGCTGCCGTCGTCTCAGTAGTATAGGTACTTACTAGCTTAGTATGCAGCACGCATAGCAGTGACTGCGTTTGCAAGACGGGCTCATCGTCGCGAACCACGCGTTTACGCACAACTTACACCTACTTAGTCTTTATCGTTGGTTCTGAGGCTAAAAAAAAGTACAACAAAGTATAAATAGAGAAACAGTTGTGTGCGTACAGTGACTGGTGTTTTATTCGAGTATTATTTGCAAGGGAGAAATACAAAAAAAAACAAAAAAAGTGCGATAAAGATGACGAGGCAGCTGATGCAGAAGCAAAAGCAACATCAGCGCGTCAGCCGCGCTATATTTAGGATATAGGTGAGTAGTGTGAACTGTCTGCTCCATGCATTTGAGATTCGCGTACAGACTCTTATTGTCGCATATACATATATATTTACATTGTGCATATAGATACACACCACCACACCAGTGTTACACTTTACACTTGTACATTTTACAACTTTATTGTTTGAGTGTATAAGTATACTCCGACGAAAGTTGCCAATTGCTGGTCGAAGAGAATAGCCCTTGGCGTGTATACAAGTACGTGACTAACTTGCATGCGAGTAAGCCAAGTGCAATCGACGATCACATGTTGAGGGATATTTTTTGCTTTTGCATCGTATAGGAATGGAAGGATCTACTTATTAAGAAATGATAGTGGCCATCCAAGTACAATATATATCTATACCTAAGCAAACTGACACTCGTATAGTGATAATCGTCGGAGTTTTTCACCTGGCCTGCACTTATAGAGTTATAATACCTAAGTTGGTTTTTGTCTGCTGCAGAGAGTGGCTCTTGGTTATAATGGGGTGGTCGGCAAGTGAGAGCTGAGAGAGCTTCGAAAGCTTTTGTGTGATTTTGCGTCCCCTGCTGTGTAGTGTCAAATTTCGGAGTGCTCAACGGAGCGAAGCTGACAATATGAGATGGACGCTCGAGCTTTCAGCGCTCGGCGCTTTTCCTCCCCCGCTCGAGATTCGCCAACTACCTGCGTGTATATAACCTCACTTTTTATGGCGCCTCCTCTTCGACAATCAACTACCTTTTTTATCTCACTACTTTTTCGTTATTCCATATAACTTCCATGTACTACTCATTTTACTTGATAATTTTTTATTTGTTTTCCTTTTTTTTTTTTTTTTTTTTTTTGAGGTCGACAACTTGCACAAAAATCGACGTGTTCTTGCTACGTGCAATAATATCACGTGTTTACTTACCTGTCAGACTTTTTGTCTCGCTACTGGCGGAGTATTACTTACACAAGTGCCTTTGTATACACATACCTCTTATCGGCACTTTAATATTTATTGTCGTAATTTTCATTTTACTCATTTGAGTGCGTTTCGTTATTTTTACTTGCGGTGAACTTTTATTAGTAGTGGAGCGAGTTTTTTTTTACGATTAGTAGTTTCACTGTAAAGTATTAAAAAAAAAAAAAAAAAACTTTTCCGGCTAAAGAATCTTTCAGTTTTCGCGTAGTAACCAAGTATCGTGAAGGAAATAAAAGTGTAATATTAATAGAAATGATGAAGAGCAATAAATCCATGTACTGCACGTTTGTATCAATAAAAAACTCTATCAGCCGGACGTTTATCTCGTCAGATAAGCCGTTATGCAGTAGTATCATCACACATCATTGTAGTTACTCGTTATCGTCTTACGTAATTTATTAACCCGAAGCATTATAAAATTAATCACTTGACACCAGAGAGATAGAGAGAGAGAGAGAGAGATAGAGATTTAGTTTGATTGCTTTGAGTGTATTTTAAGCCATTCCAAGGAGAAGAGAATTCGCGTCCATTCAATCATCAAAAGCACAAAGTTAAAAGCGTTACGTCACACGCGATTAAATATGAAAATTGGACAAAGATGTGCAAGAGAACACACAAGATAGCTGGTGATGCGCGAACGAGCGATTTTTCCTTTGTCCACGTTTTCCCTGCTCGGGTTGTACCTATATGCATTATAAGTATAAGTACGTGTGTGTGTGCATACACACACGTGGTCCCACAGCGGCTGGGAAAAATCGATTTTCAAGGATGTGTATGTACTAAGACGGGCACAGGGGTCCTCCTGTTAGGTACACCATGGTGTAAGTATTGTACGTGCTCAGGGTGGATCTTGAAAGGTGGCTCGATGCGTTTCCGGTTACGTAACGCGTCAGTATACCTACGAAGTTACGGGGAGGGGGAGGGGGTGCTTCACACATGATGAGCGTGAAATATGTATAACGCGCATGGCCCATAATATGCGTCCCAAAACACCCCAACCCCCGTTTCTATTTCGCATAAACATATGATATACCTTCATGTATGTATGTATGCATATTATAATGGTACGGGATTCCCTTCTCATGCCCGTGTAATTTCCGGTGCGCGCGCGGTGGTGTGTGTGTTATATCTTTTTCTCTCCCTCGCTCTCTGATCCCCCACCATGAGACCATGACGGCCTCTCTATTGATTGCACCGCCGCACTACTGCCCTACTTTTGCAGCTGTCTCACTCTCTTGGGCAATTGCACGCTCTCGCTCCTTCTGGCTCCAGATCCCGGTACGGCTCCTCCTTACTCTCCCCCCTCCCCCTTTCGTTCAGTCCAGAGCATCGCGAACTTCTTACCCTCTCGACTTTGGAGCTCGCGACTGGTACGGCATGCCTCCTTATACCTACCTCTCGATCGTCATCATCGTCTTACAACCTTCTGTGTCTGTGTGTGTGCATAGCAGCCCCCTCCCCCACCCCCAATCGTGTCGGGGTAATTATTTCTAGAAAGAGCTCGGCCGATCTAGCGTGGGGAGAACAAAGGGGATGCGCCTCGTGTATAGGTGCGTCGAGAGCACTCTCGCTCTCTCGAAGCAAATTTTCCTCCTCCGTAGGCCTCCTTATTCTTGCATGCACTTGTATCTTCCACTTATCGGCTCTTTTCCTCTCGTAGTCGGGATACATACCTATATGTATACGTATTTCGCCAAACACTCGATCGCCTACGTTTGCTTACGTGTTCATAAACACTCGATGTTGTTATTTTTTTTTTTTTTTTTTTTTAAACGTCATACCCGTATCACGTACGTACGTAGAATTGTTTTCATTTAATCGCCATATGTACGTGTGGTTTCGTTGTTGTGTTTTTTCAACTTTACTCTGAGCATCAAATGTTAATTAAAAATAGTTGCCCGATCGTGAATCATCTTCTTCTTCCTCTTCTTCTTTTACCATTTGGGAATAAACATGTTTTTTTCTATCGATAAGTAATGTCGAAATGACTGATTTTTTTTTCTATTTATTCACTGCACGATCATGACGCGAACTTGGAAATTTTCGTTGAGAATAATATTATTGTAAGGTGAAAAATATACATCTCCCACGCGGTAATCCCTCGCTATTATGGTCGAAACGAAAAAAAAAAGTATGACTCTTTTCGAGTTTGTCATATTCATGGAAGTGCAGGGTATCGCAAAAAAAATAAACCGAATGCCTCGGATTTCGCCTCGACGGAAAATGAATCATTTGCTTGGTATACATCCGTTGGAAACGTGATAATTCGGTGAAAAGAAAATTTGTGCAGTTGTAGGTTGTTACCTATATAATTGAAAGCACGAGCTTGCAAGCTCATACGTGCATACTTTATACACATTAGCGTGCCCGCGAGAGAGGGGCAAGGAGGAGAGGGACAGAGATCAAGGTTACGGCTATTTTTGAAAAGAGCATTTCCGCGATGCACCGTCCGCGTGAGAGGTATACCGCTGATCCCACCCGCGTGTTTTTTTTTCTTTTTTTTTTCATGAATCATCAAATAAGAATTTTCCCGATGTATAATCAATTTAAAGTTCAAGAGAAAAAGATTTTCGGAGATCAAGTTTTGGAAGCTTTTGTATCTACGCGACGACGACGACGAAGGTATATAGACAGTTAACATCCGGTCGGCGTTTTTACGGGCTTTAATTTTATCACACGCCACACTCGACGATGACAGCGACTACCGGATGGTTCGAGGGGCCATACATTTTTAATCAAATGGCTCTCCTTGTCTGACGTATATACGGCAGTTTGTAGTGGGCATTTAGTTTATATTTTATGTGACTGGGTGCTCGATGAGTTTTTTAAACTCTAATGAAATAGCCGAATGCCAAGCTATTTTTTTTTTTTTTTTTTTTTAATCGCAAAGGGGACATTATTTTCGGAAATCGCGCTTTGGTAGGTAAACGCGCGAGTCTTATCGGGTTGATATTGTATGTAAAGAGAAATAGTAACGTTCAAAGAGCGGTGGTGCTGCAGGAAGGTATATATGTATAATGTCGATACGTGTTTATATTTTCAACAAATAGCTTAAAGTGAAGCGAATGTGCTCTAAAAATAAATCACCGAAAGCTTATTTTTCCTCGACTTTGACGTCATGACGATTAATTTCGAGCAAAGAATAATTTTCCGATAATCGAAAGCACGAACAACAACAATTGTTCCCTTGGTTATGAAGGAAATCGGCTCAGCTTCATGTTTTTGTTTTGAAGCACAACCACCTACGAGCTTTGGCTTAAAAATGGCGCAATGACGAAAAAAATGTATGTATTTCTGAACTTGGGGCTTTTCGCTTGTTTTAATGAAATAATAATATGTGCCGCCACTTTAAAATATTGCATTCGCTCCAACGCTTAGCACCAGGTCACCACCGTCTCTGCGACCAAAAGAAAAAAAGCACAGCTGCGTTTTTATTCCATTCCATTTCAGATTGAAGAAACACACACTCGCGGTCTAAGTATTGAAAAACAAAAAAAATTCCATTTATTTCATGAATCTTCCCAAAAAGCATTGCCAATGAAAAACCCCGCGTGCTCACGGCTCTGCATTTCCGTTTCCCTGGAAAATCGAACGAGTTCCGTTTTTCCTCTCTATCTCACTCCCCTTCCCCACATACCTATGTATCCATAACAAGTGTGGGTATATGGCACACTCGATTGGCCGAAAATCGTGCGATGCAAACTCGATATACGTCGCATGTACATATATAGACTGCACGCCAACAGCTGCACCAGCAGTTCCGTTCGAGGGACCGCGTGTACGTTCGTGTGCTTGTCGAGCGAGAAAACGCGACACATAACACGGCAACCAAACACTAATAGAATCAAAGAGGGGGGGGATGGAGGGAGTATGGAACCCCCTCCTCTTTATACACTTCGAGTGACACGAGCCCGGCTGCGGTCAGACCTGTATATGATGTATACAGTAGAAACAGCCTGACTATGGACAGACGAGTCTTTTGCGCAGTGTTGTGCAGTTTTACTGAATCTACTGCTGCTGCTCTTACGTATACTTATGCTTGCAATGCCATGAGATATAATTACATTGTATTGGACAAATTATGTTTTTTATTTTTTTGTTCGAAATTTTGTTTCCTTTTCAATTGTCATCGATGATTTTTTAAACTTATGCTGTACAATCGTATGCACCGATGCATTATCAGTTTGTATACAATCGATGACATTCCAAGAAAGGGCTCTACGATTCGCAATG
Source organism: Copidosoma floridanum (assembly GCF_036245765.1). NCBI lineage: Eukaryota > Metazoa > Arthropoda > Insecta > Hymenoptera > Encyrtidae > Copidosoma > Copidosoma floridanum. Next base: position 14,057,867 of record NW_028321896.1, on the reverse strand, counting down.
AAAAATACACGCGTGAAAGCTCAACCGATATACTGAATCGAAAGTGCTGGCGATATTAGGGAAACTTATCGTGGCTCTCAATTGTATATAGGCATTGTTGCGTGTGTATCTGCGCAAGTATCACGTATAACATAAATGTGAACAACTCGTGTTCCACGAAATGCAGCATTAATTTCCGTGCCTTGCATTCCTGTACGATGTTTTCAAGGTTGAGTACTATGTGTAGATAATACATGCACAAGCGCTGGTTTGTATTGGGCGTGTGTGTATGTTTTATGTCTAGCACACGCATTACCGATTTATAATCATCTGCATTCCCTCTTCACCTCTATTTCATGTGTCACATGTGCTAATTCACTGTATATTCGAAAAGTGTAAACATTTTTCAGCTAATCAACAAATTCAATTTATCGAATCGTCAAACATTTCGATCATCAATCAAACTTTTTTGATTACGAGAACAAATAACATCTGTATATGGCAAACGGTGAAGAGGCTCGGTTGGAAGAAAAAAAAAAAAAAAAAAAAAAAAAAAAATATGGGGTTGGAGGTATATACATATAATAACGATAGCCCCAAGTTCTAACTTGATAAAAGTCTCGCGTGAAGCGATACAAAGCGGCGTTTAATTTCACCGCGATAACATATATATGTGTACTCACGAAAATGAGAAAAAGAGTGGTAGGCACGTGATTGCCCGCGCGGCTGGATTTCTTAATTGAGATATCCATTCCGTGCACGATACTTGTGTTTTTATGACGAACACGAAAAGCACACCTTAGGGACAAATTGACCAAGAGGGGTGGGGGGGGGAGAAGAAGCAGGTGAGTAGAAAGAAAGGATGGAAGGGACGAGCGCTCGAGAGAGAAAAAGCTTTAAAAATGGCCAAGGTTGTCAAAGGCGACTCACGATGGCAATAAAAAACACACCCGTTTGCGAATCAAGTATGGTGTGTAGCATCAAAACGCGTCTAGTACAATCTACACTGCAGCATTGAATCGAAGTTATACATCTGCACGTGTATATATGTATATTGCACACACGTACATTGTACGTGGAGCTTGGCCTCGCGGGCCTTTCGGCCAATTTCCACGGTACACGCGATTTCGCGAGTATAGCAGCGGCTGGGAGCGATTCATCGCGAGAGGTTGACTCTATTCGTCACTCCGTTATCGGCGAATCGAGGGAGAACCGAGTTGGGAAAAAAAGAAAGCAAAGGCCGCCACAGGGTGGTGCGGCAGTGGAGGGGGGGTGGAGAGGTGCTCTTGAGGGGAATCCCCGGCTGCAAGGTCGAGTGGCCTACTATACACGAACAGGCCGAGCCGAGCGATTAGACATGCCACGTACAATCTACCCGCTCGCCCTGTGCACGTGTACGTGTGTGTTCTCAGAGTTGAGGTGAAGGTTAAGTTCGCGATCGCGCCAGCAAAGTTTGTCATACATACATACATCACATCATCTATGTAGACTCTCCTGTTCCTCTTCTATACCTTCTACCCATTACCTAATGTGTGTACGTGTTGGTTACCTTGTTTGCGATTATTACGTCGAGTATTTGATTGGGCGGTGAATTCGTGTTGATAAATCACTCGGTTTTAGCGGTGAATGGCAATTCAACTTTTCTTTTTTTTTTTCCTCGTTACCTGGAATCCAGCGAGCCCTGCAAGCTCTCTAAAGCTCTTCGAGCATCGTTATGGCTGATAAATGCCGGCTTGATGATTTCATGCTTCGTCATTGGAGTTCCAGTGTTTTTTTTTTTTTTTTTTTTTTTTTTTTTTTTTTTTTTTTTTTTCTTATATTTGCCTGGTCATTTGTAACTTTGACTCGGTTACACGGGTGGGTGTGCTTTGTTTTTTGTTTTTACCATCATCATATTAATAATACAATGCTGGACACTAATTTTTTTCCATCACAAACAGTGCATTGTATTTTTAGTAAAAAATTGTGTAATGCAAAGTAAAACCATTTTTACCGTTGTTTATAAATAAATTGAAAAAATCATTTTATTATCAAATTCTGCCGTTATTTTTTTTATTGCTCGCTTCATCGGTCTTTTTTTTACGGCTCCTTTGGATTCAACAGTTGAAGCGGTAAAACATACAGTAGTAAGTGATCGTAAATTTCTAAAGATTTGAGCATATTCACGCGTACAAAAGGAAACTACTATCATCGTACGGAGACCAACCATTTTACCGCTATTTTACATGCTTTACAAAATCTTTCGTATGAATTTGTAACATCACCGGCGACAAAGACAATCACTACAGAATCAGTAAAAAATCTCGCAAAATTAAAAAAAAAAAAAAAACGCTCAGGGGACCCGTGATTATTCCAGGCTACGACGAAGGACAATTACTGGCGTGATCGGTACACATTCCGCTTGCTCGCGTATACAAAATATAGGCATGCGAAAAAAAAAAAAAAAAATATAAATAAATTCTGGAGCTTTGCTTGGCGACTTTGTCCTCCGTGTACGACCAATGAGATGGAGCCTGGTCACTCCCGATAAGGAGCTATAGATAAATACAACGTTAACGAGTTGGCGCTCGATTTTCTCGTTGATTATTTGTCATGACTCACACGGGCTTGCTACATATATACATACATGTGTACGCTTCGATACCGTCTTGTCCTCGGCAAGGACTTTAAAAAGAATGATCACGAAGGGTTACCGTGCGGCCGCTCTGCCTTTTCCCAATGACTTTTTTGGACCATTTTTTCCGCCCATTATCTCGTTATCTTCTTTTGTTTGCTCGTATCTCATTGTACCGGGCTCGCGTTGAAATTCATCTGAAAAAAATGGATTTCTTTCTCCTTCATTTGTATATATAAATAAACTTGGTTGTGAGGGTACGTTTTTGCATCTCCGTACGAAGCTTTTTGGGCAAATAAAATTACCCCGCTTCGTCTGGTTGGATCGTAAAACCCTCGAAAAACTTACCGATTTCGAAGAATTTGCGCAATGCCCTAGTTTATTATATCAATTTGCACGATTCATTTGTGTTAATCAACGATTTCGTTGTACAACAAAAAGAGATTGTTAAGACACAAGTGCTGTAAAAAAAAAAAAAAAAAAGAAAAAAGAAAAGGTTTACTTCGTCAAATATAGATAACCACTACTGCACCCAATACAAGTACGGCTTTTATTGCTCTGTTTACTGTACGGGGATGCTATAGACTTTATGACTCGATTTCCATAATATCCGAAGCATGTAGTAGTTTTCAGCGAAACAGTGGGGATGATCGTGGATTCGCGAAAACACGAAAATTATACAGCGGACTTGAGTAGCAGCGGTGGTGGTGCAGGCAAAAAAAACGTATGAAATACATTAGTTTCATCCAGAAACCTTGAATTACCATTCGGAGCTGTGTGCGCATACTTTACAGTTAAAGTTGTACTCGCGATTGCGATCGAGTTTAATAAATAAATCAACATTTATGTGTTTTTTTTTGTCTTTCAAATATGTACATACATAGTGTGACCATTTTCTTGCAACTTGGGCTGCACAGCTATGTATTGCGGTGACAAGAAAATGGCACCTATACATACATGAAGTATAGGTATGTGACTCGTGGTCGCACGAAATATCCTCATTGCAGGTGACAAAACACACGTACTCTCGGGTAGTAACGATGTTGCCATTCGTTCTTATATAGGTGTATAGTGCAAAGGGCGAGTACAAACAGGATATCCCCGGACGGCGAATCGATCAGTTTACCTCCTCTGTATAGTTAACACTAAAAAAAAAAAAAAAAAAAAAAAAAAAGCGGTATTGAAACAAAGCTGGGTAAATACATACACATGATTGTTGTTTTGGAGGCACATCAATAGTTGGTATTACCATCCGACTGTTCGTGAGTATACACAACACGGAAGGTACAGATAGTACAAGTATGTATGATGAACCCAGTGGGAGAGAAGGGAGCGATGAGAGATGGTACAGGGTACGCGTGAGTCACGTCAAAGTAAAGCCAAATAGCCGGGAGCGCAATAGATCGGTCGGTCGAGTTCATCATTATGCACGTGTCGTTTCGTATTTCTGTGTACCCTCTGCTCCTCCCATCACCGCTAAAGGTCACTCCCCAAGCGACTTTGTATTTGCGCGTGTGTCGAATTCGTTGCAATACGTCCACGGAAGGAGAGCGGAACGTGACGCGACAAAGCGCCGCAATAGGGACGTACTGCTACCCCTTTTTCATTTGTGCCTCCTTTTCCTTCTAGACAGAGAGGGTTCTTTTCTGTTTTTTACTCCTCCCTCCCCCCCCTAATTTTAATTTGACTCCAGGGATTTGCTGCTGGAACAGAGAAAGAGACGGTCTCGTGCTGCTGCGCGTGTAATTAAAACAAAAAAAAACAGTGCGGTTGAATGCCCCATTAACTGTGATTCATTTGCTCGCTGCAGCGAATTAATTATTCATCCTATGGTTTTAGATTAAAACACATTACAGGAAGAACTGTCCTGCTGCTGTCACTTTTGCGCTTTTTTGCGCGGCACTGGTTTACCGTGAGGACGAGCACTGGTGTTAATTGAAATAAAAAGTGATTGGGTGACGTTGGAATAAGTGGGTTGCCCGGTCACGCTCGAATTTCCTCCTTGTTTTCGTTATTATTAAACTTGTTCGTTGGAACGAAAAAAACGTATGTGCACGATTAATATGAAAAAACGATTATTAGGTTGCCGTGGCCGGAACTCGTCAAAGTTTAACGTGACTCTTATTCCACCGGTGCACACATTGAATCAGTAGTACTGCACTACGTGTCGTCAGACCAATGAAAACCACTGCCGTCCAGTCTGACCAAACATTGACTATACTACTGATTTTACGCGCTCACACGTCGTCGCCGACAAGTAGATCTTGTCGTGCGTTGATAATACTCATTTCGGGCAACATAAATTAGTTTCGCACATTGTTAAATGTTTAAAACGTCGTTCAATGTCTTATTATTCATGACCAAAGCATCTCGAATGTGTTTCGATAACGAGGACCCCTTTGAAATTCATGGGTGTATACATTCAAAACTCGTATTCGTACGCGTGTTTGATCACGATCGCGTGGTATTTTCATCATCCGCTTTAGGATTAATAAAACACGTACATTATATACATATACGAATGCCACGTACACGGTTGAATGTTTGAAGAGGTGGTGTATATGACACGTACAATCGGAACAACATCATATTCTCCCCTGTGTGTATTATATACTGCATACACAGCCTCCCTCGGGAGATAAAAGCAACTCTATATACGGCACACTTTTTGCACATTATGCATCGATCGTTATCCAGAGAGTAGAGGGCTTATTAATAATGCGCAGATGTACACCTATACAGCGCAGTATTTACTCCGGCGCTCGACGCATACGTAATTTTTCGCCGTTAATCAATATCGCGCGAGATCATCCTATTGCATCTCCTGTACGTCTACAGACATCATTGTATGTACAAGTTACAAAGCTCGAACGGATAAATAATTCACTCGTGCTTCACGTACTTACAGATAGGTATAGGTATATAACTCGTGAATGATTCATCGGTAAAGTTCTGTAGCGGGGCGGCTCGTTTACCGTCCACACCGCATGCATCAACCCATATAGAAACCATAGTATACCTATTACCCATAATTATGACCAGTGGTATACGTACGCTTGAACGAATAAGCTCGATAGGTATAGATGCCTATACTTTTAAGAGCTCTGTTTCTCTCTTCCGCGTGCGTGCAATATTAATTCGCTGATGGATGTGATGAAAAATGCAAACACGTGCTCTGCGCACAGAGAGTTGGTTTCCTGTAAGTATACAGTGAACGAAATTCGTACACCTACAGATGGCGTGCCGTCCTCACGAAATAGAGTGAATGTCCAGTGTACACTGAGATTTCTCGTGCATGCACCCTACTACTGCGCGCTCGTCTGTGTTCACTGAGATTCCTCATGCATGCACCCTACTACTGCGCGCTCGTCTATGTTCACTTGGATTTTTCGTGCCAACGACTGTGTTCACTGAGATTTCTCGTAAACGCTGTGAAATACTGTTGGCACGTATCATCGTTTTTTGTGAATCTTACGTATCTCGTATTTTCATTCGTTTGCACTATAAAATATAAAAAATTATGGGCTATTGTTACGAATAAAATTCATAAAAATTCAATCACAAAAATTTATTTAAAAATACAAAATTATACGTTAACTTGAACACATACTTGAACAAAAAAATTCATATATAATCTTTCTGTTTTATGATCGACTAAACTCATGAATAACTATTCGGGCTCACTACTTCACTAACTACGTCATTGCATGTACGAGAAATCTCAGTGAACACAGTCGTTGGCACGAAAAATCCAAGTGAACATAGACGAGCGCGCAGTAGTAGGGTGCATGCATGAGGAATCTCAGTGAACACAGACGAGCGCGCAGTAGTAGGGTGCATGCACGAGAAATCTCAGTGTACGCTGGACATTCACTGATTCACTCTATTTCGTGAGGACAGCACGCCATCTGTAGGTGTACGAATTTCGTTCACTGTATACTTACAGGAAACCAACTTTCTGTGGGGGAGAAATGTGTGGCGTTGCTATAGTACGCCACAAAAGTCCGATGAGCTCTTGGTTGCCTATATACGATGGAGTCGAGACCAGATCATCCGAAGCTGTCGCACTGGTCGGTCGCTCACAGATCGGGGAGCCAGTACACTGCACCAGTCACGAATACAAAGTAAGGCCGATCTTTCTTTCGCACCTTTTTTTTTTTTTTCTATAACTATCACTCCAGCTATTGATGTTGTCATTGTCGTTTACACAGTTGCATATATTGTATGGATTTGTTACTTTTTAATAAACGTCCCGCAATTGCGTGCATCGCAATTAAATGTTTCCGATTCGTTTACCGATGCACAACGAGTTTGCTCAAAGGAAAAAAAAAGATTTGCATTTCTCGGGGATCTACTTGGAGTCCCGTCAGCCACTCGTTATTTTCGGACACGGGCCCGTCGAACGTCGTATAGGCACACACACACGCGCGTTCACGCGATACACTTGTCTATACGCAACGGTATCGTCTTTTCTGTATAACAGGCGGATTTTTCGCGCTCGAGCATACTCGGCTTTTCATTAATATACGTACACGCCGGTACAGCGTCGGAGGAGGTCGTTTTGGCTCGCGGCACTGGCGTCGAGCCAAAAAGAAAGAAACGACCACGGCCTTTTGCTTTTTCTTCGCTTTTAAGAATAATCCATAAGAAGTACATATATATACTTACAACACCAACGTCAGAGAGAGAAAGCGAGAGTCGTCGTCTTTATTGTACACACACACGAGCCCCTTCTCCAGCAACATATTATTCCGTGGAAATGGTCGGGAGGGGCGCGAAGAAGAGATAAACAGGGGAAAACAGCTGGTTTGTGACCTTTTGTTTTCTTTTGTTCGGTACGCATGTATATATATGCAAGAAGGCCGATGTACGAGACGAAGCGCGCTATATAGGGGTACGAAAGAGTATAAGGAAGGAAGGCCGGGCAGGAAGGCGCCGCCAATAAATTCGATTCCCGAGCATCTCGGGAAATTCCGCGGAGCCAGCGAGCCGTTGTAACGTATACAGTTGTACAGTCTCGTCGAATAGGTTTTCTCTCTCTCTCTCTCTCTCTCTCTCTCTCTTTCGTCGAATGCGCGTGCACGTGTGTATTACATATTTCTCGACATATTTTACACGTGTATAGCGACGCACAGCGATTGATCGTAATTTTATTGGGACATGTATATCATCGGGTTAATCGACGCCCTGTCTCTCTTACTGAAAACAATATCCCACACTGTACCGAGTGTATACATATGTACTATATCCAGTTGTATCGTATATAATACACATGAGCCACCCCAATCTGATAAACCTCAAAGTAAGTGGCACTGAATCCAATAAGCATCGCCACGAGTGGCCACGAATGGTTGTATAGGTATACGATCCGAAAAAGTATGTGACCAGTGTGGGCCCAAATGATACAAAATTTTTGTTTGTTTGTGCGTACATACACGTGTGAGCTCGCCGGCGCGACGATTGGGGAAAAAAAGGAGGAACCGCGGTGGTGCAGGTTGGTCTCTCTCTCGCGAAAATATTTTCATTATAAATAGCAGTCGGGCCGCCATAGCCGCGGGTTTATTTTTACGCTTCGCTCGGCCAATCGGCGTTCGGGCCTCCCGCCGCTGCCACGCTTATGTGTATATACACGCATTTGAAAACCACCGGATACGTGTATATGTACTCTGCGTACGCCCACGCGCTAAAGCTGGGTATACGTGATGGGTTTTAGTGCGCGGGGGTGTTTCGAGGGATGGGTATCGTCTCTCCTCGATTGTTCGTTTTTTTTAATCATACAGGGGTTATGTACAGGTAATGCTGGGGCAGCGGGAAAGTATACGGCACACAGATTTTATCGTGGGTTTTTATACACCCTCTGATTTTATGAATTTCGAACTCGCGATGGAGTTACTTTGGACGAGTCGTGAAATAAATGTCGTACTTTGACGAAACCACTTTTGCGTAAAATTTATTTGCAATTCAATTTATCCAAAATCGGTAATGAAGCACAGCAGCTGCTGTCGCCACGCACCAGAAAAATAAATGTATACATGTATTTCACTTCGAGATCTCTGCAGACGGGTCGAAACGTTGGTGAAATTTTAGTAGCACCGCGTCTAAAACTCGGTCGTTCATTTCGCGGGATGACTGGAAAATCTCCACGATGATTTTTAGTGTGCGTGTGTGCGTACATTTCTTTGATTGTATTCTTCGAATAGCGGGTATGGGTAAAAAAGTGTAAAAGTTCAACGGAGCTATGGGCAAACAACAAACTGTCATAACAAACTCGGGAAAAATACACTACCCTGGAGAGCTGCTGATTTTTGGTTTATTTTTATTAGAGAGGGAGATGGTTCGGAGGCAGGAGGGGCAGCTGAGTATACACGCGCACACATACGAATTCGATCTGTCTCGAGTTATCGTTCTCTCGGTCTCTCTGACCTATTTCCAGACATATGGGTCACGAGTTCAGCAACCCATCATAGTAGCAGAGCACCTATATACCTGTCTCCACCCCGCTGTGCACCCTACGGCTGACCTACTCTGATTCCCAAGTTCCTGGCCGCTCCTGACGCTCTCTCTCTCTCCTCCCGCTTTTCCTGCAAGGGCCATTTAACCTTTAATTTTGCGCATACATATACGGACTCTGCTACTTTTTTTCTCTCTGGTTCACTTTAATTTCCATGCCTATGGTCTTTATCGGTGCTTTTACACCGTTTCTCGATCATTTTATACCACATTGCCCCAACTTTTACACGTGGCACCCACAAATGGTTGCAAGTTTGGCTTCAATGCCGAAGCGACAAGAAACTGTGAAATCGATTTTCATCGATGTGTCGTCATTGCTCGTCAGCAGTGCACGAATGTTGAATTCCTGTATATTAATCAGGTTGAATAATACTTCTACAACTTGATCGACACCCATCTATTTCTTACTATTACGATGCACGTACCATATTGTATAGAGGAAGGCGATTGATGATCTAGCAGCTTTGTAAAATTTTTTTCATATTTTGTCTATGGTATAACAAATAAGCCTCCATCCGAGCTCTTTTCCCATCCCACGTCACTGAGAGTTTGATAGACTGGCAAGCTCATGACTACCGGCAAAATCAATTTTTGGCACCAAGCGTGTGAATTTCAATCGTCCGACGCGACCAGGAAAAACAAAGCATTTTCCAAGAGATAAACAGCTTTTTTGTACTTATCTTTCTTCCCCTGCGCGTTGACATCACGTAACAAACAACAGGGAAATAGAAAAAAAAAAAAACAATGCACATAATATGCACTTGGTAAACAACGAGGCTCAATATATCTCGTGTTACAAGTCACGTTTTCCACATACACGTTTGATGTTATACTTGGGTAAAGAAAAGAAAAAAAATCACGCAATTCGCACGCGAGCAAGAGCCAGATTAATAGACTCGTAATAAATGACGAATGGACTTCATAACAACGGATTACGTATTGTATACGCGCGAGAGTGCGTGGCCTTTGTGCTCCACCCGGCGACTATATGTATATACACCTACACGATTGTACATACCAACGAACTCGAGCACGACGACGACGACGACGATGATGCGTGTGACGTAGGTGCTGGCGTTGGATCTTACAAGTGAGGTATATAGGGAGCACGCAAACAGAGCTTTGCCAACGTGTCTGGTCCTTCACAGCTTTTTTGTCAGCTCAGGCTAGCCAGCCACACACGGTGGTGGCTGGTAACAGTCTTCGTTTTCACCATGGCGTGAAATTGAAATGGATTTATATAATCGACTCGTTCGAGGAACCAAACAGCGTTGCATGAGAAAGAAGGAGTGCTTGTACTCCGGGTAAAAAAGCAGGCATCAAACGAGTGCGTATGGGTATAACCAATGAAGCACTAGTTGGAAGGGGGGAGGGGGGCGTGTAATTGTTCAGTACAAAAACAGTAAAAAAAAGAGAGACTGTAAAAGTGTGGGCGATACGAAAAAGTCATCAGGAAATAGTAATTTGTTATAAATCGAGTTCTCACTTGGGTCGGTAGTAAATAAGTAAATGTTAACACGCAAGAGTCGTTAATTGACCTCGTTTGACCAAACAATGTAATGTGGTAGGCAGATCAAGTGTCGGTCGTGTATACCCCCTCCCTCCCTGCAGTCTTTTATATTAAGTACGTAAGTGAGAAAAGTTCGTACGTACAAAATTCATGGAAATAACACTATGTACAATAAATTATTTTGTAACTTCGTTCGTGCCAAGTGTTTCAAGGGGGGAAAAAAAAGTTCAGGTTTAACGCAACGTGCAAGTATAACTGTCGTGCTAAGGAGCAATTTCATTGTTGGCGGTAGGCGAGCGACGACTAAAAGCTCCATTAACGTTTACCGCGTTCGCCGTAATTCCGATCGAAGTTTAGGAAGTGGCCACTCCCTCTTTTCTCCAAATGGATGCTTAATGGCTTTCACGGTCGAGCCATCAAGCTATCCAATACGTGGGCAACGGTTTATTAAAAAATGCGATGATTTAAGCTACTCCCGTTCGTAAACATGAAATATCAACACCTGTATACTGTAGTTCTCAAAAACAGAAGAATCGATTGTCGATTGATACCCGCGTAAAAATTCTAAGTTTGGCCAAACTTGCGCAAAAGTTCATGCTTGGCGAAACTTTGGCCAAGCTTGAGTTAACTCAAGTTTGGGATTTTCCCATTGGGCTTGGCCAAACTTAAAATTTTTACGCGGGTAGGTATATATAGCTTCGAGGCTCGACAGGAAACTGTTGATGGACCGCGAGAAGGTGAAATTAATGAAAAAAAGCTCGGGTCTAAAGCTCCCTCGTGCCGAAGCTCCGAGTGGGAATGAAAAAAAAAAAAAAAAAAAAAAGTAAATGACGCAGTTCACGGAAACACAAGTCCATTTACAGAGAGAAGGAGCTCCGCGAAGAGGAGGAACTCCAATCGAGAATCGATCGTCCGCGTGTACGTGTATGTATATAAGCCGGGAAAACCGAGGGGGGCGCGGGAAATCTCGCCGCGTACCGCAAAGTTTCACGAAAAAGTGGGAACTCTGCGTGTGGGGCGTATAGGTATGTAGTGTATACCTCAACTGATATTCCAGCGGTACCGTTATATACCCATGTAGCTTACAACTCGTAAGGTGGCGAGAGTAAAACAAAGTGTATAGGCTAAAGGAATACGTAGGGCAGGGGGGGGGGGGTGTGGATAAAAGAGGCCTCGGTAAATAGGTTTTCCACGCATGGGTGGGCATATATTGGTTCAGGTACATCCTGATTGGGTGTTTAACAAATTTGACGGCGAGGAGGAGGCAGCAGCTGGCGCCAGGCATCGGTGTAGAGGCGCAGCAGCCGCGATGCGTCCGTCCAGGGAGAGTAGGTCGTTACCATGGCAACTATAGGGTGCATCGCTACCGCCAGTGTATATATATTTACCATCACAACCTGCCTGCCTCTATCTCCCTCCTCTTCTTCCTTCGTAGGTATATACACACCTATACCGGAGACTCTGCGTGGAGCGTGTCATTATACTTTTATGTATACGTGTATACACGTGCACACAACGTAATGCATGCCCTTTGCCAGCTCGTCCGCTCGTTCGTGCGCATATACCGAGTGTAGCCCTGGCCTACACCTTCCACACCCCGCCGCGAGTGGCCACCGCTTACAACCACACCGCGTTGAATAGGTATACGTGTATGCGGAACTTCAAGTACAACGACACATAATATAGCGTATCATCTCCTGCACGATGTCCATCCCCCCTTTTAACGGTGGTCATACTATACACGACTGCGCCTCCTCTGCAAAGGGAGTCTCCCTAAAAATGCACCCCTTCCGTCACTTTCTATTTACGTCTCCTTCCGCTTTTTTTTCACCCATTACTCTCTGTTCTTTCCCGCTTTCTCTAATTCACACTCGATTTGCTGCTTCATTGGCCGTGCTCTTCTTCATCTCTTTAAACAATTTCGAAAGAGGTACATTCGCGCCCCGTACTTTTCATCGGGTCGAGAGTTTTATGTGCACTGACTCCAAAGAATTATATATCGTTACATCGGGAACCAAAGCCTGCGCTGATCTTTAATTTACATAAAGGACATCGCGGACGGAGGCGGTTCGACGTCACGGCCCAATATAATCTCACCATCGGATAAATGCACGTGCCTTTCTCGGAATGGATCCCTTCCTCCCTCCCTCGATTGTATATCACGTACGTATCTATACATGTTTATATCGTCGTAGGTGTGTGTATAGGGTACAGGTTGGGAGGTGTCGTCACGATAGCCAAGACTCTGGAGAGCCTTTAGGGGCTCGATCGCGCATTATCTCTTTTGCTCTCGGTGAATCTTGCGAGACGAGAGTTGCTCTTGGCAATGCGAAGGAACTCTCGACTCGGACGGCCCGGTGCATCGTGCCAGGAACGCGCTCTTTTTTTTTTTTTAGCCGATGCCAGCTCGCGCTCTATTGGTCCTTGGGCCGATTACCGGCGCGAAACTGCGGGATTCAAGTTTGTTTACCGTCAAGAGAGCGCCTCGCGCGAGTGTCCACGTACACAGCTGTGCGTGCATTCCGCAGCGATGGACCTTTCCGCGTTGGTGATGCGTTGTCACCACCCTCCTTTTTCTATTTTTTTTTTTTTTTCCTCCTTTTTCCATCTCTCAAGAGACGACAGCGCGAGAGGGCCACTTCTTTTCTTCTCCCGAGGGTGCAGTCCATCTTTACACTGATTCACCAACCAAATATCCATTTTCTGTTTCATATAAAATTCATATAGCCCGTCTGTAGCATCGCGAGCTACGCTCTTTTTTTCTTTTCACACTCGCATGAATTATTTATTCGCCCATATCTGTCTTTTAAATTTTTGTTTTCAATTGTAACTATAGGATATTCAAATGGAACAAAAGTATTTCGTTGCGTTACATACGGTACCTTTTCTTTCATTGTCCCAACGAAAAAGTTGGAACATCGTAACACCGAGTAAGGAAAAAAAAAAAAAAAAAAAAAAAAAAAACAACAACATGGGTGTGCAAGACCAAAGTGTCGCTGTACCTTCAAACTTGCCTGAATTTCCTCTCAAACAAAGAAAAGCGGGGGTTCCATATGGGTCATAGTCACCACGCACATTAGTTGATGACACATTATTTCTGTTTGTACAGTACAAATATAGGCATTTGTTGAAAAAGAGTAGCAACAAATTGACGAAATAAAAATTACCAATCACCTCGAGGATGCGCTCGCAGTTATCTTCCCGTTGCACGTACACGAGTACACCCCGATACGTGCATACATAATACGTGTATATACCTCTGACGCGTATAGGTATACAGAAGTTGCGCAATCGCGAAAGGTTGTTGGAGGAGGAGAGGTTGTACCCCACCTCTGGGTGTGATTATCAATCTCAACATTGGAAATCCCAACTTCGCGTGTGTTATTGTGCTTTACCGAAGGGTAAGATTATCGTAGTGTTTCCTCGGGGTAAAATTCTCCATCGGCACAATGAACGGCGATGGCGGTGTGTGATGCTACGTATTTACATATATATATACCGAAATTTGTGCACGCTCCTCTCGACCGTTGTATAAATAATATACCTATACAGCCGAGCGAACGCGTGTGCGGGATATGTTTATTGATCTATCTCGGGAGAGGACTGAGGGGAGGGGGCGGCACGGGCGTAGAGGGGGAGGGAGGCATGTCAACGGCAGTAGCAGCTGCAGCCTCTTGCCGTGCACGTATGTAGGTAGGTAGGGTACGTGAGAGTATTTTGCAACGCAAGGAGCTCGTGTACGGGCCCCAAGTGTATATATACACTTGTACTTTTACACGAAATTTCTCCTTCTCTCTGTCATCTCGTTTGCCCGGGATTACTCTCCTCCGCTTTACACGAGCAGCACGAGAGTCGCGATAATTTTTATCCTTAAATCGCGCCTCATAAAGTTGCCCTCTGCTGAGAATTTATGTACAGGTTCATTTTTCACTACGATGATTTTCAACTCGATACTTTTGTGTAGTGGCTTTATGACAAACTTTATAGTGTTGTAACCTTTTTTTTTTTTTTTTTTTTCAAATATATATACACATGAGTATCATTTGGTATAAAAAATGTACGGTAGTTGTACGGATGATAAAACAATGCCCCTCCCGGGAGCGTAGGTGACTCTTTTATTACACGAAATGGAGTATCAACTCTTGGGGCCGATGAAACCGATTTTTTTTTTTTTTTTTTTTTTTTTTTTTTTATAGGTAGGTATAGTATTAAACGCGTAAATGAATCATCATAAAACCTGAAACCACACACATATATACACTTTGATGATGTAATGGTACTTGGGCATACCAAGGCTGGCGGGTGGTTATTACTCCATCATATCGTAAATAATCATGATGACGAGGATGGTAATAGTAACAGTACAGTCCTGAAAAGATACCGGTACTTGGAAATGAAAATTGAATGAGCACAAAAAAAGGGCACGATTTTATTTGTATACGAAACTCTTCGGTGCCTTTTTATTTAATGCCTCGAGCAAAAAAACGCCTACAGGTATAATGCATAATATACGTATGGTTGAAATGACCGAGCATGAAAAGCAGATCTTGGATGTGTCCCGACAATACACATTTCCACCTAATCCACTTGCATGAACTAAACGAAGAGCGATCGAGCATCCCCATTAAAGCTACACATATATATAATATATGTATATGTACGAGTGACGCTTAGAGCTGGCACACGTGCATGGACGGACAAAACACAACCGAGAGAATCACTGATTCCGCCCCATCGAGAAACCGCTCATTCTCCCCCCCGGCTCTCCCTCTTTCTTTGGCCGGAAAGCGATAGTTCAGTGTCGAACGGTGAGAAATGGCCCTTTTGGTAACCCCTACAGTTGAAACGAAAACTACGCACAGATATATAGGTGTACATGTACACACACAGACGCGCTATGTACAATTTCCCGACGTGTGTATTTTTCTCTCAGGGAAAAACAAAAGAATGAAAAAAAAAAAAAAATAGGGGCGAACAAAGAAACACCCGTTGAACGTACAAATGGCACGCACGCGGAAAAAGAGAGAGGGCGACGCGAGGCTGAGAGAGGGTGGATGGATCGCGGAGGAGAGAGCAAAGGCCGGCGCGCTTGCGCCCCGACTATCGTAGGACGCGTTCGCGAGCGGGAGAACGCTTTTATTTCCAGTCTCTCCCGCGAACCCGAGCCGCAACTGTATATTGGCTCGCCTCCCCGAGTCCATATATACACGTATACACACCTGCAGCTGTGCGGCTGGGTGGGTGGTAGCGAGAGGTGGGTGGGGGGAGGTTCGCGCGGTGTACTTGTGAATCAAACTTTCGACCTCGACGACGCGGTACAACGTATATTGTATAGGGGGTATATACACCAGCCGTGCAACGCCTGTGGATATATATATATATACATGCGCGCGTGTCGCACAGATGACGCGGTGCCAACGGCAGCGGACCCTCGGACGTAATACCGGTCGACAGCTCGGTTTTCCCTCCTACTCCTCGTCCTTCTCTTACCGCGTCGCCCGTCAGCTGATCCGCGATCGCAAGACGATCTTTCGCTGGAGATGATACTGGCTATACACACGTACAGGATAGTACTACCCTCGTGCATTTCTATACACATATAGACGAGTTTTGTAGTGGATGTACGGAGATATTATAGGTATACATATGTATTTTCTTTATTTTTCATTACGTAATACGTATACACATCAAAGCGCGGTGATTTGAAAGGGGGTTCCAAAGGAATTTGAGAAGGTGCAAGTGATGCAAAGCTGCGTACTTACATTTATACATTGTGTCTGTGCGTCTGTTTGATAATATAGTGTATGGAGACAAAACAAATGGTTGTGGTGTATGGAACATTCGGAAATAATGTATTTGCCTTCGTGCACCAACAGTTGTGAGATTAACGACACGTGCGGTGATCGAAACTTTTTTTTTTTGTCTTCGTGGTAACTTCAACAGGTATAAACTCACCACCGAGTATCGGAAATTACCTACTTGATTTACCTTCCAACTCAACTATACACCCCCTCCGCCCCACGCACACAAATGCATTACAAAAATCAGGAATACCAAATAACCGCGTGTATATGTAAATGTACTGAAAGCTGGAATGGAAAATGAAAATTTGTGTCTCCGTTTTTGCTTGCAGATACAGGTATACAGAGCGAGAGACAGGGCAAACGATGATGCTGTGCTCATCGTCGGGAACACCTGCGGTGGCAGCGACGCACCATCAGATTCGTGCTACCAAATTCGATCACCATTAGACAGCTCTTGGCTTAAAAATAAGAATAAGAATAATAATACATCCACTGGCAGCGGTGCATAAATCACGTCGCTAATCTTCACCAACAGTTCCTCGCTCGCGAGATCAATCGTTGCACCCATGCTACACTTAACACATGGCCCGCCTGGAAAGTAAGTTTCTTTTTTCTTTTTTTTTTTTTTTTTTCCTACTTTTTCCCGAAGCTGATGTAGTACTCGCGATTAAACGACTCCACATAAATGACGTTTTCTCTTCTTTTCGCTAATCCCCGCGTATACTTACTCCATATGCCACGGCTATCAAGCCATCCCGTGAAAAAGTAGTACGTGGTACTGTATGATTTAGAGTTATAGATTCGTTTGGACGTTTTTCAATCGGTTGATTGGCAATACGGATTCGAAAAGCCATTACCTCTTTTGTGAAGCGAACAGTTCGACGGTGACAAACACCTGTGCGTCGCGGGGGGTGGGAAACGAGACTTTTGTCGTCAGGTGACGCTGTGCACTTATAATGTTTTAAATGTAGTATAACAATAGCTATCAGCCACTGATTGTGCGCACTGGTATATGAAACTTTTGGTGGTGGTGTTTGCACAAGTTTTATCAGAAATATTTGTCACAAGCTCTCTCTCTCTCTTTCTTTCTTCCTTGCGATAATTTTCCTCTTACGGGCTTCATTAATGGCACTCTATGCCGAGCTGGAAAACCGGATTTCTATTTTTACCGCAGCTCTGCTGGGAAGGTGAAACATAGAAAATGAAAAGAAAAAAAAAAAAGAAAACGAGAAAGATTTTTCTTTCTTCTTTTTTGCGCTTAAACGTATACCTAAAGATTATTCGTTTGTTTCCACAGTACCCAGCATAGTGGTCCATAAGGGTGGCAGGTCCGAGAGTCCCTCGGTGGTCCGCGAAGGTGGAATGCCCTCGGTCCCATCGGCGGCGGCAGCCATTAGGCAACAGCAGGGCCTCGGTGTCGCCGGCTCGACCAGCCCATCCGAGTTGTCGTCGTCGTCGTCGTCGTTGACCACCCCGGACATGCTAGAGCCCAATGCCGGTAATCAAAGCCAGCAACATCGAACCTCCTCTCCTAGCGAGTCCACCACCGACACCGCTGACGACTTGCATCGGCTCGACGGAGCCAGTGGCAACAAAAATTACAACAATCGTGCCTCGGGCTCCAACAAGGTCAAGCTGCTGGTTCGAAGCCATGCCATGAGAGAATCGACGTCGCCACCGAGGGAGCCCCAGAACGGCGGCTCGGCGAGCCCCTCCGCCGTCCACAATACTCCCCAGCACCACCAACACCATCCATCCTCGTCGTCACTCGAGTGCGACCTCGCTCCCGTGAGCCTCAGTCATCCCGGCAGTCCCAGCAACCAACCGTCCCAGCATCACCATACCTCCCAATCCGGCAAAACCAGGCTGTCGCCCAACTTGTCCGTCGCTGCCACTACTGTTACTACTACCACCACCACTACCGGTAAGCACCAGCTGAACAACAACGAACCCATCTACTACAGCAGCAGCAATCTCGCCGCGGCTAGCCATCAGTCGCCCAAGCAGATGCGCAACAGCGCGACCTCGCCCACTTGTCGAACCTCCTCTCGTAATGGTACGTTTAAAACCGACTCTCATTTATAGTATGGAACGGGCAAAAAAAAAAAACAGATTTTCTTTGCAGGCTCCTCCAGTCCTTCCCATATGCATCAAAAGAACAATCCCGTTTCTCCCGTCAATGGCAAGTTTGAGGGTCATCGTAACAGCAACAATAACAACAATAATAACAACAACAATAATAACAACAACAACAACAACAACAACAACAAGCACCAGAGCAACAGCATATCGTCGAACAAGTGCAACAATTGTATGAAAAATGGGCATCAGCAGCACGACAGGCCGGTGCTGCTGCAGACTCCGGTCTCCCCGTTGCGGAGCCAGAGTAAAAATCATGCGCTAAACAATCACAAAAACAGCAACAACAACGAGCAGCGCAGGCCAAACAGCCTCAACGTTTTTAGTGGCAACAACAACCAGAGCATGAATCAGTGTCCCAACACGCTCTCGGTCGGACGGTCCAACAACAGTAACAACAACAACAACAACAATAACAATAGGCACAAGCTCAGGCATCAAAATTCATCTAGTCAGGGTAGCTACGAGAGCGCCTCGCCCTCGCTCTCGAGAGGTCAGTGACCAGCATGTAATACATATTAGTGTACATTTTTATTTGTCATTGTTGCGATCATCATTGAACTTTTTCGCTATAGATAACAGCACGGAGTTGTACACGGATAGCACGGGCACGGATCTCGAGCTATTCATCGCCGAGACGATAAACCGCAACCAAAAGGACCGCCAGCACCTGCTAAAAATCGAGCGGGAGCTGATAGACTTTGCCAAAGACAAGCACAAAGCGTCGCATCGGTTTATCTCTATGTCCTCGTACAATCGCATGCTCGTGCATCGGGTGGCCGCCTACTTCGGCATGGAGCACAACGTCGACCAGACGGGCCAGTGCGTCATCGTCACGCGGACCAAGCACATGCGCATACCCGACGTGCGCTTCAAGGAGCACATACGCGACGACTTGCTTCACTTTGTTGTTGACAACAATGGCAAGTCCTCGGACGAGGCCTCGGTGGCGCGCCAAAAGAGCATACTCAAGCGCGAGACGAACTCATTCGAGGACCACAGTCATTACAAGTCGCCCGACAGACTCGACGATTTTTGCGGCAATAGGCGGAGCAAGAGCTTCGAGGAGCGCGAGGCCGAGTACCACATGGCGCGCAAAAGGATATTCCGGGATGAAAAGCGCATCAGCAACGAGATGCGCAGCAGTGGTGACAGCAGCGAGGTCACCTCTTGGCCTTCTTACTGGTCCTCGTCCGAGAGCTCCGACAATTCGGCCAAGCGCCTGCTGCATCCCTCGGACCAGAACTCGAGGTCACCAGTCACTTTTACTATTACAATAATAATAATTATTATTACTCTTATTTTCTATATGTACAAAATCACACGCAGAACAATCATAATTAACAATTAATTACAACTTTAGGCAGATGAGGCTGCTAAAGGTCGATTCGCTCCAAGAGACCTGCACTCGTACGAATAATCAGCGGCCTTCTGTCTCAAAGTCGTACAGCTTTGGTGGCTACACAGGCCGAGGAGGATTGTCCCGAGGTGACAGCGTCATGTCCACTCACAGTGCCGGTGCTCGCCTGATGAAGCAAGGTACAAGTAATCGCAGCTCATAATCATCGTTTCAATCGTTTCATAACACGTCACCGGTAATATTAATTTTTAGCGACTTCCGTCGAAGACTCGGGGGCCAGCATGTGTTCACGATTAAGTCCGTCGAGCAGCGGATACAAGTCACAGAGCCAAAGAAGCGACGCGACGATCTCACCGTCGCCCTCGCCGTCGCCGATTCCCGCGTTGACGTGCCACCACTCCCAATCAGTTTCTAGTCAGGATGCTTCGTCGCCCGAGCCAAACGTCCAAAAGGTCATATGGGCGGTTACCAATCTCTCGAGCGTACCACGTGGTAGTATTATTATAAACCCTCAGACGAGCCAGCCGCTCACCAATCCCGACGGATCGACGTATTACTTCGACCCCGACAACCTGCCGAATCTGTTCAACGAAGATTTGGAGGGGCATGAAAGTATGTATGACACGCTCGTTGTTTTTTTTTAGTTTAAAAATTCCATTGTCTTATCTGGCTAATTAACCGGATGATTACTATCACTACCATCACGCGTATCGATACAGGCTCAAAACAGACGGAACAGTCGGAGCCTCATCGAACGACTGGCAAGCACGAAGGCAGCAGAAAGCTGCAGCGGTCTCAGACGACAACGAATAAGCACAACAGCCCGGACAGCAACAACATTCATTGTTCGAGCTCGATAGCGACGACGGTTACGCCGGGTTCGACGATGGTATCGCCACACCGACAACAGCATCAGCAGCAGCAGCAGCAACCAGCCCCGGTTTCACCACAGCCGGAGAGCACGATGCACGTGACGAATTCGGCCACGTCACCGAGCCTGCCGTACACTCCACCGCCCGCACCGCCCGTACCGCCACCATTGCCGCCGCCACTGCCTCCCGCTGTAGTTCAGCCGCAGCAGCAACATAACGCGGTTCAGCAGCCGCAGCAACCTCTAGTCAGGACGATGCCGATGCAGCCCTACGCGGCTTACATACCCACCTCGGAACCTTACCCCCAGGGTGTCTTCCCACCCGGCGTCGCGCAACAGACTGTGATGATGGCTTCGCACCCCGCACCAGGGCAGCCGGCTGCCCCGAACGGCGTACAGGAGGAAGTCTTCAACCAGAACTCCGTCTACACGAATTACACGCTCCCGGTACAGCAACAACCTCCACTGACGCAAACTGGAGTGAGTAATCGTTTTGTTCGCTTGTCCGCTCCGAGCGCTCCCAAAATATGCAGCTGACCCATATAAATGTGTACATATATATATATATATATATATATATATATATACATTCGTGTCAAGCTATATATTGAGAGCGCTTTGTCCCGAGTTTGCTAAGACGTTGCAAAATGTTAAACCGAGTGATAACATTCATTAACCATAAAAATCTAAAGGTTTCATTATGCAGTGGTTATATATGTTAATTTGTTTCTACCTATAGGATGTGACCGAATTATCGAATTACTTCATGGGATTGGGTGTTTACGACGTACGAGGTGTTGGTGAGAATCCAGTTGCACCTAATCACCCATTTCCACAGCCACATGTACCAACGACGAACCAAACATTACCCAATGTTCAACCAATTCAACCGAATTATTGGCAGACGACTGCAAATCCGATGCCGGTATCTTATTCATTTTGTATATAAAAAAAATACTGCTTTAATCGCTTACTGTGCACGTGTATTCTAATTTACTTGTACGTGTTTGTAGCATCAGCAAGCCATGTATTTCGTGTCTCCAACGGGAACTGCGATACCTGTTAATCCAAACCCAAATGATAGACAGCCGCTGTCACAACAGCAGAGGTTCAATGCAAACTATTCTGCCAATTTGCAAGCGATGACACCGCCTAGTCAAACGAACGGTAAATTAGATGTTAATCATTTAATTTTTTTTTTATTATGAAATTGAAAATATTGACGGTTGTATTGTATGTTTGAATTACAGCAAATTATATAAGTAGTTACCCACTTGCTTATAATTCTATGCCAACTGTAACACCCAATCCGGGTGAATACTCGTGCCCGCCACCTGTTCAAATGGTTCCTGCTTATTACCCCGGCCAATCAGGTATCCAGCCTTCCCCAGTCATGTACAGAGTGCCTACACCACCGAATACTCCAACTTCGAATCAAGTCGGTATTCGTGAGAGAAAAAGTTTTTCCACTCTTATTTAAACGCACGTGTATAAACTAAAATATTCTCGCAGATTCCTGGTATGCCCTTGATGTACGTGAATTCTGGCACCTATCCACCCCCAGCAATGATGTCAGCAGGAACATTTGGTCCTCAAGTCCCAGGTCCTAATGGAACGTCTCCACCTGGCACATACATGGCTCCCGCTATTGTTCCTAATCTCGTCTTCAGGCAAAACGTACCCGTCAGTAGCCAGTTTTACCACTGATATGCCATGCATGTCGGCACAAAATTTAAAAATAAACATTTTTGCACCATCAGCTCGTATCGGGAGTTCGCGCGTCGACGCCAGGCAGTTCGCAAAGAGCTAGCAGATCTCCGACACCTGCGCACGAAATTTTTGGAGGCGGAGGCGGTGATAGAAGCGCACAACCTCCACCACGTTACCCACTGCCAATGTATCAGGGTGTCCATATCGTACAAGGTGTGATGAAAATTTTCGAAACTATTCTACTTTGTATTCTAATCTACGTTAAAAATTGGACAAAATCATATTTGTTGCAGGAGATATGAGACTTGTGCACGCTGGAGTGCCAGGTAACCATAGAGTGCAGTACGCACCTGTACCATCGCCACCTGTTATTCAAGGGTGTCCTCGACCGTACCGACCACCGTCTTATTCTTCAAACGCTTCTGGTGGAGGCACACCCACGCCGTTTGACGGACGAAACCAAAAAATTCGTAAGCAGAGGTGTGTAAGCGTGAAACGCTTTGTCAAAGTGTATTGCCTGTCAACGAAATTCTGATCAATCTGTGTGTCATGTCTTGTGTTTAACAGGTCCAAAATCGCTACTCTACCACCATCATCAGTAACAAGACCGAATTTGTATCAGTCTCCTTGCATGTCATCGCTTTCTTCAAACACACCAAAAGATATGGGAGAAGGTAAGCCCACGTACCGTGTACATAACGATAATTAAATATACCAAGCGCGGTACTTTCATAATTTTTCCGATCGATATTTTTATTCAACCTTATCGCTCTCAACACGATAAAGAAACAAACTTTTGACACTATTTTTTGTGTCTTTTTAAAAGCGAAACCTGTGGAAGACAATACAATATAAGGTACACACTTTCAATCAGACATGTAGCTATTTTTAACAGCCAGTCAGCTTTATATTTATACATGTAGAGGCTTCTTTCACTTATATTATGGGCTGCCATTTAAATCGGATTAATTTTTAGCTGTTTTATCATCCCCGTGTCCCAAATATTATTATAGCACGCGATGTATTGTTTACTTTCATTAGATTTTTATCATTTTTTTTTTTTTTCATTTGCTAGTACACCATACTAAGTTTTTTTTTTAAATTATTTTGTTAAGATATTTTAAAATGCGTAGAATGTGCATAAATAGTTTATTTTACATTTGATAAATATAAGCATATGTGAATTACTTTTAAACGCGTTATGTATATAATTTTGCGAAATTCTTTGTTTTCCTTTATTTTCCTACTCTTCAATGCTTAACGTGAATATTACTTTTACTTTGCGTCACGTAATTTGTGCTTCATCGATGTTCTGTACGTTAAAAAATAACCCACGTAATAATTACTCAGCTTTATGAAGAAAAGAAAAAAAAACAAAACAACAATTTGTTTGCAGCAACCGTAAGAGTGACAATCAACCGCCGAAATTAATTGTCACAGCACTAAAAGCGAAAACGTGGATCACAGGATATACTTGCTGGGGTACAAATGCATGTAGTAAGATAGGAAAAATTACGGGGAAAAAAAAAAAACCAAAGCGAGTGAGGTGCAGCCCAACTTGTTTTATGTATGTACATTTTCTGCGTAAACGTTGCCGACAAGTGAGTGAGCATTACCTTGAAAAGAAGCTGGGAAATATTTAAAGAATTATAAAATACAATATAATAATAAGTAAAATAAAGTAGCGTATAATATTAATGTAATAATATGTACACACGAAAGAATACGAACATTTTTTTCATACATCGTATAAAAGAGAGCGCACATGTGAGCAAGTGAAAGAGAGAACGATAGGGTGCGAGTCCGAATTATTATTATTATTACTATTATTATAAATAACCAACGATTGTTACACAAACATACAAAAGAAATATAAAAAAAAAAAAAAATAAATGAATAGATAATAAAACTCAGTCCATGTTGTGCGATACAAAAAAAAAAAGAACAATCAGTGAAAGTGACGAGCATCGTTTTGAAGATGGCGAGATAACAAAAGAGGATGTTGGTTATTGACAGAATTTTATCTACTATTTAAAACGAAAAAATAAAGAGAAAATGGATGACTATGTAAAATGATAATTATATAGACGAAGATAAAAAAAAATACATACATATATATATATAAATGAAAAAGTGGAGATATTTTAATCACGGTTTTACAGATCTTATATTTGTGTACATATAAAACTGAGTGTGAAATTTATGATTTTACGGTGACTAACGAAGATACTTACTATACGAACATTAGCAAAGATTTAATCGAAGGGTGTCTACGCGAAGGCACTGTCAAATTTAATGATGCTGATGCATCAACACACACACGGCTCTACGATACACAGATGAAGAGAAAAACGCGGTTTTAATTTACGGATTACCTTTTCAGCAGAGGTGTCTTTCAACTATACATTACGTGCAGTGTTGACCTAAACTGTAACGCTCACGTACACATTAAAGATACAAATGAAAAATACTAAACCTTAACTTACTATTACGCAAAGTCAGTGAGAAAAAGAGAGCGAATTGAATGTGCACGAGTGTATGATGTAAAGAGGATTACAGTGCGTGATGGGGTGCTAAGAGTTGATGAAAATTATTTCCTACCTTATTAATGTTCTCTAAACTATGTTCTGTACCGATAAAATATAGAAAAAAAAAAAAAGAATTTAACAGAAAATTTGCGTGCACTCTCTTAGTGAATGTTTGTCGGAACAAAAGTATATAAAATACGCTTCTTCAATCAGTACCTTGAAAAAAAAAAATAATAATAATAAAAAAAGTAAGAAAGAAAATAAAAAAATATTATTATACTCAATAAGCGGTTTTCCGCGCGCAATCCGGCGAAATTTCCTGAGAGCTGATGGTCGACTTTAGCCGCATAGTAACTATAGTTTTTTGCTCGCGAGTTTGCTTCTTCATTTGCAAAGTCTATGAAAAAAGAAAAAGAAAAAAAAAATTATATTATTACAAAGAAATCGTAATCTTTTAGCTCTTTTGAAGAAAAAATAAAAGAAAAAAATAAAAAAAATAAAAAAAAAAGATATTCAAAAGTACTCTGGTTAGTACTTATTTATTTTTTAAATGCAATCGATGTCGCATATAATATGTTATTAAATGACGATTATAATTCATTAATAATAATAGTAATAAAAAAAATACACAGACTCATTTGAACGAAAAAAAAAGAAAAAAAAAATCCGAGTCATCGCATTGCCAAGGATAATCCCATGCAGTTTATAATGCAATTACCATTATGCTCTAATCAATAATAATAGCCGAGCAAACAAAAGTCAAGCAATTCGAATTTAAGACAACGCAAATCTCCATTAACCGTGATTATCGGTGGAGAAAAAGAGGTGGTTCCCTCGTAGAAAAAAAAAAGAAGAAAAAAAAAATCATTAAAAGATAAACAAAAATCGATGTCCGTCGAGTGACTATATTGTAAACGTATTCAGTAGATAGCCTGTATTCATGTCTGTATAGTTGATAATAATATGTCAGTAGTCACTTTTACGCGCACTTAAAATCACTGCGTAGCTTTGGAACATTTGTACCACCAAAAGAACTCTGTGTTTCATTTTTCGGATGTTTGCATTTTTACCTGTATATGTGCACGTTTTCGTTACACAAAAACAAAAATAAATAATGATAATAAATTCAAAAAAAAAAAAATATCTACCAAAGATATGTACGACGAACAGAAAGGTATACATTATGAATATATTTTCGCAAAGCCGCAGTGATTTTACGTGCGCCAATGGCATTAAAAATACACAATAAAACGTTTCCGTCTGTGAAAAACAAAAAACTGCAATCCGACGCATCAGAGGGATTTCGCTTTCAGTTGCGGTCGCAAAACATACTACGGTCATTATCCTATACTTTCGCTCATCGAGAAGCTGTCCAAGTTACAGCAATTTAAAAAAAAAAATTACAAACAAAACAATGGTAATAATAGGTATACAGAAATTCAGCTGTTATACTATATTACCATTACAAAATATCGTTGTACATGTTGTGATAAATATTTTCTTTTGCGACGCCGGTGAAAACTTTTTTTTTTACTTATTATATACTCCGTACTCTCTATATCTATTATAAATTTATTCGTACATTATTCACATTAATCGGATACAATATGACAAACGTGCGTATATATTTACATTGAATATCAAGCGTATTTTTTATTATACTTTTCACACCACAGCACAAGTTTTTTTGCGTCGTTTTGTAAAAGAAATGAAGTTGAAAAAAAAAAAAATAAAAAAAAAAAACCAATAAACAAATAAATAATGAGAAAAAAAAACCATATGATATTATATATACCAAGTGGAATCCATCCAAAAAGCTTCGCTTAAGGTGATTGTACTTAAAGTTGTAGAAAAAAAAAAAAAAAAAGAAAAACGTGCTGCAGAGCATTTGCCTCTCTCTCTATAAAAGCCCTTCATCGACACTCGTCACACCTGAATACCAGTATACACTTGAACTGTTGACAGACGAAAAAAAAAAAAGAAAAAAAAAGACAACTTTTTATAGAAACACCTGAGCGCAGCGTACGTATAGTATTTGCCATACCTCTAACGTCGTAGCGATAAAGTATAGGTATATCCAATTAGCGTCTCCAAGAAAGAACGATCTCAGACTTATAATTTGTATTCATCCCGTTGACCTATCTATGATATAGTAACCCTATAGCGCATATGCCCCGCCGGACACAGCAAGTATCGTTCGTCCATTACATATGAAAACGTCTCGAAATATCGCGCTTAAGTATCTGATTTTGTATAATATAACACCTTTCGTTTCGTATAAGGTAAAATGTGATACATAACTCATTGTAATAAATGATTATCATACATAATATACCCTACGTTCACTGCACTTGTCAGGAGGCGTCGAAGGTCACTTGCTGTATCGCGTGCAACGTCGCGAACTTAATTTAATCCTTGACAAAGCCAAATTCACGTAAATCGAGGCAAGAGCAAAAGAAGAAACCGGTTTGCGAATGGAGTACCTTTTTACGTGTGCAGCCACTCCAAAGAAGACGTCGCAAGATTTGTTGGATGAAAAACGAAAAATCATTGAGAGGAATAACAAGCCAAGAAAAATAAAAGAATTCGAGAAAAAAAAAAAAAAAAAATTATAATGATTAAAAAGAAAAATAAGAAAAAAATATGTAGCGAACTCGTGTTCTCTCTTGATATGAATTTTCATTTGTCTCATCCCTTAATTGGTATTATATACTTATTGTAGAGAAAAACAAGAGGCTTCGTTCGTCGATTCCACTCATTTGGCAAAATCGTCACATCGAATAGATTTTTGTAAATTCATTTGATTGATTATTCGAAGTTGTTATTGCTATTATATACATACCGATGGATTTATTTTTATCGTAACGATTGCGTATCTAACAAATATTGTTTGATCTTGTTATCAAGACGTCCGAAGAACGTTTTTTTTTGTAAAAATTGTTTATTTATCTGTCAAGATTTTTCTATCTTTTACTCATGTCCATTCACGATGATAACTGTATGAATAATGTTTTTAGTTTCCAGCAATTCCAGCTTCGAAGCGTGACTAGGAGAAAAAGAAAATCTTAATAAAAAAAAAAAAATACAATTAAAAAACTACTGAAAAGTGCACAACAGCATCGTAGAGAAAAAATATTTGATAGAACTCATGTCATTCTAATTATATCTCTTGTTACCTTATATACATATATACATATATATATATAAAAATATTACATATATTACAATATTTTCCAAAAACGAATTACATATAATAATTCAATAAAATTCAGGCATTCTATTTTGATATCCTTATGACAACCTCTTCTGCATGTTCCTGAACATACCCAAATATTACAATATTATATGAAAGATATTATATATATTATAGGTACATTGTTATGTTAGTAAATTGTACTTAATTGTATATGAAGAGAGGTCAAAGTGATGATGTAATTTTTTATGAACTAATATAATTGCTTACTTTTAAATATTTTTGAATGTTTTGTATTGATATTTGTTAATACATGTATACACATACATACATATACATGAGATTAAAAATGAATCTGAAAATAAATAAATAAAAATATGAGAAAAAAGAACACAATGTGGTAGGAATAAAAAATTATTCAAACAATTCGAGTTTTATTAATGTTTTTATTAAAATTATAGATAATCAAATTGCATGATTAGCTTCGAATTTTTCCGAACGCTGGAAATTCAAGTAAAATTCAAGTTTCTTCACCAGTTGTGACAAAATACTTGGAACTTGTTCCCATTGCTCGAGAAGTCTATGTTTATATTCATATCAGTTGACGTATGATTAGCACACGAGTCCATACTTATAGTACGTACAATAAGGAGAATCATAAAGCACGGTATGGATACAAAATCATCTCGTTTGCTTTTTCTTTCTTTCCTAAAAGTAGTAAGACTTTGTTGTTTTTGTTTTTTAGTTACTCATTAATGTATATACAATTTAAAATTAGGTATTTTTAATTTTTTTTTTTTTTTTTTTTTTTAATTCTCTCAACTTCCATACTTTTTTCTTCTCGTTGTAAATAATCGATTTGTTTCGGGCAAGGGTCCAGAGCAGCATTGAGAGCTACAAAAAGTGAGCCACGACCACCAATTTACGGCGATCATTTTTCAGACGTGTACTATTGTTGTACATCAAACGTATGATGATAATTGTTATAATCTATACAAAAAAAGGGGAAGGGAGGGGATAAAAAAGAAAAAAAAGGGAAGGGTTACATGCAGCAGTTTTCCCAATGCCACTGTGAACCAATGCCACGCGCAGTCGCGACTGCTATTACCAAGTAGGTCGCCCTGGGAATGTCTCTCCTGGCTCGATATGTTTCGTCATATATACGATTCCCAGGGAAAACGACGTACCGCACGAAATTACACACACACACACGTGCATACCTACATATGTTTGAAAAATAATGCATATAGGCTATCAGCGCCACGCCTGCACAAAATACATATATGATAATATTGCACTCCCGCGATTTAGGAGGAGAAGGAGTATAGATATACAGGAAGGGAATGACGCGGAGGGACATGGGAATGAAATATGGGTAATCTGGATTGAAGGACATATTTATTGATATACATATACGTATGGAAAGAGGACCAATCTGGGGTTCCCTCGCTAAATTTCCAGGCCAGATGGTTTATTGTTTCCTCACATCTTTTCCTTTTATCTCCTCGGATCGATTTACGATTACTATAACCCACCACCAAATCGACTTTCTCGTCCGCGCCCGTCCATAAAGTATTACAGGAGAGTACAAGTGTAACATCGACTTTTCGGCAGCACCTTTCATTGCTTTTCTCAACCATATAGATTGCGCACAGTATAGGTATACATATGGCTAAATCATACACGTGCTATTGTAAACACAGCAAAGTAGATTTCAGTGAGCGCACAATTCTTTTTTTTTTTTTTTTTTTTTTTCGTTTACGACATACCCTGTATTAATTAAGTAAGCATTGAGCCCGTAGTCGAATTACAATGTTAACGGAGTTAACGTGAAAAAACAGGCTGCTAACTAATATGAGTTTCCAAACAAAGACCTCTTCACGATGCTGGAATATGTATATATAAATATCGAGTTAAAAATTAAACATAAACCTATATGCGTGTACGCGCTGTAATAACTCACGCTGACTGCAGAGTTCATTCACCCTTATTAGCACGCATCAGCCACGGCCTCGCAATTAAATCGAGTTATTTAAATATTATGGACGAACTTGCACGCACAATCGTACGACTTACATCCTAAATGATTAAGTTAAATATAAATTATTACAAGTGAGAAGAGTATGACCGGTCGTAGTTAGATGTGTATACATGTAGGACAGCTTATTACCGGACTAGTGTAAAAGAGTAGTTTTTCCTTTTTTTTTTTTTTTTTTTTCTTTTTCCCCTCTTATTGTTTCTATAATCGTAAGTAATAGCGCTAAACTACGTCTTATCGTGAGAATTTTATCAGCCCTCGCGCTGTAGGCGAAGCGTTAAGGCACTTTGTTATTGTTCTTTTCCTCTTTAAGCAACGCTATCTTCGCAAGGAATGCATCTTTTTTTTTTTTTTTTGTTAATTATTAAAAACCACATTTGTGATTTGAAAATGTAATCTGCAAGATCCACGGCAATTTCAGCTGTGATCCAAACGTACGAGTCATTGATCTCGCGCGCGATACCAAATTATTAAGTACACTTTCAAAGAAGAAAAAAAAAAAAAGGTTCAAGTAAGCGTATAAGCAAAAAGTTAGGAAAAGCTCGAAAGTACGCTAGATTCGTTTGACTTTTCAAACGAAAATGACGTAGCTTCGTGAGCAAAAAAATCAGAGATGGGAAACCGAAACGAAAAGTAAAAAAAAAAAATATCCATCTTCCGGGGAAAAAAAAAGGCGCCGTTGCTCCTTCCTCCTATCTCTTCCGTGTAATTCCTCCTTCCTCGAGTTCTCTCGACAACGACATTGTCGTTCGTTTTACTCGCGTGTGCACATACGTGTGCCGGTCCGAGTTAGCGGGAAAATTCATTAAAAAAAAACGCAAGAACAATGGAAAAAGGAGGCATCGCTCGGGAAGGCGAGCAAAAGTCGCGGAAGATGAAGGCAAGGAGCAACGAAACGAAACGGGGGGAAACAAAAAAACATAGCAGATAAGAAAGAGAACGACGATGAGGTTGGCTATTCTCCTTAGCTGCTGTGGCTGTAGGCGGTGTTGGTGTAGGGACCGCTGTAGATCGAGGAGCCGGTCGTCGAGACGCTCTTGTGGCGTCGTTTGCCCAGCAGCATGAGTACCGCGCCGATTATCGCTAGCAGCAACAACAGACTCGCTATCGCGATACCGATGGCGAAGCTACGCTGCGACATGCAAATGTAGTCCGGATTGCTGTCGTACGCCTGAAACGAGACCAAGGAAGAGCTTCACTTATTGATATGCCCCACCTATGACTATACGTGTACATATTATGCAATAAAAAGTAATTGTTATTTCCACAGAGCACAAAACCCACCCTTTCTTTGGAGACGTCGTAGTAATCGGACTTTGGAACGACGTCGGCTTCGTTGACGTAGAAGCCGCTGTAGACCTCGATGGTGGCAGGCGTGCCGTCCTCACCGGTACCGTCCTTGGTAGCGACGAGCGCGGTCTTTGTCGTGTCCCTCCGACGCCGAGCTAATTCGTTGCCACACAACGGCGGCTGCAACACAAAAGCACAAGCGCACACATTGTCAGCCGCACTTATGTATACAAATAGCCTGTGACGCCCTTTATCCATTCATCCAATTTTTTTTTTTCCCTTTTTTTTTATTGTACATCGCGTCATTAATATTGCTTTCGAGAAGCTCGTCCGTCTCTTGCACCAAAAAGCGACAGTGATCGATGACTCGAAGAAATCGCGGTGGTGGAGCTCTTGATTTTTTTTTTTTTTTTCCGAGCAGGGACGTTGTAACTATATACCTCACAAAAGGTCTTCCGATGCCATGAACTTTGCAAGTCAATTTTTTCGAAGGGTATATATATAGCTGGTGGGTGGGGAAAAACATGTATAATTGTGGCGTACCGTATCGGAGCATCCTCCTTTGTGCTTGATGCAAAAGCTAACGTTGCATTGATAGTAGACGCTCGAAGTGTAGGGGAACTTGTGCGCCTGGAAGTGGACCTTGGCTTCGGTCTTGTCCGCGTTGTAGACGAACTGGCCCATGATCTCCCTGTCCACTGGACAGCTGAAAGGGAACGAGAGAGAGAGAAAAAAAAAAATGAGAAATACCATTACGGAGAAGATTCTCGGGAAAGGAGAAGAGCAAGGGAAAGAGAAACAACGACAATCGGCTTTCCACTGAACGTACAAGTTCTACCTTTACATTTTCTTCGAACGTCAGATAAATTTCAATTATTCTCGCAGCCTCCGAACCAACGAACAAAATTATAATCGTCGAGCAGTAGTGCAGGTATGGCCGATCGATCGTTAAAAACGCGTAAATGCTAAGTGAGCGTACCCTTCGTGATTGATGAGCTTCTGCTCGCCCCGTCCGATGCCGTCCCTGACGATGCAGTCGGTTATCCTCAAGCCGACCATATCCTGGTTCTCGATGCTTATGACGAGGGTCAGGGGATCGCCGATTTTCACGTTCTCGGCGATATGGTGGGCCGACGGCTCGCCGCTGTAGATTTTCATCGAACAGCCCGGCAGTGGCGCTGCTGCCTGTTTTTCACACAATTGTTAAGGATATAACACACGCGCGCGCAGGAAAACGAAAAAAAAAAAAGAATAAAGAACCAAAGAATGATCCTCACTTGTAGTGGCAGCGACTGCAGCATGTCGACTTGGGTCTGGTCGTTCGACACCACCTTGTCCCGGGTCTGGTAGCGGCACCGCACGTGGAAGCCCCGGCCTTGATTCGTCACCAGTTTCAGGTGCGGCTGCACCACTATCGTGTTGTAGTACTCGATGCCACCGTCGTCCTGAAATCAAAAGACCCACGTTTACAGGTTTCATGTCTGAGATTTTTCACCCACAGTATAGAGCCGTGCGTTGTCCCGCAGCGAAATTGCTTTGCGCAACGCAGTATCAGAACACGGCGAGATGAAGAGAAAAAAAAAAGTGAAAGGAGGAGGAGAAAAAGGAGCAAACAGTCATCTGGTACACCTACGGGGGTTTTGATTAGAGGCCATGTATGTATCGACTCCAAACGCGCGTACACACACACTCCCAGGACCCCGGGCTCGGCTTATTGTCCGGCAGGTAATAACGAAATCACCCCCAAATAAGCCAAGGTACAGTCTCGCTTTGGAGTGAAAAAGAAACCGATCCCCCCCCTTCCACCCGCCTCTCTCTCTCGTGTCCTAATTGCCAGTCGAGGCAATTCCCTCCCGCGTCGCGATAACAAATACCAACGCGGCGTCGACGTTCCAGAGCAAATGCAATCATACAAATCGTCCTCCGTACATATACCTGTGTGTATACCTCTTGCAGTAATTGGCCGTCCCTGCATCGCACACCTGATAAAACTCTCCCTTTTATTCCTTCGTGCGGTGGTGGTGGTTGTGGGGACTTTCGAGCTTCTTTTTTTTTTTTTTTTTTTTTTTTTTTTTTTTTTTTTTTTTTTTCACGCGATTAAAAAGGGCGCACGAGTCCCACGGAGACACACCGCTGCTTCCTGATTTTAACGACAGGAGTCAGATAGTATCGCAAAGTACAGAGATGAAGATTGCACCTTTTATACCTATGCCCACATACGTGTGCGCCGTATATAGAGATTCACTGAGGTGCCACGCGAGGAGGAAGGGTCATATTGATGCGCACACGTGTGTATATGTATATAAGAATTGTATTGTAGCCAAGCTATGTACATATATATGTAATATGCGGTGTGCATGCAAGGGCCCGTCTTTGCAGTACCACGAAACGATCGCCATTAACCGAAGAATCGGAAGTACACGGCTAATGAACGCGATTGGCAATTAGAGGCTCGGGAAATTTTTTTTTTTTTTTTTTTTTTCCTTCTTCTTCCCCATTCAGCTGGAATAGAGTATACGCGATGAGGACGAGAGTCTGCTTCTTCTAAGCCCTTGCCTTTATATATTAAGCTTGTATCCAGTAATTCCCACTGTTCCCAGGGGTACGGGTATATCGTTGCCATGGGTATTTTTAATACCTATACCTTATATGTGTTGGTTTGTATACTCTGCTCTCCTGATGTGTTATCTTCAACGATGGATAAGTGCTTACGTATAGGTACTAGACCCTACTTTTTTTTTTTTTTTCCAATCACCATCATTATCACTATAGCTTTGTTTGCTTCTGTTGGTCGATCTACCGCATTGATTGTACCCATGTTAAGTCCAAGGTATATAAATATTATCTTCACCCTAGTGGTTTCGAAGAAACGCAAAATCACCAAGTTATTGGGATACATGAGTATACCGAGAATCAATTGTGTAAATGACGTATTATCTGCTCGATAAGTTTATATACTGTATAACGATCCCATGTGCATCAGGCTGCATCGGGGTGTGTAGGTTTGTACTTTATGAGTTTACATTATAGTGTCCCGTAACAAAATTAAATAAAAATGATTATCTTCCTTTTGAAGAAAAAAAAAATTTTTTTTTTTTAAATAACAACAACCGTAGGTATTTATTATTTTCGGTCGATAAACACAAGTGGCTCTGTGTGTACAATCATTTTAACACGCGCAAAAAAAAGAAGAAACAGCAGTACCTATACATATAGAAGCAGTATCAATGGGAAAAACGTTGTGTTTTGTTTAAGAAAAAATCTAAAGCATCAGTATGAGATATATATACATAAGATATCGAATAGCGAGGATAGGGAGCTATATACGTATATATCCATACAGTACTGCAGAGAAGGAAGAAGCAGAAGAGAGCGCAATCAACTCGCGGAAATTGCATTCCACCGAAGGCGGTACAGATATAGTTACAGCAATCTATATAAAGACTGCGGCTGGACACCTACACACATACATACCCTACAAGGATCCGCTTACCCCGCGCAAGTTGCAAGCGATGTATACACGTATACGTGTATATAATAATCAATCAAAAGATCGCTGCATGGGGTCATGCTGTAACCCCCCTCCCCCCCTATCTATCTGTACATATAGGTACATCTGATGGTTACACTCGTGCCCGAGCTATCATCCCTCCGTACCGAGGGGTACAGGTATAATGTCACGGTCACGGTCGCGCCGTGTAATTAAGTACATATAGATAAACAGGCTGCTCTGTGAAAAATGTGCCTGCAGATGCAGATTTTTATTAGATGCTGTATATATACATTGAGTGCATTGGTATGTATGTATGTACATCTACTTGCGCAGTGATTGTAGAAAAAAAAAAGTTCTGTACGAGGGTGGGAAAAAAGAAAAGCTCAGCTGCGACGCGAGGGAGAAGAACACGAAAATGTGACACAAAGAGGGAAGAGGAGCGTGCTTCAGAGGCATCCTTGCCGAGGTCGACTGAGCGACACGTTTCTACACTATAACGTTGAATCATATATTATTACAAGTACCATATCTACCTACATACACTTGCGCATTCCCTCGTATACGTAATACCTATATATGGGATACGGGGGAAGGTCATTGCCTGCTCCATATTTATTGTGTATTATGACATACGTACATTACCCCTTTATATTATTTATGCAGGTATACATTATAAGTAGTACATACTTACACCCTCGCTACTTCCCGTTGGTGTGCCAAGTATACACAAAAGAAACAGAGCGAGCTACCTCATTTTTTCTCTCTTTTCTATACCCCATCGTACCTTTTTCTCCCTCTCTTCCTTAGCGTATAACATGTAAGTGTGTATAATATAATATATGTATATACACGCTATAGGAAGCCTATAAGTTACAGGTATGCGCACTCTTTTTCCCGTCACGGCTGCTTGTGTTTCTCTCTCTCTCTCTCTCTCTCTCTCTCTCTATCTACGTACCGCGTATTATGTACAGCGGCTGAGCTTTATTACCACCTACATCAACCCGGAAGCTCTTGCTTACCTCATCCGCGACTTCTTCTTCTTCTTCTTCATTCCCCGTTTCTTTTTTTTTTTTTTTTCTCTTTCAAGAGCCGCTACCTACCCACTTTATAGGTGTACTACTGGCTTTTTCACTGGGTTCGTTTTTTTTTTTTTTTTTTTTTTTTCTTTTTCTCCTCATCTAGTACTGCTCATTGCGCAAGTACCGGCCAAAGACGCGCTTCGTCGCATCTCATTAATCATCGACGTAATGCGTTCCATGCACTTGGGGTCCCACAAGTATATACGTAAAAACACGCATCGTTCGTCATGGACATCGATTTTCCTATATACAATACACGCGTACGGATAAAACATTACATCGCGCGATCAAGTAAGAACTTTTTTCGCTTTGCGTTTCTAACGACACGGCCACTGGGCTCCCATAGACTCTTATACTCGTGAAAACAAAAAATCACACCCTCCCCGTAAGTGTATCGCATATAGGTGTATAATTATATATACCGTTATGCTCATACTACGTACATGAGAGAGGCGGTGAGTGCTTTTATTAGAGCTCGGTCAACATTTCGCGTGTATACAATATATATGTGTACGTTTACCTGTTGTGCAAGCATTAGTGGCCGTTACGTCAATTACACGAGTAGGTATATATGGATGAAGGGTACGGGTACTCGGCTCATCTTTTTAACGATCCTTCAGTCTTGGCCTTCGAGATGTATTTGTTTCAATAACCGAATTATGGGGAGGCAGGCATAGGTAATTATATCTAGGTACTATTATGTACGCGATCAAAGCCGCGTGTATGAGAGTTGAGAATAAAAATGGTCCCTCTACATGGATACACGCGTAGGCAACGTCCAACTAATATAATTTTGTTCGCAATGTGGATACACGTATTTATGTGTAGCGAGTTTAAGGTGATTCGAAAAGTCACCATCAAAGGCCAATGTTCTGTGTGTACCCACGTCAAAGTATACAATGTAACACGGAAAACCCACCGTGTACTATACGTGAACCAAGATATCGTATGTTTATATATGAGGAGGAGGAATGTAACAATATGTGCGGAGGAAAGAGGCGCGTCGCCGAGGCCACTTTATCCTCAAACTCCTCAATTATAAATTAATACACCCACCTCCCGGGCTCGTCTCAGTCTCCTCTCCCTCTTTGCGTTTCATTATAATTATGAGGGCTCGCGCGGATGGTGTGTTTATTTGGACACGGGTATACAATAGGCTCGCGCGCTCGGATCATTATCTCCCTCGCTTGAGCCGAAGGTCGCGGATCGCAGATATTCTTCCGCTTTGGATTACCCGTACACACCTCGAGGCTAATTTTTGTGCCGATCTGTGAATTTTGTTCAATCATGTTGTACCAGTGTATTAAAACTACGCTTACTCGAGGAAAAAAACAAAAAAAACAACTATCCGAGCAAATAATTTACTACGTCTCTTGGACGCAATCGGCGAAACAAAGACAAAAGCGGTTATTGGTATTGTGCGCGTCGGTGAGTATGGGGTGCACCGATAACGGAACGAAAGAAAGGGCGCCAAGTTGTCGCATCAAATTGCCGTATCGCACCCCCTCGATGCAGCTGTGGGTACGTGTAACGTATGCTTATATAATATATATATATATATATATATATATATATATATATATATATATATATATATATGTGTATAGGTACTCGAGGGAACGAGTGACACGTGTTAAAAGCGAGAGATAATGCCGTATGGTTATTTATACACGCGAGCCGAGGTGAGGGAGCGAGCGAGGGACGAGCGGAAACACGAGAGAAAGAGATTCTCATCGGGCAGCCAGTATACATTCAACCCTTTCCACCGACTCCCTATTACACGGCCGTGCACGGTACCACGTGTTGCAGTCCCGAGGTTTACATGCAGGTATATACGTATACACGCGGGGTAGGTAGGTAGGTAGGTACACCAATCAGGATTTATGCTTCTTTTGCTATATAAATATACACGCTGTACATGTATAAATACGAGTGCAATATGCCAAGGGGCATGCCAATAACTATACAGTGCTACCACCACCGAGGGTGTAATCTGTCTTGTTTCATCGATTGGCCTGTGTATAGCGGACAACAAGTTGGCCTTACAGCTGCACATTCTTTATACGTACAGGATGAGACGGATTTATCTCCCTTTTTTTATTGCTCCACGAGTGATTTTACCCCCTCCGCTGCAGTTGTTCCCGCAAAGTGACCATACGAGAGACACATGTGATTATTCGCGGGGGGGGGGGCGTGGGTTAACTTGTATGCTCAAGGATCATCCCTTATTTTAAGTCATCGTACATCAACTTGTCGAGGCAATTGTGGTTTTGGAAAAATCCTTTCGTTTGTACCTATCCGTATGTACGTCATTGCAATGGAATTTCCCGAATATAAGCGAGCAGATCGGAATGCGTTGACCAATTAAAGGTACATAGGTGTAGGGTACTCCGATGGCAAAGGTACATACGATATACAAAAGAGTGTGGACTGCGTGGATAATACGGGTATCCTATATTATGCCTTGGAATGCTACAGCTTGTGTACTTATCCGTTGTGTACGCGTATTGAGGAAAAGCCAAGAAAGAAAAGCAAAAAGAAAAGCAAAGGAAAAAAAACGGTGATAAGGGTGCAGGAAAAGGGGATAAGCTCATTGCAGGTGAAAAAGCGGACCCAACGTGTCAGTAAGGGATTTCCATAATTCAAACGAGTAGTGCACAACACCCCCTCTCTCTCTGTCTCTCTCTCTCTCTCTCTAGTGCAGGGCTTTTGAGCCGTTCTTCCTTATACTATTATTATTGTTATTATTCTTTTTTTTTATATCATGTACATACATATATACAAACACGTACAAACTTGGAGAGACAAGATCGCGGGAGTACACGGGGCAGCGGTACCTATATACAATATGCGCGATAAATTTTATGCGATAAAACAGTCCCTCCCCCTGTACGAAGGGATCGCGCCGAGCATCGGGAAAGCAACACGAGTTCGAGATAGTACCCATATACATGTATACGTACATGCGTCCAGTACTTACCCGTGTGCTGCAAATGTATATACGAATATAATCGATCTCTCTCTCTCTCTCTCTCTCTCTCGCCAACACGCGTGGAATATGCACAACGCATACCGATGTACCCAAGTAGGTATACATATAGGCACACTGCACGGATGACGGGCCAACCGATCGGTAAGCTCAGATAGGACTCAGCTTCCCAAGCCGATGTGTATCCTTATCCCTATACTTAATACGTGTGCATGTATCCATCGGGAGAAACACTTGGCCAATGTGCTTTCGCGTATCCCCTTGCGCTTACAGAGGTATATTTTATACATTGTACAGGGTATACGCTGTGATTCACCCAATCGTGTATACCTGCGCGTAATAGTTTAAAGAAATCACACGTATGGGTAAATTAGTATAGGCGCGCTATTTCTGATTTTGCCCCCCCCCCCCATACATATAGGGGATTGTTGATTTTTTGCGGGAATCATCGTCCTGTGTCGAACGTGTGACGATCGAGTAAATTGCTCGTTGTTTTACATACCACATCTCTCCTCAAATCGGTTCGAGCAACGCGCCAGAGTGTCTTATAACGTGCAATCTTGCGGCAGTCCGCGTCCGGCGAGGAAGAAAAGAAAAAAAAGGGGGTAACCAATAATATATTAGCTCGTGATATCTCCATATATATATGTTACACATGAGCGCTGACAGGGACCAAAGTTAGAAAAAAGATGAGTGGAGAAAGAGAGCGTGTATACAGGAAAACCGGCTCTTCTCCGTGGTATAATCTATATCTTCCTCCTGCATAATATGCATGTACAGCTATATAAATGTGTATATGGTTCCACGCGGGGCGATGCTTTATACAAGTACTGGGCGTCATTGCGGATAAATATCCAGAGGATGGAGCGCGATGCGCGCACATGTATATATATATACCGTATGGGCAGGTAAAGGTCCCGTGGTCGGCCGCGGCGAGGTGGGCTCCTCTGTGTACGATCTCGGGTTCGACGGCCGGTCAGTCCCAGTTGTTGGTGCCGGCAAAAGGAGCTTTAACGTGTCCGGTGTATGCACATATATATACTCTCTAGCTCTCTTTCTCTCTAGCTTTGCTCGCTTCTTTCTCCACTTTCTGCTGATATACAAGTACTGGGGGGGTATGGAGCGCAGGCCCGCGCCGTGAAGCGGAAGAAAAAGACGAGAGGAAGAACGAGGAAGAGAACGGAATGGTCGGGAAGGTGGAACAGCTGAATAGGAGCTGGGAAGCAGCGGTGGTACGAGCACTTGTGTATACGTATACATATACCAATATATAAATACATGCATTTACACGAGTTCTGAGGGGTAAGGGGGGGGGGTTGCAAGAGCTGCCGCTGACTCCTCTTTTTTTCCCCCTCTTCCTCTTTGGCTACTTCCTTATTGCCGTGGTTTTTTGCTCCTTTTCCCCTTTTCTTCGCGCGCTCTCTCTGCACCGGCGAATTTTCCGCGACCGAGTCATTCCACTCCAAGGTTTTTCTCCGTCCTCGTGTACGAGGGGAAAAAAAAAACAAAGTTCATAATGCCCATCCCTCCCTGGTTGGATATGGTTATCGAAAATCATCGTCAGGCGCGTACCGTGTTGTTTTCAATCAAGACCCTTGCACGGGAGGGAGGAAGTTGCGGCGATACGCGACCAAGTATATATGGAATTCAATGATCGCGCGGTTATATGGTGTGCCCATCACGAGTACAAATATCACTTATATACAGTTGTCAGGGTTGCATCGCCAGATGATCGTTGCAGCTGGTGATGTTTGCCTTATTTGTGGAGCAAAACGCGGAAGAAGAAGAAAAGCCAGCTGTACGTTATACAGCTGCGATACCACATGGAAGGAGATGATGAAACTTGTGCATCGCAGTACGGAAAATAATATGGAAGAAAAAAGCTCGTACTGCCGGCAGAACCGAAGATATGATTATGTATGTATAGGTATACGGACGAAGCGAGCACAGCGAGGATGTGGAGAGCCTCTCCGTGGTCGCGGAGAACGCGAGGAGAAGGAAAGAGTTGGAGGATAGGGTGTGGAGGGGGATCGGTTCGTTGCTCGTCGGTGACCTTGGCGGCCTCGAGCGCAGCTAGATCAACTTCCTCGAACAACTACACACGCGCACATTATGTACAGGGGGATGCCGACGGGGACGAAGACGCGAATTCCAGAATCCATACGTAGCGTGATTTTGTCCCCCCGAAACCTCCATTCGACGCCCTCGATTGTATTAACTACGCGCCCGGGTAACTCGGGAGCTGCAAAGCTCAGTCGCTCTTCCTGCACTTGTTATTATTATTAATTTTTTTTTTTTCCATCCGTACGAGTTATTCGTTTAAACGTTGTTATGGCTCCCTTTTGTATTGTTTCTCTTGACTGGCTCTCAGATAGTTCTTGTTGTCGCTGCTGATATACGACAATACACTCTTTTTACTCGTTACATTTGGTCAATGTATACTTTTTTGCTTTCTCGTCCGAAAATCGTTGTACGCGTGGTCGGGCACTTTCACTCTCAACCACTTATACGTGTAAGGCACGTGACATTGAGAAGCGATCAATGATCATCGGTTGGTCCCATGTGCACGCACTCGTGCAGTGGTACGAGTGAGAGGCCAAACGTAATCTGATGTGGTGATACTTAATTATTGCGTTAACCAACGCCGGGTCGTTGGAGCGCGATACAAGCGATAAAATTCCAGGGCGAGCATCGAGACGAAAAACGAAAGCGGCGAGGGAGAAAAAAAAAAAAAGAAGAAGAGGAGAAGCCGAGTGGTGGTGCATTAAACGCCAAAAAGATTAATCTAGGGACGGGATCGGTATGAGATCGTATCGCCACGTACATCGGGTGTGTTTGTGTGTATACATATAAAATATACTTCCCCCTCACCGCAGCCTAACGAGCGGGGGTCCCGCGTTTTGTTAATTTTGCTGGCTCGTGTCTTTCCACCCCATCCAACGCAGCTATGTATAATATATGTATATGTATAGGTATGTACAGCGCGGAGATGCTCTCACGTACGCACGAGCCCCAGCCGGCACGTCCGTACCGGTTATTCGTGGAAGACCGATTAAGCTTTTCCCCCTACATCCTCCTCCTCCTTCTTTAACTCCCTATCGCATTCCGACTCGTTGTACTTTTCTCCCTCGACTTCTGTTTGTCGGAGCTTCGTCCGTCGAATCTCGCGTCATTTGCCAAACGCTTCGCCGTTCCATCGATACCGCCGATCGGCGCATACCGATCACCCGTCCGAGTATATATATACACCCAAGACCAAGAGTTCAGTTTTATGCTCGTGCGTGTTTATAATATATACTCGCTCGTACAACTTGTCCATAGCTAATAGGTATACGTCGCGTGTTCTGTGCACATACACACACGCGCGTTCATATAATATGGTGGATGGTAGTTTGCATTATAGTTACATCCTACATAGATCGGTATACCGATGCCTTTTTGCGCGTGTATATACTTCCTATGCGCTCTTCTGTTCCGAGTACTGCGTAATGCACGTTACAAATTCAAAGGGTGGGGAGGGGGGATCGAGAAGATTGTGCCGATTGAATTGTACGTTTGTACGCATCCGATTTCTGATGTTGCCTCTGCGGTCGAGGGTAAGTATATAACACAGGAGAGGAAACGGAGGCTGAACCGAATACCTTCGAACAGAGAAGCATAAAGGTATACAGATGATACGGTTACGCGTCGGTAAATATGCAATTACATTGTGGGTACGCATGAAAAAAACAAAAAATGAAATAAAATTGGTAAGATGAAACGATGTACGGGTTACTGCTATGGGCAACCTATGCGTATGTAATTGTTGAAGACGAACGAAAAAAAGAGTGTGACACTGGTTCGTATACGTTACGTTCATGCATGTATAACCTACACTCCGATTATGATTACATATTATACGTATTGAGTACATTTTTAGAGATACAGATTTTCTCGATCCTTCTGCCTAGTGGGTATTTTTACTTTTTCGCATGTTTTCCTCACGTTTTACTGTAGCGTTTATTCGAATATTATTTTATATTAAATTATACTTGGTGAATTTTTTTTTCTTCTGTAATGATGAATCACCGACCAAGATATTGGTCACTGTTTTGCGTGCAGTAATAAAACTTATCCGTCGGCGTATGATTTATGTCCAAATCCGCTACCCCCTTTTTTTAATAAAAAAAAAAAAACTTTTGATTGATGAGTACTCGAATCGACGTGGTCATTGACGTAAATTATTGCGAGTGCCATAAATTGAGTTGACGCACATATCAGACAGATGTGCGAAAAATTGACGCAAAGCCTTTCTAAACCAGTCTCCGGACATTGTATTTTTTTTTTTTTTTTTCATACATCTCGCGCTCCTTGTCGTTGTTGACACAATTTTACGTCTCATGCGGTTGCGCAAATTTTCGACTTCTTTCGCGACAGCACCTTTTTCGTGTTTCATGAACATAATGGAGGAAGGTCCGCGTATACAAATGGTCTTTGAAACAGGAATTATGCTAATCGAAAGAAGAACGTATATTATATTGAATTTTGTGTCGCCGCAAAATGACACAAGAGAAAGAGAAGGAAAAAAAAAAGCGTCGCACCTTGGCACTAATAGTTTCCTGCCCACGCGTTCAATCGTTTCGCAACGATTATCCAAGTGGAAGCTGCTGCTGTCGCCGCAAAAGTGCGCTCTCTATCGATCGTTTGATTTCATTTCCATCGGATGAATCATTTTTTTTTTTTTTTTTTTTTTTTTTTTTTTTAATTTATCATTCGTCCAAAACCGTCACAAGCCATTCTCACGCCATTACTATGGAGAGAAATTACTTTTCTGCACGTAAAATATCGAAAGTGGCGTACAACAGGGCACACCAAAGTGAACAATCGCTTCGCCAACAAGAGAAAGAGAGAGAAAAAAAAATCTCTCATTATGTTGGTTGGGCTTTCTAATATTCATCCACACGATTCTTCCCCCCCGGGCACGCATGCAAAGAACATCCTCTCAGCTCCGGCATAACAACGAAGCGACACGCGCGCGTTTTTGAAACACCCATTTGCAGAAAGTCTCAAGGATATATAATGTACACACTCGAAGGCGTCACCTCTTGTGCTATATATGTATGTACACGTGTATGTGTAAGCGGCCGGAAAGAGTTTGCCGTGAAAAGACGGAGGGAGAGAAAAGGTATATATAGGCGCGCGCGAGAAGAATTCGCTTCAAGGTGAGAGAGCGAAATGCGCATCTTCGTGCGGGACGCCGATGCCGAGGGGGAGAAAAAAAAAAGAGCCGGTGGAGAATTCGCGGTGCGTATACACGTGTATATGATGGGTTTCGTTCCGATGGTGTGGCCTGGCTGAACCAAGAACGCCCCGCAGACGGGAATTAAAAATGGCGCGAGCCGGTTTTTTTTTTTTTTTTCAGTTCGGCTCTATGTCTGCCTTCCCGACCTTGGGACCATAACTTTATTAGACGCGAATACGTACACGGCCTTTAGATTTTGCGCCGCTCGGCAGCTCTCGGGCTCTTTGACAAAGGAATTTCGGAGGATACCGTGCACACGTGCAAGCTCTCGCACATATATATTTATATTTAATACAATACCGTGCAGAGCCCCTTACATCTCGTTCGCGTGATCGTAATGAAGGCAGTAGGCATATAAGTACACCCGGACCGATGGAAGGATGCACGTCAAGGAGTTAATAGTATATACCGCAGAGGTGGAGCTGTACGGGTACACCAAAGCTTTATGTATAATTTATCTTAACGAATTCCTCGTATAACCTATGTGTACCTATGCTGTTCGCATATGTTTTCTCGAATCCAAAACTGGAGAAGAGAAACTGGAATCGCAAAATCCG
Organism: Copidosoma floridanum; assembly: GCF_036245765.1. Lineage (NCBI taxonomy): Eukaryota > Metazoa > Arthropoda > Insecta > Hymenoptera > Encyrtidae > Copidosoma > Copidosoma floridanum. The sequence continues at coordinate 14,012,922 of NW_028321896.1, read as the reverse complement.
TAAATCAAAGCTTGTGTATATTATAATACATCGACGCGGGTATAGTATATCGTAGTACCATATGTACTCGTCCGTGGAGTCGCCGAGGTGGAAAAATCCCTTGCCCTGCCGCAACAGAGCAGCAGCAGCATGCATTCCAGCGCATGGGAAAACAGCTCTTGGCGCCTTTGAGTGACCCTATACATAGGGTATATATATACCCTTTACCTGTAACACCCGATTCCCCCGTGTTAAAGCAACTGGGTTCTGGGCCCCTCTGTCCAGCTCTCGGGGTATTTTTTGCCCGCGCTAATGAAGTTTTACGGCGAGGGCTGCGGGGGATAGCGTGTATACCCATGTATACATGTGCATCATACCAAAGGGACAAAGCTTGTAGCTTGCCTATACATACACACAGAATAACGTTATCCGATCCGCAGTGCAAAGGACAAAGCCAAATCCGTAAACTACGTATAGCCACGATACGTGTATCATCACTTGCATGGTGTAACTTAAAATATGTACATGCACCGCAGTGGGTGAAGATGACTTCATCCATATACGTATACGCGGGTCTGAAAAGCTCATTCAAATGCGGCTGTGTTCTGTAATTCAGATGATGATGATGATGATGGTGGTGGTGGAGCATACATCAGAGGTACATAATATATAACGTAAGTGGGTAGGTAGTTAGGTATGTAGGTAGGCGCACGTATGACGAGCAAAAGCGAGCCCATCTCGCGTGTGGTTTTAGGTTGACCGGTGCGCAATCAGCCAGACTTTTATGCTTTTGTTTGTCCACGTGTAAGTACACGCTCAGGAGGGTGGAAATGCAGGGAGCCACTTTCACTGGTACATTACGACTTTGGCCTTTTTGCCAACTGTATACATGCCTATATAATATAACTATTTGCGTTTCTCTACATATACGTGTGTATATATGATCGTATACGCACTTACGTATACACCATAGATTGCACTCGTATAGTTTCCGTTTGGCGAAAGTCTTTGGACTTTTTTACACTGGAAATAGAAAAAGTATACGGGGCAAATAAAAAATCGCTTTCGTTTGCGTTGTTACGCAAGTACCTACATATACATATATATTATATATATGAACAGGGTACATTATAATATATCGCACACTTTTTACATTACCTCTTGTTGTGATGTAGCTGTTCCAAAATGCATACAATCGAATTTAAATGAGCAAATAATGTGCAAAAACAAAAAACAAAACAAAAAAAAAACCAGCAAACGATGAAAAGAGGGAAAAGAAGAAAAGTTGATTCTGTAAGTACGCAGAGGAACGCCGAAGATGCGGGCATGTGTATTATGCGCGAGACCGAAAAATTTACAGAGACGACGCGACAGTAAGCGACAAACACTGCTTGCGCGTACCATACGTACACCGATGTATATATGTATGCAATTACTATCCTGGTGGAGGGAAGAAGTTATACACGGAAAGGCAAGAGTCGCGAAAAAAAAAAAAAAAAAAGGCGAAGAGTGTGCGTGCGAGGGAGGCTCTTTCTCCGAGATAACCACGCACGAGGAGGAGGAGAAGAAGAGGGAGAAAAGTTGCTTGGCCGAGCTTTTTCTGATTTTTGCCTTATTCGGAGGTTCGCGGAGCCCGAGCAGGAGGCAATGAACCCCGCGGAGCTATGCATCGGGGCGCCACACATTGCAAGCATTGTCCTCCCCCTTTCTCTCCCAGGGATATAGAGAAGTAGAGGAGAAGGAGGGCCCACGGAGGAGCGTGTAGTAGTATAAGCACGAGAAACAAAGAGGAGAGGGACGCTAGAGTATATTATATATATATAAGTGTACGTAGGAGAGGAGAAAGAGAGACCGGTCCGCGGCGCGGCGTCGGGCCCGCGAGTTATGGCGCTCTCTCTATATCTTCCGAGAAGCAAAAGGGCCCCGGCCGGCGATATCTCTCCCCGATCCTCTCCCTCCTTGGGGCAACTCTACCTCGCGGGTTCCCCCCCACCCTACCCCCTTACCTCTCGAGCTCCGCTGCTGGTTCTCAACCCAACTTGTATCTGCAATTTCAGCGCGCGGATGCTGTATCTCTCCCTTATACCTGTTGTGGCCTTACTCCTACATGCTTCTTGTACATAATATATAATATCATCTCTTCTTATTAGGTGTACATAGATGGATGGGTATACCTATATACTTATACACGCGTGCATAATAGTGCTACGTACACCCCCCCCCCCTTTTCCCCAACCCAACCCTATTGCAAGCTGCATCGTTAATATTGCGCGCTTTACTTTTTTTTTTTTTTTTTACTATATATCACATACTTACACATGCATGCTCGCGTGCGTGTATATAAATATATTATACACCGACTACCCCATGGTCTTTACTATACGTGGATGCTGTTGCATTACATGCCGACGAGACGCTGCTGAGGATACATGATTGTACAACGTGTATAGGTAGTCAACAGTATACGTGGACGTAGGTACTTGTATATTATGTGGTGCGTTTTATTTGCCTTGTATTATGACCGTTATCGCGGAATGACATTCTTATAATGCGCGCGGACGGTCTGTACCGAGGCGACATTGCCCTGCTCTGTACACATATACATATACACAGCTATTACTCGCCTGCCCCTCCGATGCTGTACATATATACATAAGCGTCCCTTGTGTGTTTAATGCTTGTCGAGCAGTATGCCAACAGAACAAGTACTCACTGCAGTGGCGAATTACCTTTTACCCTTTTTCTACTCCCAACAACCCGTGGCAATCAATTCGCATACATACGTATACAGCTGGTGAATATCAGATCGGGCGCTCGTTTTTTTGCGACCGTAATGATTTAATTAATACCTTCGCGCACTGTCTATTGTGCACTTATGAGTTTATGTATATATAGGTTTATTACTTATTGATGCTTTCGCGAGATGGTCGGTTTTTACTTTTACCGTGAGTACTGCTTTTGTCTATTTTTTTATTGATTGTACATTGCAGTGATGACTTTTTTTTTTTTTTTTTTTTTTTTTTTTTCAAGCTCCGCAATACTCGGAAAAAGACAAGAGATCGTCCATTGGACGTCTCATTGATAACTTTTTTTTTTTGCGAAGATCCCAACAAAGTAATCAAATGAAAATGCAGTACACGTATAGTAGGAGGAAAAAAAAAAAGAAAGGAAGAAAAAAGCTGTAAGTACCGATGCAGTTGGCGTGCACTTAACGTGGGATGGTAGGTACGTGAGTTTTGAGGTGCCAGAGGAATTCGCAGAGCGAGAAGCCAAGTTCTTTGTTACACACGTGACGGACACCAGAGAGAAGAGGGAAGTACACACAATTTGCGCGTTTTAGCGCGACCAAGTGAAACACGCTGTTGGTGTAAGCGAAAAGTCGTGTACCGATGTACATATAGTATACGTATATAATTCCACCCCGCGCGGCGCACACATACATGCACACGGATACACCCTCGTATAGCCTGAGAAGCTGCGAGGTATCAGTCGCGTGCAACGAACTTGCGTCCACCGAATCGACGAATACTGGAATTTCACGTCCAAAGCAGCGAGTCGTTGATCTTTCCTATAGTATATACACCATATATTTACGGCGCGCACATATATTAGTATGTATAAGCGGCTCTCGGGCTATTCGCGCGCGAATCCTCAGGGATTCTCAACTGTATCCCGCACTCGATGTTGTGTCCAAGGAAAATAATAAAATAAAATAAAATAACCAACACGATCTTCCAGCTCGCACGAACATACTTCCAGTTTCTCGAGCCAAACCGGACACTGCGGCTTGAAATGTATTCATATACGCGCCGAACGTATAATATATACTTGAGAGACGTAATTACGAAAAAGAAAGAAAAAAGAATATATATACGTATTCCTCGGTTCTTATTGAGCTGTCGAGAACCAGAAGCGTGAATAATTCTACATCCACTATTGTGCCCCGGAGTCCAGCGGTTTGTATATAACTTACGAGTCGCGCAGTTACACGTATATATACGAGGATCGCGTTGTCCGAAGTACGATTTTTGCATGGTAACACACGCGCACTCCTCTACGGAGTACTTATTATCTCGAAATCAGACTCCCGGACTTGAATCAAAAACCATAAACACGTCCGTCGCGACAACGGCACCGTTGAATTAAACCGCCCTGACGGCACCTATACCTCCGTATATACGCGCATGCACAAAATGTATATATACTCCCCATTTATGTGATGTACACTTGCAGGGTAAGTACAATACAAGTCTACCGGTTTGCGAGCTGTAGCAACGCCCCGTTACGACGCAACAGCTCCGGTATACTCCGTTATGAAAATCGTCCCCGTGGCTTCGCACCCCCGCACAAACGCGAGTACCTCTATGTTCATTTGGTGCCAATACGAGTGAGCCATTAAAAAATTCAGCTCCGCGTGACAGAGACGCACAACCGTGTGTATATGTGCACCCACCTCTGCTGCTACAATTCTCTGCAGGGCGCATTCCTCTGAGAGGGGGTGGGAAGGGCAAAACATCCGTGGTACCGGTTTGTCCTCGTCTCTGACCTTGAGCCCTGCGGCTAGGGGCCCTCTCGCTCGCACCTCGAAGCTACTTCTTCGATTTCCCCCTAGAGCCGCTTATCGCCGATTTACACCGTCTCTCTCTCTCCCTCCGTTTTTATATATATATATATATATATATATATATATATATATATATATATATATATATATATATATATATATATATATATATATATATATATATATATATATACGTACACGGTGTGTATCCGCAAGAGGCGCTATTTTGCACGCGTCGTTCTTTATACCGAATTCCCTTTTCTTCTCTTCCTCCGCACGCGTGTACGTATAAATCGGTACCGTGTATCTGCATACTTTCCGCCAAGACGATCATACATATATATAACAGCCCTCGGCTAAAGCTCGTTTGAATACACATACACCTATTCCAGAGTTATTTCGCGCTGGCGTTCGTATTGGGGAGATAGGGGATCTCCCTTTCTTTCTTTTCCAACCATCACCACCCCCCCGGCGTGCCGAGAGGGAACGAATGTTTGTGAGAAAACGCGTTAGCGCGTTGTCGCCATTAACGCACCGTGTGCCGCGCGTGTGCGATGTATTACATACCTTATATGTATAAATCGGTTTCGTTGCGCTGTAACCTTATCTGCCCCTCTGTATCAATTTGCGCCCAACTACTTATATACGCTTACGGGTGCACAATACAGGTATATTGGTATACAAAAGACACGCGAAGCGGAGACTTCGACGGAGGTATGTATATATAACGTTGTGGCCAATATTGCGTCGAAATTTACTTACGAGCGTTTATTTGCAAAGGGTATCAACGAAAATTGCTCTATCCGCGGATGCATTTAACCATCGAGTGTATTGGTGTACGCAGCGACGGATGGGTCTGCGCGCCTGTCAGAGAGAGCCGGCAATCATGGAGGTAATGAGTAGGGAGAGCGAGGATTGAGTGGAAAAAAAACAAAACCTTCCAGACAAGGTCGGGCGGGTAACGCGCATCGATGAAGATCCATCGGCGCTTAAATGCCGCCTTTTGGCTGCAGCGGCCGTGCAATTTAGAGACAAAGGTCCCTCGGAGACGGGCAAAGTTGCGTGCGCCTAATGGTAAAAAGCGTTGGTAAGTAAGTAAGTATGTATTATTCGTGCTTTGGAAAACATTGGCGAGGTGTTACGAGCCCCTGCGATGGAAACTTTCCTCGAGGCTTTGTGTTTTCACACGAGCAGGAATAGCTCTTCGGACGCTCGGCGCGAAAGTAATGCGGGGTATAATCAACGTGTCACCCATCAGGCTTTGATCGAGACCGCGTCAGGACTTGCCGATCGAAGAAGCTGTATACCTGCAATGTATATACGTAATGCAACGTCTGACATAATTATCTCGAGGATCCAGATGATGTAAAGCATATACTGTATATGAAATGTACAAGTTCAATGCTCCTTTTGATCCTTGTGATTCATAAAATAATAAAAGGAGTTAACGAATACGTGTACGAGTCAAAAAGAAGGGGGAAAAAATTCAATACATAATATTGTGAAAAATTTGTATACATCACGAGAGTTTCAATGGGTTATCGAATCATTGGCTGTACTCGAGTCAAAATAAATGTTCACTTATGTAGAAGCCTATCGTTGAGTGAAAACTGAGGGAAACTCCCAGATAAACGATATGAAAAATAATGTCCCTCCGAGATCTGTCGCATTGTTCTGGAAACAACAGTGTATACACAGCTACTGTGATTTTCTTGTTCGAGAAATAAAAAAAAAAAAAAAAAAAAAAAAAAAAAAAAAAAAAAAAAAAAAAAAAAAAAAAACAGGCGAAGGGAGATACCCAGCACCGATTGGTCATCCAGTCCATTGTTTTCGCAAATTGTCCCGCGACGTACCAATACACTGTACAGCTCAAAGCTGAGCGGAAACAGCATCGACTTGTATATAGTTCCACGCGGGAAAAGAAGAAGATCGAGATGGGTGAAAGTCGGGCGCGCGGCACAATGCCACATCAAGTACATACGTACACAATATATATATATGTATACACGTATAGGTGCCCCGAGCGTAATGAACGAGAGCCGCACGATCAGGCATGGTATACATACACAACGAAGCGCCATCGTGCAATTGGCGTGTATACCCATAATAGCAGCAGGCAGTGGATGACCGCACGCGCTCTTTTTCTCACGAATCCCGACTCGATAAATAATCGAGCGGCACGCGATTTTCCAGTCCCATTAGCCCTTTTTCTTCCCCCCCCCCTTCATCGTAGGTATAATAGGTACATGTGGTCGCGTATACAGTATACATAGAGAGAGAAATGTGATTAATTACCGTTCCAGTTGGTCGATCGCTCTGATCGTTTGATCGGTATACGGTCGAGAGCACGTATTATCTCGAATTCCTCTGGTCTAGAGTTCTTCTTTTTTTTTTTTGCTGGACAGGATAACGATTGATTTTTAGATATGCCTCCCTCACTTTGATGTATATGGCCAGTAAGGATTATCATGTCCACTTGGCAAAATGAGTAATGCCACTTTTTGCCTTGTTAGAAGTGCACGCGAGTTTATTTGGTGGCCGGCTAGTACGACACACTGATGATCCTTCTTTGATGTAAAGGAAAAACGAAAAAAATTTCCTATGTCTCATGATTTTGCGTGTCCATATTCTATCCATTGGAAGTCGATGTTAGCATCATCGTGCATGTAGAGAATTTACGTACAGAGTATAAGTATACCATAAAGATGTGTACGCGATCGGTCGAACTGTACAATGCACTTTGAGTGAAAAAAATGAAAATCAGATATATTTTATGTACTTTACTGCAAGTGTAAAAACGACTCGTTTCGATCGTTGACGATCAGTATAGAACATCGTCAACACACTACGGTGACACTCTGTATATATACAGGCTACACAAAATCCAGCCTTTACCGTGCAAAGAGAGAAATGCGTTAGATTTATGAAAGTTGCCTGCAGTAATAAGCCGCAGTTACAGTTACGCGCTTGATTAATTTCAGTCATAAACAAATAAACACAAGCTAATGTATACCTATAAACGTATACATATACATACTTTGATTCTCGCATGTTCAGCAGTTGGTGGTCATATGTGTACAGGTAGCGCACAGAGTAGATCAATCATCGCACCGATAAAATTTTCAAAACTGCCTACGTACATGCATACATACATGCGCACATATATAATAAATAGTTACGGCAAATCGAGTGTCTCCTGACGCGCGCGTCACGCGTTTATTTTATAAGTTTACGACGTCGCGTCTCGTCGTTTGCTTTGCACATGAATGGCCGCTTGTGCCACCACCGAGCATAACTAATGGCAGAAGAACGCAGGCGTATAATATATACATACGCATTCGTAAATCATAATATATATGATGTAGCATAATAACGAGCACTGAAAAGCGCATCGTAAAGATAAAAAAAAAAAAAAAACTCTTTGGTTTGAATATTCAAAGCGAGAGAGAGAGAGAGCACACGAGTGCACCCATTGTACACCTCTCTGTGCTCTGTTGTGGCATTTAAGCTCCATCACAGGGTGCGGGAATGGAGGGTCCATTAACGCGTCCATTCGTTGTAGATACGGTACCGATGATGTCGGTATGTATACGTAAATACGGTGTAATTAAACGAAGCCCCTGCAGAAGCAAGAAGAAGAGCGTAATCTTATCGTTGGCCGTTTGAATAAGGGGAGGCTGCGATTTCCTTCGAGCCGAGAGAACACGCCGTCGCAACGCGGCACAGAAAAGAGACAACGCAAACCTGGAGGTGAAATAAGAGCAAAAGGGAGCCGACTCTCTGGATATCATACTATCTGCGACGTTGTTGTACACGCGTGACCACAGGATGGGAGGATATGGGGTAAGCGGGGATACAATTTATACGTATGTGTGTATATAATATATATATATAATGATATAGTTGCAAGCACCTCGGGGGAGTTTTTGTCGGGGGTACCTATAACTTTTCGCTCACGCATGCACATCGTGATTTATGATTATCACACGCACAACCACCCGGTTATATTTTTCCCTATCCCTTTGCCTCCTTCGCTTTCGGCTCGATTGCCCCTGCAATGTACTGTATAACAAGCGATAAAAGACTCGGGAGGAGGATCATGTGACCACGCGTGTGTGGCCGCGTTGAACATATTACAACCTATCCATGTATACCTGTATATACCCGCAAAGCGTTAACACACACACACACACACACACACACACGACGCAACGATGTATCCACGAGCGCGCGCAAGCGTCCGTGTAACACGAGCGGTAGCAAACTCCCCGTTGAGGTTGAGCTGCACGCACTCTTATATATTATATTCTCGATATGTTACATCCACAAGTTGTTGCTGTTGTTGTTGTATGTACCTACACGTGGGTAGTATAAATTATATGCGCATACATCGGTATACACCTACGATTATACCATTGTAATTGTTTGTGATTGTATATACATGCAACATATATTTATATATCGACGCAAGGCCGGATCAAGGACAGCATAGTATGCATAAGATATATTCGTGCCTCTGTTGCACATGTACCAGATACTCGTAAAGAGGAATCGGTTTTGTATACGGATGAGAGACTGCCCCCCATGAGTCCAACCCCTTGGCTATCATTGCCGTCCTCTGATAATAACGATGAGGGGGGAACGGAAACCAACCTTTTTTTTTTCCTTCTCTTCAATGACAAGCTTGGTTTCACCCACCTGTTAGCCATCATCTTTCTCGGTGGGGATTTTCAAGCCTTCAGTTGTACTTTCGTCGATTGGATTTGCCGGTGATCGAGGTAAAATTTTTTTCCCAAAGTACAGTTCATCGTCCACTGCAGGGTAAACCGATTCTACATGCACAGGTGTGCCACCCTCCGTGCGCGATGAAAATCCAAATGTTTTTCAAATTACAGCAATTTCACCGGAGACGGGGAAACGCGCTCCGTAGCTTCCTCCCGGAGTCTCATCCATTTATTTATGAGACGCTTTCCGCGCGCACACGCGCATGTAACTGTATTATCATACGCGCAATAAGATATTACAAGCGTGTCCCGGGCACTCACACACGCGGAGGAGGATAATAAATTTGAAGAGACGATAATTGTACGTGCAAGGGCCGATTGAATCCACACCTGGTGCCGGTGCAAAGCTTCGAGGGTCAATTATATTCAATTGAAGCGTCGGCGTTGTTGCGACGAAGAACAATTCAACGAGACCGAAATAGATCGGCGGGGGAGGAAGGTTGTATACGGTGATGATCCTTTCAGATGGTATATACACAGCAACTTTGTAATGAGTAACAGGGAGGAGGATGATGCATGCACATATAGATACTTTGAATCTGCAGATACACCACCCTCCCTTCCATGCAATGACGATGGAATCTATCGACAACGATCTGATTGGCCGGTCAACTTACAACGTTGTATACATGGTTTACGTGTTATCAAGGATGAATTGTGGGTAGCTGTGCAAAAAATGCAAGCCCGCCTCGATCGCACGTATTATATTCATGTATGAAAAGTAATTCAACCGTCAATTAAGAGCATCGTTCGAATCGACTCCTCTCGCGCGATAACCACCGCGAGGAGTGTATAATGTTACGCAACTAAAACCACACGAGAGGTATATATATAGGTGCGCACTTGCTTCCTCGTACATGATCGCGAGCCCATGCCGAAAAAAAAAGAGCCGAGGCCAAAGAAAGGCTGGCCAATTTATATGTATGCGCAATGGCACGCGTGTTGCAAAAAAAAAAAAAAACAAGTGCACTCGTCCCTCGACTCATTGACCATTTTCGGGACTGCCGGCGAAGCGAAGGAGAGTGCAAGTGCAAGAACGCGTCCCCGCCGAAGCGCTCTCGTTTCGCCGTCGTCGTCCCTGAAACCTCGATCGGCTCGTAACGTTGCGTAACATCGAAACGAAGAGGTGCAGCTCTCTTTCTCCGCTTCGCTTTTATAAGGACGTTGCCGGAGGAGAAACTCTGCGTACAAGTGGGTTAGTAGATGATGACGAGTATCGAAAGGCTTACGCAAGGAGGACGAGCGTTACGTGTGCGTGGAATACACAGATATATAAAGAGAGAGAGAGAACATGTAAAGGTGTGGTGCGGTTTTTTTGATGAATGTTTTTTGTTGTTTATATAGTTGTATGATTCGTGGGAATTCTCCGACGCTGATAAGCCGGTCTTACCAAATTCAGCTTGTTCTACTTACATCTATTCGATCCTATACTTTTGTCAGCTTTCCATTTATACACGGCAAGTATTGAACAGTTACAACAATATCCCGAAAATCGTGACCACCGATTGTATCGCAAAGACACCAAAATCATTCAATTAACAGCGAGTGTAAAAGAAAAACCTATAGAGGGAAGCAAGGGGTGGGCAATAAAACCGATTTCTAAACCATAAACGCGTCCACGCCAACAAGTTCCGAGCGTGCAAATAACCCTCGGAAAACCATAAAACCTCAACAAAATCGCAATAAAGTATTCCCTTACGAGGCAATAATCGTCGCGCCGTCTAATTATACACCGCACGCGTTAGCAGACTCGACTGTACGCGCTACGCGTGAGACACTTTTTTTTTTTTTTTTCACGACCAAGCAGTATAAGTACACGTAAGCACGAGTTATACGGGAATAAGTCGAGCAAAGCCAACCAGCGCAGTGGACTTTTACTTTTACGATATATATTACGCGAGGCGGGCGTGGGTAGTGCGCGTTTTTTCTTACGCGCAAGTGTCCCAGTGTAGGTATTGCCGATCCCGCCCGCGCGCACCCGTTCCGTCATGCGTATGTCATACTGTAGCAGCATCTTTTTTTTTTTTTTTTTTTTTTTTTTTCAAACCCAAGCTATATGACGCAACAACCACGAGTCGAGAATCGGTTGCGTTCGCGGACGCAAATTGAAACTTTACTCGCTCGCGACTTATTTTTTCCTCTCCGAGGGAAGCTCTTGGGCGATTAACAGCTGCTGTCGACGCCCCCCCCCCCCCCCGTTTCTCTTGTACTATCCATCCCTTGTCGTTAAAACTTTATTCGCGCGTAAAAGCACGACCGCGTGCAGCCATTAAAACCCGACGCATGCAAAATGACTCTTGGCCGTACGTACGAGAGCTTCAAAATTTTCCGGAAGGCATTTGTCTTGTCGCGATGCGGTAATTAGCCACCGCGCACTATAAGCTTACGCACCGAAAAAAAAAAAAAAAGAAAAAAAAAAAAGAAAAATAAAATGAAAGAGAAAACAAAGCAGAAGAAGAAGGAGGAGAAACAAACAAAGCAACCGACCAATTAACAGTCGGATGTAGCGCCCGCAATATAGTTGCATACCCGCGTGTACTCGCATATATATACGTTTCCTACCGATTAATCTTCAAGCTATACTCTGCAGTGCATCTCGCAGCTATCTGAACTATTCCGTCTGTGTGTGTACAGGCAAAGGGGGTGAGAAAAAAAGAAAATCGCGCAGTAAGTTAAGTACTTGCATAAATCACGATTGCAACAAAGCTTGGAAGCAAAGGGAAGACACGGGGTCGTTGCTGCGACCCTATACGACAACACCACGGCTGGCACGCGTATTATGCGATATGGAGAGAAGACGAGGTGCTTTTTCATTCTTATACGTCGCACAGCCCTTTGTCCACTCTTCGTTCTCCAAAGGCTCGTTCTGGAGGAAAGCCATGCGGAGTCATTTTTACGTGTATACACTTTACGCGCATGTCTTGATGAAAAACACGTATATGAAACGGAGGAGGCTATAGGAAAAGAAAAAGAATCTCAAAAAGGACGGTCGTGGCGTTAAAGTGCTTTTCATTAAACGCAAATGGTATGCTAGTACCTCCAGAGGGAAAAAAAAAAAAAAAAAAAAAAAAAAACGCATCGTGCGGTGATTGCGCGGCACACGCACCTCGTGTATTTTTAACGAGTTCGCTCATCTTCTTCTTCCCCTTTTTACCCAAGATCGAAACATATAATGTTATACATAACTTGGGCACTTTTTGTCCGCCGAGGGGTAACATCGGGTACAAATTCGAGGCGTTACCTCATTCATTACATGCGCGTTACTTACACGAGTTACGACTCGAGCGCGAGATTGCTTGGTTCCTAATATCCTCCTGTGTATTACGCGAGTGACGGCTTCTTCGTATCCGTATAATGTAATGTTGTTATTCGAGCCTCGCTGCTATACTTGAACTTTTTCTTCCCTGAATACTTTTTTTTTGGTAAGTATCGGGGTAGGGGTAAGGGGTCAAGGTATAGCTTGTACCGCGGTTGCGACTTTGATCGAAGCATTCGCATACGTTTCGACAGCTGCGCGAGAAACACGTTTGATGGAGGGGAAAAAAAAAAAAAAAAAAGAAAGAAAGAGCATCTTGGAAGGAACGATCGGATGAAACGCCATGCAAAATAATATTACAAGCCATCCCCGAGGACGAGCCATAATTCACGGGGAGCGCGCGCAGTACGTGTAAGAACAGCTTGCCGACAGAGAGCCGAGATAACGCGCAGGGCGCGTCGCGTCGTAAAGAACACACACACACACACACACACACACAACTGCAGATTGCAGCGAAGGAATCTCTCTCCCTCTTTTCGTTGCGCCCATGCAGCACGAGAAACTTGTGTGTGTACGCCCACAACGTTATACCCATATGTATATAGCGTATAATATGTACAGGTATCGCGGTGCGCTGGAGTTTTATGATGGCGCGACGTTGCGCTTTATTAGCAATATTTGTCGGACAGAGGGGGGGAGGGGTTGTTGTATACATGTACGAGCGGAATATCACTTACCCATCGTCGACCCCCTTACTACTTGTTATTTATATACGGATGCACGCGCGCTCGCGTACATAGTTGTGCGTGATTTGAGACTAGACAGAAACGCGCGTGGAAATACAAATGGAAGATCGGTATGATATCGGGAGTCGGATGATCGAGGAATACGATGTCGTTGACCATTACGGAGGCTTGCCAATGATGCCCCGATGGAGGGGTCCTGCAGAGGCTTACGGTGAAACAACTTGTTGCGTGTAATTTATGAACGGTCGAGTCATCAAGTCCCCCGAAAATTGAAAGATATTTTTTTTATTTTTTTTTATTTTACTTCCTTCAAATCTCACTTACAAGCGAGAGATTTTTATCTCGAGTCGAGCCAAATCAAACAGTAGGTACGTTATGAGGAATGTGCTCGGGAAAAACATATTACGCTCCGGAAACGAAGCGCCTCTGGTTGACTCTCGAGCACATGACTCGATTGTTGGATTCTTTCGTGTACACCAACGGAGGAACGTACGTAGATATACTTATTATAGTGTTTGCCGAGGCTCACCTTCACACGCTGTACCTCCACGTATATAAATATATACATATACAATTCAAACATTTCGTCCCTACATCACGTTGTAATGTATATAATACAAAGTGCGAAGCATACATTGTATAAAGTGTTTGAACTACGACCACGGGACCGTATGGAATGTGTCAAACTGGAGACCAACCACACGCTTGACTTTTCCGCATTCCCGGTCGTTCATCCTGCCTTCGGTGTGCTATTATATACAGTGATTTTAAAAATCGTTATTCCCGTTGAGTAGAATAAACAGCTCAGGCTGCCTAACTCGCCTATGGTTAAACGCGCGCTGATGCACATAAACCGATAATTGCCCGAGGTGACGTTGGATCGCACACTATATCATACGATCACCGTTATCAACGCACTCCTCTCCGACCTTTCCTGACATGGAAGCGATTTAATCGTCCAATTTACGGCAGTTGACGTCGTTTTCATCTTTCGGGAGCGCACGCATCGTGTCGACAGGATCCGTTATTGCCGAATCGCGCAACTCCCAACACGCTCACCCCCCAAGTGAGTATATTATATGGTGTTTATTGTACCAATGGTGCGGGGTATGATATATGTTGTGTATACACGGGTATTGGTGGTTTTTAACTTGCGGCCCGGGGTAATTGTATCTCGTATAGGCAGATAAAAGGTATAGGTACATACGTGCATACCCTTTACGAAAGGTTCGTTCATCCATCGCCCCTAGGGAGCAGCATGCGATGAACCGTACATGCATATATACGTGTATGCACGATGCTCGTGCAAAACTTTTCCGGGTTGGGAGTTGGGAGGGAGGAAAAAGGGACTAAATTCGTTAAATGCACGTGATGCCCCAAGTAAAAAAGATGAAACACCCACAGTTGCTTCTCAACAACACGCGGGGGATCCGTTATAGGTGCATACGTATATATATATATCTGTAAGGATTTCCAGCTAGGAGGGGGTGGCTTGGGCTCTCCTCCGGTCACATAACGGGGGTCCAGTTGTGGGCGCTCGAGAGTACATATATAAATCCCCTGCAGGAGAAGGAGCCGATCTCGCCGACGCATATCATCGGTTCACTTCGCTAGTTCTCTCTCTCTCTCTCTCTCTATACTTGTATGTATGTGTGAGTTTGTATAAATAACTGATACATACAGTATATATATATATAGTTTACTGCAGCAGCTATATACGGCGCATCGTCTCAGTCTAACGCCCACCGCGCGTGCAGTACTACCTATACACATGTATACTTATATTGGGTGTATGTATGATATAACCGTTGTAAATACTGTACACGTATGTATGTATATACACGCGCGAATATGCCGTCCTTCCGTGATGGGGTAGGTATAGGTACCGCTAGGCCGTGCAACGTAATATTGTGTAAAGGTATAGATAGGTATACATCATATCACCCTACCGTTGCTTTACATTTTCTCGTACAACGGGAGGATAATATTTCAGTATGGCTGTACCCAGCTGTACCTACTTGTATACTTACTAATCGATTCGCACTATTTTTTTTCAAATTGATAATCGCACGATTCGTTTCTCACCGCGTTTCAATTTGTTTCAAATGTACCATACGACGGGTGTTTTATACATATAATAGAATTTGTTGATAAATTTTTTTTTTTTTATTCTCGGATTCTCGGCAAAACACTTATCTCTATCAAGAATTTGGAATAATCAACGGGGCGTAGGTACCTACAGGTGATTTTGGATAAACAATAATTCGAGGCGTACAGGTAATGTATATTATTACGTGTATACTGACTCGGTCGAGAGTATAAGCACAAACAAACAACTGAAAATGATATACATCGGCACCGCCATCGCGACTTTTTTTTTTATCATTGTTTATAGATACAGATGTGCAACCGGGTTTTGCACTCGGGGAATTGGCTGTATACAGTATACCCATACTCTATTGTGACATCCAACTCGTCGCTTTCACCGTTTTCCCTTTTTAACGATTCACTCTCTCATGCATATACACCCGCACCCAACGCGAATTTGAACCGTTTGTTCGGCTATATACGTATACGCGTATACATCACCTATATACATATATATAAATCGTGGTGCAGTTAGGAAGCGACGACCGAGTTGCGAGTATTTTAATCGAAAGGCCATTTGTCGGGACTTTGTTACCGAGTGCTCTTTTAGTCATACTTGGCTGGCTGAATCAACAAGCCGAGTCCGCGAATTAAATCCAATTACTGTATAATTAAAAGTACCGTTTGCTTCCCCATATAGTTTTTTTTTTTTTTTTTTTCATTTATTTATTTATAAAACGATGCACCTACAATATGGCCGATGAAAAAAAAAAAAAATAAACATCGCACTCTAGTTATAAAAACTAAGTTAAGTATATGTATGAAAAAAAAAAACCCCAGCTTGACCAACTGTTCTGAACCCCTAACTAAGAATCTCACGTGCATATGTGTATGTGTGTATACACACGAGGAGTCAACGTTACATTGGTGAGGGAGGGCGCTGTAAATGTTTTACCTCTTCGTAAATTGCGAAACGATCCGTGGGTACTTGTACGTATATATGTATACACGACCCCCTCGTAAGTACAGGACTAATGTGGTGTATAAAGGGACCGTTGGAGGCAAGTACAAAGTACACACGTATCCTATCCAAGCAACCATTACAACATACCCTACAAGTGCAGGTACCGTAAATAACGTAGGCAAGGTATTTATACGTTTGATTCACTCCAAGAGGGGTAGAGTAGCCTATTATTTTGAAAATCGCGTGCGCAACGAGAGAGTTGGCCGTTATTGTTGTAAAAACGGTACCCTGCACACCCAATGTATACCTATACGTGTACACACCACTTGGCTTACGGTATCTACATTTTTCCGCGGAAAGATCAAACAAGGGGTAGAGATAGAGAGAGTGGGAGTGGGGGGGGGTTAAACAAAAGTACGTATATAGGTGTTATATATAGACACATGCACTCACCAGTTCGGAGGGCATGGTGTTGCAGGACCTTAAGGGTAGGGTGTAGGTGATGGGAGCCGGTTGGCTCCTGTACTCGTGCAGGCACGAGCTGTTCTTCGATAAACCCCGGGGATAGACGAACCCGTGGAAGTTGGCGTTGCCCTCCGTCGAGATCTGCACGATTATCGATTCCCGGGCGCACTCTATCTGCACCGTGTCCGCTATCGACACCATTCCTCCAGTGGCTACCGCTACTGCAACAAGAGAACAAAAAAATATATATGATACATTGTATTATACATGCATAGGTCCATAAGTGTTTTTTTTTTCCCCCCACTTATTTATACTCATTATTGTCTATAGTTTTTATCAATACTGTATAATTACATGTAAAGGTACCAGCGGAAGAGATGGGGAAGAGTGCTCGAACAAATACATACATTCATCCTCTTCCCTTGTATACCTATACACATATATACTCATACACCATGCATCACATCTATTACGACCGATCGAGCGTCCAATACAGTTACCACCATTAAGTATGTTGTACTGGCTCGCAGCTAAGATGGGCCTCGAATCAGCGTGCGAATGCAGAAGCGTCCCGTTGTGTTGCGGGAAGTGTGCGATAGGCACTGCCAAGAGGCCATTAATTAAATCGTCCGTCCGAGAAAAATATGGCACTGGGACCCATCAACTATACTCCTTTGTATCCCTTTTGTTAACAGTGTGATAAACGAACGGTGTATGACGATGATCATGTGATCTATATATATCACAGTAACTGTTACACACGCGAGGTAGTGCCGTTTCGTTGTTCTTTTCATTTGCCGTCGCCGCAGTCGTAATACATATACCTACGTATAAATGCTCTCTCTTTCTCTAATAATGATACCTCTGTTGTGCGACTTAACGGTTCGGCTTTTTAATCGAGGCTCTTTCTCGCGTCTACACATGTCCATGGTACGACTCCGATGCGACACGTGAAACACCTTAGGGCGAATATTACAGATTTACGGTACCATAAATTTGTATTGGATGTATAGCGAAATATTGATACGTGTGGTTGGATTATATATGTATATATTATACGAGTAGTTACGATATAGAGCAAAAATCAAGAGAAGGACGCGGACCCCGAGCCAAATATCATTGAATGCCACGTTAGTGAGTTATATAACTCTTACGCGGTGTACCTATATACGGCCAGTGCCGATGGCGTATATACGTATACCCATTGTACCTACCAGTACAACGGTTGTTTTCGGCATTAATTCATCCCCGAGAGTTTAATAACCCCCCTGAGACGCTACTGGCCATTCTTGCCTTTTTTTCCCTTGTATTCGCGGAACGATGATGATCACTTGATAACTACTTTATTTCAGCGCGATCATTGAAATTAATTAAACTTATACACCGTTGCTGCGTTTCGATTCCCGAAATGATAAAATATGTAATTATAATAAGAAAGAAAAAAAAAAAAAAAAAATTCCTACGCTATTGAATTGCGTCATGAACTTTTAACCGAGCGAGTAATGGCACCTTGTTACACGTAAAAAGTCACTCTTATCCACGTGACGTAACACTTAGTACAACTAAAAGTTATTCACGAGACTACACCGCTTCTTCTATTGCATACCGTATAATAAGAGTGTGACAATCCTGCACTTGTATGTACGGCAACTTTCCTTCCAACCCGACAATAAATATTCACATAACTTGATCAATTACAGCACAATCGGGAGGGTAAAACCGATTGCCTTCTTGGTGTCAAAATGTTTCAGCCCATCACCACGCGAGCGGAGAAAGAGTGAGCGATTCGCGCATGGTATAAGCTTTTGTTAGTTGGCGGGGAGTGAGTGCGCGCGATTTATAAGCACGCGACGAACGAGGAAGAAGAGGATCCGGCGGAAACGGGCTGTAGGTATATAACCATCAGCTCCGGAGACGCCGCCAAGGACTCTGTATACTATATATATGTACATATATCCTTTGTTCGAGTGAGTCACGCAGCTCTCAAAGCTCAACGACTGTTGGACAAAAAAATGAAGAAGGAAAAAAAATCTTCCTCCCTCCCCCAGCGCACGAAAAAAAAAAAAAAAAAAAACCAACGCCCATCACGCACACAATTATCACGTCCACGAATAAAAATCCTATAATGCTCAAGCCAATCCCCGATCAATCTGATCTGTATCTTACATCTCGTCCTCCCTTGCACACCCATTTTTTTTTTTTTTTTTTCCACCTGTTCCTTCTTTCTTGCGCATTCCAACGTGTGGCTTTTTTTTTTTCATTCGCCTGCGTTTCGCTCTCTCCTTTCCTGTATATACATATCCAAGAGCTACCGAGGAATACAAGATATACACGGAGAAAGAGAGAGTGCGACTCTACGTCATATTTATTCCTTTGACGCGCAACGTGATTCATCGGAATGAAACATGATGGCACGGCTGGCTTGGACCGTATACCTGTACAAACTTATACCTAAATAATACCTATGTATTGAAGGGCGCGGAGGTAACAAAGGTGTGGTGCCATTCGTCGTACCCCTCCTATACGTGCATAAGTATGATCATACACTTAAAAGTACCTATAGGTGCTATTTTGCGGGCTACTGCCGACTTCCGCTTCTTAACTCCCTGTCTCAGTAGTCGTGGCTTTTTCACCCGTGTGCACGACGATGCGCGTGTACATTCCAACGATACAATCCGATGTACTTTCAGGAACAAAGCAATCCACCATTGAACGGATGGCAAGAGATGGAATGAAAATGAATAATTTTCGCAGAGAGAAAGCAAAGAAAAGAAAAAAAAAATAAAGGAGAAAAAAGGTGGAAGGATGATGCAGGTAAAACCCGAAAATTCACGAGTGCGGCCGTATTTAAACAGTTGGCGTTTGCATCGGGGATTGTATATATACTTATGGCCGGCCACGCTGGAAGTAAGAGCAGTTATGCAAGCGGATGCTCGCGGTGACTCGTGCCCTGACAGTTAAATACTCACGTCTCCCATCGTGCATAAAGTCAAGGAGGAAAGGAAAAAAAAAAAAGAAAAGAGGATTAGCCCGCGGCGTCGGGATGGGAGGGCTGCTTACGCAGTCGGAATAACTATCGCACGTGTACACATGGATACGTAGAAAAGGACTGACGTACCTTCGTTGTACTTACATACATGGAGATGCCGGTATCCTTTTTTGGCTGGTACCTTTTCGTACTTTATTTCTCTTCCCTTTTTTTTATTTTATGTTTGACCCGTATGCGCTGCAAACGATTGTTTCGATTTCCACGAACGAGAGAACCACAATTTGTCGACGATACTCTTTTTTTTTATTTTGCTATTTCGTGGGCCTTGGCCTCGAAATTTTACGAGCCCAAGAACACGCGATTTATCCCAAAGTGATTGGAAAAACAAAAACCGGATTTTTTAATTCCCAATGATGACGATTATATTTCAGCGAGGGTGTAACTATGCGCACGGCCTTCGGAGCATCTCGTTTTGACATATTTTCTCGAGTATACGAACAACAATAATAATATAATGGCAACGTTTAAATGAGTTTCGTTTTCTTATGTAGGAGGTACGCGCAGGAGAGTTTTGTTTCAGCATAAAACTTTTTTTTTGCCATTCCCCTGCCGGCGCTTGATGTCGGACTGGTTTTTCCTCTTAATATACACGTGGATATATATGTGTGCATGTGCGTATGGCTGTCTATACAGGTACATATATGTACAGGATGCGTGAAACAGCGAAATCGTTATTTTTAGATTCCGACGAGGTGAGCGTCTTGGCTCGGTTTGGTTCGCGCATCCATGTAAAGTTGGCATTTTTTTTCACGTCAAAGTGCAAAAAAGTGATGAAAAAAAAAAAAAAAAAAACGCATAAAAGACAACGCGTCGCTGTAGATGCTGATGGCGAATGGGCGAGCTGTTGGTACGCCAATATCTCGGCACCAGAAACATGCAAATCGCCGAGAGCTGTTTCAACTGTACGGTCATCGGGGACACTGATTGCGCGCAGTTTTGCCGATGTTCGTTGCAGCCACGTATAATCACCAATGTGAGTAAAAAAGCCGGAGGAAAATTTCGAATTTTTCATCCGTTTTTCAAATTGTCCTGGTTTGCGACAAGTTCAAAGAGCGATCTTCCAATCATTTGTCCGTATAATCTTTCTTTGGCACTATTATAACGAATTTCTCGTTGTTGCACACCTTTCACCCTTCACCTCAATTTTTTTTCCCTCCTCCGATGTTACGATTGAACGTCACAATTACCACGTTAAAAATAAGTTATCCATGGCGATTTGCTCGCATATGAATAAAACAGCTTGGCGCACATCACCTCTACACACCCGCGTGTATTATATGTCTTGCACAAGGTGTGCGAGTTTTATAATATAGGTACATCGAAAGAAGAAGAAGAAAAAAAAATTGTGTCCATCAGCCGTACGTACGTAAACACACATCCATGCACAGCTATACAATAGCCACGCGCTACCGGTCACGGTGCGTTGCGCCTCAAAGTAGCTTCATCCGCGCGCATCAGCGCACTTGCAACCAGCACCCACACACACACGTGGCGAACAAAAACAAAATTACCATCACTTACGTGCTACATTGGTATACATAAGTTACTCACTCCCGCTATTATCCGAGGGAGGGGGGCACGATGAACCACGTGTTCCTATATATGCACGCGAATGGCCCCAGGATAAGAGCGTATCCAAAAAGGCGCGCTTCGTCCATTATAACGTACGTATCGCTCTTGGCGTGTGCGCGAGTCGTTTGAAAAAAAGTTGGAAGGCCATGCACGCACAGGCGCTGCTTTGCATGGACTGTAATTGGGAAACAAAAGTGGGTAGGTGGATGCGCAGGCCCCCATTTTGCCATTGTTACGAATCCTGCGGCAGAACAGCTACAACTAAACGCGTAAGTATATACAAAGTAGGTATATATACATACATACACATGTACAGAGGTGAGTTGTTGCAAAAGTTTTGTTCGGCCACCAAATAACGAAACAAATACGGTGTGGGCGTGTGCTCGCGCATATATTATAGGCACGCGAGTAATGAGCGACCCTGCAGTTTCGTTGGTTGCATCACGCGACGCGTCTTTCAAGCTGTTGTTCGGCCGGCGTTTTGTTTCGACTTTACCGATGATTCCGCCCTGTCTTTCTCTCCGACGGACAGACGCATCCTTCATTAATGCGAGACTTTGTTTTTTTTTTCTTTTTTTTGTTGGTGTACCGCAGGTACTTGTGCTCTGCCGTTCGACGGTCTTTGTTATACACGAGTGTGTACACTTGAGCTATTCTATATAGATATTTCGAAATTAAACTTGGCGAAGGGTATATCTGAGCAGTTACTCTCCGTGTGTGGATCTTTTTTGTTTTATTGTTGGATGTACTCGCCATACACGCAAAAATGAAAGGACTTTTCGCTTTCTTCCTTCCGGGGACGGAGGAAAAGTTACCTTAGAAAGCGAGTGTGTCCACATCTGTGGGTAGTGAACGAGGAATATTATCTGCTCGTAGGTACGCTAAATCTATGGGTTTTTTTTTTTTTGTTCGCTTTTGTTCCCATTGCCAAAGTATGTATACACTTGTATAGGTAATATTACAAATGCAAAGACGCTGCGGAGCGATTCTTTTGTTGTACATGAAATATTATGCGCAGCGCGAAAGGATAGTAAGTATATAGCCACGGATCGCTGTGTATGTCCGTTGGAGGGCGATCGTTAAGTGCGATAAAAATACAATACATACAGAGCGTGTTTCACGTAGTTAAACAAAAGGGACGAAGATAATTCGAAAGAAGAAGTACCTAATTACGAGCGCGTCGAATCCTTTTGGAAAAGACAGTTTACGTAACTCAGTGACAGAACATGTAGTCCGAACTTGTTAATCCGCGGCACGTAACTTTACGACTCCGTGGTCTTTTCGCCATTAAAAAAAAAAAACCTACCTAATAAACATTCTGTTCTTGTCTTGTCGAGACATACACTGTACGGTAAAACGTAACACTGACCCGGCGGAATTTTTAACGCTAAGTTCACTTGGTCCGCGTCCAATGAAAACATGCTATGATCAGACTGTGCCACGGGGTCTGGAACATGCACATCAAGCGATGACGAAGGCGCCATTGAATAATGTTCTTGGGAAACTCGAGCAACGATATGAAGATTTTATTTATCCATAAAAAAAAGGTACCGAATAATTCAATATTCGCATAAAAATACCCATCATTACCTGTCCTCTTTCCGAGTTTTTGTACAAATAAATTTACTTCATAGATAAGCAGTGTAATTTTTATTATTATCTCACGAGCAGAGGTCTTACGAAATCGTGGAGTACTTGCAAACGATTAAAATAACAGAAAGTATAACGAACGCCTGTTATGGCACACGTGGACGCTCGGAATGATTGAGACCACACGCGAATACAAAAAATATTGAGAAAAAAAAAAAAAAATTTTTTTTTTCGGTCCTCACGAGCAAAGATAATAATGGCATTTTCATCGCGTGAAGTATAGAGATGTGCCGTTACATCTCTCTATCCCCCTCAAGTGTACGAGTCTTGCGTGCTAGCACGAGCCGAGCGAACCTCGCGTTTTTCTCTAATCATCGCAATCATTATAACTGTCCTCTCGTGCTTCGAGAAAGGACCCTCTCCTCACCTTTTCTTTTTCACGTTTACGTATTCATGTATATTTTTTAATTTATTTTACACCGCAGCGATCAAATGATGACTCGAAGTACCCTACGAGGGGGTATATGCACTAATGATAAGAAGGGATGATGGGTATGGTGCGTGAGATTGGCGCAACAGGTAATTTTGAAATGAATAACACTCCAACGGGTAGATGGTACGCGCAGGAGGGAGATTAGGGGATCCTGTAGAGAAGCTGATATTGCCAACGATAGCGCCCTTGAGATTTTATACGCATGGGTGCGTGTTATCCGAGATACGGCTGATGATGGCTGGTGTGCACGAATCAAAGATGTGATTTTTCAATTGTACGTGACCTTTCAGTAATTAACGTAAACCGATGTTGAGAGTTTCAACGGCTCAGCAATGGTTGGCGTGTCAGCTCAAAAAGTTACGAGTTATTATTTTCATAGGGGTTTTTTTTTTTTTCGATGAAAAAGCCATCCGACACGTCGAAGGACAAAGCACACCAGATGTATGTAGAAAGACGAACCAACACCTCCGAATTCAGGTGACAAAGTATTGAATTGTCCGAGGGAGCAATTATACCGTAGTTCCCACGAAAAAGGAAAATGATGCGCGGTATTTCTTCACCGAACGCCTTCCTTACAAAGGTGGTACGAGGAATAGTAATTAGAGGAAAAGGACGGAGGTAGTTAAAAAAAAAAATAATAAAATCCTCCCAAGAATCTATCGCAATCGGCAATCGAGCTATAGATTACAGGCTTCTTTCGAGCCATGCACGATGATACACATATAATTGTGGGGAGTGATGTGACGAAGCTATCTTGTTCCATAGACCCTCGAGAGACGAAAAATGCCCTACTCGGAGATAACGATCTCCGGGGCCATATTACCCAATTGTATAACCTTGATATTTATCGATCGTCCCCGAGGAATAACTAACGTGATAAAAATCATAATCACCCATACAGTATAGTCCCGAACACATAACTTGATGGTAGTTGAAATGAGGGTTGGCCAAATTTTTTAACTGAATGAATTTGAAAAAAAAAGTCCTTTGACCAAAAGCAACGTGGTATACAGGAATGAGTATTACCTCGTGCGGTTATGTGAATTCGACGCTCGGCATAATGCGTTTAGGTGTTGCAGCACAACGAGAGAATAAAAAGGACGCGTGTATAGCATAAGTATATTGCGATGGAGCGTCAGAGTCACCTCCCAAAGGAGCCGGACACGCTTGACGTGAGCAGAGGCGACCGCGCACAAGTGTGTAGCCATAGACTTCCGGTCCCGCGTGTCCAGTCATGGTTTCCGTTAAACGTACACTTGTATACGAGTGCGAGCGAAAAAGGAGGCGCGGGTACTCACGCAAATATATATATATTTTCTTTTTTTTTCCCCTCCAAGCCAACAACAAATATGTCGATGTGTTACCTGTTACTTCTGGTGGTCGTACACATGACATGTTGGTCAAAAGTACGTATCCACTTGTTCTGTGCTGTTTAAAAAACAAAAAAATATCCCATATGGAAATGGAAATTAAATCGATTGGCCTCGGTGAGAAAAACTCAGCGATTCCAGGGGGACGCGGGCACCCCCTGTATCGCCTCTTCGTTGAATATATATGTATTCGTGGCGTTTTGCGTCATTTGAATAAAAAAAATGAAATTAAAACACCACGCAAAAATACGTGTACATAGGGTACCAAAAACAGTTTGACGTATCCGTGCAAGTGTGCCAAGGGCTCGCGTCGTGAGTGGACAGAAGCAAGAGAGAGAGAGAGAGAATGTCAAGAACGAAGATCACGAAACTCATCGCCACGGGGGAATATACGTACACGTGTATATGATCCTCGGGAATTTGCCGTCTATACGTTATACATACCGTGCCACAGAGCTAATACACCGCGCGCACCGTGCCTTGGGGAGTGAACGAGATCACGGGTATACCCCTATATGTAGCTGCTTCACTTGCATAACCGGCGGCGCAGTACTTGTACACATGTAGGTATATATTATATTGTACACGTACACGTGAGCCACACTCGACTCGAGATCGCCCGGATCAGCTTCTTTCTCTCCCATCTTCTTTTCTCCTTACTCCTTTTTTTCCATCTCCCTTTGGTATACAAATGTATATAATATATACGATGATACTTTGTATATACGCGCAAAGAATGACTTTTAGATCGACCCCGGGAGATATAGCTCGCGGTGCAGGGCATAATTTATATATATATATTTCTTTTGGGGGTACCGTACACACGTATAGGTTTGATAGAGAAGTATACATTCGTACTAATTATTTGTGTGGAAAAATATAAAACAGGAACAACAGCTGCAGGGTATTTTCATTTCACCCGATTGGCAGATTTCTCTGTTAGTTTTGGTATACGTATATGAGAACAATCACCACCGAGATTCAGGGAAAAGAACTGCGGCTGTACGAGAGATCTACCGATAGAGTTCATCCCCGTACAATATAAAAAAAAAAAAAAAAAAAAAAAAAACGTGACGAATTTCGAAACGGATCGGGCCTCTTTTACCCCGTCAAACGGTTCCCCACGGACATAAGCACGAAAATCAACATAATCGCCAAACTACAGTACGTACAGCTGTGGAATAGCGCCAAATTCCTCATTCGCGTGTACCCGTAGGGACGATTATTACGGGTAAACCGTAATCGATTTTTATCCAAAGGGTCAACGAACCCTGAAAGTATAGGTATAGGTATATACACAATAACAACAACCAACAGCAACAGCATAATCGTCGAAACCTAGCAATTTTCATCCAATGCATCAGCACAACCGTGAGATCATCGTATACTAATTTCGATGTGTCCGTCCCAATGTGCCGTACACGGTATACTGCAGTCGAGACAAAATGCAAAGGGATGAGCGGCATGTTGTGGATACTGCCTATAATCCCACGTCCACCGGAGCCGGTGCACCCATACATGTATATATTTTTTACGACGCGCGCGCGTCAAAACTGATTGCTCGGACTCCCTCGCACCGTAAAGCCCGTACCGTAAGAGTACCGTGTACCTTGTATCATTATAAATATATACCTATACGTATCCCAGGCGAGGGAGCGCGTTTGCATGGATACATCTACCACACGCACGGCGGACAAGGATGCACCGTTACAAGTATACATACCTAGCACTGAACAGACCGTCATGCCGTCGCTGTAATTACCATTGGACAGGGGTGGGAGGGGGGGGAAAAAAGTGCGCACGAGTGCCCTCTCACTCGCTCTATATACCTTTTGAGCGACTATACCACCTCATACAGCGATGCTCTCTTCTTGTAATTCTTTCCTCTTTCCATCTCCGTCATCAACGAGCGTGAAAACCCATACTGTACACGCTCGTGCCTTTTTATTTTGCCGCTGCATGTGTACATGGATTATCTTCAACCGTGGATCTATGCGTCGCTTCTCTCTTTCCCCCCTTTTTTTTCTCACAGCGCTAGCCGTATACGGCCAATTACGCACATCCACGTTGTTATGAATTATAACATATTTCAACTTATCTCGCTTAGTCTACATTGAGCTTACTCGCAAATATTTTTGATTTTTTTCTTTTTTTGTTTGTTTCAAGTACAATGTTGCAAACACAATGATTATCGGCATGTTGTATTGTCAATATTATCCATCAGGTGTAGTGTGCACAGCAAGTACTTCCTTTTACTTTCTACATATTAGATATATGTAGGTATTTATGCAAATTTTATCACTCTAATACACCCTCTTGAAAAACAGTCGATAAATCGTGGACTTGCTGCGGATCATAAAAAAAAAAACAATGAATGTTTCAACAACTGCGCACTGTTCACAATATACTCTTGGATTTATGGCGCATTGCGGTTGGATTAATGTTAAAAGTGGAAATTTCGCATATTTTCTATTAGCGTGCAATAAAACGCAAAATCACCGATCCTTGCGTATGTATTACCCAACGCATGGACTTTCATGTGCGCCGATCTTCCGTATAAATATAGGATCAACTTAACGAAGACCGACCCCTGCCCGAGAAAACATGATCACACAATAGCAACAACAATTGAAAGGACGAGGTATCGCGTGGGAAAAAAAAGCAACGATCCCGAGTTGGTCCGTAAAACTTTGGAATAATTAAAAAAACGCGCAACGCAGCGCCTTATACCTACCGTGCATTAAATAAACGACGCGGGCCCGCGCGAGCATCGCGATCGCCTCGTGAAATTACGCGCCCCTGAGAAAGCCGGGCGCTAGAGATCCCAGATGGTGATGATGTATATCGATACGGCGTTTATTCTTATTTTATCCTCCTCTCTCGCGTGTTATGCAACAGGTGCGTATGGGATATAATATGTACATGTAGAAACAAAGCCACCGCAGCGCGTGAGTATTTGGATCGGAGTACTGCTCATTCAATATACCTTGTAAACTTGATTATTATCCACGGCGACCTTCCGTCCGTCCGTATATAAACTAACTCTCGTTCTCTTTGTATATAAGTAGTATGCACATGTACTTCAATTAAACTCTGTACTTACACTGCCGGCGTGTAATTAGCAAGCCGCAGTTCAGCTCCGCAAATGTTATATATATTTGCGCGTTGCATAAGTATATATTATATGTATATACGCATACATTGGTACAGGAAGACGTAGATGATATTTTCAATGGCAAACGGATGACGATGAGTCGAGATCAGATAGGGCGAGGTGTAAACATATATACAATAGACGTAAGTGATTGCAAGTAGGTATACATGGTTGTTGATCCTTACGTTACAACGAAAGATCGACGCATCTTCTCTACAATTGTAGTTTATTGCAAATAGGGTATACCAGTATCATCTATACCTATGTAAAACGTGTACAGCTTCCTTGTGTATAGATGATAGAGGTGGGGAAAAAACAGGTGTCTCAAGGATCCACCTACAATTGGACTAAAAAGAGACTCCCCCCCTCCACCAACGTACTTATCACTATGCAGTGGATCCAGAGAATAAAATACAAACAACTAAGTATTATACAATAGGTAACACTACGCTACACTACACTACTATACCTTATACAAAGTCGGTAACGACCTGTATTGCAACTATATCGGTATATAGGCCCATGTAACATCTGGCTGTTATACACGCGGTTTGTAGGTTTATACCATACTATACTATAAAGGCACGCGTACTTATACGCACGCCGAGTAAATTTGTTAACCTCGGTTTCCCCTCTAACGGGGCCTTTCGCCCCTCGTTCCCTATACAGGCGTGTCCATCCGCCTGATCGTGGAGATCGGCAACTTTTTTTTTTTTTTTTTCACTTTTTTCCGCAAAACAGCGAGTGCGCGCCCGTGTAGACAACCGTTTTATTTATACTATGGCGCCTGCACGTATGTACCGTTAACCGCTGTAGCGGCAATGGTGGCCAAATAAAACGGTATATATATATACGTGTGGTACCTACACTTATACACGAGGAGTCCGCTGACCCATTGCACTTTTTTTTTTATCTCCAAGCCGCATCGTCGGGCTCTTGTATAGGTACGCGCGGTCGATGAGGCATCACGAGGTATCTGTCGTTCCATGGTCGCTTCTCTCTCTTTCTTTGTCGATTCGATCCACTCTTTTGTCCAACAGGTCCTCTGGCTTCCGTTTCGATCGACTATTTGTTCACCACCCCCCACTCCTGAGACCTCGCGGATTCCTAAGCCGCGACCGAGCGTGTATAGCCTTTTTTCTCTCCATCCGTCCCGATGCATATGATGCCGATTATTTACCCCTCCGCGCAAGGTCGAAGAGACGATCGGTACTCAACTCAATCCCCTCGAACAACGAGATACTTGCCCTGTACGATATACGTACCATTTCGTACGTATATATTATATATTCTGTCATTTTATTTTACCGCGACACTCTAACACGCTTTCGATGGTCTCTGCATTTTTTACCCTGTCACCATATACATATACATATACAATTATATAATACTGAAAATATTCCTGTACAGGAGTCGTATACCGCTACAGTCAAGTATATCTACATATACATACATATAACGTTACTCTCTCGAGCTACCAGCTATATAGTTTTGCGGGCATGAATTAAAACGTTGATTGATTGATTACGCGGCACGCGAACCGTCGCGTCGTTACATGACCACTATAAGTCCACATGATATATAAATATACTATCGGCATATCGCTCATCTCGATCGAAATTCACTTTGAATATCTGAAAATCTATATATTATAATGACCGTGTCGCCAACGCTTTCGTACACGCGCTATCTTTCCGGCAATCGAGACATCTCTGCACTCACATTTACCCACATGTACATGTACATGTTATTTATTTATGTTGTATTGCTACAACGTCACCCATCGCATCGCTTTGTCTGTTATCAGAGGCTTTTACGCCTATATACATATATGTAGCGTATGTATGGGTTCTCGCGGAGGAGAGCTAACGGATTCTTGGCAAGTGGAGGTATGCACGTGCAAGCGAGCAATGCGCCCTATAGGCTCAGTCGTTGGCCGTTTAATGATCCCTCGCTCGAACTAGTGTTATACACAAGGGTGCGTATATCCTATACTATATATATATATATATATATATATATGTTGTGCCGTAGCTCGATCATTAAACAGGATAGCCTAGCGCTTCCTGTTTGCGTATCATAGGTACGGCTCGACTCCGCGCGTACGAGGTACATCTACACGTATACCTATATAATACGTACCCTTGATCATTTTATTTTCTCACTATTGGTGTGTATACTCCTTTTTCCTTTTTCACTCCCTCCATATCTCATGTATGTACGCGTTAGCGCAACGCAACGGCTTTTACGTTTATGTACCTCCGATGTGGGTCCTTTTCTTTGTTTTATGCACTCTACAACTGTACCCCGTGTATAAGTGCAGGTATCACAGAATACATTACGCACTTGGACGAGCACCACCGTCGGAGTTGGAAAGAAAAGAATTTTTGGCCGGGGATCGGACAGAACAAGGACATTAACTAAGTAGTAGGATTTATTAACATTGAAATCTTGGCGCACGTTTTTTGTTGATCGAAAAAAAAAAAAAAAAAAAAAAAAAAAAATCGCAGACCTAAGGGTGCCGGCAACTACAGGACATGGGAAAAGAAAAAAAAACACCAAGCGACCACGTGTACGAGGAGTTTTTTTATCAAAAAAAGTTATATCCCTTTCGTCATCTTGGCGAACAATAAAAAATCACTGCTGCGCATGGACGATGTACATCGATGGGTGATTGGTTGCGGTGCTTAAAAATTAAAAAAACAAAAAAGGTACCACGATAGATGAGAGTCCGTACGTTAAATACAAGTTTGCACACATGTATCGAGATTAAAACGCGATAGGTACCGCCCGTTTCTGGTCCATCGAGACAGTGTTATACTTTGGACGTCGAGAGATGAGCTTATAATGGAAGCTCCTCTGTATAGGATGATGTCTCATTTTTTCCCGTTCACTTGCCGGAATAAAAATCAAAAGTCAAGTAAAAAAGCAGAAGCTACACAAAGAAACGCCGAATGGACTTTCTTGTCGGGCTCTGTACAAGTATAACCTATTAGCTGTTCAGAGAGAGACAAGAGCATCGTAATATCTCTTTTTTTTCTCTCGCGCGGCTCCGAGACTAAATTACAACGAGGGAGAGCGTGGTAACGCGCAAAAAAAAAAAAAAAAAATTTAACGTGTCGGTGATGGCGGTAGCTTTGAAAGCTGCAGTGTACAAGTACACTCGGCCCGCACCGATGACTCGGCTCAGTGAGACCAAGCCGGAGAGGCTGCGGAGCGAAAAGTGCTCACACAAGTACCTCGTATACACGTGCGCGCTCGTGATTATATACACATTATATAGTTACTTATTGAATACACATATGTATGTGTATATATATATATATATATATATTAATTGAGCACATCGATCTGTACACGCTCTCGCGATATAATCGCGTTGGTCGACGAGTGACCGTCGTCAGGGTCGACTTTCTTTCCTCCGGCGAAGTGTGTGCCTTGTACACGCGCTCAAGTTTTATCGCTGATGGCAATACGAGCTACCGGCTAACCAAGTATATATACCTATACATAAAGTATCATATAGGAGATACCTACGATCCAATGTAATGGGAAATAATCGGGACGGTTTGTACAGGTAATCGACTACTAAACCGATACATTTTATTATACATTTTTCACTCACGCGTCGTAGTTTAATTTCGTGCTTCTTAATTTAAACGCGTGTGAAATAGCTACCACACGAAATGATACGAGAGGTGTGGGTAAACTTTGGTACAGATGAGTACCCGTCCGTATGTTATTTGGATCGAATTTTCAAATGCACCTGATACAATAAGTGCACGTGTATACACATATTACTTGAGAGTATCGGCCGCGCCTGTACGCCTTGTATAACTGCTGCGGTCGTCGGTATACAGCTATTACGAAATTTCCATTTCAACTGCACACATCAGCCTTCGAAAGCAGATCTTCACATCACTAGTGTATATCTATCATGTATATACTCGAGCGAGCTGTTGCTGACGTTGAATATATTTTGTACGTAACGTACCTATATTATAAACGATGAAAATATATATACCACTTTCTACGCGTCTCTCTCTCTCTCTCTTTCTCTCGTATGGAATCGTGTTTTAAATTATATTAATAAGCTCGTTGAGCGCGTAATGCGTGCTTAGGATACATTATACATGTATATGCGTGGGTATACACCCATGGCTATACATACATATACATATACATATACATACATACATATATATAGGATGAAAAAAATCATTTAGCGCTCGGGACTTTGTGGTGGGAAAAGTTACTTTCGCTCTCGTGCCCGATGATGATGTGAGCGCGCGCTCTCGGCGATCCGGCTCGTTTGCCGGTTTTCTATTTCATCGGATTTCATTATTGGGTATCGTTACTATTTTATTAATCCTCTGGATATGATGCATCTCGGTAGGCGTGTTGTAAAATCATTGCGATTGTTTCTCTCAGTCTTTTCGGGGGAATCCCAAATTCGCACTGAAGCTCGTGCTCTCTATATTTATACTTACACTCTTCACGTCGGCTTCACAAAAAAGACAGCAACAACGATGGCTTCCTTGGCAGAGTACGCGCATCTTCTCCCCAGCCACTTTTTTTTTATCTGTATGTTATTATTCTCATTTTTTTTGTTTTTTTGTTCCGTAAAACCATACTTACACGTAGAAAGTGCGTATTTTCGAGGTACAGTAATACGCAACTTTCTCTCTGTAACAACAGCTCTAATATGCACCACCTACAAGGTTGCTTCGCACGACCTTCGTTGTTTTTTTTCCATCCGAGCTGTGGGTACAATGTGCAGTATATATACTTACACCTGCAGCACGTAGACCATTACTTTCACACGATTCTCAATTCTTAATCATTAATACACAAGTAAATTGCGCTATTACTGTAATTGTGATCCGTTGACACACACGCACTTTTATAACGGATGACAGTTGAATATACGTATATAAACGTGGACGTGACAAAATAAAAAATTACGTACCATTTGACTTCGCCTATCCTACACCGATGCGTCCCGATCGATCGGTCGATCGGCTGTCGAATATTCGTACGTTTTTTCTTCGCATCAAGCGATACGTGCTCTTTTTTTTCTTTTCTTTGCACGCGCGTGGGATGTCCTGCAGTGTAATTGTATACGTGGGATCTCTCGTGTTATCCGGAAGATGTGAAAGTGCAAACGTTTAAGACTCGCAAAGACATTTGGCGATAGAAAAAGAGTTTGGGAGAGAATTTCCTCGGGCTATCTCCATCGCATCTAATCCATCGACTGCATTTTTTTTTTCTGCAAAACCAGACAGATATCGATGACTGAATAATATGAATAATAATCTCATTCGGAATAAGTTTGATATGAGTTTTGTACAAAGCATGCAAAAGTACCTATTGTATAGGTTCGTTGCACCGATGAGGAGCAATTGCAGGTGAATGACATGAGCAGTGGCACATGAGAGAAAAACACCTTACCTTGGAAAACAGTGCAATTTGTTCATGGATATCTTATGGTGCGCGTGAAGAGTGATATTGTACGTAATGTTATATGGCTGCTCTCTGCACGACTAAACACGTAAGTACAGGACAGAAAGGCGTATAAACCACGCGGGCAGCAACTTCGGTCCAACCGCGACACTCGATAAGTCAAAAATCGCTCCTGGTCAGCGCTTTCACAGCTCCCGAGTTTGTTTTATTAATACGTGCGCGCCTATACCTATAATATACCATATTGCGGGTATAACAGCGAGAGCTGGGCCTCGTTTTGAAAGGCGAGCTCGGTTGAGTTTGCGCAAACGTTCGCGAAGGAGGATAATATTTTTTCTTCTCACGATGTTTTTTTTTTACAGATGGATCAGTGATTGTATCCTTTTTTAACAAATTCGATGAGAAACTTATACACGAGAGAACTCCGGTATCGACCCATCGACATATCATTAGATATATTTACACTTGGTTGAAGATAAAAATCACGCGCGCAAGACTATACAAGGAAAGTTGAACAATAACCCGATTCGTGTATATATTTCTCGGACGCATGGGACAAAACTCGATGAAGCAATGCACGGCTGGCAGATGTGAACGAAATCAAGTTTGTCAAGGGTACGGTATGAGCCAGAAGAGAGCAAAGTTCGTCAGCCTCGACTCCCGTACAGTCCACGGGAGGATTCCTCGGAGTTGAAGCGAAACTTTTGGGAGGATCCTCTCCACACTCCTGCAGGTACACATGATACACGGGAAAAGGTCAATGACGTCCGGCGCGCGGATCCCGCGAGCAATGATGCGCCCCGATCTCTTTTTTCCTCTCTCCTCTGCTTCTTCTTCTTCTTCTTCTCGGTCTGTGGATACATACGTATACCACCATCCACTCGTTGTTCTTTTCTCGGAGCGCTACATTCTCCATTTGATGCGCAAGTACCTATATACATGTATACTGTGTAGGAGAAGTATAGGTGTGCACGCCGTTTACTATACACGAGTGGGGAGAAAATGGCCATTTGAACGGTACATCGGTACAGAAATGACAAGAACTTTGATGAGGCCTTCCCTTCGCGAGCTCTGCGGGAACATAGTTGGGTGCAATTGCACACACACACGTAGTACACGGGGTACAAGAGTCGAGCACCGTTTTTCCGCGCTCGATCGTTTGGTTTCTTGCGATGACTCGCGGAATCTCCGCGGTACCTCTGCAAAAATACATGATTGCTTTGTCTGTGCATAGCCATGGGGGAAAAAAAAGTGAAGAGTTTGTTTCCTTGGCTATATACAGGCGTTTCCAATCGAAGCGTTTGCCATGGCATACCTGTGCGAGACTTTCAACGAGATCAAAGGACGGCTTGTTATTGTTTCTCGTGAAACCAAAGGCAACGCTGACGCACAGGCGTAGGATCACTTTGATTCTTGTGAAAAAGAAACATTTTTTAAAATTTAAAATTTACCACTCGTTGAAAGTTTGATATTGGTGAAAGCCGCACAAATAACGCCTTTTGCGTTTGATAATGGACAAACGAGCACCACTTGACGGCATTGTTTGTGCGCAACTGTAATTATATGTGTATTGATGAAAGAGGCGGGTTGAGAGAGAGAGAGCAAACGAAAAAAAAAAAAAAAAAGTAGATCAGTCTCGACGAGGCATTTCTAACGGGTGAAAATAAAATTTCAGCCGAATGGTATTACATAGACAGCAACGTTCGCACGCGCGTGGAGGCGGGAGAAAGTGTGTAAAAACGTAGGTACACATATATATATACATACATGTATACGTGTAAGCCTCGTAGAACGAGCCGCTAAACTCGTGAAAATAATTTTCATCCATTAACATCTTCTCCTTTGGCTTCACGAGTGCCCGTAAACATTGTTATGTCTCAGTTGGTGCCAATGCAATTTTACTGCGAGGATGGAAACAGCTCTCCATACCACTCTTTCACTCTCTGTGCACGATAATAGGAATCGCTAATTTTACGAATCGTTCAGTTTTTCCATTTTTCTTTCTATCTTTTTCGAAATAAGTAAGATAATATCTTTGCTCTTTCGATAATGCGATTACTGAACGTGAAACTGCGTATATATTTGAAGAATCATTTTAGTTAAAAGAAAAAAGAAAAAAAAAAAACGGTAAAAAAAAACATCAGTAGCATTTTAGCCGAAGGAAAAGTATTCAGAAACGCTCCAGCATTCAAAAAGTAGAAACGAAAGCAGTGGTATATACAAACACAATACCACCCATGATATACGTGCAAAAGAAGAAGAAGACTTTCGATTCAGCACATTGTACGTTTATACTACTCGCAAGTAGGTACATATATATGTATATACATATAGGTAAGTATTACTGTTCGTTTTGCTTGGCGAATCGCGTATAATGCTATCTCGGAGTCCATTTGGATCGATCTCCGTTCTAGCCCCCCCTCCCCCTCCATCCAATCTAAAGAAGATGGTTCCAGTGGTTGACGCAAAAAAAAAAGAAGAGCTACGCGTCTTCTCTCTTTCTCCGCGAGCAGCGTAAATTTAAGTAGGTCGACGCAATTGCGCCTCGCCTTGCCTTTTACGGTTTGTGTGTACACACGGGCAACTCTCCCGAGGGAAGGTCGCCAAACCATGTTTGATCACTTTTTTTTTTCTTCTTTCTTTTTCATGCACACTTTCAGCAGAGGCCGAGGGTATGACGCGGACGTCGGAGCCCTTGAAAATTACACCATAGCACGTGTCCATTATGGGTATATATATATCGCGCTTTGGCTCACCTTTCCTTCGTACATGTGTGTATATATTATACGTGTCCGATCTGAGTTTTTTTTTTTTGGTCCACAAGATATAGATTTCTAATCTGTTAATGAAATGCCCGATCGGTAGCACCTGTCTGGGATGTGTGTAGTTATATACACCCGATACTTACACATCCGTCACGTAGCTCGAAAGAGAAGGAAAAAGGGGGACGAGATAACGAAGAAGACGAAGCGAGAGCTCACACCTGCGCGGGACAAGTTTCACTTTCTCGCGAGGCGCGTGTCTTTTTTTATTTCGGGACCGATTGCGACACTCGAGCGCGATGATGCACCGGCCGCGTATGTATACATGTAATAATGTGTGGGTTATTTTTCTTCCTCCCTCTCTCTCGGAGCAATGGAAAGTCAAGCAGCGCCCGAGAGATGTTATTATACGTGTAATACACTCTGGTTCTTGATTTTTCACGGCGAAAGTTACAGTACTTATACTCGCGGACGACCTTAAAACCCGATACTCGTTATTACAAGATGCTTACACTTATCGAACTGTATGGTGTAGTTTGTTACACGTGAGTACTATATACTAATGTATACCTACTAATTACCCAACATCGCGGGGACTGTTGTCACGACTAATGTTTATACACTTGTGTCGTTACTACGTATGGATGCTGATATAAAAAGTTCGTTTGTACATGATAATTATATGCTATATGTTACTTATACTTGCATTCCAAACGAATGGGCGTAGCGAGTTATAGGTTTGTGTTATATAGATTTAGGTGTTACTTGGGATTCTTTTGGAGAAAACAATTTTTTTTTTTTTCCCCTCATTTAATAACGAAAGTATATCCAAGTAACGCGATTGCGCTCCGTTTCGAGAAACTTTGTCTATTAATTACCTGCATTGTGTACACTGCTTGCTCTCTCGTTAAATTTTATTTATTAATTCCTACATACCTAGTGAATTACACATAAAATGGATAATCATTTTCGGATCCTTTTAACTTTAGAAACGAGCTTTTCACTTTTCTCTGTGGCCATGAAGAAAAAAAAAAAAAAAAAAGATGGAAAACTTTTTTTTTCCTTTCGTTGAATGAAATACCTACTGCAATGACTAAGATAAAATGATTCGTTAGTCCACACGAGAAAGCTAAATCTATTTGGTGTAATTGATTGTAAGGTGTAGCTGGATTACGACAATAGTTTGTCAGGAAGCTTATAACAACAAAAACACTAACACGACCGGCACGTGACCTTGGCATTTTCATTCATCCGAGTGTCAGGTATCATCCTTCAAACCTATATATTTATACTCTCGCTACTGTAAGTATGTGATTTCTTCGATAAGGTGAACTCTGCGCGAGCTACACGTCCCAAGTAAGTACCCACGTTTTGCTCGTTTTCTAAAATACCACCCATTACTCAGTGCCAATTTGCTAATTCGCCAAAATGAGAAAGTCTCACGGTATAATATATTATATACGTGTATATACATATATGTACATGCGTGTAAATGCAATATTGGAGATGGTTGTGCTTACCAGTAGACAGCGGTGGTATCTGTGCCGCCTCCGTGGTGCTGATGGTACTGTGCCTCGCTATTGTCATCTGGAATTCAAAGAAAAAGAATGTGAATTCCACCCATAACTCTATACAATAACACATTGTAACACGTACATAAATATACAACTCTACGTATCAAGGTATGTATGTATTATATTTAAGCTTGCGTGTCAACAACATTCATCGTCTCCCCCCCTTTTTTTTTTTTTTTTTTTTTTTTTTTTTTCTTCGACTACAATTATAAAAAAGTCTTCCTCAGCCTTTATCCGCGTGCAATGGTCGCAAAGACCACGATTCCATTCAAGCGCGCGTTTAAAATTATTTGTATTTTAACTAAAATTTTTTTCTCTTTTGCAAATCAACTCTTTCACGCTCGAGAAAGAAAAAAAAAAAAAAAAAAAAAAAAACACATAGCCACACAAACGTATATATTCATTATTCAATGAGCTGTTGTTTTGTTTGTACCAAAGCTCGATCCTCTGTCCCGTGTTTTCATACCCGAATCCAATGGAGCAAAACAAAATTTGCATCTGACAATGGCAATGAAACGAAATGAAGTCATCGCCGAACCTCCACATATATAGGACGTAGCGAAGTGGGTGGTAGGAGGCTTATGAAGGTGCGACGCGCCACGCCAACGCCAACACGGCTCGTCTTGTTTCAGCTATATAATATATATGTACTCCTGCAGCATTGGGGTGTAGGTAGCGCGTCCTCCTTCGCGTCGTCGAGGCGTTGCACAAAATTGACTTGATAAACAGCAGCTACACGCGCGACGAGCACGAGATAGGGAGTGTCTATGCGGTTATACCTATATACTCGGTGGGTGCTGGGCGTATTGTTTACATATACGTACAACATACTAAATAATAAATGCACGCGACAGCCGGTATTTTTCCGACCTACTTTTTTCGAGGCAAAGCCACGCGCGGAGGCACGTATACTAGACAAGTAATGCTTGCAAACGCATCCGATATACATATACTTATTTCGTAGTTTTTGGTATGTACACGCGGTCAAACCAAATGCTATTCGTGTGGATGTGAAAAAGAAAAAAAAAATAAAGTAACTTCCGAGACATCCACATGGTAGTGTGCATACAAAGTACCCGAGGTGGGTGTACATGTATATAATACATATGCACGCTGAGCGCGACTTGATAACTTTTTCGACGCTCCCCTATAGACATTATGTTCCTTCCACTCTTTTTCCTCCTCCCTCGCTCTCTTACTTATATACATATATATGACACGGTAATCGTTCTAATTTTCCGCGTCGAGACGGCACTCGCAGCAATACATATATGTATATAAATACACTGCTCTCTCGTTTGGACGTTTCGTCATTTTAATTCTTCTCCCCCTATAGCTCTCTAAAGAAGCTGTAAAGCCGGTGGGGGGGGGGAGCTCAATTATATTTCGCAAAGCGTTTTTCCCGAGTGCTCGTAAACTTTATGAGCACTCAATTTGCGGATAGGAATATAAATTATACACGCGCGTATGTATGAGCGATTCAAAAGGCAAAAAAAAAAAAAAAAAAAAAGAGTCACGTCGCCGCGAGGATCTATTTAACATTGGGCGTGTTTGTCGACTTTTGCGGCGTATGAATTTTTAATGCCCCTTTGAAATGTATACCTATACACGGGATAAACGACGGGCTCATTCAAAATCGGGAATAACGGATGATTCGTTCTAACGGGTGAAAAAAAAAAAAAAAAAAAAAAAAATGAAAAATCGCGCGGAATGTCCCGACGGGCGTTGATGCCGAGTCGAAGAAGAAAAAACAAAGCGTTGGGGGTCCCGAAAGTGCGTCGTCGTAGTCGCGAGGTGGACAAGTCGGTATTTATTTATACACGCTTATACGGCCCGAGAGAGAGTTGCAGGACAAGGCCGCGAGCGAAAGAGACGACGACGACTCCTCCTCCACGCACTTTTGCCGGACTCGCCTCTCTCGGGCCGATCGCTCACTCTTGTTTTCGACGGAGGAGGAGAGAGCACCGTTTTTGGAATCAAGGCGACGCGCGCGCTCCTCCCCCGCGCGCGATTACGCCTCGCTTGCAGCTGCAGCTGATCCCAGCGTGACTCACGCACTCCTTGGCTTCCCTCCCCCCCCCCTCACAACTCCTCTTTCGATCCCCTGCTTCGAAATGAAAA
Source organism: Copidosoma floridanum (assembly GCF_036245765.1). Lineage (NCBI taxonomy): Eukaryota > Metazoa > Arthropoda > Insecta > Hymenoptera > Encyrtidae > Copidosoma > Copidosoma floridanum. Next base: position 13,972,928 of record NW_028321896.1, on the reverse strand, counting down.
CCAGCTCGACGAGATGTCGTGCGTTTTTTTTTGCGTGTGCACAGCCATACTCACACCCCCTGCCGGTTTCTCAAAAGCTGTTTTTCTCCAAATTTCCCGAAAACGTCACTATCATTGTGGCATTTGCATTTGTTGCGTGTGCAGGTAATATACTTGGTTTGATCGGTCTGCAGCTTACAGCGAGCTGCTACCGATTTGCGCAACATCTGCAGGGAACAGAAGCTCGCTTGCTCACGCGCACGTGGGTGTCATTCGTATGTATGAGAGCACATAAAAGAGTTATCGTCTCTGCGCGTGGTGGTGGTGTCGGTTCATAAGTGAAAGGTACCATAATATATACAAGTGTGGGTCTATGCATGTATACATACGAGAGTTAATCACGCGGCGCCGGCTCAAATTTACACGGCAGCAAGAGATACGATAATAATAATAATGATAAGTACTGCATACGCGGGTATTCACTACGTGTATCGAGAGAAGCCGGATTGTGTGTATACTTTCACCGATGGGGGAGTATATCGGATAAATGTGATCGGTATTGCGCGAGTGTTGTGTCGAGGGAGGGAAAGAAAGTGAGCTTTATTGTTCTGTGGGAACATTATATATATATTTTGGGCGGGAAAACTATTGAATACAACGGAAGGGCAAGCATTGGAAAAATAATATTGCGGTCGCCCACGCAATGACAGAGATAAGATGAAAACTCGGAGATGTGCGCAAGTGATGGGATAAGTATCGGGATAGGTTAGATCGGCGATTTCCTCAGCCACTCGCGGCAAAAGTGTGTGTGTGCGGATGGTCGCAAAATATACATGTATAGTAGCACTTAGCTACACATCCGAATTTGGTCAGGAGCGGCGTGTGGCTCTTTGATGTCACGTCATTTGTATGTGCACGTATTGCAAAACTCGTAGAAAGTGCGTATATATACATATATATGTATAAGCGCCATTAGGTAATACATGAGGGATTCTACAAGAAAAAGTGTAACTTTTGTAACGAAGATTTTTATCTCTTTTGTACCTCCGGAAGTGAAGAGAAAAATTCGTAAATACCGATTTAGCAACGTTTGACCTTTTTTGTGCCTTTTTTAGGATTTTGCGTACTTTATTTCGCTTATCTAAGAAGAGGATCGAAATCTATATATATACCGTACTCGAATGGATACTTTCCGTTTGCATTTATTTTTTTTCTACTTGTAATCCTCGGAATAAAAAGACCCAGTTGGTTGTTTTTATACCGTACGGTTCGACGCTCTTTTCAGTATATATATGTATAATTCAACTCGTTCTCCGATTTCTCAATCGTTAGAACGTAAACGGTTACACGTTATATAATTAATTTATTCAAAGGTACAGTTTAGGAGAAATCAATCAACAGAACACATAGACCTGAACTTATTTTTAATAATCGTCCATGTACTTGGTTGAGTTCGCGCACGTATATAATTTTTTACGATGTCCAATAAATCTAATGGTATGGACGGTAATTTATATACGCGTAAAATGTACTTTTTACTGCCTCTGGGAACGAAACTACCGACGATTTCAACTGTTTCTACTTATTTAATTTCAAAAAAATATATATAAATACACATTTACAGGATCATCGCGCAAGTAAACAGCTAATAGCCAATATTTAATCTGTCGCCATCGGCAAAGCGCGTCTTATTACACGTACGCGCACGCATGTGTAGGAGATATAATGAAAAAAAAATAATGATGATTATTAGTATGAGTATTGATCAGTTGTCGCACCAACGTACCCGCCAACGTGAATTACAACCGACGTAAGATTATTCTCCGAGCAACATAATAACGTTACTTACTCGTAGTTTCGTTGCATTTGAGCTTATCATCGCACCATCAGCCGCGTGTGCGTCTACACTCAGTGTTTACTCAGTGTACACCCGATGGGGCAATTAATAACGTTAATTTACGCTCCGCGCTGATGCCCGTAAATTATATCCTCATTATTTATGGATTGATATACGCGCGAGCATCCAAGCATCGGGAGGATTAATTTATTAGTCCCGTATGGAAAAACAATCACGACAATAACTTGTTCCTCACGATCATGCGAACTTTGTATTTCTTCGTTTTTTTGTTCATTGTTTCGTGTGTATGCATTTTTATTTGGGTTACACGTACAAATCGAACGAATCGTACGTACGATTATTACGCAAGTCTGAAACGAAAACCAAGTCGTCTATGATTTTTAGATTCAAGTGTGTGTACCCACCTATTTTTATCACCGAACAAGTAAAAGCACTAAGAATTTCAAGTACTCGGGGGGGAAAAGAAAGGACGGTTTCTCTGCAAACACGGTTGCGTATATGTACAGGGTTGCCGGCTAAGCGTGACCCTTTTTGGATAGGTATTTAAGATTTAAGTCAACACAAGGCGTGTAAGTATACGGTTTCTACGGCTGTTTGTTCGGTAAATGTACTGTAAAAATGTATACATAATTTACGCCCACATACGACCTTTATGGAGTTTAAATAAAAAAAAAAAAAAAAAATTATTTATATTGGCGTTAAACAATTCCTACATACGGCTAAGCGAAAAAATAAATACCTTTGGTTGTAAAGCTACACATACGTGATTTAATTACTTAATTTGACATTGTTCCTCAAAGTAGACTGTAATACACGCCACAACAGAAGTATAGATATAATTTGGGGTGAGTCATAACACGAAATTTGCATTGCATTTACATGAATAAAAAATGCAAAGGTATAAGCTGACAACGCGATTGGGATGAATTGTAAATATATAATGGGTCTCAGGATCAGCGAGCGATCGAAAAATTTCGCAAGACGTATCGCAATGAAAGAAAGTGAGAGAGAGAAAAAAAGAATAATCAAGAGAGCGCCAACGAATAAGTTTGGTGAAAAAATTTCACACGCGCATTGTGTGCGCCCTGCGGGTGGAGGATACATATCTACACGCGTACATCGCATATTATTATTGTATACGTATAATATATGCGGAATCTACAGCTTCCGGTATTGTACGTATAGGTACCGAAAGGAGAGCGGGTGCGCGTATATATGCATTACACGCATGGCAAGGCTCTTAGCACATTATAGAGTGGACTGCATATACGTTTTTGTATACATGTGTGTGAATTTAACACAAGTGCGGGCATGGAAAGCAGAGCGAGTGAAATGTTTGTGAAACGAGAACAGTTCAGATCCTACCGATATTACGTATACGTATATGTATAATATATGTGTATATAGCTCGCATTGGTTGAAAAGGATATACCTGGTAAAAATGGGCGTAGCCTCGGTATGTATACGTGTGTGTGTGTGTGCTTAAAGTGTGTACAAATACGTAGGTATGTGTCTATATATTTATGTTGCCTGATCCTGTCCTTTCCTTATTCCGCCCCACCCCAACTTATTCTCCTATAGTGGTAAGAGTAAGAGGTAATGCAAGTTATACCTTTACCCGACTCGATTTACAGTCAAAGTATGTAACGTGGTACAATACCGCGAGTTCCTTTGCACTTAGTATATAACCATGTGGCTGTACACACATACAACTAAATCTATATACAAATACGTTTCATTTGCACTTTCGTTTGACCAAAGAGTTTTTTTCTGTCTTTTTTTTTTTTCTGCGATCGCAGATACCCCATATACTCACTTGCAGAAATATCATAGTTATCGTTATAACTCATAGTCTCACATCGACCACGGGGTCGTTATCAGCAAAACATATGGTTGTACGATTTGCGACGAAAATCAAGCCAAACCTTTAAATAACTCTGTATGCGATATCGTATACCAAATGCACGGGCCACAATAGGGAAGAGAAAGAAAAAAAAACAACAACATGCGAACAACTTGTCATCCATGAATATACCGCACATAAAAGCTGGCGATGCGAGGGATTGCAAAAACAATGCGGCCCCATTAGGAAACCCCGACGCCGAACTACACCGCGTTACACGGCCCCGGGGAATCCCCGTGCCGGTAGGGTTCCGGAGCCTCTCCCCGCAAAGTTTAAACGTAATTGACAGTCATTACACGGCGCGACGCGCTCGCTCCGGGTGTAAGTCGCTGGAAAAATTGCACGGCTTGGGGAACCAGTGTAGGACTCTTCTTGTACAGCAGCGAAGTTGAAGCTCGCGCCTTGGGGGTGTCGCGAATGAGGGAAGAAACAACTTGGACGTCCCGTGTATATGACGCCCTGATGGCTTTAACGCGATCCAATGCAGTGCGCGTATTAAACGGGGATGACGACGAACGTATATATAATCATACAAAACGCGCTCGCTCCGGGAGGATGGTTCATATTTGGTCGGGTAGTCGTCGAGCGAGCGATAGACGCGGGCCTCAAAGGGGACTTTCAACATTACAACTGATTGAGTACATACATACAATCACTTGGAGATGTACATCCTGGATTGGGAGCTGTTGCTCGGTGATGGAATTGGTTAATTAGAAGGAGGTAAATACATGAGACTGTGTGTACACAATTGAGTGGAAATGACAAACGTGGTGTGAAATAATCATTCGAGCCATTGGAATAACCCTCAAACGACCGGTTTGACTCATCAAAGTTACTTAATCCGGGCCTGCCGATTAATTTTGTAACTTGGGTATTTTTGTTAATTTGTAAAATGGTGGCAAAAAGGAAATGGAAAATTTTCACCCAACTCCGTAATGGCGACGCGATAAAATTACTTACTTTGCGTGTATATATAAGTATAAGGTTGTATATGTTATAGCTACTGCAACTGCATGCGTTCACTGGAGACAAGCTATATATACGCGCGCTTATATTTAAATATATTATACCTACATATTACATACGTAGAGTACTTTTAATTTGTGATATCCGTAAATTAATTTAGCGCGATTATGCAAGTATATACATGACATACGGTGTAGTTATAGATGCAAGTATACGTATATATATATACGTGTGAGTCGAAAATCGGAAGAGCTCGGCGTGCAAAGCTGGTTTTGAATTTATAGTTAAGCATGTACATTGCGATACGTAAGTTCTTGCATACGTGTCGGGGCGACGAATTATGATCGCCCTGACCTAGGGACGTACCGAGTGGGTATATTATAATATGTATGAGGGCGGGCACACGACGTATACGTAAAAGTGGGGTATATTTATAACCGATGACGTGTGAATATTGGAAACAAAAGGCTATGGGTGAGTACACACTTATGTATTACGTGTACGTATATATCGATATTGCCCAAGAGCGCGACGTGTACCTATATATATACGTAGCCAGGATTTTCTCTTCTATAGGATTGTATGTATATATATACGAATAGAATATACGGAGCAACGCGCTTTCGCACACGTATGGTAGATATATTATGTATCTGGTTAAGTGTAGCCGTGCACGCGAGATAACTATAATGTATACGCAGAGAAAGTCGAATTATGTGCTAATCGAAGCGTATATATAGAGAGCGAAAGATGCAATAGGCGTATATATATATATACGTCATGCATTGTGAATAATATATCGAATATAATATATTGTACCGGTATTACTTATAGATGTATGCTTATATTTCAGGCGCATCACGTCATTCTTCGTTTTAATGTGACATGAGTGAAAGTGCCACTCGAGAATTTTCGAGGCCGATTTTTCGATCGGCGATAATGGCTTCGAGAGATGAGTACCTGACAATATGCGAATGACCCTCTGTCTCATCGGGATCAAGAAGACCTATGTGTATAAGTGTAAAAAAATTAAGCGACTATAACATATTATGTGTTATATGTATCGCTGAGGGTGGTATGTAAAATTTCCAAAACGCACGGGCGAAACGATGTATAGCCCCATTTTGCAACGCGTATTGAAAAAAAAGGAATTTACTGCATAAATACTATTGATAAAAAAAAAAGGGAGGGGAGGGGGTGTTCCGACACGAAATAACAAACCCAAATGCCTGGGACACGAAGTAGTGCGCAGCTCTTGTAAAATGGCCCAGATGTGTAATATTACACGTATACACCCGGGCGCGAAAAATTCTCGTTACTCCCTCCCAATCGGCAAGTGCTGCAGCGTGGAATCTAATATACATTGGCCAACTACTTAGACTCAAGACATATTACATACACACGCATAAAGTATATTTTCGCGAGAGAATCCGTATCCGCGCGTGCACGCTCCGTACATATATACCTATACCCGTTGTTTTGCGATGTTACGTCACTTACGACTGCATTTTGCTATGTATGTAGTTTAGGTTCTCCGTTGCTTCGCGTCTCCATCCCCCGTAAGTTGCTCTATTATTGAGAGCCACGTGCGAATAATCCCTTCTCTCGCGCCTCTCGCTACATGGGAAGCTCAAAAATACATTGGCACTCTCTGTACGGAGGTATACACCACAATAATATCGCTCTGCAGTCGCTTATGCATTCAGCGCGGTTACAATACATCCAGCAAACCATTTTTTTCTTTCGGATTTCTAAAAATACCTGAGAAAGACCTCTTTTAAGCACACGCAAATCCGTGCAAAAGAAAAAAATATACTAAACCGTCGTCCAGCTCGACTCGTTTAAAAATGTAAAGTCGCGCGAGTATATAGGTATAGGTATATTGTATCAGTGCAAGTTCAGTGCAATCGGAGTGGTCCATAAATATGCATTCGCTCGCGGGTCCTTTCGGTGGTTTACAGCCGAGTGGTGGAGAAAAAAAGGGGGGGAAAGAAACTTTCCACAATGGCAAAATGTCCCCTCGAGGCGATTACCGACCAACTATATACACATATACTTACTTCGCAAGGAGGCGAGTTGGCGTGACTCGCCCACGCGCTCCCTCCTCCTCCTCCTCCTCCTCCTCCTTTGCGCCACTCAACTGCTACATGTATAATACCTGGGGTACGTGTATACACGGGACAGTGTGCTTGATACCTCGCCTCTCGGCGTATGGGCCCATTATTATTATAATACGTCTATGCACGGGAGAGACGGAAAAGGACGTATCCTGGACTTGGCTCGTGACATTTATGAAGAGAATGACGAGGAATATCGTATGTATACATGCATATACATAAATATGTCAGAGAACGAAAGTGACGGAGGTAAAAAAAGATGTACTCACCAGTAGAATCGTCAGGAGGGTCCGCCGCCAGTCCATGACTGAAAAACAACGAAAAAAAAAAAAACAAAAAAAAAAAAAAAAAGAGAAAGTTTTATTAATAAATCTGGGTCAAAGTATATACCTCCCCCTCGCTACACTTTTGTCGTTGTTGTTGCTGCAGCCATTACTGGCCGTGATATTACAACGGAGGGTATATTGTACATGTATGCGAGACATCCTACTGTATATATACACTGTTAAAACTCCTGCAAGTTGGCGTCAAATCGCCGCTGCAGCAACAACCACTACAATATGTACCAAGCATGCACCCGCCGCTCTCCTTACCGATCGTCTTTCGCAGCACATCACAGCTGTCGCGAGATCGGCCGCGCTTGCGTGTGTCTCTCGACCCGTTGTTTCTACCACTATTTTTTTATGTATATATATCACCCTTAGATTGTCACTCGTCAAGTAGGTACAGTTTGCGCTCTGACGATGGATTCAACGTCTAAATACATTTATAACTGATGTTTACAGGCAACGCGCACTTTTTTAAAGAAAATTCACAATAAAAACTCTCTGCCTACCGATCGAACATTCTCACACATGTATACTGTTTTCCTTCCAGTGCCGATTTCATACTCACGAACTTCCTCGAATGTGGAGTATTCGTGAAGTTACCGATTTCGCGACAGCACACGTTATACGTATACATATAAAAACCGATACCGATATAATGATTGTATACTATCGGAGCACGATAAACGCCGTACGCCCATGTGTGCAGCCGATGGGATTCTGCTCTCCAGAGTACGGCCTCTCTATGCTCGCGGTGTGCAAGTACACCTCGACTGCGCTGTCCCTTGCCTCCCCCCACCCACTCGCCAGCGTTTCACCTCTCGAAATCGGTACAGTGGAACTGTACGGAAGAGTGCATGACTTGCAGGGAGAAAGATAATCGAAAGAAGAAGAAACGGAGGGAAGGGGAATAAACAATAGGTTCAGGGTACGGTGGTGTATCAAGTAGCCGGGAATGCCAAAGAGGTAGCGATCCGGTGAGGCGCGACTACGCTAAAATCTCCGCAGCCGTTTCCGGAGGAGGGATACACACACACACACATATACATATACCTTAAGGCCCAGTTCTCTATGGTAACCACAATAGGTACATAATATACTGGTGCCAGCTGCGCCTCATGTTTGCAGGCTGGCTAGTAGGTATATAGGTACATTATAGCATGCCCAATATACACAAGAGCTACCACTATATATATATTGTACATACATAGGTACATTGGTATATGTATATAGGTACTGGCACGAGAAAGCGATACGCGATATATATGTAAGTACGGCCGAAACACACGCGCTCACATTCACTTTTTCCCTCCCCCCCCTCCCTCCCTCAGCGTGCGTGTGTGGGTGTAGTAGATGTTGTATAGGTACACACATATATATGTATATACACACACGAACGCGAGTACTCGCGACTCGCGACTGTTTTTTGTGAACGGCCGATCGCAAGAAACCGATTTTTGTATGTATTTATAAAAGAGGAGAAAATCGTGGGGGTTGGTATCGGCGAGCCACCCTTAAGCCGATTTCGGGCGTTACAGACGAGGTGGAGGAGGCGCGAGGTGTGCAAGGATCGGTAAGCGCGCCGATGCAACTGATCGGAGATCGCGCGCCAGGACCCGCGCTATCCTAGCCCGCGGAGCTCGGTCGGGCCTCTATTGTACCTCTCTCTCTCTCTTTCGCGGTACCTGTAGGTATAAATATACCCTATGCGTTACTATAACGTATCGACCGGTGTGCGAGTGTGTACTTGATGTGTACAAGTAGTGGTTGGGGCCTCATGGGTAAAAGAACGCGAGCTAAAACGAGCCGAGCTCTGTCTATTGTAACACACGTCCATGCGAGCGGTGCGCCCGTGTGGATTAGTGCACACACGTCAAAAGAATGGGTTTAAGTTCACGCGAAGCCGTTCTCTCTCCAGTTTACCCATACTCAAGAGATATAACGTACACACCCACGCGATCGAGACTTCCAGGATCGTACTGTATAAGTTTACCGATCGCGAATGCAGGATCCGATCTCGGCTGTATTGCAACGCACGCGGCTGCGTAACTCTGCAATTTTATGCGCATTGTAACAGTTACACATTGTAAGCTCTTATACCTCATTTCTTTGAAATAAAAACGTATATTGTTTTTGGTATCCGACTTGTCCAATTTTACAATCTAACTTTTGTATATATATCATCGAAACTCTATGAACGTAAATTTGTAATATCATTAGACAAAAAAAAAAAAAAATTCCAATTGTTAACCGCGAGTGAGTACGTATAGATACATGTTAAAGTCAGACAAAAAGTTGGAAGAAAAATAAAAGAAAGGTAATACAAAAGCTAAGGCATGTATATGTGTAACAGTACCGACCGAGTCAGTGCTTTTATTTATAACACACGTCCCTGTGTATCATACGTATGCGGGTGGGACGCTGTACATACAGAAAATTATAAAATTCGGCACCGGAAACAGGTGTCTGTATATATATTATGTATGTATGTACGTATGCGTGTGCTACCGCGACTCTCTAATGCACATAAGCGCATCACCGTACACATAACAGTCGAGTCGAGTCTTTGTCCCCTTCTTTTATACATATCTATACAGGTACAACACCCCGCAAGGAAATTAATAGTCCCTGGGAATATAAAGTTTTCAAGGTCCCCAGCGATGTCACGTCCGCTTTGTCGCCAGCAATGCGCCCTCTCCAGTATCATTCTCGATTATACGCGTAGCTTTTCTCCATTGCTCTTGTTATTCACACGTGTGCAGAGCACAATATATAATTTGATGAATATTAACCTGGTGTAACGATACTCCAGGCGTGTAATAAGATCGGCAATGCTCGAACGACGAACCGATTCGCCACTGCATCAGCGTGTATTCGCAAGTATTATTACACAGGTGCAGTATAATACACGCCCGATCGGATGGATCATTACCGATTTTCCGCTACATTGTTACCGATTTTCCGTTTTGGAACGAGTACGTAAACAGGAACTACTAGAAGTAAATTCTCCCGGTAGGGGATACCGTTATCTCACATTAAAGTATATACATTATATACATACACGTGTTATATCAAACACACATCAGACACGTGCAATAAAATATAATAATGGCTCAGCAATTTGCGAATCATTGAAATGAAATATACATTTGTACGAATCGATGCAATTACAGCACGTGTGTATTGTACATAGATATTATACGCGCAAAAGTAAAAGCATATTATACGAACGTTCACGCTCTGTCCGGGTAAAAGCGAGCGTGTGTATTATTATGTATACGCGTGCACCGCGGTGGGTATACATATATATATGGGTAATGAAGGGGAAACGAGAAATAAAAGAGGATGGAGCGTAATTGTTGTCCCGGCGCGTTATGGCATTCAAGTCGTTGTTGGTCTCGCGGGTAACTTCGACGACCGAAAGAACAGGTTTCTTTAATTTTTCGCTCTGCACCTATACGTATAATAATACACGCTCAAGGACTCGATTTTTCATCTGAGGTGACTATTGCACTCTTTTTGTTTCTTTTCTTTTTCGTGTCTTTGCTCAAGATTTACCGATATCGTTTTATCAAACAACACGACAATTTATTTAAGGTACATTTTGTTTTAGCAATCGTATTGCTTTGGCGAGCCAAAAATACTTTAAAATTACCCCCAAATCATCGTTCGAACAAGTAATAATCGACAATAATGCGCAAACGAAATTGCTTGTACGAATGACGATCGCCGGCTCGATCATCGTCAAATAATCCACGGAGTGTATCCGTTAACCACAGAGCGTTTAATCACTCGTGGCACACCTATACAGCAGGTTTGGGCATCAGGGCCAGAGAGAGAAAGAAACACACAGATATCCTTGGCTCGTCGATCGGTTGCATGTTTGTCGAAACTCGAATCCCACGCGTATATAGCGATTTGCTTAACGGACCATCGGCCGTACAACATCGGCTCATCGGTGCCGAACCCATACCGATGTTCGCATTTGTGTTTGCACGAGGGGAAAGGACCTTGGCTCCTTTTTTTTTTCTCTCTCTTTTTCGCGTTGCATAACTGAACGCGCACCCGCCCGCAATTATACACTGAAATAAGCGCTGTTATTATTGTCATCGTCATTTATCCATGTGCGAGCACGTCATCGCGCATTCGGTCTCCTCCTACGCCTGTATACATACATACTTAATGCGTGCGCGCCGCTATTATACGCCCAAAGTCGAGAATACATTGTCGCACGCGTAAAATACCTGTGGGAGGGAGAGAGAGAGACGCACACGTCACGTCGTTATATTATTATGTGTATTCTTTTGCTGTCCTCGCGCGCGCTTTTCTTACATGGGCGGCGTGTCGATTTCTAGAAGCTACTTGGAATCGGATGGACGAACGTATGATGAAACGCCGCTGCTGGTTATTTTTTTTCCTCCTTACGGGGGATTCGTCTTCATGAATTATTCTTCGGTCCCGTTGTCCATTTGCTCGTTAAAGTAATCACTCAGCGTCCAAAATCTAAAGAATAGCCATGTTACTTCACACTCGTGCTCTTGACTCGTTTACTTTATCCCGATTAATAACTTATTAGACGGACGTTTCGAAACATCTTTTTTTCTTTTTGTTTTTTTTTACGTAATATGTCCTTCTCGTTGGAGACACAAACAGAATGACAAATAACGCCGAATCCATCATCGAAGCGCAAAAACGCACCTTCACGGTACTCCAGGCAAAAAAGATCGTGGAAGCGTAAAACTTGAAACGAGTACTACCATCATAATTGTCGAGCGAAACGCATCTATATGCCATTGAATAAAAAAAAAAACCCCCATCCCTCATAACTATACTCTCATATGGATACTCGAATCGTAAATACGCGTAAGGAGAGCGAGCAACCCCCTTTGTCCCTCGGTAATTATAGTATCATATTAAGGGATAATGAGGCCGGCTCACCTGCTGATTTATGTGGTCTCTCGTGCTCCCGGGCAAAAGGAAAAAGGACGGAAATTGGTGGCTCGATCGTCCACTCCGAAGGGGGTTGATAGCAGCGGTATTAAACAGCACCGGCGTCGCAGCAAAAAAGCCGGTCCTCCTCGGCTTGGCCGCAGTGCTAGCTTTTTATGAATATTACGTACGACGAGGCGACGCAGCGAGACTCCGAACTGGAGGATCCGAGGATGCTTTTACTCGAGGCTGCAGCCAATGCTGGCTCCCTGCGTCTGCTGCTCTTGCTAGCGCTATCGAGCTCGTCGCACGCATCGCACCACCGCGACGTCAAACCTTTTTTTTTTCTTTTTTTTTTTTTTCGTCAAATTTCGTTTTTCTTCTTCTTCCTTAAATTACATTACTCCTTTGCACCCGCGCACACACGCACAATATAGCAACTATTTTTTATTAACAGATAGGTGTATCACGCGCGGAGGCGGTGGTGCACCGCGTCCTTGAGATACTTTCCGGTCGCGCGCCGCGGACCCACCAAGGCTGCGCGAGAGTATAAAACTGTTGCACCAGCAAGGACCGTTCGTATCCTTTCTTTTCCAACCGCCCTCCGTTATTGCCGCGGAATCGTGTTAAATTACACTAGATCGTTGCCTCTAGCCGATCACATGATCATCGCGTTTTTGCTTTTCGTTTCGAAAAACCGCGCGATCCGATCGTTTGCTTTGACGATCTTAAAGTACCGCACTGTCACCCGACGATTTGGACTTTTTGTTTGAAAGGGGAAAAAAAAAAAAAAAAAAAAAAAAAAAATTACAACAAACAAACAACCAACCGAGTTAAAAGTTGTACTCGGCGTGCGAGTCCGGTGCGTTCGGCGCGAGGCTCGAGACTGACTCTTGACTTTGCCGCGCGCAGTACGTACAAACAGATGGTGCTCGTCGACGGTGGGTTCCCCTCTCTTGCTCTGACGCTCAGCTGCTGCCGCTACCGCGAGAGCAAAGGAGGAGGAGGGGGCCCAGGATATGGCGAGAAAGAGAGAGATAAAGGGAGATATGTCCATACAGCCGTGCAAACGCAGGGACAGAGAGTAGGCGGAGAGAACTTCAAGAGCAAACGCCATCGATGTTACGACCGATGCCGCGGTGTGGTGGCTGCGGCGTATGGTCTTCCACTCGGCAGGTATTGGCGAACATCTCGCGGTTGTGCGCATCTGTATAATAGGTTGGTATATAGGTATGAAGAAACTACGACCACTTTCCTTTTTTTTTCCTCTTGCGTTCCTCTTTTATTTCTTTCCTTTCCTATGCGCGGAGAGGAAGAGATCGTAAAAAACGAGCGACCGGCGCGTCTCTGGACGATCGCATCACGACCGGATTGGGAAGCGATTCCACAATAGGTTTTTTTTTTTTTGCTATCGTGAACTGTCAACGAAAATGTTTTGCGTCTCGAGGAGTCGAGGAAAAAAATCAAGAAGGTTACTGAATGTAGGTATTTGTTTTAATCTAAAAAAATTTAATTCTCACCTATGTTTTTGGAAAACGAAGAAGTTGATGGTGCATCTGCTGCAGATGGATAAAACAGAATTGAAAAATGGATCTGACCTCCGCTGATAGCTCAGTAAAATTCAGGGGAGATTTGCATTTTGTTCAAGCCTATAATAGAAAACTTTATGATCTTATGTCGCTAAAGTTTTTACTTATGTTTTGTTGAAAAAAAAAAAAAAAATCAATCAAGTTGTACAATGAAACAAAAGCTAAAGACCTTGTCGAGTGAAGTGTTACTAAAATAATTAATGCAAACGTGTACTGCAAAATACTTAATTTATGTTTTTTATTTTTTATAAATAATTAAATGTAACTTTAGAAATATGACAAAATATTAATGAACGTGCTCAAGTGTGGCGAGAAAAATAAATTATTTAATAGAAAAAGCCTTTTGTTTATCACATTGAGTCTTAGAATTGGGGCACTTATTCATTCCTTGCAAGGGCAATTATGTTGAATTGAACATTTTCGGGATCACGATTCATATATTCTCGGCAGACGCGCGCTGCATCCTCAAGGAATGTTTCCGCGCTGGATGAACCGTGATTTACTGGATGTGGTTTCCCACCATCTAGAATGAAATATTGTTGTATCCTACCTTATGATTTAAAAATCACACTGACTAATATGATTGATTAAAAAAATTTACCAAGCTCGTATATTGAACCTTCTTTATGAACGAATGCTACGAAATGATGGAATACCTTTCCAGATTCGGGAACCTGCAAATAATTTGCGAGTTACAAATTATTTACCATTAACTTTTCACTTGATATTTGAATAAATTATATTTACTTCAGTCTGTCCCAAACCAGCCACTTCCTTGTGGATGTCACTGATACCCTTGGCTTCAAGTAATCGTTCACCTCTTTCATTAGAAGCCACGTCTTTGGTTTCTAACAAAAAATTTTTCAGTTCCCCATCTTGCAATTTGATTCTGTATTATAAATTTCAACAAAAATAATAAAATTTTTGCTTTTTCAATGGGATCTTTAAAATTTGTGTTTTCAAAGATAGACAAAAGTAATTTTACAACGTATTGTATGCCTGACAAACAAGAATATTTTGGTACAAAAAAATTTTTGTCAAGCAAATTATCCAAAGTGAACTTTATACATGCATTAATTTCTAAGGACTGAAGAACTTACTCATCAAGATTGTTGGCAATACTATGAATAAGTGCTATTGTACCACAGGCGTTTCTTATATACTGAATCAAATGATACACCTTGTCTCTGGCAGCATCAGTCTCTTTTTCCTTTGCCTCCAACTCGGATTTATTTGTTTCGGACTAAATATAATGTAGTATACATCAGCTATTAGTGAATAAATTTTTCACAAAACCACAAGAGTTTATTTTAATTCGTGTACTAACTTCTAGAGATACGGGAAAAAGCAAAATGATGGCCAAAACAGGCTGAGGCAGTGCAGCCAAGAGCTCTTGGTCTAAGCCGTACACATCGCAAAGGCTCCATTTATCAGGAACACCAAGTTTGTGCACAAACTACGTGAATATGGAAATGAAAAAGCATGGTTACCTTTAATAGTTGAGTTTTTACATTACCCAAAAGCGTAATAACACATCAAAAAGATCGAAAAAGCGGCGTCACCTTTGTCATAACCTAGAAACAAAAATGATTGAACATTTATGGTAAATACATTTTTTCGTAAATAAATCGATTTGTCACGAAATCATGAAACCTACCTCTGGATTGGACTCGAGCGGGATCCATGTTACTTTTTTACCGGAGATCTCCATTTTTTTACAAAAGTAAGCAAAATGTTTTTCTCTGCAAAAATCGGAAAATTCAATTCGACTTCTGTGAAATAAGCCGGGTAAAAGTAAACAAAAGCATGTCACTGGACACCGCACATTACGTGCCATCTAACGAGCGATTTGATTACTATTTTTAGAACTACATAGTGTGCAGACGACGTCGGATTTCAGGCCACTCAAGGGAAAAATGTCGTTCCTTACGCGTGCAATGACCGGCAGTGTTTTGTACATGACGAACAATTGTTATTGCAAATTGACTCAAAATTGCGCCCAAGTGAAGTTTCACAGAAAAAACTTTTCCAAAACTTTCATTGAAAATGAATGGTGGTGTAGTGCTCGTTTCATGTGTTCAGGTACAGTGCGTTACCTAACCTTGCATACTTAAAAAAGAATGGTTGTTCAAATGATTGGAGAAAAAAAAAAAAAGATTTTTCACACATGTATAATTATTTTTATGATTTAAAATCATTACAAGCTTTTGACGAGTCTTTTAATACATAAATTCACTTAATTGTGAAAATGGAAAAACTTTCTGTTACGATTATTCATAAGTTAAAATTGAATGGTTGAACAA
This sequence comes from Copidosoma floridanum, assembly GCF_036245765.1. Lineage (NCBI taxonomy): Eukaryota > Metazoa > Arthropoda > Insecta > Hymenoptera > Encyrtidae > Copidosoma > Copidosoma floridanum. The sequence goes on along the minus strand of NW_028321896.1, from coordinate 13,956,958 downwards.
TAAAAGCAACAATTTTCAGTGCCGTCTAATTATTTCAGGTGCGCCCGAGCTAACAAATAAAACAGGTTCATACGTTGTTTATGACAAACTGATAGCACAAAGGAGAGCAGAAGCTCAAAGATCGATTGTTATTCAAGTACTGTCCTACAATTCTTGTGCTGATGTATACGCATATTGTTCACAATTTGGAAGTATAAACAAAATATTTCATTACTCAATTAATTCTGGAGGGGAAAAGGTATAACAAATATAATTAATACTGTATGGTTAAGATATAGGAACTAAGTAGTACATAATTCTTGATTTTTTACAGCAAAACTTGGTTCTCATTGAGTTTGAGGAAAAACAGCATGTAGATGCTATTATGTCCTCCTCAACACATGTAAATTACGAGCAAGCAATCCCAACTAATACATCACTCTTGTGGTTTCGCAATCTTGTACACTCAAAGACAAAAGTCAAGAATGTTCCTCCAGAACAAATAAAACTCACAAAAAATTCTATAAAAACAGCAGATAGTGGTGAAATAACAAAAAAATTACTTTGTTCCGAATCGGTAAGAGTCCATGTAATTATAAACTGATACATGTCTTATTGCTTCCTATCAGCAATACCATTAGTACTTTTTGTTTCACAGATTTCTGATCAAATTTTGACACTGTATAACACTATAAAGTTGAATGATGCTGGCACAAGATTAAGGTTTCACACAGCTTATCAAATTGAGCACTGTTTTAGCAACTTATTCCCAAACATAGCAGTTCTTCCATTTGGTTCATCAGTGAATGGCTTTGGAAAACAAGGTTGTGATTTAGATTTATGCTTAGTCTTGGATGAAAATTCAATGGTAGGTAACTTGAAATTACGATAAATATTCATTTATAAAAAGGATTCTTTGACTAGAGATATCCAATGTTGTTTCTGTTCAGGAAAAACCTACCAGTAGATTAGTGTTTCAAACTAAATCTATTTCTTTATATGACAGACAACAAGTAAAAAGATTAATGGAAGTACTTGCCCAAACGATTAATTTGTTTTTGCCAGGAGTCTCTAATGTGAAAAAAATATTAGAAGCAAGAGTTCCCATAATTAAATTTGATCATTCTTTATGTGGAATTCAGTGTGATCTTGCAGTATCCAACATGTAAGTTGAAACATAAATTTTCAATTGAAAAATGAAGAAAGATATCTGAGTCGCGTGAAACTTCATTACTTGCAGGACAGCTTATTACATGTCTGAATTGCTGTACATATTTGGTGAAATGGATCCTAGAGTGAGACCGCTTACTTTTGTCATACGAAAGTGGGCAGACAGTCTACATTTAATTAATAAAATTTCACCTGGTCCATGGATATCAAATTTTTCGCTGACCCTGATGGTAATTTTTTTTTTGCAACAAAGGAACATTTTGCCCTCTATCAACGCACTGAAATCAAAAGCTTGTAAGTTTGAATGAAATATAATTTTTACAAAAGCTGCTTGTCAGTTGCGTAATGAACCAATTTTTTTTTTCGTAGGTAAGGACGATGTTCGAGTAGCAGACACCTATGTAGATTGTACCTTTCTTCGAAATATCGAACAAATTCCTAAAAGCACCAATACAGACTCTTTAGAAGAGCTTCTTGTGGACTTCTTTACGTATTACACCAAATTTGATTTTAGTACGAATGCCATATCTTTGAGGATAGGCAAGCCTATAAAAAAATCGGAACGTACTCCTTTGTACATATGTAATCCACTGGAGACGAATTTGAACGTTAGTAAAAACGTGAGCAGTGAACAACTAGATCGCATCATGATGTCCATGCAAAATGCACTTTATCATTTGGAATTTCATTCAAATGAGCGCAATGATCAATGGGGCTTAATAGGCTTATTTTTAATGAATCAAACCAACTTCATAGAAAACACGAGAAAGAAAAAACTCTTAAACTTCAAAGAACTGTTTGAAAAAGATAACGAAGTGCTAACTACCTCGTGATTATTACTGTATGCCATTGAGTAAAAGAAAATGCTTACATGCTAAGTGAATACATTGTTTCAAACTGTTTTGTAAATATGAAACGTTTTTTATAATTGTTTATGATGATATCGAATGATGATCATTGCCAAAATTAAATAATTTATAATATAGTTTTTATAAACAAAAAAAGAAAAAATTGTGTAGATATATGAAGATTTTAGATAAATGAAACGACATGAAAATCGGTCGTAAGTTATACTTAACTTGTTTATTTTATTTTCTTCTCAAATCTTTTAAATATCATCGACAAAAATTTTGACATTCTCGTACATGCTTGTCGATTATGTTTGTGTCCTATATGCATAATAAACACGCCCCTGCGAGCTGTCAACGTCCAATTTGCTAATAAGTCGTGTCTTAATAAACATACTGCGTCGAAAGAGCTTCATACCTTACCTTGAAAAAAAAAAAAAAAAAAAAAAAAAAAGTGACGCGTAAGACACGTACTATTTTAATTGAACAGTATTACAACTTTCTTCCTCGAGTCGACGAAATAAAACTGCCGAGGACGTTTATATTCAGTACGGTTTTTATTTTCCGTTGCATTGTGTTATCGCGCAACTGGCAGTTTACGTTTATTTATGATTAATTAGGCTACATCGTGATTACCATCGATTAAATTCGTAATATACCGTGACATGTGGCAGTGTTTATTTGATCTATTTTAGTTGATTAATCTCACTCATATTTCGCCATGTACTATAACTAACGAACCAATCATATGGGTCGAATGCGTATCGGTTAGGCTTCTTTTATTTATTCATGCAAAAGAATATGCATCGACACGCCAATAAATCTCCCTTGATGATTTGTATAATTTTTATTTTTTTATTTTCAATTGATTAAGGCTTCCTAAATTTAAAATCCGATCGCCAGTGGGGCACTCGCGAAAAAACATGGCTATACAATTATCTCAATCACATAATCATACCTTATACGCTTTATTTCATATCGTAATATACTTAATAAATGCCTTCGAAACGTAAATATTAAATAGGTATGTATCGTTAAAAAAGTCTCACGAAAAATACTGACACGTTCGACGACGACGATTAAAAAATATACAAATTGTCGTACACACTGGAATTCCTCGTCGATGTGTACAATATAACTATATGTATATACTTGTAAGCTCGTTGAAAGTATAAAAATGTAAGATAAATACAAACATATAATATACGTGAAGCATTGAAACACGAGAGATGAAAAAAGGGTGGGACGCGAGCGGTACAAAAAGTAAGATAATATGTTTAAGCTCGACAATCAATCGTTTTACAATGGACAGAGTGAGTTTTGTTACTTTATCATCCGGTCGAAGCGCCGATATTTTTTTACAAATAAAGATTCACGCGTCAGTTACCATACGTGTGTCCGCGTACATGTTTATATGTATGTTTAGTTGTCCGTGTCGATAATCACAGAAAGAAAGCGTCAGAGATCGGCAATTCCTGAAAAAACGATTTCAACAAATTCGCAACTGTCGGATATTACAATAACATATTCGTATGTGTATAATATATATTGTATCGTACAAATACCACCGGTCTGTTATTTTCCATCGTTTTACACGTTTAACAATACTTTGATTGAACCACCGATAATATCGGTCATGCATATAAATACACAACGACACGCACGTACCATTTTACGTCTGCATAGAACATACGACACTGATACTGTTTTTTTGTTTTTGTTTTTTAATTTGGATTTTCTTGCTTTTTTTCTACAAGAAACATGCACAACAAGCAAACAATGTATTCGTATCGTTTGTTTGATGTATTGTTTATTTATCGTTTTTTCCTCGAATTCTTACGGTTTTCCTAATTTACTTGGGCACTGTGACGTCGCTTATTCAATATTTATGTATATCCTAAAGAAACTGAGATCGCTCGTATCCAAAATTGCACCTATGCATGCTTAATCACATACATACATAATATTAATGCATCGTTATCGTTATCGTTACTATTAATACCGTTATCAATTATTTTTGTTGTCCCACCCCCCCCCCGCACACTGAAAAACCCGAGTATAGCATGTATATGTGTAGAGTACTTGCGTCAAAAGTGTATATATATATGTATATGTATGGTTGTATACATGTGTGTAACAACGTGGATGATGGTTGATTATAATTGAAAGTGTCAAATGAGCTGCGAAATTGTGTGAGGATACTTGATTGTATCTCGTGTGCGCAGATATAACAAAACGTATAATTAATTCGTCTTGCTCTTGCGATGGTAGCGGTGCTGCATCTGCTGTTGTCGTATCTGCGAGCGTGTCTCCTGGACCGCGGCGACGAGCGTGCGCACCGCTTCCTCGTGTCCCTCGAAACTGTCGGCCTTTTTGAGCTGATTGAGGACGTTGCTCGTTACGCTGGAGCCACCGCCCGGGGCTTTGGACGAGGGCGGGGGCGGGGGTGGCGGTGGCTCGATGCTGATGGTGGTGCGCTTGCTCTTGGGCCGGGGAAAGGTCTCCCAGGAGCGTTGCTTCTGCACGAGGGATTGGAGGGAGCTCGGGTCCTTGACGAGGAAGAAGAGGGTCCTCTTGGCGTCCTGGGCCGTGAGCCCGGGCATGTCGAGGGCGCCGCCTGGTCCCGTGATGCTCGAGCGCCGGCTGCCCGAGCCCGTCGTGCTCAAGCTGTCGCAGCTGGCCCGCCTCCGGCGCCTCTCCCTGCAGCTCTCCGTCGGGTTCTTCTCGTAAAACACGTCCTCCGAGTCGCTCGCCGGGTATACCTTCACCCCCTTGGACGACGACGAGGAGGAGCTCTTGTGGTGCTGCATGATGACGCGCTCGTCCCCCGGGATCGCGTGCACCTGGGCCTGCACCCGCTTCTTCACCTCGGCCATGCTCGACGCCTCCGAGATCCGCTGGTACTCGCACTCCTCGCCTATACATCACACAACAATTACAAATTCATACTTTGCTCAAGATTTTATGCAGAAAAATAAATAAATAAATAAATTTGGACTGCATGGGGCTTCCAATTGGAATATTATATATACTTACGCGTACCTTGATGTCCCGACTGTTGTAGCTGCTGTTGCTGCCGGTGATCGGCTTGCTGGTCCAGAGCCTCGACGGATTCACCGCCACCACCACCACCACCACCACCACCACCCTTGAGTTGCCTGTAGAGCGAGCGCACCTTACTGGTGGACGACGAGTGTCCGGGGGGCGTCTTGGGCTTGGCGTTTTCCGGGGACTTGCGGGACGAGCGCCTCGTCTGGCTCCGGTCGCGGCCGTCCTCCCGCCCCGGCGACTTTTTCCGGTCCTCCTTCGTCCGGGCCTTCTCTATCAGCTGCCTCAGGACGCCCTGCTTCGACTCGACCGGCTTCGGGTACACCACAATGTTCCCACTCGAGTCCAAGATCGCTTCCACACCACCACCCGCTGACGAGGGCGTCCTGCAACGCGTCGGCACCTCCTTCGAGTCTACAAACGTATACATGTCATGTATATTTTGTAATAATGTTGGGGGCCAAAGTATAAAAATAAAATGTGTATGCCTTTGTAGAGGGCGTTATTGTCGACGTTCGGTCTCTGGTGGCGCATCTGGGCGGGGTCCTGCATCTGGAGCCTCTGCAGGTGGTCGAGCAGAGCCTGTAGGTGGGGCTCGCTCGTAACGTCGGCAGCCGCTTGGCTGAGCTCGCCGGCCGTCACCCCAGCGGCGAACGACTTGACGAACGGCTCGAGCTGCTGGGCCACCGATTGCAACTGCTTCACCTCGCCCTTCAACTCCAATATGTCGTTCATCTGCGAGTGGAACACCTCCTTCTCGAGGTGGATCCTGCAAAGTTGTTCCTCCCAGAGGGCGTCGAACACGCTGCGCAACCGCTCGAGCTCCATCTGCTGGTGCTCGAGTTGTTGCTCGAGTAACCGGCAATCCCGGGCGACGTTCTCGTAACGCGTGCCCAGGGGCGGGGTGTTGGCCTTGCGCAGCAGAGCCACGTCCCGGTGCAGCTCACCCAAGCGCTCGCGGACCATCTTCAGCTGGTTGCTCAGCTCCTGCAGCTGGTTGTCGAAGGTGCGACAGTGACTGCTGAACCGGCCCGTCTCGAAGAGGCCGCTGCCACTGCTACCGCTCTTTGCCTGCAGCCTCGTCGTCATCGCCCTCTGCACTTGTGATAATCATCATTATATCGTGCATTGCACAATTGAATAATGAAATTATTCTCCGATCCCTCACCGTTATGAACTGCGACTCCTGTTGTTGCTGGGACTGCATTTGATCGTAGAGGAGGGTGTCCTTGGTGGTCGGGGTGGAGTTGGGTTGGTTGCCGACGTAGGGCTGTAAGACCCTGACAAAGTCGCCCTTGTAGTTGGTCTTGAGTTGGGCGGTGAGTAGGGGTGGCCGGGGCAGGTGGCCGAGTTGGGCGACGCGGCCGAGCCGGTCCAGCATGGGATGGGCCAGCTCGAGGAATTGGTACTTGGTTGCGGCGCTCGTGAACGCCGTGCACAGGCCGAGGTGCATCTGGAGGACGGGCAACGCGCTGCCGAGGGACAGGAGTTGCGTGCGCACCAGGCGCTCCTTGGTGTCGAACTCGCGGTGCAGCTCCGACAGCACCGACGCGTGGGTCTTGTTCACCGCGTCTTGCATGCCCTGTGGTGCGGTGCCGAATTTGTCAGATTTATATGGGATTGGGCTTTCGTTGCTCTTCCATCCACCCCCCCCCCCTTTTTGATCGCCGATTTTTCGAACCAAGTCATTCGTACTTTGTACCCACGTTTTTTAAAATAACAACTACGTTTACCAAACTATCAGGTAAATCATGAGCGGGTCAAACAGTAAGATTTTTTTTTTTTTTGCTTATTACTACATTTCTATCGAATATATTTTTAATGATTCTTCACGATCCTAAAACATGTTTCAAATAATGCTTGTTGGATAAAAATGAGGATACGCGTAAATGAATATGCTCCCCATATACAAATACGTGCCTAATAAGCAGCAACATGTTTTTTGTTTTTTTTTTTTCAAACATCACACCGTTGTTTATTAATAAAAATATATATATTCTAATGACAATCGTACCGAAAGGGGGCAAAACGGTTCATGTTTTTTCGCTCCCAAGTAGTAAAGTCCCGCTTTGGTCGGACGGAGTTGGCTATCAACAGCAAATGTATATACCGAGTGGAGGGGAAAAAAAAGGGAGTAAAGTATAAACGTACTTGGCAGTAAGCGTTGAGGGCCCGTTTCTCGGTCTCGAGGCTGTGCCTGAGCTCGTCGAGCTGCGACTTGAGATCCATGAGGCCGTCCCTCACGCTGGCCTGCAGCTCGCAAATCGAATTGGCCGCCCGCTCCATCTTCTTGGACGCCTGCTGCCAGGCCGTGTCTATGTCGACGCAGTGTAGCCGGGCGTCCGCCGGCGTGTCCCGGAAACACGTGGCGCACAGCATCGCCTTGCTACTCTGGCTGAACATGATGTACTGCTCGCCGTGGCTCGGACACCTGCGCTGCGTCTCCTTGCTGCACTTGCTCATGTGCACCACCTCGTGCGACGAGAACATCTTGGCGCGGTGCGTGTGCTCCCGGCAATGTGGGCACAACGCTTGCCCTGACACATACATTTGTTTGTTTATTTATTTATTTCTCACTTAATCATAAATATAATAATAATAATAATAATAATAATAATAATAATAATAATAATAATTATGATGACAATGATAAATGATAATCACCGCAGGTGGTGCAAAAGTACATGGTCGTCTTGTCCCGCTTGTCGCAGTTGGCGCACGGTGGGTTCTCGCAGTTGGCAAACTCCACGAGTTGACGCATCAACTGATCGCACGGCGGCTGATGCGCGCCCTCCTTCAGCTGCGTTATTTGCCTGAATACAACAAATTTATTGAAATCGGGTGCATCACGTATAATTTAACGCAAGCAGGCCGTAGGTATATCCATGCCACACGTACACTTGAGTGTAATTTGGCACAGCTCGAGCCTCTCCCGTGGAATTAATAGTCGCGCTTACTCGGGGGAGGGGGGAAATGTAATCAATCGGTTCGTGCCCTTTCAACAGATTGCCGATCTTCGGCTTTTAACCACCACGTCTGCTCATATAAGTTATAGGAATCGATGCGCAATATATCGCGCGAACCAAAAAAAAAAAAGATTCGTTCAACATACGGGGTATATGTATACCTCTCGAGAGATGGGGGGAGAGAGAGAAGCGCAGCATCCCCGGTCTAACTGAATAATGGACGTATGCAGGTATACAGTATGGGTACTTGAAAAAAAGATACCTGCAGATAAGAATATATGCGTATGTATGGATACGTATACGTACGAGCTCGGCAATCGGTTGCGCGCACGCGAGGGAGGGATGGGCTTTTACAGTTGAATGACAAACAAAGCCCGCCACGCAGCATAAGAGGAGACAAAGAGATAATGAAACGCGTATATGTGTGTACACGCTTACGTACACGCCTGTTATATTATATACGTAGATTGGATATACATATAGTCTCTCTCTCTCTCTCTATGTGTGTTTATGCATACATGCACCACATATTATCTCGATCGGCCGCTCGGTCGCGTGTGTATCTGTTTTGGTACACCGTGTACATGTGCACGCGCGCTGATTGTTTTCTTTTTTTTTTTTTCACCCTCTCTCGGTCTCTTTTTTTTCGAGTGTTTCCCCCCCCCCATCATCGATCATCATCTCGCCGAGAGTTGTATCTTGTTGCTGTTTGCCGTGCCTCTCTCTTCCCTATACGTCATTTCACAAGGACTGCTCGATTATTTAATTTCACTTTGGTCTCGCTCATATTACATCTAGATGTAATCAAGTAAATAAAATTTAATTGTGTTTGCACGCAATTTGATGACATGGCCAAGATTTTGTATACGGAGGGTTTTTTTTTTTTTTTTTTCTGACGTTCGCTGCGTTTTGTCGGTAAATATCATATAATGTGGAGAGAGCTTGAATATCAAAACAAATCAGAGAACTTGTATGTGTATATAAAAAAAAAGGAAACACTAGAACTTTGAAAAATAATTTCAAGTATTCGATCACTATTGATCAAAATTCCGTTGCAAAATCACAAAAAAGAAAAAAAAAATTTAAGGGCATTTTCACTGGAGAGGGCGTGCAAATTATTTTGTTGTCCATGACACTTTGTGCGATAAACAAGTAAAAACACAAAAAGTGCATAAAATACTCACCCGCAAACGGGGCAGGAGACCTTGCCGTCTAGGTGGGGTCCGCGAAGGCATCTCGCGCAAAACGTGTGGTAGCAGGTGAGCAGGCACGGGTCGCTGTAGTAATCGTGGCAGACCCCGCAGAGCAGGGGATTCGTGGGCCCACCAGGTAAACCACCTGCAGTACCGGGGCCACCTACCCCCGGAGCACCACCACCCCCTGCCTGGGACATGAGTACCCCCGTCCCGTCCACGCTCTCCCCGCTGCCCGCCAATCCGGCCGTCGCCGCGCTCGCCATGCCCCGCTCCTCTTCTCTTCCTCGCCCCCTTATGCGCCAATAAACCCACGCGTGTGTGCTCGAGCTGGTACACCTTGTAGCGGCAGCTCATTCATCCCTGTCCTCCCATTCATTTATTGCCCTTTGTCCTGCACTTTTGCCCCACGCCCACCGCTAGCGTAACCCCAGCCTCGGCATATCCCACACAAAGGGGCTTGTATATTCGTTTTGCTGTTTCAATAACGTTACGACAGCGGGTTATGGTGCTCCTGTATCCTCGATCTGCACCAACCCTCGGCCATCCTGCCGTCGTCGTCGTCTTCGTCTTCGTCGCCGTCGTCGTCGCGGGCTGCACCCCTCGAGCCGTTCTTCATTAGCGTGTGTTCGAGGAACGACGAGTCATCCCTTCCATCTTCCCCCGGTTGTTACATTGTTGTTGTTTCACACTTTGTTCGGATGAGGAGTAACCGGGTGGTGAAATCAAATCAATCAAATCGATTTGAATGTAACGGACGAATGAACGACCAAAGAGAGGCAGTATACATACACAAGGTGAGAAGGAGGAGGGGGTGATATCCGGAGGGCGAGATGGAAATAAGTGCAGCAGGGAGGAGTGAAAGAGGGGACCACGGCATCAGCGTGATGTCCGCATGCCCGCGGGCCGGGTTATCACTTATTCAGCACGACACACCACGAGTCTTCGTATATATACGTATACGTGCGTTACACGGGTAATGGTACACATTGCAGCAGAGAAAGAGAGAGAGATATTTAAGGGCAAGTATAAGTAATGTGTTTGGGTAACGGAAAAGACAAATGGGGTTATTGGAGATCACCGCGTACGCGTCACGTCACCACCATTGAAACAACACGTACGATGTATAAGCGCAGTGGGGCGTAGACGGACATGGGTGTTAGGTGTTTGCATCGAGTGTAGATACTCGGTATACTTATTAGTTTGTCGCGCCAGTAACAGCTGCTCTCGCGCGTCTATCTCCGGGTAAAATAAGTATAGTAGTGCAGGTCGGCGTGTGGGCAGACAATAGCCGCCGAGCTTGGGGGCGTCTTTGCGACGAGTTGCACTGGCTGGTACCACAACCTAACACCACCTACCACCGAAAACAATAAAAACAACAAACGACAACTCGTCACTCCCAAATTGAGGCTCGCGCGCTCGCGTAGTGGGACATTGTTTTTGTGGGACACAGGGCAGAGCTCAGGCGGCTACTACCCTGCCAGCTCCTCGAGCCAAAGCTCAAGCTTCGGGGCGGTGTGCGAAAAGCTGCGTGCGCGGCCTCTGACGTCACGACTCGGCGGCAGTCACTCCCACTCTGCAAACAGGCCTCAACCCTTATATGTATATTCCGCCTCATCCCTCTGATGTGTCTGACTGACTATACGTACATGTATACCCCCCTCCCTTGCCATGCCAACGCTCTGCAGCTTCATGCCCTGTAACTCTGATGCTCTGTGTGGGTATACGATACGTATATGTATACTGCTCGTACAACGTGCTGCATATATCCCGCTCCGGCTGGATACACTCGCGAGTGTGGGGGAGCGCCCGGTATATACCTCCTTCGCTTCTTCAATTATACTCTCTCGAGGCGATCCTGCGCTCCTTCGTCAGAGTCCCTCTTGAGCGCGCGATAAACAACAACTGCCGTGTGCATATATATGTATACACATGCCTCTCTTACGACTGCTACCCCTCACCCCACATATGGGTTTGGATGGATGGCTGGTGGTACCGCGTTTTATGGATACACGGCTAATCTCTTCTTCTATATGGTACCGTTATTGCTCTTTCGTAGTTGTTTTTCCATCGGATTTTCTTTTTTTTCCATCGCCACCGCGTTTTCTTTCTTTAACGATCTTTCGCTGAATCCTCGTTCGAGAACATAATTATCCTTTTTGAAACTTTGAAGGATTTTTGAGGGTTTTCCCTTTCCAAGCGGGGGAGGGGGGAGGAGCACAAGCGTCGCGTACTTACCGATGGTTTTGGGAATGAAAAGAGAAGGTGGAGTTTCAGAACCCCGAGAGCTGGGGGTGTTTCATCGCTTCGTGGAGTAATTCTCGTTAACCGAGTAGCTTTTGGTAATTTGACTCGCTTGGAAACGGCTTTTACAATCCCAAAAAACATGATTTACCTCTCGACTGTACTCGTTGAAAGTTAACGGGTCAGTGGGTATAATATTAGCTCGAAAGTTGTATGGATGAAAATGGTCCAATTTAATTACGTGCAGAAGCGTTTTCGCGATACATTTGTGAAAAACGAATGAGTTGGAAAAAGTTTGTTCATCATGTTGTTAGCATATAGACGTGTCGTTACATTTGTATGGATTCACGTTCCACAGGTGGCACGTTTTTCGTTTGTGAAACTTTCGTTTTGCTCCCGTGATGGGTTCGTTGGTCGTAAATTATGGAAATCGAGCATCTCCGACAAAACGTTTGTCCTCGCGTTATCGATGACTAAATAAAATGTAACATAATTATAATCATAGGTGTAAATAGTATACAAAAATACACAACATGGTCAGACGGACCTGCTCTACTACCCCATCTATATATGTATATCCAAACGTATAAGTAGATACACCCTGACAACGGTCAGACCGAGTCTCGTACACGCGCGCGTTTGTAAGCATGTAGGTACAAGTAACTATAAACGCTATGACTACGTGTATACGTGGTATTTATGTATTTTCCCCGAGAAATGCAAATTCCTATGAAGCCACGTCCCACGCGCTTCGACGACAAATAACGTGTATTTCCCGCGTAAACCCCCGCCGATATAATACACATACATCAAGAAGGAAAACATCGTGTAGACGATTCCCGTGTCCCCCGGGGTTATTTATACACACTTTGGGTTTTCTCGCGCGTTTTTTCCCCGCGACGAGACAAAAAAAATAACTCCACTCCTTATTTAAATAATCCACCATTCCCTACGGGGAAAGGGCGCAATAAAGCGCGCAAATCAAATGAAATCGCGCCCCTCATGCTTTTTTTTTTTTTTTTTATAAGACAAAAAAAAACGCCTTTATTACGTACAGATGTGATGCGGTGAATCGGTGGTGGCTTTTTTTTTTATTATTCATTCGCTCGGGGATGTAAAATCGCGCGAGAACACGCATTGTTTGTGCACATGTATACCGCAAGAGGGAAGCGCGGAGCGAAAAAAAAAAAAAAAAAAAAAAAAAAGAGCCGGAAACGCACTACTCGCTGCCATACTGTACTGCTGATGCTGATGATGTGTACGAGGCAGTCAGTCATGTAGGGGCTAATATGTAGGTATATATACACCTCTCGCGCACTCTCCTCGCTCGCGTTTTACTTTTCGCAGGGACCCGATGCTCCACGAGTTACACACGCATTCGGAACTCCTGGAAATGCAGGAGATGAATTTTTCATCGGTATATGCACGCGAACTTTATTTGTGCTGAGCGACTTGTTGTAAAAAAAAAAAAAAAAAAAAAAAAAAAATGTGACGGTATCGGATAAAATGACAATGGTAAAAGTAGATAATGAATGAGTGCGCATGACAAATAATAGCAGCGGTAAGAATTACATGGCTCCGTGGTGTATATGGGAGAGGAAAGACAATGAACAATCGAGAGTCGAGTTGAGGACGAGAAGACGGTGGTCGACTTTGGGAGAGGGTTGATCGAAGAAATGATTTTATACTATACACCCGCTTGCGAATGCTGGCATTCACAGCCGCAATCTTCCAACGGTATCTCGTATATTGTCGGAGGAGCTTTTGAATGCGCGCTAAACACGGTGCTATGGCTACATGCACCTACGAGAAGCTTGCCTCTCTCTATATACATGTGCACTACTGCAAGTGAGACCTCGATATTCATAGATATACATATACTATTTTAGTATATTAAAGTATATGTATACACATATACTATCGTGTTGCAAGAGAAAAAGGCATGCAGGAAGGGGGTATATGCAGTACAACGAATGGGTAAGCAAAATCATAGCACTCCGCAACGAGCGAATTTTTGGTCTCGGCGGGTTACTTATCAAGCCTGTATGGCACCTTGGTTTTTTCATCATCTTTTTCTCCCCTTCGCCGTTCGAGCGTGTATACGTAATTACATGTGCGCTTTTTGCGAGCCCTCCCCCCCCCCATTTTTTTCCACCCCTGTTGCACTTCTCAATGTCTCTTCAAACGCATCGTCAACGACGACGGTGACGTCGACGAAGTGAAGAAAGAAGCTGATGATTCGAGGGCAAAGTTTGCCTACCACCGCTCCCGTACTCCATACATATTGCACAGGTGTGTACACAGATGTGGGGGGGGAGAAAACGGGGGTAGCCGAGTTTAGCAGAGATACGTTGTACAACGTGTGTATGTGGGTGTCCTCCCCCAACCAACTCGTACACTAGCTTAAATCATTTTTCAAACGGGTCAGCGAGCGTTTAAACTCGCTAACGTCTTTTTTCCTCCCCCACCCCCCTGCTCCGCTCTTTTTCTTTTTTTTTTTTTTTTTTTTTTTTTTCAAAGACCCTAACTCTCCCTCGTACATGCTTTTTTTTTTTTTTTTTTTTTTTTGCCGACCCCTCTCGACTCCAGTGAGGGATGTATACACTTGCGTTTTTCATGCGTATACGGGTCATTTCGCGAAAATTATTTTGGTACTTCACGGCTATGATATACTTGTACGTGGAATGCTACACATTGGATTATTTTACGCAGCAGAATCTTTTTTTTTTTTTTTTTTTTTTTTCAACAACATTGTCAATTCAATCTTGCACGCGCTGGTCGAGAAAAAACCCAACAAGTCATCGTAACGTTGGCGTAAATGGTGTGAAATGCAACATATGTGGGTATTGGTAATTTAATTTTTTACGATTTCATACGAAAAAAAAGGGCTCGCGATGCGCGAGGGGCCATTCTTCTCCGAGAGGAGAAAATATATATTTGAAAAATTTTGCAATGGCAGGGGATAAAAACGTGAATAGGTCAAGTGGACCAAATTACGAAAATCCCCACTTTGCACATCAAAGTGCAACTATTAACTGCTGCTGCAGCCACTACATGTTTTTCGTGCAATGGCTCATACGCGAGAGAGAGGGAGAGAGAGACTTTCTTTTGTTTGCTCACTACTTTTTTTCTTTTTTTTTCTCTCTTCCTTACCCTCCTCTCGCTTCCTCGTCTTCTCACGAGCTCCCTTTTTCGTGCCACCTTCTCTCAACCCCCGCTCTCTTTCTCTATAGCTTTTCCATAAAGCGAGCATCCATATCTGTATCTACTCGCAATCTCTCGCTTGCTTTGCTTTCTCATCACCCTCGGCTCGAGTCTCAACGCGCGCCGTACGACGATGAATACCTGTTTGCGATATATGTATATGCACGTGCATAATGTATCAGCCTCCATCCCCCGCTCCACTTCATCTCCCCACCCCCCTCCACCCCCCACGTCTGTATAAACAATTTTGATGCGCACCTCGCAGCAGCTGCCTCCACCCGCACCCCGTACATGTGGCTGTATAAAAGCGATGCGAATACATAATGCAATCTTTTACCTTTCCCCCCCCCCTCCCCCCCCATTCAATTATAGTTATCGATTTCTTTTTCACGCGTTTTTTTCAGGATTCACCCTTTGAAAATACTTTTTTAATACTTACCGTAAACAGTTACTGCACGCTGGAAATGAAAAGTAGATGGGTAACTGAAAATATGAAGAACAATAAAAAAAACGAATTAATCTCTCATGGAGAAAAGATTTGCGTATGTGTTATGTTGTGTCGTTACGACATTTAGATTTTCACGCTTTAAAAATACACGTGCACGCGGAAATGTTGCACCAGATAAATGTTACCCCTTCAAAAGGAGATGAGGTATAAAGTGCCTGAGTACACGCGCGCGGGGGATAAGCCGAGTGTATGGCACGACCGGGAGGAATTAAGGGCAAGGGGGAGGGGCTTTTTTCAATCGAGATGATAACTACCGGCTGCAAGCTGTGAGGAGATGATGGATTTTCCTCCTCCCTACGCCCCTGGATCCGCTCTGGTATCCGTAATTTCGTATTACGGAGCGATTCAAACAACACATGCAAGTGTGATGATGACTTTATTTCTTTCTTTTTTTTTTTTTTTTTTTTTTTTTTTCTTGCGTGTGGAAAATTGGTAGGGGTTTGATATCCATATCGAGCTTGGGTAGAATGATGATTTCAACTAAGTTCAAATTTCAAGTGTATAACATACGTGATTTTATTTTTTACGGATCGAATACAAACGATAAGTCAGAAGAAAATTAAAACCATACTAAGATTAACATTGAAAATTATAACAAATTTTCAATTATTAAAGAAATAATTGATTCATTTCACTAAATATGTATATATATATCAATAATCTGATGTTGTAGCTATGCAATTAGATTAGTTATTAACTGATTAAAATATAACTTTGCAGTCATACGTTGTATGTGAGAATCAAATAAGATGAAAATGTACATGCATTAAAACCTGTGAAATTTCAATGGTTTCAATTTAGAGTGACATACTTATTTTACGTAAGATAAAATGACGTAATCTGATAGGAGTCTGAAACACTTGCGCTCCAAGTGTTGGTGAAAAACGATTATTTTACAGAAAAATAATACAGAACAATTTTGTACACGACAGTTATGTTAAGTAATATACAAAGAACATCCTGATAACAATATTAATCAGTACACGGACTTCTCACTTTTTTATAGTGATATACTTTTTTTTTTCGTTAAAATATTTGTGCAGTAAATCAATAATTTTAGAAACTCACCCTTCACGTATTCTTTAATCACTTGAAAATAATAATTGAAAAACATAAAATTTTATATAGCGTTAGGGATTATTAAGTAGTACTATTTTTTGACGATGGGCCAATTGACATCACTATTTTACTCCAATATCTCTTTGTATCTAAACTTTAAATAAAAATTTAAAATGCCTTGAAAAAAACAATATGCACCAAACATGTAAATTTCAAATCATTCTACAAGTGAGCGGTTGTTCAAAATTCCCTCCAGTTGTGTGTAACCTAACCTGGTTGCCGTTGCCCTAGCCCAGCACGCAATCCACATCCACACGTACAGTAGAGTGTGTAAACAATAATAAACAAACACGTCCCTCTTGTTCAAGCTTATTCAATCAATAATAAAAAACAAAGTTTGATTTTGTTCATAGAAAGTAAGTGGAAAGTATTTGGATTTCAATTTGCATTGTTTACTAGAATTTCGAGTGATTGGCGTTATTGCCGAGTTTAGGTACTTATCTATACCTACATCTCTCTGAATAACTTACCTTGACGAAAAAATAGGTTTTGTAAAACTTACGTCCCAAGTGTCAGTTTAATTTTAAATATGCCATCTCGCGCAGAAGAAATCTTCAAAGGTTTCCAAATGTAAGTACAAGGTTAAATTATTGATACGTGAACTTTATAATCGCACTTTGACCATTGTAACTCTCGCTTGTGGGTTGTGTTCGTAACATATTGTTTATAAAATACTTTCCTCACTTTTACAGAAATTGGATTAATCTGAGAGATGCTGATACGGGAAAAATTTTGTGGCAGGGAAACGAAGACTTGTAAGTATGAGTATTCTACAGGAATACATCGTTACTAAGTATTCCTTCATGTGCAATTTTTCTGTTTATTTTAATATAGGTCAGTACCAGATATTGAACACGAAGCCCACGTTCCTAAAAAAATCCTAAAATGCCGTGCAGTCTCCAGGGAAATTAATTTCAGCACATCCGAACCTATGGAAAGATTCAGATTGGAACAAAAAGTTCTATTTAAAGGACGTTGTTTGGAAGAGTGGTTCTTTGAACTCGGTTTTGTCATTCCCAATAGCACTAACACTTGGCAAAGTTTATTCCAATCTGCTCCTGAAAGCCAAATGATGCCTGCTAATGTCTTAAAGTACATATACTTTTATTAATAATTCAATATGGATACAATATTGTAAATATGTAAACATATACAATTTTTTTCTTCTATTTACAGTGGAAACATGGTGATAGAAACTAAATTCTTTGATGATGATCTACTTTTGGCAACAAGTAAACTAAGATTATTTTACGTATAAAATAAAATAATTTTATACCAAGAAATCTGTCAGTAGTCGAAAATGCACATTTGTCTTGAGCTAAGCTATGAATTTATTCACAATGTAAATATAAACGTAAGTACGATATCCTTTGTAAATTCATACAACAGTCACTAAGAGTCGAATCACTGTTATTAACTGTAATTTTTTGTCTACTTTGTAAGTTTGTGATATTTATAAAAAAAACTGTTATTAATAAAAAATAGGTAATTTAGGTAATAGTATACGTTATTCTTAGGAAGTTCATTTTCTATCAATTACATAGCACATTTATTATACTTATTATACAGCTACTGAATATTGAATAATTTTTTTTCATAGTTTAAAGCGAACTTTTGTAAATGTATGTATATATTTTAACTTTTTATGTCTTAAACTTATGTTCAGCAACAAAATAAGTACTATTATGAAATTGAACATTCAAACTTTGTACAATTAATGATGTGGTTTGTGTGACAATAAAAACAAGAGAATAATCGATATTCAGCTTCATAATTTATTCTTAGTTTTTGAAACAAAACCAAATTAAAAGATGAACATAAATGATGATCCAGACGAAAAATCGGTAAGCACAGAATTAGCGTTTACTCGACCGACTATTTTCAAAGGGAGGGACGACGCGGGTGTCAGCATTGTAAGCATTCCTGTACTCTTCTTCAAAAGCTTCCTAGGAAAGCCCAACAAGGGAGAAGCAGATATATATTAGATAAAAATACGTAGATTGGCTGTCTGTGCTAACAGTGCAACCCACCTCTGCTAGTTCTGCGTCGTTGTGCTATTGATTCGTGGTGTACAAGTAATACATTTCTTGGGCTTCACTACCCCTCTTAGGGAGGCACACGTTAAACATACCGATCCCCTACCTCTCACTTTTTTTCTCTCTGCCTGTCTATCTATCTTGCATGCAGGTGTAAGAAAAAAGAAAAGAAAATAAAGCGAGGAAAGAAACGACGGCCGTGCGCTACTGAGTCGTCCGACCAGGGGGGGTCCTCTAACATTAACTCTTACTCTGATGTGAATTCAGCCGCTGGTACCATTATAATCATTGTCAGTCAAATTTATTTAGATAATGGGTTTACTGTAAAACAAACACAATATTTTACTGTACGTAGAGTACAAATTTGCCAAAAACGGAAGTATAGCGATAAAAAATCGTATTTTGAGAGCAAGTAGTGCGCAAGCACACCCTAGCCGCAGTCGTGATTCACGAACAGGAGTACACGATAATGGAGCTGAAGGACGACGATGACAACGAAACGGGCCGGCAACTCTTTCTGGTGGGCTCGCCCCGGGATCCTTTGGTTTCGGCTGGCTCGATCGTCGAAAACAGCGCAACCGGCAACGGCAACAACGGCCACACTGGCGGCGAAGATATGAATCCCGGCGGCGATCTGCAGTCGAGTGCCCTCGTCGGCCTAATGGGTGCGCAATCCTCGTCGGTTTGCTTTCCTGCTAAATTCAGTAAGTGGCCACACACGCACTCACACAGCCCTTCCTCTCCTCGTCTTTGGCACCGTGTGTTTTTTTTCTGATTTAATTAACTCTCCCTTGTTCTCTAGCTCCTCTCCCACTGTGTGCTGTGCACCAAGTTGGGGCAGACACACGGTCTGTGTGTGCTCTCAATTAAATTATTGCTAAATGCATTAAGCGGCTGCTCTCTCACTTTGTACCATCCCTTCTTTTAAATAAAGTTAGCGATAATCAGTTTAACAGTTATGAACTGCTTTGCCATTGACCAAACTTGCCGTCGCCACCACAGCCACCCTCCCTAAACGCGCGCTCGTTAGCGCTACTCGTTCGGTCGCTGCTTCCGCCCACTCTCAATGTTTTATTGTGATGCCTTGATCTGTTCACGCTATTGCTCCAATGTAGCATATGACTTTACATCCACGAGTCCTGGAAGCGAAGAGCGACCTCCAACTGGAGCTATTGGCAAACGAAAGCAGCGCAGGTATCGCACGACCTTCACTAACTTTCAGCTGGAGGAGCTTGAGAGAGCTTTTCAAAAAACCCACTATCCGGATGTCTTTTTTCGGGAAGAGCTGGCGTTGAGAATACAGCTGACTGAAGCTAGAGTACAAGTAAATACAGAAATTACTTGATGTCGATTCAAATTTCAAACATCTACATCACGGAGTTGAATCAAAAATTATCCCATTTAGGTTTGGTTTCAAAACAGAAGAGCCAAATGGCGAAAGCAAGAGAAGCAATGCAAAAATACTTCTCAAATGACATCTCATCTTACGACGGATTGTCACGATGTACATCAGCACCAGCACCAGCACCAACAACCGCAGCAGGCTCAACCGGACCATATTCTGCTGGAACCACCTCTTGGGAGTCCACCCCCGATATATCTTGGCATGGAGTGGGCGGGATTTTCGCCTTATAGCACCACAAACACACCTTCGCCGCTCATTATTAATGGAGTGAATAAGCCTCCGGAATCTGACGACAATTCTTTGCTGGACCCAGAATTGCTTCAATTGAAGACACCGCGATCGCAATGGAAATTGTGAAATAATTGTCTTCTTATTCTAGTGATTTTTTTATGCACTGGATTTTTGCAGATTTCACTGAAACTTAAATTCTCTTACAAAAAGTGCAACTGTTACACTATTTCGATTAAATCGTTAATTAAATATATACTTACGATTTATATAAAAATAATTAAAAAAAAAAAAAAAAAAAAAAAAAAAAATTAATTGTTAGTGATAGATTTTGTAAGAATCGCGTTTAATAGTTTACTTTCTCGAATTTGCCCAAGAAATGATTGTAAATTTTTTTTCTTTATTCTTTATAAAATGTTCCTAAATTTTGCATTTTTATTACAAAATGATAATCAATTTAATGAAAAAAACATTTGTAATATGTTCAAATTAAAATCGTTAATTTAATTTGTTGTATCTTAAATTAAAGTCATTTATTTTTTAAAATAGTAACATCTTTATTCAGTGCGCATATATTACAGTTATTCGTTTTATTCTATTACGATATTTGATCAGTATTTAGAGCAAATAATTTAAACTGCTCAGAAAGTACAATTGTTAAGGCGAAAGTATTTAAAAACTTTCTGTAATTTCATGTTAGGATTAATGGTTGTCAAACTTTTTAAAAAAGGTTTTGTAATTATCAAATCGTTTTAGCGTCTCACATGATTTTTTTTCTTTTATAAAATATGTATAACCCACATCTTCCTTGACATCTCAAAAATAAAAAAAATATATACCGCAAAAAAATTAACAAAATATTTGAAAAATCAAAAATTTTTCATCACTTTGCATTCTTGATCGTCAGCCGACAATATTTTTAACAAACGGCGATGACATGAAAAGCCCCTGAATTATTTAGTTTTCAAAATCAATAGTTCTAATAGCCTTTCGTTTATCGACAGCGACGATCTGAATTAAATAAAAATAAATTAAATTGTATAATTACGTTTTGGTTACGCAACATACGAATATTCATCTGCACTCTTTGAAGTGCGCTCAATGTACTGTTTGTCAATAAGATTTTCTATGCATTTCTTGATCATTCCAATTGATGGTGCAAAGGTAACTTTTGACTGTCCAAGAACCTGTTAAAAAATTTTGGATACAAATCACTTAAAATATTGAAATATCGTTAGTTTCCAAAGATTAGAGAAAAAATTTCAAGTTAAATACCTCTTGCACCAGCTGATTATGTTTCAAAACCTTACGACTCTTCATTATGCGCACAATAGCAGCCTGCAAGTAAAGCTTGCGGTCGTCGTCGACGCTACGATGAGTGGCCTCTGTATCGTGCGGCGCGTCCTTCTGCAGTGCTCCGGTAACGCGGAACTTTGTCCTCTTATTATAATAATCCAAGTTCAGAGTAAGAATCGTGTCTTCGTCAAGTTCACCTTCCAATGATTTTTTCAACAACTTGCAGTCCACGAGTGTGATAGCATGCTTAACTAGCTGATCATGGGACAGCCTTAAGGACGCAGCTGCTTCCTTGCATGAAATTGCGTCACAGTGTTCGAACAGCAGCAGTAGAGCCATCTGATACGTTTGTACGGTCACCAAGTAAGGCTTCTTCAGGTAGTTGAGCTTTAACTCACCTTGACACAGGTGATGCAACCACGTGAGTTTACGGCCGCTGAACTGGGCATGATAAAAGGATTCGAACGCTTGCACTGACTTTTCTAGCTGCTGAGGAACGTGAAACGGACCAGGTGACGGCGGCAACCCCAAGGGCCAGGCACCAGCTTGCAACACGTATACGCTGAAGCCAATGCCAAACTGATGGTGCTCGCCCTCGCGTTCACGCAAGCTCGTCGTGAACTTGGTATTCAAATCAGCGGAAACCGACATGTCCGTGAACATACGGTGCAATTTATTCGTAAATTCGTAACCGCACGCTTGCTTTAACCTGTCGATCATTGCTTCCTCCGCATCCATGGATTGCGATTGCTGGTGAATTAGTCGTTTGGCGAGCATTCGTGCATAAAATTTTTGGAACACATCTTTGTCATCAACGTACTTGAAAACGGTTATCGAGCGCGTAAGTTTCTCTTCAATTTCAGCCTCCGACGCAACCTTTGTTGATTTTTTTAACAGCGAATCGCAATATTTCGCTAGCTACAAAGAAAATTTGTTTGTAAACATTTTTTCCCACAAGACAATTTTTGGTGTTAAAAAAATAATTACTAATTCAGGGGCACGTGCTGGTTGTCGTGGCGCAGGCCTGTGATTAACAACAGCCGAGCACGCTTTGTCAAGAGCACCAATGAACGCCTGGTCTCCCTTGAACAAGTCTTTTATTAATTCCGAGTACTTGCTGTGTACATCCAACATACTTTCAACGAATTGCGTGTGAACCTGAATAAAAGCAAGATTTATAATGATTACTAGTCATAAAAATTATAGAAATTAGTTAACAAAATTAAACGCACGTTTTCGCCTTGCAAGGAACCAATTGCCTGCAATCCTTCGTTTGTTACGTGCGCGGTAAGTTTCTGAATAAGGTGAGACAAGCCTCCTGGCAGTGGCCTGAGTAACGGATAAATGAGCGCGAGATCTTTTCTTCTTTCGTGCTGGACCATTGCATCCACTTCTGTGTCCAGCCAAGTAACGTGGGCTGCAACCATTTTCTCCTCACAACACTGTCTTACCTTAGGCACCGATGTGATGTGAAGGAATCTGTGGGCTCTCAATTCTTCTTGAGCAAGGCGCCAAGTGACTTTTTCCATGTAATGAGTTACGTCTGACTGCTGTAAAAGTTCCGAAGCTTCCCTTGAATAGAAATCACCACTTCGTTTTAAGAAAGGACCTTCAAAAATTTCTTGATACAGCTAAAAAAAAAAAAAAATTTGATTCATTCAAAAAAATCGACTCCTCAACATCTTTGCTGTAATTGGAGGTTTTTCATTTACATTCAGCTGATCCTTTAGCTTATATTCTTCGACTCTCACAAAACTCTGAATAACACCCCGAATGATGTTTGCTTGAATTGGTTGTGCTTCTCCTACTCTATCCGCATTTATTCCTTCCAGAAGTAACGTAACAAGGCAGTCTTTTAAGGATTCAATCATCTTTTTTTTCCAAATGTATAAACCTAATTCACCAATTTCCTTCTGTTCTTGACACTCTGGGGAATTGGTGGAAGATGTTCCATAAAAAATTTCGGCTTCATTCAGCCTTTGCTTTTTAATGTGTTGCTGATTAAAAAATAAATACAATTGGTGAAGGTAACTGATTCCCTGAGAGTATTCCTCCCAGGCTTGGTAATAGGCTTGCAGTAGGCCATTTTCCCCTTGCAACTTTACTTTAGCCAATAACTGAGTAACATGGTTATCTAAAAATCTAGCTGTTTCATTGTACAGACGATCAGCTAGTGGTTCAGGATAAGCAACACACAGAGAATAAACATCACTGAAAAACAAACAAGTTTTCATCACCATGTCCCACAAATAAACCATGAAACATAGAAAAGTCCTAGCTTACCTAAATCTATCGTTCCATATTGCCCTTGGAACATTAGCTAACGTTATCACACCTTTAACAGTCTCTTGCAAGACATTCCATGTCTGATGAAAGTCCACAACTTTGGGTTTGAGAGACATGTTTAAAATTTATTATTTCTAGCACCGTTGTCAATATACAAAAATCACTTTGTAAAATTGTAATATTAAATTCTATTAAAAATCTACCCCTAAAAACAAAGAAAAAACAGAATGATAAAGCAGTAAAGAGTGAAGTATAAAGAAATCTTTGTTTAACTAAATTTAAAAATAAGCAGCTCTTCTTTGTACTATCATATATACATATTCAACTCCAAGCTGTTTTTAGCCACACATTGTGTTTGTTTGCAGTATGCATGAGACCTTCAACTTGTCAGATGACTAGCATTCTCTTATTAAAAAATATTCTTGCTCACAGCAACGTAAAACCGAAAATCACTCGATTAATGTAAGAATGAAAAATAATCAAAAGAGCTGTTTATTTTTTAGTTAAGACTAAAAATTTGCTCAACGATCTCGACGACGTCGCTCTCCTAGAGAGTCTCAGTCTCAGGTCTCAGAAAGAGAGCCATACATATGATGTGTGTGTGTGTACATGTGAATACATGAGTATGTGTTTGCGCAACAACTTACCGATGGCAAATGGCAACAAACGCCAAAATAGAAATCCCAGAAGGTCAGAGAACTGCAATTATTAGGTAGTCGTCGTCCAGTAAAAGCCGTAGAAGAAAACTGCAAGCAGCAACAGTAGCAATAGAGCAGAAAAACGGGTAAACGTACACTTGAATCGAAAGCTATACACGTTCAACAATTTGAGTATAGCGGCAGAAGCAGCCTCCTAGGAGACGGACTGTTCTGGACCACTTATTTTTGGGATAACACGAGTCATTCCCTGCACTTGTCCACAGATGCATGACCACTTGTAATTGCTCGGCCCTCTCCTATCTTGTCTTCTGCTGCTTCTGCTGTTGTTGATGTTTCACCTCGACCTCTCTCACTCCTTTCTTTTCCACCCTTTTTCTCTCGTCAAGGTTATCGCACATACACTCCTATTCTCCTACATGCATACGAGAGAAGTGAAGTATACACCTTCTCTCTTTCCTCTTATACTTTCGGCGAACACTTAACCGAATAATTTTTATAGATACCTACGAGTGAACAAAAGCAAGAATCAAAGAAAGAGGGAAAACGACGACGGCTCACTCTCTAATTGTATGCTATCAGATCACGTACTTCCACGTGCTCTTTTCTATTCTTCAACGCATAGCTTTTTTCAATCCTTTATTTAAGCCATATCTTGATGTAGTACTTATATCTTCTTTTGTTTATATTGTAAGACTCTCCGATTTACATATGCATGTACACTACGGCGGCTACCGCACGTTATATTATCACGGCTAAGTTAAAGTTAAATGCGAACTGAAGCGTCATCAGTCTGATGCAGCCAGATAACTGAGAGCTGAAGTCTTCTCTGATGTATGTGTCATAAATATGTGCGTACATGTATGTATATAGGTATTTAACGTTCATTAAAAGCTTAATTTTCGCAAATATCCTAGCATTCTATTTAAGTTAGCTCTATTTATTTATTTATTTTTTTCGGAGTCTTTGGTGGCGTTCGATTCAATCGCTCGCTGCAATCGATAATCGCCCTCGATCGATACATTGCGACTACAGCGATTCTTCACGTAGCCTGTTAACCTTATAATATTATAAACAACTATAAACAACTATAAATTACAAACAACCACTGAAACTGGCTAAACTGAAACGATGAAAGCACACCCACGCAATCATAAACTGCATTTGGTGACTTTGGGTTGAACAAAGTTGTGATGAACGATTTGTAATATATCGAACAATCTAAATCAGACCTTTCGAGTTTTCGACTTTGGGGGTTTTTGGATCCCACGAAACGCGATGTATCGAAAAATAAAAATTTTTTTTTTGATAATCCCTAATACAAAATAATTAAAAAGAGCAGTTTGGGGACTGCAATGTATAACATACAATCCAATCCTCTTTAATTCAAATTTCAACTACGTTTTATCAAATATATCACAAGAATAATCTGGACATTATTAACATCATTATTATTGCTCCTGTATTCATTTATCATTCGATTCTTGTTTGATTGCATTTTTGTCCCTGTTATAAAAACACTAAGGCAAAATTACACGACAATTAATGGGTTGCAATTTTAGCATATAAGTAAGAGTTATCTGTACAAGCGTATATTTTGATAATGGCTGTATATGTTGGTATATATTCAAATTTTCATATATGCCACACTGGCCCAATGGGATCTTTTACCGCTTAACTGTAATATCTCTAGTCCACAAGATCTCTTATGTTTATATGTTGTATAATATTATCTCCATAGGTCTTCTACAAAGCAAGACATAAAAGAAATAAATATCACACATATTTCTCCCTATTGATAAGTATATCTCTCACACGACACACGATACATTTTCTGCAAAAACAGGATAGTCTGATGGCAAAGCGAGGTGAGATCACTGCTTGAAGCATTTTAAGAGCATTAATTGGATGGGGGGACTCAAAGGGGGGGTCGGTTTTATACACACAACAGATTCTACCCTCTGTCGCTGTTACCAAAACTTGCCGCATAATCGGAACTTGAATTGGCAAATGGCGTTGGCGCTGTATGGGGCGGATGGATCTTTTTTTTTGCAATGACTTAATTGGATCAGCGTTGGGTTAGGCGGATTCAATATCGGAATATACCTACTATATGCATGTATACGTTCCAAAGATTCACATATTTGCGTCGCTCGCGAAATTATTGGATCATGGAGTGTCACGGCAGAGGTCACGGAGACAAGATGCCGTTGAATAGCAGCAACAGCGATGGTGATTGCGTTGCCAATAAAATACAAAATTCCGTAACTCCGCAAGATGTAGCTCTTGTGGCGCAGCGTTTTACCAAGGACCCGTTGGTTCAAGTACTCACGTACGACTTGGGGAATTACTCATCCAACAAACTGGGATATTTGGGGAGCCACAGACAACTGACGGTTGAAATTAAGGTGAATTTTATACACCAATGGTTTATTGTTAATTGTAAAATTTATTGATACATGATGAATCGTTTCTCTTCGTTTAGAAAAAGGATAAAAATGACGTAGAAACGCTAAAGTTATTCGTGAAATCGGTACCCCACGACAGCGTGAAACAGGTTGAATTGATCAACGACTTGAAAGTTTTTGAAGAAGAGTACAATTTTTTCAACAACATCGTTCCACAGTTATTAAAACATTATGTAGGCGAGCAATTTGCGCCAACGTGTTATTTATCGAAGCCAGACTCTCTAATAATGGAAGATCTTAGACGTCAAAATTACCAATTGCGTGCAAACATTTTCGACTGCTATCAGGAGGTAAAATCGGTGCTCTCAACTTTGGCTCAATTTCACGCCTCTTCTATTATCGCCGAGGCCGAATTAACTCAATTGTCTAAGGTAGGAAATAGTTTGTTTGAATTATTTCTTTTTTTTTTTATTTCTTTTTTTTTTATTGCTCTCAACTTTGGCTCAATTTCACGCCTCTTCTATTATCGCCGAGGCCGAATTAACTCAATTGTCTAAGGTAGGAAATCGTTTGTTTGAATTATTTTTTTTATTTATTTTTATTTTTATTTCTCGATACACGATTCACGCAAATTAAAATGGTTTTTTCATTTACCGATGGGTGGGGCTTAATTCCTTAATTGGGCCGCAGTCGCATGTGGCTACGCTGTGTTACTACGGCATATGCATACGCGTACATCTGCGTTTTTGCGTACTAGCGTAGCCCACGAGAGACAACGTGTCTGTGTGAGAGAGAGAGAGAGAGAGAAAAGTATGCAGATTTGGTCTCACGCAGATCTCTCTCTCGCTCTTTCGGTGACTTGGGGATTATGCACGAATGTAAAAAAGTGCTATGGACAGACACGCGTAAAAACAATTTTTAAACAAGTATTGAGTATTGTATTTTTCCCCCCTTTTCAGAAACCTGTATCTTTGAAAGAGCACTATCCAGATCACTTGACAGAGAAGTTTTTCGACAAGGATTACGGTTTGTATGAATGGGTTCAAAATGGCATGAGTATCGTCTACCTCGTTGGTGAAAAATTAGGCCACGATCCTCAAAAATTGCGCAAAGGCTTTGAGAAACTTCAGGAGACAGTTAAACCTTCAAAAGTCCATCGCAATGTTATTACACACAACGATCTCTGGACGAATAATATCATGTTCGACGACAGCAAACCAACGCCGAAATCTATACTCGTGGACTTCCAGATGATAAGGTATGGCCCTCAGGTCCTGGACGTTCTGGAGCTATTATATTTTCATACGTCTCGCGATTTCCGTAAGACCCACGAGAAGGAGTTGGTGCAGATTTATCAGTCAGTGGTGGAGGAAACGGTGAAAATGAGTAAAATGTCAGGGATAGCCAAGGTCTCGTCCTTACAGGAAACTGTTGCTGCGATGGATGATTTGAGAATATTTGGGCCTGGAATGGCTAGTGTGTACTTACCAGTGGTATTGATAGATCAAAAAACATTAAAAGACCTCACGAAAGAGTCCATTGATTCCATGACAGGAGACAGGATTGAATTGACTTTGGATTTAATGGAAAAAAATAAGCTGTATAAAGATCGAATCAAGGAATCTGTTGACGTATTAGCAACTATTTGCAATACATTGTAAGCTGATTGCCTTCGACTCTTGGTCCTTAAATTATATCTGGGAGGAAAAATAGTTTTTCCCGTTCTAGTTTTTATAAACTATTATCTTCTTTTGCACGGCTGCCAACCAGGAATGAGAGTCATAATTTCACCACTACAGGGACCATTACAACATCTTGTTGACATTTAAATTATTGTGATCACACGTCATATAAGCTGTATTTGAGATTGAGAAATTTTATACATTTTTTATTTAAAAGTAATTATTTTGTCTGTATACTTATTACTATGTTTTCACTGTTTTTGTGCACGCGTCCATACGAAAATCACTACCTATATATGTAATGACAGATGTACACACCTGTGTGAAATATCCCATAATATACTTAATGTGATTGTCCAAAGTCCCCGAAGTGGTTGTACGAACATTACAAGGATTGAAAACCAAACGTATACTTAAGTAATATTTTATAATTTACGAATACCGCTGGGTGCATGACGTTGGAGGGAAAAGAGCTGAAGCCACGTCACTACTTAGTTATTTTAACATAAGTAGGTATCTAGATGTTCTATCCACTTGATGAATACTTTAACAATTGTATCTTGTGGGAAATGGGCTGTGGGCTGTGAGGCCTGAGGGTGTGAGGTGGGGGTCGATTCGCTAGTGAGGGCCACTTGAACTAATAAGATTTAACATTGCCCACTAGATTCGTTCACCTTACAATCCAGGGACGGTCGGGGACGGTGTGAGCGAGTCGGAGACGAAAGTGAACAAGTGCTCTTCTCCGATCGTCCGCGATCGTCCCTGACCGTACGCGATGCGGAGTTGTACACGTTAGGTTAGATTAATGCTGTATGTAAACAATAGTTTGTAAATAAAGAAGTGCAAATACAAACAAGTTTGTTTACTTTTTGCATTAATCTAACCTAACGTGTACAACTGCGCATCGCGTACGGTCAGGGACGATCGCGGACGATCGGAGAAGAGCACTTGTTCACTTTCGTCTCCGACTCGCTCACACCGTCCCCGACCGTCCCTGGATTGTAAGGTGAACGAATCTATTTATTCGCTCCGAGCCGATGCAGAGGTTGCGCTCCCTCTAGCCAAAATCAGGCAAAATTTCTTGCATGTAAACAAACGGTTTAGAACATATATACATACGGACAGCTTCTTATACCTCTATGGTACTAACTGTCGGTGGGTTCCGCATGTCAACAAACTCCGAAATATCAGATGGCATGGGAGCGAAAACAGTAAAAAATATCAAAGTTTGTTGACATGCGGAACCCACCGACAGTTAGTACAGGTTGACGCTAGCGCTGCCCGACCATGCGGCGTTGCCACGACCTACGTAACTTAACTGCTGGCAGCATTTGCGGAATACACCCATTTTATGGACTTTGGGGGTAAGGTGAGGGCAGCACCAGTTATGCATCTGGCCCATCATGGGCGAACGCCCATCGCCCATGAACTTTTACTTTACCCTCTCATTTTACTAACCAAACTAATGAATTGAAAGACTTGTTTGTCTAAATAAAATCCCTTATTCCCAATCCTCATCAAGTGAAAGTATATTATACATTCATCATGGATGCCATGATCCGATGAATTCATGATCCCGATTAAAAATTTAATGAGGCTGTAATGGGGACATAGCTAGGCTGCCATAATTAAGCCATAATAGACCGTTTAAGTTGTAGTTAGGTCCCTATTACAGCACTAACCTAACCTTAACTGGGAATCTTTACTGTCCCCGCAAATAAAACATTGCACTTTTCTTTCATAGTTTTCATACTTACCTACCGCTACCGGTCTGTCGTTATAAATTCTCCCGCGCCATTCGCCAACAAGTTCTGTCTTGAGTACTTCTATCTCGGCAGTGCACAACCACTTTATGAGTTTTGAAACGCGACGCAATCTAGTTGCTTTCATCATTCTCAAAAGTTTTCAGCATTAAACGGTAAGTTTTAGAAGCCAACTGCTTTTTTACGGCCCTTCAGATGTCAACATCCATCCTCATCATGTGCTTTTTCTTCTAGCAACCAAGAAACATGGATTTCTTGGAGTATCCCGATATCACCGCTGAGGTTAAGGGTGCCATGGTGAGTTTACTTTTTGCTTCTTTCATTCAAATATTCTTGTCGATGCTTGTAAAATCCATCAAAGCTTTCTTGCTAATATTTTCTCTTACTTTTGAGTTATACTGAGAAGTAAGCATGACATACTTTGTTGGAATTTACTATTTTTCTTCTAGAATTTATGTTTTGCGCAATATATTTTTCTGTAACGTCGTTTTTGCTGTTTAAATACGTGAACTACGAATTTTTTAGACACCTGGAAGACTTAAGATGACGGACCAGGCTTTAATATTCAAGAATCAAAAAACTGGAAAGGTGGAGCAAATATCTGCATCTGACATGGAAATGGTCAATTATCAAAAGTTTGTTGGAACTTGGGGTCTACGAATATTCTTGAAAAACGGAACCCTCCACAGATTCAGAGGGTTCAAGGAGGGCGTAAGAATTTTAGATGAGTCATTATTTTCATTTGATTAATTTGTGTAAATTAAACATGGTGTTTTTGCTAGGACCAAGAAAAAATTGCCAAGTTTTTCAATAGCAACTACAAGAAAGACATGTTGGAAAAAGAACTGAGTTTGAAAGGTTGGAATTGGGGTACAGCTAAGTTTTATGGCTCAGTTTTGAGCTTTGATGTTGGCCACCACACTGCTTTTGAAATTCCTCTTTACAACGTGTCTCAGTGTACCACTGGAAAAAACGAAGTCACCCTTGAATTTCACCAGGCAAGCGCAACTGCACATTAATATTTTTTTTAGCCAAATAACTTTTTCTTTGCAAATTAGTTTTTGATATTTTTTTTTTTATGATAAATGGTTGGGTTGTTTTGTAGAATGATGATGCTCCTGTAAGTTTACTAGAAATGAGATTCCACATTCCAGTTAGTGATAATAGTGACAAAGATTCTGTAGAGCAATTCCATAAAGAAGTAATGGAAAAAGCGTCAGTTATTAATGTTAGCGGAGAATCAGTAGCACAGTTTAAAGAAATACAATGTCTCACGCCTCGGTAAAGTCAATTCTCACATCCACTGTTTAGCAATTTTGACTGATTCTAAATTATTATTCAAATTTTTCAGTGGCCGTTACGACATAACAATCTTTCAAACATTCTTCCAACTTCATGGTAAAACTTTTGATTACAAAATTCCTATGTCTACAGTTCTTAGATTGTTCTTGTTGCCACACAAAGATAATAGACAAATGTTCTTTGTTGTAAGTCTTTTTTTACATACTTGGAAAAATTTTTAGATATTTTGATAACTAATTTAATTAAATTATCTACTCCGATTTTAGGTAAGTTTGGACCCACCTATCAAACAAGGCCAAACTCGTTACCATTATTTAGTTTTACTTTTTAACCAAGACGATGTCGTAGAGATTGAGTTGCCATTTTCAGAGTAACAAAGTTTTCTCTATGTATTTAATAATGAAAATTGGTTTGTAAAATCAGTTGAGAATATTTTTAATTTTTTACAGAAAAGAACTATCAGAAAAGTACGAGGGTAAATTATCAAAAGAAATGAGTGGTCCAACTTATGAAGTTATGGGTAAAGTGATGAAAGTTATAATTAACAGAAAGCTAATTGGTCCTGGAAGCTTTCAGGGGTATAAAACAATATTATTTTAGACTTGAATAACAAATTTTTGTTTCATGCAATACATTACTTATCTGTTTTCAGAACTTCAAATACACCTGCAATTGGTTGTTCATACAAGGCAGCGGCAGGTTACCTGTATCCATTAGAAAGGGGATTTATGTATGTTCACAAGCCTCCTATTCACATACGCTTTGATGAAATCAGTTCTGTCCACTTTGCTCGAAGCGACACTTCAACGAGATCGTTTGATTTTGAAATCGAATTATCAGCTGGTACAAAACACATTTTCAGTAGTATTGAAAAAGGAGAGTATGACAAACTTTTTGACTACATAAATACGAAGAAACTACGTATTAAGAATAGAGGCAAAGGCGTAAGTATAATTTTTACTAGTTTGTCTAGATAGTTTTTTAAAACTATTTCCAATTTTTAATGTCATGTCACGTTTAGGAGAAGTCAGGTTACAATGACGACTTTAGGGGCAGTGATGAAGAGGTTGAACCTGATGCATATTTGGCAAGGGTCAAGGCTGAGGCTCAGGAAAGGGATGAGGGTGGTGATGACGATGATGATGATGAGTCCACTGATGAAGATTTCAAGCCTGCAGCAGTTAGTGTTGAACATTTAAGTCAGATAGTCCAAACAGTTCTATTTAATTTGTCGTGTTTTTTTTTTTTTTTTTCTTTAGAATGAAGAAAGTGATGTTGCTGAAGAATATGACAGTAATCCTAATGATACATCAGATAGCGATGATTCAGATGCATCAGGTGGTAGTGGCAAGAAAGAGAAAAAAGAAAAAAAAGAAAAAAAAGAGAAGAAGTCCAAGTCCGCTAAGACAGTCGTAAGTTGTTTTTTTGTATTATTTTTTTTATAATTATATCAAGCTCAACATTGTATCAAACTTTTTTCGATACTTAATAGTCCGAAAAACCAAGGAAGCCTCGTAAGCAAAAGAAAGAAAGGGATGAAAACAAGCCCAAGAGACCAGCTAGTGGTTATATGTTATACTTAAATAGTGTACGGGAAGAAATTAAAGCCAAATATCCTGATTACAAAGTTACTGAAATAGCCAAAAAAGGTGGTGAGATGTGGAAAGAACTAAAGGACAAGTCTAAGTGGGAAGAAA
Organism: Copidosoma floridanum; assembly: GCF_036245765.1. Taxonomy (NCBI): domain Eukaryota; kingdom Metazoa; phylum Arthropoda; class Insecta; order Hymenoptera; family Encyrtidae; genus Copidosoma; species Copidosoma floridanum. Next base: position 13,923,920 of record NW_028321896.1, on the reverse strand, counting down.
AGGCTAACAAGTTAAAAGAAGAATATCAAGAAGCCATGAAAGAGTACAAAGCCAGTGGTGGTAGTGCTGCTGCTTCAAAGGAATCCAAGCCCAAGAGCAAGTCCGAAAAGAAGCCTACTAAGAAAAAGGAAGTGGTAAAGGAATCTCCAACGAAATCCGGATCATTCAAGAGTAAAGAGTATATCAGTGGCGACGACAGTAGCAGTGGTGAAGAGGATTCTGAAAAGGTATATCTTAAATATAATGTTTAATAAATAGTAAAGTCGTAAACAACAAACTATATACGTTATTATTTTGATTACAGAAAAGTGAAAAACGAAAGCGCTCTTCCAGTGACGAAAGCGACAATAGTGACAAGGAAGAAAAAGAACAGTCTGTAAGTACTAAATTATTACATAATTGGATTCAAATGGTCAAACTAAAACTTTTAAGATAAATATTATTTATATTTTTAGTCAAAAAAGACTAAAAAACCTAAGAAGGCATCAGAATCAGAGGCTAGCGCTGCAGAATCTAACGAAGAAGATAGCAGTGGTGCATCAGATAGCGACTAAAAATACGGTTATACACTGGATGTATACAACCAATAATTCGTCAGTTGCGGCGTTCTATTTGTGTATAAAGATTTTGCGTATGTTCAAAACGCCTTCATGTATATTTAAGATTTTACCAGTTCTAAGTAATTTAAATAATTCTTGGCATTAACATTTTTTCACGCAGTACCTTTTCATAATTATAGTTTTTTAATAGTTCTAACAAGTTCAATAATTAAAATGTACCGTTTGTATTGAACGTTATACATATATATATATTTTTTTTTTTTACACAATCGTCATAGTTTTGTACATTAAGTAGAAGTATCTACAATATGAAATAAAAACTAAAAAATATTTAAAAAATCATTTACAACTGAAAGCCTGAATATTGTAAGGCAGTCTTGAAACTAAGTCGTAACAACATTAACATCAAATGAAATACCACACGTCTATATTACACGCTTTCTCTCGAAATATTATTGCTTTGTAACTCAAGAACGTGAGTGCTTATGTTAGAGCTGAACGAACAGCACATATATCACATATGCAGGAATTGATCGCAGAGGCTCAACTTTTGCAGCTTTGTCAGCTTGGAGGAACTTTTTCTTTCTCAGTACCCAGGTGATTGGCTTGTACATCATGCAATTCAATCTGTTGATCCTTCATTGCTTTCTGAAAATAGACGGAAAAACTATGGAAACATAGATACTGGAAAAAATTTTATTTAAATGAAATTTTTTTGATCTGCTTGACTACCCATATGAAACCGTTTGATGGAAATTTTTTATGATCTACTTGAATCTTACCTCAATACACTCTGTGTAAACTTTAAGCAAAGATGCACATGTGGAATCATTAGTGTCACCTTTAAGAAATCTTTCAGCAAACCAAGAATTGAAGCAATCATCATATGTTTTCTTAAGCTCTTTGCACTGTTCCATGATGCGATGGCTTACTAATTAACAAATAAAAATCTACTGAAAGTTAAATTACCTTGATACACTGTTGATAACTAGAGAACAGTGTGGCACACATGGAGTCATTTGTGTCACCTTTCAGGAATTTTTCAGAAAACCACACGTTAAAACAGTCGTCATATTGATTCTTGAACTCATTGCACACGCTGCCAAGGCTATTCATATGTTTCCTGCTATCACCCATTACTGAAAGAAGACATAAGACTCCAGTTGCACCACGTATATGTTAATAAAATCTTTAACGTAAATATTTTTAAAAATAGAGAATTTATATGAAAGGTTATGTTCCTCTGTATGTATAAGGCAGACATTTGAAATCAATTTAATAAAACTCACCTTAACACGATATTATTGCATACGATATGATGGGCAATATAGGTACGTCCGTGACAATATTATAATTAATTGCTCTTCAAATTAGGGAAAACTTTTTTTCCATTGACATTAGAATTTTCTTTTACTTCAAGTTTTTAAAAAAGTGACGCAACTGTATTTGTAAATCAGGTAAGTAATAATTGCCCGTAGGCTACCCAGTAAAGTAAGTGCTAAACACGGTGCTGAACTGTTGAACTGAGTGTTTCGGATTTTCAATCGAAAAGCGCTTCTGAGTGGAATAAGGCTGCCCTACCACTACCGTAGTATTATTACCAGGCTGCCGGGTCAGTAGAGTTAAAACTCTTCTATAAATTACTAAATTACTGATTTAAATGTTAAAATTAAGCATGTTCAAAGTCAATAAAAATCTTAAAATTAAAGAAGAAATGATTAACACAAAATTTCAAGACAGATTTTATTTTTTAATTCGTAAGCTTGTTAATAATGTTAATATCTACGATAAGTAGATGGCGTTGATCTCGTTTTGTATTACTATATTTGAACCAGAGCTTTAGCGCGTAGAGCCATTTAGTCAGTTATAAACCAGCCGCAACTCATGATGAAGCTATAGAATGAAAAAATAACGATATATGTGTTTTTGGCGGCAAGTTAACAATCTATTTTATACCAAAAAATCGACCTCGTATATGTTTGTACTTTTGAAGATAAATTTTCAAGCATAAGATGGATTGTTAACTTGCCGCCAAAAACACATATATCGTTCTTTTTTTATTCTATAGCTTCATCATGAGTTGCGGCTGGTTTATAATTGACCAAATGGCTCTAATCCTGAATGCTCTAATTGAGAATTTTAGGAGCCACTTTTGGCCAAAAAATAAAGACCGCTAGATGGCGCTGATCCAAATAACTATTGCTACTTACAGCAAAGTCACTTTGATAATTATAAACCAGCCGCAAATAATCTTGTTATTAGATAATAGATAGTTAACATTTTGTGTGCTACTTGCGGCAAGTTTCTACATCAAGATTCTACATATCTTATATGGCTCATAAAATCGACAATATTTACAAAATCACAATACTCTTGACCTTTTACCATTAACTCATGTAAGCACAAATTAATCAGTCCATTAAAGAGACAACCGAAGAAAAAAGGCCTGAAAAAGAAGCACAGTCACACGAAAAGTCTCATACAAGAATGGAGCATTGGATCTCACTTGATCAGAGAAGGTTGGGTTCTTTGTTTACTTATAACACTTAAAATTTACATCTCTGTGATAAATGTATTTTTCAATTAGTGAGATCCGATGCTCCATTCCTAGGAGACTCTTCGTGTGGCTACTTCTTTTTAAGACCTTTTTTCTTCAGTTGTCTCTTTTCGACTGATTAATTTACGTGTATATTTGATCGTGATTTACGATTTCTGTAACACAAATTTTGTTATGTACATATTATGTAAGTTAACTGTTTATTGGAAATCTAAAGTTGAAGGGCTGTTCTTTCATTAGTTAATGGTAAAAGGTCAAGAGTATTGTAATTTTATAAATATTGTCGATTTTATGAGCCATATAAGATAAGTAGAATATTGATAGTTTTGGAGGTCGATTTTAAGGTAAAAGATAAATTTTAAACTTGCCGCAAGTAGCACAAAAAATTTTAACTTTTTATTATCTATCTATAAGATTCGTTGCGGCTGGCTTATAACTAATAAAGTGACTTTACTGTAAGTAGCAATAAGCAATAGCAATAATTATTTTAGATCAGCGCCATCTAGCGGTCTTTATTTTTTGGCCAAAAGTGGCTCCTAAAATTCTCAATCAGAGCATTCAGGATTAGAGCCATTTGGTCAATTATAAACCAGCCGCAACTCATGATGAAGCTATAGAATAAAAAAAGAACGATATATGTGTTTTTGGCGGCAAGTTAACAATCTATCTTATGCTTGAAAATTTATCTTCAAAAGTATAAACACATACGAGGTCGATTTTTTGGTATAAAATAGATTGTTAACTTGCCGCTAAAAACACATATATCGTTATTTTTTCATTTTATAGCTTCGTCATGAGTTGCGGCTGGTTTATAACTGATTAAAAAGCTCTACGCGCTAAAGCTCTGGTTCAAAAGTTTAGGGCCACTTTTTAGTTCAAAAATTCGCAACGCTAGATAGCGCTGATTAAAATAATTATTACTTCTTATATTAGAGCCATTTAGTCAATTATAAACCAGCCGCAACTAATGTTATAGATAGATAATTAAAAGTTGACGTGGTTTGTGCTGTTTGCGGCAAGTTTACAATTTATTTTAAACCAAAAGTCTACCTCCAAAAATATAGATATTCATATGGTTTAATAAAATCGACCATATGGCATTACTTAGTAGTAATTACTTTAATTAATTACTACACATAACTTCACGTACATCTTACAAGTCAACTCTACCTTGAATTAAACTGGCGCTACAGCTATATATATATATATATATATTTCGTAATCTGGCCAGTTAAAACAGCAGACGACGTGAAAGTCAAGAAAAAAAAGTGAAGATTTCATCGCTGTTGACTGTCATCTGCTATTTTAACTGGCCAGATTACGGAACAGAGCGCCAGTTAATTCAAGGTAGTTGACTTACCGACCTGATGGTAACGTAGAGTGCTACCCATGGTGCACCATCACTTGCTGGTGACGATTGCGGAAAACACCCAGATACTTAGCAGACGCTTTTCATTTGATGTTTTTTACTATATATATATATATAAATTTATTTTGACGTTTTGTAGTTGATATGAAAGTTAAATGCATCAAAATATCGAATGCATGGATTTCATCTTATATGTATACATTCAGAGCAGAGCGTTGCTCGAGAAGAATAAGATTACAAGACGCGATGAGAATATAATATCGACATTACTTACTTATGTAACGCAAAAAATAGTACCGTGTTTTTTCGCCTTTACTAATAAGTATAAGGTAGCAAAGAGTCCTTGATGCACAGCCAAGTGAATAAGACGTGCGTGTGTCTCGTCCGGTTGACATAATAATAGTAGCTTCGGCTTTTTATCCAAATGTTTATATTATATCCTCAAAAATAAAGTCTTCGTCGTGCACTGCAGTTCTGTATTTTCTTGAAATACATTTCTACTTATACTTAATAGTGCAACATCAGACATTTGACAGCAATAAGTCGTCGTCCTCGACGTAAACAACACACATTCTGCAAACGAGAACAGCGATATATCACACACGATCATGGCAAAGTACGGAAGTCTTCGCTAATTGCGTAATCGCATTTTATCTATAATTTTATTAAAAACCATGCCGCTCTTGTTAGAAAAGATAACGATACTCTTGAGAGTTTATGAGATATACCATTTGAGTGTACGTATTTAATGCATATTCAAGTGTTACACTGACGGAAAAGAGCGTCTACTTACAGGCTAGACACTCTTATTTTAGATTATGTTATTTCAGTTGTCTTCAGTAGCTCATAACGATAATGAGATGTACCTACTATGTTGCTTTCTTTTCACATTATAATTAGTCTTGGTTCACTGCTGTTGTTTGAATGTCCTTTTTTAACCGACTGATTATTTCGTCAAGATAATGACGATTGTAAGATTGCGTGAGTTTTTTACCCACGTCGATTTCGTGTATTGTTCTGTTCTGGCTGTCATTCCTGGTACACGTTATTATAATATTCAAGATTACTAATCTTAAATATTTTTCATCGACATGCTAAAAGTATGAACACTTTGCTTGCAGCTTCTAATATCAATTTTTTTTTTAACTCATTAGTTTTGTTTGGTAAATATTTCAACTAAGCAGAAATCAATTCCATTTACACTATCTAGCTTGTCAGTTTTATTTATGCTCTAATTTTGCAACAACGCAACTTGGCTTTGTTTTTCATTGCAAGATATGAAGAGAGTTGACAAAATCAAGCTGCTGGAGAAACTTGAATACTCGTACATTAAATGAAAATACCTACATCGTGACGTTAAATTTAAATTTATTAAATATAGTTAACAAAACGTACAAGTCTTTTAATTATTTATTCAATGGAAAGTAGCAGTATATGTAGTTCAATGATCTTGATATTTTTTATATTCTTGTCTATTGTATCTCAATTCAAGCAATTCTTACTTCAACAAACTTAAACGTCAGTGAAAAAACGAAAATACATGTAAACATTGCTAGCACAGAGTAGCTCAAGAGATTACATCAAATATTCTTATCAGTGTACTAAGCCTTATCAGTATTGACGATTGTTGATTGGTCATTCCTGAACCCCACTTTAATTGTTGGCTACTTTTCACGTAAATCACAAACTGATTAATTGTTTGACGCAAGTTGTATTTTATTTTCTATATAAGTACTTAAATAATGTTAGAATCGATAAAATTGGATCGATTTATGTTTGTTTGTATTTTATTATTGATTGCTACAAACAATTCAGGTGAATTCAGTCAAAATAACTACTAACACATTTTAAGAATATGTACTGTGAAGCAATATTTTGTTTAATATAATAAAATTTCATTTATTTATATACACTTAGGTAAACAGTATATATTAAACTACGTCATGTTGTGTATTATTTTTCCAGAGAAATGATGATAGTTTTCGTCTATGACACCACAATGTGTTGTAAAGATGAAGATGATCCAGTTTTAGATCCAGCTGATGCTGTTATATATTTTCACCCAGCCTGGGTTTCACCGACACAGAGATTAGCCTTGGCTGGTCAATTGATGGGCGTCAATCAGTTTTTGTCCACATCATTTTCATCTCCATCCATAATATCGTTGCAAGGAGGCAAATTCGTTCTCAAAAAATTTGGATCTTATATACTTGTAAGTCTATGTAAATTTTGTTTCCCTATTATCATGAACAAAAGAAAAAAAAAATTAGTTTATTGAACTAATTTTCAGGCAGTGGGTACTGATAGAAATATACAAGACTGGATTTTGGAGCGACGCGCGGACGTTTTGGAATCGCTTCTCAAATTCTTCCACTGTGATTTCGAGACGATCTTGTCATCTCTCAATAACGAAAGAAATAAATTTACCGAAAAGTTGTATCAGATATTTGAAACGTATCTGCCGATATTGCAGTATAGTGCCAGCCTTTTCTCCAATCTTCCAATGCTAAAGCTTCCAAGGGTACATTCTATCATTTTTTTTTTTTTTTTTTTCTTGATTTACATACGATTATGCATCCATGTAGCTAATGTCAACTCTATCTATTTCATTCTAGAATGCAAGCAATGTGTTTTTAGGAGCCATGCAAGTTCTTCAATTTTGCCAGGAAACAAATGGTATTGTTGGTGGCGCATTGTTTTATAATAACAAGTGAGTATTTTACTATTTTTTTTGTCTATATCGCAATGACTGTTAGAATAAACAAATTATTCATTAAAAACTGCGTAACACCGTCATTACAACGTTTTCAGAGTTCTTGCATCACAATTAAGTCCTGAAATGACTAAACAACTAGTCATCACAGATCCTTATAGAATCAAGGTTGGCAGTTGTATTATATAAATTTTAATCAGCATTGGAAGTAATGTTGTGTAATTTTTACAAAACAACTTTTCAGGTCCCAGCTGATAACGTACCGACAAATTTTCACTTACCAGTAGGAGTGCAATTATTTCGCGTTTTTGTTAAACAACAAGAATTCTCAAAATTAATTCAAGAAGCAAACCTTGAACGTGGCTACAGTTCATCTGTCGACGTAGCACATAAAAAATCCATTCATAAAAAAGTAATATTTTCATTATATTTTCATTATAATATATTTTTTTTATATATCAAGTTATGAGAAATCGCCATTATGCATTTTTCAATAGAATCCAAAACCCGGCACGAAAGATCAGCCAGTTTCAATGATGAAGCGCGATACTTCTCGTATTTTTACTGTGCCTGAAGAAGCTGAATTGGACGCAACGCACTACAACCAGAACAATTGCATACTTCCTTTACATCACAATACCGCGTACAGCTCTCCGGTAAAGCGCAAACAACCAGAATCCAATAACCACGTAAACAAAATAGAACGTCCCAAGTACCAGCATCCGCTAACGCCGAGTGTCTGCTCGACTCCGCTAAAAGATGTAAATCGAGTGCTACATGGTTTTGCGGTGTCGATAGTCGCAGGTAGCGAAGAAGCTGATGCCAAGCTTACTGAGAACCATCAGCCTAGCCAAGACAAAGAAAACGATGCCAGTAGTCGAAACACAGGGCATCAGACAACGGTACAACAACAAAACCTTGATGACATTCCTGATGTTGTGAAAGAAGCATTACGCTGCAAGCGTTTGAATAAATTGCTAAACGCACCACCCAAAGAGAAACTGATGATAAAAGCGAAAGATCGCAACTCTATGAGTCTTACCGATATTACGGAATCGTTAAAGAACAAACTCATGCTTAAGACGTACAGCTTTGGTCTACCGAAACTCAATAGCAGTTTTACCGTAGAGTATGACTCACCTAAAAAACAGAGACATCGGCGTCATTGTAACACTATAACCGATCCCTGTCATCCGGTTTTTCGAAACGACGGCTTACCGGTTTCTCAGTCCCTGTACGATGAATACATTGAAAATCACTATCAGGAATTGAATCAAATATCCCAAACACCTGATTTTAGTTCTGAGACTCGGAAAAACTTTCCACCATTGAAAAATGACGTACCGGTAATAAAAAATGGCAACGGCGAGATTGTCCACAATCGAACCGAGCCAAAGCCAAATTTGACTTTGGATGTTAGATTGCAGGAGAAAAAAAGTAAACAGGAGAACTATCGACGATCTATGAGTCTTCCCCTAAAACCTCTGAATGCTTTGGACAACGATGATCGATGTAAACCAACTTCGGAGTGTAGTGGTATTTTTGAACTGCCACAGCGCAGAAAGCTCGACGGGTTGCAGTTGACGCCACTCATGTCCAAACTGAGTCTTTTAGCTGACGAAAAAACGAGTGGTTTTTGCAGTAGAGAAACTACACCTAGTGAATTTCGAGATATTTCGACGTACTCGTTGGTTAATAATCAGTTGATTAAAACTAAACTGGATTCCGTAAGTAAAGAAGGATTGAGTGACAACGATGACGAGATCGATGAAGACTGGACGACGACGAAGGATGAAGGTAATTATGAGAAGGGCGAACTATTTCTCTGTGGACATCAGAATATGGTGATGTTTTTGCTGATGGAGGAAGGTACTGCCAACGATCCAGAGTTGATACATTATCTCGTAAGTTGTGTAGTTTTTCTTGAAATAAGAAACATTTTCAGTGGTGTATTTTTAGCATCAATTTTTTGTCTAAACCCTTTTTTTTTTTTTTCAGTGGAAAACATGTGTCAGCATTTTGGGCTGTTTAGAAGTAAGCTTGCAGCAGTGTTTAGAGCCACTACCTTCCAATGAAAACAAAGAATTGTATAGTGTGTTGAGTGTAGATTCCGAATGGGATACGATTCATAGATCTGGACTTTGGGGTGTGACAGAGCTCGATGTTGTCTCTTCTCTTCATGATAGATTCAAACGTAACAAGAACCTTACAGACATAGTTGTTAGGTAATTAAAATGCTATAATGTTTAAAATGATGTAAGTTTTAAACGGTAATTTTTTTCAATTTATCTTTTTCTTACAGAACAGATGACACAGTTGTTTATGGAAATCAGTGTGGAAATGTCGAGGTATTTTACCAACAAGCAGTGGCTTCGAGCACAGCTGGTGGTCTTCCAACTCCGGCTGACCTAATGGGAACAGTGCCACTAAAAGCTAAACGCAGACTGGAAAGGGATCACGGTATTATTATACTGTAAACAGGCAACACTTTCGAGGTAAATGTACACCGTATTTTACTGAAATAAAGACGTATTATTAGTCGTCAATTACTGACAAATTTATTTACGCACTCAGTGATAACTCGAAACAATTTGAAATTATTTTCAGTTTTTTTTTTTTTTTTTTTTTTTTTAATAAGTTTGGAATTTTTATTTGTTAAAAATAACTATAGGAATATATGTTTCGTACAACTTTGAATCTGTTAGTAGCATTTTAATAAATCGTGTGGTAGTTTTAATAATACAATCTATACGGAATTTGTTTTAAGCAAACTGATTGTAGTGTCTTTTAAAGTCACGCAATTATAAGTTTTAATAGATTCGTTATGAACTTTGAGGAAAAATTTAATATTAATAGACAAAAAATTGTCCAAGTGAGTTTATAAGTGTATTTTTATAAAAAAATAAATTTTCACTATTAATTAGAGTAAAGATTTTTAAGATTTGAAGAAGTGATGGCTGATATTATTGTTGTTAAAATCACTCTCATTAATAAAAGTATTTGGCTGTTCGTGTTTTTGTAAATTACCAAATATTTAAAAAATAATGTGATGATATCAAATAAGTCATGTGGCAGTTAAAAGTAAAGTGCATAGTGCATATTTGTACTAAAATTTAACATTGCCAAATTTATTACTAAGATAATTCAGTAAACAAGGAGAAAAAAAATTTATAACATTTCATACAATGTGGACCATTATGAGAAAAAAAAAAAAATTTCTTCTGTGATTTATTAAATATAACTTAACTTGCCAAATCAAAACATTCCATATTAATATAAATCTTTTCAAACACCACTTATTGTCAGTGTTTTCACTACGGTAAGAAAAACGCATATTTTGTTATTATGCATACAAGTTGAGAAGCAAACACGTTCTCGTATTCTAAATAATCTACGTGTTAATATACTCACGGTAAACAAGTGCAATATGACTAAAAAATATTTTTGTTAACTCACCGCTTGCCACACGCATTCTCGTTTTATATTTTACCGTTGTATTTGTGAACTATTGTTTTGTATGTCAAAAAACTAAAAATTGTTAATTATTCATTGTCTTTGAAATATTATGTTCTGCTAAAAATCATTGTATAGAAGTAGACTAACTTGTAACATTCTATTGACGTTACCAACTAGAAAGGAGATACTAAATAAACATTAGATAGTAATGCAGAAATCATATCAACGGTCAATTGTATTTAATCATTACAAAAAAAAATTACATGATTTTTTAATGGAAATTGTAAATGATACGTTGAAAAAGAGGGCACATGTTTCATAAGTAAAAAAAAATTTGACTACAAAACAAACGCCAAATGCCTTATTTTATAAATATTTGTAAAATACTTGTAACCATTGAAAACGTTAAATGGCCCACGTATGTCTGGATTAGTTTTTTCAAGGAAATTTCATGTAATTTTTTATATATTAGTTGAAAAAGTTTGAAAAATCGAGAATACATGCGTACAAATATTACTTAATAAATAGTAAACTATGCAGTTGTATTACTTAATTATATAACTGAGCGGTTGATCATTTTTTTTGTATTTTTTAAAACACGAGAAAGCACTGAATTAATTTTCGTATCATTTATTAATCGAAACGAAACGCCAATTATGTTTCGGCTTTTTGCTGTTTTTGTTTTAGCAATCAATTAGTATTAAATATCGCGTACCATAAATTTCTGTGTAAAGTAAATTTTACATCGTAACTGTATCGAGCAAATTCAAGTGCTAGTCTCACTGCTGCAGTTGTCACAAAGTGCGTCATAAACATGTTTTTTTTTCCCTGCCAAGCGAATACGAATCATTTATTGATTATCATCTGTTCGCTTTCGCCATGTACATATATATACGCGTTACAAAGTCCTTCTAGTTATCGAATAAGTATATCCACGACAAAACGTCGTCAATCGTCTGCGAAAATAATATGTTTCGTCCATTTTAGGGAAAGTAAATTGTAAACTTCTCTCTTTTTTAAATTAAAAAAAAAAAAAATTTATTTTCAAACCGCTCAGTATTACGAGCCAAGCTTGCGATTAGTTGCTTTATATATATTCCAGTATTTTGCAAATGGAAAAACAGCACTGCTAGATATTATTATATTGCATGCCATCGATTAGCGTCCAGGATAATTTGCAACGTCCTTTGATTCCATTCCATTTGTATGTACTTACATGTAATTGTAATAAATCGCCTGATGCACTATGATTGCGCCGTCTATTGTTTTACCCTTTAACTCAACATTTAGCGAAAAAAGAAAAAAAAAAAAAATGTCCTTCCCCGTTATTGAGAATTTTCGCAAATTCCACAGTATCTCTCTTTTACAACAGAGAAGTTCATCAAATTAAATACTGAATATCTGCATTATTTTTGACGACTGTGGATCACCACCCAAGCCCAGCCCACGGATAAACTTGGAGAATCCATCGAGCGCTTTTGGGGCAGGTAAAAGTTACAACCGATACGTCTAACAAAGTGAATTCCACGGTAGACACCACGAGCCGAGCGCATATTTAAGCATGGATAAGCATGTGTGATAAATATATTACACCTGCACGAGCAAGCTGGGCGAGCCTCCCAGTTCGACGGGTTGATTATCACCACGCGTGCATATATATATATATATATATGTGTATGTTAATCGAGAATCGCCGAGAGAGACAAACTTGTTGGGCGTGTAATCCGCTGGTAAGCATTTTTATCGAGTCGACAACTGGTTTATTCCCAGGTTTTAATGTTTTGCATCCGTGAACAGTTTCGGGGACTCGATTCGACGCTTCGAGAAGGCTCGGCTTCGACCACAATAATGTCACTCTTTGAATATTGATGGTGATTTTTTGTAAAAAGACAAACTCTCGAGTCACGTGCGAATGTTTGTTTCTTTATTTTTTTTTTCATAAGTTTAGATTCATCACGAAATACCAATTTTATACGTATAGCTTCGGCTCACGATTCAGCGTAAAAAAGATCGAGCTGTTTTAGAAAAATAGAAAATTAATTTTCGAGCCAACAACACGGCCACTTGGAGTGGTAAAGTAACAGCTTATTCGTCTGGCTTGCAAACACTCGGCAGCTTCGTATTTGAAATTTAAAATTCAATAATTATCATTATATAGGTGAGTATAGTATATGTAGCGCGAGTCGAGCCTCCGGAGGGACATAACACACACACACACAGGACGGCAACGCCGTGCCTCCCGGCCATATAGATTTCTTCAAACTGAGGGAAAAAAGTACCATCGAAAGAAAAAAAAAAAAAAAAAAAAAAAAAAAAATGAATAAAAAAAGACGATATTAGTCGATTAATTTATTCGTTCTCGCGAGGACTCGTCGAGGCAGGTAAACAAGCCTCCACAGCTTGGCCAATACCGAGCTTATTTAAACGAGAAATCGGCATCGAGCTGCCGACACTTCACTACGATCACCACTCGCGGCCAGTCTCACTGACATATAAAGCTCTCTTTTCCTTCTTTTTATTCCCTTTTTCCTCTCTATTTTGTTATTTTTTTTTTCACCACTCCGTAGCCGTTTTCACGACGCACAATGGTAATTTTCGGTCTTCATTGCATTGTAAAAATTTATCTCGATATTAAAAAAAATGTGTAATAATTTTTTTCATCAAAGTCTCGCTTTTATTTTTGTTTAATACTCAATTCTACTTATTTGCAGACCACATACACAGACAAAGGGCCCAAGGTAATTTCCAGAAATTAATTTAATACCAAACGGAAGTAATAAACTTAAAAAAAAAAAAATAAATAAATAAATAAAGAGAATTAATTAGTTTCGTGTGATTTTTAGCCAATCGGAGGAAAATTTCTGAGTTTCGATCACATTAGGTTTTGGGTCGGAAATGCAATGCAGGTGAGTGATGGTCAGTTTTATGTACAAAATTTATTTGATCACTTTGACATTGGTAATGTCGAGAATACACGAGACGTTGGCCCGGTATTGAAAAATTTTAGCGTTTCAGTGTCGCAAAGTACTCGTGGGATTATTGACGAAATAGCATCGGTATGGATTGACTTGAAAAAATATACCGAAAAGTTATTCCGTTTGAAAATTTTGGAATAACTTTCAAAGTGAATATATAATTAAACCTTGGGAGAGTTTATAGGTATATCCGGTTGCTCGTTGCCTCAATATTTCATTATACCGTCTATAGGATCCTAGAATATTTTTTTTTTTTTTTTTGTATTAAAAAAAAAAAGCGAGTGATTGAATGACAATGGCCCATTAATTTGACACAGGCGGCTAGTTACTACTGCGCGAGGATGGGGTTCGAGCCCCTGGGCTACCGTGGTCTGGAGACTGGCTCGAGGCGTGCAGCAGCACACGCTGTTAGACAAAATCAGGTAATGATAAAATAAAACATTTATACAATGCCAAGAAAACACAGACTGTACCATGTCTGTACCATGGGCGATTTTAATTTTTCCAGATTGTATTCGTATTTGAGTCAGCCTACGAGCCTGACGACGAGGAAATGGCGGGTCACCTTTCCAAGCACGGCGACGGCGTCCGCGACGTTGCCTTCAACGTCGAGGACATCGACGTCATCCTTAAGGTATTTTTTTTTTTTTTTTTGTTTTTTTGTTTTTTTGTTTTTTTTTTTTTCATCACCGATAGAAACAATCGATTTTTGTGACTCGAGTTGATATATGTATGTTCTTGGACAGGTCGCGAACGACCGAGGCTGCAAAGTCGTGCGAGATTTGTGGGAAGAAAGAGACGAGTACGGCGTTGTCCGCTTTGCAACTGTACAGACTGTACGCGTTTAAACATATTCATCGTATTAATAGCATATCCACGTAGGTACTACATTTTTTTTTTCTTTTTTTTTTTCATCGTAGTATGGGGACACGTTGCACACGTTCGTCGATAGAAGCAAATACAAGGGATTCTTCTTGCCAGGCTTCCAAAAGGCTCGAGACGACGCAATCTCCAAACTTTTGTAAGTCCCAACGATTGCCGATTAAGGTGGGGAACAAAGATTCACAAAGACTTTTTCAGGCCACCCGTTAACTTGAAGTTCATCGATCACGTGGTTGGAAACCAGCCGGACAAGGAAATGGAGCCAGTAGCGAAATGGTAAACGTGTTTACTTTAGGAGCACAATTGGTTTGGAGAGGCGCATCCTCACGGTTAACATGGTCTTATTTTTTGTTTTTTTATTGATAGGTACGAAAAGTACCTGCAGTTTCACAGGTTTTGGTCGGTCGACGACACGCAGCTGCACACCAAGTTTTCGGCGTTGCGCTCGATCGTCATGACGAATTGGGAGGAAACGGTAAAAGTGCCGATAAACGAGCCAGCCCCGGGTATGAGGCGCTCCCAAATACAAGAGTTCGTCGAGTACTACGGCGGCCCCGGCGTTCAGCACATTGCCCTCAACACCAGTGACATCATTACTGCCGTAAGTGTTTCGCCAAAGATACATATATATTTTTACGAGCGAGTTGATCCTTGCTTTTTAACTTAATCGTGACGAGATAACGTTACATGTTTGAAACAGATAACCAATTTGCGCGCAAGAGGAGTCGAGTTTTTGAGCGTACCGGACGCGTATTACGACGCGCTGCGGGAAAAACTCCAGTCCAGTAGAACCAAAGTCCTGGAGGATTTGGAGGTTCTTCAGAAATTGAGGATCCTCATTGATTACGACGAGAACGGTTATTTACTTCAGATATTCACCAAAAACATGCAGGACAGACCGACTCTGTTCATTGAAGTTATTCAGAGAAGAAATCACAATGTACGTAACTTTTGTTTCGAAAAATTATATCAATCTTGTAGTATTTAACAAGGGAATTTGGTATGCATACATCCGATAGTTCATACCTTGCCATTTTTTGCACGTGAGTATGATGCCCTAGAGTAGTACATACAAATCGCTCGCTTTGGATTTTTGGTGTACGTTTTCTCTTTCAACTTTCAATTGAGTCTATTGAATTAATGGCAATCTGCAAATAACGTCTGTATATTCCGTCGTTTTTGAGATTAAATATACATAAGTTTGAAAATAATAAAAAAAAGGTGCAGTCGATAAGGTAGGAACTCTTACTCAGGCACTGGACAAAAAAATCCTGTTTTTGAAAAAAATATGTTTATTAACTTTAAAATTTTTATAAACATAGCACTTTATTAACGTTCCCTTTTATTTCAGGGTTTTGGTGCCGGAAATTTCCAAGCACTGTTCGAAGCCATTGAAATGGAACAAGAAAAGAGAGGCAATTTGTAATTTTTTAGTGAACCTTATGAATATCATTAATAGGACGAACGAGAAGATCAATAAGATCGAGTATTAATTAGAAACCCTACTTGTTTAGGTTACGAAAATTCATTTTAAAAAAGTATTGTAAATAATAAAAAGTATGTTTAAAAAACATTGTTTTCTCGAAAAACCTCGTAATATTTATTATCTGTTATTATTCTGTATTAAGAGAGCCTCTTTCACATAAAATTTTTTTTTACTCGTAAATAATGTCGTTCTTTGTGTAATTATTAGCAAAAATTTATTAGAGTAACGTTATAAGAAACCTTCTAACTAATATAAAAACTTGTTTAAACCAACGAGGCTCGTTCATTATTTAACTTTTTTATTCTTAAATCCTCTTTTCTCTTATACTTAAGCAGTTTTATATAAAAACAGTTGATGCCTGAGTAACGGTAGACATTATGAATACTCAGCGGTGACAAAAAACTTTTTGTTTAAAAATTTATTTTCAATGAAAAATTAGACAATTAAACCTCTTTCTTTAACCACGCCTTCTTACATACACTATTATTGATTGTGGATGCATAGACGAAAAACATCGTGTTGTAAGTAGAACGAAGCTCCTAGTGGCTTAAGCACAAAAGTCTGCATGAAGGCATGTGGTTCATCGTCATCAGTCTGAAACAAGAATTAAAATACATTTTTTTTTTATTTACAATAAATTTTCTTTATAAACGAGTCAGCTTTATTTATCTATACTGGGGTAAACAAGAAAAAAAATACTATTATCAATTTAAATAAATCAAATAAGAAATAAACAAAAATAAGATGAAGTAACTATGTCTTAATAGGTAGCAATTAACAGTTTAACTATGTCTCATCATACAATTTGCTTTCACAAAAACATTTTAGTAATGCAACAAGTTAGTATATTATGAGTAGTTGATTGATAATTTAGACATAAAAGCAGGTTATACCATAATTTCATGCATGTAATCAGCAACTGCAGAACACTAATGGTAAATAATAAGTTTTTCTTATGAAAGTAATGTATTAATAGAAATCAGCTGATATTTTGACAATAGGATTAATTAAGAGTCTGTACAATTTTCAAAATAAATAAAAGTATAGCAGGGTTAATAAAACTAAAAAAAATAGAGGCATTGCCTTATAAAAACTGTAACAAGCAGCATTCCCCGATTTGTTTTGGTGCTCTTTGTTACATCAAAGTGATCAGCTAAGTTCGATAAAACTGCAAAATTTTGAGATGACAAACAAAAAATGCTGAGTGAATTAAGAGGAGCACCTAACTAGTTTCAACTCACTTGTACTCAAAGATAAGACAAAACAGTACAAAATGCAAGAGAATGTTCTAGGGTATTTTCATAACTGGAGAATATTTTAATGGTTTGTGAGTATGGCTGAAGTGAAAACGCGCCTTTGAGAGGCAAGCTAAAAAACAATTTTCGAACTGATATCGTAAGAATGAGAAAGTGACGACAAGTTTCAATCGAAATAACGTAATTTCGACCACTGATATCATTTTCTGACATGATACTCCATGTATAAGATAACAGTTCTTAAATTGTTTAGTGGGAAGAGAGAGGTCTAGATTCCAGTCTTGGATTGAGATTTCTTTTACTTTTCGCGCATGATATTAAAAAAGGCATACAAGTTATTTTACGACGACTTTAAAGGATTTTGCAGAGATTATCATTCGCTTGTCTAAATTGCTTATTTACGTTTGGTCTCCCAAACTTCATATCAACTAAACTGTGGTGGATTAGTTGCACCAAAGCAAGCACATATTTTCAATAATAACAAAAAGTGGAGTTGGTAACAAGTGAAGGGTAAAAACCAAAATAAGCAAGTGTGCAGTGGAGTTGTGCAAAAAAGGAGGTCGGCAGTTTACCACGACCTGAAGATCAGTGGATGCTTATATTGTATCGTGGAGCGAGAGTCGGAAGATGTCGTGCTGCACAAAAAAGCTGGTTCCAATTGGCGCCAAGACAAATGTCTGGATGTACGCGTGTGGTTGATCATCATCCGTCTGCCCAACCATGAATGATCACTGAGTTTTTCGTTATAGTTGTTTATGTAGATTTAAATAGAAGGAATGTCGTTGGACGATTTTTACCATAAATTTTACACGAAAGTTATATGTCCAATCAACAATTGCAAAAAAATTTAACAAGAAAAAGTTTTTTTGTTCAACAAAATTTCTTTCGTTTATAGTTTATATGATTTACTTTATGATGAAAGTATTAAAATTTGGAACTCACCTGCAGCCTTCCTAAAACAGTGATTAGAATACCTCCATCAAACATGGGTTGAGAATCAACTGCTGTTATTATTCTTTGAATTTTTTGGAATCCTAGGTTCTAAAAAAATAACATGTATATTTACACAAGTTTTCGATTGAAACCATGTTTGTTTTTGATCAATCAACTTTTTAAGGCATATAGTCGAATATCTTAGGTTACATTTACATAAAAATTTAGGTTACATTCTAAACATATTTTAAAATAAAAATTTCTTGATCGTTTTATCTGTATTATTTTCTTATTGTATTATATGTATAAAGCTACAATGTTAATTAAAAAAGTGTATTACTCATTATAAATCTAACATTAAAATACATTAAAACCGGCTTGTGATTCAATGTGAGGATCAAAATTCACTTAAGTGAAAATGTACTCATAGTTAAACCAATGGTTTATACATCTAACGATGTATAATAAAAGAAGTTAGCTACACCTAAATACAGTTAAAACCCAGTTATTTTCAGCCACATGATCAACAATTTGAAAGTTTATACTTACATTGAATTTTTCCATGATTCCTGCAGCACCTTGAAACTGTTTTCCCTCAAATGTCATAAACGATAATTCAGCCTGAAATAAATAAAATACGTTGGATGATCAAAGAATCAAGCGAAACGGCAGCCCGAAAATAGATTGAATCCCAGCAAAGTTGGCTGCAATTCACGTGAAGGCGAATTAATATATGAACATCTCACTCACGTTGTACATGTTCACCAGGTTGTGTCGCTGGGTAGAATCATCGAACATTAAGTAATATTGTTCGACAAATTTCTTGCCAATCTCTTCGTACTGGGCATTGAGTGTCATGTTTTTTCAAGCCTTATTAGGTACTTATTTATATTTTACGTATGTAGAAAAAATATATGCTGTTATCAGCTATCACCGGGTGTGCGGCACCTAATATGGTTAGGAGAGTTACTTTCCAGTGTTTTCTTGCTTATTTTCAAAACTGCGGTCGAAGCAATAAACAGCGAGCGATGCAAGTACTTAGAAAATATCTTGGCTATAAAAATAAGGCACAAAAAATAATTAAAACGATGAACAAAGTCCAAAATACCTGCACAAACTGCTACTTCGAAGCAAGCCCAGCCTGCCCGTAAGTACTACTATATATAATATGTAGTTGCAAATCAACGATAAATACTCTTTCTCTCTCTTTCTTATTCTTATGTTTTGCGTATGTTCGTGGTTTGTCTGCGATACTTACTGATGGTAATTTGAAAACTTCTTTTGTTATACTTTTTATTGTTCGTTTAATTTTGCGACTATTAATATCAGCGATATAACGTTTATTAATGTGTAATTTGTAAAAACTAGTATGTTTAGTATCAGCTTGCAAAAAAGAGGCTGATGTTTGAAATATCGACTGATTTTGGATCCGTCGGTAACTCAGTATAGGTCGGTATCGGTTATCGATATAAATAAGTGGTTCGCGATCTTAGCGCCAGGTGTCGCTAGATGCTATGTTTTAAAGAACCACGTTTAAAAACAATAAAATTCGATTTTTGTGTTTCGGGAAAAAATAATTTAAATGCCCATGAGTATAATGCGTCAGACCCTATGAATAGTAATAACACTGTCTTTTTTGAATAAATTTAATTAAAGTAGTACGGAACGAACGAATACAAAAGTTTACATCACACGATTACAAAAAAATGGTATTTAGGTTTATTTTTGGAGATGTTTAACCAACACAGTTACTTTTCTTTAAAGCCTGCGTAAAATTTCGTTTCTAGCTTAAACTTAACAATAGCAAATCGGTAATCTACATTTAACGTACGATTCATCAAATTTTCGAAGTAGATGATGGAATAAAATTGTAATCAAGAGATTCACTGATATTTAAATGCCACGCATCGGTAGTATGTATGTATAACCTACATAACAATTGTTAAGTAATACAAATTTATAATTTCAACGATTTCAGTTATCATACAGACTATTACAAATCACAGGCCTGACCAACATGTAATGATAGTAGTTTTAAAAAATCTGATAAAATCTTTTGAACTATGATGTAACAGAACAAAACAAGTTACCCCAGATTCTCCTACGTTGTTATTATTACTGTTGATACTTAAAACATGATGATAAAACAACAAGAGCTACATAACTCCATGTTACGTATACATGCATATACGCAACATAATATTATATAGCATACATGAATTAATTGTAACCGTTGTTTCATTCATTTATTTATTTATTATTACCTTTTTGCGAACTCTGCACTAAAAGTTCTAAAAATCAGTCTGCGTAAGTTACATATAGGGCTAGTATATGTACATACCATACGTTAGTTGTTAAAATTATTTCACGATTTATTGCCAAGATGCGCATGACAAAAACGATATCGATTATTTACCTTCACAGAAGACAGTAATTTTTTTTTCATTTTATGTTTATTGGCACGTAAATAGTTGAAATGAAATAGATGTGCCAATGGCAATTTGGGATCACCTGAATTAAAATACGCCATACATGATAACTCGTGGTAGTGATTTACTAAATAAGAAAAGTATGATACTCGTGGGTTTGTACATGTAGGTACATAAATTATATTTATATTCCATAATGAAAGTGCTACATATCTTTATAAATATGTACCATCGCGAATTAATTTTTCAAACAAACGTTGAGCTTTTGTTGTCCACGCAAAGGTACTTGTATATATATTTCGATCCCAATGGGTACACCGGTTAATTAAAACAGAGGTAAATGACGGTAAGATGAAATTTCAGTTTTGATAACGCGGTGCACGGCATTTCGAAATGCTTGTGTACACTGTGGTGTACAGGCGCCAGTGTTCTCACGAAGAACACTCGAAATTTTTCATTCCGACATTTGTTCCTCGGTGATAAATCCATCGGCAAATGCATTCGATTTACGGCACTTACTTGTTGGCTTGCCAGTTTAATGCGTATTATGTGTATACACACATGCGCGAACTGTAACTTTTGTTTGTATCTATAAATTGCCTTTCCTTTTATGCTCTTTTAAAAACTTCCTCGAAACAAATTATCCTTGGAGTATTTTTATTAATTTATGAGTCAGAATTGATTTTTTTTTTCATTTAATTTAATTTGAACGTAAAAATAAGAATTACTTGCGTAACGAAGTAAATTTTGTTGTATCTTATAAATAATTTCGTTGGACTTCGTAAAAGCCACGATAAGTTACTCGTTCATTTAAACTATACCTTAAATAAAATAATCACTAGACTTTGATCCAAAATTTTTTCACCATCAGTCGCATTTAGAAATAATTATAGGTATTTTGTAATAAATACACGAATAAACTACGTTTGTATGTTCATTCTAGAATTTCCGCACATTATCCTGTCACTTAAATTTTCCGACAGATTTTTTTTTACACTCTAGTCATGTGATCTAGGCACAGAAAAATTTAAACGAGGCTTCTTTTGACATTACTCTTGTTTAGTTTTTTATCGTTTAGTCGTTTGCACGATCTAGATATGAAGCAATATTGTAAAATACGAAAATGCAACGTTAATTTTAAAGCACACATCGTATTGGAGTTGGCACACTTTTTTCCAGTAAACAAAAATCATGATTTGTATCACTCTTTGAAATAAAAAATTCTCAAATCTCCGTGACTTAAAATTTTAGTTCGAAATACGTAGATCTAGCAAATATTGGTAATGGCATGTATAAGTAGGCGATACAAGATTACTATATGTCTACGTATGGAATGCAAATAAAATTGATGCACACGTGTTTCTTTGAGAGTAATTAGATTCGTGCAATTACTTCGAAAAATGTCACGACCGATAACGAACCGAAGAACAATAGCAACTAGCAGAAGTGTTTGAACTGGTAAGTAATTTTAATTCGTGACAATTTATAATAAAAATGGTTTATTTTTTAATTATATTTGTTTGGAATATTTTTTCATGTTCAATTATACAATAAAATTTTCTATTGAAAAAAAAAAAAAAAAAAAAAACGACAAAGTTTTTAAAATTAAAAATTTCTGTTCATTGTGTTGTTTATTTATACCTCGAAAATACATGTGCAAAGATTGAATTAATACTCGCCTATTATTGCGCTTGCAATTTTCCCCCTCACAAGCATACACGTTATTTTAATCGTTGCTGGCGTACTTCATGTGAACAATATTTATACAATAATATAACAATATTTGAGCTATTCGTTCATCTACGCTTTAATGTAACTGTGTTGTCATATGATAATACGATGAATGTAACTATAAAGAGTTAAAACGTATTAAAGTATAAGTATAAAAGTATGATGCATTTGCGAAAAAAATCATTATTGTTTTGTGTGCTTCTATAACTTGTATGCTTGGGGAAAAATTTAGAACCAAGGAATCTTTAAAAAAAAAAAAGTAAATTGCTCGCAATGTCATGTACTATGAGGGAAAAATTGTAAACACGGGTTTTAGCGGAGGTGACTTTTTCGCGATTTACAATATTTAAATGTTAAAATTATATATCCTCTATATAGATATAGTTTTGACACGTAAATCGCGGAAAAAGGGTGTCACCCTCAGAGAAACTCGTGTTTAAAACTTTTTCCTCATAGTACATGGCATTACGAGCAAAACGAGCCCTATATCGAGAGTGTGCCAGCAAAAAAAATTTTATTTATAAATCGGAGACAAAAGCGTCATCTTTTAGTAAATTTCTTCACACATATAAGCACGTGAATCGTTACCATTCGAAAACTAAAAGTGCATTTTCAGCAAAAACATTTTTTACAACGGTTTTCTTTCCGAATCAAGTAAAATTCCCAATGACACGTAAAAGTGCAAGTTGTTGATTTGCACGAGAATTTGCAACCAATTTTGAAACAACAGAAAAGTGAATCAAACGTCCCTCTGACTCAGGTGACGAAACGATGAGTTATGCATCAAACACACGGGCTGTTAAAGCAAATAAGTAAAAAAAAGGCGAGTACTGGTAATTCCATTATCATCAGTACTCTATTTTTTTTTGTTCCTCACTCCAACCGTACAAGTTACACGAAAAGCCTTATACGATGCTTGACACAAGATAAGTTCGATGTACCAGCCTGTAGCAATCGCTACGGAGATTCCACATGCATACTTTATACGCACTCCTAATAACTGCAAACACGAGCAATCGATTTATGGCATTGCAATGATCATTTTTCAAAGTACTTACCTTTTCAACGCTCGCAGTCAAACGGGTATCCCCAAACGGTTGTATAGCGTTAGATAAAATAGTCGATAAAAAGCCCAAAGTGCGGCTTTGCGGTACTTTGTACTGCCTAGCATTCCCAAGTCCTTCTTCGTCCGGCATGTCGGGTCAGACTGTATTCGAAAGCCCCGTGACCATCAACTCCGACGTTTGTCGCGCCGGCGACGCGAAAAAACTGCTGCCGAGAACAACGACGTACCCCCGTCTCAGCGATGCCTTCCGCAACGTCGTCACCCGAAACGAGGTGGAGGATCTGGTGCGACGCGCCCTATCCCCGGACGCCGAACTCGTGGATTACCACCTGCGACCGTACTCCGAGGAGAAGATCGGTTACCTGGGCTCGCACCTCTGCTTGGTAACCGTGACGAGGCAACCCGGCCGCGAGGAGTTGCAGAAACGCAGCTTCTTCGTGAAAACTGTGCCCTACGACGTGCCCAGCCAAGTGGCCTATATCGAGGAAAAGGGCTGCTTCAAGAAGGAGGCAGCCTTCGCCGAGTCGCTGCTTCCCCTGCTCACGAGGAACTACAGGGGCGTCCCGTGGACGCCAAAGTGTTACCTGGTGAAAAAGGACACCCTAGTTTTCGAGGACATGAAGTTCAAGGGCTTCTCCAACAGACCGAGGCTCTTCGACGTGAAAACGACGAAGGCGGCTGCCACGTGTATCGCCAGATTCCACGCCAGTTCGTTGCTGGCGGAGGAGCAATCGAAGGGTAAGGTTTCTTCGTTGTTGTGGAGCGGTGCCGAAAAATTGACCGAGTGATTTTTGTTCCACGTACAGGCGCGTCGTTGACGGACGTGTGCCCGGTAATATTGGAGGAGTCCGAGTTCGTGAGGACGGGTCGCAGCTACGAGTGGTACTCGAACGCGATGGATTTCGCCGTGTGGCTGGCCAACGACCTGGGCTTGGATTCCAGTTGCATTAGGCGAGCCGGCGAGCTCGTCTTCGACATGTGCCGGCCATCGGCGAACAAAACCAACGTTTTGAGCCACGGGGATCTCTGGAGCAGCAATTTCATGTTCGACGAGTCCGACCAGTGCAACCTCATAGATTTCCAATTGATGCGCTACGCGCCTCTGGCCCACGATCTCATGCAGTTCCTCCACCTGTGCACTACCCGAGACTTGAGGAGGAGGCACGAGCGAGATATCATCCAACACTATTACGCCGTTCTCAACGACAATTTGGCGGTGAGCCGTTACAGCGGGCCCGTGCCGAGTTACGAAGAACTGCTCCAAGGAGTGGAGGAGCAGAGGCTCCCGGCTCTGGTCACGGCCATCATATTCCACCCGACGGTTTTCATGGACGGCAAGATAGCGGCGAGCATCATGAACGATCCCGACACCTACGAAGCTTACTACTTTCGGGACCGCGTGCCCTTTGTGCGGGACATCATGACCCGGGATCGGGCGTACAAGGAGAACATCGAGGAAACCCTCAGGGAACTTGTTGAGCTGTCCCTCAAGGTTGACGGCTTACCTCGACCCTCGTAGCTGACGCGTATGGAAATTAATGACGAACCATATGTACAAATTGTACGTTACAAAAACAAACATTCGTGAGACTTGATAAGTACGGGACTTTGAGCAAAGTAATTTTTTTTTTTTTTTTTTTTTTTTTTTTTTTTTTTTTTTTTTTTTTTTTTAGTGAAAGTTTTCGTAACTGTAGATGATGAAGAAAAAATAATAATAAAAATTAGAAAATGGTATTTTTCGTTAACTTTAATACGGAGCGGCATATGGTTACCTAATTCATGTCCTTTTTTTTATAATGGTAAAAAAAAGTCATTGCTACATGAGCAGTAAGTAACAAGTTACAGGGTTAATTGGCTAGTTAAGTACATACTCAAGTCCATGTATTTTCACATGCTATTCATATATTTAGTAGTGCTTCGATATTAGGCTGAATTGTCGAAATGGACGCGGATTACTCAGTTTATTTATTTGATCATTTTGCGTAAATATGTACATCTTTAGTACTTAAGGAATCAAATTGATACAGTCGATCATAAAAAAAAAATTTTTAAATAAAATAAAATACAAGTACGCCAAGGAGTAATTTTTTACAGCACTACAGCTAAAAAATATGTACGCCCAAGAATGCGTCAATAAGATTAATTGTTATCAAAAATCATAAGAATAAATAAATTGTGTGCTTAAGTTGATAGTTCAAGCATCTGTTATAAATCATGATTTTTATATCTGCAATCAAGAGTAAGTGGTTAATTTTACAACATTACAAAAAAAAGTACTTGTGTAAGAATAACCAAAACAAAATTGTAAAATATAAGCACTGTAAGATAACGATTGTTTGACAAGATTAATTCTTTAAATCTCTCACTTGTATGTCAAATTTTTGAAGACGTAAAAAATTCACGCGAATCGAAAATATTTTTTATATTGAAAGTGCAGTATTGCAGTGACAATGCCGTTGAATAGCAGCGAGAATTGCATTGCTGATGCAATCAATAAAACCGTAACTCCGCAAGATGTAGCTCTTGTGGCGCAGCGTTTTACCAAGGACCCGTTGGTTCAAGTACTCACGTACGACTTGGGGAATTACTCATCCAACAAACTAGGATATTTGGGGAGCCACAGACAACTGATGGTTGAAATTAAGGTGAATTTTATACACCAATGGTTTATTGTTAATTGTAAAATTTATTGATACATGATGAATCGTTTCTCTTCATTTAGAAAAAGGATAAAAATGACGTAGAAACGCTAAAGTTCTTCGTGAAGTCCGTACCCTACGATTGCGAGAAACAGGCCGAGTTCATCAGCGACTTGGCCGTTTTTGACGAAGAGTACAATTTTTTCAACGCCATCGCTCCGATGCTGCTGAAAAATTACGTGGGCGAGAAATTCGCGCCAATCTGTTACCTGCCAAAGCCAGACTCCCTAATAATGGAAGACCTCAGGTGTCGCAATTACCAACTACGGGAGAGCTTTTTCGACTGCTATCAAGAGGTGAAATCGGCCCTCTCGACTCTAGCGCGATTCCACGCCTCTTGTATCATCGCCGAGGCCGAACTAACTCAGTCGTATGAGGTAAGTGATTGTCAATGCCAATTGTTTAAAATTAAACGACTAAGCCAACGAAAATAGGTGATATCCTTAAGTTTGAGTACGAACGACCTTGACATGAAACAAATGCTGTTTTTAGAAACCTACGACTTTGAAAGACTACTGTCCGAACCACTTGACGGAAAAAGTCTTCAAGAAAGACATCCGCTCGTACATTTGGGTCAAACATGGGACGGAAATCGTCTGCGCCGTGGCCGAGAGGATCGGCCGAGACCCTAAAAAATTGCGCCGAGGCTTGGATCGACTCTACGAGGTGGTAAAGCCTTCAAAAGTCCATCGCAACGTCATAGCACACTCCGACCTTTGGACGAACAATGTCATGTTCGACGATACCAAACCAACGCCGAAATCCGTACTCGTGGACTTTCAGGTACTCAGGTATGGTCCTCAGGTCCTGGATGTCCTGAAGCTTTTGCATTTACACACGTCTAGAGATTTCCGTAAGACCCACGAGAAGGAGTTGGTGCAGATTTATCAGTCAGTGGTGGAGGAAACGGTGAAAATGAGTAAAATGTCAGGGATAGCCAAGGTCTCGTCCTTACAGGAAACTGTTGCTGCGATGGATGATTTGAGAATATTTGGGCCTGGAATGGCCAGTTTGTACTTTCCTATGGTACTAATGGATCCGGAAATATTAAAAGAAAAAACAAAGGATTCCGAAGGGTTTAATAATTTTCTATTTGGTGAGAGGATTGAAATCACTTTAGAATGTATGGAAAAAAGCGAGTTGTACAATACTCGAATAGTGGAAGCTGTTAGCGATTTAGCCAACATATGTGATACATTATGAGTTTTACTTTCTAGTAGATAAACTTGCATTAGTTGGTAAATAATGAAATATTGTCAACCAACATTTATTTGTTGTTGAAACAATGAACTACATTTTTCATAAAATTAACAGTATAAGTATTTATTTATGCCCATGTGTATGTGTCTAGTGATTTTCAGAGTCATTTAACTGTTCAAGACTTATTATGTTCATGGCTACCATCTCAAAGCAGCTCAAAATATGAATGTTGTACTGTTTTTTTAATTTCTGAATTTTTGAGTATCTGTTATATTTTTGTATCTAATTTTTTTTCAATTTTTGTATTAGTTGCATCTTACAGGTTATAAGTAACGTTTTTATTTGTTTATTTTTTTTTTAATATCAAATTTTTTTTTTTATTAGTTAATTCATTAATGCACTGTAAACAGTCTAAAAAAATTTTTTTTTGTAAGTCAAACAGTACATGACAATAGAGTGTATCTTGATAAATCTTTGACCAGATGTTCCATGAGCGTTTCGTTTCTTGAAACTATATCATGATTTTCAGTTACTCTCTATTATTCTGTAAATACATTAATCCTAAAATTAATCAGGTTTTCTATCTATTTTCAAAAATATTTTATGTTTTTTATTTATTCTGTTAGTCATAACTTGCCCAAGGTGACCTGGAAAAATACCTTGAGCCTTTTATGGAGTAGGAAAAACTATAGGAAAAACCTTTACCTAAACCAACTACAAGAATTGGTAAGACAATCCGGCTGGATATTTTAAAAAATTTTCAAGAATACCTGAAAATAGTTCTTATCCTGTAATATTAACATCGAATCGGATAACACACTTTTAGGAATAATAATGTAAATTACCAAAATTTTAAAAATATGAATAAGTCGGTAAGAATACATTCCTGATCGTAAAAACGTCTAAGACTAAAGTAGTAAAAGAATTATAACATTAACCAGAATGGTAAAAAGTATCAAGATGAAACAAGTAGAAATTTAAAAGGGAGTCTTCCAAGGCAAGGAAAAACATTTCATTTAAATTAAATTGTTTGGGCAACCGTTAATCAGAATGAAAATTTCTATTCGAGTAAATATATCTTTACAATACACACCTACTTTGTTGTTCTGTTTTTAACTATTTTTGAAAGATGATAGATCCACACTAGAAAGTAAATTTATTATGTACTAAGAAATATTTTGATTTTATCCTTGAAATTTCTTAAAAAATAAATACCCTTATTTTGTATTATAAAATATTAACTTTCGAGTTTCCTCGCATTAAAAAGTATTTTGGACATGATTTAAAACACTCTCCTTCAAATTTTATGTGCAGAATCATGATACATTTAAAAAAATGTAGATTAAATTATTTCTGGTAAGATAAATTTACCCCTAAGATTTTTTTTTTTTGATACAATAAGTAAAAATGTAAAATTAAAATAACTGAATTATATCACAGGAGTTTGTGTTTGAATGATTCTTAAAATTTGTACTGCAAATTTTTTTTTTAGTTTCAACTTTTTGCACTTACGAGATCGACTATTTTGGAGAAAATATTATGAATAACTGAAAGCTTTAGTTTTAGTATAAGTGAATATTTTTTATAAATCTATGTAATGTATAGTCAAACTTTAAATCGTGTCAAGATTTAGAAAATAAGAAAATTAACTCAGATTTTTGCACACCAACTCTTAAAATAATTCCATCACAAAACTTACATTTTTAATAGAATGTCAAATAAAATTAAAATATGACTAGAGTTGAGGCAATCAATTAAAAAACTTGGTATCGTTAATTTTTGCGTGGAACCATTAAATGCAGGGTCTCAATCGCGAAAAAATGTTGACCTTGAATGATACCAGCGAAACTGTACGTGTACAGTGGTACAATTTCAACCTAATTTATACTGACACGTTTATAACTTTACTTTGAATTTATAGGGAGTAAATTACAAATAAATGTATTAAATTAAGTAACCGTAAAATAAAGATGGGCACTGCACATTCACTGCTCGGATGAAATATATATCATTAATCGTCTTCAGCGATATTAATTTGCTTGCATACATTATTCTCTGATATAAAACAAGTTTCCCGATGCTCATAAAATTCATAGCTCGCGAAATGTCGCGGTAACAGGATGACTAAAGTTAATACTACAGTAGTTAATGTATTAAAAATCTATCAATTTTAATAAAACTGCATCGTTTTAGTAATATGTTTAATCATTTTCACATGTTATATCAGTAAGAATAGTTTCACCACAAAAAAATTTGTGTGCAATGTGCAATTTTCATACAGGTATTGGGATATAAAAAGACGAAAAAAATTATGGATAGCATAAACTTTGACTCCAGAGTGGTTTTAAGGAATTGTACTAATTTTGTGATAAAGGAGATGCTATAAATACGGCGATATAAAAGTACAGATAAGATCCGAAAATAATGCGTAAGCGGAACATAATCGTGAGATTTATAAAGAGATCACAGTGATTTTTTGGTAAACCTAAGCAATATACTTTTTTATTTTTGTGTTCATCTTTGTGATAAATGCGAATGCAAGGAAGAAGTTAAAATTTAAAATAACACAAAAATGCTTGAGCTATAGAATCAGAGTAATTATTTGCTGTATCATGCTATACGATTTTTTTTGGATTTTTTGTTTTTGTTTTTCTATAGCCATGCTTATAATGTATTACAGCAATTACAACTGCTGTTTTGCATGTCTTGTCAAAGTATAACTTTTTTCTTAAAACATTGGGCAGAGACTCCCACTTGTACCAAAAAATTGTACTTGACGAAATATTCACAAGCAAAAAAGGGCATTATTCATATCTTGAGATAAAAAAATGTTTAGTTAAAAAAAAAGTTTTTAATCATTTATTTGACCATAAACTTTTTATTCTATTAATTGTTGTTGAGTAAGATACTTTTAGGCCAAATAACGTGCTATATACGATGAAATAATATTATTTCAAAAATATTTAAAACCTAATTGGAATAACAATTATTTTTTCCCACTGCTCATGTAAAATAAGATACAAACCTTTTACATCGATTTCCTAGTTCCCATACGATTATTAAGAAAAAATAACACACAAAATAATATGTATACACACGTTGTACATTCTTTACAAACATTTAAAGGTACTGCAGCCAACAGTGAGATTGAATGGTTAACAAAAATTCCGTGTTGACCGTTTGATATCAGAATACGCAATTTGATAAGAACGTGTGATAGCATGTGTAAATATAAATAAAATAATATAATCAACATTACATAATTTGCAAAATAAAAATAAAGTTTTCCTCCTTGCTATTGAAACCAAACGATGTAATAGTTGAATCACGCAAAAAATTACAACTCTCTTTGGACAAGTGGATAATTGTATACTTGAAAGATCAGTTGTCATGAGTTTTATTATTCGTCTCGGTTGCGTGTGTTACTCCGGTATAAAGGGAGATTCGCGTCACTCGGAAAATTCTTTACTCGTGCAGTGTCGCGGTGACAAGATGCCGTTGAATAGCAGCAGCAGCAGCAGCGAGAATTGCATTGCTGATGCAATCAATAAAACCGTAACTCCGCAAGATGTTGCTCTTGTGGCGCAGCGTTTTACCAAGGACCCGTTGGTTCAAGTACTCACGTACGACTTGGGGAATTACTCATCCCACAAACTGGGATTTTTGGGGAGCCACAGACAACTGACGGTTGAAATTAAGGTAAGCATTAAAAACGTACAATACCATTTAAAAACAAACGATAGGACAAAGTCAACAATCACTTCTTCCGATTTAGAGGAAGGATGAAAGTGACGTAGAAACGCTAAAGTTCTTCGTGAAGTCCGTACCCTACGATTGCGAGAAACAGGCCGAGTTCATCAGCGACTTGGCCGTTTTTGACGAAGAGTACAATTTTTTCAACGCCATCGCTCCGATGCTACTGAAAAATTACGTGGGCGAGAAGTTCGCGCCAATCTGTTACCTGCCAAAGCCAGACTCCCTAATAATGGAAGACCTCAGGTGTCGCAATTACCAACTACGGGAGAGCTTTTTCGACTGCTATCAAGAGGTGAAATCGGCCCTCTCGACCCTAGCGCGATTCCACGCCTCTTGTATCATCGCCGAGGCCGAACTAACTCAGTCGTATGAGGTAAGTGATTGTCAATGCCAATTGTTTAAAATTAAACGACTAAGCCAACGAAAATAGGTGATATCCTTAAGTTTGAGTAGGAACGACCTTGACATGAAACAAATGCTGTTTTTAGAAACCTACGACTTTGAAAGACTACTGTCCGAACCACTTGACGGAAAAAGTCTTCAAGAAAGACATCCGCTCGTACATTTGGGTCAAACATGGGACGGAAATCGTCTGCGCCGTGGCCGAGAGGATCGGCCGAGACCCTGAAAAATTGCGCCGAGGCTTGGATCGACTCTACGAGGTGGTAAAGCCTTCAAAAGTCCATCGCAACGTCATAGCACACTCCGACCTTTGGACGAACAATGTCATGTTCGACGACACCAAACCAACGCCGAAATCCGTACTCGTGGACTTTCAGGTCCTCAGGTATGGTCCTCAGGTCCTGGATGTCCTGAAGCTTTTGCATTTACACACGTCTAGAGATTTCCGTAAGACCCACGAGAAGGAGTTGGTGCAGATTTATCAGTCAGTGGTAGAGGAAACGGTGAAAATGAGTAAAATGTCAGGGATAGCCAAGGTCTCGTCCTTACAGGAAACTGTTGCTGCGATGGATGATTTGAGAATATTTGGGCCTGGAATGGCCAGTTTGTACTTTCCTATGGTACTAATGGATCCGGAAATATTAAAAGAAAAAACAAAGGATTCCGAAGGGTTTAATAATTTTCTATTTGGTGACAGGATTGAAATCACTTTAGAATATATGGAAAAAAGCGAGTTGTACAATAATCGAATAGTGGGAGCTGTTAGCGATTTAGCCAACATATGTGATACACTGTAAATTATAATTTTTTCAAAAGATAATTGTGACATTTAAGTAATAATTATAGTCGAAATTGCGGTACACTAATTGATCGGACAAAGTTCGTAGCTGTTAATATAGGAGCTAAAAACAGTATTAACAAAATTATGCTTTAAGAAATAGAACGTTTGATAGTACTATTTAAATTTTTAAATAATATATATCCATGGCAAATTAAAAAAAATAAAATAAAATTAAAAAAAAATCAACATCATATAATTTTTATATACTAAAATAAAAGTATTAGTTAATTAACATGAAGTGCTTGCAAAAAAAAATTTTTATTTTCATCTAACTTATGAACTGATAAGGTACAGAATAATTCAAAAATACAATTGACATCAAATGTAATATTCACAATACAACATCGAAACGATGATAAATTGTATTGTATAATTATTTAACATTCTAATTATCATCACTTATCATTGCAGAAGAACATATTCGATGTAATAGATATTTGTGCACTATGTGTGACATTAAAAATAAATTCAGATGAGATGTTGAGAAAAAAAAAGCAAAAAAGCATCGATCGTAAAAACCGAGTTTTCCTCAAAAAATGCAGTGTGAAAAATTATGAAAAAAAAAAAAAAAAAAAATGGCACATAAATCAACAAATCAGATAGTTGGCGCCTGACAAGTCGTTTTTCCTTTTCGGAGTAACTACTTAAACTGTATAAATCAGTTCGGGCACGAGCTGCGTGTTTATCATCTGCTGCTGTCATTGGCCTGTCGTCAACAGTACAGGTAGTGCCCCGTCACTTGAGCTGCTGTCGCGCGTGAAAAAGAAAACAAAAGAAAAAAAAAAAAAAAAAAAGGCTAGTCACACTCGTGCGCGCAGTCGAAAGAACAAGTCGGCCAGAGAATGTCGTCGAGCAGCAGCGACGAGGAGAGCGCCGCCGACGCGATAAAAAACACGGTGACCCTCGTCGACGTGGTCACCGTGACCAACAGGGTCTGCGAGAGGGACCGCTTCATCCACGTCAAAGACTTCAACCTGAGCCCCTACTCCAGCGAGAGGCTCGGCTTTTTCGCCTCCCACCGACAATTGACCATCAAAATCCGGGTAAATCGACACCGTTGTCTTTAAATGTATTGAGTGAGCGAACGGGGGAAAAAAACCATGACAATCCAACACACGACTCTTGCAGCGTAACAACAATCTCCAGTTGGAGGAGCTGAGCCTGTTCGTCAAGTCCCTGCCCCACGATTGCAAGCAGCAGCTCGATTTCGTCCGGAAGGAGGGCCTCTTCGCGGAGGAGTGCAACTTTTACGGCAGCATCGCCCCCGAGATGCTCATGAATTACAAGGGCGAGAGATGGTCGCCCCATTGCTACTCGGTCAAGTTGGATTGCCTCGTGATGGACGACATGAGATTTTTGGGTTTCCGGCACGCCGATTTTTTCGACAACTCGCAGCTGTTGATGGCCGCGTTGGCGGCCCTGGCTCGCATGCACGGCTGCTCGATCGTCGCCGAGACTCGGCTCAGCGAGTCGTTCGAGGTACACTTGTACGCTGCTTATGCACCACATTTTTTCTTTCTTTTCTTCTTCGTTTGGTACTCTCGAGAACGAAGTAAAAAAACGAACCGAATTGCCAATTTTCATGTTCCATGTATTGTAAAATTAACAAAAAAAAAAAAGAAAAGAGGTTTAGTTTTACACGAATGCCTTTCGATTTTTCGATTTCCGAGGTCTGATCTTGACTTTGGTCTGTATAGGCCTGCAGCTTGACCGATCAATCATCGCATGTTGTTGAGCTACGTTTATTTATAATGGTACCGGTACCGGCCGAACAAACAACTTTGATCTTTGAATACATTTATATACATATATACACACACACACACACACAAAGTTCATAACCATTAAGGCCATCTTTAAAAATATATGTAGAGAATTTTTTTTTTTTTTTTCTTCAAACATGTTTTGCGGTGTAAGACATGTAATATTACATGGCACAAAAAAATATGTGAATGTACGGGTTTGTGTATACGCGCTATAGTGGGTGTGATCAGTTGAGAGCAACCTCGAGATCACAGCGATACATCCATTGTATAAAACTTTGTTTTCACCGTGATATTATTTTTCGTTTGAATATTTAAATTTAAAAAAAAAAAAAAAAAAAAAATAGTCGTTTTATTTTTTAAATTAACGTATGTAGCGCGTACCTCTTCGTTAATTTTCTACTCGACAAGTTTCGACGCACAGTCATACTGTTGCGCTGTAAAATCGTAAAAAATTCAACTCTGCAATTTTCTGCTTGTTGTGCGCTGTTACAATAATATCGTAAAGTCGGAAACGAAAAAAAAAAAAAAAAAATCCAATTTCCAGCGTCCACTGACGATGAGAGAGCTTTACCCCAACAACTTTCGAGAAAAGCAGTTCAACCGGCGAGCGAAGCTCTACCGGTGGTTCAAGTCAGCCGTGAACGTCTCGTGCCGGCTCGGCAAGGAATTCGGCCACAAGATCGACAAATTTCCCAAGGTGTACGAGCGGCTGTTGCAACTGGTCCGACCGTCGCCGAGGTACCGCAACACCCTGTGCCACAACGACTTGACGGCGGCCAACGTCATGTTCAACGAGTCGGGGGACAACGCCGTCCTATTGGACTTCCAGATGGTAAGGTACGTGCCCCCGGCCACCGACGTTTTGCAGCTCTTGTACCTCCACACGTCCCGCGCGTTCCGCAAGGCCCACGAGAAGGAGCTGATCAAGTATTA
This sequence comes from Copidosoma floridanum, assembly GCF_036245765.1. Lineage (NCBI taxonomy): Eukaryota > Metazoa > Arthropoda > Insecta > Hymenoptera > Encyrtidae > Copidosoma > Copidosoma floridanum. The sequence goes on along the minus strand of NW_028321896.1, from coordinate 13,888,910 downwards.
CCACTCGATTCTCGTGGCTACGGTCAACCGGACCGACCAGAAGGACCAAGCCGACGTCCCCAGCTTGAAGGAGATACTCAACTCCATGAGCGACCTGAGACTGTTTGGGGTGGGCTTGGCGAGCCTGTACCTGCCGATGACGCTCATCAGTCCGGACCTCGTCGACAAGCAGATCGAGGACGAGGAGGCTTACGAGATGTTCTTGTTGGGCGACAGGATCGATCTCACGAGGAAGAGTTTGCAGGACGACAATTACAGGGCAAAGGTCGAGGACATTATCAGCGCTTTCGCGGATTACGCGAAAAAGTGTGACGTTTGAATCCCAATGCCCTATACATATATACGTATGTCGTGCATTACGAATGCTTGGATAAAACGATTGAGGAATCGCATCTTGTACATTTACCGAGCACCTCTATGTTTTTTTTTTTTTTTTTTTTTTTTTTTTTTTTTTTTTTTTCTATCTATCTAATGCTGTTTTTGATTGAAAAAATACTCGCGTGTTATCGTATTACAATAAATTTGATAATTACCAAGTATTTTTTTTTTTTTTTTTTTACTTAAAGAATGGGGTTGCTTGGTGTTTGAAAAGAAAAAAAATGTGCCATTATTTGTATGTACCTGCCTTTAAATTAATAAAAAAAAAAAAAAAAAAAATACACGTACTTGTGTTTGTTTGGAAAAATAATAATAGACCACATGGTAAGTACGAACAAAAGCGCAAATACGTTTTGGCGCGCAATTTTTTTTCTTTCTTATCAGCCCAATCGACATGCTCGCCAATTATGTTGAATTTTGAAAAACCAAGCGAACTAATTTTTTGCACGAGATACAGTTCATTTACCGACTTTATTCTACTCGCGGCTTCGGCGGAGACAGTGTTTCTTAAAAATAAAAATAAAAAACTCACCAATTAATATCAATCAATGGAACACGAGTTGGAGATGAGCGTCGGGCGATCACACGACCAAGTGTCACGGTAGAAAAAAAAAAGCTTCGGAAATTGGCGTTGGGAGTCGAATGATTTATCGAGCACTCGATGGTAGTTACTTTATGTACCAGGAACTGAGAAAATTAATCGCATCGAGTCTGAACATTTTTCCGAAATCAAGCACACGTTCAGTGATACTACGATGGCATTAAGGAGTCGCGTCTAGATGGAGTCGATGGGTAAGTACAATTGAGTTTTCGCGTTACGATGATGACGTATCTTTGTATATATGCCTTCGAGGTGTCTCAAAACAAATGAATAATTTTTTCCATTCGTCGCTTCTCACATCCAATCATTCAGTTTTGAAAATCACTTCCTCGTGTTATGCATACGTGACGAGGTTGTTGTCGATGATGACTCAATGAGCTATAGCGATGATGATGGTTTACCATTAAAAGAAATCATATACGCGCTAATTACCTGTACATTACGGTACACATCCGAGAGAGACGCAACGTTGCGTACAGCGTAAGTCTGAAGTTTTTAAAACTCAAGGTCTCACCCGAGGGTAATTACACTCCTCGACAAGTTTTAATAGATAACTTGAAAGAGTGGGTTTTTTTGTTTCCCCCAACCCAAGGTTAAAACCACTGCCAACCGATTATTTACACCGGTGTAAAATTTAATAAAAGCTACAGTTTTTCGGCGAGTAACGAACGAATAACATGTACTAATGTGTGCCAAGTCGTTAGAGCATAGCTGTAAATTGTATGAATTGCATAATATATACGATTAATAAGCGCAGAGGTTGAAGAAATAATCAGTCAACCAACGAGCACGATATTCAGCATCCACGAACGAGGTTACAATTCGTATTAAAATTTCATCCAAAAATTGGTTACAGCTACACCCGCGATTGCAATACCTATAGAATATAGTCGCATCCTCATATATACGTATAGACACGCGTTATACAAATGCCAATAATTTCATCTGCCAAGATACCTCGTATTAAACATATGTATTAGTGTATACACTAATGGCACTATTTTCGGCCCGTGTATACGGCAATGAAGTATCTCTAAGTTCCCTCGCTCGACTCTCTCTAGAGAGATACTACAATAAAAGTGATCAGCGCCGCGTGACACGCGATTCAGTTGTCAGCTCGACTCGGTGGATCTCCATCCGCCCCGCGCTTACATAACACCTATACATTATATATTCGAGCGGTGGACGAGTCGTCACCGATGGCTCGCGGCGCTCTAAGTATGCACACGTCGCGTCAAACTAGTCCTTCCCGCGGGAGCGCGTAAAGTATAACCCGTTGGTCATGTTGAGCGCAGAGATGGTGAACGTGATAGTCGGACGGGCCCTTGGCAGCGATTGCGCCCGAGTGCTCGGGTACCGGCTGGTCGCGCACTCCGAGGATGGGGCCGTGGGCTTCCTCGGGGACCACCGGAACCTCGTGGTCGAGCTCCGTCGGGGCGACGAAGGACCCATCGAGCAGCTCCGCTTCTTCGTGAAGACCCTGCCGAAGCTCTCGGAGCGCCAGTTGGCCTTCGTCCGGGGCGCCAAGCTCTTCCAGCAGGAGGTGGCCTTTTTCACGAAGCTGGTGCCTCTACTGGACCAGGGATTCTCAGGGGAGCGGTTCTGCCCCCGTTGCCTCCTGACCGGCGAGGAGTTCATAGTCCTCGAGGACATGCGCGAGTTGGGCTACGGCATGCTGGACGACGCCCGTCAACGGGGCCTCGGGGACAAGGACCACCTGCTCGCGGCGGCGAGGGCCCAAGCGAGGCTCCACGCGGCTTCTCTCCTGGCGGAGGCTCGGCTGGGCCGGCCGCTCGACGAGTACTGCCCCGAGGCTTGCGTTGAGCACTTGTTCGGCGAGGCGAACTACAAGACCGACCGGGTGGGCCTCTACGTCGACCTGATCGAGCGGGTCGCCCGGGAATTGGGCTTGGAGGATGGCCGGTTGGCCACTGCCATGCGCCGGGGGTTCATGCGGATGTACCGGCGGCCGCCCGGGATGAGGAGGGTGCTGTGCCACGGGGACAACTGGGCGAACAATTACCTGTTCGAGGAGTCGAGTCGGCCTTTCGGGTGCGTCATGGTGGACTTTCAGCTGTGCAGGTACGGGCCGGGGATGTACGACGTGGTGCAGCTGATGTACCTGAGCGGCAATCGGGGGCTCAGGGAGCGCTGGGAGAGGGAGGTTGTGGAGGGCTACCGCGAGGAGATGTGCGGGATCCTCGGGAGGAACGAGCCGGGTATCGAGGGACCGAGTTTCGAGGAGTTGTGGCGGGAGTACGAGGATCTGCGCTTGACGGCCATGTACGCTTACGTGATGTACCACCCGATTCTGGGCATGTGCGAGGAAATGTTCGCCAAGTTCGAGAAGGACCCGGACTACTTTTACGGCGAGATCATGTTTAGGAAGGACAACGTGAACCTCCTCGAGCTTTACCGGAGGTACCCGGGGTATATGAGCGGCCTGGCCGAGTTGGCGAAGGAGCTGGTGGAGTATTGCGAGAAGCATGACATTCCGAAGCAAGAAGAGAAGGACGAAGGGAAGACCAGTCGGTGATTTTTGTCCGTGTCAATGATGAAATTTAAAAAACAAACGCGCCACATGCGAACATAAAAGTATTTTTTTTTTTTTTTTCGTCAGTTCAACTGATGTCAACGATTTAATTTGCATTGTTGGCAGCTAACTGTTGTATACACATACATTTAATGTTTTGTTGTTTACGAGTGTCATGCAAGAAGATGAATTATTTTATTCAAAACTGTACGTGTAAACTTGCAGTGTTCGATGATCATATAATTTATACAGAAACAAGACGTTACGTATCCAATATAGTTATTATCTTTTCACTGATACGTCCGATAATACATTTGATGGCATATACATATAAATGTACCAAAACGAGATCTGCGTCATGAGTATCAAAGGGTATTTTTTTTATGTTAACTTTCATTAATATCGAGTTGGTTTTTTTTTTTTTTTTTTTTTTTTTTTTTTCACAATCAACAACGTATTCCGATATAAAATAAAAAACGCTTTGGTATGAAGAAATAAATTTCAATGGCAATAAAATTAATCTGCATTAACGAAGCAATTTGGTTAATATTTAGTTTGTTAATAAGGCAATTCACCAAGCAGTATCTTACACTCGAAGAAAATTGGAGTGGATAGTCGTAGCCATGATTATTAGATGTGTAATGCTTACTCTATAGTGCTCATTTCAAGCGCGCGTGGGTATTGGTAAAACTGTGTAAGTTATCGACACGAATACGTTAGAGTATATGTTTGTATTCGATTAATAAAATTTATAAATAAGTTTGTCTTCTTTACTAAGAATTTATTTTATTTTTATCACAGAATAGCGATAGCTCTCCTGTTGCGTCACATAACATAAATATTACCATTTGGATTGTTTTAAGTAATAAAGACGTTGAAAAATAGTAAATGAAGAAACAGACACTTGAAACGGTAAAATTAAGAATATCGCAGATCGCAATATATACAATATGTATTGTCGCATGAGCGTTCTCTATTTGTTCTAGTGGAGTGTAAGTATCTATATATGCACAAATGATTATGCTTCGAGAAAGAAAAGTTCTATTATCTAGACATGAGTGATACGATAATAAGACGTAATATTTTTAAAAAGTAATAAAATCTAGATGATTGGACAGGAATAGTTTCAGAATTATATACAAGAAAGAAATTAATTAAAACTGTTTTAAAAATACACTTTCATGCATTTCTTGCTGTCAGCGAACAGAAAGTTTTTTTTTCCAGAGTTTATCTCGAGAAACAAGTTTTTCTGTGTAATGATTTTTGTATAGTAGTAAGAAAATAAATTAAAGACAATATTGAAAAAAAAAAAAAAAAAAAAAAAAATGAAAATTTATAAAACAACTTTAAAGTGAGCTACAAACGCACTGTGCAAACACTGAGGTGGACTGCTAGATTTTGTGGCAAGTTGCACCGAAAATAGAAGTACTTGTATTGTACGAGGCCTGAGATGTTCGAGTGCGATATGATGCTACACGCGACTTGCGTAACGTGACAGTATATGAAACATAAGGAAATTAAAGGGTGATTTGACGAATTAATCATGATCTTATGCTGTAAGGGTAAATAAGTGGAGGACTGTAACGCAGTTAATTGGATAAAGATTAATCCAAAATACACCATCATGGAAATTTATGAGCGAAGGAGTAAAATTTCTTTTTTCTTTAGATAATCGGAATACTAGGGTAGTACAACAAAAGCGTTCAACGACAGGTTTTAGTAAGAAAAAAAAATAATTTCAGGATGAAATTATTTAATCCAGATTAATACTGCTCGACAGTATTTTCATTGTATTTGAATTTTCGTAAATAACACCTTTTTTAATTCTCTACACGAAAGCACGTAGAAAGGGCACGTGTTAATTTTTTTATCTTCATGGTTATTGAATAGAAAATTCGAATAGGTAGACAAATTATTATTGTTGGCATCTCTACCAATTTGTTGCTGAAAAATGTGGGACGTGGGGAGAAATAGCTGCAATTGCTGTTTTTAATTTTTAACTTGAGGCTCTCATAATCAAATTTTTAATTGATATATGATCATTTACAATCAAGGATGAGACTGGACATTTTGATGGAAGAATGCATAAACACGTAGGTTCAATCAAAACCGTTTATTGAAAAATCTACTTGAAAGCGTAAAAGCAATTTTATTTCATTTAAATTTCACACGCGTCGCGTTTTATTAAAAATTACTTTGTCGTGATTTAATTGTTCACCGGCAGCACTGTTTTCAAGAAATCCCAGTCGTAATCCATCAGCTTTTCCATATCATCAGCATCCTGTTTATCGGTATCCACGGTTTTGTCTTTGGCCCCGGAAACGTCATCTTTTGGCTGAGGATCCGATGTTTTTTCGTCGTCACTATCCGAATCTTCATCGACTGCGTTTGCCACGGCAGACCTTCAATTAAACGATACAGTAATAATCTCTAGTACACTGAGAGAAGGATTTGTTTTCTGCTGATACAGCATGTTAACTATTAATGTACGTATATTATATTTTTCGTACTACAATAGTTGACATATCAACATTTTATGTAATCATTTAGCTGTTTCATGCGTGGTCTTGTACATTTGTAGTTAATATTTCACATATTTAATGAAAAAAATACATGCAATCATCGTCATAATGTAAAACCTTAACCCTACAATAGTACATTATACAGAAATAAATGACAGCGTTTCGAGGTATTAAAAAAGTATTAGGCTATTTTATTTAACATCTCTGTGAGAAACTATAAATTTTTCTATAAAATTTTGAAATAATAATAATAATAATAATAATATTTAAGACAAAAAAATTACCTGGACGGCTCAGCTTGAGTATCCCCATCTCTGTTATATTTTCCTACGAGAGCTAGCAAGTACGGCATGCAGAGCATTCTCATGGGCGGCAACGTGTGGGCCGGAGTCGTGAGAAGCTAAAACGACGTTTCAAAACGGTATTCATAATGCAAATTGTGATTTTCCTTTGATTGTTTGTGACAATACTGAAACACTTAATTATAACTCTTGGAAATAATTGGTACGAGCAATATTACACAAATGAACTGTATGGCCGAGGATGTATTTTGCTTCTTTTGCCAAATGGCGCAATTTGAGGCACGATTGAGGCCTGACCTAGCAATGTAAGATTCACAGTACGCGGTAAAGAGTTGATTGTTCTTGAGAAAATGATTCGCCGAGAGAGAGAGAGAGAGAGAGAGAGTCAAAATGACGTGTTTTCTCCCTAAAAACGTATACAGTCGCGCGTGACGCGGATCATGCACTCACGACTTAATTAACCATGGGATTCCCCGGTTTTTCTCTTTTCACCATCACCCAATTTATATTTATAGAAAAAAAAGGGCAAAATCCGCTTTCAAACACTGCATGTATAAATGATTTTGCGCTAGATGCGTATTATTGTTGTAACACATGGAGAACAACGACGCGTAAATAACACCCACACAGAGACAGTGCACGTAACGAACCCGGAAGAGGCCTACATCATGCGTGGGGAGCAGGTCGGCTAAATTGTAACGAGAGAATTCCAGCTGGGGAGTCGGTGAGAGCCGGTCAGAAAATCGAGTAAACACTTGGCGTCCGCTGCGACAAAAATGAACGTGCGATAATAATTATACGATCGATTGGAAGACCCCGCGTAAACAATTACAAAAAACAACGCTACCTTTCTCACGAACACGGGACAATCAACAGCGAAAAATAATTAATGATCGCGCAAATAAGGATGAACAAAAAATGGTCCTTTTAAAGGGGGGGAGGGAAAAAAGCTCGGTACTGCAGATGATGCACGTTAATCTGATACACTTTTCTCGGATGGTGATGCATCAGAGCTTGCCATAGGGGGGATGGCCCTCTCCATCGCCATGCTCTCTTATATTAGATCATGGCAGGCCCACTGGAAGTCAGTTCCCTGTGCTCAAGCGCGCGAGGTATTATTCGGCTACATCTGCGTGCAGTGTGTGTACTCTCCGATGCGCAAGGCTGCGTAATATCCACGTGCGTTCGACTGGCTGAGCTGCAAGCTCGGGCTGTTGCATTTTAACATATTCGAGAAATATTTGAACTGTATACCGTGCTCCAAGTAAACGGATACTTGGTGTGGCGCTTGCAAGTAGCGTATATTAAACGTGAGGCCGGATCGGTGAGAAATATGAAGTTCCGCGGCTTGGGTCTGCTCGTATGTTTGGTTTGTCTGGTGTTTCTCGCAGCGACGGCCTCCGCCAAACCGGCTGGAGACCCGGAAGCGGTGAGTATTGGGAAACAGTAAAACCCATTTTTTTTAAAAATTTATTTTTGTTAATAAAAAGTCAACCATACAGTTACGATGCAAAACGTTGCTGACTGCAATCGATTCTCGGCCCCAAACAAAAAATGCTTGAAGCAAACAAACGACGCTCATTCGATAAATCGCCGGGTGGGTGATCTCAAAAGAGAAAAAAAAAAAAACTTCAAAGTCGGCACTCCAATGGCGCGCACGATCTCTCTCTCTTGATTTTCAGAAAACTGGGTCAGTCCTTTCGCGCGGCTATAATGAAAACGCAGCCGGCCAACGGAGCTTGCAAGCTCGCGCGCTTGTTGTCGGTGTTTCCCTTAAAAAAAAAAAAAAAAAATAATAATAAACAACCGGATCGATTAATTTGTTTTCCGCTCAAGTTCATCGGCGGACACTGGCGGAATCTCTTATTTCTACAGCTGCAAATAATAAAGGAAAAAAAAAAAAAAAATCTATTTTCGGTAGTCGTTTCTGCTCTTCGACACTGTGCAGCCCTAAACGCTCAATATTCCAATGACGGGACTTGCGTCACGTCGAGTCGAGTGCCTACAAGTAGGTAGTACACCGCGTTACCACGATGCACTCGTAGCTTAATTTCCACTCGATCTTTGCGCGTGTACGAGTATACCTTGGGGACTATCGATCGAATGAAAAATATGAAAGGGTGAATGGTTGAGGGAGGGAGATGAAAAAAAAAAAAAGAAAAAAAAAAGGTGGCGGTAAATGAACAAACCAAAAGAGGCAATCGGTGCAAAAGCTCGCACGTGTGGGGAAGGAGGGGAGCAACAACAATGAGGTATCGGCAGCGGCAAGAGAGGGCTTTGACTCGCTCGAGCTGTGTTATTGCGCGCAGCCAACACGATGAAATAACCGTATATAATGCGTGGATATACATCACATGCAACGATCGGTTGGTGCATAACAGTGTCCAAAGAAAGCAAATTGACCACCTCCGGGGTGGAATGAACCCTACATATACAAGCGTCGCATTCTGCCTCCCGTTCTCGAGCTCTTCGTTTAATGGCTTCGTGTATATGTTGCAGTGACGATGCGCGCTACGGCGATTTATAAATTACGAGGTCGGTTGCTTGTTGTTGCAGCCGCGGAACACTTACTCATCGCGGTGTTGATGAACTGCAGTGCGACATAAATATATATGTTACGATGAAATTGCGTGTACCGCGATATGGATGGACGCGAGGTGAATTGGAAAAATGTTACAACTTCAGTTCAGCCGGACTTGGGCACCATTTCCATTTTTTGTTTTTTTGCTGAGAGAGTGTATTTTTTTTTTTTTTTTCCAAATATTGCTTATAACATCTATAGTGCTTCACAAAATTTTTTGCAGTAACAACAATGTACTGTGATTTGAAAAAAAAACTGGTAGAAATAATTTTTTTTTTCTTTTCCTAATAGCTTATTATGAGTATAGTGATGGAAAAAACATTTTTTTTTTAGCAACAAAAATAAACTTTAATCGGGAAAAATAAATTTGTTTTTTCAAAGTGTTATTAAAAAATCCATAAAATAATTGGTGTCCAAGTCCGAGTTCAGCGACCGACAACGAAATTAAAGTAAAATATTGAATAAGAACGGTAGTTGAGATACGAAGGGAGTATTTTGTTTGGGGAGGAAAAAAAATTAAAACTTGAATGGCCAATCAAAAGTTGTATCATTCACATCACGCGTACAATGGTCAACGAAACGTAAAAAAAAATACATGGATGTTTCAAGGGTCTGGAGCTGATTAAGATAGCGTTTGAAGGACCACTCGGAAATATCCCCCCCCCCCGTTAACCGGCGTATTGACACGATTTCACACCAACTGACCTACTTTGCTTTTTTATTTCTCTCTCTCTCTCTCAGTATGCGGTAAGCGACGGCGCTATCGACGCATATTTTACTTTTCTTTTATTTTTTTTCCAAGTAGACACACATGCGTTCTAGATCGATTAACCAAAGATCAACAAAAAGCATCGCCGCAAAAAAAGCGTCTCGTCGTGTACTCAATTAAAATATCCAGTTTTACAAATACAGACAGGGGGAAAAAAAAGGAACAATATCTTAAAAATGTAAACAATAATTTTGCAGGCGATCGAGAACATGAGACAGATACCACAGTGGCACTGCCTGCGCTACCGGAAGTTCGACCTGGTGCGTCGCTGTCGGAACTACCGCATTGGCCGCAAGCACTAGTCGTCATGGTCGTCGTGAATACAAGTATATAAAAGCTCCTCAAACATCGAAAGAGGCTCGCCGTTGCCTTGTCATATCTCTGTCAATCCGTACGATCTACCGGCTGCCACAAAGCGGCCAAGGCCTGCGCGCGCGCGTCCTCAGGGGCGCTATAAACTTAAGACTGCGCCACTTCTCTCATCGCACGCGATAATTAATACATGATACGTGTGTTTGATATGTACCCTCGATACCTATTTCTTTTCCATGCGCTTCTTTCTCATCTTTTGTCGAGCTTTATCGACTCAAACTCATCTATGGTTCGTTCGACGCCAGACTGATTCTCATTTGTAGGTATTTTTCTTGCCACGAAATTGAACGACAAAATTCACTGTCTCTTGTCAGTATAGAGCGTGCAACGACAACGATTAACAACCATGCTTTTACTTTCTTACTCATCTCATAATTTTTCAACATTATTGTAACACCATACAATCACATATTATATATTATGCTCAAGAAAATAGCAAATAAAACACACATTCAACTGCATTTATTCTAATGTATAATATTTGTATTATTTTTACTTATGCATACGAGAGATAACTTTGTAAGGGAAATTGTAAAAATGTGTAAATTATTTGGATCTCTGTGTCAATTTGAGAAATAAATAATCTAACGCAGTAAGATAATTATTAATTGATAACTCACCATTTCCCCGATTCCCTTGTTGGTCGTTTTCAGGTAGTCGTGAACGTAAGATATTGATTTCTCCACGTTTGATATTTTTTCTGCAGGCAGGATACGACTGAACGCAGTTATGGGTAAATCGCGGTTCACTGACAAATTTTCCAAAGCTATGCTGGACTCAGATTTTGTTTCCAATGCCAACAGTTCCTTATGAAACAATCAAAAAATTATATAGGTGCGATTTTACATGTATTCTAACGAAGATTAATCAATCAGTACAATACTAACTTGTGACGAATTAATAAAGTATAACGATGACTTGCTTTGCCACTTTGCGTTTTCGTTAGCTTGGATATTAGGCACGAAGCAAGCGTCTAAAATTGAATCGTCATTTTCCACTACCTTCTCTCTTTTGTACACAATTTCTGTACCTCTCGGTGAAAATACAATTACTGTAAAATAATAAAATAATAAAATAAAATAATTGTACTTTTTTTTTTTTTTTTTTAATCTCATTACGGAAAAATTCGAGGAAACTAATTTTACAAACAGAGGAGGTACGGATAAAACTTACGCGTATTTTCGATGGTAAAAACAGCCATGTAAACGGATAGAGGATCAGCAGTCAACGTAGTAACATTGATAGGAACACTCCACTTGACTGACAACGAAAAAAGATCCCAAACTGCCAAATGTTCTGCAGAAGCTGTAACTACTAGATGGCAGGCTTCTTGCTTTCCAAATTCAACTCGACTGTTTGAGTAAGACGAATTTTTTGTTACATACAGCTTTAAAATTACCAATGAGCAACAAAACCTCGAATCTTACGTTATTGGCTGTGGGTACAAACAGTAGCTCAAGCTATTTTTTAATTCGTTAGTTTCTGGATCCCAGAGTGTCAAGGTAGAATCAAAACTAACACCTACAAGGGAACCGTCGGTGGAAAATCCTGCATCTAGTGCTGGAAGTTTTCGATAAAATCCAAAACTGTGACATCTCCAGTGTTTAGATTCATCTGGAAAAAAGGCCATAAGTTCGTGTGTAGGTTTTATAAATTATAATTATTCTCTTGAAATTGAATAATGATGTAACACTCACTGTATTCTGAATCGGTAAGGTACCAAAGCTTGAATTTCTCATCTTGCCCAACACTTATAGCATACTCTTCGTCGTTTCCTAGTGAAGATTTTGGTCTGAATTTGAGTGCATTTACGCCAACTTCGTGAGGATATTCAATAGATGTATTTAAAGTTAAGCTGTAAAGAAACCATCAAGTAGACACGTCTGCGTATATATGTACATGGCATTGTTTAAACAAAATCTTACCATTGTTTTGACACATTATACTTCCAAAATTTAAGTCTTATTTCAAAATGTGATATACTATCATCTTTCCATTCTTCTATTGTTGCCAACCACGATCCATTCACATTAATAGCCACTTTTATAACTTCAGTATTTGTCAGTGTTGTGTTTCTTTCTCGTGTTATAATATTCTGGTCAGTTATATTCATCTAAGCCATTGAAAAGTTAAAAGTATGAGTCATATCACAATTTGGCGTTTTATTTCATTGGTATGATAACTTACATTGTAGAGTAAGCTTTTGGTATGAGTGTTGAAAAACTGGATGTGACCAGTTCTGCTGTTTAAAACAAGACTATTAGTTCTTGGATCGACATGAAGACCAGCTGGGAAAGGACCTTTGGAAGAACTACTGACGCCCCAAGTGAAGTTTTGAATTACTGCTATTAACTTTTTTTCAGAATTTACAATTGTTATACCTAAATAAATGAATCGATGTTACACAAATTTTAGTACACTCACAGAAAGTAATAATTAATAAACATGTACCATTGTCAGCAGTAGACACTGCTATGTAAATATTTTCCGGAGCTATAGTAAGATGCCTTATAGCGGCAGGTAATCGAGGTAAAAATGACTTATTTTCTGGATTTGCTAATAACCATTTGACAAGTACACATTCATCACCACCAGTGTACATATAACCACCTGAGACAACAGGTATCGTATTAAATACGTTTTATAACTAATTATCATAAAATAACAGTTTAAATGTATACCTATACACTTACCAGATTTGCTAAAAGTAATGTCTGTAACTGGCAACGTATGCCAATGATATGTTGCCCTAACTGTATTGAGTTGAGAAATATTTCTCCAAACAAGCACTCTACCACTTATGTCTCCAGTAGCAACGGATTCTTCTTCTGGATGTCCACAGATACATGTTATTTTTCTCCCAGCTTTTTGACTTATAAAAAAATTTTTTTTGAAAAACATCAGGTATTAAAGTACAGTTTATTACAGTAAAATATTGCATAGATTTACCGATTATACGACAGTTTGTGCAATGGACTGAATATGTACAAAAAACTTTCTTGTCCAATGCATATAAGATTTTCTCCATAATTTCCAACAATGTCAATGCAGTAATCTTCATTAAAATGTCTGAAATGTTATGATGAAGTTCAAAAATAATTTGTGTAATATAATTAATATGAATTGATTCTTGCTTACTCTATGTCTCTTCTCAAAACCACATCTCCAATTTTTAAATCAAATAATTCAACAGATAAAGTAATATGTTTTTTTCTTTTCGTAATAGAGCTTATACAAGCATTCAATACAGATTTTTTTGAATCTGCTGTGTAATGGACTATGTGGAATGTTTTGATCTTCTTTGTGACATCATCTTTACACTTGGATATCGAACATTTCTAGAAATAAAATAAACAACGAAACACTATTGATTCCATTCCAATATTTACATTGACACTGATGAACTTTATGAATAAGATGATTACTGTTTTCATGGTGATGAGGCCATTATGACAGTTCCAATAAATGAGTTCTCCATTGTCTGTGCAGCCTATAAGAGTACTTGAATTTTCAGGTGACAAAGTTATGCCAATAATTTTATGATCAGCCAATTCGAATTCTTTAACAAAGTCAGATGTCGTGGTACTGTAAGCTCTGATGGCCTGCTTCCATACGACGTACAGAGTTCTATAGAATATCTCGTGGGATGATTAGTTGTGGTTAAAAAATGACGTTCATAAAGCTAAGTACATATAAAATTCAAAACTTACTCTCCATCACCGGAAAACAAAGGTTTCTGATCGATTATGCTTCCACCGCCTTTTCTTTTTAAAATAAACTCATCGATTTGTTCCACCGATGGCTTTATGCTTTTCTTCTGCTTCGATGTTACTTTAAGAGTCATTTTGATCTATCTTATATTATATTAACTCTCGAGTTAAAAAATAATTTGTTACACTCAACGTTTGTTATTACTAGTAAATAGAGAGTAAGTTTTTACATTGTTTATATAGCGAACACGTGTTTCACTACACTTTCACTCGTTTATGGCTGTATTCCGCAAATTAATGCTGCGAGCAGTTAAGTTACGTAGGTCGTGGTAACGCCGCATGGTCGGGCGGCGCCAGCGTCAATCAGTCAATCTGTATAACTATGACTGTGAAACAGTGAAACTGTCGGGTGTCGGTGGGTTCCGCTGTTCCGCATATCAACAAACTTCGATATTTTTTGCTGTTTTCACTCCCATGCCACCCGATATTTACTTTTGGAGGTCGATTTTCGGATAAAAAATTAATTGTATACTTGCCGCAAAACAGCACAGACAATGTCAAATTTTTATATTACCCATCTGTTGGTTTAGTTGTGGCTGATTTACAGATTTATAATTGATGATTACATGGCTCTACTATATGTATAGTAATAATTATTTGGATCAGCGCCATCTATCGGTCTTCATTTTTTCGCGAAAAGTGGCCTCTAGAATTCTGAATCAGAGATTCAGAGCTTTAGTTAGAGCCTAGCCTAGAGCCGTGTACTTAATCAGTTATTTACGAAATTGATCGAAATTAAAAAGTTAACATTGTCTGTGCTATTTGCGGCAAGTTTACAATTTATCTTCTAACCGAATGTCTACCTCCAAAATTTTAAATATATAGGAGGTCGACATCCCCATAATAGAGGCTATCGAGTTCATCCTCAAGGTCGAACTTGACCTTGTCGGCGCCACGCCACAGGTGCACCAGGGTGTCGTTTTTCTCGCACATAACAACGCCACTCCTGGAAGAAGATATAACCTCGAGACTTTAGTTACGCCCGTTGTCGTTTTACTTGACTCGACTATTTGGCAACAAGCACAACTGTTCATCGTCATGTTATTATTCACGATAAATTGGAGCGGGATCGATTAATCAGCTGGGCGGCGTTGCACGAGAGCATCGCTGCCTATATATATTATATACTCCCTCACTCTTGTGGGCTGATGACTAAACTCATCATTGTTGTAACTCTCGAACCATTTTGAATTTGTGACAAACGAAACATAAAAATCGACGGCAAGTTTCCATAAAACAGTTTCGAAAAATAAATTAATTAATCCTGCATACTTGGAGGGAAATTTTTTTTTTCTTCTTAAACATAGTCAATTTAATTGTTATTTACAGTTTCTTTACCTGTAAGTAGAATATATATAAAAGAAAAAATATAATAATAAATTAGGTCCGGGAAAAAGTATTTGTCATACGACACATGTTATTTTTAATAATCATAATGTTACAGAAGTAGAAAAAGAAAATATTCCAAAAGTCAAGGACCTCTCATCATAACAAAAAAACACATGCAGTAAAGAAGAGTATGGTATGCATACTACGGTCTCACAATCGTAATTTTATGTAAAAAAAAGTAATTAGTATATATTAAACATTAAAAAAAAATGGTAACACGAACTAGTAACTAAATATACACAATATCTATTTATTGTCAATACCATACAACAATTCTTTTAACGAATCATCGTTAATGGTTTGAAGTGTGGAAAGATTACTGTTATTATCACTAAAATTTCGTTGAATATCGTTACAGTCTACCTGAACGGCACTTGGGCTACTATTTTCAAGGGTAGAAAAACAATCTGTAACATCCGAAGTTGCGTTTTCTTGACTGTTAACTGGGGAAGATAGCCTCAAGTGTTCCATTTCAGTGGAGGGTGAGGACACTCCATTTTCTAGAGGAGACATTACCATAGAAAAGAAGTCATTAGTATTGTTCAATTGATCGTTATTTGGCAATTTTTCGTAATTTACTTCATTCGCTGAAGAATCATTCCATAGATTGTTCGTGAACTCATTATTGACTTCTTTCACTGCAAAATGCTTTGAAATGCTGTCTTCCAGAATACTAGCATTGTTTCGACAATCGGTTGTTTCTTTCCACACGCTCTTTTCTTTTTTATCTTCTTCTATATTGATAACTTCGACAGACTTGGGTTCACTGTTCTTGTACTCCATTACAGCAATCGAGTCTTGACTCCAAATCCTCTGTATGAAATCATTCGTGTCGTTTGAGTCACTTTTATTGACACTTTCGTCATTGCTGTGGCCATCCTTTCTTTTCAATTCGCGTTGATCCTCGTTGCCACCAGCCACAACGTATTGACTTTCTTTACTTATTTCAGATACCTCCATGTCTTGACCTCTCTCCATTGAAGTTTCCGACGTTTCGGACGCAACTAGCGGATTTTGCGAAAAAACTCCCGGTTGCTGTACTACGGTGTCAGCAGGCTGTTGATTGCACTTGTGAGTTCTTTGACTGACCTATTAAACGTATAGTTGACCATTTTTTGTTGAACTCTTCGTTAAGTGAAAAACATGGAAAAAAAAAAAAAAAAAAAAAATTACCTTGTACCGAAAGTTTTTATCGCACGCTGCGCACTTGTACGGCATGGCACCGGTGTGGATGCGCTGGTGAACCAAATACGAGACACGCTGCCGAAAACTTTTTCCTATACATAGTGACAAACTTTTATTACGGGGTATCAGCAAGCAACATTTTTTCATTAATAAAAAACATGTGCGTGAGGTAAAGCAAAAATTGGCAAATCATGAAAGGAACCACAACTCACCGGCAATGCTGTTATATGGGTACATATTCTTTTAATAGAGCACACTCGCAAAGCTTTTTAAACACTGTTAACGCACCTAGGAGCCGTGGTGATGATAAATACGCATCACGGACAAAATAAAAAAGGTACAACAAGAAAACACAAAACAGCGTCAACCGACCCCGTACCACACGTTTCGCAGGCAAACGGTTTTTCACCCGTGTGGATCCTCTCGTGGTTGTGCAGCGTCGACAGTTCCTTGAACGACCGGCCGCAGGTGATGCACGAGTGCGGCTTTTCGTCCTTGTGGTACATCCTGTGCTTGTAGAAGGATTGCTGAAACGTGAAGGTCTTGTCGCAGATGGTACACTTGTAGGGCATTTCCCCCGAATGGAGCCTCTTGTGCTTTTTGAGGAAGTACTTTGTGGTAAATTGTTTCGAGCACTCGTCGCACTCGTACTGTTTGCCATCGTGGACTTTTAAGTGCTGAGCGACATGCTGTTCCTACAAATACGAAAAAGAAAAAAAAAAAAACATATCGTACGGGCCGTTAATACACCGTGATGAGACATATGCGAGTGAAAAAACCAATACTTTTTTAAAATTTTTCCCACAAATTGGACAATTGTAGCCGCCCTCGATGTCGGGAGCTTCGGAATCCTGTTCGTTGCCACCACTCTCCTGCTGCTGCGCATTGAGTTCTGAGTAAATAAAAATCACGTTAACCCGGCGATTCTTCGACAATATACACGTAATTGAATGTATATTAAACCTCTTCTGATCGCTGCACTGATGTTTGGGTGGGCAACCCTCATGTGCACCATGAGACTGCCCCGCATCTTAAAGACCTTGGCGCACAAGTGGCAGGGATAATTCTTCGTGGCGGTCTCGGGTGTGGTTTTCGCGTCCTTGGCCCTGATCATGTGCACGAGCTGCTTGTGCAGCGTGAGAATCGTGCGATCGGGAAAACTGAAGCCGCAAACGTCGCAGCGCTCGGTACGCTCGGCCGCCGTGAGTATCTGCGTCGACTTGACCTGGGGCTTCGGTCTCGGCGGCTCGTCCCGGGACCGCGGCGACATCGGCGGACTCGACTCCGGCTTCGAACAGTCGAACGACTCGTGATACGTTCCCAACGGCGACGCTGCGATCTGGGAGTTTTTGACGAGATCGGCCAGCCGATCGGTATGCGAGGGCGGATAATCGCTCCGCTTCGACTCCTCCGGCCAGGAGGCCTGGAAATTTCATTCGACAAATGTTGTAAGCGTTGCACAAGAACACGCATCGAGGAACATCACCGTCACCACCTGGATGAAGGACTCCTTCCCGGCCTTGTCGACCATCCCGTTCACGGTGATGACGACGTTAGCTTGAATCGGTCCACCGTCGTCCCGATCCTCCACCTCTGGGGCATCCGTCGTGGCTATCGTTTGATATATACCCGGTGGCAGCTGGTCGTGGGGATCGGCCCGGTTGATGACGCCCAGGATCTTGGGTGGCGCCGCCGTAACGTTCTGCAGGAAGATCACCTGGCCTGGTGCCTTCATTCCATTACCATGCCCCTGGGGGCCAATAAAAATGTATAATATAAAACACACAAGATCGCGCGATCAATGGAGACAATATTATACCTACCTGTCCATTACTCGCTGGTACAACGCCACTGGCGTCCTTGGTAGCGATGGACGTGAGATTCCTAAAGTTGTCGATGTCGTCGATCGGTATGTAGATGCCGCTAGTCCCGGGGTCGTCCGGGTGCCTGGCCGCGGCGTTTTCGTTGCTCCCATCGGCAGCCGTAGTCGTGCCGAGGAGCGCGCTGTTCCAGGCCTGGGCGCTTCGGACTTGGATCAACTTGGCGGCCGTCTCGGTGGCCGAGGGGTTGCTCATGGCGTGGCTGAACAGGTGTATGGTGAGCTTGTCGATGCCGAGGAGGACCTCGTTGCACACGGGACAGGCGAGGGGACGCGTGGCTACGCTGACGAGACCGGCGCGCAGGGCGTCCAGGGTCAGGAAGCCCGGCTGCGAGCACAGGGGACAGGCCAACAGTCTGGCGCACATTTTGCTCGCTACTGCCGTACTGTCGTTTTTCTTCGGCTGCATGTCTTTTTTTTTTTTTCTTTTTTCTCTGGTTCATCGACACCCAGGACATTTAATTATTTGTCCCGACCATATTGGGGGCTTTATTTGCACTTTGCATTGTTAATTTGTCCACGCGCACCACAACGGGGACGTGGGGGACTTTCTCTAACAATATCTCGCACCCATCGATGAGATCAACAATAAATTAACGGCATCCAATAATTAACACAAGGGTAATTTGTTTTTTGTTTTTTCTTCAATTACAGAAAGAGGCGCGACAGAGTGCAGTTACCGTCGTCGCAAGCTCACGTATTCTTTTGTTCGAACGATGATGTTATGATATACGTTACATCCGCGTGAAGCAGGGGGGCCGATCAAACAGATGGCTCGGCACGCACACGCGTCACGAATACACATGATCATTATTTATCCACCGGAGCGCAACCGAAAATTCCTCGGGGCTACATTTTCACCCGAGCCGAGCACCACTTTTATAATCGTTTTCCAACGCCTCAGCCTTTTTTTTCCTGCGCGACAGTGGACCCCCGAACCAACTGCCCGGTCCGCCAAAGCTCATCTGGCTTCTCGTCCGGTATATATCCCTCCGAGAAGTTTTTGCAGTACAACATCTACGTTGTACATGTGTTATTTTCGGCGCCGCTTATTACTTGTACGAAAGCTCGAGCGGAAAGCAAGGAAGACAGAGAGAGAGAGAGAGTTAGCTATCAAACTCCGGGCGCGTAGTACACGCAATAGTTGTCGCGTAAGAGTACGTTTTATTGCAAGTGGTGCTAGATTGTTTATATACTTTTATGCGTGAGAAATTTGGAACGGGATCGTTGATCGGTTGACAGATAATTGAACAAGTACCGCATTATTTTTCGCTGATGGCCGGACGTGGGTAGCTTTGCCGCGAAGTTGACAGATTTTTGCGGCCATCGAGTGCGTAAGTATGACCCTCTTGAGATTTTTTTTTTTTTTTTTCAAAAGCGCGTGAGTGTGTGCGAGGCACGTTCTAAATACGAAGAGGAAAAAAAAAAAGAAAGATGTGACGGTTCTACGTATTCTTGGCCGCTGGTGCCGTTTAGCTGGGCCGCGGAGGGATGCTCTTCGTCTGTGGCTATAATTAGAGGCTGAACCGTTTTGGAGCTTCGGTGCGCGCGTTTATGTATTTTGTTCAACAGATTTGCTACCGGAGAGCAGAATGAAATGAAATAGGAAAAAAAAAAAAAAAAACACGAGCAAAACGCAAATTACGAGTGCATTTTGCGGCATGACTGATTCCTTTTTTTCTTTTCCCTTACCTTACACGATATGTGTATGTGTACGCTTATAAAATTGGAAACGACTAGTGTTGGTGTAAACGATGCATGCGAATTATTTTCAAATGTTTTTTACAACTCTTTTTTTTTTTTTTTCTTTCATCAAGAGATAACAAAAATATTCTGATTAGTGAAAGTGCGCATGTAATTTGTATGGAAAAATCGTTATAGATCGGTTGAATTTAGAAAACTAGGTTTTAGAAAAGATTTTCGTTTATTTAGACAAAATCGGACGTCAATGTGTATATGTATGTATATATTTCATTTTTTTGTTTCTTCATTGAACCTTACTTCCACACGTTTAGTATAAAAAATAATAATATGTGTTCTAGGTAGACAGGACTCGGCTTATACGTGAGGACACTTGTATGAATTGCCATCTTTGCAGCAGTATTCACGTCCGGCAGACAGATTCGTGTTGATCCATTCATTCTTGCAGTTTCTAATGAACAAATGTGCCTGGACAAATAATACAAATTGTCAACTAACGACTCTTGAAATTTTTTTGTTAAATTGACTATTTTTTTTTTTTAATTTAAAGATTTCTCAAGAAAAAAATGAAAATTCGAATATTGAAGAAAACACTTAATAAGTGTAAGAAAATAAAATATGCTCGATTTATAGTATTTAAGGAAAGTTAAAAATATTTACTCACTTTTTCTTTAAAACAGTTTCTATCTATAGATGCACACAAGATGCTTGAACTTTTGGGTAAGTATTTTACGATCTGCAAAATTAAAAATCGGTTATTCTGTGAAATGTTTGGGAATAATATAATTAGGACTGGTAATTATGAACAATTACTTACATTTTCCAAGCATTTGTGCATGCACAATTTGTTGCCGGCGTTTGTACATGGAAATTTTTCAGGTTGCTCGAGAAGAAGGGATGGATTTTCTTTAGGCTGCTCCTTGGTTCCCTTGTTGAATTGACCACTTAAAAATACTCCACAGGAGCACCCAATAGCAGTAGCTGCTGTAGTTGTAGTTGTTGAAGTTGTGATTGTGTCAGTAGATGGAGGTGGAGGAGTCGAAGGCAGATAGATTTCAGTCGTTAATTCATTACTGGTAGCACTTTCCGATATCACGTAATCTTCGATGGCATGCACAAATGTACATGCCGTTAATATAAATAGATACACAGAATAAGTGAAATACATGATAATCTGCAAAAGAACACAGTATAGTTCAAATAATTAATTGATCAATGTGTAGTTCAAAAAGTAGCCAAAGTACCTACTGTACTGGTCAAAGAATGTTTAAGCACTGGTGTGTCGAGCACAACAGATTTTCTCGAGTCTCATTCTTGCTTAATCCTTCTACAGGTAGTTGTTGAACGAATGACGAAATCAATTAGTATTAAAAGAAGAGTGCTGTACTTGCAAAATTCTAAAAGTCTGATGTAATGTTCACATTCACATGTACCTTAAAGACCTACTTTTTATATTCACAGTTTTGTCGATGTAATCTAAATTAAATTAAAACTTTCACAACTCAACTAATAAAAATTTAACTTGGTATAATAAATAACCTATTTTGTAAATACAATCTTTTTTGTTTTATTCGGATTTGTGACTAATTTCGCTTCACCTTCCATGACCACTCGCTCGGAATTCGCCACACAAGTATATTTGCATTTAACTATTTTTCTGACAGAGGTGATTTCCACGGAAATCTCAACAGTGTCCCCAACATAGCAAGGTTTTGGATATCTTATGATCTGTTCCACGACAACTGTTCCAGGTCCAGGCAACTTGGTGCCAAGAATCCCAGATAGCAGCCCATTCAAAAATGCTCCATGAACAATGTTTCTTGTAGAATGGATGTGAATAGGGTTGTAGTCATTGGTCAGTTTCGCAAATCCAAGAACATCGTCTTCTGTTATCGTTCTTTGGATGGATACTCTGTTGCCAATTTTAAGATTTTCCAGAATGCTGCTCGTTGCATCGGATCCAGACGACACTTTTGTGCAATATTTTTTTGCAGATGCAAGCATTGTGCGCAACATCTTTGTTTTTCTCATTGCTTCACACTTGAATAATGAAACTTCTTACTAAGCAATACTTGACGAGCTTGTACTTGCTGCTGTGTCTGTAGATGCAAAATGTTGTTTTTTTTTACTGTTGCTAGTTTCCAAGCTTACACTTTTACCGGCACTTGTATCGAAACTTGTACTTGCTCTATTAAGTCTTTGTTTTTTTGGATTTTCGACAGTAGTTTCAATAATCCTCTTGGCAGGCGTTGGAGTTTGATCTATATTACAAATAGTTTTCAAAAAAATATTTGCTAAATTCCTAATGCGTGGATTTGTACTTTTAGATAATACCACCATATGATTAATATTTTCACGCGATGCAATGTTTTGCCTTGAATCTGGAGTATCCAAATATATCAAAGTTGTTATTGCTGACAATACTATTGACTCTCGATTACTGGATAGCAGAGAAGAAATTAATTTAACTCCACCGATTCTCAAAATATATTCTCTGCTCAGTGGTTCTGTAAACAAGAGAGATAAGTAGCACTTGACAACACAGTTTATTTGTGTCATATACGGTACGACGTACGACTGGTACCAGTCGTACCTATACATATAATGGAAGCTACGTGAATGTGTAGGTAATTATGAATATGTATCACTAACCTAAGCATATATTGCAGATCCCAGCAATGGCAAAGGAAACAATCTTTTTATTTTTTTCCTCTAGCCCAGAGAAAAAGAGGTCAAGGACCTTAAGTCTCCAGAGATATTCGTAGTTGACCGGATCGTACGCAAAATTGGCCAAATTGGCTATCACCTGCTCCCTGGCTTCTAAAAATACACCACAAACATGACATAACAACGACACCCACTAAATCTCACCACAAACTTCTCGTTTCTACATCTCTTGCAAGCTTCAGCTACACTTAAATCAAATAGAAGAAGTACATCTGTGTACAGCAATAAACGAAAAAGCAATACCTTGGATTTTCGTCGCGTTGTATTCGTTGACTAACTGCTGAAGAAACGAGAAGCGTCCGACCCCATGTTTCCCAGTCTTCTTTATCAGCTGCTTCTTGGTCGAGAACATCGCGATTTATTCAGATTTTCCACCGATGTCATTTCTATCTCTATCTATCTCTTTCCCTTTTTCTCTGCACGTGCGCCTTTCGTTCCCTTACCCTTACCCTTACCTCTTGTACCCCACGCGAACACAACAAAATAGCTATCCTTTTGGATGGAAAATTTGTGCAGTTATTGCAAAAAAAAAATATTTTCCCTACACCCTCTGCGAACAGAAAACTCACGAGTATTTAGTTTCACGGTTAACTATATTTTATTGAGTTGTTTACGATTGTTGCTCAAACCACCCGCACTCTGCGCAAATAGACATAATTAAAGAAGCAGTAGCGGTACGAATTTGCCCTCTGTTTACATAACATTATAACAAATGTGTGGGGGTGGATTCGCGTGATACGTGGTGCCACCTGCCGTTGATAATGTCATGGTCTGTATTATCGATAGATCATGCATCTAATTAAGTGAACAAAATTTAAACGTGAATTCAAAGAGTTTGACAGATCAATTTTTAATTCTCGTTTCTTGGTGGATTATTCATTATTTTTTTGTCTGTTCCGAATTATAAGAAGCTAGATCTTTGCATCGATTTAATTTAACGGATTTACGGTTGCTCGTAACGCTACACGCACTAGTTTCGAACGATTTAAATATTTACTCATCGTCTGACATAAAAAAAAAAAAAAATAACGCCAGTAAGCCACGGGTTTTCCTGTAAAGTGCGTGGAAGTTTTGTTAAAATACTTAAAAGTAATATATAGTACCGGTTCATTTGTAAATAACGATAGATTTTTCAATAACTGTGTAATTATAGTGAGCATACGTACGTAAGTTGCGAAGAAAAAAAAAAAAAAAACGAGTGAAGCGAAATAAACAAAACAAATTTTCGAAGATGGAATACTTAAACAGCTCGCAGATATCCGAACAGATGACTCGTAAGTGCTTAATACAATAATATTAATAATGTCAGTGTAGTGGGCGAGGTTTTTTTTTTTTTTTTTTTTTTTTATTTATTTCTCATTTTAATGCTTTTTCAAAAGTTTACGAGAACAAAATCAAAAGTTGGAAAGATAAAATTAGGGCTGAGCTGAAAATCCGACAAAACCTCAAAGAAAAGCTCAGTGAGGCGAAAAAGAGAGAAGCCACGCAAATATTGATGTTGGAGAGGTAACTTTAATAATTAAATGGATTGAAAAAAAAAAAAAAAATTTGAAGCCATTGAAAATGTTGAATTTTCCAGACTAGACGAGTATGAGGAAATTGTGACTAAACAGCTTGAATTGGCCGAGAAGATGGAAGACAGTGAATCAGTAAAACAATTAGCCGTAATAGAAAAATACGAGGGCATGCTGCGAGAGCAGCAGCAAGTTTGGGCTCAATATGAGGTGTGTCTAAAATCATTCCGTCGGTCTCGAAAGCTTTTTTTTTTTTTTCTAAGTATATTATTCGATAAATTAGTTTTTCGATTATTTACGAGTTGCTTTTATTTTTCTCGTTTTCAGGAAGAGTACGAACAGTTGCCGCTGGCCCAAGAAAGACAAAAAGCCGAGCTCCGCTTACTGAAAGTCAGCATACAAAACGACCTAGTTATTTACAAGCTCAACGAAATCAACAAAATGATAAAGTTGGAGGAAAAAGTTAACAGACGGCAGGAACAGCTCAAGATAATAGAGCTTGCAAAGCTGTATCTCGATCACAAGAAAAAGGAACGGTATTGCTCCGAATTGATTTCTACAATACAACACCTCAAGCTCGAGGAGGAAAATTTGAAACAACAGGTTGGTTACAACTATACTATATTGTTTATACTCATTGATTCATGTTATTTAATTTCGAAGGTAAAAGACGCGGAAAGACAAGCCGAAGAAACGGAGAGATTGAATCCCACAACCAGCAAATCGATAAAATCTCAGCAGCTGCCAAAAGTCGATCTCTCCTGTTTCATAATTCGAAGGGACAACAATAATTACAACAATTACGGTGCGCTCGTCAACCTTTGATGAAAAATTCGGTTTTTCATTGATTTTTCGCTGTCGTTGCTTGTGCTTATCACAGTTTTTAAATTATCTGCCAATAGACACAGTTTCGATCAATTCCTATATACTGGAGCAAGAGTACATGAACGTCGAGGAGCCGGCTAGTCAATCGTCTCAACCCGAGCAACAGTTCCAGCACAAAAAATTTGGTAAAACTAAACAAAATGCTACTATACGAGGGTGGCATTGTAAAAGTATATTGCACCTGTGATTTTTAATGATACTATACCCTATACAGTAGGTGAAAGTCAAGAAAGTAATTTCGAGTCGATGGATTTAGACAGAGCAACGAAGCGACCCGATGGGCAACAAAATACATCTACGGGTGGGGGAACAATCCACGAGTCGAGGATGGATGTCGATGAAACGGAGACCGACAATCAAGCTGCTGATAAATCGAAGCAGCCGCGGTTGAACCACGTAGCGAGCGTCAAAAATTTTGAGCGCCACGGCGAGTCAAATTCACACGTAAGTGCACCCGTAAGTTTTTTTGCATACTGCATAAGCTCTAACGTGAAAAAAATCTCATTGCAGATTCATTGTAAAAAATCGAGCCAGGAAAGCCAACCGGAAACTCATGCCAACGAAAAGAGAGAGACTCCACAAAAACGAGGTAGAGTACAAGAGTCAGCAATTTATTATTCGTCGCACCTTTTTCATTTCCTTCTCCCGAATGAAATCAAAGCACACAACGCTTGGGTAAAGGTCGATTGAAAAACTTTTATTGCAGTGAATCAGCGAAAATCGTCGCAAGAAGAAGCGCCAAACAGTAGGGGCTTCGTCAGAGTCCCCGAGGAGCGCATCAATTACTCGAGCCCCTACCACCCCGTTCAGGAGAGGCCCGTGCCCTCACCCGCTAAATTGCAAAAACAATCTTTCGAATCGCCCCAACAGCAGCATCAAAGAGAATCGTTTTCAAGAACCGACGCGAGAGCGATCTTCAACAGCAAAGACCTTGCGAGACTTCCGCAAGCGAGTCCTGGAGCCAACAGGCCACAAATGTTCAAGCTGAACGACAGTGTTAGTAATTTCGAACAGCAGTAGGAAGAAAAATGTATTTGCATCTCAACTAATCACACGGTTTTATTCGAATCTATAGCTGCCGCATCAAAACCAAACGCCTAACGTCCAGGCAGCACCGGTTGCACAATCGTCCCGAGAATCGTCTCAGAATACCAGTGCTCTGTTGGATGCGCAAATGCCGGGGCGTCCGAGCCCGATACCACAACAGAGCTTCGTTTTTATGGACAACCAACAGCAGCAGCAGCACCAACAACAACAACAAATGACATCCAATATTAACAGCCCAAGCATCGTGACCAACAGTATGCTGAACATGACAATGAACTCTTGCGACGTAAACATGTACGCCGACAACATATCGGCAATCTTGGGCAGCGAGATCACAGAGCCGGGTGGTAGTTTCGAGCTCGTACGGCGTTTGTATGGAGGTGAATTTTTTTTTTTTCCAAATGATTTCCTTTTTTTTAAATTGTATTTGACGTTTCCGTGTTGATTGTTTAAAGACTCGGACTTGAATTCCGAAGCGAGCGATCTGGAGTACGACAAAATGATGGAAAAGTTATTCTCGCCCATTCCATCGAAAGCAAAAAATCAGCCAGAGCAGCAGCAGCAGCAACAACATCGACCGGGGCACGCGATGAGCCAAGCGTCTCGGATCAGTTTGAATAGCAATGTTCCGATCTCGGAATCTCAAGAACAAGGTACACGAAATTTTCTTACGATTGATTTTAAATAGAGAGTGGTGGTACAGTTTTCCGTTTTTTTTTTCCATCAGAAAAAAGTTTTGCGCTCACTGGATTCAAGAAATCAACAAAGACAGCAAAATCTTTGTTCTGATGACACGCCAACTACTGTGAAAATTTTCTTTGGTATTAAGTTTAAAAGATAAAGTATCTTGTGAAAGTTGAATAATAATCATAAATAGTATTGCCAAATGAATTAAACAGTCACAAGATTCAATTAAGACTGACACAAGTAGGTACTTTAAATACATTTAATGGGACAGTAATGATATAACTATAAGAATAAACACCCTTAAACACGTGTGTATTGCCCTTTCATTAGTGGCTCCATTGATATGATGAATTATAATGTTCTTTCTTCAACTAATTATTTAAAACAATGTACGACTTGGTCATTTTAATAAAACGAAAAAGAAAAACTTATCAACCATCCCCATAGGCTTGTAGAGGAAGTAAGTTATATGACTAGCATGTTCAACGCAATGCCATCGTTCGTGAACGACGAATAACCATTACCATCACCCTTTTCTCGTCAAGCGACAATTGAATGAAAAAAATGATGAAGGAAGAAGTAAAACAGCCGGTCCGCGGCTAAGCGAGAGCCACCCGCACGTGGAGGCTCCGTCACGATCTTTCCGAGTTTTTTCAATGAGACGGTAGTCGGAAGCAGACGCGGCACGTCAATAACAATAATACATACTTACATGTGATCCACAGCCACCGTTTTAGATTAAATTAGTCGCTTCGGTAAGACGAGACGCGTGGCGATGCCGATTTTCCCTTCAACTCTTCGCTCATCGCAATGTTAAGTGTTCGCGTATGTGTGCAGCGCGTGGCAGCTTTTACATGTACTCTTATATTCTCTTCCTTTTTCAAAATACTCGTAAAAATGCTCATTTACGTACCACACGACACTGAGAATATCCTTATTTCGAAGAGCATCGAAGAAAAACCAAAAAAACTTGTAGGAGTTAAGAAAATATTCACTATAATATAGAACAAAGAATATTTCAGTGTTGAAACACGACAACATTTCGTTACATCAAAATCATCGTTTTCTCGTTTGAAATAAATTTACCCTCGTGTTTATCATAGTTGACGGCACAAACATTAATTCACAAAGAAGTGTACAGGCATGCACTTATACATATACACATTAAACCAAATTGGAGGACACTCTATTTTTGTACACCTCCCATCATGCAAAAGCAAAGAAAGGAGAGATGTTTGTGAAGGATGCTCTTTCGAAATACAAATACTATTTTTGTTTTGTTTTTGTAATTTGCAAACTACGCCATTTTCTTAATGCGTGCCATCACCCCCTTTGCTCTTGTATGAAGCCTTGGGCTGCCGTTCCGGAGAGATGAGATGGGCTGCCTTGGAGCTTACATACCCTGTACATGCACGCGGGTGTAAGGAACGAACAACGCAATCTAGAAAAAAGATCAAGGAAAAACAAAGGTGGTGCAAAAACAGGGGGAAACAACGACCTGGCGCGCATGAGTATACTTCGCATCAACGTCGCATGGCTTTTACCGTATCCTCCTTCACGGCGCATTCCTCTTTAAATTGAAAGTATCGTGCGACACTTTGAATTTCTCGGGCACGTGTATCCGCGCTTTCAAAAACAACTTTGCATCCAAAATCCGATGGGCAATGACTTTTTTCCCAACATTCTTTACCAGAGCAAACAAAACAAAAAATCATCGCAGTTGGCTCACTTGTAACTACAATCATTTTAAACTAAATGTTTTTTATTTTTTTTTATTTACACGTGAACGAGATCCAACTGCACGTATAGTTGTAAAATTTCAAAGCCCAACCGCTTCAAGTAGAAATAAAAGTCTTACCCTAAAATTAAAACGTATAAAATTTTACAGTTTTGATAAAACAATTAAATGCACTCGCGTTAACAAGAACACGCAAAGAAGCCTATTTTCGATAATCTCAATCGAAGAGAACAAAAAGGAAAAAGAAAAATTTGCTCTCATTAGGAAAACAATAATCCTCCAGCTGCTCGAGTCGTGAAAGACATCAAAACGAAGAAGGCGAGCGTCCCTCGTAAAACTTTTCCTCTCCTATACTTACAAGTGCATAGCTCCTCCCGCATATTGTATTTATCGTACACTCGTTCGTTGGAGCGGCACCTTCGCCAAATGGTCGACGCGTGCCGTTGGACCATAAGTATATAGGTGCATAAAAAAACGCCCAAGCACCATTGACGACTTTTCTCGGAAAACCGCCGTTCCCTTGCAAAAGTCGGTCGGATCACATCAACGCGGAAATACTCTGTATCAACCCCCCTCCCTTTTTTTTTCTTCTTCTTCCAACCCCCGCTATGTCTCTCTCCCTTCCTCCCTCGGCAAGGCGATTAATTTTTCATTCATATTAATTAGCGCGACTATCCAAGAGAGATAGAGAAAGAGAAATATACACATATATATATATATATATATATATACATATTTACAAAGGAAGCCGTGACTCTAATGAGAGCTAATACCGCGGCGTCGACGATGATAAATGCATTCCCGTCTTGATAAATGGACATTTCTCTCTCCCCGGGTACCCGATGATTGCTGAGGGGGGGCTTACTTAGCGAGGAGCTTTTCCAAAGGTATACAGGGCTACATTCACCCAATTACAGCGTCTCACTCGAGAGTTTCGCCAGCAGCTCCAATTACTCATTTGTATCGCTGCATCGCGAAACGTGTGTATAAATATACATATATTTTGGCACCAACTTATTAACAAAAAACAAAAATGTACCCTTTGATTTGCACTTATTCCGATCGGTTTTTATAAAAAACGCCAACACGCGCTTTTGTCGCGAGGATGGTACACGCCCCCCCCCCCCAACTTTGTGCGTATCAACCCGCATGACATCCGCGAAGATTTGGGTGTCCGACCCACGTGTATGTACACTAAACACTTATACGGCGGCCCGTCCCTTTTTTTTCCAGCTTATGGTGCCTATATATACACACAAGTCGCGCGTCTCCTCCTCTTACTGTTGTTCCTATTTTACCACCGCGTCGTCGTTGCTGATGGTTTCTTTTTTTTTTTTCTCTTGGTCCGTCGTGTCGCTCCGTATATATAGGTATATGTATATATGTGCACATCGGCGTGCTTACCCATTCATGCGTTGCACTGGAAAAAAAGGGGATGGACGGAGGGACGCGGCTGGTATATAAAGGCCGATTGACCGGCCGCGGGGCTTTTCAGTTCGGACGGGAGTCAGACGTGTACTTTGGGCAGCTGCTCGGAGGTGCGAGATGCGCTCGGTCGGGCGCCACTGTATAACTACCCTTTCGCCGATCAAGTTTCATCGATTTGATTAGGAAAAGCCGAGCACGCGATTGGGATTGCACGAGGCGTGTGCAGGTACGTGGTTCTATTTTTTTTTTTTTTTTTTTTTTTTTTTTCATGATTCGTATGAAAAAAGATAAACGATCGCGAAAACGCTCATTCCATCCGATTTTCGGTTTTCATCAGTAGAAATCTCGGACGAGGGGAACGAGGCAAAAGGTGGCCGATTCGACAAGGAGAGACGAAATAGAAGCAACGAGCCCAACGAGAGACGCTTCGGGTATAATATAGGACCGGAGCGAGTAAGGATGATGCGGAGGAGTCGTCTCATCTTCGGGATGCTGGCGATCGCCGGGGGACTCTTGAACACGGCGATCGGCCAATTCGACTCGCCGCCGCACATTATCGTCTTCATGGCCGATGATCTGGTAAGTGCGACCATTCGATTCGATGTATATACTCCTTTATTATGCTACTATATACCATTATCAAGTAATTTTTTTTCTTTCTTTTTTTGCTTTTTTATCCTCCTCTGACCAACGGGTCTCTGAACTCTCGTTAACGGGGCCGCAGTTATGTTACGTCGCCACGGCTTATTTAATTACCCCATGAAGAAACGACCGCTAGCTTTTTATCGTCGTTGTTTGATCACTTGCGTGTCGCAAGCTCTTTTGAACAGTTGTTTTTTTGTTTCGTTCTAACTGCAAATAATAAGTATTTGTGCATATTACCCTTGAAAAACCAAAGTACCGACTTGTAACGTCATCCGTCACCGATTTCACGTATCGTAGAGATCGGTAACAAACATTAAAAACAAAAAAAAGAAGAATTTTCAAAATAATCTTTCGTTTCTAATACAAAATCGCAATGAAATTTAACGCGCTCGATTGCCAATAAATCGGTAAGCTACGGCACGGTACCGGTTTACCGAGATCTAGCGGTGGGTGGGTACACTCTTCCGTTTTTTTTTTTTTTTCATTTTCAATTCAGCCAATCATGCTAATGATGAAAAAAAAAAAAGACGGGAAGAAGGAATTAAATTAGATATATTATAAGATGGCTGATGTGAGAGAAAAAAGTCCAACAATTGAGGAACAAGAAGAGAGAGAGATGAGTAAGTCCGCAATAATAGGCACTGGTGGACAGCGTACGTGCGGCTGTTATTTCCGCCTCGCTCTTTTTTTTTTTTTTTTCCATAATACTTAATCCAATGTAATCGCATTGCTGCAACGGCAGCACAGCGGCACACAGTATATACACACAGCTACGACAGAAAGGCCAGCGCGTCTTGAATTAATGTAGTCATTAGTTGAGACAATTACGGCAGCTAACGCGCCGTCTCTCCGTATACTGCTGATGGTCTTGAATTTCTGGGTGCATTCTATGTACACGTTGTACACACACCCATGTACATCGACACAGTCGCCGATTTCTGACTCATATATTATGATGTGTACGCGCGTGTCGTACACTCGACACCACGAAATAACAACTGAAATTCCAAATACGTGTCGAATTTCATGCGCGCAGTTATTTTTTGTAAATTGAAAACAAACAAAAAAAAAAAACAAAAAATTTTCTAAAATTCCAAAGGGCTGGAACGACGTGGGTTTTCATGGCTCGACGCAAATACCGACACCGAACATCGACGCCTTGGCCTACAACGGGATCATTCTGAACAAACACTACGCGCTGCCCTCGTGCACGCCAACCAGGGCGGCTTTTCTCTCCGGCAAATACCCCATAAGGATGGGTGAGTGCCGAATATTGCTATAGATAGAAAAAATAATAGCAACGATAATAATGACGATGGTGAAAAAGGTATGCAAGGAGCCGGTATACTGGGAGGTGAGCCCCGGGGGATTCCCTTGAACGTGCGCATTCTGCCCGAGTACCTGCAGGGCCTCGGCTACGACACGAAACTGATCGGCAAGTGGCACGTTGGTTACCACACGCCGAGGCACACGCCCACTCGCCGCGGCTTCGATTACTTCCTTGGTTTTTACAACAGCTACATCGGTTACTACGACTACCGTTACCTGCAGGGTGTGAGTGTCTTCTTTTTTCGCCAAAATAATAATAATAATGTTTCCTCCTTATTGGAAAATAAACCAACCAACGACAACAGAACATGTCGGGCTTCGACATGCACGCCAACGAGAGCCCGGCCTACGGGACCGAGGGCCAGTACGCGACGGACCTCTTCACCGCGACGGCCCTCGAAGTGATAAGCCGGCACGACGTGCTCAGACCGCTCTACCTCCAAGTTTCGCATCTTGCGCCCCACGCGCCCCTCGACACGCCCTACTACGGCATCGACAACGACGAGTTTTTGCACATCGGCGAGTCCAACAGACGAGCTTACGCCAGTTAGTACTCGGTTCCATACACATACATATTCACACACGTATACATTAAGTTTCGATTTCATTGTTACCGATCATCAAAGATCGTTAGTCACGGCTGGCTTTTGTTTTTTCTTCCACCACTTACGCGATCCGGTACCAGTACCAATGATCGATGATCACGATGATCGTTATACTTTGTTATTATCCTCATTAATAGCTCCACTTATATATAGACGCGTGGATCGAGATATCGGTATAATTGCTCGATTGTGCCCGTAATGCCCTTTCGGCTAGCTGTGCCTATTACGTAACATAATCTGACATCCGTGCGTTGAATCGGCGCAGAGATGGTGGCGAGGCTGGACGAGTCGTTGGGCCGGATAGTGTCGTCCCTGGGTGACAAGGGCATGCTGAGGAACTCGGTGATCGTGTTCATGAGCGACAACGGGGCCGCGCCGATCGGCAAGTTCCGCAACTTTGGCTCGAACTGGCCGCTCCGAGGGGTAAGTGGTTGGCCCAAAAACCTGGTGGGTATGTGAAAAAAAAAAAAAACAAACCTTTTGTTGCCCTCCAGACCAAGTACACGCTGTTCGAGGGCGGGGTGCGCAGCGTCGCGGCGATCTGGTCGCCTCGGCTGATCAGCACTGCCAGGGTCTCGGACCAGCTGTTCCACGTGACGGATTGGCTTCCCACGCTGTACTCGGTGGCTGGCGGTGATTTGCGCGATCTCGGGCAGATCGACGGCGTCAACCAGTGGGACGTGTTGAGCATCGGGACCGGCCACGTGCGCGATCGGCTGCTACTCAATATCGACGAGGTCACCAGGACCGAGGCCGCCATCTATCAGCGCTTCAAGTTCGTCAGAGGTGAGCAACATGTGTACCTTTTATCTTTTATTCCTTTTTTTCTTTTTTTTTTTTTTTAAATAAATACACGAATGTTAAAATAAAGTGCATGATCGGTACGGTCCGAATCTTTATTTGTTCCCGCGACGGTAACGCGAAAACCGGCACTACAAATTTCAAAACCAAAGCGTACTTTTTTTCCAAACGATATAAATTAGATCTTTTGGATGGAAATCGATATTTTACACAATGGTAAGACGTTGTAATTGATCGATGGAAGAAAAAAAAAACAAAAAAAACGACGATCGTTCACAGGGTCGCTGTTCCGCGGGTACTACGACAACGCCGAGGGGGAGACGGGCCGCGGGCGTAACGCGCCGATCTACAACACCACGAGGATCCTGAAGAGCGCGGTGTCGGACGCCATACGCGAGCACCTCGGGGTACCGGTGACCCAGGAAAGCGGCATGTGGCACCTGCAGTCCCAAGCGACCGTACTCTGCCGGCCCAACATGACCAATCCGCACTACACCAATCGCTACTACGCCTCGTGCAACGAGTCCGAGTGCCTCTTCGATCTGAGCGTCGATCCCTGCGAGACCAACAACATCGCCAAGAGCTACCCCAGAGTACGTACACGCATCCTGTATACGTGGTTTCCCATTTTTGTTCCACAATCTCGTCACAGGGAACAGCATCCCCCTTTTTTGCGCACGTATGCCTTGCAATTATGGAGACAATGACAAAAACGCTCGTTGTGACTTTGTTGCTTAGTGGGTGGCCGAGCTGGATCTGCTGATAAAGCAGTACAACACCGTGAAAATCCCGCAGCTGCGACTACCGGTAGATTACCGAGCCGATCCCAAGTACTGGAACTACACGTGGCAGCCGTGGCTGGACCTGTACGATAGCTACTACAGCTCGTACAACGCCGGGGCGGCCATAGGCACGGTGGCCGTGTGCGCCCACGTGGCCCTGTTTCTCGTGATTGTCGGCTTGCGCGTCTTCATCTGACTTCGCGACAACCCAACTTCGGCGATCCACCGGTGCGAGTTTTGCGGCTGCCGAGGGGAACGCGATGCTGATGACGATGAGCGCGAGGAGACGAGCGTCACCGATGCCAATCCCACGAGAGTGCATCAGGCATCGGAGCGCCGAGCGAGCGGTTGAGCCGATCCATAGGACTCTCTTGTTGCATGGCGTTTCATCGCAAAGGCGTGAAGAATCATTGGTGCGCGACTACAAAATGCTGCGTGGAAAATCTGGGCGATAATACTCGTCGCTACATGTCATAGGTTTTTCTTTTTTTTTTTTTTTTTTTAATTTATGGCAATCGATTCCCTTGCTTTAAAATTTGTTTAGATTTTTTTTTTTATTATTATTATTTGTAGTTACTAGTATTTAATTTTTTTACACGTATTTGTATTTAGATGGATGTAGGTAATTTTTTTTTTTTCGCGGTGTTGAAGAGTTTTTGTGTTTCGTGGTTGTGTGAAATAATTACATATGCGTAAAA
This sequence comes from Copidosoma floridanum, assembly GCF_036245765.1. NCBI lineage: Eukaryota > Metazoa > Arthropoda > Insecta > Hymenoptera > Encyrtidae > Copidosoma > Copidosoma floridanum. The sequence goes on along the minus strand of NW_028321896.1, from coordinate 13,854,042 downwards.
ATAAATCTGAGGTTTTTAAAGACAGATCATTCCGTCCGGTTAAATATGTAGGTTTAGGAGAATATACGGCTGACGCTCAATCGTTTTATTACTGATAAATAAATCAATGCGTTTTTTTTTTTTTTTTTTTTTTTTAGTGAATATTATTACTATAATTTTTTTTTTCAACTAATGTACATATAAAATTATTTATAATACTTATATTATTTATGAAATAATTTTCTGTATGTATTATAGAACATTTTGTTTGTTTTTTGGAGATACTAATGAAAGTAACTTTACAAATAATATAAACTATTTTTGTCATACAAGCATAAATAAAGTAATACTAAATAAATTTTTTTATATACACCAAATTTTGATTATTAGAGAAATAATTATTTTACCATCGTAAACTTGAAGTTTAGAATAAAAGTGATAAGTAAAGAATTTTTTTAATTCTGAAATCTTCCGTAGAAAAATTCCATTATTGAACTACATATCATACGTGACAGATTATTGTCAAATTAAAAAAAAACCTTGGATAAATAGGTAAGTCAAGGAATATTATAAATATAAAGATAAACAGGATAAACATATAAGGATAAACAGATTTATTTTTCATTTAATGTACTAACGCTACAATTCTTTTAGGCCTTGTGGGTTCAATATTAGTATTATTAAGTTTAGAAATACGTAGTCATGCATATGCACACTAATCGAGATGTATATTGAGAAATAGTACAGTATGACCCAAGGCCCAAAAAGTAAAGAAAGTCTTAAATCGTCCGAGTATTGTCGGATATGGCGAAGCCAAATAAACGACTCCGGCTGTGGGTTGCATACGATCTTTCGGGCCATTGTGTGATTGTGACGAAAAATATAAAATAAGTAGCCAAAACAAGTAATTTAACAATACCTTTAATGCTGTTGTATGGATTACAGTTAAAAAAGTTTTTTCTTAATAAATTTTATAGAGTAAAGGAGTACTAGAAGATTCATGTTTGTTCGTGATTGGTGCAGTAATTACTTTATCAATAACTTAACATTGAACATTTATCATACTGAGGTAGCTGGTAAAACCGAAAAATTTGGCACTATCGTATATATTTACTACAACATGAAGTTTAAATTTATTCCATGGTCATACTGTACGTTTTGTAGCAGACTACCAGCACATGATAAATTTTAGCTTGAAAAAAAAAAAAAAAAAAAAAAAAATAACAATAATAATTACTATACAGATTATAACTTAAACTAAAAGACAAATTTTTTTAACGTCACATTCAGTAACCTAGAAGTTGTCGAGTAACCAGTTTCCTTAACATATTTTTCATAGCTTCCAATAAATTTCATAAATACAATTATTGAGCAAAGAACGTCCTACGCCTTAGAATTATAATTTATTATATATAAAGTTATTACGAGTGACAGTTGTTAAAAAAAAAAAAAATTTTGTTCGTACCGTTTTACCAGGCCTTTAAAATCTGATATACTATTAGGGTCTAGCAAGCTCAAGTTGAACATCAGAAGGGCGATTAAATTTTCAAGTATGTAACGATATTGATGATATTTATTTTAATCAACTAAATACTTACTTATTTTTTAATAAAATTATATAGTGATATTTAAAATATTTTAAGACATTACAAACTAAATTGACTACTATAATTTGAAAAATAAAAAAAATTGACTTTCAGATTACATTAAATTTATGCTAACATCACTTCAATCAAGTCTAACTATTAATAAGATGATTTGATCGCCACATCACACAAATTTCATTAATATTAATTTGCAAATTTTATTAACCACTGAAGGTCAAACTTGAACTTGCGAGACCGCCTGCCCTCACACGTGTGTACTTAGATTAACATTGTCCAGGGCACGTAATCACGTAAACGAAGAAATCATCACTCCCTTGTTCCATCACGTGCACACTATAACGGCATATGCACGTGTGCGTTTGCTAATAAAAAGTAAAAAATGAAAGTGACATTTATTCTGACTTTATTGATTCCACCTTTTTTGGCTATCATCGCCCCTTCGAGTATTGATGACTACATCATCTCCATGAACAACAAAACGGGCAAATCGGAAAAGCCACACATCGTTTTTATAGTAGCCGATGACATGGTATGTATTTTCTTTCAAAAAATTTTTTTTAACAACAAATGCCATTTTAATATGTGATACATAATGTAAAATTCAGGTAACCCACAATTGTGTTGCCTACTTTGAGACAGGAATGCAATGTCCGTATTTTTGTTCAAGCTAAATGTGGGGCTGAACTTTTTTACGAAAAATGTCACAGCCAATACATTCAGCTGAAAATCTCACGTGATTTAGGAGGATCATGTAATGGGAGAAAAATTTGGCGCAATAGAGCAAATCACAAAAAAATAATACGTTTAGTGGTGCGTCAGCGCCGGCAAATAATTAGTTACACATGCCTAGGCTAGTAAAATCAGAAATGTCACAGATCACGTGTATATTTAGCCGAGGCGAAGCTGAGGCTTTTTTTTCAATTCGGCATTAGCCCCTCAGGTGGTGTGCTGTGATAAAACAAAAAAAAAAGAAAAATTATTTCTCATAAAAAACAAAGTTTGCATACATTTAAAACCTGCTTTTTTTACTTTTATAATTATTTACGCGTTGAAAGGACCTTGAAGTATTGTATCTAAACTAAAATCTCTGCAGAACAATAAATCTCGTCACGCAAACTTTGTGCATGAGTGCACACTCGCTCTCCTTCTCTTTCTCGCTCTTAATTTATCTTAGAAAGTGTGATATAATGTCTATAATCTGAACTTGGAATTAAATACACGGTCTTAATCATATTCTCTCCTTATCTAAAATTTTTCTCTTTTTAGTTAAACCACGGTCGTACAAACGACCAAGAGCTGAACCTTCAAATTATTGGCGTAAAGAAGACCAGCGTAGTTTTTTTTTTTTCGCTGATACGTTATACTGAGACTTTAGGTGATTGTTATTTTATGTAATTTATTTCGCAAGGGTCACACATGAGGATAAGATGTTTTCAGCGATACTGAGAAGTTTTTTTTTGTTCCGTGGCTGAGTGAAATATTATATGCCTGCCATTTACGATTAAAGTAAATATGAGAACAAATAGACCAATGAAAGTAAATAATTATAGTTTAATTCTGGCATTACTCACAAATAAATACATTTTTTCTATTTTTCGGCAACTAGTGTATTGTAAAAATTTATACGAATAACGATAAATCCATTGAATAGTTATATGTAACATATTTCTTTGAAAATTTAGTTATTTAACACATCAGTCAAAGAATGTTTAAAAAGTTTATGCAACTTTTATCATTCAATTTAGTCCAAATAAATTGTTTATACTACCTAGTGGCACACACTACGTATATAGTTTACCTTTCGCATGAGTTAAGTCATTTTTCAAACTCTTATTACTACTCCTTTTAATATTTATTATTTAGTTTGTAGATGTTTTGCACACTTACGGGTTTAAAAAAAAAAATTTAATATTTTATGAGGAAACAATATTCACAAACAGTTTATTTTTAAAACACTTAAAGATTAAAAAAAAATTAAGGTGGAATTTTAAAAAATTTCATCGTAAGTCAGATAAGTCAAGATGTGTTATTTTAGAGGGAATGAATACATTTTTTAAATTAACTTTTTTCATTTCAAGCACTGTATAACATATTAGTGTTGGATCAGTTTTATTTATATTATTGATACTAGTTTATTAAATGAAAGTGTAAGATAAAAGAACAAGAGATACGAATAACAGTCATGTTTGAAAATAACTGGTAATTAGTTACGCAGTGAACAATTTTTTTTTTAATGCTTCTACGTGTAAGCTCGCAAATAAGTTTTGCTATCAATGCATTGTGCTCAAGGAAGGTTTTTCAAGGCCTGTTCGGTTTTATATCTCTAAGGTTGGCTTAGAAAAAAAAAACTTGTAGTATACGCGCACCGTATTTTAAAGCAACGATCAAAAGCCTTACAGTAGAAACGCGTAAAGTGTGTTTCACTCTTAAAGATTAACGTATACCAATTAAATAATTTTTTTTAGACATTTAAATATTTAACTATCATGAAATGAAATACCGGAAGGGTTCATACTCATTATTCATGATTCATTATCATCATGGATAATAAAAATAATAATAAAAATTAAGCTATAAAGTACCTAGGTGTTGACATTTTTTTTTTTTTTTTTTGACATGGTAAAATATTAACTGCAACGACAATCTGAGATTATAGCAGCTTGAATAAATAATAATGAAAAAAACGTATGTATGTATTGACTTTACTCGTTTCTAAATATATTGAAGAAGTTGGATAATCCTAGTAATAATAAATGTCTTATTAAGGAGAATAGTCAATGCACTATGATTTAAAAAAAAAATATTACAAAAGAATCGAGATTTAAATGAAATAGTTGATAAAACTATGAAAGCTACGACTCAATCTGTTTAAAACAAAATTCCATTGTAATTTATCAATTTTAAAAATGTGCATTCCATCTAATTTAATTTTTACATTTTTAACAGCAATCAGTATACAAATTTCATTAAAGGGTTTGAGCTTAATAATAATTTTACAATCATTCATCATTCGATTCATTTATTAGTACGTATATAAAAATTTTGATTTGTTGACTGTCTTTTTAAAGAAAAGTTACGTATTATTGAATTGAACGCTCGTTGGAAACCTCCATTTAACAACTTGATTAAAAATATAATAATTATTGTTCGATTGATTAAAAATTGAATCATAATAGTTATTGTGTAAAACAGCTCTATTTGCTGTGTGCAATTCATCACTTGTCACTTTTTGACGTAGTTTTACGGAAGAGTCGAGTGAAAGGGATCATATCAACCCCAAGTAAAGCGACAGTGTGTAAATACGCCATACATTTTTCCCCAGAAAATTCTAAATCATGTTCTTTATCTTAAGGATCTCCTAGTCATATGTGGGACGGATAAAAAATTTTTCTTTTTCATTAGGGGTGACGAGTCTGAACATATTTGTTCATATTTCACTTTCAACCAATGTCTCAATCGATAAAAATTTATTATTAAACCTGACAATTGTCATATCTTTTATTTTATCATCTCCCTCGGTCTATACATCATATACCGTTTTTACGTAAGTGTTGAAGAAAACATTGCTCTTTTCTGCACACTTGTCGTGCACATCGACATGCCTCATTCGTAACAGTCACAAATGTGCTCTTTCACTAACACGTAAAGGTGGAAGAAACTCCAGCGCCTATGCAGCCAAGGGCAAACATTCAAGTACAAACGATCCGATGCAAACGAAAGCAAGAGTATCACTCACTATCGTAGGAATCGTTTCATTTAGTTTTGTCGTCACGTTTGCACTGTGGCTTAGACACGCGAGTTTTTCATATCAGATGTTACGGTCGACTTCGTTCATAAGTATGTAGATTTTACATGACGCGTCGAAAGTAAATGTATCAGTGATAATTGTGATAGTTAAAAAAAGTGGAGTTGTGGTGAAATTACGTATTTTTCATTGTAGCGTGATAAAATATAAAAATGCGAGTGCCATTTTTTATTTTGACTTCTTTTGTCATCGCCGTTCTTTTGGGCATTGGCAGTTACATCATTTTCATGAATAACAAAACAGATAAATCGAAAAAACCGCACATCGTTTTTATAGTTGCTGATGATATGGTAAAGTATTTTTTTTTTTTTTTTGTAAAATAATATTAAAAGTTTTCATTATTTGATTTTATAGATAAAAAGTTGGAATTAAGTTACGCAGATTATTTTTTTCAATTTACTGATTTTGTAAAAATTTAAAGAAAACAGTAAAACTTCAAAACAAAAAGTTGTAATGTATTTGAAGCGTGGGGAAAGGGTATCACTTTTTAAATTTTTTTTATCCGTTGAAAGATAAAGTTAGAACTTAAAAAATACACAAGAAATACAGAGACAAAAAAACGTGTGACTAACGAAAATTTATGCAATCATGAAAAATTTATCAAGAAAAATTGCATAAACTTAACTATATAGACACGCGGCTTTTCCGTTCCATAAACCTAAGATAATCGAGCATCGTGTGCTGGTAACCCGATTTTTCACATAATCACATATAAAAGTTATTCTGTATGAAAAAATTGTTTAAAACTTTGTTGAGTTTATCGTGAGACTTTCAACTTTTATGCTATGAAATCACACCTTTTGTCGATAAAAGAATACAGTCGAGACACGTGCTTAAGAAAGTCTTACTGTAATAATATGTAATTAATTTCGAAAACTGGGCGATAATGTACTTCCTCGTAAATAAGACCCTCAAGATAACGATGTCAAAATTTAAAGGTACGAGGTCCTTTCAGAGCCAATAAATCAATTGACTGTAGCGAGAAATAGAACTTTCCTAATTAACAATTTTCATCTTTCAAATGCAAAGTTTTCAAATTTTTTGACGTAAAAGCTATGAGAAATTAGGCTGCAATAAGCATTTCTTAAAATTGTTTTGCATTTACTTGAACACTGGCAAAATCAATAAATATGATGATAGGAGCCTTATCAGTTTCTTCCTCCCTATAAGCACACCATCAAAAATTAAAACAATTGCACTCGTCAAATTTTTTTTTTGTAACTCGTTATTTCCCTCCCATTTAAAAATACGAGTACGAATGTGTCTGTATCAGGTTGATAAGGAGCTGAACTAATGTATACATTATTCAAGTTGTGATGAACGTGGTAAATACGGAGCTATACGTCTTACGTTGCAAAAATTATCATTTGAACACGATAGATAATGGAGCATGTAGATTACAGCATTTGGTCAATAATTGATTATTACGAAATGTTACGAACTACGCACTTTCTTGATATTGTTTTTTTTTTAGGGCTGGAACGACGTCAGTTTCCACGGATCAAATCAGATTCCAACACTCAATATCGATGCCTTGGCATACCATGGGGTTATATTAAACAGATACTACGCATTGCCCACCTGCACCCCATCAAGGACTTCGTTATTAACGAGCCGTTACGCTATAAGAGATGGTAAGAATATTGTGTAAATAATCACGTTTTCATTTGTAAAAGTATGAAATATATATATTTTTTGGAAATGGAGTGACTCATTGAAATTTCACTAAAATAACGTCCATATGGCGATAGGAATGCAGGGTTGGCCAATAGCACCCGGTGAACCACGTGGTGTACCGCTCAACTTGACCCTCATGCCAGAGTATTTCCGCAATCTTGGTTACTCGACGCATCTCGTTGGTAAATGGCATCTCGGATACGTGACTAAAGATTACCTGCCAACGAGTCGTGGATTCGATACGTTTTTTGGTTACTACAACGGGCTGATTACTTACTTTGGTCATTGGGTTAAAACGGCATGTAATGTCGTAGAGGTATGATTTTTTTATTTAGTGATTTCCTCGAAAAAATCTATGAAATTTCGTGTAAGAATTGCATGAAAAAATTTTGCAATAGCATTTTTGCATGATATCTTTAAGAAATTGCACGGGTGACTGCTGGGATTTTTAAGCGTTAATTAAATCTTTGTGACATTTGGCTTAGTTTTGGCATCAGTCACCTTTTGCGATAACCCAAATCTGAAATCTGTGAGTTATTTGCCAATAATAATTTATACGTTTAAAAATTTTTCAAAAAACACAGACACCGGAATTAAAACAGATCTTTCATGACATCTTGTGGAAAAAAAATTTAACAATCCAGGATTCTTTTCACGAATTTTCGTAGGAAGTTCTCCAGTCAATTGAAGACTGTATTTTGGGTTTCGTGACTTATAGTTTAAACCATTTTTAGACAGTCACTGGTTACGATCTGCATCGTGAAGATTCAGAAGGTGAACGAGTCCTCAGTGAGGAAAATAAGTATTTTACGGATCTTATCACCGACGAAGCTGAAACCATCATCAAGAGAAATGGTAACGATAAGCCGCTTTTCCTCCAAATCTCGCACTTGGCTGTACATGCCAGTGAAGCTGAAGATCCCTTGGAAGTGCGGAATTCAACGGAAGTCAATACAACGTTTTCCTACATCACAGACACGAATCGTCGAAAGTACGCTGGTAAGTTTGTGCTCTCGATCAAAAACAAAGGTGTTAACATCTTGAAAAATAGATTTTTGTTTTTGTTTTTTTTTTTTAATTTAATAAATAATGTTCAATAGGCATGATGAAGGCAATGGACGAATCCGTGGGACGAGTGATGACTGCCCTTAGCAAAGAAAATATGCTGGACAATAGTATTATCGTTTTCATAAGCGACAATGGAGCTCCAACAATAGACTTTTACGAAAATTCTGGCTCGAATTACCCGTTCCGCGGAGTACGGCACATTTATTTTATTTGCTTGCAACCCAACAACACACGTACGTAAAGACACAGAGGAATGTCTTTAATCATGCATGACAATAATTTCAGATAAAAAACACGCTCTTTGAGGGTGGCGTTCGAGTCGCGGCATGTATCTTTTCTCCTCTGATCGAGGCGTGGGGAAGAGTGACGAACGAACGGATGCACATAGTCGATTGGCTGCCAACTTTGTACGCGGCAGCTGGTGGCAATGTATCTGACTTGAAGACTCCCGTTGACGGGCAAAATTTGTGGACGATGATCGCCAAGGGTACGGAGTCGCGGCGGAAATCGATACTCCTAAACATCGATCCCAACAGCAATGGCGAAGCCGCCATCATTGGCAGGCATAAGTTGATAAAAGGTGATACAATCAACTTTTTTCCCAAAGAATTTTCGTAATTGACGTAGCAAATCTAAACACCCGTTTTTGGTGTAGATACCAAGGAGGTGGGCAAAGGCTACTACGGTGATGCTGGCAACGACATAACCTATCCGGTGTACAATGCCGGCGAAGCCCTGCGCTCGCCGGCCGGCTTGGCCATTAAAAAGTTGTCCAGTTTCGCCGGACTAAATCCAGAAAAAGCCCAAGTGTTGCGCGAAAGAGCTACGGTTCGATGCTCGAAACCTCGGACTCGGTTGGACTGCTCGACGTTGTGCCTCTTCGACATCGAGGACGACCCCTGTGAGACCACCGACCTGTCTCCTCGGCATCCCGAAGTAAGTAAATTGGTAAACCCATGCCCATCGGTTGATAACCAATTATTTTTAGGTTATGTTTGATGGTTACGTGGTTTTCTTTGCAGATTGTCAAACAGTTGGAGGAATTTATTGATGAATACAAGAAGGTGATGTCACCTCAGATGAACGCGGAGATAGATCCATGTTCGGATCCAAAGTTTTTTAATGGCGTCTGCATGCCTTGGAGAGTAAACTTTACTGTACCTCCTCTGATCGTTGCATCTGGCAAATGTCAACATCCTGCGAACGAATCAGTTCTTTTGTAGGTATAGTTTTTTTTTTTTTTTTTTTTTTTTTTTTTAATACTTTTTTACACTTTCTAAAAAAAAACTAAAGAAAAATTATATGTTAGGAATAACCGACGGAAAAATATACGAAGATAAATATATTATATTTTGTTTTTGCCGTGAAATGCTATTTTTTAAATAAATTAATTGATCAGGAAGTAAAATCAATCAAGATTAAACATAAAAATCTTGTGTATTTACGTAGTGCACAGCCACAACCGCGATTTCATGAATGCTTCCAATTTAAAAATTACTATTTTTATATTATGAAATAAGTACTTACTCGAAACTATACATTATTTATCGTAACTGTACATTATTTTAATGTAAAAAAGCTCAAATATTGTCACAAATCTAGTAATTTGAGGAAAAGAGGATACTATCTCTCTTTTAACAACCGAGATCTATACAACTAACTTTTACATGCTTCGGCAAGCTAAATAATTACCATGTATTGTGTACATAACAGTTTATCAATAACAAAGAAATTATCAAACAAAAAATCATGATCCACATCAATGAGTACTATGTATTCCTCATAAAAACAGCGAACGAGTTATCCCCAAAAAGCATCCTACAGACTCTATACTCCTCCATCATTAAAAAAAAAAAAAAAAAAAAAAAAAGAAAAGGAAGAAAAGAAAACACACTCACCATCATTACACATCACATTTTCAGTAAACTACCAGTAAAACGTATAAAAAAAAAAAAAAAAAAAAAAAAAAAAAAAAAAAAAAAAAAAAAAAAAAAAAAAAAAAAAAAACCTCGATTCTCCACTTTGATGTCCCCGTAATGGATTCCCTTTCGAACCCCCGAGCAAACGCATTTAATCCTCCAATCAATGATCAATGGTCGCGCGCGTTAATGGACCATCCAGGGATATACCCGCGAATAAATAAAACGAATATCCATTGACTCCCCCCTAGTGACAAGAGAACCGACGAAAAGAGCATACCGAATTGAATTAAAGCTCCACTCGTACGCGCCCGCGCAGCAAAAGGAGCCGCGGATACCGAGGAGGCGGTCAATTAATACACGCCCCCGCGCACCCTTTGTCACTGCTATACACGCACATGGTACAATAGCCACGCAGCTATGAGGGAGAGAGAGAGAGATAAAGGACCCGGGAGGTGGAAGGCTGATGGCGCGAGTGGGGGGTGGGGCCAGAAAAATGGAAAATTGTTAATCACGCCGGGGAAGAAAGATAATTACTTACGTAGCAGAGCAGGTGGGGGGGGGGGGCGGTCGGAAAGTATACAGATCGCGCGCGCATAATAAGCCGGCTTCCGTCGTTAATTAGACCCCGGGGTGTATATATATATGCGCGGCTGAAGAGAAGAAAATATACACGTCAAGGAGAGAAAGGGACGACAGAGGAGGCGAAGAACAAGGAGGGAGGGTTCATCTGCAAGAAATTGATGCTACGCTCCTCGCTCATATATATATATATACACATAGCCAGCACGGTGTACCCGTCATTGCATACGTATTATGCAGATGACGAGCGTGACCTATACGCGTGACTTATATACATGTATATTTACACGATTTTCACGATTGAGGTTGTTATAATATATGTATAGGTAGGTAGGTAGGTATGGTATACCCATGAGACTTTTGCACTTTGGCAAAAGTTGGTGGTATATAATATACGGACGATGTCGCAACGTGCGCGCGTGTGTGGCTGATGGCACTTTAATGGTCCAAGTCCGCGGGAGTGACGCGAGTGAAATTACGATGGTTACGCTGATGCCGGTCAATTAGGTCCGCCGAGCTGGTGCTTAATCGATAGGGGGTAGAGAGACGAGGGTTCAGTCAAGAAATTAGACTGGAGGAGCTTGATTCATTGGACTTTCTCGAGGCGACAGCTGCGCGGGCTAGGTGATTTTTACCGTCCCTTGTGACGTGATACCGTATATGTATATGTATGTACCACTATACATACATGTACGTAGCAGTGGAATTTCGCAACCCGTTGCTGCTGGAAATGATCAATTTTGGGCTCAAGGATGTCTTTTTCTTTCATTCGCGTGATTTGTGTGTGTTATAAGTGCACCGTTGAAAAAGTTTGTCGAAACCAATGGTCGTTCGTAAAACAATTTTTATACCGATTCCCAACAACGTAGCTTCGATGAATTTTTTTATAAAATTAAGCGATGTTTAGTTAAAATTTTTTTCGTTTCCAATCATCAAGCAGAGTTTTAGAATAAACTGGTATGGTTGCGAATGAATTTGATAAAATATTAATTTTTGTGTATGTACTCATTTTTTTAAAAACATTGCTTGGGGTTCAAGTGCACCGAAAAAATGTTCAATTACGATGAATCACCAGTGACGTTTGAGCTCATGACGAAAAATTGTATTACTTCCCTGACAAATGAAACGTCAACTTCAAACACCGCAAAGGGGGAGCCGAAAATATCGAGCTTACATCGTAAAAGTACCGATCTCGTTCTTGCAGTTAAACATAGAGGAACGTGTATACTACATGTACACTTTTATGCAGTAAGCGACAAATCAAGCTGTATAACCACGCGTACGTATATATGTGGCATATATACAAAGACGTATATAAATCATTTGCGCGTGTGGTTGACGGGAGGGAAAACCATGGTATCAAGGGAAGGGAACGATGTCAAGCCAAGATGCGCAAAATTTCGGGCCGTATCACTGTGCGGTGGAGCACTTGTAACTGAGCGCGGTTGGGTGTACGGTAACGGGGGGTACAGCGAGTCATTCAGGTGTGGCTTAGGCTGGATATTGTCGAGCCATTAAACCGTTGTCCTTTGTTTTGTTCGGCTGTACTTATGATACTTACTTCCATTGAATGTACGTACATATGATTGTTGGACAGTGATGGATTACATGGTACGAATGATTGTTTCTTCCTCGATAAAGATGGAAAATACCATCCAAGTGCTTCTTTCACGAGACAAAAATAATTTCCTCTGTAAGTAGACAAGTTCTACGCATCATCATCACATTGAAATTAAGGTATTTAAAAAACAATTTCGGGAGAGCCTGCTGTCTCTTGTGCGCATGTTTTAGCTATTTCACGCGTCGTTTAGCGATTTCTCGCATCACCCGTAACGGCTGGATTAAATAATCCCTTGATGAAAATTAAAAAAAAAAAAAAAAAATGTATTTTTCAATTATACTTAAGCAAACCAATTGCCCACAAGTACAGAGTATTTTGTGTTCAATGCTCTCCGCTTCTCCAGTGCCAAACGTAGGAAAACAAAGTCCCGACACACGTATACCACGCATTCGATCGAGCATCGAAAAATCGGGAAAACCATTTGAACGTGTACAACAATGTTACACAAATACCTATACGTATAATATGTATGTACATTGATCTAAAAACAAGAACACGCGCGGTTGAGCGATAATTAACATGCGGGGGCGTGTAAGTAACGAGTAAAAAAAAAAAAAAAAAAAAAAAAAAAAACAGGAAAAGGATAGAGGTAAAGAGCATATCGGGAGAAGAAGAAGAAGAAGAAGAAGAGGCTGTATGTGTATACTTACGAGTGAGGGTTTTGCGAGGGACCGAGGCGAAAACAAAAGGGTGGAAGATGAAGAAAAAAAAAAAAAAAAAAGAAAAAAAAATGGACGAGGAAGAGCTGATGGCAGGCGCATGTATTTGATCGAAACTTTTGCCTTCGGCGCTGTATATGTATTATACGGTTTTGCTGCGCTGATTCACAATATAATATAAAGGGCCAGTGTACGAGGATACATGTACGTATATACATATAGCGAGAGCTGACGAGAGAGAGACAAGGGCACGTTGATGCAAAGTCGAGGGAGAAAGGGGGTGGCTCGAGAGGAGCGCGCGCGCGTCTATGTATATATATACATGTGATATTGCGTATGTGGATCGGGGCTAAGTCGCTTTTAATAGTCGAGACAGCTGCCACCGTATTTGTCTATATATATATACATATCTGCGTGTACAGATCGTTGGCGTTTTGTTTGATATTTCATGGCTCCTTGCGGATAATGACGGGAAATTAGCAGCTCCTCCGCTCGGCGTGTATATAGGTTTACAACACACGCGCCTGCAGTCAAAATATAAATATATTGTAGGTAGTCTCGAAAATTCCTGCAGGTCCTCGCAGTGCCGTCTCTGTGGATGATTTCACGAAGAAACCATTTTTTTCACTTGGAGGACGGTGAAAAAAATTAAAAGTTACGACGGTGGAGTTACAATGTACCTATCGACAAATCAACCAAGCAAGGTCCATGGTTTTTCACCCCAAGTGTTGCTTAACTACAATTTTCAACCAGCTTTGCTCAAGTCAGAGCACCTTGTGTTTTTAAGGTGGAAAACTAGCTCCGAAAAAAAAAAAAAAAAAAATATACCGAAAACGATCCTGCCCAAAACTTGATTGTGATGTAATTTAATCCTCAATCATCTTACAGGTTTTAACTATCTCAGCAGAAGTGCTCTTCTCTCAAAATCTCTTCAAAATCGTGTAAGGTAATATGAAGCGTGTATGCCATACATTCACATATTACTCTCTCTTATCTTCAAAACGACCGGTCTTGCATTTCCGTACTAATATACGTATAGGCACATCATCAAATTGAAGGAATAACACAATACATGTAAAAATGATCGTGTGCCATTAGCTCACCTTGCCAGCTTATAATTATACTACGCGCTCTCGTGTGTACATAATGTGCGTATCAAGCGCACAAAGGCCCGTACCATACTTGTGAGCCTCTCTCTCTCGGGAAATCGTCCGATCGTTAATACATATGCATGTACCACGGCAATTAGCTCGCGATCCCCCGCACAATGGGCTAACAATATATTTGTTAATGCCTGCGTATTATAATACATACACGGATTTATTTTCATCTGTCCATTCGGCTCTTGTTGCTCGATGGGATACGCGGATCAAGTGAGACTTTTCGGATGCACCGCCACCCGCACCGGCTCATCGACAAATATACCTATCTTTCCCTCTGACGTTGGTTACCTATATACTTTTGCCGCTCGACCGCAACGCTCCACTTTTTCCCGAAAATATTATTCCGGCCAATGGTTTCACACTGGCGTGTCGCGTTGGCCTACGTTGAAAAACTTTCGTTCGCCCATTCGCGCATGTATTTGTTTACTGTGGTTCCACGTCGATGCTCATATAGTGTGACTCATCGAGGTGAGGAGTGTTTCCTTTAAGAAGACGAGGAAGAAGAAAAAGGCATAAAACTCACATCGAAGATCTAATTATCGAGGGCGTCGAGAATTCAACACTCGCGTGCTACCATACATATATACTTGAACAGACGTTCGAGGCAACGACTGAGAGGTCAAGAGCTCTTTGTCTTTTTTTTTCTTCCTTTCTTTCTTTCTTCTTCCATCGCCTCCGCCGAAAAGATACTGCTAATAGGTGTACACGCGGTAACGTGAGCAAAACGTGTGTATATAAAGTTCCCCGATGCACATACCTGGTGTAACTTTTTTTCCTCGGTTCGGCTAATGATCGACCAACGCGGTACTTTTTCCCGCGGGCGCCACTTTTCCGATTCTCACTCCGAGGGGCATAACAGTGGGAGAAGCTGGTTGTTGTTTTTTTTTCCGAATGGACTACTTGGAGTTTAAATAAGTGGCGATTAATGGGCTTTAATTGCCTTGGAATCGGTTCGTTAGCGCTGGGATGGATAAAAAATCGTTTGGCTCGTCAATTGATGGTTTTGTGCTGTCAAGCGACAGCCTGAGTATTTTCAATTAAAAAAATGTGTGTTTGTTTTATTTTTCGGTGATTCGCAATTTCAGGGAAAACTCTGGTGAACCACTGAAAACACAAACAACGCAGATGAAAAAGTACCATTGAACGATTTTTTTTTGTTTTTGTTTTTTTACAACCAGGAACGTTATGATGATATTGTTTTGACTCACTTCCCAAAAGTTTTGTGTTCCATCGAGAGGAGGAAGAATAAGAAGAGCGTATAACCCGGAGACGCACTATTTGACAAAATGACCCCGCATATGGGCACTTATGGCACGGAGCTCAAAGTTCCCCAAGCGCGGCAAACTATTTCGATTTTCTTCAGCCGAGAGCAAAAGCAAAGCTCCCCAACGACTTTTATATAGTTGTATGGGGTCAGCAATAAAGAAAGGCTTATCAACTTTTGTTCGACTTTTGTATGGGGTCCGGGCTTCGGTTGTGCCAATGAGAAGGGGGCCATTGTCTATTGACGGTACGCCGGTCATGCTTTACATGGAAATTTCTCGCCTTTCGTTCCAGAGACGTTTACCGGATTATCGCTATCTTTGTACAGCGACGTTAATTAATTCCCCCCCCCCGCCTCCGAAACGGATAAAGGTATATATTTATGGCGAGTTCTTGGTTTTATTAAAAAACTCTAGTCCGCGGAAAAGTTCCGAAAATTTTCTTACAAGCCTAGACTCGATGAGAGATGGACAATTATTTCAATCGCACGGTTATTTACGTATGCATGTATAGGTACGTACACCCTTCGAATGGCGTGAATATCAGGACCATTGCCAGCCTTGTCCTTTGGTATATAAATATACGATCGCAACAGACGTGAGCCACGCGATACGTAATATTCGCCCTTCTTCTTCTTGTCCCTCCCCGTCCTTATATCCCTTCCTTTTTTACTACGTGGAGAGGAAAATATCTCAGGAGGGGGGTGTTGGGCGCTTGGTCGTGCATATATATATATATATATATATATATATACATGGATACACAAGCATGAACGATTCCGCGCAAAAGTTTCACCCGAGGATATCTGCAGCATGAAAAATTTACTTTATAAAAAGGCACGTGAAAACCGGGTTTCCCGGAGTTTGAGAAAATTTGTAACTTGAATCGGGTGTGACATAATATTATCATACCTTTTTTCCCATCCTTTTTAAGCAGATTGTCAAGTTCTCCGTTTCGGCAGAAGATTTTTCAATCATCTTCAGCTTTTTTTGTTAAATACTAAAACCATCGATGCTGTTTTCTTTTCAATTTTTTTAAGTTTCTTCTGGCCACGCTACTGTCGCTCGTACCATCTATAAATGGTTAAAAAACTTTTCTTTTTTCATTCGAATACCGTAGTAAAGTTAGGAAAAAAAAAAAAGAAAAAAAAAATTCATAAAATCGCACAACATGGCCATTTTAGGACATGGTCCAATCACAAGGATGGATATACTTCGTATAAACTTGTTTCAGGGCTCAAGTTTGGTGTCTGCACCTGTATCATTAACGTTTCGTAAAAAACCAATCACTATACTTCTCGGAAAACTGCAAGAAAAAGCATTTCCCACGAAAACTCGTTAAAAATGGCCCAAAAACGTCCTTACGGGATATTTAAAATCCAAGCCACTTTCCGGTATTATCGAAGCTTAACGAAAATTAAAAAAAAGAAAAAAAATCTCATCCTTTAAAGGCGTGACCCCAAAAGTAAGTACAGACTCTAAAGTGCCAATGGTATTCTTTTTCGCGTAATCGCTCCTATGTACGCACTTACGGTCAGGAGGCGGCGCGCACGCATCTCCTCGGCGTTTGCTCCATACAGCGGCCTGGACACCTGTAAGCAGCACGCGGGGAGAGCCCCAAACCATCAGCGCCGCAGACACGCTTCGGTGGGCTTCGCGCGCGCTCCCAAGTGTATACCTTGTACCCGCTTCCGCATCGGTTGGCCACTTTGATTTTTGGCGCTTGCGAATTTTCCTTTTTCCAACGCATACGTTTCATGTGTTTACTTTTGAAAAAACAAACAATTTACTCCCCAAACTAAACTCTTTCGCTCAAAATCGTATCGGAAGTGCGACGTTGTGTTACCTTCGTAAAAGTGCACCTCGGACGAAGTTTGCCGAAAAAAAAGAAAAGAAAAATGAAAATCGCAAAATGTACCAAGCGAAAAAAGTCTCTCGCAATCAGCCCAACGAGGATCTGAGGACACCAGTGCCCTAAACGAGATAAGCAAGCAAAAGCGCAGCATCCGAGTGGTAGGAGAAAAGAAAATTAAAAAAAAAACTACAATTGAAATTAAAAAAAAAAAAAAAAAAAAAAAGGGAGGGCTAACGAAACAAAAGAATAGGGTGGCACAGCAGCAGCAGTTATAATGTGATTGGCGGAACGGCATCAAGTACATGGGAGAAATGCAGCGGAATCCGGGGAGGAGGACTTTTGTTCTCGTTTCGTTGTTACCGCTCCTACTGTTGCTTCTACTGCGCTGCGACGAGGGCACGTGCATAAAGTGGCTGTAAGTATGCCCTCTGGATATACCTACTCCAAACTCGCGTATACATACAAGCCCTCGAACGTATTCTAAATTGTACGTGTACGTTATACACGTAGTCATCCACGAAGGGTACCAAATTCACTCCAAGACGCGCGTCTGTTCATTAACGAATCAAGATTTAATTGCAAGTGCTATTTTTCCAACGGCCCTTACTCCTCTCGTTCTCCTTACTTGCGATGCCGATGCTCTTTTTTTATCCCCCTTTCCCTTTCATACTTTTGTTACGAGTGCAGTCACGATATCAACAACAAAAGTTTTATTTTTTCTTTTTTTAAGCTTCCCATGATTCTAAATTAAACCAACGACCGATCTTTTGGTATTTCGTTGTTAATTCAATAGCTGGTCATCGATAAAATCGGTACCGATGGTTCAAAGATTCCGTCAAGAGTCGAGATCTCGAATCGGGTCAACGATCGGTTAACATCTGCGGGGAGCAAAAGAAAACACCGGTCGCGGGGCACGTACGAGAGTAAATTTTCCAAGAGCAGTACAAACCCACAGGGTCGATCTAAGCGCGTATCATTCGATGTACCGATGCCGGCGCGTAAAAACCACCATGTCCCCGATAAATCCCATCGATCGGTAAAACACGCACGTATTAGCCCGTCGATACAAATGATTACACGAGAGTAGCGGCAAAAAACGCGCGGGGCTCGCGAGAGATCGCGGCGATTTCAATTTAAACGCGCTCGCAAAGCACCACCGCGTTGGAACAAAAAAAAAAAAAAAAAAAAAAAAAAAAAAAATCGGCCATACGTGTGCGCGCGCGTACAAGGGAGGGAAGATCGGCGGGATAAATCATCGGTATCGTTCTCTATAATATCATACGATGTATCAATAACCCAGAAGAGGGCGAGGAGAGGATGATTAATGCGGGCCTCGTTAATGAGAGGCAAATATACGGCGCGGCAGTGGAAGGAAGAAGGGCCCTTCTCTCGCACGCGATATCTGCACAAGCGCACGCGTGAATATCAAGCGATCGGTTTTCCTCCACTTGGGCCGGACCCATATACTGTACCTATATGCGCGATCGGTATCGAGCCAACCGTGGAGAAAAACGCGGAAAAAGCTCATCCGTCATCGGCGCGCGAAATTTCAATTACACGCGAGCGCATATATATAATGTATGAATATAAATGTACACAGAGACGTCCGATGAGCAGCAGACATATTGGGTAAGGGGGTCGAGGGAGAGAAGCGCGCCATCGTAACGTAACGAAAGCTCGAAAATTAGCAGAGAGAGAGAGCCCGTCGCTCGTTTGTGGAAAAGAGAATGGACGTCGAGTGGGGCCCAATTGTGTATATATTATTATCGCTCGCGGGGAGGCTGAGTGATGGGGAAAAAAAAAAATATATATACATACAGCCGGGGAAGGAAGGGAGAAAAGAAGAAGGAGAGAGCGCGCCCGAGAGACAATGAGACCGGAAACAGAGAAGAGGGTGGGAGGGTAGGGATGGGCGAGCCGATGATGAATAGCGCGATCTTTCTTTCGCTCTTCTCTGCTCTCGGGGGTATATATATATGTATATGCATGTATGTAAGCTTACCGCGGTGCTGATGATGGCCGGTACGGTTGTTTTATGTGTATGAACATACGCAGCCCGTAATAAGTGTACAATATCTACCATACTGCGTGAGTCTCTCCGTTTGTAAAAACCGGTAGCCCACAAAGGGCCCAGCTACTTATGTGAACTCGTTTGTTTTTTTTTTTTTTTTTTTTTTTTTTTTTTTTTTTTTTTTTTTTTTTTTTTTTCATGTACCCTCTCTCTGTTCCGTTGTAGCAAATGCTTCTCGAGTGGATGCAACGACAAAAGCTCACGCACGGATATTTTGGCTGATTGTTTTTCGCGCGTGCCAATGATCGGTATGGTCGCGAGTTAGGTCGTCAAAAAAAGTCAAACACTATTTTTTTTTCTTCGTTGATTAGGTAAAAATTTACGGTACGCAATGGGCAAGGCTACGCGCTCGAGATTTAGCGGTGCGCCCTTGATCAGCGTTGTCTTGGAAAAAAAAGGGGGGTCTTGGGAGTCGGCAAGATGATTGCAGGGAACGGTGCACCACCGGGAGGCTGCTTAGGAACTCTCCTGTGGAGAATACGCTCACTTGGGATCGCGTTATTTTTTTTTTTTACCCGCCTTGCAGCGTTTTTGACGGCTAAACGATTTTTTGTTATTTTGCTGACGGTGCGGGGAATCGGCGAAGAAAATAAAAAGGTTTGTTGGTCGAGCGAATCGCACGATTTGGCTTTTTTGGTCGTGGGGTCACGGCAAATACAAGCACAATCGGTGCATTCCACTTCTATGGGAATATATACATCGTATACAAGCGCAGTGCGGTTTCGGAAGCTTCATCACCATAGCTGTAACCAGTAATCAGTGTTTTCACGCGAGTTGCCAAAAAATTGATTACTATTAACGGACGATCCACTACTCGTGTAACTCATTTATTTGTTCTATTGAAATGACAAGAAGCACCTATAGCCATCAACAAACACTTGTTCTTTTTACGTTTTGTTATTACCGAAAAAAAAAAAAAAGATCTGATTCCACGTCTACGAAAAGCCACACAGTTAAACGGTATTAAAAGTAATAATTGACCCACGAAGGTGTTTCAACCGAATCGATTAACCAACTTATATTTATACTTACACCATTGAGGTACAACGAGAAATATATAACATGTATATAGGAAAAAGACACGACTGTGGTGTATACAAAGAAGAAAAGAAAGGAGGAAAGATTTTAAAAAGGTGGGGTACACCCATTAGAGGTAGGTAATATACAAGCGTAACCATAAGCACACATGTATACGCGCATGGCACGCTATATATAACGTATACACCGCGAAGGTAGTGATTATCCTCTTTGAGCGCGTGGGCAGTCGTTTCTTGTTGGTGTGTACATTATACATTACAAAATCTAAGAGGAAACGAGCGTTGGGGAGTCGCTTTAAGTTTCAGGACTTGTTTCCGCTGTCTGTGCAAAAATGTATTTTTTTTTTTTTTTTTTTTTTTTTTTTTTTTTAATAATTTCCAGTGATCTGCATGTCGTGACTCTAGTTTTTTCGCTACTGCTCTAATCAGCTCGACTAAGTACTTTGGAATCCTATATTTTTTTGTGAACAATCCAGAAGTGGGTTTCTTATTTTTTTCTCGTATCTCCTTTTCATATACCTACGTACAGACACTTAGGCGTGTCGCTCTTTTGGTTTTCGTGCACATGGTAATTAAGCAAGTACGGCTTCTAACTTTCATTCACGTGAAACAAAAAAGTCCTTGTGTACTTACAGTCACGAAAAAAAAAAAAAAAAAATAATAATAATAAAACAATACCAAACCCTCAACTGCATCGTTGAGTATCAAGGAAATTTGCAAAAAAAAACCTGGTATCTTAGTCGAGATCGAAAAAATGTATACCCCAACAACAGCATAGAGAGAGAGGGAGGGAGGGAGGGAGGGGGTGGATAGAGAAATAAATTTCAAGACTTAAACACTGTATTTCGGCATCTCGGCGTATTAACTACACTTGGAGACGTCGGGAGATACGGGGGAGCATCAGCGGCAAAGTCCTGTATTTAATATCCGATTTATAAGCCGGCAGGCCAAGCGTCTCGGGATAAAAAATACCGCGTCGAGAAGCGAGAGGCTCTTCTTAGGGGTAATTAGAGCGGCCGCAGAGGAGAGGGGGCGTGCACCGGGCCCCCCCCCTCGCCCCTCCTTGACCCGTACACCCCAGCACCCAAAAAACTGCCTCCGAGCCTTTTCGCTTCGCTCGTGTGTGTCGTAAGTCATTGCACGAGGTTCCCGTACACCTATACCTACCGATCTGCTATATACTTTGGCTTTGCTCGGATTTTTTTTTTATTTCATATTTTTCCACTCCCGAAAGCGAATAATTATGCCCCGCGTCGAGTTGACGTTGGACGTGACGATGTTTTTTACGCGTATACGCGTGGTATCGCATATTATAAAAGGAACCGCAAAAAGCGATAGTCATTTTTAATTTACGAAACTCATCGCCGGCGAGCGTATAACGTTTGATCGTTTTGGCGCGACGAACAGTGACACGTCCCTTCCCGGCGGTAGCGCGAGTAACGAGGAATTTGTCGATTACACCATGCAGGAACAACTGATCGCCCCGTAAGCGTGAAAAATGAAAATCTTGCACGGCGCCCCGAATCATGTACACCCGCTTGTTTTACCTCGAAGCGTCGACAACAAAGGGAAAGGGAGGAGGGAGCTTTTTGCAAGTTGGAAGTGCGAAAAGGTCGAATTTTTCCCTTTTCCTCGGCTCGGCGAGGCCGTATCCATCTGTTTGTAAAACACTCGATTTGTAAAGTTCATCCAGCATAAAATATACTTATGTCGTCGACGCAATATTGTTACAAATGGTAAATTGATGTACATTCATCGCGATTACTTGGACCACTTTTTCAAAGCCAACCTGACAAAGTTACCATTGCAAGTATATTCCATTCGCGCAAAAAATGAAACGTGAATCGCAATGTTCCGAGCCCCTAAGAAAAAAAAAAACTCCCCAGCGATTCGCACCCGTGTCCCAAATCACGGTCTCAGCCGTCATTACTTCATAATGCCGTGATCCACCGGAATAATAACAATATCGGCAAATCATAATTTCTCCCTCCCTCTCTTGTTCTCGCCCAACAATAAACACAAGGCCCAAAAAGAGTTAGACGTCCTCGTACACTGCCACTTATCGCATCTTCCGCGTTAAGACATTTACGAGCGACAGGCCTGGCGCAAAGCAATAGTTATGTCAAGACCGTATATATATACAACGAAATTCACGCGCCAAAGGGGCCCTCCGATAAATTCGCTCAAAGCGGCCCAAACGCTGTCTTTGATTATACCCTCTCCTCCTTCCTCGCACGCTTTAACCCCAAGACCATAATATACAGCGACGCTGTTACGAAACGACGACGATGATTGGTATGTAGGGTAATCAAGCGTATAATCTCGCACGTTATTGTATGCATATATACGCAATATATGGTAAAAAAGAAAGTGTTTTATCCGTGAACGCCTGGTCTGGAAATTTAACTCCGGACGATGGTACCCCGTGAAAATTTAATCGCGTATACGCCTACACGCGTATCATCGAGGAGCAATTAAATCTTAGCAGTTTCACCGTAAAAGTTTTCCACGCGGCAAAACATACGCGTCACACCCAAGGGGTAACACTCTCTCAACCATGTGCAGACAAACGGACAATGAAATTACAGCTTGTTCGCCACACTCTCGCTTCAACGTGTACGTATAGTATATTGTTCTCGGGGTCCCGAAAACTCGTGGGCGTCGGGAAGATTATAACCAGGTGTATATATACACACACATTGTACCCCGTATATATACCCAGCCGCGTGCAATCCTGTGATTACGGCGAGATAAGGAACAAACGATGCTTGCACACGCCACGCACGCATCGGTTATACCCGCTCGTTACGTGATGCTTGCACGGATAATAAATTTCAATCCCTCGAAAATCTCCCGGTCGATCGCCACCCATCTTTTCGCTTTACTTTCTTCAAAAACGCCTCTTGGATGCTTACCACGTACACACTTTGTAAGTACAGTATAATTGCGCCTTATTGTTGGGTGCATGCGATGGCTCGTATATGTAAACTTAATGTTACAACGTAAGAATATACATACATATGTATGTATGTTAAGTGACAAGTTTTATCAACACGACTCGATGTGCTTATATAAAACGGTGAAAAGAAAAAAAAGCTCGTCGCATACGAGGCATTAAATTAATAAAAAGCACAATGTTTTCGCGCAAAGGGTACGCGCAACAAGACGAGACACCAAAACCGCAAGGCACTCGGGTTTCTCGGTCGCGGCCTCGTCGTCTCTCTTTTGCTCGGCCGCCGCGAATAAATCACTTCCAAAATGATATATATACCAACACTCGTTTGCCAAAGGGAGAGCAGATTTTCTTGGCAATGCCGCCCTCGCATAGAGCTACGCGTCACCGTATATGAAGGTTTCGTTGCATGTAAGAAGCGCGGGTGGTGTATTACATGGGTACGTACAGTTGTATATGTAAACCTATTGGAGGGTAAAAGCGAAAAAATGCTATTGTCTCTCGAATATAATTATACATGTGTATTAAGTTGGACAAGCAATGGTCATTTGAGCGCAAAAGTATACCTATACCCCGAGACGACGTAAATGTTTGGAGCTGTGTACGAGGACATTTTAAAAAATTTTTTTAATCGATGCGTAACGATTGAAATAATTACAATTTTGGCGATGTAAAAAAAAAAAAAAAAAAGAAAATAAATAATATAAAATGAAATAACAAGGACCAAAAGAAAGTAATAGTACGTGTGGAAGCGAGTTTACATTACTTGTTGAAGAAAAAAAAATTGTGTATCAATATTTCACCAGTGAGTTAAACTTACGAATGTTAAATTATAGTACAACGTCAAGATATTTTCTATACATAAATTAGTGATAAACATTTACAAGAGAGATTAGATATTCAAGAGAAATTTATCATGTACCGCGCAAGTGGCGTTTTTTTAGAGCTTGTAAATTACCCAGCAAAAACGCGGGTAAGAAGCTATTCGGACTGTTAACGCGGCAAGGGATGGAAAAGGAGCGTCTATGAGGATGATAATGACGACGAGCCGAAGGTGCAAACACAGTCCTCCCCTTATGATTTTTTGTTTTTAATATTTACCTTCGTCCTTGACAACAGTGGCGCATCGACCGGTATCAGTCAGCGGGGACGAGGGCACGTCAAAAGCCGCTCACAACAAAAAGACACGGGCAAAAGAAGTCGAGGGGGGAAGCGCGAAAAATCGTTTCGGACAGCGCAAAAAATCTCGAAGCAGTTGTTGAAGAAAAAAAAAGAAAAAAAAAACGAAAAGAAAAGAAAAAAACAAGGGACGACAGAGAGTTTTTAGGACCGCGACGAATCGCGTTTTTGGCGTGTACAGCGTATCGACGGCTCCTACGAAGAATCGTACTCCAGAGGTTCCTACGAAGAAACGTACTCCCCGAGCCTTTGAACGAAGAATAGCCTACGTCGATATATTCCAACGAAGAATCGTACGCGCAGATATATTCCGACGAAGAATCGTACGCGCAAATATATTCCGACGAAGAATCGTACGCGCAGATATTTTCCGACGAAGAATCGTACGCGCAAATATTTTTCGACAAAGAATAGTACGCGCAGATATTTTCCGACGAAGAATCGTACGCGCAGATATTTTCCGACGAAGAATCGTACGCGCAGATATTTTCCGACGAAGAATCGTACGCGCAGATATTTTCCGACGAAAAATCGTACGCTCTGATATATTCCGACGAAAAAACGTACAGGCCACTTCTTTCCGACGAAGAATCGTACGTGCACCAATATACTGACGAATAATCGTACAGGCCGCTACAATAACATTTACATAAAAAATACAATAAAAATAACTATGGTACCATTATCGTTATTTAGTCACATATTACCCAATTATATCACCCAATAACACAAGCGATAATCCCCACACAACTCAGTGCGCTTAACAGTCCCTTTATTTATTTAACATAAATTAAATAACACAAGCGCCAACCCCCACACAACTCAGTGCGCTTAACAGTCCCTTTATTTATTTAACATAAATTAAAAAACGCAAGCGCCAATCCCCACACAACTCAGTGCGCTTAACAGTCCCTTTATTTATTTAACATAAATTAAATAACGCAAGCGCCAATCCCCACACAACCTGGGGCGCTTACTGGCCGCTTTGTTTATTAATTGAATAAATAAAATAACACAAGCGCCAATCCCCACACAACCCGGGACGCTTACTGGCCGCTTTGTTTATTAATTAAATAAATGAAATAACACAAGCGCCAATCCCCACACAATCCGGACCGTTTACTGGATCGTTCAATTATTTAAAACAAAATAAATAACACAATCACCAATCCCCACACAACCCAGATCGCTTACTGGTCCCTTTATTTATTTAACATGAATTAAATAACACAAGCGCTAATCCCCACACAACCCGGGGCATTTACTGGTCCCTTTATTTATTTAAAATAAATTAAATAACACAAGTGCCAATCCCCACACAATCCGGACCGTTTACTGGTCCATTCATTTATTTAAAACAAATTAAATAACACAAGAGCCAATCCCCACACAACCCAGAGCGCTTATTGGTCCCTTTATTTATTTAACATAAATTAAATAACACAAGCGCCAATCCCCACACAACTCAGTGCGCTTAACAGTCCCTTTACTTATTTAACATAAATTAAATAACACAAGCGCCAATCCCCACACAACTAAGTGCGCTTACTGGTCCCTTTATTTATTTAACATGAATTAAATAACACAAGCGCCAATCCCCACACAACTCAGTGCGCTTAACAGTCCCTTTACTTATTTAACATAAATTAAATAACACAAACGCCAATCACCACACAACCCGGGGCGCTTACTGGCCGCTTTGTTTATTAATTGAATAAATAAAATAACACAAGCGGCAATTCCCACACAACCCGGGGCGCTTACTGGCCGCTTTGTTTATCAATTGAATAAATAAAATAACACAAGCGCCAATTATCACACAACCCAGGGCGCTTACTGGTCGCTATGTTTATTAATTGAATAAATAAAATAACACAAGCGCCAATCCCCACACAACCCGGAGCACTTACTGGCCGCTTTGATAATTAAAATGATAAATAAAATAACACAAGCGCTAATCGCCACACAACTCAGTTCGCTTAACAGTCCCTTTATTTATTTAACATAAATTAAATAACACAAACGCCAATCACCACACAACCCGGGGCGCTTACTGGCCGCTTTGTTTATTAATTGAATAAATAAAATAACACAAGCGCCAATTCCCACACAACCTGGGGCGCTTACTGGCCGCTTTGTTTATCAATTGAATAAATAAAATAACACAAGCGCCAATTACCACACAACCCAGGGCGCTTACTGGTCGCTATGTTTATTAATTGAATAAATAAAATAACACAAGCGCCAATCCCCACACAACCCGGAGCACTTACTGGCCGCTTTGATAATTAAAATGATAAATAAAATAACACAAGCGCTAATCGCCACACAACTCAGTTCGCTTAACAGTCCCTTTATTTATTTAACATAAATTAAATAACACAAACGCCAATCACCACACAACCCGGGGCGCTTACTGGCCGCTTTGTTTATTAATTGAATAAATAAAATAACACAAGCGCCAATTCCCACACAACCTGGGGCGCTTACTGGCCGCTTTGTTTATCAATTGAATAAATAAAATAACACAAGCGCCAATTACCACACAACCCAGGGCGCTTACTGGTCGCTATGTTTATTAATTGAATAAATAAAATAACACAAGCGCCAATCCCCACACAACCCGGAGCACTTACTGGCCGCTTTGATAATTAAAATGATAAATAAAATAACACAAGCGCTAATCGCCACACAACTCAGTTCGCTTAACAGTCCCTTTATTCATTTAACATAAATTAAATAACACAAGCGCCAATCCCCACACAACCTGGGGCATTTACTGGTCCATTTATTTATTTAAAATAAATTTAATAACACAATCACCAATCCCCACACAACCCAGATCGCTTACTGGTCCCTTTATTCATTTAACATGAATTAAATAACACAAGCGCCAATCCCTACACAACTCAGTGCGCTTAGCAGTCCCTTTATTTATTTAACATAAATTAAATAACACATGTGCCAAACCTTACACAACCCGGGGCATTTACTGGTCACTGTAATAATCGATCAAATTTATTAAAGAACAACGCGAGTGCTTATCACCTAACTATCCAGAATTATTATTCAATGCTTTTTAATAATAATTAATGCTTCTAGTAAGCGCCCTGGCTTATATAGTGATTATCGCTTGCCTTATTACTTTATTGATTGTAAAATAAGTATGCGACACGTAAGCACTCTAGGTTGTGTGGTGATTGGCACTTGTGTAATTTAATTTATTTTAAAAAAATTAATGGACCAGTGAATGCTCCGGGTTGTGTGGGGATTGGCGATTGTGTTATTTAATTGGTTTTAAATAAATGAATGGACCAGTGAATGCTCCGGGTTGTGTGGAGATTGGCGCTTGTCCTATCATTATATTTATTTTCCATAAAAAAAGGGACCAGTAAGCGCTCCGGGTTGTGTGGGATTCGGCGCTTGTGTTATTTGATTTATATTAAGTAATAAAGGGACTATTAAGCGCACTGAGTTGTGTGGGGATTGGTGCTTGTGTTATTTAATTTATGTTAAATAAATAAAGGGACCAATAAGCGCTCTGGGTTATGTGGGGATTGGCACTTGTGTTATTTAATTTATTTTAAATAAATAAAGGGACCAGTTTATGCCCCGGGTTGTGTGGGGATTGGCGCTTGTGTTATTTAATTTATGTTAAATAAATAAAGGGACCAATAAGCGCTCTGGGTTGTGTGGGGATTGGCTCTTGTGTTATTTTATTTGTTTTAAATAAATGAATGGACCAGTAAACGGTCCGGATTGTGTGGGGATTGGCACTTGTGTTATTTAATTTATTTTAAATAAATAAAGGGACCAGTAAATGCCCCGGGTTGTGTGGGGATTGGCGCTTGTGTTATTTAATTCATGTTAAATAAATAAAGGGACCAGTAAGCGCACTTAGTTGTGTGTGGATTGGCGCTTGTGTTATTTAATTTATTTTAAATAAATGAATGGACCAGTAAATGCCCCGGGTTGTGTAGGGATTGGCGCTTGTGTTATTTAATTTATGTTAAATAAATAAAGGGACCAATAAGCGATCTGGGTTGTGTGGAGATTGGTAATTGTGTTATTTAATTTGTTTTAAATAATTAAATGGACCAGTAAACGGTCCGGATTGTGTGGGGATTGGCGCTTGTGTTATTTAATATATGTTAAATAAATAAAGAGACCAGGAAGCGCACTTAGGTGTGTGGGGATTGGCGCTTGTGTTATTGGGTGATATAATTGGGTAATATGTGTCTAAATAACGATAATGGTACCGTAGTTATTCTTATTGTTTTTTTTATGTAAATGTTATTGTAGCGGCCTGTACGATTATTCGTCAGTATATTGGTGCACGTACGATTCATCGTCGGAATGAAGTGGCCTGTACGATTCTTCGTCGGAATATATCTGCGCGTACGATTCTTCGTCGGAATATATCTGCGCGTACGATTCTTCGTCGGAATATATCTGCGCGTACGATTCTTCGTCGGAATATATCTGCGTGTACGATTCTTCGTCGGAAAGAAGTGGCCTGTACGATTCTTCGTCGGAAAGAAGTGGCCTGTATGATTCTTCGTCGGAAAGAAGTGGCCTGTACGATTCTTCGTCGGAAAGAAGTGGCCTGTACGATTCTTCGTCGGAAAGAAGTGGCCTGTACGATTCTTCGCTGGAATATATCTGCGCGTACGATTCTTCGTTGGATATTTTGTGGAGTACGATTCTTCGTAGGAGCCGTCGGTATACACGGTATTAGGTACGGAGAGAGAAAGGGGGGTCGAGCTGGGTACAGGCGCTCGCGTTAACGCTCGCGTGAGTAGTAAGTGACGGATACTCGTAAATCAAGCCAGTCGAATGGCCTGAGATGCACGAGAGGGAGAAAGCGGATCATTTGTGACTTTTGGATTTCACGACGGGTAATGACGAAAAGGGAACAAAAGGGGGAAGGACCGGCTGTGCTGGCATTAAAAACGCGCTCTCTCGCGCGCGCACACATGTGTGAATGACAAAGGAAACTTTGAGGTGTTAAAGCGAGTATGTGCTCCGAGTTACGTACGTATTGAAAAAAAAAAAAAAAATGTTATTTTCTTTAATGCTATACGCCGATTGGCAAGGATTTATGTTTTTATTGGCCATAAAGTGGTTATTCTATATTACGCTGCAAATTTAAAGTAAAGAGTAAAATTGTGCGTTTTGACGTGGTTTATCAAAAATAATTAAACTTCACTAAATCCCAACACGGAGTTGGAAGCTTCAAAGCTCATATGAGTCGTATAAGATAGTCACATCCCATCACAGTTGCAGGTTTTGTTTTTCGTAGCTTCAGTTATCATATGAGATGACACCCAATGGTATAGGTATAGCGTTAAAACGTGCTTTTTTTTTTTTTAACTAGTTGAAATAGAACAGTTTTCCAATAAACTCGAGTTGTCCAATGAGATGTTTTGGGATGACAGGAAGGGTTTGCATCATCTTCATGCGTTTGTGATAATTTCAAGCGGGTGGAGGGCATTCGAGGCTTATGAAAAAAAAAAAAAAAAAAAAAAAAAAAAAAAAAAAAAAGATTGATATTTTCCTTGAATTTTTGTTTGTTTCCACCTTTCCGCACCAGAGCCCTGGGCCGAGCCATCGATGGCTTCGAGTGGTCGAGGGAGGCGTGCAACGGCGCAAGGACCTCCGGTCTACTCGAGCGCAAACAAGCCCGGGTCTGCCGCACGAGTCCAGACGTGATGCGCGGCCTCGTGCAAGCGGCCAGGGACACCTCAGCCGTCTGCCAACAGGCCTTCAGGCACCAACGCTGGAACTGCAGCAGCATCGAAAGGGCACCCGATTTCACCTCCGAATTGCTCTCGGGTAGGTTTACACATGTACTTATGAAAAAAAAAAAAAAAAAAAAAAAAAAAAAAAAATCAACCCATATAGGTATATCGTAATCGTATCGGCTGGTTGCATTGTTAAACAAGGGACGAAGGAGCAGGCCTTCGTGTACGCGATGTCGGCGGCCGCGGCGGTGTGGCGGTTGGCGCGCGGCTGTGCCCTGGGCAGCCTGGCCGCGTGCTCGTGCGCGACCCCACCGAGGCGCGAGCCACCCGTGCCGTCGGCCCTCGTCCAGCCGTCGTTCTCTGCGGCAGCCGCTGCCATGGGTTTCATCGGCGTGGGGGGCTCGGCCGCCCGGAGCTCGTTCAAGTGGGGCGGCTGTGGCGACGACGTGCGCTCGGCCTCTAGGATCGCCAAGCGCTTTCTCCAGGGCTCGAGTCCGGCTCCCGGGGCTGGGGCCCTAGCCAAGTTCCTGCACTCTGTCAACATGCACAACAACCGGGCCGGACGCAGGGTAGGTTATACATTATCTGTATAACCTCTGGAACAATTTTTTTTTTTTTTTTTTTTTTTTTTTCTCACAACGGTTATTTTTGTTGCAAGTATAGTGATTTTTACTGCTTGTATACAATAGAAATTGCTGTCCGGAGTGATAAAAGTTAGGTTGGCCAAAGTAAAATGTCCCTAGACGGCGGAGTGACTCCCAGATTACCATTACCATTCCAGCACAACATAATTTTTATTATATTTTTCTCTCAGGGATAGTCACAATTACGTAAAATACCTATCTCCCTCCAAAGAGTCGAAAGCTTTTTGTCCACCGAGTCTTTGGAAAACACAACATTTTACTGTAAACCCAAGCATGTTAAAGAACACGTTTGAAGTGTGTGGTTGCAATTTTTTTTTTTTTTTTTTTTTTTTAAACACATTGTGGGGATAATTTTAAGAACAAGCAAATCAATGGTGAACCGCGTGGTTCGTTAAATTGGACCCATTTGAAAGGGAAAACCCAATGTAGGAAGGCTGTGGAGTGTGAAGAACAATTGTTTAGTTTTATAGAATAGTTAACAAAGTATCGATTTGGTTGTCCTTGAAACGTCTATTATAATGCATTTTTAAAAAAAAAGAGAAATTTCCATTACACGTGTCCTTAAACACACACTTGGATTTTATATACACAGTTTATAGGTATACGTTATTATGTAAATAATACATGTGATGCGTGTACGATGGTACAGGTATACAGATGAGTGTAAAATTAATGTTCGTATGTAATAATAATATATTTTATATACAACCGATGGCAGGCGGTGGAGCAATCGTTGGTCCTGGAGTGCAAGTGCCACGGTGTGTCGGGCTCGTGTAGCGTGCGCACGTGCTGGCGCGGCCTGGGCTCGAGTAGCCCGGTAGCCGCGGGTGCCAGACTTTTGCGCCGTTACGCCACGGCCGCCGAGGTCCGGGCATCCTCGAGCGGCCGGCTACCGCCGCTCTACCACCACAACAACCTGCTCTACACGACCAAGAGCCCGGACTACTGCATCGAGGACAAGAGACGCGGCAGCCTCGGCACGACTGGCAGGTGAGGCATTTTTTTTTTTTTTTTTTTTATCTTTTTCCACGCCGGGCGATCTGTTTCGCTTTTGATCGAACAACGCTCGATTTATCGCCGCGGCCATACACAAGGAACGTGGCTCGCTAACGAGCTCCTTCAGGACTATTGAAAGGAGGGGAAGGCAATCGAATCGAGAGAAAATACCCCTCGGGGCTGTTGGTTTTTTTCTTTTTGTTCTTATCGCGTATTGCGGGTTTAATCTTCGATCGATGCAAATGTACCCTTATTTACACGCCTCGAAACACTTTGCTCATAAATATCATGTTCTCGTTTAATCTTTATTGTCGTTAGTTAATAAACGGTAGAAAAACCATATAGTCCGAACTTTTGATGAAAAATACGAAATTTTGTATCACATTTCCAAAGGCATTGCAGTATATTGTAAACGGGCGTGCATATCTCTCTTTCTCTCTCTATACGTATACGTGAAACCCTTCCCCTCTTTGAATTAACGATCGAGTTTTGCGCGCGTTAATTACAAACGAGAAACCCGAACGGCATCGGTAACCTGTTTCTAACAGAGTCCTGGCACACACACGTGGCTCGCGATGTAGGTAATAATATAATAATGTGTAACACGCAATGCGGTAATCGTAACTTGAAGCACCGATCCGGACTTGATCGGTATATATACCTACTGTGCATATACACACGTAGGCCATTACGGGTACGACGAACTTGATAACGGCTATCGTCAAACTTGAGCGCCACATCAGATAAAATCGGCGCACATGTATATTGTGTATACACGTATGAGATTTCTCGTCCACGCGATCGGTTCGCTACACGTCATACCGCCTGCGAGTGATTTCCTTTCTCCTCGAGCGATTCCTTTAATGCGCGTGGTGTGTGTGTACAAATATTTTCTCGCACCGCATTGCACGGGCGCGTATCCGGCTCAGCATTTAGAGCAAAAATAAGGCTCAAATGATGTATGTATACTTACGCGTCGAATAAACGAAGTAAAGCGGACGAGCAAAAGGCTGGCCCCACCGCGAGAGGTATATATATCCGTCGTAATCCGCCCGAGGTAACGATAATCGAAGGAAGCGTGGCGAAAAGACTCGCCTGATTTTCGAGTTTACGGTGCCGTCTTTCTCGGCTTTTCTCCACCGCGTATCGGTTCGCTCATCACATACGATCGGCCCGGGAATCGAGAGCGCGAATTAGTATCGATTTCGGTACGTTTCGCGATATATAATACGGCACGAGTTTCTTTTTCCTTTCTTTCTCTTTTCTTTTTTTCTTACTCCTCCCGAGGAAGGAATAACACAGCGTATCTCGCGGATCAACTTTCGACTTTTGGAATGCAAACGCGAGGGTATATAATGTTTTTTCAATAAGCCGAAAAAGTCACTCCCTTTTTGAGCCGTCGCCTCGACGTGTATCCAGCCGAGCCTCCTTGTGATTTTCCGATCTCGCTGTGCAAATATTATCGATTCGCCGTCGAAAAGCAAAAATCAACTCCCGGATCGAAATAATGATTGGATGCGGGTCCATGCCCAGTCACGATGGGGAGACCGCGTGGTGCGAATGATTTGTGTCGTATTTGCACAAGGCGCGGACTAAAAAAAAAAAAAAAAAAAAAAAACAGAATATTTATAATTGGTATGCGGTCGACAGGCAATGCAACGGGAGCAGCGCTGGCTACGACGGGTGCGAGTATCTGTGCTGCGGCAGGGGCCACGTGACCAGGGCCGAGGAGATACTCGAGAGATGCGAGTGCAAGTATCACAATTGCTGCTACGTCAAGTGCAAGACCTGCCGGAACGTCATCGTCACCCACGAGTGCAATTGAAAAGAACCGGAATGACCCCTTGTGGGTGCATTTCTTTTTTTTTCCCATTTTCTTGTGGCACACGTCGAAAGAGGTTCTTTTTTATACTTATCGAGATCTATGAGAATTTTTTATTCGGTCTTGTGGTGATTGTGTGTATGACAGTTTTTTTTTTTTTTTTTTTTTTTTGCGTCGCTTCATACGTCTATGTACAGTTGAGGCATTAATTTATTATTACGACGTTAAACACGGAGTTAGCGACAAATGGAGAGGTTTGCGAAGTACACTGACACTTTTCACCCAACGTGCGTAATATATCGTACGGATAGTCAATTTAAGTTACGTATCTTGTATTGCTTTCTTTGTGCCATATTCCATTATCTCGTTGTTTCTAAATGTGATACAACAAAGTATGTACCATCTCGATGCGTGAAAAGCTACGGTATACTTGAAGAAAAAAAAAAAAAAATTCCAATTCGTTCGACTTAATTTTACAACATATACATATACTTATCTATAGTTATACAGTCTAATGGACGAGGAGTAGAGAGGAGTAATATATATATAATAATGAGGTAACAATAGCACGGAGAGCAGTACGAAAAATTTATATGAATGTAAATCGTGTCTAGAATATTACATACATACATTAAATAGATGATTCAGTGCATACGTAATATATATATAGTCACGCTAATGCTCCGATATCGTAAGAGCATGTATATCTCATATATAGCGCATTATAATCATATACAGCCAATTGTTATCTGTCGTTGTTGCACATGACTACTACGTAATATATTGTATACTTATTTACTTACTTCGGATCTTGTGTGTGTGTTTTTTTCTCCCAAGTAGGTGTCCGTGAACTATATGTGTATACGTGTGTGGGTGTGTGTTTATATCGATACAAGTTACAAAAAAAAAAAAAAAAAAAAAAAAAAAGAATCAAGCGCGAGGTGAAAATCCCTTGGAAATGTGACAACGAACGCGTTAATTGTCCACGTGGGTCGCTTTAAAAAGCTTTTTAAACGTCTCGACGAGATACGTACACCGTATCGGTTTAATGGTTGAATTTTCGCGTCACGGGATTATACGATACCAATAATGGATTTACGCGGTTTGCTCTCGCACAACATGTATACATATGTATGCGACATGAATATTCTTATTAGCGAGCCAAGTGAAGTCGAGATGTATAATTTTTTTTTTTTTTTTTTTTTCCATCGCACGTATCTGACAAAAGAAAATACGAGGTGCACCTTTCGCGGTATCCGAGTGATAACTCGTCGTAAATCATATACCCCGGGGTAAATTGTTTTTCGTCTCGCGTTTGTCGAATGATCGGTTTCTATTATTTATCGCATGTACCGACATATGAATGTGTATCTACGTAAATGTACTTTTCTCGTACTATATCGATAGCCTTGTATAACTTTGAATATTATTTGTCCACACCTACGACCGTAGGCGTTGCAGAGACAAAACGAGAAAGAGCAATCGCCATGTAAATACACGTAGGGAGCGAGAACAGCTCGAACTTTCAATGTCAACGACGCATTGTATTCGAATGTCATTGTACCGTAATAAACGCATCAAAACGCAACCACAAAAAAAATTACCGTATGTATATATATCCATGTGCAAAATTTAATTTCTCTATCCCCATAAGCTAAAACAGGAGAATCGGAGTGATGTACATGTTTTTGCGTTGCTCTCAAATTTTCCGAGCTCAGGGTTTTGTACCGATATTTTATGCGTCGCTCGGTTTTTCTACGGAAAGTCTCTCCTCCAAGCCGAGGTCCCTTAAAAATGAGCACCAGTCGATTTTGTTGCAATCCTTGGGCTCTTCCGCAGCCGTCCAGCGGATACCCTGTTGGCAAAATAATGTTACGATCACGGGCGATCGAAAAACAAATTCACCCCACGATATACCAACCTTCAAGTTGATCGGCAGTGTCGGTGGCGTGGGATTGATCCTCACGTTGAGAAAACAAATAAGATCCGAGCAGTCGACGTGTCCTTGCTCGTTTTTCCCAAGCCTATACATGGTTTCACAAAGTAAACGATAAAAAAAAACCAATATATATTACCAACAACTCTGATGGAATTTTTACACCCTGTAGACTTACCGATCCAGCATGAGATCGATCAGTTCGAGCTCGAGAGGTACTCGGTTGGCGCGCAGTATCGTGTAAAGTTCGTCCTTGCCGAGGTGGCCCTTTTTCTCCCTGTCCCGGTCTCGGATGTCCTCCTCGAGCCTATCCAACTCTTGCCACACGTGACGATTCAATTCCGTGTGCACCAGTGCTCTGCGATCAAAAAAATTCGTCTTTTTTTTTCTACCCCCTCCCGAGTGAAGATTATCGCCGTAGGTTAAGAAAAAAAAACCCACGTACCTCACGTACTCCCGCGGATAAGTTTCCCTGCGCTCGCATAGCGCGTAGCGGCGCGCAAGGGCCAAAACTTCGTGCTCGGTCACGTTGTCTCCCAAGTGCTCCACCAACGCTTCCCTGGAAAATGAACAAACGAGCACAAAGTACAAGCACCTCCATCGTGATCCCACGTACAAGCACGTGGTTTACCTGAGACGAGACAGAGTCAAGATCACCGGTGAGCCGTCTGACTCGGGGGGCGAGTACGCGCCGACAAACTCCCGGTACACGGGTCTCAGGGCCTCCCGGAGCTTCCCCATT
This sequence comes from Copidosoma floridanum, assembly GCF_036245765.1. Taxonomy (NCBI): domain Eukaryota; kingdom Metazoa; phylum Arthropoda; class Insecta; order Hymenoptera; family Encyrtidae; genus Copidosoma; species Copidosoma floridanum. The sequence continues at coordinate 13,817,721 of NW_028321896.1, read as the reverse complement.
ATCGCTCGAACGTTGGACATGGGAAACTATAAAAATACATATACGTAAAGACGAGGCGTCACCCAATAGTATACGTATATATACCTCTGTGTGGTGACGCTCCATGTAGTTGAAGGTGTACTCGTCCGCGCCAACGAGTTGGAATTTGAAGCCGTAGAGGGTGACCGTGGCACCGACGTAAAAGTGCTGGGGCTCGTAGTACCGCGGCTCCTCGCTCGCGAACACGTTCTGTCCTGGCAGCCGGGCTCGCGCGTACTGCTGGAACATACTCTTGTTTCGACCTGGCGAACCGAGAGTTGAAACGAGCGATGGCATTTTGTTTTTTCAATTTTGTCGATTCGATGGCCCAACCTTTTTTCTCGCAGACGATCTCGGGGATCGACACGGTGTTGTCGAACAGCCGGACGTTGACGACGAAGCACCGGTCAGCGTTCGCGGGTACGTCGGATATCATTTTCGCCGCGAACCTCAGGACGCGGTTATCGTTTTTTTGGCTGGAACGTTAGGAGGGAGCAACGTTAGAAAAAAACACATCGTCGTCCCTTACCGATTTTTCGTCCTTACTTTTCGTAGCGAAAGAATCGATCGGTAAGCATTTTCGGTCGCTTGGGCACCATCGAGAAGCAGTTGACCAAGGAATCCTCGTACGAGCCGAAGCCATTGTACGGCGGCACCTGGAACCTATGCTCGGCTCGGTCGCTTTGCTGATCGTCGGCTTTCAACGGCGTGAAATCGTCCAGGCCGTACTTTGTCCTTGAACCGGTTACAAATGTTAAGCATAACGTCACATTTTTTTGTTTCCCTAAATTTACGCTCACCTGTAGTACTCCTTTGTAAAATCGTCCATGTCGGCGAGTACGACCTTGCGCCCGAAAACGTTCAGTTGGGCGCCGATCGCGAGATCGCAGTCCCTGTAGTAGCGCCCACCAGCCGATCGGCCGTCATTGTACGACTTGTCGGTCACGTAGTAACTGCGCTCGACGTTCTCCCCGAGGACGTTTAGCAGCGTCAGAGGATCGCTGCTCCCGATCGGCTCTATTTCCGCGAAAAACTAAAAAGACCACGATTTGCCGATCTGTATGAGGACAAGTAACAGCCGATCCTGTTTACCAACAATTGCTCAAACTTTGAGGAACTCGTTTTGCGAGATGTACAAACAACACATAGGGTACAATTTTTTTTTTAAAGAAAAACGCTTGGGCATTACTTTGGGTAGTTTCAATCGTTTGACGATCAAGGATCTCTTGGCCGGGCTGCCGGAATTGGGCAGTCTCTCGATGACCTCCATGCTACCGTCCACCAGGTAGTAGAGCACCTCCAGATTGTGGACGTAGCCGTAGGGCACGTCGGAATCGTCCCAAGTGCCAAAGAACCGGAGCACCATGCCGTCGTATTTAAAAAAGTTGCCCAAATTGCACTCCTCTTTGTTCCTCTGCCGCAAAACCGGCCCGGCCTGGATGAAAAAAAAAAAAAAAAAAAAAAAAAACAAGAGACGAAAATTCACAGTCGAGGATGTAATAAGTTTAGGGAGCTATTCACATAGACATTTTTTGCTTATTTCATTGTGAACGTTCATATTGAAAAGGGGGTTCCACAGGTTCCACTGTTCCGCTAAACTCAAAGTGAGTGAACAGACTGAACAGACCTATACCTCTTTTTCCATCAGGCAACAAAGCCTATGGTCGCAACTATGTTGACTGACAGAGAACACAGCATAGGTCTGTTCAGTCTGTTCACTCACTTTGAGTTTAGCGGAACAGTGGAACCCCCTTTTCAATATGAACGTTCACAATAAAATAAGCAAAAAACGTCTATGTGAATAGCTCCGAGGTTTCGGCTGAAAGTTGATCGCACTCTTTTGTGTTTGGGGTTGGCGGGCGGCTCGAGGGGATCCGGCACGGGGATTCCCATTCGGTTCAAAAAGTGCCGGGTGAACTTGTCGCAGTTGTAGATCTTGTACACGCGGCCGAAGATCCGGGGCTCCCTGCCAACGTTAAGGTCGAGGATGTCAAAGTAACGGTACTTCACCGGATCCGGCAGTGGAATCCTTTGGCGGCGCACCAGGACACCTACCAGCACGCATAGAAGATCATACAGTTTATTTTATTAATATTTTTTTTTTTTTTTTTTTTTACATACGATACGAGGAAATCTCGACTCTCGGTGAAGTGGCAGCTGATATCGCGCGTAATGGCAGGGGACGACACAAGAGCAAACATATATATACGTATGCACACACGTACCTTGCTCGAGGCCGCTATTGTCCACGGACGGCTCGGAAACTTTCATCGTTCCGTCCTCGAGAAAGAAGCTTATGTTGACTAGGCGAATCCTGTATGGGAAACGGCCCTCGTGGATGCTCTCTTGGAAGTAGGCATTGAACATGAGCCGCTGCTCACCAAGTTTGAAACATGAGGGTAAGTAATTGCTCGTAAAGTCCTTACATCATACACACATACATATACGTGACTCGAAAGAAAAGGGAATAGCTACTCGAATGGATTACTTTTTTTCTCTTTTTTTTTTAGTCCTGAATTTATTTGGGGTTTGGCGATGCATTGTTAAAACACACTAGCTTTACGAATCACCAAGTATACATCGCATGGATGTTACAAGTTAGTCGTGACTTTTTGAATCAAACACAAACCTGACCGTCGAGGGATAGCCAAGGGGGTCTCGGGGGCAGCTCCCCCCAGGCGTACAAAGCCGGGTAGCGGTCGTGGGGCGATCTCTTGGACTTGTCGGCCAGGTAGTACACGCCATCGTGCAACTTGTCGAATTCCATCGACCTGTTGAACCGCGTACGGCCCACCTTCAATGTCAGCAGATTTTTATTTGAGCCGCTTTCAACGCGGGAGAAAGTAACGATTTTTTTTTTTTTTTTCATCGTCAGAATAATATTTTTACTTTCATAGTACACAGATGCCCGATGGCTCATTGTTGATCAAACGGGAGGACAATGATGTATGTATATATCGTATTGCTGACGATTAACCACAATAAATGGAATAAACGCCTTTATCCAGACGCAAAAGTATCGTACGTTGTTGACTTTACCGAGTCGCAAAATTATGTATTTGGATGAAATTTGTTTGATGATCAACCAATTAAGGTAACTATAAACTCACATTGGTATTGAAGTTATATCCCGGGAGACAAGGCAACTGCTGGACTTGGTTCATCTTTGAAAGTGAAACCTCCACCACCGTGACATTAAATTTTAAAACAAATCCGTCAAGCACTTGTCGATAAAAATGGACGACGGAGTGTTACGCGATGTGAGTTCCGGATTCCAAAAGAGTATCTATTTATCGGGGTTTCCTTGGCGATGAGTATAACCAAGGAGTAGCGTGTATGATCGATAACCATACATTTGGGAGATTGGAAAAAGGGATGCAAAAAATGAGTCTTCGTGTGTATTTTTCCTGAAGTAATTTTTTTTTATTTTTTATTTTCACTTAGCCTTTATTTTTGTACGTAGACATAATGTAGCAAAAATTTTGTATAAATGTAATAATGCACTTCTGTTAGTCTCGTCAAATAGCATTAGTCTAGGGAAAAAACTTACACCCTATGTAGTTGCATAGCACATTATTTTATGTAAAATCATTGAGGTATTTTAGAGAAAATTAACACTTCTCTCTGTAGATAACTGCTAAAACGAACTCTTTTTTTTATTCATTATCATATTCAATGACTAACTTCAACGATAACAGTTGATGTATATATTTTTAATATTTTGTAAATATATTTCATAGCTGTATTATTATGGCTTGTGCTATATTATATATATTTTGTATAAAACGCTCAGCGTTTTTTTAATTGGTAATATTTATTTTCACTTACATACTATGAAATACAATAAAGTTTATGATTTATTTTAAAATTCACTTAAAATCATCAGCGTTCAATGGCGCAAATGAGAAATTTGTTAAGGTAATTTTTTTTCTCTTTTTTTCTTATTTGAGTTATTCTAAAATATATTGATTTTTTATAACAATTTTGTTTTCGATTGTTCAAAATTCATTTTTAAACGATATCATATTAGAAAAAAATTTTTTGCTTATTTGATTTAAATATTAAAAGAAATAATATTCAAGATTTACTTTACAAAAAAAAAGAAAAAAAATCAAATTTAATATTTTGCACCAGTGAAATATTGATTATTGATTATTTTCTCGTGTATTCAACAAGGCTTTCAAAAAAAGTACAACCTTTGCCTTTATACGTTATCACACATTTTAGGGATTATGCGTCTGTCCGTGAGACTTTGACATCTGTGATTAATTTTTTTTTTCTTATGTTAAAATATGATGGTTGAACGTCCAGTGGACCATAAGATTATAATAATATTAGTAATAATGAAAATTGAAAGAAGTTAACATCTAGATATTAAAATAAAAATAAGCGAGTTTAAAGGTTTCTAATGTGTAAAGATTAACATACGGATAAAGTGTGATTCAAAAGTATGTTGTACTAAAAAAAAAAAATAATTGTGACGACTTTGCTTGGCTAACATTTTTCGTATGGCATTGGGGATTATTATTGTTATTATTATCACACAGCTCAGGCTGTACATATGAACTATATCACTTTGTATGTAACATTAATTTAGCAGCCATGAATTTTAACAAGAAAATCTCAATCAATGTAAGAATTTTTTTTTCAAATGACAACAGAGGACCAAGCGACCGAGAAAAAAGAAAGAAAATCTTAAAAAACGGTTTAACACATGATTAGACCGCTGTACAGAAATGTAAAGCTGCGAATACTGAATCACTGCAGCGTTAAAAAAAAAAGAAAAAAAGAATTTCACTTTTGTTTAAGTAAATTATCTTTAGATGGCAGTATCGAATAAAAAATCGCTCACAATACACTTTGACCAAAGTTGGCGTACAAAAAAAACGTACATAGAGATACGCATAGAAAACTCTGTTACATCATAACCATAGTATAATGAAAAAAAAAGAAAAGAATATACTCGTGTAAAAACAGTCGAGAGTTTGGTTGCAATGTACACCACCCGGTGATTCTTGCCTATACAATCATACCCTCGAGTAAGCCACATCAGCCCCAATCCAAGGGCCTCTGTCACCTGGGCAGGCACGAACCAAACAATCGCCGATAGTATCTCCTCTTGAGTTTCAGCCTCTTCTAGTCTTTGGACTCGGGTTGTAGGTCGTACCAGCTGGTAAGGGACTGGCTGAAGTCGATCTCGGACAATTTGATGAGCACCTGGCCCATGCAATTGCTGCCGGTCGACAGCCAGCCTTTTTGCGTGCACACCGCGAGCTCGAGGACACGAGAATTGACGTCGCCCTGCGAGACCAAGTACTCAAACTCCTCGTCAAAGATCGGGTTGCAGTTGTCCTTCATAACTGCGGTCTTGCGTTTGGTCTCCTTGTGCTTGTCGGGAAGTAGGTAGAGCTTGACGTACGGATCGGGGATGTTTGACGAGTCATTCGCCGGCAGTGGGAGATTACTGCGACGCGCGAGCGATTATTATTATTATTATTATTATTATCATCATTATTAAAATACCAAAACAAGTAAGTATATGTACTCACGCCACTTTGTGTACGACAACGATGAGCTTCTGTCTTTGAACGCTGTATTTTAGGGTCAGTTGGATGCGGCCGAGCTTACTGCTGCCCGAGTAGGATGTCACGCTCGGGTTTCTGCGAATGAGTCCTGGCGAGTCCTCGCGGATTGACGAATATTGAGGAATCGCGGACGTGGGAGCCACGGTGCCGTTTTTTTGCTCCTCGGCATCATCATGCTCGGCTATTAACTTGGGGTTGGTAACGTTGCTCACGTTACTCCGCATTGAGTCTTTCGATGCTTGGCGTTTTAGGGAAACGTCCGATACTGAAAAACGGGTCACGTCAATAATGCGGGTCTTTGGGAAATATGGTGACAATGGCGTGTAAAACCAGAGGGAATAGGGGTATGCACAAGGTCTTACCAATGCTGGACACACTCGATTCTTGCCGCTCGATCTTCTTATTGAGACTCTGAATGTCCTCGTCCTCTTCATTGTCAGACGTAAATTCCGGCTCTTCGTACTTTAAGACCTGAACGCGTCAATAACATATTTTAGTCAGCATCGGCTTAAAGGGAGGAAACAAATGTGTTTTTACACGCACCCTTAGTTTCATCGACAGGGAGACTTTGCTCTCGGAGCCGCTTTTTTGCAAGTCAAACGGTTGCAGTTTCATTTCCAAGTCAGCCATTGCCAAGAGATTCGACAGATTGTAGTTGAACGTTCCAATTTGGGTTGCGGATTTAAAGTCGACGATCTGCGCGATAGCAACAAATTCAAGACATAAACGATGCGAGGAAAAATTCCCAGGAAAATTGACTACGAAAAACCGCTTCGGTAAAAATCTCGCAGGTGTTGGGTGGTTTTATTGTGAAAGGTATTCGTAGTCACTTTTCTGGCCAAGGGGACTTTAAAATTACCTTGACGTGCAAAATTCCGGTCTCGGGGTTACCTACGAGCATAGTGAAGCCTTGCTCCCACACGGGATTGCTAGATCTGAAGATCGTGCCCGTTCTCTCTACCTTGCCGCCGACGCTGGCCTCCAAGTAGACATCGGGTTGTTTGTTACCTTTCAAACACTTGTACGGAAAAATAATCATTTTTTTTTATACGAGCCAATATTTTTAATCACTTGGCAATTAAAAGTTACGCTTTGGGTGATCATCTTACGGGTAAGTTTTTGGCAGAGTCGACGTAGAGAATCAGCACGGCAGTGCTCATCGAAGTTACGCGCAATTCTTGGGTTTCTTTTAGAGCCTGAGACAATTTAACTTTGCTTGTAATACAATTACTTTTACAAAAGCTGGAATGCAAAATATGTAGAGCCGATAGAACTTACGGCTTTTAGATCATTGGCGCTTTTGGATAGTTGAAGCCAGACAAGGTGAAGATGAACCATTCCGTGTTTCGCCAATTCCAACGATATCCACTGGAAAAAAGGCAAAAACGAGTGAGTTTGAGAAAAGAAAAAAAAAAAAAAAAACCCTCCAATCGTAGAAAATTCAACTTACCTTGTCGATTGTTCCCTTCCTCTTAACACGGCTAACTTCGATAGTTGCCCTTGATTGGGAAAAATTTAACATTAGCATTTTCACAAATTAGAGAAATTTCAGCTGATGGTAATGATGTGCGCGTGAGTCTGCTTTTAATATCAAAGCTGCATGCCGAAAGTATATTGAAAGAAACTTTAAAAGCCTTTAACCAACTTATTACAATTTTAGCGATTCGCAAGTAATACATAATTATATGGTATACAGTTTTACGATGCACCGATACCGGAAGCTACGCTACAGTAATACAAGCAATTCAACTAATTTCAATGTAAGCTCAACACAAGGTATTTATGTCTATTATGCAAAAGAAAAAGCTGTAGCTACGTTATTGTGAAAATACGTGTACTATTACTACACAAACTATAATATCATACGAAAAAAAAAAAAAAAAAAAAAAAAAAAAATTGGTTGAACTCTGCAAGATAAAAATATTATTTCATGCGTTAATCACTGCCATGCAGACAGATATAAACATTCCGGTTGAATGCGTCACTAATTTTGTCAGGCTATACACAATATATGCTCGTACTGCTAGAAAAATCTATAATTATTGGATAACAAAGTTGATTAATGGTCCAATAGTCATCAAAGTAATCGTAGAAGAGTATATAATGATGGATATGTCATATTGTAACTTGGATCGAGTAAACGTAATTTTATGAGGATTGTGTACCTGCCAAGGGAGTCGTCGGATCCGGTGGCGTCTTGGTCAAAAAGATGGGCTTCTAACATGTTGCCGGGATCCGAGTTTGTTTCCATTACGCACTGCCACCACACACATATTAACAGGCTTTTTTTAGTTAGTGCTCGCCACGAGCGTGGATCGAGTTTTCATTCACATTATTTGTATTATTTGCAACCAAGTAAATATCACTTGCGGGTATATATATATATATTGTTACGTTGTTACATCGTGGGTTACGTACATTCTTTGGAATCCTGTTTTTTTTTTTTTTCCGTTTCAAGTTAAAAACACAATTCAAGTCAAGGTTTTGAATAACAATTTCGAGTGTTACAATACATTTCCAACGAAAAATAAAAACAATAAAACAGCAGTGTTAATGACATTGTGAAGATTACAATGATAAAAGGATATAGTTCAGGTAACAAAGAAAACCTCCATCATTCGAGAGGATAAAAAAGATGGGTTGAAAATACAACGGTAGCGAGACCAATTTAGATTTTCTTTGTTACTTTTTTACTTTTCATGGGATGACTTCACCTTCCACATAAAGTACGTAAGTTAGGAAAATTAATACCGAGTGTATACATGTATATGACAAAGAAAAAATGTATGAGATATAGTATTAACTTACATTGAAAATGATGATTATCACGCCGGTTGTTAGAAAAAGATTATTCAATGTGAGCACGCACCAAAATCGCAACAACGTTATTAGTGAACAACATTGGTATACGTGTAAATTTTTTATAATCAACATGCCTCAAATATGTAATGTAAAATAATGAAACTTTGCCAAACGCATGCCAAGAGTCACACACAGCTATTGTCTTATGTTAATTGTTACTACCTTCCGAGAAAGTCGTCAACGTGCACCCCGGGAACGTTCGGATCCCAATCCCAAATAGTTAACTCGACTTCTTGCTTAATGACGCTACATATCAGAGTCTACGTGGTAGTATAGTGAGAGAAAAAAATAAATAAACAAGTTACAACCAATTTATCTAGTTTCGAGTCTTGAATGCAGAATTTACATGATGAAAATGTAAATCCTCATTTTTCTCACGTACTGGAAAAAATTTTATCAGTCAAAACAATCTTAATTGGTAAAAAAAAAAAAAAAAAAAACTGTACACCAAAAAGCAGCAACCAATATGCTAGAAGATTCATGTAAAATACTGTTAACAGATCACAGGCATGCTAAGCAAACAGTAAAAATCGATTGTAAAATGTACAAACAATATACAATGTTTGATATTTTGTTGGATATATGTACGATTGTATGTTTTGTGATAAGAATAACGTGTTTCAAATATAACTGTACATTAAAAAAATAAAAAAAATAATAATAAAAAGTGTAATTTTTGTTTACTGACTGTATGGTTTTAAGGAAAAAAAAAAAAAAAAAGAAAAATTACGAGTGTACTCTGAGTTATGAATGAAGATGTTGAACGAAGCGATGATAGTATATCATACCTGCCAAGGCTTTCATTTTGCTTAGTATCGTCAAAGTCCCAGACATCGACCGCAAGCTGTTGAGCGATGGCCGACGAGACGACACACTGTATCAACGCACAACACAAGTAACAACAACACGGTACATTCATACATACCAAGTTTTAGGGTGATTTATGAGAATTTTTTCCGAAAACAATAGAACGCTTTGTCAAATCGTACGATGATTATACCTCAGTGATTTTTATTAAGATGAAAAGTCGTATGAAAAAACCAAAATGAAATTTAAAAACAGTTTGAAAGTGTATTGTTCCCTGTCATATATTTTGATTTCCTGTGTGTGATTATTTTTGTATAATCAAGCCGGTAACCTTCGATTGCACGGATAATAAATCTTACCACATTTTTAAAATCAAATCGGTACGAAGAATAGTTCAAAAATTGAACCTCATCAAGAAAAAAAAAAAAAAAAAGCACATGCAGAAAAACTTGCTGGGGTCATTTGGATGATGATAAAAAACATACCTCGCACCAAAAGTCCCATTTGGGATCTACGGAATTGTCTATGGTTTTGGTTCTGAATTCTTGAGCCCCCACCGTGACCACGGCATAGGGATCGGATTTTCCCTTACCCAGCATACCAATGTCTTTTTTCATGAGATGCTTCGCTTGTACAACGTGAATTCTCAGGACACCCTGAAATCGAGAACCAACGCGACGTATACGTTTCAATAAAATATCCAACGTGACAAATGGATTTTTTCACTACAAAAATACATCCTCTTACCTCTGGTTCCGGGGTTTTCAGTGATTCGGCAGAGACTTCGGCAGCTAATGGCACACTAAATTTATTCGGCAGAACGGCGAGTGCGGCTATTTGTTGGCAAATTATTTTTCTCAGCACATCGCTACAAATTAATTTATCAAAATTAATCACATTACACGAATTTTACGTTATTTTCACACAACAAACCATATACATGCTATATAATACCTGAATCCGGGGAGATCGAGCACATCGGCAATGCCGACCAGATTAAAATCTACTGTTGGGCAGTTCAAAAAGAACACCTGCACGCCTCCCACGATTGGCACGACTGGTATAAGTGGTTTTAAGGTCACGCGCAGCATACCTCTCAACTAATGTCAAATAAAAGTCTTTGTATTGAAAATCTGTGCGTATCATACGAAAGTTCAGTATTGAAATACCTGAAAATCTTTAATTCCTGCCTTGTAGGTACCCATCGTAAATGTAACATCGCAATCTCCAGCGTACCTAAACAGTTGGCAAGCAAATACACGTGAGAATCGAATCGGTTAATTTTTCTTTAACATTCAAAAACACTTACATCACATCCATATCAAGCACCACTTCGTTTCTGGACGTATTCTTGTCGTAAGCTTTGACACCATTGATTTTTGGGGGCTGCAAGAAACGAGCGTTAACCAATTTCCATGGATTTTTCAAAATATTTCATTGCGCGTACGAGCGATTCCCCATAAAATAATCTACTTGAAGCATGGATTTTTTTTTTTTTACCGATTTCTCGAGAGGAAACCTCAATTATCGGTAATTTCATCGTAAGCTATACGTATGGGGCATGGATTTAAAGTTCAGAAAGCTCCAAACTGTACGTTACTTATGAGTAATCGCTCGCACACTTGTGCATGCGTAGCCAATCGACTCACAATTCTACCCAAGACAATCCGGTCGAAGCAAAATTCTTTCCCCATTCCGGGGAACTTGACCTCGTAATCGGCCAGACATTCGGTGATTTTCTGCTGGATAACAGTTTTGCACAGATCCCGGGCGTAGTGGTTGACACTCGGCCACATTTTGTAAAGCATCTGGGGAGGAAAAAAAAAAAAAAAAAAATCGGCAAATGATCGGACGATCGGTATACATACAAGTACTCACTTGGTTCAGCCACTCGGCTCTATCGTAATCCGGAAAGTAGACCCAAGTGGGCAACTCGTCGATTCTACTTTCGATGATGAGTTTTTCTTTCGACAACGCGGTAGCTTGGGCCGTCAGTCTCTTCAACTCCCCATCCTTTTTCCTTTCACCCTTGAGCACGACGTACGCGATCGGGGCCACCAGCCAAGCCAAACTCCAGTTCATGTAGCCCATGCCCCATATGAGGCTGACTGTGGCTAGTTTCAGGGCGACCGACTTGGCTATCGAGCCGTAAGTCATGTACGGCCAAGTTTTCGGCGCCTCGATCTTTTCCCCGGCACTGGGATCGGTTTCCACGAGTCCCGAAGCCAGTGACATCATGCACGCGCCGGCAGGCCAGGCTTTTGCCTTTGCACCTGCAGCCTCGGTGTTGGAATCACCCATGTTGCCTCTATTTTCCGGGTGCAATCACTCCTGCAAATGAAATTCCTTTTCCAACGAATGTATCGGTAAGTCACACCTTTTTTTCTTTTCAAACTAACTTATAAGTATACTCGCTTGGAGAAGACGGTTTACAAACTAAGTGATTCCAATTGAGAAACAACGGGTTTGTCGTTTGAAAAATTGTCCCAATTAAAATCGAATTAATGGAGCGTGGATAACAAAAAACAAATTTCTTTGTTCGAATGACATTAGAAATTGGGAATAACCAGTCGTTACTGGCGGGGCCGTGATATGAGAGAAATCGTTAGTCGATGGCTAGAGACATGTATATACTCTTTCAAAACGCGATAAGAAATGCGTGTACTTTGTACCGAAGGTATGGCAACGAGTATGTATAATATACATAGGGAGTAGAGACACGTAAGCGTATGCTGGTGAAGTTACACGCATCATGTTTAACTTTAGCTTATGTCAAAATTAATGATTATCCCACTTCCCCGAAGGAGTAGGAGCCGATGACGAGGAAGACTTGTCTGCCGGTCACCGGCGAGGAAGGCGCTTGCGGTACAATTGATGAAGCAATGGCATATTGCATACGCATCATCATGCCCGTGGGGTCAAAACTAGGAGATTTCTGGAATATAGCGCGCGTATATGGGTCACTTCGTGAGAACTGATAGTTACTCCACGTTTGAGCCGTTTTGAAACGCCACATTAATTATTTCACGTGTTTTAAATTGTTTTCTTTTCTTCCAAGTATGTATCTACTTATTCCGAGGTGAAATCGAAGAATTGTATTGCTTCAGGTGAAATGCATTGAATTTTTAAAAATGTCACTTTTCGTGGTGTAAATGGCAAGACCCTCCTGTATGTTGGAAAGTCAATATCAATGTTATATTCTTCTGTCGGACTTTGGAATTGCCTTTTTTAGTATACTGCATTTTGTCATGTTATTAAAGCTTTCTTTTTGATTGAAAATTGAATTTTTTGAAAACAGGCCCAAAAGTTTAAAATTTCGGAAGTTCCGTTGCACCATCACCTACACGTATGATAAACATGTTAGTTATGAAAATCACCCACTTTCTGAAAGTTCTTAAAAATGTTATGTATCATTCTTTATTTTACGTTAAATATTAATCATGTATATTACTAGGCGTGACACGAATATTCACTAATGACAAACGTACGTGTATTATAATATTTAAAAGCGTAAATTAAATATACTGTGCAGTGTAAAGAAAAGTATATACATTTATATATATATATATTATGCAGAATCGAGACAGACTATCCAACAGCTTGAATTAAAGTATTGACTTTCATTTTTTCATACACATTAATGCAAGATTAAAAAGATGAAAAAAAAAAACAATAAATAAATAATTTAACGCAACTGGAAGCCTTAAACCAGTGTATACATAAATATATTTCGTAATATTTGAAAAATGATGTAAACAATTTATCTACATGAAGGAAGCTATTAATCGAAATTAAATTAATCGAAAGCGCGTTAAATTAATCGAAATTTCCATACGAGGGTGCACTTGTGATAAATAGTTTGAAATTACTCTCTGATCTATTTGAGAATGACACAAGCCTCCGAATTATGTGTTAAAGCATCTTTTTTTTTAAGCTCACCATACCGATAGGTAAGAAATAACAGTAGTAATAAGACAATGAGTAAAAATACACCAATGACGCGACAAGAGAACGAGATTAAAAAGGTATAAGTACACTGTTGTTCTCTAGCGTATGCTATGTTTCCACCACACACATATGCTTTATGTTAGTTTTCACCGTGACGTCATCCTGTACTTATACTTATGTGTAATGTATTCCCCATATAGGAACCTTGCGTTGTATCATGCGAGGCATATATAATATATGTTACAACATCGAGATGCGCAAGCTTGGCGAAAATTATTATTGTTGCAGGATATACGCATACGTGGTACACACCTATGCAAATGTGTACAAAACACGTGGAATGACGAATTTTTATCTTCGCACTTTACGAGCGGGTATATACATAATTATATACCCATGCATTTTACGATAAAGCCGGTATTCGTTGTTGGTGTTTCGCGATGAAGTAAAAATAGAAAGTGGAGAAAAAAAAAAAAAGAAAAAGAAAAAAAGAGTTGTAATTTCGCATACTTCGTAATAATACAAATGATTCTGTGACGGCGCTAAAAAGGAATGCGCCTTACAGTAGGTATGTGGAGACCTTGATATCGCGATCATCAAGTGTACATAATTAAAATAAAAAAAATACTTAATTCGATATGCCACAAAAATAAAGCTCGAGTTTTTTTGTATTGACGACGTAAAAATACCAGTGGTTGAGCTTAACGAGCTTTTAAGTGCAATATAATGTATCCGTGATGTTCACACCTATATTTAATATCAATCCAATAGACGAATCTAATAAATCGATGGAGTCGAGTGTACGTGTTTTTACGCACAAGCAATTCAGAAGGACAGCAAAAATACTTACCAATCAAACAGCTTGACCGGTGTCTGTACTTATTTTGGCTACACTTATACTCGAGGGACTACAAAATCACTCAAAAGGCGCGCGCGCGTGTGCGTGTATATATATACAAGAGTCCATGCACGCACAGAGGCATATATATATGTATTAGATATGTTCCTATTTTTCCGTGGTCCGCATATAGCCAACGCAGCCGAGGGAGCTTGAAAAAAGCTTCGACTCGCAAAAAAGACCACAGCCCAAGATTTTCCCCTAATAGTTGTACGCGAGCCACGCGACTATCGCACCTTTTCGATTTTTCACTTATACTGAGTATGTGAGTAAGTACAGTGTAGGGGGATCGGTGAGCTTGTGCGTCAGCTGATGATGTTCCGGAACGACTGCCCTGCTCAGCTGCTATATGTACTTGGCTGCGCGCCGGGCATATATATAGCGACGAATGGGTGGGATCGTTAATCGCATACGTTGAAATCTACGAAAAATATAAGTGTCAGTTATCGGAACGATTTTTAAATCGGTGACGGGGTTTCGTGTATGTAAATTACTTACCGATCAACAGCACACCTTTTAGGTATAATTATGGATTTTCATTCTGGAAAAAGTTACGACTGCACAAGAAATACGTTGGCACGAAAAATCACTCGGTTTTGCTTGAAGATTATTTATTACCCACTCAACGCGAGACTAACGAGTTGGCAATGTACAAGAAGCCATTGAAGGTGTTTCGAATGAGCTTTAGTGGGAGCTTTGCAACATTTTAATATTCGAAGAAAAAAAAAGGGGCGCGCTACTTGAGATTAATTTTACCAATCACTGAGTATAACATTGGAAATTTACAAGCAAAACCTCCTATGTCCATCATTTTTTATTTGCTACCACGTGTCGCAATTCCATGGCGCAAATAATCTCACGCCAAGTTGAAATTCAACCTGATAAAACCGTTATTTCATAATATAAAATAGTTTTTTTTTTCTCTTCTTCCTACAGTGTATCTTTACTCCGGTAGTATAAAAAAAAAAAATAAAAACAAAAATAATGTCTCGGAGAGGGAACCAAATTGGTCGGACGAAGCCCAAGACAATCTGCCGCGTGTATTGCGCAAATACTTTTTATTTCGTTATACATCCATGTTAATAATTTACTCAATCTCCCGTTTTTCGGAGATTTCGACGTATATAATATCGCGTATAGACGCAGACGTGCAATAATGTATACATAAGATCGTCTTCCCTTTCCCACTTTTAATTTCTTACTTTGTTTATTACTTTTTTTCTGGTACTATGCGAATATAGAAGGTGTCGCATCGGTGATGGTAACGATGGATTTTTAAAAATAATTTACTGTTCCTTTACGATAAATTGAACTCGCGTACTTTACACATGTAAAAGTAAAATAGTGGTGGAATTTTCACGCTACATCTTTTGCAAATTTATGGTTAATAGTATTTTATCATTATTTTTGTACATGTAATAGATTACTTACGAAACGAACAACGTAATACCTACTTTTTTTTCAATATGAATAAGTGAAGATAATCCCACCACTACTTTGGTCAGTGAACGCGATGCGTTTGACTGCAAAACCAGTGAAATTGACGAAATTGATTAATTTATTCATGAATAAGAGACAATTTTCCCTGAAGTTCATTCATACTTCGCGTACCAAGAATCGGCTCACTAATATTAATGCACAACAAAAAGATTTAAAGTTGAAATCTGTAAAGACTATATTACCCCATACCCATTTATCTGTAAATTTATTCAAGTTGTTAAAAATAATAGATGGCGAAAAATATTATTTTCCATTGCACACGTCAATGCGCATATCAATAGAGATATAGATATACTCGTATCGGTGATGAAAAATCGTTTAACTTTTGTCGAAACTTTATAAGTATATTTAAAAAACAGCATATAAATGTAGGTCAATACCGCGTCACATTCTGCATTTCTAATTAGGAAAATTCTTGACTTTACCAAATAAAAATGTAAAACGTGGTAAAAGTTTCAAAGTCACAAGTATTATCTAGACATTGTGATTGTCCAAAATACTACGTGTCACACTTTTTTTAGTTGTACGTAGATCAGTAAGTACTTTTATTTATCGATTATGTGTATCTTATATGTACAAAAGTGTAAAGTTAAAGTAAATATGTGTAAAATTACATTGACAACGCGTCATTGAAGAAAAATACATAATTATTTTTTGTAGTCAAGAAAAACCGCTAGATTGCGCTAACCAGTTGTGAAACAAAATTTACCGTCACTATGACTCATTTTTCTGACGTCAGTGATCACATATGTATATGACGTATATCTCGATCCTCTCTCTCTCCCCCGCGAGACTCTAAACTGTGCAGTGCAGTCACACTGCTGCAGTCCAATCCAATCATTTTTAGTTCACGCAGTCGCTGATAACTGCGGAGCTACAGGGTGTATTCCGCAAATGCTGCCAGCCGTTAAGTTACGTAGGTCGTGGTAACGCCGCATGGTCGGGCAGCGCTAGCGTCAACCTGTACTAACTGTCGGTGCAGGGTTCCGCATATGTCAACAAACTTTGATATTTTTTACTGTTTTCGCTCCCATGCCATCTGATATTTCGGAGTTTGTTGACATGCGGAACCCACCGACAGTTAGTACAGGTTGACGCTAGCGCTACCCGACCATGCGGCGTTACCACGACCTACGTAACTTAACTGCTGGCAGCATTTGCGGAATACAGGCTAAGTATACGTCCTTAACCGCCTTTTTCACTAACGTTTAGAATAATGATTGAGACAATCAATGATTGTATCATGAGTTTTTGTATAAAGTTCAATTTATACAAATAAGTTGGTAAATATAGGCACACATGATTAATATTTAAACATTTTAAGCTGTATAAATATATAACATAGATTCCAAATATGCATTATTACCGCTGGAATATGCTAACAAAACCAAATATCCGTCTTTCTCACCCATCAAAATAATAGGTATCTGTATAATCCTGTATCAATTTATTGCACACATGCGAAATGTTCAATGACAGTAAACAATGACATAATTTCAAACTTTACTTTTAACTCTTCATTTCACACGTAATTTTACAATGCAATTGATAAATTATTATTCATACAAAAGTATTAATATTCTTATAGGAGGTCGATTTTCAGGAAAAAGATTATTTGTTAACTTGCCGTAAACAGCACAGCCAATGTCAACTTTTTATTTTCTATCTACACAACTAGTTGCGGCTGGTTTTAGCGTTTCAGATTTCTAAACTAAAAAGTGGCCCTAAAATTCTGAAGGAAAGCTTTAGATATTTTAGGCCATAGAGCCATGTTGTCAATTATAAACCAGCCGCAACTTATTTGACAGATACAAAATGAAAATTCAACATTTTCTGTGCTGTTTGCGGCAAGTTTACAATTTAACTATTACTCGAAAGTATAAATATATAGGAGGTCAATATTCGTATAAAACATACACTGCAAACTTGCCGCAAGTAGCACAAACATCGTTAATTATTTATTTTGTATCTATTTCAATAGTTGCGGCTGGTTTATAAGTGACTAAATGGCTCTAGGGCTAAGCTGCCTAAAGCTCTCCTTCAGAATTTCAGAAGCAATTTTTGGCCAAAAAAATCACGACCGCTAGATGGCGCTGATCCTAATGATTATAACTATTTATAGTAGAGCCATTTAATCAATTATAAACCAGCCGCAACTTATTTGACAGATACACAATGAAAATTCAACATTTTCTGTGCTGTTTGCGGCAAGTTTACAATTTATCTATTACTCGAAAGTATAAATATATAGGAGGTCAATATTCGTATAAAACATACACTGCAAACTTGCCGCAAGTAGCACAAACATCGTTAATTATTTATTTTGTATCTATTTCAAGAGTTGCGGCTGGTTTATAAGTAATAAATTGGCTCTAGGGCTAAGCTGCCTAAAGCTCTCTTTCAGAATTTCAGAAGCAATTTTTGGCCAAAAAAATCACTACCGCTAGATGGCGCTGATCCAAATGATTATTACTACTTGTAGTAGAGCCATTTGATTAATTATAAACCAGCCGCAACTATTGAAATAGATACAAAATAAATAATTAACGATGTTTGTGCTGTTTGCGGCAAGTTTACAATGCATTTTTTTCACGAATATTGACTTCCTATATATTTATACTTTCGGGTGAAAGATAAATTGTAAACTTGCCGCCAATAGTGCAAACAATGTTCACTTTTTATTTTGTATTTATGAAATTAGTTGCGGCTGGTTTATAAATAATTAAATGGCTCTAGTATAAGTATAGTAATAATCATTTGGATCAGCGCCATCTAGCGGTAGTGATTTTTTTGGCCAAAAATTGCTTCTGAAATTCTGATGGAGAGCTTTAGGCAGCTTAGCCTTAGAGCCGTTTAATCACTTATAAACCAGCCGCAACTTTTGAAATAGATACAAAATAAATAATTAACGATGTTTGAGCTACTTGCGGCAAGTTTGCAGTGTATGTTTTACACCAATATCGACCTCCCTTATATTTACACTTTCGGGTAATAGATAAATTGTAAACTTGCCGCAAACAGCACAAACATCGTTAATTATTTATTTTGTATCTATTTCAATAGTTGCGGCTGGTTTATAAGTGACTAAATGGCTCTAGGGCTAAGCTGCCTAAAGCTCTCCTTCAGAATTTCAGAAGCAATTTTTGGCCAAAAAAATCACGACCGCTAGATGGCGCTGATCCTAATGATTATAACTATTTATAGTAGAGCCATTTCATCAATTATAAACCAGCCGCAACTTATTTGACAGATACACAATGAAAATTCAACATTTTCTGTGCTGTTTGCGGCAAGTTTACAATTTATCTATTACTCGAAAGTATAAATATATAGGAGGTCAATATTCGTATAAAACATACACTGCAAACTTGCCGCAAGTAGCACAAACATCGTTAATTAATTATTTTGTATCTATTTCAAGAGTTGCGGATGGCCCATGCCATCTGATATTTCGGAGTTTGTTGACATGCGGAACCCACCGACAGTTAGTACAGGTTGACGCTAGCGCTGCCCGACCATGCGGCGTTACCACGACCTACGTAACTTAACTGCTGGCAGCATTTGCGGAATACACCCACAGAGGTGCGGAATTTTATACGTTTGTTTTCCAAGTGGATAATTATTGTCGCTCGATAAGTAATACTTGTGTACAAGACGATATTGAAAATAACCAAGTACAGCTGAGCGTCGAAGCATCGCCATGGGTTTGATTTGCTCGACGGCACAGGTGAGTTAGATGTCTTGTGTCTTGTTGATTTTAACGAATCTGGGGTTATATTTACAATCGGGTCGCCTACGTCTCCTTCGAGAGAAAATGTCTGACATGTCAGATTCAGATATCATATATCCATCGAGAAAGCTAATTGTTTACGTCTAAGTGGATTTACTCGAGCTAAAGATTACACTGCCATGGATGACTCGTTTCTTTTTAGATACTTTTTTTACAGACAAATCGTTCCTTTGTTGCTTCTATTGCTCGGAATTGTCGATATCCAATTTATTTGTTTTCAACATATGCAAATAAATAACCGTTAATATTACAATTCGCACATTTGTAACAATTAATTTATTTATATTGCACGAGAGTTGCCAACTGTCGCGATTCGCACTTTTGCGACTTTTACTTCTTTGTTCTCGTACGTAGGTGATTGACTTACGAGTATTGATTACTTTTAGTTGCTTATACATCCATATCCCTTTATTTTTGACTTCAATACACAAAAGTTAGTTAAAAAGAAAATTCTCGTCACATGTACATTCTTTTGTAACAATTTCTTTTATATGAAATTTGTTAAGCTTTGAAATTACGATTTACTATGTATCAGTAACTTACATGCACCTTTGTGAGTCATAAATTTCTCTCGTATGAATATAAATTGAAATGTAAAAGTTATTATTTCTGAATTTCTAACAAAAGCATTAATAAATTGACATGTTTTATTTTTAGACTGCATGCCTTTGTGGCAGTGCAGCATGCAGTTTTTGCTGTACTCAATGCCCCTCATGTCGCAACAGTACGAGCACTCGTATAGCATATGCCCTGATGCTGATGATGAGCACGATTCTTGCCTGCATCGCATTGGCGCCTGGTCTTAAAGATCTATTCAAAAAGGTAAGAGAATAATTTCATTATTTTACAATCTTAATAAATATTGATTAAATCATAACGTTTATTGATTGCACAATTGATTGAAACAAACATTTTCAGCTACCATTTTGTACAAATAGCACTGCAAATGCTTTGATACCGTCTCAAGTTACATTGGAGTGTGATGCTGCTGCAGGATATTTGGCTGTATACAGAATATGCTTTGCCACAGCAGCTTTCTTTTTCCTTATGTCTGCTATTATGATAGGTGTGAAATCTTCAAAGGATGCAAGAGCTGGTATACAAAATGGGTAAGTTTTTTACTTATAGTGCGTATTGTATACATCAAAACACACAAATTTTATCACGCATTTTATAATTACAGTTTTTGGGCCATCAAGTACCTTATACTCTTTGTTGGGATCATTGGAGCCTTCTTCATCCCAGGTGGATCGTTTGGTTCAGTCTGGATGTACTTTGGGATGATTGGTGGCTTTTTGTTCATACTGATTCAGCTTATACTCATCATTGACTTTGCTCACAATTGGGCTGATTCATGGGTTGAAAATTACGAAGAAACAGAATCTAGAGGATGGTATGCAGCTCTGCTTGGTGCTACTTTCTTCAATTACATCTTGTCCATTATTGGAGTGGTTCTTTTGTATACTTACTTCACAGCAGTAAGTACATTAATGTTTTTCTTACACATAGTCTGCGCAAATACAGTCATAATAATGAATATTTATTTTTTATACTCTTATCAGTCTGGTGATTGTGGATTAAACAAGTTCTTTATCATCTTCAATTTCCTTTTGTGCATTCTCATGAGTTCAGTGTCAATTTTACCAAAAATTCAAGAACATCAACCTCGCAGTGGCTTGCTGCAATCTTCTGTTTTGACTCTTTACATTATTTACCTGACATGGAGTTCCATCTCAAACAGTCCACGTAAATATGACTTCAGTTTTCATTGAAATCCCTATATCAAAAACATGTTAATAATTCATCTTTAAAAATCAATGCAGACAAAGAATGTGTCTCTGGGCCCTGGTCAAATGCGTCTGATACCACTGTCCCTGATTCAAAGAATGAAGCCGTCTTTGATAAAGAGAGTATCATTGGTCTAATTATTTGGTTCAGTTGCGTTTTATACAGCTCCCTCCGTACTGCCTCAAAGTCAAATAGAATCACAATGACGGAACAAGTACTTGTCAAAGACAACGGAGCTGGTAAATAATTACTCCTTTAAACATTTTTCAAATTGCATGCTTAAACATTTTATTTGATCAAACCTAAACAGATATACTTTTTGTTTGTAAGTCGTTTTTTTGGTTCTTCAGTTTGATACCGAATTCTCTACCTAATAATTAATAGTGTTGAAACATAAAAACATGAAGATTTTGCATTTTTTAATGTCATAAGCTCTTCAGAAGGAAATGTATACATAATATGTGATATTTGTTTTACATAACATCTTTTTAATGCGTTCCTCCCTAAAGTAGTAAATATTGTAATACTCCAAATGTTTATTATCTTGAAACATAGCATATTTATCCAATTGCACAATTTTGGAATGCATCATTATTTCCTGTCAGTTTTTACATACCGTTCTAATAATTTTTCTAACACTAATGGACACTGCTTTTTTCGTACAGTGCGCAACATAAATGACCAGTCTCTTATCTACAACGAAGGTAGGCACACATTACACCTACTTGATGAAAAATCTCCACAAATTGTTGTCCCCTATTTTGTTCCTTTATTTTTTTTCGTACCTTATTATTGATCGCATCATCACATTAACATTAGATTTGTTAGCTAAAGAACTATTGCATATGCCATTAGTTTAGTTAATCCTAATTACTTAAGTAAACAGCCAAGTCATTTTAATCATTTTACGCTTAGAGTTTAGTGTGTGCCTGCTTCTGTTGATTTTGTTTTCGTTTCTAAGCATACTTTTGCTACGTGATCGCCCTCACGAAAAAATTTCTTCCCACTGGAGGGCGATGTTCATTTCACTGCATCCCCTTTTTTGGATGTGTAGTTTTCTTTTTGCCGAACATACTTAGATTATGTTTCAGTAGAAGGCCGTAGTGGTGACGTTGAAGACGGCGGCTCCAAAGTCTGGGATAATGAAGAAGAATCACTCGCCTACAACTGGAGTTTCTTCCACTTCATGTTTGCTCTTGCCACTATGTATGTCATGATGACGCTCACCAATTGGTACCAGTAAGTACTTAATTTTTTTGTTGCTACCATTTGCTATATTTTTTATTTGATTTCTTAAAAAATGGGAAGATATCGGAGTATTGATTTCAAGGTAGATTATATGTGAGTTGAAAAAAAAATTGTATTGCATAGACAAAATCATTCTACAAGACTAAGTTTAGGTTTAATTCAAAGAATATTTATTTTTCGTTAAGAGAGCTTCAGAATTGAAACGGTTAACAGTAGAAGATAATACGTGGTTCGTGACTTGTTACACTTCATTTTTAAAATTAAAATGAATGGAGGGCTATTTTCATTTATTAATTAGATTTATTCTTTCGAATTTTTATTAAACTTTTTTCTGCAGGCCAAATGAGGACACCACATGGAAGTCTATCAATGCTAACACTGCCTCAATGTGGGTTAAAGCCATTTCGGCATGGACATGTATAGGACTGTACATTTGGTCATTAATTGCACCAGCTGTTTTGACTAATCGTGATTTTTCGTAAATTAATAATTTTTTTACTACCCTTTTTTTTGGTATATTTCTAAACATTTGTTCTTATCGCGTAAAGTTACCTTAAACTTTCTGTTTTTCATATAAAAAAAAAAAAAAAAGAAAAGAAAAAAAAACAAGTTTTTTTTCGTTACCTTTATTCTTTACTGAAATCACTATAAATAACAATGACTCTTTTATGCTCGATACTCTTTCATTTAAGTATAAAAATATTAGCGTATCATATGCAGCATAACAGGCATATGTATTTGTCTAATAGCGTTGCTCTTATATATAATATATGTTAGACTTGAAATGTCGGTCAAAATAAATGATTCGAAACTGACAGAAGGCCATTGATTGATGGCCGATTTTAAATAAAATCTGGAAAAAAAGTTCACTGGAATGCATTTAAAAGTAGATGTCAAAGCCATATTATTCTTTGCTCCTTATGCACCACTGGCTTTGACGTTATTGGTGTATTAAACGCTTATAAAAACAATAGATTGTCATCAGTGAAAAAAGTTTTGTATAATAAGTGTCTACGTAATATATATACATTAAAGAACGTTTAACAGATCGAGCCTTGGATTCAGATGTTAGTCATAAATGTAATTTCCATACTTTCTAGTAGAAGCTTTTACAAGCAACCCAACTAAAATAACATGTAAAATGTGTATTTGAATTTTTTTTATTTACAATACTGTTGTAAAAATAAACTTGAGTTTTTTCTGTCACAACATCATTTTGAACTAAACTTCATATGATTTTTTTTTGTTTTTCTTTATCTTGATTAATTTAACAGTTCATTGATCTCAAATTATATTCAGATAGTAGATGTAACAAATAAATGATAGACATAAAAAATTGGAATATTTTATGTATAATTAAATTGAGGATTACCATTTTGTAAAAACAGTGTAGTCAGAGAGTATCTGATGAATATTATATAATATGTTTTAAGTAAACATTTGTTGTTTGTCTTTGCAAAGTTAACACAACTGTACAATAAAGAACACGTCTTTGCAAAGATTCGAGAGCTGCAATTCTTCCTCGTCTATGTGATATAAGCGAAAAAAAAAAAAGTAAATAGTGAGTGTTTGTTTGATTCTTGTCATGACCCTGTAACGTTTATTATTGGAAAATAAAAATGATAAAAAAATTGCAACACTAACTTTTTCTTTTTTGTTCTTTCTCGTAACTAACTTTATTTCTTAACATACTTAAAATACTTAATAATATAACTTAATAAGATAAATATAATGTACTTGGGGTAGGGGGGGGGGAATCTTGACAGCATTGTGAGATTTTCATACAATGTGTTTATAAAAATGTAAATTGATAAGAAATACAATTATTTACAGTAAAAATTTAAGATACCTATAGCTTACTGACCCTTTAAAATTTATAAATATGCTTATGACTTTCGTATACATTGTATACGAGGGCAAGCAACCGCAATTGTCGAGCTTTCACTTTTGGTAAAAATATAGAAGACGGTGCAATAATCACGTGCAATCACATCAAATTCTATTTTAACTTTGTTTGTCACGATTGAGGAGCAAAAATCAATGCTCAGTTAAGAAAATGTGTTTCAACCTTGCGTTTCTCAGCTTATAAAAAATATACTCAATTTTTACCAAAAACCTCGCAATGGTTCGAATTTATTTACATGACCGACTGTCGTGATCCAAAAGCGCACGCAGACCTAAATTGAAAATACATTGATCATCTCCACAGTCCCTTTAAACTTCACGAACCACCGTATACCAGGCAGTCTTGCATTGAAACATGATTTCACAACATTAACGTATGTAAAAGTAGTTCGATCACACCGTCGCCATTTCAGTCATCGTTACACCCTAGTCGATTTTTTTCCCCTCCACAGTCCGTCTCGTCGTCGTCGTGCTTTGCGAAACCAAGGCTCGCTGTCGCTTCAAATAGTAGTTCCTGAGATTTTGGAAGGGCGTCTCGAACAGGAGCGTCAGGACGACCGCTGTCAGTATGATCCAAATGAACTCCTTCACGTTGAACTGGGGAAAAGAAAAAACGAAAAATTAATTTAATTTCTCCAACCGAGAAAATCGCCAAAAAAAGGTCAAAAGTCGCGCACCATCGTCGTGAGGAAGCCGATGTGTTCGGCGCACCTAGTTGCCCCGACGTTGAAGAAAAACACGGGAAACTGCGTGAGGTAAACGGCGTAGCTCAGTCTCGTCGTGACGAGGAATCCCCGCCAGGCAAACGCCTTGCTCAGCCAGCCTGTGACCCCGAATTTTGAACTGTCATTCCGATGCGGAGTTGAGTGAATCAAGGAAAAAGAGAAAATAATGTCGTTACCGTCGGTGTTGCCGGTGTGCGCCAGAAATGTCACCCAAACGAAAATGCCGCACCAGCCGATCGGCGCGAAAGCGTTGTACGTCGCCGCGTGCACCGGATTGTACACGTAATCCATCGAGCCCATACGAGCGGGTCCAAAGAAGGCACCGATCGACATCATTATACAAAGGAACCATCCCACCTTCAGTATTTTCTGCACCAACAAAAAAGAGAATTTTCGTCATGCCCATTCGATACCGATCACAGACTAAATGATACTCACATCGTTGATTTTTTCATTTTTCGGCCACTTTCTCAACACGTAGCCCGCAAGGACACCTATTATGTACACCGTCAGCCTGTGACTCGGCAAAATGTACGACAAGTTGGCGGTGTCGAAAAGCTGGCGTATCCTGTACGGAACAAAAGCACAATTTTTTTTATTGTTTTTGCTGCTAAACTATTGTATAAAGATAACAACGCGACGTTTTAGTTACTCACGAAGTGCCGAAGAATATGTAATTGTTGAGGCGGTAATGATAGGTGACGTAGAACCTGAGCGCGGTCGAGGCAACGGCGAGGATAGCCAGCAGGGGGATACCGATCTTGGGCCTCTTGTAGATCGCGAGCACCAGCAGCGGCGACAGGAAAAACAGCTGCGTGTCGATGCCCACGTGGTGCGTATGCGTGAGGCACTGAAAAATAAATTGATGGATGAAAAAAAAAAAAAATAAATAAGGAGAGGAGAAAAGGCTCGTTACCATTTTCTCAAATCCAAAGTAGTTGTGGATGAACAAAAAGTTTCGCCACCACGTTTTTTTGCAGATGTCCGCGTGATGCGTGACCACGAGGTTCCACTGGGGCCCGGAGCCGATGTACGGCATCACGAAGGTGCAAAACAAAACGAGAGCCCCCAGTGTCGGCACTATCCTGTTGAAGGACAAGGTATATATATATATCAAACGTGCAGCGCGATGTGCATATATATGTACACACTTTACCTGAACAGTCTGCTGAGATACTCGTTGGTCACGTCCAACTTGCCGGTCCTGTTGAGCTTTCCAACGAACGAGTAAGCAGTGAGTAGTCCCGAGAGCATGATGAAGGGATCGGTATACAGACTGGCAGCTCGGCCGATCACCGTCCACGGCTTGCCGATGTACTGGAAATTAAAGTAGACCCGACAAATAACGACCGACTCGGAGCGCCCCGCAAAGTCCCCAAACTCCACCGAATACGTACCTCGGTCATATCGGTACGGTTGACGTAGGGATTGAAAAATATCGCCAAGCTCTTGTGAGCCAGCACGAGCATGAACGCGTTGAGGGCGCGTATGCCGTGCAAGGTGGCGATGTCACTTTCGCCCCTGTCGAGCGACACGAGCTTCAAAACGTTGCGCTTCAGGGAAAAGGCCAGCGCGGCTTGGCCGATCGGCACTCCGTAGTGGTCGCACAACCCCGAGATTACCGATAGCGCTGCTATACCCACGAAGAACAGCCTGTGCGAGAAATGTTTTTTTTTTGGTTCATCGTCGTTGGATTGCGAAACGTTGGGTATAGAATTCGAGTTTTCCATCGATTTTTTCTACTTCCATGGTTAATTGTATGTACCTTTGATGTTGGACGGTTCCGTTACGAAGTAACGGTTTCCGATGGCTTTGCCGCCATGTACGCCGTACACATATTTATATATGTAAAATCACCATAAAGTCGCTTATATAGTGTGTAAAGAACATATACTTTTTCTTTTTTTCCTTCCCCCCCTCCCCACACACACACGAAAGGTGTCGCTGAAAACCCGATTTGGGATATACTTGAAATTCGAATGATGTATATTCTCACCCGATGCGGTTTTAACGTCACAAAAAAGCGCTTTTTTCATAATACGATCGTTTTTCTCATCTCGTGTGTGTCGATGCCGCGGCTGAACCGCCAAGTAGACAACGAGCCGGTTCGCGTTGTTTATACATATTCGGGGAACAATTCTTTGGAATTATACACGCTCAAGGACGATCGATGAAAAAAACAACAAAAAATTTCAAATTTTACCGATAGCCCGTTCATTTAGAAGATAATTATCAGGCGCTCTACCGATGTACCTGGACACTGTGACGAAAGAGTCAAGACAAAACTTGAACACCATAAAACGTCCCGTGAAAGCTCAAGAATCCAAACTAATGCATGGATTGGATGTAGGACGATGGTCAGTCGTTAAAAAAAAAAAAAAAAAAAAAAAAAAAAAAAAAAAAAAAAAAAAAAAAAAAAAAAGAATCGCATAGACTCACCCAACGACGATGGTCTCGAGTGGCAGGGAACCGGTCCTCCGTACTTGGCACATGTCCGCGTTGACCTTGACCGTGAATTTGAGGCCGGTCTCCTCGGTGTGCTCGGCCAGCACATGCCTGAGGGACACCTCGACGTCTCGGGGAGTGCAGGCCGAGGGCGCGCACACGGCCCAATTAATTGTGCCGAAACGCGGCACCCGATGCCCCGGCTGCGAAGAATTTCGGCCTCGTATTAGTGTCATTGGAACATAATCGCATGCTGAGGATTTCAATAGAGCTGCGTCAGTGAGACTTTTTTTTTTTTTTTTCATCATTTCCGATTTTCTCTCGTTCCTCCTTTTGGTCTTCGGTATGGTTTGACAAGTGTACGCATGGCTCGCGGTAACAATGGGATCGACGATTCGTGGGAACTGCCAAGGGGGCTCCCGCGCCGGTGGATTGGGAAATACGTTTGTAGGGAAAAAGTGGTTAATGGGAACACCAGATGACCGTTAGCCTTGATGCTTGCAATTGGAGCGATCTATTGCAATACCGTCATACAATGCTAATTCGATCGGTAAGATTACACTTTTCGATTACAATTGTATGGTTTTTATTCTCCACTAGCTTTTTCATTATCTTTGATGACGTTCATCAGTTAAAACTAGCTACATTCCGACCAATGGGTTTCAATCCTGTTTAATCATAAGCTTCGTCTGCTCTGACGTATTTCTATTTTCGACTGTATCTTCGCATTATTTTTCTCTTGTCACGAATCGAAAATTTTCTATCCCTTTGCATTGGGGATGAAACATTGATTTTACAGCCTTTGTATACATTTAATTTCTTTCACAACATATGTATGATGAACACGGATGCAAGCAGGTTTCAGTTTCAAAGGCGATCGATCGTTTGCAAAAGAGTACAGCTTCGAAATTTTGGCCACGTACACCCGTGTCTTTTTTAAAATCTTCGTTCAGCGTGAAATTCGTGTGTTTGTAGTGAAAGTCGAGAGCTGATTATCCATTCCTCGTTAGGACGAATTAACGCGTCTCGTTTCTCGCAACCGAATGACCCGGATTTGGAAATTCGCTCATTTGTACGTAAGCGCCGATTCTTTTGTCGATCGTGGATGCTAATGCTCGATCGGATTTGCACCTCGATTACCGTTTCCCGGAAACGAGTGGCGCTCAATTTGCCATTTAAAATCCTCAAACAATCGTACACACGGATTTCATTTTCAAACGCCCCGTACCATATCGCAACCGCATCCAATCTCCTCTAATCGGTTGTAAAATCCCTCCTCGATCGCCAAAACCACGACTGTACGGTCCTTTCTCGGCTAAAAATCCACCAGCTTTTCAGACCTTCCTTTGTTCATCTCAATTTATTCGCAAAATTCCCCGGCTTACGCGTCCTCCTCTCATCCCGATCTACGATCGGTATCGCGTGTACCTGTTTCCAACACAACCGATTACCGATTCCGCGCGCATCCCCGCGCGTAAGTTTATAAGTGTACGTCGACGCGCGACCTTCGTCCGCCGCCGTTTCTTTTTCTTTGCTAACGCTGCTACTTACCCTGCATTTGAGATTCGCTCGCTCGGATTGTTCTCGACCGAAAGCTCTTGTATCATTCCCTCTCTCGCACTCATTCTTCGGGGCGATTTTAATTGGTAATCGACCGATCGGATGTACACCGCGTACATTGTTCATCTATTGCGCTGTGCATCAAACGCTAATGACGCTCGCGAGTACCTGACTCATAAATATTATACTTTTTTTTTTTTTTTTTTTTTTTGTATCCAGAGGCTCTTACGATCCTTGATCGGTTCGACTACTGTTTTTGTTTATTTTATTATGTGAAGCTCTAAGAGGACATCCGAGGATGCCGATTAGAAAAGGGTTGATCGGCGTACGAACAAACTAAACTTACAAGAGAAATGAATTTATGCGACGCAAAAAGTTTTACGTACATCGAAGGGGGTTGATTGTATCAGAAATTAAATTTTACTCAGTGAAGGCTCTTTGAGAACGAAAAAAAAAAAAAGTCATCAAACTGTTCGAGCAAACCTGAGTATCAGCCGATTCGTACATATTATTTTCAAAGCTTGGGCGGATTGTGATTATAGAAACACAAAAAGAAGAAAATAGCAAAGACTCACGTCGCTAATGTTGCTGCGAAAGGCGTAGTGCGAGTGCAGCAATCGATGCAGGTGCCTGAGATCGGTACGCGACTGATCGACGTCCAGCTGCAGGTAGGCAAGGCAGTACTGACCGCGGATGCCGTCGGTACCCTCGGCTCCCAGGCACTCATCGAAGTCGCCCAGTTGGTTGACGTTGCCGTTCAAAAGACCCGATGGTACCTTCGCCGTTGCATCGTACACTGGAAGTTATTATTACTATTATTAAAATCGGCTCATTTTTGGTAGCAAAAAACGCTCTTGTTTTTTATTGTCACGTGTAAAAACTATTCAGAACTTTTTTTCGGGAGGAAAGAAAAGGGTAATTTGTTTTTATTGGCCAGTTTGAAAAAAATGCTTGATTTATGCGTCCTCGAGGAGACACGTGTGAATTGTGATAAAACGCCACCGACAGTCGTAATGCATTTTTTTTTTTTTCTTTTTTACGTTCGTGATGCAACGCGTGTATATATATTCAAATGAGAAATTAATTTGTGTCGATGAAACAACGTGTAGGTATACATATATTTTACAGCCGAGTCGATAGAAATTTAGATGCGCGCAATAAAACGCGTTTCGCAACAGCAAAGTGTGTCCTTACAATAGAGAGAGAGAGAGAATCACGCAATGTGTCAATAGCCGATCGATCGATCGTTCGTCACCGGTCTCCCGAAAAAAAAAAAAAAAAAAGAATCACGAGAATATCGAAAAAAAAAAAAAAAAAAAAAAATCGTCAATATACAGGAGAAATCGGGAATGAATAATTCCATGTGCCGGCGTCGGCGACGGGCACGTGCTGCCGGCCGAGAGGACGCGACGCATACGCAAAGCCACATTTTGGGGAGTGGCGCGTGCGACAACGATCTCCCGAAAATTCACACACACATAGCCGCTCGAAGGATTGCGCAAGTGTCGTTAGAAACTGGTATGTACATGATATGGCGTGTAAGAAAAAAAAATTTTCTTCACGATGATGCATCCGCGCGGATCATTAATATTGAAGGCGGCCTCGCCGTTTTCCCTTTGCACAACGTATAGGCCCCAAAAGCGCGTCGATGCATTTCCGCGCGAAATTCCAGCGCGACGGTATTTTGGGATACACCATTCATAATTAGAAATGAAAAATCGTGAGCCAATCGTTGTTTTAATGAATATTTTTTCAACTTCACCTGGAAATCGTTACTAAAAAAGAAAAAAAAAAAAATCTTTTGAACAAGAATATTATTTTTTTATCAATGCTTCGTCACTTGTGACATCTCTTTTTTGTTAAATTCAAATCATTCTGTTCAACAACAAAGAAAAAAAAAAAAAAATTACTCACTTTTAAGGGCCCACAGAGTGAACTTGTTGAGTTCCTTGCGGTAAGTCTCGGCCTGCAGTTTACATTCGGCGCTGACTGGACCTGCAGCCGGATCGAAAGGTGGCACGATTTGAAAAAGATTTCGTGCCTCGCGATCAATCTTTTCGCTATGGATGTCTAGGAAAAAAAAAAAATGACAATCAAATAATCGTTAAATTTATACGATCAATCGATTATTCAAAAAAATCGACGAAATACTTTTATGTAAACGTGCTCCAAAATCTGTTGACCCTTCTGTCATTAGGTTACTCTCGTATCATGCAATTTATTTTTCGAATTTTATTTAAATTCGGTATCATTATAATAATTGCTTTATTTATTTAAATTGTATTTTCCATAATTTCTACTTTCAGTACTATCTATTGCTTATTGAACAATAATTCAGCCAATTAAAATTTTTTCGATATTTTGCGGATTTAAGCCGAGATCAATGAATTGTCACGGCGAATAGTTTCAAAATTCCACCAAGAAATCTGTAAGGTTTGGTGAGTATATAAAGATTGATGAGGCCTTGTGCTAATGGATGTTCTTACGAACACGTTCGGTAATGACATTTGCACGATTCAAGGTGATTTGGCGCGTTTACCCTTACCTTAGGCAATTAGACAAAATTAGATTTACACCAAATAGGTACTCAGTCTTTGATTTTATTCAACATAACCATTTTTTTCTTTACGTTACACACTTGAAAATTCAAAATTCTCACCAAAAAGGCCTGCTTTTTTGAACATGACAACCAAATGACTAGTTTTTACGAAAAAAAAAAAAAATTATTTTCTTGAGTCACACACATGGCCTTTCGATATTTTTACTCTCTAAAAGGTTCTTTTGAGAAAGTACGGCTTTGCTTTCATGTTTGGACAATGATAACGAACGCCTTCAACGCATAAGTATTCCATTTTTTTCTAAATACCACTTATGCTTGTTTTCGGATTTCAAGGATGAGTATTGCTTGTTCTGCAAAAATGGATAAAATGTTTGCTTTTGAGTGCTTACCCAATGCTAATAATGTTTGCAATGCCAATCTGTTTTTTCTCATGGAATGTTTGTACTGCAGCTTAAAGGGAAGACAAAGCCTGCATATCGATCGATCGATTCTTTTAAATAGGCGACTTTTCACCTTCCTCATTGTCGCCCTTTTTTTGTTTATTATAAGCTCACGTAACTTTCACGTAGATTAAGAAAAGTAATCAATTGTGTCACTAAGAAAACTAAACTTACAGTTACATAAAATTGAAGTATGATGATATCGATAAGTTTGATTTTTAAGTTTAAAAAAAACTAGTAACATGAATTATTTTTAATTCATGAATAATATTATTATTTAATTGCAAATTTTTTGTAGTCAAAAACATCAATTACGGACGCGTTTTAAAAGTGAATATTCCACATCAGTCTATGTAATAAAATGATAGTTTTATACGATATGGTAGTTGAAAGTAAAACAATTTTTTAATTTGTAGTAAATATATAACATTAATATATATTGTATATGTAATATAATTACTAGTTACACAAGTTAGATTGAATTTTTAAAAATTCTAAAAATCTTACCGAATGAAAAAAATGACTATCTAACATGCACTTACAGACTTACTCTAGTTATTAATGAAAAAATATCCACCACTTTTCAACTAAATTGACAAATGAGTAATGAAAAAATTTTTCTGTGTGAAAAAACTGTATCCATCACCAGTAAATAAAAATATTTCACTGTACAAGTTCAAAGGAAAGCCCTAGTTGTCTTTATTATTTTTATAGTGCACAACTAAAAAATATACACATATTTTTTTTGCATTGCTGAAAGTTTTATCGTGAAACTTGAGATATGCGTATCATCTCTGTCTTCCGAGAATATTTTTGCAAGGATAAAAGATGATGTCAAGACGCGCAACAAACGTAGAATCTGCTATTGTGTTCGTTTCTCCTTTGTCGAGGAGAAACTATGCTTTTTAAGATTTATTCCACGTCGACGTACTTCAAAAGGTCATACTTCTTTTTTGGAAAAATAAACGTATACGCTCGTAGGTATTATCTTTTACTAAAAGTATTTTCATAATTTTATATTATATTATACTTGTTTTTAAAAAGGCTTTTTGAGTTTGCGATTACATTACATTGAGTATGATTGTACATTGTGGTATAAGAATGAAATTTGATTTTTTTTTTTTTTTAATAACAGACTCATAATAAAAGAACAATATTTTAGTTAGATAGAAGTTAATCAAAATTGTAAAGAAAAGAATGAAAACTTTTTTCAACTAAAAAATTTTAGGAATAGATAAATATCACGCTAGCGTTATATCTTTTTTTTTTTGTCAAAGTACTCTATCAGAATAAAAAATGGGATTTACTACATGAAATTTAAAAGTTTCGACAATCGTTGATGACTTACTAACCCAATAATGACCCAAAGGACATTTTAAATTTAAAAAAAAAAATCCATCACTTTTTGGAATTGCCAAAAATTTTTTTAATGCTTCCACCTTACTTAAGCGCACAATTCACTTACACAATAAAGTATTATCATACCTTGGTGCTTTATGTACCAAAATAATTTTAATACGTTGACAGAACCATAAGCTTCTACGATCGTTCGCAACGAATGCAGCCTTTTATATACAATCATTCCAACAACTTCGGAGCTCGACCATCGATAAAAACAGGTCAAAGAGCGCTGGCCCCTTCATCCGTCACGGAGGCTCCTGCTTCTCCGTCGCAAAATAGTTTCTCTATTGATGATCGCCCGATAACCCGCGCTGCATCGCAACCCATTCGTCTTCAGCCGGACGCAAGATTAATAACATACCCCCGTGGAAATTAATGTCATCCCCTTTCAATCCTTTTTTTTATTTTATTTTATTTTATTTTTTTTTTTCGTTTCTCTATGCATCACTTATTTATATCTGTACCGCCCTAATGTGTCGCACTTTCCATTTAGAGCACTACGGTTTCGGTTGGAGGTGAAAATCTCGTTTACACACGAGTAAATTTGTCTTTATTACGGAGATTTGATTGCACGCTGCGTATCAAGGAGCGTCACGGGGAGTCGTGTTGCGTTGATTGATTATTTCTCGAGTAAGAGGGGGATGTAGTTGCTGAATGTACAAATGAGTAGGTATATCAATGATAATTTTTATGCTTAATTTGATTTATTGCAAAGTAATGACTAAAACAGATTTTTCATCTTTAGATTGCAGAGGTGATTGAAATTCGCAGGCTCTACTACTGTGTGATTTTTTTGGTAGTTTTCGAGATTTCTACGACTGATGGGTCATAAAAATAAAATAAAATTTAAAAAATTTTTGTCAAGTTTAACACATTAATAATCCATATACGTAAACTTGGGCTCAATTATTTTATTCATCATCAAATATTTTAAAACAAAATTTTTTTTTATTATATAATCAAACGTTTTTCATCACTATTTTTGATGCAGTATTAAAAACAAATTTTCCGGCAATAATAGTGGTATGTACTTTAAAAGGAGAATTTGTACGAATGTAATGTTGAAACACTTTTCTTAAGTACTAAATCCTTGTTTCGGTACTAAAAATTTTTTACTCCAAAAGAATTTCAACGCCGAGTATTTAAAAAAATAAGCGTACCCATACATTTATCTACGTGAGAAACAATGCTTCATCTTCCTTTTGTTTGTTTTTTGTGGTAAAAATATACTGTAGCCTTTATTTTTTATGCAATCTATAAAAAGGTAACTGTTTATTGCATACTTCGAGAAAAAGACATATTGAATTGAATATTTTTTATAATTTGTTACCACAAAATCTATGAAAAAAAAATTCCCAGTCTAACATAAATTGCAGGAAACCTTTTATCCTTGATGCGGTAACCAGTTAATTATTTTAAATTCTTTGCGGATGTAAGTTTGTTGTCTTAACTGCGATGCGCTAAGCGATTAGTCATGTAGATACATTTCACACTTGATTTTATTAAAATAAAAGATCAGCGAGTCAGGAGGCGTTTCGCAATCCTTTGATTAGTCGATAGTCACAAATAAATCAACCCTCTCATTATTAAAAAAAAAAAAGTAATACGAGAATATGTAAAAAAACGATTGCGTAAAATTTAACACTGTACCGAAAAAAAGTGCCAGGAAAAATACCAGGAAATCGCGTAAAGACACAAACCCAGTCATCGTATAGTTATTTCCAATCGCCATTACGATTTCCGGAGTTTATATAGATATGGACATAGATAGAAAAACAAGTCAAGTAGGCGCAAAAATTTCCAACAAAAGAGTCACGTTAATGGGATAACCAATATTGGCGATCGATGTAAATGATCACGCAAGCCTCGATCTCGAAGCCAAAGAAGATGCTAGATTTGGCGCGCGTGTGCTATTCAATTGACTGTAAACTTTTCGCGTCTTTTTCCGTTTTTGAAATTAAAGCTGGTCACTTGCAACAGATCAATTTTTTTTATTGCTATATACAATCACTTTCAATAAATGCGTTCGGTTCCAGGTGATTTGACTCTAATGGATGCTGATTTCTAATTGCAATACAACTGGACATTTAAATTGGGCACAAATACTTTAAAATAAACTTTTTTCTAAGCGCAAAGCAGTATTTTTTCTGCAAAATATTTTGTTCACTAGTATTTTATAACGAGTAATGAAAAAAAAAAAAAAGTTTCCAGCGCAAAGAATACTCAAAACTTTTAAATATATTTTAAAGCAAAGTGTTTGAAAAGAATAGCCTTGCCGAAGGCCAATAGAATACTCATAATATGAGCAAATGCTTGTAAAATTCTCTAGATGGTTGTTTTATTTTCTTAAATCGCCATGAATCAACACGCAGTAAATCTGATACACCTGTTTGCCGATCCAAAATGGCTTTTAGATTGATCAATCAAGCAGACACAAGCTTTAAACGTATACGACGTTGGAGTATCAAAATTAACTATACTTGAAAGAGTAAAAAAAAAATATATATATTATATACATATAGAAAAGGAAAGTACTATATATGCTGCGCGCAGAGTATCAATGAGCAAAAAGATACATAACCGAAACAAAAGTTCGGAGGAAGGAAAAGAGCTCGACGGACTCGCGGCTTTTAATAAGCATCCGGTATGCCGCCAACGCCGCTTTACGGTTCTTTACGAGCTGCCACCATTCGCTCTTGCCGATCTATTTTTCGGGCGCGCGAAATCACTCCGTTAGAATTTCGTTGGCTCTCGGATCATTGTTATGTCACAGCTCGAAAGTACAAGTGAGTATATACGCGTGTCCTCCTTTGCGGCTCACTTTTACCACATGCGCGCAAAATCGCAATCCAACCGATCTTTGCTTGTGCATACACACGCAATAACAATGAATAAACAAGACCAATGCGTGAAAAACTTGCGATTTTTTCATTTATAATTAATGTGTTGCGTTGCACTCACCATAGTAGGGATTGCTGGACTGGCCAGCGCCGATTCTCGAGGTATCGGTAAAGAGCGAGTCGTAGCGCTGGGCGACGCTGTCGATCAGCTCGACGAAGGTGAAATTACCTGGCGCGCTTTTGTTCGGGTTGAGCGCGCGAAGGATTTCCTCCTCCTGGATGATGCCGCTGGTGGCGAGGCCGCCTCGTAATACGTCGACCGGTTGACCGGTATGGCCGATCTGCAGTATCCCGAGGAGAAGCAGAGCTATCGCTCCTGGAAACGAGGGCATCTTTGGCTAGGGTCAGCTACGTTTCTGTGGAAATATGGGGAAAAGGCTGATTCGCCCGATTTTTCGATTTTCGTTTGGGATTCGCATTGGATATATTATTTTTTATTTTTTATTTTAATGCTAGTATTCATCGCTGATGGATGGCTCGTTACTTAGCACTCGATCGTTGAATTTTTTAATTTATAAATTTAAAATTTATTGGAGGTGCAGTTGATGAGTAATAAATGAATTAGCGAGGAATTGCTAATAAAAAAGAAAGTTTTTAGAAAAACCGAGGAATCAATAAAAGTAGTTGTAAATGATAAAAAAAAAGTTATTTATTTTTGAAACCAAGTGAAATTAAAAAGCAAATATCATGGACGTTTCCAAATCGCGCGTGGCTGCGGCGCCTTTTGGTCATACGCGTGCAGTCGCTAAAACATTTATTGGTCCAGCATAATTTTTATTTACTCTCTGAAGAATACACAACTCAGTGACGAGACGATGAATTGTGCGTAATTCTACTTTTGTTTCATCAAATATTACAACACTTTTGCATTTTTTAGAATTATATACATATTTTTTTTTTTTTTAACATTGAAATGAGACATTATAACTAATAAATTTAAAACTAAAATATTACAGTTTATTGTGTTGATAATTTTAAAAATTAAAAAATTTGCAGCCTAATATTCGATAAAACAATTAAAAGCTGTAAATAATTTTTTCGAAAAATTATTTGATAGAATTAAAAAAGTATTATTATAACATTTGAATTTAAAATAAATTAATTAATATTGACCATTTTCGGAATTGTGTACTTATATGTGTTAAAATTTTCAATTTTTTAAATAGTTACACTGCTATACTGCAATTATTTAATTAATCCATGCATTTGTTCAGAATCATAATTAATTATTATTTTACTACAAATAATTGCATGAAAAAAAAAAAAAAAAAAAAAAAAAAAACTACTTTGTAACGAAAATACTTTAAAAAAAAAAATCATGGTTTGCAACAAAAACACCCAAAAGTAAAAGTGAATGTGTAAACGGCCGTAAATCTTGGACGAAACAGCTGAGAATGCGAGCGAAAGACAACAACACTGTAAAAGTGAGAACAAAGCACCAATTTACCTGGACGACAAAAGCGGTCCTCGATGGCTTGAAACTCGATGTGTCTTTGACGCGCACAGAAAACAAAAAAAAAAAAAAACAAAAAAAAAAACAGCTTCACAAACTGGACAAGTCGACAACTCGCGACACTATTAGTCCCCCGGAGCCACACCCCGATATCAACAACATAGGCTCGAGGGCAACAATCCGATGCTCGCTCGACATCGGACTCGCCTCAAAAACCCAAAGCGCGCTTTTCTTCGGCAAAGAAGCGCGTGTGCTCGCGCTCGCCTATTACAACCGACTGCCCATTACCGTACGTACACACACCGCCGTACCTTCGCTCCCACGGCGAGAGAGCGATTCGCGGTCCTCGAATATGCCCGAATAGAACCGGCCCCGCCGATTTGTCGCTCGCTCCTACCTGTATACACCTCATGCCCCTTTTCGCTCAATCATCTCGTCTCCACCAACGACTCATATCCTCCTTCCCCTTTGGTTCATCTGTTTTTCGCAGGGCTTTTTTTTTTTTCAACCAAGACCACTTTTTGTTGCTTGTCGTTATAGAGACCGAGTGAGGTTTGGACTCTATACATGTTTAAACACCTGCCAACACATTTGCATGGATCCAACAGAGATTTATGCCCATTGGCCACTGGAAGCTCGCTGTTTTCAAGGAGATCGGAGTTTTTCGATGCCGATTACGTCTGAAAGACAATAATAATAATAATAATAACTTTTGCTGCGAAAATCCATTGCAAACAATATATGTTGAAACCTGTACTTGGTCAACCCGGTGTAGTCCATGCGTTTAGGATTATCGACTACGCGAAAACCCATGTATATACTCTCAGACGACGACTTAGTAACGCACTTGTCTTCGAGTTTCGGATGAATTTTCTTATATTCATCCGCGTTCCATCCCAAAGCGTTTTGTAATGCGTAAACAGCCTATTGGAATTCACCGTATTTCTAATGAGCTCTTCGGTGTCCTTGAACTCCGCACATAACGAAACCTTCGTCATCATAAGCGTTTTGTACATTAAAAATAATCATTGCGTCGCTAACTGCTGTATCGTAAAATTCCAAATATTTGGAGGGAACGTAGTATATATACGTGACTCATTAATGACTTTATCGCCATCAATCACCAATCATCATAAGTTCACTCGTTTATCGTCTACCTTTGCTTACCGGTGCTAATCACTCGCTTTGTCACGTTTTTCCCATCATTACCGATTACTGCTGATCACCAGTGCTTGTCACCGAATGATTATACAAATATACAATTGAGTTTTAAATAGCTCAGACATTTGCACTTACAAGCTGATTAAGACCTTCGATAGCGACGCGTGTGGTGCTACAGCTGGACAAGCCTCGTTTTGAAATACCTTGTACAGTTCGCGAGCAGGTTGAAGTAGGACTGTTGGCCTCTCGAGCCATCCTATCGACGGAGATTGAGATTTCGTCGTACTTACATGTATGCTTCGGCCTTTCGTAGTTCGTAAATCACATAAAATACCCAATGAGCAAGCCGTGCTGAGGAAGGTACGTTCTTTTTTTTTTTTTCTCACTCAAAAGTTCGTATTCGTGGAGCCAATGAACTCGAGAAAATCAAAAATTCTCTTTTTTCTCCAAATATTCAATCGAGCCTCGGATACTTACTTCATTGTGGACATCTCCTCTCTGGTATAGTATGTTCAGCCAAACTGAGCCTTCAAAATACGTCTTCTTGCAAGCACTGACACGTATAGCTGTATATATAATTTAAAACCAATTCTGATTACGGCAAAAATAATATACCTACCGCATTACGTAGCTAACGATTCTTTTATAGTGATCCAGCGGACAAACGTTATTGGTACTACTGTTCAGTTCAGTCTATGAACAAACATTATTTTTTAGCCTTTTCGGTCATGGTCCCTTTTTTTGATGAGTATACGTTTTCTCCATACTTGAAGATTTACTGTTTTCTAAGAGCTGTCGTTTGTAACGATTCAATGGCCATCAGATATACATTTACATTTTCATCATAGCTCGAGTTCTTAAGTAGTCATCTAGAATTAATTAATAAATCACATTTAACAGCTACTTTTTTTTTTTTTTTTTTCAAGTTTAACGCGCGTGAGAACTGTACTTCCTCGTAAGTAAAATTAACCCTGATTTCTGTATTCCGAAACCTTTTCTTTATTCAAGACAAATTTGAAAATTTTGTTTACATTTTTGTGTATTACATGTTTACGCAAAAATGTGCCTTGCACTTGTCGCCTTATCGATAAAGATGTGATTGATTTTTAATAAATGAATCTATATCTTAACAAGACCCATTACTATTTTTATTTAATAGCGCTAAGCCAATATCTTTGAATAAAAAAACAACTCCTGGATGATTGTGTAAAATTGTTTGTTTCTCGATTTAAGCATCTTCATACAAAATAGAAGATATCAATGATTGGTACAGCTAATGTTTCAACATTAGACCGAAATATTTAAGTTCACCTTGCACAGAGTGACGCAAGCGTTCAATCGCGTAAACTCGGGGTAACCATCATTGGAATTCAATAACGTCAAAGGTATACGATTTTGGCTGCATATTAACTATACATTTTGAATTCGAGCACCGCTTGGGAATAGTTTCAGCTCGGCGGTAAAATAAAATCTTTAAACTGTGTTTGTGCGCACCTGCGCGTGTATGCGTATAGACGCAAGGGAAAAAAAAATACTACTCATCTCGACCAGTTGATCGAAGAAACTCAAGGTCTGGCTTTCGGGTTTCGAGTCACGATCTCCTGTGACGTCATAATTTACGTGCGTCGATCACGGGAAATCATTAGATCTCTTTTGCACGGTACATACAACTGTCTATTCAACAACGTAACGGTAGGAAAAGCCAAAAGTGCATTACTTTTGTTTTACAGAATGATTTTTTTTTTCTTTTATTTAACGTAAAAAAATACTAGATAATATATAATCGTCGGAACAGCCAAAGTTGGATAGTACGTTGCATATATGAGCATCATTAGCATAAAATTATGAATAAATTTATGAGACAGTGGGTACTGGTGCTTTGAAAAAAAAAAAAAAAAAAAAAAAAAACTATTGACTGTTAATAGTACCTATCTCAACGCTCAATGCCATCTTAATTTTTCAGATGATTAAATTAAAAACTTTTTTCGTGACAAAATTGTAAACACAGACTTTGGAATACGCATATAAGTTTAACGACACGAAACACTTTTATCCGCTGTGATATTGAACATTTAAAATTGATTGAATAAGCAAAAAAATGTTACGTTAACGTACAAAGTCCTGAAGTTGCAGTATCTCCTTTGTTAAGCTCCTTAGAAAATTCCAATAACTCGGTGGCGCCAAAAATAATTTAACAACAAAAAATCTGTTCGAACGCACGGTATACAATCGTCGAATCCTTTGTACATCGGATTGGTGATTAGTTTTTTTAACCATACATCGGTGTTAACATTGTACGTGACGGCAGAGTTAATTTTCTCGTACACCACAAGCAGTTTTGGAACCACAGTTTCACCGTTGCTCCAGCCAACCTGTAACTGTCCATCAAAAATACAACTAACGCATGCGGAACTTGAACCACGCGGTCTCTGCCCATAATTGAACTTTCCCAACAGCCGAGCACACACGTGAAGATGGTGTGGATAAACAATGTCCGAAAAAAAGTGACAATGGGACATATTTTTCGAAAACGGGCTCAAGAAATCGCGCCGATTCCAAACTGTCCCGCAAACATTGCTGCGGTTCGGGTCACTCCCTCTCTTGGCTCGGGTTCTTCTTCTTCTTACTCGAGCGTAAGCGTATGTAAGTACGCGCGGACCCACTCGAGAAATCGTCGCACTCTCGCCTCGAGGAATTGCGCAAGGGTTAAAGCAAGGCGTCGGCGATGAACCGAGACAGACCAGCCCGTCCGTACATAAACATATAATTATGTACTCATACCTTTCGTGCGTACGCGCGTATATATTATGATCCCTCCCCCTACTCCATACGCGCCTTTTCGGTAAGTAGTATGCATGTATACGACGTTTCGAAACACGACTGTGACGACGCCTCGAGGTGAACATTATATTGTCTCCTTTTTTTCTTTTTACGTGTTCGAACTACTTGTGCGTGTAAGTAGGCATCCTTAAAAAATATATATTTTTTCTTTGTCTTCAATCTAGAATATGTCTTTGGGAATAATCGCGCAGATGCTCATTCGTTATGGCGCGGGTGTGTAGTACCGAGAGCTTTTAAATTGGGTGAAATTGGGGTAACATGACTGCAGTTGTGTTGGTTAAAACTTTCTTCGATTGGCAATGGGGTTGAACGTAATACATCCGAAGGGACGTATATATACGTGTTTCCGGGTGGGTCGGCTTTCCTCGAGCCTCGAATGCTCCTTGGGAAATCGGATACCCAATCTCGAATGATGTTGAGAAACGTTTATCTCCTTTTTACGTGAATACTCTTTTCCTACAACGCTTTCCAGGGTATTCGAGTTCCTGATGGGAACAGCTAGAAATTCAATTGGTAAAAATTCGTGTGACATTCATTACAAAAAATGAATGGTTATTTGACGCGGCTGGTACTTCATTATAAATTTAATATAATTTTACTTGTAATTAAAAATGAGAGAAATGTTCATCAATGGTTAATTAAAACGTTCTGTGCGTACGTGCGAGCTGACGTCACAACATTGTATTTGAGCTACCTCTCGCGG
The DNA here is from genome assembly GCF_036245765.1 of Copidosoma floridanum. Taxonomy (NCBI): domain Eukaryota; kingdom Metazoa; phylum Arthropoda; class Insecta; order Hymenoptera; family Encyrtidae; genus Copidosoma; species Copidosoma floridanum. The sequence continues at coordinate 13,775,183 of NW_028321896.1, read as the reverse complement.
TGTGTGTATTCACGGGATACGTGCCCAGAATCCGGTTCGAAGTTTATTCAATTGACCGAAACCGAAATTTCTTGTCACTGGCGTTGAAACGCGTTTACTTGCTTTCGTGTGTTGCTTCTGATGCTACTGTCGTTGCTACCAATACTGCTAATGTCTTACTGTATCCTTAAAAGAAGATTTATTTCGAATGAAGCCTTCCATGTATGATATTATTGATCGTTGGTATGAGATTTTTTATTTCCGGGTGGTACAAAATAATTAATCGATGAAATGTAGTGTTTGGAATCCCCTAAAAACATTAGTCACCAAATGAACCTTGTTCGCAAAACCCGTCAAATCTGGAGTGCTAACAAATGTGAGTCCAACAGATCACAATATTGTGCCCAGATGATTTCACAAGTGCCTACAGAAGTTATTACGAAATAATCTCTAGATTTGCAGTGCGTCGACGTCGTAGACAACGAAGGTTATTGCATGCATTTCTTCTTATTATGTGCTCTTCATTTGGCTTGACGCTATACTACATGATCATCTTCTTTTTTTTATTGATATAATATAGTGGTAATAGCTGCAGCAATGATAATGAGGTGGTATTATAGTAATAATGATATAATAATAATACTACAATAACTATACATAATTTCAGTCATTGTAAAAATAACTGTAATAAAAACTAGTGTAATATTAAAAATAATTGTTATTGTTAGTATTATATGTTCGTATTAATAGCAATAGCAAAATAGTAATAATGATGATTAAGATAACTAATGTCTGTAGGCGTGTATTTTCTACCCTTATATTTTTTTCCAATTAGGTAATAGAAATTAGTGTGCATTGTATTAAATGAACTGTTAAACTTATAACCTTACAAGAAATATATTTTTATATTATGTATAGATGTCGTGAACTCACTGCAATTTATTCAACAAAGTCTTATACCTGATGAAAAGGATAATTAAAAAAAAAAATCATTATACATGAACTTTGAACTCAAAGATAAGACAGTAAGGTTCAACGTACAAGCTGTACATTTGGGTACAAACAACTTTATTGTAATATAAAAACTTAACGAAATGAACAATAAATTTACCAACTTTTTTAAGATTTATTATGCATAGTTTTATTCACGGCGGGGCATTTAAATTTTTATGAGCTAAATACAGGTTTTGCAGTTTGGTTTTTGCTTAGTGCAATTTAAAAACTTTTTTTTTTGTTTGATATAAATTCAACACACTTATTCCAATTTCTCGTCCATCGATTAAATAAAAAAAAAAAAAAATAATAAATAAAAAAAAATATGCACATCAAAAATACATTTATAAAAATTTGCACAAGGAAAAGTTAGTAGCGTTATTTTTTTTTAAATATACCTCAAAAAAATACGAATAATGCTCGGTCATTATCATAAAATGCACGAGTTCAACCAATGGGGTTTGGTTTTTTTTAATTCAACATTATTTTTTTTTTTTAACTTCCGCATAGCCCGCATATGGCCGTGGCCTACCACCAACTTACGTAACATGAGCACATCCTTATAATAATTGAATTCCATTCATCGTTTAGGCGCATAATTAATTATTCTACTACGAGAAAAAGATTTTAAACACGGGTGTCAGCGAGGGTTTCAAGGGTGGGCCTCAAATTTTTTTTTTTTTTTTTTTTTTTTTTTTATTGGACAAAAACGGGATATTTTTTGTGGATTTTCTCATGTACCACACTTTTTATCTATATCGAATATCGTTTTCGTACCAAATCAATTTGCTATTAGGTATTGATAGCCCGCGGGGTTACAGAACCCATGGCTGACATTCTATTTTTGCGTAATGATTTGTCACACGAGCCGTATTTATTTTGTTACAAGTAGAGGTCAGAATCGCGTCTGCGCGTCAAAATAAACGCCCCGCTGCTCTTTCTCTCCCACACCTTTAAAAAAAAAATAAAAAAATAAGGAAAAAAAAAGTTACGTATGCATGCAGCCTTGAAGAGGATGGAAGATAGAGAAGGGGTGGGGGGAATCTACTACGTAAATTACGCATGGGTACTTAACAAAAGTGGAAAAAATCCAAGGAGAAATACGATTCATTGGGAATTTGCTGGATCTCGCGGTGAATACCGCGCGGACAATGTCATTGTTGTCTTGGCTGTGTGTATACAAGAACGTGGGTGGCAAGTGTGTGCGGGGAACCAAAAAGACGAGACTACCTCCACGTGCTGAGCTAGAGTTTGACGAAGAAAAGCGCATACAATGTGTCCCTCTCGGCGTATACATATACTTTCAATAGGATCGATTTTCCACTAATTTGTATGTATATAGCGTGGGGAGTCAGGATTCAGGATGTTGGGGGTGAGTGGGTTTTACGTGTGTGCGAATATCGCGAATGCCCGAGAGAGAAGTAGTCCTGTCGTCTCGAAAATTTCATGCCGAATTTTCAAGGAGACGGATTCCTCTTGTCTTTCGCGCTTTTTCGCTTTTTGGGTTTGATTTTGTTTTTGTGACCTACATGTCTTTCTCTCTTTCGATTTACGAAACGCTGACGTTGATGTGTACAACGAAATGGTTGAGATTTTTTTCACCGAAAATAAAAACTCGGATGGACTCTTGATTTTCACTCTGGATAAAAAAGGCTACAATGTCGGATTTTTGCAAGCGTTCAAATGAAACAAAATATTATGTTGTTTTACAATAAACTTTATTCTCGAACAATCATACATATAGTTATTAGAGTTCAGTCGGTCGATTTACAACACACAGAAGATGATGTTTGAATTTTTTTTTTTTTTTAATTAGAGAAAGTTGCACTTGTAATGTATTTTTGCAGAAAATTTAGGATTTCTATTGAATAAAGTATGGATATTTCATATTTTAAGACCGTATAATGCTGTGGTATCTCAATGACGTCGATTTACCGAAAACCATGGTAGTTGTCAAGGAAATGATATGGATTAATTCTTATGGGAATATTTAATAGTTTTCTTATCAATAGATTACGGAACCACTAGTATATAATAAATTACATCAAAAACAATTAATAAAATTTTTTTTTTTTTCTTATTAGTATTTAAAAAAAAAGTTTTTCTTAAAGTAAAATAGGGTGATAAAAAATATGTTGGATCCATAATTTTTTGCTATTGGATCATAAAAAAGGAGGAAAAGTGTCTGGCTCATAAATCTAAAAGTAAACGAAAGTCTCACGAGGAATTTGAATGCGTTCACAGGAAATTGAATGAGTAACGTAAAAGTTCGCATGTATATTCGTGTTGCCTGTGTGCAGGTTGTTGTAGTTCTGGAAATTACTCGTTTGACGTGCCAAGGATGTAGCCAAAATTTTTCCGCGTGGAAAAAACTTACCTTTATCTCGTTGCCGAAACAATATCACCATAAATAATCGTAACTGTGGGTTATATAATAAAAAATAAAAAAAAAACTTCCAGAACTTGTAGCATCTACTATATTTATTAACTGAGATGAAAATGTAGATTTATTCCTTGTAAAAAAAATTGATTTCCGCAGCCAACCTTTGATGATTGGAAATTTCACTAAGTAGACTGTATTTTAAAAGCGACCATAAAAAAAATGTTTTAAATACTCGTAATAATTATGGACGCAAAATAAATAATAGTCTATTTGAATACTTTGAGATTAAAATCAACAAGATGCTAAATTTATAAAAAGAAGACTATAACTGGCACTACAAGAAATTAATGGGTACTCTGGTGGAGGCGAAATAGTTGCAGAATACATTATAAAAAATAAATTTCAAATATTTTTAAAGCTGAAAGAATGAATAGTATATAAAATCCGCCAGTCGAGAGCTGCGAGAGATGTCGAGACTATAATATACTCCTGCAACAATGCAACCCCATCAACAACGATGGCTGTACAATAGCTTTAAATTGCAGGTTTGAGCTTTTTCGTATATTTGTAAGCTTGTGATGTATTTTCTCGAGGATACGTTTTATGCATCATATAATATTAGATACATTTTTAAGATTATGATTTTAAGATTAAAATCGTTAAAATAAACAACAATTTATTTTGCCAGAGTTTATATTTTTATAGAGTTTAAAGACACTAATTTGATTTTAAGACTAGCAACTTCCATTGTAATACAAAACAACCTTCAAATCTTTAAGGAAATTTGGATGTTTTGAAATATTTTTATTTATGGTTTATTGCTAAATGAGAAAACACTCAGTTTTTATTTGTATTGCTAACTCATAAAAAAGTCGATGTACTACATTTGATCAGCTTTAACATCTTGACTAAACAAAAAATAAAAATACCTTTTTTTGCTTGCGCTGATGAGAAACCCGATTTGTTGAAAGAACACCTTTGTCTAAAGAGAAAAAAAGAACAATGTTACTTTTGAAAGCTGGTTTTTCTCGTTTAAAAAAAAAGTTTGTTGTGGCATGCTTTTTGTGTGAACAACCGTATACTTGAGAAGTCAATGGCTTACCACAACCCACTGAATTTTTGTCAATTTTCTACCATATTGATACAATACTATACGCAAGGAAACGTATGCATCTATGAATTGAGGAAAATAGGTGTTTATGTATATTTATTAAAATCTCCTGTTTGCTTATTCACAATGCATTTCCTTACCTCTTGTTTGTACGTGATTGTAGAACCCATACAAGAAAAAAATCTGTACTGATTTTGAGGCAACCAAAAGTTAATTATTATTATTCAAGTTACCCATTTGTTTGATTACGTCCGAATTGACGTAGAAATTGAGCATAAAGGGTGTAGCCAGGTGAGGAAGTTAAAGTGCCCAAAGCGATTGTATAACTTATACTTTGTGGATCAAAAGGTATTATAAAGAAATGTTTTTACCAAATTTCACGTCTCTAGCCCACTTTTGGTAGTTGTGATCGGTCAGAACGTGTTTTTCAGTATAAAAAATTTTGTTTGACTTATTCGGCAAAAAAATCGGAAAAAATTTTAAAAAATACACTGTTTTTATAATAAATATACAGAAATTTTTGAAAAATTTTAAGCACAAAACTCAAATTTTCAGATAAGTTTAAAATCTTTAAAAAATTCTAGAAAAAATTCTTTTGTGAATGGTGTAGCCAAAAAATTTTTTTTAAAAAGATACACTTCTGTTCCATCACCATTAATTTTTTTAGATTTTTAAAGTAGTGCGACAGGGCCAAAAAAACTGCGATTTTTGGCATTTTTCCGCATTATAAATAAATGAAAAAAAAATGCTTTGTAAGACTATTATTAAAAACCTATTTTTAGTAGAGGTTTTAAATGCAAAAAAGGCCAAAAATCGCAGTATTAATTTTATTAAAGCTTGTTCTGACACTTATAAAAATCTGGAAAATTCATCGGAATAGGAAAAACAAATGTGTTTTCGTAAAAAAATTTTTTTGCTACACCACTCATCAAACGATTGTGTCTAGAATTTTCGAAAAATTTCAAACCTCTCTAAAAATTTGAATTTAGCGCCAAAAATAAAAAAAAATTCTGAATATTTTTTATCTACAAGTACATTTTTAGGGAAATTTTCAGATTTTTTTTGCTCACTAAGCCTAGAAAACGAAGGAAAAAAAAAAATGAAAACCATGTTTTGACCGATCACTTATCGGGAGTGGGCTATAGAAATCTAAAATTTTGTAGAAAAACATCTTTTAATAGTAAAAAAATTGTTTGGGGCACTTTTACCCCCCTTATCCAGCTAAAATGTTTCGTTACTATTATTTTCAAAATTAATTCAAGTACGATTATAAAAATTCTTTTCAAACTTAGAAACCATGACAAGCGTAAATTATATTGAATAAGAATTTCATGATCAAAATTGTTCCTATATAATGTAATGATGTCATTGAAGAATCTCGTAACCCATCAGGATTTTGAATCTTCAACTGGCACGGGTATTCTTATCCCTTGAAGTTTCCCAATGTCTGCTTATTATTGGTTTTCCATATAGTTACACAATAAAACATTTTTACGTTTAAAAAACATTTTAAAAAGGTAAAACCGATCGCTTAAAAAATCATAGTAGGAAAATCGAATAAAAATCATCTGCTTGTACCACATGGATACCGTAAGCCAGAATCTACTATCTCAACAGATTTTTCAATAAAAAAAAATTTTCCTAGATTGGCTTGTGCATATTATAAGTATGGGTATACACACTAAAAGTATAGCCCATTTCTGGTCCAGCGCGTTAATTTGGTTTGGCTATATCGATTGATGGGCCCTGTATAAATACTTTCTTTCTTTTTCTCTCTCTTTTTGCGGAGAAGAATAAGAATGAGAAGAAAAAAAAGAAGCGCAAGCGGAGGGTAAACTTTACTTCTATATACTATATATTATCAATAGCGTAAGGGGAGAGAGAGAAAAGTTGCAGCTGCGCAGAGTGATAATCCGTCCTCCGAAATAACCAAGCGCACTTTACTTAGTTAGCAGCACCGAACAATGGCACATGATTTACAATAGGCGGCTGACCGGTTTTGGTACTATTTTTTCGTTGTCATCGTCCAATTCCACGATGCTCTTTCTTTTCATTGTTCGGTGTATGTATATACCTATGAGTTGCAAAATTAGCAGACTAAAGAATATAATGAGAAAAAAAAAATCCCAATCTCCCCACATGCCCACGCAAGTAGCGGATGACCGTCTTTCATCGCGACGGTCATTTATGAAAATAGTCATTTTATATTACAGAATTATCAAGTTTATATATAAATTATATACATCCATCCGCTACAGCGACAGCTATACCTATATATACATATTATAATATACACAACGCATAGCAGACGACGCCGAGCGTCGACGCGCGCGCGCGTGTTTCTCTTCTGCTCCAATATATATACAACTATATATACATATATACTACATACATAGTATTTCGTGTTATAGTATACGTATTATAGTAGTCTGCTGCTATTCCTTGTTTTGTTGGCGTGTTTCTTCCATCGTCGGCGCTAACACTTTAGTCTGTGTGCGGATGCGTCGGCGTCCCGACTCCGCAACATTATATTATCGCATATGTACTTATATACGTACAGTCGTCGGTTGTGCTCTATATACACTATTCATCCAACTGTTATTAATAGTAATACATAAAAGTGTCCTCGCGTTGTCTTTGATCCACTACTTGGGAAATAAATGCAATTATTAAGAATAGTGCGGATTACGTCAGAGAGAAGGAAACTCAGCCGTATATACAACCGTACACATCAATCAACACAGCTAATAGTGTTATCTGTCCACTAGTTATTTATCTACATCATGCCAATAAATATACTGCTTTCATAAGTGGCTGTATACATATACGTAGTGAAAAACGCGAGTCTCTTTTATATACATGTATATTTGTATGTGAGTGCGAATGCACATGTGTACGTTGACACCCACGCGTGAGCACATTTGCATGTGTCGAGTAAAACTCGCACGAGAATAAGTAAAGAAATCGAGAGACGGCACGGCGTCCGTTCGACCGAATTAACGCGTGTTATAAGTATATACAGTGCAGTGCTTGACTCGGTATACCTGTATGTATAATATTTGACTCCAAAATACCACGATTCCATCAGGGGGCGAGCGTTGAAAACGTTGCGGCCGAGCGATAGCGGGGCAATTTGTCAACCTGCTTCCCCTCCAACTTCACCAATGGTGAGTTTTCGCTTTTTATTGGCTGCTTATTATTATTCAATACACGAACTTTGCGCGTAGACTCTTAAATTGGATACGATTTACGAACTCGTTTCCTCGCAGCTGTGGGTGTAGACCCCGTTTTTTGTATACGAGCTTAAAATATTTCCGATTCAAGGGAAACAAGTGGGGAGGGGGTCGAGGGGTTGAATCGTAAACAAAAATGTTGGGGTTGGGGGTATGGGGTATTTCGATGAATGAAGAGCAATGCCATTGTGTATATATTTTTTATACGTACGTGTTATTTGGAGCAGCTGAGGTTTTTTGTTGTCGTCGGTATATTGGCTCTGGTTCCAATGTATAAAGAGACTGTGTTTGGGGGGGCTAGGGGAGAAAAAAATAAAAAAGTAAGTTGATATATTGGAAACAAAGCATCGGCTTCGCTGATGTTGATTTTCCGAGGGGGAGCAGTTCGCAAAGCTTTCGTATACATAAAATATGCGATGAGGCTTTACGGTTCTCGTGCTACACGTGAATTCCTGGGCTTTGTTTTTCCTGTGGCATCCTCTTTCGAACTTTTTATCATCTCTGGGTGTTAGGTATGTGGTGGTTACTCCAATGCTTTGCGTACACTTATACATTTGTGTATACGGATTATTGATGGCTTTGAGGGCTTTTTTTTACGAGAACGCAAATATTTTTCTCCGCGAGAATGAAGGACACTTTTGTTTTTTCGGTCGGATAATTTTTTATCAATTAAATATATTATGTGATCATGTATCAATGAAAAACATAATTATTTAATGTCTATTGTGCTTCATAATGGTTAGCAGCTGAAAACAATACTTTAGCCAAAAAAAATATCGTCTTTTTTCAAAAAGAAATTGATATCTGTGATGGAAAAAACATTGTGAATCTTAAAAATATGCTCTTTTTTTCCATGTGATATCTCAATGCTTTACACCACTCGTACAAAACATATCGAACACAATTCTCGTAGATCTGAAAGCAGTAAAAATATTTTGTACAAAAAATTCTGTACGTTGTAGTAACGCCTTTTTTCTTTGGTGATAAATGTATCATTTGTCCTATGTGTACGCATATGCCTTACATACAAAAGCTTTTCGTAAACTTGGGAAACTTGTTTTTTACCATCTATTTTTAAATGTGATCGATGCATGTAGAGATAAAACTTGAAACACGTCGTTTAAGCACGATGTGCATTAGCTTAAATGATCAAGTAATTATCCTCTACTAGTTATACATGCTTCGGAGCTTTGGATATCACTTTACAATCTCCTATCGTAGTATTGGGTAGTTATTGGTTGTACACGTCATCCAATGTACAAAATAAAATTACGTACTCCACAGTTTTTAGCTATGAAAAATAATGTTGGACTTTGGACTGCGTGCCCATTCGATATATAATTTAAACGTTTTAAAAATCACAATCAATACTTGTATCAGTTTCAAGGAGTGTTCCTATTACAATTGATGCCGAGGGAAATCATCCATCAAACGATAAAGGTTTAATAAATAACCCAATTCAGTTGATTACGGTAGAAAATAATATGTTGCAACTGTCTGGGCAATAAGCTTCCCACACATGAACATGATACTCTCGAAAACTTACTAACAAGTAAATAAGCAGTAATGCATCACGGTTATGTATACAACTCGAGACGAAGGAGCACGAAGAAAGTCGTTCAAAAAGTAAACGCCTTACTTATCCCTGTTCTTCATGAGCTGACGTCAAAGTTTGAACTTTGTCCAAGTCATAAGATTTACCCTCTTTCTCGAATCGCGTGCAAATTGGCTTGGAGGAGCACAAACTTTGTCTTTCTCTTCTGTTTACAAAGTATTTCCACAAAAAAGACGAACGACAATACTAGGTACTAATTGACCCGATGCTTGTAGCAAAAGGAACCAACGGAGAAAACGTATAATTTGTGAATTACACAGGGAAAAGGGAAAGAAGTCGCGGAAAAGTAGCTGAAAACGAGGGGGAAAAAAAGTGGCGAAAGAAACCCAGGGGCTTATTAGCAGCAGGAGAGAGAAAGTGGTCAAATAAACTTGTTTGTCCCCCGTTGCTTGTCGCCGTGCATGAACATCGAAAAATTCATGAAAAAAATAGGAAAGCTTGAGAAAAGGAAACTATGGTGGAGATAGTTTTCTCTTCCTTTCCCCTTTGTATTGGTTCCTCGCCTCCAACCCTATATAGGCTTACCATCATCAACGAAAATCAGGGAGTGGATGGGCTACGTATCGATCGGTGACAACTTTTTGAATTCTATTTTTTATATTTTCAAACAATAACATCTGCTTTCAGTCGTGCAACGCGTTATTTAGTAAGAGTTTAGTGCAATACCCCTTTGGTTTTGGGGCTAGAAGTATCTATGTATTTTGAGCGATCTCGTAAATACATTGTGAAGAGTGTGCCTAATTAGCACTTTTTTATTTCTTTATTACGGTGAGTTCGAAAAAGCTCGAGTATACATACATACTCGATATACACTTCTTAATATCTATAAGTAGATAAGAAACGCAATATTTGGCTTTTGGTACGTGTTATGTGCGGGAACATTTTGTTCTTATTGTTTTTCATGGGTTTCTTGTCGGTTCTCTTTGATTGAGATCCCCTCAAGTTTTCTGTAAATGTTAAAGTACGTGTTCTGACAACTGTTTCGTTTCCATAAATCTATCGGCGATGAGTCTTGTACTGTGGATCGAACATAAGTCGCTGCGAATCATTAACATTAATGTCTAAATTGATAAGTTTTATTATTCACGGACTCTGTGTTTTGAAATTGATAAGTCTTGATATTTCTTTTGCATTCAAAATACCGTGGGAGGTAATTATTTTAAACGATATATTTGTATTTCAATGCAAAAAAAGTAATCGATTCAAGCCTGCACCATCGAATATTGACTATCGTACTATACTTATGTATATAGCTGTGATAATGAACAAAGTGTTTTACGTATAATCTCTTATGTAATGCGTAGGTACGACAATTGTGTTATCTTGCCGATCGGTTTCTTGTACCTGTCCTATTAAGCGATGAATACCTATTGTCGAGGTTAATGCCGCGAAGGTAATCACGTTATTACATTTGGAATACTATGGTTCGACTTATAATAAACTCGTGGTAAAAATATGTTCCGATACTTTTCTGTATTTAGATAATCAAGTGTACATCATTTATGCATATTCACTTTGAATGTTAACTGACAACACTAGTTATATTTATCGCGTGATTTTTGTGTAATCTTAACATGTTGCTATTGTTAGGGTTTTATCGATTCAGTTGCGTACCAATAAATAATTCATGTAAAATAATGATGCAAAGATGTTGGATTAAATACGCTGATTATTTTGTACAAAACCGTAGGTTTTTCTTAAGTATTGCATAACCTTTGCAACAGAAATGACATTTGTCCTGTATCAACACAGCAATTTTTTTATTAGTGGTCGAGCAAACAATAAATTAGAGAAAATAATGATAATGAAAAGTCTGATAGTGTGTTATTTATACGTAAACAAAAGGCACATAAAATAAAGGGAAGAAAGGGTTTTATTGAAAGATGTCAGATGGCCATGGCACAAAATAAAATTGTGAAGTGCTGACATTAATTTATTTGAATAGAAAATTGAGGAAAAGAATAGAAAGTCGTGGTTGAATAGATAATAATACTTTGCTCCTGATTTTTCTGTATTATTGATTTGAAAAAATATTAGGTGCAAGACGTTTATCGAGATTTTTGGTGTACGGGATATAGAATCAAAAGCAATGTTATAATAAAAGCAATTTAAATACATGTTTTACATGTGCACATTAACACGTTAAGATTTACAGTGTAATGCCAGATTTGTTATATTTCAAATATTTGATATGAATTTGTCATCGGACTTTTATATATACACAAAACATACATCATTTCATCCAGGAAGATAGGATGTCCAAAACGAATATAATTGCTTACAATAAAAGAACATTTTCCAAAGTTGTCATACACCTACCTCTGTATAGTTCCATCAATAAAATTACGAGTTTACAAAAAAATATTGTACGTGTGTATGTGAACACGAGTACGTAGAAAGTCGCTAGCTGTTTTCATTATCGCTGCTATAATCTTGGTGCGCATACTTAATGTTTTACTTACGTGTGCATAGCTGTTCATTGCAGTGCACAATATAATACATTACATAAATATTAATAAAAGTCTAATGCGGTCAAGGATACCGGTTGTTATTATCAAGGAAAAAAGGGCGATCGATTTTGAGAAATGTCGACAAATTCAATCTTCCGCAAACAAAGAAGGCATTAAGTATAACTCTGATTTATAAGTGTTCAGGTCCCTGTATTACTAAAAAAAATGTTTTTCTTTCAAATTTTCGCTTTTTGGCAAAATGGTGTTTGAACACAATTGTAAATCATCAAAGGTTTGTGAGTCGAAGTTGTTGATGGTAAAGTTTCTGAAGGGCTTGTTATGTAGTTTTAAAAATCGGTTATTTCTTACTAGCCTTAACTTGAGAAACGATTTTTTTTTTCGCAGTTAGTAATCAGTTGACCACAACATGTGGAAATGTGGGTTTTATTTCCCTTTTTCTCTTTTGTCAGGTGATAATAAAACTATAAAGTTTCAAAGACCACTTAAAAAATAAGAGTGCAACATTACTAAATCCTCAATAGAATGAAAAGTTTATTAAAATTCAAGTTGTTTAAGTCACAGTGATACATTGCTACCGAGTAAGATATTCTATAGCATAACAAGCAAAGAACGAGATAACCTACCTCAGACTAACGTACGTGACAACAAGCAGAGAGAACGGCAAATCATAAGATAGGGCATCATTCATTTTTAACCGACAATGTCTTAAAGAAAATACGAACTGGATCAACTTATTACAGCATTTTTATGAAATAGTTTCCAGTAATATTTATAAAACGCTAAAATAATATTATACATTGATTCTACAAAAATATGTGACAAGATACACTTTGCCGACGAAGATAGTTCCTTCATTTGCAACTGTACCACCGAGGATCAAGAAGCATGTATAATATTGGTACACGAAGACGAAAGACACGCGTCTTCGGAAACTTGGCCGTGAAGTCATGAATCGATGTTTTCGTCTTGTGCAGCCAGCACGATCTCTTTCCCCTTTCCGACGACGACGACGACGACGACGTAAATTAATTCGAAAGAGCACGAAAATGAGTATACCTATAGACATGTCATCGATAAACATGCATAAAGGAAATGCACAAAAGACAGAGACGCGGGGTACAAAATTAAAGTTCATAGCTGCTGTGCAAGCAGTGCTTGCCGAGAGCAAGGACGAGAGAGAGAGAGAGAGAGAGAGAGAAATCGAGGATAAGCTTCCCTCGTCAAGGTTGGCCATCAGGTGGACGGAATATAATAAAGCGGAAGGGAACGAACAAACGCCGGCTATATGCCTCCGAGTGCTACCTGCTCCTATGATGGAGGATTGTCATACGCGATGCGCCAGACCAGCACAGCCGAGTTACCGTGCAATAAAACGCGTTACGTATCATGCGGCCAAATAGAGCTTGTACATATATATTATATATTCTACATATTGCCATTATATGGTGCAGCATCACCTGATAACTGTCGGACAAGCACGCTTGGTTATATACATGGCTTTTATATATTCTACCTGTGGTACAATGGATGAGGAGCATGGAAGCACGGCTGAAATTGCCGACGCACGCATGGACATTCTATATATACCACCAAAAGGGGAAGGCAATCTAATCAACGGGCGCCGATCGAGTTTACGCTCTCTCTCTCTCTCTCTCTCTCTCTCTCTCTCTTCTCTATGCGAAACTTATTGCTGTAGACATCACCATACCTCAAATCATCTTTTCTCTACGGTTCATCCATTTACAGGGACTGCCGAATTTCTGTTGTCCTTGAGAGAATACGTGGTATTTTTATGTTTATTGTGTGACGTGTTTGTGCGTACAAAAATGAATTTTACCATCTGGAAATCACAAATTTTATTGATTGTTAGTAGGTACGGAGAATCGACATGGAATTTGTGAATTATGTCATCTATCAGTCCAAGTTTGATAATTTATGCATTATACAAATAAGGGAAGTGGAGCATGACATACGATTGTTATTATTATTATTGTTATCAAATAAATAGTGGATGATAATAATGAGATTAATAATTTACTATTATCATCATTATTGTAATTTTATAATAAAAGTGGAGGAGAAAGTAAGGTGGTACAAGCTTGGTGACTCGTAGTCCCAGGAATTAAGATTTGTGGAGTGATTGTGCCTATTGAACCCAATAAGCTTCAAATATTATAATTATATTTATCTTATTATTACTGTAGCTAATATCTACTCATTACTCAGCTAAGGCAGCAGCAGATTGAGCATCCCGATGTACAGTATCTTTAGGGTTCTACTATCACCAGGAATTGCCGCAGATTCATATAAATCTGAGATTTAATGATAGTGCCTCATTAAGAAATGGCCTACCAGATTTTACAAGGTATAGCTCAAGTCAAGTTTATATGTAATAATATGATAACACTTTTTACGTTTGTAGTAAAAGAAGTACAACAAGATGCTTGGATCACCATGTTACAGGAGTTTTCCAGCATCAAACTTAAATTTTTTTCTCCAAACTTCTAAATCAATTCAGAAAAAACTGAGGAAAAAATACGGTATTACTGTAAAAGATCATTCCTAATTTCGGTTTGAGCTTGGGTTCTATTTTTCAACTCAAAATAAAAGGGAAAACAAAAAAATTGTGCTCTGCAATATTTTTTCTCACCTTATAAAATCACGACAGTTTTCATTTTTTTCTCATCATAAGTGTGTAGAAAAAATTAAGTAATAAAAAAGAAATGTTAGTTGTGGAGTACAAAAACAATGATTTTCGTGCATAGAAAGCTCTTTAAGATCCCAAACTGGCTCTGATAACAATCTCACCAGTCAAAGTACCATAAATTATTCAAAGGGGTCTTCATAATCTCGTGCATAGCCAATAAGCCAGTTGTGGGCGTAGATATATATATGTGTGTACAAGAATAGCTGTTAAATGATGAAGCACTCGTGCGAAATCAGAGGAAAAGAAATAAAAGTGACGAGCATAATAATTCAACGATAAACCCGTCTAAGGCGAGCCAGAGCTTGTACCAATAATTTAGACCATCTCTTTTCAAAATTTACCTCGATTGAAAAAAGAAGAAAAAAAAAAGCTTGACCAGCTCTTCGTCGTCTGTCTGTGATAAAAAGAAAAAAAATGTCTACGAATAAAAGGGTGCGAGGCAGAGCTGCGCTTGAGAAGTAAAGGGCCCACCTGACCTCACCCAGAAATAAAAGGGTGTTACATAACTTACACACAACTACTAATAAGCATCTCTTTTTCCACCATCGTCTTTGGCACATACGTGAAAGTCGAACTACTCTTATATTGGTGTGCCTGGTTAAGGGTCGTATCTTTGGAAGTTTGTGCTGGTTTTCACACAAGCTGGCAAAGAAAATCAATAGCCTGGCGTTTGAAATAATAAGTTTCCCGGAAATCTTTACCCTTTAGCATATGTACCATCGATCGATTTACCAGTATAGCAAAACAACCTGTGATTTTCCGCCTTTTCTCTCTCTCTCTCTTCAGAGACATTTTTTTCGCTTCGAAATTTAGTTGTTTTAGACCTATATTCACATACATCTCTATAGTTTTATTTGATGTTGTCGTTAGTGTATAGACAGGTATTATGTTCTTCTATTTATGCCAGAAATTATATTATGCCGTCAGCTTCTTGTGTCACCACGTTGAACTGATAATCAAGCTAAAAGTACGGATTTTTTTTAAATACGCGAAAAAACTACTTATAACCTGAAGAGCGACCTTTCGAAGTTTGTAATGAAAAAAGTTAATAGTCCTTCGCCACGTACATACCCAGAATGTGTATGAATTTTTCTTTTTTCCGTTGTCATTTTGCATTTCAATTTTTTCTTATCATAACAACGTTTTGTATGCTAAAAATAACACAGGAAACTTAGTTGTTATTTGAAAGAGAATTTCTGCAAAAGTAATTAAATTTTTTTATAAAATCCATGATTGTCTTTAGCCGTTTACGATTTTCCATTTTTCTTTTTGATTGGCCTGAAATTCTGAAATATTTATCGCCCGACGAGAAAATAATGATCGAACTCGGTATGGGTTTTGCATAAAAATGAGTTGTGCATAATGTATTCATGGTCCACGCGAAATTGAGTCAAATGTGGAAGGTCGAAGAACAATATTTTTTTAAAGGGAATTCATTTAAATTGTGATTACCCATACCTGCATTTTTTCCAATTTTTCTTGTTTTTTTTTTACAGTCACAAAAAAAATTCTCCGCATTACCCATCTGCCGTAAAACATCAGCATCGCGACCCAGATATATTATTCCATCGGGCAAATTATTTCCGCCCCAAAAACTCTCAATAAACACATTTTTCAATCAGTGTCCTTTGACATAAAGCAAACGAGAAATAGAGACGTTCTTTAAAAAATACCTAGCAGTGATATACAGTACCACTCTTTTTTCATACATTTTTAGCTTGTTTGTTACACTGTAGTGGCATAAAAAAATAATCAACGCACACGTGCAATTCATTTTACTTAACTGTATTGCACAATATAATGTCCGGTTATGATTTTTTATTTTTTATATTCTATTTTCTTACACGTGGAATGGGAATTTGGGTATAGTCTATGAATAAAGCGAACGTGCTTATTTTCATCAGGAGGGGATTTGATTCACGTAAATTTGGGTTATTCCCTCTTCCGAAGCTATTTCTAAAAAATTCTCTTTTGCGTAAATTATCGTTATCCGGATGATGAAGCTCTAAGGACTTCTTCATTAGTGTCGCAGAGTTAAAAGCTTTATGCTGTTGAGCGTAATTAAGCTCACTCGTCTCGTTCAATCTCAAATTTTACCTGAATTTTTTTTATTTATTTTTTTTTTTTTTTACGTATTTTCTACCCCACGTATAATCAGGAAATTTTTCTCTTACTTTTAAAAACTCGACCTGGTCAAAGTAAAAACATTTTGTCACTGGAATATTTCGCCCCTTGCAACCACTGCCAGAAAATAAAAAGAAGAAGCTATATATACGCACTTGTAAGCCCTAGGATACAATAAAGCTATATCCCGAGCATTAGAGCAGTGCCGTTCATTATGCTTTGCGTCTGCACGAGGCCATGCGAAAAAAACGCGGGGAAGGGAAATAAAAGCAGGGGAGAACCGTGCGTTTCTCTAATACGTGAAAAAATCCCTGTGTGTGTGTACGCGTGGGTGTGTTTAATGCGATGAAATGAAAAAAAAAAAAAAAAAAAAAAAAAAAAAAAAAAAAAAAGTAGATTCGAGTAGATAAACAGCAAAAGAAAGCTTGCACATGTATTTAACATAACATGAAACGAGGGTGCAGGTGAAGAAGCAGCAGAAAGCTCGGCTTGATGGGGGCGTCCGCATACCCGTATCCAACAGACTGGCCAAGCATAGTAACCGGAGAAAGCGCCCACCCTCCATCACCACCAACATCACAACCGTCCAAGGTACAACCTCAGCCACGTTATTTTCTCTCGCTCACATCCTTTGTAATTTTTTTTTTTTTTTCTTGTTTTCCTATTCACTTGTATGTACACACGCTCACGACAAAGCTCAAATTTTTTGTTCTCGTTTTTCTTAATAAACATATTAACCAACACGTACTTGTACTTTTTTCCTCTTAGCTGGCTGCTTTTTCACTTAATCCTTTTTTTCGCTTTCAATATATCCTTTTTTTTCTACTAATTTTTCCCTCTGTACTTTTTTTGGTAATCCCATTGCTCCTTTGTGTCCGTTGATTCGTTGAAACGAGTCGGCGGATGATCGTTCATTTTCTTTGTAAAAGCACGTCTTTGTTGGAAACACAGCAGCCAATTTCATCGGGATGGCAAACAAAGACGAAAATCGCAAAGCATCATCTCGGTGCTTCTGTACCTATACCCTTTCAAATGAATCGCGAATTCTTATGATTGGTCAGTCTTTATGAAACTAATGTTGCAGTAATGAGCATTTGTTACACCCGTTTTTTTGTATATACGCTTTTATTTAATTCGCACTGTTTGCCTGTGTGTTTCACCGTAGTATAGGATTAGCAGAATATTGTAATTAACTTTAAATCTATTGTTAGTTCAGTTAAAAATATTTTGTTTAGATATGAGTGTTTATCTTAAATAGATTAAAATAACAAATTTAAAATATAGTTCAGGTTAGTTTACACTTCATTTTCTATATGCACCTGCAGTCGATGACTCGTCTTACCTTGTTCGTATATAAGTTAATTCGTAGTCGATGAACTCTTGAGTTGGAAGTCAATTCGCGTAAATTGTTTAGTTAAATTATAGATCAAAATTTTAACTCAATAGTTACAAATTAGAAATAAAAAAAAAAATATATTAATTTGCTCGTATTAATAATTTCCCAAGTAGAAAATAATTTACGGGTCTTCAACAGAGCATGTTTCGATAAATTACAATGAAAAACTATTTTAATAATTTTTTACATGTATTTTATCTCGTATATGACCAGAAGTGAATGAATAATTATAATTTTTGATGTGTAATTTTATTTCACAAAGATTGAAACGAGGCAAATTTACACCAATTGACAGTATTTGACCAACGTGTGCTCATGGCCCTTGTAAACACTAAGTAGTGTGTGTACATCCATGTATTACACAGAAGTTGCAAAAGTACAATTTCACACTGACTGCAAGTAGAAATTTCCGTAGTCCTTAACTTTTTCGTTTCTGATCATGTAATCAGTCGTCATCAAATAGACGTACTTCATAAATGATTCCGTAATCAAGAAGCAAAATGACACTTATTTCCTTGTACTTTTTGTAGCTTACAAAATCCACTTGCATGCGATAAACATCCCGAATTAACACGTAACTTTTAAACTAGTCGTAAAATAGTAATCAACGAACGGCACTCAGGAGATATCCGTAAAAACCACCACTTTTCCTTGTGCAAGTCAGTGCACTCGCTCGAATGGAAAGGAAAAAAAAAAGTCATCTATTGATCCTTGTTGTTCGTATTTTGGTGTCTGACGTTTTTTGTCGAAACCTACTTTGAAACTACCGCCGAGAAAAATAACATTCAAGGCTGTGACTCCCCACTCGCCAATAAAAATTAGAAAAAAAAAAAGAAAATTCAAACGCCAACGAACGTACCTCGCGTCGCAGCACGTCAATAACATCCCCCTCTATAGCCGTGCTCCCGCCCGCAATATCCATCTCCCTCTTTCATCGGGTTGCCAGGACGAGCAAAAGCTCCCACTCGCGGCTGACGTGTTTTTTCGTTGCTTCCTTTTTTTATTTGTTAAGTGTGCCCCGTCAATCTTCCTTCCTCCCCTCCCCTTGGCTCACGAAATTAATCACCCCGACGTCTTGCCTTCTTTTTATTCGCCTCTTCTTTTCAATCTCACTGTCTTTCCGAGCGCATCCGCTTCTCCCTCCAACGCCACGAGATACGACTCGATCTTCATCCTCCCGGGCGTCGCCGTTGCGCCGCGAGAGACGATAGCCTATAGGTGTCGTGATCTTGTTTTTGTGCGAGATTTAATATTCCGTCTTACCTGCCTCATTTTATTTTTTTGTTTTTTCATTTTCATGGCTTCACAATGAGTTGCCAGGGAAAAAATAGATCTGCAACAAAGCGAGTCAAAAACTTTGATGGAACACGACGATAATAGATTTATGCTTTCAGTTTGAAAATTATTTTTTAAAGCTACGTATATTTTCCTCGGTACAAAAAACTATTAATTCAAATGATTCTCTTCTACAAAAATGATGTCATCATAATTTTCTTCCCACGAGGATCATACTTGGGTCGGTTCATCATTTGCACACAAGAGTGTCGATCAAATCAGCCGTTGTATCTGCATGAATTTTCGCAAGGACAACTATAGTTTTCGCGCCGATTTTTAAGGGATGGCTTTACATTCTTGATCACCATCAGCTGCACTTTCATCGACCTCTGTTCCGCTCAAAATACACACCGACACACATAGATGGGACAGATCGACCATTTCACCTCTGTATAACTCGTTTATCTCTCTTTTTCTTTTCCCTCCGCGTCCCATCTCATCTCCCTTTCTGCTACGCAGAAATAGCTCAAGTCTCTCGTACATCATTCAATTTACAGCAATTTACTTTTCTTCCACGAGTAACTTAATTTCGCTTGTTCATTCATTCGCTACGTCGTCGTTCTTTCTAATATTACATTTCTCGGGTAGCCTTAAAATTTGTTTACGTATATGTACTGTACATATATAGGCCCCTCAATCGTACTTAAACGCAGATGAGCATCTCTGACGTGGACTGAGCCTCATGACGCATTTTAATGTTCGATCCTTATCATCATCATCATCGCTGGATTCTCCGATCGATGTGATTTTTTGTTCACAATTTGATGTGAAGACGGACAAAGATTCGTGCAATCAGATTACAACGTCGGTCGTTTGTCCGAAGTGTACGAGCGATGAATCGTAATCTTGAAAGACACCACCCTTTTATCCAGCACACATGGGCATATGTACACCTTCCCGAGGGCTCGTACTGCATACTTGCACTTGATTAAAGCAGCTTGAATTTATATGTAATGTATTCTCATACTGCACTCGACTAAAGCAGCTTGAATTTATATAATGTATTATGTAGAGCAGAATTTTGTGTGGCCAATTAAACAGAAGTGTTTGATTAAACAGCGAAAAATTAATGATGGTTGTATATTTATCAAAGTTTAGGTTTTTTTGTTTGCTTATTTGTTTGATGATACTTCATATGTGGAGCAAATATCTGCTATACACTTTAACTGAAGTTGCTGAGTATGTACTAACACTTGATAGTAAACAAAAAAAAGTTATCTCAAGTGCTACACTACACGTATTCATATATATATATATACATTTAGATACCAGAACAGCACTTGTCGACTAATCAAGAGCTATTAATATACATTTTTTATTTAAAAAAAATCGATTCCAGCACGTTGAGGATAGAGATTTGAATATCATTAAAGCAAGATATTTACGTGGTATGAGTTTTGACAGCGATAAGTAATGTATTTTTCTTAAATCTTTCTCTAAAATTGTTTGAATTAGAGTTTTCGTGCGAAAAAAAAAAATAAATAAAAAAAACTAGTGTCACTGAAAGAAGATTATGCAACAAATGATAATAGCCCCAGCAGCTTTGTTTTCCCAAGTTTAAGCGTCAAAGTGACAGTAATCATTGTGCCTTCATCACAAGACAAAGAAAAACAATACTCGCTCTGTGTCTTCCTCTTTAATTTTCAGACGGAAAATTTTAGTTTCCGAATAAACTTTGATGCAACATCAGGGATACTGGGGAAGCGTTTTCGTGACTAAAGCTGCTGCACCGATGCATATAACGGGAACCTGACGTCGCGTCGCGTGCATCTAATGAGCTTATTCGGAGCATTATTAACAAGCTGCCATTCGAACTTTAGACGCGTCAGTGCAATTGACTTTGAGATGCATGCGTATAACGTTAAAATACTCGCCCAACAGCAGATCATATTTTAAAGACGAAATTAATTTTTTGCTGATTCATTTTTTTTAATTTCTTAGTTTTGTACGTAAAACTTTTTTGTTTACATTGGGGTACAAAAAAAAAATTCTACAAATTGATTACATGTACCTAGAAGTGAACGTGTATAATTTTCGAATTACCGGTACGGTAGAGCTAGTAAGTGGACCAACGTGAAAAATTAATAATACGCCAACCATGTTTACTTCTTCTTCTAAATTTATTATTAAAATATAACTACAATTGCTGAAAAAAAGGTGGATGGAGCGTTCAATAAAAATGTATTTTTTATTTGAGTATATAATATGTAGTGAGGAGCAGGGTACAATCCCGTTTGCTCCAAGGGGACTACCATCAACTACGTAACTAATTCAGGGGGAGGGTAAACCTTGCAGTATTTAATGAGGGAGAAGGAGCAAGCATAAACAATTTTACTAATTAAAAGAACGAAAATTAGCGAAAGGAGGATAAACTTGAAGGATATTCGAAAGACAAAAGACAAGAGGGAAAAAAAAGACAATTTAATGAATCATTTGCAATAAGCCTTGTGAAATTATCAAATGCAGAATTATGTGGTACATAATGTCAATTACAAATCCTACACCTAAACTTCTTCATCTGAATTTTTATTTGTTGATCACTAGTTCACAATATTTTCGCTAAAGAAAATTTTACACATTGACGTAACGGTAGAATGTAGTAATCTTTGTACCTAATGCCATATTATAATATTTAATTCTGCGTACAGACCTTTTTTTGTTTTACTTGGGGTTTTATGACACACATAGAACGTTTATCAACTCCGTTGACTGCGAGCATCTAAATAATTCATTTAACTTGACTCAATGGTAGTGCGTTTATGTGAAATAGAAGAATTGCGTTCAGCCTGCTAGTATTAAGAAAATATTCGTTAAATGAGTTCTAAAAAAGTAAAGATTAGTCCTTCAAAAATCTAGTGACTCAATTTTTGAAAAATCCATAGAGTACTTTTTGTTATCATATTACGCAAAATACGTATAAAATTAATTTAATAATATGTAAAGTTACATCATTGTAGTGATTGTCACAAAGTGTTCTTCTCCCAATGCTACCACTGATAACTAGAAAAACACATTTCCCGAGTTATGGCTGGCGTAGATATAAAGAATATATGTATATTCCACCTCAATACGCATAACAACCTATTTTGCCGTAATTTTATGGCTTTGCGTAAACTCTGTGACTTGAACTTGTTGCGATGACAAAGACGTCAACCTTTTCTCGAGACCAGTGCATCTTCGCCTGTATACGTGTAACCTCTCTTTTCTCGTAGTTTCACGCCAGCCGAGTACTGCAACGATCGCTTTTAAGCGATGCACGCGCGTGACACTCAAACTTGTCCTTCGGCCATTCAATTCGCCCCGGACGATTACGTGTGCAATTAGGAGCACTTTGTCTTGTTTTTTGTTTCGTTTTGTCTGATGTTCGTCTACTTAGCACGTGAAAAACAATAAGCCACTCATATATTATATTGCAGCCATTGTTTGAAAAATTACTCACGGGGAAAGGCCGCGCGGTGACTTAGCTTCGCAATGAACGCACGCGTCGTTTGTTCCGCTCGCAATATCCGTTCCACGGCAATATATACTGTACGAGTTATGCAATGCTCCAACGATTGCAGGTACATGTGGTTAATCTGTACAGGGAAACTCGGTTAAGTACATAGGGCTTTCTCTGTTTTGCCCTGGTTTATTCCAACAACAATAACAATGGTGTCCATCATAAGATTATTGTATCGATCGATCAAACCAACTGTTGTAACGATTTAACTCAACTGTTGACTAACAAGCTATGGGAGCACGGTTTTTGCCAAAAATTACGTTAAAAACATACATCATTTGTTGATACTTTTGGCTATATGTATGCTACATCGTGTATAACAATACCACCACAGCTGCTGATCTATTTGTTTCGTTTGGTATTTAAAATAATATAATTGAGCTACGTTAGCTTGCGAATGTCGTACTTCTTGATTCAAGAAGACTTCGTACAGTGTAGTAAAATAGCCATTTTCTCATGAGTTTGGAGAATATGGAAAATCAATATGAGAACCTTAGTTGTCTGTGAGTGCAGAATGTGCGCGTAAAAACTTCGCTACAGCTTAAGTACCGAAAGTGCTTGTCCAATATTATTTTTATGCAAAATTTCCTCTAAAGCTCTCGAAACAATTTCTTAGCTGTACAGATATTGCCATGAATGAAAAATCGATGCACGCAAAATGGGAGCTTACGATCCGTATTTTTTTTTTTTTTTTTCTACCGAAAGTACTTTTCGATACAGCTGAAAAAATTTGCAATCCTACGAATGGATTTTAATTTTTGAAACCAAATTTACGTGCGATTTTATGAATCCTCGAAAAGTATTCTTGAACGTGTAAATTTATGATTCTGAAATTTCGAGCGTTGCCCACGGCATTTAACGACCAACAGATTTTATAATACACTAAAATATTGAAAAAATTATTCTTTGTTTCACTTTTAAAATAGAAAACCTAGACCAACGTCATTTTGGTCGTTAAATTTTTTTTTAAATTTAGTTTATGAAAAATGCTATGAGTGAGTGCTTGAAACTAAACGGTATATATTTATTCTCGATAATCCTATTTATCGACTACGGCAAAAAAATATCTGTGAAAATAAATAGCATTAAAATAAATTTATTTTGTGAAAGGGTAAACGAGCTCGAAGTTAAAAATTGCATGTCTTTGAGCTACCATAATTCTGGTATTCCAGAATGTAAGGTTCTCGTGAAGCGCCTCTTTCACGCCAGTAAAAAAAAAAAAAAAAAAAAAAAAAAAAAATATTCAAGGTGCTGCTCGTCGGCTCGCAGTCCTGAGGATGCTGTCGCAGGAGTATTCGGAGGGTGAGCCCGGGGTGCCGGGAACAAGTTCTGGTTGCAAGGACGAAGGCGCGGCAGGAAGCTCCAGCGGTGCCGTGACGCCGAGCGGCTTCGTAAACGGCGAGGGGACTCAGGAGTTCCTGTCGACCGGCCGGACTGGACGCAGAAACGCCATGCCCGACATACTAGGGCAGCACGCGGAGACCGGCACTGCCGATCTACCCGAGAAACTCGAGGCACTCAGCACGGGTCGGTATTCCTTTTTTTTAATAACAATATACAAGAGGGGACAGGGATAATTCGTACACTCGTTCTTTTATTTAATCAAAAGTTCGATTTTACCCTACTCCCCTTTATTATTAATATCCAATCGCATCGTAACGTCCTGTATTATCTTTGAAAAATCTCGTGGAAAAAAATCTAACAAAAGAAAAAAAAAAAAGTAATAATAATAATAGTAGTCACAATTTCAACGACATATAAATTAATGTCGAACGAGAGCGAGAGGGAAAAAAGAAAATCCCGATCGAGCCATTGCACGTGAACCCTCGCAGTATACCACATTTGCCTCACGAAGGTCCGTCGCTGTAATAACAGTAATCCCCGATATACGCGAACGGCCATAAAAATAAGATCGATTCAACAATTCCGTGTATATACGCACGAGCAATCGATAAACAGAGTTACTGCCCGACCGCGTTAACAGCATGCTCGCGTTGAAAACGACCTCATCAACCTGCTAACCTTTATCCATGCACACATATATATATGTATATAAATATACGTACGTATTTGTACGCGATGCTGTCTCGTAAATCTTTAATTGGGACTCGCGCGTGTAATGAGGCCGGTGCGCGCGATTCTCCGTTTACCATCGTTTGCTCCGAAATAAAGTCCATACCGATCAGAGGAGCGACAATTTTTAATTTACGGCTGGCCGGCTCCCAATAAATCCCGAGAGCGCCGCGTTTGCAATCTGTTTTTTCACCCTTTGGTTACGTATATACGCCTTCCATTACGTCAGAGGTCACGGCGTAACCATCGACGCGATCCAACTTTGTGTACAAATATCATCAAAAATGTATGATTTCCAGATCCCGGCAACTCGTCGAGGAGTCAAGCCGAGGCCTCGTCGTCGGAACAACAGCAACAGCGCGCCGGCTGACAACTGGACACCACCGTTGGCTCCACCGAAGCATGGGACAGTCGTTGAATCTCAGAAGCACACCCGAGCTCTCTCCCTCTCTCTTGTTTCTTTATTTACTTTTTTTTTTTTTTGCCTACGTGTCTTTCTCGCAACGTCGGAGTGAGCTATGCATATACGAGCGACGATGCGCCAACAATAAGACAGCGTGTAAACGGAATGGTTTTTCTCTTCGTTGATTTTTATTTTTTTTTTTCTCTTTCGCGTCAAGACAACGCATAAAAAGAGCGCGGCTCGCCGTACGCCAAGTGTATCAATTTATATACGTGGTATAATATAATATGTGTTACGCGTGAGATCGATGCTGCAGCTATATAACATGTAAGCGTTTACACGCGCGGGTGCAAAAAGGTTTTGTGTACATATTTAATGGGTGTTTCGTTGACCGAGAAAGAAAAACAATTACCTGATGTGTGTGCTTTTCAACTGTCTATTTGGTTCCTTGTATGTTGTGTGTATGTTGATTTTATTTTATTTATTTTTTTTGTATTTACCACTTACAAGGGTATCGTTGCAGGTGGTTGTCCGGGTATTTATTATGCATGATGGTCGATCGGTAGTATGTTCATCCTCGAATCTCTGCGGTTTATAAATGTGCATGTATATATATACATATACGTGGGAGCGGCTATTTAAGAGGGATGCAAGGGGCCGTCGTCGTGTAAATAAACAAATATTTTTTTAATTAGACTAGCGCGCGTTTAGGTATGATCGGAAACTCGATGATTTTTATCGGTAGTGTTTTCTATCTATTTGTATTGTAATATATTGAATAATGTACGCGAATGCGGATGATTTTTTTTTTTTTTGTGGGTCTTGAGGACAGGATTTTTTTTTTTTAGATGTCGCCGTAGGTGTCGATAATGGGGCGAGGGAGGAGGGATTTATTAAATTTCTCGTCGGTCTGGACTTGGGGAGGGGGATCTCTTGATCTTTCATTGTTAGCTGGCGATTGCGTCCTCCCGTTCCTGAGGGAGAAGGAAAAATAATTGGAAAACCCAAGTTGTGATTGAAAAATGTCAATAAAATTCTCGCGAAAAGTATTTTTAATCTCTTAAAATGAATGATGACGGGGTTTTCTTGAAACTCGATAATTTTTTTGATGGACCAATAAAATTCTCAACAAATGATGGTCGTTTATAATAATAATTTCAATTACCATGAGTAGAACAACACTTTGTAGAGAAGCAGACAAAAATTCTTTTTAGAGGCAAAAATGATGTTCGTCTCTTTCTCTTTGATGCAGCATTCCTATAGGAAACTTTCGCGATGACCGTGAAAGTTTTCAAGGATATTCCCAATAGCCAAAACGAATCTCAAACAAACTTAATTTAAAAGTGAATTTTTTTACTACTTTATTGCAATTGAAACATTTTAATGTGTAAAATAAAATACACACTTTCATTTGATACAATCAAAAAAAAAGTGTAGAAACAAATCAAAAAATGAAAATACTTTTGAAACGGCAAAGCAGCTGCGAATTGTTAAATCATATTGTATTGTTTATTCCCATGTATCTACATATTAACAGTTTTTTTACTCACTTTACTCGGAAGAAAATAAAAATTTTAGCATCTGGACCTCTCAGGTCTCTACTATCCAAATGGAAAAAAAATGTATAATAGTAATAAATAGCAACTCTCAAGTAACTCGTCAAAGTATTGTTTTGTGTGTACGTACGAACACTGGCAGGTCATGAGTCGCATATGCGTACCTACAGGCTACCCTTTGGGATAGAGGTAGTTGAAAAAATTGTAAAAAAAAACTCATAGGAGTTAACTTGATAAGTTCTCCAATTTTTCACATAGTTTCCTTTTTTTTATTTGCATATTTTCAACTGTAACTGTATCATTAAACATGCGTGTTTGATAATGTACATAAATGCTAAGTCCATAACTGTATGTTTGGAAAAAGCAAGTGTAAAAATTATAAATATTTATAAAATTGGTAGCAAGAGAAATACAATAATATTAATACGTAGGACAACTAACCAAGTATATTTTCAAACACGCCTGCGCGTTTTGGCCCCTCTCCAATGTTCAACTGCGTGCACATACATGTATCGTTGAAGTAAAAAAAAAAAAAAAAAAAAAAACAAGCGTCATGCAAGCGATCTCAACGACACCCTGCAAGCGTGTACGACGAGCGTGTGATCTGATCCTGTAAAAAAAAGGGGCACCCCCTCCCCCTTTGTTTTATCTCCACAAATTATTCGTATTACGGTAACCATAGTATTATTAACCGATAATAAATCGATGTGTCTCTCGTTGCCAATGACTCGGCGAGCTCAGTGTCGCCTTGCAATTATTGTTCAGATGCTCTCTCTTCGCAGCTTCATTTTTCGGGTTGAGATTGCCAGTGTCGAGCCAAGGAACTCTTACGGCTTTTGGTTCAATTCATTCAAAGGACTGAGCGTTTACGAGCCGAAAACTCGAGCAGTAAGAGTTACCTAGGCCCCGTAGGCAGCGTAGGAAAAAAGAATCGTATTGAGAGACAATCGTGCGAAATTTAACGAAATTTTTTTTCAAAACCGGCAAATAAACGAGAACAATCTCAAGGTCTGCCGATTTTACGGGCAGTCAGGCTCGCTCTCCGGTATACCGATCGGCTCTCATGTACGCTGCAAGCACACGCATTTCAGCTCTGATTCGCGATCCTAAATGGAAAGTGCGGGGAGTTTGAAAGTTTTCTACGACGCGGTGCAGCGCTTTTTTCGCGATTTCCAGTGAAAAGACAACCCTGATCCGTTTGACCGAGAGAAATCGATGCTGCGACGAGGCAGTCGCGTCGGATTGTGTGTTTACAGTTGGTACGGTTATTATTGGTGCCCGCGTGTCTCCCTCGACCCTCGACTCTCGAGCAAAAAGCAGGTTACGACTATTGGTTTTAGCGTTATTGTTGTCTATGCTTTGAAACGCGACGTTCGCGAGTACAATCGCGGGAAAGAGAGCGCCTGAGAGTGAGCGACGATACTGTATACGAGAGCACCTCAGTCAGTGACACAAATTTAAAAAAAAATGATAAGTAACCTTTGATTTTTTTTTTTTTTTTTTTTTACTTAGTAAGTAAAAAGTAGTTTTTGCGCGATGTGCGTCCTTCGGGCTATTCGCTAGGAGAATGTACAAGGTGCTGTCCTCATTTGAGAGGGTTTTAATATATTTTAGGTATTGTGGAGTAAAATTAGTTGAAGCTGCCATTTATGGTATTTTAGGATACCTTTTGTCTGTCCAAAGTGACACGTAGTGCCAGCCTTTCTCCCAAATTATGTTCTAGTGAATTTGGTTAATGTTGTGCTACGTCGAAACCAAAACCATTGAATTTTGGTGAAATACAGCGGACAAAGGTTACCCCTGCGATGCTGTAATCGGATTAGCAGTATTAAATTTCTCCAATTCGAGACACTTTCCGAAAAGTTCCCCTAAGGAGCTTCGTCGATCACGAAAGTTCTCCCGATCCTCTGGGTGTGGATTCGTTTTCCAAGTGGTCTGATGATATATACATGGGGATGAAAAAAAGGGGGTTAAAATATGTGCGGATTATCGGCTATGTGGCGCAGGGATATCGATGTACATACCACAAACGAAAGAAGTGCTATGGTCTTGATCCCTCGCATACGTGTATGTGTATAAACTATGCGTGTGGCGCTAAACTTTTATGATCGTCGTGCTACAGCAAAAAACAGTATTCGACTTAAAGCTCGCGAGTTCCTGTGCGCGTGTAAGTATATGCGAGTGTTCGGCGATTGTAAGAATATTAGTATTATGCGATTCAATAATGTCGTTGTAATGTGTAAAAATATAAATATTAGGAATGCTCGTTGCGAAGGACTTTGCGGAATCTGTTGCATTAACATTGCTCTCGATGTTTCGTAAAGAAAATCAAGGAAAAAAAAAAAAAAAAGAAAAACAAAAAAAAATGAAAAGCCATCCCAAAAATGTGTTGTGATTTGATTTATTGTTATTTTTCACCATTCTTTCCTAAATCATGAGAAAATAAAAATTACAAGAATAAAAAAGCAGTTGTTGTTCATGAAGAAGTCCTTACTACTTATTGAAAAAAAAAAAAAGTATTAAAGCGAATATTTGGTAAGAAAAAGGAAGAAAAAATTAAAAATACAAAGTCTGTCACTGTAAATACATCAGCTGTGTCTTATGCATTGCATAAATAATTTACTATGTGTAAAAATAAACATTTCATTTGCCATCAGACAGGAATAAAAATTCGGATTCCGGCACTGAATTACTGTATTATACTTGCAACTGATTTCTCTCCATTCTTTATGTTTGACATTAAAAATAAATTTTAATAAACTAGGAGAAAATATATTTGTACACAGACAGTGTGATAAGGATTAATACGTCTAATATGATCAAGTGTACAAGCCATCCAGTGTCGGAGCTCCAACCTTCGCCATCGAATATCTATGTCTGTCAATTCAAGTCATTTTATTCATGCGTCACATAATATTATTGTTATTGTAAAAAGTAAGAGTACAAGATTATGTGCGGACTGATTGTATATTTATAACTGATAGATGGTTCGAATCGGTAGTGTCCGTTGATACATTTTTATTTCATCCTGCAAATGTCAATCTAGAATAATTTTTACACAAATTTGTTTTTATGTTAATGTACATTCAGAAAACTATTGTGATTCGTTAATTTTTATCTAATATTCAAATACAAATTTTAACTTCTGGAATAATTCTTGTTCCTAATTTTGAAACACAGGACCGAATGAAAATTAAAAGAATAACTGTTAATTTATAAACATTTTTTAATCTATATAGATGGTATTGTCTTTTTACGGATGTGATTTTTAATTATGATTTTTCAAAAAACTCTATCTTGTGAATGTAATTTTTTAAATTCTTTCATCATCAAAATTATACATTGTTAAACAAACAAATCTGGTATTTTTTTTTAAAAACTAGTTTATTTTCTAATTCAGATTCAAATGCACGATAGAAAATTGTTGTCAGTGCCCACCGTTATGTAAGTAAACAGTAATCTTAGTCTAAGGCATATTTTAAAATCTATGTTTGTTTGTACATTATAGACGACCATGATATCGAACGTCATTACTGGGTATATCGCAACGTTTGATTGCTTTTTTAAATCTGCGTTTATTTACTGTTCTAATAAGTTTTGACAAAGTTGCTAGTCCTAGTATCTGTTGTAAATGATTATTATCGATGAGTGACAAAATAAATACTCAATACATTATACAATTGCGTAAATAAGTATTTTTTCATTTTTCCATTCAGTTTATACTTATTTCTACGCCCAAAAATAGCTTTTTAATTGTTAAAATATTTGTATGTTAATTTTCAACATTCTTTTCGTAACTGTATACAAATGTATACAATTAATATACAAATGGAAAATTATTTCATTTCAAACAAGTGAGGAGTAAAAATAAAAATTCAAAAACTAAATATACAAATTCTTGATTGTATTTTTAATTTGCAGTAATGCAAAATATAACACCTTTTAAATAATATTTACTACCTAGACTTTTGTTAATAACATTAGTTATTATGGAATAAAAAATCATTAATGGATGGTTAAAATTTTGTAAGTAATAAATTAAAAAATGTTTATTATTCATACTTTTTGTAAAAACGATTAATAATTTCATATGTTATGATTTTAAACAACAAATGTTACTAGCAGTAAAAAAATTGATTACGAATTACTACGAAATTTATCATTAATTCTAAAATTACAAAAAACTACCCTGCATTTATATTACAATCATATTTATGTGTTCGTTACAAAATTTTTTATTGTAATTAGTAATTATAAAATTCATAAAGGAATGGATGGTCATTTTTTTAAATTTAAATAAAAAATGTAACTGGTGATACTTTTTTATTTTTAATTTTGTACTAAAAAATGAGGAAAACCAAATTTTTGAGTAATTACAATTACTAATCATAACTTTGATAATTTAATAATAACAATTTTACTATTTTTAGTAGTTGTAGGTTGAACTATACAAATTTATTTTTCAGTACATTTAAATATGTAATAGAACAATTCAAGTGGATAAAAAATTGAAATAAAATTTTTTTCCAATCTTTATTTACTACTGTATTAAAGTCATTGAAGTATTATTCATTTAAACATCAACTAAACGGAGCCATTACAAGTTGGAAATAAAAAAATTACGAACGATGAACGAGGCAATCTAAAAATATTAATCACCTACTAAATCTTTGATGCAAAGCGTCTGTGATCTTATTTTTAGACATGTTAGGCTTTTGGACCGATCGAATAGTAAGTATATATATATATATATATATATATATACCTTTGGCTATAAAAAAAGAAGGAATCTGCGATCCGTTACAGACAAGGGTGAGAACGCAAACACACAAGTATATTTTTAATTTTCTCTGCAAATTTATTTCTTATAATTCAAAATTACTACATAGAGAAAATTTAAACACATTTGTGTACTTATTTTCTCAACTTCGCCCCCAACAAAAACCCGATTCCTTCAATATTCTGAGATATTTAACGAAATTTTTGTTTACAAGCTACTGAAATTTACGTATGAAAGATCCAGTTCAGAAAAACTTGAGTCTTATAGGTAAATTTAAGGGTGACGTAGAATTTGAGGATTGAGTTGGTATCGCGCAATATTACGATGATTATTCCAAAAAATTTTTTTTTTTGATTTTCCGTTATTTATAATTCAATAAATAATCATCAAGTTTTTATATGAATAATACAAATAAATATTTTCTTACTACGCATGAATGTAGTTAAATAAGCGCTCTCTGACCTATTACACACGCACAGCAGAAGTTTACCAGGATTTGGAGAATGCGGATTTATCGAAAACCAATAGCATCCACTGCACCACAAAGGCGCGCAGAGGTAACACTGGTGCACCAGTATGTATATTGCATATTTATGGATTCTGTGTTCACTGGAAAAATTTCTTTGGCTGACTGGATGATTTTATTGACAGGCTGAGAGTGAAGAAGGAAAGAGAATAAGGACGTTTGTATGCTTTGTAATTCATAAGTTTATTTTAACTTTTTATGTAGTTGCGAAATAAAGTTAAAAAAAAAAAAAAAAAATACATTTGTTGCTGTTCAAACAAAATGCTCGTAATTTCAAAATAAAAATACGTGATATTTTATAGCATCAAACCAAGTCGTAAGTACTAGCTTGCGTGTGTTGGCTTTTGCTAACGTAAATGGTGCATTAAAAAAATAGAAAGCGACAATTTAGATCTCGAACGTGAATGACTGCCCTAAATTATAGTGCATGGATGAGTACTGATGTTTTGATAAAAAACAATTCGATTTTCTTTGTGTGTACAGATATACATGTCTGCAATTCCTATCTGTGTCAAAGTTGAAATACCAAATTATTTAACTAGAAAGAAATTTACTGCATATTTAAAAAACTTCAATAAATTAGATATTTGATAACTAAAAAATAATATATTATACCCACTGAGGGTAGTAAAGCAAATCATGTCAATAGCCTTGGTCGTCAACAATAATATTTATGCGATCTAAAAACTTTTTACTTTTACCTGTGATTCGACACTGATTAAAAAAATTGATATTTAACTACACTTTTGAGACAGATACATATATTATGTGGGTTGTATTTATCAAGTAATGAGGCCATTAAGGAAATTAAAGATAATTGTTATATTTTGCTTAGATGATTCGTATATATTCTACGAGTATTTCTGGACATTAGAAAAAAAGACTATCTTAAAGTAATAGATGTAAATAAAAACATTACTAATACTATGAGCTCCTTTCATTTTTATCAGATACGTCATGTAGCTGCTTTTTCTCTTGTACAGATAAGAAAAAATATCGTTGTCATGAGCATCAAATCAAAAAAGTTAATATCAAAATATGTTTCAAATTTTCCAAAAGATTTATTTAAGGAAATATTTTTAAGGTATACAACAATTTTTACCTTATAAAAAGTTGCTGACTTTATTGTAAGCCACAAAGAGCTAGTAGTTGATAAAAAATTTTTTTTTGTAGAGGAAATTTTGTAAACAAAAAATTTAAAGTTCATATGAAAAAAATATTAAAAATATTTTTAATACTCTAAAGTATTCAAACAAAAAAATTTTCTTTGGTATAAATTATTAGCTCTTTGAGGAAATGTAAAACGTTTTTTGGTATATATTTTTGTTGATTTGATGCTCATGAAAGTGATATTTTTTCTTATCTCCACATTCATAAATATAGCTCTGATGCATCTGATAAAAGTAATGTAATACAAATGTTTTTATTTTTATCTGTCATTTTAAGATAGTCTTATCTATATTTGGAGAAAAGTTGCATCAAAACATCTAATCAGAATGTAAAAATAATCTCCAATACTTCTATTGCTTCATAAAAATTTTCCACTACGAAAAAAGTTTGTCTATGTTTACCAGTTTATTTTTATTTAACTTTTTATGGGACACTGAATAGGGAATGACTAGACAGAATAATTTTATTTTCCTAATAAAAACAACCCACATTCTATCACTATACCTATATGCTTGCGAGGGTATAAATTTATATTAAAATTACATATTTTTTCAACCTAAAAAATAATAATATATTTTAAATGTAACATATAATTGACGTATACTAGGAAATCCTTGAGCAAAAAAGCCATCATTAATTGAAATCAAATTCACAATTTATTTTTCAATATTAAGAATGAACCAGGGAATCCTTGGAAAAATTAATTGACAGAAATTTTCTCTCGCACAGGAGAACCCTGACAAATAAAATATTACTGAAAAATCTGCAATGTTGTTTTTTCAATATCAATCAAACGAAAACAAACCCACCTCTCCTGGCACGCACGCAACGCACAATCATTGCACACGAAGCGTGTAATAAAGTCGTCCTACCCAAGTGCCATCAGCTATGCGCAACAAACGAGCTTAGCCGTCCATCACACGAAGATTAATAAAGTAAACATAATATGTTTGCATTTCACGAGCTTACGTTTTCTACTGCGCGTGTTCGCGCGACAGTTGAGCTTTTATTGCAGGGACGGAGAGATAGGATTTTTATTCTTCCTTAAGCGAAGCAGAAAGGAACGGTCGAGTACGAGGAACGACGCTTTTATCGTAAAATTACTTTCTTATATAAATAATCGAGTTACGTATCTAGACATCTGGTGTATAATACACGCCGTCGAGTAATACCTCCCAAGCTTCTATATCTTCTCTCAGCGTGATATTATCTCTACGATATATTTAATAAATGTTACGATTTTTGACAACGAGGATACCAAGAGTAGTTTTGGTGTACCGATAGTGAATGCGCATTGCCACGTACGCCTGACCCATCGTTTGTGTTACGCGAAATTCATCTTTTTTTTTTTTTTTTTAATTATTCATTTATTTAATGTCATGCACCAGCTATGGAAGCCCTTTCACGCTCATCTTGGACGCACATCCAACCCAAGTATTAATCGGAATGTTATTTCGTTTCGTAAAACCTCGATGGGATTGTATATTTTAGGATTTCAAAAGCTGCGTTAATCTTTACTCTATGAGAAGGCCGCGTTGTGCTCGTTTCGACCTGAAATCGACGGAAAATTAATCCTCCGGAGCTTACAGAATTGGCCGATGAGGTAATCGCGGTGGTGTCCGCGAATGGGGGAGATGGACGGCAGAAGCAGCCGGGCAACGAGGTCGTTTCGCGTCGAGCCCGCAAAAGCTCCGAGCTTGCAGCCAGCGTCCGTAAGGCTTTTTTCCAGCAGTCAGTCTAGGTAAGTGTACGGCAGGTGTCCATCGCTACAATCGATTGCGTTGCTTATCTTTGTTTGATGGATAATTTATTTATTGAAGACAATGGTTGCACCAATGATTTGCAAACTTGCTGGAAGAAAAAAACAACAACATCTTATTATTAGCCTTTGTTTGAAAGAAAGCACTAGCTCAGAAAGTCTATTTTTGCTCTACACAACATTTTTTCATTTTAAACACAATTATAGTTATGACATACGTTGAAAAATGTCATATTTTTGACATAGTATTATCTTCAAAACAATTTTGCGTATCATAAATAATAATAATTCGTATTTCAGAATATAATGCTTGTTATAAGAAAAAAAAAAAACTACCGATGAATGCTATACGTTTAGCTCATTCGACGAATAAAATATAAAAACCCTCGCGCGTATATGTATGCACGCAAACGGCAGTCGTGACATCTCCATTCGTCAAAACGACCCAGCAAAAGCCGCTAATGATGCCGCGATATGGTGTAGCAGCCAAGAGCTCCTCGCGTCCGATTTTCCAAACAAACAGAGAGCCAGCCTCATTCAACACTCAACGGTGCGGCAATTGCGACCCCACAGATAGCCGGTGGGGCACGGCAAAGGCTTTGGAAAAATACGGAGTACCGTCGGGAAGGAAAACAAGCTTGAGCAAACTTTACCACCGACGCGTCACAAACGAGGTCCTTCTCCACGTAGGGAATTATTGAATTTTTCACCCACTCCCGAGCGACTGTACACTCGCTACCAAAGAGCTCACCCTAAAGAACGGCGGCTCAATGTTTCGAGTCAGTCCCCGTTCGAGCTTCGATCGGTCCGCGAAAAGCTCCGTCCCGATCAGCGCGAACAGTCCATATAGATGAATTGAGCTCGCGAGCGCGGGATTTTGATGTTTCGGGCTGGCCCAACGATTCGGGGATCGACCAGAGCTTTGGCCGGTCACACGAGCAAGCACAAAAGCTCCCGAGTAGCTGAATGTCCGAACTGCGTTTCAGGGCGACGGTAGCCGAGTCGCCGCAACACGGGAGGTACGAAACCTTCAAGATGGACTCGATACCGATCGATGGTGAGTGCACGCGGTTTTTTTTTTTCAAACGGCTGATTCGTGGTAAATGCCATAATTTTGGCCTTTGAAGCGTCGAGATCGAGTGCCTCGAATTCCGGGGCTAATCTCATCGAGAGCACCAGGAGCTTTCACTGCGCCCTCAAGCCGATCGTCACCCTGGCCCAGTGTTTTGCCGTCTTTCCGGTCGACGGAGTCCAGTCTTCCGACGCAAGCAGTTTAAAGTTAAGCGCTGTTATTTTTCGCCAACGTTGTTTGTCCCGTTAAATATGTTCAAGGAGAAAAAATTTCAACAATATAAATCCGTGGATAATGTAATACAGACCGCTAAACCCAATACGCAGGTTCACTTGGAAGAGTTTCAAGGTCCTGTACTGCTGTCTGTCCGCAACGGGTTCCATCGTTCTCACGATGTTCAGCGTCTATAGGTTGGCGACCACGTCGATAACTTCGAGCAAAACGAGTGAGACAATATAATGACAATTGCACTCGCCATCAACTGTACCATATACCCTTTTGACCGTCGACAGGTAATCTTGTCTTCTTCTTCACCGCTGGAATCACGGTGCTACTGTTTCTGAAGTTGTCGCGCCAGTGGCCGAGCTTCGCCGTGTCCTGGGAGAACATGGAACGAGAATTGGCCGCGAGGCACAACTCGAGGCGTCTCAACGCCATCAGCCTGGTCTTGAAATTCAAGATCCTCAGCGCAGTTGTTATGATCCTTGCTCTCGGTAATACTAGTCGACTCTTAAAATAACATGTTTCACCACCCTTGGACAATAATTCAGGATTAACCGGTCCCAAATAATTGTCCACGTGTCGTAATTTTACTTTTTTATGTGGATGAATGATGTTGGATGGCCATTTTTTTTCCTCCAAATCCAGGAGTGACGTGTGCCTTTTGTTACAGTCGAGCACACCCTGTCTATCCTGTCGGGATACGTCAGTGCCATAGAGTGCGCGCACATTCGAGGGCACTCCGACATCGTCGCTACGTACTTTTCGCTCCAATTTCCACAAGTTCGTGTCCCATTCATTGCCGTTCCATCTCAAATCCGTGCCATCGGAACGATTTGTGCTTTCAGATTTTCACGGAAACTAATTATGCCAATTGGAAAGGAGTCATCGTCCAGTACATAAACATCCTTAGCACGTTCTCTTGGAGCTTTATGGATCTATTTCTTATTCTTATCAGCGTTGCTCTCACGGATCAGTTCAAACAGCTGAATCATCGGCTGTATTCTATCAGAGGAAAGGTAGTACAGTACATATTTTTTTTGTCATCTGTGGCGTCCAAAAATACATGTTTTATTGTTCCCAACACAGCTTCTGTTTAAATTTTCATGAAACTGCTATTGTTAGCTTTTGTAATGACCATATGCCGGCTCGTGTAGCCGTTTCATTATACATTTTCGTCTTTTTTTTTTTTCGAGGAACAATAAAATTTCACGGCAAACGAAGTAATACGCACGACGCTGCATGCACTTGACGTTGCATGGGTATATATTACTAACAGGTGAATTAGCATTGTTTCGTTGTTAAGGCAATGCCAGAGTGGTGGTGGGCCGAGGCTCGGGTCGACTTTAACCGGCTGGCAGCAATGACGAGACGAGTCGACGATAAGATATCCGACATAGTGATGCTGTCCTTCTCCACCAATCTGTACTTTATTTGCATACAACTGCTCAACTCGTTCAAGTATCGTAACGATTTTACATGCATATACATATACTCATTTTTTCGAGCTAATTTAAAATCTAGCAGTTCTATAAACATCGTGTTCGTCCAAGTATCATAACAAATGTGCGAGGCTAAAAAAGAAAAAAAAACTGCTAACTTTTGCAGACCCCTGCCCAACGCCATTCAGACGGTTTACTTCTGCTTCTCGTTTGGCTTTTTACTATCACGAACAGTGGCCGTTTCGTTGTACGCTGCCAGTGTGCACGATGAGTCGTTGTTACCAGCTCCGATATTGTACAGCGTTTGCAGCGCAAGTTATTCGGCAGAGGTAACGCATGAGTAACAGCTATTTTATTGGCAATTGATTAATTAGAGTTAAATCAACCAGGTTCGAAGGTTCCTCAACCAAGTGACGACAGATCACGTAAGCCTCACTGGGATGAAGTTCTTCTCGATCACGCGAAGTTTGATACTGACAGTAAGTACGTTTGTAAGTACCTTTGTTTGGCTCTCTTTTTAACGCCTATACGAATAAGTATGTGTGTATAACTTCTGCTCAATGTGGTCTTTGTGAAAATTACCTATTGTGTCATGTGAATAATAATATGGAATTACGCTCTGTAAATGATGAGTAAATTTTTTGGCGTTACAGGTGGCCGGAACAATTGTCACCTACGAACTTATTCTCGTGCAGTTCAACGCCGTTCAATCTGATCATCAGCACAGTGTCTCTAACATCACCAAAATTTGCGAGGTGAAATAATGAAGCCTTTGTATGATAAAACAATATCAATTTCCAAATCGTGTCTCTTTTTAATCAGCATCAATCAAGCATTGCATATCATTTCTACGTTATTTCCTTTTTTTACAAGTTACTGCGCATTACATCCGTCATTAGAAAATAAATTAACCATTTTTTTTTTTTCTATGATAATTTACCAGTATCCGAATAAACTGAAGTAATCAACATCTTGAGTACATTTTTTTTTCTAATGTGTGAATATTACAAATAAATTTTAATTTGATCAAGTACATTTTTCTTTTCTAATCATTATGCGTATGACAACGCAGTTTTATACATTGAACTTTTTTATTTTTTTTTTATTTTCAAAAAAATACTTGTATACTATAGTACGATCGCGCAAAATGCGAATTGGATTATGTGGGAATTTTTAAGCATTTGTATCGCGAGAAAATCTGCATCAGCTGCAAAAAGTACCTTTCTGTTTCAGTCTCCCGATTCGTCTATTACAGACGTCAAAATTGAGGAGTTTTGAGAGTAACAGGATGCAACAACTACGCACGAGTGGAACTCGAAGCATACATGCATTGTTATCAACGAAATGTATTGTTCTTACATATTTAATGGACAATGTTGAATTATGTAATTGTTAAATGTAATAACTTTCAATAATAAATGTTATGATAGTCCAATCAATAAAATAAAACCACGAAAAGAAAATTAATTGTAAGAATCATAAGAAAATACCTAATCCTTACGGTTAAATTTTGGACTTGTATAAGGTGTGTTAATTTTAATTGAAAATTTGGCCCCCATAAATATTTTTTCGGTAAAATTAGCAATTACTTCGATACTATTACGGTTAATATTACTTATCGGTATCAACCGATGTTGTAAGGAGGAAATGTATTTGTGATGATGTGTTGGTTCATTCTTACTTTATTTTACACGATTTTTACATTAGTCTTGAAGAAATAACATGCAACGGCTTTGAAAGAATCAATTTTAATAATTAAGTATTTATAATATATTTGTTAATTGACACGAGTTAAAAATTGAGATACATTTGGAAATAACACACCATAAAATTCCCGATTTATTGGTATTATTTAACGTTTAACAATTCCCTTCGGAATAAGTACTAAAAAGAATTTCAGAGTTTTCATAGAAAATAAGAGATTTTGAAGTAGACATCCATATGACTTAGAGGTGACAAATCAGAATTCTCACTTGAGTAATTGGTTTGCAGCAATCAATGTTGTCATACATGTTTTGTAAGCCAAGCATGTATTCTCTCTGATAATCAAAATTATCTCTGAACATAATGAAAATTGCACTCAATTTCACAATTGTAAAAATAGATCAGTTCTGACAATGCCGTCATTAAAATTTAACAAAACTCCAATTGCTGATGTACAAACGATTAATAACTATGCCACGATTGAATACTTTGAATCGAAATGAAACAGGTACGTACACAATAAATCCAATGGTTAGGTGTTACCCACACCTATTTATGCACATTTACGTGTCCTTAATATTTTTGTCAATTAATACTGTTGAGCGATCACACTGGATTTGTTTTAGCGTGTGCTTCATTTATCATGGTTATTTTATCGAGCGCTCTTGAATTATTAACATGTACATACACATATGTATCTACACCTATCGTCGAGGAGCGTTTCGAAGTAGTTCCAAACACTATAGTCTTACTTATACCTATTAGTCAGTCACATACGATTTCTTCCTTGGTTGAGGAATACGAAACAAAATTTTACAAAGTGCATGCAAAAAGTATAAAAGTATGGAATAATGTAAAACAAGGTTATGATTTAAAAAAAATTTTATATGTTGTTTTTATTTATTCTTTTTGTGATTGCATGTTCCTAACGTGTGCAAATTATGATGTATGTGATGTATGTTACGTTGAAATTGTAGGTTAAGCGTACCTTGAACGGACATGATAGTTTGGTTAATTGATCAAGATATAACCATTTATTATTCATAACGAAGTAGTTTACTCAGTGAACAAGAGATTCATTGAATTCCATTCAGCTCTCGTCTTTCTTCGAAAAAGTAGGGAAACTGCTTCTAGACATTCACTGAGTAATAAAATAGATATTTCAACAAGAACACGGACATTATAATCAATATTAAAATCAAAAATTTATTGGATACTAGATTTCTATGCAAAAATTTTGACAAAAAACAAGGTTAAGATACGAGCAATTGGTAACGAAGATTTATTACAAGAAGTGGATAATATAAATCTGTAAAAATGCCGATTCAGGGTAATATATTTAAACATTAAGAACTAACGAAGAATTTAAAATACAACGAAATAGTTTATGACAAAAATGTTTTGTGTTATTTATGTAAACTAAAAAACAAATTTTACGAACGATTTCTTCCATTAATAATTTTTTTATTCAATTTATTTATATCCGTCTTACAATGTTTTTCAATGATAATTTACTATTTTCCAAATTTATGATTGCATGTTTTTTTAAGTATCAAAACAAGGTACAGCAAATGCTGCTGTCAATGAAAATACAGGAACATTTCACACTGCATTCAGGCCTATAATCATCATGGCACAGTGTTTTGCTCTTTTTCCAGTAAATGGCATTTTGTCACCAAATTCAAGTGATCTGAGGTTAGTGACAAACCCTGATATTTGTTTGAATTAAGATGTATAACCATGGTGTACATCCAGGCGATGCTTAATTTATCAATGCTTAATTTATGCTAAATTCTCAAAAATATCAAGCATTTATTTATTTAAAGATTTACCTGGAAGAGTTTTAAAATTGTATACTGCTGTTTATTTATAATGAGCGTCTTTATCCTGTCGTTGTTGAGTACACATCAGCTAGCTACTACATCGATCAATGCAAATAAAATAAGTAAAGATTTGTATTGACATTTTTTTTGTCATTTATATTCAAAATTTAATTTTAATTTAATTCAAAAGTTAACAACCATCAACATTTTTAATATTTAGAATGAACAATGTATTTACTAGACAATTTTTAGGTAATTTGGTATTCTTCTTAGAAGCTGGAATAAATGCGTTGCTATTTTTAAAACTAGCTCGCAAGTGGCCTGATTTAGTTCTTTCTTGGCAGAAGATGGAACGAAAAGTTGCTACGAAATCAAAATTAATACATCCATACGTTAGCCGCACTGTAAAATTTAGAATAATTTGTACTGTAGTAATGATGCTGGCACTTGGTAAATATTTCAGCCAATATAATTTATCATTTGGACTAAGGTTGATCAATTATAGAGTGGAGAAAAAATAATCAGATATAATTTTTTTACACAATCTTATTTGGAAGAGGTTAATACACACTGAACATTAACATGTTGCAAGTTGAAAAATTAGTAACAGTAACTGAGCTACTGAAAAAAATTTTATTCTCATCCTTTTGGCGTTTAAATACTATAATCATCTAAGTTTGAAGCATGCATTATTTTCCATGTGAATTTTCTAGTTTTCATAGTTTAAAATATTCAGTAATTTTTCTAACATTTCTTATTGTTATGTTTTTGTTAAAGCCAAAGAATACAGAAAAGTTTTTGTAATAATAAATTTACTTAAAAAATACTTGACCAGACTAAAAACTGGTCACTTTGATATACAGTAGTCTCTTTTCAACATGATCACATAAAAAAATTTTAAAAATTCATTTATTTTACTAGACGATATTTTTGTTTCTTAATAGCAGAACATATTCTATCGATTTTATCTGGGTATGCTCGTTCAGTACAGTGTGCACGTAATCACGGCAATATTGATGTTGCTAACGTATATTTTATTTTGAAATTTCCTGAGGTAAGTACAAGACAATTAAGCAATGTATGACTAATAATATAACTTTAGATAAATGTATATTATAAAATATGTAATTAATTTTAGCTTTTCACGAAACATAATTATGCATTATGGAAAGCATTCGTTATTAAAGTTGTAAATATTATAAGTACATTTTCATGGACGTTTATAGATCTCTTTTTAATCCTGATGAGCGTTTCACTTACTGATCAATTTAAATATTTCAATCGCAGACTATACATAACCTTTGACAAGGTAAAATCATTGACTAATGAATGTTTTTGTCTGTACAAAAAATATCGTTTCATTTCATGTTTTTTTAAATGTAAAACATTACATTCTCTAATAAAAAAAATTTTAATTAGAGAATGCGTACGTTAAACTTATAATTAAATGTAGTAACATAAATTAAGTATTTTTACAGGTATCGTTTGACTTGACAATAAGTGTTATGTATTTCATCAATATTGTCTTAACATTAATTTTAATAATAGAAATGTTTTTATTCAAGATAATGCCAGAAGATTGGTGGACTGAAGCTCGAAAAGATTTTAATTATTTGGCCACAATAACAAGAAAAGTTGATTCTGAAATATCCAGCATAGTCCTGTTATCGTTTTCTGCTAACCTCTATTTTATTTGCATTCAACTTCTTAACTCCTTCAAGTAAGCTTCAGTTAAACCAACTACCATAATTGATTAATTTATTTACAAAATATTTTGCTGAGTAGACAAACACTATTTGTGAAAAAAAAATTTTTTTTCAGTCCAATGCCCAATATAATTCATAGAATATACTTTTGTTTTTCTTTTGGCTTTCTGTTATTAAGAACAGTAGCAGTATCCTTATATGCAGCTAATATTCACGAAGAATCGCTTTTACCTGCTGCAGTGCTGTATAATGTTGAAACTACAAGTTTTTCAATTGAGGTACTTTTTTATTGTATTGTATAATAAAAATAAATAAATAAATAAAAATTTTGTAATGATAGGTTGAAAGATTTTTATCACAAGTAACAACAGATCACATTAGTTTAACAGGAATGAGATTTTTTTCCGTTACTCGCAGCCTGATATTGACAGTGAGTTACAATTTATTATGTTTTTTTTTCTTATTTTCAAGCTATACTTTATAAATGTAAGACCTGAATCATAATACATTTAATATTTTATCTTAATAAAAATCAGGTAGTTGGTACAATCGTTACTTACGAGCTTGTTCTTATGCAATTCAATTCCATTCAAGACGATCAACAAGAAAATAGTTCTAACATGACTAAAGTTTGCAATTTAAAATAAATTTAACTGATCTGGATGAAGTCATATAGCAGTATGATGAAAAAATTATACCATTTATATTTCACTTTTATTTTAACATATTTATTACATATTTAGTTATTAAAATGATTTAAATACGAATAATAAGTTCTTCTTTGTTCAAAAGTATTTTTCTGTAAAATTATTTAACCCCCTTCCCCTTTTATTACTCAGTAGGGTAAATATATTTAAAAATCAAATATTTTTCTAAGATATCAGTAAAAAAATGTGTATATTATACAACTAAATATTATCTTACATAAAAAAATAAAGGATAAACTACTTACCATTGCAGGACAAAACGGCATATTTGCCTCTTAGGCATGTAAAATGCAAGTACTTAGCATAGCTTAAAAATAAAATTTTTTTCTTTGCAATAAATATTTATATATTCATATTTATATATTCATTATATTCAAGTTATGCTGAACATTAGATTTTAAAATAAAACATACTAATAACTCATCTTTATCTACTATCTTAACTTTTTTATCACAGTACATTTATGCCTTAAAAGTAATGATTCTATTGATGGCGATCATATCTATTTTATACAAATTGTTTTCCTTTTAGTGACGATATTTGTAAATTTTCACCATAAGATTTGTATCTCATAATTCAGCCAATGTTAATTGATTCATCAATCATGTTAAATTAAATGCTTTAGAATACAACAATACATAACATAGTCATAAAGTAAACAGTGAAAAAAGCTCGATACATGATCATAATCGATTATTAATGAGTCACAACATTATCACTAAGTTTTTGTAATATGACATTTATATATTTAAATAAAATTATAGAGCTGCTGTATTGTACATCATTTCAGTGAAATGAACAGATTTTATAGAACTTTGAGCATTCATGTACAAAATTTTAAAGTAAATAGTGTTAATTTAACGGTACAAGAGAA
Source organism: Copidosoma floridanum (assembly GCF_036245765.1). Lineage (NCBI taxonomy): Eukaryota > Metazoa > Arthropoda > Insecta > Hymenoptera > Encyrtidae > Copidosoma > Copidosoma floridanum. The sequence continues at coordinate 13,730,523 of NW_028321896.1, read as the reverse complement.
AAGACTACATTTTTTGCTTATTACAATATACTTGCAGTAAAGTAAGAGAAAAGATTTCAAAAATGAAAAACAAAGTGTCTTCTAAAAAATTGTACGCATCTTGGTTAGAGACTTCTATTAAGTAAGTAAAAAAATATCAATAAAAAGTAAATGTAATAAAAATTTACTATTAGTAGTAATTATAGGAATCCGGAAATTAGCTCCTCAAAAAACAGAGATTCCGAATTTTTTCAGCATATTTCCTTACCTATTTATAGTAAGTTGAACATCTTTAACGACTAAAGTATTTTTAATTTTGAACTTATTATATGAATTTCAGAGCCAATGGTTTCTGATTCAACTTTTGAGCTCACAAAACATACAAAATCAAATAGCCTATACTGTGCGTTCAGGCCAATTATTGTAATGGCACAATGTGTTGGACTTTTTCCAATGAGTGGTATATTTTCATCGGATGTCCAAAATTTAAAGTTAAAAAGTTTCTATTTTAAATTTTTATTTTAAATCGCACAAAAATATTTTTGCAAGTTCATATTCGCTTACGATTTACGTCATAATTTAAATTTCTTGTAGAAGTATACTTGTTATTAAGGATAAATATTTTTAAATTTGCTTTCAAGGTTCACGTGGAAAAGTTTCAAGATACTTTATTGGCTCTTAATGATCATAGGTTCTTGTTTTCTTACATTAAATAGTATTGAGCAGCTTACTTTAATTTCTATTAAACGAGAATCAGTAGGTAAAATAAAAAATAAATTCTATTTGAATTGTAGACAATGAATATTCGCTTGTAATTCGTGATACATACTACAATTACAGGAGAGATTGTACGTGTCTGGTTATTTTCAAGTGGTATAATATTTTGTATTACGTCTACGTTAAGATGGATTCTTTTTTTAAACTTTTCACGACATTGGCCTGATTTAGCTGTATCGTGGGAAAAGATCAATCAAAAATTAGCGACAAGACGATTTGTGCAAGATACCACCTATGTCGGTCTAGCTTTGAAAATCAAGATTATAAGCATTATTTTTACAATAATGACGCTAGGTGACTATTCAGTATATTACTCGTGTGATAGAGTACTTTATCAAAGTTTTTTTTTCCGCAAAATAGTACAGCATGTGATAGGTGTAAAGAACATGTTTTCACATACAATGAAGTAATCGATGGCTTATTATAATTGCTCATGCTATTTTAAATAAATGTTTCAATTTTTACTGATTTAACGTAATTTTATTGTGTTGCTTCATAAATTATAGCTGCTCATAACAAACGCTACAGTTCTAATTGTGATTACTTAATTTATACTAAACACAGGCAGCACCAAAATTGACTCTTGTAGCCATTATTAAATCAAAAATATTTTTTGTGTACAGATAAATAAATAAATAAATTTTTTAAATAGTATTTAATATTTAAAAAAAAAATTCTCAATTAATGATACATATTGAGTTTGTTAGTTGATCATGTTCTGTATCTACTGTCTGATGTATGGTTTTCATTGGAATCCGGAGAAATTTTGCAGAACAGTAATCCGGTTTACACTTATCTAAGAAGACAGTTTCCTAATGTGCGTAAAATAATCGCATGAAATATATTTAAGCTTCAAACTATGAACTCAATAATACTAATAAATTTTTTGAACTTAGATAAGTGTAAATAACATGTATGTGTACTGGCTGGGATTTTCGGCTAGAGCCATGAGTATACTAAGTAATTTATCATGGAATTTCGCTGATGTATTTATTATCGCTATAAGTATGGCTCTTACAGATCAATTTCGACAGTTGAATCGCAGGATTGATTTTTTCAAAGAAAAAGTATGGTGTTTTTAATTCCTTACTGATACATTGTATAAAATATTAATAAATTTGAAACTGAAATAAATTATTTATTGCTTAGGAAATTCCTGAGTCATTGTGGACTGAGGCTCGTGTTGATTATAATCGTTTAGCTGAAATGACACGCTGCATAGATTTTCGGATTTCAGGCATCATACTCATATCTTTTTTCTTGAATTTGTATTCTGTTTGTATTCAACTTCTCAATTCTCTTCAGTACTAAAAAATATAATTTATTACTTTTTATGCGTATTTGTGTATTATACGTACATTATGTGTGCTAACTTTTTTAGGCCCTTTCCCAGTACGATTCACACCTGCTATTTCTTTTTTTCTTTTGGATTTTTAATCTCAAGGGTTTTAACAGTTTCTATGAGTGCTGCAAGTATTCACGACGAATCACTTTTACCTGCTTACACCTTGTATAGTATTTCCAGCAAAAGTTACTCATCGGAGGTATAAAATCACATTTCTTTAAGTTTTTAAAATTTTGTGTATTTTTTAATGTATATAAACCAGTATATTAATGAAGTATTGTAAAATACTAACTCAAAGAATATAGAAGCTTATAAAAGTCTACGATGACGTAGTTGACCGTGAAAAAAGTTGATCCCACCTTTCTGTGGTTGAGAAATAGAACCAATATGTAAAGTAACTATAATTAAAAATATTACCATAAAATATTTTCTATTTCTTGATGCGGAAAATACAGCCCTACAAGCAACCATGCTCGTTTCGTTGATAACGTAGTTCATCATGTAGTGTGTGCGCAAAGTTGTTGATTCTCGTATAAGTGTGAATAAGCAAGATTATCTACAATTACATTAGTAGAGTGAAAAAACCACTGTATTACGCATAAATGTTATGAATTACTTTTAGAAACTAGACATGCAAAAAATTTAACCATGAGAGTTTATTCATACAACAGTGTGCGAAGTAACCACTTTGCGCGCTAGTGACTACTTGGTCCCTTCGTACACTATGTATAAACTTTTGCATAAAAGTAAAAAAAAGCTAATGAAATTTTTTTATTTCCATGTGACTATGATTGCTAATACTTCAAATAGACTCAAAGATTTCTTATACAAGTTACAACAGATAACATAGGCTTAACCGTGTTGGGATTTTTTTCGATCACTCGAAGTCTAATACTCACAGTAAATATTAATTATAAGTTGTATTTATTTATTTTCTTAATAATACTTTATTCACAAAATGTTGTTTAAAAAGGTAGCCAGTACAATTGTTACTTATGAAGTAATCTTAACACAGGTTTATACTAATCAAACCAATCAACAAAGTATCAATACATAAATTTTAAAAGTGTGATTCAAGGATTTTGAGTACGTAATTTACTACCTAAAATATCTTTTATAATAAAATTAATATTGATGTTGTGTATTATTTTTAGAAATGTTTAGGATGAATTTATTTTCAAACTATTAGTGAAGTAAGTTTAGTTGTGAAATGCAATATGACTAACAACAATAGCTGTTTTGCGATACTTTAATGTTTGGCAATACAAGAGATAAATTAAAAAAAATTACGATATATGTTTAAAGATATGTAAAAAAATTTTCGCTTCTTACTTCCTCGTATTTGTTACATACAACAATGATAACTACTTTAGTTTTAAATTGATATAATATTTTTATCTTGTAATACAATCTATTCATAAATATCATATGACATGACAATAGGTTTTATGTTACTATAGCTATGCTTATAGAATTTGACATCCTATTAAATTTTAATCTATAAAACAATCTTAGCCACCGTTTATGCCTTGCCTGTCATCACAATAACAAGATGAATTTATTATGAAGGATAATGTAAATGCCATTTATTTTGCATTATGTTTCCGCAGTTTCTTTCAAACGTTGAAAAAATTGACAAGAAACTTTTAACGATAAAAGTAAAAATAAAAATAGAATAAAATTATTTAGAAAAGTTAACACACGTCTCATATAAAAAGTTATGCAAAGTAAGTAAGTTTAATAGCAATTAATCGACTGATACTAAATAGTAATTTACGAATACTTGATCTGCATTGAAAAATTTAAAGATACAGAATTTTTTCCAAGTACATGATACTTTTCTGGCTTTTCTGAAGTATATATTTATAAGCTTGGAATCATAATGAACATACTGTTTATCATGCCTATGGAATTTATTACAAAATGTTTTAATGTGAGAAATTCGCAGTAGCAGAGTTTTTCTATGTAATACTTAAGAAATTATTTTACTTGGAAATTATTTTGATTATATTCAGACAGATACGTATTTATGACTACCCTCTGTGAAGTTAACATATAGTATCGTTTATTGTGTCAGCTTATGTCATTTTTTCGTGTGAAACTTATTTATTCATCCCTTCATTAAATTTAAAATATCAGTGGCAGATTTTTAAGGGAAATATTGATCAACATTTGTTCTACACAGTTTTACTATTTTTAATTTGAGTGCGAGTGAACATGATATAAAAAAATATAAAAGTATTGTTTTTTTAAATCTAGGTTCAACTGCAACATCATCGAATTCTGATTTTATATCAATCAAAAATATGGATAGCTTACACATTGCCTTTAAACCTATTATTATTATGGCCCAATGCTTTGGACTTTTTCCAATCAACGGTGTTCTGTCAAACAATGCGAGCACCTTAAAGTGAAAAAATTTATTCATTATTACTCATACACTTAATAATTATTGATAATTTTTTTACAGTTTAATTAAACGATACCACATAATTATTATTACAGTAATTTTACTGCATTAATCACATATTATATGAAAGCATTTAAAAATTTTAATTCATAAAAAAAGTTTCTAAACACTTATTTGTAGGTTTGTCTGGGTCAATAAAAAAATGCTGTATTTTTTTCTAAGTACAGTTAGTGTAATGGCTCTCACCTTGAATAGTATATACTTATTTATAAATTCTTCTGATATTACCAGCTCCGGTAATAAATATGTATAGAAAATACAATAACAAATATAAAATACTTAGAAATCAGATAATTATTATAGTACATACTTGAAACAAAATTAAATTATTAATAAAACTACAGGAGGACTCATCCGCTTTTGGTTACTAGGAGGGGGCATTATTTTTTTTTTCACCTCCATGTTACGATATATTCTGTCACTCCGGTTAGCTTATCATTGGCCCTACCTAATGATCACTTGGAATAAATTAGAAAGGAAATTACTGAATTCGTGTGAAGTTCAGAGGATATACAATTTCAGCCTTGCTCGAAAGTTCAAAATTATCAGCATTTTACTCATGTCAACTGCCTTTGGTAAATAAAAAAATTTTACGTACTAAATATTTTTTAAATTTAAAGATAATTACCTTAATTTTTCATAACATTTATTTTTATAAACACTAATAATAAATACGTATCTTTATTAATACATAGCGGAACATTGTCTTTATTTACTGTCGGATGTATCTTATCTACTTGAATCTGAAAATAGCACCAAAAGCACTGATATAATTGTAGCATACTTAGCTGAGCCATTCCCTTACGTTCGTAAGACAATTTGCTTTTAAAAATATTGATTCTTACTGAAAAAAACTAAATTTTTTCAGATTAATAAAAATTTTGTCGTTAGTGCTTATAGTATGGGAATCAGCTTCAAAATAATTAATTTATTTTGCACATTTTCATGGAATTTTGTAGATTTATTCATTATCCTTGTGAGTGTCGCTCTAACTGGACAATTTAGAAGATTAAAAATGAATCTATATCATTTTAATTACAAGGTAAAGTTACCTAAGCTTGAAAAAAATAATCAGTTATGATATCAAAATATATAGTATTTGATTAATTTTACTAATTGTAAGTATTTATTAAATATTTACTGAACAATTTCAGGTGATGCCAGAATCCTGGTGGACTGAAATTAGAGATGATTTTAGTTGCTTAGCAGAAATGACACGATTAATTGATTCTCATATCTCTGGACTTACACTGCTATTTTTTTTTACAAACATTTATTTTATTTGTGTACAACTATTAAATTCTTTCAAGTAAGTATAAGGCAAATCGTGTTTAAATTGTTTTGTTGTACTATATCATTTAAATAAATCTTTAATTTTTTTGAAAGTTCAACAAATGTGAACTTTTTAAATGTTTTTGTATTAATTTTTGTAATTTTTTTTTTTTTTTTTAGTCAGTTTCCAAGTGTTCAACATACAGTTTATTTTGTCTTTTCCTTTGCTTTTTTGTTACTGAAGACTTTAATAGTATCTATGTACACTGCTGGATTACATAATGAAGTTCAATCATTTTGTCGTATTTTTTGTTACGTGCCCAAAGAAAATTACTACACTGCGGTATATTATTAAACATATTTACAGTGTCATTAATAATGTCAAAACATGTTGTAAAAAAATATTGTATATATATACAGGTTCGAAGACTTGACATGCAAGTCACGAAAGATAATATAGGTTTTACTGGTATGAAATTTTTTCTCATTACACGCAGTTTAATATTAAAAGTAGGTCTTGAATTACAGTATCAAATACGTGCACTAAATACTCACAGTTTTTAAAAAATATTAATTTAATTATGGTTTTCTAGATAGCTAGTACTATAATTACTTATGTAATAGTTTTGACACAAATATACTCCAATCAGATAGAGAAGCTGAAGCCCAATGTTACGACTTCTGAAAACCTTGAGGGAGTTCTACCGGTAACAGAACTAACTACGAGAATTGAATAAAAATTTATTTGCGAGTAAAAAAAACCTCAAAGGTTATGCTATCAAAATTAAGGCATATCATGTTGGCGCAAGAGCCGAGATTCCTCGTAGTATTTAGTCGGATTTTACGTCTTATGAAGTATTTTAATTAAGTACTTGTATTACGTTTATCTCATTCTTTCATAATTAAATTTTAATAAAAATTTTATCAAATCAGTGGTAAAAAAAAAAAATATCCAATAATCTTACATAATTTTATTCTACTTGACGACCATATTTGTTAGATACATACATGTATAATAAATCCACATTTGTACTATTTTCATACTGCAATATTCCAGTAACATAGAACATTTTTTTTAATTTAAAATAGCTGTACTCTCATGTGTTTAAGTAAGGTTTGATTAAAAACTAAAATAAAAATTTGCTTTTATTAGTAATGCTTATCTCATTTTAATTATCAGCTGTCTATTGTCAGCTAATTTTATAACATTTCTTTTAAAGTTATTCCACTGGAAATAAGAATTTACTAATTGTTGAAGACAAATAAGGTTTGAAAACTTTTTAGAATGTACCTTTATCAGTTTGAATTTTATCAAAAAATATGAAAAACCAAATGTTTCTAGTAAAAATAATTCTAGTACAATACTGATAATGATTATGCAGTCCTTTAAACAAACGATAGTATTTAAATCTTAAGCTCGTAGTAATCAATAAAAAGTAACTGATACAAACACGCGGCTTCGAGTAGTCAACCTTCAAATGTTAAATACTAGTTGAAAACAAACCTTTTATTACTGCTATTACGATTTCATCGATAAAAGTTATCTCTACGTAGCTTACACCAATAATAAACTAGTGTATTTGCATTAAAAAAAAAGAAAATTGACTAGAAAGAACACCTTTCGAGGTAGAACTGGCGTATTGAAGAGATCTTACAATTAATGTTCATTTGCAAATATATAAATAAATGTAATTTAAAAATACTAGAAAAAACGTTTCAAAAATATGTAAAGCAACTTTTTACTGTAAATATTTTTCAACCAATGGCAATGAAAAACAAGAAATTCTAAAGTCATATACAATTGAAAAATTTTACATTAGAATATTTATATAGTTTCAAATTTTATAATAATAACCGACTAATTTAATCGATAACATGGATTCGAAAGCAGTATCTGGTAAGTTTCATTCAAGTCCACTAGTTTTGTCCATTGTATTTTTATGTTGTTTTTTTAAGAATTATTTGTTGTCGTAAAATAAATAATATACATAGAAACAAAGTTACTTCATACAGAAAAACCTGTCAGAGATTTGTCTCACTGAAACTTTAATGCTTAGTGTGTAAAATCTAAAAAAAGTAATATGTTTTCATTTCCCTTCTTAAAACTTAAGAACATGAATAACTCATATTATTTTAGAATATACTTTTTATTTTATATTACTTTTTTAATTATTAACTGTTTCAACAAAAACTCTGCAGTTAAACTAACTTGGAATGAGTTTCAAATAGCTGAAAGTAGTTATCTATAAAATATTTGGTTTAATATTAAAGTAAAATGTTTAAGAAATTTCAGTTACTTCAAATTATCAATAAAAACCAAATTCTTCACATTTAACTTGATCAGTTACGACTTTTCATTTAAATTAACTTTTACAACTTTAGCAGTCTCATTTGCTGATATATCTAATTATTTATTATTTATTATTTATCCAAGTAAAATATTACTCGTATATTTAATTTATAAAAGATAAGAAAAAAATATGTATATCATTTTAGTGTCAAGATCAAGGATCTTCGAATCTGGCCTGAAAAAAGCAAACGATAGAGGAAGAATTCATCTAGTTTTTGGACCAATTTTAATTTTGGCTCAATGTTTTGGTCTTTTACCGGTTAATGGTGTTCTCGCACTCACTGCTAGCGGCTTAAAGTTAAAAAATAGTTGTCTTTTTTCATTCGGAAAACTTGCGTTTGTTTACATATGAGTTTATTTTTTTTTAATTTCATAAACTTAGTAGATGATTTTTAGGTTTTCATGGAAGAATTTCAAATTCTTGTACAGTTGCCTGGTATTGACTGGTTCAATTACTCTATTTTTACTCAGTGTCAAACAACTCATTATTGGTTCCATTGTTGCCGATAGAATAAGTAAGAAATTTTCTTTTATATTTCAGATACTATAGAAAAAAGTTATACCCTGATTTTTATTAATTAGTCTTTATTCAAATGTATTTTTTAAGCTCATTTCTTACAAATGGAAATCATTTTTATAAGTAGATCATTATTATTTACGACTAACATACGGGAGTGCTATATTTATTTTTATTTATTTTATTTATAATTTTCAGGCAACGCAATATTCTACCTCAGCAGCAGTATAATAATTTTTTTGTTTATTAAAATTGCCTATCAGTGGCCTAAACTGATCATTTCTTGGGAAAAAGTAGATAAAGTACTAGCTTCCCGACATTATTTACAACACTCAAAGAGCTGCAGTCTTGATTTAAAATTTAAATTTTTTGCCTCACTTGTCATTTTCCTTGGTTTAGGTAAATCACTGAGTTAGTTTGTTTTCGTGTTCATAATTTTTAAAAAATACGTCTATCAATAATGTTTAAAATAGTAACAGATAGGTGATTTCATGACAATGCAACGTTGATTTATGTATAGTGGGCTTTCTATAACTTAATTTTAAAAATTTTTACCCTAATTTTTTTTAATTCAAGTGGTGTCCAAACAAGTTAAAAATTTTCAGACTTGACTCTATCGTATCAAAATGTAATATGAATTTATTGTTCAAAGTATAGCCAAGACAAACATGGTTATAATTTTCTTGAAATAACCTACGTATCGTTACTAAAGTAAGAATCCTAAAAAATTTATTATAAAAATTTTATTTTATAGTCGAAAATATTCTGTCACTTTTGTATGGATGCCAAAACGCAGTGAATTTTGCTCAACCTCACGAAAAAAATGATACATGGAAAATTGTAGGTAGATTTTTTCTCGGCAATTTTCCACAGGTATTAATACTCATGAATATAAAAAAAGTCTACTGGAGAAGTGTAGTATGCAACAAGTGCACAATAATTTTGATTTTGATTTTTGCACGATAGCTGAAGTTGTTAAATTAATCACACAAATTTATGTGATAATCACCCCAAACACAAGTCACGTGTGCAAAGATTTTAATTTTAATTTTTGCATGAGTATACTAACATTTTTAATTAAATCACACAAGTTCGATAATCACTTCTATGTGTTATTGTTAATTATGTATGCAAATTTGTGTGTGAAGTAAGCGTTTCACGCATTACACTCAAATCAGGACTTTTGTACCGTTTAAACAGGCATGAGAAGTTGAACTTTGCATATTGTTGACCAACCATGGGCACGAAGTACTATGTACGTTTAGCCCTGTAAACTACTGTTCAGTGTTTCTCAAAAAGCTCGTACTTTTTCAGGTTATGACAGAAAATAATTATGCCTTCTGGAAAGGATTAACAGCATATATTATAGTTCTCTATTGCACATTTTCATGGAACTTTATGGATCTTTTCCTTATTCTTGTTAGTGTAGCCCTTGTCGATCAATTTAAACAACTTAACCACAGGCTGCAAGCTGTTAAAGGAAAAGTAAGACTTATTTTCTGTAATTTTAATGTTTTTAAGTTATTATAAATTTATTTATAAAAGTTTCACTTATTTTTCTGTCATGAGAATATTAAATAATTATTACATCAGGTAAAACTGATTTTTTATTTTATTTTAAGGGGATGTCAGAATGGTGGTGGACTACTGCACGCGCCGACTACAACTGTCTGACTGATATTATAGAACAAATCGATTCAAAAATATCAAGCGTCGTGTTATTATCATTTTCCGTCAATCTTTATTTCATCTGCATTCAGCTTCTTCATTCTTTCACGTATTTAAATATTCCTTGTTTATGACTTTATGAGAAAAATAAACAAATTTTGCCATTCACTCGTTCACTATTTTAGATGGTGTTCATGCATAAAATAAATAAATATATATAATATTTATGAATGACACGGAATAATCATAAGAAATCTTTTCATGATGATATAAAAATATTTGTTAAAATAATTTTTATACATTTTTACGAATTACTGATTATTTCTTACAGATTGAAGTCGACACCTCTTCATACGATATACTTCACCTTTTCTTTCGGCTTTCTAATATTAAGAGCATCGATAGTTTCATTATTTGCTGCTAAAATTCATGAAGAATCAAATCTACCCTCCTCGGTATTATACCGTGTTCCAACTGCAGATTATTCAACAGAGGTATAATTTGTCGATTGTAAATACATTTTTCTTTCAAGGTTGTTCTGCAGGAATTCCAAATTTATTTAATCATTGCCAAACATGGTAAGACTGTTGTGTATAGTAATGCTCTTACAATGTACTGTTAAAGTTAAAAGTTACATCTTTTCCGTTTCGGTGTATATGATAAGGGCGATTAAGTCGATGAATAACGTACTGTTAAATGATCTTAAGTGACGTAAAACATACAAAAAAAATTTTAATTAACAAATATCTGGACTTTCGAAGTACTTTAACAACATTGATAACAGTACATAAAAATTTAGTAATTGATGTTCGAAACACGTTATGTTTAAATTAAAAAAAAATTTGCTGAAATGCAATAATTAGTCATAAAAATATGATTTCAATAACTTTTGATTTTGCAATTCAATTATAAAAAAAATTTTTTTTTATTTCTCAGTTGCCCAGAGACTACCAGTAGAACCACCTTAAAAAATATATTTAGTCTATAAGATTTTGTACTAATATTCGAATTATATTAGGTTGAAAGATTTTTGTATCAAGTAACAACAGATAATGTTAGTCTAACAGGAATGCATTTTTTTTCGGTAACAAGAAGTCTTATATTAAAAGTAAGTACATTAGAAGTTATTTCATTTACTATATTTTTTAAAATAAAGTCAAACCAGGTGTAATAAACTATTAAATAAGTATAATAATTAGATAGCAAGGACATCAGGATATATTTTTTATTACCGAAACCACTTTTTTCTCTGTAATTTCGCTAAATGTGTCAAATTTTGAAAATAGTGAGAAAATGCTCACAACGCCATTTATCACTTTATTTTCATATTCAACGTTTAAATTAGGCCTGAAATTTAAATCCAGTAATAAATAATTAATAACAAATTCCAATATTTGCAGTGGTATCTATGTATTGACAATTTATACTACTAACTTTATCAATGATAAAATAAAACTTGACTATATCGAGATACCTTATGATAATAAATATGACGGTAGTATAAGAAGTTATAAACTTTGCAGATAGTGAGCACAATAGTCACCTACGAAATCGTTCTTGTGCAATTCAACTCAATACACGATGATTGACCACGTTGTCCTGATGTTAATATTTGTTCAGTAAATCACCGTATTTCCCAACTAGAAAAATGGAAATATAATAGTCAATTGTGGTAAGATATTCATGTGTGTGCATTCTCGTTAAAATAATATTAATAAAAGTAAATTCTTTAACGTATTTGATTTAGCAAATTCTTAATCATTTGACATTTTTTAAGGATATATGAGAGCGTTATCGAGAACCGTACAAAGTAAGGAGCATACCACTGCGCGAAATTATGTACAACTCGCTGAATCAAACGAGCACCAAAATTGTATCAATTACAATATTTTACAGAAAAGTGACGTTAGAAATAGTTCGTGTTAATTTCAGTTATTTTCAACACTAGACATGAAAAATATTTCTTTACGATTATAATAATTATAATTACAACATAGCGTAAAATAGAGTGCTGAATAAATTTATTCTACCACATGGGAGTTAAGTTATTTTGTTAAAAAATTTAAACATTTTAAACAAATCGTGTTTCTATTAAGACAAAGGTAACTAGTGAAATTATTATCATAAACTATTTAATTGATTTACTATTACGATAATAAATTACAAGGAATCGAAATTAATTGCACACTTAAAAACACTTACTGAAAAATGTTTTAAACGACTAATCGAACTGCTTGCTGCGATAAATAAGGGAACGATTAGTAATAAAGAAAATTTAATAAAAATTATGTCATAGTTTTTAATTGCACTTTTGCACTTGATAACTCTTGTCCATTTAAACATTTTATTTTATATTTTTAATGAATTGTAATAAATGTTGTTAAAAAGCAGGTGAGAAAAGAAATATACACAAAATAAAGATTAAATAGTTCTTTTTTTTTTTTTTTTATATATGTACAGAGAATCTTGTTGTATTAAACATATTGAATTTGTATACCAAGATTTTGTTATAACAATACATTTTTAATGCCTTTTGCCATGTAAAGTTTAAATTCTCTTGCAAACAATTAAAACTAAATAAATAATTTTCTAAAATATATTTGTTTTTTGTAGATCTTCGTCTTCTTTTTTGTTAAAATGTAAATTAATAGTATTTTGTTAATAAACTATATAGTTTTTATTAACATTGATACGTATTTAAATATTTACTTAAAACGATTTCCAACTAAAATATTTTCTCTGATTAGAATTTATGGTTCTACAAATTTATAGACACAATTCATCCTAAAAATATCTATAGAACATCTTACTAGTAATTCTTGAGTAAGCCAAGACAACGAATCAATACTAATAATTTTTTCTGTTGAAACTAAAAATTCGTCTGATTGATGATTGCATTGTAAACATTTTGTACTACCAGTGTTAGAGTTTATTGTTCAATAAAAAATAATTTTATTAATGATTTACATCATTTTACATATTAAAATAAATTTTTACCTCAAGTCCGAATCATAAGATTCCTCAACCTAATGATAACAGTACGAATGTAAAGATTTCGTTATTATGTTATAATTTATAATATACAAAAACAACATTTATTAAAAATTATGTCAATACACCAAAATTGGTCTTGACAGCATTTCAATCGGTTTTTCGACTTTTTCCATTGGAACATCCAAACGGTCAAAAACTTCTAACGCATCCTTTACAAATTCGTCAACCATTTCTTCTGAATGTTTTGGAGTAGGAGCTATTCGAAGTCTTTCCTCGCCTTTTGCCACAGTAGGATAATTTATTGCTTGAACATAATGGCCCTTTTCTTTCAACATCGTGTCGGCAATTTGATTACACAAAAGCGGATCTCCTATCTAAAAAAACAAAAAATCAATTTATTAGCTGATTCAATATTTTCCAGACTACCGACAATTAGGATAAGATGTGCTTACTTTTATCGGGATGATGTGCGAAGGCGACGGAATAATGGGAAGTCCGGCAGCACTGAGATTAGATTTCATGTAGGCAACCGTCTTTTGATGAGTCTTTCTCAAAGCTCGACCTTCGTCCGAAGCGAGTATTTCAATTGAGCTTAAAGCTCCGTACAAAACAGTTGGCGGCAGGGATGTCGTGAATATGAAACCTGCTGCGTAACTTCTTACCATATCTACCAATTTCGCTGTGCCAACGATATATCCTCCGACATTACCGAAAGCTTTTCCGAGAGTACCAGATATTATGTCCATTTTGTGCGAGCACAAGTCCCTTTCGCCAATACCAGCTCCATGGTGACCGTAGAGACCGACAGCGTGCACCTCATCAACGTACGTTAACGCGCCATATTTGTGAGCTACGTCGCACAGCTGCTCGTGTGGAGAAATGTCCCCAGTCATCGAATGCACTGTTTCAAATGCTACTATTTTCGGCACGTTTTTATCAACTTTTGCCAAAAGCTCTTCCAAGTGGGCAACGTCGTTATGCCGGAAAATGTGCTTTGGTACGCTGCTGTTTCTGATTCCTTGTATCATTGAGGCATGATTACCAGCATCTGAGAAAATATGACAGCCTGGAAGGCTCTTGGCCAGCGTAAACAAGGTCGAGTCATTGGCGACAAAGCAAGACGTGAAAAGAAGTCCAGCTTCTTTTTGATGCAACGAGGCCAATCGTTTTTCCAAAATTTCGTGGCCCATTGAGTTGCCGGATATATTTCTGGTGCCACCTGCACCAGCTCCGTACTTGTCCAGTGCTTGTCGAACGGCACCGGTGACTTCCGGGTGCCGAGACATGCCGAGATAATCATTTGAGCACCACACTGTGATGGGCTTTTCGCCCCAAGAATATTCTAAGGCAGCGGGAAACTCTTGCGCTAAGCGGTTGACTTTTTTAAAAACCCTGTGAAACAGTTAGCAATTTGAATTGGGTATTGTTCAGTGGATAGCCTGCTTGTTCGGCATTTTTATGCTGTCGAGTGATTATGAAATTGAATCGACGTCAACGTGTTTTAAAACAGTATTTTTTTTAATTATTGAATTCTTGTGTCATAACTAATAAAATGTTATATAACGGTTTTGTTCCCATTAGTAATTATATACAACTTTAATAATAAATGTTAACGTTGCTAGACAAGTATTTTACTGGGTTTCGTTGATAACGAAGAACAAAAAGATAACGAATTTCTAGTGAAATTTTTTCTTTTTTTTTTTTTTTTCAAGTTTTGTTCTTCTCGGGTAAACCAAAAAGTTCTTTTCTGTTAATATTGAATTTTTTTTGTTCTCAGCACCAGTATGTATAACAAGTAATCTTTTTTGGGTCTTAGCACATTTTTTACGTAGATTACACTTAATGTCTTAAGTATATAATTAACTGATAAAAAAAGGTGAGTTATCTAATTTTTTTTTCTTTTTTTTTCAGAAAATACTACACAATGGCGATTTTTTTTAAAACTCATATGATTCAATACAAGATAGTGTAGAAATGTGGGAAAACATTTTTTCGTATATAAAATTTTGTTTTTGAAAAACGGCGATGTTATTATTATTTTAATAACAGCTGCTTTTTACAATATGGTTTTTTTTGGACAGTATTTTTAACACAAATCAAAAAAAAATTTTTACTTAAAAACATTTTTTTGACGCAAAGTTTTACAGACAAAATATGGACGAAAATTTTTGTATCTTGCATTAATATCCAACTTTTGTATTATCGTAAAAAAAAAAAAAAAATTGCATTCGACCTATCAATACTTTTGTATATTGAATAGAATTTATGAATTGTACTTCAGTTAACGTCAATACAAGGTTTTATTGAAAATGCAGTAAACTAATTCTGCCATTAGTAAATGCTCATAAATAAATGATGTATTAATACTCAACTCGCTGATATCGAAACATTCAGATTTACATTCTCGTATGTGATTGACTCAGTAATATCAATTTTTATCAATTTAAAAGTATTTTTACCAAACAATTGTCGTAAAAAACATATTATTGAAAAAAAATACATCGCATTTTCTTCCAGAAACATCCTTATTTTCAGTTAATTTCTTTCAGTTTAAGTACAACGACAAAGCGATATGATTATCTTTAACTTTTTGTATTGCATTATAAAATTTTAACGTTTCTCGTGATAAATAATGAAGTCAAAAATAAAAGGGCTTTTCAGCACCTTAGATACAAAAAAGCCAAATTTTTCGAGAAAGGAATACTTTGACTTGTATTTGCTACATTTTATATAAACCATAACGAATGTTGCACAAGCTGGAAAATTGCTCAACCCCACTACACGGCTACTTCATGTGATTGAGCTCGATGAATGCAGCTATTTAAATTCTCCAAAGCGAGTACGCCTTTGGAATTTAAATAACAGCAGACGACGAATGACGGAACCATGCATAAGAGGAAAAAAAAAACTCGTTTAAAATTCAAGGTTAGACGTTATACCTGTACGAGTGGTCTTTTTTCTTGCGTAAAATTTGTTGATCGAAAAACTCCTCGTAGGGAAAGATTTTTTCCTTCTCTTGGGAACTCTGGGCCAAATCGATGACGTCCTCCTTGACAGCTAGACTCGCCTCCTTAATAGCCTCGCGTTCCTTGGACAGGAAAGGACACTTGCTCGCACTAGGATCAGGAAGCGAAGCTTTCGAGGACTCGATTGCAGCTGCGGCAGCTTCCACGAGCTCCAGCTGTTGAGGTTCGCTCAGAGTGCTCGACAGCCTCGACATTACCGGGCAGTGTTGTCGGTAATTCATGACAACCGAGGCCCCGTAATTACGAACGACGTTGGCCGAGAGACGAGACAAGAACGGGCACGGCATTTTTCGTTTTACTGTAAAAGTAAAAATAAATTCCACACACTTCTTCGATGATTTTTTTTTTTTTTTTCTTTTTCCCCGAGACACCTCGCAAATCACTCACCTTTGTGGCCGATTCGAAGATTACAACGGCAAATATGATGCACGAAAAGAAAAAAACGGAGAGGTCAAAGAGTCGCGAGAACAATTTGCATTTGCTTGTATTCGATGTGCAAAGGTGCATATATAAGCTTGTGAAGGTGCGTGCTGACCGCTCGGTGCAGGCAGTTTTACGAAAGTGGAGCGAGGAGAGATCGAAAGTCTTTCGGTCGACTCGGTTGAGTAAGCCCTCGATTGACCGCCGGAGAGGAAAAGAGATGGGGAAAAAAAGAGAAGGGTAGGATGTATGTTATGAAATAAGAGCGAGATATGGGGGAGCTGACGGAGGTTCTCACCGAGCCAACGCACGAATGCGACTGAAGTGAAAGTTTAAGCTAGCAGGAGTGTCATCGAAGTGTGTGTTCCTTATCTCATAACGCTTCGAGCTTTTTTTTTTTTTTTTTTTTTCTTTTATCGCTGTGCAGGAAAAGTTTCGAGCACTTTTGCTCGTAATTACTTCGGAAATCACTATCGCACAGTTAATCAGTATTTCTCTCTGGATCGAAGCGCATCAAAATTTCCTATATCGCTTACCTCAAAGAGAACGTTGGTAGCATTGCCTCGGAAACAAGTGCGCGAAAACTCAAACGTTCTCGCGTTCTATGTTCCAACAATGTTTTACTGGAATTAGCTGATTATACAAACTAGTAAGTATAGGTACTCGTAGGAAAAATTTATAGAAAAAATGCAACGCTCTATAGTAATGGACTTTCGATACATTTTAAGTTGTGAATATCAAGTTAAATATTTATTTTACAATAATTCAATCAGCATTTAATAAATTTCTTTTACTAGTGTATTTTGATGGGGTTTTTATTATTCAAATGTTTCAAAATTTCTAGCCATGAGCTAATAATTTTGCTTAGCAATACCCTTTGTGCGAAAATAAACTAATACAAGCGTTTGCATACACAAAGTTAAATTTATAATACTCTTTGTTTAAAAATGTTCAAGTTTACATAGTTTATAAATACCAATAGGATATATGAATGACAGAAATCATCAACTCACAAAATTTTCTAATGTTAAACAGCAAACATATTTTAAATAATCATAAACTGAAGACTACATATTTAACTGATAAAACCTTCTGTGGTTTTCTTAACACTTATTTTTATAATATTCATATTAAATAAAGCTATTTAATCAATCGTAAAATGTAGTTAATAAAAAAAACGTCTTCGATACATAATTGATGAATATATATCTGATGAAATAAATAGGAAAACTCCGAGAAAAAAATTATATTGTGATACAAGTTATTTCTCTTCAAAAATACATTAAGACTGTATACATACATTAAAATACAATATACAGTTGCTAAATTTTTTTCCTCCCATACTTTACCTTTTTTTTTTTAATTGTGCACTTCTCCATTACTCAATCGAATTTAGTTTCTGATTTTCTACGTTATTGGATGTGTATACTTTAAGATGATGGATATAAAATTGTAAAACATTCCGTCAATTTTACGTGCACGTGCAAGTGTAAACTAAATTGATGACCGAGAAAAGATTTGCCTGAGTATTTTATTATCAATACATCAATTTGCAAGTCACAGTAGTCAAGTAACTGACTACCCAATTTACTCGTCAACTTGCAAATGTCAAGGTTACATCTGCATCAACTCAGTAATCGAGAGTACACGTGCTGCATTGAGATAACATGAAAAAAATTGCTTACAATTGCTTTATTTCAATATTCATCTCTGTTACAAGTTTGACGTCATCAATTTTGTTTCCATTCTCCAGGCTTTTGTAGTTTGAATTCCCATGATTCCAATGTAACTATTGTAAATGAAGCGTAATTTTTGTGTTATTTATTTAATGGAGCTGTCCAATGAAAATCAGTAAAAATATATGAAAAAACACCATGTGATGATACTTTGTGATTTTTATTGCATAACAAGGGTAAATTAATTATTTTGCTAGTTACGCTTTTATGTAGCACCTTCAATAATATTTTTATTTTTCGCCAATTAGACCATATAGTTTTAAACTATGATAATGTGACTTATGATCTAATGAGTACAAGAAAATTATTACGATAATGTTAATATTTTCGATTATCAGTCAGAAGAACCTTCTATTGATAAGCTTTGATTTTCCGATTTGATGTACACAGTATTGAAGAAAAAAAAATTTTTACAATCCATCAGGAGACACGTTTTGATAGAAATGCTCAAGTATTGGTCAATCTAAATATATTACGTATATTAATTATCTTCGTAATCCATAACGTTTGCAGGTATCACAGAAAATCTTTTTCACGTTACCGTACTCTAATAATTTAAGTACTCAACTATAGTGTAATTTTCAATGCAAGTTTGATCAAACACTGAAAAAAGTAATGAAAATTATGTACATGTACAACTCTAAAAATACTTGACGATGGGTCTCGAATCCCATTCTTCTTTTTGTCCCTAATCATATTTTTAATTTTTAAATTCACTGCATCGCAATGTTAAACTGCAATAACACGATCTCGTACGTGACAATAGCACCAGCAACCTACGAAAAAATAAGCTGTAACAAACTTCGATTATCTTCAGTTATAAAGACTTACTGCAAGCATGAAATTCCGAGTAATAGAAAAAAATCGATGACCGGTCAGAGCTATGTCATCGGATGCAATTTGATGCTGCAACCTTTGGGCCTGTACGAAAAAAAAAAAAAAACCCTATTGCCTACTAAATCTAAACCAAAAGTATAATATTTACCTCCAAGCTGTAGTTGACTGACGGACAATTGTAGAGGACGGGTAGTATAATTTTGCACTCGTCATTGATGCGCGCAGTCATCAACGTAACGCATATCGAGCGGCTGATCAAAAAGAAGAACGACCCGAAAAAATACAAGGAATTCACGATCGAATGCTCCGATTCACTGGGCCTGTAAAAAAAAAAATATCAAACGTACCCCCAAAAATACATACATACCCCCCCCATTTTCAAGTGAGCCATTAGCATATATAATACTAACGTGAGTCCGTTCATAAGCTGCAAGCAAATGAAGTAGATGTTGTTGATGAAGGACAAAAGTACGATCCCGGAAATTTCGCTGTCGACTTTCTTCACCAGGGCACTGAGCACCGCGTAACACTCGCGTATCTCGTGCCAATCCATGAAGGTCAGCTCTCGCGGCGTCGCTCGCATGATGCGTTTGTTCAAGTGCTTGTATCTGTCCGCTATACCCGTGGCCACCTAATTGAAATAGATATACACGAAGTCGAGGAAAAAAAAAATCATGATTGGATCTCTCACCAGAATGACGAACAAATCGGTAAAGTTCCACGTGAAGGTAGCCACCCTGCTGACGAACAGGATGAACAGCCCGAACGTGAAATTGTAGTCGACTGGAAGGAAGGTTGGAAATATTTATCGCGAGTCACCTTTGGGGGACGATCGGTAATCCAAAATAAAATCGTACCGTGTTTCAAAATAAAGGCGTGCGACCGGTTAGTGTAGACGTCCAACCAATCCTCGAACGTGTGATTGCCACCCCATAATTCGTTGGGCGTATTGTTGATCACACTGAGCACGTGCTCGAGGAGAGCCAGGCCCAGGATCGCCCCGGCAATTATCTTGAACCTCGCCCGAAGCCTCGGCCTCGACCACTTTCCTCTGTACACATACGTGAGGGAAAATAAAAATAAAAATTATCGCAAGGGAGTGTGACAAGCAAAAAAAAGTGCTTGTTCATCTTTCTTGCAAGAATGTCATTGTAAAAATTTGTCGCGTTATGAGGGATGGCCTTCTGGTGAGCCATGATCCTTTATCAAGCGCAAAGTGATGATGAATTAAAGCGATGCAACGGATCAAGCACACACGCGTGCATGTATGGACACGAGTAAATTATAGGTGGATAAAAGGGGAGCATGTAGTTGGGCGTTGCGTGCGGCATAGTATATGGATGATGATCTAGTTAGCAGTACATTTCGCTGAGCTTCGGTATCGACGTGTTTACGTACTTCGAATTACTTTTATCAACTGCATCGTGATTTTAAGTCGTTAATTGACTGCTAATGTTGTTTTGACGATGTTTCAAACGTTGTTCTTGGAAAAAGTATGTTGAATAGAAAATTTGCTCACGCAATGATGTATTGGTGACAGCAGTGTTGCTTGCATGATGAGGCATAAGAATTTCGTTGCGAAAATTGTATTTTATCGTTAGGTGACGCTTTGAATTTTTCAATTATAAGTCATCAGTATGATAATGTTATGATTAGTACGTTATGGCAATGCATAGAATAAATTCAAAAATTTTTTAAGATTATTTTCTACAGTGTATATCAATATTTCGTCTCCATGAGATGATAACCTTCAGTCGAATAAAACTTTTTAAATTTTTCTTTGATTTTACTCACTAAAACGTGGTTTTTGACCTAAAGTAGATGCTTACGCATGCAGTGTAGAATAATTAAAAAATAAAAAAATAAAATTTTTTCTACATATGCTACTAGAACTATGCTTCGTATATTTTAGCCTATCATAAAAGTATTAAAAAAACACTATTTCTCAAAATTTTTTAACATTAATTTAATAATCATAAGAATTCAATTTTGTTATTTTCATTTTAATTTTGTCTTCACCCCTCAAATCAAGCAGTACATCTAGCTCCTATTCTCTAAATTTCTTTGATAATTTTTATAAATTATGTAATATTTTAACCACTTTTAACCATTTGTTTTATTTAATGCTGCGGGCTATAGCTTAATTTTGCTAGTTAGAGTTTATACCCTATTTGGAGACGAACATTTTTTAAGTATTAAACAAAAAGACAAAAAATTTTATGTGCATGATAGAGAGTAACGTGACATATTTTACAATCTTTTTAATTGCGTAATATGTGACGAAAGACCATAATTTTTTTGACAACTCTTAAATTTGACAACAGTTTGGAAAAATTAGTTATTTCACTTTTAAGGTAAATGCTCAAAATTAGAATATTTGAGTTTGATAAAAAAAATTAGTTTCCCTTGCAAAAATCAAAATTTTGGATGATTGAAACTCTTGTAAAAGGTGACAGAATTTTCAAAAAATAAAAAAAAAATTAATCTTGCCTATCGATAACTCGTTCCATAGCTCTCCAATTGTATTGCATTGTTATCCATCGAGGACAGAGCCTTAAAAACAATATATTACCCAGTAGGCTATTACCGTAAAAAATTGCACCAACAGTGGCATCCGCTATACCTCCTGAAAATGTAAGATAAAAATATACAAAAAAATAAAAATGAAAATTTGACCCTTCGAACAGGCACAAACAGTACGTAGCACTGAAGTAATATTTAAATAATTTGATGATAAGAAAAAAAAAAAAAAAAAAAAAAAAAAAAAATCATAAAACATCAATAAAAAAAATGTGTAAAATTATTTTTTCGTTTTCAAAAACTCATTGTTTGGTAGTAGAGTGGACTGTATGAGTCATGATGGCATTTTTAAATAATCATTAGTTTGTCCGAAAGGGAAGTTTCGTCTTGAACATAATTATTTCTAATTTAAAATAATATCCAACTTTGATATAATAAAATAACAAGCCAGTTATTTTCTCTTCTCCGTTCGTTTTGAGAAATTCAATAGTTCAAATAAATAAATAAACGTATTCCCGAAAATTCGATCAATGTGTTGAAATACCCGTGAATCAAAACATTGTTACACGCATTCTAGGCGCACGCAATTTTGTATATTGAATCCGAAATAGCATCCTGGGAGTTGTATCTCGCGATTCGCAAACTTAATGCAGCCCGCCAGTTACCTTGGACGACACGGTAAACATCTTAACGCAAATGCACTTTTGCGCGAGTGCTTGGAAAAGTCAATTTATAGCTCATGACATGAAACTTTGTACGTTTACATACTTACTCGATGATAAAAAAATATAGTTTACTGATGGAACATTTTTATAACGTGCACGTCGATAAGTTTTAATTTTTATTTTTATTTTTAAAACACATTGTCTATAAATTAAAGCATTTTCTAGTGTCGATTAATTGTATTAATTTGCAAGAGAAAGAAAATACAGTGATGAAAATTAAAGAATACCGACCTCTAGTTTGGAAGCTAATAGTGCCGAGTGTTGTGATCATATGAACAATTGAAACGACCGTCATGAAGCATACACCGATGAATACAAAGTAGGCATAAAAATTGCGTGGAGCGTATTTTCTGAATGACATTTTTTCCACAGTATCCGCACGGACATAATATATCGGAAGGATGCCGAAAAATTGGGCCAACAGCAAAATACCACCAATGGCACGATGAAAGCACTCTGGGTCCTGTTTTACAAACATATGTAAAGATGGGTTGTATCAAATATATAGTGTATATTCATCAAAATTTTTGCGAAAATCTCTACATTTTTTATGATGCTTGATAAAGTAAGTGAACAACATAGTAGTTTTTTACGAGACAAAAGGTAAACACAGAAAAATATCGACTTACGTCGCTGTCATCGGGAGATTGTCGGCGAAACAGCTGAGGCGAAGTTCGCTTGAGAGAATGTAGCTTCGGAAAAATGATTGGGTTTATCGATCGTTTCCCGCTCGCGTTGTTTTTTGAATTTCCGAATAAAAGCATCATTTTGCGGCCGAAAATGTTACGGCTTTTGGACTTTGGCGTGTAGCAGTGATCTTTTGGCCTCGCATCCATTGACATAACCTTCGTATTTTAAAATATCAATTTAAATTGCTTTGAACTATATTTTTACCGACTGTTTATACCGTGTGAAATATTTTATTGAAAATATTTTACGAGCCGAAGTGGATTATGAATATATATATTACATTTTGAAAAAGTGAAAAAGGCACGTCTGAAATCAAAAAAGGAAAAAATGTCACACAGTAGTTTCTCGGCACGGAGACTAACTTCGTCTATTTAATTAAGAATGATGCAACTGCGTGTTTATTAACTAATCAAATTTCGTCGGTCCTTGAAAGCGTACCTCCATTCATAACTCACCCAACCCATCATTATTTTGATACTGAATGAGTACTCACTACTGATGATGATGTTCGAAAAAAAATTGGTACTTTAAAAAAATTGGTACATATTTATTGTATAAATTAAAAGACGAACAACTTAGAAAAGAAAAGGATATTTCACATATAATGTATTGATGAACAATTGCAGTAACATAAATAAATTGTAATCAAAATAATGTATTTTTGTAGCTCGTTATAAAGACGTTTTATTTGAAATAACATGACTATCGAAATTGATGGTTTTAAAGTTCACTTCAACAGAAGACTTTATGTTTAAATTGAGGTTTGCAATAATATTGGATTAACAAATTTACTGTACCTCACTGCGAGTTATGGCATTGAGTTCGTAAGCGTCATTGGACTGCAAAGAAATCATATTACCCGGCACAGAATACAGTTATCCGGACTTTAAGTAATTATAAACTGATTTATTTAATTTTTTCGTGTAAACGCATGTTAATTATTATCAGGTAAGCTAAAAAAAAAAAATATACTACACTGCGCGATTTTTTCGTGAGGAATTGAGACGCTTGGAGAAGTGGCGCCTGCCAATCGTCGGCTAACACTGGGTGTGTTAGCTACTACGCACCCTCGAGTTTTCCACTTTCACATGTACCACCCAACAACGTGCGAACTACTTGTGGACTTTGGTACGTTTGAAATAAATACGGTGGTTTAGAGAAACGAGTGGCAAAGATTTTTTTCGGTCAAAAATGCTTCAGATGCTGAAACATGACCTTTTTATTTTATAAAATAATTATCTTTCTTTCCGAGATTTTCGACGAAAAATAGCTCACTATGAAGCATATTACAAAATAATGTGTGACGTGTACTTTGAAACTACAAAATTTTTATTTAAATGGATAATTTTGGTCTATTAATTTCATTTTTTTTTTCTAAGTTTCAAAAATAACCGAATTTTTATATAAATTTTTTTATGTAAAATTAAAATTATGAAACCACTGACGAGATGTAGGAATTTTTGAAACATTTTAGAAAATAAACTCAACCCTAGATAGATTCCAAAGAAATGTCTGGTGTGTGGAAGAAAATTTTATTGCAAATAAAAAATGTGCAATTATTTTATACCTGGATATTGTGAAAGCGGTGTTTTTGGGATTTAGGTGTACAAAATTTTTTTTTTTGGTATAAAATCATGAATTCTTATCTGAAAATAGCGGTAAAACTCGAACGCCAGGCAAGTTATTCATAATTTTTTCTTTTTTTTTCAGAATCATGTATTTGCGTAGTTCTAAACTTAAAATTTTCTAGCTCTTGTTGAAGTGTGTACAAAAATTTTTATCTAAGGTCGATGTCCCAAGTACTCGGTCATGTCCCAGTAGTCGGTCATCTGGCTGATTTTTTCACTATAAATTTTCAAAACATATATAAATCGGGTAGCTATTCAGACACTAAGCAATTACTCTTTCAATACAAGTTAATGTATAAACCCAATTGAAAATATAACGAAGGCCTATAAAAGAAAAAAAGTGACCGACTATTGGGACATTTCGTCTGCTAAGTGAGCGAGTACTGTGACATCTACCTTAGAATGATATCATCCGTTATTATTATAAATAATGCAACATATATATACAAAAGGTTCCCAGGTAAGTACTTTTTTCATGCTCACGTAATCGTAGGAATCATTTTTTAATATTAATCTGAAACAACAGTAACAGCGATAATGCAACCATTGTTATTTTAATTTAAATTATGATTGTAAATTGTAATAAAATTTTTTTCCCATATTGTTGTATTAAATTGTCATTGATTACTAGATTGATATAATTTAGACAGTACATAATTTTTACAACAAAAATAATTTGTGAGTAAGCCAACGATCTTTTACATAAGATTTCACAACTTATATTATTATGTGTATAATAAACAAATGAAAGAAAGCATTTCGAAAAGTTCTTCATATGATACGTAAAAATAAACAAAACGAAATAAAAATACTCTTAGTGAACAAAAAAAAAAAAACTACAGCACGGTGCAAAAAACTGTTGAACGATTTCTTTAATGATAAAATTTACTTTACTTGAATGTCAGGCTCCGGCTTTTCGGCGTCCAAAAACTTTAGTTCCATCGAAATTATCGTCTCTTTTTGTTCTTCAGAATAGAGTTTTAATTTTTATTTACAATAGAGTGCGTTAAAAACTTCAACTGGATTAAAGTAATTCACTGTGAAAAATTTTTCCGAAAAAGATTAGGTGAATGAAATATTAGTTACTAATTGCAAACGTAACAAAAAGAATTTAAAAAAAAAAAAAAAACAGCCGCATAACTATATACGCTTTACTATCTTCTTTAACAACTGCGTAATTTTTCTAACTCCGTCCGTATTTTGTGCAATGAAAGATCACTCCAATCGACACACGTAAGCGGATTGTGAAAAAAAAAAAACTCTCGCCTCCTAGTTTTACATACGATTTTGTAATAACAACAGCAGCGAGAGCACAGCCCCGTCGTTTACACTCATGAAATATGTATAATAAATATAGCGCGATTGAGGCCTGCCTGTGTATTTACATGCAGCAAGATCTAGCTCAATAAAATACAGGCTTTGAAAATCGACTTCCTACGAGTAATGTTGCATTTTGTTACATACGTACCTGCAGGGTAAGGTCAGAAAGAATTAAAAAATCACATTAGGAAAACTCAATTCCAAGCTTAGGGGTAGTTTGCTGGCTGACTAATTCAAAAAAAGTTTGAGGTTTCTTTGGAATTTTTACTAGCGAAAAGAGTCCCCATCATCTTTTACAATGAATTGTATAATGCATACAGAAAAAATAGAAATTGGTAATTTTTTATTTATTTAAAAATTGCACTATTTACGAAAGTAGTAAGAGTATTTGAGAATAAAATATGAATAGTGCATAAAGTATTTACTTGTAAAAATCATTTTGATCCCATGGATTGAAATTTTTTTTTTTTGAAAATTCAACAACTGTAAATTATTTTTACGTAATGAAGGATGCATATACTAGCTGATAATAGTTGAAACCAAAGATCTGAATGTAAAGTGTGTAAGAGACCATGACAGATTTAACTGAGGTTTAAATTTCAAGGTCTATATTCATTGCTTTATGTATATGATGAAAGTGATGAATTGTATAAGATTCCCTGAATCCCCAAATTAGTAATTTCTCAAAACTAAAAACAAAAGTGCAGTAGGTCTTGTAGTTATTTGTTTAATTTTCTGAGATACTGTGTATTTTTATTTTACCGATTAAAAAACTTATTAGATACTTACAACAAAGTTATCTATATGAAATTTCTCTCTGTATGAAACTTAACTAGTTCTACACAATAAATTACATCATATTTGCAGTTATTGCTTTTTTTACAAGACACCGAATTATGTTTAACAAAAGCAGAAAAATGCAATATTCTTAACATAGAAGAAAATTTATTTTATGACTCATTTCATCAACAAAATATTTACCAAATTCATCGATTCTTTCTAAAAATTTTTCTTAAAATACTAAGTTTTCACCACATGGCTCTTTGCACACCTGACAATAGGTTGTGATCGGCTAAATGACGAAAAACAAATCTGGATACTCTCCACCTATAAACCGTACCATATCCTCTTGAAGTGACAACACAGCGACGTGTGACTCCGATCTTTGAAGAGCACTTTGGTATTGTTTCTACAAAAGTTTGGCTAGCTAAATCCTATAAAAAATTTTTTTGAATTTAAACCATCACCTTCAAATGACTTTAGTGGCTTGCTACAACACATAGTACACAACTTACTCTTATTTCGAGTGGAAGAATATTGTTTCTCTTCAAACCAAGAAGTCGTAGCCTGTCCGGAGCAGATTCTTTGGTCAACTGCCTTCTCTTCATATCTCGCATAGTTTTAAATTTCGTCCATTTATTTCGCACTTGTTGAAACTAAAAATATTTAATGATAAATTTAAAGGATACCTGTATAAATCATCAATGTCTTTAAGCCCCAAACGATTCAAAATAAAAAAGGCTTATGATGTATACCCTACACATCCATGCAATGTTTTCATCGATATTATTTTTTTGACAATAAAAAATTCTAACCTCAAAAATAATGTATTGAATGCGATTTTAGCTCTAGGATTAGATATTTATAAAGACATCATCATATGTTGAGTAAAATATTACACTTACTCCAAAGGATGTAAACGAAGGACCAGCACTGATTATCTTAGATAAGACAGGCGATGCTAAATTTGCGATGTTCCCAGCCATGTTTACAAACGTCGATTGGTCTGCTATATTAGCAGACCACATAAACATTGAGTATGTAAATATATATGTATATGTGCATGCTAAAAGAGGGAGAAGAGTGAGCCGGTGACGAATCGTCATCACTGACGATCAGAATTCTCAAGTTGAGAATCTCAAATCTCAACTTCATCAAGCGATTAGCGATAAAATGTATCGATAATTGCACTTCTATATGTGTATAAGTACATTTACTTCGAAGGGGCGTCACAATTAACTATTTGTAATGAGTCGATATTAGCGCAGTTTGCAGGTTGTCCAGATGGATTTAAAATAAATAATCAAGGAACGGTCTCGCACGAGAGAAACTGTAATGAGATAATCAAAGACATGGTTATTTCTACAGCTTCTTTATTTTGCGCTCATGTCGCTTATCAACTGCATACTATATGCAGATACAACGGACACAAATTAAATACTACGTACTTGATCAAAAATTACATTTTGACTTTATTAAAAAGCATGCGATTAGACATTATAATTCATCAGACTTAAGAGTTGGAAGATTTCATCTGCTGCGGTACTTGTTTAAAAAAAGCGACTGTTATAATTCATTCATAGTAAAAAAACTAGTTTCATAGGATTTTTTGCTCCAGTCATACTCTCTCCATGTATCAAAAAATTAGTCACAAAAAGAATTGTAACGAGCGTTATTTTAATTATTAGAACAGATGCAGTTAGATTTGCATTGATAATTATCTTTGAAACGATCGGGAAATGAAAGTTAGAAGCACCTGGCTTATAAAAAAAAAAAATGTATAAATGTAGATTGTGTTGTATTTTAAAGATGCGTTTGAAGCAATTGATAAAAAATAACAATGAACAATAATTTAAAAAAAACATTGAGGTGTTTTTCGAATATCGCAGATATAGGATTTTTATTATTTTCGTATAATAATTAGAAAATATAAAGATCGGCTAAGTTAAGTTATTGGTCTTCTTCCACGACGTTGTTATGTTGTTGTTGTTGTTGTTGCTTTGTGAAACTGGTACACAAATGATCAAATAGTTGCAGTGGCGGCGCTCAGCTGGACAACAGCGCATGTCCTATAACGTCGCCTTCTCCGTCGCTCCCAGCCTTCCAGGTTAATAGTCGAGTTTCATACGCGAGGCAGGCGAACTTCCTTTCCTGCGGAACTCTTTGCGATGAAAGAAGTGTCGTCGGAGCCGCCTGGGTAGATGGACGAGCCTTTCAGCCACAGCCGGATAGCTGTTGCTGATATTGCTGGAAGGAAAGGCGCGGCGCAGCGGTGGCGGTAACGTGGGTGGTAATAGGAGTAATATAGCTGCTGCGATAGCTGGCTGCGCCGCCGCTGAAGGTTGAAAGAGCCGGGCATCTGCGGCCGTAGGCTCGTGTGCGCGGAAACTAAGACTACTTCTTTTTCTGGGCCTTTTCAGCGGCCTTGGTGACCTTTCCAGTGACGTCCTTGAAATTGACGGACTTGATGACACCAACGGCGACTGTTTGACGCATGTCACGAACAGCGAAACGCCCAAGGGGTGGGAACTCATGGAAGGACTCTACGCACATAGGCTTGGTTGGGACCAGGTTGACGATGGCAGCATCACCCGATTTGATAGCCTTGGGGTTCTCCTCTGTGGCCTTGCCAGTACGACGGTCGCATTTCTCTTTGATCTCAAAGAATTTGCAGGCAATGTGGGCTGTGTGACAATCAAGCACAGGCGTGTAACCGTTGCTGATTTGACCAGGGTGGTTTAATACGATGACCTGAAATGGAGAAGTTTCAGTTAACATATAACTGTTTTAAAATCCAATTAAATTTTTAGTTAGAATTTAAAGATTTTATTAAGGCACTCAGACACATCAACCATCATAGAAACAAGTCCTCTGGTGGAAACCGCGAATGATGAATCGAGTTTATCATCATAGTGCAAAAATTAACTAATAAACCGTGGAAAAAAATAAATATTTTACCTGAGCAGTGAAATCAGCTGCACCCTTGGGTGGATTGTTCTTTGAGTCACCAGCGACATAACCACGACGCAAGTCCTTGACAGAGACGTTTTTAACGTTGAAACCAACGTTATCTCCGGGTACGGCTTCCGTGAGGGCTTCGTGATGCATTTCAACGGACTTGACTTCAGTGGTAAGACCAGCTGGGGCGAAGGTGACAACCATACCAGGTTTCAAGACACCAGTCTCGACACGACCGACGGGTACCGTTCCAATACCTCCAATCTTGTACACGTCCTGAAATGTACAATCAAAGAATTAATGTAATTTCATATAGATGCACCAATAATTTCGAGAGTAAGTTTATTAGTTATCAGACATCTTCGACCGTCATTGGACAGCGTCCTCCGGTGGAAACCGCGAATGAAGTGGTAGATTTTACATCATTTAAATAAAAATACAACATATTTTACTTATAATAGAAATGATAATTAAAGGTATTTACCTGCAGGGGAAGACGAAGGGCCTTGTCGGTTGGCCTGGAGGGTGGGAGAATGGCATCAAGGGCTTCAATAAGGCATTTACCATCAGCTTTGCCTTCCTTTCGCTCAACCGCCCATCCCTTGAACCAGGGCATTTTGTTGGATGGCTCCAACATGTTGTCTCCGTGCCATCCAGAGATGGGTACGAAAGCAACAGCTGCTGGATTGTAACCGATCTTCTTAATGTAGGAAGAGACTTCTTTTTTAATTTCCTCGAAACGGGCTTCGCTGTATGGCGGCTCAGTAGAGTCCATCTTGTTGACACCAACGACGAGCTGCTTGACACCAAGAGTGAAGGCAAGCAGAGCGTGCTCACGGGTCTGGCCATTTTTCGAGATACCGGCCTCGAACTCACCAGTACCAGCAGCGACAATCAACACAGCACAATCAGCTTGTGACGTTCCCGTAATCATGTTCTTGATGAAATCTCTGTGACCAGGGGCGTCGATGATGGTGACGTAGTATTTCGAGGTTTCAAACTTCCACAGAGCGATGTCAATAGTGATACCACGCTCACGTTCAGCCTTCAGTTTGTCCAAGACCCATGCATATTTGAAGGATCCCTTACCCATCTGTAAATAGAAAATTTGAAATTGTAGATTCTTTTTGTATAAAAGTAACAGGGATTACTTTGTATGTTAGATTCAGACGTATGTAGCCGTCACTAGACAAAAGTCTTCCGGTGAAAACCGCGAATGAATGGTAAGCTGTATCATCATTTATTAAATATCTAGTTGAGGTAAGATACAACAAGTTTCTTGTGGACTCTTGCAAATGATATCCACTTGAAACTTATGTTGGATGCATATTGAAAGGTTGAAATCCAAGGCTTACCTCCTGGGCTTCTTTCTCGAACTTCTCGATGGTACGCTTGTCGATACCACCGCATTTGTAGATCAAGTGACCAGTGGTGGTCGACTTTCCGGAATCTACGTGTCCAATGACGACGATGTTGATATGAACCTTCTCCTTACCCATTTTGATTGATTGTTTATAAAAGTCTGGTCAAATCTGAAAGTGATAAAACAATATGGGTTAATGTAACACATTGTGTAAAGAGCTGTTATGTACGAGTTGTTTATTGTTGAGTTGGCACTTATTTGACTTAAATGAACAGTTTAACTTGCACTCAGACGCATCAGCCGTCAACGGACATAGTCCTCCGGTGGAAACCGCGAATGATGGGGTATTTTTATCATCACAGTGCATAAGTAATAATGAAATTAGGTTAGGTAATAGCAGACCACGTTGTTTAAAGATACAACGGTGGCACAGTGATCAAGTAGTGCCAACGCAAAATAAACAAATAATTATGATCACCCGGGTGATTATGAAAATTACACATGATAAGCCGCTAATTGCCCCTGCGAGTATCAACGACCTAATCTAGTGCCGATCTAATACAAAATATATGCGCATTGGTTTGTGACTTGTTCAACGAAATCTGGCGCAATAAAGTGACCGGTTTGCAAATCCGTAC
The DNA here is from genome assembly GCF_036245765.1 of Copidosoma floridanum. Classification (NCBI taxonomy): domain Eukaryota; kingdom Metazoa; phylum Arthropoda; class Insecta; order Hymenoptera; family Encyrtidae; genus Copidosoma; species Copidosoma floridanum. The sequence continues at coordinate 13,698,510 of NW_028321896.1, read as the reverse complement.
GAAATCCACGTGGCGAGCCCCTCGGTGCTGAACGTTCTCGAAACGGCAGCCATTTTGTACGTTGCGCGAGAACAGGCAGCTGCTGCTGCGTTGCCAAGAGCCATGAGAGAGCGAAAGAAAGACGGGAGAGAGGAAGAGAGAATCCTCCGCCTCTTCTTGGGAAGAGCTGACGCTACAAGCTATCCGGTCTCGTACTTAAAAAATAAAAAATACTTCGAATGTGACTTGTTTCCCTTGCCCGCAAGTACTGACTGTCTAGCAGAACATCTGTCACGGATTTTCTTACTGCCAACGTTCGGCGAACAAAGTCAAAGAGAAATAACATAATAGATAGTCCGAGTTATCCTATAGTCTGTGGAAAATTCGTACTCAAAACGAGCTGGCGAACAATACATGTTGAACGAGAATCAGCGGACTGCATGCGGGTGCCGGAAATATTTTCGCAACGTCGCCATGCTGTCAACAAACAAGAGCTAAATTGTCAATTGTTTTGAACACTGGAATGTTGCCCAGATTGGGAGAACAATCGAACGATAAATTAAAGTGAATAAGGTGGAGACAAAAAAGGAGCAGCCATACGGTGGGCACTTCACACACATACGCGAGCGCGCTCACATGTTGCAGGGGTAGAAATTACTTTGGGAACATGGTATTTTGGAGTCAAGCACATACGGGTTGTGGGAATGGAAAAAGGAATCTCCTCGGTGAACGCCATTTTTGCAGTTTCCGGTATCTCAGCCGTGCTTCTTTCGCTCTCTATCCTTTATCTTCCCGGTGATGATGGCGACGACAACACTTGCACTCTCCGAATAACCTAACGAACTTTGAATCAGGAAAGAGTAATTGCGAGTTAAGGAAGAATAAATCATAGCTTGTACGCTTCGCCGGCACACGTAATGCACTACCGTTCCTTTTACAATTTTATATAGACACGGGGATCTTGCCAACGGCGGCCACACGCCCATGTTGAAAAAAAGGAGTCAACCGGTAAAAAGATGAGGACGTTGGATTATCTCCTGGAAACCGTGCGACACTGTCCAGGTAAAGGTACTTCGAAGAACATAAGAAAACGCCCTAGCGAAAGAGTGTAACCAAGCGTGCGGTGGCCACGCGCCGCCCGGGTTCTCCCATATTTTCGACGTCGGCACAATATCAAACTCCCGAAAATACGGAAAAATATGTTCGCAAGCACTAGCCTAGCGGAGGCCCGCGACTCAAGGCACTATCTACAGATCCGGATGGCAGGAATACGGGTCCAGGGCTCGCGGATTACCTCGATGGCTTCGCCGGGAGTTTTTACTTGTAGCCTCGGCACACACTATTCGTACAATGAACAACGAGCGACGGGCAGACAGCGGTATAGGTATATGTATGTAGGACCAGAGAGACGCGCACACACGACCACTCACCTCCAGATGCTACGACAGAAAGAGACTCAACGAGCTGAAGCCAAGTGAATGTGCGCACGGACGAACGCGACTGGCGGAGGGGACGCATACTCTTTTGCGCGCGCTTACGGCCGCACTTTCGAAAAATCCCGTTTGTCGGAACGCGGAGACAGATTGCTTTGCTTACACATTTTGCAGGTACATGTAACATATGTTTTTCATGGTTTACATTGTGAGACTTTTTTACATTTTTGTCAATAACATAACTCGGTACCTTGCACTCTGACTTGTGAAAATGTGTTCTGTTTGAGCTTGAGTTTAGTGGTATTGAAATAAAACTTTTAGTTTGGACTTGTTCAGAGGGAACTCTACAAGTAATATTGATTGTTCTTCTATGAAAAAAAAAAAAAAAAAAAAAAAATTGCAATACTTTATCGTGTATAACTTTTTATTACTTTGGCGAGGTTATACATCGTGTAATGATGACTTGTTTTCAAGCAGTGCAGCGAAAGTTTTTTGTTTTGAGTCATTTTACGAATTAAAATATGTAAGTAATAAAAACACCCTAAGGTGTAAATATGAATTTTCATGAGTTGAATTAATACAGCATTTTATCCCATTATATAGTAGCAAGACCACCAGTAGTTGCAATCACCTGGTTTGACTAATAAGTTCAGCATTCAGTCCAAGACAGGTATCTATATGCTATACAATTGTTTCATAAAAATAAAATAAAACCCGTTTTTTCAAAAATAAAAGCCTACTACAACTTACAATTTAACTTCAACTTACACTTAACGTAGAAAATACTTAGAAAAAAAAATGATATTTGGATTCAAATTATTTAAAAATAACTGATAAATTTTGATGCAGTGAAAAAACGAAACAAATAGATAGGGAGGCGTTTAGACTATGGACTAATTTTTGATTGTTGAATTTTGTAAGATGTGGAAAATCTTAGCTGTAGGTTAAAACAAGCGTTTTGAGAATCGTTAGGAAAAAATATTGAATTTGGTTATTCACCGGCACTTTGACAAGTATGTACACATTATTTCACCACTTTATGGATTTTTAAAGAACATTTCGATAACTTATCATTAAACATCAAGGAAATCTTAGAAGTCTGAAAAAACCGACGAAAAGAATGTTTGCCCATTAAACATCCGCGTGGTTCCGCACGTACCACGTGCGTGAATCAATAGTGAATCATCATTCATTGAATTTTTAACGTAATGCTAAATATAAGAGTATATAGTTCAATGGCTTTTTTCATCGTACTTGCTCGCATATTTTTACTATCTATTATATAGATGCACGAAATTGAAGTGAAAGGCTCGAGAGCCCGACCACGTGCTCGATCTTTTGCTTCAATCGAAATGCAGAATATTGTTGAGAAAGCACTACTTAACGGTACTTACTGTATTCCTTTCCCTTCTCTACCTCTCCTTTCCAATCGCCGTATTTATTCTCTTGAAAATAACTTTATTTTTAAGGATTTTGAATGTCTACGCGCTCTATTATAATGTATATTGCATAAAAGTGTGCTAAATTTATGACAGAGAAACTTTTTTTTTGAATGTACTTAGGTATACCCGAAATTTTTTTCAGTATTCTTGTTTTTTTTTTTTTTCTTCCGTTTTTCTTTGTTTTGACTATGATTTTTAACTTATGTTCTGTACCAAGGGTTTTATAGTTTTAACGTATCAGTTAATAATGAGTTAATAAATTAAGAATTAAATATATAAGTTTTTGTAACTTAGTAATAATAATAATTATTATTACCATACGATTATTATTATTATTATTCTGATACTAATAAACATCTAAATTTTACATTGTTGTTTAGTTGAACAATAAAAAAAGGCATTTTATAAATGTAAAATAATTAAATCTATTTATTTTTATTACTGGTAATAGTAGTGTGAAAAAGTAAGCAATATCCGTTGAAACTACAAATAAAATGAAAAAAAAAAGAATTATCATGTAAGTGTTAAAAAATTTGTTTGTTTAAGCACAAAATTTATAACTCCACAGTTAAAGATGGTAATCAGCATTTTTTAAATATTACGAACTAAATATGTCTTTTAAATGATCCATATATACTTAGTTTTGCCACGTCAAATAGGTTCGTTACACATAGAGCAAGCAGAATGTATGGACGTAAATTATACTGTTTTTATTGTTCTTATGTACTCATAGCAAATAAATATTGAATATCTTAAATGTCTCATGTATCTATTTAAATACAGTTGTATTTAAATTATTTTATTTATTTTTATTATGAAATTAATTTACTTTTCAGCTTATTTATAGGTAACTTTCTTACCTGTTATTTTGATGGATAATATTGTCGACTATTAAAATTAAAGGCAGGTGTATATGATTACACACGTACAACGATTATACTAAGAAATTGTTTAAGACAATTTTTAAATTTAATAGTTTTTAAGATCTAAAGGCAAACACAAAAATCTAAAAAAATAGAAATTTTTGAATAACAATAATTTTACGCTGAACTTAATTTAAAAATTAACATATTTTTTAACTTTTATTTCATTATTAACATTATGTGTTTTGATTGTTTTGTAACTTTTTTTCAAGTATAATATGTAATTTTCACATTAATTTTGCAAGTATAACGTTTTTGCTATTGTATTTCTTATAATTTGGTATTGTGATATTTATGTATATTTTTTATTATCCTATAAAAAGTCATTTTTGCTATTTATCAAAATATCCCATGTTTTTTTATCATATTTAGTATGGCAAGGTCTCATGATAAAAGAAAAGGATATATACACGTCTGATGGAAATAAGTTATTGATAAAATTTGTCAATTTGTCAATATTAAGCGTGTAATAGGGTAATGTATCTGTATATACATATTTATGCATGTGCGTGAACGAGAGCGTACGATTTTGCACTAGTACGGTCTTGCATGCAACAGTTGTCAGTTGTCACCGCTAAGACTCTCTTCGTCTGTGTTCGTTTTGCTCTATCATGAGAAAGTATTGTGACAATTGTTAAAGTCATTTCGTTTGCAGTACCTATTTCAATAGCTTCCAAGCGAGTAAGCTAGCGCTTGCGTGAATTGGCGATCAGTCATGCGACGACTGATGTTCCGATGTCTTATACATTTTAGGTATTGACACACTCATTTTATGCGTTATTGTCAATCTACATGTAGACGTTTGACCGTATAACACGCTAAATGTATAAAATTTAATTTCAACAATTTTTTTGCAAGTACAAAATGGTATGTGTTGGTTTGAGCCTATGAGCTGACTCTGCAAGTACCAGATTAATTCTATAATAATACGTGTTTTAAGAAAAAGTAACTCTATTGAATGTATGATAATTGATATTGTTTATGTTATTTTAGATATTAATATTTTATGCGAATTTTTCCATGTAAGCATGTTAAGATGAAATTTTTTTGAATTTTTGTAGCCTCCCCGCATTTTCAAAAATTTTTAAATGAATTTCATTTTACAAGCTTATCTAAAATTCGATAAGATGAATTTTTTTATTTTTAGTGTTATTTTTGTTGTGGTTGACATTATTATAATATAATAAGAATAATAATAAAAATTTTAGTATTATTTCTTTGACTACTTTCGTTATCAATATTTGTGGGTATTATTGTATTATCTCTTATTATGTATTTGCTGTCATTGTTATGTAAACCTCTATGGATTCGATTATATTACGTTACAGATGCGTGAAATAAAAAATAATTTTGTACCACACTCTGTACACTACCAAATCTCCAGTGTTGTGTTGCAGATGGTACAATTTAATGCTTTAAACAGATTGCAAGCTTCGGCCGGAGTAGTGCGTTCTTGAGTTATTGGCGTATCGAATTTATTCAACAATTTATACATCAACATTTTATAACATGAATATGTTTTCTTTATTATAAATTTCATAACTGTGTAATATTAAATATTGTCTCAAAATTGATGTTGAATGAATATGTAAACAAGGATATTTTCCATAAAAATATAGAGTAATAAATAAATGCATCGTACGATCTTTACAAGAAATAAATATCCCATTATATTACATCTGATAACGTTACTGGTTGACAGTCATGTTCAGTCCAAATATAATGTTCTTTAACTTTTGATTCACAACATTTCCTACAGAGGACGTTGTTACGTTGTCCAGTTAGAATAAAATTCATAAGTACATATGGATTAAAATGAATTATAATTACAACGTTTATTTCTTGAATGACTGTTTTTCAAGTTCTTAAACACATCTTTCGTAATTATTATGGCATAATGAACGTACATTTGATGAATAAAACAATTATTAACTTATTTTCTATCAACTTGATACTACCTAGAGTTGGTAAAAAAGGGAGTAGCAAATTTTTCAGTTTGGCTTTTAGCAACCATACATAAAAGCGAATAACGAATTATTTATTAACAAATTTTCAATGACCAATATAGTTACAGAAAATGTACTTACCCATTCCATTTTGGTAAAAAAACTCATTACATTTACCTTATTTCTAAATATTTAAGACTTATACTAAACTACATGGCATAAGCTAAACCGAACTTATGATTGGTTTCAATAACACTGTGATTTCTTTATCAAAATTTGTACAAAATAACGCAGGATTTGGAAAAATCTTATTTATTTATTTTTTTTTACACCAGTAAATCACATCAGATACTAGTAAATTTTGTAATATCAGTTCTTTTTTTTTTTTTTTTTTTTTTTCATAAAAAGTTATAATAAGTTCATCAGCTATTTAAGACAAAATCACTACTTAAAAAACGATAATTCTAATAAAATATTTTAATGAAATCGCAAATTTCTGATAGTATAACCATGAACTATTTTTAGATGAATTTTTAAGTTGGTATGTTATGTAAAAATAAATGTGGTAATCTAATAAAACAAATATCTTACCAAATATTGATCTTTTAAAAAACTTCTTTTTTCATAGTTTTCTAACATATCTGTCTAATAATAGCTGAAACTCAACAGCTTAATGTTCATGCATTCCAAACATAATAACAAATTTTAAACGATATACATTAATAGAGAATTTTTTTTATTTCCTGTAATATTTTTGAAAGTTAGCATATTTTTGTAGTGATACTATTTTTTTTCTCACCATTTAATCAAAAATATTTAAATAAACTTGAAGGTGCACTAGTTTTATAATTGATGCAAAGCCTTACCTAAAATTAAAAAAAAATTTATTTATGATCTCTTTACTATCAGCCTAAATTAGTGAGAAATCAAATTATAAAAATCAAAATGCAAGGTTGCATATTGTACGTTACAACAGTTATTATTTTAAAGCATTGGTAAAAAATTATTATTGATTACATTACATACGTAACAATAACAGTAGACAGGAATGAGATTTTAGGATCATGAAAGAAAAAAACAGCTGAGATTATGATTTCGATCTTTTCTGTATTTTTATTTGTCGAGTTTCTATTTCATTTTCATGACGAGACATTTGATCGTACGATAATGGGCCCAGTCACGCATATATAATTCAATTGGTGATAGATAAAAGAGAAAAATGTGAAAAAACACAGATTTTTGGACGCACATCTTCTCCAAAAAATTTTTTTCATCACTATTATATACATACACACGTACACACACGTGCTAAATCTTTTATCTTCCGTTTTTTATATACTTATATGGGCGAGTGCACACATTGTTGTACTCGTTTAGAAGAAAAATGAACTCAACGCCCCCTCTCAACATGGGTTCTAAATCTCTTTTTTAATCGGTTACTCGCACAAGTTAAAAATTTAATGAGCTCCCGCCTACGCATGTCTATAAAATACGACATGTTCGTAATTATTAATTTATCATATTGGGAGGAAAAATGTGCACGACGATCATGAGATTTTCAATAAACACACACTTTTTACACATACATACCCAAATTTTAACACTCGTGGCTCGTTGTTTTTTGGCAACTCGATTTATTCGTTTTTGTTTAAGTGGTTTAGGTTTATTTTTATTTTTATTTATATTTATTTTATTCTTTTTAGAACTGTTTCTTACGTCGTATAAATATGATTGGTCGCATGCATATATCATACAAATACCTCTCACCCGTATATTAACTTCTTTTTTTTTTTTTTTTTTTTACTTTGGAATACACCACCTAACTGCACTTTGAAATTGTGCACTCTTTTACTATGTATATTTATGTATAATTTTTTTTTTATTTGTATAATTGCGTCACCTGTTTTTTTTTTTTTTTCTTGTCTTGCCCTTATATGTATGTATATCATCTACATTATCTTATACGTATTTACAAAAGGTCATTGGTTTTTATTTCAATTTTAATTTTAATTTTAATTACTTTTTATATTTATCATTAGTATCGCAAATATTTAATCCTATGATTTTATTCTTAACTTACCGTTCGAAAAAAAAGTTTATTAGTTTCTGAAATCTATTATCGAATCTTTTTTTTTTTCCCTTATTATAGTTACCAGTTGTGTGCATTTTATTATCAGTATTATTATTGTATTGATTTCACATTGAAATAAGGAAAACTTTCATCGAAAATGTAGCTTATTGACTAGCGATAAAATGCAAATAAATATTTTTTGATCGTTCATAATAATTAAAAGAAATTATTTAAGCCAAGAAAAAACTGTTTCGTGTAAAAGAATTTCATAAATTAGTGCCAAAATTCTAATGTCATGAGTGACTTGAATCACGCCGTCAAAAAGCTCTCATATATTTAAATAAGATGCACACTTTTCTAAGACATAACCTTCTCCTTCTAATTTTTGTTTTTTTTAATCACATTTTTTTTAGTTTATTCTCTTTTTGTATTAGCCCTGAAATGTGAAGTAAATGAGGAAAATAAGGGAACGGATAATACTTTTTCTTTAAAAAAAAAAAAAAAGACAGCCTCCTTAAAATTTAAATTACGAACTAAGTAAAGTCAAAAATATGAATATTTTATGCTCAAACTTTAAAAAACGTAGTACAAACACTACTTGTGTATATATATACATATGTACGAGTAACAAGTAATTAAAAATTTGTTTTAAAGACTTGATATGGTTGGCAGTTTTTTAAGATCTTTGAAAAATTAATATACTCTTTACTTTTTTTATCTTAAACAGTTCGTAAGTTTTCTGAGTGTACTTATCAACTGAAAACAAGCTAGAGATACATTTACTATTTTGTGATTTGTAACAATAATATTGAATAGCAATTAGAATTATGCAGGGCATTTAAAATTTTCAAAGACTGTAAAATTTTTTTTAAATTGAGGCCCCAATTCTACCAACGAAAACTGTTATAAACAACAAAAATTTGATTAAGAAATGGCCTAATTTTTTTGTTAAAATAGTAATTTTTAATTCAATATTTTTAAATAATAGTTTTTTTACTCCTCCTCTAATTTACAAAAATTAACAATCTCATTGAATGATCACGCAGTGCGTTTGCAAAATAATACTCAAAATCCGCGCTTTTCGTTTTAGCTCCGGTGAAATAAAGTTAACGAATTTTTTAAAGTAAGAAACATCGACGTTGGATCAGCCTCTCTCTCGTTATCCGTATTTATATAACTTTATTGGCACTTGCACCAACTTTATAATACAATTGTATATAAAATAATATTAATAATAACAATAAAAATTGCAATATTAATAAATATAATAATAATAATGGTGACAACAATTATAATCTATAAATTTACATTCGACTTTCGCGTTTTTATATATTTTTATACTTTCATAACGCTAATAAATATCTGAATAAAATTAATAGATATTCATTAATAAATTTTAGTAATCAATGATTCCCAAATAGTATATTGATGGTAAAGAACTAGGTTATAATAGTTTAAGATAGTATTTTGATCGATATAATCAGCTGGCGTACTAAAGTGCATTTAATGTGTCAAGAAAACCTTTACTGAAGCTTCGCATAATGGTTTTTCGGCGAAAAAAACGGATTTTCCTGATCTATTAGTGTTCATGACGTATTATTTATTATTTATTATGGTGCAAATTCATAACTAATTTCTTTAATTTTAAGAGATTTTTCAATTTTTTTTTTTTTTTGCGTGCGTAATCACAAATAATTATTTAAAATAAATTAAAATGAATTATATTTTTGTATAGTTTAAAAAAAAAATCGAAACCTAGTAGCAGAATTTAAACTGTTTAACTGATGTTTATTCTACGAATTACTGTCTGTAAAAATTCACATCAGCACTTGACATTATCCTACGAGTTGATGGCAATGTTAAAATTGTCCAAATATAAGGAATGGATCGCTTTTATCAAGGTGATAAAACATATAAATGTCTTTTAAATGAGCAATTCATCTTTTTATCATCGTAAATTACAAAAGTATCAAGCAGTCTGTCAATGTCATTGACTGTTTTATCGTTATTACTATTATTTGTTTTTATTTATCAATTATTAATATTTTTTATCAACTTTATTTATTAATTTTTCTTTTTTATTATCACGAGTGTCGATGGCGGGCTTTTAAATCATTCTACAATTAATTATGTTTTTCTTCAATGATTATTTAATTCTAAACGTGTAAAATACGCATTCGATGCTGCTTTAAAATTAACTATTAGTCAAATTTTATTTGCTTGCTTATGTTATGCTTATCTCTTCATTTTCGATTATTTAATGACAGAATTGGATTTCCCGCAGCATACAAATACTAACTATATACGGTACGCTTATTCGCGTTGTTATTACAAGTTATTGTTACTAAAATTAAGGTGGCAGTCAAATATTATGCTTTTTGTTCGGCACCCTTGGTTTTTTGCTTGCATCTGTTTGCTGTCAAGTTATTATTTTCTTCAATGAAAGACTAGAAGTTTTGAAGCTGCGTTCAATTGTTGTTTTTTCATCTCGAAGATGTTTATGATAATTTAAAATATGATATTGTAAATATTTATAGAAGTATCGATGCTACTATTTTTCGATTCTCTACCATGTACTTTACGGGCATTCGTTAAAGAATAACATTGCACAATTAAATTAAACATTTTTAAATACGGAGAATTTTTCAAAATCATTGTGAGAAATCAGTTTCACTAACCACACGTACCGATGTACCAAAATTTTTCTGTAAACGTACTTTTATTGTTAACTATGGCATGTCCAATTGATTTGCCCACTTTTAATTACTATTGCTCTCGCAAGAGCCTACGTATTGGCTCATTTTCTGAATTTTGGCTGTCCTATTTTTTTTTCTATCAATTTTTTTGTAATTTTGTTGGTCCCGAACGCCTTGTATTTGACGAAATTTGATGGATTATTTCATGTATTGTGTATATGCGCGGATGTGTGTGTATGTACACGGGACCTACACTACTTTTTTAATCTCCATTTATTACATTACAAGTGCATCGAATATCGTTATATCACTTGTGCCTACAACTCACGTTAATTATGTTAACTTTTTGTTGAAACTTTGTTTCATGACATACCATCTTCGTGTTTCACATGTGCAATTGTTAGTATTAAATTTCTGATCTTGTCGCTTGCTACCGTATTACTTTGTATTAAATGACAATTAAGTATCAACGCAATCTCTTTTTTTTACAGCTATTCGATGACGCTCTCGCTAATTTTTCTTCGAAATTTTTATTCTTCGGTGTTTTTTGGCAGTTTATACGTATTTACATGATAAATGGCTTTTTTGATAAAAGCCAACGTTATACGTCAGCTTGCCATTGACATCGTTCGTGGCTCGCAACACTTTTTTTTTTTTTTTTTTTTTTTTGTATCACAAAAAATGTATGAATCAACAGCATCAGAATCAAAGGTTTCACTCTAAATTATAAATAAATGAAATACGCTAAATCCACAAAAATTAACGTGCAAATTTTCAAATACACAGACCAGGTATTCTTGTTTCTTCAACATACACCGCTTCGGAAAAATAATTGGCCTGCAATCGAAGCGTAGTTAGTTCAAACTTGTATAATTTAAGTAATTTGATAGCTGGTTCGATGGACATTTAAAAACTCTTGACTTTGAAAAATCGTGCACCACTTTTCGTTTGAATGATGAAAAGTCAGTACCATTGAAATCAATTAAATTCGTATACCTATTAATTTACAATCGTCATAACGATGAAGTGCGTAATAACAATAGTGATAATAATAATAATAATAATAATAATAATAACAATTTCATGCACGCACAACTCGTAGAGTCTGCTGGTGGTTGTTGGACTCGAAACATCTGAAAAAGCTACGTGGTTTCTACTTTCGTATTAAAAAGTACAAATTCGGCTGCTCGTTAAAACATTGACACGGTTACACGCGACCCACACCGAAAATTATTGGCTGCGATAAATCGATGACGAGCCGTTAAAATGCCCATCCCACTCACGCGAACAGGACTATCGTGTAGCCGAGGAACCTGCTCGACTTTTGCTCCTGCTGTCGGTGGGGCGAGGGCTGCGGCCGGGTCGGCGAGGATGCCCCATTGACGACCCTCCCCGAGGCGTTGCCCTCGTCGTCGTTCTCGCTTGCAGTCGTGTCGCCCTTCACCTCGACGATGGTAGCCAGCCTCGGGCCCAGTGTTCCCGCCTCGCTTTCGGCCGTAGTCGTGGTGGTCGTGGTCGTCTCGTCCGACTCCTCCTCGAGCGAGCGGTTGTTCAGGTGTATGCGCACGTTAGCGTCCACCGGGTGATGGGCCTTGGCCGGAGCGGTAGGGGCCGTGGGAGGGACAAGAGCGGCAGGGGCCTCGTCGTCGTCGGTGGTCGAGGTGACCGCGTGCTCGCAGTGGGGACAGCACAGCTCGGCTTGGCAGCTGAAGCAGATGAGGTCGCCCTCGTCCGTCTCCGAGAGCTCGCAGTGGGGACACCGAGGTTGCTGCCGGGGTTGGGACGATGCCAGTCGACGGCTCGGCTCTTCGCAGTGGGCGCACGCTGGCGAATCCTCCGAGCTTTCGCGCTCGAGTTGGACCCGATGGTGGTAATGATGCTGCTGGCGGCGATCCTGTGGGCCAGATTGTGGTTTTGTGAGGTTGGCCTTTTTTTCCCGATGGGGAGACTTTGTGCGTTACGGGTATGCATGAGATCATAAATTTACCCCAGTTATCGGGGTATCAAAAAAATTGGACGTGGTGCTTGACCAAAAGTTTTGGTGTTTATTACTCTTGCTGGGTTAATTTTTACAGTTTCAAGGGCAATAACAGTTTTCTACCAGGAAATATAAGACATACCTGTGAATTTTAATTTTAATGGGGTGCAAACAATTAATCACGTGGGATGGATACACATATATAATGTTTGGTGTTTTATAGGTACCGTTGTTTCCTTTGTGTTTATACTCATTATGATTTGTATAAGCGCCATAAAGTGGCCTTGATTTTGTCATTATTCTGATAGCAGTGAACTTATGATTTGGCACGCATTTTTTTTTTCTTTTAATCAAGAAAATTAAATATTTTTCTCACAAACACTCGAGCGATGTCGGTTCCAGACCTTACTTTGAAACAGCTTCTCACAACTTGCAGTTTTAAAATCGGATCTGGGGCCAGTCTGATGTCACTCGCGCGCACATGAGTAAGCGAAGTATCTTATCACGTATTGATTAAACATGTTTATAAATACACAAAAATTAAGAAATACGTGCTTATATCATACAGCAACATGACCTCATTATTTGTCAGGTAACAGTACCCTCCTTTTTTTACCAAATTTATTTTTAAACTACCACTTTTCTTCTCTAATGTTAAGAGTGAATGTCCCATTATTTTCGAAAATTCTCTATTGTACATTGATCATATTTGTATATTGGATTACTCTCCAACAAATTCTTGGTAATTTTTTATTACATAAATTACTGCTCGCGCGCTAAATCGACATCAAATATAATTAAGAAATTGAATAACATAATATATGGAAATATTCAATAAAAAGGAATAGGTCACTTGGCAGCAGCTTTTTTCATTTGGAGGAAGGGTTATTGATACATGTGCCGTAGGAGTATAGTGATGTTTGTAATATATAACACAGAATGGCTGATAACAAACTTTTGTAAACATTGAGCAAAAAATTTTTTATCGACAAACATTCATAAACGGTATGCGCCAAGCATTATTGTGCACTGCAGCTCTGTTTACATCAGTGACAGGGTAAGTGAACATTGAAATTTCTGGGTTTCATAAAAAGTAGGTACGTACTGTAGTAATAAAACTCGTAATACACGCTGTACCGGCGTATTAAAAACTTTTCCGATACTGTACAATTTTGCTCGTACGTAATTTATTCTCTCTGGGCTTATAACTTTTTTTTTAATTTGTTGTTTTTTTTTTTTTTTTTCTATTGGATGCCCCGTTACGACCAAACTTTTCACATTAAAAATCCATATGTGAATCCAATCGAGAGGCCCGGGAACGACGGCGACTCTGTAGAATGAGTGGTGTAGTTGTTCTTAAGAATTGCAGTATTTGTTTTTACCAAGTTTTAAAAATTTATCTATTTTTTTAAGTACCCTGTTAATTTTTATTTGTTCGCACATGCACATTTTGACGTACGAAAGTAGCTATGGATCAAGTTAAAATTTATTGGGATTGAAATTTTATCAGATTCCTTCGAAAACCAAGATGTTGATGAAATTTCAGTAGTAGAGGCAAATGATTGGTCAGACATCAATGATTTACTCAAGGCCGAAAAATGAGGCTCCAATAAAAATTTTCCCTCGATCCACTTTATCCGTGCTATTCATACGAATGGACTAAAAGCGTTAAAAAAAAAAAAAAAAAAAAAAAAAACTTACACAGGCATGATGGAATCGCTCCTCGACGTAGCGTCCAGTCACAGCACTTGGTGTACGAGGCCTGATGGCGCAAGTTCGGCTTCTCTGGTCACACTCGCTGCACAACAATAGGTTCGACTTGCTGCCCGGCTGAGATATCGAGTAGCCATTACACGTAAGCGTGGCACTCGGCTCGACAATCTCGTCCAGTGCAGTGACCATCCCCTCGTCCTCGTCGCTCTCGAAGAGACGTTGGCTCAAGCTCCCGATCGACTTGGTGTCGCTAGTCACATCCAGACCCACTGGCTGCTGGTGTTTTTGTTGTTGCTGCTGCTCCTCTTGCTGTTGGGTTCATGGATTTTATGGCTTGTGAATTAATTTTTTCTTTTTTCAAGGAACCGAACTGCCGAGAGAACGTTTTCACGAGGCGGCGCTCGAGATCGTAAAACTCGGTGATTTGGGGCTTTTATGACTCGCAGGGGTGTTTTGCGAAGAGAAGCACGGATTTTATGGCGCAATATGGTTTAACAGTTAAAAAAAAACTTTACCGAGTATCGTTAAGGTTTTATTGAGGGGATGAGAAAATTCAATACTTTTTTTTAATTTAAAAATTTCATCTCGTTATATGATACTCGATAGTATTGCATGAAAAATTCATTACTATAGGTGATGCGCATCACTTGCAATGAAAGTCTTATAACTGTTTAACGCCATGACGATCGTTATTTTCTGTAATCCTTGATTTACTCTTCATTTCTGAGGGTAATACATGGATTCTGAAAATTAATTGGAATCCGAGAGATGGTTTTTACAATACCTCACAATAGAAGATAGTGTCCTTGGAACTATCAAGAACCTTATTTTGTGTAATCTAATGAGTGGTAGAGTACAAAAAAATTTTTGTTATTCCGAAAATCAATGAGAATGACAAATTTTATAGAGATAAAAATAGATTGAAAAAAACGCCTTGCGCGATCCCCTTGCTTTAGAAATAAGAGCAAAAGGCAAACTAATTTCTCTAGAGCAATAATAATAAGCAAGAGAAAAAAAAAAAAAAAAAAAAAAATTGTTTGATCATACCCCGTGCTCCTGCAGATATCGGCGTATCCGCTCGAGCCGCGAGTTGCCGCGCTCAGCACGCGGCCCGGTCTCTCGTTAAATGATGCTCTCCCTGTTGCGCTCGACGTCCTCGATGCTCGAGGTCGAGCTGCCCCCGCATATCTGCATCTCGATCTCGGCCAGCCTCGACTCCACCTCCGACTGTTTTTTGCTCAGCATCTCGCTCATCGTCGCGTTCTCCGACTCGAGGCACACCAGTCTGTTCCTCAGGTATTTTATCTCAGCCAGCAGGGGCTCGTGACCGTACAGTGGCGTCGTTCCCTCGCTCACCAGTTGCGTCATGCTGTTGCAAGACACTCCTATGCGTGAAAAAATACGTGCGTACTGAGTAAAAACAACTTTTTTTTTTTTTTTTTTTTTTTTTTTTTTTTTTTTTTTTTTTCGTGCACAGGATACAATAGCGAGAGTTGATGGGTATACGGTTCATTTTGGAAGATTGTGTAGTGTCGATTATTGTGCTGGGTGTTTTTTTTTTTTTTTTTTTTTTTTCTTGAGAAAATAGAAGTATTATAGAGTTTCTAATACTGTAGTGTATTTAACATCGATGCATCTCAATATACAATCATGCAGCACTTGGATTCTTCCATGCGTTTTTATTTGAAAACGGTGACCTCGTAAACTGTTACAAGCAGAGCAAATGAGAAAAAATTCAAAGCATTATCTGTATACATCAAAGGCGATACGAAAATTCATCTGTCGAGATTTTAAACGGTATGAACTTCACATTTTTCAAACCATTCACAATCACACGAAAAATAACTTCCTTTTTTCATCTTCATCACGAAATACTCTCATTCTCATTCAAACGTAACTGGCCCAGTTCGTTATTTCTCTCTCTCTCTCTCTTCCTCTATATTTCTGTAACTTTATATTTTGTACTTGAGTCCCGCACTAAAGGCTTTTGTCCTATTTTATGAGAAAATAAAACGGTCGGTGCAGCGGTGTGCAGGATGCCAAAAGAAATTGCTAAAAACAAAAACTTGCCAACAGGAGGGAGAGTGACAAGAGATAAGGGTAAGGAAAGACCCTTTCATCGAAAAAGGCCAGACACTGGTTGATCAACGATTCGCGCGGTCCTCAATGAAAAACCAATTTTTCCCGGGCCTTGACGCGTAACGTCGCCCGGCATTGGATCTCCATCTCCTTTTTTCCCGGAGAAAATCCGAGTAATTAGCAGCTGCGCCAGCATTAGTGGAGGCTCTCTTAACTTCGGGAATGGTTAGATGTGTGTATATGTACGACTACTATACGTTGGATTCGAGCTGATTGTTATCGACAGACTTCTGGTACTGCGTATTGTGCGCGTTGTTGAAGCCTCTTTCATTTATTTATGCGGTTATTGTGTGCATCTTCTCATTGTGATACGCGTATCAACATTGATTACGTTCTTTCGTGCGAGTGCACTTGCATCCATCCAAAATTTGAATTTGATGTTCCTAGCTTACTCGGTAAACGTCTGTTTTTATTCCTTATTGTCTTATCGCTACTTGGACGTTACTACTGTCAGGGTTTTCTTCATTAAGCAAAAATCATTCCAACAGATTTAAAGACTATAGTTGCAGTGAGTATCTATCGGGCCATAGTCGAGAGAGAGAAAGCTGTGGATGTATATAAGTTTGTTTTAAGGGAGCCATTGGAATTTATCCCGTGGATTGGTAAAAACTCCAAAGGAGCAGATTAATTAGCGCTGCCGCAATATGCGCCCAAGTATTCGCCGACAATCTCAAGCTCGAACCGAATTACACTCGGTGTGGGGAGAAAACTTTCGAGAAGTTTCGGATGATTAAGACAATTTTCCCGGCTCCTCCTCGACCTAATAATCATCGCTGCACCGCTAAGACATTGCACGCGTAAAAACTGTTTTGCTTCATGCTTTTTGTAAAAACGTCCTGAATACTGTACGAATAACTGGATGATCCTTTAAACGTCTACTTGTAATAATTTTAACTACACAAAAGGAGAGTTGATCTAAAAAAAAAAATAATAAAAAAAAATTACCATGCAAACGAACAATCGGATAAGTCGTGATATTAGTTATACTAGTCTAATTTACACAGGGTCACCAAAAGACTATACGTACAGCAAGTCACTAAATGACAAGGTTCCAGATGTAAAAAAAAAAAAAAAAAAAAAAAAAAAAAAACATGTAACCAAGGTTTTGCGTGACTCATGAGGCATGTTGGCACATGTATTTCAGTCACTCGAAAAATAGAAACGTAAGAGAAACAAAAGGAAGAAGAAAAAAAAGCTAAAGATCGAAATGAACGATTTATTCCATACACAGGTTTCACAATGTGGACAATGAAGTGAATGGCGGGGGGCTATGTGACTAATGAAAGATGGGCAAGGTACTCGAGCGAGCCGTCTCACCCGAGTGCGTGGACTGTCGTCCTGTAGAAAACTGTCCGGTCCCGGCAGCCAAGTGAGCCGCTGCTCTGGTGGTCGCATCCTCGCTGCTCCTTCGGCTGCTGGTCCCACTCGCGGGGCTGGATTGGCTGGGCCTGTGCTGGTGGTCGTCCTGTTGTTGAGTCGCGGCGGGGCTTGTTGACAGCGACGTCGTCATCGTCATCATTCTCGTGCCGCTAGTCTGGAGGGTGGCCGGTGTGATGGGCCGCAGTGGACCTCGGGGACTCGGGCTCGGCGAGAAGAGGGATCGCGTCGTCGGGCGTGCATCCAGCGACGATACGACCATCTCCTCCAGGGGCACACGGTCCCTGGATTCCACCAAACCTGGTGTGCTCTGGCATCTGCCCATTGCCGCTGTAGGTATACGATACAGGTGTATACAGGACCACCCAAGGTCATGTTTAATACCCCGCAGCTGTCATACTACTGTACGTGTTTTATAGCGTCTTTTTTTTTTTTTTTTTTTTTTTCTTTACAAATGTTTACAACTGGTAATTGATATAAGTTTGAATTTCACGTTAAACTTTACGTCATTGTTTTTAAAATTTATTTTGTAATTTTAAAAATTAGAGTATAATCATGTTACCGTAACATTTTTAGGATTTTATCTAATGCAAATTTTTAGGAACACATTTAAACAACTGTATTTTTGTAAAGATTTTAGCTATGTACTCTGAAAAATTTGTGTTCTTGAATATTCTATGTACATTTTACATTGATATGTGTTAGTAGTCCTTAAAATTTTTAGAGAGAGATCCATAAAATTGTACTACTAAATAATTGAGAGAAATCAATAAAATTAACGATGTATTTATGTTTTTTTTAATTACGAGTTTCAATGTCGGTAGGCCCTGTAATTCACTTAGTTTAAGATACATATTTCTTAATATATACTGCGCGTACGTATTTTATGTATAACATTAGTTACACACTAATTCATCTATCTCATTGGATTTATATGCAACTAAATCTCCCTTTTAAATAAGTTTGTACGATAAAAATTATCGGCTAGCTATTAAAAATTCACGTAAAACAACTGAAACAATTTTTACGTATTCACTTCCTCATGTGATATCTAAGAAAGTCCCTTTTCCAGAAACGTAATTCGATCTATTTCATTTATTTAAATATATTTTCTTTTAATTATTTTTATTATATTTACAGTTAAAAATCAATGTAAAAAATTAGAAATTATGATATAAAAATGTTAGAAAAAAAAACCAATACAAATATTGAAAATAGTAGGTTACTAATTAAAATTCTTCGTCAATTTTAATAAATTAAAATTTAAAAAAAAATTGTTTAAGAAAAAATGTTTTTTTTTTCAAAACAATTTTTCAAACCAATGAATAAATTTAAAACATTTTTTATTCACAATCACGAAACGAGAGATTTCATATTATTAATGAAATTGAATTGAACAGGCGTGCATACTTAATTAATTCAATAGCTCAAGTATAAACCAAGAAAGTAATAGGTAAACGTAGTTTCTTTACTAAAATATATTTAAAAAAATAAGGCTACTTGAGACATCTAATTACAATTTAGAAAAATATTTAATATTAAATTCTCTTGATAAGTTACAAAAAAAGTAATGAATTTTCATTCATCTTGAAAATAAAAAATAAAAATAAAAATAATAAAATGACTTATTACTTAATTGAAGTAAAAAATTGTATCATTATTTACACCATCATTTGTATGCATAAGTATGTATATGTATAATCGTATGGTATCATCGTGGATTTTCATTGTTATTTTAGGCTGTGTATCTTGTTCGAGTCTGTATTATGTTTGTTTCAGCTCACCGTTATTTTACTTTTTTTTTGTATTGTAGATGTCGAGGAATAAAATGATTGCACAGTATAGATATACGTGTGATTTTATAAAAAGGTTAAAAATAACATTAAATATGCGAAGAAAACGACTTAATACTGAATTTTGAAACACAAGGGCTTTATGTGACAAAAAAAAAACTTTTTCTCTCCATCACGTCATTATTGAGTGTTGATAAGATAGTACGTAATGTACGAGTTCGAAAAACGAAACACTCACATAGACACAGAGGCATACAACCACCCATGGATTACCAATTGCTAACTCATTTGCCGCGGTAATTGACAATTAAATCAAACCGAAAACTGTCACTCGCGATGAACCACATTAATTAAGCTGAGCGCGAAATTTATACTACATCGGGGCGTGAGCGGGCAGAGAGAGAGAGAGAGAGAGAGAATATTCGATTCGTTTTCCGATTCCACGCGTAACATTGTTACACGCCTACAAGAAATTCGATTATGGAAATGCGCGTCATCAATGTAATTTGCGTCGAGCCTTGCCGTCGTACGGCTACATTACGTTAAACTTGACACTGGAAAATATTGCAATCCCATGCTAATCAAGTGTACGCCAACGTGTATCGCGTTATCGCATTGATCTTTTACCCATGTCAAATAACGCGAAATGTCCCTCATCCAAGTAAAATGATAATAAAAATTATTATAAAAACAAAATTTATAATTTTCAACCAGTCGGTAGATAAATGAAGGACATTAACACACACACGCACACACAAGAGGAGCAAGAATGGCTCTATAAGCACAATTGATAGCATACACCCAATACAGAGCGCACAGTCAACAATATCCCACACGCACATTGCGGATCCACGGGAATTTCATTCCACTGTAGCTATATATATACATGTACTCTCTCACTGCAAGCTCTTCTATTCCTTTGCCCTTCATCCACCCATGTACGCACATATACACAGAGATTCTGCAGTGGTGTTTTGCGGTGCGTTGGTAATCAGGTAGTACGTGTTACGGCTCAAACGCCCAAGAGCGAGCTAATTAATTATTCTCAGAGCTATATCTGGTGCCGGGGCGAACAAAAGAGAGAGAGGGAGAGAGAGAGAGAGATTATAAGATCCGGGAAAGCACGAATTTTGCGTATACGTGTACGCGGACGCGTGTGTGCGAATAAGCTCGCAACGGCCTCTTGTTCGCTGCAATTTTCGTGCTCCACTCGAGCTATGGTACTTGTACTACCGCTGGTGCTGTTGCTCTCGGTGGGGCTTGATTTTCGATTGTGAGAAGGAAAAAGACAGTACGAGAGAGACCGAGAAGTTGGATGGTTAATAATTCGCACGAGCGCAGGGTACTCCCAGTATTCGAGGTATGGGCTATATGACTGCAATGTGCTTGTGATTGATAGCGCTACTTTGACAAACTCTCATACTCTCCTTTTTCTCCCCTTCGTTGTACGTACATCCGCGTATAGTTCGAGGCCGTTTTTATCACCGTAGATGCTAGGTTAATTAGTTGGCTCGTGAAATAGCGGTACGGTACGTTAAAACTCGCGATGATATTCGTACTTGGGGGGCGTTTTGTTCATCCCCTCACGATTTTCAAGTTGGAGAGTAATAAAATGAGCATGTTTGCTTGTACTTTCCGAACGAAGAATGCATCTGATCAATAAGTGGCACGAATTTGAAGGCATTTTAATCAAATAATGGCTATGCGGTAGAATACTTTGTCAAGCTTGCAAGCACGAGGGTTTCGGTTTTTGAGAGTTTTCGTAAAAATAGCAACAATAAATCCAAACTAATAAATTATGATCAAGTTAAAGTGGCGAGGGATACCAACAATTGGAGAGAAAGGTCCTTTTCCGGGTCAATTTCGATAATTCGAATGTTTTTTTTTTTTTTTTTTTTTTTTTTTTTTTTTTTTTTTCCATCGAAATATATGTTTCTTTTTTTCATATTTATTTCAGTTGATTTGCTCATCAGTATAATAACTTTTATTCACTTTCAATAAAATTTGAATAGCAAATATTCTAGAATTACTTTTGTTCAAATTATTCATTATTAAAATAATCATTTGTGTTTAATGGAAATTTTTTAAACGGTGTACCCGCATAAAACGGTGTTCATGTAAAAATCAAACAATCCGGTTTTCCTTTATTTTTATTTCTATGTCTGATGTCTATACTTAAATGATGATGTAAAATCTGTGACCTCGTTTTTTTTTATCCACTATCAACATAACTCGAAAATTATTTGAAAATTCACAGCCCCAGCCTCCCGAGAGGATCATGACCCATTATACTTTTATAGCATTCGAGAGTAAAAAAATACTTATTCCTGCTCTGCGGTAAAATAATTAAATCTGCCTGGCGCGCGTGATCGTATTGAAAATTGTTTAAAATATATTATAAATACCACACAGGTGAGAGAGCGTCAAGTTTAATCCAATTTTTGTTAAATGGAATAAAAGCAGATGACATTAAATATGAAAGCGTAGAAAGCTCTAAGCTGTTTATTATTCCACCGAAAGCGTTTTTTAATATTCAGCATCGATCACAACACACATTAAAAGTACGAATCCAATCTACAAGTAAATCCGTGCGTGAGAAGCTATTCAACTTTTTAAATGAAAAAGCCATTGAAACGTTGATCTCTTTTCCTGGCCAACTTTAAAAATAAATTTTTGGATAAGCTCAAAAGTTTAACCGCCAAAGTTTTTTTCACCCCCGCAAGCGAATGTTTGGCGAATGGACGCAAGTTTTTTTTCAGAGGATAAAACTTGCAAGACAGAATTCCAGTTCGATCCCAGTGGAAATTTTGTGTTTTCGTTAAATCATATATATATACGTAAAAAAAAAATTAGTTTCAATACATATTGAAAATGTAAAAAAAAAAAAATAATCAATAGTATACAATATGCATTCATCGCCAAATCCAATACAACGTCCACAACCACAAACTTTATGAAAAAAACAAAAAAAAAAAACAAAAAAACGTTCGATTGCAACTAAAGTACACCTGAGGCGTAAATAAAACGTTTTAATAATCAAAGCAGCGAAAATAAAATAAAGGTAATTGTGTCCACGTAGCCGAGTGCGGAGATATAGACAAAGCTTTTTTTTTCATACACGAACGCGTTCACACAAAAGCGAATCTCAAAGTAAAGACAAAAAAAAAAAGAAAAAAGAAAAGAAAAGAAGAAGAGGAAGGGAAGGAAGAAGAGTAATAAGGAGGAGAGGAGGAAGAGTGAGGATAAAGTTTCACATGGAACAGAACGATAGATACGCGAGGCAGAAGGAGAGAGAAAAAGAGCTAGTTTGTGTGTATATATATTTATAAAGTTAGTGCCGACTGACCTTTCTCGAGTGGTGCCCGCTTGTACTTCTCGAGCCTCTTGACGGCGATCGCCTCGAGGCGCACCCTGGCCGCCGGGTACTCCTTGAGCACGTCCCACATGTCCTTTTTGCTGAGTACGAAGAGATCGGAGTAGCCGACCGACCTGACGCTCGCTGTTCGCCGGTTACCTGCGTCGATTTAGCGATTTATCGGTTATTAACAAGGAGCACGCTTGCCGCTCGCTCGAGCTTTTTTCTTTTTTGTTTCTTTCTTTTTTCTTTGCCCATTTTTTTTTTTTTTTCTCATAAGCAAAGCTCGATCCACACGCTGGCTCGTGTACATTATGTGTGGTGCATGTGTGTGTGTGTGGATTAAGTAAATAGGTGGGTCGTCAGGATGCTTCACAGTTAAGCTCGATGTTACTGATGATAAAAAAAAGTCAATCTTCGAAAAAGCCTTTGCTTTTATGTTATCTTTTTTTTTTCCTCTGACTGTTGTTGGGCAATAGCATCCAAAGGGGAGGATGACGAAGGTCACTGGTAACGAGAAAACAGCTTCTATTCGCAGAAAAGCTTTCAATGAAAAGTAAGTATGTATAAATTCGAAAAAAACAAGGAGGGTATATTTTCAACACCTTGCTCCAACAATCGAGCTTGCAAGTTCTGATGGTTTTTCACCTGCCTCTCCGATATAATATCATTTGACTGGGAGTGTTTACTTTTTGCATAAATAAATGTGATCTCGGTCGAGATGAAATCTGAATAAGTGATTGAAAAAAAAAAAAAAAAAAAAAAAAAAAAAGGAGAACTACACTAATCCAAAAGCTCACACAACTTGGTACTTCGCATAAACTTTCAAATAATCGTTTTAAGGCCAACTGTTTTGTACGTACAGTTTGCTCGAAAGGATATTATCCCGTGCAGCAATGGAAAGAAGTAGCGAGTTAGTTCGCTGTAGCCGATTGCGAGAATTTTACGAGCACCTCGTGAGGGGCTGTGCTCCGTGCACTCGCGCGAAATAGAAATTCAGTGAACGCTTTTCGAGGGAAAATCGATTATTAAGAGGGAAAGCATTCGAGCACCTTATATAAATGACAAGTAGTTATACACGTGTGCGCGATGTGAAAATAGAAGCTGGGGTGGATGTGGGAGTTTATTGAATATGCTCTGGTGCATCGAGGAAGGGAATTCAGGACACGTTTTTTCTTTGCTTTTCCATTTGTTTAATCAATTAAGGAGTTTTGAAAACTATTGTTACCGTGGATGGATTTATACATTTTTTTTTCACAGCCTCCCCAATACAAAAAAACGCTTCGAGTATACCTAACAACCCAATGGAGTAAGTTTTTTTTGTACCTAATCTATATAAAATAAGTGAAAGTAGTACAAAAGTTGCTGAACATATGAGTATTTTTATCTCGGCACTATTGGGTTGTTTCATAAAAAACCACCAGATTCCGGATTAGCTAGAATCGATCAATGTTAGCGCCGATAATCTAACAACAATAGGTTTCTTAATTCATACGATCCATTAATGGCTAGTGGGTCACAAAAGCTCATATTGCAGGATCGTAGGGTTCAAGGACCTTAATGCTAAAAAAAGCTTCCTTTCAAAGCTTTGTGTTTACTTCTAAGGAAAGTTCGTGATTGCTGGGTCAGCTTTGAAATCTGGTCTGGTTTTAAAAACCAACAATCCAACAATATTTACCCGGGGGCTGGATAGCCCAATCAAGCTTTGTTTATTTTGCAAAGCCGTGTTTGTATTGTTCGAAAGTTGCGTGTACTTTCGATAAAGCATTCACACTTTTTGGTAATTACTGTATTTTTTATTATACAGTTTTTTTTTTTTTACGGAATACAAATGTATCGCTTAAAATTTCTTTCAATTTTTTCAGAGTTATGGATTTTGATAGCTGATAGGATTACCTTCAAAGTTTTAAAAGCTCTCCAAAATCCCAAACAAAGCTGCAAACGAACAGTTTTAATCAATTTAAAATAGGCGCAAAAATGTCATGAAGCTCCGGTGATCAATAGCGGTACCCAACTCGGTGCCGAGGGTAAGAGCTGACAGAAGCGG
Source organism: Copidosoma floridanum (assembly GCF_036245765.1). Lineage (NCBI taxonomy): Eukaryota > Metazoa > Arthropoda > Insecta > Hymenoptera > Encyrtidae > Copidosoma > Copidosoma floridanum. The sequence goes on along the minus strand of NW_028321896.1, from coordinate 13,673,618 downwards.
GTCTGAAATATTTTTTCAGTCAAATCAAGCCCTTGTACGGAAATTTTCATTAAAATTCTGGATATTGACAGGTCAAAAATTTTCTACATTTGGAATATTTCAAGTGAAAATACACACTTTGAAAACCACTTATATATAGCTTCCTTTTTGGTGTTTACGACTATCCTACAATTTTGTTATTTTTATCAATTTGTATTATCGCACTGAATAAATATAATGTCTGTTTTGAATGTTAGATATGTCTAATGTGTGAGAGGTTTTACGTATTTACAAAATTTATAATCGGTACTTCTATTTGCTACCTAGCAAGAATTAGTGAATTCAAACAAGATAAATTGCAATACTCTAAAATAATAATATAAGGTATGAAGCAAAATGCTCTGGTGAAAGTGTATCTAAAATATTTTTGACAATTCGCCAAAACTTCTATGGCTAGCTATTTGAAAAACTGTACAGTTTCTACGGTGTTTGTGTTTTCTTAATTAAAAATTTTTAATATAAAATCCATGCACCGGAAAAAAAGATGTTCTTTGATAGATTTCTACAAACTTTTTATTATCGATATAAAACAAAATTTATTTTGCAGCTATAAGAGTTTTTTTTTTTTTACGTGTATTCGTCTGTATTTATATGATTTAACGATATCGTTTCAGACGTTTCCCTTTGAAAAATATTCCAACTGTGAGTTTACTGGTGCACAAACGTTACACACACGAGTTACAACTGGCCAATGCGATGCTTTTACTGCGTACAATCCTCTTTTATCATCTTTTGAGCGATAAATTGTCGGATGGTGTTGTGTATGTGAATTATTTTTTTTCTCTCGAACTACATCTGCATTATAGATTGTGCTCTGTGATATGTGACTGTGTATAAATGTACAACAAGTGTGCGAATGTATGGATATGAGAGATACGATAATTTTGCAGTTGCAGATCGATGCAAAAAGAAAAATATTTTGTTAAATATGAATTTAAAATTCGAGCGCGAGCGTAGCGGCACAACGGACTGATATTTTGCTTTTTCGCATATGCATGTATGTATTACGTATACATAAACGCATGCCATTTTCTGATGCATGTATGTACATGGTAAATTACTATTTTTTTTTTTTTTTTTTTTTTTTTTTTTTTTTTTTTTTTCTATAGAGAGGTATTATGAAAGGTAGACACGAAAAATTTTTTAAAGTGAAACATTGAAAAATTTCTAACTTACACTTATGTTTTAATAAAAAAGCAGACTTTTGCAAAGTTATTTTCTCATAACATTTTTAGAGATGATAGCAAACAATAAATAAAAAAGTAATTTTTTATCAAAATGGATACACTAAAATAGCTAGTGTTTTAAATAAAAATTTTTTTAGCAATTGCATATTTAGAATCAATGTTTAAGCGATATTTTTAGGCTTGTTTAAGTATTGTTTTTGAAGCATTTTTCATTTAACTAGAAAATTTATTAATATTTACTGGTAAGGATTATCTGAAACAATAGTGCATCTTCTACTTTGGAAAATCAAACTTTAGAAAGATAAATATTAAACTGATTTCTAATGAATTTCAGGAGAAACTTCGTAAAATTAGCGATAGTTGCATTATAAAATATGAATCAAATGCACGATTGACGTTCAAATGAATCAATTGTTTTACACGATGAAAACGTTGAGAATGGAAAAACATTTTTTCCCAACTCCGAGCACTTTTGACAGACGCGATCTCTCGGAGGAAAAAGTTTCCGCTAAAAGCATTCATACTGGCACAAGCGCTAAAAATGAAATGAAATTTCTGGGATTTATTTTTTTTTATTTATCATACGAAGAAATGTCCTTTTTCTGGCTTTGGGATCAATAGGCTTAAATTTATGCAAGTGTTGCTCTTTTATTTGAATGTGAGTTCTACTTTTCACTACCCATAGTGAGATTTACACGTTAAAGACAACGCTCACATTCCCGTTTATTTCCATCTCGTGGACATTTTTCAGAAAAATCGATACGTCGAGTCCCGTGAAACTCTCGCTCGTATAATAACCTTTTTTGTTTATCGAATAAATTGTCATCTTTATTAATATTCTACGGTGCATTTGTCGCGATGTTCAGACAGGCGCATCGTGTGGAAAGTAATATAACTCGTAATTTATCGTGGAAAAATAAAGAGCTTTTGTCAAAGTGATTTTTACTTTTTTTTTTACGTCATTCATAAATAAAATGAAAAAGTTGTGTACTATGATTGGGCATTGATGTTTTTTTAAATAATTTGCCTTACAATTTTTTTTTCCAATTATAAAATGCATTATTTATGCTTGAAACTGTTTTTTTTTTTTTTTAAATAATAAATACAAAATTTGAAGGTACCACTATTTGACGTTGTTTTAATTTTTTTTTTTTTGTTGCTAGCTATAATGCAGCACTCAATAAAAACTTTTTTTTTACAATAATAATGCATTTTACCTCGAGAGAGAAAATAAGTTTTTGAGCACTTAAAAAAATATACACATAAAATTTTATTATTACATTCATTCTCCAAAAAAATATTACATTGTTTTTTGTGAGAAAATTTTTTTTTTTTTTATATTCCACTGCAAGTGGTCAAAACAAAAAAAATTATGACAATGAAAATAATGCAGTACAGTACATTTCCCAAAAAATTTTTTTTTTAAGTTTTGGAAAATCGATAAAATGATCATGCCTTAGTCTCATCGTAGCAAAGCTAATATTATGTTATTTAAATTAATAACACAAATTATAAAATCATAATGACATCATTTTCAGAATATAATATTTATTTATTTGAAAAATAAGTTTCAAATTCACTTCTACAGAAGTGCAGTCGGTAAAAGTAAAATTTTACTTTAATTCAATGTAAATATAAAAAAATAATACAAAATAAAATGCATACCATCAAGGAACGACCGTAACAAAACTAAAAAAAAAAAAAAAAAATACATAACTGAGATGAAAGGTCTCCATCGTACGCGTAAAAGAAAAAAACTGACCGACAACAACGATTTACGAGGCTGTTTTGCCATCAAACTCATTTCGCGTGTATACGGCCTCGCGCTCCAAACGTATACGTACCTATGTATAAGTATACACACTGTACAGACGCACGTTTGACTTTTACTTTGCCGCATCGTATGCACGTCAAAGTTTGTGTGTACAGCCCTTGGTTCTTGCCAATAGCATAGGACGTGCTCCATTACGGGCCGAAGTTCTCTACGGATTTTTTTGCGTTTACGCTCGTGCCAACTAACTTTTTACTTCGAAAAAGCTCCCTTGAGTGCGTATCTGTGTATTTTTTTATGCACGCGATACGCGAATGCAGAGAGGCGTCGAAATTTCGTTACCACGGGTGTAGCGCATTTTTGCTATTCATTATATGACTTTGTTTAACTCTGCAACTTTTTTATTTTACGAAACAGAAGTTGCTTGACGAAAAAATCGAGAACCAATACTCGAAAGTGCACTGAGGTCACTGTTAAAATTTGCATTTTTTTTTTTTTTTTTAAATTGTTCCTTTAAATCATGTATAGTTGTCTAGTTCCAGGCTTAGTATCTAATCTCTAATTTTGATATAAAAGCCAGATGTTTCACGATAAAATGCTCACTCAAAGTCTTTTTAAAATAAAAATCAGCTTTAATAAACAGGAGACGAGTAATATAAATCTCTTTATTTAATTTTCAGTTTTTTCTTTTTTTTTTCAGCATTAAAATTTTAACAAATGTGTCACGAAAATGTAACGTCGGGCTCTCGTTTAACGGTACGAGAATTACTTTGTTCATCGTCATTTGCACAAGTTACGTTTTCCACGTAAATGAATGAACTCGTGCGACTTTTCGAAATATCTAATTAAATTGATGCACGCGAGCACGCCCCGTCAACTACTTGTAGGTATGAATGTACAAGGTAGGTACGTCATACTCGTTTATTTCGACGACGTCATCTACGTCTTATATAATACATCTATTTAGTTGAAGCTACGTAATCAAAAGATGCAAGTGTACCACTACGTGTCACTCTGGAGTAAGTATATACAATTTGCAAGGGGATTTTCAGTGAGTACACACATTACGTACACACAGACATCGCCCGTACATGTACACAAATACGTGTGTGCGTATATATATGCGTGTACAATTTATGAAAAATGGGATGGCACCAGCAAAATATTAAGGGTACTTGTAGATGCGAATCGCACAAACATTCTTTTTGCGCTGAGGTGTGTACGTAATGCGTGTCTGAGTGAATCTTTTAATGGCCATACAGTGCACACTCTGCCAAAGAAGAGTCTCCTGAATTTTGTCAAGTTTTTTTTTTTTTGTCTCTTATTATACGAAAAGTAAGTACATATACAATGCGATTTTTTTACTCTACCGAGTAAGATAAATTATACTATTATTGCAAAGCGCATTTTTAAAAGAGACGAGCTTTTTATTTCACAAAGCGTGTGCACTTAGAAATGTAAAGGCATAATATTTCGGAGTATAATTTTAACTCTGGTTGGCTTTTTTAAGCACCGTGGAAGTTACTATAATTGTAAACAATTTTTTGTTCTCCTAATGGTTCTGCACATCAAGTCTTTTTAGTCTTATTTTAATGCTTAGCTTTTATTTTAACGATAAGTTTTGATGATACTAGAGTTACAAAGGTTTTTCAGACAGAAAAATTTTAATTCTTTACATATTGTTGTTTTAATGGAAATCATGCTGCTTTATTTTAAATTTAGAGTTAAAGTTTAGCACATCATGCATACGATTTAAAAATTTTTACAAAATACACACATTTACTTCAGTTAATCTATTTATCGGATTAATGGGATGTAATAAATTTTCATTCAATAGAATAAAGTGAACATCGAGTGAAAGTATGAAAATATGGTCAGACGTATAGAGTATAGAGAATAATCCAAAGACAGAAAATTCTTCTATACAAGGTGCAGTGATCGAGACAAGAAAATAGGACGTTTTATCGAATTACCAAGCAGATTGTACATTACGTAATTAAATCTATAAGTTATTTGATAGTTGCAGTGGTGGCATATACACGTATATATATATATTCTCTATGAGAATAAAAAAAAGGATGTATAAAACAGTAGCACAGGTGTAGATTTAATTATCTACATGTAGAGGCAAGGTTTCGGAGAGGTGGTGAAAAATACCTTACATGGCTGTGCAATTCAAGGGTCATTACGTAACTAAACTTACGTTTGCAGACGAGAAAAAAAAAATAGTAAAATAAAAGTAAAGCAGGGAAAGTCGTAGAGTAAGCTGAACTGGACGAGAGAGGTAGCTGCAGCAGAACGTGACGGGAATAACACTACTTCATTCCTTAGTTGGGAATCACGTAAAAATTAAATACTAGCCGACTCTACGATTTACGTGCAGTAGGACGAGGAGCTACTACCCATTGTCCTTGTGTTTTTTTTCTCGTGTGTGTGAAAGGAATTATAGTGTATTTTTGAATATGTATGTAAATGCAATAAAACTCAATGTATTGTATGAATACGTAATCCATAATTTATTAATTACGTACAAGTATTTATATTTCATGGACGTATAGGTCGAGTAATGGGTTGAACACAAGTGGGGCAGGGGAAAGAAAAAAGTATACTTGTACGGGGATGCGAAGGAGAGAGATTAGTTTGGGTGTACAGTACATATAGAGAGTCGATCGAAGGGTTTGCTGTCTGTTCGTTGTACATGTTGGGGCTGTAGAAAGGAAAATTTACCGTGGCTCTGGGTGCCGAGAAAGTTTTGCTTAGAGATGGGGCAGTGGAGGAGGGGAAGCTGATCTTAAGAAAGTTTTGCACTAAATTACGAGTCGATGCTTTTTTTTTTTTTTTCTCCGTGGACTTTTAGGAAATGAGTGGATTTTCTTTTACAACAAATCAATTAATTCAAAGAAAACGTTGGTAGTGAGTATGATGATGTAATCTAATTTTTAATCAAAGTTGCGTGTTAATGTATTACGGGATAACGGATGCGAGATTAAGATCTATATCTCATAGAGTTGATTGTCTAATGGATTTAACTTTGCGATGATAAACTTTCTTAAAATGGAATTGAAAGTTTGTTTAAAGTTTATGGATGAAAGATTAAATACTATGCATTGGCTCGAACTTTTTACAAAAACCTTGTTTGATAATATAATTTTAGTTAATTTTTTTTAAATTTGGTAATACTATTAATTTTACTGAATTTACGAAATACGATTTGAAAGATTTTTGTATATTCAAAGAAATTTGCATCTATCATCCATATAGAACAAAGTTTCAACTTGTACTAAATTAATAAGTTTGTACACTTTCTTAACGATACGAATGTGTTTTGTAAAAAAAAAAAGTGTTGAATAATAATGTACTTTGGGAGCTAGAGTGGCTTAGGTTTGAGCTGCGAAAATATGAAGCTGTTTTTACAAACTATTTTTAAAATAACAAAGGTGGAAACTAAAAACTTCAAGTATAACATTAGTAAAAGTACGTATCAAAAGAAATTAAACGTTAAATCAACGTAGAGTTATATGACAAATTTTAATAAAGTAAAATTTGAAGACACTAAGGTTGATGATTAAAAATTTCAAGTAGTGAAAGATAAATTGTTGAGTAGAGCGAGTCCCAGACGCGCGCTGAGCTTACGTTGTTTTGAAGTTGCACATAATTTAATATAAATAATAAATTTTTTATTCAAATAACAAAAATCAACCGTAAAATGTAATCAAATATCAATGTATTGCTTTTTTTATCTGTATTTTATAAACTGATCCTTTAATTAATATCCTTTGATTAAAGGACAGTAATCAAATTATACAAAAGCAAATTCAAAGTGATGAATATTGCATCTATAGACGCTGAATGCAAATATTAATTTTACGTGGTATAAATAAATAAGTTCAATATTCATATTCGTTCAATGCATGAACTCATATAATTTATGTAGAAGTTTTAAAATTCGTGAATTGAATGTTTTATTTGGCCAAAACAATCGATTTACCGAATGATTCCAATAAATTAAAAATCTAATAAAACCGCTAATTGAATACAACAATATTTCAGTTTTACTAATGCTTTGTACTTGTTCTTTAATTCAAATGAAGAGACAAAAATTAAAAATATTATTTATAAAACTGAGCTCAACGCGTGCTTACTTTGGTTTCTTTCGAATGCCTTCAATAAAGATTGACCATCTCTTAAACGCAGTTGTATTCGATGATTGGAAGATATTATTTCTATTTGTATACAATTTTATTTTTCATATCAATATATTAAAAAGCAGAAAATGTTACTAGAATAAATTTAGTATCTCATGCAATAAATTTATGTATTAAAATTTGGTTTCTATAAATACTTTGTGGTTAATGTAAGCTTCAATTATATAAGAATTTTATGAGTAATTTAATTTCATGCAAAAAGGGGTTACTGAGATACGATTTAGTGATTCTTTTATATCATTCGGTGCATATATGAAAATTTATAAAAGAGTATAAAAATGTATTTTTCGTAAATTCTATAAAGCAGATACAACAGAGGGATGTCAGTGAAAAATTGAAAGATTACAGAATTTTTGCTTTATAGGTCACAATTACAAAACAAAAGAAAATGAGTACTGCACTACGAAAACGCATTACTCAAATTTTTATATGATAAGCATCCGAAAGAAAGACTAACAAAGTAATTAAAATAATAAAAGTCGTATATTGATCATATCACAAACATATATTTGCATCAAAATAGATGCAGTGATGCATGTAAATGTAAACTTGACTATTGAAACAGGCAAAAATGAATAAATTTTTCATCATACCAATTACAATTTATATAAAATTAAAAATAAAGCTCGTAAAAGCTAGATAAAGTTAATAAAATAACAAACATATGAAAGAAAATATAAGCAAAGATCGACATCTATATAATGTAACAATGGATTACAACATAATTTGGGGTATTTCGATAACAATAAAGTATAGACAGCCGATTAAGTACAAAAGAGAGTAAGTAAAAATAAAAGTTAACAGATAAAGATAGATATAGGTGCGAGGTGGTCAGCTCATACCGGAATTACGGGGGCTCACATCATATTTACGCAACAGTAATTGTCTGTCTGGGTATTGGCACAGACAGTACACGAGAGGGGGATACGCCAGCTTTCGACTATCTCTCTTTTTTTCTCTCTCTCTCTCGCTCTTTCTTTCTCTTAAATGGAGCTCTGGTTCGCTTGGAATATTTACCGCACTCTTTACCTGCGGTCCCCATATTGAGAATGCTGATCTCGCCGAAGTACGAGCCGGCCTTTAAGGTGGCCAGCACCGTTTTCCCGTTGTCCGCCACCACCTGTAGTCTACCACGATTCACTATGTACATCTCCTTGCCGACCTCACCTGCAAAAATAATGCAATTATATAGCTTATACCATATTTATTACAATCTTTATGGGATTGTATTCCCCAAAAATCGACTTACTTAGTAATTGAGCAGTTGTATACATGTATGAGGAAATCTATAAATAATAACCCGTTTTTATGATGTTTATGACTCCAACAACAGCGAGCAAGACGAAATTCATTAAATAATAAAACCAATGGCTATTACTGTTGTATATAATTTTTTATTATATCCCCTGACGACGTTTCTCTCCTCTTTGGGTAGTAGATTATTTTGTTCGAAAATTCAAACAACGTCAGTACCCAACGAGGGCACATAGTCGACTAAAACGTCGTCAGGGAATGTAATAAAAAATTATATACAACAGTAATAGCCATTGGTTTTATTATTTGATGAATAACCCGTTTTTGTCCCCCATTTTAATAAAATCATCTATATGGATGATATGTACGGTACTAATTTTAATATATAAATCGCGGAAAAAGGATGTCACCCTCACTGAAAACCTTGTTACAAATTTTTTTTTCTTAGTATCTGTTATTATGAGTAAAACGAGCCCTATCTCAAAGGTGTGCCTCAAAACTTATTTTTATTGAAACGGGGGACAAAAACGGGGCATTTTTTGTGGATTTCCTCATGTATGTATCCGACTATGCTTGCACAAGTTAATATCGGCTTGATTCGCCGAAGTAGGGAGAAGGATGGGAATGATCACAAGTTTCGATATCGCTACCTCGTTATTAGTTGGGTGCATATCGATTTGCTCGGGTGTAATTAACGAGAGAGGGAGAAGGGGTGGACGAAACGATGCCAGGGCGAGTAATGGCTCAAAGTGTAAACTCAATTTACATGATTAAGTGTTATCATGTATGAACAGTAAACTTGAGTATTTTTCAACTGTGTGCCTTGTTTTTTTAGTATATGTTGATAATTTTAAACTTTTTTATCCGTTTACGCATACCCTACACACCCATAGGTGATTAAATATTGGGTACATCTGTATAATTTGGTATTAAATACTTCAGCTGTTAAGAAATAAACTATTTAGGTATTTTTATCAAAGATACATCGTGTAAAATGTTACGGCAATCAGCTGGTACGTTGTTTTTATATTCAATACCGAATTGTTTAGTTAATATATTTATGAAAAATTTATTAGTCGTTTCCTACTCTTCTTGTAAACAAAATTTTTTTAAGTGATCGTATTCTTTGATCTTGTAAAAGGACAGAAAAAATAAAACAAGAGGTTAACAAACATGGCAAGGCTAGGAATATTTCAATTAAATTTTTTTATCATCAAGGTATCTGTAGTACTTAGAGAAAATTGGAGATTTTGATGACTATGCAATGATAAGTTTACGCCGGTAAGGATATGCATTAATGTATAATAATTAATGTACATAACATATGTATTTCTAGACGGTAGAGAGTTAAGTAGTACTACGCTGAACTAAATTTCGTTGAACTTCTCGAAGTTTCTCAGGTCGCTATTATTCATGGATGTACACAAATAAATATTTCAATGTAATAGTGGATTATTGCATAAGTATTGATTGTAACTTTTAGGTAAGTCGATGATGAAAAAGTTTCCTCGTGTTAAGAAAAAGTTTTAGTATTCATATAATGCATTTTTCAGCAAATAACCGGTATGGTGGAGTACGGAATAAAAATAATAAAAAATTGTTCTCCTATTTCTGCTATATTAATATTGTTTTTTTATCTCCTACATTAAACTAGTATTGTTACTGTCAGGAGGAGTTGAAATTGTACATTAACCTGTGTGAATAAGGACAAATAGATAAAAATAATAAGAATACATTTTTAAGGATTTTTAAACAAAAACTATAGCATTCATACAATACATCATGTTATTTGACACCTTATAAGTTATCAATTTCATACGTATACTGTCCTGAAATCGCTAAACCAAAAAAATTCGAATGCTTAGATTCCAGTATTATTCTGGGTTGACCTGTATGCTTATGATCCAATATTATATTTAAAAAGTAAGGAGTATTATTCCACTTTCTGTCTAATATTTTTATTTAAAAATATAATGATAATTAGTTTTCTGCTGTCTTCATGACAAAATTTGATATCCAATCATGTGGATACCTAAGGCTTAAATCAAATCCGGAAAGACCATGTTAATTTTACATGAAATTATTGTTGCAAGTAATTATTTTATAAGTTCTGTGATTGTGGTAGGTTCTGAGGATATGAGAGCCCGGTGCTATTTGGGGTAGACGTGTACAACAAACGATAGCGGTATTTGTAATGCTTTCACTTTAACACTGCTGATTGCTGCGTTATCTTATCTTATTTTCTAAAAGATGGTGTTAATGATTTTACAGAGCTATGTATATCGATTACCACTAATTGTCCAAAATAGAGCCAAGCCTACATTGTCAAGTTAGTTTTCGTGTAGTTTCAGTGTTTGAAGCATCTGAACAAGTCGTTTGTTCTTATTATTGTATGAGTACAGTGAGACCTCGTAGGATTTGTATGTGCCAACTTATAGTGAAAATTATTTGTTTAATCAAATTTCCTCAACACGTAAGAAGACTTAAAGATCATTTTTATTCGATTATATTAGAGAAAAGTTCCATCTTATAATATTTAATTTTTCAGTTCTGTTCCAACAACGGTGTTTTCAAAAAAATTGAGCTGTTAGTCTATTATAATGTCTTTAACAATTACCGAAAGGTTTGAGTTTACTTGCAACTTTAGAAAAACGTTAGATATAGGCTCTGGGACTCTATTAGGTACCAAGTGGAATTCATCGGAAGATATAACAATCAATAATATCGGGAAATGTTCGTTAACAATGATCAGCTCCGTCCGTGCTGGCTTTGAATCCATGCCGTACGCATTTAGCGTAAAATTTTTACTTATAACGAAAAAAAAATCTTTGATTTCCGAGATACAACTGTGGTTAGATTTAAATCTTAAATCAAGAGACAATCATGAGTTTTTACTTAAAAATAATAACAGTCATACCTTTACTTCGAACACCGATGTTATTTATGATATTGACAGCAATGTTCAATTCAAGCGATCAGAATTCAATGCTATTATTCAGTTATCTTTTAAAATGGAAGCCACGGGCATGCTTGTAAAAGACATCAAACGCATGCATTTAAATGGAGATTATTCGGATTGTAAAATTATTGCCCAAGATGAGGTCTTTGATGTGCATAAATGTATCATCAGTGCCCGTAGTGAGGTTATTAAAACTATGTTAAACATTGACATGTCGGAAAAAAGTTCTAGCGAGATAACTCTTCTAGAATGGGATTCGATTGCTGTGAGGGAATTGGTGAAATATATGTACAGCGACACGTGCCACGTAGCCATAGTTGCCCATGATTTATTCAGATTGGCGCACTTTTTGGAAATACCCGAGTTACAAAATGCCTGTGCAAGTTATTTAGAGTCGAATATCAATGGGAAAAGTATAATATCGACTTTAAGGCTTGTTGACAATTATGAGCTGAAGGAATTACGTAAGGAGGCGAGGGACTTTGTTAAATTAAACTTGGCTGATTTGATTAAGTGCCCAAAATTTTTAGACTATTTACAGAATAACATTACATTGGGTAATATTGCATTTGTCATGGAGACCGCGGATGAATACAAAAAAGATGTTGTCTTTTCAAAAGCTCTGGAATTTGTTAAAGGAAATCTTAAATACATTTTAATAAATGATTGTTTGAAACCTTTGGCTTCGTCCAACCCCTTGCTACTGTATAAAATATTCAAATCATCATTTCAATGATTTATCATTGATACTCATGAATTTTTGTAACCATACTTAAGGTCATTTTTGTGTGGTATTACAATCATGTATTTTCCATTTAAGATAATAAACTTGTGAATTGAACATTGGATTTTTTATTATTTTCTTCCAAATTTCTGAAAATTACGTTTCACTGTTAGTTATTTTTTTTAAAAAGGTACCTATTAAATTATTATATTCATAGATACAAAGTAGATAAGATAAACAGCATATCCATGTTTTGTGAGATAAATTTGCCATGCACGAGCTTCGAGAAGTGACATGATTATATACTAGTTTATTTTTATTAAACGTAAATTGTCAATGGATAAAAAAAGTGGCCGATAAGTAGTGTTGAGAAAAATGAACGTCCATACGCAGACATGACAGAGATATCGTATCAATTTGTCTATTTTTTTCATGAAACGTTTCCCTCTTGTGACACCAGCAGATAATGACTTATTGTCATTAAAATTCTCAAATATAGCATTTTAAGATGTTTTGAAAGGCTGTAGTTTTTGGAATGTATAAGCAGTTAAAAAAAATGACCACAGACTTTCATTGGATTTAAAATTAATATTTTATTAAACAATACACAATGTAATAATTGATCCAAGAGCTTAAAAATATAGGAATGTTTGGTAAGAAACTTTAAACGCGTATTTACAAAGGAAAGTACTCATAACAGCACAACTTGAAAGCGAATTCTGCAAACATTTGTCAAACGAGAGGGTCAACGTATTTTCGGAAATAAGAAAGAAACCGGAAGTTGGCCATCTGTAAAAGAAAACGGTACCAGAGGAGGGGGAAAAAAAAAGAAAAAAGAGCGTGACAAAGTGTCGCTCGACATATAATCCAACGTTTTCGCGCTCACGTAGACTCGAGCGCGCGACTGCAGTGGTGGTCGGACAAAGGAGCGAAAGTTCGCGGCAGCGCGTGGGTGTTTCATACCTTTCCGGCATATGTAGTCCCCAGGTGAGAAGAGTACCGGGCGCAGCCTCAGCACGAGCTCGCAGAGAAAGCCGGCCTCCGTGTTTTGAAAAATCTCGACCCTCTTGAGTGTGTCGAGGTGCACGTTTATCGCTATTTCCGCCTTCAGCTTGTCTGGAAAAATAAAAAGGGGATCAAAAGTCGTCTTGGCCATGTACGCTCGGAACTGCTCTCCGTTCCCAGCTTTCTCCTCCTATATGATTTTTTTCCTTTCTTTCGAAACACGTTAGATCGCTCGTTCTTTTTTTTTTTGTTTTTTGCGAGTGCAATTTACCATAACTTATTCATGATAATTTTTGTACAACAAAAAGTGATTGGCAAAACATTTTCAATAACATCAAGTTTAAATCTGGTTAATTTCGCTTACTTTTATTAAATAAAAAAATTAAAAAAAATAAAAATAATTTGATTCCTGGATGATCAATGAATCCTCGTGTTTGACTAAGATTTACAAAAATTAAATTACAAGCATTCGCACGTTTTTTGTAACGGTAAACAACAGTTGTGGCAACGGTAACGCAAAATACATATATTTTTTTCAGACTTTATTAATCAATAAGAAATTCACCAAAAATATGCATTGCATTCTTGACGTTGTTTCAGTTCGTTGGATTGTAAAATACTCCTTGGAGTATACCTATACACATGGCTCAATAACCCACACCTTTTCAATGGACATGTGGAATTAAAAACCACTCGAATACTTTAGCCATGAAATAAAACATTTCGATAATCGCAAACTGCAAGTAAGTATATGATTAATTTTTCCCCGCATCCCTCGGACGTACCTCTCGAGGTTTTACAATTGCGCGCGCAGATGAGTATCGAGCGCGAGTTATTTTCTCTTCAGCTTGGAGCTACTTGTTCATCAGTACCCACCGACAGTAAACGAAAAAATCAGTGGATCGAGCTGAATAACAAAAAAAAAAAAAAAAAAAAAAAACAGAGTCAGACTTATTCTAGACTTATTCTTGTTGCCGTTTTCGCGTCGATGAATCGATGGGTATCGCGAAGGACCGAAAGATACTCCTTGAGTATAAATGCGAGGAAATAGAGAATCTGCCGCGTGTTTGAAAAAAAAAAGGCAAGAGTGCAAGTCTGAGGAGACTCTCAAAGGAATAGGGAAAAAGATTGAGGAGAGAACGTATATATATATATATGTATATATAGGTGTTGGTGGCGGAGAAAAATAAAATCGGGAGAGAGAGGAAGGTGAAGCGTATTGTTCGCGAAAAATCTTTTCGGCGGCGCCGAGTCGAGGCTCACGAATGATTTGCTCTGCATATGTCATATATATACACGCAGGCGAATCGAATCATAGAGTCGCGCGGAAGGATACAAAGAAGCGATACAGTAACTCTTTATTTCCAGGAAGAAAAATAGCATTGGATTGATTTAAAAAAGGTTGCTCTTATTGCTCCACTGCAAGTCGATGTACTTTTTCAATGGAACATGGAGAAAAAGAAAAGCTTTCCTTGGCTGCGTAAATCTGATTTTGTTGGACAGGCCTCGGACAAACAATTGAATTTCAGTTAGCTGACACTTGGTCATGCTTTTTTACGCTTCGTTACTCTTGACAACAGCTTGGGCACTAGCGAGATTGCTCTTTAGGTTTTTACCTTTAACTTGTAAGTTGGTTCCTCAATTCATATCTTAAATTGCCAATGAAATAAACTGTTGGGTGTACCTTTTAAATATGTTTTATGCGCCGCGTGGGAAGATTAATTTTTGTAAAATTTTGCCAAAGAAGCATCGCTGCTACGAAATTGATTTAACTATATCAAAAATATAAAAACAAAAGACACGATAGATTGACTTTACATCGTAAGCAATGATAATTTTGTGACAAAAAATAACAAGCACATCTAACCCCCTGCTCTATACCGTAAAATTAAAAGAATTTCGTTCATTTGACAGGAAAATTTTCAATTTTAAGACCGACGCGGCTGCTCCTCGTGGCTCCCTTAATGGCCTCAAGCTCGGCTACGAGCCGGCTGCATCTCAAAAATTTCGCAATTACGAGGCTACGTCGGTCTCTTTTACGAGCACCAGTAATGGCATATGTATACGTATATGTATATGGCAGTGAGCACATCAAGGGGGACGATGATCCGTCGAAATTACGACGCCACTGCTCGCACGCGCGTCTACATGTTTATATATATACGTGAACACGGTCGTGTACTCGTAATTGATCATATTTCGTTGCGGTTTACGGGCTCGTGAGCGATATCCCTCGCGAGGAAACTCGTGCAATTTATATACAGAGGGTATATTATAGCTAGCGCCGCAGCCCGCGTCTGAGCTCCGTGTGCGTTAATGTGTATTACACTGTTCGCTTCTATTAATTTGAGTGATGGAATAACTTTTTTTTTTTTTTTTTTTTTCATTCAGGAACAGCCAGTGAGTGGCTCTGTCAATGCAGCTTTGTTTGTTTAATACTCGGGTTGGAATTTCGGACGAAAAATTGTTATGATTGTTGGTATTAACTGTGAACAATATTGGTGTTTTGAATAATATTGTACAGTATTTTAATCTTGCAGAAACACTTTTGAATGTATAATTTTACGATTTGTTGTATTTTATAAAAAGTAAATAGGGGTAAACGGTACAGTTATTGACACCTTAAGGTAGTGATTGACCCCTGTATAATTTGTATATCTATATATAAAGGCTCCATTTCAAAATGCATGTGGCGGTCAATCACTATCAGGGGGTCAACAACTGTACCGTTTACCCCTATTTATCGAGTTTATTTCAAAGTTTTTCAGTTGTTTCATCATTGTGTGAAATTTTAAAATTCATGTCGATGTACAGATTCAAAAATTATTCTTGATAATAAATAAATTATGATAATGCAAAAAAAAGGGCAAATTTTCAATGCGAGTTCAAAGCGCCGTTTGAGAGCACGTATAAATTAATTTGCATAAATTAGCCAAATGGCGAATAAATCGCATAGACTGTCTAAATCCCTGCCTAGAGTCCTCTGCGCAAAGCGAGAATTATACAGTACGTAATATACATGTTTTTTCAGAGCATCGAGTGTCAAAGGTCCAAAGCGACGGAGTCGGACACCCCAATTTAATTCAAAAACTACAGTTGAGCACTTCCGCCGTAAGTACCATCCGTGCGGTGGATTGTGCAATTTAATTAAAAATTAGCGATGTGTAATTTGCGTTTTAAGGATATACATGGATTGTAAAGGATAAATCATCGGGTCAGCCCAAACAAGGGTCTTTTCAAACTAAAGTACAATAAAAAGGTTGAAATATTTTAAATCAAAAGCAGAGAGGTAGTTATATACGTGAAATTAGTACAGCTCTTCGGTATGTTGCATGCGCATTTATGTGTACTTTATACTGTGCGTATCAGTTATTAAATACACATTGTCGTTGTCAACATTAAACAATCATGTAAACAGTCATTTTTTAGTGTAGGTACATACATGTCACATGCTCTAAATGCACTGCCAATTTAAACCAGGAAAAAAAAAAGAAGTTTCAAGAATAACTCGCGTTACCACTGATTTCATCACTGTGTATAAAAAAAAAAAAAAAAAAAAAAAAAAAAAAGGCCCGAGAAAAGTCATACCTGGCAAGCAGCTAACAGCCTTCTCCTCGTCCGAGCACTTTTGCGTCAGCCAGAGGTAATCGAACCACTTGATGACCTTGACCTGCAAATGATTCGGCACCCTCCTCATCCTCATGTAAGTCTTGACGCCGTCCAATTTGGCTGGAAGCACACGAATGACCGAAACCATAAATATATATATGTGTCGTACACGCAAAAGCACGATTTTCCTCGTTAAATCACACATTTTATGTTTATTATATGACATTCCAAAGGACATTGTTAGGACGAATCCTGGCTTATTTACTACCTCGGATATCTTTGTAAAATCGAATAACAGGGCCTCTCACACAATATCCCGTAGGTCACTCACCTAAACGCATTTTTTTTCTTCTATTGTTACCATTCCGTGTTTGATGACATGTTCATAAATAACCAAAGTTTAAGATTTTCATGTCGCTTGAAACGCAACAGTAGCCAGTTTCGTCTAAGCGGATCGGGGTCCAAATAGTAACGCACTCGTCGAGCCTGCAAGCGCAGCTGAAACTAATTTCCGTTTAATCGGCACGTCCACGCGAGTGTAAAACAACTTTAACGCGTTAGCCAAGCTCCGCTCGGACGTTAAAGCCTCTCCCCGATGGGATCGGAAGCGCGAGAAAAATACTCCACGCGGATTTTCAATCTCCCTCGCCTCCATTGTCTGCCCCGTCGCGATTTACCTGTCACTGCCAAGCGTGCTTTTTGCACTTCCCCCTCTTTTTTTTTTTGTTTTTTTTTTTTTGCGAGGCAGAACTGGTTTCATTAGAGGTAACTCTAGCGCCCCCCCCACCCCCCATGGACGCACTCTATTAACTGCTTTGGCTCGCTTGAAGCGTCAATGGCTCGGAAGTGACAAATGTTTGTTCGTCGGTATAATACAAAAGGTTCGAGTGTTGGCGAGCCTTTGGTCGATTTTTACCATGAAAATACGCCCACTCGGTGGGTTTGCTCGTTCCTTCGCCGGTGTTATTCCAGTCTGTCATCGATCGTACTCGCGAGTATTTTCATATAAGTAGTAATGCGAATCTTCTCTTGGGCACATTGTACTATTCGTTTGGTCGAGCTTTTTGTCTTTTTGACAAAGTACTGACAATCTAGTGAATTTTAGATAATATTTATATGTACATCGTACGGGCCACTCCCAAGTGATGAATCTCAATTTGTGGTGCTCGCGACGCAGAGAAAAGAAAAATCGATTCTCATCAAAAACAGACAATATACTTATGCAGTAAATATATAAACACATTATTTTCGTTCCCCGCGAGAAAAGCAGAAAAATATAAAAAAATACAAACACCCGCAAAAGCTTTCCTTGACGAACACGCGATGTTTAAAGGTACACACCATATAATATACGTGTACACGCCCCCCAGACTTTCCAACTCGAGGCACCCTCTTCCTTCTCCTGTCCTTACTTGTACGCCCGCAAACACGCACACACGCGTATACACATACGTATCCAGCCTCATTTTGTGTTTCCATGTCAACAATTACCAAGCTCACTCCTAATCGAATTACGCGACTACCCCCCATTCATTTCACGGTTAGGTACATATATATATATGTATTATATCGCGTGCGGGGTATAAGCCAGTCATACACAACGATCAGGCGAATGTATGTTTATACCCTATAGACGCGCGTGAGCGCGATTACTTATGCATACAAATTACGGGACGTCTCTCTCCCTCTCTCTGGAAGACGTGTATACATGCATATGACTTCAGAGAGGGATGGGGGGAGGCGAATAAGTATACCAATTACATGAATCAAGCTAACGCGGCTCGAGCGTGGGGCAATTATTTACTCGGCTCTGTAGGACTGATAATCGCGAAATGCGTGCGCTCAAGGTAACAGGAACAAATTCACGGTTGGACAGGACCTGCGAACGTGAATAATTGCACGTACACTAGCGACTTGGGAGATTGCATTATTTCTCTTTTTTTGCTACTTGAACTTTTTTTGTACACCTACGCGCAAGAAACGAAAATTCGTTCTATCGTGTACACCATCAGGGTATTTTGAGCTACCGACCGCAAAGCATAGTTCGGAGGCAAGGGATTATTGTGTACTCCCCGGTATACACTCTGCCACCCTATAACAGAGCGAAACTTGGCTTGAAATAATCCGCTTTGCTTGCGGCTCGATGATAAATGAGCCGAATTTTCCTTCCACGTGACAAGGCTGCCATTAAAACGTTTCCTAGTTGAGGAAATTTTTTCGTTTTATGATCCCAGTGTGTCAACCTTTCATACAAATTTTTGACTCAGTATATTTTTCCACATCTCTAATGAAAAGATCTACCTCGTTAAGGGTAGAATATTACTTCTATATGCATACCGTGCACTTACGTTCGAGGAACTCGTTTCTCGGTCGCTAGCTCGACGCAATTAAAAACGAATTGGCTTTGCTGCCAAGGGGTAAAGCAGCCTTTGCCAAACCTACAGCGTTTAATCTAAATATCATAATAACGCACTTTTATGCTCGATGTAGGCGTCTTTGCTGTCGACACTTGTTATGAGAAGCTCATTTGTCGGGCTCGGAGAAGCTGAGAGGCCAATCTGGAACCGCCGTTTGAGCAAACACAAACAGATCTGAATAAAAGAGGGAACGGTCGATGTGAAAAACATCACATTCGTGTGAGCCAAGAGGTGGAAAACAAATTTTTTTTTTTTCAATGGTCACTCATAGGATTGAAAGTTTTGGCTTCAAACGAAGCAACTTTAATAAATTTAAACAATATTTGTAAAAAAAAGCTTCCCTTTCTGCCCCACGTGATGCTCCGTTTTTTTTAAAGCTTCGACAGAGTATCAGAATTTGTCCACTACCAACTATCCCCTCCCTCTTTGGTCACGCCGTTCCTTTGAAAGACTCGATCTGTTTTGCAAAAAAAAGCCTGTCTCTATTTTTGTTCTCCGTATGAAAAAAAAAAAAAAAAAGAAAAAAAAGACGACGTCTTTCCTCACCGTCGCTTATTTCCTTTATTCGGCCATTTCCCACTGACGCATTGTCTCCATCCCCCTTTCTCCCAAGCGCAGCGAGGAAATGGAAAAATACACGCAAGCTGCGGACACGACGTCTGCCCCCTGCGTTTCGTCGTACTTTATCAAGATTGCGAGGACTGTACACACACACACACACACACACACACACACACACATATAATTTTATACGTGCATTCACTGCTGCGCTAAAATCTTTTCATCGCGTGAATTCGTTAAACTCGATTCGGGTGTTACAATGGGTGCACCGTGTAAATATACAGTAGCGTGTGTCAGCAATTAACCCAACGAGTCATTAATCCCCCAAAAAAGTGCCGAGGGTGCAAAAGGTGGTCTCTCGGTGGTCTGGCGCTCCCGTGGCCTATACGGTAAGGGGATGGGACGAATGCGCGAAGCGCCCCCAGTAAAATGGGGGAGAGGAGCGGCAAGGAATTTCTCAGCCATAGGGGGATGGTTGTACTCGTCGAAGCCATTGCGAGCGAGCGACGGGAAAACGCTTGCAGCTTGCCGTTTTTCAGCGCTTCAACGCGCCATGGTTTTCTCCAAGCTGGCTTTTATATATATACGTGTACGGGTGGTATAACGATTTGTTTCCATTTCTCGACTCGGCTGAGCTCCCGTTTGTTCGGGGGATCCGCGCGTCGGGGCGGTACATGGAGCGTGCCTTTGGTTTGCCGATGGAAAAAAAATTGGGGATGCCCCGGGAAATCTGTTCGGGGCACGCGAACCGTTTCGCTTTTGTATCAAAATTCTTTTTAGTTTTTTTCACTACATCCAAAGTTTTTTTTTTTTTTTTTTCTTCATACTACTGTCCAAGACTCGGCACTGTTTAGATTCTCCCAGTGGGACAGCCAGCTAATGGTAAAAGATTCGGGGGTGCCTCTAATTCGATAGACGGACTCAGGGATGCATCCCGTTGGATAAAACATGCCCAGTTGGCGTAATAAAACCAAACGGCTATACACGAACCGCAACAGCCTAGAACGACCGGAGCTTTGCAACTGTACTGTACATAAATCAGGCCACACGGAGTTTTGTCTTTATTGTTATATCCACACAGTACATGTGAATTAGCAAATGAAATGGCCTGGCTTTGTGCTCGTAACGAAACGAACGTAGAATCGTCACGTACCACATAATTGTGCAATCTATCAATCTGCGTTTTGTGACATAGGTATATTGCTATGGTAAATCCAAGTGATTTGATGTCGAAAAAAGTGGGGCGTTTTGTATTTCTTTACCAGGTTTGAATCACTTTGAAATCATATCACAGAATATCAAACACGTGCGAGCCAAAGATGATTTATTAAACACAATTTACGTAACTTGGTGATTGAAAATCGAGCTTGCACTTGGTCGCGTCGACCGGAGCTTCAAAGGCTGCTTTGCGTGGCGAAAGCGAGTCACACCCATCGAAGGGTATCGGTTGGCAAACATTGTCCAGTCCTTCTTAGGTGTACCCATGGCTGTTCTATGTACCTACACCACGCGAACCCTAACACGACTCCGAGTATACTTCAAAATAGATACACGAAGAAAGTTTCAAGCGAATTCAGTTGGCCGGGGGCGAAAGAAATGGTACATGAGAGGTAGCCTAAAGAGCTGCGTGTTTTTGCTGCCGAGGAAAGTTCAAAAACATTGTCTTTGTAGTTTTTCTCTTATTTCTGTTGTTGTTTTTTTTCTCTCTTTTTAAACTTGCAAATGTGTTGCTTGCGAATGGAAGCAAAATTTTGGCCTTTGTGGGGTTATCTTCTGACTGGGGAATCAAATTTAGAAAGAAATGGCTGCATAGACGTTCTTGTTGATTTTTGTATCGTGTTGGAAAGTTTGGATGTTATTCTCATTAAAAATATCATAAAAAAAAAAGGGAACAGTGTGGTAAAAAAAAAATTTTCTAATCATCCAAAAAAAGAGAGTATATTTTAGGTGCCATTACACTTAATTTCCTTTTTTTTTCTTCAGCAGTAGGGTGTAAGTATGTCAATGTAGGTAAGCTCGTCAAAACGTATTAAACGAAACGTAACCAGTGCTAATTTTTAAATCGACCCTTCAACGAAAAGACTTCCCTTCACGAAGACGATAAGCCTCTATCGAGGATATTTTTCATTTAATACACACACACACACGCACACATTTCTCTTGACTGAACGACTGCATATTTCGACGTGTCACAGCTCCTCATCAGCAACGACCCAATTAAACTCGGACGCGTCTGTGACGTTGAATATCGAAACGGCTTTCCTGCCGGAGGACGACACACGAAGTTTCTGCAGTTACTCTCGACTCGAAACGAGACACGCCGGATATTATACACAGTCGGTGTGTATATATATATACATACATATATATATATATATATATATATATATATATATATATATGTACACGTAGACGTCAATTCACCCCGTGGATTAAATTTACGTCCAGCTCACTTTGCCGATCGATTGGCCATCGCATGTATATATACATACATACCTTGTGGAGGATCGAAGTTGCCGGCGACACGTGCAATGCTTGCCGATGAGTCGAGCGAAACTCGCTCCGTGGATTCTCTGGAAGCTCGTCAGAACTCGTAAAATTTAATCCACCGGCGCGCTAAAAAATTCAACGCCTCCGCTCCGACGCTCTTTTCCCCCTCTTTCTTTCTCTTCAGCGGCCGTGCCCAAAACCCAAGTGCCGTAAAAATTTGCATAAGCACACTGCGGAACATATTTTTAACGTCGGGTCTCCTGAACTCACGTGTACCGTATTTTCGTGCGCACTTCGTAATGGTACAAGTGCCCTTGATGCCAACGTGGCTTACAATTAAAAAATTCCAACGAGCAAGAGTTTGGCTCGCCCATCGATCCTCCAAGGATTAAAAAAGCAAGAAGCCCCTTGGCGGTAAAACGGAGGAGAGAAGAGGCTTGTCCCTGTGAGAGGCGGACGAGCGTGCCCCCCCCCCCTTTTTTTTTTCTTCTTTCTTTGTTTCAAGAGTCCCGCACGCGATGATGAAAGTACAAGGACCACGAGATAACAAAAAGGACTCGAAGAGGAAAAATAAGTATCCTGCTCTCCAGGGAGCGTCTGGCGCGTTCATCGATCACTCTGTCATGTTTCTTTTTTTCTTTGATCCTCAGCTCTTTCTTTCGTCCTTGGGTGTTGCTGCTCTTACCGACTGACATAAAGTCTAGGGCAAACGTTTTAGCTGGTGCCTATAATGCCCAGTTTTTTCCAAAATGCTCTTAAAAAGGGTCCGACCCATCAACGTGAGAGCTTTAAATATATTTTAAAGAAAAGCGGATACATGATATTTTTTTCTTGACAAAAGTGTCAATTTTGTTTGTAGAAAGCAGCTGAAGCGGTAGATTGAAGAATAAAAGTTGAGCGCTGTCGAGAGCAGGTGATGATGGGACCCCCATGGCTTGAAAAGGAAAATAGGTATGAACCGGGGGGTGAGCATAAACGGGTACGGTTACAGCTTGACACCTCGATGGACTTTCACGAGTACATCCGATATTTTTATACGCTTGCGCGCGAGCATATCGATTTTTATCCATTTTGATGTCCGGAGAACCTATAATTTTATTCGCTCAACGTCGGGGAAGGATATCGCATTGGATGCAGGTCCCTCTTGCGAGGAATAAAATTGGAAGAGCGAGGGTGTTTGTGGAAAAGAGCTTGGTAGAGAATGTATTTTATAACTGTGGTTCCTGTTTATAGTTTTGCTTTTTTTTTTCACCCGAAAATTTGATGGTTCTTGGTAGGAAATTAAAGTTGCCCCTAAGACTGAGTGGTCACTGTGTCATGCAGCACGAAAAATGATCGAGTTTCAAATCGATGTAGCCTTGGAAACGAAGCACTTGGTGTTGTGTCAAAAGAGAGATTTCCGATCCTCCTTTGCATTCTGTGTAACGGCGTCATACACTTACGCGATTTGGTTACACCACGAAGCTGACAGTGTCGGGTCACAAAAGAGACTCGCAGCTCTACATCGTTGCCTTTGAGAGTCGCCTATTGTGGATCAAGAGCACAAAAATATCATCACGTCAAAGCCCGTATATGATATCAACATTGGCTAAGCGCTATTATTTACGACAAAATAGTTTCAGTAGGAATCTTGGAGATTTTATGGAAGCGAATGCAGTACAACCAAGATAATCAGTAGATGAACCCCATGCATGGTCAGACGTACTGCACTATAACTAAAGATTATTTTTCAATGCACAGTAATCAAATAAAATTAACTACAAGATTAAAAAATTCACCCCGAATCAGAAAGTGTGCTCGTACGAATGGACCAGCTCACCGTCTCTCTTGGCTCACTTTCCTCGCGGGCGCCCTCCCCGACTGACGTGGTATATCGCTTCGATCGAGATTTAACGACGTAATCCTACACCAAGCTATCAAGGTCTACACTACTAATCCGAAATTGTGAGTGCTGTTATATCGACGAGGATATCATTAGTTTGGAACTTGAATGGAAAAAGTACTGATGTGAGCGGGTCCACTTTACCCTGTGAATGAGTTGAAAATATTGTGATTGCCAAACAGTCTTATTATTTTTGATATCTTTGGAATTGAAAATTTTTCGTCGTAATAATTTGGCTGATCGAAAAATAAAGAGACTACTGAGATGGGCAGTAACAAAAAAATACACAACGGGGTGGCCTAAGCCTACAAAAAAATTTAGTTCTACAGCTGAGCAGAATATTGTAGCGTATGAGATAAAAGAGAAAACAAGTATAAGCCCCGTGGAAGTTGGAAACAAGTTTATCCCAATCGCATTAGTAAATGTTGACAATTTCATAGAGCTTGCGAGAGCGACAGACAAATAAAAGTGAGTGGAGGAAAAATGGAGGGTTGCGAAGAAAGATGCCTTCAACTACACACGATAGTAATTGAACAACTTTCTCATAGCCTATGGGCGCTTCGGATCCTCGCTAACGTCCTCGGAAACTCGTGTATTCCTATTTTTGATCTCGTGGATCCTTCCTTCTTTTACTTTTCTCGTCTCATCGAGATATCAAAGTATACTTTGTCTCTAATTTCAAGAAATTCGACTACGACATACTTCTCCTTTTAATCCATTTAATAATTTCTTTTCTTTTCAATCCTCTGGTGATAATTAGGTATATTTTGACGACTCGAATTTATTTTATGCATATACTTTGGAAAATCAGTAGTTTCTAACGACAATTATAGTATAATCAAATTAATATTCAGAAAACTAACTTAGTTGTATTGGCTGATTATACTGCCACCTCCTACTACTCAAAAGTAATGTTTGACTTTAAGTTACTGAGTTTTATTTAGAGGAGGCTTGCAAAAGCTGAGTTAATGAAATGTAACCTTGGTCTGACTATAAACGGCTTTTTCTACTGAAAATATTCGTATCAGAATCGATGCTTTTTATTTGCAGCGCATTGGTGACTTCCTTGAAATCGCTTTTGTCTGGCCATAAACGGTTTATACTACTGAAAATTTTCACCGTCAGACATTTTTAACATAAAATTAAAATGTAATTACAAAAATGACTTGCAAACGAGTTCTCGGGTACGGTGAATCTCCCCCACGCACCCACCAGAACACGATTATCATCAGCGTCTATTATCGATCGTTGTATTAGATTACGCGGAAGTGCTCGAAGGTATCAGGGGGAGAAATGAGAATGGAGTCGCCCCAAACTGAATACGTAATGACACGAGCTTTCAAGAACTTTGATGAGTTTTCGCTGTACTTTGTACGGAAGCAAAGATCTTCTTTACGAACTTTAGCCGTTTTTGATATTGTCCCTACACTTTAGCTTTAAATATTTAAGGATTTGCTTGAAAAAGTTCTTAAAAGATGCCTTTCATCTCCGTACCGTAACAACAAATTTTCACTTTCATGAACCACGGAGCAACAAGTGGTAAAAAATCAATTACAAAATCTTTCGCTTTACTGAACAACTGGCACTATTAAATCACCCCGATGATACAAAATGAAAATATCTGATCACCCCTTGCTTTACATTGTACGAAAAAAAAAAACAACTCAACGCCTCTAAAGTAGTGGCACGAGTAACCGGAAAAAAGACGACAAATAAAATGCACGAGCTGCTATATACAAGCACAAACACACACGTGCCTTCACTCGAAAAAAGACTTCCGCAGCCCGGAGACTCTGCTAAGCTCGGCTGAATAAACGAGTTCCGCCCGAGAGAGAACTTTGTGCAATCTGAGACCTCTTGCCAGCACAGAGGGAGACAAGGGAGCAGCTACAGCGCACGGTTTTCTAAAGAACACGAGGAAATCGGCACCGATTGAAAAGAAAGGTCGAGAGCCTCCCAGTATAGTCTTTTCTTCTTTTTTTTTCGTCTGGTGCACACCTGACTCCTGTGTCCAGTGGGCGGTGATTACGCGGTCAGACGGGGAGGAAAAATGACGCGGTTTGCGTGAGAACGATATTTGGACGAGGGAGTTGCAGCTGTGGCAGCGCACACGTAGAAGCCTGGAAGATTCGAAGGATGGGTCGAGGAAAGGAAGGAAGGAAGGAAGGCAGGCAGGGGGACGAGAGAGGGACAAATTGCTCGATCTCTTTGCGCTGACGGGGAGAAAAGAGGCGTCGGTTCCATCGACGTGTTCTCATACACCACGGGCCCCCTTCCCTTGCCTCCGTCCGCGTTACAAACGTCTTGCACTCGAGGGACAAAAGCCTCGTGAGCGGTGGCGGGATGCCGTGGGCAGGATCAGGAAGAGATTTCTTTTGATGGTGGTGGCGATTCCCGCGGGAGAGCTCCTTTGTACTCGATCGTAATTTTGATATCACAAGCTGGCATTGTGCCGACGCGAAACAGGGATTGTCTTCGTTTCCATTGTGCTCTCATCGAGGGCTAATGGGTGGAGGCTTCGGCGCTGATGTAGTAATAATCATCATTTCCATCGGTGCATAAGGCAAAAACACTCTCCACGTACAATTGGAACAAAACTTTTATGCGAATACTCCTACACTGCGCGACAAGTTTTCTCACCCGATTAACACTCGCTACATTATCTAGAGAGCCTCTCGTTCTTCTCGTATGCGCACACGGACGCGCGCATGCATACATTCTTACGAAGGTGTGTGTTGCCAGGGAGAATCATTGCAAGGGATCATGGTACAAACAAACATCCGTAAACAAGCTTCTCCTCAAGAGGGTGGTAAATACATCACGTAAGGTACGAGACCGAAAACCCACACCCACAAAGTGATGGAGAAAGGAAGGGGTCAACAGGAAACTAAGAGGATACAAATAGTGACCAAGAGAGGGATTTCTAACTCGTGTTAACAAGTGTATACCTATGAACTTTGGTGAGGAGTGGAAAAGTAGAAAAAGCCGAGTTTGGGAAAGACACAAAAGTTGATGACGAATTTTGAGTGACGGTGTGATTATGAACCTACTGTGGCTGAACTGTCTTATCAGGGAATTAGAACTTTTTTTTATATGGATCTTACATTTATTTAGTCAGGTCTTCGAATTGGAGAGCAGGGCGTTAAAATTGTTACAACTACTTTTGTGTAAGGCAAAAATAAATTTGTTTGGATTACTCAACGGGCCGCACGAGTAATTTTCAAGCGATGGTAATTTAAATCAAATCGTCGAGCGGTCAGTCGTAATTTAATGAAATAATCAATAGATGCTCTAAAAAAAGGAAAAGTACGAAAGGATCAAATAAATGATTCAAGGGTATACGTAATCTCGACCGGGAATGGGAGCAATTGAAAATTAAAGGGTATGTGTTATGGAGGGCTCTACCGGATGGAGTGAGAGAGAGTGAGGCATAGTCGTAAAAACCTAATAACCATTTATTATCATTGGTAGAAAGTGGCGGTGAGGGGGAGAGGGGAGAAAGAAATCAGGAGCATTAGACCGAAGGAAGCAAGCCGTACGTAAAATGAATAATTCATCCGACGGAGTCTGGAAAACTCGGGGCGGAAACATAAAGGGCCCCGAGGATAAGGCAAATGCCGGAGACTGGGTGTTCTCCTGCTGCGGAGCTTGAATTTCCAGGGGTAGTAACACAGAGAAAGTTGTCAGTTGAAGTAGCGGTCAATAAGATCGGTTTTAATAATTCACGGGGTGCTCATTCTAAAGAG
This sequence comes from Copidosoma floridanum, assembly GCF_036245765.1. Taxonomy (NCBI): domain Eukaryota; kingdom Metazoa; phylum Arthropoda; class Insecta; order Hymenoptera; family Encyrtidae; genus Copidosoma; species Copidosoma floridanum. Next base: position 13,645,769 of record NW_028321896.1, on the reverse strand, counting down.
CGATATTTTCGGCACGTGGTAGCTTGCTGACCTTATTTGCATGTTCAGCTGTGTGAGTAATCTGAGGGGGACGCTTTTGGATGGGCACGAGGTGCTGCGGTTGTATTGATCTTGTTAATATTTGCGTCCGTCAGTTTCGATAGGTCATCGGTTTGTCTGGTGCATTAAAAAAAATTTTTTTTTTTATTTTGAACACTTTCTGATGTTGTTTTTAATGCTTGAAGTATCAATCGAAGTAATGAATGTCTATTAATTATTCAGAAAAAACTTTTCAACTCTGTAGTATTTTTTTTATAACATAGTACTGTGCTGAATAATGTACACAAAAAAAGGATAAGAACTATTACAAATAAAGTCCATTTTTGCGAGCGAGATGGAATAGGCTGGCAATGTACTGCTTACAATATTCTGAGTCAGAATAATTTTTTCTAATGTATGATTGCAACCTAGTCTATTCGTACCTTTACTTGAGGGGTTTAGATTTTTAGTAAGAGTAAAAACTCAATTACTGCTAGCTCTTACAATTTAATTCTTTAAGTATAATACCTAAAAAAAAAAAAAAAAAAAAAACAGAAACCTTAAAATAAACTTTTGCACTCTCATCGATGAAAAAAAATGAGCAAGATTTACAACGTGAAAACTCGAAAAAAACCGTGGCCAAAAATCGTGTGCACGGCATCGTCTATGCTCACGGCACAACTCGCCCTAATATCGGAGAAATAACCCAGGGGCAGCTCATTAAAACATTAGCCCGTTAATTTATTACCACGTGAACGCGGGGACAGCGAAAATTGCGCGCACGTGCAAAATGTAAATACCGGAATTACAAATTTAACCGGTGGCCTCGTCCGCACGCATATACCACTTGTGATGTTGTTTATAACGTATATACACGCCCGCGCACACGGCCAGTTTATCATAATTCGATTCGAGCAGTGCCCTCGTACGTTTTTCCTCGATTTCCTGATGTAAATATTGCGGATTACGAAATATCCTGCGTGATTTTGCCGCTGCTGCTGTTCAAGCGCGACCCCACCCGACGGTAATTGCTAAGCTTTTAGCTGTTGGCGTATACCATCGGCACTGCTGCTGTGTATATATATATATATATATATATATATATATATACATCCCCACGTTGCTTTTTGTATTCAGTTTTGGATTAAGGTTTTTTTTCCTTTCATTCACTTCCCGCACGTTTTGACGACTTAATCATCGGCAGAGCTTCTGGCGCGTTTGGAAACCCAAAGCCGCTCTGCAGGGATCGACAATACAAATCCGGGATAATGGTTGATAAAAAAAAACGCAGACGCGAACTCGCTTTGGTTGATTTTTTAGTTTTGAAAAAAAAAAAAAAAAAAAAAACATACACGTACATTTGATCCTCCACAATGATGCGTACGCGCTCTCGATTACAACGGGTTAGTGAGGTACATCGATCAACGCCAGGGAGAAGGAAGAGTCTGAAATTTCTCGCAGGTATAGATACGGATCCTATGCCAGCAAAGATGACAGGAGAAGAGTGAAACCGACAAACAAACAGTGAGTGGGCGTACCCCGTAAAAGGCTGGTTTGTAAGCAATTTCCATCGGTATAGGAGCGACTGAGCGAGATGGGTTTTCCACGCTGCGGATATCGAGTTTTGTGTGTGTTTACTGGAAGCATCGGGGAGCATCGATGGCATATCGCACGAGTGCTGGTATAGCCAAGGTATATTAAATTACAAATCTTGTCTTTAGGTGTACGGGTTTTGCGCGAGTCGAGAAGCAGAAGAGGGGAGGGGGTCTTCACCCTTGAAAAAAGAACTTTATTTTTGCCGGGATGAAACGACGAAAGGACGGTAAAGGCGAAAATGAAATGTTGAGCGTCTTATTTATAATACAGGCATGGAGGGAGAAGAAAGGTTATTATCTCTTCGGTGGGCGGGAGGGTGCAAAAATTAATGCACGAACGAGCACGGAAAGGGAAGAAAGGACGAGGGCAAAAATAAGTTGATCTTGGGAGAAAAGGTAAAAATAGTCGAAACCGGGATGCCCGAAGGGGACAATGTATAGCGGGAGACTGGCAGGGGAGGTGGAAGCTGATGCTAGGAGAATTTTTTCCTCGAGGATTCCTTGCTCCGCAGTTGGTTCTTACGACCTCGCAAGGACAGAGAGAGAGAGAGAGAGAGAGAGAGAGAGACGAAAGTAGTTTAGCCGGTGCGTTCTTGACCCCATCAGGATTTATTCCCGACTTCTCATCCGCGAGAACGACGGTCGAGATGTATTTAGAGATATGTATACACAAAGCGCTGATTTTTCCAGGGAAAGCGCTGGGATGATGATTAAGATGCGGACGGTGAGGTGATTCGTAATGGATTTTGCTGAGGGTAGTTGGAAAACGGGGTGAAGGATGGAGAGGACGGAAACTGCATCAATTTCGAGCTCGAGCTCCGCTGTACGTACATATTATATATACGCTTGGGGAGGCGGGGTCCGCACTAGGCTGGCCGAGATGTTGTTTATCAAGATTAGCGAAAAGGCAATCTGTATACTTTTGGATGGAAATTATGAGTCGTACTGGCTCTCTGCTATCGCTACTCATTGTATTATACGCGCGATGGTTTTATTATTCCTGATTAATAGCCCGAGTTGGTTTTGCTTGGAAAACTTTTCACCACGAATATTATAGATCGAGATCTTCTTTACTCAACGGTTTTTTTGGGTAATAATCGAGCTTTTCTTTCCTACCACGTTTTGGATTTTACAATTCCATAAAATACACGATCATACTTCGCATACAACAGTGCGAAGCATAAATCGCACGACTGAAAGCTGGACGTTAATTTTTTTCATGGACATTTTAATGCCAACACTCGATCCTTCAAAAATCACGTGTGCAACGTTCTCAAACACGTAAATATTCAAGTACGAGCAGGCACGCGCACCTGTGCCAGTGGTCACTTACACGCGCGCGTGCCCATTCATAATCCAGCCAGCAGCGGCGACGCGGTGTATTTTCGGTGTATAGGTATCTAAAATGCAATCGATCAATGCTAATGAAATTGCCCGTCCAATTTTCATTGGAAATCCAAAGGTTCGCAGGTATCGCGTGGATGAAAGTCGTTTGGGAATGAGTATACGTGCCCCTGCCCGTGATCACCATCATCAGGAGGATGTCAATAGTTAAATGTATCGTTCTCTACAGTGCACGACTTGTTTCGCAATCCAAAGTTATCTTTCCTGAGGCTACGAAAAGGTAGCAAGAAAAGAAAAAGTCGATTACTTTGATCAAAAGTAGTTGGAGCTTTAAAGCTGCTCTGAAGCAATGAAGAAGAGGTAGAATGTTCTTTGAGAAAATGGAGGATCCCCAGAGGACGAGACACAAAAAAAAAAAAAAAAAAAAAAAAGACAAGGACGCATCCAGAGGCACGAGGTACTCGATGAGAGAGAGCCATCACTGAGAAGCCATTCTACCCCCTGCGCATCTTGCACGCACAGTTTCACTCCCGTTGAGGAGGCTCTTTTTCCATCTCGTGCTCCACGGCTGTCCCAGTTTCCGTGTGACGCGACGCCGTTCATAAAAGCAGATATCAATGACCTCTTCTCCCCCTTGCATGTGTACCCAGTTCTCCAGCTCCTCTGCCTCTACTCCCCGGCGCGTCGATTTTCCCTCTTCGGAGCTGCGCATGCGTCTGACATATTTTGTTAAAACTTGACGTAGAGAATATGAGAGCTTAAGAGTACATGGATGGAGGAACTTTTTTTTTTTTTTTTTAATGCGATTTATGTTTTAAAAAGTTTTCTATTTTTATTGTGTCAAAGCAAGATGAATAAAATCTCATCAGTATCACCCAATGAGGTCGTTACATTTGAGAGTATTATGAAAATGAAGCAATTTTTTTTTCTTTTTTTTTGTTTTATAGAAAAAGTGAAGCATTTAAGTGTTGTTGTGAATAACACATTTCCTGAAAAACGATGCAAATAAAAAAAAGATAAAAAGCGTCTTTATAAACAATAGTTAACCTGCAAGTTGACGGATATCTTAATCGCATGACGAATATTGAAGAACTACTTGCAGCGCAAGATAAATCGCAAAGGAAATACAATCTACGAGAGCAACTTTCGCAAAGGCCGCAGAACTTCTGGTCCTGTCTAATTAGTTCTTAATTGGATCACGCGTTTTTACCCAACTTTCATTAATTAAAAGTTAATTATGAGTCGAGCCGTGTGACTCTGCCGCAGTTGTGAAGAATTTATTGTTGCCCACCTAACTTTTTACACGCTCTCGCGCCTTCGGACTGAAATTCGAATTAAGTTATACTCCGAGGAAGTATTGCAAAGAACATCAACGCGAGACACATTAGCATTGTTTAGTTTATTAAACGAGATGATTGCATTTCAATTTGCAAACTCAAAGATTATTCTCTTCTGGTACTTTCTCATATCTTCCATATCTTTCAATTTTGCAACATTGTACTTTGTAAAAAGTTTCATATGAATACTTTTATTATTTTCAAAGTATACAAACTAAAATAAACACTTATTGGTAATTTTACATAGGGTTCTTAGTTTAAGGTAACGTTTGATGATTTATGATATTTGTCAGACTTAGTTAACTAGAATTTTCTACATAACTCATCATACGAATTAAATAAACTCATGTTTTTTTTTATCTATTCGACATTTTTATTCATTGGCAAGATGGAAGTCAATAAAAAAAGTTTAAATAAATTACTTTAACTTAACCTGACTAAAACAAAAATCTGGGATAATATGTAAATGGTACTTTATGTGCACTTTTACCTGATGACGCATCTGATGCATTAAAAGAACCAAGCTGTAAAAGGGGAAGATATCAAGATTGTATTTTTTCCTGGATGGGGGCTACAAGTGAAGGTAGTTTGTAACACACACAAAGACGACGTGATAAAAATCACGAGCAAGTCATAAAGTCAAATAAATCGAGTCATACAGTTGGAAAATTTAACTTTTAAATTTCTCAAATTGTAGTTTGGCAATTGTTTCAATCGTTTTACTACAACAACAAAAACTGCACTCCATTCGAGTAAATTGATAAAAGTGTTTCGTAATATCTAGAGAAATTTATGTTCAAAACGCATTGCTTTTACTTTTTTTTTTGTAATATTCAACAAGTATCTTTTTCCCAAAAATATTATCCAAGCATACGTATGTTCTTAAGTATCTAATCGTAAATTTTCAACTTGAATTGTTATTGCGGCTTGACTTCTTTTCCTCTCTCCGACTTTTCCAGAAAAATAACGATATTTTCCTCTCGAGTATTTTTCTGTACTCTCTACGGTTCTATGCACAAAAGTACTAAAATCCCGCGCTCAACTTGCTCGAAACTGCTGAATCCCAGATATGTTCCGTGAGGCGAGTTTATTTAACTGAGCTCCACGGTGGTAGTGAAAATTTTTTTTATACCTTATAGGTACAAAAAAAAATTATAGACGAAAATATAGGGTTAAGTGCCTGTGTGTACAGAATGTCAATCTTGTTACGTTTCAGTATTAACACATCGTTCGGTGTATATTCAAATAATTTTGTAAAACTTTTATCTAATCATTTCTTAAATAAAACTCTTTCTTCAAGTACAAACATTTTTTTAAATATTCTTAATGGAAAATAGATCACGCTATAGCATGTAAAATAATTCCAAAACCTCCAAAATACTATAATTATAAATTTTAGTAGATAGAGTCAGTATACAGTCAGGCAGCAGTTTTTTTTTATTACTATACTATCACTGAACACCTGCAAGTACGTGTTTTTTCGTACATGCAAATTTTTTGGTTGATTTTAGAAAGTATTACCTGAGTATACATTTACCACTACTGTTAAATATTTTTATGTAAGCTTTTTGAACTTTTTAAACCTACAGTTGTGAAAATATTACGATAATTTGATGATTCACGATAATACACTCCACAGTTAAAAGCCTCTATGTGCATGAAAAATGTATACAATTCTGTACTTTTAATACTTTAAGGATAAAAAAAAATTTTTTTTTCAATATACCGAAAAACAGATCATCCATACATATTTTAAACTACTTTAGATGGCTATAATAACAATTTTTAGTTGTAACAGTTTAAAAAGAGTTAGACAGTGGTTTTTTTACTACTATAGTGTTAATATGTGCACGTTAAAGAACTTCGTATTTTACATACAAACGGTTTGATAGTGGAAAAAGTGATGTCTGAGCTTATATTGACTATTACTACTGAAAGTTTTAATACTTGATTTTTGTGTTAAATTTTCAGACTATTGTTTTAAACATGACATTACTATAATTTCAGCACCATGAGCCTAATAAAACACAAACACACACACACACACACACACATACACACTATAGGATGAGTTCTCTATGTTTCTACAAAATATACGAAATTTTGTATTTTTAAGTAAAAACTTTAAGTAAAACACTTGAATGTAAAAAATGTTGTCAATGGACCGAAAGAAAAATAGATCATCGTTGAATATTCTCATTTTTTTTTTTCATGTGGTTATAATAGTGGTCTTGAGTAGTAACAGCCTGTATAGAGTCAGACAGTAGATTTTTGACACTCAATGCTGTCACCTGTCACTGACGTGCGCATTAAATATAAAAAAATATCATGTACACAAATTGCTATTAAAAAAAGCATTGTCTGACTCTACGCTGACTACTACTACTACTACTGGATTATGCTCTTCAAAAATACAATAAAACGTTCGAACCTACAATTTTGAATGTGTGATATTATGAAATAATGAAATTCCAGCACCATGTCCGTAATACACGCACACATAGGCAATAGCCATTGCACGCGTAAGCATGTAAAATCCGGAAAGCCACAGGAGTAATAAACCAACTGAGCCGAACGGAAGCAAGAGCGGGCGCACCGTTGCAAGAAGCAATCAAGAGTTAAAACCACACGCCTCCTGTGTGCGCACGAGTACGCCCATGCCACACGCGTCAAACCTGCTTCTGGGTCATATCACGAGTGTACCCATGTCTTTGATGGCGTTAGAGCAAACATTAACAATGGCACGGCGAGGGGTAAACTTGATCACAGTTGGGAAATAAAGTGGGGAATGTGAGCACAGAGACAAAAAAAAAGGTTGAACGGATAAAAGTACATATAACCTGAGCTATTTTTACGGGGTAAAGTGCGTGCTGAATTACAGGGGCGAACCGGAGGGGTGCGAGAACGCGGTGAAAACGAAAACCGCGTCGCTGGCCGTTTGAATACAGAGGAAGGGGAGCTTTATACGGGCCATTACGGAAAATTGAACTGGCCGGGAGAAGGCTGTGCGGGTGCAATGCTCACTGCAAAGCCACGCAGTCGGTGCCGGTCGAAAGAGATATCCGAGCCGTTGCCTCTATCACCGAGCCAGATGATGCTCCATTGGGAGTCGGTATGGACGGAGAAACGAGCATTGACGTCAGACGGCTTGTTCGAGCATTGAATGAATATTGAAGTCGTTCCTTAAAACATACTTCTTTCTTATTTTATTTGATGCGAGTACAGAAGGGTCAATATGATAAGTACAAAAATTACTTGTTCTCATTACAGATGCATTTTTAGAGTTGCGTTGGCATTTTTTATTTTTAAACATGCGAAATGTTGAATTTACTGAGATGGGCTTTGTTTACGGATACAAAGAAAGTAAATTCCTTTTTTTCTTACTATATAATGCAAGTACGAAGCAAGCAGAGCTATTTTTAATTACTTTTAATAAAGCTTTTGAAAGGCTTTTGAATCAGGTACGCGGGGATGATGGAAGCTACAGTTTTTTAATCATTCATTCGAGCAAAACTTAATTACTAAATTCGTAATGAACCATGAGTGGGCGTACTGAAAAGATGTTTTGATTAATTGTTTTTTTTTTTTTTTTCTGACTAACAGTAATGAAAAGGAGTCTGTATTTCATCAACGAACGAAACTCACCTGAAATAATAAAACAAACGGATCATTGAAAAGGAGTTATTTTCGACGTTATAAATTTCATATGTAAAAGCTTATAAGAGGTACTAAATCATTTCAACCACGAACTAATTTTTAACGTTATAAATATCCCACACTGCTCGTTATCTTACGATAAGACTACATGGTAACATTTTTTTTACCATAACAATATACAAGTAGCTCTTTTGCGGCTCCAGAGTCACAATTTTTGTGAGATCTTTGAAAAAACCAATTCAGCCTATTTTTTTTTTTTTATTCTGCCACATTGTCGTGCCATCAAGTCTCACTTTGATTTTTTGCCGTCAATTTTTACAACTACCGTGGGCGATCTCCTCCCACGTTTCTCACTGTTAAGCATCTCGTTCTAAAGAAGCTGACGAGAAAAAAAACTTCCTACACATGCCGCAAGACAACCCCTCCCAGCAAAAGATAAAAAGGCGTAATCCTTGAACCTGCATCGTGCGAGGCGTCGATTTACGCTCCCCGAGCGGATAACTTAGCCTTAGGTAAGGCACCCGCAAGCCGTATCCTTCGACAGGTTTCGCGGTGGGATTCTTTCTTCTCCCCTGCTTAATGCTTCTATTATGCAGAAGCCCCCGAAACACACGGCGCGTGTTCCCTGAGCTTTGCTGTTTTGTCCCTCGGGAAGTTTTGCGGGTATCCGAGTTACGGGCTTCAAGTCTCGCCTTGATCTCCGAGGGAAAATTTTTACCAAGGAGCTCAACTGTGAGATCCTTTTTTTTTTTTTTGTATTGATGTAACTTGCAACAATAATACCGATCATTTACTTTCGTCATACAAGCCAATTCGTGATTATTTATGGGTGTGAACAAAAAAGAAGAGGCATGGATAATCAAGTCGTCTGCCATTCGTAGAAAAACGTGTGAAATTGACATAGTTTTACAATTGGTTCGTCCATATGTACTAGGGACATGGTACTGACGCTTAATTACTGTAACGTTTAAAACTGTGATTGGCAGAAAAATCCACAGAAAGAAAACGACCCCGGAATTTAATTTCATATTTTTTAAAACACGTAATAGTCGGGTGCAGTGTAAAAAAACCGCTCGAGGCTTTCAGTCGTTGAGCTCCGCAACAAAACATTTTTCAACCGTAATTGCCTCGGTTTTGTTTTTCATTCATTAAAAAAAAAAAAAAAGAAAAAAAAGCAAGCTTTGAATTGCATTTAATCAGCGTGCAATGTTATTACGCTTTTAAAAACTAAACGAGACGATCAAGAGCTCCGTTCTCTCACAGGCAAGGGTGATAAAAGAAGAAGAAGATATTAACAGAGGGAAAGAGAGAGAGAGAGAGCGAAAAGTCACCTGCACGTGTTCCATAAAACTATACGACTCGGCATTTCGATGCCCGGAGCTGCATTTTACGATTCCTTCGTACAATATTCGGGGAGACAGAGGATAAAGGAGCAACGTTAAAGCAGAGCAGTAATGGCAGCGCGTTAACAGCAATCATAACGCCGAATTGGCAAGTATACCTATACATACCCTGCGCGATCGTTATAGAGACGAGGTGCATCAGCTTATTTGAATAGTTAAAACAATACATACGCTTTTCCTCGTTCCCTTTACAACCGAGACTCGAGTTTTCGAGGGTATACGCGTCTGGGGAGTAAGTAAAAAAAAGATCTTGACGGTATGTGCGTTCTTAATTTGTGCTTTGATTTATGTGACTCATTTGTTAGTTTAGTGGTTTTTTATATGAGCACTTTATTGAGTAGAAATTGGAAAAAAAATGTTCATACGAGGAACCAAGGGTGCACGACATTCGATTGAACACGTCATTGTTACGCGACAGTAGGTATTTTGAGTCAAGTATCTCCAACTCATTTCCTAAATAACTTCGAGCTCAGCTAATTTTCAATTCGATCGAGTTCCCCCAAAGAGATAATCAGCAAGCCGTCGTCGTCGGAAAACACTGACGAGCCAACAACTATCCCAAAAAGTAAACCTCCTCCCAACCCATCTGGAATGGTAAAGAGCACGCGTAGCCAACTCCCTCCCTCTCTAGCCTTTTATCTTTGTTTTTCGACACCTCATCGCTCCCGGAACACCGAACAAACTAATTCAATTCCCAGTGCTGCCAAACACGTGGGTGCTTCAACTCTGCTCAGAAGAAGAAGAAGAGCAAGGACTACAACTGTAATCGTCCACAAGTGTATACCCAAACAAACCGGTTGCTCCTGGAACTCAGAGTCGCCGGGGCAAGTTGTGAACCGGTTGGGCTATCGAAAGTCTTGCTCACTGAAAATATACGTACGGCTTACATGGAAATCTCGAAAAGAACTCGAGCAGTGAGAATCACGAGGGAAGGAAGTGAATTGCGGCAAATGCGCATACGTACTGGGATAGGTGGCCAAAAGTACACGCTTTATGTACCGGTGTGTAGTATATGCAAGTGTGTGTATACATGCATCGCGTCACTCGTGCCGTTTCCGCGTGCGCTACTCGCGACAGTGTGTATGTATATGCCATGCAGATTTAGCACTCGCTTCGTGCATACGCGTATAACATGGCCACCCCCCCTGGCTTCCGTCATAACTTCCGTCCTGCTTTTCGTCTTTAACTTCTTCGTTGACTGCTGTATTTCTTTTTTTTTTTTTCTCCTTTCTAAAAAAAACTTTTTCGTTTTAACTTTTTTTTTTTTTCCAACTTCAGCGCCCCTCGTTTTTACCGAGAGAGATGACGTTACGAAGCCAACTTCCGTCCGGAAATTTAGATTTTAACGAGTTGTTTTTTTTTTTTTTTTTTTTGGCAGGGGGTTTTAATTTTCGAATGCTCATGCACTAACTTGGCTTACGCAGCTCGATGGAAAAAGGATTTTGGATTTCTTGGCTGTATCGTTCGAGCAATGGGATATCAGTTCGTCCAATATTGTCTTGGCCAATTAATTAAAATTTAACGTTTTATCTCGGAAGAGTCGGAAGTTTAGTTTTCCACCCATCAAAATAACTAAAACGGAAGTGAAGCTCCAAGACTTTGGTATAACTATTCTCGTATACTTATTGAACTAATATGAAGATCTACAAAAATATTCTGATTACTTAAGTTTTGCTCGTTGTCATTCTCATTTCTATTATTATTATTATTATTATTATTATTATCATTATTATTAGCATTACTTGATTGTTACTCTGTCAAACTATTCCTGTTGTACCGGTCGGAGCGTCTAATATTCAGAGGTACTAGTAAAGTATACATGAAAAATACAAGTACTCAGTGAGACATTGTATCAATTTGTCATAGCAAAGCTCAAGAGTTTAATGCTATGATAGATATGTTTCAGTTTGAAAACTGTAGCGATGAATAAAACTTTTATCAATTAATTTCCGCGTGGTAAAATTTCTATGAATTAATTTTTATTTTTTCGACCTCGGGCGTTTTTGAGGGTCGGGTGTGCCCTCGGTAGGAAAAATAGGATTCGCCATATAAGTGCCATCGCTAGGCGGCTACCTTACGTCCCTCCGGCCCTGCATCGCAGATCCCTCTGGCCGCAAAATAGCCCCAGAGACGACGGCACTTATCCGACGAAAACTACTATTTCTTGATTTATATACTAGAACTAGCATAAACACCTGAAAGCACGCAATGCAATGATTTCTTCATTAGCACCCCTACCGAGACTTGAAATTTCCTTCGCTCACCATCGCCGTGGTAGAAAAAAAAAAAAAAAAAAAAAAAAATAGATGCAAACAAAACATCCACAAATGAAGCAATCAAATTTGCATGACACGCCTTGACCCCGCGACGTTACGCGCACTCGAGCGATTCCAGTGCTCTTCCGCTCGAAGAAATCATAAAATTAATACGCAACTCTGCCAGTCCGCCCGGGCTGCATTAAGTTGAAAAATTCTACCTCCTCCGCTACCCACGTTCTGAGAAAACAGAGTAAAAACCTCTTCCTTTGTACCTCATCTACGATTGAGCGAGCCAAGGTGAAGGAGAAAAAAAACATCCACCTCTTGAAATCGCGTTCCGCTCTAATTAACCCACCCCATGTTGGGTTGGGAGGTTACTCACACGCAGGGGGAACTCTGTACGGCGCAATCATTCGGAAATGAGCACCAACTTATCGCAAGGCACTGTTATAACAAAAACAAAAAAATTGTAGAGAGATAAAGTGGGTAAAAATCACGTAGGCCACGGGGACGAAGCAAAAAAAGATGGAGAGAGAGAGAGAGAAAGCCGGGGGAGGTAAACCACGTCTGTTCACCGAGAGATGCCCCACCACTGCGACGGCCCGACGTTTGGAATAAAGCGCCGCGTAGCGTGTCCTCCTCCTCCTACGTTTTTTTCTTATTTTTATCCTTCGCTATAGCGTATTTATGTGTACATATAACAGCCGGGACACTGCATTGTATGTATACGCTCGTGTGTCCGCGATACGAATGCCAATGCAGTTCGTGCGATGCGACGGGAGAGGACCTTTTTTACAGAAACTCTGCAGTGCGAGCTGTGGGTGTGTACGGTATGCGCACGATAGTGACGAAATTACTTGGTGTCTTTTTTTTCTCTCTCTCTCTCTCTTCTATAATCCTTTTTCTTTTCTTTTTTGAGCTCTTTTATTATTTTGCGAGTATTGGATTTCAAGCATTTCTTTCTTTTTCCCCTATTTGGGCGAGGTGTTTTTGAGCAATCTCTGAATAAATTGAGGAAAATCAAACAACGGCTTCACCTTAGGAAAAAAAAAAAAAAAAAAAAAAAAAGACAAGTAAATAAAAAACCATAAAACTTAAAAAAGGAAAATGGACCGAAATTTCAAGCATCTAAGAAGGAAACGAAATCTCGACGAGAAAAGCGTGCACCGTTCAGCGCAGCATGGACAGGATGAGCATCTCGGCGTACGTAAATAAAAAGAAACTCCGTGGCAAGCCGCGCGCAGCCATTTCCCGAGTCACGTAAATCAATGAACGAGAGCGGGGCAACGAGGAAGAAAGGGGCAATTTAAAAAATAGCTTGAGTATCGCCGCGCGAACCGCCCCTCTTCAATGCAGGTAGGCGTTTTTCTCGAAAAAAAGAAAAAAAAAAAAAAAAATGAGGAAAATTTGCGTACCACTGCGTCACACCCGGTTTCCCTCTGGGGGAAAATATTGCGATCCGGGGAAAAGCTTGTGGGGCTGAAAATTGAAATTTAACCAAGTGCACGGTGCGTCGAGAGTCGCTGAGTGGTAATTTTCGACTGGAATGGCGATACGTTATTTACAACGGAGGATGTACTACCCCATCTTTCATTCTCTTCGCAGGGATGCGAAATCTGTGCCTCGAAGAAATATGTAAACGCGTACTCAGATATGCACGTGCGTATGTAACGCGCATCTTGTGAATTCCCGACGAAGGAGATGGTAAGCGTGTTTCGAATAGTGTTGCGCAGTTGGTGCGTTTGGGAGCGGGGAATTCGAGCAGATTTTAAAAGGGTACCCGTCCGTTCGTGGGTGGAGCGCACAGCAGAGACATATTTTTCAATCCATTGATCCTCGATTCGATGCTTTTTTACTCGATGTACCGATAAAGCCTGCACTTGACGATTGTCTTTATAAATTTCTCATTCTAATTGTACGATACGTATATTTTATTTTTATTTGGGTAAAATAATTTTGGATTTTCATACTATCTTGATTACCAGTTTAAAAGGTGACTGTCTTTTTAAAGCAAAAGGGAAAATTCCGAATGAAACACAAATTTTCTTTTTTTACAAAGAATTTCTGTTCTTATGAATTTTTGATAACCGACAATTCCTAAACTGTGTTCAATTCAAAAATCTGTTGTAACGTCCTCTAACAAGGTCACCATTTGTATGAAACAATCTCGTAAAGAAGTACAATAGAGTAAACAAGTTTTTTTTTTTTTTCAATTTTATTACGTGCCATACTAATCTAGGAAAATAAAATTTTTAGTCACGAGAGCAACACAACCACCTCGAGAATAACGCCCGTAGTAAAAACCAACTCACTTCTTTGATCACGTCCCTCGGAAAGAAGCCTCAGAGAAAGAGAGAGGAAAATCCAGTCACCGTAAAAGACCGTACACGCAATAGAGAGGACGAGCGCTGCGTCTCGTCGCCAAGGAAGTAACAGCCATAGCCTTTAAATATTTCATAAAGTCACCAGTAACGCTTCGTCCAATTTTCGAGAGCATCCTTCAGACGTATACACGTATATCCGCGCAAGCTTTGCCAGATTGCACGCTCGCGATATGACGGCCGTATACAAGGCAGCTGCTGTTTATCAGGACGGCTAATATTGGAAGCAAACATTTGAGGATGCGAGAGCTTTTTTTCACTTGACGCTGATTACATTACGACTGGCCATTCTCCGTGTGATGGATAACAAAACGATAGCCTCGGGATGATTTAATTAGTACAAAAAAAGGACTCGATATCTACTTATCTGTAAACTTGATGGTTCTCAAGAGTCATGGTCACGTCGGGTATACCCAATGTGCATCCTATCACCAAAATCCAAAGCTCGCACCAGTTGGTCAAATCAGACGCGTGGATGTTATGTAAACCCCACGTGACCTTTACATGCAAACGCTGGCGCCAACTCGGCAGCACAACAGTTACCTACCGGCTCGGTGCGTCCGAGAGGGATGCGGAGGAAGGCCGCTGGTACTCGATCTTACTGCCGGCAAACGCACGTGTTATACGCACCCAAGTGTATATATGTATACGTGTATCTGTCTACCCGTCGAGCCGGCAGTCACTACAAATTATTACCGGACACGACTGTCTCGGACTATCGGCCGGACGATTTCAAATTCTCCGGCGTCCTTGATGGTTCTCCCGTTCACTCCTTCTCCCTCTCTCTTCTCGGGTTGAACTTAATCAAATTGTGTGTAAGTTGGAGGGTTACACGGAATATCACTCGAGTTAAGCTCCGTAGTTGATATGACGGTGTCGTGGTGGCTCCTGTTTGTAAATTGGCGTTGAAACTTTTGCTTGTTAACAATATATTGACTCCCGAGCCTCCGTTACCATCCAGTGTACCATTTTCCATCCTGTACCTCATGTTGCGAATGTTCAACGGGAAAAATAAAAGAAAAACCGGCTGAAGTGAGTATTTTTTACTTGGGACAAAAAAAAAAGGAGTAAGAAATAAGCGCCCTCCCTTCTCTTCCGGAACAAGCCCGTAACTATTCAAAGTGAACAAATCAAGCCCAAACAGAGCCAGCTGTCCACCCACTTTCCCCCTTTACCCCCAACGCCGAATTGTAATACACTCCGTAGCAGTGCAGCGGCCCTTATTCCCTTTGTCGCGTGCAGTTTTGCATTTACGCACGCTCGTGCATGTACACGCGCACATAAGTGCCAGAGCAGAGCTTTCGTTTCTCAATTCCTCTCTCTTTCTCTCTTTGCTGCTGTGTATGGGAGAGAAAGAGGCCAGGAGCACAACAGCAGCGTGGCCTACTTCTCTGGCCGCGACAGGGGGGGTACAGTACCCCAGTGCTTCGCGGAGTTTCCCAATTTAGTCCCCTCATTTGCTCCTCAAGCTCGCGAGTCCGAGCTTTTCACTATCTACGCACGCAAAAGATAGCAATTGCGGGCAACACACGACACGGGGTCGTATACCTAACGCTTTCAAAGTGCTTTCGTGCTTTTGAAGTTTGGCTGTGTATAATATTAAAATTTCTGCTTCGTTGATTACGAATGTTGATAATGCAAATATACATGTATACAGGCGCACGTTTCTATTGGCGAATCCCATGCAGCGACGAATGTGCCTTCGATATTAATTCATCGGAGCGATTCGTTGGTATACATATATAACGATCGTGCGTGTTTCAGATCACACTTATCCCTCGTTGCGTACTTTCGAGCAATCAATAAGCCGAGAGCCATGTGTACGGGGAGGAAAAAAATTCGGCTGCATCGATAGGTGCTTTCGCTCACGCTGAATCATAAATTACATCGTTTCTTCCAATGATAGACGGGAGAGCCGGAGTGTAGCGCCACAGGCTGCGGGTGAAGACGCGACGGGGAAACGGAAGTGCTGAGGGCTTAAAGGGAACAATCATCGAGTTTCGTGGAAACGAGTGCTGATTAGAATAAATTAACCATTAAATTACTCACAGGTGGCAAAGAGGAAGGGAGTGAGAAAGATATGATGTACCGTGAATGAGAACAATATGCTCTCGGAGGCAGCTCTTAGGGCTGGTGTGTTAAACAAACCATTTGACAAGTTAATTGATTGCTGAAACGATGCTTCGATCAACGTTTTTTTTTTTTTTTTTTTTTTTTTTCAATTAGATGGTGCCAAGATTTTGGAGGAAAAGTCTTTATCGGACACTCAGATGCGTGATGTTATTCACGTGAACCCTTGATGACCTTTAAATTTCGCGAAGATATTATAAGCGCTTTGTAGTGTTGTTTTTGCGATATTAGATAAAAAAATTGTACTGTCTACCTTGTTGAATTATTTTTTCTAAGAACACTTTAAAAAAAAAAAAAAAAAAAAAAAAATCATTAGCTTGCACATATTTATTTTTTTAGCATCATTCGTCTTTTGATTCATGTACTGTGTGTACGCATGGATAACACCGAGGGGCCTTAGCTACCTTGATAGTCACAGCAAGACCCTAGATATTACCTACTACGGTCCTACCACACGTACTCACAGACGCACACGGTGCGCGCGCATGTGTTGTTCAAACACGTTTACATACAAAGTAAGGCTCACGAAAGTCATTTTTGATATTTCTTATTTTTGATTTTCGATATCTCGACAGCACCTGAATCATCCTTTACACAGCCAGTCAGTCTAAAGTCTCTATTGACAAACGAAGCATTGAACAATCATACCATAACTAAACTTGGTGAGCCAACAAATACTTGTATACAGAAGTGCTCTTGTCCTCATAGCAAGATTATCATTATCTGCCTCGCTTGAGTTGAAATTCCTCAACAGTTGTAAGTTAAAAATTGTTTTTATATTTTAAAATATATTTCCTTCGAAACGTGCATGCTTGCATCAAAATCATGGAACATCAGAACTTGGCAACATCGTGTACCTCTACTTACGCATTTGCTTTGATTGTGACATTTAGTTGCTTGCTGTGTCTTATAAGTAGTCTGACCTCAGCAGTGCCACGTTGCACGACTGCTTCATTACCTATTTGATTACGTTGATTTTAGTCATTTAAAATAACAATAAGTCTTTCAAATCTTGAAAGCCATCTAAACTTTTGGTGACAGTAAAATTTTCCACGGTATTTCGAAATACTTTACAGTCTCCCAAAATCTTACCAAGACTTTTTAATGATGTTTTGAAGTACGCGGAAACTTGTATTCAACTACTGTTTTTATTACAGTAATTAAAATTCTCCCTAAACGTTGTTGTATCAAACTGTAAATTTTTTTTTTTTTTTTCCATCGTTTGTGATAGGTTTTAGGTGCACAAAAGTTAAACTGTAAGCATTTTTCAAATCAGTTGACATACAAACGTTCGTTAAAAACTTATTATTAAATCTTTCACCGAAAATGTTGCACGAAAACGATAAATATTCGTTAAAATATTCATCATAAGTATACAGAGCCAAATCTATAGTCACGTTCATCTGATCCATCTTTCTCACGTCACAACCTGAACATTTTCAACGGGTTAATAAACTTTTGCATCTTATGCTACAACACTTTTAGAAAATTTATCTTCTAATTCAGTTTTTAATGCAAAGATTGCAATAACATTTCATAACTTCTTTTTCCGTATAAAGATAACGCCAAGGATTAGTCACCTCATACAATAAGCAGTGAAGCAGCACTTTCCGTTTATTTGTTGACTCAATTGGTATGGTATCATAGGTTGATAACATTAATCGTCCAACTTCTAAATATCCTTGTACTAACGATTGACATTGAAGGAAGATTATATGTTCGTTGTTGTTTCGTCACGATGATTTTCTTACGAATTCTAACGGCACTCTTGGCAATTCATGGTGAGTACTTATTATCTGATTTGTACTAAAGTTTACGTAATAGTGTCAAAAGTCGAGAATCGGCTAAATTCACGATTAAGAAGTCATTGACGAAAAGGGTGCATAAGTAAAAAATATTTTCAACATTTTGTGCCAGAAACAGATAACTCTGAGTCACTTGAATTATACCCATTGTGAACTGAATATTGCAATAATTTGGTAAAATCAGTTAAAGTCAGGTCTATTGAAAAGTATTTTGGGGTGATGATTTACATCAATTTTTTAAACACTTTTTTACTGTTTTTGGAAATACATGCTGCCACCAACGACTAAACATGTTACCTAGCTGCACAAATCTAATCTGTTATAAGTATACTAGTGTTTCTTAATTGATTACAAAATAATACATGCCCAATTTATAAATATGTGGTTGTCAATAAATGGCTGTCACTAATAGTTGCTTTTCAATTTTAGAAAAAAAAGGTAGTTAAAAATTTGAGTGTTTGAGAAAAATTTTCACCCCAAAGCCGTAGTTTCCATCCGTCATTCATTAATATTTGAATACTTATTGTTCTTAAATCAATTCATAGATTTTGCTCAGTTGCGTGGAACATGGCCCATTGGATTATTTCAAATAAGCTAGTTGATTCCCAATTGATTTTAAAAATTCGGCCCTTGAGCCAATAATTGTTGTTTTCCAGTCTTATATGTGCCCTTTTCATTTCCAGCCTCTCAATCGTTACCTAATTTTTTAAATCAAGATTTTTTAATAAGGTCCAATAGTTAATATTATTATTATTATAATTATTACTATTATTATGTGTTGAAAAAGTTTCCAAGGCAGCTAACGAAAAAAACGCTGAGATCGGGGAGTTTCCCTACTACGTGCACATTGCAAGTCCCACAAATCTAATGAATGGTTGTAAAGGAGCACTGATTGCCAGAGATTACGCTTTAACGTCTGCCATATGCATGAGGAGTATATTACCGAATGAGTTAATCGTTATTGCTGGTAGCGTCACACTAGATGAAGATGATATGCAAAAGATTCCAGTCGATGATACTTTTTTTCACAAAAATTTTACCAACAACGAAAAGTAAGAGCTTCATTTTCCATGAAATGTATTTTTTTTCCCAAATCAACGGGACATCCACTTGAAATGACAAAAATATTTTCAGTGATACTAATTTCGACGTAGCCATCGTTAAGTTGACTCAAAAAGTAAATCTCAGTGAGTCTGTGAATGTCATAAGCCTACCTGGTTTCGATGCCACTATTTTAGAAAATGAGAAAATGACGTTGGTTGGTTTACACTACAACGGTAAACTGCGCCTGCAGTTTTCAACTGTTCATGTCATCGACAACAACACTTGTATGGAACAGTTGAGGGAAACATCGTTTCCTGTGCTCCACGAATCGCAATTCTGTGTCAATCGCGTTGAAGAGAAAAATCAATTTGACGTAATAATTAAAACACACTTTTCCTTTGCAATAACCGATTTGATTAATTTTGTTTACGTATTTTTTACGCTCCACAGATTCCTCTGGGCGACCTTTTAGTTTGGACCGTCGATTCGGAGTCAATTATCGTTGGAACAGTCTGTAAGAACAAACTTGCTGTAACTAAAATTTTCACTTACATAGATTGGATTACAGATGTAACAAAGAGTAATTTATTCATCATCACTATGCCGGCTGACAACAACAGTGCCTTTGAGATCACGTGTAATCGTACCGTGTTTGCGTTAGTTGTTGCAACGATTTGTGTTGCCAGGTATTTTTTTGACTGATTTGTACAAACGAGTGTAATTTTAGATTAACCTCGAAAAAACTTCGTCACCAGTATTGGCGCAAGCCATTACAGGTGGACGCATTCTTTCATGTTACCCTGTGGTGTGTGTTTAACGGAAAAGGCAATAGATTTATTAGAAGGTTTTTATAAGCCAACGTGACTGTAGCAAATGAAAAAAAAAAATTTTTTTCCTACCTTAGGACGTTTTTAGGTGAATAAGCGCCACCCAACCGAGGCTACCCTACGGTGTACGACCTCTCGAACAGCAAAGTAGCCCCGTCGGCTATGGCGCTTCTATGACGAAAACTACTACATTTGAGCAAAAATTAAAGGAAACATGATTTAACACCATCTCACCTCATCCGACCACCAACTTAATATATTAAATTTTACATATTGTGCTTTATTGAAGAACAATTCATTGAGCTCGACTAGAGACTAAGGGTGTGATATGTTATTAAAATCCAAGAACAATTTGTAAATGTCTATACATTGGTATACATATTCTTGTACCGATACAAGCTGAATCTGTCTTGTAATAATTTTAATTTCACGCATTGATTCTATATACAACTGTATTGATTGACATATTAGTAAAGTTGATTAAATAAATAAAAAAAATTTTAAAACACAGCAAGTATTCTATTTTCGCACCTGTATCAATAAAAAAAAAAAAAAAAAAAAAAAAAAAAAAATTCATACAAAAGAAGAAGAAAAAAAAAAAGGACGACTAGTCCCTGTTATACAGATCTTCCGTGTAATGGTCAAGTATTATTCACGTACAAATGGCACAATCTGGACGACCTCGGTAGGTTAAATCGGGGCCATCAGGCTTTCGTCGCATCGGACGTTAATTAATATCCTGCAGAATAGGTAAAAAAAATGTTTACTCAAGGACGATGACAGCAGCAAGGACGTTAACCGACAATTCGGTTCGAATAACCTTTGAAAACTTACTCCACAGCTATTTCCATTCGCCTGCCGTTTAATAATCCACAGAGTATGCATATATATATACATATGAGGTACGGGTGCACGATAACGCTGGATCTTCTCTTCTTCTTCACAATAACCTCGAAGCACTCTCTCGAGCGCATTCCGGGCACGTCTCATTTCATATACACCTCGGCCCGAGTGAAAAAGAGAGAGAGACGGGGAAGTCACAATCCGTCAAGTTCGCCGAGTGTACATGTACTTCCAGGCTTATGACGGACGATAAGAAGCCGAATCATCTTTGGGGTGGGGGTGGGGGGAAGTAATTTCGCTCGATCTTCCTCTTCTCTTTTGCCTGCACACTGTTTTATACACACACATAATATACATATACGTGGGTAGGTATATGTACCTGTACGAGCGATAGGAGCCGGTCCAATCTCGGGGGGAGTCTCTTGGCGTCTCTTAGCGCTGATTCCGAGATCTCATGGAATTCATTTTAGAACGGACAGGATGAGGGTGTCGTCGTTCTACTCCCTTCGTCGGAAGTAAGGAAAGGAAGAACGAAATTACGAATGTACTAATACGGAGCAGGGAATGGAGAAATAAGCATAGAAGGGGGTAGCTGGCAGCAAAGAGGGAAGATACGAGAGCAGCCGTGCCCATTTTAATCCTTGTAGACGTCAAAAGGATACCCGTCCTCGGGATGTGCACGGGTGGGATCGGGTAATACCGAATCGTCCCTCCCTCGGTGAGCTCGGTGACTCCCAGAAATTGAGCATTCGTCATACACGTAGGTTAATTTTCTAAAGTTGACAACACCCTCGAGTTTTTCGTCAACCAGCACAAACATAGAAAAGGTCTGTACAATCGAAAACTGGTGGCTGCTTGCGTTTAAAATAATCCTTAAAAAAAAAAAAAAAAATGTGGAAAAAAGAAACCATCTACCATACAACCTTGATTTTAGGGATACCACGATATTTCTGGCTCACCAGATAGAAGTATACGAAGGGCGAACAGAAAAAAAAAGATGTTTCAGCACCATCATGCAATAGATGGTATTTTTTGCTCATACAGCGTGAGTACCCATATCCACAGAGAGAGAGAGAGAGAGAGAGAGACACTCACACAAAAAAAGTGGAAAGCATCCAAATCATTCCACGTGCGTTTTCTCCGTCCCGTCTCGCCCCGCGATATATATTGTTTTATACCTATGCGCCCAATGTATAAGACATGTAGTATACGTAAAAGCCATCCAGCTCGTACATGTACATATATATGCACCAATACCACACGCAAGCGGCCAGAAGCAGTTCAACAATTTTCGCCGTAACTCTCGGGGCAAAGTTTGCGCCCTCGCGTGTATACGCGTTATACACCCCGGTAAGGCAGAGCTTGCCAAAAAGCCTTGCCAAGCGACAATGCCCCGAGAGTACGTTCAACCCTTCCGTCGCGCTCTTATACACGTATAAACATATACATATATATGTGTACATTATTAAAGCGAGAACGGAGCTTGAGTGGGAAATTCACTTGGACGCGCATTGCGTGTAGGGTTGGTTGTACGTACAGGAGGGTCGAGATTTAAGTCGGGCGTTAGTTGACCTGAGCGAGGGAGGGGCACACACACACACACCACTTTCCCATCTAAATCAAATATCGAGAGGCATCAGAAGGAGCTGGGGGTTTGGGGTCGTACGGGATGATGTATTGTACAGTCGGAGCTTGGCAGGAGCGTTCTCGTATTAAATCTCCGTGAACGCGAGAATGGCCGAGCCCCCCGAGGAGATAGAGTGTACTGTGTACGGGTCTAATGAAAAGTTGGCTCGTGAGCGTGATAAATGCCCGAGCTGTTGGGTAACTCGGTGCCCTCTGCTAGCCTTCGATACGCCGCTCCATTGGAGCTTCCCCCCCCCCGCCCCTGTTTTTTGCCATCCCGATTTCTTTTGTTGGATCCGCGTGGAATCGAGGGATTTAACGAAAAGAGACAATTAAGGGTGCCACTTGCAATTCGTATGGAGGATTTTTTGCATCTGCCATTCGGAGCCGTTGGAGCTTTTTGTCATTGAAGCCATCCACAACTTTGGGTTATTTCACACACACCAGTAAAACCATTGCATCGTTTTTACAAGTTTTTACAAACCTCAAAGTATAAAGTTACGTGTCGGCACCAGGATCGACTGTGCCGGAGCTTTTGCGTTTTTCACGAACTGCATGTATACGTGTGACACTGCGGTGTGAGCTATTTGCTATGCTCTCTCGGTTGTGCTTACCCGGCATTCGGGCTTTGAAACGAAGGATAAAAATCCACAACCCCCGCATTTTGAATATTAATCGCGATATGGAACGCGTTGCCAAAGCTCTTTGTTGTGTTGTGGTTTCGTGTAAAAAAAGGGGTGAAGAGGGTGAGTCAAAAGTACGTTTGCACAATTTCGTCCAAAAAAAAACAACCTATGCTCGTGTATTTTGGAAAGAGAGAAAGAAATTCAGCGTCGATAAACTCATGTGTTCATTGACGTTCACCCGCGCCTCGGAGCTCCACGTCCTTGGATAAACTCGCTCGAGCGCTTTCATCGGCCTTTGCCCACTCCTTTCTTCGACGTACCTACATACACTTACTGGTCGCTCGTCTCACAGCTCGGCAAGAAAACTCGACTCACACGAGGCTTTTCGCCGTCACGTCGACTTTCTTCTTTCGATAGTGCCAGCAGCAGCTCCCCATGATTGGGCCATTTTCTCAAGTAGATCAAACCTCTCTCCCTCCCGAGCACTCAATGCTGCCTCCCTCCTTTCTTTGAAGATCACCGCTCTACTTTTGTTCGAGCTACGCGTGTGCACGTGCCACGCTAAAGGCTCTCTACTCCTTACATATTTGATGCGTACGTATACTCGATTTGTTATTTTTCTAAAAGTTTTCATGCCTTCTCCCCCATTTGTTTCGTCTTACTGGTAAAAACACCCTCTTGTTGTTTTATTTTCCGTGCGTTCACCGTACAAGTTGCGCGTACTTTGGACAATCCGGTTGTTCTCGATAGACCGAGGTGCAAGAATCAGATCTCGTTGAGAAAAGCAAGTTTACAACGTCTTTCCATCGAGTGAAAATGTACGCGTTTTTCAATAGTAACGGAAAATAACGACATTCTCATCGAACGGGGGATTTATTAGAATGCTCGTTCAACCACATTTTAAACAAAAACTTGCAGTGTCTTTGAGCGAGCACAAGAGCCATCGAGTCCTCTCATCCACTGGATTATCATTCCTTGCGTGAATTTTTAACTCAGCCTCGAGCGAAGGCCGAGGCGTCCACTGTGGGCGGACTGCTGAGCGCGTACACGAGGATACCGTAGAAGCAGAGTACTCCGGCTAGCGCTTTCAGAGTGAACAAGGCATCGTTGAGCCCTAAAATGAGTTTTGGAGAAAAACGAAAGCAACAGGCGTTTAGATGATCAGCGTGAGTGCATTTCTTATTTCTTTTGAAGCGTAAGTTAAATTTTTCTTTTTCGGAGCAAACGGCAAAAAAGTTGATCAAAAGGTGCCCCACCGTGAGCTCGCCGTGAGTGGGTAAACGGAGAACCGCACAAGGGAATCTAAATAGCTGTGCTCGAGCACGCTCTCTCTCCGGTTCATTATTGTTATTTTTTTTTTTTTTTTTTTTTTGCCTCCTTTGCAGAGCTCGTACGTGGGATTTCTTTTTTCCCTCTCCTCTGCTGCGTCATTTTTTTAACGAGAGCGAGTGCAAGCGACAGCTACTTTGCGGCAATAGAATGCAAATTAAAAGCCAGAGAAGGGAGTTTACTTTTGTTTCGCGCCGAGCAAGTGGCCCGTGACCTCGTGGCGTGCCCCTTTGGATTCGACTGGTGGTGGCGCTGTGCCCGGCATCGCTGCTCACCTGCTGAAAATGGAAAAACACCCTCTCGTACAAGGAGTCGCTTACTTACATTGCTATTCTACGTTTACCAAAGACAGAGTAATTTGACGTCAAAGAAAGTGAAGAGTTTATGTTTTAGTTGTAAAACGATTAGCAAACATTTAAAAATTCATAATTGGGATGAATGAGTAGGTACAATTTTTAATCTGCGCCAATCGGTGTCAAACGTACTAATGAGACGGTGGATGAGTTTTGAGCTTTGGCAGGTGTTTTTATATATAAATACAAAACTGTGTGCAGAAAGCTCGAACTTTAACGTTCTAATGGTCATAAGCAAGGCTAGTTCGCCGAAAAAGGGAAGCAAAAGATAGAGGAAGTGATAGATCAATCGAGGCCACAAATCACTCACGCGACATGACTCGTCCAAGTTTTCTCTCTCTCCACGGGAATATGTAGTGACTGGCGGCGGGCGCCAAAATTTCTCTTCCCCGTAGTCAGCTAGTTTTCTGCATTTGAAGACCCAATATGGCGTTCCGTGACTCCAAGAGCGGTATAAATAGTACAACTCCGCGTTGAGTCAGACATGCCTGCAGCTGGGCAGGTGGAAGGGAAAAAACACGTGTACCGCCGTTAATGCTCTCCCCTCTTTTCTTCAGGGGCAATCGATTTTTGGCTCTGACTTGGATGCCGCGAGCCCCAAGCACTGGACAGCGGTGCTGCCCTTGGTCCTGTTTTCGTTTTTTAATTGCTCGGGGACTGGTCGTCGTTGCTGCTGTTGCTTTGGTTGCTCTTGATTTACGAGCTGGGTAGTGGCTTGACCGCAACCGCCCTGGCAGCAGCAGCCACCCGTTTCCTCGGATTTGGGCTTTTTGCCTTCTTTGGGATGAAAAGGAGTAAGTGGAAGGTTGATCGTTTTCGTCAGTGGCAAGATGTAGCGTTGTGTTTTTGGTTCGTGGCGGTGTTTTGGGAGTTGAGCTTTCCATTCGTACGATGCGTTGTTGTATATTTAGGTAAATTATGATTCTCTTGTGTTTGTTGGTTGAGATCTTTTTACGATATCATAGAAGCAAACATTTGTACAAAATAAATGAGTAGTAAAAAATTTTTGAACAGAGTATTATTAAATTTCTCATGTCTAATAAACAAGCTTCGAGCTCCGGGTTAAAGTCATTCAATTTCGAAAAATCTCTGGCTTATGAGATTATTTTTCAATCTACCAAATTGCACTCTCAGAATCGCTGTTTTAGAAAAATCTGTCTTCGAAAGCGGAAAATATCGTCATTCGATAAAGTATACGCGGCCTCGGCATCAGTGTAACCCACAGTGTGTGGAGCGAGACATCTGCTTTAAAATTTCACGTTGGAGGTACCCGTGGCACAATAAAAAAAAAAAAAAAAAGGGACAGACACAGTCATTTACTTAGGGAATACTACCAAGTGCGAAACAATAAAAATCGATGTCTAGAATGTTATCGCGAATCAGCAACGTCTGTTTGAGGGCACGCGATGTAATATTTACCAGTGAGCTTTCCCTCCTCGTTTTTTCTCATTTCTTGCAAAACAATGTCGTGTCAAAGGAAGAATTCCCGAAAGGGTACATCGACGCTTCCTTCGTGCACTAGTGAGTGTTTTGAGGGAAAAATGGAGTGTAGGCGTGTGCTTGTACGTGTTAAGCAAGTGAAAAGGTGTGCGCACCTTTTGCAGCTTGGGCTCGGAGGTTCTTGTCGCGCTTGCAGTTGTCCTCTTTCGTGCATCCGATTGGCTGCTGCATTTTTTAAATGTTTTTCCGAGCCGTACTCTCCTTTTTTGTTTTCCTCTCTGGACTTGCACGAGAGCGAATGTGCTAGGATTTTGGAGACAGACAGGTTTTAGGTGGTGGTTTTTTTTTAGTACTGAAAAAATTCCGATGTTTGTGTGAACTTGGTGTGTTTTTGTGCAATCGAGTAATGTACGGATACATCGGGACTGTACATCGACTCTAACTGTTGCAAGAGCCCCAACAATGCAGTGCCCGTGAAAAGTTTTTAAAATAATTGCGCGATGTAAACTAAAAGATGCATCATAGAGTTTGTGCGCTAAAGTGATACACGGAAAGCTGACGCTTTTTCTTCAAACTAGTTAAAAATTGTTTTGCCAAAAGACAGGAATGTCTTACAATTTGAAAAGTGAGTGGAATCGAAGAATCTCTAGACGTCTGTTTGAAGAACAGCATTGAAATGAGTATAATGCCGGGAAAAGCTCTCCCTTTTGGAGCAGCAAAATCCGGAACCGTCAGCAAAATGATATTGATCAGAGCACTGCACCACTGACCACTTTGTACCCCCTTTATCTTTCGGACGGATGAAATTTTACAAATTCCTTTTACACGGAATCGAAGACAAGAGGGTATCGAAAAAGAAAAGAGAGAGATGGGAAAAACGGGAAACGTCAAAGTGCCCGACCCGCGAAATTTCCGTAAAAGATAAAAGAGAAAAAGAGATGCGGTAAAATGATACCTGTGCGAGCTGGTGAGCAAGAAAAATGTGGGCTCGAAATGTTTTGAAGCCACTTTGACGGGATGAATTGTGTGTTGTAGAAACCTTCGCTCTGAATAGCCTACCCCACGACACTTGCACACGACGCGCGTCTAGAAATCCTCACTCGAGTGAGATAAACTCTTGTAAACCACATCAACGAAATACCCGCCTGTAGCACAAAGTCACGACGTTTTCTTATCTCGCCCTTTCATTTCCGCCCAGCTGAAAGAGACACCGCCACGAAAAATGGAACCTTACCGCCCGCAGCTTTAGCCTCTCGGCCGCGCCCAGTTGCCTTTAATCGTTAATCAAAGCCCAAAGTCATTAGCGCGCAGCACCCCGTCCTTGTCTCCACTTTTTTTTTTTTTTTTTTCCTCGTCTCCGCGTCGCGAGCACTTTTTCTCGATAAAAACCTACCCCCGCCACCCCTAAATCATACTCGGTGCAGTTACTGTTACGGGGGGACAATGAAGAGCTTTTTAGAAATGGAAAACGCGAAAAAAATAAAACGAGCAGCTCCACTCGTGCGACGATAATCACCTATTTCGATGGAGGTTAGGGTCCTCCTTGCGAGAACCGGGTGTTCTCTCCGATCCGATCGAAACTGTCAACGATCGGCGAGCGAGACATTTGTCAGAAATACTTTAACAACCCGGATCAATGAAAAGTTCGTACCAGTCGGTGAAAAAAGCGAAGGAGGGACAGTTGGCTCGGCGATTCGTAATCTATTTTCCTTCCTCTTCCGCCGATACGCTACCGATGATTAGCGAGGAGATGGAAATCCGTCCGAGCGCGTGAGCTTGTCACCGAGTGGGGAAAAAAGCTCCATCGGGTATTTGTTTTGTCACGTGATACGGGCTCGCGTCTGGACTATGAATAATTTACCTCCGTGTTTCGATTGAATATCACTTCTGATGGTTTAATTGATCTCGTGCTTTCTTTGTGATTCAGAAGGGATGTGCGATTATGGCTCGTTGAGATAATACATACTTTGTTGGGTAGACTTGCGGTGAATCTTTCCTTTTTTTTCGAAGGGAGGGCTTGATTGCGTCCGGAGACAACCCAAAATGAGTTGGTTGTTTGGGATAACTGAAAATTTTGCGGTGGCCGAACGATTTTGGTGGGCGTCCCTCTGTGAAACTCGAGTTTGACTGCGCGATGTGCGAAACAACTAAAGTCAGCTTTTTTTTTTCAATGCTTTGAAGTTGTCTTTTAAAAACAAAACTGCGCGGCCTTTCGAATTCCAAACGGAGCGGAATCGATTTCGGACTCGTCGATGTTTCCAAAAATACGTAGTGACGGTAAACTTTCACGATCCTTTTTCAAACAGATCCGATGGTACGCAACCGTGAAGTTTTACTTTTATTGCTGCTTCGCTTCTTTCATCACATTTCTGTCGCACCATTGCCTTCAGAATTTGCGTCGTTGCCTCATTCGTCGCAAAACACGGTAAGTGAATAAGCCTCTCGGCTAATTGGACGCATTTTTAGGATAAACGATATACCGAGATTATAATTAATTTTTAAAAAATTTTACTTCGCCTTGTAAAGAAAGTTCTGGAGAGAGTTTTCGTCCATAAAAATAGTTTCGAGTCTCTTTGTGAATTATAATAAACCACATTTTCATTAATGTGCTAGGAAAAAAAAAAATTAGTCACATTTCACCAAGCTTCACTTTTTTAAGCTTATTTCAAATTGAAAATGTTCCACATGATGTTACAGAAATACAAAAACTTAGCAAGGACAAAATATTAAGGTGATTAATTTAAGAAATGTTAATTTTTTACTGTTGATTTTGACTCCCCCCTACACTCCAGCTATGTACGTATACTTTGGTACGCAATGTATGTCATCTTGATAAACGTAACCCCTGGAACTAAAAATGGCCTACGAAATTATTTTAGATTTTTAGATTGCAATAGAGCTCGTAAAGACAGGGTGAGCATAAGAAACCTCGTATCATAGCTTGGTCATGCGCTAACTTTGATCGGTTTCCGGCTTTGGTTTAACGATCTTTGGGTAATGCCCGAAGTGCTTTATCTCCTCAATTGCGCATTAATTGACGACTGTATCGTATAATTACCGTGTAACCGCAGGGAGTCTTCGTGTCGGTGAGTATGTATACGATTGATGGTACTCCAATCCCCTCAATTATCGATCTTTCGATCTATACTCTACTATTTTCATCCAATCGTTGTATTTTTTACGTTACAGAACAGTACGTTGATATATTGTCCATACGTATGTATAGTTAGTAGTGTTTAGCATATTTTCCATTTTCGAGTAAAAAATGCTCATCCCAACGAAGTTGTCTTAATCTCCGTGAAATTTAAAACAAAATTTCAAAGACCGCGTAACTACGTGGTTTTTCCTTTTGAGCCCATTTGCATCGGAGCTCCGCGGCGTGGAGTAGCGTGCATTAAGTCTAAGTGAATTTTATTCCCTACTTTCAGATAAAGCGCGGCTAAGAAGTACGGAGAGCTCGGGGGGATAAAGAAAGGAGGATAAACCAGAGGTATGCAGTCTTAAACACGCGAATTTTGGGTAGTTATTATTTCTCTTTTTTTTTTTTTTTTTGTTTTTTTTTTGTTTTTTTAGCAACTCCAATCCTTTGAAAAATACGTTTGGGCACGTTTGTTACAAATAGACATGTGTAAATATTGGCGACCCAAGCGATTAAAAAATTTTACCAAATACGATTTATACAGCACCAAGGCGCACCTCGATATACCTTCAACTTTCGCATCGATGATGGATATACATCTTGCGCAGAAAAAAAAAAAAGAGTCAGGCAGCTCGATCGCACGAGCGAATGAACAAACGAGCGCGGGTGAGCGGCGCGCGTCCTAATCGGATGATACCACCCCCTCCCCCCTAACTTATCCTCGCAAGCTCTCCTCGTATATAAATCGCCTGCGCAGCGAGGAGAGCTTCGAAAGATCTAGAGGAAAGAGGAACGGACTTTACCAACACGGCGACGCTGCAGACGTAGCTCCAGTTGTACACACACACACAAAGTGCGACTCACCCCTCCGCCTCCACTGCGGCTGGTATGCATTATTCAGAGACCAATGCCGGCGAGTTCGAAGCCCTGTCCCTCTCTCGCTCTCTTTCTTTCCAGCCTGCGTCGATCGCTTAATCTAACAACGTCGCGCCGCTCGTAGCTCTTCGCGTATGCGCGCGCTAGCTGCCACTGCAGTGCCGGCAGCAGATGCTCTCGCGGTCATGAAAAATTCTCGGCTAGCCCTCCCCTTCCTCTCTTGTCTTTTTTTTTCTTTTTTTTTTATTTTTGCTCTAATGCGCCACTGCGTTCCTTCTCCTTATTTTTTGCCGGGATGCGAGGGAAGAGCGTTACGAGGGACGGTTTGATATTTACGAGGTGCCGTTTGTTCACGGAGGTGGTGGTAAACTAAGATGCGGAAACAGATTTAGACTGTGGATAATCAATGAACCTATCCACAAATGCAAAGCTGATGCCACTGATATTAGAACGAGTTTGGATACAATTTTTCGATGATCAAGATATAACGCGTTCAAGGCTCGTGCATGCGTTTATTGTTTATTAAAACAAACCCATCTTGCCAAAATGAAACTCAATCAGTCGTAAGTACCTTTACGAATCAAAGTATATGCAGACAAAGTACGAAAACTTCACGTCTCACGGTATAATGCCCAAAAATGACGATGTCTGACCATGTATTGACCGTTACTACTTAAACGTAGAAAAATAACGGTTCCAATGTATTTTAGTTTACTTGACGTCCAATGTAACATGTTTCACACGGGAAATGAAGGTTTTTTTTTAATGACAATTTACCTCCTTGTAATAACAACTGTTAGCAAATTGTTGCAGAGTTAATTGGAGAGCCTCTTGTGTGCAAAAACATTCGGTCGAGCCAAAAGTTATCCTCAACCCTGCGAAACAGTACATAATCGAAACTATGTAGTACCTTTAGTAGTGGGTAAGTTAAACAGGACAACAACAATCTCATGGGCATTGATCAAACACTTGGCATTAGGTAACATGTATGTATATGCACAGGTACATTCAACAAGTTTATCCTTACCTCGCAACACCTGCCTGTTTGCTTGCTCGGGATGGCGAAATTTCCCAAGCCCACCGCGAAATTATCAATCCAAACAAAAGCCCCACCATCGCGTTGACAGAGTACACACGCGAATCGAGTCGGTTTATTTTCTCCCGTTCACGGCTCGTCGGACGTCAGCCCCAACGGGTTTACACCCCGTCCGCTCGATTTCACTGTCCGTCTTCGGAGACAAAACCAGGATTTTTTTTCTCCCTATATCTCACGCAACATGTCCAAATTGCAGTGTATTTCAATTTCCCTGGAAACTCCAAAGTCGCGCGTGCAATTTCATATAAGCCAAGACTTGCTTACACGACGGACATATACACGTTTACCCAGAACGGTAACTTCGCGTGACAGACGCTGCCCCTTTGAAATTCGCTCAACTCGATAAGCCTGGGGTTGTTAACCTGCCCTGGAATTTCACGTCCCGCACCGCGTTTCGTCGGAAAATGAAAAATATAATGTCCGCAGTAGAGCTACTTCCACGATAATAGTCGTGTGTTTGTTAGACCCGAAGCTCCATTTTTAGGGTATTAATCACGCGAACCACGTTACAGATACTCCGTTCTCCCGGAGGAAATCACGGCTCGGAAGTTGTTATCCGTCCTCCAGGCGTGCGCCAGAGAAAACTCGTCCCACCGCAAGTGTATACATACACAACAGTAGGGAGTAGGGGGGAGAAAAAAAAGCAAATACCCGTTCATCGGCGCTCCTGCAATACGCATAGTCTAGAGGGAAAGGGAGCTTAAAGCCACTTGGAATATCAAGTTCCCGGTTTGTGGTGGAGAGCAACGCAAGAGCAACGCAAAAATAAACCCGATCCATCGACAGGCGCTCGCGATGGTAGCCAATATTCGAGGGACGTGTCGGCGAGTGCTGAATCGCTCCGCGGCTGTTTATGCACCCGGGCTCTCGCGAGCGTGTATGTATACGTAAAGGCATATGCGACACTTTTCCGGGCGACAGGGTGGACAGATCGATTTTCCCGTACCTACTGCTGCCTATCGGTTTATCATAGAATCGCATCGCTTGAGCGATGGCGAAGAGAAACAAAAAAAAAAAAAAAAAAAATGTTACCAACCCAATGTTGTGGGTTGGACGCCCGTTTCCTCGCACGAGCGACAGATCGGGAGGAAAATTGTTTGGAGTGCTGCGTGCGAGAACGCGATAAATCACAAAATACGCGTACAGGTGGAGGACGAGAGGAGATGAAATAACGTACCTGCGTCCGCGAAAGAGGGGCGATACGCGTCAGCGGAAAACTTGCGCGTACGTACGAGGAGTATGTGGAGAAAGAATAGGGGATGGGGGGGGAGTACACGGGATAAAAAAAAAGGGACGTGTATACGTTATACAACGATGCGGATGATTTATGCTCGGTGGAGGGAGGCATGAGACATTATTCTATATTCCCGACGTCGTGCTCTTAACTCTTGTCTCGGGAAAGGACGCGCTTGCTCCTCGGTGAATTACGCGTTGCATTGCGAATATAAGCGTCGAGAGCTCATTGTATGTTTTTTTTTTTTTTTTTTTTTCCAATGAAATGTCTTCCGTACGACGAAGGAGTGACAAATTACACTTCCCATCAAGTATATCACCGGTGCAAGCCAAGGGAATCGTACACGTACTTAGGCGGAGTTATTCTCGCTCGTTGAAGCCTTGAGATGGAGATGCTGTCGTATACTCTCGGTGTTCATTAATCAAGCATTGCTCACCTCTCTCGCGGCAGTGATGCTTGTGGGAAATTCAACGTCCGCCACTTCGCGACCCGATAAACGAGCAAAACTTTGTTACTGTTGTAGAAAAAAAAAAAAAAAAAAAAAAACGAGATAATGGACTCGAGCGTATAAGTAATTTATTTTTGGAAAAAAATCTACTCCACAGTGCTTACGAGGTCTAATGTATATTTTTGTTTCATTTGACAGAAAGGAAAAAAGGATGATGGACTCGAGAAAACTCTTATCGCAGTAACGATTTGCTTGTAGTACGTTACGTGGACGTAGCAACGCATTAGAGATTGAGAAAAAATAATGTCCCCCTGCCGCGTCAACGTATAGAGACTCTCGGGAAAAACTAGTTATTTTTTTCACCACACGAAACGCTGTACACCGAAGCTTTTAGAAAAGGATAAAGAGAGAGAGAGAGCGCTGGATCGGCCATTAAAAGCTTACGCTCGTTTGATGGTGTTTTTGTATACTTTTTTTTTTATTCCCCCGCTCTTTAGATTTGCTCAGCAGCGGCAACTAAATACGGCAAAAACGAAAAATGGAGCAAATAAAAGACGTACGGTATATACGTGAAAACGAAAAGGCTTTGCGTATGAAAAAAAAAAAAAAAAAAAAAAAAAAACAAGCCATTACGTGTTTTTTAAAGGAACGGATGAAAGGGAGGAGCAGAAACGCGTGTCAATCGAGCTCGTCGTCCAAGTTTCCGCGTCTTCGATCGCACCGAGGCCGAGAGCAGGAAGAATAAGACGCACAAGAGCCGTAACCAAGGAGCGAGAGAAGGAGGGACGAAAGTTGTTAAAATTAATCTTGGTTTGCGAGTGCACGCCCGCTCTAGATGTGTATACACGTGTACCAGCACCCGCAGTCAAGGCTTGGTGATAAGTAATTACTGATTAACGGAAACTCGCCTCCCGCGTTCCCGTTTAGCGTCGCTACGTTGGCTTATCGTCCCGTATAAGCTCGTAGCCCCTGCAGCTGCGGCGAGTGTGCACGAGGCAAAGTATTTGCGTGTACGTGTAAACGGATTTGCTCAAAGGCGAGGAGGCAGACGGGCGCTCCGAGTAATTGTCTCCTCTGCGCGCCCTTCCGGCTCTTCAGACTCTGGCTAATACCCCGTTTGCCTGGACCCTCGCTTCGTCTCTACCTATACTCCCTTTTTCACTCCGCAAAAAAAAACAAAGGTTTTTTTTTTTTTACCTTTTTTCAAAAGAGTACAAACACCTGTAATAATTCCGAAACTTTGTTTGGTTAATTAGGCTCCTTCTTCCGTCCGGTCTGGTTTTTTGATTTTTCCACGCGAGGAGGTAAGGTAGGGGAGAAAAGGGGTTCTTGTTTTGCGAGAGTTTTCCCCCGGAGAGGCACGAAGGTGCCCTTGTTTTCTCCCCAATGATTGGGACCCGGGATCTAGTTCGCTCGCTAGTTACATCTACTTCTCGCGAGAGCGCCCCAAAAGTGACGCCCCGTTCGTGTGCACACGTACACTCCCTTTTTCACGCGTCGTAGTACTCTCCGAGCCAACGGGTGTAATTTGTAATCGGTAGTGGCGGCGTGGACTCCCGATGGATCGATCGGCCCCCCGGGGGTCTTGATTGATTTTTCCTCCGTCCGTACCTCTGGGAATAAATGGATGCTGCTACCGCGTTGTTTTTATTTTTCTAGGGGACCACTATGTTTTGGTCATTGCCCTTTTTTCTGTGCAGGACACGGGTTGTGCTACCGATTGCCGAGCTTCTCTTTGCTACTGGACTTTAAATGGATTCTAGGATTTGGAGATTTCTTTTTTCGTTGGTCAATATTTCTTGCTACTTCGTAAAAAAATGGCAAACCACCGAAAAGTAGAGTAAGCTATTTAACAGAGGTTTAACCGCGATACGAGTCACATGTATGGGTGTATAATGTGGCAATTGGCGATTCATGGCACTCGAGGTTCTCGCCACCAGCTCATTAGCATCGCGGTAGTGGGCATATCGTCGCCGTGGTGGCAAAATTAGCGACAAAACGGACAGTTGATGTACGCGATAGTGGTTGGATCGGACGATGCGACGTCGAGTGTAACACGGACGGTGCGGCTATGCAGATATGGAAATTCCGTGTACCACTGGGCTGCGATAACGCGTGTGGGTCGCGGTGGAAAAAGGTAATTGTGTTTGATTGGCGTGAGTTGCCAGTGGTGACGGATGGCCCGAAGATTTTATCTTCGACTTTGCGCCCATGAGGATTGATGGATTTTTTTTTTCCGTTGAATAAAAAGGAAACTGAATATCTATCAACGTGAACAAATTGAGAGTCTGTCGTTTCTCCGTTTCTCGCGCCTTTGTTCGTGTAGGCACTCTTGTTTTTTTTTTTTTTTTTTTTTTTTTTTTGCACGCAGCTTGATTAAAAACAAAATAAAAGACAGTAAATTGGGGGTGGGTGCTAAGTAGAAGCGGGCCAAAGAGTTCTTTCCAAAAAATGGGAAAGTCGCAGAAGGGACCGATGTCTCCAGGGGCTCGTTCTAGCTCTTCAATGACATCATTAAAACCTCGATGGTGCGGTGTGACTGTGCCGTCTTCAAGGGGCTTACAGGTAATTAACCGATGGGAGCAACGAAGGCGATAACGCGGTTCTTTGGGTATGCACTTGCCTTGCATAATGTCGATCCGCAAGACGCGATTGCGGGGGAAAAGTCGGGAGCCTAGAAAGTAAAAGATGCTCGCTACGGAGATCCTTTAGCTTTGTTCCTCTTTTTTTTTTTTTTTTTTTTTCATCCCCCCGAGCTATCTCGAAGAGTCTCGCTTAGCGGTTTTCCCGGTAATTACCCGAAGAGCTCGAGGAAAGACTCCCATTTGCACCCCTCACCCGCCACCCTCGTACTTGTCCCATTGTTCGAGCGTGAAGGAAGCGATGGACGGCTTTTCTTCGAACTGATGCGCTTGTACTCCCTGTCTCTTTTTAAACTTTTTTCTGTTTTATGCTTCCTTGTTTTTTTTTTTTTTTTTTTTTTTTTTTCATCATCTTGGGCTAATAAATTCATTCAATTACAAGAGACATTCGCCGCTTTTCTCGAGCACGGTTTTACTATACGCTAGCGCTTCGAATCAATCAATCGACTTCTCGTTACAGCTTTACTTTGTCTCACTTCGTGATTCAATTAATCGAATACGGCATGTTTCCGCGCTTCGGAAAAATTTTATCACAAGCCATTATTATTACTGTTGTTGTTATTATTATTGATTGTTATTTTTATTTCTATATTGGAAGCATAAATTAATGAATAACTAACGTGACTTTCTTAATTGAATTTATACCAATTGCCATTAGTGAGTGGGAGATTTGTGAATTCATCACATAGGGATATCTCGGATTATCATTTTTATGAGAGTCATAGGGGGTGCCATTGCTCCTTTGACATCGTAAGGTCTATCGTCATTGCTCACGTCATCGTTTATTAACACAGAGTGTTATGTTCATGTATAGTATTGGTGTCGTATAAAACACGAGATGAGAAGGGCCAATCTTTTGTAATTTTAGAGTCGGGCTTGCCTACTTACTATTGATTGGCCACATAATATAATTTGGCACTCACCGTAACGATGGAAACAAAAAGGCACTTTGACGATTGTATGATCAACTTTTCTTTTCTCACATGACTCGAAATCCAGCATAATGATACTTGAACCCACCGTGTGCGCCCATTACTTTCGATTCGCTCATCGCGTGGCAAATCATCCCATAAAAGCACAAAGCCCGTGCACGCAAGAGGCTTTTGTTGGTCAGCCTAGCCGAGCGCGAAGAAATTTCATAAAATCTCACGGTAGTTCAATTATCATCGCCCTTCGGTCCTCTGACCCTTTGGCGCGCGGCGGCGTACAATGGCTCGATAGATACGCCGCTTCTTGCGCTTTAATTAAAAGTAAAATTGGATTTTGTGCGGGAGAAAGACCACATTCCAGCGAAATTTACCGTCTTTATTAACCGTTGATTAATACCGTTTTAACGTGTTTTAAAATTAAAAAAAGGCTCGACCCGACTTTTCCAGCGCTACGCCAGGGATTTTCCTTCGTGGGTTATTAGGTACTCGTGTGAAAGTCTCGGTAAATTTTTAACGCACGGATTTAAAACCAATAATGGCTTCGTCAGAGACTACAAAAGTTGGCTGACCTAAGGGTGTTATCGGAAAAAGTAAACGAGATTTGGTAATAAACTCGGAAAATGTTTGAAAACGCA
The DNA here is from genome assembly GCF_036245765.1 of Copidosoma floridanum. NCBI lineage: Eukaryota > Metazoa > Arthropoda > Insecta > Hymenoptera > Encyrtidae > Copidosoma > Copidosoma floridanum. The sequence continues at coordinate 13,608,754 of NW_028321896.1, read as the reverse complement.
AAGCTTGGATTAGAGTGTTTCATATTGAATAGTGGACTTTCATACTCTTTTTTTCAAACAGATTGCAATTGTAAAAAAAAAAATGCGCTCAGCAATGAAGCGTAATGACAATGGACAATCACACCTTTTGTAAAACATATAAAATACTATGCCTCCGCTATCGATTATACGAGCAGCAATTGGAAAATCTGAAGAAAAAATGTACTAAAACCCAATCCCGAAATACCTCACGTTAATTTTGTACGAGCCAGTGATACCCATTCGCACAGTCCAAACTTTGAATCTGAATGTTTTTAACAGCTCCAACGTCAACTCAATAATACCACGCGCCATTGTCGACGGTAAGTATCAAGTTTGCCGAATTTACATGAGCTCCTCGCGGGTACGTTAATATTTATTCAGACAACAACCAACTCAGAGACCACATATGGACAGCTTTCATGTATTTAAAATCATAAAAGTAGATTAACATTAGAATTTAATAACCCTCAACTTACGAATATAGATTGCATACCGCGTAAACTCCCTGATATGTTTAGTTTGGAAAAAAGTAGTCATCCATAAATAATCGAAGCCTGTGAAAAAGAACACCTCATCTTTGACCCCTAAAAACATCAATTTCCCCGGTCCAGCGATAAAAAGCCTCTTCCAAGATAAAGAGGCCGGGATCATTAAAACGGACAACAAAATTGATGGCTGAGCCAACCCTTTCTCGCCTCCGGTGGAAAAAAGCTCTCGGACCCGAAAGCAAAAAAAAAAAAAGTCACGCGAGAGAAAAAAAATCCCCAACTCCGTGCCTTGCGTATCTTCACGGTTCAGCGCACTCATGCTCGCGCACAAAGTGAAGAACGCAACTATCCTTCTCCGTGAATTTCGGCGCCTTAATCGAGGTGCCGGTGCAAAAGACGGGGCAGCCTGCGATAATTACGCCAACTTTTTTTTTTCCCCCTCGGTATTTTTGAGAAGGAAAAGATACTTACCGCGGAGAGAGGAGGAAGATGGAAGACTACAGGAATCAAGAGAGTGAGATACGTTGGAGGATTCTTTTTTTTTTTAGTTGCGCGCACTTTTTCTCCAGTTTCATTTTCATTCTTAATGGAGATTGTTTTTCGAAAGGTGCTGATTTTGAAGTAACGCTCTTTTGAGATTGAGACTTTGGTGGCGATGAGGTTTCTTTGAGGTGTTGTAGATAAAAAGGGGAGTAATGCTTGTCTCTTCTTTTTTTCAGTTCAAAAAGGACAAACCAACATCAAAAAAGAGATATTTTAGTTATGACAAATGAATTCTCGTCGTCCCCGACCCCTTTCTTCTACCCACATAGGATTGAGAGAGTACAATTAATGGAAAAGATGAAAAGGAGCCAATGAGGACACAAAGGACCTCATATGGGAATCCCAAAAGAGAAAAATGCTACGTGGATCTCGCGAGCTTTCAAGGCAAGATTAAACGATGGGCCCTAGATCCTTTTTTGCCGGCTAATTGAAAACGAAATTATTTATCGCGTGTCTGTGGGATTAGAAAGTGAGATGGGCGAAAAAGGAAAAGGACCGAGGCGAGTCTTTCTTGTTCGCGTCTTAATTAACATTTGCTGGCAGACTTAAATTGCATTTTTGCATGCGTGTAAGGAGAATAAATTGGTTATTCATTGAGATGCAAGGTCGTCAAGGCTCGGGAACTTTACGTTTGGTAAAAATGCAACAATCTGAGTCCCTTTTTTTTCTTTATGAAAAAAATTTGTTTTCGTGTAAAACAAGTTGTTTTATTGTTAAAACTTTCATATTTTGTCTCACGTAGCAGAAACAGTGGGCAATTCCTTATTTCTTTATTTAATGTTTCAAATTTCCACGTTAATGGAAACTTGAGTGAATATCAATAACAAGTTTTATTCATAATAACACATTTTATATTGGTTTATTCATCATGCGGTGATCAGGTTCAATTTTACCAGTAATATAAAGAGCACGGAAGAACAATTTTCTCCGACAAATTTAATTATTCCGGCGGAAAACGCGATTGCATTCGAATTCAGCAGCCAGAATAATTATCACGATTAATTAAATTTAACTTTATGCGTTTTCCATTATGCAACGGAGGAAGTAAACGAAGCTAGGCCCGAATCATTTAATTTCAGGAAAATAAACCTTCAAAACTAATCGTAACTATTCCACACAATTTGTTAAAATATCGATGAAAATCATTGAAGAAAAATCTTTTGCGACAACTTTTACTTCATCGGCACTGTCCAGTCATTATTGTGAGCGGTACCCACCACAAAAAGTTCGTCAAATCGCTAGGTGCTCCGACCGTATAATTAACAGCTCGTAAGCTCCAAGCGAATTTGTTCGAGTTAATTGGGTAGACCCAAAACCTGCACACTCCATCACTGGTGCTCTCTCGAGTGCGCAGATGTTGATTATCGCACGTGGACTACGTAACATCTATTCCATTGGATTGGTTAGCGAGTCCTCATAGAGGAAGAAAAGTGCGTAAGGATTTGGCTAATTATGTTTGACAATCTTTACCTTGTCTCGTTTAATCTTGCAAAATCCAGACTAGATCTCAAAATTTTTCTAAAATTATGTCACGTGTATAATAATCTATAATAAAACTGGCACTCAACCTGGCTCAAGTCATACACCATCTGTGACCAGTTTTAATGATCACAGCAATGCTTTTTTCAGCAATATGAAATGACAGTCCAGTCGGGACATACTCTAGGTCCTTAGAAATAATCATCTATCCCGTTTAAACAAAATATTGATTTTTATTTTGGGTGATTCTAAAAAACTTTATCATCAAGTTAAAATTTTCCATCACTTTTTTTCAGAGTATTAAAAAAAAAGCTCTATACGTACTAAAATCGCAAACAACTGAGACAATGAAAAAAAAAAAGTAGTGACGAGATCTCAGTGTTCGTTTGGTGTATACCTGCTGTAGCTCACAATTGTGGAAAAAAAAACCACAATTTTTCTTACCGAAATAAGGAATTTACTAAATTCAAAGCGTCACGCTGAACGTAGTGGAACCCCTGAAAGCTTGAAAAAGCACAAACGTACACGTGATAAGTATTCGCGTCGCGTGCGACTGAAAGCGAATCTACATATACATTTTTAAAAATCAATCCTTTCAAAGAAGCGCGCTAAGAGTCTCGAAGAAAAAAAAAGTGCGTAGAATTGCGCGTGCGGGAAATACATAAGCCACGTACATCGGGAGTACCAAACCCCGTCTGACCTAATACGGTGTTCTACTACTGCGGGTTAAATTATTCTTAGTGGTGGCAGCAGTATAGTACACCCATTCCAACGGTTTTTGCACCGCACGTAAAAGGGAAAATTGAAAAAATTGTCGTCCATCGCCAATCATTCCTAAACGCACATTACGCGTGAAGAATCGTGTAAAGGCCACTCACCCTGAAACTCCTTCCTGGCCGCGCTGACCGAAGTGACGATGTTGGCCACGTGACCGAGCACCGTAGCGAACAGCAACAGCCCGAAGAGCAGCTGCACTATCACGTACACGTACTCGCCCTTACTCCTGGGCCTGGAAGAAACACATTTTCCCGCGTAAGCATAGCGTGCAACGCCCCTCACTTCCAACGCTTTACGACGCGACAAATTTTACTTATACACCCAGCACTGTCGCGCTAAGAGAGAAAAACGCACTCGTGACCGCGGAAGATTTTAACACCCCAGCGGACAAAGAAAGTGGGGTTGAAGTTGCCGATGTTGATAGTCACCACCACCACCGGGTGTACATTGATTGCAAGGTTTCTTTGACCGGGGGAGGGGTATTATTTCACAAGACAGCGAATATTCCTCTGTAACAGAGCAGGCACGCCGAGCGCGACACGATCCTCTAACGAGACAACTTTTACAAAGGACAAAAAGGATACCGTGCTAGCTCGACTTTTAATTAAACATTTTCCTTTCACTCCTGGAAAGGGATGAAAATAAGTAGTAGTTGATTCGCCATTTGGGCGTGAAATATAAAATGACAAAGAACAATAATTAGAAAACCTCACCTTGGCAGATCCCCGATGGTCGTGAGAGCCAAGGTGCACCAGTAGTAACTCTGCAGGTATTGCTTGACGACGTCCGCCGTCTCGGAATCGTCAAAGACCCAGTTCTTGCTCCCGAAACCGTTGTTCTTAGAAATAATGTGATAGAGGCACCCGTTCCAGTGAAATATCACCAGCAAGTAATGAATCAGCGAGCCCGAGCGAAACAAATTCGGGTAATTCGTGTGTCGCTCGGTCCGATCCATGAACGCCCAAAACCTGTTATTTAATTTTTTTTTTCATGATTTTTAAATCAAAAGCATTTATTCATTTTTTTTTTTTTTTCTCAACCATCAAGTTAGATCGATACTTACCGGTATATTTTAACGAGCCTAAAACTTCGGAGTATACTGTTAAATCCTATAGATAAGTACAAACAGTCGAGGGGCAGGAGGCACAGGCAGTCTATGTAAAAAGTCGTGCTGTTCATGTAGTGGGTGCGCAGTTTCGTGGCGTCGGTCTGCAGGACGCCGTCCTCGAGGTAACCCGTGCGAAAGTGAAACACTATGTCTATCAGGTAGAGGAAATCCGACAGGTAGTCGAGGCAAAACCACACCACTATCGTTTCCCCTGCAAAATTTTTTGTTTTAAATAACAATCACCTCTCTTGTCGGTAGTTGTCAGCATCGATCGCTGTACGCGCCCAAAATTCTTTGGTTTTTGGTTTTTCACCTACACGAGGTTTTTATCAAATTTTTCCAACCAACTCCATCCGATCCCGAGAATTTTCACGCTCGAGCTTCTCGCCGATGGAGAGAATAATCGTTACGAAAAAGTACACCCTTTTTTCCAACAAAATCAACTTATTAGATTTTCCGTGTACGCATCGATACCGTGTGGAATTTAATAACCGGCAACTCAAACGTGCTCGTGTGCATGTGAATTTCCAAATTTTCAAATTTGCTGGTCAAAGAAGTAAAAGTATAGAAGGAAGACTGACCATTGATCTCCTGGAAGGCGAACCTGTAGATAATGACCCAGAAGTTGTAGAGGAAGGCCAGCGAGACGACCATCGACCAGTAGTAACAGAGCCGGCCCGCGGGGTCGAAGACGAACGACCAGTTGGGTGCCCCGGTCTTGAAGCCCCTCGAGCCCGACTGGCCCGGGTAGCCCCGGCTGCCCCGCTGCTGCTGCTGTTGCTGCACCGTGTAGCGCCTGAAGTGTTCAACAGCACTAGAGTGCACCAGTGCAGAGAGAGAGAGAGAAGCGCATGCTCGTTTAGCTGGTTGCTTTCGTGCTCGTGGAGTTAAGGGGGGGGGGGGTCGATTGTCGCTACGGGGCACTACGAGGCGGGGGGTGTGCTTTTTGTGCGGGATTTTGGTAATGCGGTGATTGGATTATCTTTCGGGGGTACGGAGATTCAGCTGCTCTGCGTTTCGGGATGTGCCAAATGTCGCTTTGAATTTGTACAAAAATGTAGCAGTGAAAAAAAAGCTACTTTTTCTTTTCTTTTTTTTTTCATAAAGAAATCGTCATCCATGCTCTAAAACGGATGCGTCAACTGTCACTCTATCCGTAATTTATCTAGAGCTTGATAAGCCCTTTCTTGATGTGCTGTAAAAAAAAAAAAGTAAAAAAAGAGTACGCAAGATACTGACGTTTCGGTGCCGTTGCAGACGCCACTGCTGCTGAGATGGTTGATGGATGCCGGGGTGTGGAGGTGGGAAGGCGTGCCGGCTCTGCCGGGCGTCACGGCGTTTAACTTGAAGCGGCCCCTCGGGTGGTCCTTGCGCCGGGACTTGTGACTCAGGTCGAGCTCGCTCGCACCGCGGTTCACGTAGCCACCCTGCAGTGAGTCCCGAGACGAGCTGAAGTAGCGCTGCAGGACACATACGGGTATATAATATACATATTTTATTTTATTTTTGGCGTATTTGACATGTTGACATTTTTGTTTTTCTTTCGAATGAGATGCTAAAACGACCGTTTTGCTTAGCAATCACGAGTTGACTCCCTTCGCTCGAATGAGTTGAAAATTAAATAAGTAATTTTAACAGTTATATGTGCAATACCTGCTGCTGATGGTGAAAGTAATGATGAGTGGGCGTGTGCCGACCCGAGAGCTTGTTGCTCACGTAATCGAAGAGGTTGGGCTTCGACGGCATCGCGCTCCTCGATGAAACATTTTCCATGCTCTTGGCGTCGTCATCGCTTCGCACGTGCGTCGCCCGATACCGTGGATCACCACCGCCCACGATGCCCACTCCAGATGTCACGATGCCTGCAATCATTGGACGAGTGTGATGTTACCCTCTTGGCTTTTATACATGAATTCCCAAGTTTACACAGTTCTTTTAAAAAGTCCTGATCGATTGATATAACGAAGACAGGTGAATTTAATGCATTTGAACGTATCCAGTAGGTCAAACCGAGTTTGGTCGGACACAATACGATCGATGGGACTTTGTCACAAACATTTTTTGTTCGGGATAATTAATACGGACTGATTTCCGGGGAGTATTTCAGATCGTACAATCAGTAATTAAGACGGTAAGGTATACGCCTTTGGTCGCACTAAGTAGAATAATAAAAAAACATTACGATTGTTAAGATTATTTATTATTATTTTATTGTTAGGAAAATAATTAATGCTCTACAAGAAGTACATGTGTGTTTAAATAATTACAAATTAAGACAGATGTGTCTAGAACGCCATAAACACATTAAGTAGAATGAGTCAAGTTTCATCAGGCATAACTTAAGAGTCAAGGTTATTTTCCTAAAATGTTTTGTTTCTCGATATTGAATACGAATTGTTCTCCAGGGAATGTTATAGATCGAAACAATCAATAATTCAGACGGTAAGATATATGCCTTTGGACGCACTAAGTAGAACAATCAAATTTGGTCAGACATCATGCTGTGTTAAGATTTTATTTTATTACTTTATGTTAGGAAAATAATTGATGCTCTACATGAAGTAAATGTATATTAAAATAATTGCGAATTAAGACAAATGTCTAAGATGCCCCAAACACGTTAAGTGGAACGAGTCTAGTTTCGTCAGACATAATTTAAGAGTCAAGGTTATTTTCCTAATATGTTTTGATTTGGAAAATGAATACGGATTGTCCTCCGGGGATAAATTACAGATAGGAATAATCAATAACTCGGATGGTATGATATAATGTTCTTAGATGAAATCAGTAGAATAAGTCGAATTTCATCAGACATCATGCTGTATTAAGATTTTTTTTTCAATATTGTTTGTTAGGAAAATAATTAATCAGTGCTGTACAAGGAGTGAGTATAAATTGAAATAATTACAAATTTATGAAGACATATATGTTGGACGCCTCGAAGATATCAAGTAGCACAAGTCGAGTTTCATCAGATACAATTTGGGCGTCAAGGGGATTTCCCTAATATTTTTTTTTTCTTGAACATAAATGTGGACTGTCCTCTGAAGAATAATTACAATTAAATAACAAAGAAATAATTAATCACTAAAATAGGTAAAATAAATGCCTTTGTACGTGTTGAGTAGAACAAATCGAGTTAAGTCAGACATATGGCAAGTATTGAAATTATTTTTAAATATTGCTAACAAGACTAATTATAAACACCATACAAAGAGTAAATTCATATTAAGATAATTTAAAATTAGTATTTATAAGACATGTTTTTTTTAAAATGTTATTCGAGCTAACACAACTTAACAACAAAAGAAAGCAAATACTGATTGAAAAGTCAGTTTCATCATTTACACCAAAGATCGATTGTCATTTGACTGCTCTGTTTAATTGCATGCTAAAACAGGTCTCGTATAAAGTTTGTCCAGCCCTTGTAGTAGTACAAGGGAAATTCGATCAGACGTCCGTTTCATGTAATCCGGGGTACGCCACCCGACTTTGGCTGCATAAACTTTGCACCGGTCGAATTGGAATTGAAGCTTGTAACTGTAAAGGGAGATTGTGGTACCGTAATAGCTTTATCGAGACTCCAGCCTTTGCTAAAGTTTAGCCACCTCACAAGGTTATTTACCCACACAAATGAATAGCTTCAAGACAAATTCCCGTGCAAAGGATTTTGGGTGTCAGTAGTAGTTTTTTTGCACACATCAAAATATAACATCCCGGGAAAACTGCGAAACGAATCAGGATCTCAAAAAAAGTCGTTCTAGAAAGAACTCAATTTATATCCGTACGAAAGTCGGGTAGGCACTTGCAACATTGAACTTTCAAAACAGTATCACATACACCCGCGAGCACATGGGGCACTCGGAAACATAACACGCAACCAAAGATTTACCCAGAAAAATATTGCGCCGCAAGCCCGTAGCGCAAATATTACCCGTGCAAACTTTCAGCGCCTTCTCCCCGGGATAAGCGTAAAGAGCACGAGGGTATTTCCATACCTTCCACCTCGACCTTTCCGAGTTTTTCTGGAAAACATGAAAAAATCATGCAAAAGTTCTCGTGACATCCCGGTGAATGTCACGAAAATGTTTTACACGTTGTAATGATAAAAAGGAAGGGATATGTTGTTCCGAATAAGCTACGAGGTATGTAAAAGCCCCGATGAAAAATTCAGAGCAGTAGTGGTACTATGCACACGTTGTGATGTTTATCCTACATATATTATTATCTAGTCAGGTTACTTCTGCGTATCAACCACACACTACTGAGCACAGCTGCTTGGATTTATAATGGGGAAAGTCACGAGTGAACATTGATATTTCTAGCAAGACATTGAACAAATAGTTAAAAACAAAACACACTGTGCTTGCAAATACCGGTGTATGCACAAGTTAGCAATATCCTAAAGCAGTTTTATGCATGAGACGCAAGATACCTCTCATCAAAAACATCTATCTATCGTTGGAAAACAGCAAACTAGAGTAAGAGAGAGGGAGAGCTGTGTTCCGTTAAACAGTTCTCAATCATGTAAATCGCTGACATAAATTTGTTTGCATGAAAAATCAGAAGCCAGGCTCGTCGGGTTCCAGCAACGAAGCTGTGGGTTGAAAAGTACTCAACTTTGCGGTCAGTGCTACGGTAAACCGGCTGCGAGGAAAACGTAGCCAACTAATTATCGTGGGTAAAAGAGGCACGAACTTCGTTTCGTTCGTATCCCGGAGCTGACGATTGCTTTTTATTTTTGACTATTTCCACGATGGCGCAGATTTTTCGCTGAGCAACACAGGAATGAAGCTATTGCCAAGAGAACTGCTCTCGTGCTTGGTAAGCGATTATTTTTTTGCGTTGCGTACACGCACCGTGGCGAGTCTGTTGCTACAACTGTTACTGCGTATCTACAGTATATAGTAAATGTGCGACACATCCTTTGAATGTACTCTGCTGTGAGTGTACTCTCAAAAGTATAAATGAAAAAAAAAATACGAGATAGGTAAACAGAGCGAGCATTTGATGAACCCGATGATGATGTTTTCGCTAGTTATCACGTGGTTGTACGCTAATGCAGTTGAACCGAGACCTGACGTCGGGTCGTTTGTTGCTTGCTGTATTGTTGTTTGAGTTAGTAATAGATTGAAGGTGCAGTTCAGTTATTTTCGACGTTGTTTCGAAAACAGGAAACAGTTATTATTCAGTGTATCCACGAGCGAAGTTGTCTGTGATAAAAAACATGTCGTACACAACATGGGATATTTGGGTGGCTTTTTTTCTCTTTTGTCATCTCGTCAAAACTGATAAATTTTATACAAAGTTATAATTTACCCACGTTTACAGAATGGATATGAAAAAAAAAAAAAATTCATTCGCTTTCGACTTTTACACGTAAATAAACCAACTTTCAAACTCTGTTTAATCAACACTACACTGCAAGTAAACCTGCTAATAGTAAGCCTGTGCATAACTTACGATCAACTTTACAAAACACATCGAGTTTAAAGCCACTCCCTCCCTATTCACGACTGTCGATCAGAAGCTCGAATTTCGAAATTCAATACATTCCGAATTTCCACCCTTTCGTGGAAGTTCCAAACAATCCTGCCCTCCGCTCAGCCGTGCTTTTAATTGGTAATTCGAAACCAACAACATATGAAAACCAAGCACAAACAATGGATCATACAGTTTTGTCTCAAAAAAAAAAAAAACAGCCCCCAGCTCACCCTGACCACCAAAAAAGCTGCCTCCTCACCGAGCTGCGGTACAAAAATTACCCGTAACGCGGAACTAAAAAAAACCCCCACGTGTCTGGTTACCGATGCCCTATATTCTGTACACACACACACACTGCAAACGAATACGCGCCGTGGGAACAATTTTCGTTTCGCGTTACCGACTGCCCTCTCGAATTACGCACTCCCTGCTCGCCTCGTGATAACCGAGAGCCTCTCCCAGTGCGCACGGTTGGCGCGCGAAATGGAAAAATAAAATTAAATCCAGCACGCGACGGCCCGGAAAATTCAATGGAAACAAAAAAAAGACACCCCCCCTAGTGCGATTGACGAGCTCGCCGTATCGAAGTCGATTTACTTTCCGAGCGGGCGAGTTTTTCAAATTTGAGAGCTTTCAAAGTGACCCGTGCGTCTGTGGAGTACAGGGGGGATAGGTGGAGGTGTGTTATACAAACACGGGTGCAAGTGTTCTTGATTATCTTTCGATTTCACACATGTCCGGCCAAAAACGAAGCGCTGGTTGATAACGCGTATTTAATAAAACGAGGCTGCTGAGCGTGAAGTTTGTGTGGCAAAATGAAATATAAAAGACACAAAGCCTACGTTATTATCTGCTTTGCAGTTCTCCCTTGCACACTTGACGTACGTTATCCAAACTCAAGTGGTGGAAAATGTGAGAGCAAGCCAAGAGCTTGATGAGTTACGACCAAATATCTGCTTGAAAAGTTGCCGTTTGGATTAACGAGAACTTCAATACTGCTACCAATACGAGCTTCCCATCTTTTTTTACGTACATATAGTGTATAAGATATCCAATTCAGAGGGACAAAATTACGCTGGCATTTTTTGGCGCCGTACTTTCTTAGGATTGTTCCCTTTTGGCCAAGTTTGAAAATTTCAAAAATTCTGGAATCTCGAATTCGCAAAGAATTTTTCATTCATCGACAAGATGCCGCATCACATTGGAGGTAACTTTATCCCTGCATCAATGTGAACTCTGAAATGAAATTGACAACGAGACAATTAGGTAGGGAAGCTAGTTAGCAGTACAGTTTCGCGGAAACGAGGGGCCTATGGCCGTTGCGCCCTGCCTGTCAAGTACACCAATTTATTCGGTCGATAAATCGGCAGGTGGAGGTAAAGGGCCTCTATACCTGTGAATGACGCACCTTGGCATTGTCCTTCGACAATTGCCGGCCCACTCCGACCGATTGGTCGATTGTGCGTTATATTGGGGAGGCAAACTTTGCTCCGAGGTATCGTGGAAGCTTGTCGGTGGGATCTTTCGAGTCGACGACGCCGAGACAACAAGTTGGGTTCCAGGGAAGGAGCTGAACTCCCAACGGCTGGCCAGGCTCTGTATGTTCTTAGGGCAGCGAGTCGATATAGTTGTCCTAAGCTGCACTTTCTCAAATTTCTGGTTTGTTCGAAATATCGAATCTTCCACCCTAACGCAAATTTTGTTGAAAACCTTGCATTTCCAAAAAATGTTGGGTCCCGCAAATTGTTTCGTTGTTTATTAAGCTACAAATTTTTTTTTTTTCCAAAGCAAAGAATCAATACTTGAGATTATACATTTAAAAAAATGTTCACCATCCAATAAAGAAGAAACAAACGCACTTTTTCCCTTTTTAATCTTTCATTAGCTGTTGTATTGAACTAATTCCATTATATCAACAAAATCAGTGACTCATAGGCGTATTGGCTGAGGCTTCAAGTTACGGGAGATGAAATTATCGACCTCGAAACGTAGTTGTGTGCTTTGCCTTTCACATTCCAATGGAAGCACGGTAAATTCTGCACCTCATGAAGTTGTGCGAAAAATCGATGATAACAAAACGAATGGCCGCAAGGGAAGCTCATCCCTTCCGTGACTGATCAGAATCCCCCCCGAAACGTGTCCAATTGCGGCGGCAAAAAGTTTTCTCACCTCACGAAGAGACACGTCTCGCGCGAAGGAATCGGATCGTCTCGAATCCGTCCGATTTTCCCTCGGATATTCGTCTCCAATCTTGTTTTTTTTTTTTTTTTTTTTTTTTTTTCGTCACACCCTACATTTCGAGCTGGATTCCTTTCGATCCATTTTACCCTCGGCCGTGTACAACCAGATCCAGAATCCTGGAAAAAAAGTGTATTTTACCCCAACTCGGAAAAAGCCTGATGCGAGCGACAAAAATCGTGCCATCCGAAAAAATCACTTTCCCGCGCACACACGGCCCGGCGTATCACGAGTAACGACACGCCGGCTTGCTCGTTACCTTCGATCCCAGCTTGCACGTGTAACACCCACACGGCTCGCGCGGCCATGTCGTCGGGAATACCAAATTTCACCGGCGACTCGTGCTTTGCATACATGTGTGCACGCGGGCCGGAGCACGTGGCGCCTGCATAGACAAAGTATATCTCTTTTTGCTTCGCGAGTACGTGATGCGTGTGGGGTGCCGAGCACCAGTTTTTCTTCTCTTCCGTGGAGATTTGGTCCATTGTTTTCGACGCGAGGGAATCAAGTCCTTTTTCCAGACCCATCAGTGCCAACTAACAAAGTCTTCAGATGTGCTGATAATTAAATTTGTTGGTAGTCATTAGTAGGACGATTGATGAGACTTGCGATGATAAAATAAAAGGAGAATGATCGATCGTAGAGTTTCACGGAAGTTTAACGTGACACTCCGCCGAAAGAGTTACGTACGTATCTCGTTTGAAGTCAAAGCACGTCTACCGCCTAACTGTGTGCGTTAGCATGGTAATTTCTTTATCAGCGGGTCGCGGGAAAAATTTTCACTGAAACTCGCGTTAAGAACTTTGTAATTTAATATGCAAAATACACTTGGAATGCACTTCATCACGCGAAAACTCGATCTGAAGTTATTTGCAACTCACTGGAGTAGATTACCTCGCTTCGTGTACATCCGTAAAATATAATTTTAAGGGTGGTATATTATACAACGAGTCTGCATGAAACATACGTGTGTTATAATGTCAGCACAATTAGAGTTTTCATGAAATACACAGAGGAGATTTATTTTTTTCAAGAAGTATAATTCGAATGCTTGCGGAGAAGTGGTGATGATAATTGGGTGCCGAGAGAAAGCGAAAAAAAGCGCTTTCAAACTTTTCCCATTACATTAGTCACGGTGAGCCTGCATCTTTACCCCCGTGCTAACCCCATTTACGTCACGTAATACAAAAGTTATTTACATGTAAACTTTGGAGAAAAATCATTTGCTCCAATGCGAAAACGCGAGCCTTTCAAAGGGACTCGACTCTTTTTTCTTATTTCCGGAGTGGTTTTTCAATACATCCCTGCGCGAAGCCGCAAAAGTCTGGCTTTTTACGTTCCGGATAGCAAGCTTTGGGAAAACGAAGGTACACCTTTGGATTGAAAGCGTGCATTTATCGATACCGTGGGAAAAACCGTGAATAAGTAAAGAACCAGACTACGCCTGCCCGTAAACATTTGAACCAGCACCTATATAATACTGCACATATGTGCTCTAGAGAGTCCAGAGAAGCCAGGGCACTATCAACTGTTTTCCAAACAAAATCCAAGCCATTCCGTTAAAAATTCCATCACGTGTACCGGGGACGCTCTCGCGTATACCCCCGAAACGTCCCGAAAAGTAAACTCGTAAAATCGGCAAAGCTCCGGTGGCCCGATCGGTGCAAGCAAACGCGACAGAACCACCCCCTAGATTTCGAAAGTAGATTCCACCCCGTACCAGCTCCGTATCCTCGCAATCTTTATCTTCCAATTGGGCCGTTATTTCTCCGCCCGCCTCCACGGCACCCACCGCTCTGTCTTCTCCTAATGCCCCACCCCTACCGCTGCTCTTGTATCTCTATTTGTGCTACTGTTGCTCTGGTGCACATCTACCCTTAACTTTGCCTTTCGTTCTTGTTTCGTTTGAATTTTAATGAGCATCGATTTATCGTTCCAATTTCGCTTAGTGCAAGCAACGTTTCTCCTTTGTTCGTATCGGTGCGATGCGCACACGCTCAATTGGGACTAATGAAAAATTGCGAATGTTATACCTACCCATATACATGACGAAACGCGTCCCAAGACTTCTTAAGATGGATATAACTAAAGAAAAGCCCGAGAGTACCGATCAATCGCGTCACGCAGTAGTACAGGTAAAGCTCGCGTCAGCCGAGCCCAACGAAGCGAGGGAAGACACGCGCGGCCCCTTGACGCCCGCAGCACGCGACCGGAGAGCGAAATTCACAGGCGTGCGGCGCACGTAGGCGCGGGTCTCCGCGAGTATAGTAACCCTTCGTCACTCGGGCACCGGAGGAGGGCAATTCACTCGAGCCGACGAGCGTCTGTAAGATCGACGAGACTGGGACACGACACGCTCGAGTGAACACACGGCTTGCGGGGGCTATGCTTGCTTTGCGTGCGTGTGGGTGTGTACTAGGGTGAGCTCGATGCATCGGACGGGGTGGACTTTGAGAAACGTATCGAGATGCGCCCCGAGGATTTGTCCCCTGAATAATGGACGTTGGCTTGGGATTTGTTTCCGGGCGCAGGCTCGTCGATATTCCGATGATCGGAACGAATGGAAGAAAAGAGCTTCTTCTTTTTTTTCCTTCCCCAGGGTAATCCTATATGGTAGCCGAAAGAGATTACGTGAACAAATTCGTGCAACGATGTTCATCGCGCGGTGGGTTGTTAAAATAAAGTGTGGATTAAATGCGAGTGACGAACAGAAAAATAGGCGCGAAAATACGCAAATGAAAATCCGCTAAAACTCTCGGTGGTGGATAAAAAACACGCCACGTGAGCCGGGATAATTTACGCTCGGTGATTGTTGTTTCTGAGGGGAGGGAAGCATCCGCTCGTCCGTCCAATTAATTAAAAATAATGCACGCACGCGAAAACCGACAGACGAGAGCACTGCTCGATGTTTTTTTTCCCCCCCGCGTATTCATCAGCAAAATTACTCTCATTTACAGGGATACAGAACACTGCTGCGTGGGGGATTGAATACGTTTCAGCGCGTGCGAGTGGATGTTTTTTATTTGTTATTTTCCTGCTTTAATTAACTCCTCGCCGCTCGAGCGAAGGACTTTGTTAGTGCGTGTGCTTCTCTCCTCCTTTTCCTCGGATAGCGGTATGACTTTTCAACTCCCGGTGAAAATTTTCGGTCACAAATTCGCTCGCACGAGAGTTCGATGAAATGCACCAGCCACGGGGGTGGGAATAAAAAAAAATCCCGAGTACCACTCCGCTGGCAACTGTAGGGCAGATAAGACCCGCGCAACAGCCAACTGGCCCGGTGTTATTACGAGGGAGGAGGACTCGCGTGTCTAATCGAAGCCGATCGTTTGTCAAGCTCAGGAGGGACAGCAAGCCGTGAGCCACTGGCAGAAACACTTGGGGGAGATAAGACCGGGGCCCAGCCAGAGTCCACGGGCAGGGGTAGGTATATGCAAAATGAGATTACCTCCCGATGCTCTCGCGATCATTCGATTATCGCCGCTGTGAGAGGAGGAACTAAATTGCTGTCTACCTACACGCGAGCGCTTTCTCTCGTGTGTGTGGGTGTGGGCTCTGCGTTACCACGGGCTAAAGGAGCTTCGATCGTTTATGGTAACGACCGGACTATACCACCTATACATCGCAGACTCCAACCACGATATCATTTCGAGCGTAGTGTATATATATGCATGGAGAGGGGAAAACTACCGTCAGCGATGTTTCCCGAAGCCTCTAGATTGTATTTTTTTACTCTTTCTCGCTTCTCGTGAGTTGCAAGGGATGGCGGTCTGAGTGGGGACATGTGCACGTAGGAATCAACGAAAATCTTCGAATGACGGTTTTTACAATACGCGTCTCTGAAATTTGGTAATATGGCGAAAAATGGCTTGTGGTCTCATTTTTTTATTCCTTCAGCAATTTCAATAAAAACTGGGAATAAAAAAATGTCACTTCAACGGAGTATCAGGTAAGAGGGAAGCGAGACAACGGAAAAAAAACAGGGCGAGCTTCTCTCGCTTCGGTCGCGATGCCAGACTTTTACCTGACATTTCGAAAATCTGCGGAATTCGGATAAGCTGAAATACAAACAGTGCACTTGGCTGGGCAAAGGTGGGATGGGATGGGAGGGAAGGAGTCGTCGTGTACGTATACGCAAAGGTAAAAATGTGAAAATGGAAAAGGAGCTGCGGGGGGAGGAGGGGACAGATTTCAACTTCCGAGTCGACGACTTTTGGATTTCGTTGAAAACGGGGTTGGGGTGCGCTCGTGTTGTCTCGAGGAGCTTGTGAAAAGGCACTTCAGTTACAACTCGGATAAGCTTACGCGCTACGAAGCTCTGTCTAACCAGAAAAAAAGGCAATGTTGAATCAACGCGAGCTCGCCCGAGTCCTCGAGTAAAGCGGTTCTTTCGAAATTCAACAGCCGCAACTGGATACGAAATACGAAGGAGGAAGCGAACGTGGAATATGAGACGCTGACGCGAGCGAGGAGAATTTATTTTCCTCGACGAACTGCAATGTCGTTTGTGCCGGTCTCTTTAACGTTTTGTCACTTTCTTTTTTCTTTTTTTTTTTTTTTAACCTTTTCACGTCGCGAGTGGCTCACACAGTAACCGGGGACTGACTTTTAGAGAGGTCTAATGCCGTATCGATTTAAGTCGTACTAGGACCGCAAGTGAAAATCTAACGCATTTTTCACAAGACAATACATTTCGTTTACAATGTAAATAAACAATGCTGTTAAATGATTTTTAGGTTTTTCTCTAAATTCCTGACTTTTTTATTGCTCCCTCTACCATGCAGCGTCAATCATTCTACTTTTTGGTATTTTTCAAAAACCTGGAACGCTTGTATAACTTTTCCCAAGTTAACACACTTGTTTGAACGTCAATTAGCAAAGGTTGATGTCATTGAAGCTCAGTACCAAGAAACCATTATGATTATTTTTTCCTCCCTAACGAATCGTCTTGGATGTGCCAAAAAGCTCGATCGAATGTAAATAATTTGAAAAACTAAAGTCCCCTTACCAAAGGAAATTTCTACAAATCAAACAATTTCTAAGGAGCACAAAGACTCCCAAAAGCACGCCCGGCTCCCAAAGACCCCCGCGATTTCCGCTCATCGCACAGAAGCTCCATGCACCCCCAAGGCTACGAAGTCAACCAAGTAAGTTGACGGCTAGGAGGTGGGTGGGTGGGGGGGGAGGGTCTTACATTCAGTGGGCACACGGAGTTTCCGCAGCGGATATCCGACAAGTCGACGCCAACCACTTTGCCGCCACTTTACCGCGTCTCCCCTTTCACCTGCTCTCGCTCGCACTTCCTGTCTTTCGCGCATCGCACGATTGGCCGCGAAAATTGCTCGCTGCGCCAGGCTCGCCAAACTCCATACACACACACCGTACACCCACACCGGAAGATGCAGCCCGTCCGCGACTTTTAGCAAGTCCCTTAGCCTTTGGAAACTTTGGTACGCGTGCCGCGTCCAAGACTGGGCTGCTTTGCTCGTTACGCGCGACAACTCGGTATAATCGTTAGGATCGATTATCGAACTCACGCCCAAGATTACAAAGCACAACTACTGCTGCCCTACCCCCCCCCCCCTCCACACAACTCCCTGTCCTGTGTGTGTACTCTGTACCGGGCGCGGCAGCTTCTCCGCCCTCATCGCTCCTTTAATACACTTGGGAAATTTGTCGGGGAGAAGTCGATGCGGGAGAGGAAGAGAAGCGTCTGGAAGTTTTCTTCTCGCCCCTGTACAAGGTCTCCGATGGCGAGTTGCTCTTTGTACGTGTTGTTAAACGTGTGTGCGGAAAATGTGGGTCACACGGCGTAGGGGGGAGTAAAGTTGCTCTGCTATCGGAGATTAATGAAAAAAAAAAAAAAAAAAAAAAAAAAAAAAGAAGAAGACGTACTCGCCGGGAATTCCTTTTTCCTTTTGTGTATTTGGAGCAAGGTTAAGTGTTTTTTTTACCACCACCGTCACCACCACCCCTCCGCGCCGCGTACGCATTATCATTTGAGACTGTTTTGGGAGAAAAAATAATTGCTCCCACCAGACAGCCTCGGGTAATGGAAATGGAGGAGTTGTTTGCACGGATAAAAGGTTGATTTTATTTTTTGTTACGGGCATTTTTTTTCATCGTTTCAAACATTAATCTTGGGATGACGCTGCTCGTATCGACGAATGGCAGGACGGAAGGTCGAGTTCTCGGGAAAAAAATCAACTTGGCTTTTTTGATTGGGTCTAAGATTTATTACCTTCCGATGAAACCGTACATCCGAGTCTTACGAGTGTTCACAAAAAACCTAACATCGAGGGGTAGTGTCGACAAAGTTTGAACCGATCTATCGTCAACTGTACTCGATCAGATACGTCGAATGAAACAACTTTTCAATGAAGTACAAGCCTCCTTGTGTTTCGGGAACAAAAATTCGTTTAATTCAATACGATATTCGATGGATCGACAATTTCAATGCTCATTGGTACGTATATGCGTTTAAAAATTCATCAAGTAAAAATCACTCGCTTAAAATGAATTATTTGAGCGATACAACATGGTTTTAGCTGCCATCGCCGATGGAGTTACATAAACACCCTCGATCACCAAAGGACATCAATCCCCCCCCCCTGCTGAATCATTGACTATTGATGAGCACGACAACAATTGCCAAACACACCCGACCCGAATAAACGGCCGAAGCGTTGATTTTTCTCCAAAAAACCAATCCAACGCACCCCAAACAGCGTATCATGATCAAGCCACCCCCCAAACTCTAACGTACGACACCCTCCCAATCCCGCCCCGGTACTTTTGCATAAACACAAAGCCTGCACGTGTATACACATAAAGCATTGGCGCATCCGAATGCTAATGCATATACGCTCCCGCGTGCCCAAATTCCCTTACCCCGCGAGGCGCACCTTACTCCTTCCCCCTTTCTCCCGGCCCAGTGAGCAAACATCGGTATTCGGGGCTTGTCGACGGGTATTACGCGAACTCGAGCAAATAGACGCGTCTCCGCAGCTATATATATACACCCTCTCTCCTCCTGTGATGCGATCGTTCTCCCGCGTCTACGATACCTTCGCGGCTCTCCAACGTTCTCGGGGGCTTCTCATTACGCGACAACTCCCTGTGCTTGGGCGATTGTATATTATACATACGCGCGTGCAAAGGTGCTCGTCCGTACCTCGACAATTGCCACGAGTATGATCCTCTTGGTATGTGTTCCGGATGATTATCGTGTTTACTGTTCCTTATATACTGTTAGACACGAGAGATCGAGAGGAGCCACAGTAGAAAAAGCCGAGTACGCTCAGACGCTGAATAACCTGCGAACTCGATCTGATACGCATTCATTGATTCGGCATTAAAAAAGGGGACAACTTATAGAATTAAGCTGCACAAGTGTAAACCCTTGATGTTTATAGAGCCGTTGATTTTTTCACAATACTACTCGCAGCTGTAGTATTTTCACTTTGCTGGGTAAACAATTTTTTTCCCCGAAACTCCAATATTTACGGAAATAAAAAAAATAAAAAAAAACTTTTTCCACGGTTTCCTTCTCGTATTCGCAACCATCCCAAGTGTTTACCCCACATGGCACACCCTACGTACTAATTCACGCTTACACCGGTTTGCTTTGGAAAAAAACAAAAAACAAAAAACAAAAAACAAAAAAACAAAACTCGCACGGAAAACGCACACAACAGCTCGATAAATTATACAGATTTCTCTAGCGCGAGCAGCCCTCGTTAATCCCGAGACGCTGGTCAAACGCGCATCCGAGAGAAACGCGCTGCAGAGCCCCTGTCCGAATCAGGTGGGGCCATCTATTCCGCCGGTGCTCTACCGTGCCGTTGCGGCTGATCGAGAGCACCACCGCAAACTTCGAGCTATGTATGCTTGCGAGTCTTCTTCTTCTTCTATCTCTCCGTTGGAGTACGTATACTGAGCGTGGAAATTGACGATACGTTCACCGATGGTATCTTATTTGCTGCCGGAGCCAAGGAGAGGGTGCACCTGCAATGGCTGTATTGGGGGGGAAGAAAGAAGAAGGGCTCGAGAAGTTAATTGATAGGATTCCTCGGTTCTGAGTATAGGACGACGATGCCCGTCAACTTGACTTTCGAAGTTTTGTTATTAAATTGAAACTCTCGACCACCAGGAATTTCTCAACTTGGACGCGACGGCGCTCTGCTCGAGTCGACTGCGTTGTAAGGTGGGTTTGGTGGGTTGGGGTTGTGCGGGTACGTGGGAGCTATTCCACGAAAAAACTAATTACAAAGTCACTTGTGCCAGGATTCGTGAGCACGAATCGAACAAAGTTGTTAAAACACCATTTTTTTAGTTTTCACTTGGTAGTAGTTTGGTCCGATTTTTCGGATCAAAAATTTACGCGAAATTAGTTGATCAACATTCACATGTTATCAAAGGCTTGTGAAAAATAAGGATCTTTGTCCTGGGATATCACCGAAAAATTTTAGGAAGGACTCCAAACCGGAATATTTTCGTGGACCTGCTCGTATACGCTCAAAACCTGTACTTTGTTTTAGAGTGGTGTTGGTGCTCACGTTATGAAGAGGTATTCCGAAGATCAGCCTCTAGTCAATAATGCGATGAAGATAGTGTGCTGTAAATGTGCGGATCAGTACTCGAGCGAGTTATCGGCAGAGAAGGTTGATGAAGTTTTTTTTTCACGACACAGCCGTACTTTGATGCAATCAGCAGTGATCGGGGGAATCGAGTAGGCTTATTATATTATGGTGCCATTGGAGAGTCACGTGATTAATTGAAAAATGGTATTTAAAAACACTGGTGCACCAATTGAAAATCAATAGATGAAACTCATGAATTTCCGTTGTTGGAACATGCACGAGTCACTTCATCCGAAACGCAAAGTAGTACGATTTTTTACACTGTCGTATAGTCAGTAATCATTTTGAATTTTAGATGAAAAAAAAAAAAAAAAAAAAAAAAACCCACACTATTGGTTAAAAATACAGTCAAACCTTATGATTGAGTTACCCTAAAAAGGTATTATTATTGCGTCACCGTCACATCTACCTCAGCTTAAAAAAAAAAAGAAAAAAAAAATATACGGCCCCGAAAGAGTGCATTAAATACAGCCATTAGGCATCACTATTGATTCACGCGTGCATCGGCATCGGAGTTAAAAAATAAAAAAGTACCAGCACCGCGCTCGTAGCTTGCATCTCCTCTCTCGCACACTGCCGTTACAACCACATGGATTTTTTAACCTTCCGCTCGATGACCCGTTAAAACTCGGTAGGCGAGAGTCGAAGGGTGAAAATAAAAACATGGGACGGAAAGAGGTAAATGGACACTCGCCCATATACACACACAAACACACACGTGTTGCACCACAGATCGCTGTCGAGCGCCAGTGTGTGGGGTACAAGCGCAGCTCACGCGTGTGGAGTCACTTCTTAGCTGTGTGCGATGCCGCATCGGGATCCAGCATTACAAACAACGTTAAATCTGTCTGAGCGATACAAATGGATCGTTTTGAGATTTTCTATGAGTCTTTCAATGGCGACTCTCGTCTAAAATGCTATCGATATGTGTTTGTCGTTTGATGTGTGAATCGAGGAGTGCAATTTTGGTATTTGGCTGACCAAACCTCGACTTGCACCATTTGATTCGTGTTTCCACGTTAAAGCTAATCACAACCCCAGGGAATGATTTTGAAGGGGTAAAATTAACGAAAACTGTCACTGTTGACCATTAGCTTGCACCATTATCATCCACCCAAGTAAAACCATCCTTCCATTCCTTGCGAGTACACTAGCCGCTTGTACGGTATCCCAGAGAACTCGCCCCTGGCAAGGAAACCCAACTCTACCCAAGTCGACCACTAAATAAACTCGATAAAGAGAATTTGGAAATAATGCCGCCACTGATGGTGTTCTCTTTAGATATATTCACGAGCCATAGGCTTCAAACCCAAAGGAAACGAAGGGAGTAGGAGAGGCGCCTTTGCCACATCTCATTTCCATCCTCGGACAAGCGTTTCTCCACCCACACGAGCAGAAATCAATCGCAAAATCATCTCCCTCACAATGGATACCTCTAGCTCTCTCCGAATGCAAAAGCACGCCCCGATTTATCCACGTTAATACCAAAGAAAGGACAACCCCCCTCAGCCGACAGCAGTCAATAATTGAGTCGCGCTCGGCTGCGCCCCGAGAAAATAACACCAAGGCGCATCGATCCGATGATTCTTACAGCCGCAGTCTAGTTTGCGTTTCATTTTGCGGGGCGGAGGAAGTGAGGAAAGTCGCACCGTTATAGCGTTTCACCGGTCGGCTCTACGGCCCTTATCTCTGCCAAGGGGCTCTTTTACGCGATTATATCTCTCCTCGTTCCTGAGTGGAGCTCTTCATCGGGCGCTCGTTCGCACGCCCGAAGATTACAGATAGCCAAATGGGCTCCGACAACGTCGGTTGATTATTTTTACCCTCGACTCGATGGAAGTTTTTTGTCCTTTGGCGTCCCCGTTCGACTCCAATTTCGTCCAATCGGCTTTGATGGTTTTTTCATTGGCTCGCAGAAGGAGCAGCCGGTGCGAGCATCGCGAAATTCCGTCGTAATTGCCAATATTACATACTCGTGCCGATTCGATGAAACAGATCGTTACTCCTTTACTGTAGAAATTACTCGGGCTAGCTAATAACACTCCACATGGCTACCCCCGTAAAAACACTTCCATTTATAACTTCTCCCGCTTTGTCTTTACGAGGCAATAAAACCAATGTGGAGAATGTCAGGCTCGCACTGTAACTACGCATCATGGATTATTGATAGCACCTGGCTCGCTTTTGTTCCTCGGCCGTGTGTTCGTGACCAATTACCACTGACGGTACAACCAAATTGAAATAAATATATATATATATACACATTGTTTATGGAGCACATTGCGTGTTAAACAACGGACAGAGTCGAGTAAGCGACTGGCTACGAAATGAATTTTGGACACAGACAAATAACCAAGGAGCGGCCCTCTGTCCCTTACAAACGAGCCAACCGAGGCGAAAAAAAGTGTCAGGGCCTATAAATAAAGATTAAGTTGGCTTGACAAAAAAGCCGGAGAAAGAAGAGAAGAATGTACGTGTGTAGGGGAGCGGCAAGGATGGAGTGAATAAACATCGATGGAGCGAGAAGATGGAAGAGCGCAATCCGCCGGAGAAAAGAAAGCAGCTAGCAGTTTTTTGTCGAAGAGCACTCCGACAAAAGGATTACCAGTCTTATCATGGCGCCCTTCTCCTCCTCCTGGCCCTACAGCAACCGTGTACCAGCGCTGCCTATGTGTACAAACCGCGCGATACAGAGAGAGATGGGTGGTCTATGTTCTGCATCTCGTGTCTCCCGGGTGATGCGTGAACCCTTTATTATTTAGGACGCCCAAAAAGCTTATCTTGCATGCCTTTTGCCACTGACTCAAGTTTCGAGGTCATTTTGCGAGGAGCTCCGTCTGTTTTATACCTCATCAGTATACAAATATCATGAGCCGAATCTCCTTCGACCGAGAAATTGTATCTACCGATGCCACTTTCATCGTCGTTTTTAGTCTTACTAGATGCGACGTTGTAAATTTCACGAGCAACGTCT